>NC_135478.1:158004216-160600466 GCF_052094955.1 Ictidomys tridecemlineatus | reverse complement strand
GGCAAGTACACAACTGGGGGCATGCCCTGGAAGGGTTTATTTTGTCCTTGGCTCCTTCCTCTCCCTTTCTGCAGCTTTCCTCTGCCTTACCGTTCCACCATCATTTTTACCTCTGGCTTAGAGCAATAGAGTCAGTCAATTGACCATGGACTAAGACCTCTGAAACCATGAGCCCAAATAAACTTTTTTTCCTCTGGTCAAGTTTTTCTTGACAGGTATTTTAATCAAAGTGATGAAAAGCTGCCTAACACAGTTAGGTTGGTGCATGAATGTACCACTGTATCATAGCTAAGTCAAACGTACATGCTAGTCCCGAGTCAAATCTTTTCTGCCACACAGAGTCTGCCTTTTGTGATTTTTGTTAATGGTTCCAACTAAACACTTGAGAAATTTATGACTCCTCTCTTGCCTCATACGTCTAATAAATTTCTAGAACCTGTCAATGTTTCCCACAAATCATCAAATTCATTGTTTCTCTTCAATGTATTTCCTCTAGATTTTGTCATTTAGGGATTCTGTTACCTCTAACCAGAAGACTTATTAACTCTCCTCACTAGTCCTCCTCCCTACATTCCTGTCCCCTCCCCGGTTTATTCCCAGAACAGTCTTCCTAAAGAACAGATCTAGACTTGGCAGTCTTCAAAGGAAAAAAAAAAAAAAAAAGGACTATTCATTCTGTTACTGGTATGAACTGCCCCCGCCCCCACAGCACCCCCATCCAGCTCCTTTATGAGATATGTTTTAGGAACTCTTATTTTTCAAAATAAAGCACCTCAGGGTCACATGACTAGGTTAACAGGAAGGCCAGTATTTTTCTCTTTGAGGTCTCTCATCTCTTACCAAGTGAGCCCACAACAATAAGAACTTAATTTAAGAAGCTGCTCCCAAATGCTCTGTAATGATATAAGTACACAATAATATGACTAGTTTCCCAGCAGCCTGTATCACCCACTATTGTTTTAGTCTGGGCCATAGCCCTGCTGCTCCAAATAGGCCTTACTGTTATAATGCACTATTGATAAAGATCTTCTACAGAGACTGTAGTAGTTATGACACAAAAGAAGAGTGAGGCAAGAGAGAGAAATCTCTATGCTAGAAAGACAGAATGAGGAAGGACTTTTGGATTCATCTATGGATGGTACTAACCAGAACTAGGTTTTCCGCTCATCTCTGTCCAAACTTCAACATTAAGTCAATGTCACCAGACCAGACATCTGTAACTCAAAGAATTTCCCATTTGGGCACTTTCCTGTTGTTGACCTTCCTAGGGACCATCACAGCCTAAAAGAAAAGATCTGTTAAAAAAAATTCCTTCTCTACCCAAGAGATTCTTGTAGCTCTAGACCAAGTTTTTCCGTCCAATGGAGATCACAAAATTTAATGGGGGAATTAGATATGACAACAAAAAATTTCAAAAAGACCAGTTCTTATAGAAGTGATTACACAAAATAGAAGTGGTATAAGGAAGTAGTAATTTATTCTGGCTGGAAAATTTAAAGATGTCTTACTCACCAGGCGTCTATAAGGTTTTGGAACCTTATAATTAATGAAAAACAGATCTCCAAGTGGTTACATTTCAGTACAGGACTGCAGACAGGGTGGATATGAAACATTAAGGACATTATATGAAAAAGTATAGAGATGTGAGTTAGTATGGTAAGCTATGGAATGCTTGCAGAAGAAGTTGTTCCATGTGGATGCAGTACAAGAATATAGAGGAGTGGGAAAGAAGAAATGGTGAAAATTAGATTAGAAAGGGAGTCAAGAAACAATAATCAAAGATCTCCAGGGAGACATGGAGATATTTTAGAAGTATGCAAGTCCATGGTATTAGCATGGTACATCTTGGTGAAACTCTAATATTACTTTATGATGGAAAGAGAAGAACTAATGGTGATTAGTTTAATTTTTTTTTTAAAAAAACAAAACACCAAAAGTCAATCTGTTATTACTTTATTGAGAATTAACATTTCATCAATATTTTATTGAATAGTTTTCTTTCCATAAGGAGAAATCATCAGTGATGACATGGTAATTCATGGCAAATAACTACTACATCCAAAGGTTAATTCTGCCCCAATACACTATTTCTTTGCAACATCTCAACTTTTTAAAAACCTTCTTTTAAGCATGAAAAATAAACAGAAGAGCATTCACATTCTAAGTTTGCACCTTGATGAACCATATCAAAATGAGCTTATCAATGTAAGCACAACCCAGATCAAGAAATAGAACATTACCACTTACTTTTAAGGAGTTTTTGCTCTGCGGCAGGTGTTCTGATGTTTTATGTGGATTTTGTGGTACGAGGTGTAAAATTAAAGAGACTTCAATAGAAGCCCATGTTCCTTACCAAGATATTCAAGACACTTACCCTCAGGGTCCGTTTTCCCCCACTTTATTTGCTTGGTGTTACATAAGCCTATGTTTTAGGTAATTTACAAATAGGCATTTTCTTGGAAAACACCCTGGCTCTGTCCTGTGCCTTTCCTTATGTTGTTTCTTTCTTCCTGGAATGCAGCTCCTTCTCCTGGCACTTTTCTTTGCTTTTCCTTCCTCCAGAATGCACAGGCTCAAAAACATTTTATAGGGTCCAACTTCACTAGTATCTTTTCCATGATATGTAGTACATCTTCCTGATTGAAAATAAACTCATCTCTTTAGTAATATCCATTTTATATGTACTCCTGCTATAGCCTTTGTATTTTTATACATTAGTTAATTGTTGTCTTAATTTTACTAGTTTGTTGAAAACAGGTTTATTTATGAATCATTTTATATCCACTTATCATTAAAATGTTATTTTAAAAATTATGGTATTTTGTCTGTGTATCATTTTATCAACCAGCACTTATATTTCAGCTGTGAAAAACAATAGGCTTTTCCCATGGCAAATAACTTGAACACTGAGGTAAAATAGCTGCTATACAAATGGTGAGGACTGAGGTTTTCAGATGTGACAAAAGATTTCCTCAACACATTATGTCCCATCATCCTATATATAGATGTCTTATAAAGTTTTACAGGTTTTTATATGTGTCCTTTATGTAGGACAGTGAAACATTATGGGTTAATGGAAATAGAAACATAAATAACAAGTAGAAATTTAAAATGAATAAGATATACAAGACTTTTTGCATTAATGGTTTATTGGCTTACACTTAACAACTTTTGTACCATGATGGAAAGCTCATTTACACTTTATGTTTTCCAAAGACAACCAAAATATTATATAGAGTGATATTGAAATACATGTGACAAAAATATTTTGTTACTTTTTTCCTTAGTGAGTATTTTCTGAACAGCCATCAAGAACAAAATTTCTTATAAAGCATGCTGCTTCTCATCGGTACCTAATGACTCACAGAATGGAAGCAAAGATTCTACCTGACTTACATTGGCTTATTCTTTTGTCTTTTTTTATTCTTTGTCAACAGCCTCACAACGTCAACTCCTCTACTGACATTAAATATACAGTCTCTTTCTCTCTCTCATACACATCATACACACACACACACACACACACACACACACACACACACACACACACACACATATACTCAGGCATGGATGTTCTGTTTTCCTAGCAAGAGGCAGGTCTGAGGCCAGGAAATAAGGACATAGAAATTACACCTTGTGTATGATATGGAATAATGTTTTTCTATCACTGAATCTTTTGGCAATTTGATATGTTGTCAGGTGTGTAGAAGCATATAAAGGCTCTCCTGTAAGATGGGACAGACTGTTTTGTGACTTGGAGCTAAATAGAGAGAGCCTTGAAATTGCTCATTAAAGAAGTATATAGAGAGGGTTTGAGCTGTGGATCCTGAGAATTTTTATCTAGAACCATCCTAAGTGAATTTTGGCTTGTACTTCCTTTCTAGTAACCTCTTTCTAGAGTCTTGTCAAACTTTCACCCCGACTTTATACTGTGCTGGTTCATAGTAAGGTGATTCCCTAGAGTATAGTGGATAAAGAGAAAAGAATCTAGAGCTAGACAGAAGGAAAAGTCCTGCTTCAGTACTTATTAGCTGAAAAATCATTCAGGAACAAAATTAACTAGTTAAAGAGAAAAATCATGAGGACCAAATGTATAGTAGAAATTGGAATGAAAAGAAAGAAATGAACTTAAGGGAGATTGGTGGGTAATTTTAAGTGGGACTTAGGAGAAATTTCTAAATGGCTCTGAGATTCCTTTTTGGGATTACTGAACAAATTACCATCAACCAAACCAGAGATGAAAAGAGGAGATTAACAGGATAATTATGAAATTATACAATGGACTGAATGTTGCAGTGTCTATGTTGAAAGTCTGATTCCAGAGGTGATAGTAGTAGGCAGAACCTTGATTAGGTCATGGGGTGGAGCTCTCCTGATTGGATTAGTGCACTTATAAAAGAAGCCCTCAAAAGACCTCTTACCCCTCTACTATGTAAGGACACAGCAAGCAAGTGTTGTCTAAATAGAGATAGCCTTGAAATTGCTCATTAAAGAAGTATACAGAGAGGGTTTGAGCTGTGGATCCTGAGAATTTTTATCTAGAACCATCCTAAGTAAATTTTGGCTTGTACTTCCCTTCTAGTATCCTCTTCCTAGAGTCTTGTCAAACTTTCACCCTGACTTTATACTGTGGTCTTATAAGACATGAAATCTGCCCACGCTTGATTTTGGACTTCCCAGTCTCCAAAACTGAGAGATAAAAATTTATTGTTTGTAAGCTACCCAATTTATCATATTTTGTTATGGCAACCAGACTAATTCAGATGTCAGTCACATATTTTATGTATTGGGTATTTGGCAAAAGGGTTCAAAAGGCAGTTGGAAATAGAGCCTAGCTCAATAAAACTTTTTGAATGATATTTACACTGTTTCAAAAACAAAATGCATGCATTTTTCTTTCATCATTTGAGACTCAGAAAAACATTCCTTTTCTAGCATATCCTTTCTTCCCATGGGAAAATCAGAATCCCCTCTTTTGCTTGAACATCTTATAACTTTGTGCCTCAAGCTTTGCCTACTCTTGCTTCTACCTTTATTTCTGTGCCCCACCCTTGTCTGGTGATGAGTTCTTGTAATATCCACCTTAAATATGACATTTCTCTGTTAAGCCATCCTATTTCTGTCAGGTAAAGTTTCTAAAAAATATGACTTGATAATAACTCTTGTAGAATATCATGGTAATTATGTATTTGTGTGTCTGCGTTTCTAGCAGCTCTACTGGACTAGTGCCTTCAACCATGACTATGCCTTCTAATTACCTGGTCCTTCCAACTTAAGAAATTCTAATAAATATGCACTGAAACAAGTGTGTTATCCTCAAAAAGGAATAAAAACTCACTATGGAATGACAAAGTTTAGAAAAGACATGTTAGTTCTACTGTGTACTTTTAGTAATATATCACAGAATATCAGTTTGTGGAAGAGAGGATGAATACTACAAGCATGTGTTTTGATCTGGGTTCTGCATTTAATTAAAAAATGGAAACAATGTAAACTATTTAGTCTTCAAAGGAGAAAATGTACCCATTTCTGGAGATTAGTATTTGCTCAAAAGTGTAAAAAGTGTATTTGAAATGCAGATCACTGTCTCTCCTCCTGAAGATTCTGATTTTGGAGGTTTGAAATGGAGCCCAGGAACCTATATATTTACAAGCATATCATGTGATTTTCATTATTAGCCAAGTTTGGAAAATGTAGCTAGAAGCAGAGATTCACAGTGTTTAAGTAATTTTATCATGGTGTCACAGGCTAAAAGAAACACCCCAAAGTTCCATTTATTAAATAGATGGATGCTAATTTAATAGTTGTAGTTGTTAATATGGTCCAACAGATGTCACTGTGTTTCCCTCAAAAAATTAAACTATCCCACAGAACCCCTAGAAAGTCCCTGAGGTACCCAGGGGCACCGTAGCAGCTTAGCAGCTTCTAAGCTACAGCCTAAAGGGAATATTTTTCTGGCATAGCATCTAAATAAAATATTTGAATGAACCTTCTGTAGGAAGACTGCAACAAAGTAGATGGTATATTCCACAATCTCATCACTTTTTACATCAGTTGTTGCTGTCTTCATGTGGTTATTATTGCTTATAAAACAGGTGTACCGATTTTTTTATAGTGAGACAGAAAGCAAATATTTTAAGCTTTGTGGGGACACTGATAGTGTCTTGCATATTCTAGTCTTTCTTTTCTCTTGCAGCCCTTGAACCTTGTAAAAACTATCCTTATCTTTCTGAATTTAACCTATAGGCTGTAGTTTGCCAATCATGGTTCTGGTTAAAACCCTAAAGTACATTAAAATGCAATTCTTCTTCAAGGTGGGAGGCTCTGTGTTTTCATATCTTTTCCTTTTTTCCTCCAGGAAAGACTGTAGACACACACTTTTGAAAGGAATACTAAAAGGGCCTAATACAGGTGTGTTGTGGAATTTTCTTGCTGTATATTCTTAATTTAAGGAGAATTTTCAAATAATTCCAGTTTAATCAAGTATCACTGTTCAATTCCCAAGAAAAAGAAGCTAGTTATTGCACTAAGCCTTTTATCACCTTCTTGCTAATTACTGTAAATGTCTAATGAGATTCTATAATTATAACTAATGAGACAATCCTTAGCTTATACTGGATTCAATAAATACCTTGACAGAATGTGCCATTCGAGATTTCTAGTTATTTCCAAAATTGTGTTGCTGTCTGCAAACTGTACATTGTGCTTAGTCCTTAGGTTTTATTTCCGCTATTAATCCAGTACACAAGATATAAAGATATAAAGGAGATAAATATTACTGGCAATAATGACCTTGAGAAAGCTAGGAAACATTTTAGGGAAATTCAAATCTGTATTTTTAAAATTACATTTTTTAATAAGTACACCATATAGATTCATTTAAATTACAGTCTCCTGTGACTTCCACCAAAAAATTTTGTTCACAGAAGCTTTCCCAGGACTTTGAGTTTAGTACTCCTCTTTGTTGTCACGAGCATTCTGAAATTACTACTGGTCACATTTCTTAAATTTATTCATGAGACAATTTAGTTCATTCTTTTTCTCCCATAAAGACTCCAATATTCCACAAGAGCAAAGACAGTGTCTATTTTGCAATCTATTCTACCCTCAAGTACACAGTATAGTGCCTACTGTCTAGTTCAATAAATATTTGCAAATTTATGGATCAAGGACACAATTACATTCAGTCAGAACTATCCAATGGAAAATCATTACGCATTCAATGACTAGTAGACAAGTTATCAGTAGTTCCAGCACCACTGCTAATTTTTCTTGGGTCATTAGAAACATCCATGTTATATTCCAGAGCGCATTCCTCAACGCAAAACGGGATTTTTACCTGTCTCTAACCCACAGGGATACAGCCAAGAACTACGCAGGAGGGAATGCTTATTTGCTTTAGAAAAGGAAAGTGCGCCAGGCAGACCAGGTCGCGGAGGGCAGCCACCGGGGTACCGCCTCACCGCCCGTTACATAAAGAGCCTGCCGGTCTGGTGTCCTCTGGAATCTCTGACGCTGCGTCACACGGCCGCCGCCCTAGGGTGACACGAGGAGAGAAGGTACAGGGCGGGGCCTGTCTGAAGCTGGCTGGAGGCGACAGCAATGTCTGGGAGAGCGAGGGCTCTGACTAGCCGAGTCAGGAAGCCCCACCCGACCCTGCGGGCAGCCAGCTACTGGCCGGTTCGAAAAGTGACCCTGTTTCGGCGTTGCTAGGAGACCCGGCTCCAGCGCGCCCCCCAACGGCCAGCGCCTGGGCGTCGCGCGGGAAGGGGGCGGGGCCGCGGCTGGCGCGGGGAGTAGCCGGCAGAGCACCGTTGGGGCGGCCTTTTGCGCGGCGCCCAC
Organism: Ictidomys tridecemlineatus; assembly: GCF_052094955.1. NCBI lineage: Eukaryota > Metazoa > Chordata > Mammalia > Rodentia > Sciuridae > Ictidomys > Ictidomys tridecemlineatus. Next base: position 160,592,624 of record NC_135478.1, on the reverse strand, counting down.
CGGCGCCTCTGGAAGCGGCGTGTGGTCCCCTGCCACCGTCCAGGCTTTGCTGACACCCTGGGACAGGTGTCAGCGTACTTCCCAAACGGCTGAGACACAGAGTTAGGACGAGGGAAGGACGGTTAGTCAGGTGAGCTGTAGCGGAGTGATTGGCCGGGTGGCCACGCCCTAGCGGGGGAAGAGCTGGCTCGTTGCCGAGGAGAGAGGTGAAGGGATGCCGCTGCAGGGAGGGAGGGCCTGCCCTTGCGGGAGCCGCAGGTCATATCGTTTGTGCCACAGGGGTTGGCGCCACCACAACGAGCACCTTCCGCCAGCCGAGAAAGAGTTAAGGCGCCGGCGGTGACTGCGGGCCCCGGATGTGAGGACCGTGGCGCAACGTCTGTGGGCCGCGCTGCAGGTGCGCCGGGGCGGGCGGAGCCAGAGGGCTGACGGCGACCTGACAGTCTGAGGCACCCCCTCCCCTGCAGGGGCCGCTCGGCTTCCTCCTAGAGCGCCTTGTTTTCTAACTTAAGGTCAACAGGTGGTGCGGGTGGACCGGGAGAGAGCCCTGCTCTGCCTCACGGGGAGCGACGTTTACCCTAACCAATTAGGGCTCGGGGGCGGGAGTGGCAGGGCTGTCCTGATACGGGTGACCAATGGGATTTGGGATCATGGGTGGGCCGTGAGGAGTGGGCGTGGTCCTTGTCTGAGTCCAAGGTTTCTAGTGCAGCAACTGCTAGAGCTGCGTGGAGATCTAAGCCGGACGGACGTGGGGTGCGTTCCCCCCGCATAGAAACGCCTGCCAATGGTTTCTCGTTTGGACCCAGACTCCGATTCCGGAGGTGAGAGGGGTTTTTATTGGGGGGGGGGGGCGGGTTGAGCTTGTAACACTGATCTTGGTATCCTGTGAATCATGTGGGATTAGATCCCTAAATTACCTTTTATGAGTTTCTGACACCAAAAAGGGCACTTTTATGGTTACGACGAGTTGGACTAGATAGTGGTAACAGAGTTGTCTTCCAGAATGAAGTCTAAGAAGATTTGGGGAGCACAGGGCGGAGGGAGTAAAGGAAAGTACATGTTACCACAGAATTAAGTGAAACACAGAATTCCAATCTTAATTATTCCATGATTTGCGTTAGATTGTGAACGTTTCATACCACTCTGATTTGCTTACTAAAACAAGTTTAATTATTTTACCTAAAATAGAGAAAACCCGTTTTAATGTATTATTTCACAGGAATAATTTCTTCATTTCCTCCCCAGCAGTCTTGTAGCTGCATCACCAAAGAGATTTCAAAGCAGAAAGAAGAAAACATTACAATTTGGGACACTTATTTGCAACTGGAAATGGGGAATGGACTGTCAGATCAGACTTCTATCCTGTCCAGCCTCCCTTCATTTCAGTCCTTCCACATTGTTATACTGGGTTTGGACTGTGCTGGAAAGACAACTGTTTTATACAGGCTGCAGTTCAATGAATTTGTAAATACTGTACCTACCAAAGGATTTAACACTGAGAAAATTAAGGTAACCTTGGGAAATTCTAAAACAGTCACTTTTCACTTTTGGGATGTAGGTGGTCAGGAGAAATTAAGGCCACTGTGGAAGTCATATACCAGATGCACAGATGGCATTGTGTTTGTTGTGGACTCTGTTGATGTTGAAAGAATGGAAGAAGCCAAAACAGAACTTCATAAAATAACTAGGATATCAGAAAATCAAGGAGTCCCTGTACTTATAGTTGCTAACAAACAAGACCTGAGGAACTCACTGTCTCTCACAGAAATTGAAAAATTGTTAGCAATGGGTGAACTGAGCTCATCAACACCTTGGCATTTGCAGCCTACCTGTGCAATCATAGGAGATGGACTAAAGGAAGGACTTGAGAAACTACACGATATGATAATTAAAAGAAGAAAAATGTTGCGGCAACAGAAAAAGAAAAGATGAATAACAATACCTTTTATATCTGTGTGGAATAGGTTTTCTCTGGTCTGATTTTGACAAATGGAAGAGTGTCTACAGCCTGGTTTGCGTGTCTGCTTTCCTGGATGCTATTAAAGCTTTGTTTTGTTGAACAATCAGATGCCCAATTTATTTGCCTTTTGGAAGATGAGTAAATGCAGTGCTTCTTAAAGTGGTTTCCTCTCCCTACACCATAAATCTATCGGTACTACCATTTTGGGAAGCCAAGCAAGGGTAGTAAATTGACCAGAAAATAGTTGTGGAAGTTTGACCTGAAGTTAGTAAAATAAAACTCTGAAGAGTGTCTGCCTAGTATTTTGTGCTTATATCTTTTGAGGGGAAGCCTTTGCAAAGAAATTGCATACAAGGTTTTGTAAAGGTAAAATGCTAGTGAATGGATACTTAAAGTAGATTAATATATACACATTTATGCAGTTATATGATCACACTGGGACAGGGAGGAAGTGTTTGCTTTTTTAAACTTTGGCTAAATGATTTTTTTATGTTTCTGGAATCAAATAATTTAATGCTGTCTCTTAATTCTAGACAATGTTTAAGTTGGTCTGACTAATAAAAAATAAGGTGTTTGAGGTATACTCAAGTGCATGGATTAGTTTTCTTGATGAAGCATGTTTTGGTGTGTAGTCTTTCTTAGAAATAACTATGCATCTTTCTACACAGGTTTAAAGCAACTTTTTTTGGGATTTGGGGCTATTATAGAAGTAGGTTGTTGTCAGAAGCACTTTCACTTAAAGAACCTAGAATAATTTACTTGACTTTAATAGTAAAGTAAATATGGGAATGTGGACTAATCCTAAATGCATATGCTTGGATATATGGATTTATGAAGAAAGCAATTAGTGAATGTAGATAATACATGGTCTCTAAAATACTCTGGTTAAAAGATATTTGTTCTATTAATATTTGCTGGCTGAAAACAGATGTGGTTTTTCACATATTTTTGTAGTGTCTTGGGAGGGGCAAAATCTTTATAAACAACACCTGATGTGTAATGGAATGAATATGTAAAATATCAATATATGTTCTGAGCTTTAATTTCATTCTTTTTTTTTTTTGCTTACCAACTGACCAGTGTTACCTGAGATATACAGTCCTGATGATAGTAAGGAATAGCAAAGTACTGCAGATAAGAATTATGATTATAGAAAATGAGAGGAAAGTAGCAAAGTGTTTTATGAAAATTCAATGGTGCTGTTTCTGTTAAAAACAAAACAAAAAAACACCAAACATATATATATATATATATATATATATATATATATATATATATATATATATATATATGGAGGAAAGACCTTTGTCTAATTCTTATCTTCAGGAAAGACTTAGTTCAAGTAATCATATATTGGCAAATGAGCGTATTTCCTATGTGTAATGCCAACAGCTGTTTGTTCTGAAATCACCGAAAGAAATGTACTTTGATAGCAGCATTTGTTTTAGTTTTTTGGTTTTTATTTTTTTTTCAGCATAATTGAATTTTTGAAACCTTAATTTTTGTTTTACACAAAATGAAGTAGCCTCCTGTGGAGCTTTCATGTTAAATGTACCTGCACTCTAGTGATGGTCACTTAGAATGTTTATATTTATAGAAATGTGGATAATAACTACCAATAAACTACTTGAGGCATTAGGAGAACAGTGTTCGACTTTGAGTTTATATGTATTATCACTTCTGCTGGAGCTTATAATTAGATGGGTAAAAACAACTTGGAGCAGTTGGGCTGATTAGCCTTATAATAGTTTGATTTGGGTCTTCTCAGGTGAGACAGGCATGGAAATATGTTTTCTGGGAGGATCCTTTTGTTTGTTTTTTACCCTTCGCTGATACTCTGATTATTACTACTAGATCCAAGATGTGATAATAAAGCTTGGCTCCTGAAACCCCCAAATATGAATCAATTTAGGATTTCAGTCTCTACTTTCTACTTACTCTATAAAATAGTGCTCTGTTAATTATCTCTTGAACGGTTAATTTGTTGACCCTAAGAATTTTGTAGCCTAATAATTTGATCAGCAAATTCTTGTTATCCAAGTTTTCATATTTAGTGAACAGCAGCAAGAAAATGTCATGAACACTGTATCACTTTTTATTTATTAAAAGACAATTTTTACAAAACTCATAATATTTTCAAGTTTGGAAGATTCAATTTCCCTATCACCTATTCTAGCAACTAATAGCATAGTCTAATAAGGAGTCTCAAATTCTGAAGAGTTAAGGCAATGCTTTTATATCTAGTGTTTTGTTTTTTTGGCATGCCTTTTGTAAAAGAACAAGTGTGTGTGTGTGTGTGTGTGTGTGTGTGTGTGTGTGTGTATGTGTATTTTTTCTACCCCCACTATTGGGGATTGAACCCAGAGTGTTATGCATGCTTGGCAAGCACTCTACCACTGAGTTACACCTCTAATATCTAAAGTATATTTGTAAGATATTTCCTTATATTTGAAATTACTTAATATATAATACTAGTCAAGAATTGGACAACTCTAAATTCAAATTTTTGCAAAATAACTAAGTAAAAATCTTTTGATACATATAGGGATTTAAATTTCCAGAATTCTTCTAAGATATATTACAAATTGTGTACCCTAGCCAGCAGAGATTATACTAATAATCCTAGTAAAATGAACTAGATACTTACTGGAGACCAAAAGTTATAGTTATTGCTATAAATATATGTATATATGGAGAGGACTATTAGTCTACATATGACTAGTGGCTTCTCAACAGAGAAAGGAATAGACTTAGAATTTTTCGTTTGTTTGTACAAGTTGTTTAACTCTGCTCTTTGTTAATTATTCATAATGACCTTGAAGGAAATCTATGGTGTAGAGTTTCAAGTTTCTATTCAGTAATTAGATGATTAATATAAATACAGTGATTTCATTAGCAATGACAGATGCTAAAGTTTCTTCAAACTGTAGATGATGTAAAGCTCAGCATCTAGCTAATATAACTTAGAGTTCTGAGTATTGTTTGAGGTTTCAATTTTAGCTTTCAGGTTTAAATTTAGCAGAATATTATGGAAATGGATAGCAATAATGTGGAACACTGGAATATTTAGATGAAGTCTTCCTATGAACCAGTATAGGATGCCAAAGTAATAATCATAAAGTTAATATTAAATATTTGTAGATCAGAGATAATATTCTCAGCAAATAACAGCCAGAGTATGAATCTAATTCTGTAACTTGCAAGTTAAAAATACAGAAATACCTAAAAGTAGACTAGGAGATAATAAGTGGAATCAGATCAGTGTTCAATCCTGGCTCTCCCATTCTGTGTGATCTTTAAGCAAGTTCCTTGAAATTTGTGACGTGAATGTAATCCCAGCTACTTAGGAGGCTGAGGCAGGAGGATCACAAGTTAGAGGTAAGCCTTGGCATAGCAAGACTCTGTCTCAAAATACGAAATACAAAGGGCTGGTGAGATAGCTCAATAGTATATTGGTTTGAATCCCCAGTACTGCAAACAAAAAATAAGATTGAGAGAACTGAATGAAATAATGTGTATAAAGTATTTAGCACAGTGCTAAACACTTCATGAAAAATAAATAGAACCTATTATTAACCAATAGGAATCAATATGAACTAAGTGGTCTTGTGGTGTAATTGATCATTGTCATACAAGTCCATATTTGAATACTGAATCTACTGCTGACTAGTTTCATTTTGAGTAATTTAATATTTTCAGCCTTAGTTTCTTCATTTGTAAACTGAAGATTATATCAACCATTGTGGTAACAAAAGATGAAATGAAACAATATTTAGCAGAATACCTGACACATAGTAAGCATTCAATGGACAGAATATTTTATGACAAATGTATTTAGAGAAAAAATTTTGTAGGAGGCATATGACCAAAAACAATCCTCTTAATTTGTTTTTCTTAGCATTTGTATTTCGTGGCACAAAATGGCAACTTGGTGGAATTTGGGAAAATCTCAACATTCAAAATTCCATTAAAACCAGGTCATTTTCTTACATTTTTTTTTAAAGCATCACTCTTATTTTTGGCATGATATAATCTTTTCTTACCTAAGGAACAAAATTTAAAATAATGTGTTTTTTGTGGTCTAGAAATAAATAAAAATAAAGCAAACTCATTTCACAGAAATAAAAACAATTTAGAACTATCAGTTCTTAAAAATGCCCCAAGATTGTAATTCAAATTTTGATGATAAGTAGACATCTGTATGTTGACCCTTCCATGGAAACTTGCCAATATTTGTGAACACATCTGATAGATGATGATGTATGTTTGTGTTTGTAGTGGATATATGTGCTATGTTATTTTCCAGTAACTTTCAGTTTTGGGTCTTGTTTTTAATGTTTTCTGCTTATATTTTACTGGAGTTGAGATTGCCCATATTGGAAAATGAGTTATAAAGAATTAAGTAGAAAATCCTTGGTTATTAAAAAATAAACCCTACTTTTTTTTTCTTGGGCCCTCTCTACCCTGGTTTTATAATAAGAAATTAAAGTAGTGCCAAAACAGAAGTATTACCTGGAATATTGTCCCCATATCCAATGCAGATTAGATATTATCTGTCCTAGATTATTGGAACTGGTGATTCTCAAAACATCTTCCCCAGATGAGAAGCATTAGCATTACCTAGGAACTTGTAAGAAATGCAAAAATTTCAGGCACTACTCCAGATCTAGGAACATGAAACTGTGGGAGTAGGCATAGTGATCTCTGGTTACACAAAGCATAGAGGTGATTCTAATATTCACTAAAGTTAATCAGTGGGGTAACAGAAAATCCAGTCATTTATTATGCTGCAAAAGAAGATAGGGCTAGGAGTATAGCTTAGTGGTGGAATCCATGTTTGAGGCCCCTTGATTCAATCCTTAGCAAAAAATACATACATACATACATACCTCAAAGGTAAATTTTTAAATAATCCCAATACTATAAAATTCAGACATTTTTAAAATGTGATTTTTCAGAAGCACAATGTTTGCATTTAGTAAAACCTTGTTGAAAGAACTTTAGTGGATTCCAACAGAGACACTATCATTTTAGATGTCATAATCTAATTTTTTTCATGCATACATATAAATAGAATTAAAAATAGAAGGGTGTCTTGCTTTTTTAGCTGTGGTAAATATCCTAGGATGTGTGTAGCATTCTAAGATAGGCAATTGGAGATGTTCAAATTGATCCCTTCAAGTAAGGCCTTATTTAATCAAAATCTTTTTATCATGACAAATTTCAATTTATATAAGAGGAAAATAGCATCATTGTGTTTTCCTTCTACCCTGTGACAGTATACCTGAGATATTCAATTTAAAAGGAGGAAAGATTTATTTTGGCTCACACTTTCAGAGCTTTCAGACCATGGTTGTCCTGGACCATGTGCCTGTGGCTTTATGCCTGTATTGGCACAGTATGTCAAGGTCATTTGAAATTATGTTATGCCACCAACTAGATCACAAAATCTTTTGATTTGTACAGATGTTGACAATGGTTTATCTGATATGGAAAGTTCTTCCAGTATATTTAAAATATTCAGTTTGGGATAAAAATTTTTACACAATATTCTAGGGGCTTCCCTTTTATAAACTGAGGTGCATGAAAATAACTCTGCACCTAAGAATAACTGTTTTCTAGATAACTTTTTGCCACTTCACTTTGAGAAGAACTAGGCAGTAGAATTGTTTTGTGAAATTTAAGTTCAATTAGTTTATATGGAAGACAGCTGAGATAGTATATGGTTGAAAAAGAACTTTTCCTAATGCAGCTCTATGTAATGGCAACAAGATATGAATATTCATTTGTTTTGTTTGTGTATGTGTATTTTTCTTTGTTATTTTTTATATGAAATTCATTTATTATGTACATGTTATAAATTTTATATAATTTTATTATGTGTATATAATTTTATCCTGTTATTTTTTATTAATTTTTTAAAATGTATATATGATCGCAGAATACATTACAGTTTTTATTCCACATATAGAGCACAATTTTTCTTCTCTCTGGTTGTATACAAAGTAAATTCACACCAATTCATGTCTTTATACATGTACTTTGGATAATAATGTCCATTTCATTCCACCATCATTTCTAACCCCATACCCCCTCCCTTCCTTTGTTATTTTTTAAAGCAGAAACTGAATAACTTAACAGAATGGAAGTCTTGGGCATACAGTAGGCCCAAGTATTTCTTGGGTATTAAAATATCAAGTGATGGTTTCTCCATTATCTGCTTGGAGACACCCTTAAATGAGACAGAATGAAATTCCATGGAGCAACATTTTCCCAAACTGATTGTATTTCAGTGTGGTTTAAGTAAGTTTGAAAATCCTTGGACTTCAGACACTTGATGAAATCTTGAGGAGAGGGGCCAGTAATTTATATTCTAACTCTGCCTGGGATTTTTAACACAGGATTGGCTATATTTAGAAACCATTGCTATAGAATTTAAAAATTGGGGGCTGGGAATGCCAGAGTGATGATATTTTAAGAGGCAGGAATAAAGGGATTGTAACTGGAACTCACCTACTGAAACATTTCCTAGCTGTCATGTGGATGCCTTTTTTTACATAGTAGGATGTTTTTCATTGGCTTGACATTGTAACCAACATGAGAACATCAATTGATCTAGGGGTGTCTCACATCAGCTATCTTAGCAGAAGTCTGGGTGAGTCCAGATAAGATAGATACTTTTCCTTTTAAGGACTTTATATGTACTTTATGCTTAAGAGATGTGAGGTGTTTTAGAAATCTACAAGTAGTCCATTTCATCTTAACAAGGGATAGAGAACAGTTAGGAATTTAGATGAAGTACTAATGAGGGACTACACTGTTTTTCTGTAACCCTTTGGGAACTTTGAGTGTCACAGATTTCACTGATCATGGTCATAGCAAATTATTTTGGGGATTAGCAGGCATGATAAGGTAAAGTATAGGGTCTGTAACAGTAGCAATACTGAAGATAATGGGCAGAGCCAGATGGCCTATAGCCAATAGATTACACCCAGACACATTCAATTAGTCAAATAAATAAAATAGTTTAAGTCTTTTTGTTTTGTAGTGGAAGATTGCCCTTTTGTGACAACAATAAGTAAATAATTCCCCATGCCTAGAAACTGGGTGTTTGTTTTAAATTTTGTAGTAGAGATCACATCTTAACTTTGACATAAATTAGCATGTGACTGAGTAAAAATGTCTAGCTGTAGCCTTCTCACCTCAAAATGGAAATACTACCTTTCTTATGGGTAGTATTAAGTTATGAAAGAAGCAACATAAGTGATCTGGAATGGTTTCTGGCAAATAGATTGAATACTCAGTATTTGACTACATCATGCTTCCGGGTATGTGGGGTACATTGGCAAGCAAGAGATAAATACTATATCTTTTGTCCTTGCTTTCTTTTAGATTTATTACTTATTTTCCCCTTCACTGTTATAAATTATTTTATTATTACTTTTGTTGTTACCATATTTATAACATACATCCCTGACTGCCTGATAAGCTTAATGTAAATTGGCTTTTACACTTAAAACACTTTTTAATTGCATTTATACCCTCCCCTCTGCCCATGTGACACATGAGTTTTTGTTGTTGTAATTTTTAGTCCTACATATTTAAGATCCCCAAGATATGGCTATTATGTTGTTGCATATTTATTCTTTTTTTAAAATTTTTTTATTGGTTGTTCACAACATTACAAAGCTCTCGACATATCATATTTCATACATTAGATTGAAGTGGGTTATGAACTCCCAATTTTACCCCAAATGCAGATTGCAGAATCACGTCGGATACACATCCACAATTTTACATAATGCCCTATTAGTAATTGTTGTATTCTGCTACCTTTCTTATCGCATATTTATTCTTCATGTACTTTTTTTCTTTTTTATTCTCTTGAGGCGCAAAGTGGGATTATTTTCCTTATACCTGAAGAACTTCCTTTAATGTGTTCTCTAGTTTGGTTTGCAAGAGACAAATTATTTTTGGTTTCTAAAAAGATTTATTTTGCTTTCATTTTAAAATAAAATTTCATTGTAGAATTTTAGGTTTACATCATTTTATTTTAGCATTTGAAAACTTTTCATTGTATTATCTTCTTGCTTCCATTGTTCTTGTTGGGAGATTAGCTGTTGATGTAATATTTGCTCTTGTGAGGTAATATTTCTTATTCTCTGGTTTCTTATGTTTGTTTTTAGTTTTTGCAGTTTACCTATGTATCTAGGGGTGATTTTATTTATATTCTTTTCATAGGGACTTGTAGATCTTCTTGAATTATGGCTTGAAGCACCTGTCAGAAAATATCAACATCTAGATATCTGAGAATCTTTTTGTTTTCTGTCTTTAATCAAATTTTGCCCTTTTATGGTTTATAGTTCTGCATTTTATATCTAATTGACTTCCATACATTTTAAATATAGGTTTTAGTGATGATTTGTGGCTCTAGCAAATGTCTTCCTTCTCCAGAAGAAATTCACTTTTGCCACTAGCTATAAGGGTTGGTTTAGATCATATCTTTGGGATTCTTTTTCATCTTTCCCCAAAATCCAAACATCTTTGTAGCTTACTGATGATTTCAAGCAGTTTTTTTTTTTAAAGAGAGAGACACACACACAGAAAGAGAGAGAGAGAGAGAGAGAGAGAGAGAGAGAGAGAGAATTTTAATATTATTTATTTTTTTAGTTTTCGGCAGACACAACATCTATTGTTTGTATGTGGTGCTGAGGATCGAATCCGGGCTGCACGCATGCCAGGCGAGTGCGCTACCGCTTGAGCTATATCCCCAGCCCCGATTTCAAGCAGTTTTAAAAACAAAATTTGTCTAACTTTTCCTTTCTTTTACATGGAACATTGGTCTTAACCAGTAAAAAATAAATTTTATTCTAAAAGCAATAGGAATGTAGGTCAGAGGATGTGGCTTAGTGGTAGAGAGCTTGCCTAACATGTGTGAGTCTCTGGGTTCAATTCCCAGTATTCCACTTTTTTAAAATTTAAGAATGATAAAAGCAATAGGAAGGCATTAAAGAGTTTTAAGTGAAGGATTGACACAATCTGATTCCCATTTTTAAATAATTTAAACTTTTAATTTGTTCTGTTGTCTCTTCCCCTAAAATGTTTCTAAAGTTTCCTTTCATCTATGTATTATTCTGATATTCTTGTCTAAACTCTAGTTACTAGCTTGGATTATTGTTTTTAATCTCACTTTCTAAGTCCTGTACAAGACATGTAACATATCAATGTTAGGTTCTTTTTCCTGAGATCCAGTTTCCTTTATGTCTAGATTTAGATCTTAAAAATAACTATACTATCCTTTTAGTAATATTACTAGTTACATTTAATAGAAAAGCAAATCAGTTTAGGGTGATTAAGTAATTTGATCAAGATTTACACAGAAAGATACATGTTGAATCTAAGCCTCTTTAGTTTCAGAACCTAAATCAGTTATTTTATATTGTTAATTCATACAGATGTACCTTGATTTATGTTGAGGTTACATGCTGATAAGCAGATTTTTAAATAAAAAATGTCAAACTGAAAAACATAGTTTAGCAACGTAGGACTTAGCTAAATTTAAGTAATAATAATATTAAAAATTTAAAACTTTTGTTGTTCACATTTATCAATGTCAAAGTTGTTTGACCTAACCTGATTAAAGAAAGCTTTCCAAAAAGTAACTGGGGCTGTCAAAATGGCAGAAACCATACTGAGAATGAGGCTATAGAGGAGGAAGCCTTTTTCTGTGATCATGTATTTATTTATTTATTTGTTTTCAGTTAGAGACTCACTTCATCACATATTCCAAAAGTCCTGAATTTGAGTAAGAAAGGCTATATTTAGGTAAAATGACATGAGCAAATATATTTTCATTTTCTTGCACATATATTAATTCCATGATTATTCTTTATAGGACTCTTAGGCATGAGGGAAATACAAAAAGTTACCATGTTCGTGGAGGGAAAAGAAGCCATCTTTCCAGATGTGGTTGCTAACAGATACTATACAACAAAGACATGAGCCAAGAAAAGCCCCAGCATGGCTCAAAGTAGAGCTAAGATTTCAGAAGGTGCTTGATTTCTTCCCAAACTGAGTCATGTTACTACATTCATTTTAGTTTTGTTTTCACCTATTTTTTTAGAGATGTTTGGGACTGGTCTGTATTATTACTTATACTATTCTAGAATATTAATCTTTTCTAAAAATATTAGAGCATACTAGATGATTAAAAAGAGAATATAATATATAATTTGATGCTTTGTGATTTTTTAATTTATCTATATATGTATATTTTAAAAATTTAAATTCTTTTTGCTGCTAGGGATAGAACCCAGGGCGTCACATATGCTAAACATATGCTTTACCCCTGAGCTGCATCCCTAGTCCCAATATATTTTTTAAGGCATGAAAGAAATTTTTTTTCTCTACTACAGATTCCATGTTTGATATGGTGTTTCCTAGGTACTATGATATTCTTATTTGGGGGTGTTTTTAGAAACACTGAATACTTCAAGCACTTATTTCTCCTGGGATACATATATCCCTGTAGGTACAGGCATGGTTTTGGAGTATGGAGAAACAGAACTGTCTTTGTTTTGTTTTAAATAAAATTGCTACTGATGTTCTACCCATTGATCTAAGCCCCAATATCTGCTGCTGACACATGAGGTTCAGTTATTAAGTTCCATTTCAAATATGTCTTAAAATTTTTATATGATTTAAACCTACCTAAAATATTTGAACTGGTGAATTCCCTATGTATCCTAGAGTGATTGTTTTGAATTTTCTAGATTTGAAATTTTATAACTTTAGATCTGTTTGATAGAACAGAAAAAATTGACTAAAGTGGTATTGATGACTTGTAAGAGTTCATTAACAGAAAAAAAAATACCCTTATTAAGCTTAAGACTTGGGTTCTTAAACTAGACTGCCTAGATAAAAATGCTTTTTTTTTTTTTTGTCATTTCTCAGCTACATATCTTTAAAAGTTTTCTTAGCCTCTTGGATCACACTATTCTCATGTATAAAATGGTATGAAAATGATGATATACTGTTTTAGAGTTATTACAAGAATCACTACATGTTAAGTATTTAGTATTGCCCTGCCCTTAGTAAGTATTCATTGTATCATTATTACTTATAGTAATAAGTAGTTTATCAATGAAATTTTATCTGAAGTGCCCCAAATATAGTGGAGTTTGCAGAGATAATCATCTGTCATTCCTGATATTCTGTCCAGTAATACCATTTTCGGAGGTTATTCAAAGTTTGAATAAGCTATTGCACTCTCTCAATATATTATTTCTATCTGTACCAACTCAATATATGGCAGTCTGTGGTCTGAATACTAATTATTAGAAACAAACACATGTTTGTTTAAAACTCACATTGGAAGAGGGAAGGGTAGATTTTGGCACAAACATGGGAGGATTAGAGACTTTTGAAGAGGTAGCACTAAAATTTGGCTTCTTAGCTGTAGGGAGGAATATCAGGGAGCTCTGGTTTGAATGGAGGAGCAGTAATGAGCCCCAGGTGTCTTCAGGTTTTGCCTTTGTTGGACTCTGACCCCGAGGAGGTTAGATGGACAGAGGGCATATACTGCATCTTGGAAGTCACTAATATTTCTAAGCAATAAGTATCATCGCTTTGATTACACAGCTTTGCTGAAATGTTGATGGCCTAGGGTTTCACAGGTGTAGTGTAATACTAAATTGGCCATGACCACAAACAGGATGTCATTGTCATTCCTTTCAAATAGCAGAGCAGTAATTTGGCAATGTGTGGACACCTGGATCTCTGCCTTCTTTAACCTGAAATAAAAGGGAGAGGAATAGTTTCAGTCTAGTTTTGTCTTTACAGATCTGACCCATGGCTCTATCTCAGAAGCATCATATTTGGGTTATGTGCTTATATATATGTTTGTTTTTATTTTTTAGAAGAGAAGCTTCCTGAGGAAATTATTTTTCTATGTTTTGCACAACAATGTGGGGGCTACATAAATGTTAAATACTAATAAAAATAATGCCAGTAATTTACTGGTAAGACATTTGGTGAGTCACCACTAGCTATGTGTTCACAGTGTGTAAACTTGGTGATATAAATGGATCATCTTATTTCTTACATGAGTTTGACTATTAGGATATTTAATCACTGGAATCAATGTCAAGAAATAGCACTTTTAAAAATGTTTTCACTTTTAATTTTAGAAATTTAAGAAGAGTTAAAAGAATAGAACAAACATGTTTATATACCCTTCACTCAGAGACTTTATCTGAGGTTGCCCAATTGTCTCAGTAATGCCCTTTTTGGTGGAGGGCTTTGATTTCAGGATCAGTGTGCTACCTGGTTGTCTCATTTATTCTGGAACTGTTCCTCCTACCTTCCTTGACTTTCTTGGCTGTGTTGTTTATGAAGATTATAGGCCAGTTGTTTGGGGAACTATTTCTGAATTTGGGTTTATCGAATGTTTCCTCATATTTATATCCAGGTTAATTCAATTTTTTGACAAAATTTCACAAAATAATGCTTTGCTGTTTTCCTTGCATCCTATCATATGCAAAGTGTCAATTTTAACCCCCATTAGTGGTGATGTTAATTTTATTACTTAAATAAGGTGGTATCTATGAGGTTTCCATATTGTAAGGGTACACTATTTTCTCACATTTTGGAATTAGTAATTATTTCTTAATTATTTCTGTTTCACAGCTGACTTTTGCCCATTTATTTTAGCATTCATTGTAATTTCTTGCCTGATTAACTTATTGGTTGCAAAAATGCTTATCTTACTAATGTCTTCATTCCTTTGACATTACTTATTATTAGACTCCCATGTATGTACATATTTATGTCATTGAGGATTCATGAGTTTCTATTTTACTTAATGAACTATAGTTTAGTACTATCATTATTTACTTTGATAATAAAATTACCTTAACTTTGGCTGGTAGGCATGAATCCTTGCAAATGGTTCTGTATCCTTTTGACATGTCCCATCATTCTTTTGAGTAACTACTTTCTGGCTCAAATGGTACAAGTTCATTTCCTTGTCCCAGGACTAGGATCAGCCATTTTCCCAAGAAATCCCATTTATTTTAGTAGAATTATATTTATAAACCCATATCTAGATACTACACGTGCTCATTGCTACTGAGATGCTATGGCTTGTGGGCCTTTCTCAATGGAAAAATGAAATTTTTATATATGTATACATGTATGTTTATACACATGTATCTTTACACATACATATACAGAAAAAGGGCACATGCACAGTAACAGTATGTATGTACATAATAAACACACACCCATATTTGTTTACTTATGAGTATACACCAACATCTCCAATTCCTATTTCCTCCCACCACAGGTGTCATTATAGCTTTCTTTCCTTGCCATAGTGTCTTCCTTCTCTGACAATAAGATGATAATGCTTCCAGTATCTTAATATAGTAACTACTCAATTCTCCTATATGTAGCCAATCTCTAAAGCTTGCTAGAGTGCCTTTATACTCTCTTTTACCTGTATAATTGCTTTTTTCTGTGAACAGTAAGTATGGGGTAGAGAGGAATAGAAGTAAGATGAAAGGAAGGAATAGAATAATATATTTTAAAACACCATGATCAAATGGGTTTCATCCCAGGGATGCAATGTTGTTTCAACACACAGAAGACAATAAACCTATTACACTGCACAAATAGATATATAGGCAAGAACTGCATGGTTATCTCAATAGATGCAGAAAAAGCATTTGACAAAGTATAGCACCCATTCATTTTTAAAACACTAGAAAAATGGTATTGAAGGAATTTACCTCAACATTGTAAAGGTGATATATGACAAACTCAAGGCCAATATTATTCTGAATGGAGAAAAACTGAAGGTATTTCCTCTAAAAACAGGAACAAGACAAGGATGCTCATTTCACCACTCCTATTCAACAAAGTCCTTGAAATACTATCCAGAGCAATCAGGCAAGAGAGGGAAATTAAAGGAATACAAATATGAAAAGAATATTCAAATTATCTGTTTGCAGACAAAATGATCCTATATTTAGAAGACCCAAAAAGCTCCACCAGAAAATTTTTAGACTCATAAATGAATTAAACAAAGTAGCATGATATAAAATTAACACCCATAAATCAATCACGTTGCTATACTCCAATGATGAATACGCTAAAAAAGAAATTAGAAAAAATACCCCATTCACTATAGCCTCAAAAAACAAACAGATAGACAAACAAAAAAACAAACTAAAACACTTAGGGAATCAATAAAACAAAAGAGGTGAAGAACCTTTACAATGAAAACTATAGAACACGAAAGAAAGAAATTGAAGACCACAGAAGATGGAAAGACCTCATATGTTCTTGGATAGGCAGAAGTAATATTGTCAAAATGGCCATATTACCAAAAGCTCTATACAGATTCAATGCAATTTCCATCAAAATTCCAATGATGTTTTTCACAGAACTAGAAAAAAGCAGTTATGAAATTCATTTGGAAAAATAAGAGACTCAGAATAGGCAAAGCAATCATTAGCAAGAAAAGCAAAGCTAGAGATAACACAATACTGGACATCAAATTATACAACAGAGCTATAGTAACAAAAACAGAATGGTATTCACACCAAAACAGGTATGAAGACCAATGGAATAGACTAGAAGACACAGAGAAACCCCAACATGAATACAGTTATCTGATACTAACCAAAGGTGCCCAAAACATACATTGGAGAAAAGATAGCCTTTTTAACAAATGGTGCTGGGAAAACTGGAAATCTAAATGTAGTAGAATTAAATTTAACCTTCTTACCCTGAACAATATTCAACTCAAAGTGGATCAAAAATCTAGGAATTAGACTAAAAATCCTTCACCTGCTAGAAGAAAATGAAGGCCCAATACTCCAAAATATTGGCTCAGGAATTGACTTCCTTAACAAGACTCCTAAAGCGCAAGAATTTAAAAAAAAAATTAATAGCCAGGAATCAAATTAAAAAGCTTCTTCATAGCAAAGGAAACAATTAAGATTGTGAAGAAAGAGCTAACAGAATGGGAGAAAATATTTGCCACCTGCTCTTCAGTTAGGGCATTAATATCCAAGATATATAAAGATTTTTTTTAAACTTAACACTAAAAAACAAAAACAAAAAAACACAACCCAATCAATAAATGGGCAAAGGGACTAAACAGACACTTCTCAAAAGAAGAAATGCAGCCAGGCATGGTGGCACATCCCTGTCATCCAAGGGACTTAGGAGTCTGAGGCAGGAGGATCACAAGTTCAAAGCAGCCTCAGAAACTTAGGAAGACCCTGTCTCAAAAAATAAAAATGGCTGGGGATGTGGCTCAGTGGTTAAGCACCCGTTGGTTTAATCCACAGTACCAAATTAAAAAAAAAAAAAAAGAAGAAGAAATGCAAATGGTCAACAAATATATGAAAAAATGTTCAATATCTCTAGCAATTAGAGAAATGCAAATTAAATGAACTATATTGAGAGTTCATTTCATTTCAGTCAGAATAACAATTATCAAGAATACAAGTAACAGTAAATGTAGGCAAGGATATAAGGGAAAAGACACAACATTATTAGTAGAACTGCAAATTAGTGCAGTCACTCTGGAAAATAGTGCAGAGATTCCTCAAAATACTAGGAATGGGGGGCTGGGGTTGTAGCTCAGGGGTGGAGTGCTTGCCTAGCACGTGTGAGGTGCTGGATTCGATCCCCAGCACCATATACAAATAAATTTTTTAAAAAGTAGGTATTAGGTCCAACTACAACTAAAAAAAAAAATTTAAAAAAAACTAGTAATGGACCACCATATGACCCACTCCTTGGTATACATCCAATACACTTAAAATCAACATACTACATGAAATAGTCACATTAATGTTTATAGCAGCATCACAATAGCCAAACTATAGAGCCAGCCTTGGTGCCCTTCAAGAAATGAATGAATAAAGAAAATGTGGTATATATGCACAATGGAGTATAACTCAGCCATAAAGAAGAATGACATGGCATTTGCCAGTAAATGGATGGAACTGGGGAATATCATACTAAGTGAAAGAAACCAGTCACAAAAGTCAAAGGTTGAAAGTTTTCTCTGGTATGCAGAAGGCAATCCAAAATAAAAAGGGGAGAGATTTAAAAAAAAAAAAAAGGAATAGAAAGAATAGACAAAGGGGAATGAAGGGAAAGGAGGAGATGGGATAGGGAAAGACAGAGGAATGAATCTTAACTAACTTTCCTATGTATATATATGAATATACCACAGTGAATCTCACTATCATGTACAGCCACGGGACAGTAATTTTTTTTAAAAAAAACTATAGATAGCAGAAAGAGAGTAATCTTTAAGATTACAAAGAGGCAATCAAAACCATTATAAAATCTATAAAATCTACTTTTGTACAAAATCTGCAAAAGCTACTTTCTGTCTACATAATTCATAAAATTTTAAAGCATATACCACTTTCCCAATGGTGTATTTTACATTACAAAAATATTTCTTTATAGTTTACTAAGCCATAGTATTACTTATCTCTAAAGTCATAGATGTTTATTTGATATGGAGCAGGCATACTGGATCATTGTCTTGACAAGGATCTCAGACCTGTTGAAAGCTGGTTGCAACTTCGGGTGGAGCCTCCCTGATAGGTGGATTGTGATTCTATCTTGCATATAGCACAGTGACACTTTCCTTGTGACTTACAAGTTCACAGGGTTCATAGGCAATTCAGGTAAACTCAAATATTTAAGTAGTCATAGGGAAAACTATTTGCATATTGGTAGGCAGTCCTCAGCTTGCTATTCATTTTTATTATCTAGAAACTCCCAGTCATCCTTTTGGATCTTTAATCAGGTACTATTACCTTTCAGTACTTACTTTGGATCCAGATGGTTTTCCCACTTCTACTTTTAAACCAGAAAGTTATTAATTCACTTATACATTTCTTTTCAGAATCTTTATCCTATTCTCTTTGGTTTCACTTGTAATGGGTTAAAACATAAACACCATGTGAGTAGATAAGAATTTTTTAAATTTGTTTTCAAAGCTATTAAAGGAAAACACACTTCTGAGATTTCTCTTCTAAAATGCTTTGGTAAGAAGTATGCTATGATAAAATATTTTCACAATCATTTCATCAAGCACAAAATTCACCAAATTGTAATACTAATCTTATTATACAGAATCTCAGGAAATATGTAATAAATATTCTTTTGTATTTAGTGATAAAATATTAAAACTGATAAAAGGGATTTTAAAATAATGATTAAATTTTAGCTAAGCTGGTCATTTGACAAACATTTACTGAAAGCATCTGAAACAAGAGCAACAGTAATGATAGTGATAATAAAGCATAGCAGGTGGCCTCACTTCCTTACTACTCACAACTCTTATGAAATACATATAATTAAACCATAAAAACCACTGGGGACCATCTTGTAAGATGGTTTAGGGAGACCTTTGTCCTCAGATTTATTAGCTAATGGTATTGTATAATGATTTGTCAGATAGTTGAGTTTTTATTTTAGATGTTTAGGAATAACTAGTTAAAACTACAGAGTCTAGTAGGGAAGTTAGAAGTTGGTACTTTTAAAAAAAATTTCTTCACAATAACCTGCTAGTATGGTCTTATGTTACGTAGAATGCCTAGTGTGTCTTTATCTCCACAGGTGAAATGAAATGCCAAACATAGAATTTTATTTTGAAATCCAGCAGTTGCATAAACCTATTGAAATATCATCATTGCTAAATTTTACTGGCATAAATATTACTTAGCAGAGATACTATTATGAGTTGTAGGTAATTCTGTCCATTCATTTGAACTTTGATCAAGAAACATTGGCAGATTCTGTATTTCTTACTGCCAATATCTAAAATAAACAGTTTTAAATTATAATATCTGCAATCATAATAAATGTCATTGATCTTTTAAAATTTAAATATTTTTTAAAGAGAGAATTTTTTAATATTTATTTTTTAGTTTTCAGTGAACACACATCTTTATTTTATTTTATGTGGCGCTGAGGATCGAACCCAGCACCCCACACTTGCCAGGTGATCACGCTACTGCTTGAGCCACATCCCCAGTCCTAAAATTTAAAATTTTAAGGAATAGAAGCTATATGAGATGCACCAAGTCACAATGACAATAAGTATGAATGAAATGAAAACTTGGCTGAGAATCTGCTGGGAATAAGTTTGTAAGATTTTAAGAAAGAGACAAAACAGGGATTAGGGATGTAGCTCAGTGATTGATACTTGCCTGCTATGTGTGAAGTCCTGGGTTTGATTTCTAGAACCACAGGGAAGGCAGTTGTCATTTTTAACTAATCAAATATGAAAACTAGTTTGGAGAGCTTTCTAGAGTGACCAGCTAGTCCAGGTTTGCTTGGGATTTTTCTGATTTTAGCACTGAAAATCCTGAGCACTGCCCCACCTTATCCCTAGTGCCAGAGAAACTAAGAGGTTGGTTATCCAGATCACTAAGTTTGTATGTAATAGTTTTAATAGCTGCTTAATCACTTGTGAAACAGTAATTTTTCTTTTCAGGGGAAAAGAAAGAGGTTAAAAGTATTTCTTTTTTTAATAACTTTTTTTAGTTGTAGATGGACATAATACTTTTAATTAATTAATTAATTTATTATTATTATTGTTATTTTGTAATGTGGCACTGGATTGAACCCTGTGCCTCACACTGAGCTACAACTCCAGCCCCTGAAAGTATTTCTTTTTAATATGGTTTTGGCTTTCTTAAAAAACAACCACTACCAAGAAAATTAAACCACTTCTGTTGTGCATGTATAGTCATGTTTAAGATGCTTATAGGACAAAGATTCTCAGATGTTCTTGGTTCATGGTGAAAGGCAAGTGACTCACCGGAGATGGAGATTCAACCAAGAGATTTATTGGGGGGCTGCCTTAAGGGGAAGAAAAGGAAAAGCAGAGAGAGGAGAGGAGGAGGGCAGAGAGAAAGCAGGGAGCAGAGGAAGAGAGCAGAGAGAAAGAGAGTAGAGAGGGAAGAGAAAGAAGAGGAAGAGGGAAGAGGGGAAGAGGACAGAGAGGAAGAGGGCAGAGAGTGTGAGCTTGCAAGCTTTGGCTTAAGGAGGATTGCATAGGTGATGTGGCGGGTGCTGATTGGCAGGGTGACTAAGGAATGGGGAGCGGACACTGTGTCCAGCAGGGATTGGTCAAGAAAACTTTTGAGTTTGGCACTCTTTGTCTTGGCACCCTTCCACTTGGGGCCCTTCTTAGAGGAGGGGGAGGGGTAAGGGATTCTGTGATGTTCTTAAAAGACAGAAACTTACCTTCAAAGGGGAGTTTCCCACACACCCAACACATGGCTTCCTTAATGTCTCAATATGTTTTTAATGATGATCCTAAAAGAAATGTCATTGTTTATTAAAGGTTAGCCCCAAATTCAACAGCAATAGTTTGTGTAGTATCTGACAGATTTTTCCTATATTTCACTAAAAGTCTGGAAATACTCCTATGTGTTCATAGTAGCATGATTTGGAACTGTATTGGTCAGGGTTCACTAGAAAAACAGAACCAATAAGATACATCTGTGTCAAACAGGGGATTTAGTTTAATGACTTACAGAGGCTGCAAAGTCCCACGGGGGCTGTCTGCATGGTTAGAGCCAGGAAAACTGTATCTGCTCAGTCCAAGGAGGCAGAAACCTCAGCTGGAAAGAGAGACTAGTCTACAGCCCCAGCCCAAGGTCAAAGGCACAAGAACCACCCAGAGAGGCATTGTTGGGAGTCCATACTCGCAAGGCTGAAGAACCTGAAATCTGACAGAGTATAGGTAGCAGACTGGTGACTGCTATAGCTTGCCAAGCATGTGTAAGGTCCTGAGTTCTATCCCCACCAAGCAAAAACAAAACAAAACCCAAGCACACACAAATTTATTTAAGTTTTATAGACGTCTTCAGAAGGAAATGAAGACTCAAAAAGATAGTTAAATCTCGTTGTTTTTTTTTTTTTTAATAGTAGGTTTGATGAAGAATGGAGAGTCTTGGAGAGATGCAACAAGACACAAGGGATATGAGCTAAATATAATAATCTGGGGGAAATTTATCAGGGCTTGTCCCTTAAGACTCCTCTCTGTGTCCTATGTTTTTGGAGATAAGAATGCACCTTTCCTCTATGTATAGAGAAGGACCTCATACATGAGTATCCTATGCCCTACTTTAGGGGAGGGAAAAACTTCTTCCTAAGTCTTAAGGCGTGCTTCAGGGGAGAAGGGTGGGGAAGAGAGATATTCCTGCCTCTGATATATTCAGTATGATATATTCAGTATGCCAAAGTGCCATATTTTGGGGTATTATTTCTGAATTCTAACATCTACACACACATACACACACACATACACACACACAAATTTGTGAATGCAAATAAAAAGACCTGGAAATAACTAGAAAGTTTATCTCTGTGTGATAACAAAAGATATGATTGAAGGATATGTAAAGCTGAAGACAGTTGTCAGGAAGCCCTTAATCTTGAGCTGTAATGTTTGTATATATTATACACATAGGTACTTTTTACTTTACTAACTTTATTTTACTTATCATTTACATAAACATGTATTTGAATATCATAAATATTATTTAAACATAAAAATAAATTGTATAGCTTATATAATTTATTTAAAGTTTGATATTCTTTCAGTAGCTAACATCCTAGGATAATATATATTTGAATGTCTGATTTGCCTAAAATATAAATAAAAATGAATAGAGGTAAATATTGGAAGAATCCATTCTAAAATCACTTTAAAGATATGCAAAAATAAAAGCTTTCTTTTCTTTTTCCTTCCTTCCTTGACCTATGAAAGCAAGATATATTCCTAAAAAAAATAAAGATAACATGAGTAAGAAAGAGAGAGTCCTCACTTCGTTCCTAAGCCCAGTCATTGACTATATATATCTTCATTTAAATGTACATAGTTGTTGTTTTTAACTAATCAAATATGAAAACTAATTTGGAGAGCTTTCTAGAGTGACCAGCTAGTCCAGGTTTGCTTGGGACTTTTCTGATTTTAGCACTGAAAATCCTGAGCACTGCCCCACCCTATCCCTAGTGCCAGAGAAACCAAGAGGTTGGTTATTCAGATCACTGAGTTTGTATGTATCTATCTCTTAGTTTTAATAGCTGCTTAATCACTTGTGAAACAGTAATTATTAGTCACTTAAGTTGTTTTCCATTTTTTGCTCTTGTAAACAATTCCATTTGAATTTCTCTGCTTATAAATTGTATTAATTATAACTCAAGTGTCTGAATCATTCTTTCTCTAAGAGGGAGTAAAGTAAATCCCAGTTCAAATCTTTCAATTTTTTGAGGGGGTGGTTTTAAAACATATATCTTTCTGATCAGAGAGCTTAAAGCACACATTTCTGAACCCCAGCTTGGCCCCAGAAAAGTCTCTACATTTTGTGTGTTGTTGACTGCCCAGTTTGTTCCTCTCCCTGAGGCTGACTGCTTTGTTCAGAGCTTCCCACTCTGTGCTGTTGGTGGCTCTGAAGTATGTGATTGGTAGATGACATGTTTCCCTCTCAGTAATTATCCTTTTCCTCTTTCCAGATTGCTGTCTGGCTCAGGGCATATTCCATATCCTTCTCTAAAAACTTTTATAAAGACTTAAGACAATTTTTAAAAGGAATTATATTTTAAGAGGGATAAATTTATAGTTCTACTCCATAGAAATCAATTAACATCTTAAAATCTCCCCAAAGAATCCTGGGTAGAGCAGCCTCCCTTCCCAATGTCAGCCTCCTATATACTCATTTGTCTCCAAGTACCTCCTCCTCCTTCATGACCTTTCCTGTGAGAGTCTCCAGTATATCACACAGGAAACCCAAACCCTGCCTAATAAATCATACAACTCACTACAAGATCTACCCTTCTCTGCAATCCATGTAACAGTTTTTTCCTTTGTACATTTCCCTTCCTATAGGTCTCTGGTATGGAGCAGAAAATGGTTCTCTTGGTCAGTTATGACTATCGTGATTTCTTAGTATGATTTGCACACCTGCTAATTATCTAGCAGTCACACACACATCTGTTTTAGAACTTTTGCTATAGCTGATTTCTAGCATTCTGTCAATATTACATTTTTATAGAGGACTTCCCTAACCTCCCAATTTATCAAGTCTCCCAGGTAGGGTTGCCAGATTTGAATTTCAGATAAAAAACAATTATTTTTTTGTAAAAGTATGTCCCATATATCTCATGAGCTATATTTATACTAAAAAATTATTCATTATTTATCTGAAATTCACATTTAACTTAGTTGTCTTTATTTTTATTTGCTAAGTCTGGTAACCATACTTCTAGTCATTTCCTATTATAATATTATGTTGTAATTTCTCCTTAAATTTACCATAGCTTGATATTTTCTTGTTTGTTTAGTTGAGGTAGAATAGAAGACATAAGGATAAGAAGAGAGGACACATAGAGAACAGAACAAGTGGCCATGATTTCAACCAGATCTAAAATCCACTTTCATATGAATTAAAAATCCAGATTTAAATGTCATTTTCACATATCTTGATCACAAACAGCACTATTAAATCAATTATTGGACCTTATCTATAGGTACACCAATTTGTAAAACTGTGTGCACAGAGCAGAGTACATGAAAAACAAAGAAGAAAATACCCACCCCCATCCTGATAATGGTGAACATGTAAGTAAAAATTATCTTCATCCCAACAGTGTTCAACAGGTCAACAGATGACCCCTAATCCCCGGTACTACATGCCCAGTGACCAGCACAAATAGAACTAAAAATACCCTCTTAGATCATATCCCTGTACTTCTGATCTTACCTGTATGAATAGGCCTAGTTAAGATGTAGCTAATGTGCTCCTCTTCAATGCCCATACTGGACCACCCTGTCTCTCAGAGTACTTTCATTCTTTCCCTCAGCAAAGTCAATCTGCATCTCACTTTGACCTGTCCTGAAATTCCTTTATGCAATAATGTCAAGGACCTTCATGGCCTGAGCCAAGGACCATGTCTTTTGGGGGACTTCTTAGGACACTCATCCCAGTGACCTTCTCTACCATATTGCTAGAACCCAGACCACTGCCTGGTGAATCCTAGATATTCAGCCACTATTCAGTGAATGAGTGCACATCATCAAAGGCAAACAGAGGTGTTCTCTTAGTGCCTTGTGTGCTGTAAGAAATCTCACCTTTCATGGAGTTCCGTTATCACATAATCATACACAGCACCACTTATCCTTTAGTGCTCCCAATTGTGCCCTTCAGAACTTGAGAATGAAAGAGGGGGTCATGCAGGTGAAAAAGAAAAGTTGAAAAAGAAAAGCATTGTGATTAGCACTGTAAAAAACAAACAAAAATGAACCACTTAACTAATCTTGATGAGGGTAACTGAGGTCATACATTTTACCAATTTTATATATACATACATATACATATGTAAACTTTTTTCAAAACTTTAATAGAGATATTTAAAAATGTATCAAATTTTAATTCAAGGGAAACTCACTTTATTAGGTTGTTTTGGGTTGACTTTACTTTTTTTTTTTTCACAAAACTCTGATAATAAACTTCTTTTAATTACCCACAGGGATTTCTGAACTCTTTTGTAAGTATAGTATTATGTGTAACTCATTAATTTTTAACATTTAAAATTTTCTCTTAAGTTTTTTGGGCTTTCTGATAGTTTAAGGAAAGGTAAATCAATACTGATGCTGGCCTGTCATCCTAGCAGCTCAGGAGGCTAAGATAGGAAGATGGCAAATTTGAGGCCAGCCTAGACAACTAAACAAGAATCTGTCTCAAAAAAATAACAAGGACTGAGGATGTACTTCAGTTGTAGGGTGCTTGCCCAATATACTCTAGTCTCTGTGTTCAATCCCCAGTACCTCAAAAACAACAGATAACACTGTTTCTGGTTCATCCTAGCAAATGATTCCCACCCTCTAAAGTTTCCTTCAAATTTGAATTCTGTAACTCATTGATCTACAATAGAATATAAACCTCTATATTGTCTTTTTCCATAAGGAGTTTCCATATTTTCCTTGGGTGAAGTTGGCTAAGTCATTTTTAGGCAAAATGATCCGAGTGATTACAATTGTGCAATGATGAGGAAAATCCAATCAATAAGGACTGATTATGGTAAAGTCATACCTCCAGTTTTCTTAATTGTCAGAGATCAGAGGATTTTTAAATTACACAAGAAGTGATATCCTTGATAATTTTTAACTCTCAATCTACACACATGCAAAACATTAGGTCTCCAGTGTATAGTGGCAATCAAAGCATCTCTGATTATTTCATGGTACATAGAAATCTACCCGATATCAGCTGAGGGTGTTTGATTTTGTAGGCTCTTTCAAAGCAGCTGCTAAAGGTGGCTCAGAGAGCTTCCTTTCCTCAGTCTGAGGACAACTAGGTTTTGCTGAAATGAAAGGATTAAAGAGCAAGAGGCTGGTCAGGGCTTGTAAAGAGCAGGCGCAGGACTCCACTAGAGTTCCCCACAGGCAGTTCTCATCCTGTCTTCTGCTTGGTGTGTACACGTGTGAGTGTGCACACATTAGCTGATGAAACCCTTTCCTGTTACACTCCGACGGAACTAAGCGGGGCGGGTGTCCCTTTAGAGGGTTCTGAAATCTACGAGTCAGCTTCCTTTCTCACTGCTTGCCTCTGACTCCCTCACTGCAGAGTGCCCTGCAGGATCTGGAGGCCTTTGTGTTCAGATTATTTTACTAGCTACAAAAGCCACACCCTTGTGCTACAGAAACAGAACACTTTGTCCTTCCAGGAGGTCTGTACTTTGACCACAGCCCTGGGATTTCAAAGCTGCCTCACTATGGCTTGTCTATTGTGATGTAAAGTGTTGGGCTGAGAGAGTGTCCTGGTGTTAGAATACTGAGCTTTACAATTGGTAGCTCAAGGGCTCACAGGCTAGTAAGGTTTTGGACAGCAGACTATCATTTTAAAAAGGCTCAGAATCTATTTACTAAAATAAGAGAATCCAATGATAGTGAGAGAAACTGGAATAATGGTGTTTTGATTTAGGAAAAAAAGCCATACTTTGTGTATAACCAGTGACTTGAAAAATTGTGCTCTATATGTGTAATAAGAAATGAATTCTATTCTGTAATCATATATAACAAATTAGAATAAATAAACAATTTTATTAAAAAGAAAAGAGAAATGAATTATAGTAGATGGGGTAAAAAGAGAAGATGGGAGGAGAGGGGAGGGGAGGGGAGGGGGGATAGTAGAGGATAGGAAGGGCAGTAGAATACAACAGATACTAGTATGGCAGTATGTAAAAAAGTGGATGTGTAACCGATGTGAATCTGCAATATGTATACGGGGTAAAAATGGGAGTTCATAATCTGCTTGAATCAAATGTATGAAATATGATATGTCAAGAGCTTTGTAATGTTTTGAACAACTAATAATAAAAATAAATAAATAAAAAGAAAAGGAAAAAGCCAAATTTTAATTTTTAAACAATGTATATTAACTCATAGCAAATACCCATTTATATATATCAGGGCAGGAAATGGCCACTAGTCAAAGCAGGCAGCTGTTGGAGAGAAGTGGTGTCCTGGAAGGAGACTGAGTTACAGCTGGAAACCTGAGTCTCCTGCTTGCTAGCCTGGGAGCAATCACCTTCACGAGATTTTTTTTTTTTTTTTTTTTTGTATTTAAAAAAAATGCTATTATTTTAGAGCATTATAATTATACACGGTGTTTGGATTCATTTTGACAAAATAATACATGCAAGGAATTTGATTCAATTTCCATTCCTTCCTCTCCCCTCCCCCTGTTCTCTTTCCTCTCTTCCATTGATCTTCCTTTCATTCCTATTTTCTACATACATATAGGTGAAATTCTTTTGGGTATACTTATATTGTAAAGGTAAAATTTCTAAGCTGACTCTAGGCTGCAAGAGTCTGAGTTAAAGTGTAAAAGACTGGGGATTGTAAGGTTTCTAAATTGAAAGGCTTAGGCTAAAAATAATAATAATAGGCCAGGTATTGTTAAAATTCCTCTGCTACCCCCAGAACCTGTAATCTCTGTAGCTGTTAGAACAATACCTGAACTGACCAGTAAATATTTCCATTGATTCCCTGGTTGTTTATTAGCTAAGGGCTCCAAATAGCTCAGATGTAAGCATCCAGGCCACAAAACCAATCAGTTTAAATGTGTACCCCGCTCAGGGGTGACCAATCACCCCTGCCCAGACTGTTCCGGCCAATAAATGTACTAATCATGGCTCAGGGTTGTTGTTCAATTTTCCCGCGCCTCAAGATGATTTGTTCTGATGTATGCAAAGCCCCCCACCCTCTCCAAAAAGTGTACTTAAGCTCTGCTTGACCTCTGCTCTGGGCTCTGGGCTGCTCTCCCTTCCTGAGTGAGCCTTGAGCCTCAGCATGCTGGTTCAATAAAACTTCCCCCTGCGATTGCATGAGCCTGGTCTCTTGTGTGGTCTCTCCCTCCGACGCTCCCCTGGACCCTTACAATATATGCATGTAACAAGCTTTTGTTTATTTCATTCCATAGTTCTACCTCTTTCCCTTATTTCCTCCCTCCTCCTTCTACTCTATTGATCTAATTTTTATCTTTTTTCTTCATGAGATTTTAATTCTATTCCTATTCTCCTAAATAGTGAACTTTTGGGGAAGGAGGGCACAAGTTATTTACACTAAACCTTGGTTGGCTATATAATATATTAGGTTATATATAACCTAAAACGGGGTGGATTTGGGATAGGTAAGCAGTTTACAGGAGAAGCAATCACTGCCATAGATCATTTGGGGCTGCAAACAGGAAGCTGTGGTGTCTAGGGCGTCACTATAGGATTTGAGCTAAGGTTTTAACATAAATAATAATGTAAAATGGTCTTAACCTCCCCACTTCCCTCCTCCTTTTCCTGGCCCTTTGTTGTTGTTTTGGGGAGGTATCAGGGATTGAACTCCAGAGTCTTTTGCATGCTAGGCAAGTGTCCTACTACTGAGCTACATTCCCAGCCCTTTTTATTTTTGAGACAAAATTTCAATAATTCTTGTTATGCTTGAATTCGGGACCCCCAAAAGACCACCAGAGACCAAGATCGATGTAAACAGCAAAGAGGTGTTTATTGCAAGCTAGCTCGGTCCTCCGCGCGCGCGCGCGCGCACACACAACAGCAACTGGTGACGCTGAGAGGCCCTGAGCCCAGGGTTTGCAGCAGTTTTATACATTCTTTGGAGAAGGCAGGGACCTTACTTACATCATAGCATCTCTTAGCAAATCACACACCACGGGAAAATCAAATAACAACTCTAAAACATGATTAGCACATTCACTGGCGGGTACAAGTTGGGTAGGGGTGATTGGTTACTACAAGAGGGGGATTCATTTGAACTAATTGGTTTAAGCCAAGAGGGGTGTACGTGCTGAACTACATGGTTTCCCAACACATTATCAACCACCATAAAATACTGGGAGGGTCATCTGGCATCCCAGGTATTTCCCTGTCTCATGCTGATTGCTGGCTGCTAGGGGGTTGCTATGAATCCCCACCTAGCCTGACTGAGTCAGGGACACCCAGTCAGGGACACCTGGTGCAGCAGATCTCTCCTGTTATTTGTAGATAAACAACTTAGCAGGGTGGGAATGTGCCTAGGGGTGCTCTGTGGGTCTTTCCAAGGACAAAGGCCATGTCCCTTCCTTGGACAGGCTTTGCTCTGAGGTAGAGGCTGGTTTTTCATTCTGTCTTAGTTTGGCTTCAAATTTTTTTTTTAATATTTATTTTTTAATTTTTGGCGGACACAACATCTTTGTTTGTATGCGGTGCTGAGGATCAAACCCGGGACGCACGCATGCCAGGCAAGCGCGCTACCGCTTGAGCCACATCCCCAGCCCATTGGCTTCAAATTTTCAATCCTGCCTCAACCTGCTGTGTCGCTGGGATTACAGCTGGGATTACATGTGTGTGCCACTGTGCCTGGCTTCCCCTGATGAAATTTTGGAGCATCTTATAATTTTTTTCCTGATCAAGTAAATGTTATTTTATTAAATTATTAATTTACTTGGTAAGAGTGAGTTGATTTGATCATTTTTTCCAGAAAAACTACTCTTGATTTTTGTGTCATCACGATCATCTGATTTTTTTTTTTCCCTACCACACTTTCCATTCTTCCCTTCCCTTTGCTGGGTTTTCTTTTTCTCCTTCACAGCTACAAGTGGCAGCACCTTGCATTTGGCTTTGTTCTCTTTTTTCTATCCATTCTCTGCCTTATGTTCTCTTCCATACGGATTAAAATGTTCTCTTTCATATGGATTAAAAATCCTTCCCATGCCAATGACTCTAAAATCTTGTGTCTTCAATCTTGTGTGTGTGTGTGTGTGTGTGTGTGTGTGTGTGTGTGTCTTCAATCTTGACATCTCCCCAAATTCCGGATATCTGATCCACATCTTCCTTTGCATGTGCAATACAAATGGCTGTCATGTGAACAAAAAAAGGACTTCTAATTTTCTCTCAAAACAATTTCTTTCTTAGACTTGTCTTAGTTATTTAATTCATTATCTGCCCTGTTCAAGCGATTTCATGATCACCCCTCCACGTCCCTTTCACTCTTTTCTTTCTGTACAGACCAGCTTTTCTGCTGCATTTTACTTCCCAGACTGGTGGCCAGGTCTGAGTCCCAACTCCAGCACAGGCCTGGAAAAGTCACTTTGGACCTGCCCATGTCAGCTGTTTGTCCTGAATTACAGCAGCCAGAATAGGACAAAGATCTATAATCAGGCTCCAGGCCTGCTAATGGGTGGGGCAGTTTTCAGAGAAGGGGGTTTTGTGGTACATGAGCAGGCATCCTAATAATGTTTACTATATAGTTTTATTTACCAAGTTTTCAAAAGTTTTATAATCATGACCCCTGCTTGATTTAAGCACTCATATAAAGAAATAGAAAGGATCATTCTTTTTATCAGTCATGATTGTAGTCCAAAGACTTTTTTTGTGTGCTCTTTCCTATTGAGTAAAATAGAAATTGGACTGATTTCCTAACCTGTCTTGACATAGGCCTTTCTCTAAAATCAGCTTTAGTAAGTTTTATTTCTTCCCTGAATATGCAGGTCCAGTTTAGACAGCATGTTCTTGCTAAGTAGGTCTCTGGGGGGTAACCAAATATATATGGGGCTATGTTGACTAAGTAGCCTTGAATTTGACAAGAGTCCATTAAAAGTATATCTTTTATAACTCTGATACTGAGAAATGAAGGGGGGTGGGCACAAGTATAGGAATTCGCCAAAGCTGGAGAAATCTACGGAGAGAAAAAAAAATAGAGCAAATACTCTAAATTTTGACAATTCAGTGAAGTCTGAAGGATGAAGAAGTTTCACCTTTCCTTTGGCCAAAGTCTCTACCCAGGCAAAGACAGTGCGTCATGGCAGAGCTGGTTTATATACTACAAACTACAGCCTGTCTTTCAAAAAGATAGTGGCTCTCCTGCTAAACAAAGGGCAATAAGCCTCCTTCTTCATGAACTAGAATTACTCATCTTATTTCTTACCACTTCAGTCTCTTAATAGTAGTTTTCAAACGGAAATCTATGCTTTTTTTTTTTTTTTCTCCTGGGATGGGCCTTCCTGTCTAGCAATGTGGCCATTTCCATGTAATAATTACATAATTGTTATGGAAATTCCCTTTTAGAAGTATTACTTAAGAAAATTGGGCAACATTATTCCCCAAATCTTTTAACAATACCTATGTCAAACCGAATATAAATGATATTAACTGGGTTTGTGTGTGTGTGTGTGTGTGATTGTTGCTGTTAGAGAAAAATCAAAGCAATGTTTTAGAAGCTTTTGTTTTCCATGAGAAAATATCGTCCTTGTCATTCTTCATGGATTGATTATTGTTTGACAACAGAATTCTTGAAAAGGTAAATTGTTTTGATCACTCAAAATAGCACAATATGAAAGATAGGAGGACTCTAATTTCCTCACCTTTCCCCCTTTATCTAAGTCAACACATCTAAACTGAAAAAATATGAGCCTATGGGAGATGTTCACAAACATGAAATCTGGATGATGAAAAAATTGATGAGTCATAAAATCTTTTCTGTGTTAGATAAAATGTGCTTATCCTCAAAAATGACATCCCTATCGGTTTTCAAGCAAACTGATAAAAATCTCTGACTAGGGATAAGATTAAGATAGAAGCTTTTACTTTGCCTTCTTAATTTTCTTTAATAACTATTACATTGTTGAAAAAAATGAGAAAAAAAAGAGTCATTGATTAAACTTCTAATTTTTCCTAGTAGAAAAGAATTATAAACTCTTCCTCAAATAATCACTGTTTTACTCATACTTTGTGATTTCAGCCATTGCCCACACCTCTTTTTAAGTACCAGTTCTATATTCCCAACCACCTGGCTTCCTGGAAGTTCTGCAGGCTATCTATCCTCCAAAACCTACCCTCAGTCTTCTCCACATCTGCTTTCCTCCGGTTCCTTTTCTACCTGCTGTACCATTGCCCAAGTCAGAAAGCTGGTATTCATTCATTTACCTCTCTTTCTGTCACCACCCTCCCAGTCCTGACCCAAGCCTCTGGTTCTTTTTATTTCATGCCTTTCTGATCTCTGACATACATTCTTTTTTTTTTTTTTTCTATTGTCAGCCCACTGATCCGGGTCCCACTTGATGGTCCACTATCATTCTCCTTTCCTTCCTCCAATTCATCCTTCAAATGGTTGCCACAGATTTTCTACACAATTCATGGTGGGTGCCATGTTTAAAATATCTACATGGTTCCT
Organism: Ictidomys tridecemlineatus; assembly: GCF_052094955.1. Classification (NCBI taxonomy): domain Eukaryota; kingdom Metazoa; phylum Chordata; class Mammalia; order Rodentia; family Sciuridae; genus Ictidomys; species Ictidomys tridecemlineatus. Next base: position 160,559,889 of record NC_135478.1, on the reverse strand, counting down.
CTTCAGGATAAAGTTCTTATATCCTATCTCCCATACCTGAACCTATACTTCAGAAGTTCCCCAGAACTGAAGTTCTCTCTTTCCATCCTTCATTGCACAGACTCTTTTGCTGGAAACACCCTTCCCATCATTATGTGATTGGCCAACTCTTTCTCATTTAAGGCTAAGCTCATCTGTGACCTTCCTGGGCACTTCCAACTCCACCTTTCTGAGTAATGTGTCCCTCTTGTGTTTCCTACACATCTAGTCCCTGCTGTGATGCAACACTACCAGGCAGAGTGACACTCTGTAGCTGAACAAGTATTGATTGGTTCTGGAGTCTGGTAGACCTGGGTAAGACTTATGGGTAAATAGGGCATTTACTAAACATAAACCCAGAAAAATGATTTAGTCTCAGTAAGCCTCAATTTTTAATACCTGTACTTATTAATACCTGCCATATTATAAATTTAAGTAAATATATCTATATAAGTTTTAAGTAAAGTAAAATTTTAAAAAAAAATTTGCACCTGGTATGCTAGGTAGATGTAGTTGGATCTCCCCATAACTGTGGGTGTACCATGTTCCCCTTGGGATTCTAGGAGCTGGGGACAGTGTTGAGCCTCAGAAATGCTGCCAAGATGCCAGCATTAGACATTATTTTTCCTTCTAAATCATACTCTCCTGTCTTGTACTTACTGACACATTTCTTTCTTTTCCTCCTGTCATCCTGGCTGCTCATTTTCAATGTTTTATTAGGTGTTCCTTATATACTTACCCCTTTAATATTAGAGTTCATCTGACCCTGTCTTAATGCCTTTTCTCATTACATTCTCTCTCTCCCTCCCCTACCCCGCCTCAGCATTGAGGATCAATCTAGGGTCTTATGATGCTGATCAAGTGTTCCCAGTGAGCTGTACCTCCAGCCCCATTACTCTGTCTTTATCCTAGATTTTCTCAAAGCTGATATGGACAAACTGCATTAGAACTACTTCCTTCCCTTTACCAGAAACCTATAGTGAGAACAGTTGGTACTAGAGGGAGATAGGATCTCAGATCTGCATTTATAATTCGTTCTTCAAGGCAGTCTTGGACATACTAACTTTGAAAATTGTGACCTTAGGAATTTTGTCCTCTACTTTGGCTATAAATTCTATCAATTTGCTAAAGATTTTCAAATTCATGTCTCTATTCCAGACCTCACTGTTGGACTCCTGACTCATATAGCCAATTGTCTCTTTGGCATTTCTCTTAGAAGCTTCTCAGACTGTTCAAAAGTAAACTTTATACTCCTCTGCTAAATGTTTCTTAAAGAGAGCAACTTCCACCCAAATGCTCAAACCCAGAGTTAGCCTTCTGCTCTCTCTTCACTTTCTGTACTCTGCACATGTCATCTCAAAGTTTTCACTTCTCTCTAGCCTCACGGCCACACCCTCTACCTCAATTATCTCTTTTATGAATTTATGTAATAGGCCTTAACTGATCTTCTGCTATCCATAATAGATCATAATAAAATACTGGTTCTGAAGGCAGATTTCCAGGATTCCAAATCCCTGCCTTTTCTGGCTTATTCTCAGCTCCTTCTTCTCTGAGATGGGGATAAAATAGTATCTACCTCAAAATGTTTTAAGGAGGGTTACCTGAGGTAATTCATGTAAAGCTCTTAGAATTGTGTGAGGCACTAGGAAGGAAACTCATGAGAAGTTGATATTGAGATATGGAATTTGGGAATATAGAGAAAGATTTACTGAGTCTCAAAAGAGAAGTGCCCCATGAACCATTGAAATGCAGAACAAGGAACTCTCTTAAGCAACCCAGCCCAAGTCCTTACTGGCCAAAACATGGTAGAGGGCAGCAAGCAAGTGCTGGGAAAACTGGTGCAAATTCACATTATTCCACCCTGACTCCACCTCTCCCCTACCCCTAGCTACTGACTCCCTATAAATATTTATAGCCAGACTGAGGTGTTGATGCCTTTTACTATCAAGAGGGCCAGCACTCTGCCTTGAATGTTCATCTGCTTTCCTAGATAATTTTTTTTTTTTAAACTGGGGATTGAACTCATTTGTGCTGTACCACTGAGCTATATCCCCAGAACTTTTTTTTTTTTTTTGAGACAGGGTCTTACTCAATTACCCAGGCTGTTTTCAAACTTGTGATCCTCCTGCCTTAGCTTCCTGAATAGCTGGGATTACAGGCACACACCACTGCACCTGGCTCTGTTTCTCTTACTGGTGTATGCTGAAATTCTTTTCCAACATGTTCACCAAAGACCTGTCCCACTTGAGTCAAGGTCTTCCTCTCTGGTAACTCTTCCAATGACATTATAGTCCACTTATACCCTGCTTCAGCCCATGCACACAATAATAGTGTGATCTCTAAAAAGTCCATTTGCTTTTTAAAAAACTTCATTAGGTTTTAGGGATAAAAGTACCTTAAGGTAGGCTCCTTCCTTTGGATTCAGTTTTTCCTTTCTATACCACTTATCATGGCCATCATTTAATTCTTTGGTCACTGTTCTTACTCCCACCCTACTTTGATACTGGGGAGCATATTTGTCTTCACAGTTGCATTCCCAGTGCCTAGCACAGCGCAGATATCCAGTGTTCATTGAGTGTATAAATATGATGATCAAAATATTGACCATTTTTTATTTCTCCTATGTATAGTTCTTCTCTCTTTAATCTTCAATCAAAATTGTATTTCTTCTAAAATTTCATTTTGGTTATTAGTGGTGTAGTAGTATTAAGTAAAAACCACTGAACAATGTTCTAGAGATCCTGACATTTCTCTCAGAGAAATATCTACATCTGCAAAATTTTTCTTAGGAAAAAATCAGTTTCGAGAAACTATACATATCAGGATGCTTTAGCTTGTTTGAAGTTTCAGTTGTTTTTCAATCATAAAGAGGATCTTCAGCATTTTTCTCCTGCAGCAGGTCATCAGATTGTTATCTGCACTTTCATCATTTTCTCCACCCTGTCTTCATTGCCTGCTGCTTCTCCCATACAGCTGAAATAAATGGGAGAGGAACTCTTTAGAACTCATCTTCTAAATAACTTACATCCCTTTACCACTGGCTTAGACCGTGGGTGCCCATCCCAGCACCCAAGATTTATAGCCCAAAGCAATGGTTATAAATAGTCCACTTCTATCTACACCTAAGTTAAAAATGGAGTGTTGCTGCACCAGAGGTCAGAAGCATGGTTTGGACAGGAATATAATTCGGTGAAACTGCTAACCAGCTTCCAGTAGAAAATATGAATGAGAAAAATTAAACCCTAGGTTTCCACTGCTTTTACAGTGTTGTAAATTTTGATACCATTGGTTCTAATGTCATTTATCTCACAAAATCACTCTGTGCCTCTCTCTAACAGCTCTTCTCACAGAATGTACATAGTAAATAATGATTTTACATATTGTCATTTCTTGAGTGTCTAACATATGCCACGAGCTGTCTCTTATCCTCTGATTATATATTTTTGAATTGAGGAAACTGCATATAAGAGAGTTTAAGTAATGTGTTCAGATTCCTTGGTATGACAAATTGTGTGATCTGGTGTTCTAATGAAGATCTTTCTGTTGAGTCTGTTCTTGTCTCAGTTGACATTGCTGCTTATCTTCAATATGCAGAGCAAGAGAGCCCTGTAACCAAGTGGCTGATTTCATTAGTGACTCTTCCATAATTTGGCCTATCTGTTGTAGCCCCCATCCCTCCATCAGCAGGTAGATTCAATAGACACCTCTTTGGTCAGTATTCTCTACTACTCCACACCTCCCTCCTCCTGTTTGGGAAATAGCCTTCCTAGAAGGTACTGTGTCATAAAGTTACTCTTTCAACTTAGTGGTAAGTCTACTCAGAGCTAGTTTTGTTTCATAATAAAATAGTCAATTTTTATACATAGTATAAAATGAGAGAAGACCTTAGCCAAAACTCCATACATAGATATCCCATCAATAGAAACTTGCTCTTTTTGGGGTGGGAGTGGGGGGGTGGGGTATCAGGGATTGAACTCAGAGGCACACACCCCCAGCCCTATTTTATGTTTTATTTATATTTTATTCAGGGTCTCACTGAGTTGCTTAGTGCCTCTCTGTTGCTGAGGTTGGCTTTGAACTCTTGATCCTCCTGCCTCAGCTTCCCAAGCTGCTGGGATTACAGGTGTGCACCTGTAGAAATTTGCTCTTTTGACCTTACAAATTACTTAGCTATTTAATTTTCCAGGAAGGGTTATCATTTCTCAACACTATTTAGCTTACACTGAACCTTTTCATCAATAGGTTTCTCTCCACCAACAAGTAGAGATCAGCTTTCCTGAGTGTATATAATGTTTCATGCTGGATAGGATAGAATAAGTGTAGAAAGGGAAGATAGTTGGAGGTGGGTGTTAAGGTATTAATGAGGTTCCATTTTGAACTAAGGTCTCATGGAGGAGAGTTCTAGAGCACATGTTATTTTTCTGTAATAGTTGGAACTAAAAGAGGTTGGCAAATCTGTGTTCCTCAAGAGCAAGTAAGGAGAAACACAAAGAACAACGCTTGGTCTTGGAGGTTAGATGCCTCTCAGATTTGCTAAGGATAATCACTGAATTCTTGCATTCTTACCCTCACCCCCTACTTTTTTCATAGCATATATGTTTCCATCTGAGATAATTTGTGTTGTTCTTTCTATGTACTATCTCTTGTCTTTTTTTTCTTTCAGTGCTAGTGATATGACCCAGAGACTCCTACATGAGAGGAAGTGCTTTATCATCACTCTGCACCCCCTCCCTCCAGGCCATATCTTGGTGAGAAATTATTAGGTTATATACCACAAAACCCCACAGAACCTGGTTTAGGAATTTTCTTACAAGCACCTTTGTCACTTTCACTAAGAAACCTGCAGGCATGTCCTAGTCTCATGTAAACTGGGCATTTGTCAGGGACTGACTCTTTTTCTCCCTTTCTAGGGCCACATGGGCTCTTGTCCCAGCTTCTTTGTGGGTATCTGCTATACTTTTTGGTATCTGGAGACTAATTTCCTATAAACATTTTATAACTTCTATGTAGATAGGATTTAGCGCCATTTATCTATGGAAATTGTGGCAGGAATGTTAGGGTCTCGGATGCTATAAGCAAACATTTAAATTAGGCTGTAGATTAATACAGGATGGATTTACAGGGACGTCAGCCATGGATTTGTACAGTTTCATGCACCTCTGTGTATTTGGACTGTCTGGGAGAATCTTGGCAGATGACTCAGTGTGACCTTTCAATGTCCCAGTGCCAAATTCCTTGCCAAAGAATAGTTGCTGCAGCTTTAGTTTTCACCTTGGGAAAAGCACCAGTGCTCATCATGTTGTTAATAACACACTTTCCTTCAGCATAGTGTTGCAGCCCACATCAAGCAAGGCTGGGAGGGACTGCAAGTGAGCAGCCTTCTGTGACAGAGAAACCTGGGACTTTGTGCAGTCCAGATGTTATCTTATCACCTTGGTATTTCATTTTTGTACATGTAAAAGACAAGGCATGCATCCTGGCATTGCATGAGAAACAAAACAAAAGTGCTCACTGGTAAAAGCCTTTCTCAAATCCCCTGAACCAGACATCTCCCATTTCCTTTGCTTAAGCTCATTTCCTGACAGCCAGCCTATGCCTTTCTGAACTCTTTTATTGTAGTTTACTAAAAAACAAGTGTCTGAGTACACTGCTTCTTTGCTTGCTGACATCATCTTTTGGAGATAGTCTCTTATACTTTTCCATCTGTGAATTCTCTGATAGTATTAAATTTTACACACCCCCCCACCATATTCTATATATATGTAAAGACTAATTGTGATTCTTTGAAAAGTCTATAAGTCTAAAAGTCTATAAATACAATTGTAAGCAAAATTATGCATAAAATCCAAAATTTTAGATTTTATTTTTAAACAGCAAAAACTTTTTATACTTGCACATTTACTCCAAGGAAGTAATTTTCTTTGCAACATCTAGGAAGACAGCAGATGGATTCTTTTAAAAATATAAAAATTTGTGTCTACTTATAAGATTATATATTTATTGGTGATATTTCTGACAATTTCTTTGAGGTGGTTGACTCCTTCTTTTTTCTCTTTATTTCTTTTAAATTTTATTTTGAGATAGGGTCTTATTACTAAGTTGCCTAGTCTGGTCTCAGACTTGTGATCCTCCTGCCTCAGCCTCTCAAGTACCTAATATTACAGGCCAGTGCCACCCCACCTGGCTTTTTCTTTCTTTCTCTGCCATTCTATTCTATTTTAATTACTTAACTAAATTTTTTTTCTTATAACATTAGAAAACTTCATTGAGAACTTATTTTTTTCTGAGTTTTCTCTCCTAAAAAAAATAAGGTCTTCCCCACCCCTATGCTATCTTTTATCTACATTTGAGGCCAAAATGTGTGTGTTCATGAAAAACAAAAACAAAACTAAACCACATACACACAGACTGCAGCTCTGGCTGGGTTCCAGAATTCCATCGGCCAGACAATGCCCCAGCCAACATGCAGCCTGGGAGTGTTGGGGGAGGAAGCCCATCTTGCCCTCTCTGGGTGTCTGTCTGAGCAGGGTCAATAGTGGGTTGAGGCCAGGAAGGGGGTAGACCAATTGTTTTGCAAATGCAGTAGATGGTAATAAATATCTGACATGGTTTGTCCTAATACTTGCATTAAAAATCAATTAAATTTGGTAGTGCGTATTTAAAATTCCATTTTACAAGTTTATTTTTTTCTCCTTACACTAGTTCAAATAAAACTGTGACCAATTTTGGAATAACTACAGCAGCAAAGCAAGAAATGGTTTAGTGAAAAGCTAAAAATAGATGTCTTCTTTTAGAGGTTTTTCCTTGTTTATATCCAAGAGACTTGCCAATGTACTTGGGATTATGGTCTACAGACTAGATCATATAAAACAATAAAAAATTCAAGAATTAACATTTTATTGCATTAAAAAAGTAATTGCTGACTTCTATAGTTGGATTTCTGAGTTTTTATAGTCTTTTAGCAACTTTGTGATTATTCTTTGCAAGAAATTAACAAACATGAAGAGAACTGACATCTGATGAATTTACAAGCTTAAAGTTAAATTTTTGAGAGAACATTTTAATTTAAAAAGCAAAAAAAAAAACCATGTAAGGCACTTCAGTTTACTGAGTACTTTGACATGTTATTTTAGTTACTACTCCAAATTTTTCCCATAATCCCTAGAATGTACAATCCATGAATTGAAGGATCTTGGGAACATATCACTGCATCCAAAGACCAGTGGAGGAAGTCTGCAGAGAAGAAGAACGGGAAGAAATCATCCATTTATTGAAATGTAATGTTCTGATTACACTGATTGTTTACATATAGAATTTCATAAAGCACCTCTATACCCCCTGCTACCCTCTCCTCACCTCAGTTAGGAATTTTTATCACATTTTGCAGAAGAGTAAACTGAGGTTCAGATAAGACCTACCCATTCTTATCATTTTTTTTTCTTTTTTTACTCTAAGCTATAACATCACAAATATTTTATGTTTAAGGTTGTACAGCTTTTAATTGATGAGTCCAGGATGACTACCCACGTGTTATATCTCCCCATATAGTCCTCTTTCCACTAAATGTCACTGGTTATTGTAGTTTTTTTGGGGGGGGGTGTATTGTGGATTGAAGCTAGGGTCCATTAACCACTGAGCCACACCCCAGCCCTTTATAAAAAATATTTTGTTTAGAGACAGGGTCTCACTAATTGCTTAAGACCTTGCTAAATTCCTGAGGCTGTCTTTGAACTTATGATCTTCCTGCCTCAGCCTTCTTAGCCTATGGGATTATAGGAATGTATTGTAATTTTTTTTTTAAACCAATCATTATGAAAACACTGAGGAATAGGGAGACATCATCAGTCTGAGCTAGAAAAGACAGCTAGGTTATGCAATGAACCTAAGTGCCCATCAATGGATAAAAAAAGTAGGATACACAGGTAGTATGTACAATGGAATACCTTTCAGTCTTAAAAAAAGGAAAATTCTGTCATTCAAAATAACATGAATAAACCCAAAGAACATTATACAAGTGAAATAAGCCAGGCCCTTTGAAAGGCAAATGCCACAGGTTTTTACTTATAAGAGAATCCAAACTCATAGAAGTAGAGAGCACAGTGGAGTTGTTGAGAGGCTGAGGTTTGGGGACATTGGGGAGATGTTGGTAAAAGGATAAATGTTCCAGCTAAACAGAAGGAATAAATTATTAGTATTTGATATGTTAATTAGCTTGATTTGATCATTCCACATTTTATACACATAGCATCAGTTTGTACCCACAAATATATACAATCATAATTTGTCAACATTCAACTAAAAAAGAATAAGAATTTAATCTTTTCCTGGGGAGGTATGGTGAGAGTCTGGAAGTAATACTCATATCCCTTCCACCTCCAAATTTAGATCACAGAAGGCAGGAAAACATCATGTAATTCCCTGAATCCACATGGCTAGCAGCAAGGTGGGAAAACAGGATCCAGTCTTTCAGGATCCCTGTGTTTTTATTCATGCCCCTTCCACTGTTTTTCCCATCTAGGGGAAACACTCATTCTTTAAGATCCTCTCTTCTGTCACTCTTCCTCATTTCTCACCAATTTTTAAAGAGTCTCTGTTGACCCCACTCTTGAGACAGGGTAGAGCCTGCTGGCTTCTTGAGGGTAGAGCAGTGTGTTTTGCATTGAGGCAGACTGATTCAGAGTCACATGCATGATGACTTGGATAACCTGCGCTTCAGTTTAAGGAGGTATCTCTTCACTTTAGGAGAACACCCATTCTAGGGGACTTCTTTTCTGGTGATTTATTCATTTTATTTCTCTGCAGTGCTGGGGATTGAACTGAGGACTGGCACAAGCTTGGCAGGTCTTCTACCACAGAGCTGCATCCCCAGGGGTCTAGGTTATTTCTTTTATCTGACCTTGAATTAAGCAGCAGGAGGACAGGGCTGGCACACCAGGAGGAAAACATGCATGGCAAGGCAGACTGCTTGAAAACAGCCACTTGGGTGACCTACGGTAGAGTAGGGACAAGAATGGCAAAATGTTTTAGGTACATTCTTACTTAAACTCTGAGTTTACAAAAAGACAAAGCTGGGTTGACCTTTAAGAAGAACAAAAAGGCGTGCTGTCATTTTCTTCTGCATAGTTATTTCTAAAGGAAGCAGGTTGCTTGGAAAAAAAAAACCCTCAAAATCCTTACTATGCAATAATTTCTTCTTTTTTTCCCCCTATTTTCTATTCTTTTATAGTTTAGCATGTTATACTCTGAATTCAAATTGTATCTAAACTGTTGGTAATTCTGATTTTCTATTGAATTTTAACAGAAACTGTATCTAGTACTAGTTGGATTCACAGAGATTTTTTTTTTTAAATAAACATTTGAAACAGTGAATCAAAGAGTAATTTTTTTTAACCTTCACTTAGAGCATTTTTTTTTTTTTATCAAAGGTCTACAGGCTGTCCTGCCACACCCAGGAAGCCTCTTAAAAATATTGATAAAGTTGCCACTGTTGACACATTCTTAGGTTAAGGTAAATCAACACATTAAAAGTGTTAGAAACTTGTATTTTTATGGAAAATAGTTTTTTTTAATACAAGGTCTAGCAAAATATTTAAAAATGTGTGCATCTGAATACATTGGTACAAACCTTTAAAAATTATCTTAACACTAGTATCTGATTTTACTCAACTTTACTGAACTGCTTTGAGACATTTTGACCCCACAAGTAGATTAATTGTGTAAAGAAGTTTATAAGACTCATTTTGATGAGGTAAAAAAAAGCTATTAAAATATGTATAATTATTCAAAGTCAAGTATTCTGAAGCATCTACTCTGACTAGAATATAAAACAAGTGCAGATTTTAAAACATTCTTTAAATTCACCTAAAGCTGCCGTTTCAAGGCAAGTTATGAAGATTTGAATTCAGTGAAAAAAAATCAGTTAGTTGCTGGTTATTAACTAAATATTATCTCGAGTTTAAAAAAGAACGGCAGGGTGGATGTAGGGACTTGGATGTAGTTCAGTGGTTAAGTGTGTGCAGGAGGACTTAGGTTCAATCCCCAGCACCAAAAATAGATAAAAGAGTCCATGAGTACAGCTTGAATATTTTCCAATTGGTTTGTAGGCCTTCTTATACTTCTAAGTTTCTTTAATCAAATATTTTCCACATTTTTTTGACCCAGGTAGTAGTATATTAGTCAGGGTTCTAAAGAAAACAGAACCATTAGGGTGTATATGATTATATGTATTTTTAAATACATCTCTCTGTGTGTGTGTGTGTGTGTGTGTGTGTGTGTATGGAATTGGGGAATTGATTATAGGATATGATTGTGGAGGCTTTATAGTCCCAATCTGCATGGCAGGCTGCTTAGACTAGCTGAACACTCAGGGAAGAATTGGTGCAGCTACTGAAGTCTAAAGGCAGTATTGAGGTAGTTGCCTCTTCCTTACAGGACCTTAGTTTATTTTCCTTTAAAATCTTCAACTAAGGGCTGGGGATATAGCTCAGTTGGTAGAGTGCTTCCCTCACATGCGCAAGGCCCTGGGTTCAATCCCCAGCACCACACAGGCACACACAAAAAATATCCAAAACACCTTGATAGCAACATACAGGTGGATGTTTGAGAAAATATCTGGGTACTGTGGCTTAGCTGAGTTGATACACAAAATTACCTCATAGTTGGCAATTATAAAACCAACTTTAATCTTTAAAGTTAAATGCTCAAGTTAGAGAGAAAGTGAAGCCAGAATTAGGCAGTCAGTATAGATAAGATGAATTGAATCAGGTTGGATCAGTGAGTCCCGAAAGTTGGAGACTGTCTCCAGAGGGATTGAAATGTTAATTCCTTCAGAGCCCTTCCTCCACCCTTATCAAGAACCTCCCCATGCTCCAACCTGTTGGTAAGGTAACTTGTCCCAGGAATTGCCCCTCTTTACAGGGAGCTATAAAGTTGTTAATTAATGTGTCCTGGGCAGCACCATCCTGCCCTTCCCCCTTCAGCCCACCTGTTTCCCACCTTTTGGCCATTCCACTGAGCATTCCTGGGCCTAGTCACCTACGCAGGGGGGAGAAAGACAGGGGGAAGGAGGCAGGAGAACAAAGGAAGCCTAGGACATATAAAAAGGGCAGAACACCTTGCTTCTTGCCCCCTTTTCCCTTGCAGGAGAAGTCTATGTTACCCCTTTTTAAATAAACCCTGCTTTATATGCTTGCCTCAGTGAGCTTCTCTAATGTTCAAACTTCAACATTTGAGGGAGCAGAACTCATCACTGGTGGTATCAGAAGGATTAACATTATACAGGGGTATGGAGAAATTCTGCTTGGGGTCTCTGGCAGATATTAGCTGCCTGTCCAGTATTTAATTTCTCTAGAGCTGCCAGATTTAGCAAGTAAAAATATACAATGCACAGTTAAATTTGAATTTCAGATAAGCAATGAATTTTTTAGTATAAGCCTGTCCCACCTATTGTATATTGCATGGGCTTATTATATAAAATTGATTCATGTTTATCTGAAATTCAAATTTAATGGGGTATCCTGTACTTTACCTGGCAAATTTATCCCTTTGTACTTACTACCGAATCTATTTGGAGAGTAGAGAGTGGAGAGTTTATCTTACCCAATCCAAATTAGCCCCCAGCTAGTCTGGTTGGTGAACAGATACTTGTGGATAATGAGATATAAATAGGATTCAAATGACTGAATTTTCATTTTTCCTGTTTGATCTATGCATTTTCATCCTTCCTTCTTGTCCAAATACAAATAAACTGTCTAGAGAAGTTGAAGTCATCTTTCAGCCAGGGGTATGACTGACACATATTAAAATGGTCAAGCAGGAGAGATGGAGTCTGGCTGCTGCCTTCCACCCCACACCCCCCAGTGCTGGGGATTGAACCCAGGGTCTTGCCATGCCAGGCAAGCACTGTAATATTGAGCTACAGCCCCAGCGCTGAGCATGGCATCTTGATGAGGTCCTTGAGTTTTTGCACCATCCCTGAACTGCCTACTGTAGAATTTCTAGTTATATGAAAATCTTTATTTGCTTAAGTCACTGTCATTAAATTTCTTTGACATGAAATTGCACAGAAGCCTGAAAACTATAGATTTCTGTGGGTCCTTTGAAGTCAAATTCAGAAAGGACCTTGGTTCATTTTTGCAAGTTATAGCTTCCTTTCCCTCATCCTGACTAGGAAGACACTCCTTTTTGTTGGGTAAATTTGGAGTTAGACTGAATTGTCTCCACAGCCTGTCCAAGGAAATGACAGTGTTTTTCAACTCTGCTTTTGGCGTACTTGTCTACGGATATATATGCTGCAACAAAGTTAATTTTGTCAGCTATCAAAATAAGAGGATGGTTGACATTTTAAATAAACCATGGAAGCAAAAAGGGGTTCCCTTTGTACTACCCCAATGTCTTTAAATTCTGTTCCCAATTGTGTTCTTTTCCAGAACAAGGTAATTTAAGAAACAAGAATATAGTAAGCTACTTTTCCAAGAGAAATTGTGTAAAAGCAAGCATTGTCTAATCCAGTAAGATTTAGAAGGCTCTGAGGATGGGGTGGGGAAAAATGGGGGGAAAAGTGTTATTAATTATTTCTAATAAATTAAGTAGAAACTAACAATAATTGCTTGAATGACATGAGTAAATGTAGGTAAAATACTGGTTTTCTGTATGTGAAAAAATATGCAACTCTATCATGAGAACCTACAGAGTTTAGATTTATAGGGCACAAAGTAAACTTAACACACCTTCAAAAGTATGTTAAGAATCATAATCCCTCCCCATAATCTCTTCCCAGCCACACATCTCTTGTCTTTCTGTTCTCTTCAAAAGGAGTTTGTGAGTTGAAAGAGCTGTTTGTATGCATAGAGGTCTATGATGGGTCTACTGGGAACACTGTAAGAGTGGAGGACATAGTGCTTGATTTTCATGTTACTGAATAAAGAAAATTAGAAGTCAATTATGCTTTTCCCAAACCAGTCAACCTTTCTGAATCTTAATTTATCAGGATAAAAAATAAAGATGGTCTCAAATATAATCAATTTCTGAGGAATTTTGAAATGATTAGCAAAAATAAAAAATACTTTGTGTGAGAAAACAGATGTTCTATCATATAAATTGTTTTATGATATAGAAAACATTTTTTTTGGTGAAATAGCCAGTCAGTAGGTATGTGAGTTCCATCAGTGGAAGAATATGTAAAAAAAAAAAAAAAGAATGTTTTAAAAGTAATTTTTGTCAGGTAATTTAGGAATTATACTGTTATTATGTATAGTTTATGAAATTTTAGAGAACTCAAAACAAAAGAACATAAAAAGCAATGTTTTCACATGTTAATGTTTTAGATTATCACTGTATTTATAACCCAGTTTTAAACTGTATAGAAAATAACTGTACTTGAGGCTGAACACAGTGAAGTATACTATTCATTACTGAAGTCATTTTAATAATAACTGATCTTGTATGCATTTTTTTATATAAGAAAACCCATCTTGTTTTAAAAGTTGAATTGACCAATAGCCTAGATACTTCTATGCTATATAAATAACTACCAAATATATTAATATTACACTTTATCTCTGATTTATGGGAAATAGATTTCCTATATTTTTAAAAAAATTATTTGTTTGCTTATTTGAGGATATAAAGAAAGGAAAAAATGACAAAACACCTCAAAGGAGGGGTGTGGGGATGTAAACCCTCCCTGTCACCTTTTTTGCCACCTCACATTTGGTCTAGCTTCTGATCCTCAAGACCTGAGGGCTGCATAGTGATTGGCACCTGTACTGTCACCAGGTCATCTGATAGAGTGGGCAGTTCCAACTAGTGCATAGGGCAGTTTGTCAGCCACTTGTTATGACCAAGGCAAGAGGGGCATGTTGAAACTTTCTTTCCTTTTCTAAGTACCAGAATTTATCCTAATTTATATATATATATATATATATATATATATATATATATATATATATTTTTTTTTTTTTTTTAAATTTTTCCCCCTGTCTAGAGATTGTCCTAGACAGTAATTTTAAGCTGGTTTCTCTGTATCAAAATGTGAGGGTGGCCCACTAGGCAGTTACTGCCTATAATTATGCAAAATGAGAAATCGTACTCAGAAAGAGTATTAACCCATGTTTGTTCGTATACACTGAAGTACACAGAATATCAAAGAAAAGATAGTTGAGAATAATTTGAAATTTGAAAGTGATAGCTATTCAGGATATTAAATTGATCAGAAAACAATGACTTTTTAAGCATTTCACAAATTGAATTTTTTTTTTTTTTTTTTTTACTTTTTTGTGGTATTGGTCATTGAACCAAGGGCCTCACACATGCTAGGCAAGTTCTCTATCACTAAGCTAAGTCTGCAACTCCTTTTAGTTTATTTTGACACAGGGTCTTTCTGAGTTGCTGAGAAACTTGAATCCTCCAGCCACAGCCTCCCTAGTAATTGGGACAAATTAGGACTGCCCCCTGCCCTTTTCTTCTCCGTTTCCTTCTTCTCCTCCTTCTTCCTTCTTTTTTTGTACTGAAGATTAAACCCAGGGGTGCTTTACCATTGAACTACATCCCTAGTCCTTTTTATTTTGAGACAGGGTCTTGCTAAATTGCTGAGGCTGGCTTTAAACTTGTGATTCTCCTGTCTCAGCCTCTGTAGTTGCTGGGATTACAGGCATGCCCCACCAACCCTGGCCAAATTGGGATTTTTTTTTTAATTGTTCTTCTTAGATATTCATGACAGTAGAGTGAACTTGGACATATTATACATACATGGAATATAGCTTATTCTAATTATGATCTCATTCTTGTGGTTGAACATAATGTAAAATTAAACTGGTCGAGTATTCATATATGAACAAAAGAAAGTTATGTCTTTCCTAATTCCTTTCCCATAATTCCCTTTGTCTAATACAATGAACTTCTATTCTTCCCTTTCCCATCCCTTATTGTTTGTTAGCATCCACATATCAGAAAGAATATTAAGCCTTTTTTTTTTTTTTGGAATTGGCTTATTTTACTTAGCATGATAGTTTCCAATTCCATCCATTTACTGGCAAATGCCTTAATTTCATTCTTCTTTATGGCTAATTAATATTCCATTGTGTATATATAACACATTTTCTTTATCCATTCATCTATTGAAAGCTTCTAGTTTGGTTCCATAGCTTGATTATTGTGAATTGAACTTCTATAAACATTGATGTGGCTGCGTCACTGTAGCATGCTGATTTTAAGTCCTTTGGGTGTATACCAAGGAGTAGGATAAACTGAGTCATACGGTTTTGGTTCCATTCCAAGTTTTCTGAGAAATCTCCATACTGCTTTCTAGAGTGGTTGCACCAATTTGCAGTTCCACAGCAATGTATGAGTGTACTCTTTTCCCTATATCTTTGCCAACATTTTTTGTTACTTGTTTTCTTGATAATTGCCATTCTGACTGGAGTGAGACGGAATCTCAGCATAGTTTTAATTTGCATTTCCCAGATTGCTAGAGGTGTTGAACATTTTTTCATATATTTTTTGACCATTCAAATTTCTTCTTCTGAGAAGTGCTTGTTTAGTGCCTTAGGGCTTATTGATTTTTTTTTTTTGTGTGTGTGTGTGTTAAACTTTTTGAGTTCTTTATATATCCTGGAAATTAATATTCTATATGATGTGCATGTAGTAAAGATTTTTTTCCCATTCTGTAGACTCACTCTTCACATTCTTGATTGTTTCCTTTGCTGCGAAGAAGCTTTTTAGTTTGAATCCATCCCATTTATTGATTCTTGATTTTACTTCTTGTGCTTTAGGGGTCTTTCTGAGGTATTTGGTTCCTAAGCTGACATGATGGAGAGTTGGGACTACATTTTCTTCTAGTAGGTACAGGATCTCTGGTCTAATGCGTAGGTCCTTGATCCACATTGAGTTGAATTATGTGCAGGGTGAGAGATAGGGATTTAATTTCATTCTGCTACATATGGAATTCCAGTTTTCCTAGCACCACTTATTGAAGCAAATTGGGATTTTTTTAATGATAAAAATCAATCCCTATATTCAGCATGATTCAATTTTATTTAGAAGCAGAGAATTATCTTTCTACGCCTTTAACCAATCATAATATACCTTCAACAACAACAAAAAAACCCAGCCTGGACTAACTTGGTTACCACCAAAAGTCCTTGCTACCCCAGTCATCAGTGTCAGGCCATTGTGATATGACCCAGCCTCCCACCCTCAACTCCTCTAATCTTCACACTGTGCTCATTGTTCCCCTCCATGAAAGGAAAATCTCTGTGCTTTCTTATATTTTCTTTATTTGCCCATGGGACATCAGATCCCCATGAATATCCTTCTAATCCAGTATTGCTCCTTCATGATCTTTCTCTACTGTCCCTCTTGTTTTCCCCAACTTCTAAATATTGGGAGTGTTTTTTTCCTTCTTAGTTGAGTTCATATAATCTCCTGGCTGTAAATGCCATTTAATACTGATGAATCTTGTATTCTAATCTCCTTCACTAACCTTTTCCTTTAAGTCCTAAATGTGTACATGTATTTGTTTACTCCATATTTCTATTTTGGCATTTCACTGCATCTCAAAATTAACATGTAAAATATGAATCTAGAATGTCACATTCTCACTGCAAAATTCATTCTTCCCTTTTTCTTATTTATTCAGTATATAATATTTATATTCATTCATGATCTTAAGCTGAAAAGTCAGGGCTTGTCTTTAACTTTTTCTTTCTCTCACAGTCTAGCCCAACCCACCAGGTAGTGTTTTGGCCCTACTTAAACTGGTGTTTGAATTGAACTAGTTTTCACACCTTCCATGATATCCAGCTTATCCTAGTAACTTCTGTTTCTAGCCTGGACTATTACAATGCTGCCTAACTGGTCATTCTTCTTCCATATTTTCCTGCCTACAATCTAATCCTCATATAGCAGATTTCAATCTATTTAAAATGTAAATTCAGTCATTTTAGTCTCCTCATCAATGCTTTCTAAAGACTTCTCATGATATTTAGAATAAGAGCCCAGGTATTTTCGGTGACCTATCAGGCCATACATGGACAAACCCTTGCCTTATGCCCTGTACCTATCTTGGCCCCCATGACAGCTGCTCTCATTAGATTTCTTGCTGCCTTAAGTAGGTCAAAATTTGCCTGCACCTGAATCTTCCTTCTGTTTTCCTCACTTCCTGGAACACTTCTTACCAAAGCCTTTTTGTGCCTAACTCTTTTATATCTTTCAGATTGCTTCTCAAAATATTGCCTCCTTGAGAAAGAAGTCTCTCCTTTACAACTTTCTGTTCCCTTACTACATTGCTAACTTTTAAAAATTTTATACTTATTATACATCACTGTGATGTATAATAAGTATATCACTGACATTCTGTGATTTATTTATTAAGAGTGAAACCTAATATATCTAGTTCATAGCTTAGTATGAAATTTGAAAGTATGAAATTTGAAATTTGAAATATGAAAGTATGAAATTTGTCAGTCTCTTCTCAAAATGTTATATTACAGACGTTTTGGAATTGCTTTATTTAGCTTACATAATTCTTTTTTTTTTCAGAAATGTAGTGAGAATTTTCTTGGACTTTGTTCTTAAAAGGAGAGATCCATTCCACATCCTAGCATTCTTACATTGCTAAGGTTTATTTACTTATCTAGAAGTGCTTTACTTCACTTTAAATTGCTTTTTATATTTTTGAAATTTGATGTATAGAAATAATATATTTAAAGGTCTCTTGCAGAAGTCAGCACATTTTACATCTCAACACATGATCATCATTTTTACTACTACTACACATCAAGCACAACGTTCACAGTCACATATTTTAGAAACAAAAAGCAGATCTGGATGTGTGATAAAATACACTAGATCAGGAATCTGGAGAACATGTAAAATGGGGGTTTGGGGTGAGCATGGAGGTTAGAAAACAACTGTATACTTTTCAAATTTCCTAGATGCTATCATATTCTTCAAGTTCTATGATTTCATTTGTATGGAAAGTTGTTCTACAACTTTGCCCCCCCAAAAAAAATTTCAGTTTTTTTTTTTTCAAATTGCATACATTTCTAAATGAACATTTCTCAATGTAGTTTGTGTTTCTTCACCATTTATGGGGTGATTGAGATAAAATTGTGGGATTAGAGCCACTGGTAAAGGAAATTGATATTTTAAGGATATTATTTGTCTATATTTCAGGCTTTAATTCTGATTTATCCAGTTAGTCAAATATAAACAGTTACTGAAACCAAGAGGAATCTTGAGGTAAAGCCATTTCTAGAGGTATGCCATTTCTAGATTCCCATTTCTTAGGAAATGGGCGAAGTAACAAATTTTTATTAACACATTCTATTTGTTAAGATTTGGGAAGCTGAGGCAAAAGGATTGCAAGTTCGAGGCCAGCCTCAGCAACTTGGCTGAGATCCTCAACAACTTAGTGAGACCCTGATTCAAAATACAAAATAAAAGGAGTGGGGTTATAGCTCAGTGGTAAGAGCTTCCCTGGGTTCAATCCCCATTACCCCTCCCCCCACAAACAAAGATTTGGGGCAATTTGTTTTGCATTAACAGAAAAAAGGACACCCTTCTTTCATGATTGTTTTTCCTAAGCTAAAAAAATTTATACTATGTACATAAATAAATGGCCATAGTGTTATTAAAAATATCTATTTTTTTTTAAAAATCATTGCAAAGAATAGGAAGAATCCCAATGTGAATAATGCTTATTATTTAGAGAAGCATAAAAGTGAGGAATCCACATACTTTGAAAATTCCTCTGGAGAGAGAACCCAAAGTATTCATAGGAAAGTGACTAATGGGAGGTGAAAGGGTGAAAAAACAAAGCCTTTTTTCCTGCCCCTTTTATTCCCAGCCTGTCCCACTAATTAGCATCATTTAACTTTCACAGTTCAGAATCAGGTCATATAATTAGAGAGGAACTAAGCTCTTCCCTCTTGGAGAGATGGCTAAATTAAACTGTTTGGAAATCACTTAAAGAAACCCACTGGAAGACTTTGAGGGATGGCATCCAGAAACCATGGAAAAATGTAAATTATTACCAAAAGCCAACATAACTCCATGCTGGTGCCAGTGCCAAACTGTCTCAAATTAAATCAGAAAACATTTGTTATTTATAAGTTTATATATATATGAGCCTATAATGCTGCCTTTTATTGATGCCACTGTATGAATATTTTACCTTTCTTTGACAAGTGCATCATTCTTTCAGATGGTGTGATTAGAATTAACATGATCAAACTATTTGAGTTATTTTACCTTAGGCTCCTTCCTTTTTGTATTTATTCTAGAGTATCCAGAGGTGTACTGTGTCAGAGGATCCTTTGGTGTTTCCCTCTTGGCATGTGGAATGATCTGAAGTTTGTGCGTTGAAAGGCAATTCAACTCATTTAATTGTCTGTCATCAGAGTAACTGAATCACATTCTGAGTATAGGGGTCTAGCTACAGAAATAGAAAATCTCCAATCTTCTCGCTTTGTTGGATCCTAGAGTAAAGAGAAACGTCTTGTAATAAAAGAGAAGTCTTTGCAATAAAAGCCTGAAATTATGTGCCTGGCCTAGAGGTCTGATCTTAACTAGAAGGGATGTAACTAACTCATTGTCCTTATCTGGACAAAGTGATTGCTCTGGCTATGACAGGACAGGTGATGGGGATGAATACGGCTTCAGTCAAATCATGCTGAAATTCTTACTTCTTTCCCATTCTCACTAAGTGCAAATACGTGGAATCTGAATTTCCAAAGAAAATTAGTTACCTCCTAGAGGCTGTCCAGCCCTGGCAGATTAGTAGTGCACAGTCCCATCTGCAAGTGGATCCTTGAGGAACCTTCCTTCAACCCGTAATCTATCTCTGGGCCTCTTCAGCCATTTTTGTTATATGAGGCTTCATTCGTCGTATGAAAGAAAAGGCAGACAAGGGGCCTTGTTTTGGGTCACCACTTCAGGTTGCCACAGTTGCTGCCCTCTGAAAATAGAGTGACAGCTCTGGGAGAAGGCTGAAAAGCCAGAGGAATATTCCCAGCCCAGAAAATGCATGAGAAACAAAGAAATCTGGCTGACCATCAGGGACACCGGGAAAGCCAGGTCACACGGAATCCCTGCATCCCTTTATTAAGAGACCCCAGACTGCAGCTGTTTCCTTGAATTCATTCCCATGGTGGCTGGGGGCTTAGGTCAAAGCTCATAACCCTGTTCCCCTTGCTCACACCCACCTGATGTTCCATCTACTCTCTGAGTATATTCCGAGAATGAAAGAAAAAACAAACCTCAGTTTATTGAAAGCATAGGATTCAATTCTACTTTTCAAACCTCCCCCCTTTTTTCCCCCTAAGTGACTTTACTTACTTAAAGGAAAAAAAAAATCACTATTTTTTTTCCTTGTAAATGAAATGGAAGAAAATGTGAGCATATAAATTTTTGCTGGAGTTTTTATAATGATCATATTCAAATGAAGTATTCAAAGGTAAATAAATCCGTCTTCTCATCAAGCTGGCATGAATTTTGCTAATGTCCTTATTTGAGAATTTTTCAGTTTATAAATTCTTTGACTTTCTCTGTCTTTTGTGAAGTGTTTTCCTCTTGCATTTGACCACCTGACACCACTGGTTCTTCTTATCTAGAGAACATATACTTGAATATATTTGAAGATGAAAATATAGCCTCCGAGTTGGATTAAGATGTTAGCCTGTGTAACAGCAGTAAATATTTTAATTTTAGAAAAATAACTAAAATAACAGAAATCAATGAATTCCTTTTTTTTAAAAAAAAGGATCTGACAAATTAGTAAAAATGATTGATTTGGACTCTGCTGTGAATATTTATATTCTAGAAACAAACAAACAAACAACTAGTATTTTACTTTCTATAAGGATATTTCACCAACTACGAAAGTTTTATGCGATTGTCTGAGAAAACACAACCAAATTATTAAACAACGTTTGCATCATTTCTCCTTTGTTAGTATTATATACACATAACTTGAATGTTCACTAGTAGTAACAACCCACCCAGAGCTCCCTGCTTCTGGCTGCTTTGATGTAGCCATATTTGTAAGACAAAGAATATCTACAAAGCTGCTGGAATGGGATGACGGAAACTAGACCTGGCAGAAAAAAATGAAGGACTATTCATTGTCACTTCAGCCTAGTTCATTTGAGATAGCACAGCTGTATAAGTTAAGGAGTAAGAAAAAAAAATGGCAACCAGCAAATCATTGTAAAGAAATGGGTGTACCCATTTTGATCAAATGCATTAGCAGCCATTAGGGTAAAAAAGAGTATGGTTAAAGTGATAGTCTTGAAATTTTCATTGAAAAGTACTATATTTCATGTAAAAATATTTGCTTATTATATATTTGCCTTTTTCGGCTGATATGGCTTACAGGACTTCTCAGTCTATCAACTGATATCACAAGTTGAATTCTCTGGGTAGCAGATGTTTACTAGGGAGTGTCTTGGAATCCACATCTGTGGAAGAAAAAAGGAAGGAGACAGGATTGGGCAGAGGGAGAACCACCTCATGGAGAGCTGTGAAATTAGAATGACCTTTCAGAGTTGCTATTGTTTGGAGTGGGATAGCCTGGTCTTTTCTCCTCCACATTAATTGCTGGATGTGGTGGGCCCTAGGGATGTTGAGACCTGAAGAAAGGTATGAGGTAGCCCTCTACATCAGAGACAATCCTATAAGGGATTAATGGCTGAAGGTTTCTGATAATCGCACTTTGAGCAACTGAGCAATAAGCCTTTCTTTGAAGTGGCATCAAGGTGGTTTATGGTGCTTAGTATGCCATTTTAGTGAGTTTCACAAAATTTTAACTATGGTCCATTTTCTAGTGCTGCTATAACAAAATAACCAAGAGCGGGTTTATAAACAACAGAAATTTATTTCTTAGTTCTGGAGGCTGGAAAGTCCAAGATCAAGGTGCTAGCAGGTTTGGTGTCTGATATAGGCCTGTTCCATTGATGGTATCGTCTCTGCATCTTCACATGGCAGAAGACAGAAGGGGATGAATGTTGTGTCAGGCCTTTTTAAAATCCAGTTCCAGAGGGTAGGGCCCTATGGCCTAATCATTTGCTGAAGACCCCACCCTCTAATACTGTTGTATTGAGGATTAAGTTTCAGCATGAGTTTTGGAGAGGACACAAACATTCAAACTATAGCAGTTCCCGTAAGAAATATCTCTTATATCACTCCTCAGGAGTACACATGAACACGTGTGCGCAGACACACATGCAGAACTAAATAAATTTCACAAAATAAGATTTTAAATATTGTTCTATATAATGCAATCTGATATTTGCTACATCTCACTATGTTTAATCTCATTTCTTATTATTCTATTTTTTTCCTTTACTTTGAAAAATGCTGTTTATAACACACTAATCTGATTTTGAAACAGTAGCCACCATTTGCCAGTTGTTCTTTGACTTCCTTCCCCTCCCTTTGCCTGATACTCTAAATTTGAAAGAAAAGTAACAACTAAATTATTAAGATGTCAGCTGCTAAACAATCTTTTAGATTTACAGAACTCAGGACATCTGGTGACATTATTCTTTGATTCTGGGCATCAACTAACACAAATCATGTAAATTGCTATGATGTTTATGTTGCAGAAAAGTATTGTGTAAAGTATTAAAGAATTGCAGGTGCTAGTCCCAGAAGGTTAAAGCCAATTGCTATGTTCTAGTGGTGGATGGGGTGGACATACACCCTGAATGAGGAAGATCCTGCTCAACATGTAGACTTCGTGCCTATTGCTCCCTGAACCTCTCTTTCCATCCCTATAAAAACTCTTTCACATACCTGAGTTCTCTAAGATTGTCTTTTTATCAGGGATGATACATACCTCACCGATTTTCTTAAGGTGCCTGCACATGAATAAACCTGATTTCTTTCCCACCAACTCTCATGTACTGAGACTGTTTTTTGAGCAGGAAGCAGATTGTTTTAGGTTCAGTAACAATTTCTGTGACTCACTATTATATTGCAACTTGAAAATTGGAAAAATATGAAATTAGTTTGACACTGGAAATTAACCAAATTAATGTTGAACAAATATTCCTGTGTAAGTAGGACAGGATAGGGTTCCATGATGTAGTTGGGTCACTTTCATTTCCAGGAAATCAGAAAAGAGCCACTGTCAAGTTCTGCAGGTTTACAGGTCCTAAAGAGATAGTATTGTGTTATCAAAAATCTCTAAATTTTTGAATGCCTGTTCTAGGTCAGTTGTCATTTGTTATTATTTCTTCTGACAGCATGATTTCCAGGCAAGATTTTCAAAGAAAAACGATGTAAATATCTAGGGGAGGAAATAGTAGTGTCAATAAGAACCACGATTTCCATTTACTTGTAGTGTTTATAGTGAGATCAGGTTAAGACTCCTTCGTTTTTCTGGACAGTGGATTACTGTGATCTATTTCATACTGCTACTTTCCCATGAGAAGAATTACTCAAAGAAACATTTGGTGTTATGCTTCAGAATATTGAGTCTTGAGATATACTCTGGTCATAGATCACAGTTAAGAATAAAAAACTTTGCTTTTAGATAAAGATATGAAAAAGATCATGAACATAACAATACAGAATTCAGAATTCAGGAAAGTGATAAATGAACTTTTTTTTCCTTTCTTTTTTAAATGGTGCCCACAACAACAACAAACACCAAGTGTAACTTTTATGCTTGAAATTGGAGCAAAGAATTAAGGATCCTTAATTGTATATTTACACTCAAACAAAATCAAAATTTTCTTCGATTATTTACAATTAAGAATATATAAGAATCAATATAGTCCTATGGAAAAAGTATAAAAGCAAAGACATGATAAGAAAGACAATCAAAGCTATCTATTAGTTTTCATGTTCTATGGTAAGAAATCTTCAATTCGTTAACATATTTAATTCTTGTTGAAACATCTCAGCAGACTTGATGATTGTCATTTCTATAAATGAAGAACTTGAGACTAAACTTAGCCAGGTTGGTGGAGTCAGATTCAGAATTCAGATTTTTACTATTTTAAAGTCTCACACATGTGTGCACACACACGTATATGCATGAAATGTGTATATGTAATAGATTACATTTCTGTTTTTAATAATCTGCAGAATAAATATACATTGAAACCAAACATGCATTTACTCATATGTGAAACTATAAGTTGAAAACTGGTTAATCACTACCACATTTCTGTATTTTGAATTGTTGCTCTTTATCAGATGATAATAATATATGCTTTCAAAAACCCATTCTTACTATTGTAATTATTTGAAATTTTTTTCTTACATAGTTGGATCTATGTCATATGTTAATCAGCTGTTAAGAAATTTATAAGCCAGATTTCATCAACTCAAAGTAGTAAACATGCATATACACCAAAGAAGAGCTGAGCTGAAAATCTACCCACATTTGGAAACCAGTGGGAAACATTTTATAGATATATTTCACTTCAATAATAAACTGCTTCACTAATACAGTGTATGACTCTTTTCAAGCATTATCTTTCTAAAAATGATAGAATATTATTTTAAAGGGAATATCAGACTATTTTTGATGTATCAGGATTTAGCAACTCATGAGTTTATGTTCACTTTAGATATCACTGCTGTATTGCCAATAATAGTTCTATAAAAGGGCAAAAGAAATTTATAAAGGGCAGACTTTAAAAAGTCATTATTAGCCCATTTGCCTCAAAATAGTACAAGAAATTAAGTGATTGACCTCAATAAATAGCTCATCCCACATCATTTTTTTCCCTCTAGAAATTAGCTCTGTGAATTGTTAAAGGACAAATTCAACTCCAACATTAGAGATGAAAAATGAACCAGAAAATGCATTCAGAAGCTGATGAAGACACTAGAAACGGTAAAATCTAACCACATTCTCTGTTATCTATATTATCTTACAAATGAAATGTCAGAATTTAATGTGTTATGCTGTGGCTTTTATATCTTTGTGCAATTTTTTTTTTTTTAGTTTTCTTTGAACTTGGTCAAGTTTTAAAACTTCTGGGTCTCACTTTTTCTTGTTTATAAAATGTTCCTATAAAATGGAACAGTATTTAAAATTCACACTCTGTGTAACATTAGTGTGTTTCTCAAATACATTGATTTTTTGTCATAGGATTAACTACAAGATACTACATGTGTGAAAACTTTCAGGCTTTTGTACTTGAGGAACAGGAAAGAGCAGTTTTAGAGTATGGATTCTGATGGGATTTATCTATATGATCTTGAATAAGTCACTTAAACTCTTAGTGACCCAAATCCAAACAATACAATGTACATCTTAATTTGTACTCCCTATTCCTCACTGGAATCTAGTGAAAACAGAAAACCTGAAAGTACCTGAGAGGTACAACACACCATTAATAATTATCATAACAATCTGTCACTTCAGATGAAAAAGACACCCAGTTGTTCTAATGGTGAATCAGGGAATTATTATGGCTTTTATATATGAAAATCATTTTAACTCCTGATTTGCCTTAGACACATGTTAAATAATGAGATTTGGAGTCCTTTTTGGGAGTGGGATGAGACTTGAACCCAGGACCTCCTGTATGCTATGTAATACATCATTATCGAGCTATACCTCCTGCCTAGAGTATTTATTTTGATGGTTTTTGTGGACTGTTTAATGCTGCTAGACAGAATGAAAATCAAGACATATTACACATTCTTGAGGAAAGATGTAGTAGATATTTGATTTCCACAATAGTTATAGAAAAATAAAGTGTGATGTAAATTTTGATGCTTACTTACAATGATATTTGTGATTATCATCTTCTAATCTCCATGTACCTATTGGTGGACAGAAGTTGCTGAAGTGTCTAATACACTGTATATAAACATCTACTCAGGAAGTTCACATTTGGACTTCACAAATTTGTAGGTTTTAGCAAAGACGCAGGATAAGTCATATTTTAACACTTGATTACATTTGTTTTTCTTGTTGTAGTTGAAGTGCTGATGGTTATATGAGCTGCCAGTGACAGAGTGCAGAGAAAGAAAAGGCCAGGGTCTGGGACTGTGCCTGAGCATAGGCTTTGTTTAAGCAACGATAGCTAAAAATAAAACCCATCAAGGAAGTGGGAAAAGAATATTCAGAGAGGAAGAAGGAAAACCAAATAGGACGGCATAATTCCAGAAATGGGAGAGAGAGAATTTCCACAAGTAGGACTTGGCTGATGTAAGATAGAGAAAATTGGAAATGGCTAGAATCGAGCAACAGACAGATTAAAGTCAAGTGATAAGTCACAGAAGATCTGAAAAAATAGAAAGAAGTATAGTATGGGGGCCTTGTGACAGATGGTGGCAGTAGGTGTCAGGGACTTAGCTCTGAGCACACTCCTAGAGACGTGGTTCCAATTGCCTTGAAGTCTTGGTGGGGACTATTAAGACTCAGATCAGGAGAACTAAATAGGAAACCTAATGAGACACTCAGATGTGTTTGGGACAATATGGAAATCCAGTAACTGGATGCAGAGCATAATGTTGGAAGTCAGTGATAAAAATGCAACTGGAGATAAATTGATAGAACGAAGGAATATTGTGGCTTATAACAGGACTAATCCAAAGTAGACTTGGTGCTTGCCTACAGAGCTTGAGGGGATTCTTCATATGTCACCTGCTTAGAGGACCTATGAATCCTATGGATGAAACTTACATTACATTAACAAGCAGGAGTTAAGTACTTAGCCTATGGTAGATGCTCAATAAATACTTGTGAAAGGATGAATGAATAATATTATCTTAGCTCTAGAGAATGAAAGTCTTTCATCCTATCCAAATATTTCTAAAAGTATCAATTTACAATTATGTTTCCTGAAATCCTAGTTGCTCAGGATATTAATGTTTTATGATCAAAGAGTTTTTTAACCAAGTAAATTAGGAAACTACTGGTTTAAATAAAATTAACTGCATTTTTATGTTGTGAGACTTCTCAGTGACTTTATCTCTGAAAGGTAGCATGTAGACTTTTCCAAATTTATCTAATCAGAGAACTCGGTTCAACACCACTTTTCTCATGAGTTTCGCCTGGGCTAGTGTTATGAGGAACATGCATTAAGATGTGTTGGAATACAGAGTCACATAGAAATCAATAGAAGCCTCCCCCCCCAAAAAAAAGAGATCAGTGGATTTTAGCATAATCAAAAGAAGTAGTACCTTTGTTTGAAATTTCTAAGATTTTGGAGGCAAATTTTTGAAGAATTAGAGAAACATCATTGTACTTGTATTTATCTCTAGAGATGAGATACCCCAGTGTCAAGAATCCTTGTTAACTTCTGGTCTACAGGTGAATGCTGGACTGGCCAAATTTGGAGACTGAGTGATATTGTCAGAAAATATATATGGAATGAGGAAGATTATGAGTTAGGGGCAGTTGGTCATTGTAATTTCTATATATCATTAATGCTTTCTGTAATTTTTTCTACTTGAATTCCCATGGGGAAAAGAGCTGGTGTCTCTGTGGGGTGTGTGTGTGTGTGTGTGTGTGTGTGTGTGTGACAGAGTATACACACAGCAACTCTTAGGGGCCTGTGAGAGGCACAGGAAGAGAGATCTGGTTCTCAAACTAGCAGGTACTGTCCATTACTATATGTCTATCCCCACTTAAGGGCAGTGTGTGCCTTGATTCACTTTCATATAGCATTTTTTACCACATGTGGCATATCTTAAGTGCTTAGTAAATACCGAGACTGAATTAAACTAAGAGGATCTAAACACAGGAGGCAGAGCTTACATTCTTCTAAGACTCATTTTTCCTAACATGGCAAAGCATAGCACCCTCCACCCCCGCGGTGTGAGTAATCTGGGCTAATGGGAGCACTCCTTTCCTGAGGACGATGTTTTGCACACGTTGCACCAGGTGTTTTGCACCCTGTTTCTCCAGAGTGGATAACGAAGCGTGTTCTAAAGACCAGACCGTAGGCTGTTCATTGCTGTTTACAGTGAGCCAGAAAGGGAGGCCACCTCTAATGTTACAAAGCTTACAGTTCTGGGAAAGCAGAAAACTGGCCTAACAACTGAACTAGAAATGATGAAAGCCTTTATTTCCCGAGAGCTGGGAGAGTTAGAGATCGTATCAGGGTGATTGATGTTTCATCCCTGTCCTCAGCTTCACAAGAAGAAGGAAGTTTGACTCCTTCCAAATCAGACCTCAGAGTAATGTCATCACAACAGTAACTACAAACTTCTTCCAAAAATAAGACTCCCAGAAAGATACATTTGATATTAGTTGCTAATGTGTGTGTGTGTGTGTGTGTGTATGTGTGTATGTGTGTGTGTAGAGAGAGTTGTGTGCATATATATGTTTCTATTTGGATTTTTGTGTGTATGTGTGCTAGTGATTAAACCCAGGGCTTCCCGCATGGTAAGCATGTGTTCTGTCACTGAGCTACATCCCCAGCCCATATAGGACACCTGTCATATTTGCTGTGGTCCCCACCCCCAACTTTACCCAGCAAATCCTTGAATAACATGCTCTTTTATGTGGATTTTGGATCCATTTGAAATAATAATGTTTGATAAACGTACTTGTTATAAGTACTTGCAGGAAAGTAATTTTCAATTTTGATTTAATCTAATTTTATTTTCTCTAACTGTCAAACACCTACAGTGACAAAACTCTGTGTTTGTCACAATAGTACAAAGCTAAAGAAGAGATTTCAGGTTGAATAAATATAGTTGATAGACAGACATGTATCCAGATACCAAAGCCAATGAGGGGAGGCAGTGGCAGGCCAGGACTGAGTGTGGAGCCCCCTTAGTTTTCTAGTCAGCCTGCCAGCGCAGTTATGTGAACACGCTAAAGTCCCAGCTCAGCCATTTGGTTGCACTTGAGAATCCTAACAAGGAATGTGCCTGTGTCTTAAGCAAATCATAAACATTTAAATGAGAGTCTTTATGATAGAACTGCTAATTCCAAAGGGTTCCTAAAAGGAGAATCCCTTAGTGCTTATTAAGAAAGTGCTTCAGAAAGATCTAGGCATTACACAAATTCCAGCATCTCTTGATAAAATGTATTTTATCTCTCTCTAGTTCTTAAGCATATAATATAAAATCAAGTCATTTCACAAATCACGCGCCATAGGAAAAGACCATAAACCCTGACACACCAACACTGGCTTGAACATGGCCGCCACCATTTAGATCCTGGGATTGACCTTGGGGATATTTCCTACTTTCTCTATGCCTCTGCTATCTCCTGTAAAACAGAATTCGAGCACCTAACTTGAGGGATTACTGTGAGAATGAAAGGAGATAGCAAGTGTAAGGTTTGGGTCCCTCTTTACATTCTCTCATGGAATCCTGCACTTCTCTTTGGTGGAATACTTCGTAATTGAAGAGCTAATTTTACATGTATTGAATTACATTCAATACATGTAAAATTAGCTTTTCTATGTCTGTCTCCTTTGTCTTCTGTAGGGAGATACACTTCCTGGGGGGAAGGGACTCCACCTGTCCTATTTGCTGTGGTCCCCACCCCCAGCTATAACCAGCGCATCCTTGGATAATACTGGCCGGTGGAAACCAGAGCAGGACAAGATGGAGACTACACTATTAATAAACACTGCTTCCCTTCCTTCTCCTACCCAGAAACCTGGCAGCTTCCTTTTCCTAACTCTGTACCTCTGTGAATTTGGGGAATTTCTGTGCTTCTATAATACACAGTATTTTTGGCACAGTGTTCTTATAAAAACTTCCCGCCTGGGGAGTCCTGCTTCATGAGCCCTCCTTATGATATGCATCATGGACTTCCTTAGGTCAATACCAAACTCTATGTGAACTGAAAGCATTATCCCTACTACTTCCATCTTCATGTAGAAGGGAATTCTCTACTCATTTACTCCTTGTAGATAACAAAGTGATTTTTGGATCTGCTTATATTATTTTGGATTTTTAAAAAATTTTTTATTTTTTACTTTCACTCAAGTTAATAGGATAAAGCAAAGATCTGGGCTGATTATTGGTGACTCACTGCTGTTCTGCTGTTCATTATTTCATGTATGCAGTAAGAAACCTATATATATCTCTGCATTGTGTTTACCCAAAGAAAGAAGGGAGATTGAACCAAACCATTGTTTTCCCATTACACTCATTTTCATGTTGACTGACTTCTTTATGAATATAACCAATATTCCTTGATTTCTGCAACTCGTGGCAGCACTAAAATAGATCACAGCATCAGGTTTGTTCTGCTTATATTCAGGACGAGTGCTCTGAAGAACTGCACATTTCCAGGAGAGGAGTTTCCATGGAAACTCGGACAAAGGCAAAGCAAAATTATTCTTCAAGGCTCACAAGAAAAAAAAAATTATTCCACCTTGCCTTTTATTTTCAGTGCTGTTTCTCCCGAGCAGTTCAGCTGGTTGGCACTGTCCTGGCTCTGTAGGAATCCCTGTTTAAAATTTATATATAGCATTATAAATCTCAGAAATCTGCAAAATAGGATTTGATGAGTATGACTAAAAAGTTATTTCTCAAGAAGGCTCAAGCCTATTTTTTTTTAAATAATAAGATTTAAAAGAAAATTAAAGCATACGTTTTAGTAGCTACTGAATTTATAAGCATGAAATTGCTTTTCAAATTATAAATTTTTTGAAATAGTCCTTAAGAGAGTTTTAGAACAAATAAAGGGAATCCAGTAGAGGCAATTTGGAATTTTAAGACAATTTATTAGCTGAAAATAAAGACTAGGTCAAATAAGTTTGATACTTTTTTGGGTCATGTATCTGTAGTAAAAAGAAGTCATGGGGTTCATAAGAATTCCTTTAGAAAATGATGTCTCTCCCATTGCTTTGCCAGGTCCCCAAGGCAGGCTGACCGCTTGTTTATCTGTGTAGCTCCCATGGCACCAAACACAGTACTTTGAAGCTATTTTGGGGGCTGGGTTGATGCAATGAGGAGGATCCACTGTCTCCCACAGAGAATTCTTCAGTGCCAGAGTCAGAAACTGAATGCTCTCTGATTCCTACCCACAACTATTGACACTTTAGTACATTTATGGCAAAAAAAATTCATACTTCATTTTCTTTTCTTTATTGAATTTGATAGCAGTCATGTTCAGAAATATATCATTTCTTTGATACATTCTTTTTTATTTTTCCTCCATTTTTTATTTGTGCACTATAGTTGTACATACTGATGGGATTTGTTGTTACATATTTGGACATGCACAAAATACATAATATAACAATATTGATACATTCCCACAGCAAATATTATTCCAGGTACCATTAGGCACATTGCCCCGAGGGAGTCTGAAAACGACTGCCAGATTTTAAAAAATTAAACAAAACAAATGAGAAACACAAACAACAAAACGTGACAGTCACTGTACACTCTCAAATGTCTCACAGTGTCAGGGCCTTTTCTGGATTTTTGTGGGCATCCAGAGCAGCATGTGACAGCTTAGTGGTGACTATCATGTGTGGGTTAGATCAGGTCAGGCCTTCACAAAGAGATGTTTGCTCTGAGCCTTGATGGACACCAGATATGAATAAGGCAGACAAGTGGGAAAACACATTCAGGGAGCAGAAACATGAAAACTCAGGGACCCGGAAGGATGCAGTGTTTTAGACACTGAGCACAGGTCCTGAAGTGGACAGTGATGGAGCTGAACATGAGGAAGGCAGAAGCCACGTCTTCAGGTGGATTTAAGCAAAGCTAAGGAGTGCGAGTTCTGTCCAGAGGAGGAGAAGCAATGAGTGATTCCAGGAGAATCAAATGTTAAATCTGTCCGTCAGCCTGGTGGAAAGGTGGAGGAGGGAGATGGTCACCAACCACAGAGAGAAGAGCTCAGAGGCAAAAGGGGACACACACACACACACACACACACACACACACACACACACACATTTATCTATTATTTTACTTCAGTTATGCATAATATTAGGGTCCATTTTGACATACTTATACAAGCATGGAATATAATTTGCTTTAATTCTGTCCCCAGTACTTCCCCTTTCCCTTCCCTCTTCTTTCCTCCTTTCTGCTCTACTGATCTTTTTTTCTATATGCTTATTATTGTTATTATTATTTTTGATTAGTGCCTTGTGATAAACATGAAGATGAGAGTCACTGCGGTATATTCATATATGTACATAGGAAAATTCATTCAGATTCAATCCACTCTTTTTCACTCTTCCTGTCCCTCTTCTGTCTCCTACATCTCCTTCCTCTACTTCACTGATCTCTCTGTTTTCATGGAAACCCCCCCACCCCACTTTTCTTTTCTTCTTCTTTTTTCTTTTTTCCTTATTTTGGTCCACCTTCCACATATCAGAGAAAACATTTGACCTTTGATTTTTTCTGGGTCTGGCTTATTTCACTTAGCATGACAGTCTCTAGTTCTATCCCTTTACTGGCAAATGTCATAATTTAATTCTTCTTTATGGCTGAGTAGTAATCCATTATGTATATATCTACCACATTTTCTTTTATACATTCATCTGTTGAAGGGCACCTAGGCTGGCCCCATAGCTTGGCTATTGTGAATTGTGCTGCTATAAACATTGAGATGAATATATAACTATATTATGCTGATTTTACCAAGGAATAGCATAGCTGGGTTATATAGTGGTTCCATTCCTATATTTTTGAGGAATCTGCATACTGCTTTCCAGAGTGATTGCACTAAATTTTAGTTCCACCAATAATGCATGAATATTCCTTTCCTCCCACATCCTCATCAACATTTATTATTATTTGTATACTTGATGATTGCCATTCTGACTGCAATTAAATAAAATCTCAATGTAGTTTTGATTTGCATTTCCCTGATTGTTAGAGAAGTTGGACATTTTTTTTTCATATATTTATTGACCATTTGTATTCTTTTGCCCACTTATTGATTGGGTTATTTGTTTTTCTGGAGTTGTGTTTCTGAGTTGTTTTTATAGTCTGTATATTAATATTCTATCTGAGGAGCCGATGGCAAAGATCTTCTCCCATTCTGTAGGCTCTCACTTTACTCTCTTAATTGTTTCAAAGGGACAATATTGATGGGGGGCCAAAATGTGACTGTGTAAACAGAGATGGAGCAGAGGCTAGGTTTGGAGGATAGATAGTTTTGGGAACCAATTATTTGTGTGTATTAAAGTGAGAAAAGTCTAGAGTGGATTTCAGATTTCTAGTATAGGTGGTGGGAAAATGATAGCACCATGAAGTGAAATTAGTATGCTGTGATTTAGAAATGCCCTGCACCTCACAGCACATGTATTAAAGGCTTGGTTGCCAGACTGTGGCACTACTGGGAAGTGGTAGAACCTTTAGGAGATTGGGCCTAGTGGAAGTTAGGTCATTGGGGGTTTTTCCTTGAAGGGAATATTGGGATCCTGTTCTCTCCTCTCTCTGTCTTCTGACTTCCCAGACAACACAAGTAAAGAGACCTCCTTCACCACATGCTTCCACTATTATATACTGTGCTACCACAGGCCGGAAGCAACAGGGCCAAGTGACAAGAGGAGGCTGAAACTGTGAGCCAAAATAAACCTCTTTTCCTTTGGCATTGTTTATGTCAGGTAATTACCACAGTAACAGAAAGATGATCAACATGGAGCCCAGAGAAAACAAACTCCACAAAGATTAAGGGTATGGCTTTAATCCTGTGCTGCCTGCCTGCTTGTGTGACCTCAGGCAAGATTCTTAACATCTCTGAATTTCAATTCTTTGAGATGATTGTGTGAAATTGTTTAGAGGACTATGAGATATTGCTTATAGAAAATTCACACATTTGCTCACTCTATATTTTATTGTTATGTATCAGAATAAGGGATTCAGAGATGCACAAGGCAAAGTTTATGCCCTGGTGGAATTTCTATTGGATAAACAGAAAGTTGGACAAACAGTTAACAAATAAGTAAGATGCTAATTATAGATTTGGAAAAATACTTTGAAAGGAGCAAGCAGGTTGTTCTGACAATGAATAGAGAGGGTTAAGAGTTCTACTTTCATCATGTGCTAGGAAAAAAACATCTCTTCAGACTTGGAGAAGGACATCCTGGGTCTAGAATTTTGAAGGACACACAGCTTAGCAGTTCCTCAAATATAGTAAACATATAATAAATAATAACTCATGTTTAGAAACAAGAAGGCATTTATTTTACTATGTGCCATGGAAAACTAGCTGAACAAAATACTTCCATTTGTTAATACAATCAGAATAATATTTAAAATGGCCACTTTGACAAATATATCTTTATAATTAAGAATGCAAGTAAAGCTGAAGATGGAGTTAGGGTAGGGTATGGGGAATTCTCTGGAGCAGTGTTGAGGTTTACAGGCCAGGACTCCTCACAGGGCACTTTATGATAACATGTTTCTCCACAGTTCTGGAAATACATTTCCTTTCCTTATTTTCCAATTTATTTTTTCAACCTCAATAGCAGATGAGCTTTCAAAGCTGGAAATATGGGAGACTATTAAGTGCCTTTTTGAAGTCTAAATCCCTGCAATCATATACAGAAAACCAAGAAGAAGAAGGAGAAGGAGAAGGAGAAGGAGAAGGAGAAGCAGCAATAGTAGGAGAAGAAGAAGGAGGAGGAGGAGGAGGAGGAGGAGGAGGAGGAGGAAGAGGAGGAGGAGGAGGAGGAGATTCCTCAGTACAGGCTGTGTTAGGTATTTAAAAAGTTAGAAATGGGGGCTTAGGGTGTTGCTCAGAGGTAGAGTGCCTTCCATAGGCATAAAGCCCTGGGTTCAGTCCCCAGCCTTGAAAAAAAATTCACAAATAGTGTATGTAATATTGGGAAGTTGTCAAGCATCAGGTCTCCACACTAGGTTAGGGTAGCTACTTAACAAAAGAGGGTTTCCCATACTGTATTCAAAGGAAAGATTATAAACAATCATCACACATCAGCAAAGGCATCTGAATTTGATGTGAATCCTAGTTAAGAGATTTATTGTCTTCTTATATTCAAATGCATAATGAAAGTAAATTGCAAATCTGTGGTAGTTATAGATTTAAAATTGAAAATATAGAAGCATTGAATTTAGAGAAGGACCAATGTATTAAACACACCAAAAATATAAAATCTAAAATATCAAGGGAATAAACGAAAAAGAACTAAGCAGGCATTAGGGACATACAAAACAGTTATAGTACTACTTTAGAATTCGATGAGTGACAGTCTCCATGTTTGTTCAGAGTGAATCCTAACAAAGAGCTAATGAAGATAAACAGTGTATTTATTTAAGTGAGGCTGGAAAATTCCCCTTCAGCCAGCAGCTGGCATGACTGCTGTCATTCAAAGGGCATTAAGTAAATGTCAAATAATTGAGTCATTGAGAAACTGGAATGACAGTGACCTACATTCTCATTAAGACTTTTTGAAAAATTCTTCCCTGGGCTATTAAATAGATGATGTTTAATAGTGATATTAAGCTAAAGAAAAACTACAAGATGTCAATGTTTAAATGGAGGTTAGCTCTTTAATTGGTGATTCCTCAGGGAAATTAGCCATGGCGCTTCTTACCAGGCAGGGTGTGTTTCCAGGAAGCAGCACTGATAGGATTCTGAATCATCATGTTTTATAGATAAGGGAAATACAAACTTCAGATGAGACAATGGGTGTTCCAGTCAAGTCCAAAGGTTGCAAAAGCCTAGCATAGAGAGTGCTTCTAAATTCTCATCCTGCTTCTGAGTAACTGGGGATCCTCACATTTTAAAGGAACCCTATGTTGGTAAAGTTGCTGTTTATCAGAATAAAGGTGAATAGTCTCTTTGCACTCTCATTTCCTGCTTCCTCATTTCCCTCTGGATTTTATCCAGTTTTTATTAACTTTTGTTTATTTATTAGTTGGCATCTTCTAGCCTGACTCTGTAATTGACCTTGGCTTTGCCCCTTGATGGTATCTTTGCCTCTTGGATCCAATTTAACTCTGTGTCTTTGGAACTAACTGCATACATTTGCCAGGCTTTGGCCTGCTACACCCTGCCCTGAAGCTAGAGAATTATAGGCACACTAGGCAATCCTCCTCCAGGAAAGAGAATCTTAATAATAGAGGTCCTAATGCCAAATCCCACACATCCCTTAGTGACCAACAGAAATAGATCATTTCGACATCATTCAAGTTAAAAAGTGTTCAAAGTTGATTCTCAGAGTTTTAATGGCTACCCAGATTGGAGCTCAGTGATATAAACTGTCTAGCAACTCTTAGGAAGCAAGACACCTTATTAAATCTGAAACTATAACAAGACAACTAAAGGGATTATCCTGAATATAATCTGAATTTTTATATGATATTCATTAAGGGAATACGTTAGTTAATAGCCAAAAAAGGTAAAATTAATTTGTAAACATCATAGTAAGTTACATCTAGGTCAATATATTCATTCAAATCACTATAAGTTGTTTCAAAATTCACTGATAATATGTGAAATGATCTTTGTTTTAGATTAAAACATATTTAAGATTGCCTTAGATAAAAGAAATGTGGTCATAGGAAGAAGTCTGCATTCTAGCCACCTTGAGGTTATATATCAAATATGTCCCAAAGCATATACTATTGTTTCTCTTCCCAGATGGTCCTGACCTCCTTTACTGGGTCTGAATACCCATTCCTGCTTTTTTTTTTTTTTTTTTGCTAACAGTTTTGCCACAAACAGTTGTCAACTGTGGCCCTCTTCCAACACTCTCTTTGGGCTGCTAGGCTTTTCGTCCCAGCAGCTGGGAGGCAGGACTGCTGGAAGTCCCTGGAGTTCATCCTCTCCAGAGTGGACCAGGCCAATGGACCAACGTGTGTGTATTAGTACAAAAACTAAGGTTCATCCATAGTGTAACAAACTGTGCAGATTATTACTCAAGACACAATAATGAAGTGATTCTAAAAAACACACTTCTCCTATTTTTACATGTTTGAAGTAGGATGGATCTTATCATTGATTTGTCATACTCTGGTAGTGTTTCTTTTTTTTCTCTCTTAGCACATACAACAAGGACATGTCTGGTGGTGAATTAGAGTTAATGAAATTAGGATCTAAAAAAGAAAGAATAAAACACCCTTTCAAATAATCAGAAAAAGGTTGATGAAAGAACTAGCATCCAAACTGGCAACATGTGGCGGTATCAGGCAACTCATCCTATATTGTTTAGGAGATGTATGATCTGGAAATTAAGACAAATCATTGTTTAGACATGAATTGAGCTCCTACTGTGTTTCTAGCATTGAACCAGATCCTTTGGTCCATTCTTTCATTCTCATAATAACCTTTTGGGCCAGAAAGCGACATAGTAGGGAAAAAACTTTTCTGTAGAAGAGAGCCACCTTGACCCAAGTCACAGGCTTGGGAATTACCACATTGATTGGAATCAAGATGATTTCACAACCATCTGCCTTTGATGACTTAGTCTCCCTGAATTCTCATTCTAAGCAGGAAAGAACTAGCTTTTGGAGCAGGAAGATTTGAGTTTAAGCCCAGACTTCTCAATGGCTGTATGAGGTTGAACAAGTTATCTAACAT
This sequence comes from Ictidomys tridecemlineatus, assembly GCF_052094955.1. Classification (NCBI taxonomy): domain Eukaryota; kingdom Metazoa; phylum Chordata; class Mammalia; order Rodentia; family Sciuridae; genus Ictidomys; species Ictidomys tridecemlineatus. The sequence continues at coordinate 160,522,421 of NC_135478.1, read as the reverse complement.
TTAGAAATAATTAAAAAATCTTTATCTTCACCAGTGTGTAATATAATATTTGGAATAAATATTAGTTTCTATCCTTTACACTGTAATACCTTATTTTTCTTATAAAAGATGTTTTCCTAAATAAAAATGAGCAACTGTTGCTAAGAGAAGGAATGTAGGGATTTTGGTGGTCAAGCTTAGGGGTCAGGCTGTGTCCTGGGCCACCAGGACATCCTCACCTGGCCACTGGGAAACAAATGGTCACTAAGAATTGGGCATCACAAGTTTGATTTCTTAAATGTATCCTCCCCAAGGCCAGAACTGGTGTGGAGTGGGAGAGATGTTACAGTTTAGAATTGGAGTTTTAGAGAGATCATAGGGAGCCAGGCAGACCATCTTTTGGGTCTTTAATATGTTCACCACATCAAATCTATTTTTTTTATTAAATCCAGCATTTAAAGTTATTTTTTCCCATCAAATGATGTTTAACCATAATTTATGTCCCTATGTTTCATTCTTCTGTAACTCAAATGGAGCCACTGGGCAGTAGTTACCACTTTGAGTTGATATAATTCCTCCATCCTGTCCTATTTCCATCTGGTTCCTCAAATGTCTCTTATTCCCTTCTTGTGCGCAAGTCCCAGGCAAGTAAAGGAATACAGTGTGAAAACCGTTATGTCTCTTCTTGAAGGCATTTAACCTTTGGAAGCAAAAAACAACAGTGAGTGTTTTGAAATGGGACCAGGTTATTGTAGGGAAGAAAAAACATGAATGGTCAAACATATATGAAAAAATGTTCAATATCTCTAGCAATTAGAGAAATGCAAATGAAAACTATACTGATATTTCATTATACTACAGTCAGAATAGGAATTTTCAAGAATAGAAGTAACAATAAATGTTGGGGGCAGGGGTTGTAGCTCAGTGGTAGAGTGCTTGCCTAGCATGTGTGAGGCCCTGGGTTCCATCCTCAGCACCACATAAAAGTAAATAAATAAAATAAAGATATTTAAAAAAATGTTGGGAGGATGTGGGGCAAAAGATTCACTCATACATTGCTGGTGGGACTGCAAATTGGTGCAACCACTCTGGAAGCAGTATAGAGATTCCTCAAAAAACTGTGAGTAGAACACCATGTGCCCCAGTTATCCCATTCCTCAGTAAATAGCAAAGGATTTAAAATCAGCATACTACAGTGATGAAGCCACATCAATGTTTGTAGCAGCACAATTCACAATGGCTAAGCTATGAAACCAACTTAGGTGCCCTTCAACAGATGAATGGATAAAGAAAATGTGGTATATATAAATAATGGAGTATATTATTCAGCCATAAAGAAGAATGATTTTATGACATTTGCTGGTAAATGGATGGATCTGGAGACTATCATGATAATAAGCCAGTCCCCACATACCAAAGGGTGAATGTTTTCACTGATGTGTGGAAGCTAACTCACAATAAGAGGGAGAAGGGAAGAACAGATATTCAGTTGATTAGACAAAGGGGAATGAAAGGAAGGGAGGGGGGATAGGAAAAGGAAGGACAGTGGAATGAGTTAGAAATAATTTTCCTATGTACGTATATGAATATACCATTAGTGAATCCCACCATCATGTACATCCACAGAATGGGGTTCTAATTAGAATAAGATATATTCCATGCTTGTATAATTATGCCACAATGAATTCTATTGTCACGTATAACTAAAAAGAACCGATAAAAGAAAAGGTGGGACTCTCTAAACTTCTTTTATGACATAAGACCCTTTGGGAGACAAAAAAGTAATTAAATGCACGAAACAAAATACGTAACATTACAAAAGAAATAAAACTCTACCTATGGTGGTTTTGAGCATTTGTGGATCTCAATAGTAGATCCCAGGCTAAAAATCCCTAGGAGAAAGTTCTTGCTAAACAGAGGGGAAAAAAAATCAGGAAGAAGTAACCAAAGGATGGCAGGAAGGTGGAAAAAGCACCTGATGCAAGAGAAACATTATATGGAAAGAGTAAGAAGTAGAAGTAAGAGAACAAGGCACATGGTTTGCATTTTGAGCTCAAAAATTGGGGCTGGGATAGGTCCAGCTAAAAACAAAGGGATTTGGGATTAGTCTGTACAGTTAGAATAAAGGCACAGGCGTTCCTTCTAATAGGCCTTGTTATGTAAGCAGAATGCATACAACCTCTTTTCTATAAATGTCTGTACGATTAGGTACTAGTGAGAAGAAATATATTGTTATTCAGTAAGTCAAGCTGCAAATAGTACTCTGACAACTTTCCAAATGAAAAGGATTAAAATAGACTAAACATACTGATCCAAATCACTGTGTATGTATATTACTAAATCGGGAATCAAATCACAGCTGGGGACCTAGATGTATATTTATAAGAGATACTCTTCTCTGATCCTCAGAGTTTTACTCTAAAGTAACTTTGGTAGAAAAAACACACAGTAGTGTGATTTTTTTTTTTTTGGTAGTATGTTTCTGGAGATTAAGTCACATATAAAATTTGTTAATTTTTATTTTTTTAAAATTGGCACATAACAATTGTACATATTTATGAGATACATTGTTATATTTTGATACATGAATACATTGTATAATAATCAATTCAGGGTGTTTTAACATTATCATCTAATACATTTATCATGTATTTGTGGTGAGAACACTCAAACTCTATTTTGAAAGACACATTACTATTGTTTCCATCACTTGGGCAATCAGTAAGTATCTGATGGAACAAGAAATACTTCTCACCAACTAATAAGAAAAGACAATACAATAAAAATATGTTATGTAAAGACAATTCAATTGCTGTGCAAAGTCATAGAAAGTGTCATCTTGTCCTTAAAACTTAGAAAAAAAAGTCTGAATTGTGACCCTTCTGCTTAATGTCTGGTGTGGCTGAAGGTCCCTGAGACTCAGTTACCCTTGTGGGTAAACCAGGGATATTAATACTTATTCATTCAGATTAACTAAAATAACAAACAGAGAACACTGAACACAGTCCACTTGGTACAATATAGCAGTTAGAACAATATGGCCCCCTCTTCCACTGGAATGGCCTGATCCCTCCAAACTTCTTCTACTGCACAGACAGATCAATAATTGATAGAAAGAAATAGAAGTTAGATAGAACCGAAGAGATTAGAGAGGAGAGCTTCCAAGTAACATCTCCTACACTATTGACTTGAAGAGCCCCCTTCTCCAGATATTTTACAGATTTTTGAGTTACATGGGTATGCATTTTAATCATTAGGGAACCTATATTTGATGGCTGATTTTTTTAATAAGAGTATAACGAAAGGACAGTAAGATTAGAAAGAGTAAAATGTGTTCTGAGGTATATTTTCTATGATGGAACAATGTAAATTAGAAGAGGTTATGTAAACATAGGAATTTTTCTTCAGATATATTTTGAATCAAATTTGAGTCAATTTGACAAACTACATTGGGAATCCAGTAGTTATCAGGCTGCATGGAGAGTTCCTCACATTCCAAAACAGGCCAAAGTGCACTTCCCTGCCTCAAGTGAGTTTCAGTAGAATTGAGGATTATTGGAGGCAGAAGGTAGAGGGATGGGTGGGAGGCTAGGGATGGGCATGTACACGTAAAGACCTATGTAGCCAGTGGCATGAGTGTAAATTAAATTTCAGTATAAAGACACAAATAAGTGAGATATTTATTTCTGTCTATGGCAAGAAGAAGAGCCCCTAAGGCGGTGACAGTTTCTGGGACTACACAAATAATCACTGTCAGTAGCAGTGGTGCATACCTGTAATCCCAGCAATTTGGGAAGCTGAGGCACAAGGGTTATAAGTTTGAGGCCAACCTAACAATAGCGAAACCATGAGCAATTTGGTAAGACCCTGTTTCAAAATAAAATATGAAAAAAGGGCTGGACCTGAAGCTTAGTAGTGAAGCAGTAAAACTCTCCTGGGCTTAATCCCCAGTACTCCCCCCCCCCCCCGCCCCCTGCCCCACCTCTATACACACACAAATCACTGACCAGGTAAAAAACATACCCTAGTTAGGAGCTTGGGACAAAACCCAATCTGAAGAGAAATAAAGATTTTCTATAAAAGTCAAGAAACCGTGCTGAATTATGACAGATGTTGAGAGACCATGTTCTAGCAATGGCTTATTTTTTTTCCTTTCCCAGCTTACTTTTACATACACAGAGACACACACTATTTAGTAGTTTGAAAATTCTGTTTCCTTTTATATCAGGAAAAAATGCACAGTAAATGTATCCTGATGTTCCTGATGTTCTGTCATTCTGTTACAAAGAAAGAATTCAGTTTGTAGGAAAACAAATTGAAGCTTTATTTACCTTTACAATTAAAGTGTGTCTCTCTACACAGGCAAAGGAGTTCTGGGAGATAGTTGTTAATAGGCACCCTAATCATATTTAAAAGATGTTCTGTGGATGATGCTTCTCCCCATCATCCTTTGAAGCATTTACTTCCTAGATTTTTTTTTTTTTTTTGAACCAGGGATTGAACCCAGGGTGCTCAACTACTGAGCCATATATCCCCAGTCCTTTTTTATATTTTATTTAGAAACAGGGTCTCATCGAGTTGCTTAGGACCTCACTAAGTTGCTGAAGCTGGCTTTGAATTTGTGATCCTCCTGCCTCAGCCTCCCAGGCCAGTGGGATTACAGACTGGCGTCACCACACCCGGCTACTTCCTAGACTCTTTGTGGTATCCTTGTTAATCAATCCTGAATTCAATTGGACCAGCACAAAGCACTACCCATGAAAAAAGATCCTTTTGCAAGATGCCATTGTTATTACATGAATGTTTATCGCTTAGTTTTAATTAGAGTCTCTATTCAAAAGATGCAACTCTCTATAGAGAACTGTGAACTGGTGACCATACACATAATTGTCTTGCTTATGGCTTGTAGGTTTTTTTAAAAAATCATCTACCATGCCCTTTGCCATTATCATGCCTAACATTGCTCTTGTTGGAAGGCCTCTTGCTGGTTTCATATTGACTATGACTCCATAGTAGCTTTGGTCCCCTGGATAGCCTGCTTTTCACTGTTGGATGTTGGAAGGGGCAGGAGGGTAGAGAGAGCAGAGTGTTGAAGAATAGCTGAGCCTGCTGTGGTTTCTGCCACAGCTCCTTTCAGCCCCTCTCTTCTTTTGCTGGAATCTTCTGGCTCTCATTACCCCTTTGTGAGCACATAGCTTGGCAGTGATAGGAAGGGGTAGAAAATGAAGTGGAATTAGAGGTTTGGGCAGAGAGACATCAGTTTCTATGAAATATCTCTGGGCCTTTTGATTTAAAGATCTTAGTAACCTAGATTCTTTATAAGTTTTGGGTTAAATCAGTATGATTTTCCTTTTTAATTGCAGAAGTTAGTTAAACTTCTACATAAAACAATCATATGCTCAAGGAGTTTTAAAAAGGACATGCCATTTCTGCTCCTACTGAGTAAGTGTATACCATAACTGCATCATCAGCAGATGGCTATTTTTTTTTTTTTTAAAGTGAGGAGTGACTTGCTAGATTGTGACTGATTCTAGTCCATGAGACTAGGCTTCCCGTTAACTTGTGGTTTATGGTGGAAGTGTCTCTGTTTCACCTGGCAAACTAATCCTCCTAACAGTGAACAACTCTTTGAAGGAATGCTGAGCTCATAATGTTCCTTCCCTTAGGAGAATTAGGTTGACATTTAAATGGAACTTCTAAAGAAATATGTTTTTTATTTTTTCCTTTTTACTACATAGAATTAGCATTATTTTTTAAAAAATCTTTTTGATTATTCATGGACATAATTAAAAGCTGTTCTATTTGTTGACTCTGGATATTCTGTAGCTTCCAGTATCTACATTTCAACATGCAACACAGTTATCATAATAACATGAGCAAGGCAACAGAGCAGGAAATATTGTAATATATTTTTGCAAGGAAGCCTTTGAATGTAAAAAGTTCCCAGATCTCTTCATTATAGTGCCAGCTGATACTGTATTTCTTAACTTTCATTAAAAACAAAACAAAACAAAACAAAACCCCAAACCCATATCATGTACGACCACAAGAATGGGATCCTAGTTGGAATAAGTTATACTCCATGTATTAATATATCCAAATACATACTGCTGTCATGTTTATCTAAAAAGAACAGCAACAACAAAAATTGTGAACCTGTGATTCCGCTGAGTAAAGCTCTATATAATGAAGGATCCACAATACAATCATAGGAAGCATATTTTTTGTTTAACCAGTACTTGCTTATATTACTCATATGAATAATATGATTGATTTTTACTTTATCTCCAACTGGCAGTGTAGTCATAAATCTATCTGTGAGGTACCTCATGCAGGATAAAATGTTATTTTTCCTCTGTGTGGTCTCATTTGATTACAATTGCAGCCTTGCCTGGCCACATTCCATCCATAATTAATCGTCACTTTGGTTTCCAGTTGCAGCCAGGCCAGTGCTGTAGCGTTCACATCTTTAGATAATGTCGACTATGCCAGCTGGCAAGTGAATGGAGACCTTTCACACTGAGTCTAATGGACGCAAAAAGCCGAGCTTTGTGAGGGCAGCTCTTTCAATGATAACTGTGCCAGAGAAGGCTCAGCTTGCTGTGGTCCACGGTCTCTTTGGCACCTCACCCTTCTGAGTAAACACCATATGCAGCGGGGTTGCATTTTGCCAATTTATTTTAGTGCCTCTCATTCCATGATAGAAAGTGTTTTCAGTGGTGACAGGAGAAGGAATTTCTTAACGTTTTACCTTAGGGCCCAGATTGCTGTCTCTTTCCTGTGTATTTGAGCTATAATCTCATTAGTGTTGGTGACTGCTGTTTTGTCATAATATGGATATTTGTTTTCTATCATTATTTACTGCTTGGACATATGGCTTCACATTATTCCTGGAAAAAAGAGTGGGATGGGTACTAGGCAGAAAAGTCAGGCAAACTGGCTGTCCACAGGCAACACTGATTCATTTTTGAGCAAGAGGGCATCTTACTGTTCAATTATTACTACAAAGATATGTAAGATGTAATTTTAAATAGATGGATTTAGTTACTTTATTCACTCTCTATAGTGCTACCTTAAAGAAAAAACTTGTGGATTAATATCATTGAGTATGAGTTATTCCAGGATCTCATAAAATACCAGAACTCTCATCCATTTATGATTACCCCCCAAAAATAAATAAATAAACCAGATTTTGCAATTCAGTGAATTTGAGTAAAGTGGACCAAGTGTGACAATTTTGAGAGACTGTGGACAAAACACAAGGATTAGCCACAATGCTGTAGTTCCAGCAAATTTTTGGCATATGGAGAAAATGAAGAAATGAGGGAAAAGGGGTCTTTCTAAAGAAGACACTAGGAAAGATCCTTCATTTGTCAAAGGAAGGCAGTTATCCACATATTTATCTGATACCCTGTTTTTATGTCAACAATTGTCAAAAGTTCAATAAAAGAACATTAACAGAAAACAAAAATGATGCCATTTGTGGAGAGGGATGGACCTGCAAACTAACTTGCATTTATATACATTGATGTATAAATTGACGTCTAAGTGTGAAAAATGTAGCAATATTCAATTAAACAAATCAATGTGTCTTGAATATCTGTGAATCCTCTTGATAAAAATTTCCCCTTGTTGTACTATTATAAATCTATGCCTCTATATAACCTGCCATGCATTTTATGATGCTTAAATAATTATGATTTAAAGATCAGCAGAAAATATGCAATCGATTCAACCATGTATTCTGTAATACAATAATAATGAAACCTAGATTTGGAATCCAACAAATATACTGTTTATGCTTGATTGTAAGGAATGTTCTCTTCAAGTTTTGTGGGAGAGATAATGTAGAAAGATATGGGAAATTCAAGAGTCCTGAAACTGTAGCACTTTTGTTACTTCTTATATATTTTGGGGGCATATAAAAATAGACACAATATTAGGAAAATTTTAGGAAGGATATTTAAAATGTAGGTGTAGACAATAACTTGACAATCTTGAATGTAAATGAGATAAAACAACACTTATTTTCTTTGAATTATATTTAATTAGATGCCAACCCCTTTTGTTAAAAGCAATATGTGGTGAATGACTCATCCACAAATAGTTTGGAGTGTTAACGTGTATACATTTTACTGGGGTGTGTATGAACTCTAAGCATGCCTCCAATTTTTAATATAAGGAAAACACTTTGTATAGATGTACATGGAGGAGATGTTTCTGTTTCATTATTTTTAAATTTTTTTTTTTTGGTAACAGGAATTGAACCTAGGGATACTTAACCACTGAGTAACATCACAAGCCCTTTTTAAAATATTTTATTTAGAGACAGGGTATCACTGAGTTGCTTAGCGCCTTGTGTTTGATGAGGCTGGCTTTGAATTCATGATCTTCCTGCCTCAGCCTCCCCAGCTGCTGGGATTCTAGGTAGGCTTGTGCCATGCATCCGGCTTGAGAGGTAGGAGAGTGCCACAGGGAAGGAGATTCTATAGACGCAGAATAGGATAAAATTCTATTGAAGACATTTGGATGATAATTGGGAAAATGTGATAATGGTCTGGTGTTGTGGGCCAGCCATGGGCTATGTGTGTGAACGATGAGACTTGAGCATATGGGAGGACTGGCCTGATATTGCATCCTCTTTCGGCTGTGCAACACACTGTGCACTTTCCGCTTGCTCTGCCTGTGTTCCCACACAGCACCTGAGATGGGTGTGACTTACCAAGATGTCAATCAATCTACTGACCACAAGACATCATGATGCTAGACTCAATCCCCTGAAACCTGACGCTTTGCCTTATTTGGAAAGAACATTCCATGGAACCTCAGTGTCCCCCTCTATAAAAATAAAGAATTCAGGTAGTTCACTTTATTTCCAATGAACCCCTAATGTCAAGAGCCATTACTGGACCCTGAGTAGAAGGTATTTTCTCTGTCTTTGTGTGATTATTTTGTGCCAACCCAAATTCATCTGGAGTGACCCTGGATGATTTAGCCACATGTTGAGCAGTCTGGAATGTTAGATGATGTATTTGTGTTAATGATGATATTTTAGGAGTGGAAATAATGTAGTTATTGGGTGAAAATATCTTCATTCTGAAGGTTTTAGAGGCAAAGTGGCCAGATATGTGTTGCTTATTTTCAAATGGTTTGGCATAACAGAAGTATGTGTTCATGTGTAGAGGGAAATGGAGGGGTTATGACAATGTGCACATCCTTGAATGCAAGTGAAGGGTGTATTTGGTGATATACCTTTCTTTCAACTTTTAATGAGTTTGAACATTTTAAAATAAATTAAAAGCAAACAAATAACACCACTTCCCACAAAACAGCAAACAAAAAATAAAAAGTGCCAAAGAAGGTAGGGTACTGAGCTTCCACAGTTATACTTGCTTCATTTTGTGATCACATTATAATAAACACAGATGAATGTGAGGAAGACATCTGCATATTACTAATTTCCATAGATTTCTAGAATCACAAAGACTACGGGCTGCAGCTTAGTAGTAGATCTCTTGCTTCACACGTGTGTTCATCTACAACTAAAAATTATTAGAAAAAAATAAGAAAGGCTACAAGAAGTGGTACTTGATGAAGTGTTGAGGAGTATGTCACACTTAGAATACGCATAAAGGGGTTTCAAGTTAGAGGAGAGCCAATCTGTCTGGAGATACTCTGGACTCAAGGGCAGTTACCATGGGGAGTATGTATAGCAAGTGAGACTTTAAATAGGTACAGAAAGCAGCACAACAATTATTCACAAATGAGAACATCAAGGAATTTCTCTCAAAAGAAATAGAAATAACATGTGCAATTAGCCAATGATAGTACTTTAGAATGAAGCTCAAATTATCCTAGCATTTAAGGTCCTGTAGCAAGGTAGTCTCTCTTTCCTTGCTATCCCTCAGACAAATATACCAGTCAGAAATCTACTTATATGCCCAGAGCTCTCCATCAACAATTCTAGTGTTGCAGTAAGAGTAATTAGAAAATCAAGAATAACTGTATATTTGATGAGTGCTTAAAAAAAGAACAAAATAAAAAGATTTTGAAAATTACTTTGGAGAATGAGGAAAATTCAATAAACAAGATTAAAAACAAATGAACAAAGAAAAAATGAATTTTGAATTTAAAATATTTAGTTAGATAGACTCAAGGAGAAATGGACCTATAAAACAAGAACAAAATGCAATAAAAAGGACAAGTCAGAAGAATAAGATACCATAAATGTTAAAAACATGGTTTTTATTACTCTATCAATAGTGAAAGATAAAATAAATGAAATTATCCAGGAAAACAAATGAAGATGTTTATCATGTTAATAATTAATATTCCAGGAAGATAAAATGGGGGGGAGAAAATTACAAAAAGACACTAATATTACTAATGGTAATAATTTTACTAATAAAATTAAATTGCAACTTATGCTATTTTACTAAACTAACTCCTCACATCTGATGAGTTATAAATCATTTCTTGTGGTCTGATGCTAGTGTGATAGTAGTAAGACACCAAACTCCATGCTTCTAAAGATTGGTGAAAAATATTTATTGGTAGGAATCACTAAGTATTTAGTTCAGTTATTAAAAAATGTCCAACTGGAAGTCAGAGAATTTGTTAAATTTTCATAACATTAAGGAAAAATAATATACCTAAGAGTTTCTGAAGAGGGGAAAAAGTCAATAATAGATGTTCATCTTAAAATGGGAAAAATAATCAGATACACATTGTATTTTTCAACACTAATTCTAATGTTAGAGGACAATATTCAAAGTTCTTAGGAAATAATAGTGCTCAACTTAGAATTCTATATGCTGTCAAGTTCATATATAACTAAGGGAAAACAAACATATGTCTACATCCAAGCACTACAGAATTTACTCTTTCTTAGGAATTATCAATAAATGTATTCCAGAAATATAAGGGAAATGAAATATCTGACAAAGGATAGCAGTATGAGGGAATACTGATCTTCAAATTTTCCAAGGAAAATTTTTCTTCAAAATAATTGGAGAATTTGTACAGCCTATTAATAAAAGATGACCAACCCAGTTAAAAATAAGCAAAAGCTCGGAGTAGTGGTGCACACATGTGATTCCAGCTACTGGGGAGGGGGAGGCAGGAGGATCATATTCCAGGCCAACCTGGGAAAATTAGCAAAATGCTGTCTCAACAAACAAACAAAACCAGAAAACAAAAAACAAACAAACAAAAAGGGCTGGTGATGTAGCTCAGTGTTTGTCTTGCCCTGGATTCAATCCCTAATCTCTTTCTCTCTCTCTCTTCCCCTTGCTCTTTCTCTCTCTCTCTCTCTCTCACACACACACACACACACACACATAACACGCAAAGACAGAGAATATACAAAACCAAAATTTTTTTAAATTTTTATTTTTTAGTTGTAGTTGGACACAATACCTTTATTTTATTTATTTATTTTATGTGGTGCTGAGGATTGAACCCAGGGTGTTGCACATGCTAGGCGAGCGCTCTACCGCTGAACCACAACCCAAGCCCCCCAAAACATATTTGAATAAGTACTTCATAAAAAGAGATGTACAAATGACCAATGAGCACATGGAAAGGTTATAACTGTCAACATTCACTAGAGAAATGCATAGTAAAATCACAATGGTTTCCCACTATGAACCCAGAAGAATGGCTAAAATTAAAAGGCTAACAATATCAACTTATGCTAATTAAAAGGGTGACAATATCAACTTTGGCACAGTAGTAATCAGAATGCTCATATTTGCTGATCAAATTTAAAATGGTAAGCCTACTTTGGAAAAGAGTTTGGCAGCTTTATATAAAAATGCATACAGTCCCTTATAGTTTTTTAATTAAGATAAATGAAAACTCATGTTCATGCAAAGATGAGTATTTAGGTATTCATTTCAGCAATATTCATAATAGTCCTAAAGTAGAAACGTGAATTTGTGAAATGAATGCCCAAACTGTGATAAAGGCATATAATGGACAAACTTTTGGAACAATAAAATATGGTTGAATCTTAAAAACATATTAAATAAAAGAAGCCAGACACACAAGAATTACACCATTGATATGGATTTATAGAAAAAAATGCTCTATTCTATAGTAGAAGTAAAAGAATATAGCTTTATCTGGCTAGAGGTACAAAGGATTGAATGCAGGTATACGGGAAGAAATTTTTTTGTGCAATGGAAATCTCGATGTTGATAGTTGTATATGTACATTTTCTAGTATTATTTATTTGCCTAAACTTTTTGAACTGAATCAAAATGAATCCATTATTGTTTATAAATTATATCTCAATATAGTTCATTTTAAAGAAGGAAGAAAGCATGAGATTCAGGAAGGAGGACAGTCCCCCAAATATATAATAAAGGGAAGTTCCAGGATGGTAATTGTAGAGATTTAGAAAATAATGAGTCCACATTGGAGCACAAAGATAGAAAGTTCTTGGAAAATTTGCCTGGAAAAGGAAAAATGTAATAAAAAAGAAATATAACTGAGTACTTTGGAGAATTTAATGATATGCTACATGTAATTAGTGGACTGTAAAAAAGACATCTAGCTGAATTTAATGTTAAGTGCATTCTGTACTGAATGGCTTAGCGTTCAGTTCTAGCACATTGTTATAATGTAAAAATGGTATGATAATGTTAACACCGCATAATCAACTTTAGAGGATAAATGTTAAAAATCTTGACAACGTGTAAAACTTGTAAAGCTGCCTGAGGTTGAGAAGTGGAAATAGTTCAGTTGAAATGAAAGCAAGAGGTATGCAGCATGTGGTCGATGGGCAAGAATGCTGTTTGAAGTCGCTGAGGTAATCCTTGGAAGGAATGAGACCATCGTTCACTATATTGGGTAGAAAGGAGAGGGATGTGGGAGATGTTTAAGTGAAATAATCTCCAGCCATTATAGCAATCCATGGGAAAATGTCTAGACTTTTAAGAAATAGCATAGCAGGTAACCTGGGTTAAATAGTGTCCTTCAAAATTCTGAATCTTATAATGTGAATTTATTTGGAAATAAGAATCTTTGAAGATGTAATTAGTCAAGTTAAAATGAGATCATATTGCATTAGGTGGGTGGGCCCTGTGTTAGCTTTTGCATGGCTGTGACCAAAATACCCAACAAGAACAACTAGAAGATAAAATGTTTATTTTAGTTCATGGTATCCGAGCTCTCAGTCCATAGACAGCTGATCCATTGCTCTGGGCCCAAGGTGAAGCAGAACTTCATGGAAGAAGGGCCTATTGGAGGAAAGCTGCTCAGCTTATGACTGGGTCAGGAAGCAAAGAGAGAGAGTGAGAGAGGGGTAAGGGACACAGGGAAGATGCAGCCTTCCAGGGCAAGCCCCCAGTGACCCATCTCCTCCAGCCATGCCCCACTTGCCTACCATTACCTGCCTGCAGTCTGTCCATTCAAACTAGAATGGGCTGATCAGGTTACGACTTCCAGAATCTAATCATTGAACCTCCAAATATTACTGCATTAACACAGGAGCTTTTGTGGGACACCTCATGTCCCATCCATAACAGGCTCTAAATCTAATGACTGCTTTCTTTGTAAGAAGAGCATGTGAAAATATACACAGAAGACACACAGAAAGAAGCCAGATGGAGGCAGACTCTGGAGTGATGGAACTAGGCCAGAAGAGGCAAAGAAGGAACTTTTCTTTAGGGCTTTAAGTGGGAGCATGACCCTGCCTACACCTGGATTTTGGACTTCTAGCCTCCAAAACTGTATGAGAATATTATTTTAAGCCACTTCATTTGTGCAAATTTGTTACAACATTTCTAGACAACTAATATACAGTAATCATGCATTTTAAAAACAGATAATGGAAGTTACCATAAGAAAAACCAAAAACAGCTAAATGTTGTTGCTGTGGGGAAGAGGATTTACAAGAAGGAATAACATAGATTTCTCTTGCTTTTCTTTGAAATTGAATGGCTGAATTACTGAGTTGGAAATTTAAAAAAATCAAGATAAAAAGTTTCCAAGTCCAATATAAGTGAGCAGATAATTAGATTAGGAGTTTAGATGACTGAAAAGAGAGCAAATTCCATCTGAACACAAAGATCTGAACTTCTTAGAGGACTGAGTATCTCAAAGGGCATAGTAGTCCTGGTAAGGCTAGTGAAAGATTCAATAACTAAGCTGAATTGCTCTAATTTAAAGACTCTCCTTTTGTAATAATGAAGGGAACTTTGATCTTAAAGTGTGTGACTAAGTGTGTGATGTGGAAGTACCTTCTCTCTAAGGGAAAAATGAGAGGCCAAAGGTTCTGAAAAAACTCCTCCCTTTGGGTCTTGCCCCCAACATCCAGGCCTCTTGGGGAGGAAATAGAAAGAACTGGAGATAAGAACAGAGTGCTTACTGTTTGATGTTCAGGAGGCATTATTCCAGTTAGTTCTCTTGGTGCCTTTGCTAGCTTCAAGAGTCTGTAGAGCATAGAGCCTTCTTTCTAGAAGTTTCCTTAGCCTGATTTTGCTTTACCTCAGTATGTTTCCAATGGTCTCAAAGATATCACAAATTAAAATCAGTTTCAAATTGCTTTAATCAGAGAATGCACGACTCATGTTTATATATCTATCTCTATCCTTCTGTCTCTCTCTATTTTTATATACTTTATATCTATCTATCTATAATAGATAGATAGATACATAAATTAGTAGTTGGTGAACTTTGGAAGAGCAATAGAATCACTGACTATTCATAATTACCCCCAGAGATTCTGATTCAATGGTGTAGAATCTGTTTTTTAAAAAATATTACTCTTTCAAAGTTCATGGAAGAGAGACTGATTCTTTGGCTCTAGTACTAAACCACACACATGTAACCACAGAACTGGCTTTGGTTCAGCCCTAGTCTATCAGTTCAGCAATTCTGTGTAACAGCTTTGATTCAGTCTCTCACTTTGGAAAATCATCCAATCCCTAAACTGCTCACTTCTTTCAAATGTGACATAAATTGGCCTTTTGTTTTGTTTAGAGAGATTGTGTCCTGAAAGTACAGTTTCCCTTAGCAAGCTGGAAAAATTCAACTTTATACTAGATCTATTGGAAGGGTGTTTTCTTCCCCTGACACTTGTCAAATGATTCTGACCTCTGCACTCTACTCCACTTTCGCCCCCAGAGTTAAATACAGCTCAGAATCACCTTGGCAAAGCAGTCATCTGAGTCATCTAGTCTTCCTTTCTTGATTCTGATTCAGTGAACTTTATATGTCAATGTGGTAACTGCCCAGGGCTGGTCTTAACACTTGTCTTTTTACTTGACAAAGTTTTTATTAGTTATGGAGAAATGGGAGAAACTAGGACAATATTCATATTTATGTTTTTATCAAGACATATTCAGTATTATTGACGTCAATAAAAATAATCCCCGGAGTGTGTGATATAAGGAGTTACCTTCTGGCATAATTCTTTTATGAAGTCATCCCATTTATAAAGCACTGAAAGTTAATCATTGGATGTAAAACTTAAAGAACTTGTTGAAAGAACATGTTTCACTCTTAGAGCTTAAATTTATACAATGCGTATGCGATGGTTCATATAAGTGTTCCTTAGAGGACCGTGTGTTACTTGTCAGTCTGTGATGCTACTGTGATGTGGGGGAGCCTTGAAGAGGTGCAGCCTAGTTGAAGGAAGGCAGTCTGTGGGCTTGCTCTGGGAGGGCACGGTAGGAATTGGTCACTTCCTCTCTCTCTTTCCTTCCTAGCTGCCATGAGGTGAACATGTCTCCTCTGCCATGTGCTCCCACCATGAAGTATAGTGTCATCATAGGCCTGAAGCAACTGGGCCAAAAAACTGAAACCTCTAAAACTGTAAGCCAAAATAAACCTTTCCTCATTTTATTACTTCAGGCATTTTTTCACAATGATGAAATGCTGACTAGGCCAAAAGTTCCTAAAACACATATTAAAACAATTAGATTTCACCAAATTAAAAACTTTTGCCCTGTGAAAAACCCGGTTTAAGGAAAAGGCATGCCATAGATTATGAGAAAATATATATTTGACAAAGGATTTACCTCTAGAATATACAATTTGGTGATGACTTTCAAAATTCAATAATCATTAAAAAAATCCAAAATCCATTTTGAAGAAGAGTAAAATGTGGGAATGTATATTCTACCAGAGAATATACAGATAGCAAATAAGCACCTCAAAAGACATTCATTATTAGCCATTAGAGAAATTCTTATAAAAACCAAAATGAGATATCACCACACAGCTGTCAAAATGGTTTAAAAAAAGTAGCGATCATGCCAAATGCGGGTAAGATTAGAGTAACTGGATCACTCGTGCATCACTGGTGGAAAGACACCAGTGACATAGCTACTATCAAAAACAGTTTGGCAAGTCCTTTTAAAGGAAAATTGTTTTGCCATATGTCCAATTAAATTCCTAGAGTACAAAGAAAACTAGAGAAATGAAAACTTTTATATTCACACAGACATTTGTATCTGAATATTTTAGTAGTTCTATTTGTAACAGCCAAATTCTAGAGACTTCCCAAATGTCTTTCAGTGAGTAAATGGTTAAATACTATTATATATCCAAACCATGGAATAGTAGTCAACAATATAAAAAAAATGAATTATTGATGTGCACAATAATTGGTTTGAACCTTGTAGAAATCATACTGAAATCATACTGAAAAAAGTCAATCTCAAAAGGTTATATATTGTCCAAGCCTACTTAAATAACAATTGTTAAATAATGTTGTAGAGAGGGAAAATAGATTATTAGTTGCAGAGGCCTAGTATGTGTAATAGAGGTGGGGTGGATATGGCTATATAGGAGTAACACAAAGGATATTTTTAGGGAAGAGACAGTGTTATATCTTGACTATGGCATAAACCTACTTGTATGTTAAAATTACATAAAACTAAGTAGACACATGTACACACACAAGTGCATATGTACTAGTTATTTTTACTAGTTAGTAAAATATAAATAAGCTTTATGTTCTACCAATGTCATGTTCTACTATAGTCATGTAAGATATTCATATTGGAGCTAGACATGGTGACTTGCACTTGTACTCCCAGTGACTCAGGAGGCTGAGGCAGGAGAATTGCAAGTTTGAGGACAGCCTGGACAATTCAGAATCCCTCAAAACAAACAAACAAACAAACAAAATCCCCTAAAAACAAATAAAACAAATAAAAAGGACTGGGGGATATAGCTGAGATGTAAAGCACCCTTGGGTTCAATTCCCATTATATCTAAAACAAACACACAAACAAAAATCACATTTGGTTAGGGCATACATACCTAAATAGTGCACATGAGCTTGCTGAACAATTCTTTGCAAATTCCTGTGAATCAATAATGATTTTAAAGAAATTAAAATATTAGGGATGTATCTTATTTCAAAGTCTGAGCATAAATAATTGTTATTTACAATTATTGGAAATTAAAGCATGTTAAAATGTGTTTGCTTTGGGCAGTTTGATGATTCAATAGTTTAAATACTAATTCTTTACTTCTGTCAAATGATACAATTTCAAAAAAGTTTACATAGAGATTAACTGATAGAGATATTGGGATATAGATCAATTTTAAATCTTTTATTTTTTGCTTGTTTTTTATTCAAATTTAATTCTTATAAAGATGCAGTGTTTTAAAATATACTTGTCATTAAAATACAAAAACAGGAAACCACTGCTCTGGTGCATGTAAAATATAATTCTCTATTAAAATATTTGATTAACATCTCAGAAATACATCTGTTGTAATGAACAGGGTACAGCTGTGTTTAAATTTTATTTTTATACATATGGAATGCTATTGAAAGAAAGGATAATGTTGGTTCCTATCACACAGAGAGAGTGTTGAAATGACACACATTTTCCTACTCTTCCTGATGTTTTTGGTTAGACTTTATAAATGCTTGGCTTTTCTTGGGCCAAATTAGAATTGGCTTGAAAAAGCCCATGTTGGCAGATTTTTCAGCACTGTCTTGAGTTTCAGTGTGGCAAACGGAATTGATTTCAGTCCCACAATTAAAATGTCATAGTTTAGAAATTGATTAAGAGGGGAACACAGGCACATCCAAAGGAATTTCTGAGGCCTGGTTCTTACGTTTTCTTATTGTTGTTTTCAAAAAGAGATTCCTTTAACATTTAGATATGAAATTAGTTTTTGTATTCATGAAAAATTTTCTAATTGCATCATGCAATTTGGAACTATTAACATTTTCCAGAGGAATTATTGGGTCCATGTGTTTTGTAGACAACAGTAGATATGACCACGTCCTCACACCTCCTACCTGAAGGCATCAGTAACCACCTTATGTCTGTTTATAGCTTAAGCTTCCCCATAATCTACTCATAAGCACTTGTGCCTTCACTTCTGTTTTTTTAAGAGGATGCCGAATACCAAAAGCTAACAAGTCCACTGATAAATCAATGTATTTTTCTGTTCCTCTCATTTAGAGGATTTTCTTCTGGTTGTTCTTTCTATGCTAAATTTGTATAGCATTATCTCATCGCTCAACCAGTGTATATAAAACATACCTCAGTCACCTTGAATATAGAATAAGAATTATTTATATAATGCATTAAAATTACTAAATTTATCTCTCAGGTTAATATTGCAGCTAACATGCAAATTGGTATATTCACACATGCCTCAGGCCTTGAAAACAAGTTCCAGCTTAAACCTTACAAAGAAATCTCATACATTTTAATTGTACTTTTTATTAACAAAATGTAATTAAGTTTCTTGATATTTTTCATTCTGGAGCTGAAAGAGCCTATGATTATGAATTTGCTATAGGGAGACTTGTGTGGTTTTACACAGATAAGCCATACAACCCAATGTATCTTTAGATACTGCTCACTGTATGTGCCATTAGTAGGTAAGCACTGCTATCAAAAAACTTTGACAGTTTCTTTAATGGTTCACCTCTGGACCTTTGAAGATGTTTGGTTACTATGGTAAATGTATACAATGGACTCAGCAGCATCTATTCCTGGGTCACGAGGACAGGCCGTGAGCAGAGGAGCAGCAACTTTTCAATGACAAATCTAGAGAATTAATCAGTCTTGGCCAGTACTTGCTGAGTATGTACCTGGGCCCCTGTGATATGGGAAATAAATTCAAATGTGCATGCATGCACTTTAAAAGTAGTTATGTACTTTGGTTCATGTGTTTTATCCACATCTGGATGTTAAACCATGGTTTTACAATATTATTGCTT
The DNA here is from genome assembly GCF_052094955.1 of Ictidomys tridecemlineatus. NCBI lineage: Eukaryota > Metazoa > Chordata > Mammalia > Rodentia > Sciuridae > Ictidomys > Ictidomys tridecemlineatus. Next base: position 160,503,235 of record NC_135478.1, on the reverse strand, counting down.
AAGATGAGCAAAATAAATAGTACAAGTTTATTTAAAGAAAATGCATAAATAAAGCTATATATATTCTTATGTTAATGTTATATGAAAATAGCAAAAGGAAATTGAGGGTTTCTTGGTGTGCATGAATTTTGTGAAATAGGTATGAGGCATGGGGAAAAATAGTGTTAGCAGTAGAACCTTAGAAAGCTTTTCAAGTGCAAGGTAAAGGTGGATTGCATTATTATTATTATTATTATTTTTAAAATTTCAGTTTAGTTCAGCAGTTCATTAGATCAAAGTATATCTACAGAAATAAAATGGGTGTTGATCAGCAGTGACATTCTGATATTTTCCTACTTAAAGCACATAATCTTCTTTTGATCAACAATATGATTCTTTGAACTTAATTGTGAGAATAATAGCAACTAATCACAGAAAATAACATAGAAACAGATGAGGGAGAAAAACAATATCAATCTATAAAACAGCTTTTTAAAGAACGTCTAGTTCAAAATTCAGTATTATTTCTTTCAGAAAGAGCTATACATTTCTAGTGCAATTAGAACCTTGATTTTTTTTTTAAAGATAGCTATTTTAAACAGTACATGCTGGTGAAATTGCAATGTTCTTCCTCTTCTCCCTCATCCCCAAAGGATTCCCCCAAATGTTGGTGCATACAAACTTTGGGTCCTCAGTCATTTTCTTGAGAACCCTGATCTAAGATATTCATATACATACAATATTTTTACTTTGAAATATGAGCTATCGTTTAAATTAATAAATTTGAGCTTCTGATTTTCATCTTATCTTTGGTGGTACTGGGAGAAGAACCACTCTAACTGCTCAAACACTTTCACATGTACCACACAGATGCATAACTCACACAGATACCACACATATATGTCCATAGGCGTCACATGCTTGTACATACCACTTCACACACTACCTGTACTTGGTTCACATATGCACTAGATGCACACCACGTACACAGCTCACACACACATACACATACACCAGGTAGCACTCTTATGTACATACCACTCTGTACAGCATACATGCAAAACCCACACATGCACAAGACACTTAAGTATACATACATTACTCCACACAATCCTACACACACACACACACTACACACCACTTGCATCACAAAAATGTACATGCTAGTTCACATACAGCCGTACATTCTCGCACACATACAAACACTCCCCCCATGTACATACATACAAACATCTCCCCTCCAAAGCTGCTGTACACATATACTCACCACTCCACATACCACAATTAGATAATTTGCACATATACCACTCACCCTTCAAAAATGCACACAATACTCCCCCCCCATACACACTCACACCACCACAATCTACACACATAATCCACACATTTAGGCCTTAGAAATTCAGAAATGTGGGGAATAAGTTTGTGGGTTGTGGTTTAAATTATTTAACTTATGCTTAACAAACCAAAGTTGAGATGCTCTGTTGCCTTAAAGCCTTGTTTCTCAAATGTGGGAGAACATGAAGAATCACATGAAACACTAATTAAAAATACAGTGCTGGCCTTAATCCAAATTCTGAAGGGCCAAGAAAGGCCTGAAATCCGTGTGTTTAATAAGCCTTCCAGCTAACTCCTTTGAGAGAGTATTGATTCCCTAAGATTTTTCCAACTTGAGCGAAGCAGGGCTGGATTTCCAGATGCTGATGAAGTTTCAGGAACCCATATTCTGAGTCATCTCAAGGCTCTTTGTATTCTCTGGGGTGTTGAAGGAGGCAGTAGCCTCTGCCCCAACTTTGGCATGAGGGGCTGTTATGGTTTTGATATGAAATATACCCCAGAGACTCATGTGTTGAAGGCTTGGTCCCTAGTGCATCAATATTCAGAGGTGGGGCTTTTGGGAAGTGATTGAGTCATGAGTGTTCATTAGTGGATTAAGTCATTAGTGGATTAATCCATTGAGGGATACCAAACTTAATAGCATTATTAAAAAGTGATGGGAACTGTAAGAAGTTGGGCCTGGTTGGAGGAAGTGGGGAATGGAAGGATATATGCCATGGAAGGATATATCTTGTCTCAAGTCCTTTCCTTGCTCTCTTTCCTTGCTTCTTGGCTGCTAAGAGGTAGGAAGCTTTCATCCCAAAGCCCTTCTACCAAAATGCTCTGCCTTACCACAGACCCACAGCAATAGACACAGTTTAACGTGGGCTGAAAACTGTGAGCCAAAATAAATATTTCATACTTTATGTGGCTTTTCTCAGGTATTTTGTCCTAGTGGAAAACAAAACAAAACAAAACAAAAAACCCAAAAAACAAACAAACAAAAATAAAAACAACAAATGAAAATAAAAAACTGACTAATATGGAGTTAGGAAGGGGTCAATCCTGGAGCAAAAGGTAGGCCCTCAACTACTCTCCCTATCTACACTTGCAATGCCATCAGTGGCAACCTGGCAATTGTGATCTGTAAGTACCATGTTGCTAAATTTGATCCCTACAAAAAGATCTGGACCAGAGACTGAACCATGACTTGGAGGTTGCTATGACCTGTACTACTTCCCTGTAGGAGTGCAGGGACAGAGGTGAGTAGGTAGGTGGGACAAAGGGTGCAGCTCTTGCTGGAACAGCTGCAGTAGCTGGAGGCCTCACAGGTGACAAGAAAGGCTGGGCTTCTCCAAGGGCCCCTCTGCAAAAGAATAATCACATGATCATTGCTGAATTTTGTTAAATAACTTTTTATTAAAGATGCTATTTAAATTTAAATTTAAATTTCCTGCTTTAGATGTATGTATGTATCTAATTTGTGTAGATACAAGTTGTCTGTCAAGCTGAGTTGGATTCCTCCTCAGATTAAATCACATCCCTGTTCATCTAGCTGCTGTCTGATGCTTTGAGTTTTCATGTAGTTTTCCAAAGAAGAGAGGATGTACTGGTCAGTCCAGTGGGTGTCTAGTCTCATTGCCTGACCAGTGCTGTATGTTAATAATCTAGTTTACTTATAAGTCCTTACGGATTCTTAAAGTTTATTTGTTGGATTTAATTGTTCTAGGGCTTAGAAGATAAAAGACACTTCCTGAATACTTTCTATCTAGAACTACACACAGCATTAGGAGAAAATGAACTCACAGTAGCTCATAATTAATATGCATAATGCTATTTCACAGTTGATCCTCCCAATAAAAAGGCTAAACCAGTTGTTCAGTATCTTCAGAATCTTGTTTCTGTCAAATGGCAATATGTACATGGCATTTTTTGCCCATCCACTTCCCATCCCATCCATGCCCTGCTTTGAGTGGGATCTTATATCTTATGAAATAAACTGTACTCCAGAATTAGTAGAGCAAGGATTACTTTTTCATTGTTCTTAATGGGTGACTCAGATATAGGTTCCTAAGAATAATTCTATAGTTCAGAGGTCCATGGCTGTGTGGAACTTGTCATGGCATTAAAGATGATTAGATTCTTACAAGTTACTTTTGTAAGATAACGATTTACATATCAATTCTCTCTCTGAATTTTATTTCATGTCCATTTATGAGGCAAGTATTGATGTAGTTTAACTAGAGATGCTAAAATTTAAGCCATTTTATCCAAACTAAACATAAATGCCACTGTATGACCAATGTGATTCTGCAACCTGTACGCTCAGAAAAATGAGAAATTACACCCCATTTGATTCAAATATATGATATGTCAAAATCATTGTACTGTCATGTGTAACTAATAAAAAATTAAGAAAAACAAATAAACATAAATGCCTTTTGGAACAATAATAGTCTTGGTTAAAATTCCATCTCTATAGAGGATGCTGTGTATGCTACCCAGATGCCACCTTTATGAAGAAGGCACTCTTGTACCAACTATGAAAGCCTTACATTTCAGTACCTCTCAGGCCATTGTCTTGTGTTAAAGGAACTAATCTCATTGAAATTTACAAATTCTCAACAAGGGAAAGCTTTGTTGATGATTGGTGGATAAGGGGAGGGTGGTGGAGGCTCAGTTTTCCTCCTCTAATCCAAAACAACTCTGAAGGTCCATTATAGTTTCTTAACCTGCTTTGGAATCTTGTGAAGCTCCCATTCACTACATTAAAGTTCAATTTCTCCTCAATCCTCTTTCCCTTGTTCTCTTACAGGTGTTCATCCCCAGAGGATCCCCCAAAAGTTTAGTGCATACAAATTTTAGGTCCTCAGTCACTTTCTTGAGAACCCTGATCTAAGATATTCATAAACACACAATATTTTTACATCAAAATATGAGCTATCATTTAAATTAATAAATTTGAGCTTCTGATTTTCATCTTATCTTTGGTGGTAATGGAAACAAAATAATATAAGCCATTCACTACCAACAGTCATAAAACTGCTCATCTGAATTCTAGTTACAATATATAAAGGTGTAAATGCATGAATGACTAGTAGAACCATTAATGACTATTAAGATGCTAAAGTGACGTATTCCCAAATTTCTTTATGGTCTTATTTAAGTAGTTTCTTATATAGCCCTTTAGAAATTCTGGTTGAAACATTGAGATACTAGTGGAAATTTAATTCAGAGAATGTTTTATTTTGGTGTAACAAAATAAATAACAGAGTAATTCCTGTGAAAACAGGGATGGCCTACATGGTGATGGCTTCTGGGTTGTCAGGTGTCCAGTAATTTTTGAGGCATTATATGATTAAAAAAAACCCCATAATTTCTCCAACATTTAATAAAGGAAATCATGTGGCAAATAAAATTTCTGTGGTTTTGTAGATAAACATACAGGTTGCTTCTGCCTCATAGACTAAGAAAACATGTACAAACAAAACATTAAGGCTTCTCCCTTCATGGCATAGATCATTCAGTTGCTGGCCAGTTTCCTGTTAGCTCTCTTTTGTCAAAGTGACTTATGACTTTTCCCCAAAGATTCTGTTGTTAACATAAATGAGAATATAAGCGAGACATTTCCTTTTAGGCAAATTGTGTGAATTTCTGAAAGCTATTATGACTTACTTTAATTTATCTTTATTTTTATTTTTTGAAATTTATATATAACAGCAGAATGCATTATAATTCTTCTTCCATATATAGAGCACAATTTTTCATATCTCTAGTTGTATACTTAGTATATTCTCACCAATTTGTGTCTTCATACATGTACTTTGGATAATAATGATCATCACATTCAACCATCATTAATTACCCCATGCCCCCTCCCTTCCCCTCCAGCCCCTCTGCCCTATCTAGAGTTCCTCTATTCCTCCCATGCTTCCTCTCCCTATCCCACTATGAATTGGTATGTGTTCCATTTGAGAAATATGGTAACTATGACCTCTTTTTTACTCATGAGAATGATTAGAGGCCAGAAACAGGATCATGTGACCCAAATTTGAGGGCAAAATTTCTCTCAAAATGCTTCATGAAAGGGGGCAAAACTCATTTGTTTATTTAAATATATTTGCCAAACTGTGGTGGGAATCAAAATTTTCTTTTCTTACTTAAAAGTATATTTTAAAGGAAGTGGCATGTTTTGTTACCAATTATATATTTAATTAATTTCAAAGAAAAATGTCATTCTGCCAGTTACCAGTTGGCTCTTAGCCAAGTTAGAAAATCTACTTAGGACTCTTTAAACTGTTAAAACATAACAAAAAGTAGAGTGTGAAAACAAAGAAGATTATAGAAATCTATCCAAACAGAGGAGTTTACCCATTTTCAGAGAATAAAATCTCTATCTTGTTGGACACACTACTTTTAAAAAAACACTTAGTTAATATGTCAGAGAAAATGATATTTGCCCTGCAAAGAGAGACACTCATGTGTCAATAGAAATAAAAATACAGTCAATATTTTCCAAGAGTTTGAAAGAAGTCTTCAACCAAAATCCTATACAAGATCTGAAGTCATGGAGCTGCTTTGGTAGTGATGATGGTGGAGGTGGGATTGAGTGGAGCCCAGTTGTCACTTCCACTAATGGCCTCTGATTCATCCCTTCAGAGTGCCAGATGCTCTTCAGATTATAACTTGAAAAAAATGCATTAGTTCAACTTTATTGCTTTCCAGAGAACGAATCTGAGGCAAAGGAGTTTAGTGACATTATCAGAATCTTCCAGGTAATTTGTGGTGGAGACATACTTCAACTCCTATGTTCCTGACTCAGATTAGTGCTCTTTCACCAAGATGCATATTGATTATAATATAAACACTGCATAATATTTCCTGTTATGATGGCATATGAATTTTTGTGGAGATACAGCAATTTCAACCTGTTTCAAACTATTTATAAACTCTTAGTTTTTGAACTATTTGAGTAATATAAAGAGGACTACCCACTGTAGATATTTAATTAAAAAAATTTCATGAATTAGAGTATCTTTTGTTTAAGTTATTTCTGACTTAAATTATTTCATGGATGGTAAAGAAAATACAAATAGCTCAAAAGAGTTTCTACATATATCAAAAGCCTAAGTTGGCTACTGGTTTGCAATTTTTAGTTGATAAAGAATAAAGGCCAGCCTTTTTAAAGCTCTTTATCCAGTAAGCTGTCTGAAATGATTTCACGGCTCAGGCAGGAAGGCTACCTGGGTAAAGACAGCATTCACAAATAAGTTCTGGAGAATCCAGTGTGGAAATTGAAGAAGCTAGGAGAATGCTTGGCCTTGTGACAACTGGAATTTGAGTCAAAAATAAAAGTACTTCTGGTGATTCCCTATTGATTCAGGGAGTGCCTGCCCAACCCTGCAAGTTATTTCTTTGTGTTCTGTTTTTAGAGATTTCCAGCTCTGTTCTAAAAAAGAAAACATTGAGGGCATACAGAAGGGTATTATGTCCATCTTAAAAAAAAAAAGTACAAAGCATAGCTATATAATCTTTCTCACTAGTTATTTCTGGTTGGCCATTTTTGCCTCTGGGAAAAATGATAGGCACATGGATTTTTGTTTTTGTTTGTGAGTAAGTGCTTGCTTATAGACTCCTTAAAGCAAGGACTTACTCATTTGGGTTCCATGTTTTTATTCGCTATGCAAACTGATCCCCAGAATCTGATAACATATCCCCTTTATGTGTCTGCCTTGAGTCACTGACTCATTTCTTGGTATCAAGATTTAAACTCTTTGAGAACAACATCCTCCTATCTGAGTGGGCATGATTTAATTTTACTGTAACAGCACACGTGTACAAAAGCACATGCAACCCGGGGAGTCATTTGCCCTCCAGGTAATCATTCATGAGGCTACAAATTGCCTGTTGTACACTGCTGCCTTATAGCAAGTAGGAGTAAGGCAAGATGGAGGACATGAAATTATTATTAGGGGTGAGCTATTGCATCACTGTAGACATTGTGGAGGGTGTGAACCTAAGTGCGAAGTTCATAGACACTGAAAAGTAGCTGGGCTGGCTGAACAGGATAGGGGATGGGAAGAACACAGAAACTGTATTTAATGTCTCTTTTTATTCCTTTCTTCCTAGACACCAACCCCTTCCTAACTACTCCATTTATTTCACATCCAGGATTCTACCAGATAGACATTAGACCCTGCTAACTTATCTTCCTTCCCCTTTTATGTCTTCAGTTGACTCTCTGCCCCACTCTGTGCTGGGAAAATGTTCAACTCTTTTGGGTCAAAGCACTCAAGTGTGTAAGTTAACAACAAGGAGCGTGCTGAGGAAAAAGCTGAATGGGATTTATAAACAAATAATGCTGGGTTCAATGATTCACCTTGGATTTTCTGTGTGGCCTAGGACAAGTTGTTTGAACTTCTTGAGTCTCAAATTACTTGTAATACATGGATAAGCAATTATAACTCATAGGGTCATTTTGAAGAGTAAATGAGATAAGATACGACTATTCAAAAATACCAGTTTCCTTTTTTCCTTTCCAATTTGCTGCCAATACTACCCAACATTTATAGGTTATTGGCAGTCTTAAATCTGTATAATATAAAACTCTCTGAAGTGTATGATAGTGGGAATTATGAGCAAGAGAACCATCAACAAAGTACAGATTTCCAGAGAAAACGCCTTGTTTTCGTGAGATCTTTTCAAGTTTTATAATTCTAACTTGTGAAGACATTTGTTTGTTAAGGAGAAAGTGTAGGTACAGGCAGCTAGTCATATATGTTGGTATTTTCTGATTGAGCCTCCACTTTTGCAGCCTGGTCTTTCCTCCAGGAAGCTGACTCATTTATAAACTATCTGCTGACTCTACTGGCTTTTGGTAGTTCTGCAGATGGAGAACCCCTGCAGGAGATTTACAGGTATTAATTTTCCTTGATCTCTTCTAGGAAGTTGGAAAGTGGCACTGTTGACAGAGGTGATCAGGGTCGCTGTGCCCTTGAGCATCCTATTGGGTTGGCAAATAGGGGAAGGAAAGAGAGAGTTTTCTTTGCCAGTGCCCATAGGGGTGCTGCACTGTCCTTGGAAGGTCATTCATTATTTCAAGGCAAACTTGCTTTATGACTCCCTTCAGTTCCCAAAGCTATTCTTTCCCCCTTGTCCTTTTGGACCTAAGGGTGTTAACATATTAGAAGCCCAGCATTCTTGTACTACCCATTGTGATTCTCTGACACCCAGACCTCTGTAAATAGACTTTTGTAAATAAACCCTCCTCAAATTTTCCTAATTTGAGTGTGCCATCTGTTTCCTGTTGGAATCCTGGTTTATAATGCATGTAAACAGTGGAACGGAGAAGAGGACTAATTCCTGCATTGCAAGTTCACAAGGTCAGTGTGTTAGGCTTCCAAACTTAAGAGTTATGTTCTGTAAGACATGTTTTGACTTGAAGTGTGCCTGAATAACAGTCATTGTTTGAACCACTTCTAGATTTTGCTTAATGCTTAATCAATATTACTTGGAAAATATAATTCAAAAGCCGAAGAGAAAGATGAGGAATGGCTACAGGAGGGATACAGATGTGTGTAGTGCACTTGTTTTCATGGAGACAGTCCAAGAGATTTATGGAAATAAATCTGGGTTTTCCTTTACAATTGTGTACCTTACTTAAGATGAATTTCCTCTTCAATCTCTCTGAACTCAGTGCCGTACTCTTGTACTGAATGTTGGAAATGTTTCATTTTAGAATATTGGAAAATATACAAACACCATTAGACAGCATTTGCTAATTTTGTGAGCTCTTTCTTCCTCTTGTATCTGGTTATTTTTGATTTGGTTTTGGAAAGATTTGATGAGGCAATATTAGATATAAAAAGAAGAAATTAAATAAATGTTTTGGAGCCTAGAATGATGGTGGCTCCTAGGCTGCACCTAGCCCAGACATGTAGCTGGTCAGTGATAATCAGGGTAGAGGTTCTTTTTAGGCTAAAACTGAAAAACCCAGCATCCAGACAGAATTTAGTTTTTATATAAAAAAAAAAAAACTCTTATTGGGTCAAAGATAAGTCTTTTTTTTTTAACCCTCTAGGTGTTTGTGTGTGCGTGTGTGTGTGTGTGTGTGTGTGTGTGTGTGTGTATTTTCCTTTAACAAAAGACTGATGAATGTGACAAGGCAACACTGAACTATCAATTCATGCTCTCCCCAAAGCCCTGAAAATTTTATTCTAATTTGAACTTTGAATACCTTTTCTACCTCATATTATTCATTTGACAGCAATTGTTTCAAGAGATGGATTGCTCATTCCTGGCAATCTTCTTTTCTGTTAATATAATGTACTTAAACCATGTTCATGGTTCACAGAGAGCTGACAATGTTTTCCATGTTTGCCTTTTGATTTGTATTGCATTACCTTAGAGTATAATAAGTCTGGTGATGGATGTACAATGCCTCCACTCAATGAACTTTGTATTTGCAGAGCAAATAGGTACATTTATGGCATATATGTGAAGGTACAGGATAGGATTAACAGTCTTACTATATGGCAAGTAGTACAAGATAAGTCTCTATGTGGCTCCACAGAAAGATTTGTCATTGTTTTGTCTACGGAATATTTATTTCCCAAAACCATTTTCTTACTTTCCTGTGGAGAAAAAAGAAATCTGAATTTTATATTTAATGGGTTAGAACTATTTTGTCCCTTACCCTTTCTTTTTCCTTTTTTTTTTTCAATCTTGTAGGCTTAGTTGTGGTTGAGATATACTATATTCAGATACCTCAACATCTTTTAACAAAGCCTTTAACAAGAACTTGCAAATTTTGGACTTGAACATTTGTTGATACAAAGACATGGTTTAAGTAGGTGCTCTTAATATGGATTGTTTTAGGACCAAAGAGATCCATGGGAACATTTGATATAGTGTACGAATGCTCTGATATACACAAAATTATGTGTAAATACACTTATATATTCTCCCTACCCTGGAGAGATTTTAAATTATATATCTACTCACAGAAAAATCGTAAGCAAGTAGTAAGTAAAGTGTTATGTGTTTTTTGATTATATTGTTTTAATGAAGATGTTTTGAGGAAATCAGGATACTAGATTTTCATTTGAGATGGTTACTTAAGTATAGTCTTTAAAATTTAATAAATAGACTTTTAATAAAATTTCTAAACATTACCAAAGTGTTGTGGTATTAGTGATATGCTTTTCTTCCAGTTGTAACCAGAAAAATAAAAAGGAAAGAGACAGTTTACTTGTAATTTACAGTGACTTTGCATTTGTGCTAATATAAAAAAAGAAACCTTCTAGAAAACATTAAATTAGGATTAATTCCAATAAAATTTCGTCGCTTACAACATGTGAAAACAATCGTAAGATCATACTTCATTTGAAAGGCTGACATTTAGATGTTAGTCACTTCAGATGAATAGCTGTTCTTTTTTGGTGTCTTTAAACCATTTTTTTTAATTGTTAAAATGCAGTTTTTTAAAAAACTTTTTTCCCACATTTTTTAATTGGTAAATTGTAGTTGTACATACTGATGGGATTTTTTCCTCACATACACACAATATACAACATAACAATACAATTTGGACATTATCATGCTACAGTACTTTCTAAATCATTTACTTTTAATGTCATTTTTAAAATGTCTTAATATTTAGGTCTGCCACCTTCTTGTTTCATTTGTTCTCTGTATTTTTTAAAAAATTTGTTCTGATTAGTTATACATCACAGTAGAATTGCATTTTGACACATCATACATAAATGGAGTATAACATCTCATTCTTCTGGTTGTACATGATGTAGAATCACACCAGTTATGTAATTATATAGGTACATAGGGTAATAATGTCTGATTCATTCTACCATCTTTTCTACCCCCAAAACCCCTCCCCTTCCTTCACTCCCCTCTGCCTATACAGAATAGAAGACAAAGAGACAAACCCACATAAATACAGTTATCTCATACTAGACAATGGTGCCAAAAACATTCTTTGAAAAAATAGCCTCTTCAAAAAATGGTGCTGGGAAAACTGGAAATTCATATGTAACTAAATGAAACTAAACCCCTATCTCTCACCCTGCATAAAAAATAAACTCAGGGAGAATCAAAGACTTGGGCACTAGAACAGAGAACCTGCTCCTAATAGAAGAAAAAGTAGGCTCAAATCTCCACCATGTTGGCTTAGGAACTGACTTCCTTAACAAGACTCCTAAAACATAAGAATTATAGTCAAGAATCAATAAATGGGATGGATTCAAACTAAAAAGCTTCTTCTCAGCAAAGAAAACAATCAATAATGTGAAGAGAGAGCTTATAGTTTGGGAGAAAATCTTTACCACATGTACCTCAGATAGAGGTTTTATGTGTGTGTGTGTGTGTGTGTGTGTGTGTGTGTGTGTGTGTAAAATATCACCTTTCCACTTCTGTCTCCAGAATCCAAAGTCCTCTCATGGAAGTCAACCTATGCTATCAATCCTTTCAAATTCTTTCAGAATTATTCTATGCATATACAGGAAGATCTATATATACATTTGTTTTATTTTTCACACAAATGGTGATCTGCTATACACACTGTTCTGCATCTTATTTTGTGAGTAAAAATAAAGTGAATAGAGGAAATAAAGACATAAAACCAAAAATGTTCATGATTTTTTTTTTTTTTGGTACTGGGTATGCTTAACAATGGAGCCACATCTCCAGCCCTTTTTATTTATTTATTTATTTGTTTAGAGACATGGTCTCATTAGGTTAACCAGGACCTTGCTGAGTTGCTGAGGCTAGCCTTGAACCCATGATCCTCCTGCCTGCACTACCAAGCTGGGCATGATTTCCTTCTTAATGAACAGAAATGTTTTCTTCAAGTTTTTACTTATGGTCTACTCTGTCATGGACATCAGACATAAATCTTTGGGTGCTGGAAGTGCGAGACAAAGTGACAAGGTCACAGTATACGGTGTTCCACCTGCTCACTGACTCTTGGTTATCTGGCCTGTCTGGTTTGCCTAAGGCCCTCTACCCTTGAGATTTCTTTTGTGGGCTCCTCAATTCTCTGTGGGGCCAAAGCAGTGATCCATCAGCCATGCCCAGGTATGCCTGGATCCAGTTGTGGGCTTGATTATGTCAGCATGCCAACTGGCACAATTAAAATAGATGATCAAGATCTGTTTGTGAATGACTTCATGCAGACATTTCAAAAGTGCTCTTAGCTAGTTCAGCCCCAAGTCTGTGCAGGATGCAACAACAAATATTCAAAAAGACCTCTACACTTTCTTAAACTCTGATACTTCTGTTACACTAAGTTATAACTAAGTCTTCTTTTACTTCTTCTTCATCTCTGTTTTTGGCATATGATTTAAGAATAAGTATGTCTGTTATTTTTAATCCCACAGTAAAAGGGTTTAATTCTATGTGGTAGTTGAATAGTAGAATAATTTGTATATGATAGGATAACAAAGTTTTAGGATCTCCAAATATGTAAATAAATGTAATTCTGTGTGTCCAATGTTATATAATTGAGCATATAGTATCAGAATGTAAACTTTAGAGGCAGGGCATAATGGTACATTTTTTCTTAACTTTAATTAATTAATAATAATTATTATTTTTGTGGTATTGGGGATTAGAACCCAGGGCCTTGTGCATGCAAGGCAAAGCACTCTACCAACTGAGGTATATCCCCAGCCCCCTGCATTTTTAAAATGCATGATATTTTTAAAACAGCAAAGAGTTTATTGGAATATAATTTATATACATAAAGCTTACAATTTAAAATATACAATTCAAAAGTTTTTAGTGAATTTGCAGAGTTGCACAACCATAACCATAATCAAATATTAGAACATTTTCATAATCCCAATAAGAAAGTTTATACATTTTAGCAGTCACTTCTCATCAGCCTTCTACCATCCACCTTACACCACTGCCCAGCCCTAGACAACCACTAATCTATGTTCTGCCATTGTAAGTTTGCAAATTCTGGACATTTCATTTAAATGGAATCATAAGACTATATGTGGTCATTTGTGATTTCCTTTATTTAGCATAATGGTTTTGAGATGGAACCATGTTATACTATGCATTCATATTACACTCCAATCTATTGCCAAATAATATTTCATTATATGAATATGAATACACTTCATTTTATTCATTTAACAGCTTTTGAACATACAGACTGTTTCAATTTTGTTTGTTTGTTTGGTACTGGGGATTGAACTCAGGGGCACTTGACCACTGAGCTACATCCCCAGCTCTATTTTGTATTTTACTTAGAGACAGGGTCTCACTGGGTTGCTTAGCACTTCATTGTTGCTGAGGCTGGCACTGAACTCATGATCCTCCTGACTCAGCCTCCTGAGCCACTGGGATTACAGGCATATGCCACCAGTGCCCAGCCTGTTTCAACTATTGTCTATTGTGAATAATGTTGCAATGAACATTTGTACACAAGTCTTGCATGGGAACATATGGTATTAACTTTCTTGAGTATATAATTTAGGGTCTGAATTGTCAGGTCTTATAATATAACTCTATGTTCAACAATTTTTGGAATTGCCAGACTACTTTTCCAAAGTGACTGTATCATTTTACAATTCTATCAGCATGTGTGAGAGTTCTAACTTCTCTATGTTCTCATGAAAAGTTCATTGTCTGTTTATTTGGTTATAATCATTGCAGTGGTTGTGAAGTGGCATATCATTGTGATTTTGACTTACAGGTCCTAGTGATAAATGATATTGAACATTTTATCATGTCCTTAGAATTTTGTATCTCTTTTTGTGAGGAATGTCTATTAAAATTATTTGTGTTTGTCTTTTTTAAAAATTTTTTTATTAGTTGCTCAAAACATTACAATGATCTTGACATATCATACATTTGATTCAAATGGGGTACACAATCTTAATCTTATTTTTCCACTTGTACAGATTGCAAGATCGCATTGATTAATCAGCCACGTTTATACATAGGGCCATACGAGTGTCTATTGTATTGTGCTGCCCTTCTATCCCCCCTCCCCTCCCCTCTTTCTACCCAATCTACTGTGACACGTTTCTCTCTCTCTCTTTTTTCTTCCCCCTCACACCATCTTATATGCAATTTTGCTTAACAATGAGGGTCTCCTACCATCTTTCCTGCAATTCCCCTTCTCTCTCCCATTCCCATGCACCTCTTGTCCCTATTTAATGGTAATCTTCTTCTCATGGTCTTCCTCCCTGCTCTGTTTTGAGTCACCCCCCTTATATCAAAGAAGACATTCTGCATTTGTTTTTTAGGGATTGGCTAGCTTCACTTAGCATACTCTGCTCTAATACCATCCATTTCCCTGCAAATGCCGTGATTTTGTTGTTTTTTAGTGCTGAGTAATATTCCATTGTGTATAAATGCCACATTTTTTAAAATCCATTCGTCTATTGAAGGGGATCTGGGGTTGGTTCCACAGTCTAGCTATTGTGAATTGTGCTGCTATGAACATTGATGTAGCTGTGTCCCTGTTGCATGCTCTTTTTAGGTCTTTTGGGTACAGTCTGAGAAGGGGAATAGCTGGGTCAAATGGTGGTTCCATTTCCAGCTTTCCAAGGAATCTCTATACTGCTTTCCAAATTGGCTGAACCTTGTGTTTGTCTTTTTAATCATTAAGTTTTAAGAGTCCTTTATATTTCCTGAGCACTAAACCCTTTTTAGAGATAAGATTTACAAATATTTCTTCCTATTCTCTGTAGTGTTTTTTTTTTCAGATATTTTATGCAGCAAATTAAAAAATATTTATTACAGTACAGTTTACCTATTTTTTTTTTTAAACACACCAAGAATTGATCTCAGGGGCACTTAACCACTGAACCACGTTCCCGACCCTTTTTATTTTTCATTTTGAAAAAGGGTCTTGCTAAGTTGCTTAGGGCCCCACTAAGTTGCTGAGGCTGAGTTTGAACTTGTGGGCCTCCCGCCTCAGCCTCTTGAGCCAGTTTATCTAGTTTTGTCTATCATATACGTTTTTGATGTTGATAGTTTTAGTTCTTATGTTTAAGTCTATGTTTCACTTTGAGGAATATATATATATTTTTTCTGAATGATGTGAAGGTCTCCATTTTTTTTCTTTTACATATAGATCTTTGTATAATTTTAAGACATGCAAGTGAAGACTCAACAAGTAAATAATTGCCTTTTTTAAAGATCACCTGAAGCCATTAGTTCTCTCAGGTTGACTTAGTATAGATCAAATAAGGTCTACAGGAAAAATTTAGGCTTTTTGTGCCATTAAAAAAATGGGTCAAAGAACAGGTTGTAACACATTTTGTTAAATTGTAGAAAGTTGAATGCTGCAGAGGGACTGAGGCACAACAGGAATAGAAAACTTTTCTTTCTGAGTCACTTCTTGATTTTAGTGCACTAAATGACTCATCTGGCTGTTCCCACGTTAAGCCCAGAATTCCAAGAGATTTGTCCACTTGAACGGCAATAAGAAAGTTTTACAATGAGCAAGAGTAAAACAGAAACTGAGAGTAATTTTAACTACTTTGGGAAGATACATTTACTTAGTTTTTCTCATCTTTATTTTTCACTTGGATTTATGATTTAAACTCTTAAATTTAGATCAAAAGAATTAAGCCTTTTAAGTATACAGATTGAAAAAGGTCCAACTTTGTGCTCACAGAAAAAAACAATGAATCTTTTTAAGGAAATACATAGCTATTAAATGAATTTTAACATTTTTCCTTAATTATTTTTCAGACCAGGGTTTGAATACTGGGTCACTTTACCACTGAGCCACATCCCAGCCCTGTTTACTTTTGTTTTGGGACAGGGCCTCACAAAGTTGCTGAAGCTGGCCTTGAACTCTTGTGATCCTCCTGCCTCAGCCTCCCAAGTCTCTGGGATGACTGGCAGGCATGTGCCACAAGTACAGCTTTCCTTCAGCTTTGAAAGAATCAATACTGGGAGTTGATGAAACTTAAGATGTCAAATTTAAAAGAAATAAGGATAGTGACATTTAGATTTGAATTTAACTATTGAAAGAAATATATTAAATGTAGTTTATATATATAAGTTAAAGATGGTCCACACAAATCATCATTGGCCAATAGATGATTTCAACAGATGTTTGCTGAAGCAATTCCCTATAAATAACTTTATATTTGAATAT
This sequence comes from Ictidomys tridecemlineatus, assembly GCF_052094955.1. Classification (NCBI taxonomy): domain Eukaryota; kingdom Metazoa; phylum Chordata; class Mammalia; order Rodentia; family Sciuridae; genus Ictidomys; species Ictidomys tridecemlineatus. The sequence goes on along the minus strand of NC_135478.1, from coordinate 160,486,794 downwards.
GTCATATTTTACTTTCAGAGTCAATAGTATCTACTGAGTGTTATACACACAAGTTAAATTTTCTGCATGGGTTCCAGATGGCTATCCAGGACACACAAAGATTTTAGACCAAAAACAGCAATCCATCATCAATCAACTTAGCCTTCACTTGCCTCACATTTGGTTTCAAATTGATATTCTCTCAGTTACTGATAGCAACTAACCCAAAAAGTTTTGGTTCAGTACTTCAGTAAACTTGAACAAACACATACAAACTTCTCCCTGTCTGTCGGTCTGTCTGTCTGTCTATCTATCTATCTATCATCATCATCATCATCATCATCATATATCTATCTCTTGTTCCTTTCTTTTTTGGAGTGTGTAATGAGGTTTTCATCCTGTTTTAACATGCACTGTAACTGCTGAGAGTGATTGTGCTATAATTTGTTTTCCTTGGCAGTTATGGAGGCAGGGCGAGGTGAAGCTGGTGATTATTCTCAGAACACTAGCGGATAGGGTGGAATTATGCCAGTTAGTGTGGACCTCGGCAAGTTTCTTTTATTTTCTTTCAACATGGGGATTACTTTTAGATATTAAGTCCTTTTGCATGATGTTAATTTTAAGTTCATTTTAGGAGAAAGAAAAAAAGAAAACTCCAGGGGTAGAATTAATCTTGATGGATCAGTACTACTTATGAGAAGTAGTGAAGCAAAAAGAAAAAAAAATAATTTAGCAAAATGGCTTTTGAAATGATTAAAATTAATTACAATATCTGGCAACATTTTAGCCCCAAACCAAGGAGACTTGCATGTTCTCTTCAGATCAACCCACCTTGCAAATTATTTAAAATTGAATTCCTCATTGTAAAAAAACTCCCTTTCCTCCCTAGTTCTGACCCCTTTCCCTAGGTTGGCTACCTGATGCCAGCACCCCATGTTGTTCTCTAATAGCTTAAGAATTATTTCAGCACTGCTTCATGTGCTAACTCAGCTTACTGTGGTTGCTCTCCAATTGTTCACACTCTGATTTTCTGTCATGAACTGAATCCGAACAGGCAATTTGGAGCCAGGAAAGTGTAATGCCATGACAAGTCCTTCGAGAATTATTTAAGAACAGGTAAATTCTTGCCTGCAAAAAGCCAACCTTTCTCTTTGCCAGCGAGAAAAGCCGATAGACTGGGAGTTTAATAACCCACACCCTTGTTCAAAAATCCTTTCTGAGAGCTCAAGTAAAAGGTTTCTAACAAAATTTCTGAGAAACTTCTGCTTTCATGTAAATATAAGAGAAGTATTAAGGACCATATAAGTGCAATGCTACTCCTGTTGGACAATTTGTTACAGACAATGCTGACTACCCGTCAATCTTGTGTTATTTTCTAATTCTAGCTGACTTTGTAACAATAGAGTTTCTCTAGCAATACACTCTCATGTATTGTAGCAATTATCTTAGTGATTAATGTCTCAGAAGGTAGAGTTTTTGAGGGTGAGTATCAACATTGCTTTTGCAGTCTTTTCCACCAGGTGTTCAAAGAAATAATGGAGACCAGTTAACAGTGGAGTCACCAAACTCCAAAATTGAAAAGAAACTCAAATCTAGCTCCTTTATTTTTCAGACAATAAAAAGAAGCCCCAAGTCTTGGCTGAGGCACAGAATGAATCAGGGTCTAGACCCCAGGACTTGTAGATTGCAGTGCAAGTGATAGGAATAGGATTCTGTATTTCCTTTCCCCTGTGGAACTTCAGTGCAGTCCTCCATGTTCATACATTCTTAGAGAGCTCTGCTTCTCATTCTGGACTAAGGAAAATAAGCATGGTGATTGGAGGGCTCTCAAGTTCTACACAAACGAGAGTCTTCATGGTTTTTCCCCAGGAAGATTTGGGGAATGTACAGTGGCTGCATATGCAAATAGGATTGCTCAGTACAAAAGATCTAGAAATTATAGCCTTTATTCTTTAGGATTCAAAAATACTCTTCATTGAAAACCTGGGCCATGAACAGTTTCCCAAGAGTTTGTTTTGGTTTAAGGCTAATTCTGGTTTATCTAGTATTTAGTATCCATTTAAAGACTAGCCTTTTGTTTCTCATCACACATCTAGTGTTTTTCTAAGAAATCAAGGAATACTGTCATGGTGAAAACATTTTTTTCACAAACTCAGGGTAGTAAATAATATTTTATTAATTTGAGAAAATATCACCCATCAGCCTCTAAAAAGAAAAAGTGTATTTTTCCATATGTTCATACGTAATAGATCAATATAGGCTCATTCAGTCCTTGCAGATGAAGCTAAAGTCTAACATGACTGCATCCATAGTTCTCAGAAATGACAGCTATCATCAGTTTGATGGGGATTTTTCCAGAACTAGAGCATTTATACGCATGTTTATACTTTTGAAATAAATGATATTGTTTGCCCTTCTTGTAAGTATAAATTGCAGCAGTATACATAGTTTTTGGCAATTTGCTTTTTTTCCCTCCCCATACATATTCATACAGATTTTGTTTATGTTAGTAAACAAAACTAGCAATATCATAATTTATTTAATAATTCATTTATTAATGTAGATATTTAGGCTATTTCCAATGCTTAAGCATCTTAAATAAAGCTAAAGTTTACATTCCACACATGCCTCTTTGTTCTTATGTGCAAGTGTTATTCTTGCTGTATACAGAAAGTTCTCAAATCACACAGTGAGCACACTTTCTTATTTTAACAGATACTGAAGATATCCTCACCCAGGAGGCTTCAGTACAGAGAACATGTTTGAGAATGACAATTTCCATTCACTCTGGACTATTCTTTGTATTTTAAAAATTTTTAAGTGGTGACAAATTAGTGTTTCTTCTCAAATTAAGCAAAATGTTTTTACTACTCATTAATATGTATGATGTTTACTGCAGATTTTAATAGAATATGATATTCCCCATTAATACTGATTTGTTAAGAGCTTTTTTTTGTTTTTTCATATGATGGACATTGAAGTTTGTTGAGTTATTTTTATTCTACATCAACTTTGATGATTGAAAAAATTTCTCCTTTTTATTTTAATGTAGAAAATCACTCAAATAATTTTATCATGCAAAATCATCCCCATATTCTTTGAATAAACTGAAAACAGTCCTAATATATTAATTTGTTTACATGTTGCTATATAAACTTTGCTAATATATTATTCAGGATTTTAAAATCCTTGTTCATACTCTTCTTCTTCTTCTTTTTTTTGGCACTTGGGATTGAACCCAGGGGCACTTAACCACTGAGCCCTTTTTATATTTTTATTTTTACTTTTAATTTATTTTTTTATTAGTTCTAATCAGTTATACGTGACAGGAAAAAGCTTTTCGATTCATTGGATACAAATGGAGCACAACTTTTCTAGGGATGCAAGGTTGGTTCAACATATGAAAATCAATAAACATAATTCATCACATGAATTATGACTTAAAGAAATTATGACTTAAAGAAAATTATAGACTTAAAGAAAAGCCTCATGTGATTATATCAATTGATGCAGAGAAAGCATTTGACAAAATACAGCACCTTTTCATGTTCAAAACACTAGAAAAACTAGGGATAGTAGGAACATACCTCAACATTGTAAAAGCTATCTGTGCTAAACCCAAGGCCAACATCATTCTAAATGGAGAAAGATTGGAAGCATTCCTTCTAAAAACTGGAACAAGACAGGGCTGCTCTCTTTCACCACTTCCATTCAACATAGTCCTTGAAACTCTAGCCAGAGCAATTAGACAGACGAAAGAAATTAAGGGGATTCGTATAGGAAAAGAAGAAGTCAAGCTATCATTATTTGCAGAGGACATGATTCTATACCTACAGAATCCAAAAAAACTCCACCAGAAAACTTCTAGAATTAGTAAAAAAAATTCAGCAAAGTAGCAGGATATAAAATCAATACCCATAAATCAAATGCATTTCTATACATCAGTGATGAATCATCTGAAAGGGAAATTAGAAAAACTATCCCATTCACAATAGTCCCAAAAACCAAACAAACAAACAACAGCAACAACAACAAAAAAAACTTGGGAATCAATTTAACAAAAGAGGTGAAATACTTCTATAATGAAAACTACAACACATTAAAAAAGAAATAGAAGAATACCTTAGGAGATGGAAAGATCTCCCATGCTCTTGGATAGGCAGAATTAATATTGTCAAAATGGCCATACTACCAAAAGTGTTATACAGATTCAATGTGATTCCAATTAAAATCCCAACGTCATTCCTTATAGAAATAGATAAAGCAATCATGAAATTCATTTGGAAAAATAAGACACCCAGAATAGCCAAAGCAATTCCCAGACCTATTTATATTTTACTTAGAGACAGGGTCTCCCTCCGTTGCTAAGGGCCTCACCATGGTGCCCAGCCTATAATATTCTTATCTCATGTAGTTTTATCTGATTTTAATCCCAGTGATAAGAAAGCGTTATAAAGTGAATTGGTTAGATTTCTCTCTTTCTTTTTTTTTGGTAATTTGGATCAGTTGTATAAGGTAAGGATTAATCTGTTTCCTGTAGGTTTGGTAATACTTAAATAAAACTATGTGACTATGGTGCTTATATGATGAGTATATATTTGTCTATTGATTTGATTTCTGAAATGGCATAGGTCCAATCAGTTTTACTATTTCTTGAGTTCATTTTGCAAATTTTATATATACCCTAACTAATATTTCTTGAATCTAGTCTTATTGGCATGGGGTTGTTTGTATAGTTTTTAAATTATTATTATTTTTTTAAAATAAATGACAGCAGAATGCATCACAATTCTTATTACACATATACAGCATAATTTTTCATATCTCTGTACATAAAATATGTTCATACCAATTCATGTCTTCATACATGTACTTTGGATAATGATGCCCTTCACATTTCACCATCCTTGCTAACCCCCCACCTCCTCCCTTCCTGACCACCCCTCTGCCATATTTAGAGTTCGTCTATTCCTCCCATGCTCCCCTTTCCTACCCCACTATGAAACAGCTTCTTTATATCAGAGAAAATATCCGGCATTTGTTTTTTGGGGATTGGGTAACTTCACTTAGCATCTTCTCCAATATCATTCATTTACCTGAAAATGTCATGATTTTATTCTCTTTTATTGCTGAGTACAGGTTTTTATAGTTTTTTATGATGTTAAGTTTTATTGTTTTCTCTGTAGAGGCTGGGAAATCTGAAAACATATACAGCAATACATGAATTATCATGATCATTATCAATGTTAATACAACATGATTATGGTGCCATTTATGGTGTTAGAAAGATGAGACATTTGGCTTTGCTGTTGTCATAGAAATTAAATTTACAAAGTAGGGATCACTTGTGCTGGTGATGTGGATGGGACAGGGGAAGGGACATGGCAGTCTGTGAGAATCAATTTATTAATTTTTCTTGTATTTTATCTTTATGCTGATGTGGCCCCTTATATAAGGAATTACCAAATATCACTTAAAGGCAAGGCTTGAGACTAAATTGGCTAATTAATTAGAGCACAGTTAGTTAGAAAGGGAAAGAAAAGATTAACTTAAGGGATTATAATAACTGATATTTGTCAATTTATGGGAAAATAGACTCAGTGTTATATAAATGTAAATTGATAAAATCTTTAAGGATAATATGGATCAAATCCTCAAATATACTCCAGGCCAGGCAATTATGAGTTTCAAGTTTTATTTTAAGAAAACAATCAGATAAATACTCAAAGATGAGTATGTGAAAATGTTTATGCAAGAATGACTAATATTACATAATAAAATTAAAACAGCCTAAAATCTAGTAATAAGGAGGTGATTTGATCAGAGTTTCTCCAAGAACATATTATAGAACTTAAATTATTTATAAAAATGTTAGGATTTAACTAAATAAAGAATTCAATGGCTTTTTTTTGTACAAGTGCATCATAAACATACCACTTTTGAAAAGTCACAGTTTTGAATTAAATATGAACAGTCTGAGATACCTGGCAATTAAGACACTTTTATAACTGCTTTAAATTTGTTAGATCCAGATACTCTCCTGCCCCAAATTTGGATTATCTTGAAAGGCTTTTCAGAAAATAGTTTGAAAAACAGTATTAAATAATTTGTGTTGTATCTATTCAATACAACATTATTCATCAGTTAACAAAAAGTTTAATAAGACATATTCATTAATAGAGAAAGTCATGGTAATGCGTTATATGTAATCATATTACTAACCATATATGTATGCTTTGCATTTTATATACATTATATATGTATTATATATAATATGTATTATACACTAAATAATATCAATTATATATAGAATAATAGCATTTTATAAAATATATCCAGGTGACAACTTCATAGGAATATTGTGAAAGGATATATATTAAAAGGTTAATGTGGTGAAGAAATTATGATTCATTCTATTTCACTTATTTTTACATTTACTAGTGTTTTAGTAAATTTTACACAAGAGTGATACTAGTTTATAGCAAGAACTAAATATTTTTATTTAAAAAATGGAAGTATTGGGTATAATTTTCTCTAAGGCCCAAACTTGCCTTTTAAGAATTTAAAAATATTTTTAAGGACAGCAACATTACTGGAATAATAAGTGTATGGCACTTTAAAGTAAAGAAAAGAAGTACATTAAACTGTATTTAAGATAGACCAAATTCACTTATATATGAAATATTGATTCATTTTTCAAAATATAAACAAGCACTACATTGATTTTTTTGCTTCAAGCATAGTTGAATTATTAATTAATCACACATTTAAAATTAATAGTTGAAAGAAACTCATGGTAGCAAACATATCCATCAGTGTAGTTTGGCTTTGGAGGAACAGAAAAAATATTGTCATACTTAACTAAGTTATATTGTTCCATTAACCCATTTAAAATGCCATCCATAGCATTACTTGCTTCTTCACTCAGTTCACCCAAGCCTAAGTGATCTGATCTAGTTGGTAGTACACAGCCAAAAGCTCTGAGCGCTTCCTCACCATGTTATACTTTGATCATATCCTTCAGTTTTCTTGGCCAAATTCCTCTCTTTCTTTCCTATTCCACAAAACTTATTTCATACTGAAGTCTTTTGAAGTCTAAGGCAAAACAAGACTTTAGATAATGTGATTTTTCCGCATCTGAGTTTTGTTTTTAAACTATTTTTTTTCCTCTGGCCAGATAAGATTTGCTCTTGACTTTAATGGCTCAGGTTGATAGTATCCTGCCAAACAGCTTAAGGAGAACACTCCCAAGGTGACTCCTAGGTGATTATCTGTGTTGAAAGAATAGGGAGAAAGGATGGATATGTGCATGTATGTGTATATTGTGTACATGCACACACACTCTCTCACACATACATCATTGTTCCCAAATATGTTCTCTGGAAAAGTAACAGAAGAAAAACCTTCCATAATATCATAAATGTGTTTGCTAAGGAAAACCTGGAGACCAAGGTCTTTCCCTAAAGACCCCTGGATTTATGAGGTCTTTCTTGATTCTTTAACTTGCTAAAAATAGAAACAGAGTTTTTTTTTTTTTTTTTTTTTTGCTTAGCAGGTGGTGGCTTTATTACATTATTTTGCCATTGTTGATCATTTATCACTTTGCCTTTCTTCCTAGGTAATTTCATTTTAATCTATAGAAAGTCAACAAATACCTATAAGTTCTATTTTTATAATTTGTGCATTTATAGAGAATGGTTATTAGAAGATTGAGAAGTCATAATTTCCATATGAAAAACTGCTTGAAATTAATAAACAGTACATGATAAGTAAAGATAAATTAGTTATAATTAAGTGAAGGGAAATTCCCCCCCCCATTCTGGTTTAATAGTTCTTTCCTCCCATACTTTCCTTCTCTTCTTACATTAAGATAAAAAATGCTTTTTAGAACATTTTCATTCATGTCATTAAAGAGATTTCCTAATGTCTGGGCTAGTATTGTTTTCCAGAAACCTTTGGCCTACTCAGAGACTGTGTTTTAGAATAAAAACTGCATTTTTTTTTAACATGATGCACATGGTTTGAGTAGGCAAACATTTATCCATCAAATACCCTGCATTTCCACTAATTGTGCTAAAAGCAGCCAGCATTTTATCCAATTTCCCCCAAATTATTGCTTTGCCATAAGTGGAGTTAGAACAAAGACATTTATATAAATGTTCAAAACTTGATATTTGAAATGATTAAAAAATTCTTTTTCTGAGCCTAATATAGAAGGGATAGATAGTAACTTTCTGGAAACTTGTAAATTTTCTTTTGAGTAAATTTAGATCATTTGTACTGAGTGTCATTCTTACATGGAATCCCAGTCTATACACATATAGAAATATAATGATACTACATGGTTGTGTTGTCAATTGATACATTAATTGCGTCACATTAACCTGATATAAATGAAGTCATTGTTTATTATGTATAAATTTTCTGGTGTTCTGTCCTAGAGAATAATTACAAGAACTTCACAGTTAAGTATTTAATATTGTCTACTAGAGGCTATCTTCAAAGGTCAACAAAGTCTTGGGTAAAACCAACTTTGGCTCACCAGTAAACAAATGACTTTCTTCCAGATACAGAGATTGATTTTAATCTTAACGTGGCATATAGAATATTTTAATGGTATCTGAAAGTAGTGTTAAGTGTTCCTGGAGTGATTGCTTTACTGAATAAATAACTAAATATAAAGAACAATAGCTAGGAAATTTTGAAAATATACCCAGTACAAAAAATCTTTTTGTGGTTATTTCTGTGAGCAATAATTCTAAGGAAAATTTCTATCGATTTCATTTTGGAAATATACGTGAATTTTAAACTACTATTACTAGGATATTCCAAAAGCTTAACCTCTAAATTTAGAAATCACTAGTGTTGAATCTAAGTTCACATTAATGGCAGACACTTTCACTATTGGATCAATGTGATCACTAACAGGCTCTAGGACCTAGAGTCACCTGCAGATGTGTTATTATCTGATTATCATAAAAGCTGGCATCATTGTTTTCTCATGGTGATATTCACATGGTTACACCAGTAACATGATGTGTATTCAATCAAGTGGCTTTTTTTCAGCTATATTTGTGGTGAAGAAAATGCTATGTCTCTGAATCTCTCTTTGGAATATTGTCACAGTATTAAATGCAATGATGTGCTGTTTGTGATAATCAGGTAATCCATCCAAAGTTTAAAGACAAATTAGCATCTCTCAGTTAAGGGACATAACAAGTTCGGTGAAAGTGTTTTGTGTTGTATTTTTCTTTCACTGATGTTACATTTCAGAAATATTTTCATATTGGAAATCTTTTAATATGTCTTTCCTCACTTAGAGGATACATGACAAATAGGTCACATCTTTAAATATTATAGAAATGCAAAACATGTATTTCACAGTTGAATTTACAGTTAATATAAATAATGTATTTATTTTGGTATTGATATTAAAAATGATTATTCATATGCATGAATCTTATCTTTCTTTACATGGGCTTTAAATCTGAATGGTTTCTAAAAATATTAGGGGCCAAGCAGAGTGAAAATTGAAGTTATGAATAATCTAATTAATGGAAGTAAAAGCCTGATAGTACTTAAAATGTCCTGGAATGAAGATAAATGATATTTTTTCATTGCAGATAAAGTTAACCACAATCCCTGGATTACTCTATTTCCTGACCCCTTCCCAAGACAGCTGTTATCCTGAGCTTACTCTGTTTCTCTCCAGACCTTTTTAGGCTCTATTCAGAGCTCATATTTGGAATCCCAACAGTCCTTAAAAAGAGGTCAGCTTGTGGTATTTTTTCACTAGGATTGTTACTTGCATGTAAATTTTGCCTAGGAAATATTTTTCTATGAAACAATAAACTAAATCATTTTCAGTTTGTTGGAACTTTGGGGCATGGGATGAGTGGAGGAACTTTGGATGGGGCAAAGGTGGGGGAAGGGTCATGGGGATAGGAAAGGGTGGAATGAGATAGACATCATTACCCTAGGTATATGTATGACTGCATGAATGGTGTGACTCCATGTAAAACCAGAGAAGTGAAAACTTCTGTTCTGTTTGTGTACAGTGGATCGGAGAACTTTATACTGTCATGTATAACTAATTAGAATGAATAAATAAACAACAACAACAACAACAACAAACCTATTTTCTTCAAAGGAATAGAAGTCTGTAAGTTAAAATCACAATAATTTCCTCAATAAAATCCAAAGAGATACTTGGTAATTGTAGACTCAACTTCTAATGTAAAACCTGTATAAATACATATTTTTTTAAATTGAAATGACATTTTCTTCAGACAAAGATTTTACCTACATTCTTTTCCTCATTGTTATTTGCTTCTGTAATTAGGTATACTTTTTATCAAGTAAGTCAGGAAAGAAGCTTTAAAATCAGAGCTTCTCCCAGAGCACACGTATAGACTTCCCCCATTATCTCTAATAACGAATGTCTAGGGAACAATAATTTGAATATTTGGTGTTAAACAACCTATTGGTGAGGAATTCCCATATATATTTCCTCTCTTCCTGTACCCTGTCTTTTTCTAGTATTTTCCACATCTTCCAGAAAATGATATCACTATGTACTATTAATGCTAGGATCAAAACAAGTCTAATGGAGATAAACAGTATAGAGAAGTGAAATCATCCAACTGTGGGATTTTGAAAATAAGAGTATAAATAAATACACATTTTTATAAGGATATAAAATCTTGATCTAGGTGTTGTTATTACAGAGATATAAATAAAGAACACCTGTATAAAATACCAAGTAAATCTGGCTTATCTGACAGAGAAAAATGTTTTGACATAGCAGCTCAAATTCAAAATGGCGGAGCTGATTGGATAATGTGCATGGCTACTAAGGAACAAACTCTGATAGCTTGGCCACAATGATGAAATCTTATGTTTGAGTAGTGCTTTTACCATTTACACAGTTGTTTCATTTATTTTTGAAATAAGATTAGGAATAGTTTTTAATGTCCCCCTTTTTAAGGGCATAAGTCTCTAGAAGGTTATAGGCATTTTGTGGGGTCATTGACCAAGTAAATAGTGGAGCCATGCCTGAGCCCCAGTAATTAAATGTCACTATTAATGATTTGGCAATTAAATTATTGGCAGGGATTCTCATTCTTGAGAGGTATATTTTCAGCATTGTTATCTTTCTCTTTCCAGTCATAGTCATGTTCAGTTTTGCCTGCTCTTGCACTATCCAATATGTGGCAGTGGGGAATTTTAGTCATGACTTGGTACCAGAATAGAAGGCATGCCATAAAGTTCTGTCAACATCAGTTTCTGGACTTATATGGAGGGGAATAAATGATCCATGCAATGTAAGGACTTCTCTAAGCTTGTACTGCATAGACTAGTAATTCAGAATTCTAGCTCACCCTCATCTCTTATTATATTTCTTGGAGGAGTTCCATCTTTTCTCTCAATATTCCATAAAAAAATTCAGTTTATTCTGCAAATGAAGAGATTACAGGTTGAAAAGATGATGCCCGTTTATGTGAGAGGCGGTGTAGTGCAGCAGTTAGGAGTGGACTCCGAACTCTGGGTTCTATATCTGACTAATGCCTTCTAGCTCTGTGATCTTGAAGCTACTTAGTGCCTTAGTAATTTTCTTCATCTGTAACATGGGGACTATCCTAATAACACCTCATAAAGCCATTGTCAAGAATAGATGAGCTATTATCTGTGACATACTTACAATGGTGCTTGACAAAGCAAGTGCTACATAAATGTTAGATCTTCAGGTGACATTGAAGAACTTTTTTGGCATTAAAAGAAAAAACTGGCATAGCCTATCTCTATGATGCATAAAGGCAATGTCCTAAAGTATAGTGAGAAACACACTTAGGTTAAATATACTCTGATTATTATTCTTGCACAATGTAATAGGATCCTCATGTATAAATCAGAACCAAGTTTATGCATATGATCAGTAAATATACCTAGGGAATATCATTTGCAGTGGCTGAAATAGCGCCAATCAAGTGTAGGGTGAATGATTTACCAATGGTTTATTAAAAGAAAGCCTCTCTAGTTCAATAAATCAGTCAATCAGCAAATATATATTGCTTCATGACTTTCATAAGATTTATTAATTCATCATGCTAAAGTCCTATGTTAGGAGGCTCAATTAAGGAAGTTATAGTTTGGTGATCAATAGATTCCTTATTTAAAAGTCTAAATGGAATGATAGTGCCAGGAAAACAACAATAACAACAACAACAAAACAACATTTAAAAAAAGGAAGTCCTAACTGCATGTCTATGTTTACTCAGTCTTCTGAAAACTAAGTGAGAGACATCCTGCTATGATTGCTGCTGCTTGGTGTGAATGTGAGTTCAGCTTTGCCACATGGAAGATGAATGAGCTTAGACATTTTAAACTTCCCCACATTGTTTACTTACATGCAAAAGAATAATGAAGATAACACCTACTCCATAATATTGTCTTAAGAATTAAACGAAATAATCTGTGTGAAGGGCCTATGTCTGTATATGACATAGTTCAGTTCTTTTAAATGAATTACTCAATCTACTGTTTGGAGAGTAGGCTCATAGATTCTCTTAAAAGCTTATATAGTAACAGTGAACTAAACTATGTGTGTTAATTTGTCCTTAATAATAAGCATTTCAAATGATTACAAAGGAAATATAAACTTATAGAAACTTGGAAAAGAGAAAAGATTAAAAAAGAAATTCCATTCCATAAAGACAATCACTGTTAATATTTTGATGCCTTTCCCACTTATGTCAGGGGGATGAGGATTCTTGTCTGTGTCTCAGGCCCATTTATTTTATGTCTTTTATATTCCTTTATATTCCTGGACTTCTCCATCTATATGTTCCACAAACCTCTCAGCCCAGCTTATCCAGAACTGAACTCATTGCCATTCTTTTCCAAATTGCTTCTCCTTCTCCCACACATAATGTTATTTCTCTGCTGTTCTCAAGACAGAAACCTGGGCATCATCCTAGATTGATTGGTTTCTTCATTTATTTATTTTTGCAGTACTGGTGATTGAACCTCTAGGGGCACTTTACTACTGAACCACATCTTCATTCCTCTCTTTAATTATTTTATTTTGAGATAAGATTTCACTCAGTTGCCCAGGCAGACCTTAACCTGAGATCTTCCAACCTTAGACTCTTAAGTCTCTAGGATTATAGGTATACACCACTGTCAACAGCTCTAGATTTCTTTTTTCTTCTTAGGTCACCTCTATCCTGCATTCAATTGTTACACTAGATCTTATCAATGATATCTTCCTGCTATAGCTCATAGCTAGCTTTCATGTCAACTTCCAATATTTCTTTAGGGGGATTTCCAGTAGTCTTTTACTTGGTCTTTCTTGTATATTGTAACTTCTTCTTCTTTTTTTTTTTTTTTTTTTTTTTTGGTACTGAGGATTGAATACAGGGACACTTAACCACTGAGACAGCACTTTTTTGGTATTTTATTTAAAGACAGGGTCTTGCTGAGTTGTGTAGGGCCTCTCTACATTGTGAGACTGGCTTTGAACTTGAGATCCTCCTGCCTCAGCCTCCCCAGCTGCTGGGATTATAGGCGTGTGCCACTGTACCCAACATATATTGTAACTTCTTAAACTGACAGTGTCTGAAAAGGCAAGGATTGGGTTTATTTATCTTCTTTTAATACCATCCTAACACATAGCAGGTACTAAATGTTCATATGCTCAAACACACTCTCATAATTTTTAAATGAATAAAAGAATGAAATTCCACTCACCATAACCAGCATTACTCTTCAAAATGTAAAATTTATCTTGTTACTTTCTGGTTACAATCTTTTTGTGGTTTCCCAAATGTATTAATCAGTGTTCTTCAGAGAAATGGTTACGTACAATTATTGGTCATACCATTGCTCAGATGATAATATCAAATCTCTCATGATCTGGTCTCTGCCATTTCTTTTGCTGCATCCCCTACCATTTGATCTACTTGTGAGCCACGGACCTTTGCCCCACTGAGGTTTGATACCCAAGGTTCCCTCTGTACCAAAGCTCTTGTCCCATGACATATCTCTTTATCCTTTAAAACTCATTTTTAACATTTCCCCTTCTCTGAATGATGTTTCTTATTCTGCCTCACTTGGGAAGATTTTGTGCTTCTGCTGTTCCATGTGCACTCACCCAAGTATGGAACTGGTGGTGCCACTGTAATGATTGCTGTGTGGCTTCCTTCAGCCCTCCTTGAGAGCAGGGTTGTATTTTATTCATCTTCTATCTGTATTTCCAACAAGGAAAGAAGTTCTTAACAGGTGGCTAATTAGTATCATTGAATTTATTCATGGGAAAATAAGTGAGTTTGTGATTTTTAAAAAATAATCATGTTTTCATGAGAAATTAAATTTCTAAATTTTAAAAAATGGCACATACTGTTTATAAAATTTTCATTTTTCTGCTTTCCAAATTGCTTTCTCTTTCTTTTTAGAATCTAGAACACATTGAGTGGTTGACATTACAAGAAACCATCTATCACAAACTTTGTGGAATTTGAAATTTCCAGCACTGGAGTCTGACCTTTAAATCTCCACAATCCTCTATTGCATCACAGACTAGATTTTAAAATGATTTTCATTGTCTTATAACATCCTCATTTCCTATGGAAAAGTAAAATTGAATTGTTCCAGTTATGATGGATTTATTTAGGATATCCTTTTCACTCATTCACATCCTTCATTTTATTCATAGATTTTTTTTTTTTTTTTTTTTGTCTCCAACACCTCTACTAACTTTATCCCCTCCACAGGTTTTAAGTTCTACAAAACCAATTATATTAGTCAGGGTTCTCTCAGGCAACAGAATAAAAGATTTATTTATTTGAAGGAATTTTCTCACATGGTTATGGAAGTTGGTAAACCACAAATCAATAGAGCCCATGTCCCATGTACCGGTGTGGAGGCCATCAGGCAGGAGAATAATGTTTCATCTTGTGGCTCTCTCAGGTTGAAAAATTAAACCTGACATGTAAAATTAGTCATCACTTCATAATCACTCAGAAATTCACTCTGGCCTTTGGTCTTTTATTATCTTTTAATATTCTTGTCATTCCCCGCCCCCCCCCCTTGAAGGATCTGTTTTATTTTCATTTGTAGTACTTTTTTTTTCTCCTGGATCTATCATAGTGCTTTGCCTATAATAGAAGAGTAAACATTTAATTTGATTGAATAAAACCAAATTGGACTAAACTCTGATATTTCAGAGCCCTTTCCCTGGACCTTGGCTTGTACCTCCTACTTCGCCAATGTAAAACTCTACCAGCCCAAGCATTGGTGGGGCTGTGGCAAGCTGGGCGGCAGTGGAGGGTAGAGGAGGTGTGAACTGCATGAGCTGCAATGGTCAAGGTGCTGAAAGTTGGCAGAGCCTCAGCATCAGTTGTCTCAGATCAATACTTTATGCGGGAGGTTGAGCCTTGCTAAAATTGGGACGTAACTGCCCTCCCATGGTTCAGGGTTTCTCTGTGCCTTTCTCAGAAATGCTCTTTTCTCTCATATGCACCACCATGTAAGTCAAGATGTCATAATACAAGGTGTCAGCATTTGATTTTGTAACGAATCCCTGTCCCTTTCTTTACCTGATCGATTTCTTTTTTCATTCAGTTGAAAAATGTCTCATGGAAGGGATTAGTGTTTCTGCACATCCCCTTTCTCTGACATGTTATTTTAAAAGTACTACATGTTGTAGGTAGTAGGTCTTCTCTACTTTTCTTGAATTTTTCTCTTATTAACAACAGAACAGTAAATTACTTTTATCTCCAATACTTGTAGGAGAGACAGATTCTGTTAGAACAGTTCTGAATAAGTGAGAGTAATGAGTGTAGTGCTGGGCACCCTAGCTTAAGTTTTCAAAGGCAGTCAGTAGGCAGGAGGAAAACATGCCTCAAGGAATTAGTAGAATTCCCAAGAACAAAAGTTCAGGTCCCTGAGGACATGATACTCAGGCATATATTACGAGTCTTTTCTGAGTAACGTCCACCCCCTGCCCCGCTTTTAAAAATAAAACTCAATTTTTTCAAGAGAGCATGGGGTATACATTTTAACTAGAATTTGTTGTAGGAGTCTACAAATTGCCAGGCTACTCCTTCTCAATTAAATCTGTTTCTTGACCCAGGTCATACCTAATTTGCCTTAGTAATGAATAAAGTAACCATGACTTAAAATGTATTTAATTTTTGAAGGAGGCTTTCTTCAGTAAGAAGCCTTCTAATTCATTTTCATAAGCTTTTATATTAAATAAACAGAAGGACATTCAGAGGAACTAAATCTGCTTTCTTTTTGCCAACATACAGAACAGCATCCCTTCTGTAAACACAGTTATTAATTCAAATTAAGCTTTTGGCAGCTCTTTCTAACTGGATGAATTATATTTCAGAATATATGATTTTAAAGCTATAAGTCTCTACTGGTGGTAGTTTCTTTTGTGCACCATTCTTAAGTAAAATAAAATTTTTATAAATGTAGATATCTGTGTAACCATCATATAGACCAATATCTCCAGCACCATTCCTTTTTGTTTTTTTTTTTTCTTTTTGGTGCTGAGGATGAAATCTATGGTATTCTGCATGCTGGTCAAGTGCTCTACTACTGGGCTACAACCCACACCTTGTCTGTTTATCTCTCAGCACCTTGAAAGCCCCTGTTATGCTCATCTCCATACCATACCAGCTCCCAAAGGTAATCATTATTATGACCCTTAACACCACAATGATTTTTCCAATTTTGAACTTCATATAAAATATGAAAAAGAGGAATTATATATTATTTCATATGTAACATTCTATAAATACATATATAATATATATAATATATACATATATAATATGTAATGCTTTTGAAGCTTTCTTGTTTCCCACCTGAACATAAGATCTGTGAGATTCAGTTAAGTGGTTGTATGTAGAAATACATTGTTCTTTTTCACTACTATGTAGCATAAATATTCCACAATTAATCAATTCTGCAGTTGATGGACATTTGAATTAAACTCAGGTTTGGGCTATTATAAATAAAGTTCTTTCTACATGTTTGTACATGTCTTTTGATGAAGAATAGAACTCATTATTGTTGAGTTTATTCCAAGTCCCAGGCTTGCTCAGTCACAATATTAAAAAAATATATATTTGTTTATTTATTATAATAAATTATTTTAATATATATTATATTATATATTATATATATTATATTATATACTATATATATATTTATTTATTTTTATATGGTGCTGAGAATCGAACCCAGTGCCTCACACATGCGAGGCAAGCGCTCTACCACTAAGCCATAACCCCAGCCCACAATATTTTAAATTTTAACATATAATGTTAAACAATTTTCCAAGGTAGTTGTGCTGGCACATCTACCAGCTATGTCTAAAAGTTTCAGTTGCTTTTCATGTTCACAATTGCTTTGAATTGTCAGTTGTTTTCTTGCTAAAGTTCTGTTCTGTGTGTCTTGATATATAATTATAATACATCTTCTTGATGATTAATGTGTTGAGCACCATTTCATATACTCATTGCCCATAATCCTATTTATCTTTGATGGTCATAATCATTTAAAAATCCTTTTGGCTTTTAGACCTTTATGATCTAATATTCTCATCACTTTTTAACTATTATCAAGCTAAATGTAGATTTGATGATGTAGAATTCATTTCAGGACGGATCCTCTAATATCTCAGAATATAGGGAGTCAGAGTATCAGAACAGAAAATGTAGGTCTGACTTTTAATAGAGTTGCTTTTTTTAAATAGAAGTTTTGGATACAATTAGACTATCTCTTGCTAATAATGACAAACACAAACAAATTATTTTGTTTTACTTTCCAAATATCCTTGTGGTAAATTGTTGTCAATTTATAAATTATATCAGAGATGGTATATTATTTTTACTTTCATGGTTAGATGCACATTATTCATATAGGAATGTATTGCTCTCAGATTTAAATAGCTCTCGTCATTAAATGTATTCAAGCAGAAACTGATGACTATTTACCAGAGAATAAAAATGAATTTTGAGTTTAAGTGTATATTAGACTAGTTTGTACCATTTCCTTTAAACTATAAGGTCATTTAATGTTAAAATATGGGAATTCTTTTTTTTTGTGGCAAAAATATCAATCATGTACCTTTACAAATGACTTCATGTTCATTAGCTCACTTGATCTTAGCAACTCTGTACAATATGTTATAAAACTTTTATTTCTGTTTTATGGATGACAAAAATAGAGCACTGAAGTTGTTCCATCTGGTTAGTTTATAAAGTAGCAGAGCCTGAAATAGCATACAGCTTCCCTGGCATTGGACCTGGTTCTCAGTTACTGCATTGTGGAAGTTGCAACTTGTAATCCCAGGGAACAAATAGACATTCAGCATCCAGATATGATGAGAGAGCTTTCTCACATTTATATATATATATATATATTTATATATACACACACATACATATATATGTATACATGTACATATATATTCATTTGGGTGATAGGATGAACTGATAGTATAGATATTGGATCATATATAGAATGTAACATGAGTGATTATTAGAAAGTTGTAACTGCAATAGGGTGGGAGTTTCCAAACTCCTGGTAATTATACTGATTGATTAAAAAAGACAAAGAACATAATGTTAGGAGAGAAAGAGTGCAAACTGGGATAGTTAGATTAACGGCATCTTGTGAGCATCCCATTGGCTGTGTATTGTGCCTGAGAGTGAGAAAGAAGGAGAAGTTTGACTACATGCTTGAAAAATCCTCAGTACGCACATTCCATATGCCATTTCTATAAAGGTAGAGAGCTAAATATCCATGATGAATCCTTAATAGCATTATAAGAAATAAGAGAAAAAAGGTAAAGGAATATAGTCATTTATTATTTAGCAAAAATACTAGTCTTTATACAAATATTAACTATGAACTTGAAAACATGGGAAATGTTTAATTGGAAATCTCAGTTTTCCCTAAGACACTCTTGTGCTGTCTATATGTATTGAAAACCAGATGGAAAATCCTGTCCATTTTTTTTATTGTGTTCAGTGTAGCTTGTGTTTTATCACTTGCCAAGTCATGGCCACCTGTGGCTCTGTCTTGGCAGCTCTGTCTAACAGGCCAGACATTGTGTTCACAGGAAGAGCCTCCTGAAGCATAACTAAAAAGCAAATAACTCACATGACTGAGGTTTAGATAATCAGGATTTGCTGAATGCATAATTTGCCATGTTTTGCTTTGAACAGACACACTATCCAGTGCTTTTGTTGGCATCACTGCCAAAGACTTTTGCACACAAACAATTAGTTGCAAGTCATTTGATTTTCCACACAGGAAACCCAGCACAGAACAATTGGTCCCCTCAAGATATATCTTCTCTTTTCCTATTGTTTTCATTCTGCTCAGTTCTCTATGAACACATTGACGGACCTGGGACCATTAAGGGCCTGGGACTCATCAGGGTTCAGCACTCACAGTACCAGGGCTCCCCACATTTAGTTCCAAGGCCTTTCATAATCAAAATGAAGGTGCAAGATGTGCCCAGATGACTTAATAAATAATGTGATCAGAAAGTGAAGAATCAATAAATAGATAAGATGTAAAATTGGTGAAGTCTTCTAGAAGATTCTAAATGATACCCAAGTTTCATCTATTTTTGGTACTCAAAAATGTCTTTATCTTTTAAAATGGTTTCTTCTGTATTCAGAATCCCCATGCCAACATTAAACAGACTTCTAACAGCCACTTAACTATAGGTAAGACTATTGAGCTATTAGGCCTCAATTATTTTCATCTGTATAAATGTATGGGTTGGAGAATTGACCATAAAGTCCTTTTCAATGGGGCCTGTGATTGTGGCTCAGCAGTAGAGCGCTAATCTAGCACGTGTGATGCCCTGGGTTCAATCCTCAGCACCACATAAAAATAAATAAATAAAATAAAGGTATTGTGTCCAACTACTACTACTTCTTTTTTTTTAAGAGAGAGAGAGAGAGAGAGAGAGAGAGAGAGAGGGAAGGGAGAGAGAGAATTTTTAATATTTATTTTTCAGTTTTTGATGGGCACAATATCTTTATTTTATGTGGTGCTGAGAATCGAACCCAGCACCATGCACATGCCAGGCGAGCACGTTACCGCTAGAGCCACATCTCCAGCCCCCAACTACTTCTTAAAAGTAAATATTAAAAAAAAAAATCCCTTTCACTGGTTCTTAGTCTGGTCTGCATATGATATTCACCTGGGGTGCTTTAGGCAATTTAATGCTTGTATCCTTCCTCTGGAGAGACGACTGCTTAATGGTCTGGTCTAGTGTGAAGCCTGGGTAGGCAATATAAGACCTTGGATGCACAGTGGAGTCACCTAGAGAGGTTTTAAAAATCTCTGCCTAGAAATATTTACAAGTGATCTATTTAGAATTTTACTGTGTATCAATGCTCAAAATAATATAACCTGCTATTTGACAAAAAGTATTAAGGAGATATGTGGCTATGTTGGTGCACACATATCATATCATTTGGGCTGATTGCATTTGCAGACCCATATACTTGAGCAAATGTGGCTATTAATCCATAAACTCAGAAATATTTATCAACTACTCACTATATCTACATTCTTCTAATCATGTTTATAATGTCATTTGCACTAAAAGGTTTCTTGAAATCTCAAAATTAGAAAAATTGCAATACTTCATATTTGTTATAAAACTAGAAATTCATTTTTAGACCAAGAAGTTAATAAATATAGCTTATTTAAAAATGCAATATTTATAAACAACAAATAGAAAATGTACATAATCTTTTTCCTGATAATTCTACTCCAAGCAATTTATCCTGAGGATAAGGTACACAGAGATATTTATATAGGGATATTTATCACATCTTTTAAAAGTAGACTCAAGCCTTATAAAACTTACACTACAAACTACAGTTACAGTTACATAATGGAATATTATGTAGTCATCAAAATTCTAAAGTTCTAATTATTGACATAGATATTTCCATGATAATAATGGCTAGATGAATATATAGCAAAAATATAACTCTTTCCTTTGTGGTGGGGTTCAGAATAATTTTAGTTTTACAATTTTTCCTTTACTTATTTACAATTATAATTATTCTACTAGGTAGTTCATATATTAAATGTTTTAAACATGCTTATGAGAACAAAAAGCAATTAAATGCTAAAATCAGTCTCATTTCATTAGGCATCTATTTGGCATTTATATTTTTGTTTTGTTTTACCAATTAATAAATCACTTGCTTGCTAGGGTTGTAGCTCAGTGGTAGAGTGCTTGCCTAGCACGTGTGAGGCACTGGGGTTCAATTCTTAGCGCCACGTAAAAATAAATAAATAAAATAAAGATATTGTGTCCACCTACACATAAAAATATTTTTTTAAAAAATAAATAACTGGGCTGGGGCTATAGCTCTGTGGTAGAGCACTTGCCTCCCAGGTGTGAGGCCCTGAGTTCGATCCTCAGCACCACATAAAAATAAATGAATAAAAATAGACTCATAAAATAGCTTTTTTAAAAAAATAAAAAAAGAATTAACTTGCTGATTATTTTTATAAATTCTCTAGTAATTTATGTCTAGAGAGAGAGAAGGAGGGAGAGAGGGAGAGGTATTGTTTTTCCTGAAATAATCCAGGAAAACAGTAAAATAGTGAAGATTTTAGGACATATTAAAGGAAGGAAAAGACTTTCAGCTGTAATGTTTAGTTTATACTATTTAAAAGTAACTGAAAAACAAATAAACAAACAAACAAGGGCTGTGGTAAGCAGAATAATGGTCCTCTAAAGATGTCTTCATGCTGCAGGGAGACTTAAGGTTGCAACCAGCTGACCGTCATTTGGGGATTAGCCTGGGTACCCAAGTGTGCCCAGTGTAATCTCTCCCTGATGTGAAAGAGGGAGGCAGGAAGTCAGAGGGAGGCTAGAAAGTCAGGGGGAGGCAGGAAAGTCAGCGTAAGGCAGGGTGTGAAAGTCTTGACCTGCAATAACTGGCTTGGAAGATGGAGGAAGCAACCAAAGAAATCTTTAGGAGCTGGAAAAGGCATGAAAACAGATTCCTCCTAGTTTCCAGAAGGAAGGAAGCCCTGCCATCACCTTAACTAGTCCAGTGAAATGGGTTTTGGACTCCTGACCTCCAGAACTGTAAGATAACGTATTTATATTGTTTTAGGTTAAGTTTGCAACTACTTGTTACTGCAGCAATAGGAAACTGATCCAAGTACTTAAATGCTATATAGTGCGAAAAAATACTCCCTGAAATGTTCTAACTTTGGTTTGTGAGAAAACTTCTTCCTCATTCTTTTCTCTATTACTGCACCCTTAGAGGAACTTTTTCACTGCTTTGCTTCATGTTTGCTGCCAATAATAGTAACATTGGGGCAATGGTGGAGCACAACTCAATTTTCATATGAACCTTGGAGAGTTCTGAAATAATATAGGGAATATTATGAAATGCTGAACTGGGAAAGGATAGAAAATAACACAGGGTATTTGATTTAATTTTTTTAAAATTAGCAGGCAAGAAGTTATTCCATTATTTTTTCCTAAGTGAAGTAAGGAAAGAGAAATTAGGTGTTAAAATAAGAATAAAAACTGAAAGTAAACTAGGATGAGGAAATTACCTTCATTACCGTTTGAGGACAGGAAAAAGTCTGCTTGATGATATTATGAACTACAGGTTTTGCTTTTTTATGATTAATTTATTTTGGTTGGTTTTTTTTCCAATTCTTTAATGGTCAGAAGAGCAATTAGAGGAAATGGCAAGAAGGTGGTGTTAAGAAAATGACAATATTGGCTACTTCAACTCAATTTAGCAGCTATAACTAAAATAGTGGGAATTAGGATGCAATTTCTAAGGAAGACCTGAATGCAGAATTCAGGATATACAAAAGAAGTAGTAACTTGTGTGAATCAGAAAATAAAAGCTGAATATTAACTAGTATATTTTAAACTCATCTTTCTGAGACAGAACACTGTCCAGCCACTAAACACAGGAAAAAACCTTACATTACATAGCAATAAGGATATATGTACGTGACTGACATGTATTGTTCCATTTATTATTAGTTAATTCCTTTCATTTGAGATCAGTAATTCCACAAGTTTTTTTATTTTCCTACCTGCAAGGTTGAACAGATGAGGAAGGAGTGAAGGATATGGATAGGAGTCCAGAGAGGGTGAGAGTAGTGGGAAGTTGAAGCAGGGAGGCAGAAGGAGCTAAAAATAAGTTTGGCTATTTTTGCATTGGCCAACCTTGAGATTAGTGCACCACTATAATAGGCTAGATTTCACATTTTATCACTGGCATTATCATATTATGCTTTAAGATATTGAACTATTCTCAAGTACACATAAAACAAATCTAAGTTTTGAAGATAAAATATCCAAGTTCTAGACAAAGTTTGAATTAATTTATACAAACACCAGGTAGGGTGATATTTGGATAAGGTAGAACTTCCAAAAGACGTCATAGCAATCACTTGGCCCTTGAGCAAGAGTCTGATACCTGACTGCAGACATATCACAACCTGTGTCAGCTGGGTGTATAGTCCAATTCATACGATGTCCCTGTAATCTATTTGCTATACTTCTGAGCCTCAGCATTCTGATCTATGAAATTATGGTGACAACAGTCATAATGAGAATAATGCCAATAAAAGGAAACACCCATGAGATGCTTTATGTATGCCTCACACTTTACTTACTTATTTTAATCTCACAACATTCCTTGAGACACGCTATTATTATACTTGTTTTACAGATGAGGAATACAGAGGTTAAGTTTAATGATATATGTTTAAGTTGACAAATATCATAGATTGAGAAAGTGGAAAAGCTGGACTACAAACCCAGGATGCTGCTTATAAAACCTCTACACTAAATTATCGTTGTATGAAATCACCATCTTCTTGTTGGGTGGTCCTGTAGATTTAATTAGATAAACATGTGCATGTAATAATGTTTTTTTTCCCTTTCATCATCCTCTCTGCATCTCTACTCTCTTCAAAAACTTTTCAAGACAAAAAGGGAAAAATACAATCTTGTATTGACCCACCCATTGAATTCTCTTCACATTTTCTGACATTAGGGTCTTAATTAATCATGTTTCACAAACTTCCCCCACAGCAGGCTGTGTTAATGTTAGCACGATGACACTGAGTCAAGTGATTCTTGTGGTAGAGGACTGGCTGTGCATTGTAGGATGGTTGGGAAGCGTCATGGTCCTCATATCCTCTGCCTCTTAGAGGCCTCTCTGTTGGGCTAACACAACCATCTCTGGACCTTGCCAAAATTCTCCTGTGATGAAAAATCACCCTTCATTTAAGCAAGAAAAATGCCATGGATCTTATGTGGAGATTGTTAATTATAACACTAGTGGTTGAATGCAAGTTGGTTTTAATAGTTTTTAATGTGCTTACTCTGCAAAATAATATCCTTGCCATATTCTTTAAATATCAACCTTTTCATTTTTCTACTCATATTTTGCTGCATTGGGGAGAAAATAAAATGAGAAAGACTTGGAAAATGTAACTTTAGCCCTTATACGTAGAAGGAGATGAGAAATAAAGTAATTAAAAGCATCCCTTTATATTATTAGGTCAGTAACTCATTTTTTACAATTGCTCTTGGAAGATGTGACTTGTTTGCACAGGACAATGGCCAACAAAATTATTTGGGGCATCAGGAGTTACTTAGTCAGCTGCTTCATACTGTTTGGAGTTAATGAGGAGGGAGCTATGTGTGTGATCTATACAGTTGTGTGAGGTATAGCCATGGATTTATGGACAAAGTAGGGATCAATTTTTATCAGCAGGGAGTGGCTTATAGTAGAGACCCTACCTCCATTTTCTTTTTACTAGAAACAATGTGTAATTCATTTATAATTGTCATAGCTCTCTCCCTCTCACAACAGTACCTGGGTCACTAGGAAAAGAGAGCAGTCCAGACACAGGGTTCCATTGTTCTTCTTGGCTTATGATTCAGGAGTATGTTTGTATATACACATGGTAGGATAGATGGAGTCTTTTGAGAATTGCTGGCAAAAAAAAAATCTTCCTTTCAATGAAATAATAAAAACTTGCTGAGGGCCATTACCAAGTAGGAATGACACATCGAAATTTCCTTGCCAAGCGTACCCCATGCTGCTTAGAGGACATTCGATGGGACATTGCATGCATGCTTTAATAAGGTGACCTTGCTCAAGGACCAAGGCGGATCCGGGTTTAGAGCTGATCAGGTTTGAGGAAGTAACCGGCTCCTTGAGTTTAAGGCGTTGCCAGTTTAAGATAATGGGTTTTAGGGAAGTTGGAAGTTGAAGATTATTGCTGGGATTAGGGTGTTCCTGCTGCTTGTTCCCGTTGAGTTCTCGTGAGATTAAAATGGGATTTGGAGATAGCCTCGTGGAGTAGGTGAATTGTGCGGGAGACGGGAGAACGTGTTTGCCCCTGGACCTGTGTGGAGGCGGTGTGAGAGCTGGAATAAAGAATTGCTGTTTGAACCTACAAAGGTGTGTGGTGGCTCGTGATTCTGGTGCCAAGCCGAGACATTGGCCCTTGGCAAAAACTGACATTTCACTAGAAAGTTCTCTGTTAAAGATCATGTGTGCATTACAAAAATAATTTGCTCGACAGGAAAGTTGGTTCAAATTTATGTAGTAACAATGGAAACACAGAAAATATAGGTGAGAAACAGTTTTCCCAAGAACATTTACATGAGAAAGTACAGAAGTTCTATCTATATCTGTAGTCAGTCTATCCAGGTTGTCATCTCTGTGAGACCTATGTCAGCCTCCTTCCTAGCCATTCATCTAGCATAAAAGGGAATGCAAAGCACACATTAAGAACTGAGTATATATTACAATTTATTTTTATTATGTGTCACTTCCTGACTAGTTATGATAGAGATTTTGAGATGGTTAATTTGAAGCAAATGATGAGTCAGCAAAACCTGAGTGTGATAACTGGAATCTATTTTAAGAATCTAAAAAGGAGTTAGATTTTAAGCCATTTTCAGAATATAGGAAACCAAAGAAAATATGCACGGAATGAGAAAAGGAAAATTATGCAGAACTGGGCACAACTGAGGTCATTTGGGATGGTGATGGGAAAAGGGTCTGTACTGAAACTCCAGAACAAAAGTGGAAGTGGGTAAATAGAGAATGAAGAGAGGGGAGTTTTGGAAGGTAATGATAAGATCATCCTTAATAGTTCTCTTCATTGATCATACAATGAAAAACCTTAAAATTCATCCAGTTCTAAAGGAGGAGGAACTGAATGTTGTCTTAACTTTAATTTATGTGAGATTTCTTTGAAACAGCGCCACTGAAAACAGTTCTGGATGACCTTGCATCAAAGCTAAATCATTACCATCAGAGGATTTCTGGGAAGTGAAATAGTTTAAGGAATTATGGATTTGGTTTATTAGTTCTGCTTTGACTTAATGAGTTCATATTCTTTTGGTGGTGTTAGATGGGTCAGTGGGTTTCATTCCTGAGGAAAATCTGCTGTGAGGCAACAGAGCAGTGACAATCAGGCCTAAAATACCACTTCAGCTTGCAGAGACTTTAAATGTCAGCGTGCACAATGTGATGAAACATAAACGGAAGATTCTGAAAGCTAAGGCTTTACACGAAAACTTTAATGTCAGGAAGTAATATATTATGATATGTTCTTTCATTTTACAAATGAGACAACTGCAAAGTAATTTTTAATAAAGCATTTTCTTTAAAATACCACACACGTGATTGTTGCTTATCCTTTAAAAGAATGTTTCACTCAATCTCCAAGGGGGCCTTTAAAATGAACATACACTAATTTTCTTTTTAAAATAATGTTCCTAATCTATAATATTGTCAATATGAAATAAACTTACCATAAAACAAAAATTTTGTGCCCCATGTGAATAAAACTTTCATAACTTATAAAAGCACAGAATATTTTAAAATTCTATATTTTGTGAATACATAACTGAGGGCACTGTGCTGGTAAAGAGACATTTCTGTTTATAGTTTGAGGTGTGTGTGTGTGTATGTAAGTGATATACATGGTTCATTAATAAGAATCTCACCATGTTATAAGACATATATGAGATTTTTCTGTGTGCATTATATTCTTTAATTTGTGAAGTTTAAAAAATATTTGTATATTACCATGTTAATAGGTAATGAAATACTTTATGTAAACACTTTGTAGAGTTATTTACTATTGCACAGGTATCATTGAGAGTGTATACACTTTAGATCTTTACAGGGCTATTTTTTTTAAACATGTAAATGTATACAGAAATGCCTGGTAACAAGCTCCATAGCTATGATAACATTATAAAATTATGGCTGCCTTTAGAAATTATGTTAACTTCTCAATCTGGAAAGCTCTTCTAGGATTTCCTATTTCAAATCATTGCATAGAAATATCTTCCTGATAAATCAAAAAACAGTAATACCCACGGATTTGGTTGGCTTTCTGAATCTTCATTGACACAGATACCAGAACCAAATGACACTAGCCAAAACTCACTTTTTGACTCCCAAGGAGAAAGAATAGCAATTAAAACATGTTTCTGTTTACTCTGAAATGCTTTATCAAAATCTTCAGGGAGGTAGTTGGGGCATGAGGCAATCTTATCTTAAAAAGAAAAAAGAAATAATAAGGTGACCCAGCAGGTTTTGTTGTCACATTTCCTTCAAGTCTGCCTCAGGGAATTCTAAGTATGAGGACCATCTTTTCAACCCTTTGAGATTTGATAGTGACATCTTGGGCAAGTTATCTCTCTATACATTCCTTTAATTCAGTGGAGATAAATATCAACCATTATCAGAAAGAAAAGTGCCTAGATAAATGAACCTTCAAATACTTATTACAAAAACTGGCTTCAGTAGACATGGGAAATGAAACAAAATTCACAGAAGCCATTTTGAAATAATTTTGAAATGATTTTCCTTAAAATCATAATTTCTTAGTGTCTTACATGGACATGGATTTTTGTCCAGAATACTCTTGTCTAATGGATGCCATACTTCATTACAATAGCTTTAAAATAAGAATGAGTCACAATATAGAGGTAACCTCTAATCTCTTTTTGTAAAAATTGCCTAGTATACTAATAAAAATGGCTAAGTAAATGGAATGAGCAACTTCTTGGAAAAGGAAGAATTTCATAAACATCTATTTTGGACATGTCAGCAACATCTTGTTACCAGATTAACTTGTTAGATAAAATGTCTGTTGCTTACACCATATACAAATATTTTAAAACTCCACAGAGATATTACATTTTTGTTTATATATTCAATAGAGTTGATTATACTAAATATAATTAAATATGATACATGCTATAATATTTAATGTAATACTAAATATATAAAATATTAAAAATGTAACAAATTCATTAATTTTAATGTGTGAAATGTATATATATGAATTATATATTTGATATGAATATGAAGTATTTTAAATGATGAAGTCAATTTGTGTTAATGACTTATAAAAACTTACACTTGGATAAATAATTTATATCTTTAGAGAAAAAGTTATGAGAATATAAATATATCAGCTTATTAATAGTCTATATCCTTAAGAGGTGGGAGTAGGAACATAAATTGAATTTGTATCTATTATACTTGCATATTGTTCACTTATTTTATAACAAGTATTGTTATTTCTGTGATTAAGTAACATATTTATAAGGTATATATTGCAGTGCCTGGTCCTAGCGAGTACTTCCAACATTTTTGCTGGATGAATGAATGAGTATTAATATTTTGTTGTTCTGCCCCTTTCTTGGTCAAGGAGAGAGGAAAAGGAAAGTAGCCAATTTCAAAGTTGCTGTATGAGAGAGAGAGAGGAAAATAGTCAAGGTAAAATACCAGGACCTAATGCCTATGGGTAGTCAGCACCTATCAATTTATAGGGTGAAGCATATAAAGGAGTATAAAGACAGGTAGAGGAAAGCCTGGGCTATTTCATTCTTGGAAACAGGTCTCTAGAGCTCTGAGAAGGATTTTAAAAGTGCATGCTTTTCCTTTTCCCATACTGCCTCTCATCATTATTTAAGGGAAGTGGGTGGTAAGTACATGGAATAAACTTCCCGCTGTAGCATATGTTTAGGTCATGGAACATTTTTAAGCCAAACCATTTTGACTTTTCAATATCTTAAAAATTTGAATAACTCATGCTTCCTCCAATTTCTTAACTATTCACCTCCCACAAATAAGATGAGCAAACATAAAAAACCAGTATACAACAAAATTACAAATGAAAACAAATTACTTCTTGCATCACTTACAGTACTGGATATTCTAAACACATTAATTACTACCTTTCCCTCTGCCTCATCTGATGAGCTAGGAAATATTCTCAGCTCCATTTTTAAGAGAAGGAAATGACCACTCTTTCTACAGGAATTACCAATGGACAGATTATATTTTAGATACTTGAATTTTAAATTCTCTTGAAAAGCATTAGCTATCAATGTCCGACACTGACAAATATTTACTAAAAGCTCATTCAGAATACCAAATGGTGGTGTATACTGTGGGCATGAGATAAGGGGTATATTAGTTTTGTATGGTTGTTAAAACAAGTTACCACAAATTTAGTGGATTAAAAATGAGTTTTAAGTAACACTGGTTTCCAGAACCAGGTTGTGACTTATCAAGTGAAATAAGATGATAATTTATTGATCTTTATATTTATATTGATCTTTATGAAACTGTCTTTGTATTTATGAAAACTTTGCCTAAAGACTTTGCATACAGTAAATATTCAATAAATGTTAGTTGAATTCAAGTAACATATAATGATAGATATAGTATCTGTTAGGCAAAATCCATCCCTTGAGGTTTCCATCTGTCATGCTACAGGACTTGTGAAGTAATTGCATATTATATCATGGAAAGGATTAAGGAATGGGTTTTACTAGGGAAAAGAAACTTTTACATAGAAAAGAAAACTAGCGGGGCTGGGGATGTGGCTCAAGCGGTAGCGCGCTCGCCTGGCATGCGTGCGGCCCGGGTTCGTTCCTCAGCACCACATACCAACAAAGATGTTGTGTCCGCCGAGAACTAAAAATAAAAGAAAAGTAGGAGTTAGCATGACTTTCCTTGATCTTCCCATCATGCTTTTGAGAGGCTTGCATGGCATAGGGTAGAGTGGGAGCCATAGGAGAGTGTGTGTGTATGTGTGTGTGTGTGTGTGTGTATTCTGGTGGACAGACCTCATGCTCACTTCAATTGGTCTCACTTAGAGTGCAATGCTGGAAACTAGTTCATCTGTGGGAGGACACACAGGCAGCTTAGCACCAGGCAGTCTAGATTTGGGGGTACCAGCTGCTAACAAGTTATCTGGGAATGCCAGCTGCCCAGCACCAGGACACTTCAAGCCTGTAGGATGTTATAGCCTCCCATGCTGAGGGCAGGGAGATACCAGTGCCTAGGGAATCTGGGTTTAGTTGCAGCCTTCTATCTGAGGTATGGAATAAAGCACCTTTCTCTTCTTCGCTATCCTAAGAAGTTCCTTGTACAAGTTACCCGGGAAAGGCTCCCAGATCTCTTTCAGATAAGCCCGATTGTTGCCACATCAACTGTTTCCTGTTGTGTACTATTTGAGGTATAGACTAAACCACCTTTCTCTTGGTTCCCCTTTCTATGAGTTTTTTGTTCAGAGACCATTTGAGTGTTATTACATGTTAGGTGCTGCGAGAAGTAAAGGGGAAATATAAATAAAAAGCCTAGTCTTTGCTCACAAAGTGCTTACTGTCCAATGAAGCTCTGTTCTAAAATAATTAACCCAGGAAGCAAATTTCGAAATTATATGTAGTTTTGTTTTAGGCAAAAAATTAAAAAAAAATTAATGGTAATTTATTAGTCAAATTAACAAGGAGAATAAAACCAGTTATTAGAAATAAAATGGAACAAATATTTGTGGTAAACAGTGATCTCTATGAATATAATCCATTTTCCTTGAATGAAATATAATCCATTTTTTTAAAAAAATTAAAATCCTATTTTTATTTTTAACTTTGAAATCATTCCTTTTACCTACGGAGCCTCTTTGTATATTCATTAGAATTAAATGGCTATGTAGTCATTTTGAAACAAACACAAAAATACTGAAGCATATGTTTTCTCACAATTTATTAATATAACAGTGTCTTTGGATTTCTAAGAATTAAAGTCAGTGAGATGCCTGAGGACAAGCTATTTCCAACAGTAAAACTTGATATATTAACATAACTTCAAGAGATGAGCTTTTGCCATGACTGTGTTGATTGGACCCATGGTTGTGCAGCAGTCTCTCTGGGTGCCCATCTCTGGGGCTCAGCTGTTTTCTCCAAATCTGGGAAAGGCTGAGGTATGAGTTTCACATCTTCAGTCCCTAGAATGACAGTGAGCCTCAGGATAGCTCTAGAAGTACTCTGGACAGTTCAAATTTACCCTTTTCTCTGGGATGCATCACATAGATTATTCCTGAAGTGAATTTATTAAAGGACATGATAAAGATCACAAGGGTACACTAAGGACAAAAAAAAAGCAATAATCAACAGAGGTGAATTATGATTGTCAAGATATGGAGAATAGACTTGAAACCAACACTTACTTAGAACTTTTTATTTAAAACACTCAGCTTTTGTTACTCCATATTTTATACCTCCTCTCCCAGGAGTAAATGGATGCCCTATTTTGAGATTGTCCCTACAACTATTGCCCAATTTTTTAGTATTTTTGTTTTGACATTAAAATATATAGTCCAATGTTCCCATAATTCCCTATGATGTATGTGAAAGAATCTGGCATAGTTGGGAATGAGGGCAGAGCTGGTATCTTTGATATATTTTAGTTCCTGTACCCAATAGGATCTCTGCAAATGCTAGAGGATGAGAAAAATATTATTTGGATAGCAGAAAAGTCTATAGTTGAACCTTTTGTCCAAATATATTGAAGTTCTTTATAAAACTCAGCCTTATTATTTATAGATTTATTAGTACTTTTAAAGAATAGATAAATATTAAATCCAAGGCAAATCTTCATTTCTCTTCAGTTTTTTTCCAAGAATCACTGTTTTGTGTTTAGATTGCATCCGTACAATAAAAGATGAAGAAAAGTACACTGATCAAGTCCATTTAATCTCTTTTTGTAATTTGTTTTATTTAGTTACAATGATCTTGACATATACATTTGAATCAGATGGGGTATAATTTCTCATTTTTCTGAGTGTACAGGTTGCAGAATCACATTGGTCATACAGTCACGTGTATACATACAGTGAGATGTATACACGTGACTGTATACATCTCATAATAATGTCTATTTTATTCTGCTGTCCTTCTTATCCCCCCTTCCCCTCCCTTCCCTTCCCATAGAAGATTACCACTAAATAGGGAAGAGAGGTGGGAGGGAAAGGGAGGGAGAAGGGGAATTGCACGGAAGATGGAAGGAGACCCTCATCGTTATTCAGAATACATGTATGATGATGTGAGGGGGAAAAAAAGAAGTGTGTCACATTTAATATCTTTTCACTAAGTATAATTTGGATACAGGAGGGATAGTAGGTTTTATTGTATTCAGTCTAGGCATCAGCTGGTTACTCTTTGCCACATGCATCAAGAATATTGGAGAGTAGTGAAAATCTTGACGTGCATTGGTTCACATCTGAGCCCACTGAACATGTCATGGTGATCCCCCAACTTTTGCAAATTTGGGCCTACAAATACAAATGTACTTGCCCAAAGCATAGGATTCGGAATCAGATAAATGTTAGATAATTGAGTGAGTTTAGACAATTGATCTAGCTGAACTTTAGTTATTTCAAGTATAAAATGAGAGTAATGGTAACATCTATACTATATAATCTTTGTTAGGATAATTAGTTCTTAATATAGTTCTTACTTAGAACATTAAAGAAATAAAAGCTACTGTTCTACATTCTGACTGAAAGTTCTCATAGAATATGAGAGTATGGGCTAGAAGTGAGGGGAATGAGAACTACCTGAGAGTTTGAGAGAGACTTCCGGAAGTAGGAGCAACTGAGTTGATTGAACATTGTTAAGATCCAGAACTCTGCTCATACAAAGCGACCTAGCAGACTGATAGAAAAAACATTAAAAAGCAGAAATAAAAAGCTATGATAAGATAGTTATCTGAATTTAGACATGTAAATCACTAAGCCCAGGATGATACCTTTATACATTTCTTATGTGTTAACAAATATTAGTTCCACTCTCTTCTCCATCTGTGGTGTTTGTGGAAAGTGGGGCTGGGCATAGGTCAAAGAGTACAGACTTCATATGAAAAGATTTCAGTACTCAGAGATAGAGAAAGAGCAGACCAGATGGTGAAAAAGTCCTATTTAAAGGAACAGAGATGAGAGGCATGTTCAAAATATAAAACATTCCAGTTTGACTAGATCACAAAGTACCCAAGAGTGAAGCAAAAGATGTAAGGCTAAAAAACTAGGATAGAGACAGATCATGTGGACTTGTTATGCCAGGTTAGGTGTGATTATAAAATAAAAATGAAAGGATATTGGGCTGAGGTTGTGCTCAGTGGTAGAGCACTTGCTTAGCATGAGCAAGGCCCTGGGTTTGATCCATAGCACCACACACAAATAAATAAAGATATTGTGTCCAATTAAAAAAATAAATATTAAAAAAAAGTCATTTTGTGTAATGACTATCACCCATTTGGGCCAATGAAGACGTGGAAATTGATGACCTACATGCAATTTAATAATGGGGATCATGCTAATATCATCAATTTCAGGAGAAGAATGTATGCAATTGGAGATAGCAAGCCATCTGATAGAATTGCTTCTTTAATAATCAGTCATTTTCCCCATTTTAAAAAATTATTTTTAAATAATTCACTATTTGGTAAAATATAGGAAATTCAATTAAAATTTTTTTATAATTAAAAAATCTGGATCTGAGAAGGTATGTCTGGGCTCTGACTCATCTCACCACTTCTATTGTAAATGGACACAATATCTTTATTTTATTTATTTTTATGTGGCACTGAGGATGGAACACAGTGCCACACAAGTGCTTTACCACTGAACTACACCCTCAACCTCAGAAATGCTATTTGTCATATGAAATATCATTTTAGAGACAAAAATGCTTTAAATGTTATAAATGACATAATGATTACTAATTACCTGAAAATTAATTTATTATATGAAAACATTAATGAAAATATTAATGCTAGCAATTTTTTAGCCTTAATGAAAATTTTTTTCAGAAAATTAAGTAAAAATTATGTATCTTTAAGATAGCAACCGAAATGGGTTATTTTCTACATATAATAGACTATAACAAATGAAAAATTAGTGATAATTTTCTAATCATTTATTAAAGGCAATTTTATATACTATTTAAAATATTTTATCATCACTCAAATTTTAAAACTCATCAATATAGAAACATTATGAAATAAATGTACGTTAGTGATAAGGACACAGTATGAAGAACACAGACTTTTTCTAAACATCTATGATTTTAACATTTACTAATATGTATCTTAATATCAGTAATTTTTGTGATATCATTAGCCTGGATCTCTTAAAGGGAGGCAAAAATCCTCATCATAACTTTCTTGAATTTAGGCTGAACTTTCCATGAGTCTGAATAGTGCCTACTCTGAGAAGGGATGGCTGGGTTCTGACTCATCTCACCACTTATCTTTTCTTGTGGTTTAGGCAAATCTCTGAGCCTCCATTTTCTCTGCACTCAATAGCAGTTAATAATACCATCACTTACATGGTTTTTGTGAGGACTAAAATATAAAATAATTGCTTTTTGTGTTCTGTGAAAACGCTATTGAGTGCTAAACAGACAGAACAATTTCAAGTGCATTTGGCATACAAATGAACTGGCTGCTTCCAGAATCCAGTTTTACAATAGGCATACATGATGAGATACTCTTAAGAAAGTTTTCATGCATTTATCAATGTCAACAGATTATTATTGTGAGTCTACTATAAAAGGCCTGAGGCATAAGTGAAGAATAGAAACATGTGTCGTCCTGAAATTTATGAAGTAGTGAAAAAAATGTCTTTCAGTTTCAGAGTTCTATCCCTTTGTCCAAGGAGGTAGACCTGGATATTGACCAACATCACAATAATGAACTAACTATCCAATGTATTTTATGAATGTATGAGCTTCCAGAATATAATACACTGAAGGCATCAGGTATTCATCTTCAAACTTCAAAAGAAATCACATTTATCCTTATCAACTTACAAAATCCTTTGCTGTAGAAATTGGGCAGACAGAATGAGATGAGCTATAAACTATTATTAACCATTGTTAATACAGGTTTTTAGCTCACAAATCAAATTACATTTTGTTCTAATGCTAGGATTGGACTTTTTTACTATTTTCTTGATGTTAAACGGTTACCTATTTACATGAGATTTAAAAACTAACAGTACTTTGCATCTTTGTGGTGAATTATGTTCTAAATTAATGATGTTTCAGACATGCAGAAAGAGACAATGTGAAAGATTCTGACCAATCAACATAAACCCTTTAGAAGATGAAGAATGGCATATTTAGAATCAGGATTACCTAGCAATATTGTCTAAATTTTAAGTGTAATATGGTGTATGTCGTATCTCCCTCATGCGTTGTAACAACCACTGTCAGCATTACTTGAAATAAAGCAATTTTGCTTAGAAAAGTAATGAATCTACAGTGAAGTAAATATAGAAATGATGGCATTCTAAAGGAATTATAGGCGAGTATCAGGATTGCATAAGGAACACTTAAATGACACATTGACATAGTGATGACAATATAATCTTCAGGGATGATCTTCAGTATCTATATATTGCCACAAATTATATGCTTAATATCCCTAATCTGCCAAAAAGTAAGACTTTGAGCAGTTTTGGATTAAAATAGATGCTATAATGTGGACTATACTTTGTTGTGAGTGAACAAATTCAGCTTTAGCAACTGTCTTGACTAATATATTTACTCTGAATTTGATTAAAAATACCTTTCTGTACAAAATCTGTATATTATCACTCGCATATCAGTACCTCCCCACCACCACCTTGCAGTTCTCCTGCAGTGAACATTGTAAGCATCATTTAAAATAAATAATTCCTTTTTGATATGAAAATCATATGAGCTTTTCTCAAAGAAGTACTTAATAAAAGGCATTTCTGTGATTCTCTAAAGCCTCTTGGAAAATAAGTTATGAATATTGAAGATGAACCAATTTATTTGTAGCTCTATCCCTGTGTGCTTGTAAAGGATTAACATTATACTTTCTTTTTTCTTAAGCAATTTTTTTGTACATATTATTAAAATTTATAGAAATATCTTTAGTTCTTTAATCTGAGGAGGTGTGTGCGTGTGTGTGCACATGCGCGTGCATGTGTGCTACTCAGTATTTCATTTTGTAGAACTACAGACACAATTAGGACAAAGAAACTGATTTCTTATGTCAAATTATGAAATGAAATTGTATTCATGTAAAAACTTTTAAACTACTTTAGTAATGTAAAATTAATATATAATAAAGTATACATATTTTAAGTGTACAAATTAGTATGTTTTAACATAAATATATACACTTAAAAATATCTCAGTCAAGACAATGACCATACCCATCTTCACCCAATAGTTTCCTTGATCTGTGCTTTGATAATTCCTCCTCTGCCCTTCTTGTCCCCAGCTTCTCCTTCATAGGCAACCATTAGTCTACTGTCACTAGGCCGTATATATTTCATCTGGATACTTATATATCAGATGTTATATGTTTATTTTTGTCTTTGATCTTTTATTCAACACAGTTATGAGATTCATCAGTGTAGTGTGATACTGAGTAATATCCATTGTAGGCATATGCTACAGTTTATCCATTCACATTTTGATGGACATTTAGGCTGCTTCTGACTTATGCTATTAAAAATAAAGTTTTATGAACATTCACATATATAAGTCTTTGCATCATGTCATGCTTTGATTTCTCTTGAACAAACTGAATGGAATGGCTGGATGACAGATGTGTTTTGGTTTTATGAAACCATGACATGGTTTTTCCAAAGTGAACATAACTATTTTTCATTCCTACCAACAAGGTAGGAGAGTTATATACATTGTTATTTTGTCTCTTAAAGTTTACTTTGGACTCTTTTAATGTCTCTTCATTTTTAGACACATGAAAAGCAGTTATAATGTCTTTTTAAATGCCTTTGTCTGCCAATCCTGACATCCATGCCAGATTTGTATCAGTTTTGTTGGTTTACCTAGTTCCATTTTTCCTGCTTCTTTGAAAATCTGGTAATTTTTTAAAAAAGGAAATCTAGACATGAATTTTATATTTCATGTATCAAATCCTTTAAAAATTTTCTGTAAGTTTTTCTGAGCTTTGTTCTGGGATATAGTTAATTAGAAATGAGTTCATCCTACTGGGCCTTGCTTTAAGACCTGTTAGGTAGGACAAGAGTAGTGCTCATTCTACCACTAGGACTCCCACTGCTCAGGAAAGGTCAAGGCCCTTCAGTGTTTTCTCTGTCTTGTTTTTGTTGAGATTTTCTGTTCTGACAGGTGGGAGCAGAATTGGGCCTCTAGTCTTTTGAGTGATTTATTGCCCCTGGTCTTAGGTAGTCCCCCATTTGCTATTGAATACTCAAGAAGGTAGAAGAGTGACTTCTCTTTATCTATCTGTATCCTTCCTTTTAGTGATTCTTAAAACAGGATCTATATTTCTTATCATAACTACTAGGTATCCAGAGTAATGTCTATAATTTTTTAGCAGTACTTATACTTTTGAAAATCAATGAGACTTTAACTGCTTTTGCTTTTCCCATCAAATAAACTGAATGCTTGAAATACAACTAGAAGAGTTTGATTTTTATTTGCTGTATTATTTTAGCAGTTTTCCTCTCACCTATTTTTAGATGAAAATATTGGGAGAGGCTCAATATTAAAAAAACATAAATAATAGATCTTATTCGTAGGTATTTATCAAGGTGGGAAATTTATTAGAAAGTCAACTAATGAGAACAAATGAGGGCACTGTGATAGGTGGAAATGCAGTCTTATATGAAGCATTCAATTTATTTCTATATTGGCATCCCCCCCCGCCCCTGCAGTAACCAGAAAATTCTAAATCTTGGCAGCATAATTCCTTGTAGGCAGAACCTACGTAAATGGAGATATTTTGGTAAATTTGCTTTCAGACAGAAGCTCAGTCTTCAGACCTGAGTCTTAGTTGGCTGGTGCCAATGCCCAATGCCTAAGAACAGGCTAGAACGCCTCTGCTGAGCCAAGAAAATTTTCTGTTTGGCCCTTCAGAAGGAGGGACTCGCAGGTTGGGATGTTCTTCATGAACTGGAGAGAGGAAAAGAGGTTCTTGAGTGGCTAAGCACCAGGTTATTGGAAGAGACTCAATTTTCTAATGAGAATATTTAGAGTCTGTGGAAATGTGTGTTGTAAATACCCCCCCCCCCGCCCTTTATCCATTTCTCCAGTGAAGCTTTCGTGGCTCTCACTAATGCTTATCAGTGAGTGGATTTCCTTGGAGAGCATAAAGATTAATTATTCACCTAGATAGAAAGGCCAGACAGATAGTATAGGCAAACTGACATCTAGAACCTATGAATACTTTTTGGTTTATTTTTATTGATTTTAATACTTTGTCTCTCTATGTCATCTTATCTTTAAATAACACTAAAATAAATTTTAAGAAACAGTAAGGCATTTTGATTTCAAAGCTGATTGCAAGAATTCTTTAATTAGTAAATGTTTAAGGGAAGAAAATTGATGAATATGCTCCCCATTCATTGTAAATCTTCATTGTTTGGTTAAAAATACTTTTAAAGTTTAACTTGTAGTGTTTTGTATGTTATTTAAATTTTTTTTTTTTTTTTGGATATCTTAGGGCTTGTCTCTATTAGAGGCTTTCAAATGAGTGAAAATTGTTCTGTTTTGCCTACTGAGTACAGAAGTTTTTCTCATTTTCTAAAGCCAAAGTAAAAATTACCATAATGTCACATTTATTTGTGTAAGGCAAAGTATATGCATGCTATTAAAATTATTAGCATAATAATCAGGATAATAAAGCTATAATGATAAACAAATTTAGTCAATGTACTTTTATTTTATTTTTTTTGGAACTGGGGATTGAACTCAGGGGCACTCAATAACTAGGCCACATCTCCAGCCCTATTTTGTATTTTATTTAGACACAAGGGTCTCACTGAATTGCTTAGCACCTCACCATTGCTGAGGCTGGCTTTGAATTTAGAATATTCCTGCCTCAGCCTCCTCAGCTGCTGGGATTACAGACGTGAGCCATGGCGCCTGGCACTAATGCACCTTTTATCAAAAAAAAACAAAAAACAAAAAACCTGATGTATTATTTCATTTGATTTACTTGAATTATATTTTTGTCCTAAGTAACCAATGATTTTTTTGTTAAATTCTGGAACTCATTATTCAAAGCTACCTCAGAAAAGTTCATACTTTTAAAATATGGATAAATTTTCTTTTTTTTTTTTTTTAGAATTTTAACATTTATTTTTTCTTAGTTCTCGGCAGACACAACATCTTTGTTGGTATGTGGTGCTGCTGAGGATCGAACCCGGGCCACACACATGCTAGGCGAGCGCGCTACCGCTTGAGCCACATCCCCAGCCCCTGGATAAATTTTCTATTATCAACATTTTTATTTCTTAACTTCTTGTGGTTTGGGGGATTAAACTCGGGCCCTTTCTCATGCTAGGCAAGTGCTATACCACTGAGCTACACTTTTGAAAGCAGCTGCTCTAGAATAGTGCTTTTTCATACAACACAATTTCTAGCTAACCATAGTAACAAATAAACCAATGGCCCATTTTTAGTGACAAGCAATATTCTTTCATTTTATTGAGGAAAACATTTTAAAAATCATAAATAAAAAAATCATTCAAATACCTTGGTCGAGTAGGTATTAAAACTATTCATAATATAATGTTATCTCAGAGGAGTTATGCACATGCTTATATTTTGTGCTGATGTTTACTCCATGAATTGAATATGGAAGGAACAGTTTAAAATAGTCATGCCTGATATCTAGTTAAACATTGTAAGAGTTCCAATGTGTTTGATTTTTTTTTTTTTTTTGAGGTGTAAGTTCAGGCTTGGACTAAAAAAGCTGTTGCAGATCAACAACCATTCCAGTTAATGATATATTTATAAAACTTTTGTATATGCATAGAGAAATAACAAATTATTTATCATAGGTTTTATTCCAAAATAAGGAGCCTGATAGTACAAGTTAATGGATGGTGCTCCCCAATGTGAGAAAGTTTTCTGGCATATATTAACTATAAATGACTATTAATTACAGATCAAAAATATAAATTTTTAAAAAGAGATGTTCAAATCAAATATTAATAGAAACCCTGAAGCACTCTTGTGGAATCCTTGGAAGAACACAATTTTAAATCTATAGAAATGAAAGTTTTCTAAGGCCTCTTGTGCGGCCACTGTTTCTAAATGTCTATTTTTGTAGAGAGTGAGTGGAAGTGAACCATTTTGCTTAAAATCCTAGGTATTATTTTTCCTTCAGGTATCAAGTAAATATGGAAAGGTTATTATCATATTTAATCATAATCTGCATCAATAAATTTAAAAGTCACAAGTTTTATTGGAGCTAATACCTTTTTTTCATCTTATTTTCCCAATTATGTTAATATTTCTATTTTGTGTTCATTACTATGCCTTTAAAAGTTTAACATTTTAAAAATCATTTATAAAACAGTCATTCTACTAAGAAAGCACCCACGCTGTAGTCAAATTTACTGTTACTACAGTAACCTGTGGTTACTATGAAAGTAGATGATTGTAGCCATTTGAAATCATGAGCTGGGGCAAATTCATTGGAGGGTAAATTGTATTTCTCTGTAATGTTGGTAGCTAAATGTCTCACACTTAATGGAAGATTCCATATAGCAAGAGATTCTTAATTTAACTTGTATTAATAATATATGGAGAACTATGGAGAGAATATTAATAAGTTCATGTCTGAACATTCTCTTAATGGTATTCTTTAAACAGAAAGCATATAATTCTTCAAGGGTCCACCTCATCTGGTATATCAGGACATTTTTTTAGCATCCTCCAGAGGCTGCCTGTCTCAGTTGGTTCCTCTGCTACTTCAACCCCACCTGGAAGCTTCCTTGCATCCTTCCTCCTGGAACTTGGGGTTGTTTCATGTTTCACATGATGCCATTACTAACATTTTGAACTCAGAAAATGCCAGTTCTTTTTACTATTCCATTACTTAATTCTCCACAAAAGAATGAACCTAACACAACATTCTAGCATTTTTTTTTAAAGCTTGGACTAATGAAAAATGTATGGATCCTAAACAACCATTATAATAGGAAAACTGGAACTACCAAAACCCATAAATGTCTATGCTTCAATCTAGCAACTGCACTTTGGTTTCTTCTTTATCCTGAAGAAATATTGGCACATATGTTACTTGCACAAGGTTGTTCATTGCAGTATTATAAAAAATTGCAAAAGAGTGGGCATGAGCCATATTTCTACCCATCAAAAACTTGTTAAATATATCATCTTGCATCCATAAGGTAGAAGAATATGTAGCTGTTAAGAGTGAGAGGGAATTTATTATCTACCAATATGGAAAGTTACACAGAGCGTACTGAAGTGAAAAACAATCAAAATTCAATATAATTTTCATAATATGCTACCTTCTGGATAAAAAGAAAAAGTGGCTATGTTCAAATTTGTTTAAACTATCTTTAAAAGAAATCCTAAAAACATAGAATATGGGTTATTAATCAGGGAAGTTTGTATCTATTGACTTCAAAAGGTGATTACCTATATTTAGATTTTCCTGGTTTTTAAGCACAGATTCCTTTTTAAACTATAAATCAAAAATGCAGGTTACACACCAATTTAAAATTTCTTTGAGAATTTCTCCCTTCTGCCCTGTTTTTTCCTTCTTTACACCTTGTTCCTCCTTTCCTGATTGTCTAGTTTCTACATTCCTCATATCGCCTATCACCCTATTTTACAAATCCTTTACACTTTTCCTTCCTG
The DNA here is from genome assembly GCF_052094955.1 of Ictidomys tridecemlineatus. Taxonomy (NCBI): domain Eukaryota; kingdom Metazoa; phylum Chordata; class Mammalia; order Rodentia; family Sciuridae; genus Ictidomys; species Ictidomys tridecemlineatus. Next base: position 160,444,742 of record NC_135478.1, on the reverse strand, counting down.
ATTACTCATATAAATTTAAAATTCCATCTTTGCTATTTCACAACTTGGTTTCCCTTTGCCTTTTCCACACATATGCAGAATGTTTCATTGGGTAAATTCTTTCTCAAAACAAAGATTCATGAGAATTTTGACAAACAATTCCCTCACTTGTGCAGATAAAAGAGTTACTGCCTGCCTTTCAGAAGACCGGAATTCAAATATTACTGTGCTATAGTAATAGAAAAACCTAAAGCAAACGAAAGATACAGATGAAATGGGAAGGGATGAAAGAAGGAAGGAAAGCAGGCTAGAAGAGGGCCTTCTTTCTAGCAACTGCATTGAGTGAAGGCCACTTCTTTGTTCCTCATCTTGGTAAAATGGGGTCAAAGTCTCTGATTTATTTATTTACATTTTTCCTGGGCTCCCCTCTGACATTTATTAAAGGCTAATCAGGTATAAAGATATTAACATTAAATTATTTTCCAGAGTAAAATAAGTAAGAATTTATAGCTATTGAAAAGAAAATTAGTCTTGTCCTTAACTTTAGGAGCTATTAATTCAGATAATGAATCTGGCAAGAAGCAAACAGCGTGAAGGAAAATCATTAGGACAAAATTGATTTTAGTTAGTTTAAGAGTCACAGGTTTGTATGTATGAGACAAATTTACTAAATAAAAGATGTTCTCTAATACAAGAAGTACTTGGTATTAGATGTTTATTCATATTGATTGTATGGTTAATATCTACATCATAGATATAGAATCCAAGGAGTGTAATTATAAATACATTTTAGTGGGCTGGAAGTTTGGATCATTCTAGAATGTGTGCAGGACTAAACTTAATATTTAGAGCAATGTAAAAAATTGTAGAATGACAATGAATATTCTGGAAATATGATATTCATGTGCCACTTCATCTCTTTATTTTCATGTCTGGTATTTTAACATATTAATGGGTCAATTTTTTTAGGAGAAGTTATTTTGTATTAACTGTCCTTATTCCGTTGTAATGACTCAATTATAGTAGACTTTTTTAAAAAATTTGTTTTTGTTGTTGTTGTACCCAGGATTAAACCTGGGCACATTTGGTCACTGAGCTACATCCCAGCCCCTTTTATTTTTTATTTTGAGACAAAGGTCTAAATACCTGACGTTGGCCTTGAACTTGATCTTCCTGCCTCAGCCTCCTGAGTATCTGGGATCACAGGTGAACACCACAATGGTCAGATAGTGTATTTTTTCATACATATTTTAAAATACATTTCCTGCTTTGTTTCTTCCTCAGTAACAAGTGCAATATGCTGCAGAGACTGCTCAATACATACTTTCTCAGTTTGTCTTTATTGATGCCAGAGATGAAATGAATTGCTTCATCATTTCTGGGGCAATATATTCTTATTGTGTCTTTTGGTCCTGGTTTTGGAAGTCATATGCTTCTAAAAATGACAGTACACAGCATTTGTATTTAGGAGTAATTTGAAAGTGAATACTTCCATTTTGCACAATTGCTATCGTTTCCTTACCTTATTTTTTTGCTGCTGGCAAAATTTACATATATACATAAATATATATTTTCCAGTTTTTATATTTTAATTTTTTAGCATTATCCTCCATGCATTCTAAAGTCCACCATTAATACAAGTGTATGATAATGGATATATATATGTGTGTGTGTGTGTGTGTGTGTGTGTGTGTGTGTGTGTGTGTGTGTGTGTATAAAACCTCAGGTATTTGGTACAGCAATGAACAGCTGAGTAACACACCTACTTAATAAAACCAAAGAATCCACCCACATTCTCATAATTTCTATGTATGTGTGAACTAAATTTCCAAACTAAATTATTGAAGGAAATATTCCAATACATATGTTTGGAGTAGAAGTTTCAAATGAAGAAAACTAAGATATTACCCCTCTAAAACTTAAAGCTACTCTGTAGTACCTAAATAACAGGCCATTTACCATAAAAGAAGCAATATAGTCAGTGAAGTCTCTGTTCTTATGCACATGAATATGGAAAATGATTCTTTATTTAGGATTCCTAATATTAGCTCTTTTTCCTGGGTGGTTGGGTACCTCTATAATATTACATTGAGCATACAGCCATGCCTCTCCTTCCAAATTTGAGTGTTATGTAGAATGCTAACAACTTGCATAACTTGTGGGGTTTTTTTTGGAAGTTTTTCCAAACACAGTTTTGCCCCTGTTCCTTTTCCTTGCGGTAGTATTGTGTTTCCATTCCAGGATATTCTTAAATATCTTGGACAGATGAAGAGCAAGCTGTGCTGTCTGTGAATGTGGCCTTGTTTCCTGTTTGAAGAGTGTGCAGTCACGTGCTTCTGAAATGGGAAAATTGGACACATCTGTACTTGGGAATCTTGTCAGTGAAGATGCATTTGCTTCATAAATGTTACATAGTAAACAGTTAATTCATTCTCAGGGTACAGCATCTTACTCTTAAAAACAAGTTTACCCACTGGGAATCTTTTGATCACTGTTGAATTAAGAAACCCTGCTTACATCTTTTAAGAAGAAACATGCTGTAATTGGTCAAAAGTTTGAATCTTTTACATTTACATCAATAACCTTCCAATAGACTATAGTTCCATTTGTAGAATTTGTGAAAGGAACGACAAGAATTTTTAAATTATATATATATATATATTTTATGGAATTATATATATATATATATTTTATGGAATTATATATATATATATATATTTTATGGAAATATATATATATTTTATGGAAATATATATATATTTTATGGAAATATATATATATTTTATGGAAATATATATATATATATATATATATATATATATATATATATATATATACTTTATGGAATGAAAGGCGATGCAGTCATTTCTTATGTTAAATTGAACTAAAGGACAAATTCAGCTTTCTGAATGATACTACTTAGTAACATCACATCTTTTAAGGTCTGATCTTCCTAATCATTCCAATGAATATTCTCCCAGTATATTTTGCATGTAAAAAATGTGCAAGAATTCTCCTTTATTTTTCAGTGTTTAGAAACTTTTGGCTTAAAAAATTGTCATGTCAAAATGAGATTCAAAATATTATAACTTTAAATCAAGTTATGTCAACCTTATCTGTAGTAGTTGGTCTTTCGGTATGGGCAGAGGTACATAGATTAGAAAAAAGAATAAAGTGAAGTTACTGAGGGCATATGGAAGGTCAGGCTGCTTATTTATTTTTTGATTCCTACAGAGGGTGTAGTCCAACGCTGTGAATATAGCAAGTGGTTAACACATTTCTTCAAAAGATTAAATGATAGTGATCTGAACCTTGTTTTTACCAAGCTGTTACTTTCTTATCTTTGCTTACTATATATCCCAAGCTGGTTTCATAATATACTGTTATAACTCACAAGGTTTTTTATGAGTCCAGGATGATATGATACATCAAAGTCTTTTGGAATATAATAAGCTAGTTAATTATGCCAGACAAATGAAAGTCAAGTGTTATTTTCATTACATGTCTTTTTAGATAAGAATCATTCATATATCTGACCAAAAGAGTAAAAACCTTTATTCATCGTATCTCATTATCTATTTTAAAAGATTCAAAGAGAAATGTCTTTTTAAGAGCATGAGGAATGTTATTAAACTATTTTTTCCCAAAGTCATTAATGTTAGAAATTTGCATAATTATTAATATGTTGTCAATGATTGTTTTTTAAAGCAACTACTCTTTGTATGTGTCATTTCTAATTTCTGGTTTGCAATAGGCAAAACAAAGTGTCAATTTGTGATGATACAATGACTCATTAAGTCCATTTTTGCTTTTGTTGAAATTAAAAACCCATGAATCATTCAATAGTTGTAAATAAAATCACATATTGGACTAAATTATTAAAAGTCGTGGACGGCAGGGAAAAACACTGATGACTCAGTAGACTTAAATCTTTCCTTTTTTTTTTTTTTTGGTACTGAGGATGAAACCCAGGGCCACATCCACTGGGCCAACCACTGGGCCACATCCACAGCCCTTTTTTATATTTTATTTAGAGACCTGGTCTTACTGAGTTGCTAAGTTCCTTGCTAAATTGCTAAGGCTGGCTTTGAACTTGCAATCCTCCTGCCTCAGCCTCTCGAGCCACTGGATTACAGGAATGTGCCCCCGAACCTGGCTCCTTTTAATCTTAATCCCAGTCAGATTAAGATTGGGATTAAGACCTTTCCATCCTTAAAACATACTGTGGTTCAATTCAATTTTTATTATCTAAATCTATTCAGTTTGTTCTCTATTTGTGGAAGAAGCAAGAGGTAACAGAGAAATAAATACTTTCCTGGCTTTAACCTTTTGATTTTACTATTATTCTCTCTCATGTACTCTGTGAGAGAATTATAAAAATTAGTTACTTATCCTGGTATATTCTGAAAAGCAGGAGTGTGAGGGGGAGGATCACTTAGTAGGCAAGAGAGAATAGTCTACTCTGGAGTTTCTAATTCTTAAGGTATTAAGCCTTGGGTGGCTGCCATCATTTCCTATTAAAAGATTATTGAAGAAGAATTCATATAGCCCTAGGTTCTGAACCAGTCCAGGAAAATATTTATATCCTCTTAAAATCTTAGGGAAGAGAAAAAATGTTTAGAACAATGAGACTGTTAAATAGAGATAATATGTAATTTCATTTCATAGATACTAAAAAACTCTTTATAACAACAATCCTTTATGATATTCCATCTTATAATTTTGTTGAATTAAATTTTGTAAGCATGGGTATTTTATTTTTCTGGTTCTGGAAAATGAACCCAGGGCTTCATGAATTCTAGGCACATACTCTACCACTCAGCTGCACCATCAGCTAAATTGTTTAGTTTTTATTTGCTTGCTTTAAAAAGATATTTCTCCTACTGTTAAATTATGAATGTTTGTGTCCCTCCAAAATTCATTTGTTGAAATTCTAACAGTGAAGGTGATGCTAGTAGGAGTTGAGGTCTTTAGAAAATGATTAGGTCATAAGGGCAATGGAATTAGTGCCCTTCAAACAGAATCACAGGGGAACTTGTTGACCTGTTGTCTCATGGGGACGTAGCCAGAAGATGCCATCTATGAACCAGAGGGTGGGCCCTCATCAGATACCAGATCTTCCAGCATTTGATCTTGGACTTGCCAGTCTCCTGAGATGTGAGAAAGAAATTTCTGTTGTTTATAAATTGCTCAATTTATAGTATTTTTAAAATATCAGATTGAATAGAGACATCTACTTACATGTTATTTTAAAATTCAGCTTGATTTAAAAAGATTATTTTATCTACTATTTTAATTTCCTGGGTAGTTTCATAAATAATGGATTTAATTAGTAAAGCCTTACAAATTATTATAACTGTTTGGAGAGAATAGCAAAAATATATTTCTTTGACATGGAAAAAGAGCCTTAGAGCTTCCCAGTGAAGGTTAACTGCAAGTTACTGTTGCCATATTCTTATTGTAATATAAAAGTGCCTTTTTATGAGTCATTCCATTTAATATATCTATATATTTATCTCTCTCTCTCTCTATATATATATATATATTTATATATATATATATATATAGAGAGAGAGAGAGAGAGAGAGAGAAAAGACATTAGTGAAAATCACATTTATAAGTAGTTTTTTTAAAAAAACTTTTAAAGTCTTAATTGGCACAACATTATTTTGAGTGAAATTCAGTGTAAGTGAAATTCATGTTTCCCTAGGCTATAAGCTAGGAAATAATCCTCCATGATCACTAATATCTTGCCTCTTTCTCCTTTACTGGGGATCCTGTTTGCAAGACAAGAAATGGTGTTCATTTTCTCTCTGTCTGGAGAGAATTTTACTTAAATACTTTATTAAATACTTAACTACATGTCAAGCTCAATTCTAGGTGCTGGGGACAGAGGAATGAAGGTGACAGACATGTGTTGTGCTTTCATGGTTTTTGCTGGGACGCAGTTGGCCTCTAACTCATCTATGAGGAACTGGGGGCCCCTGGCAAGAGAAGAAACTGGTTCCCACTGTCTTGCTGCCATGATGCCTGCCCAGATATACCACCATTTACAGTGGGAACACAGCTTATGCTCTTGATCTGGATCTCTTATGATGTAATTTGTTGAGCTAATAAATAATACATTCAAAAAAGTATACTTTAAATCTGGCTTTTGATTTAGCACAGTAATATCAAACTCAAGTTTTGCTGATGAGAAATATAACCTTTACAATTTGTCCCTGTAGAGCAAACAATAATCTAATTATGTTGTAAACTTCCTTACAATTGGGTTATTATAGTGTGCATTGACTTTTGTTTTATAGTGCCCAATTAGGAATTCTGATTCTAAATATTGGCTTGTGTTGCCTAATTGACACCCATTCACCCAAATGCAACAAATCTCTAATTAGCTAGAGACCATGACTCACTGAGAAGCAAATGTGATAAATGAAAATAGGATTCCCTTCACTAATTACATGAAAATCTTACAGGATAGTGATCAAGAAAATGACTTTTAGATAGATAATTATAATGCTGAAGAAGCCAAGCATTTGTATATTAAGTGATTGTTGTATGAAGATAAAGAATAATCAGGTTAGGTTAATTTATGTATTATTGGTTTTATCTGAAATTTAATATGTATAGAGGTACTTGAGGCCCAAAGAAAATCAGGGTGGACCTGTTATAAGTCAAACAAAATGTCTAATACAGAGATAGGAAGCTTAATATTGTACAGTGCTTGTAAAGATCCTATTGGAGAAATGTTTTCCAAAGAAGAACCATTTGCATCAGAATCACTGATGTGTGACTTTAAAAATGCAGAGTCCTAGGCCTTAATGAGGCCTGTTGAGTCAGGAACTCTGTGCACAGGGAATAGGACACGTGTGGTTTTTAACAGGTCTTCTTGAGTGAATCTTAGGTATGCTGGAATTGAGAATTATTATTCTAAACCTAGTAGAAACAATTTCCCACCTCCAACTTTAAAGATATAATTTCCAAAGCCTTTGAGCCTCTTCCCTGGAGGTAAGTAATGAGTCTGTGTTGGGACTATGTTATTCTCTTGATTCTCAGCCAGTTCACACAAGCTATAGAAGTCTGGAGAAGCTGTCTCCCAACCTTAAAGCTATAAGGTATTTTTTAAAGTATATTTTGCAGTCATTTAGCACTGTGTTCACTCTGTTGGTGTACTAAAAAGCGGATTCTCAGGCCTCATTTCAGACTTGAAAGATATATAACTCTTTCTCTTAAAATACCTATTAATCTTTCAATTAATATAATTCTTATGAGTGTCATATATTTCTAACATGAGATCCACTATTCTGGACGATGGCTTCAGGGCTGCCAAGACATGCCAAAGACCAGTCCTAGAGTTTGAACTCTGTGTACACTGTCCTTTCAACTTGATACATTTACATTTTCTGTTTCTTACCTTTCTTCTTTGAATAAAATATTCTATCACATACTAATCACATACTATATACTGTGTTCCAGTTGTGAGTTTTTCTGATATCAGCAGGCAAAAATATTTTTTTTGCAATATTTTCCTTCCCCAATATTGTTTTAAGTTCATAATGATCGGGTTGTACTCTAATAATAATAGATTGAATTTCTTTCTCTCTTTTTCAGTCAGGAGTTTCCCTGGGACATGATTTGGAACCTATTTCTCTTTGAATGCCCTGTAGCATCCAGCACCTAACACAACATAAAATGACTCTCATTTTACGTGAACATCTAAATTCCACACTGCCTAAAGGGTACAGATCCAAATTCTCTTGCTTCATCCAGGTGAAGATGGCCTGACATGTGATGTGTCATTTGAAACAATGTCTTCACTCTCCCACTAATGGTTTAGTTAATTATTTTCTTTGACTAATGGGGAATTCTTTCACCCCATCAATGAGCTCTTCAAAGTCTCTGTAGTGCGTATGAAGGGAAATCACATCTTACACATTTCTGTGACTCATGTTTTTATTTCAGGTCTTTGCTTGTAGAAGATTGACACTTGTGCTTAGAACATGTTATCCTCACAGTTTGAGGAAAGCTAGATGAGCAAAACACATTGGCGATCTTTCAAGACATTATAAATTGTATTATGAAATCCCCAAAATTTCCATGAGTGATACTTTGTCTTCATAAATGCTGAACTTAAAATAACAGGTTGATGCTGCTATTTAGAGCTGTGATCATTCAGTCAAAGCTGAGGAACAAAACAAAACAAAACACACATGAAACATTGCTTATACATATTGAAAGCATGTCCAACCCTACAAAACATGAAATGACTTAGTAGTATGTAACTTTTCCTATTAAAAGTTTTTTTTCATCATAGATGGATACAATACCTTAATTTATTTATTTATTTTTATGTGGTGCTGAGGATCAAACCCAGTGCCTCATGCATGCTAGGTGACCGCTGTACCACTGAGCAGTAACTCCAGCCCCACTATCTTTAAACTGGTATATAATGAATTATTTCAGTCTTCCTCTGAGGGACCTCATGGGAAGCTTCAAGTTCTACCATTTCTAGATTTCTGTGTCAAGGCTGTAGGACATTGATAAATTCTCAATAGAACACTGGAAACTGCACAGACTTTTCAGGTTGACACCTTTTGCTCTTATCATTTCTGTCTCTTTTGTCAGTGTCATGCTGCATGAAGTTTATTTGACCCAGGTTCCATTTTCTTGTCCACGAACTTTAGACCAATTGTAAGGCTCTTCTTAAATGCATGTTGTATGGATTGAATAGTATGATACATGAGAACCTGTCAGGATCACTCAGCTACCTGGCTTTTGTGAGGCAGTCTTAAGGTTGTTGATTTCAAGTTTCTGGGAGAAGAAGCCATCTTTGGATCCATATCTAAGAAGAGGCTGGAATCCAATGGCCCTGAGCATTATGAGAAGAATTTCAGTGCTCTGCTGAATTTTCTTACAGATCTGATTGTTATTTAGCATGCCTTTACTTCTCAAGTAGAACAAATTGTTCAAAGTTAAGATGTCGAATTTATCTTAGCTGTTAGCTGAGAATCATGTGCAAGAAAGACTTCATGCCGAACTGCTGTGTATTTTCCAGAACACTGAGATTGGCAATTGGAAGAAATCTTGCATCTGATTCTAATTAAGGTTTTCTTTGTTTCATAACTGGCTTTCACAGACAGAGGAACGTCAAATGCAGTCCCTAAAACAGTATAGAACTTCAAAAAGCTAGATTCACATTCAGCTGTCCTTTCAATAGCTGACAAATTGTTGTTACATCCCCAGTCACAGTCATTATTCTTTTTCTATGGCATAAGTTAAGGTAGACCTTGGGGAATATATACTTAGTTTAATATAACCCCCAATATACTTTTGGAAGAATGCTGAGCTAGTGCAAAAGTGCTGTTATGTGCTTCACTTAAAATCTTTATTTCTTAATCCTTCCATGAAATTTTAATGAATGCCATGAATTTTTTTAAAAGGTTGCATTTCAGAGACCCTTGTATTTTCAAGCTTCCTGACAATCTTACAAATTTCTCTACCAAAAAAGTATTTCTCTACTATAGTACCAGTTCCTTATTGCCTGCTCCTCACCCTCTCTACTGTGCTGGCTCATCTCTCAGTAGGTTTAAAGGTTTTCCTTGCCTTTATCAACACTTTCCCTCCAATAGTGGCAATCGTGTTATATATTTTTTTTAGTTCTGTTAGGACCAGTCTTTCCTCTTTTGCCATTTTCTCTCCTTTTGAATGGTCCAATTAATAGCATTTTAAATACTTGAGCAATGCCCATAAGGAGTTAACAGCTAGATGCCAAGGGAGAAGGAGGAAAAAAGATTTAACTGTTATTTCTACCATTCATGCTCCTGCCAGAAATATCAGCTAAAACACCAGTAGCACTAGAGAAGCACGGGGGTGTGGGAGGTGACTTTCCCAGGAAACCTAATATTTGGTGAAGGAGGCTGCTACTTTTTAAAGAAAAATCTCCGATAGTTTCCCACATTTTTCCTTTATAATAACTTGTTCAGGAAATACCAAGATCAGACGGAAAACTGGCCCTCTTGAAGAGGGAATTAGATAAGGAGATAGCTCAATAAGTCTGAGATCATAAACGGGTTAACACCTCTCTTGGGTACACCTAACACTATAGCAATACATTCATTGCTAGGGGAAAGAAAAACACCAATCAGGAAGTAGGGACCAATACATTTTACATTAAAACAGCTCAAGAAGAACTGAACCATCTATAGAGCACCAGGGGTATCCTTCAGTTGGCTCTAAAATTATAAACCAGATGAGCAAAGCCCTTCAGGTGTGGTTACCGAGATGTGGCTGAATGATAGTGCCTGGCTAATATTTGCAGCCTAAATTCAGGGTGGATGTCAGCCTGCCTGGAAGGTAGAGCTCATCTATGCAACATAAGAGTTAATTCGTCCCTGATGCTGACTGGTTATGCAGCATTACTTGGAGCTCTCTGGGGTATATATTAAAAAACATATATCATACCTACTCATAAGCTGCTTATGCTAAGTTATGTTAGACAAAATTAAATAAATGACACTCAGATTGATTGAAGTGTTAATGTTGAAATAATGTCTTCTAGAATCGTCCTTGAGAATTTGTCCTCATTAGGCATTATTTCCACAATAGTTCCAAGTGACTTGATTAAAAATAACTCACAGAGCACTGTAATAGCTTTCCAACTTACAAATAGAAATCATATTGTGTTTTTATATTATTGGTGTGCAATATGTTCTTTTTAGAAACACATGTTTGTGGAATAGCCATAAGTTTTGAGATACTCTGGAGGTGGATAAAAATGAATAAATTCCTATTATTGGAGTAGTGAAGTATATTTGAAAACATTATCACAAAAATAAGTTTGCTACTTTGAATAAGAGGTCTCTCTCAAGTAGATCAGAACTGTTCCTCTAGCCTAACACTATCATTGTGGTTTTGACATATTTTTTTTTGTATGTGGAAATGCATGGTATAATGTTTAGGATATTTAAAAAATATTTCAGGAATTCCCAGTGTGAAAATACTGTGATATAATTTATTTCATATTTGTAACTAGTTATTTCAAAATGGATGCAAGTTAATTCACTGTAAAAGGCTCTTTGGTAGTTAAAAAAATAAGAAGAAGAAGCTATATTGGGCTAGGGTTGTGGCTCAGCGGTAGAGCACTTGCCTAGCATGTGCGAGGCCCTGGGTTCGATCCTCAGCACCACATAAAAATAAATAAATAAATAAATAAATAAATAAATAAATAAATAAAGATATTGTGTCCAACTACAACTAATATATTTATAAAAGAAGCTATAGTTTGTCCTTTGTTGAGGGTAAAATTAGTGCTTCTTATTATTGGGAGAAGGGGAATATGCCTGTGTTTCATGACATCACATCAAAAAGAGATATATGGTGGGTTTTATAATTTTCAAATAAAAAGAAAATCTAAACCTTTGAAAGATAGTTTTCTCATCTTGGGTCCTAAAGAATATTACATTTTATATGAGATCTTGTAACCATGTCTTCCAAAGAAATTCAATAGCAAAATTATATATAGTCTTTTAAACATAATTATAATTAAACTCAGATAATTTTCTCCAAAGGGTTAAACTAATGATTTTCGAATGCAACATAATTCAAGAATAGAACTCAGAAACACAGGTAATTAGCCAGTACTGTGGTGCATGTCTGTAATCCCAGTGGCTCAGGAGGCTGAGGCAGGAGGATCACAAGTTCAAAGTCAGCCTCAGCAACCGAGCAAGGCCCTGTCTCTAAATAAATGCAAAAGAAGGCTGGGGATGTGGTTCAGTGGTAAGTGCCCCTGGGTTCAATCACTGGTACAACAAACAAAAACAAAACAAAAACAACATAGATAACAAGATGTCCTACTAGAGATTTTTTTTTTTCCAGAAATGTAACTTAGTTGAAAACTGTGCATATAGTGCTAGTCCAGTGAGAAGAGGCAGCCTCCCACACATTTCCTTATTGGGGGTCACTGCAAGGGCCTCTGGACTGGCCTTCTCACACTTTCTCTCATCTCCAAACCATTTGCCACGTGACTACAGGGACCTTAGCTTCAAACTGGATGATTTCAATGCCCTACTTAACATCCTTTAATGCTCCACCCCCAGATTCCACGGTGAAAGGAGTCCTTTATGGTTTCTGCCTTCTCCAGACACCCCTCATCACTTTGCCCCTGTCCTTCCCCTCAAAGTTGGAGAGTCAGCTATCAAAACACTTCTTATTTCCTAGAGAGGTACAAGTTATTTGTTGCTTCCATACATATACCTCTGTCTGGAAATTCCTTCAAAGAGCCTTTGATACCCTTCAAAGAGCCTTTCTCTTCTTACTCCTTCAATGAGGTCGTCTTTAGGAAAATGTCTTGAATCTCCTTAGCTCCTCCTTCTGCAAGCTCACAACACTCTATGCCTGCTTATATCCTAATTGTAGCATATTGTGACATTATCTCACAAATCGTTGCTCTACTAACCTGTATCCCAAGCTGGAATATAAACTCTCAGGAGTTGGACTCTTCATCTTCCTCTGTGTAGCTGGCATATTATGTGCTCAACACAGGTTTGAAACTAACATAATCTTTTTCTTTGAATTCCTCGGATAGTCTGAGAGTTTCACAAAATAACATTCTCAAAAAATGAAATACTTGAGGCCTGGGGTTCAAGCGGTAGTGTGCTCGCCTGGCACGTGGTGTCTGGGTTGGAGCCTCAGCACCACATACAAATAAAGATGTGTCTGCCAAAAACTAAAAAAATAAATATTAAAAAATTCTCTCTCTCTCTCTCTCTCTCTCTCTAAAAAATGAAATACTTGAAGGAATAGATTTTTTAAGAAATGAAAGGATGGTATACAACAAGTCATTATGTATATGACTTGCTTGTATATATATATATAAAATTATATATATATATATATATATATATATATATATATATATATAATTTTAATCTCACTTTTTTTTTGTACCAGGGATTGAATTCAGGGGCACTTGGCCACTGAGCCACATCCCCAGCCCTATCTTATATTTTATTTAAAGACAGGGTCTTACTGAGTTACTTAGCACCTCACTTTTTCTGAGGCTGGCTTTGAACTCTTGATCCTCCTGCCTCAGCTTCCCAAGCTGCTGGGATTATAGGCGTGTGCCACCATGCCTGGTGAAAGTCATTTTTGATGCTAAAGTAGAAGACTCTTTGTTTTATTATTATTATTTTTTGTTTTTTAAATTTTTTTAGATGTAGATGGACACAATATCTTTATTTTATAAATTTACTTTTATGTGGTTCTGAGGATTGAACCCAGTGCCTCATGCATGCAAGGCAAGCACTCTACCACTAAGCTACAACCCCAGCCCTTATTATTACTTTTTATGATATAATATTTGTACATTTTTATGGGGTATGTTATGGTAACTTAATACATGTATATAATGTGTAATCACCAAGTCAGGGTAGCAAGCATTTCTAACTTTTCAAACATTAAATATATTTATATGTTGGAAATTTTGTACATATTCTTCTAGTCATTTTGAAATACATGGTAGATTGTTTGAACCAATAGTTACCTAGTAAAAAACTAAAGAGAACCCAAACTAATTCCTCCTCTTGTGTTTTGGTGTTTAGTGCATGTATTTAACTACTTCTCACCTCTCTCCTTCCACTATTCCCAGTTTCTAGTGACCACTACTCTTCTCTGTTCTATGGGATTGACTTTTTAATTTTCATGAGTGATTTAGAACATGCAATATTTGTATGTTTGGCTGATTTTGTTTAACATAATGACTTTCAGTTCCATCCACGTTGCTGCAAATGACAGAATTTCATTCATTTTTTTATGGCTCAACAGTATTTTATTATATATATATATATTTCACTTTTTAATCCATTCATCCACTGATGGTCCTCTGGGTTGATTCCATATTTTAGCTATTGCAAATAATGCTTCTGTAATAAATATGAGGGTCCAACTATATTTTTGGTATAATGATCTCATTTTCTTTGGATGTATACTCCAGTAGTAGAAGTATCATATGATCTAGCAATTCTATTTTTAGTTTTTTTGAGGAATCTCCATACTATTTTCCATAATGGTTACACTAATTTATATTCCCACCAAAAGTACATGAATTCTACTTTTTCTGCATTCTGCTCTGTAAAAGCTCCTTAGTTTGATTAAATCCCATTCATCTATTTTTATTCTTAAATACAGTTTTTTTTTGGCAGTGATGATGAAAGGAATTGCTTTCTTAATTTCTTTTTTAGAAAGCTCATTATTGATATAAAAATGTGACTTTCATGTGTTGATTTTATATTCTGCAATTTTATTGAAGTTCTTATCAGTTCTAACAGTTTTTTGAGGGATCACTTAGGTTTTTGACTGTATAAAATCACACCTGCAACCATAGGTAATTTAAATTCTTCCTTTCCAGTTTTGATGCCCTTTATTTCCTTCTCTTGCTTAATTGTTCTTGCTAAGATTCCCAGGGCTATATCAAATAAGACTGGTGAAAGCAGGCATACTTGTTTTGTTGCTGGTCTTATAGGAAACACTTTCAGTTTTTCCCTGTTTGATATGATATTTTCTGGGTTTTTATGTATAGTCTTTTAATATCTTGAGGTATGTTCCTTCTATAATTTGTAGAAAATTTTTATCATGAAGGGTTGAATCTTTAAATGTTTTTTCTGTATGTATTGAGATGATTGTATGGTTTTTGCACTTCATTTTTGTTGATGGTTGTACCACATTTTGCCACAGTCCGGCTGCAGCAAAATAACCGGGGGATGATGAACAACTTGTGTACATTGATACAGCAGGAGTGGGAGCCGTTTATTGTAGGACAGGAGGGGTATATATACATTCCACACAGCTTATCTTAATTAGCATAAACTAGATACATCATTCAACCAATAAGAAATCTCCACACTTAATTGCTTGCTGGCCTTACTTCACAAACCGCTCCCTCTGGCATTTTGCCAGGCGCCATCCAGACTTGTTTACAGACTCTAACATTAACCACTCCCTCTGGCAAAATGCCAGGCACCATCCAGACTTGTTTACAGACTCTAACAACATTTATTGATTTTTGTGTGTTGAACCATCCTTGAATTTCTAGTATAATCATAAAATCTCACTTGATTACAGTGTATGAACTTATGAACTTTTTAATGTGTTCTTGAGCTTGGTTTGCTAGTATTTTATTGAGAATTTTTACATATGTGTCCATCTGGGATATACGTGTGTCTCTCTGTGTGTGTGTGTGTGTGTGTGTGTATATGTGATACATACATACATATATATGTGTGTGTGTATGTGTATATACATATAATATATTTATTTGTTTTTTGATTGTTATATCAAGCTTTTTTTTTGTGGTATTGTTGGCCTTGTAAAAAGAGTTTTGCAGAGTTCTTTCAGTTTCTTTTTTGGAATTAATTCTTCTTTAAAAGTTCTGCAGAATTCACACAAAGATATTAGGTCCTAGACTTTTTCTTTTTGTTTGTTTGTTTTTACATGGGAGATGTTTAATTAATGCTTAAATCTCACTATTCATTATTGGTCTGTTTAGATTTTATCTATCTTCATTAAATTTTGGTAGATTGTGTACGTTTAGGAATTTATCCATTGCTCTAGGTTTTCCAGTTTATATATATATTTAGTTGTAGATAGACATAATACTTTAATTAATTAATTAATGTGGTGCTGAGAATCAAACCCAATGCCTTACACATGCTAGGCAAGCACTGTACCACTGAGCTACAACCCAGGCCCGTTTTCCAGTTTTTTAGGGTATACATGTACATAGTAATGTCTTATTGTTTAACAACTATAATGTCTAAAGGTTTATCAACTCTCTTTTCAAAAGGCCAACTGTTTCATTGGTCTTTCATCTTTGCTTTTTAGTTTTGATTCTATTTTTGCTCTGATCTTTATTATTTCTTTCCATATACTAAATTTGAGTTTGCTCTGTTTTCAATTTCCTAAATCCTTTAGGTGCATTGTAACTTATTTACTTTAGACCTTTTAAATTTTCTAATACATGCATTTATTGTTATAAACTTCCATCTCAGTACTTTGGCTGTATTCCACAGATTTTGATATGTTGTCCTATAATTTTGTTTCAAAATTTTTTTGATTTTTTCCATTTACTCATAGGTCATTTACAATTTCCATGTATTTGTTTTCTTTCTCTTCTTGTTGTTGATTGTTGATTTGTGATTTTATTCTGTTTGGGTCTGAGAAGACACATGCTATGATTTCAAATTTTAAATTTATCGAGACTTGATTTCTGTCCTTACATATGATCTATTCTGGATAATGTTCCATGTGCTGATAGGAGGAATATGTATTTTGCTGCTCTAGGTTGAATGTTTTCTAAATGTCTGTTAGGTCCATTTGCTCTATATCTCAGATGTTTCATTGTTAATTTTCTGTCTCAATGATATATCCACTGAAAAAAGTGCAATGCTGAAGTACTCAATTATTGTTGTGTTCAAGACTCTTCTCTTCCTATAGTTCTAATAATGTTTGTTTTATATACATAAGTGTTTTGAGTACATAAGTGTTTATGATTGTTATCTCTTCTTGGTAATCATTATTTTTATCAATATACAATTTTCTCTTTCTCTATTTTTAATAATTATTGTTTAGTTTTAGTTGGACACAATACCTTTATTTCACTTATTTTTATGTGGTGCTGAAGATCGAATCCAGGGTCTTGCACATGCAAGGCTATTACTCTACCGCTGAGCCACAACCCAGCCCTCCCCACCTCTTTTTACAGTTTTTAATATAAATTAGCTTTATCTAATATGAATTTAGCTATTCCTACTTGTTTGCGGTTTCCATTTTGATGGTATATCTTGTCTCAATCCATCACTTTCAGTCTAAATGTGTCTTTACCAGTAAGGTGAGTTTCTTTCTTTCTTTCTTTCTTCTTTTTAAAGGAGAGAGAGAAGAGAGAGAATGAATGAACTTTTTAATATTTATTTTTCAGTTTTTGGCGGACACAACATCTTTATTTTATTTTTATGTGGTGCTGAGGATTGAACCCAGTGCCCTGTGCATGCCAGGCAAGCGTGTTACCACTTGAGCCACATCCCCAGCCGGTCAGTTTCTTAGAAGCAGTATACAGTTAGGTCTTACTTTCTTTTATCCATTTGGCCAGTGTATGTCTTTTGATTGATGAGTTTAATCCATTTACATTCGAAGTTATTAAGGATATTTATGACCTTCCTCCATGAATTTCTTAATTGTTTTCTGTATGTTTTGTAGAAACATGTTTTGTTCTGCGCTCGCTCTTGTTCTCGAGCACTCTCTTTCTCTCTCTCTCTTTCTCGTGATTTGGTAGTTTTCTGCCGATGTTAAGGTTTGACTTTGTTTCTCATTTGTGTATCTGTTCTTCCAGCAAGTCCTGTATATTCATGTTTTCACAAAGGTGGTCATTCATTATCTTTCTGTTTCTAGTGTGGGGCTCATTTATGCACTTCTTGTCTGCTAGTGATTGATTCCCTCAGTTTCTGCTCACCTGGGAAATACCTTATTTCTTTTTCATTTCTGTAAGATAGTTTTTCTGGGTGTGGTATTCTTGGTTGGCAGTTTCTTTCAAGATTTTCACTATATCATCACATTATCTTCTTCTAAGGTTTCTATTGAGAAATCTACTGCAAGGCTAAAGCTCATTCCCTTATATCTGAATTGACACTTTTCTCTTCCTGTTTTAGAATTATTTCTTGGTATGTAACAGTCACCTCTTCTAATTTTAATGGAATAGCTTTTGTAGGAATTTTTTTTTTCAGTTAAATGGAAAATAGATTATCAGTTGGGTAGGCACTTTGGCTTTGGCTATAGGTGAACTCAAAAGTGTAGCTTGTGTTTGACTTCTTTAGCTTTGATTAATGCTGGTGGTGTCTGATTATATCAATAGTCTAGACTGCAGCAGATTATTAAAGTATTTGTATGACTTTGCAATAGGGATAGGTGTCCAAAGGTCCCAGTGTCCTAAGGTGCCTTAGAGTCAAACACTGATGGCACTGGCACTTATAGTCTCAAGTGCCACAGTCTCAGTATTGTGGTATGTGGAAAGGACTGTCCCCAGGTCCCTCAGGACAAACACAAGTGTGTCACTTCTCAACAGTTGTGTCACTAGCAGTCATGGTCCCTTGAGCCATATGATGGAAAAGAGAACTTTCCCAGGCCCCACAGGATGAATTCAGAAGATGCCCAAGCCTGTGGCACCAGCAGTCTCAGTTCTGGAGCTACAAGATGGCACGGGACCTTCCTCAGGTCCCACATGATGAGCATAAGTGATATTGGGGCCTTTGGTACCAATAACCATGAGCTTGAGATTGTGAAATGCAAATAGGGACCTTTTCTAGGTCCCATGATATAAATGCCTCTGGCATACACTAGTAAAGGAGCTTTCCTGAAGATTCAGATATAATCTTCTCCAGTCCCAAGAGAAAAGCGCAAGTGATGCTAGTGCTTTTTGCACCACCAGCTATGTTTCCAAGTCAATGGATTGTGGAGATTTTCTTAGGTCTTCTGTGGCATATATAGATGATATTTAGATCTGTAGCACTTATATCTTTGTTCTTGGAGGTTTAGTATGTAGAGGAGATTTTTCCTAGCTCATATGGTTGGAGCACCAGTGCATTACAGCTTGTAGCTTTTGTATCTGCAGCCCAACAGCTGTAGGCCATGGATAGGAATGTTGCTAGGTTACTCATGGCAAAGGCTGGTGGGGTCAAAGCTGTGGCATTGGTATCCATAATCCTGGAGTTACAGGACACAGATGTGACTTTCCTCTCATCCCATGGGACAAGCTTGAGTACTATTTAGGCTCTTTTCATAAGCAGTTGTAGTCCCAAGGGCATGATCTAGGAAGGAGAACTTCCTTAGTTCTCACTGGGCAAATGTAGGTCGTATCAGGGCTTGGAGAGCTGGTAGCCACTATTGTGGAACTGTAAGATGTGGACTGATGCTTCCCTAAGACCCGCAGGACAGGCATGGTTGTGGCTGATGAATTTTTGTACCAGCTGCTACAGTTGCCAAATAAGAGGCTGAGGAGCAGACCTTCCTAGTTCCTGCTGAGTGCAGATGATGTAGGGTTTGTATAGCTGGTATTTTTCTGGAACTGTGGGATGTGACTAGGACCTTTCTCAGATTCCAGGAGACAATCATGGGTGATACCAGGCTTTTGGCACCAGTGGCCATAGTCACCAGCAGATTGGGGAGGAAATCTTCTCTAGTTCCCATGTGGTGTGAGTATAGGTGGTACAGGGGATTCGAGTATTGGTAACAGTGTTCTTGGACAGCTAGAACCTTCCTCAACTTCCTATAGAAAGTCATTGGAGAAGGACTTTGCATATGCAGCTGCCCTAGGAGACCTTCCATTTTTTTATTCCCTAAAAGAACTTTACCAAGAAACCTTCCCTGGTTCCTACAAGGCAAGTACTGATGGAACTCTGCCTTGCGGCTGTTGCAGCCACTGGTCTCTGAAACTGAGAATACTGAGGGAGCTGACCTCTGCCCAGTGAGGGGTGTACAAGTCCAAGTTTCTGGTTATGTCTGGGGCCAGCTTCTGACTCCTAAGTCATGATGTCATGTCTCATTAGCTGTTGTAGCATATTGGATTCTGGAAGAATTTCTTCATTGGAGCAGAGCAGCTCCATGAACTAGATTTAAATCCTGTAAGGACTGTGGAGTTTTCCTGAAGTGAAGACTGCCAGTCTGCTGCTGTGATAGGGGTTTCTGGCACTTTTTCTGCTTATTTTGGATGTCTCGTACTAGTTCCCCACCAGGAAGCCAGGATGGAAGTTGTGATTTGCCTTTTTCTGTCCTCTAGTTTGCCCTTCTGTAGACAGTGCTGATTATCTACATTATTTAGGGTTCCTATCACTTCCTCATTGATTTCCAGAGTTCTTCCTCAGTCACTCTCAAAATATAATTTTTCCTTGGTTACTCTGGTCTCTCTCTGTGGCAGAGACCCAGATGTGGCATTTCCATTTGCCCATTCCAGGTCTTCTCTGAGAATGGAAGATTCTAACCCATCTTCACAGGAGAAGAGACAGCTAATATGTGAACAGGCAAGGCCAGCAGATTCCAATAAAGCTGACTGGAGTGCTCAGCCAAGACACCAGAGGTGATCATAATCTAGAGAATGAAAAGAGTACTAAACCCTCAAGGCACAAAGTGTCCCCAGCCTTACTCATGCAGAATGGCTCATTTTTAGCAGCTTTGATACATGTGACATTAGTAAACAGACCTCTAAGCCTAATGTTGGACAATGACAAAATTCACTGGTTTTGACATTTCTTGGCATTTCTTGTCCATTTAGGAATGAACAACTGACAGGTATTTGACCCTAGGAAAAAAATAATTAAGAAGACTAAAGCTTCTCAGAAAGGAAGTTGAGTTTTGAAATATGCCTTGAAATATTATTTTTATGTTTTGACATCCTTTGGAGAAACTAGAACAATCTTGAACTTGTGTTTTACCGTTATTTAAACTCCATTCATTAAATTGCACATTGATTCAACTCCCCAGATAATAAAAATCTGGTTTACAAAATTGGCAAACAATACAACTACAGAGTATGTAAAAAACAAAACTTTAGAAACAAAATTGGCATCTGGAAATACCTATAATATACATGTAGATAGCTACGTGGGTGTGAAATTCAGAAAATATACTTTTACCTTAATGTTTTTTGTTTTATGAAAATAAAAAATACAAACTAGCATATATGTTACAAATTATGTAAAAATGTCAATTTAAGGTTGAATATGGGTCATTTCTACTTATAAATAAATTTTTCCATGTAGTAAAATAAATATCTCAGAAAAGAATATGGAACTAGAAGATGGAATAATTTCATTAGGGAAATTAAACATGAAATAGTAAAACTAAGTTTTACTGAAATACCTTTTTTGTCTTTATAGAATTATCTTCATGATTTGCATTCTTTACTTTCATAATTTGACCAAATGTGAGAAGCTTAGGGAAAGTTATTTTATTTGAAATTGTACTAATAACTTTTCATATGTTGATCATTATAGTTGTAAAACAAATTATTGAATTTAACAAGCCAACTCTTTACCAATTTCTTAAAATGATGACATAAGGAACTCGATATGTGGGGCTGGAGTTGTAGCTCAGTGGTAGAGCACTTACCTCGTACATGTAAGGCACTAGGTTTGATCCTCAGTTCCACATAAATAAAACTAAAAAAAAAAAAAAGGTATTGTATCTGACTACAACTAAGATATTAAAAAAAAAAAAAAGAACTTGGGCTGAGGCTGTAGCTCAGTGGTAGAGCGCCTGCTTTGCACATGTGAGGTACTGGGTTAGATTCTCAGCACCACATAAAAATGAATAAATAAAGATATTGTGTCCATCTACCACTAAGTAAATATAAAAGAAGTACTTGATATATGTGCAGTTGTATGAAATAGTTTTCACTTTTTTTTGTACTTAAGGATTAAAGTGATTTATTCTTAGAGCTGAGACAGATTACATCTCATTATTTCTAACATGATTTGTAGGATAATTTTATGAAGTTTATTACTTTATTGTCCTTTTAATAGCTAGTTATGAGGTAGGGGGAAAGTTCTAATTGGCAGACAGTGTAGATGACATGTATAAATACATACATATATTAGAATGGTGTTAACAGTGGCATGTCTTTTAACATTACAAGTTCAAATTTCACTTGAATCACATTCTGTTGAAATAATATGGGGCAACCAGTGTTCACAGCATACACCATAGAGTGAGGCTCATGGATAGATGCCTAGGACAATATCATTGCCTATAAGACCTTGGACAATACACTTAGCCTTTCTGAGTCTCAAACCCATCATCACATTGGGATGGTATCAGTAATTCCTAATAACCCTGATATGAGAGTACATGTGTTAATGTATTCAAAGCTGACAGAATACTGAATGGCTCCTAGTAAGTGCTCTATTGTTAGGTATTTTTATGATTAAATGCTAGGACTGACATCAGTTGTGCAAAGATCATCATGGTGCCTTCAGATAACTTGGTGAGGAGAAGAGAAGCCAAAATACCTCACATTGGCCCCTGAAGGCTGATTACACGATTTCTAAGGAGTGTCATGACAAAACAAGCCACAAGTAAAGATTTAGTACTGGGGCATAAGAACAAGTCCACACAGACAGGAAAAGATAGAGTAAGAAGAGGAAATGCATGAGTAATAAAACAAGGAAAATATAGAGAAGATTCATGTGACCTTTGGAGAGACGTTAAATATCCATTTATTAAATTTAAAAGAGTGATAGTGAAAGATTAGAAGGCAAACTGACCCTGAGTTTTAAGTTTTTCCCTCTTTCATTGCTCCTTTGGCGAGAAGGACTTTAGGTGGGAAGACAATGACAGGCATGGAGTATCCAACTCCTTTTCTGCTTGTAAACACAGGATCATTTCTGAGAAGGCAAGAGCACAAAGAAAAGGGCTCCATGGCATTGATGGAATGAAGGTGAAGCTTTCTGATTTTTTTTTTCTTGCTGGAGGATTCCTGCAGATTGTCAACAGGGAGGGGAAGTGGAGGAATGTCACAGGACAGTTTCCCAGAATCTTTTGGGTCTGCCCTAACTTGCCATTCAGAAAGCCAAGCCCAAATGCTAGAACTCCCTTTAGGTTAATCGCAACTTGGCTGCACTTTAGAAGAAAAATCTGACAGGAGGGAACCAAATAACTTCATCTAATTTTAAAAGGTGAATGAATAATAAATTAGTTGTGTTGTTTTATGGAGGCTCAGTAGAGATAGATCATCTTTATTTCTTATTGCCACCAGGAAAGATGAACAGATTTATCACACTGATAGACTTTTGATAATATTCTTGTATTATGTACATAATTATAGACTATACATACAAACCTCCTGAGAGGTATGTGCCCCAGCAGCCCTTAACCGTGGTGGAAAACAACTCCTAATTATTTCTCTAGAAACATATTAAGAACCTAGTCTTCTAAAAATAAAAATGTCTTTGTAAGTGAACTATTGGGGTAAAGTCACAATGAGATGGAGAAGCAACTTAATAAATCCAAGTGGAGATTAACCAGTATTGTAAAAGGAAAATAATTTTATTCCACTTCACTTAATAGTTTTAAAGAAAGACAGCATAGTTGACAAGAGTATCAACTGCAATGCTGCAGAGATGGTATGGGGTTCAAGAGCTATATTTAAAAAATACTTTAGTCATTGACATACATTAATCTATACTCATGTCTTTCTTGTTCCTGTTTCTCCGATTCATCTTTCTGTGTTGGAGAAATTTTGGCTAATTTCAAAGGAACTAGGAGATTCACTAAAATGCCTGCCCTTCACTCATCCCAAGTAAATACCTATGTTTTATGCTTTTCAGGCACGAATGGTATCATGTGGTTTTCATGTTTGATATTTAGGTACATAATCCATATCAATAAAACAGTGCCTGGCAACAGATTGCATCCCATGTTGCTGCCAATTCAGGGCATCTGGAGATACAACATCTTGATACAAAGAAAATAATTCTAACAGCATACTTTCCATTCTGTAGGAAGCTATTGGAAAGTGGGGACCTTGGCAGGCACATGTTTATGAATGATCCACCGAGTTAGAGTTCAAAGTAGTTATCAATTTATCTGGGGGAGCTGCTGTGCCTTGAAGGTTGGCTTGTGCCAGTCTTTAAGGTAACTACATAATTCTCACCCTTTTAAAGAGTAAAGGAGAAGCTGTTAATAGTTATGCTGGACAACAGATGTAAGCCAGGATGACCTAGGCAAACAAGTCAGATATAGGTTTACCTTGAGTCCAGACAGATTCAGATATTGCTCTTACTCTGTTACTGTGAATTCCATTTCCATCAGTATAACAAGGAATAAAAAGTTACTGCTACATTAATGTATTATCTGTTTCTAGAATGCACACTACTAGATTTATACAGCATTTGCACCAAATAATTTATATTTTAAATAGACCTATATTTCTAAACTGGGCCTATTTTTCCTGATTCAATATGTCTACAATTCTATTTTATTACTTATATACATAAGGGAGGTTATGCAGTTCAATAGAAAGAACTGGGCCTCTGGATTCTGGTGGACCTGTGTTTAGATCCCCATTTTCAATTTCTAGTTGGGAGGCTTTGGATAGATTACAGTGCTTAATATTTTTCAGCCTCTTTTTCTCCTTTGCTAAAATACCTCCTGTGTTATGAAGATCATTTCAATTCTGGGAATATTTGGCCTTCCCTAGGAACTGTTAGTGTTGCCAGTATGCACACCTAATAGTTTTAATTAAAGAATTCTGCCCAAAGTGTATTAGATTTAAAAAGAATTTTTGGTTTTTAATATGATAACTTTACTTTAGTGATGCCAGGACCAGAAGACATGGAAAAAGCTATGGTTTTTGAAGATGTATAAACCAAATGAAGCTCCCAGTGTGCTAAAAAAAAAAAAAAAAAAACTGTAGCAAATTTGAAAAGTGTTTTTATGAATGTCACAATTGCTGGACAAGATTGCTTTGGCAATGACCATATTTAAGTTGAAGTGATCTATTTTCAATCTGGTAGAACTGAAAATATAATAACAGAGCTAGTTGGGGAAAACACGTCATCATCGTCACATCACCAAAAACAACCTCTTTCATTATAATATAGACCCTTTCTATTTCCTTTGAAAAAATGATGGAGAGAAGTAGAATGGAGAAAAATGAATTGTATTTTTGCACGTGTTCAACATTCATCGTTTCTGCATGCACAGTCTTCCAGTGGTTTAATAAGACAATTTTGTTGGTGTGGAGTATTAAGAAACTAAGCAGGGCAGCCGGGGAGGGAACTGCTACGCATATCCATACTCAAAGAGGAAAATATATCAGGCTTTGACAAAGTGTAATTTTTCTGCCTAGCTTTGAAAAAATACAGAGCTAATGGAAAATTATTTTGATTCTTTTACTGCCTTTAAATATAGTTACATATAATATTGCACTTGAGTGATCTGTATGATTTTCAAGAGGGAATTAATGGTTTTCTGTAATAGAGTCTCCTGTATGCTATGCTTGAAAGGGTCTATTTTTGTGTGATTAAAGAGAAGATTTAGCAGACAGCTATGCAGTGGTCCTCAAACTTTAGCATGTGTCAGAATTACCTTTAGGACTTATTGAAACACCATCTGTTTGACAAATGTCACTAAAACAATTGGATATTCATATGTAAAAGAATAAAGTTAGATCACTACTTCACATCATATATAAGATTAAGCTCAAGATCTGAATTTTAAAAAAAGGAAACAGGATTAATTATAGGTATAAAACTTTGTGACCATGAATTAGGCATCAGTTTAATAGAAATCAAACCAAAAGCACAGGAACAGAAGAAATAAATTTATTTCTGATTTATTTCTATTATGATTTAAGACATTTGTTCTTCAAAGGACACTATAAAGTGAAAAGACAACCCATAGCAGGGGACAAGTTTTTGGAAATTCTATATCAGATAATAATTTGTATAATAGCTCAATGTTTTAAAAAAACAGTTAAAAATGTAGAATCCTAATAAATAGGTTAATACTAGTAGAAGAGAAGGGTCAAAATATACAAGGAAGAAAGGATCAGAGCCCCAGCTCATAACTATGTGTCTTGCACTTCACAATATTCTAAATAGGAGAATTATCTATAAGAGGAAATTTAATTATCAATTCAAACCCAAAAGTTGATATATAAGATGAATTGGCCTTTCAATTCTTACTTAGAGCATCAAAATATCTCAAATTTAAATAAAATTCAAGACATTTTAAAAATTATTCCAGATTATTTTCCCTGTGTCTAAGGTATCTTTTCATAGCTATTTTTCTTTTCTTCTTTCGGGTACCAGGTATTTAACCCAGGGACACTGGACCACTGAGCCACATCCCCAGCCCTATGTTGTATTTTATTTAGAGACAGGGTCTTACTGAATTGCTCAGAGCCACGATTTTGCTGAGGCTGGCTTTGAACTCACTCACTATCCTCCTGCCTCAGCCTCCCAAGCTGCTGGGATTACGGGTGTGCCCCAAGCACCCGGCTTCACAGCTCTCTCTTCTTTGTAATAGCTATCTTTTTCTCTTGCACCACAGCATTGTCTGAATCTGCTGTTTTCCTCTCTTTCTCTGACCATACAAACCAATGTGTACCTTCTTCACACTTAAGAAAAATGCTACAAACTTGAAGCAGTTCCTATCATGGCCATTATCATAATTTCCCAGATGTGCAACACAGGTAAGTAGCACAAACAAAGGTGTGGGCAGGTTATACATGCAGAGACTTACTTGGTTTGGCAGTTGCAAGATGGAAAGCCAGCTCAGGCGGCAAGAGAGTCCAAGAACATGGGGGCGAGGTAGGTTTTGGCATAACATCTAGCATGAAGGAACAGCGAAGGCATGGAACTCACACTTGTGGACTGGGAGCAGGCAGGCAAGTTAGCACAGCAGCAACGCTGGCCATGATTGCTGAACCAGAAGTTCTGTCAGCCCTCTGCTCTGTTAGGAAGCCTCTCTCTGTGGGTTAGCAGGGCCCAGCAAGATGCAGTTCTGCAGGTACAGATGGATACAAAAGGAGGTCCAGAGCTCTGGAGAATGCCTAGATTGCCCCAAACCCCTTTCAGGCCCTCCTTTGCTGTTGCCTGTTAAAGTAGTTTTAGGATGATTGATATTTTATTGAAAGAATAAGAAAAAAGCACTGTATCTTGGCTTTGGCTAATACCTAATATTCTCCTACAAAACCTGGGCACTAATTAAATATTCAAGTTCTACTTTAATTTTTGAAATGGTTAAGTGAATCACAAGTGTCAATTATTTCATCCTAGTCTCAAGGTTCACTATATCATCAGTTCCCTGGATCTAGGGCTTAAGCATTGATTTGAAGAAAACAAATTGAAACAGATGTTGCAGTCACATGACTAAACCAGTCAGGATCATTCCAAGTGAATTTGGGGATAAATAAAGACACAGACACAGAAATTACCTTTTCTTTGGGTTCAGTTACCACTCCTCAGCTGCACCTCCCACAAGGCGGGAAAGACAGGCAAGAAAGAGAGTGAGGAGCACATACTGAACCCTTTCACTGGGGAGAAGCCATTCAAATGAGGCAAGGGGTCAGGTTTCAGGGGGTTAGGGACGCCACACCCATCTCATGTGCTGTGTGGGGATCATAGAGCCAAAAGACGCTATGTCGCCCGCCCCACAGAGGGGCAATGTGGGTTCAGTCCACCCTTGTGCATAGTTCATACACACACACACACACACAGCCCAGGGCTGGCTTGCCACATCTTCACACACTCATCGCTCAAAGCTAAGGGGCACTCGGTTCCCATGTGGCAGTTCCCCACATACAGATATTCTTTTTTATTACTACATTTTATTCATCTATTTTTCCTGTTTATTCTAATTGCTAGAGTCATTTGTTGCCTGTATAATATTTAATTTCCAAATATTTTTCATTGCTCTTTTTGTCCTCTCTGACTCCTGGGCAACCTATCCAGATTGTACTTCAATTCTTTGCACACACTTGGTTTCCTTTTCTGAAATTCAGGCATTTCTTCGGCTCCTCTATCTACACTGACCAACCCCAGACACATTTCCTCCAAGTCAGCTTGGCCTGGCCTGTGAACAGTTCATGGGGTTTAACATTTCTAGTGTAAATTTCAGTGTTTGAGAAGGAAGCCTTGGGGTTTTAGATGAAGTATTTTGCTATGAAGAAGATGAACTTGACAGACTGTGGTAAGTATAAGGTAGATTTGTTACAAACAGAAAAAAAAATATTCTCAAGTCTCCCTGTGACTAACACAGCTGGCGTCCTGCCAACTTCTCCAGTATCATCTCTGATCATTTCCCCTGGGAATTCCAAACTTTAGGACAACTGGACTCCTGTTTGTTCCTATACACTGCTATGTTCACTCTATTTTATGTGTTCTTTTTAGATATACATGATTCATGTCTGTCTGTACTTCTTTTGCTGCCAAACAACCCTATATACTAATTCTTCCTGGCCCTCCTCTTTCAACTTCACTCTTTATCTTTGTTGTTCAAACTTCAGATTTTAGTTCTGTGTTCCTGAGACCCTTGGCTAGCCCTGTGCTCTAGAGAATATTGAATTAACTTCATGCACTCTTTCTGCTTGTCATTTGAATAGCGTGCCTCTCCTGAATTGTTCTTATTGCAGTTGGTTAAAGGAAAATATTATTAAGTCATGGTAATTTTATGTATCTTATCTAGAACTTCTTTCAAACTTTGGTATATAGAAAGGAAAAACTCATAATGACATTATTGGTGAAAGAATTTTCATAAATTATATAAATAAACTATACATTCATTGCTAAGAACTGGGCATTTTTTTTTACTTATAATATTTTAAAAACTAAGACAATTAGTAAAGAATAATTACATAAAGATTATCTTGACCCAGAACCTACATAAAGATTATCTTGACCCAGAATCTTTCTAAAAGGAAATCAGTCATATATAATGCCTCATCAGGGCGCAAAATGTCAGTTGCTCTTTCCCACTGCCCAGAAAATAATGACCCCAATGTCAGGTTAAATAATAAACTTTAAAAAGTCTGCGATACTTTTTGAGTCTTATTGATTAAGCAATGAAATTTCAGAGGCAATACTTAATTTTTAATTTTTTGTAAGTATTTTTAAGTAAATATGCTGAATATGTCATTTGTCTAACTAATAAATGACATATTCAGCATATTTATCATGCTAGGCCTAAAAGTAAAATTGTGCTTCTAAAATAGGAAATGGTTATAGCTACATTACTGAAATTTGCATAAATTTAAAGGTGTTATCAGAATGAAAAGAAAAAAATAACGACCATTTTTCTATACTTAAGGAGAATTTGAGTGTTTGAGCAGGCAGCCTTGGGTTTTAGATTAAGTATTTTGAATTGGAGTGGCATTTATAAAAAAAAAGCCTGATTAATAATTTTATATCCTTTTGTTATATTGAAAATTGAAAATCAAGTTACTATAACAAATATTATCTGGAATTCTTTTTTGTATATGTTAAAGGACATACACCACTTAGGTATCATGATTAAGAATATCTGCCTTCTCTTCAACATGATTAATAGTTTGGTGTAAATTTATGTATCTCTTTAATTTTTTAAAAATTTGCTCTAATTAGTTATATATGACAGTAGAATGCATTTTGACACGTCATTCCCAAATGGAGCATAACTTCTTCCTCTGGCTGAATATGGTGCAGAATCACACCAGGAGTATTAATCATACACGTGTAATAATGTTGGTCTCATTTTACTGTCCTTCCAATACCCACATTGCCTCCTCTCTCCTCACTCTCCTCTGTATACTCTAAAGTTTCTTCATTCTTTCCATCCCCCCACCCCTCCACCAATCCCACTATAGATTATCATCCATTTATCAGAGAAAATTTTCGGCCTTTGGTTTTTTTGGGTTTGTCTTATTGCTTAGCACGATATTCTCCAGCTCCATCCATTTACCTGCAAATGCCATAATTTCATTCTTCTTTAAAGCTGCATGATATTCCACTGTGTGTATATTCCACATTTTCTTTATCCATTCGTTTGTTGAAGGGCACCTAGTTTGGTTCCATAGCTTTGCTATTGTGAATTGAGCTGCTATAAACATTGATGTGGTTGCATCACTGTAGTATGCTGACTTTAAGTCCTTTGGGTTTAAACTGAGTAGTGAGATGACTCGGTCAAATAACTGTTCAATTCCAAGTTTTCTGAGGATCGTCATACCGCTTTCCTTAGTGGTTGCACCAATTTGCAGTGCTACCAGCAATGTATGAGCGTACCTTTTTCCCCCATATCCTCACCAAAATTTATTGTTGCTTGTATTCTTGATAATTGCCATTCTCACTAGAGTGAGATGAAATCTTAGAGTAGTTTTGATTTGCATTTCTCTAATCCCTGAAGATCATGGACATTTTTTTCATATGTTTGTTGATGGATTGTATTTCTTCTGTGAAGTGACTGTTCAGTTCCTTAGCTCATTTATTGATTGGGTTATTGTTATTTTTTGGTCTTAAGTTTTCCAAGTTCTTTGTATATCCTGAATATTATTGTTGTATCTGAGGTGCATGTAGTAAAGATTTTCTCCCATTCTGTAGGCTCTGTCTTCATGTTGTTATTTCCTTTGCTGAGAATAAATTTTTTAGTTTGAATTCATCCCATCTACCAGAAAACTTCTAGAACTAATTAATGAGTTCAGCAAAGTAGCAGGATATAAAATCAGCACCCATAAGTCAATGCATTTCTATACATTAGTGATGAGTCCTCTGAAAATGAAAGTGGGAAAAATACCCCATTCACGATAGCCTCAGGAAACAAAACAAAACAAAAAAAAGCCCCTTGGGAATCAATCTAACAAAAGAAGTGAAAGTCATCTACAATGAAAACCATAGAACACTAAAGAAAAAAATTAAAGAAGACCTTAGGAGATAGAAAGATCCCCCATGTTCTTGGGTAGGTGAAATTAATATTGTCAAAATGGCCATCCTACCAAAAGCATTATACAGATTTAATGCAGTTTCAATTAAAGTCCCAATGATATTTCTCATTGAAATAGAAAAGGCAATCATGAAATTCATTTGGAAAAATAAGAGACTCAGAATAGCCAAAGCAATCCTTAGCAAGAAGAGTGAAGCAGGACTATTATAATACCAGACCTTAAATTATATTATAGAGCTATAGTAACAAAAAGGCATGGTATTGGCACCAAAATCTATATGTAAACCAACAGTACAGAACAGAAGACACAGAGACAAACCCACATAAATACAGTTAAATTTATGTTTCTTATTGGTAGCTCTTTATTATAATTCAAGTATTATGTCTTTAAGAGGAAAAAGTGGTAGTCCTTTATTTTAAGGAGCATTAAATATGTACAATGCTTTTAACAACAGTTACTATGGAATATTTTTTAGTATGAAATTACGTTGCTAGACTACTTAGAAAAAAACTAATTCCCATTGCAATATCAACCAACTCTACTATGTTTTCTAATAGCTTCAAACCTTTAAAGTTTAGTTTCTATGACATGAAGGTAAGTTATGTAAAGGGTATGTAGCTGTCATTGTTCCTGTTGTGGCCCATGTTTTGTAACCATGTTGTTTATTTAAAGACTAGAAAAATTATAACACTGTAATAATATAATTATTAACATATATAACACTACATAATTCTATAACTAGAAATGTTATTGGCCAAATCTATTGATATGTTGTGTCCATGTATGAATATGTAATAACAAATCTCACCATTATGTATAACCTTACATAGTCTTACATTAAAAAATAATTATTGAAAGGATAATGCTTAGAAGAAGAATTGTTGGAATAATCAGGACCAGAGCAAGCTTGGAGTGAGGACGTCAGCTGCTAAAGATGACAGACTCCCAACAATGGCGCATCAGTTGGTTTGGTCAAGTAACAAATTTGCTGTGAAAACATGGATTCTTAAAGAGCAGATTGACAAATATATCATAGATTTATAATTTTATTTATTATATACCCTGAGAGTAACATATTTTTAAAAGTAACATATTTTTAAAACTATTTTCAGGAATTCATTTCTGTATGTTGTATATTATTCTAAATTCTATTATATACAATGGACTTCCAATGGTTGACAAACTGAGAATTATAATTAAATAGTTCTGTTTTATTCATTAAGTATTATAGTATGTGATTTATGTTTCTACCTTTATAGTCCATATAAACACTGTTTACATGCCAGTATTCAATTGCTAATTATATAGTGCTTTGTTCCCTGATTATTTCATATACACTGTTTGCCTCTTTGTGTATGAGTGTGTGTAGGGGGGTGGTGTTTCTGGGATTGAACCCAGGTATCACACATGCTAGGCAAGTGTTTTACCACTGAGCTACATCTCCAATCCTTTTTATTTATTATTTATTTAAAATATGAGGCAGGGTTTCTCCAAGTTGCTCAGATTGGCTTTGAACTTGCAATCCTGTCTCAGCCTTGCGAGTAGCTGGGATTTCAAGTGTGTGTCATTATACTTGGGCTAATCTTCCTGTTTTTTCATGAGTTTACAGTCTAGCCAAGGGTAGAAAATTTTCTCATATTCCTCCATAGAACTAATCATAATACTGAGCAGGTGCTCTGTCCCAAGAACTGGAAATAATACCCAGATATAGCCATAAAGTGCGGATATATGTGAGGAATTGTAACATGTAAAATTGGGAGAATTGTTTAGCCATACCCACAATGGAAAAAAAAAAAAAGAAAAAAAGAAGCTGGGAAGGCCCATCTATAGAAAAGTAGAAAAATGATAAACTTCTAGTTTTGTTTACAATCTTTCTTGAGACCCAGTTCAATTTTAGCTTTGGTTTCTGAGCTACTTCTTGTGCCAGAAGCCATCCATGACCCATTTGTGAACTGTGCATGAACTATAACAATGTGGAAACCATTAGGCAGGAAAGTCTGGTATCAAGAACTTCTAGCAGCAAACCTGCTCTGAGCAGGAACCTACCCCTTCAGGGTACTGGTCACCCGCAATAGTCTTGAAAAAGACTCTCTTCACTCCAGTGTCATGTATATCTAAAAACAACACCCTCGCCCCCAAAGCTAGCTTGATTCAGAAATCTTAGGAAATTTTGCCATGGAAAATTATAAAATGAGACTTAATTACCTAGAATGCTGTTGGAGAGCCCAGAAAACTGTAGTCTGTAGTCTTTAGATGGCCAGAAGATGTGGACCTGAGTCACTTCTGAGACAACTCTATGAATAATTTATCTCTCTTCTAGAATGAAGCTAATGGATTTTTTTTCATAGTGAATAAATTTAAATTCCCTTTTATGGTTTCAACTGTAAGTGGAGCAGAGTGGGACTAATTGTTAGTTCAGTTCCTTAGGTGGAATAAGAACAGACTAGATCTTGGTCATAGTTTGCTTCTTTAGAACCTTTGTCTTCTAAGAATTTTTCTTTCCATATATATTTTTTTCAATAATGAAATTTGCTATGTTTTTTTAGGCTTTTTGAGGTAATGACTGAGAGAAGAAAAATGAGGCCACTTTTTGTTGATATATATTGTCACCTACAAAGAAGAGATGAGAAGGTTGATTATTTTAGGTTTGAGCTATTAGAAGAGAGATGAGAGATTTAAGAATATGGAATATTCTCTGAGGATAATCAGATAGGAATTAATAGTGTGACAGTGTAAATATTTATGAAGGTCAATTAAGGTCCAGTTAAAGGTCTGAATAAGTAGATATCAGAATACTTAGGTATATTCATTTTTTTGTTAACAATCTAAAGACAAGATACTGCTTCATATTCAATAATTTAGGTCATTCAGATCATTTAGCATCTTTTATTTTAGTGTTCTTAGAAAAGTGTGTATTTTCCAACATGCTATGTGAATATTCAGTAGCTCAGTTTGTACAAGATCAAAATAGTGATTTTTAACAAGGAATGCATGAGAAATTCCTCCAAACTACACTCCCATTACATTTTTAGATTCACATTTAATGAATTAAGCTGACAATTAGATATGACTTTGATTTTTATCCAAATTAAAACATACTGCACTACTGAGACATATCAAGATTTTTAAATATTCTTTAATATGTTGTTTCATATAACATAATGAAACACTGAGAGAAAATACAGTCTTGAAAAATGATTTTTTTTTCTTTTCAGTGCTAGTATTGAACCTAGGGCTTTGCTTATGGTAGGCAAGTGCTTTGCCCCTGAACTGTGTCCCCAGCCTTTTTTATTTTTTGAGACAGGATCTAGCTAGGTTGCCCAAGTTGGCCTTGAACTTGGTCATTCTCTTCCTTCTGCCTTCAGAGTAGCTGAAATTATATGCATTAGCCACCGTGCTCCACTAAAAAGTTATTTTATTATAGATTAAAAATAAATAACTTGTCATTGATGGTGATATAAATAATATAATATTTGAAGTAAATACCTTTAGACAATTCCAAGATCTTTTTGAATCTTTAATGAATTTTTTAAAAAGTTATTTAATTATATGTGTCTAAATATGTAAACAGACTAGACTAGATAAAATACATTGCATAATTCATCACAAATTTTTACTATTAAGCATAGTCATAACTCATAATTACTGAGAGGTGACTTTTTTTTTCTTTTTTTCTAATAATGCAGTCACACCCTCCCAATCAAGATGGCACATTAGAGCAAGAAAGGAATCAGTGAATACTTTAGTCCTCAAGCTCGGATAGCATCTGCTAACATGTAGAAGGCTTGCCTTTTCTTTAACTGAAATTTCATTTTGATTTCTTCTATTTCCCCCTTTTCTACAGCCTCCTTCCCCTTCTAATCTTCCTTAATTTTTCATTCGACAAAGTGGGGAGAGATTTGTAATATTTATATTGTACAATTTAAGTCAATGAGGCATTCATAAAATGTCTCACAACTGCTCATAAAAATTGCATAATGAAGGGGCCTTGTAGGTTCATAGATTTAACTTAGTTTCTTCCAACAATTCTTATCAGTGTTCCTATAAATAGGTATGCTGTTGCCTTTCCAGATCCTGTAATCTGACATAAATTGATATGCTGCCCACACAAAGTTTAACTTAATACTATTGTTTAAAAAAACATATATTGTCTTGTGGTATTTGTCATAAAAAATAAAGGACAAAATACATTTTAAAATATTAATAATTTATGTTTTGATGTTGAAAGTAATAACTTCAAAGGATATAATTGTTTTTCTACACTCAATGAATGTGATGCTTTTGTTTTTGTTATTATATGTGATTTTGAGAATTTTAACCTTATGTTCATTTGTCAATTATCCCAATTTGACTGGGTCTGAGGAGATTTCTGAGACACCATATTTTCAGTTTTAAAACTGGGATGGTTTCAGACAAATTGGGACCAATTAATCACCCTAGAACTGGTGTAACTGTTCTCAACCCAAGCCTTCCATTTCAAAGGCAAAGTAATTCAATGGTACCAACTCCTAAGAATCCACAATAGAAAATCCCAGGCTGACGCCAAGGTTTCTGATTCCTGCTTCACTTCCTTTTAATATAGCATTGTTATTTTTGAGGTTAGAATCTTTGAACCTATCCTTTATAATCCCTGCCTCTGCTAAGTGCTTGTGTATCTCTTCATTACATTGATATGGAATCAGTAAAACATGAATCTTTAAATAAATGGATTAAATGCTATAGTATTAGTGTAAGTATAAGTATAACTTGCATTAACTTCCAATATATATAATTATTCCATTACATGCAATCTGCACACAAATCTTACATGTACATTTGAAGGTTAAAATCCAGATGTAGCCAACATGAAACCTGTCTATGTTCTCTTGGCCTGGAAATCGAGTCTGTGGAAGAAATTTGGGGGATGTCCAAGGATTATAACATAAAATCAAATGTGAGATTAGATAACTATGGTTTACAGTACTAAGATCACAAAAGGACTAAGGATATAATACACTGCTTCAAGTATAATCCAGCTGCTTCTTTAATATTTTCATTATTCACAAATTCACAAATTTCCTATGTAAAAATTCCATTTTGGGGTGATAAATTGGGATACTTTGTTCATGAGCTGGACTGACTTAACTCCCTAAAGGCTCCATCTGCTTTCCCTTGAAGCAAAAAAGATCAAATGTCTATTCCTTCTCAGTACAAGCATTTGAATAACTAAAGCCATGATTTTTCATTTTATTCTCAATTTATTATTGTTCATACTAATTCATATAACATTACTTCATTTTCATTCTCAATTCTTACGTTCTCTTATTGAAAACATTCTTTTTTTTTGCATGGCATTTAAAAAATATGATCCTCAAAGTCCAGTTTATTTACTCTGATTTTTCTGGATACAATATTTCTTATAAAGCCTCAAGGCAGATAGTTTTGTTTTATAACTATGCACACTGTTGACCTGTTGAGTTTACTGCACAGTGAAAAATTTAAGGGTTTATCTGGGAGGAAAAGATAGAAATAGAAATGTTCCTTGCCTTTATTTTCCTGTAGTTCTTTAAGGAGCACAATGTTTTCTTCTTAGGTTTTAAAGAATAACTTGGCTTGCTAGACAGGCTCTTCTAGTTCTGTGATGGTGAATCAGAATGCAGGCAGAGTGCCAGGGCCAGGTGGGCAGCTAGAAGATTGTAAGGCAGAAGGTGGCATTTGTCAGAACATAGAGGGGGAGCAAGCAGTAAGTGTTAAGTGTCCCGTGGGAGTTGAGGGGTATGATCCAGGCAGTAAAAGTTTGGAACTGAATCAACTGTTGTAAGCACATGTGTTTGGAGGAGGAAAAACAAAGGGCTATTAAGACATTGCTGGGGAGTATTGTCAACTTTATGACACCCAATTCTATACTAAAAGAATTAGTTTTTAGTGAAATTAATATGGACTCTCTCTTCTTGTGACTTTGATGTTACTCTGACTGACCAAAGGGAATCAGGGTTGTGTAAGGATTGAATTTATATTTAAAAGATGCTCACCTTAGCTGGGCATGGTGGCACACACCTGGGAATCCCAGTGATTCAGGAGGCTGAGGCAGAAGAACAGTGAGTTCAAAGCCAGCGTCAGCAACTTACTGAGGTCCTAAGAAATTTAGATCCTGTCTTAAAATAAAAAACATAAAAAGGGCTGGAAATGTGGTTCAGTAGTTAAACAACCTGGGTTTAATCCCTGGTACCAAAAAAAAAAAAAAAAAAGTAAAAATGCTCACTTTACAGAGCTCTAAATATGTATGTGTATATGTGTATTTGAAACAATAGGTTGTTACCTGCCCAAACTACACTGCCTAACTATAATTCCATTATCAATTCATCGTATGAAAATATGAAGCCCTATTGGTGGAGGAACTGTATCCCTATTCCTGAACCCTAAAGCTAGCCAAGAAGGAAGCTGGAGGAACCTCTAAAGAAAACTTTTACACTTTCATCTCAGTTAACCCTCTTGGCTCTGTGTGAAGACAGATATTTTCAGAGTCTCACTTGTACCGATTGTAAAAATTCTAATAAACTTGTGTTTTAAATGATGCATAATGGAAGAGACCATGTTCTGGCAATTATGGTTATTTTAATAAATTATTTATGTCTAGAATAATTTATCTTTGAAGAACATGTTCTCTCTTGTCTTTCTTCTGTGTTTTGAAACCCCTTGAAGTTGATGAGAATTCACAGCTATGACTTGGAATAAGCATCAAATATATTATATGGGAAGTAGATATAAAATTGGGTCAAAAGCTTGAAATACACCATATGATGTGTAAATTAACATGATGATGAATACTGTGATTTTGTCAAGTGCTTGAAGGTATTTCCTTGAAAGGAAGGGAAACTTGGAAGGTTGGATTTTATCTTCACAAACCTTTCTAAGGAGTTTCATCTCACAGAGATGAGCAGTGATTGCAGGAGTCCACAAAATGTGTGGGACCTCGCCTTCCACTGCTGCATCTGTCACTGAGTTGGTTGACAAGAGGGTCACCACGGGAGGGTTCCAGCACTGATGTGGGGACCAGGTCCTCTTGCTGCCTTTCAGCTGCATGCTGAATTCCTGACCTCGTCTCTTTACACAGAACACTGTGGGTCAGCTCAACCATCCTCCTTCAATTCTTAATTTAGACTTCACGTTTTTCAAATATCTTGTAGAATGTAATTTTGTTTGCTGTTTTCTATATTTGTTACACTGGTAATTTGTATAGCAAAAAAAAATTAGTATATGTTATTTTTAAATAAAACGAACATTTGAAAACATGGGGAAAAAATAAGGTGTAGATATGTGTGGGAAGTTGACTT
Organism: Ictidomys tridecemlineatus; assembly: GCF_052094955.1. Taxonomy (NCBI): domain Eukaryota; kingdom Metazoa; phylum Chordata; class Mammalia; order Rodentia; family Sciuridae; genus Ictidomys; species Ictidomys tridecemlineatus. The sequence goes on along the minus strand of NC_135478.1, from coordinate 160,406,999 downwards.
TTTAGATGAAGAGAACAGAGAAAAAATATTATGAGAGGTACTATATTTATGTGTGCCATTTGTTATTAATTTTTTTGGGGGGGGGAAAGGAAAGGCTCATTCTCAGATTGGGAGAAAAGTGACGGTTTTCTTTTCCTGTTCTTGATGTTGACTAAATTATAATGCAAATGAGTAATACTGATAACAGGGATTTTGAGAGAGTTACTAAAGGCTTCAGTGGTTTTTAAAAGGACTCAAGAAATAGATATTTGATTAAAACGTTTTGCTGATGGTACACCACGTTAAAGAACTCTTGGCATTCATTCATTCACTCATTTACTTATGTATTGAGCCCTTATTAAAAGCCAAGAGGAGGAAACCAAGTTACTAATAAATTAAATATAGCCAGGTGTGTGTGTGTGTGTGTGTGTGTGAAAATTTATATATATATATATATATTTATCTTTTAAATCATTTTTGTTTTAATTAGTTACACATGACAGTACAATGATCTTGACATACATTTGAATCAGATGGGATATAATTTCTCATTTTTCTGAGTGTACAGAAATTACATTGCAGAATTACATTGGTCATGCAGTCACGTATATACCCACAGCAATAATAATGTCTATTTTATTCTGTTGTCCTTCCATTCCCCCCTTCCCATCCTCTCCCCTCCCCTCCCCTCCCCTCCCCTCCCATCCCATCACTTCTCTCCACCCAATCTAATGTCATGGCATTAGAGCAGATAATGCTAAGTGAAGTTAGCCAATCCCCCTCCCCCAAAATGCTGAATGTCTTCTCTGATATAAGGGAGGTGACTCAAAATGGGGTAGGGAGGAAGAGCATGAGAAGAAAATTATCTCTAGATAGGGAAGAGAGATGGGAGGGAAAGGGAGAGAGAATGGGAATTGCATGGAAGAGGGAAGGATACCCCCTTCGTTATACAGAATACAGGTATGATGATGTGAGGGGGAAAAAAAAGAAGATTTTATATATATATATATATATATTTTTTTTCCTCCTGTTCAATCTTTTCACTTTAGCCAGAGTGACCATTAAAAAACAACAATTGATCCGACCAGTTCCTATTCATAACTCTTCAATAGATTCCCCTTGCTCTGAAAGAAATCTCTCTGCAGATGAGATATCAATCCTCATCTGTCTCCCTCCTCTCACTCAATATGCTTTAGTCACAAGGACTTCCTGCAGTACCTAAAATGTGCTACAGTCTGTTCAACCTCAATCTAGCTCAACTAGTATATGATCTGCCAGGAAAATATTTTGATAGCTCTTGGCCCAGGAGTCTGAGATTCATCTTAGTTTTCACTGAAGTTTGTACAAAATTGACATTATTCAGTTCATGCTATTGTGTGTCACTCCCGGGTTTTACATTCTTAAATACCATCGGCTTCCCAATGAGAAGTGAAATGTTGAGTCCTTTGATGCTGTTGTGCACCCCATCAACAGAGAAGACATTAAATGAGATTAATTTAAGAACACAAATCTAGGCTTTAACTTGCTCATTATCTTTGAGAAATTTCAAGTTTCTTTACATGATAGCGAAATTGTCATCAGTAGTATAATTGAGCAATGAAATCTTTGAAAAATAAAAATTCAATTTCCATCATCCTTAAAATAGTTTTGAAGTAACAGCAAAAAAATGTATTATGGTCAGTCATTTCTTTTGCTCTCTCTTTGCTTACTAATACTTCTTGCTTAGAGGTACAGAGTTTTAGAATAAGAATATGTAAAACATTGGATCAAACTTGGCAATATCATCTGATTTCTTCTAGAAAGATTGTGACAAGTCACATAACTATACTTCTTCAATAAATGGCCTCTTTAGAAATGCTAGTGTTGTCATCTATACAGGCATAGATATCTACTTAGCTAATATAATACATATAAACTGAAATCTGGTTTTCTTTAATTAGTTTAAAATGTGTCAGTTTTAAAAATTATTTTAAAATATATTTTGGCTATATTTCCTAATAGATTAGAGAAATATATTTAAACTTACATTATAAAAATATGCTACCACTAGGCCCAGTGAAACACTTTATTTCCTTTTCTTTCTTTCTTTTTGGTACTTGGGATTAAACCTGGGGTGCTCTACTACTACTGAGTCACATCCCTAGCCCTTTTAATTTTTTTATTTTGAGACAACATCTCACTAAATTGCTCAGTGCCTTGTTAAATTGCTGAGGTTGTCCTCAAGATTGTGAGCCTCCTGCCTCAGCTTTCTGAGTCACTGGAATTACACGTGTGAGCCACCACTTCTGGCCATAGTAAAACTTAAGTCTTAACCTATCATGTTCTAGAATGATTTAGAGTTAGTTTTATAAGTTATTCATTGGCCCTTCAGTGGATGAATGGATAAAAAAAACTGTGGCATATATACATAATGGAATTTTACTCAGCAATAAAAGAGAATAAAATCATGGCATTTGCAGGTATATGGATGGAGTTAGAGAAGATAATGCCAAGTGAAGTTAGCCAATCCCAAAAAAACAAATGCCTAAGGTTTTCTCTGATGTAAGGAGGCTGACTCATAGTGGGGTTGGGAGCGGGAGCATAGGAGGAATAGACTAACTCTAGATAGGACAGAGGGGTGGGAGGGAAATGGAGAGGGCAGGGGATTAGCAGGATGGTGGCATGTAATGGACATCATTATCCAAAGTACATGTATGAAGACACAAATTGGGTGTCAAAATACTTTATGTACAACCAGAGATATGAAAAATTGTGGTATGTATTTGTAATAAGAATTGCAATGCATTCTGCTGTCATTTTTTAAAAAAGTTATTCATTGGAATTATATGGAACTGCAAGTTATAAAAAAACTTACTAGTTAGTAGAATAATAGCTTAGTACATATTAATAGTGCTTCTGAATCAGAAATAGGAAAATAATCTTCTATGTATTTGCTAAACTAACTTCAATTTTGGCTTCCTTAAATATTTCAGTTTAGACTAAATTGGTACATTTGGATAAATTGCTACCATGAAGTAATAGCCTTAATAACTTAGAAAGCTTTCACTGAGTTCCAAAATACTAAAATAACAAAACAAAGAACAAAGTAAATACCATTTTGTCTGACAAAAAGTGTGGTTTGGGGGAAAGAAAAATAATTTTAATTGCATATTGTGCTTTAAAATGGTAAACTGAAAGTGATATATTTAGAATAAAAGTCCTCAAAAGTAAGAAAGAAAATAAAGTAATTTGCCAATATTCCCATGGAAAACTTACTTAATAATCTGAACTAGTAGTAAGAGTTCTGAAATGTGTATATTAAAACAATTTTTATTTTTTAAATTTATATATGACTGTGGAATGCATTATAATTCTTATTACACATATAGAGCACAATTTTTCATATCTCTGGTTGTATACAAAGTATATTCATGTCTTTATACATGTACTTTGGATAATAATGATTATCACATTCCACCATAATTTATTACCCTATCCCTCTTCCCTTCCCCTCTAACAATTCTGCCCTATTTAGAGTTCGTCTATTCCTCCCATGCTCCTGCTCCATAAACCATTATTAATCAGCCTCCTTACATTAAAGAAAACATCTGCATTTGTTTTTTTGTGTGTGATTGGCTAACTTCACTTAGCATTATCTTCTCTAACTCCATTCATTTACCTGCAAATGCCATGATTTTATTCTCTTTTATTGTTGAGCAATATTCCATTGTGTATATATGCCACATTTTTTTATCCATTCATCTATTGAAAGGAATCTAGGTTGGTTCCACAGTTTAGCTATTGTGAATTGTGCTGCTATAAACATTGATGTGGCTGTGTCCCTGTAGTATGCTGCTTTAAAGTCCTTTGGGTATAGACTGAGGAGAGGGATGGCTGGGTCAAATGGTGGTTCCATTCCCAATTTTCCAAGAATCTCCATACTGCTTTCCCTATTGGCTGTACCAATTTGCAGTCCAACCAGCAGTGTATGAGTGTACCTTTTCCCCCACATCCTGGTCAACACTTATTGTTGTTTGTATGCATAATAGGTGCCATTCTGACTGGAGTGAGATGAAATCTTAGAGTGGTTTTGATTTGCATTTCTCTAATTGCTAGTGATGATGAACATTTTTTCATGTATTTGTTGATTGATTGTATATCATCTTCTGAGAAGTGTCTCTTCGGATCCTTGGCTCATTTGTTGAGTAGGTTATTTATCTATCTATCTATCTATGTATCTATCTATCATTTATTTATTTATTTTATTTTGTGTTTAGCTTTTTGAGTTCTTTATATATCCTAGAGATTAGTCTCTATCTCATGTGTGAGGGGTAAAGATTTGCTCCCAAGATGTAGGTTCTCTATTCACCTCACAGATTTTTTTTTTTTTTTTTTTTTTTTTTTTGCTGAGAAGAGGTGAATCCATCCCATTTGATTCTTGATTTTAATTCTTGAGCCACACGAGTCTTATTAAGGAAGTGAGGGTCTAATCCCACATGATGGAAATTAGGGCCTACTTTTTCTTCTATTAGACACAGGGTCTCTGGTTTTATTCAAGTCCTTGATCTATTTTGAGTTGAGTTTTGTGCATGATGAGAGATAGGGATTTAATTTCATTTTGTTGCATATGGATTTCCAGCTTTTCCAGCACCATTTGTTATAAAATACTTGGGAATTAACGAAAGAGTTAAAAGATCTATATAATGAAAATTACAGAACCCTAAAGAAAGAAGTCAAAGAAAACCTTAGAAAATGGAAATATCTACCTTGCTCTTGCATAGGCAGAATTAAAATTATCAAAATGGCCATACTTTCAAAAACACTCTACAGATTTAATGCAATTCCAATCAAAATCCCAATGGCATTCCTCATAGAAAGAGAAAAAGAAATCATGAAATTCATCTGGAAAAATAAGAGACTCAGAATAGCTAAACCAATCCTTAGCAGGAAGAGTGAAGCAGGTGGTATCACTATACCAGACCTTAAACTATATATTACAGAGCAATAGTAACAAAAATAGCATGGTATTGGCACCAAAACCGACTGGTAGACCAATGGTACAGAATAGGGACACAGAGACTAACCCACAAAACTACAATTATCTTATATTAGACAAAGGTGCCAAGAACATGCATTGGAGAAAAGAGAGCCTGAAATGTGCATTTTGATACCAGTGTTGACAATCAGGTTCGATTGCTGTTCCCCTAGTGTTGAACATTGGACACCTGAGGCAAGAGCAAGCAGTTTTATTTAAAGGATAGAATAGAGAGAAAGAGAAGGACAGAGACTCCTGCAGAGGCAGAGGAGGGCAGCTAAGTTGATGCCTGAGGGAGGTGGGTATCCTGCCCCTTTAATAGATTTTAGATTTCCTTTGTTCTCTTGCTCCCTTCCCCTTAAGGTGAGAAAGGAGCCTCCAGGGGTACAGGCAGGAAGGGATTGGCCCAGAGGGCATTTATTAACAACCCCTTGCAGAGCAGAACAATTCCCTGGAGGCAGATAACCTTGGGAACAGGTTAGAGGAGGAGGGGTGGTGCCTTGAAGGTATTAGCACTTTATTTTCTTTCCTTTCCAACCAGCCCTCCTGTTCCCAGTCCAACCCAATCATTCATCACCTACACTGCCCCTTTGCCCCCCCACCCCTCAGTGTTTCAAGTTTTCTTCTGACCATGGACTATACTAAATACATACCCATACTCTGATTGTATGTTTAATCTGCTTATTTTCAAACCAAATTTTTTTAAAAAAATCTTATTTTGGCATTTTCTCCTTGAGTTTGTTTATTACTTCTTTTCTCTTCCACTTCCTTTACTTTATGGGTTTCTCTTTGGCCTGGTTTCCTCTCAGGATCCCTTGTTTTGCCTTCTCTTGCCGCATTTAAGGTGAGATCATCGTCCTCATGAAGGACATTGTTAAAGTATATTTAGATGAAGGATTTGGATAGGAACCCACAATGAAAAAAATGTACCACAAAACAAAAACAGTGAAGAGAAACACACCACATTTTATTTTCCACAAGGAGTGCTTTGTCCTATTTTTGTCATTTTGGTACTCTGTCATGATAAATAGGCCAATTGTACCAGGATTACCACTCCCTGGAATGATCTGCTGCTTAACCTCACTACCTCCCTCTTCTCCATTGCTTTTTTCCCCGTTGATTCATGATGGGGTTTGGTCTCTGAATTTAAAGCTGTCCCACCCTACCTACATGATGTGGGAGATAATGTTTAGAATCCTGTTTTCTGTTCATCAGAAAAATAAGAAACTTGAGCATGAAACTTTCTGTACAATTTACTGTGATGTGATAAGGACGGCGTTTTCATGATTTCAGCCTCCAGGGATCACACAGTGAAGGTGGCATTGATATACACGAAGATGGGGTTCCTTCCTTCTCTAATGCCTGTCTCCTGACCTTTGTGGCCACCACTGTCCCCTTTCCCTGGATTTTTGGTTAGTTAATTCTTTCTTAATGTTCAAGAGTTTCATCAAAGACACAAGAGATATCTTCCCTACTATGTCCCCCTCAATTAGATTTAGACATTTCTACTGGTTGTAATTTTTATTTTATTTTTGTTCAGTACTGGGGATTGAACCCAGGGCCTCACATAGGCTAGACAAGTGCTCTACCATTAAGCTATATTCCCAGGACCCTGCTGGATGTGTTTTGCATACTTTATTAGTTCTCTCATCTCATTGTTTTTCTTGCCTTCCTTCTGAGTTACTTGAAGGTAGAGACAGCGTTCATTAACTACTGTGTCCTCACTTACGTTGGGCCTAATTTGTGCTCAAAAATACATATGTATTCCATCAACAAAATGTGTTCATTATGGTGGAAGGAGTGAACAAAAGGGGCAACACTCAAAAGCTACTTCTGAATTGTGGTTCATAGCATGATTTGGCAAATAGGTAATTTTTCATATTATGATTTTATTTTTCATAAAACATTTGAAAGTTGAGGGGTCATATGAATTATATTCTCTCTTTTTAGAAAGACACTTTAAAGATACTATAAGCAAAAGTAATAGTAACTTTAAACTTAATAACAAATTGTGAGAATTAGTAAAAGATCTAAATGCAGTATTGCTGCAATGCCTTTGGCTTTTTTTTTTTCTTCCAGTGTTGGGATTTGAACTTGGGGCCTTGTACATGCAAGACAAGCATTCTACCAACTGAGCTATACCCCCAGCCCACCTTTGGCCTTTAAAACCATTTTCCAACTGTTTTATTCTGGGATACTTCGAATTCATGATCTTATACACAGCAGTGTTCTTTTCTCAGTTTTTATACACTGCTAGTTGACCTCCACTCTCTACAGGACAGAAAAACTGAGGTCAGGGATAAATAATAGCTCCAGTTACAATGAGATGCATCCTAGTTTAGTCTGGGGGCCCTGATTCAGGTGCCTTCTCATTGTTAGTGGTTGTGGGTGTTATGTGTAACTGCTTTATGATAAAAACAAGACTGTGGCATCATTGAATTAATTAGAAGAGAGTATAATTAGAAATGAAAGCTCTTCAGTTTCATAACTGCTAATGGTAGAAAATGAAGTACAATAAATATACTCCAAGCTTTGATGAGCATAACTTTTCATTAATTAGCAGATTTTAATGGTCTTCCATAATGTGACAGCAATTCTATTGATCCGCTTAATTAAGGTTCATGAAAGTAAAAGGGACTCCTCTTCACTTTGATGATTGAAACTCCTTGAATCCTCCAAGCTGCTCAAATGACTGCTCAGAATAATATCGGCAATGGTATATCTGTTATTCAATGTGTGTGTGTTTTACCCTATTGCTGATACATGCATTCTAACAGACTCATATGAGGTATGTCTATTGCAAATTTTATTTCACTTTTGTTTGCTTGATACTGGGAAGGGCCAATGATTTCAAACTATATAAATACCCCATCAAATGCTATGCAATGAGTAGATTTTAATTATTTATTGTTATTGACCTGAATTTATTGAGTCTTTATTCCAGCATGAGGTACTAAGAAAATGACTGACATATTGGATTAAAATTTGCAGTAGCTGAGTACATGGCATTTCTCAAGCAATTCTATGCTGCATTAAGACTTCACATAATTTTGCATATGCCCTTCTAGACTTAATGAAATGACTTCTAGGTTTGGATATGAGAAGTCCCCTGAAAAGTTCATGTGTTTGGCAATGCTAAAGTGTTCAGAGGCAAAAAGATTGGGTTTTGAGAGCTATAACCTAATCTGTGGATTAATACACATGAAGGATTAATAATTTGAATGGACTAAAGGATGGTAACTGTGGGCAGTTGAGGGTGTGGCTGGAGGAAGTATGTCACTGGGGGTGTATCTTTGGGGATTATATCTCATCTCTGGCTCCTTGCTTATTCTTGGTCTCTCTCCCCTCTTTCTCCCTCTCTCTTTCCCTCTTCCCCTTCCCTCTCCCCCTCCCCCTCCCTCCCTCCTTCCTGGCTGCCAGGAGCTGAGCAGCTTTCCTCTGCCACCTCTCTGCCATGATGATCTGTCTCACCTTAGTCCCAAATCAATGGAACTGGTCAATCATAGACTGAACCTCTGAAATAGCCTGACCTGAAATAAGCTTTTCCTTCTCTAAATTGTTCTTGTTAGATATTTTTGATGCAGTGATGAAAAGATGACTAACCTAGTGTCATAAAGAATAAAAGAATACACACAGGAAATCTCAAGTAAGCCACTTGTGAGAGAAATGTGTCCATGCCTGCCCCCCACCCCAGAAAATCAGGATAGAGTGTTAGATAAAAGCAGGGAAAAGTTAGGTACCCAGGAGGGATAGCAAACAAACAAAGATCTCTTCTATATGAAAGTAATTACTCTGGGCCTACAGACTGCTGAGGTGTGCTGATAAAACATACGTGGCCAAAGAAGGAGTTTTGTATTTTTCTTACTTTGGGAAGGTGGGACAATGTGGAAAACAAAATATAGAAAAGGAGTCCAAAGTTGACGGGCATCGATGAAGGCCTATTTCCACATAACATGAAGCTCTAGATTTCCTTCTTCCTTTTTTCCTTCCCTGTCTCCTCCCTCTGTTCTTCCATTCTTCTCTCTCTTTCCCTCCTTGCATTCCCTGTTTAGTCTTTATTTTTCTTTTTCATTCTTTTTTTTTTCTTTATTTTGCTCAATCATGTTAATTGTTACCATTGTGAAACCATAATAAAATTCTGCAATACAGGGAATGGTAATATGCCAAAAAAGAACATAAACTCAAGCCTTTTAGAAGTTGTTTTATTTGGCATAGTATGGCAGGAGCACTTGGCAAAGGAAGTTGCTTACCTCATGGCAACTGGGAAGAAAAAGAGAAAGGAAGAGGCTGGGGATCTGAGTAATCCCTTCAAAAGCATGCCCCTTATGACCTAACTTCCTTCCATTAGGTCCCACCTCCTAAAGGTCTTGCCGCCTCTAAACAACACCACAGGCTGGCCACCAGCCCTGAACACATGGACCTTTGGGGGACATGTAGTTTCTGAACCATAGCAAACAGTGACAACTTTTCAAATACAAATAATTTTCAAAGTGCTAACACTTGTTGAAGGAATATCAGTTAAAGGAAAATATAAACCCTCCATTTTAAACAGAATATTGCAAATTTACTCAGACAATAGAGAATTCGATGTACTTTTCAACATTCTAGATTTTTTAAATTTTAGATAGATGAATGATGAAAATAACAGAATTTTGTATTGTTTGTTTTTGTTCAAAAACAGAACCACCTTAATTGTTATTTGTATCCTACTATGATTAAACTGGACAGTTTCTACAGAAACTACATTTTAGGAATAAAACATTGCGTACTTTTCAATATGGTACTAGAATGCCATTCGTTCAGCATTCAGTTTCTTAGGATTGTACATTGCAACATTTGGTACTCTTTATATGTAAATAATGAGGGTGGAGTCAATAGCTTCATAAAATGTTCCTTTTCATTTACAAAATGTCACTTTTCATTTATAAAAATTAGCTTTCCTTCCTTCCTCTAACAATGATCTCTGTGGCTAGAATTGTCAACATTGTGAACACGGCTTTCTTGAATATTTATTTGAAACTATAACCTGAGAGAAAACCCTAAGTTATTACTGATGAGATTTTGTTCCTACTTGTGTTTTGAAAATATAATTCTATTTCCAAGTCTTCTGTGCAGCTAAGCAGAGCAAGGTCTCTGCTTGGGGCCAGCAGCCATTGCGAACACAGACCAGGGTGTCAACCTTTTTATGTTGTGGGTTTCCTTCTCCTGTGGCCACACATTTCAGACCATACCTCCTGGAGCAGGAGTATGACCCTGGGCTCTACTTTGTCCCTATCCTGACTCTGCTTGTCAGCTCTCTCCCTCTGCCATCACTGGAGGGCTTGTGCTGATGCCTTGATACCTTTCTCATTTCTTTGCTGTGTCCCCTACTTCATCATGGTGAGGAGTCCAGGTCTAGCGGGGTTTTGGTAAGGCTTTGCACCTCTCTGCCCTTCTGAACTTGGACTTCTGACAATTACCCTTATTCTTACCTCAGGCTTGCATAAGTCGGAGGGTCCACAGGGCAAAGGCAGCACTGTGGCCACTGATTTTGTCCTGGATTCCATTTTTCTGAGGCTCCTAGTTGGGCACCAAGATCCTTTCCCACTTTGGGTCTCCCCAGTCCTGAGGGTGCCGGCTCATAAAAACAGAAGAGGCATCATGGGGTCTGGATAGTTCTCCCTTCTGCCCTGAGTTATCCTTTCCCTTTTTCATCTTGCCTCTGAGGAGTGAGGAAAAGAGAGCTGTTCTGATTGTGACTCCAAGCTATTAACTGGCAGAGCAAACCTTTTTTTTTTTGTCTTATTATTATTGCTTTGTGTACTGGGGGTTGAACCCAGGTCCTTGCACATGCTAGGAAAGCCTCTACTACTCAGTCACATCCCCAGCCCTTTCTTGTTTTCATTCTTGCTTTTTTTTTTGGGAGGAAACTTTATATGCACAGAAATTTGGACAGTATTTCTAAGCACCACTGCCTTTCTCTGGAACACATGGTTAATGGTCCACATCCCCCATGTTTTTATGGGGCCAATAATTAAATATGTGGTTGACTCAGAGGGTTCTTTCTTTGATCTTTCATCCATTAAAATTGACAACAGGCAGAACTCTAGACTTTAAAGCAATGATAAAACATAATCCTTTAGGAGATCAATGTTATTTTTCTGTACTGTGTGAATATGGGAAAGATATACCTGTTCAGGTGATGAAGATTCTTGGGAGGCTCACTGTCTGTTCCTGTTAGTGGAGGGCCAGGACATCTGAAGCAACAACCCAAGCTGAGGGTCTCACTGATTTAGCTCATTGATCTGCTTTACTTTTGTGAAGGTTTTCATTCTTTGCCAGCTAGTGCTTCACACTTATGTAACAAGTTCTGTCTAGTTGGAGCCCTCCCCGATACCTGAGTTTCATGCAACAAATAACCTTCAGGTTGCTTTAGAGCTATGAATGTATGAAAGGTAAGAATTAAGTTTTCCAAGACTGATCTTCAGCAAGCTGGTCTCTTAGAAAACAGGATTGCTTCTTGTAAAACAACATGGAAATAAGTTATGGATTCATGCTCCTGGCATTGGTCAGCCACTCATCTTGGACTCTTACCTCCTTCAACATGCCAGGACAGGGGCCAGTGCTTTCCTGAGCAGGAATCCTGATGTGATAAGTCCTGTGGCAAGCTTCCCGTATCTTGCAGCTTCAATTTTAAGTGCCGGAGTAAATGAAGGCCTAATACTTAGCTCTGCGTCTGCTGAATTGGCAGGGTAGGGCTGGAAGCAAGATTCTGTCATGTCATATGACTCTAAAAACCCCTTACTGCCACACAGCTGGGGGTGGGGGGTGTCTGACCTCTAGAGTCTGGATCCTGTGAGGTGTCTGTGCACTGCTCCAGAATGTAAAGGGGCCAGGGGAGCAGACTTAGCTGCTACTGATCCTGAATCCATGAGCTTTCCTCCATAAACCCTGCTCTGGCAAGTCAAGTATTTACCTTTTAGCTGACTCTCTTGTTGTCACAATGGTATTCAGATTGCTTTATATCTTTATATATTATGTTGCTGAGATAAATGCAAATGTTGCATCACTTCTTGAAAACGAGACAGTTTGTTTAATTCTCCAAATGGATGAGGGCCTTCCCACTGTGTGGTACATGGTGTGTTAGGTTTGTCTTATGGTAGTAACAGACTCTGCTTTCAGTCTTGCAGGGGAAATACAACTGATTTCCCAATACTGACCATAAAAGATATATGTGGTAAGGAAAAGCCATAAAGGTGTTAGGAGAGTTATAGAGGGAAAAGAAATTACTTTTATTGGCAGGTTTTTGCAAGGCTTTTTGATGGCTTTAAGGATAAATGCAATTTTAAGTTCTTAAAGACCAACTAAATGGAAGAGGGAAAGCAAAGGGGAATGCAGTAGAAAATGAGTTTTGCTGGGATGGAATGCTTACGGGAGGCATAGGAGGAAATTGACTTTGTAAGATGAGTTGCATCAAGACTGTAAATGGCCTTGGATTCCAGGTTAAATAATTTGAATTTTATTGGAATTAGTCTCCATCTGGCAGTGGTGTGTGAAAGATTTTGGCATAGGAAGACATGTTTGAGGCTGACACAATACAGGTGAAAGGACTAACTTGTTAAATCCATTGGTTTGAATAGAGAAAAGTACAAAGAGGGCTTTAATCCCAATTACCTGGAGAGATGTAGAGGCTTGTTGGACATAATGAGCAAAATATATTATTAGGTTTCAGCAGGACAATATAGTACTGGCCTTTATCCAAGTTAATGTTACTAGAAAGATAAATATCCTAAAAAAGAACAGAGTTCCTTGGTGAGCTATCCTTACTTTGTGCTTATACCATTTGAATTTGCAGTACTGAATGTTTATATAAAGAATACATCATCAAAGCTTCTTAGACTCTCCTCTCCCAGCCCTTATACATAGACATTCATGGCAAAATAACATCTTCCTTTGGCATTTTACTTATTATTGTAAGTCTGATTACTTCAAAATATTTGATATATTTATTACTAAAGACAAAAATATTAAAATCAGGGTAAAAAAACAATCAAAATTACTATGATTCAGAACAAAAATACCTCTATTTTCAGGCAGTCAAGACAAATATTAATATGAGAGACTACAACTCTCATTAGTAGGTTATTAGGGAATATATTTTTTTTTCCTGACACTGAGTGCTAGGAGAAATGTATTACCCGTTATCAAAAAGACATTAAGCAAAAAAGGAACAGTACTGTCAATCTTAAGTTTCACAGAATGCAAGATATTCTTTGTGTTGTCAATTCACATAATAGCCTTTAAAATCAGGAAAGAATAGTGAATTGTAATTCTTTGAAACTACTTCTGGGGGAGATTAAGTATTTAGTTTATATGCAGATTCTCTGGTGAGATGATTTGGTAAATGAATGAAGCCTAAGGATAGTAGTAGCAGTGCTTCTCCGAGAATGTGATTCTCCCCAGCATTGAACATGAGGACTTCAGCCTGCTGGATTCTCTGGACTCTGACGGATACACATTTCCACATTTTTAATAGGACCTGTAGTGGTGTGTGTGTGTGTGTGTGTGTGTGTATGTGTATGTTTGTGTGTGTATGTATGTACTTTGTTCGCTAAAATTTAAGTTACTGGTGTTGATAAATATTTGAGTATCTTGTCCCTTAATCTCTCTTGAATTTGTATTTTCTTAACTGAGATTTTGACAGAGGCTGTGAAATAGTGGATCTGCCAAGAAGTAACAGTTTATACGATTCAGGTGCATTCTGTTGTTGACCAAGAGAAAATCTACATGCTTTAGCTTCAATAAATTTTAGCTTCAATTGCACAAGCTATACCAGTGGCAGAGCTGGCTTTGTGTTATGAAGAGCCTGCTTTGTGTGCTTGCCCAGGTGGCACTGTCTTTGCACAGTGACCAAGTAGCCTCTGGGGGTTTCCTACTGTGAGTAATATTCCAGATTTCTCAGCTAGGGATGCCATTAAAAACAAAAGAGATTTTCTTTACTTTTAATTATTATTAAAATTGGGGAATGTGAGAGGTATCAAAGTAAAGAAGGAAGAAAACTTAACCTCAATTATTTGAAAGAAAAAAAAAGAAAAGCTTATATCTGGAATGCTTATTTTATCATAAGGAATAATAGCAATTGATAACATGGGCAACCTCATACATACATTAATAACATGTAACCTAATCCCTTCCCTACAGATAAATTTGTATGAAATTTGCGTACAGTAGGTTTTCCTCTAATTTTAGCAAACTCTGCCTGGAGAATACTGCCCTATTTTACAAGCCTGAGTAGCGCCATCCAACCTGGTAGCATGATCACACGAAACCAAGGAAGCAGCCTGGCCCAGATTCCCTGCTGCCTGCATTGAAAAGTTAAGTGACCCAGAAGAGTCAAGGGCATAGAATTCCCCACTCTGGAAACCATGTTGTGGTTGAGGTCAGCTTTAACATGTTCCTGGCTCAGAAAAAGAAAGAGGTTTTCACTACCCCATCGTGGATTTTTCACACAGTAAACATTTAGAATTATTAGAGACTTATACTTTATGTTACAATTAAGGAAAATATCTGACTTTCTTTATTTTTTGGCCACTTTGGGTCAACTTGGCTTTTTGTTATGTCCAGATATTGCTCAAAATCACTATTTAGTGCTTGGAGTAAATCACCATTGTTTGTATAGAAATAGCTAAAATTTATGACAAATGTTAGGCTTCAATTTGGTCTACTGATTTCAATTAATGATGCTTTTTTTTTTGGTAAGAGAATATAATTAACCAATTATAAGTCATAACTTAAATTAAGGGCTCAGGCAATTTGTATATAGTTTCTGACTTGCATATAAGACAACTACATTTTATTTAGCCAGTTTTAACAAAAAGTTAATCATTTGGTTGTCTAAAATAATCACTGGATCTCCAGTGAGCAAATAATGTTTTTAACATGAATAGTATCAGGTTTATTAAACATTATAAAATAATATTTTCTTTCATGGGTTAAACATTTATTACATATGTCATCTTTTTACGTTTGCAATAGTAGCCTGTAGGACATTTTAAATTTCTTCTTGTATGCTGCAATGCTCCTTCTCTACTGAGAATTAAGAGAGTGTGGCTTGGATTGGAAGGGAGGAAAAAGGATGGAATCAGTAGCTCAGATAACCAACTCAAGTGGGGAGAGCATTGAGCTGATCTTAGGACTAAAATTGAGGACCACTTAGATACCCAAACCCTGCCACACAGGCTCTCTCCATCTCTTGCCCTTGCTTCGTTCTTTGTGTGTGTCTCCATAAGATGAGGTTATAGTCATTTATGTCCCTAGGCTCATATTTTTACAGCTTTGCTATTTGAGAGGCAAAAATATCCTTTCTTCTACCCAGATTCAAAATTACCAAAGGTCTTTAGCACGATCGTTTGACCAACTTCTCTAACTTTTGTGTGTGAGGCGCGATGGCAAGGGACATTAATTACCAAGCTTGGCCCAGCCTGTGGCTCAATGACCTTACCTTTCTCCAGTGTCCCAGAGTTCTAAGACTGGCACCTTGCCACATTCATACAATTTGAGAAACATCATTCAGAGGGAAGTCTTGGATAAAAGAAGGGGTCACCTTAAAGTCATACAGAAATTAAAAATTAAAAACCAGTAGCTCATGTGCAGGGAGAGTACTAGGTTGTGCAAAGCACTCCATATATAATGGGCTACTTTGGCTGTTTTGCTATTATCATTAGTAGCATTGTCTTCTGTTATTTTCAGATATGTATCTAGTGACCTTTCTATCATAGCCCTTTGACACAAGGAAAAGTGACTGCCAACACCTAGTATACCTGCCAAGACAGTGAAGTTGGTCTTCTCCAATTTCTCTTTGTTCTCTGTCTGCCAAGGTCCACACCTTTGAGCCTGTTTTCCTTCAAATATCTTAAGGTCTCAAATGATTTTTCTATCATGGTGGCTGATAAACCCACTAACGCTTAAATGTGATTGATGCTACTAGCCTTGAGAAGATTACTTTTTATGCAAAAGGGAAGTTGATAAATCTCAATGTTTAACAGATGATCTGCGTCTAAACTGGGAAGGTCAGTCATGGGCATTATGATTCTTCATGTGTTTTGCCCCCAAGTGGCAGGTGCCAGTTCCTCACCTCACTTGGGCTTTCCTTCCTCAGTCTTCCTTGCCCCATATCCTTACAGGATCAGTGACTTAACAACTCATTTCTGAAGGTTAAATGCACAGTTATAGCAAAGATATGTTTTCAAGAGCTCTACAAAGGCACTTGAAAGATCAGGAAGTTCTACAGGAACAAGTGTATGGAGTCTGAACTACCTATGTATTTGGTGGTAATAAAGGTGAAGCCCTGCACTTCATAGTAGGGAAATGGGAGCGGAAGCAAGTCCTGCCTCTCTCTATAGAGGGGTGCACAGTCTGCATAGTCAATATTGTGCATCGGGAATTACAAAGCCTTCACAGCTGTGGAGTTGTCTTCAAGCAGATTATAATTTGGGGAAAAAGACAAAACACTACATAGATGAAGCAAGGGAATAATTTTCTAGCCTTTTAAGCTGAGAGTAAAGAACTCTGGGGAGACAGGAGAATATAGCCAGGGGAATCTTTAAGAGGAATGTCAGTTGTGAACCCATGGTAAAAACTAGGAAATTTGTCACAGCCAACAGAATCTAAAGCAGGCTCCTTGCCAGTTTTTGGGAATTGATAATCCAACAAATGAACATTTAATTTCTCTCCTAAATGGAATTCTTGCCTCTGAAACTTATCAGAGGGTATCTTCCTTCATATAAGATACTTTTCAATGTTTCTGCACTGATTTTAAAAATTTCCCTGTGCTATATTAAATTTCACGGGGCTGAGGCACACTGATCCCAGCAAGGAGATAGCCACCAAGACCTGGGGAGATTAGCTGATGCCCTATCTCATAATGTACACTCATAGACTCCTAGAGGCTTCTGATAACACTATAAATACTGTCTTTTGGAATGAGCAAAAACCTGCTTGTAGGTCACAAGCTGGTCTAAACTCCTGTTACTTTGAATTAAAGATTAGATTGTTGCAGGACTTTGAACCTATAGGCTTCTACAGCTGGCTTTGGGTAGAAATAGAAACTGCAAGAGGATCAGTAAGATAAACCAACTTTCTCTGAGATCAAAATAAGCCTTTTTTAATGATTAAAAAATATAAAATCACCTCAGTGCCAGGTCTAGAAAAACTAGCATTTACAAGGGCAAGTTTGAGCACCCGTACAATAAAATCAGCCAAGCCCCACTCCCATAAATTTTTCCATGTCTAATGTCCTCGACCTTGTCCATTGTCTATTGTAATGGATACAGCCATTCATTCCTCATTTGTTTTCCTGTTTTTGAGTCAGGCTCTTTTTTGTTTGTTTGACTTGTATTAATTTCCCACTCTGCCTAAGCAAATACCATCTGAAACTCATTTAGGAATATAGCATCAAAATATCATTCATTATCTCAGGAGTCTTCATTTTTTTTGAGAAAATTTAAATTAGCTCATTTGAGCTTTTTGTGGCAGTAGAGATATGATAGGAGGAAGATGAATACTGAGAAGTGGAGGCATCCTCATTCCTCTCCACATGGTAATGATCACCAGGCTTATAATCTTTGATATTTATGTAGAACTCTACTTTTCAAACCACTTTCATATATTCATATATGTTCTTATTTGATCCCCATTCCTATTTGATGTCTTACTCTTTTTTCTTTCTTTGTTCAGAAAAAGAGAAGGGAAAAATAGTAGCACACAGATTGAATAATATAAAAATGCTTTGTAGTTTCTTTGAGAGAAATTCTCCCAGACATGAGGACACTGGGTTTATTTCACAAGACTCTGCCACTGTCCAACATCAAAGACTTCAATAACTCACACCAAGAAAATGATATGACTCAGCTCCTGTGTGGTTATCCAAAAATGTATCAGAGAGGGATGTGATGAATATAGTTTTGTGTGCCTTTAAGAAGTTCTTCAACAAAGTGTGTTTATGTTTATTTCCAATGTCCTAATTTTCTTGAAAAGAAACATGTTTATGGATAATGTATCCTAGTTCATGTTCTTGAAGATAGCATGATAATCCTTGAGTTGATGTAGTTTAGATACAGGGGTTCAAGAATTTAACATATGGCTTTGTTTTTTCCCTAATACCCTTTAAAAAGAGTCATGATCCTCGTGATAACTTTTGTGGGTAATCTGGGAATGGAACAGGATCAATAAATCAGAAAATTAGTTGATCATTTGATTGTTATTAACTTTAAGTGGAAAAAAGACTACAAAAATTTCTGAGAAATTATTTGTGTGCTTTTATTAACCTTTTGAATGAAAGTGAGGTTAGGAAGGCATGCTATCTTCAAAGGTACAGAGTGTGGTACAATGAAACAAGGATCGGATACAGAGATTAGAAAAGAGAGGCTGGTTACTTAGGTAAGCCATTAAAACTCTACATTTTTCTTTCCTTGAGTGTGAAGTAAGGGAATGTAAAATCTAAATTTACTTAGCTCTTGTATCTTACTGATAAACGACAAGGGCATGGAAGAAGAATCTCTCATGGAAATAAGGAGAAACGCTTCTGTGGCAATAAACATGGACAGAATAAAGAGAAAGGTTATGGGCAGATGAAGCAGTGGGCAGAAACTTGCAGGCAGAGTTTTCAGGAGGCATATGTTGAAGGTTCTCTGGGTAAAAGCCTGCTTTATTTTGCTGTGTTTCATCTCATAGTAAAGCTAAATGAATATAGATTTTTCTATGTCTGTGTTACACTAATCCCAACATGATGTCTTTATTCAATATTAATATTACCTTTAAGAAATGACAAGCACCTACTTTGAAATAAAAAAAAACTTTTAAAAATAGGAAGTTACTTTTAAAAAGAAACATATACATAAATTGTATATAATGGCATATATAATTGTTAATTAGGAGAGAGAGAAAGTATTATCAAAATGATCCAAATGTTTCTAGATAGAAACCATGATATTTATTTATTTTATATTTTAAATAAACAGCCTCAGGTACTAAAATACTTAGGACAGAAAGTGTAGAAGTTTATGAAATATTCATAACATTTTAATCTGTAGCAAAACAATTTTTATATTGTGATGAGTGTTTTTAAAAAATATTTTGCCTTAAGATACGACATGCTAAATGTCTTCATATCTTTTTCTCTTCAAACAAACTCTGACTAGGGTTTTTATTACAAAGCAATGTTGCATTTAGAGGTGGTCCAATCTTGGGACTTGTTTTCTTAAACTTAGAGGCACTGTTTCATATGCAGGATGATAGTGCTATTTTTTTCCCTACATTTATAAATTTTAAATGCAAAAAATGTTTATGAGGTAAAACCATATGCTTTCAGGTACTTTGGAATTACATGCTTAAGTAAATAAATGAGTACATAGGGGTTTGCTGTTTTTTATATATACACACACACACACACACATACACACACATATTTTCATATATTTTGAATCTTACTTAATTGTTTAAAAATTAAATAAAAGGATTGTGTCAATTGTGCTTGTAGTCAATATGTGCAGTTAAAAAATGGCTAATGTTGGGGCTGGGGATGTGGCTCAAGCAGTAGCGCGCTCACCTGGCATGCGTGCGGCCCGGGTTCGATCCTCAGCACCACATACCAACAAAGATGTTGTGTCCTCCGAGAACTAAAAAATAAATATTAAAAATTCTCTCTCTCTCATTCTCTCTTTTTTTTTAAATGGCTAATGTTAAAATAATTTCTTGGTAGTTAATGACTATATGAAATAAATTCCTAATACTAGTTTAAAAAGTGTGGGGGAAAGAGTCCATGTTGGATAAAAGGACAACCTAAAGAGAGTCAGAATTTTATATTAGTGGAAAGTGATTTTCATGTTATATGATTCATTTATAATAACATTTATGTAGGATGTAAATAAACAACAAAAGGATTACCCTATCTTTTAATACATTTGTTTTCTCAGCTTTCAGATATATATGACAAATTAATTATACCAAGAAGAAATATTTTTTATTTTTTAAATTTAAGATCATGTGTGAAATTTAATACACACATATAAGCACATATATATATATATATTTTTTTCAATTAAAAACTTTTAAAAGCTTTATATTTTGGTGTCAAAAATAAAACATTTTTGGAATAATCAATTAATTTTAAGGCCTCATTAAATTTAAAAGAATCTATAGCCTTGGAGTTATTTTAATTTTAAAGAAAATATTTCTTTGGTCTCTGAAATGATTAGATTGTTTCATAAGCTGCTGCTATATTTTAAGTCAATGATTATTGACCACTTCATATTGATTTTGTGTGTTTAATTTTGAACTATGCATGTAAACTGTCCAAATAATGTATGTAGAATTAAGTATAGTGTGTCATTTATTGGGGTTAAAATGTTAGGTACTTTAATAATTATTTTGACATTAGCCATACTTTAACTGAAGAGTTTAATTGTGAAACAGAACATTTAAAATTTTCACAAGTAATCATATTTTGGATTCAATAGATATTTTGCAATGGGTAATATTATAGAATTTGAAATGTTCCTATCACTCTCCTTTTTTTGGAAATAATTTTGAGTCACATATGTTAAAGCTAGGTCGACTTGGCAGCATAAGATTCCTCATTCTTGGGGCTAGGATTGTGGCTCTGTGGTACAGCACTTGCCTAGCATGTGTGAGGTACTGGTTTTGATCCCTGGCACCACAGAAAGATAAGCAAATAAAATAAAAGTTAAAAAAAATGGACTTAAAAAAAAGATTCCTCACTCTTGACCTTCAGACTCATATTTTCATAAATGCCAATCACTGCTGCTTAATGAATACTTAATGAAAAGTAATAATAAACCTAAAAGGTCAATACAGTACTTGGACACTCATGGATGACATAGACATGTACAGACTTGGGAACCAGGAGAGCAAGGAAAGACTAATTCACACCTCCTTCCTTTCCAGAGCCTCTGGTAGGGTACAGTAGGGCTGATGGGGTAAGGTGACTAGTGTTCAAACCACACTTGATTGCTCAGCAATCCAGGTGCAGGTTAGAGAGAAGCATGCCTCCTATCTACATGACCTGAAGTGTTTGTCTCAAGCCCATTTGAGCAATTATTTAGGAATCTGGATATGTACCCCTCCAAAGATCTTGGGGCCTCTGCTCCTTAGAAAAATCAAAGTATGGTGTGCCAAGATTGTAATCTTGCTTAGCCAAAATTTCCTTCCTTGTGTTAAAGGAAAAAGGACACTATTTTTTTTTCTGGAAATGCAATAGAATTCAGTATTAAGCTTTCCCATATTAAGCCTATTTTTAATAAGTATATCATCACACTGGAAAACTTCACCTTAATGTCACAAAAACACTATAAATACAATGTTTTCCATTGAACTCAACTACTTCTTCTTTAAACCAGTTTGTTACTTTTGTTACTCCTCTGGAATGGCCCAATCATGTGTCTGAGCCATTATTTTAACTAGGGTGAGTACTACCCTTACATTTTATTTATTTCTCTCTGTGTGCTATCAGGTATAAGTTCTATTGAACTTTACTCTAGATATCTCTTAAATCTGACCAGCCCACAGCACAGCTGCAGTTCACACTGCCAACTTTCTTCATCTGGAGCAATGACACCATCTCTCCTCCCCCATTTCCCTGCCTGTGGTCTTGCTCCTGTGATCCAATCTTTTTATCACAGATCTTTTCCAAATAAATATTTGACAAGGTGACTCCTTGACTTATACCACCAAACTCTTATTTTATTTTATTACTATTTTTTATTGGTTGTTCAAAACATTACAATGCTCTCGACATATCATATTTCATACATTTGATTCAAGTGGGTTATGAGCTCCCATTTTTACCATGTATACAGACTGCAGATTCACAACCACCAAACTCTTATAATGAAAACTAAACCCTTTAATATGTTCTAGAAGACCTTCCACATTGTATTCTCCTTCTGATTCCTCATTCCTTATACCCTCATTATCTGGATTAGTCAGGCTCAACATTTAAGGCTTATTTTCCAGTGTATCTGTGAGATATTTACTTACCCTTTAAACTGGATTTGGGACTTTACTGAATATTTAGGCAAAGTCATTTGCTCTCTTATTATAATATCCCTTCCCACCAGATTTTCTAACTGATGGATTGATGATTGAAGGAACTGTGCTGCTTCTGTGTCCATCAATGTACTGTGGGTGCCTGGCACAAAGTAAATGCTCAATAAATATTTTCAGGATCAATATAGGAATGATTTACTTTTCCAGCCACTTCTGTTCATCTCTTCCCTTAATATAAGTGTTATGACATATTTACACTATGTTTATTCAGTTTCCTAACATAATATCTTGTATCTGGTCCTTCAATTCCTACCAGGAAGCCTTGAAGCGTCTATCTGCTCCCATAATATACTTTCCTACTCTAGTACTTATCAGACTGTATAACAAGTTCTAATGCACAAGTCTCTATCTTCTACAGCATGTTCTCCATGAACATGACAACTATATCTCATCTTCAGCATTTAGTCTGTTATGTGTCTAACATAGTTTTTCATTAAATGAAATAGTGTGGAAATAAATTAATATAATATGGAAAATGTGTAGGGAATGCCTATGAGAAAAACATATAATAAAGGAGATATCTATAATGTGTTGGAAAATAATGAAAAATGAACCCAGGAAAAAAGATTCCGAAAAGAAAAGGTTCTAAAATGTTAGCATGATTGGGTATGATTTTTTAAAAAAGTTTCTTTAATGAACATTATTAGTATTATAATATTTCAAGATATTTTGTAAACCTTGAAGAAAAGTACAACATAAATATGACTAGTGAATGTACGTACCAGTATCTTTCCAATATGTTGATAACTTTATGAATATACATCTTTCAATCATCTTTATGAACCTTGTCAAAAGAATAATCTGGGCTAGGGTTGTGGCTCAGTGGTAGAGTGCTTGCCTAGCATGCACAAGGCACTGGGTTCAATCCTCAGCACCACATAAATGTAAAATAAAGATATTGTGTCCACCTTAAAAAAAAAGAATAACCTGAGGTTAACTGAAAAAACTTATAGGAAATTATATTCTACATTCATTTATTCCAATTTTATTTTCTGTTTCTGCTAGGTACATGAGTTTGAGAGGATTACATTTATCCTCTACTTGTGTGAACAGTTGGAGTTAGACAACAAGCAACCCCTTTGTGAAACAGAAAGATATAAACACACTAAATTGCACAAGCACAGCTGACTTTCCTTCAGGCTGATCCATATACTTAATGAAGGACACGTGCAAACTCAGCCAGGCGCTCGACAAGTCTGGACATTTCATCCTATGTGAACCCAACTTAAAATATCTATGTATGATTCCAGGAGTTTTTTGCCTGTGGGCTTGTGTAGGGAACATTCTAGAAATAAGAATCTTCTACTAACTTACAATTCACCAAAATGGGGGCATCTGGAGCAGTTTTCTTTTATCCTTTAATAGGTATTCCAGGACATAGGAGCTAGAGTAACTTTATCTGCTTAAGAATACATATGACATCATTATCTGAGATGAGGATGGAAACCCCTGCTTGTTTATACAATCCATATGAGTGATATGTTTTTTCTCATCCTTTCACCTTCAGCCTATGGATGTCTTTTACCCATGAGGTAAGTCTCTTGAAGATAGCATATTGTTGGGTCTTTTTAATCTAATTGGCCAGTCTATGTCTCTAAATTGATGAGTTTAGGCCGTTAACATTCAAGGATATTATTGAGATATGATTTTTATTCCCTTTCATTTGGATTTATTTCTGTTTTTAATTTGACTTAGTTTCTCCTTTGGTTGAATATTCCTTTAGTGTAGATCCTCCCTTTGCTGATTTTCACTTTATCCTCATAAAATATTTTGTTGAGAATGTTCTGTAGATAGGCTTTCTGGTTATAAATTTTTAAAACTTTTATCATAGAAAGTTTTAATTTTATCTGCAAATCTGAAAATTAGTTTTGCTGGATATAAAATTCTTGGTTGACACCCATTTTCTTTCAGAGCTTGAAGTATATTTTTCCAGGACCTCCTATCTTTGAGGGTCTGAGTTGAGAAATCAGTTGAGATCCAAATTGGTTTCCCCCTATATGTAATTTGATTTTTTTCTCTCACGGCCTTTAAGATTTTATCTTTACTCTCTGTGTTAGTCATTCTCATTATAATGTTTCTTGGTGTGGGCCTGCTGTAATTTTGTATATTTGGGGTCCTGTAAGCCTCTTGTATTTGATTTTTCATTCCATTCTTTAAGTTTGGAAAATTTTCTGTTATTATATCATTGAAAAGATTGTGCATCCCTTTGGTTTGTATCTCTGCTCCTTTATCTATTTAGATAACGCTTAAATTTTGTATTTTCATGTTATCCTATAATTCTTGGATGTTCTGTTCATGGTTTCTTACCATCTTCTCTGAATGGCCAATTCTACTTTCAAGATTATATATTTTGTCTTCATTGCCTGAGGTTCTGTCTTCCAAGTGGTCTAGATTGTTGGTGATGCTTTCCATTGAATGTATAACTTAGTTATAAATTTGAAATCATTTCAAGGATTTCTTCTTGTTTTTTTTTCATAATGTCTAACTATTTATTGAGGTTATCTTTCACTTTCTGTATTTTTTCTTTGATTTAACTCCTTATACTGTCCTTTACTTCACAGATCAATTGAACTATGTACATTATAAACTCCTTCCTGAACACTTTTCTACTGTGTTATCAGTGGATACTGTCATTGGAGTATCTTGATTTGTTTGAGGTGCTTTATTCCCTTGTTTTTTCATGTTGTTTTCCCATCTAGCAGTAAGGATCTAACACAGCCCAAATTCTACCCCGTAGACCTATAGTGTCCCTGAAGGTTTCCAGGACCTTGCCTTTAGTGGTGAGACCAATATCAACAGCACCCAGTATAAACAATATATAGCTTTAAACCTAATAGCTCTCATATGGATTGTGTAAACAAGCAGGGGTTTCCATCCTCATCTCAGATACAGTAGACTTCAAGCTAAAGTTAACCAGAAGAGATAAAGAAGGACATTTTATACATCTTAAGGGAAGTATATATCATTAGGACATAACAATTATAAATATTTATGCTCCAAATAATGGAGCATCTATGTACATCAAACAGACCCTTCTCAATTTCAAGAATCAAATAGATCACAACACAGTAATACAGGTAACTTTAACATGCCTCTCTCACTACTGGACAGATCTTCCAAGCAAAAACTAAATAAAGAAACTATAGAACTAAATAATAAAATCAATAATTTAGACTTAACAGA
Source organism: Ictidomys tridecemlineatus (assembly GCF_052094955.1). Taxonomy (NCBI): domain Eukaryota; kingdom Metazoa; phylum Chordata; class Mammalia; order Rodentia; family Sciuridae; genus Ictidomys; species Ictidomys tridecemlineatus. Next base: position 160,381,720 of record NC_135478.1, on the reverse strand, counting down.
TATATATAAAATATTTCATCCATTAATGAGCGAATATACTTTCTTCTCAGCAGCATATGGCTCCTTCTCTAAAATAGACCACTTATGCCACAAAACAACTATTTATAAATGCAAAATAAACAAACAAAAACAGTTAACGCCCTGCATTCTATCAGATCACAATGGAATGAATTAGAAGTCCATGATAGAATAAAAAATAGAAGTTACTCTAACAAATGGAGACTAAACGACACATTGTTGAATGATAAATGGATAGTAGAAGAAATAAAGGATGAAATAAAAGATTTCTTAGAGGTAAATGAGAACACTGATAGAGCATATCAAAATCTGTGGAACACTAAGAAGATAGTACTAAGAGGAAAGTTTATTGCATTGAGTGCATTCATTAAAATTATAAAAAGTAAAAAATGACCTAACAATACATCTTAAAGTTCTAGAAAAAGAAGAACAAATCAACACCAAAAGCAGTAGAAGACAGTAAATAATTAAAATCAGAGCTGAAATCAATGAAATCAAAACAAAATAAACAATTGAAAAATTGACACAACAAAAAGTTTGTTCTTCGAAAAAATAAATAAAACAGATAAACCCCTGGCCATGCTAATGAAGAGAAAAAGAAAAAAATAACTCAAATTACTAAAATATAAGGTGAAGAAGGAAATATCACAATGTATATATCTGAAATACAGAAGATAATTAGAAACTAGTTTGAAAAGTTAGACTCTAATAAAAGAGAAAATATCAAAGATATTGACAAATGTCTAGACATATGACCCATGAAAACTAGATGAGGAGGTCATATACAATTTAAACAGATCAATTTCAAGTAATGAAATAGAAAATGACATCAAAAAGCCTACCAACCAAGAAAAGCCCAGGACCAGATGGATTCTCAGCTGAGTTCTACAAGACTTTCAAAGAAGAATTAACAGCAATAGTCCTCAAAGTATTCCATGAAATAGAAAAGGAGGGAACCCTTCCAAACTCATTCTATGAGGCTAATATCACCCTAATATTAAAACCAGACAAAGACACACCAAGGAAAGAAAACTTCAGACTAATATCTCTGATGAACATAGATGCAAAAATTTCTCAATAAAATTCTGGAAAATTGCCTACATTCTAAGTTTTCTGAGTAATCTCCATACTGCTTTTCACAGTGGTTGCACCAATTTGCAGTCCCACCAGCAATGTGTGAATGAACTGTTTTTCCCACATCCTCATCAACATTTATTGTTGCCTGTGTTCTTGATGATTGTCATTCTGACAGGAGTGGGTTGAAATCTTAGTGTAGTTTTAATTTATATTTCTCTAATTGCTAGAGATGTTGAACATTTTTTCCATGTATCTCTTGACCATCTGTATTTCTTCTGTGAAATGTCTGTTCAGTTCCTTTGCCCATTTATTTATTGGGTTATTTGTTTTTTGGTGTTAAGTATTTTGAGTTCTTCAAAAAATTAAACAGTAAGAAAACAAATAACCCAATCAACAAATGGGCCAAGGACCTGAACAGACATTTCTCAGAGGAGGATATACAATCAATCAACAAGTACATGAAAAAATGCTCACCATCTCTAGCAGTCAGAGAAATGCAAATCAAAACCACCCTAAGATACCATCTCATTCCAGTAAGATTGGCAGCCACTATGAAGTCAAACAACAACAAGTGCTGGCGAGGATGTGGGGAAAAGGGTACACTTGTACATTGCTGGTGGGACTGCAAATTGGTGCGGCCAATTTGGAAAGCAGTATGGAGATTCTTAGGAAAGCTGGGAATGGAATCACCGTTTGACCCAGCTATTGCCCTTCTCGGACTATTCCCTGAAGACCTTAAAGGAGCGTACTATAGGGATACTGCTACATCGATATTCATAGCAGCACAATTCACAATAGCTAGACTGTGGAACCAACCTAGATGCTCTTCAATAGATGAATGGATTAAAAAATGTGGCATTTATACACAATGGAGTATTACTCAGCACTAAAAAATGACAAAATCATGGAATTTGCAGAGAAATGGATGGCATTAGAGCAGATTATGCTAAGTGAAGCCAGCCAATCTCTAAAAAACAAATTCCAAATGTCTTCTTTGATATAAGGAGAGTAACTAAGAACAGAGCAGGGAGGAAGAGCATGAGAAAAAGATTAACATTAAACAGGGCTGAGAGGTAGGAGGGAAAGGGAGAGAGAAGGGAAATTGCATGGAAATGGAAGGAGACCCTCATTTTTATACAAACTTACATATAAGAGGAAGTGAGAGGAAAGGGAAAAAAAACAAGGGAAAGAAATGAATTACAGTAGATGGGGTAGAGAGAGAAGATGGGAGGGGAGGAGAGGGGGGGATAGTAGAGGATAGGAAAGATAGCAGAATACAATAATCACTAGTATGGCAATATATAAAAATGTGGATGTGTAACCGATGTGATTCTGCAATCTGTATATGGGGTAAAAATGGGAGTTCATAACCCACTTGAATTAAATGTATGAAATATGATATGTCAAGAGCCTTGTAATGTTTTGAACAACCAATAAAAAATTACTAAAAAAAGTTTTTTGAGTTCTTTATAATCCTAGAGATTAATGCTTTATTGAAGGTGCATGTGGTAAAGATTTTTTCCCATTCTGTAGGCTCTCTCCCCACATTATTGTTTCTTTTGCTGAGAAGAAGCTTTTTAATTTGAATCCATCCCATTTATTTATTCTTGATTTTACTTCTTGTGCTTTATGGGTCTTATTAAGTCAGATCCTAGGCTGACATGGTGAAGATTTCAGCACCACAGAAAACTTAGAATGGAATCACCATTTAATCCAGCTATCCCACTCTTCAGTTTATATCTAAAGGAATTAAACTCGGCATATAACACTTATTCATCCATGTCAATGTTTATAGCAGCTCAATTCACAATAGCTAACAACCTAGGTGTTCTTCAATAGGTGAATGGATAAAGAAAATGTGGTATATTCAATGATACACAAAATTATAAGAGGTTGTGAGGGGCAAGGGTGAGGGAAAAAAAAGGGAGAGAATTGAACAACAGCAGAGGAGGTAGAGAGGGAAGATGGGAGGGGAGGGGAGAGGAGAGGGGATAGTAGGGGATAGGAATGGTAGCAGAATACAACAGTTACTAATATACCATTATGTAAAAATGTGAGTGTGTAACAGATATGATTCTGCAATCTGTATTTGGGGTAAAAATGGGAGTTCAAAACCCAATTGAGTCAAATGTATGAAAGATGATATATCATGAGCTTTGTAATGTTTTGAACACCAATTAAAAAATATTTACAATAAAAAAGAAAATGTGATATATATATTCAATGAAATATTACTAAGTTTTAAAGATGGACAAAATTATGGCATTTGCCAGTTAATGGATGGAGCTGGAGAATATCATGCTAAGCAAAATAAGCCAATCGCAAAAAACAAAGGTTGAATGTTTTCTCTAATATGCAGATGCTAATTTACCAAAGGAGGGGCACTAATGAATAATAGCGTTACCTTAGATTAGACAGAGGGAAGTGAAGGGAGGGGAGGGTAAGGGAATGTGGGTATAGGAAGGATAGTAGAACGAAGCAGACATTATTACTTTATGTATATATATCACTGCATGGCCAATGTTATTCTGCAACATGTACACTCAGAAAAAAGAGAAATTATATCCTATCTATGTATCATATATCAAAGTGCATAAATGCATCCTGCTGTCATGTATAACTAATTAAAAAATAAAAATTAAAAAAGAACATCTATGACATCAATGAGATACAAAGAGTCAGATATAGGTTTTATAGGATGCTGGACAGTATTCCTGTTTCCCAAACTCCTTTAATATTTTAGAAAATATGGTTACAAATATGACAGCTAGGATGCAAGTTTATATCCACTTTCATATAAGACAGATTTAAATGCAGTTTTTGCTCCCTTGCTGACTGGGTTTTATGATATAGTACTGATTATTGGCCAGGATCCTGCCACAATCTGGCTGGGCAAAAGAATAGGGGGGTGACAAGCAACTTGTGAAGGTTGAAACAGAGGGAGCCCTTTATTACGGAACAGCAGAGGTATATATACCCAACTGACTATACACAGCTTGTTTCAGTTAACATCATCTAGATACAGCAGTCAGTCATTAAGGAATTCTCATCATCTTAATGGCTCGCTGGCTTTGGCTCACAAACCACTCCTCCTGGCACACTGCCAGGTGCCATCTTAACTTGGTTGTGGCCCTCAACAGGATTCAAATCTGTCTCTTTGCCTTTTATCAGGTACTCGATGAGTTGGTTAAGCACAAAACAAATGCAAACTCTTCCTCTTTTTAAAAGTTAGCATCCAGAATGACATAGGAATAGGCCGTTGTTTACAAACACAATGTGTTTTTTGTCCCCCCAAAACTATTCTTAACAACTTTATTCTAAAATTAATAATTACTTCTCTGATAAAAGAATATAGAAGTTTAAGTGAACTTAGAAAGGAATGTGGCTTTTTAAACAGGTACATTCCTTCATTCATAATTCAAGTGGCCTTCATATAGAATGTTGGTCATAATAGGAAAAAAAAATGAAGTTCTTTCTTTCTCTCTTCCTCTCCCCCTCTCCTCTCCTGTAGTGGGAATTGAACCCAGAGGAGGTATATAACTGTTACATCCCCAACCCTTTTGAGTTTTTACTTAGAGACAGGGTCTCATTAAGTTGCCCAGGCTGGCCTCAAACCCCCATCCCTGCCCTCAGATAAATTACCTTTAGATATGAGCAAATCATCATCTTTAGGGGACATAGAATGAGAAGAATACTTAACTATTTTGTTCTAGGATTCTATGTGTGTCTATATTACATCTGAAACAACCTTATAAAACTAACTTGCATCTTTATAGGTTTTTGCATGTGTATATATCTATCTATGTATACCTTGAGCCTTAAACTTCATATATACACATGCCAGATGTTACAGCCATTTCACCAGTGAGGAAACTAAGACATAGGGTAGAAAAATTACTGCTCTAAAATCATGAATCAGCTGTTTATTGTTTTTGTTATAGATGATGTTGGGTAAGAATGGAAGGAGGATTACAATTTGAACTCCTAAATGAAAATAATATCCTGATACCAAACTATGTTAATTCCTATAATTTTGCTATATTTTCATATATATGAAATACACACACACACACATATATATTTGCATACATGTGCCTATATGTATGCACATATCTTTTTAAATTTTTACTGTAGCAATACCTTCTACCTTCCTTATCTACTCCTTTTATTATGTAACACCTACTTAACCAGCAGCACCAAAATGTTTCTCAGAGAAATATTCCCACATGTGGTTAGAGGCCCCTCCTGTATACACTCACCCTCCTAACAAAGCATCCGCCACATACCATTGTTTGTTAGTTTTCTGCTTCTTCTGTTGGTCTGTGAAGGTCTTTATTATTCAGATAACAAAAGGTGGAGTGCACAAATAGAAGTTTCCATGTTGCCAGAAACAATGTGTATCTAATTGATTCTAAAGACCTATGTACAATTTCTGATAAATGGCAGAAACACCTGGTTGACTCTTCTTGGTGCTAAGATTCTGCATCATTTCCCCAACATCTGGTGATATTTATCCTCAAATTTCTACAAAGTCTTAGTTCTTTTCAGTAATTACCTTAGCAGAGGCAGTAGGAGTTTTTATTGAGTTTTAGCCTGGTTGTTTGCATTTTACCTGTACCTTTGCTATTTAGACTGGCTCTCCAGTCATGATTCAGAAGAGTTTTCCGCTTTGGTTGGTTTGTTTGTTTTCTTGAAGTTCAACACCCCCATTTTGAGTCACACCTAAATTCTCACTAATGTATCCCTGTGCCAGCATCTGGGTCTTCATATGCCAAATTCTTTCCACTGCACCCTCTCTGATAAATTTATTTCTGGTATTCTAAACTACTTTCAACATTATAACATTTTGTACACTAGTTTGTAGAATAATTTTCCTCACTCAAGCTTGGTGCTCATGGGCTTTATGTATTTAAATAAAGATATTCCTAATAATGATCACTTCCCTTCTTTTTAAAATTTAATCTGTAGATGGGTCCTGTCACCCACTTTTTGCTTACCTTAATGTTTTCTAATTTGAAGGGAACTTTGACAATCTCCTTGGTCTAGTCCACATGCTAACTTCTTGCCTGGACTGTGTTTGGCCATTGAACAAAAATAATTATACTAATCTTTGAAACCAGAGCTCAAGTTTCATCTTAACTGCAGTGTTTCACAATTTACCCACTGACTCTTAATTATACCCTTTATCCTCAAGAACTTAATGGTTCCACTCAGACCTTTGAGCTTGTTTCTGGTAAATTCAGTCAACTTTTCTAGATTGGTCCCCACCCTGAGAATGACACATTTCTATACAATAGTTCATCTATGTACAAAGCATGCAGAAAACCAATACTCTATGTAGGGGAATGAGAGAGAAAAACCAAAAATGTCCAGAACTTGCTCCCACAGAGTCTCTTTTATTTATAGTAAATATAAGACCACCTAATTAATCTCATCAAACACCAAATATCAGTGTAATAGCAAAATTCTTAATAATAAGAGTTGGTTGAATAATCTAGGTTAATGGTATGATAATTTGTTTCTTTAGTAGAAAAGATGTAGTATTACAGTGTTATCAGAGAAGAATTTAACAGTTTGGCTTACTAGACTCAAATAATATTGTTAATATGGCATTAAAACAAAACTAATCTCTAAAATAATGATTTAGTATTCAAATGTATTCTGAATTTATATAAATGAGGCAAATGAGTTAACGTATACTGTTAAGAACAAAAAAGGATATGCCTCTCTTTAACATTGATAGCCATTGCCAAATTGTGTTTCCAGATCACTCTAGTGTTTGTTGTTGTTGTTGCTTCTGTATATATATTTTTAGTTTCATTGCTAAGATACAGTTTACATACCATAAAATTTGCCCTGTAAATGGACAACTCAGTGGTTTCAGTGTATTTGCAGAGTTGTACAACGCTCCCACAATCTAATTTTAGAACATTTTTCTGTGATAGTGTTATTTATAGTATAAATAAACATACAGAAATCTGTAAAAAAAAAAAAAAGAACCAAAAGACACAATTTTATATGTGTAAATATCTCTTTTGAGTAATCTAGAGAAAAAAAATGTATTTAATTCTGGTTACCTTTATATTTCTAGTTTTAAAAATTTATTTAATTCAATAGATTCATTTTTTTTCTTTTTACTTACAGCTGAAACATTTTCTGGGGAGTTTAGAATTCTGACACAAAAATTGGAGGTTCATTCTAAATAATCACCATAATTTAATTTTCCCTCCCAAAGGCAGAGTAATGATTTTCTCCTAGGATAATCTGTGAGGTAATGGAGAAAAACACCACTGTGATTTTTTTTTTGGAGTAATCCAGTTTAATAACATAACTATGTAAAGAGTTTTCCTTATGATACACTTCAAATGGACTTTGTGGTCCATCCTCTTTCACAAGAATATTTTTACTAGCCAAGAGAAACTGAGTGGAAGTAAACATAATATTACACAAAATGATGGGTCTGTCTGCCCTCTGGATTAGTGGCCACAGCAAGTTGGTATTTACAGAGTTTTCTTGTTAATGGATGGATGAAATCTGAAGCTACACAAGTAATATAGAAATTCTGAGTCTATTTACTCCAGGTGTGGTTCTTTAGTTTGGTGTTTACATTCTATTGGAAGGCAAGTGGCCTTGGGAAAGTTAAACCCCTAAGTAGTAAATTCTAAAAGGAAGCAATTGTATAAGTCTCCCTCTGATAATTTTTTGTTTCTGTAAGATTTCCACTTATTTATCAACTAGAGTTTTTTAACCATTATTTCGAATTTAAGAACTCTTAATGTGTGAACCTTTATCTTTTTAGTTGAAATATTTTTTAATCCTCTTGAAGGGCACATAGGTTTAAAATATTAACCTGTTTTAATCAGTTAATTATGTCATTGCAATTTGTTCTTAGTTATGATAAATATTCTATAAGTTTCTATAATCCTCACCTTTAAATTTTTTCTTAAACATCTTACTCTAGGTGGGGTATGTTTCTAAATTTTCTTTACAAATTTCCATTTAATTGCTCTGTTTCCATTTCATTATTATTTTTAAAATAATCCTTTTAGACCTCCTTATTTGGCAATCAAGGGATCTTTTTAGGGTAGTTTCCATTAATCATATATCAAGCTATCCCAGCAACTCCTGTTCCTTGGATATTCATCTACAAGTTATATAAAAAATGTGACAGTAACAAGTTGACTAAACATGAAGTCCTCTGGGAGAAAAATTAGAGATGCCAATGTTCAAGTACTTTCTGAGCAGTACAACTTCATAATTTTGCACAGACTACAAAGAGATTCTGTCTTGTCTTTAAACTGTTCAGCAACCAGACAAACTTGTTTTTATGTAACAGGATTAAAAGCAGGACTACAAGTACAAACCCAGTTCATTGGCCCAAACAAGTTAGAAGTTTGCAAAGGTGTAAAGACATGAGGTTGAGCTGCTGGTGATGTTCAACCCAGCAATTCACTGACAGGTGGCATTACTAGCATTGTTAGAATCACCAAACCTCAAGATTCCAAACATCTTATTTTAATCCATAGAAGATAAGACTTTATAAAGAATATCATCAGTGAGAACCTTTTTCTTTTTAAATTAAGCCTATATGTGTTTGCTTTATTTCATGTAATTTACTCTCCTGCCTTTCCTCTATCAAAAGAGTGTTGGAAATTATATGCACTGAATGACTTTCAGTTGGCACTTTCTGAAGGTATTATTCAATTACACAGTAAAGATTTATACTTTAATAATGATGCATTATATGATTTCGCTGAGTTGGATAGAAGATGGAATGATGTATAGGCAATAGCTTTTAATGTTACACAGAACATTATATGTTATCAAGTGTGAGTGTTGATGTGATTTAAATTGGAGGTATGATTGGCAGCAAAAGTCAATTTTCATTTCAATTCAAAAAATTCAATCACTCATCAGGGTAGTCAAACATTTGTTATGAGTATGAGATATCTTCTTAATAAATAAAATGGCTCATAGGATAGTGTAGATATTAAAGGAAAAATATTGTGCAATATGATTTATTCTTGCCATTCCTTCTACCCCCGATACAGATTATTTCTTTCCTATTCTCTGTCTTCAGAAGCTTACAAGCTATTATGGCTTTGCTGAATATAATTCTACATTAAGGAATAGTATTTAGCCTCTTTCGTTCCTCTTCCCAAACAATCACATTTCTCCTGGCAATTAGTCAGACAACATACCTGAGAAAGATGACTGAATAAGAAAGTGAGTTGGGTAAACATAGGAATATGAAGGAATCTGAAATATGGTAAAAAGAATCAGATGCTGTTATCCAAAAGTGCTGCCACTATGTATGCAGGGATAATGCTTGGCACAGCCTCCGACTATGTTTCAGAAGAGTCCCCCACTTCTGCCCAATGCAGTCCCCAAAGCACCAGGAGAGTTGTCATCCTCTTCAGCTCCACCATCCAGGGCTTATTTAGAAGATATTTACAGTAGCAGAAAATAATTGATCAGAAATTGTTTTATTTCATTCACTTGACATTTGTACTCATAGAGTAAAAATAATAATGCAAAATTTTCACCTAGAAAATTTAGTGTAGGAAATCACTTTAAATATATTATCTGAATATGTCAGAGGAATGTCAGATTTATTTATCTGTTAACATGCTTTGAGGCCTCCTTTATGCACTGAGATAAGCCTTATTGGGTCCAATAAAAATAAAATATTCTCTGTCTTCAGAAGCTTACAAGCTATTATGGCTTTGCTGAATATAATTCTACATTAAGGAATAGTATTTAGCCTCTTTTGATTCTCTTCCCAAACAATCACATTTCTTCTGGTAATTAGTCAGACAATAGACCTGAGAAAGATGACTGAATAAGAAAGTGAGTTGGGTAAACATAGAAAACTTCATTTCAAAGACCCAAATGTATGAATCAATAGAGAAATTTTGCCTGAGAAGATTTAAAGGATAAAAGAAAGGTAGAAGTTAGAATTCAAAGTTGTCCTGATTTTCAGATTCTTTGAGCGAGAGCCTAGGAAATGAAAATAAATTTATGATTGGCAAGTTAGCAAATAAAAGCACAGTTCTTTCCTTCCTTCCTCCCCACCCCTTTCTTTCTTTTGTACATTAGAATTCCAAGTAAAATTAGGCAAGTATAAGTAACAACTTGTATGATATGAGTTACCGGGTTGGTATGTGGGAAAACCATGTACATGCACAAATGTGGCATTCTCTGAATACTATGAAGGATGTTTCTGTTTTGGAGACATACTTGTCACCACTATTACTAAAATTTGGCTGTTAGCTTCCCAATCACAGTGGTCAGCTGCAGCTTCACTAACAGCTGGAATAGAGGTGAGCTACACAAATATTCTACTTGGCTACAAGTCACCCATCATACCTTGTTTCTTCAGTATTGTTGCTAGATAAAAACAGGGCAGTAATTACAGGTAACATGGCAACTTTCTCACTCAAAAGAACTCTTTTTTTTTTTTAGGTGATAAAAATTCAATATATATTTTGAATATATTCAAAAATAAATTTTGAATATATTCAAAATATATTACTTTAACACTTTGCTTGTTCAAGTAAGGTAGACAAAATTATTATGTAGAACTTTACCTGTGATATATAATAGTTATACTTTATATCAGATATACCCTAGTGCGAAAGGAAAAATATATGGAAAAAAATAAGATCCCCATCACTGGACACATTCAGCATGTATTCGCTGTCTGTCACATACCCTTAGAAGTCCTGACTTGTTACTGAGGATCCATAGAATTCTGGAACAGCTGACTTCAGTCTTAGATTTAAGAGTCAACACATGATCAAAGCCAAGTCAAACAGGTGATTCCATCTCTGAGCCATAGAAATTGGCTTTTGAGTGTGACTTAGGCATCGTATCATAGTAAGCCTGGGACATGGCCTGGGTTGTAAGGACAAAGTTCCTCTTGGGATGAAGAAAGCAGCATGGATCCCTGGGGCTGGGCTCTTTTGTAACCAGGAGGGAGATCACCTTAGGAGGATTTGTCACAATAAGAGAACAAAAGTGAGACCTGGATAGAAGGTGGGGTGAGCATTTGCCCTTATTTTTGTCACTGTATTAAGATTTCTTTGAAATCTAGACTACATCTAAACTCGAATATGTCAACAAATAAATTACCCTTATTATTTAAACTAATCCAAGTTTAGTTTCTATGACTTGTAACTAAAAAGCACTCTAATAGATACATTCAAATGGGTCACACCATCCATGAGATTAGAAAAATTTCAGACCACAGACTGGTAGTTGGATTGGATGGTCTTTAAAAATGCTTTCAACCCTAGAGTTTTAATATGCTGTGAACCTAGGTTTCTTACTCTATCACCTCCACATGAGTCTAACAATGTTAACCAGGTCCTCAAGCCATCACAGTGTTATAAACAATGTATATTGTAGTAAATAAACGTTGACACTATACAGTTCTCACCTTACTGATTGTTTTTTTCTTTTGTGGTACTATGGACAGAACCCAGGACCTTGTGCATGTAAGGCAAGTGCTAGACGACTGGGCTATACCCCATTACTTTGGTTATTACAGAATAGTTTCACTCTGTTGTTCCCCTTCATCCAAAATGGTTCTGCATTGATTCTAATTAGACTCTCTTGATGAGCATGATTTTTCTAACAGGGAAGTATTCAGAATGAAACAGAGATTTGATAGAAACCTGAAACAGGTTTCAGCTTTAAATATGTTGCTCCTCAGTATCTATTTAGAAAGAAGGGTAGGTGTATCATTTTCAATCTCATTAAGTACTAAATATCTCATTAATACTAAGCAGGGGCACTTTTTGCCTTTGGAATAAAATTTGGAATTGCAATTTGAAGTTTATTATAATCCAGCCATCTTGGAATAGTATTCTACATTGAAACTGACATAAAATGCAGAAAGTCTAGATGCATCCCTGAACAGATAAAAATACAGAATGAAGTGATACAAGACAACTCCCAATATTGACAGAAAGCACATCTGTATTGTGTCAGTAGCCAAGATGAACTACTTTTTTTTCTGAACAAGGGATCCAGCAAGAGAATAGAGAATGAGGGAGGAAAGAGGATATGCCTTTGGGATCTGTTACCACCTGATAGGAGCTTAGACCATCCCTGGCCCTGAAGAGAGAGCTGCCAGTCCCAGGAGGGGTCATCACCTGAGTTTGTCTGGACCCTTTCCAGAGCCTGGAGACTTGTCTCATAAAGAACTTCTGTTGTCTTCTTCCTGGAAGAAGTGCTTCAGGGCTTCACATTTCTAGCAAACATGTTTCCATTCATTAGAGCCTACATGTTTTTCTTCTGTGGGTGGTGATATTCTTTCCCTATTAATTTTTTTTTTTAGTTTATAGTCAAATCTTTATTTTCCAGGATAAAAATAAAATGATTTGTTGTGGTTGAGATTTGGAATGTCCCCCAAAGGCTCAAGTGTTGAAGATTTGTTGCTGATGCAGTAATGTTCAGAGGAGGGACTTTTCACCCATGATTGGATCATGAGTTCTCTAACCTCATCATTGGATTTATCCATTGATGAATGAATGAATAATTTGATAATGTTAGAGATGGGGACATTTGGGGGAAGTACTTCACTGGAGGTGTGCCCTGGAAGAGGATTTCTTGTGCATCCACTTCTTTCTCTTTCTCTCCTTCCTGGCAGCAAAGAAGTGACTGGATTTGCTCAGCAGTACCCTTCCATGATGATGTTGTGTTCACCTCAGGCCCAAAGCTATGCAGCCAGCTGTCATGGACTGAAAGCTTTGAAACTGAACCAAAGTAGATCCTTCCTCCTTTGAATTGTATTTTCTTTTTCTTTTTTTTTTTTATTGGTTGTTCAAAACATTACAGAGCTCAAGACATATCATCTTTCATACATTCGACTCAATTGGGTTTTGAACTCCCCAAATACATAATACAGACTCACTTCTGTTACATACTCACTTTTTTACATAATGGCATATTAGTGACTGTTGTATTCTGCTACCTTTCCTATCCCCTACTTTCCCTATTAATTGCATGTTTCCTTTTAATCTTCCAGACCAAAAGGAATCTTCTAAAGGAATATCCCACATTTACATGAATTTCAGAAGGCTTTTTCGTGATGCTTAAAATATTTTAAACCTTCAGAAATTCAATGTGTTGTTTAGTTTTGTGGCTGAACAGTATCAATTATGAGCAGTAATGGATGGTTGTGGAGAGGTAAATCCCTAAGCTTCCTACTGCTGCAGATGTTAGGCCTGGATTCTCAGGAGTAGAGTTATATGGTTCTAAAGAATACAAATTATTCTATGTTGGCAACTGTAAAAGCCATTTTAGTAGTTTTTCAATACTTTTTATTCGGTACTTTATTTGCATTCTCTAAATGGTCTAAAAACATTAATAGGGCTTGTTGTTATGTTGTTTTAGACACATTTTGAAAGAACAGAATTTAACATATTTTAAGTTAAAATTCAGTCCATAGGCAAAGACTCAGTGAACTTCCGTATGAAATACATTGGAAGATTTACTCTGAGGAAGTTGCTTATGTCAGCAGCTGTCACCAAGCATGTGGTCTGCTTTGGAATCCAGAGCAGCTGATATACTAAAATACGACTTTTTTTTTCCTGGGGAAATAGGAATATCAGAGGAATTTGTCTTCTTTGAAGTGCTCCAGCTTTTTATTTCTAATTTCAAATGTCAACAGCCTGTTGGGAATGACTAAAAGAGGCAGAGAATGCTCCACTGAGCCCTTAATATCTGGGGTATTCCCCAGTAGCAGGAATGTTTTCAGCAAAGCTGGGTGGGAACTTTCATTCCTTCTGCCAGATGCCATGAAGTCCACAAAGAAAATGTGCTCCAGGCCACAATGAGAGTGACAGAAGTTTTCCTACAGAGTAATCTGTGTGAGGCTTCCTTGAAGGAGCAGAAGTTCCACACTGTCACCGTGTACCTTCCTTATACCATTTCCCCAAGCTACACCTGTCAAGACATGCCCAGCCCCACTTAGGTCTCCATATGTGTTCTCCTTCTCTCCCATCACGAAAAGCTTAGGTACTACTGGAGAAAGGCTTTCCTGATGAATAATGGTGACCTGAGCTAGGGATGTTTTCTCATGGATTCATAATCCCAGCCTTCTAAATGTGCTTGTTATTTTGTTTGATAGATTGGCTTTAATTTATATGTCTCTTCAAATTATTGACTATATATACTTCATATCAATGGATAATATCCTGTGTATTTTCTGAATCTAAAAGAACATATAGTCCAATAGGATAAACCCTTGGATAGAAATTAGAGGATTAGAAATAAGAAATTAGAGGATATCTTCCTCCTTCTCCCTTCACAATGCTAGGGATCAAACCCTGGGTTTTGCACAAAACCAGAGTTTATTGCTGAGCTCAGTTCCCAGCCCCTAACCTGGCTTCTGATGCACTTCATTCAGGTCCTAACCTCAGAGCAGAAGAGTATCCCACCAGGGGCTTTGTTTTAGTAGATTTAGAAGAATCTAACAGTGTAGTTTTTAAGAATATAGGTTCATTAATGAAATGGACTGGAATTTTAGTAACTTTAGACATGTTACTATTTTCTCTAACTTTTTTTCCTGATCTGGAAAGTGAGGTAAGTTTTAATACTTTCTTCAGAGAATTTTGTGGTTAATCTAGAACAATGAATAGGATGTGCTTATCATAATGCTTATTACTATGAATAAAATTACCCAGGCGCCCTCAGGTCAATGAAAAATCCTCTTCGAACCACATAATACTCATCAATGTAAGAAGGTAAAACGTCACCAGGCTGCAGGGAAGATAAAGAGTGATGACATGAACATGAGTCACTTTTCTTAGGAAAAAAAACTTTGAAAAATAAAGGTAGATTAGACTCATACATGTGCATCCCTGTGATGTCTGTAGTCATTATGAATCATGAAATATTGAAAAATTGTATTTTTAAAGAGTGGTGATCACACTTTGTAAAATATAAAACGATATATAAATATCCAGTCTTGCTTATATTATTCTTCTCACATTCACTACTACTATTTCCAACAAAAAGAAACCCATGAAAAAAAAAATGGTAAGAAATGGACATGGGGTAAGAAGATTAGGGACAAAGAAGCAGGGTTAAAAAAATAGCAAGTATTCAATATTATCAGAGAGTTAATGTGAGAATAAAAACAAAAATTGCATTATGAATGCATTTGTCCATTCATACAATGCTGTTGAATAGTTTCTATAAAAGATATTCATAGATACTGGAAGTAAAATTGGAAGTAAAAAATGCTTCCAAATGGTAAAGTAATGAAAAATGAGAGGGCAAGAGAAAAAGGAGGGAAACATAGAATTCAGTGGAAATTCATCTTTTAAACTTAGAGAAAACAAAAGAAATGCATTTTCTTTCAATAGATATTTTTAATAATTTATCATCTCCTAACAGTGTTGTGAGGAGAACGAGATCAACACAAGAATGATCAATGGTGTCCATGATACTGTCTTTAGAGCAATGAGACCAAAAAATGAGGAGAAATAAAACAGAAAATTGACATATCTACTTAAGCTTGAGAAGTATGTAGAGGGAGAGCCAGTGGTGTGGACTGCTGATCCCTAGACCAGGCAGTGTGGCAGCTAGATGCTCCAGCAGCACTAGCTGAAGAAAAAAAGCAATGAAGAAGAGAGTAATTCAGCCTGCCGACGAATATTTCAGGAAAGTTGCCTTATACAAATACATCCAACTTCATTTCTTTCCCAGAACAGAATTTCAGGCAACTTGAGCTGAGATAGTTTAGTTTTAGCTCCAAACGCATTTCTTTTTTGCCAAAAGGAGATGCTCTGATTCTAAAGCTTATGTTTTGTGCAGATGTTTCCCATCCCAATTTTTTAGCCATTGACCATTTAAGAAACATTTGCAAAGATGATCAGTCTGAGGCTAAGCAAAATTTAGATATTCATTGACACAAACTTTAGTTATGTATACTCAAATTCACTGTCTTTCATGGGTTGAGGGAGCCCTTGTCATTGCATCTATGTGAAGGTGGGTACAGAGGTTCCCCAACATTTCCAAACATAATTTTCCTATGTTCCCCCTCAATCAAAAAAGAAAAAAAGTAGAGTGACAGGTTTCACTCCATACAGAGATTGCACATCTAACTGGTTTTGTTACAGGAAAAAGGAAGTACATAAACTCTATTCTTGTTTAACTGATGTGCTTATGAGTTTGCCAGAAGTTGCCGAGGGGCAAAGGAAATCTGGTATTTCTCCTTGGAAAGCCAATTTTATTTGCCTGTAAGTATTTTAGAAAATTAATGATTACATGTATACATGTCTCCCTTGCTTCATAACTTCAATCCTGAAAACCATGCAGCAAAGAAAAAAGCCATTAAATTATGAAAGCATTGTTAAGTTTTCATGGGAAAAATTATACTTCATCCCATACTAATCTGAGATACCCAAAGTTTTCACAGATAGAAGAAAAATGAGACAATGGAGAAAATTTGAATGGATTAGTTATGAATAATAATTTGAAAGCAAATAAGTAGATTTTTGTCCAGTAAATTTGATGCTACTGGCCAGATGCGGTGGCACACACCTGTAATCCGAGTGGCTGGGGAGGCTGAGGCAAGAGGATCATGAGTTCAAAGCCAGCCTCGGCAATGTGAAGGTGCTAAGCAACTCCGTGAGACCCTGTCATTAAATAAAATTTAAAAATATAGGGCTGGGGGTGTGGCTCAGTGGTTGAGTGTCCCTGAGTTCAATCCCTGGTACCTCCCCACCCCACTCACCGCCCCTCCCCCCCCAAAAAAAATTGATGCTAGTAGCTGGAAATCATTCTTTTTATCCCACATCAATGAGTTTCAAACCTTTATAGGACTCATGGTTATCTCACACACAAATTTTATTTAAAAATAAAGTTATTGAACAGAAAATGAAGTCTAGGGAAAAATAAAGGCTAAAAAGATAAATGCTCCAAAACAAGAAATAGCATTTGCACAAACAAGTTTGTGTGCTGCAGTTTTGTGTGGTGCATGTACTCAAAGACAGACATTTTTGTTTCATTCAAAAATGGGGCATAGTTCATATGTCTTCCAAGTGATAGTCTCTGAGTAGAATCCACACTGACAAGTAAATGGAGTATGTTTGCTGCAAGCAATATTCTAGGCAGAGCACTCTTACAGTGCATTTATTTAGTGTGTTTTGAGCAAAACGTCACTATATAAGGGAAAAGTCCAGGAAGTCATTATATGAAACAGTATAGTTTCTTAAGGGCCATTGTAATGAAAAGTTGAAAACTGAACTGTTGCAAGAGGCAAGTCTGTATAACTCTGTGCACACTTACCTTGATATAAACTGGTACAGAATGTAGAGGATAAAATCTACATTCACTTGGAAGTTATAAAATAACAAATTTCAAGTTTTATAACAGTTTACTGCTGGAGGGACCATTTGATGCCCTGTGGTGCATTTAATCTCCTTTACAGAACTTTAGAAGACTCTACTGTGACAAAAAGCTATGACAAAATTGATGCAGTCCATCACTTTCTCCTGCCACCATAAAGCTGTGCCTTCAAGCTTCACATTTCGTCTAACTTTCCTGACATTTCCTATGGTTAGAATGGAGGGGGATGTAGGGAGAGAAATGAATAGCGGAAACGCTGGATCCTGTCTTATATTTTGAGAATTTCAACCCATTGAAACCTAAGAACATACTTGAACAGAAAGCTAAACAGAATCAAGGAACAAACATTCAACAACAAAAACTCCTTCTATTTTACCATTGGTGAAAATCAAGTGCTTTTTCAAGGAATTTTTTTTTCCATTCTCAAAGAATTGGCCAAAAAATTTTTGAATTTAAGGAAAGTGGGAAAAGTGATTACCTTTCTCCATTCTAGGACATTTCCTTAGGACCAACACTATCTTTTAAGCTACTTATTAAAAGTCTGTGCTTTTCAAATAGAAAAGAAGCTTCTGACTTTCAAATGTCATATAGCATGGCTTGCAGGAAAATAGGGAATCACGCACTGTAAGCAGAAAACAAGAGTCACCATTAAGGGACAGTAAAGCAGAAGCAATTCCTGGAGAAAGCATTTTATACATTTTTACTTCAGAGAAAAGGGCAGGGAGCCTATTAATATAATTCTGACATGTTGATAATCTTTTTGCTTACCAGCTAAAATAAAGGTTTGCAGAATCACAAAGTCTTAGTCATTCATTTTAAAAAAGAAATTGTTCCATATATGGTAATAAAATGACTAAGGAGATAAATTCATTTCCATGTTGCGTACTATACTCAGTCCCACAGAAGTAATAGGATGATGAACTTACAATGTTATTAAGCTATGAACTCCATTTACATGGCTAAAATGTGACTTTGAAACAGTGTGGTTCTCAAGATTCTAGTTGTTCATTTTGACATTATGCATTGGCTGAACTGAAAATCAAGATCAAGTTAAAAAAAAAGAAGTGAAAATTATTATGTATTATTGTCACACTGAGATGTCATATGTCCCAATTAGTTTTATGTTCATTTGTTACTAGGTAAAAAAATTACTGGAACATTCAACCTAAAAATAATACTATTTTAATTGTAGTAATAGATAGGTACTTTAGGAGCTTTTGATTTAAAAATGTTTTAAAATTTTCTCAGAGTGTGTTTGTTATTTGAGATTTCTGAAATAATGTCTGAATACCAAACAAAGGGTATTTTAACTTTTTGTTTCACAGTCTTGCAAAGGATAATGTTTATAAAATTCCTAAATGAATGAGGGTGAAATGTAGAACAAATTTTTCAGCCCTTCTTTTGGACATAAGCAATAAAGAAAAGGAAAAGTACTTAAAGGGAAAGTGGAGAAAACCTTTCCATAACTGACCAAGAAAGAAGATTTGCTTATCATTGTCCCACATGGATAACTTTGGTCTGTGAACTGCCTGTGGCAGTTAATCATTCTCTCTAGCTAGGTTGGTGGCAGGCTAGAGGAAGACAAGATTGTTCCAGAGTTTCCCCTCAGAGAAACCGAATTAAGGAAAAACACATCACTTAATAATCATGAACCCAATAAATACACCAGCCTGAATTTCTAATGCATCACCGTAGCTTGTTCCATTTATTTATTTTTGATACTGGAGATTGAACTCGGAGACACTCGACCACTGAGCTGGTACACCCCTAGCCCTATTTTGTATTTTATTTAGAGACAGGGTCTCACTGAGTTGCTTGGTGCCTTCCCACCTCCCCATTGCTAAGGCTGACTTTAAACTCTCCATCCTTCTGATTCAGCCTCCAAAGCTGTGTGGGATTGGTGTGCACCACCGTGCCTGGCTTGTTCCCTTTATTTATTAATTTATTTGTGCAACAGAAAATAATAACAGCTACTAGTGTTAGTGGTGGATGATGAACTTTTTATATCTCAGAGGAGGAAGGTCTGAGGCTGCCAGATTACTTAGAAAGCTATTTCTGTTCCACATTTGGGTTTACAGATATTGGTATAATGATTGAAGTATTGTGCACTATAAGGCAGAAACTAAATCTGTTTTCTGAAATTAAGTACTGGAAAAGCATTCAGGTGGGAATGTCTGGAATCAAAGCTCAGAAGAGAGAAAGAGTAGAGATGGAAAGAGTAAAGCTTATTAAGTTATGTATCATAAATGTATGCATGGTTTTTAGGTTTATCAAGTTATATATGAGAAAATTTAATAAGCTATGTATCTTTAATATTGATTGAGCTTTTACTATGTTACAGGCCTATGATAAGCACTTGACATGAATTCTAAAAGCCTTTGCAAGTGTTCTATGTGTTTGTTACTAACCTCATTATTCTTTTATAAATGGGATCTCTTGTCTAGTAAAAGGATTTCCAGTCAGGCTGGACTTTCTGATTTCAATATCGGTGAATCTCGGTTACGATATGGTTCCTTGTCTTTGCCTCCCCTATGCCTATATCAACATCTATGCCTGCTTAGTGGATGGCTGACTATATAGTAATATTTGTGCATCAGGACAACTTGAATGTGCAAATGGTGTTTCTTTTAAAAGAAAAAAGTAGTGAGCTAAAGGGTGTAACATTTTTATTGCTGAAAACCTCTGAAATGGTAAGGATTATGAAGTTAAAAAAGACTAATAATTTTTTTTAAAGTGATTTGAATGACAAAGTTATTTCTGGGGAAATGTGACAGAGGGAGAGAGAAAGGTCACAAGTTTTAGGGAGGCTTCTATTTCTGGCCTAAATTTTGTGAATTTGTAACAGATAGGGTAATTGAATTGGTTTGCAATTCATTTCAGGTTTCTACAAGAAAATTGCTCCCATTTGAGGAAGATCAAGGTATTTGTAGAATTTTTTTTTGTATTAAAAAAATGGGAATTTCTCATCACAGCCAAAGTTATTAAACACCTATTCTGCACAAGGTCCAATAGGACATTCCATAGAAAGCTTAAAGAACTCACAAATCTGTTCTGTAATCAAAGCACTTTTCTGGGGAGTTGGGTGGCCGAAAGCAAACATCAGAGATCCTCCAAGACCTTCTAGGGTCTTGCATCCTGCTTTCTCAATTTCCTCTCCCCTTGGCTCACCCTCCTTACCAATGCTGTCATCTTGCAGACACTATGCATACATGTCCCAGGCTTTGTTTTCATTTGCTCTCTCATTTTCTGGGTTATTACTCTCAAGATATCCCCACTCCCTTACTTCCCATTAGGGGTCTGCTCAAATATTAGAAAGTAATAAGGGCTCTGTTGACTCCCCAATATAAGTTATCTCTATTTACCTTGTTCCTTTAGCTGTACTGTATTTTTCAGTATGGTGCTTATCACCAGCTCATACATATTCTTACAACTTACACATATGGTACATTTATTTATGACTTACCAGCTGTTTCTACCCACTAGACTAGGAGTTCTTTGAGGGGAAAAACAGTCTCCATTTTCTTCATGGGTACCTTCAGTATTAGGGCAGGTCCCAAATGGCTATAGTTGAGTTTCCTCACGGAGGCTTCCAGTGGGTTGTTTTAAATAAGTAGTCAAGGTCATGAATCAGTTATGTTATGGTTAGTGTGTACTCAAGGTCACAAGCACTCTGATTCAGTGTATATAATGAAGGTCATAAACATGCTTGTGAGCATGCACCCGCACACATAACCTGTTGGCTGTGTGCCTTCTTGGTCTTGCCTGCATATAAAAAAGGCTTATGGAAATGGCTTGGGGGCTAAATGAATTGACTGGGGCTAAATGGCTAGGGGCTCAAGCTGGAGTGGGGGCTGGCCAGAGGCTGTTGCTACCTTTGAATAAAGGATGACTAATATCTCAACCATGCCTGGGATCCTGAATCTGTTTCCTGGGCCTGGGCCCATGCCTGACACTCAGCAAGTAGAACAGTGCCAGCAGGCATGTGGAAGGGATTCCATAAACATTTGTTAAATGAATGAAACAATGAACTAATTAATGAGGATATACATTCACATACAGATATATTGCACAGGAGCCAAATTGTTTATTCAGGTAAGAGTCACTAGAGAAGTTAATGCTAGAGAAGGAAATTCATAACTATATACCCATCCCTGAATTGTACTGGGTGCTTAAGGGAAAATACTCTCTTTAAAACATTTGTATCCAGTGCTCTCTTAGCAAAGTACCTGGTATATTGCATGTACTTGGTATATTGGAAATGTTAGACTTCTAAGGAGAGATGTATCTTTAGTAGAATTTTGATGGTGAGAATTTAGATGAATGGCAAATAGAAGAGATGACATTGGCCTTCCAAATAAGATGCAGATAGAGATACAGAGCCTTTGAAATGGTATCAGGATATGCTGGTCAACACAGAAGTTTAAGGTTAAAAAGTGACATCCAGGAATTAGCAACACATAGTTGATGTGTTAATATTCCCAGAGTATTTGGAATTTGTGGTTCTTGTTAGTTCATCGACACTGCAAAATTTTATTAGGTACTTATTGTTGGCCAGAAATTCTTCTAGGTTCTGAGGATGCAGCAGTCACTAAACATAACAAACCCCTGCCCCTATACACCTGATACACTAGTTGGAATGTCTGGAGGAAGTAAAATATATGGCACACAATGTCTGTGGAATATAAGAACTGTAGAGAAACACAGCAGGAAAGAAGGTAGGGATTGTAAGTGTGGAGGGTGGAGGATTACAATTTCGAATACAGTGACTGGGGCACCTCTCACTGAGATTGTAAGAAACCTGAGGGAGGTGTGGATGTGAACTGTGCTAAAATCTAGGGGGGCAGAGGAAGGAAGCAGGAAATTGAAGGTCTCATTCTGCTTCCCCATGATCAGGGATGAGTGAGGAGTCCAGTTTGGTAGGAAATTAGAGCAGAAGAGGCAATAAGGGCACTGTGGTAGGGGATGAGGGAGGATCTAGTTTTACCTGTGGACCTTTAGAAAGAACTTGGGATCATTTTGAATGAGAAGGAAAGCTGACAGATAATTTGGAGAAGAGATAGCATATGATGTGTCTTGCATTTTAAATGGATCCTTGTGATGGCTCTGCTGATTACAAAGCTGAGAATCATCTGGAATGTGGAGATGGGCTTATTTCCTCTGGTCAAAGGCATTTTTAGTTGGATAAAATAATTTACCACTTGACTTCTTAAAAATATTCTCTGAATTCCCCAAGGAGACCTTTCTGATTTCAGTTTGCCGAGTCCCTTATTTCCACTTACATCTATCTTGTAGAATCTCACAATTTCTCTCATCCTCTGTGCTGCCCTGGGAGCTGCTTCTGCAGGAGGCCTCCTGATCAGATCAAGGATAAGTGGCTAACTCGCTTCCATTTACTCTGTGTTCTCAAGTGCAGACAACATTGATCTTACTAGATCTAACTCATTTTTCTGTACCTTTCTATTTTCTTTCTAATAAAGGTTGAGGTAAAATGTATTTGGAAGAGAATTATTTCATAAATTTCCCATGCATTCCTTTGGATTCAATGACAGTTTTAATTATCACTGTAGATCATATCAAGAAAATACATGTCCTAAACTATTCAAAGTTGTATTTCACTGCGGTGCATTAAAACAATAAACTCTAGAAAATTCTAAGTAAGACTTTTAACCTATCCTGGCAATTTTGAAAATTATGAGATACCCTTTCTTTCATATTGACATTTCTCTCATAAATAGTTTAGAGTTCTGATCTAAATTTAGCTCAAATATGGCAAGTAATTTATGAAGAGATAGTTACTTTAGAATTCAGGTTGTGGGTTTCCCTGCTTAAAATGTATTTAAGCATGTGGAAATGAAATGGGTATGACATTTATAAGCTGATGTATCTGTTCATCACTTTTTAATAAGGTTAGCGGTTTTCAGAGCACGTTGCCATGCCATTTAGGAGAGACCATGTACTAGTTCAGTGTTCATAGATCATTTTTAAAAATCGAGGAATGTTCCACTGAAGACAGAATGAATCCAGCACACCTGGGAATGAGTCATAATTTTCTTTGATCTCTGATAAACACTTATTTTAGAAATATGAAAAAAAAATTAAGGCTTCTAACTCAAGTAGCTTAATATAAAAAAAACTCAAAAAATGAGTATATTATATTTGCAATATGTTTTGTCTACTCCTTAGCTCAGGTCATGTCCAATTATCACATAATGCATGATTGTTTAATGTAATTAGTAAAATTGAAGTCAGGCAGCCACTCTGTGCATTCTTGAAATTATTAGTGAAGGTTTGTAATTCAATTGTGATAACCCTAAATAATTTTTTTTGTACCAGGCATTTAAACCAGGGGCGCTTTACGACCAAACCACATCCCCAGCCCTTTTTATTTTTTATTTTTGAGATAGGGTTTTGTTAAATTGTTTAGGGTTTTGCTAAGTTGCTGAGACTGGCCTCGAATTTGAGATCCTCTTGCCTCAGTCTCCTGAATTGTTGGGATTACAGGCATGGGCCACCACTCCCAGCATCCCATAAGAAATTTAAGGGTTTAAATTAAGTAATTTAGGGATAACTTTTACTATAATCTTCTGTTTTAAACAAAGTCTAAGATTTCCTAGGCATCTGAGTTAGTGCTATGAGGTTTCTTTCTATGACAATTTTTTCCCCCTAAAACTGTAGTCATAATAAATCTCATTGCTGTCAGATATTTCTAGCATTGCCACCTTCTTCTCCCCTTCAAATAAACTGACTTTGTAGCTTTGTAATGCTGTGAATTAGGTAGAAGATCTTCTCTTTGCTGTTTACATAATTAAATAAAGGAAAATGAAGATTATCAGATTTTCACACACGAAAATGCACACACAAAAGGCAAAAACAACTTGATTCTGTTTACTCACAATGTTATTATTCTCTTTGCCCATTGTTTAGGACTCCTTTGAGTCTTTTTAACATTCAAATCAGTAAGATCCTACCACTCTGAGCAGGGTCATGGGATTCCAAAAATTTCCAAAATGATAAACAGAACTTAAAAGAATATGGCTTGGTGTAAAAATGGCTTAGAGATGTGGAGAAAATACTGAAATTTCAGAGACAGATGTTTTTCTGATGGGATTTTCTATGAAAGCTCTGAGGAAACTGTTCATCTTACTCTCAGGGAAATAGGATGTCGGGTCTATTTCTGGCACTCTCCCCTAATGCTGCAGAGATGGGAAATAGATTGAAACTTTTTTTCTGATCTGATTTGACTATTTCTGTCAATTACAATACCACAGTTACTCTGCTTACCTGCCAACCATTCCTGGATATCCTGTCCAGTCTTGATGCAATATCTTCCAAATGCATGTACCAGAAAATATTTATGAATATATGTATTAAGTACTAACCTTTTAAAAATCCATTGTTAAAGAAATAACACAGCTAGTAAAGATAGTCTTTTGGTAAAGAGGTCGTGGATTTAAAATCTTCGATCCTGAGAAAATTCACTGATATTTTCTTACTATTTTGAGAAAATGGGCATTTAGCCCCACACAGATCATTGAAATAGTGAACCAGACTCTAAATCTCAGCTATAAAAATCACTGAGAACATGAAATGTTGTCTGGGATTTTATGGCAGTGAGTCACTGCTGCATAACAATCACTTTTGTAGAAAACAGAGGCATTCAGGTAGTCAAAGAATGCCTCTCATTTTGGAGATTCAAAAGCCTTTGTTTTTTCATTAGAAATAAACCCTGTTTAGGAGGTATAACCATGGAGCATGCAGATACTGTATCATTAGTTAGCATAGCATATCAAGTCTACTATTCTATAAAATTTCAATTAATATTTGTTTTTTGATAAAATAATGAATAAAAATACCATTTCTTGATTTCTTTTTGGGAAGTACAAGATGGTTATTTGCAAATTAAATATTAGTTAAAACAATGCAGTGTTTTTTCATTCATTCATCAAGCCTTATTGCTGGGATGTACTAATGGTCCTTAGGGAAAGTCAATGAATCTGATGAACATCATCCATGTAGTTTGAAGTTGTCTTATACTAGTGTCTGGAATAAATTCCTGTTGGATAGATGTTTTGTAGTTGACTAGTGCCTTGTTGTACATATTATTAGTTCTGAAGTATAGTTATACATTAGTAATAGAGAACTTGTAAATACAGATTTACAGGCCCTAAACCAGACCAATTAAATCTAAATCTCTAGAGATGGGGGTCTAGAAATCTGAATTTGTAAGAAAATGTGCAGGTTTAGTTGATGAAACTGAATTGGCATTCAGAAATCACTATTCAGGTATAGAAAGAAATCTGCAATTGCTATTACTGAAATTTTATGTTCATGCTAATGCAAATATAAATATCAATGGATTGTCTTTCAGTGTCAGATCATTTTATAGAGTTGATCGATCAAAATAGCCTGAGTCATTGGTCCTACCATACACCTTATATTATCATCTCTCCCTGAGGACCTTGCCATCCTCAAATGGATATTGCATTCCTCAGCCTTCAGTTATTGGATACCATTCTTTAGAATGTGAATCTCTGCACACTTTCTTGTTCTTACTTTTTCCTGCAGTCAAAACAAACTCAGAGTACACTTTCCCTGTGGAAACTTGCAGGACTTATTTCACTAGCTCCAATAGCTTTTGTTTTAGTCAAAAGATCATGCCTCCTCAAACCATGTTAGCTCTAGTTCAATCCTTACCTGTGCAATAAGGCCCTTAGTCGTGCACATATTAAGAAAGATTTAATTTTTTTTTTGGTTATCCATGCAGAAGGAATTTTAGAAACAAGATAATGGATTCAAAGTTCCCCATTATTCTCAATTCTGATGATCTCATTGCTTTCATCTTCTGGAATTAAATTCTCAAAGGATCATCTTTATGAAATCTACATCATTTTTCACTGTGGGCCTGTTTACTTTAATAGTCTGTATGTTTCAGTCTGTTTTCTGTTGCTATAACTGAGTACTGCAGACTGAGTAATTATAAAGAATGGAGGTTTATTCAGCTCATGGATCTATAGGTTGAAAATCCAAAAGCATGGCATCAACATCTGTTCAGCATCTAGCAGATGTCTCGCTGCATTATAACGTGGCAGAAAAAGGTATTGCATGATGGAACAGAATTAAGTTTTCTAGAGAGCTTGATTTTTATAACACAGCAACAACATCTATGATGACTATTTCATTAATTAATCCGTGAACAGATTCATGCATTCATTGTAGCAGAGCCTCATAGCCTGTCACCTCCAAATCATTAACATATGAATTTATGGATTGAGTTTCCAATACATGAAATTTCAAATCACAGAATTATATTACTAGATTCTGTCAACATGCAGAACCAAGGATCTGGGCTGGAGGAGAACCCAGACTTTACCAAATGCCAGCACTGATATTCATGAACTGGTCATTTTAGAACTCATGACCTCAGGGAAGATGGAAACTGTTCTAAGTAGTAGCTAGTAGCCTTGATGGTGGTTCTGAAGAGAAGATAACAGATATTGAGTCAATATGCCTTCCACTGGACAGGCAAGGGGTGCCTCCTGCCATCCTTTCAAAAATACATCTCATTGCCTCAGAATGGCAGAGTGCGTGTTGCTTACTGTATACAATGCAGGGAATTAGACTTTCAATAAACAGACTGAAGCAGAATCTATCCATACAACTTCTCCTGAATATGGCAAATCTGACTTTGTGTACATTTTCCTTGTTATATAGAAGTATAGTGCAATTAGCAACTTCCTATGTCAAGAAAGAATCATTCCATTATTTTTATTTGATTTTGAAAAGTGAAGAGAGACTTTTTCTGTTTTATTTAGTAAAAAATGATTAGTTGTTAACTTATGAAAAACCACATGTCTTATTTCTTTAGCTCCTGCCACTGTCCTATTGCTGCAGCATATAGATCCCAAGGTAGGCTCTTTAGTTGAACCCATTAATCCCTAAAACCATATGAGATACTACTACTACTACTACTACTATTACTACTAGTAATAATAATAAATAATTATTGGTTATTGTTTTATACTATAAATTCTGGCAATTTATTATGTAGCAAAATATAATTAATTTATCTTTCTCCTTTGCATTTTTTTTTGCAATTTTATGTGTAATTATTGCTTAAGAAAGCCAGATTTTTTTTTATCTTTTAGCATCACTTATAGTGTAGATATCCATAATTGTATCTCCAGTATTGTTTAACATGTTCTTCTGCTGAATGGTCATTCTAAAAAATAAAGTGCATGTGAAATTATGTTGACAATAATAAAAAACTACGTAAACTTCAATAATAAGAAAATACTCTAAATCATTGACTGTTTAATTGCTGCATGATAAAAAAATCAGTCTTGTTTTGTATTGATATGTTCTAAAACTTCATAATTAATAATTATTAATTTTGAAATTAATACTTAATAATGAAAAATAGTAACATACCAGTAGTATTCATGGATGATTTTAAGAAGTTTCTAGGCACTATCTTCAGACAGCCTTGGCAATAGAAATTAGTGAAAATCTACCAAATTTAGTCTTGAAAAGCACTATTTAGTGCTTTATGAAGAATGGTATATAATTTGGTCTACTTCAACCAAGAGATTTATAAAAGGTTCCTAAAATTTAAGTTAATTACACAGCTGTTTTTTTTGTGCATCGGTTGTGAATTCTGTTTCTCTTTAACATTTTATCAGAATTGGTCTGATCTATTTTCGAAGAGAAGTTCTTAAAAAAAAAAAAAAACCTAAGCAAGAAGCAAAGGAGCAGCAAGTTTAAATTAATGACTGTGGAGTTAATGAGGGTGAGAGATGTTTTTTTTGCATGATTTTTTTATTTTATTGGGCTTATTGGCATAGTTTTAAATCAACCTAAACAATTGCTTTTTTTTTCAGCAGTTTTAAATTCTGCAATATTTTCAGCATCCCCCATGAAGCTTGACAATTGCCAGGCAATTAGTTTTTGATCTTTTGGCTTGAATTACCATTGTTTTCATTAATGCTTGAGCTAAGCAAAAGCAGCCTGTATGAGGCTCCTCCTCTAAAACTCCCTTTTATAAACATTTTAAATCTCATTTATGGGAGACACTATCAGCATGTCAAATTGCAAGTTTATTAACACATTGGACAAGCAACATAGAAAATTGCAGCAGTATTTCTAGAGCAAAGCTTTGGATGACACAAATGCTTGCCTTTTATTTAATTGAGCTGAATATAAAGCTGATTTAGAAGGCCGCCTATTTTTATTATTTGAGGAGCCTATAGTCCT
The DNA here is from genome assembly GCF_052094955.1 of Ictidomys tridecemlineatus. NCBI lineage: Eukaryota > Metazoa > Chordata > Mammalia > Rodentia > Sciuridae > Ictidomys > Ictidomys tridecemlineatus. The sequence continues at coordinate 160,353,010 of NC_135478.1, read as the reverse complement.
ACATTCTTAATGATCTCATTTCCATTCCACAATGAGGCAGAGCAAAGTGCTTACTCAGAGAGTAACAACCAGAGGGGCTTAGTGGAAACTACTATAACTCCTGTGACCTCCTAAGGTTTTGTCATCTCTGTGAGAGAAACCAATTGCTGCTTCATGTAGCGGTATCCTAACCTCTTCTCACCTCTCCAGAGGTCTCTAATAAGTATGAATGACCAGTTAAGAACAGTGCAGCATCTTTTTTTCTCACAAAGTGGTCATTTAAATTGTAATTCTTATAAGTCATCCCTGAAACAGACACCAATTTCTAAGACTTTCATGAAGTCTGTAATTTCAAAATCATTGCTGGACTCTGACTCAGGTAAATTCCCTTCTTCCTTCCTGTTTCTTGAAAAAATTATTTGCCTTTTTCATTTGCTTATTGTTATTACTGGCCAAATCTATCCTTGTGTCAAATACCATACTGGGTGCATTAAGTCTAATTTCCACAAGGCTTTATCATCTGTTTTGCTGATGTGAAAACTGAAGCCTATGGCCCAAAAGCCACCACCATCACGACCAAAAACAACAACAAAAAGTGGTTATTTCAAATTCAGCTCCTCTTGGATACTTTGTACTCTTCCATGTCATTGTAGCCAAATTCTGTTTCTTTTCTAAAACAGGCTACTGTATTAAACTACTTGGACTACCAATCAGTAGTTTTTAGAACCCAGTAGTCTTTAGCCTCTATACTAAATGAGCTACCCTCTTTGTATTACAATTGCATTTGAACATGAAATAATATTTACTCATGAATAACTGTATATTTGTATTTATTCATGTGGTTTTCCCACTAGCTAGGCTGTGAGCTCTTTAACACAAAGATTACATTTTATTAATCTTGATATATGTAGTGTCTTATATGCAATAATTATTCAATAATTGGATGCCCTTCCTTTATTTGCTATTCTTGCCATTAACTCTATTGAATTTTAGATAAAAGCTTAGTTAACAGATACAATTATTTATTAGAAATGAGACATAAACTGAAAAGCTAGATATTCAGTAAATACTCAAAAAACTAATAAATTTATAAATTTCATGTGCTATTGTACTTATCTCTGCTGAGATGTGGGTTCCAAATATTACCCTAAGTTTACATTCAGAACTCTCAGCATAAAACTTCAAAAAGGACAAAGGTAGGATTCCTATTGACAACATAATTGATGGATGATTGACTATATCTTGATAAGGAAGAAAACCTTATGTACACAGTAAGATGTGATTTAGCATGAATAATTGTAGAAGGTTACATTTCAACAATCAAAGTCAATCACATGTGTCAAGAAGTGGGGAATCCACACTTGGCAAAAGTTCATATGCAAAATATTCTTGAATTTTAAATTATCTCTAGTTTTGTCATATCACAAAGATACAGAAGAAATAAATTCATTGAAAAAATGGAGTGTGCAGATCGTGATTAATAAAGAGATCTATTTTGCCATTTGTTGGCGTTGTCATTTGGGGCTTTTTATTTCTATTCTAAACTGAACATATTAAATATTAGTTCTTGTTTTATAATAATACAGAATATTGACTTCTTCCTGCATAACATTGCATGCTGGGCAATGTGAGACAGGTTATACAATTTGACAGCCATTTTAGGAAGGATATCATATATACACTGAAATAGAATGTGATTGTGAGAAAAGTCTGGAAATTGAGCCCTACAAGGAATATATGAAACAACCTGTAATGCCTAGCTTGTAGAATAGGAGACTGTTTTGAAATATAGAAGCATAGTATGTAGAAAAGGCCAGCTTTATGCAGTAGGTATATAAAAAATACAAGGGTACTTATATGGAGTAAATTATAAAAAGCAACTATTCAGCTCAATAATAAGAACAAAAGCTTAATAACTAAAGACTTGGAAAAATGATTAGGGAAATATAAAGTATAATATAATTGGAAGTTCTCAAATAACCATCAATATGTTGAAGATTCTCAAATTTTAACATACATATGGACCTCTTGGGAATCTTGATAAAATGCAGATTCTGTGTCAGTAGGTCTGGTATGGGGACTGAAATGCTGCATTTATAATTAGTTTCTAGGGGATGTCAAGGCCACCGGTCCTTCTACCACACTTCCAGTAACAGCTACAGAAGGAATTTTTGCCTTAGGGATAGACAGGGACAAGGTGATCGCTAATGTACTTCTAACTATTGAATATTCTTCCAATTTGTGAAGTGGGATATTATTGTCTAAGGGCTTTTGTTTTGATTTTCACCTTTTTATTATGAAATAGAATGCAGAAAACAAGCATGAAGCTTGTGAGATATTTTAAAGAGATCATCCTCACAAGTACTACTCAGAGCATCACCAGCCATCCAGCATGTTTCTATGTGCTCTATCCTGATGACAGCAAGATAAAAATGCTGAAGTTTTGGAGGAGAAATGATTGAGTTATAGCCTTAATCTAATCCCTGATGTGATTAACTGAGTGGTAACTGGAGGCAGGTGGGGTGTGGCTGGAAGAAATGGTTTATTGAGGGCATGGCTATGGGGTATACATGGTGCATTTGGAGAATGTTGTTTTCTTTCTCTGCTTTCTTCTGATCACCAAATCAGCTGCTTCCTCTGACCATACTCTGCCATCATATTCTCTCTCGATTCAAACCCCCAGCCTTTTATGGACTGATGAACTGTAAGCCCTCTAATAAACTTTTCTTCCCCTACAATTGTTTTGGTCAGATCTTTTAGTCACAGCAGCAAGAAAGCTGACTAAAACAAGCAGTCTTAGCCAATTTTAACTTGATCTATCTTAAGTCTCTTTTATTTGACTCACTATCATTTTTCCCACCTGACAATTTATCTATTGAGGAACCAGGGTCATTTTACTTGTGGTTTCTTTTGGTCTGGATTTTGTTGTTGGCTCACTCATGGTGCAGTCCAACAGGTTTCTCTCTCCTATGCTTTTTCTGGAAATTGCAGCCTTGGTCAGAAGCCTGATTGTATTCAACTTTGATCCCTTTGTAAACTATTGGTGGTGATGTATTCTTTCTTCGGTAGTTCCATAGTGCCTGAATCTGATTAGTTTTTGAGGTAACAGCCATCAATTTTCAATCTCTGGATCCACTGATTAATTGGGGAGGGCAAAATAATAATATTCTTATGTCCACCATTTCTCTTTCATTTCTTGACTTGGTATTATAAGGAAACACATTCTCTCATCTACTATGATGGTGTCCTTTTATACAGGAAAAGTAGAATACATTTTTAATCTTTTCTCCTTATTTGCCCCTTTTAAGGCTATAATTTGAGGTACTGTCATAATGCTTATATAGTATAGTTTTTTAAAAAATAGATTATTATGAATTTATGGAATAAGTCATTATTTAATACTCAATCCATGGCAATTCTTATATTTAATGAAATTCGAAATCCCATTTTTGGTCAGTAGAAATCTGTTCAGGTTGGCTCCTGTTCTTTTGATATAGACCTAGGGGTTTGTGAAATCTTATTAGGTATATTGTCTGTAAAATGTTCCAGGTCCATTCAGAATTTTCCTTACCCAGACCTAGAAGCAGCCATTTGTAAAAGAAGCCCCAGTTTCTTTTAATGGGGAACAGTGTTTTATGATAACCAGTTAAACTCATTACTACTAAGTTTTGGTATAGTTTCTAGAATGTCTTAGATAAAACTAGCATATAATATTTAGGGATAAAGTACATTATACACAATTCTCATATTTTCAGTTTAAATGAAGGACCATGAGATATTTCCTTAAACTCTTCTATATTACCTCTGTATGTTTTTCCTTCCACCCCAAGAATCCTAGTTCTTAAAACACAGAAACAAAAGAGTATTCTTACAATTGCTCATGTATTTAAGGTCCCATGTTACACACATAGCTTAAGACCAATGCTAATATTACTACCACTTCTTTTTTTTTCTATTTCATTTTTTAATTTAATAAAAAGCATTATTTATTTTAAGGTGAACATTGTGATGTTTTGATATATGTATACATTGTGGAAAGGCTAAGTCAAGCTATATTTTATGTATAATATCTCACATACTTACTACTTCCTTGTGATAAAAATACTTAAAATCTACTTTCTTAGCAGTTTTCAAGTATATAATATATTGTTACTAATTCTAGTCACCATGATGCTCAATATATCTTCTGAGCTTTTTCCTCTTCTTTAAATGAAATACTTGTCCTTCAGTCAATACCTCCCTAACTCCCCATCCCCCCCTGCTAGAGTTCTAGCAGTTATTTGAAGATTAAGACATTAGGTTACTTCAGCCCCTTCTGAGCATCGCACTGTGGATAGCTTGTATGCACACCTAATATGAGTGGATAAAATCCTTTCCATGTCATCTCATTGCTTTCTAGGGAGGTTGAATTCTCTCTAGTGGAAAACTCCTGCTAATTGGAGTACTCAAGTTCTAAAATGGGACAGATTCTCCATTGTTTGCCATTACTTTCTCCTGCATGGATATTGATAACCTATGGATAATATTGCTGTATTATTACTGTCAGGTAGAGACCTGCTATTTTTTTTTAAAGTGCATGGTATTGAAGTATAATTTACATACAATAGACTGCATTAATTCCTAGAGCAAATATTTATGAGTTTAGACAGCCCAAATGGAGAAAATATTAGAGCTCAAACTTGCCTTTACCCTTTGATATTCATGCCCTTTATCTTTGGCTCTAGATATCTACTAATCTATTTTCTATTCTTATAGTTTTATCAGTCTAAAATTTCATATAAATGATATTACACCAATCATTTTTGTCTTTCTTTTAGTATATTTTCAGATGTATTCACATCGACACACTTATGAGAAATTTCTATTACTAAGTAATTTTCCTTTGTATAGATATGCTATAGTTTATCTATTTACCTATGTACATTTTGAAGGTGCCCAGTTTTTGCCTTGTATATTTTCATGTGAAGTCTATGATTATTCTTTGTTCCCTTCTACATGTGCTTTACCATCCATTTACCATTTTCTTGTTATCACTTGTTTTCAATAGTTATGACATGCCTTGATGTTTTGGTCATTTTTCTTTTTCTGTTTTGCATATGTTTTTCCTACTTGGGGTTCATTGATCATCTCAAATATTAGAGTTTACAGTTTTCATCAAATTCAGAAATATTTTAGCCATAGTTTCTGAAACATTTTTATTAACTACTTCTCCTGCCTGCCCCTTTCATGGAACTTCAACTTTTAAATCAGTTAGATTATTTGATAGTTTCATAGGTCACTGAGTCTTAAATAATTCTTATTTTTCAGTCTTGTTTTTCTTTCTGGGATTTAGTTTGGATAGCTTCTATTGTTTTTTTTTTCTTTATGTTAACTGAATTTTTCTTCATTAATATCTACTTCTTTTAAACATATGCAATAATTTTAATTCAGATATTGTCTTTTCACTTCTAGAAGTTTCATTTTGTTTTATCTAAATCCCTTATTTCTCTTTCTACTATATTCATGTTTTTACTTAAATTCTTGAGCATATTTGTAACTTTACAAATTACATCATCTCTGTTATTTCTCTTCCTCAGATGATCTAGATTTTTCTGTCTTTTTGTCATTCATCTCTTGAGTGTACTGTGGATACTATGGATGGTACTTTGTTATGAGTCTTAACTTTTATTTTTTCTTTATGCTGTAGGAAATTTATTTGCTGATCAGTTTGATCTTTTTTTGGTTTGTAGTTTAGCCTTCTTAAGGTGGGTCATTAGCAGCATTTTCTTTAAGGCTGTCTACCATTAAGGTATACCCCCAGGAAGGGTCTTTCCTGAGTGCCCTGGGAACTAAGTGCGGCCTTTCCTCCACAACTGGGACAATCAGTCTCGGTTTAGAATTGGAATTGTTTGGGGGCATTGCTGAGAGTAGTTCTTTGTCTTACTCAGAGGTTTCATTGAATGCATACATGATTTAGAATTTAATAAACATCTAGTGGATCATTATGCATGATTGTAGAGATTTTGCTCCACCAATATTTTGCCTTCCTGTTATCTTCTCCTACTCACTCCAATATTCATTCCTTAACTCAGAAAGACTATTGTATTTCCTGTATCATGGCAGAGACTTTCCTTCCAAGGGTAATTATAGGCTTACCTTGTTCATTTCTTTTATTTCAGAGATCACAGTTCTATGCTGAACACTGGCCAAATTCTAGTATTTTATGTATGTTGTCCAGTTTTCTAGTTTGTTTGTAGTGGGAGGGTGCTACAACATGGGTGAGAGTAGAATTTTATTAATCACTAAATTTTGTTGTTTGTAGTACTCTTTGTATAGGAGATTTATGATCATTTATCTATATTATGCTTTTGCCATTATTATATTTTAAGATTTTTACACAAAATGTAACATTTTGAAAAGTATGACCTTGTTTTTAATGGATATAGCAACATTTTTCCCCTTAAAATTGTTCAGGAAAGAATGAAACATACTTTATTCAGATATTTTGAACAAATTCTTTGTCCATAAATATTTTCTCTTTAATATCAGTCCTATTCATTATATTAAACTATCAAAACTAATGGTTTTAGTAATGGTAGAATAATGGAATTCTTAACTCATTCTTCTCTGTAAAATAAAAATAGAAAATTGAAAAGCAATGCAATAAAGAGAAGAAAATGGCATATTCTATGAATGTAGAAGATATCCACAATCTGAACTACTAAATACTTGTCATATCACTCTTCATTTTAACCCAATCAAAAGAAGTAAGCCTGGATAGACATAGGCTTCCAGGATCACAAAGTAATCTGGATTCTCTGTAAGTAATTGTTAGACATGGGTAGGAACCAACAATGACTTACTTTGAACTAAGATTTTCCATTAATGGCATTTCACACTCTTCTGGGCTGTGTTTGGTTTGGGGGAAGGAAGCAATGATGGGTGGAATATTTTATTGATGTGCAAAACAGAATAACCAGATGTATGAGTTTGAAGACTTAACCAGGAAAATTAGTCTTATATGAAGGAAGTAAATAGCACTGTTTTAGAGTAATCTAAGCTGAGTCTTCCAAATATTTAATAAATAATCATACTAACTCCTGCATATTAATAATCAATGTGATATTACATACAGTACATGAGAAAAATCTAACCTCACATACTTATTAAAGAAGAAAGAATGAAGAAAATTAAGAATTAAAATTAAGAAGATAGATAAAATGTTAAACAGAAGGAAGAAAAGAAAACATAAAGATGGCAATTACCAATAACAATATATGAAAATGGTTAATTTTTGAAGAAGAGGCAACCTAATAAAAAAAGAAGAAACAACAAATGTGCAAGTGAAAAATGAGAATAGGGAAAATATTTCTATGTAGTCTCCTTGGTTAACTGAAGTGTGTTCATATTGGAACCAGGTTCTTGATTCACACAGTTCCTACATCTATGAGTTTCCATAAACATTGTACTGTGAAAAATGAGACTAACATTACAAAATGTTTACCAAATTGGTGAGGTGACATGACTCAACTCTAGATAAATTACTTTTCTAAACCTATTTAAAATTAATTCACAGAATTATAAATTACTGAAATTTAATAGATAAATTAACACAGATGACAATTAAATGAAATTGTCATGTTAGTTAAAACTTTTTAGACTCAGATGAGTACTTAGTTGAACTTTGTAAAATGTTTTTAGAGAGAGATCTCTGGTGCTTTTAAGATGTTTCAAAACAGAATGAAGAAAAATACTTCCTTTAGAAATAGGCAGAAAAACGTTGTTATAAAAATCTGACAAACATAATAAAATAAAGGAAAATTAGAGACCAGGCTCACTTACAAATGTCTTTTAAGAAGTCTAAATAAAATGTATCTAAAATGATCACAGTAAAGCCATAAAATATTATGGCAAGTAAAATTCATATCAGGATGGACATATCAACATGAATAAATCTGCAATTTGCCACTTAATAAGTCAACAGGAGAAAAATAACATTCATCTTCAAAGATGTTAAATGGGAAATGATAAAATTCATATTTCTTCTTAAAAAATAAATAGATTATTTAAAATGGAAACCAGGATCATCCTCAATGAAGAAGGAATGGCTACATTACTATTAAAGTCTAGTCAGGATGAACCCAAATATTATGTATAACTGTAAAACTTTAATCAAATAAGAAGAAAGCTGTAGAGGAATAAATGCCATTCACTATCATGTCTATTTAATACTATTCCATAAATTCTAACCAATATGATTATATTGAGGAAGGCAAAGTAATATTGGCAAGGAAGTGGCAAATTTATTATCATTTGCAGTTAATTTAATATTTACTTGGTAAGCCTAATATAATTACTTTTAAGTTATATGAATGAAGATTTCAATAAAATCCTGGTTACAAAGTTAATATGAAATCAATAATCTAAGAACAATATATTGTGTACTTGAAAATTATTGAGAGAGTAGATTTTAAGTGTTAAAAAATAGTGGTACATTAATTTGACTTAACCATTTAATTTGACTTAACCATTCTGCAAAGTATAGGTGTATCAAAACATCATGTTATACACCATAAATATATACAATTCTTGTCAATTAAATAATAAACTTTAAAATCAATGGCATTCATGTTAATATGCAAAATGGTACATTAGAAAATATAAGATGATACATAATTTCAGAAAATAAAAGGTAAAATGAATCAGAATAAATTTAAGGAGAAATATAAGGAAAGACCATTTTTATTCTACTTATAGACTCACTAGAGTTGACCAAACAAATAGAAATACATTGTTCTTAGATTGGAAAACTTCTTGTAAATGTGTTGAATCTCTCTAAATTAGTTCATAAATTCAAGTGTTCACAACAGAAAAATGACGTTTGTATAAAAACCTGAAAAATTGATTTTAAAGTTCATTTGGAAAAGTTTTAGTGCTTAGAATGATTTTCCATGTTTTTCAGGGATAAACATAAAAATGGAAGAAAATATAACAATAGAAAATTGATTCAATTTCATATGAGATAAAAATCAGCCTTCAAAAAGTAATCAGTAAGTGATATTGGGAAAAATGCTAGTTCACTGGAGATTGAGGGTTACATTCCTTCCTTACTCTTTCAGTTAGGAAGCCCAAAAACCTAGGCCATAAAAAAATCTGGTGAATAGATTTTACTTATATCACAGACACTTTAAAGGTCTAGCAGAAAACATCTGCTTTACTTTCATAACTGCATATTTTTCAATTTATAACTACATCATTTATTTAAGTACAACATGATGGGTAAGCATTAAGTTGTTTCCACATTATAAGCAATGATAAAATGAACAGCCTTTTACAGCTGAATAAGCAATGTCTGAAGGAGAAGCTGAAGTGCAAAGAGTGTGGTGTGCTCCTACTGTTAGGAAATGAGATGATCACATGTATCTCCTGGATTATTTAACTTCGACTTAAAAATGTTAATGGACAATTTTAATTTCATTTGTGCCTTGCATAGAAATTACATTTGTAAAATGGAAGAGTTATTATTCATTTTATTGTACATTAAATTGTTCGGTATGGATTGTTAGGTAAGAAATGAGGAGAGATAGCTATAGAACGTTGTGGATGCTGTAGTCTTAATTTAAAAAGAAAGAAAGAAAAAGGCTCTTCATGCATATATAATCTGAACTCACAAGGGACCAGAACAAAAGGAAAAAGAAGTGATATAAATAAAAAGAAAAGGAATATAAAATTATGCTATTGGGAAGTCATCAAAGATATCTGAATTTATTTCTGATGATTTTCCTAAATTAGCTAAAATTAGATTCAGATTCAAGATGTATGCCATTAACATTTCATAACATTATTTAAACTAATAAAAAATATATGTATGTTTCATGTCAAAATTTTAAGTTTTGAAGCTTCATTCTATCTTTCCTTCCTATTAAAACTTTAACTCTTTCACGGTACGTGGTGATGTTCAGCTTCTAAAAAAGTATCTGATAAGCACATGTGATTAAGGGGAAAAAAAAAACAAAGCAGAAAAGTTCAATCCAATCAAATATCTGATTTTTACTGCATATTCTACATATAATTTAAAACAAATTGCTGAAAATGTTATGAGATTAGTAATCCTGTTATCAGCATAGCAGGAGTCTGGGTTTTGGTCTACATAAAATTCACATTTCAGGTAAAATAGTTTTATTTAAAGTTGACATTAGATTCTTATGTGGAATAATTTAGTCTTCTATATATATAGGGTATTTCTAGCTAATTAAGGTAAAGAGACATTTAATCAATGTTCTTTATTTTGGTATGCTATTAATATCAAGATTATCCAAACTAAAATAAAGGATGTAAGGAATAATAAATATGACAAATGAAAAAGAAGATTTTTATAAAACTCAATGTTATTCCCAAGATGGAATATCATATTGTGACATGCTAATAAAATTTTACCAATAAAGTGCAAGACCTTCTTGTTAGTTGGATCTTTTTTGAAATTTTGCAAGACTCAGTATCTTTCAAATGGCTTCTTTTGAATGGAGCCTACCTGAACCATACATTTTTAAAACTGTGTTCTCCTACCCACTTCTTTGCCTGGATACTTCTCACTCTCTACAATGTTTGTTTTAGTCAGCTTTTGCATCATGGTGACCAAAAGATCCGAGGAGAACAATGTAGAGGAGGAAAGTTTATTTCGGCTCATGGTTTCACAGGTTCAGCCCATGATTGGCCTACTCCATAGCTGTGGGCCCAACGTTAAGCAAAACATTATGGCAGCAGGGCATGGTAGAGGAAAGCAACTCGGGTCATAGCCACCAGGAAGCAGTGAGAGAGAACTCTGCTGACCAGAGATAAAATATAATTCCCCCAAAACATGTCTCCAGTGATCTACTTCCTTCAGTCACACCCTACCTGCCTACAGTTACCACCAAGTTACTCATGGATGAATCCACTGATGATGTTGCATTTTGTATACCTGAATAGTTTCACCTCTGAAAATTCTTGCATTGTCTAATACTTTTGCTTTTGGTGGACACCTCATACTTAAATCATAAAAATGTTCCTTTTCTTGTAGCACTTTTCACCTTCTAAAAGTTCATATACTTATTTATGGTATTGATTTTGTTTTTCTTCCCTGCTGCAACCAAAGATCCAAGAGAACAGAGATTTGATTCATATTCTGTTGCATGTCTAGTGTGTGGAATAATGCTGGCACTTAAGAAGCATTCAATAAATCTGTGTGAATAAGAGAAAATATATAGAAGAATTTCCTGGCCATAAAAGCAAAACATTGCAATGAATTATTAGGCAAAGCTGAAGTTTCAACTCTCAAGGATTCAAAAGCATTCTTAATAGACTGAGTTAGGGGAATAGATTAATTAAAAATTTAGCATCTATAAAATATAAATGAAGCACCTCAGTAGTGAAACACATTAATCCAAGTGTATGAGTGAATTAATTATTAAGATCATAATAAATTTTAACATTGATATTTAAGTTAGTAAAAAGAAAAACCCACCCAGTTTGCTTTCCAAAAACAGCAAGTTTGTGTTCTCTCCAGAAATCTTCTGTAGTGACCTCAGAATCTTAGGTAGATATTGCTTCCAATACTTTTTGCATCTTTTCTTTTAGTATTTTTCCTTTCACTTCTATTCTTTTGTTTTTTTTTGAGAATTTTTAATTAGCTAATTTAAATTATATTAGTTATACATGATTAGAGTTCATTTTAACATAATTATACAAACATGGAATATTATTCGCTCTAATTCAGTCCCCGGTATTTGCTCTTTCCCTTCTTTTCTCTCTCCCTCTGCTCCCTTTCCATTATTCTACTGATTTTTCTGTTGGTTTTTTTTTTTCAGTATTGTTTTTTTAAATTGGTGCTTTGTGGATATGCATGAAGGTTCATTGTGTTGTAGGGTCGGGAGGAAGGGAAGAATAGTGAAATGAATCTGACCTAATTTTCCCATGAATACATGTGAATACTTTATATTTTTAGTTACTCTGTCCCAGAACCATCCAGTGAACCTTTATATTTTTAGTTACCCTGTCCCAGAACCATCCAGTGAACCTCATCAACACTTGGGAAACCATTACTTATGATAGAATCAATTTCAACATCCAGCTTTCTGAACAGAACTTCCAGTCTTTGACAGAAACTCAGTTATTCATCTGGTTATGCACATTTAATCTAATATAATGAACGTTAAGAGTTAAGGCCCATATCCACAGAACAGATTCTTTTTTCTCAATATATCAGACATTTCGTGTGTGGTGTGTGTGTGGGGGGGTCCTGGGTGTTCAACCCAGAGCCTTGCACATTCTAGATAAGCATTTTACCATTCAGGTACATCTTCAGCCCTTTTTAAAAAATCTTAATTTTGAGGCAGGGTTTACATAAGTTACCCAAGCTGGCAACTTTTTTGTTTGTTTGCTTTTGTAACTGGGGACTGAATTCAGGAGCACTTAACCAGTGTGCCACATCCCCAGCCATTTTTCATATTATATTTTCAGACAGGTCTCACTAAGTTGCTTAGGATCTCCCTAAGTTGCTGAGACTGACTTTGAACTTGCTATCCCCGTGCCTCAGTGGCTGGAATTACAGGTGTGTGCTTCTGCCTGCAGCCTGTCAGCAACATTTTGTAGTAACTTCCCAGTTTTACAAGATTGGATTTCATAACCTATTACTTTACTGTGTTTCAAACAGTGTTAATATTGGTACTAATTCTATACTACACTAATATTAAGCTTAATAACAAATTTAATATAAACAGTTAATATTTGCTACATGTGCAACACCATTCTAATCTTTATGCATTTGTGTTTAGTTTAATCCCCACAACTTCATAAAGTAGGCTTTGTGTTATCTTTATTATACATATGAAAAAAACTGAACAGATATATGGTTGAAAGACTTTGGAGGGTAGAAAACCAAATGGTCTGAGATAACATTACTGTTGAGAGTAAAATTAATCTTCAGATTTATTTCTTTGTAGTAGTTTTCCTGATAAAGAACATATACTGATAAATAATAAGTAGTAAGTTTGGTCTTTAATAATGTACTTGTCTTCCTCCCAGAAGGGTATCAATTGCTTCTCTGGAGAACTATGGAGACCACTTCTTACAACTAATCTTTTATTTAGATCCCATATTAATAATGTTGTCCTAAGTCTACTTCAACATTTTTGTACTACTCAGAAAAATAGTGTTTATTTATCCCCAAGAAAATAATAATTGTGTAGTAATAAGAAAGAGCAGTTGTTCACAAGTGGGCAATTCTCCTCTTCTGTCAATGGCAATATCTTGAACAAGGAAATGTTGCATTATTTAAAAATACCTACTCTCCAACTGATAGTATCTGTCCTTTGGGCAGAATCTTTTCAAAGACAGGCAAATTGTGACTAAAATTATACAGTCACTGAGAAAAGGCACAATTTTTACTCTTTATCAAATAAGGGAACTGTAAGTCTGAAACTTTGCAATACTTCTAAGGAGAATTCCTCTCACAAATTAAGTATTCCATCTATTCACATTATCCCAGTTGAAACTGGAATTTTGGTTTTGTTTCAAGCATTGATTTTTAGAAGCTCATAATCTCTTCTGTGTTTTAGGGGAGAGTTTTGAACAAACTCTCTATGGTGGTTTGTCAACTTGGTGAAATTGGCATTGTTTCTCCAAAACCTCTGCCTTCTATGGTCTTACATTAGAATCAACCCAAAGAGAAAGTTGTGTGAGATTTAAAAGGTGGGAGGGAAGCTGTAGCCATTGCTCTCTGAAGGGAAGTGTGGTGGGATGTGGCCAGAAATACAGCTATGATGGCGGGTTCCAGCTTGTCCTCAGTCCTCTCTATTCATCATCCTGATAGCTGACCATGCTCAAATGCAGCAGCTTTATTCCCTTAGCCAAACCTTTAGCTGCTGACCAGAAAAGCCATAGCTACACAGGACAACAGCTTCCACAGACTCCTCCATCAGCAATGCCTCAGGGTCCCACATCAACAGCTGGATATGCCCTTCTCACCAGGTGTCTCTTGCAAGCTCCAACTTGTCCACCTGTACCAGACTTGTGGCCGTTGGTAGCTCTTGTAATAATTCTGTTCATGAGTAGATAAGATCTCTGAGAACTAGCATAGAAGGATTACCTAGGAATATTAGAAGTATGTGTTTTTAATTAGTTAGATGTAGTGAATATTTATCTAGATACATAGCAACCACTAACAAGCAGGGCTGAGGAATAAAATTTTTAATTATAAGTAATTTTAATTTATCTAAATTTAAATGTCAAAAGTGAAGTAAAGTATTTTTCTATTGAGGTAATTTTATTGTTGTCATAAAACTATATTTTACTTAAGCTGCCTGATTGCATAAGGTGTTTCTGCCTTATCTTAGAAGCTTGGGTGTGTACGTCTATTCATTGCTTGTGGACTGATGCAGTTTGGATGCTTATTTCTATGCTCCAATGTAAAACTGAAGCATTCTTATTTGACCTTTTATCCAGTGATGCTATAAAATATATAATTTATAATTCAACTGGATATTATTATTTTAGTTATAATTGCATCTTTTTTTAGTTAAAAGTTAAGTATGGGGCTGGAGATGTAGCTCAGTGAGGAGCACTTGCCTAGGATGTGTAAGGCCCTGGGGTTGATCAACTGCACTGTAATAAGTAAGTAAGTAAGTAAGTAAATAAATAAATAAATAAATTTTGGTCACATTTCTAAATAAAGGCTTATCGCAGATGTAGCATTGAGTGAAGATGGTAATACCAGACTAGTAAAGAGAAAAAGAGATTATTAGAAGTCAGATTATATTTTCATTAAGAATGGCAATTGAATTTAACTCTGGCATAGCAAAATAAAAAAGTCATTTTATTATCATTTACTTTTGTAGAAAAGATAGTGAAGTGGAAAATATGGAGAGAGATGCTCAACAAATTCATAGTGAATGTTATCATTTATTTACTTTTGATAAAAAGAATCACTGACCTTAGTTGAAATAAAAGTTTTATAGTAATAGACAAAAGAAATTTGCTAAAATCAGAGTTAAATGCCTAACAAAAGTTTACAATAACTTAAATAGTACCTGAGCTTATAAATAAGTTGGATTTTTGTATAAAATTATTCTTAGAGAAATGACATTAAATGATTATTAATTTCACTTATTTTTACCTTTTCAAAATGAGGCTACCAATTAAAAATTGCACAGATGTGACTTGTAGTATATTTCTGTTGGATAGTATTGATCTATATGAAGGCTTGAGTTAAAGTCTCATTCCAAAAAATCGTAGAGGCCCAAAAGGTTTCATTTTAATATTATAGATCTTTCCATTTCTTGGGAATCTTTATAAGATATATTTTAGTTTTTACTATGAAGTTCATAAATATTTGATTAAAATTAATGGCTAGTTGTACTTATATATATTAGTAAATATTCATGTATGAATGATTATTTTTTCACAAATGTAGAAAAAAGCATGACTATATATTTCCTTCATAGCATGAAATCTCATTTGAAGAAAGTGAAAATAGGTGAATATATGAAAAATACAATATTACTAAACACAGGTATTATAAAATCATGTATTTAAGAAATTAAGAAACATAACATCTTGCAAATGAATGCCTGTCTTCACAGGTGTATAGGAGTAAATATCTGGTATACTAAGTGATGGGAAGTATCAGCACACATCTATAAGGTAGTAATAGGAGGTAGTTCTTCATAGTTATGTTGCTTATAGTTCATTATTTTTGTATATTTAGAATAATATTTTGTCTAACATTTGGTAATATTGCTGCAGTTGAACTATCAATTTAGAATTTAATTATCTTGTCCATTTAGGAATGAATCTCAAATTTGCTTGTTGTGAGGTCTTACTTATGTCATTTCTAACCATTTGAATATGTTTTTTCTCCAATAATATAGAGGTAGTTTCCTCACAAAATGTGTGTGCTCTACCAATCTAAAGATTGGGTTACTAGGCCTGACAGCCAACTTAATATAAGGACTAAACACACTCTGAAGAAATTTAGGCCTATTCACCCCCATTAGGCAATATAAAGCATTTTAATTATTGCAGAGATGTGACCTGCTATTTTCATGAAAAGTCAGCAAATGGCCTTAATACTCCTGGATATTGATTCCAGTCTGAGATTCCTATCACCTGAGCTGACATTTATTATCTTTCAAGATAATCCCTCGAAGAGGGAATAAAAGAAAAAAAGAAAAAAAAAGGCCAAACTTGCTTTATCATTCTTGAAAATATTTATCAATTTAAAAGTGCTTTAGGTTTAAAAAAGAAACACAAGATCCAAGAAATTGAAAGGGACTCCACAGACAAAAGCCAATTCAGAAATAGTTTTGATTCCTGGATGTGATTCAGGATATTTCAATTCTATTTGTATCATTTATGTGGAGGGCTGTAGTTGGTCATGGGAGTTATCAGCATGCTAAAATGTATTCTGTGTGAACATGATTTTTGACATTTCTCTCATTTCATATTATTAACCTTGTAAAGTAGGGGAAGAAATTTGGAAGGAGGATGGTATTCAGAATATGCATTTGTTACTTAGCTAAATGTCAAGCTGTGAAGGACATGACACAATGGCAGACTAAGGTGCTTGATTAACTTTTTCTCTAGCAAGACAACAATCACTTAAAGTCTCTTGAAATTGTTCGAGGGTCATAGAGTGAGGGTAGAAAAATCTACTGAATATCAGTAAGAACAATGAAAAAAATCTGTGGTATCTGAGCCACTACCTGTTCCTTTAACTTGCACCCAACTCCAAGTTACAGGACTCAATCCCAGGAGCTCTTCCCTGGGCAGCTGCAGGCAATAAGAGAGGAGCCTCTTCTCCTCTGACCTTCTGGTTTGGGGATGGTTCCCATCTCTCACCTTCATCCCAGTCCCATGTTGCAGAAACTCTCTTCTAGGCCAATGTGGCTGAGAGAAATGACTTTCTCTTTTCCCCACCCATTTCCTATTTCCAACACCAGATGTGACAGGTTGAAAATACTGGGACTTCAGTTGCCTTTGCCCCAGCTGTTCATAGGAAGAAAGTTCCATATCAGGAAGGGCAAGCCAAGTCAATAAGGGGCACTCACCCTGCTCTTCCCCTCACAACTCAGAACAGACTGTCATTCTTGGAGAAGCAGGTTTCTACCCCCATCCTCCCCCATGGTGAGGAGGTATAAGTTTTGCCCAGGTCCAGAAGAGGCAGGACACGAAGACAAGGAACTCAGGAGCTGTGTTGGAAGAAACTGGTTTTATTTAGAACAGAGCATGCAAAATTGTGTGCCTAAGAGTTTTTCTTTTTAAACAATAATGTTCTTAGTGAGAGCAACTTAAAAAGGCTGGTATCTTTATCAAACCAGCAAAATAATCAAACAACCAGAAGTTTTGTAGGAACTAGAGAGAAAGCGCCAAGAAGAATCTTTCTAGGCTTATGCATATGAGCTGGGCTGTACAAGTGCAATCAGAACAGGATGAGGGAAGACTTGAAGCATCTTCCCAAACTGCACACCTGTCCATGAACAGAATAGAACCCTCATTGCACTAAGGGGCTTAAACATAGATCAAACAATAACATACTTTGACCTGGGGGGCTATTTGCAAAAGTATAAATATAAAACTCACAGTTATTCTTGACAGTCTCGGTGGCTATATATGTCCAAAGCTGCTGCTTGAGAAAGTTCAGAGGGAATCCCTAAGCTACTAATCCTTAGGAGAACATGGGGTAACAAACTCCCTAACTTTGATAGTAACCTCAAAGTCTTAAAACCTTTGACAAATAAGTAGCTCATGCCACTACAAAGGTGACTCCTAAAGTCAGGCCAAAGAAGAAAACCAGGGGAAGAAATCTGAGCAGGAGCATCAGAAGGTGCACACTTGGAAATAAAATTTGCAGAATTAGTTTAACTGTATTGTGAGGCAAATAAGCAAATGACCCAGCAAACATCAGGAACAACCTACCAGTCTCTGGGTTTTTAAAAATATACCTAAAAAATACAGCTTTCAATAAAAATGAATTATAAGATATGCAAGCAAGTAAGAAAGTATGATTCCTACACAGGAAAAAGCAGCAGGCATTTAAAACTGCCTTTGGGGAGATCCTGATAGTAGGGTGGTGAAGTTAGCGAACACTTCAAAGTAGTTATTATTAATATTAATATTTTCAAAGGCTAAAAGAAGTGATTTTTAAAAAATTAAAAGTGTATTGATTATTTCTTACTCATATTCTCTATAGAGAAGGTATAAGGTTAAAAAACAGAAGAAGAAAAGGAAATGGAAAATTTCTAGTTGAAAACTAAAAAATAAGTTGAGTTGACAGAATCAGCAAACTGAAGTTAGGTCAACAGTGATTAGACAATCTGAAGACCAGAAAACATACTTAACAAACCTAGGGATATGTAGAACATAGGATATTACTAAGCACATGCACGCGTGTACACATACACACACACACACACCATACACACGAATGTATAATAAGGGCACCAGATGAAGAGGTAAGAAGAACAGAAAAATAACTTCTAAATTGGCTGAAAGTTTCCTAAATATGAAGAAAATGTTAATCTGGTTACACAAGAAGCTCAACCAAGTCTGCATAGGAAAAGTGGAGAGATCAATAATCAGATGCATTGTAGTCAAAAAGTTGAAAAGCAGGCAGATGTTGAAAGCAGAAAGAGAAAAGCAACTCATTTTATGTGAGAGAAGTGCAATAACTCAAACAGATAACCTATAATGGAAGTCAGAAGGAATTTGAAAGATGTAATCAAAGTGCTGAAAGTAAAAACAAAGAACAACCATCAAAAATCTTAAAAGAACTGTCTTTCAAAAACGAAGGTAAAATAAAAACAGTAATAGATAAACAAAAACTGAGTATAGGACGCTAGAGCACCTGCCTTACAAAAAAAATCATACTGAAAATTCTTCAGGCTGGAAACAAACAGCACCAGACAGTAATTCAAATCTGTATAAAAAAATAGAATGCTGATACATTTTTATGCAGATAATAATCACATATTTCTTTTCCTCTCTTTTCACGACTAATTATTATATAAATATATAATATATAAATACATATTATATAAATATATACATATAGGTAGGGGTGTGTGTGTGTGTGTGTGTGTGTGTGTGTGTGTGTGTGTGTTTGGATCATTGGGCCTATAAGATACAGAAATATTCCATGCCAGTAACACCACAGATAGGGAAGGGGAGAGCAAAGCTGTGTAGGGTAAGGAGGTGACCCAAGTTGTAACTCAACAGCCCAGGAAGAAATGAAGAGAATCAGAAGGAGAGAAGGAGGTTAAAATAGTAAACTCTACAGATACATACTTGCTATCTTTTCTTTCCTTGGCTTCTTTAAAAGACATAGATTATACAAAGTAATAACAAATACAAAATATAAGAATGTATTATTGGTTTGTAATATATAGATGGAATCTATATACCAAAGTTAGCACAAAGTGGTGAAAAGGGAATAAGCTCTTATATAAATAATGTTTCTCTATTTCATTGGAAGTATATCAGTATAAATGAAGTTGCTTCTACCAATTGAAATGTAAGCCCTAGAGCAATCATTAACTTAAAAATATATTTAAAAATTAAGTTACTTGTATTGGATTAAAAAACTTCCTCTTAATACGAAAGAAGGCAAGAGTAGAGGAATAGAGAAACAAACAAGAGATGAGGTGCATAACAGACAAAAATACATCATACTATCATATTATGAATAATGAATGTGAATGAATTAAAATCCAATCAGGAAGGCATCCATTGTTATATGGATTTAAAAAAAATCTCATCCAAAACTTTGTGATTTCTGTAGAAGACACATAGATTCTTACAAAAAGATTGTAAGGAAAAGGATAGAAAAAGTTATATGATGCAAACTGTAAGCTACATAGAGCTGGAATAACTTTTGTAATATCAGTCAAAATCAGACTTTAGACAAAACTGTAAGTATAGACATAGAAGGCTATTTTTTAAGAATAAATGAGTCCATGTGGAGCCACATAATAATTATAAATATACATGAACTTAATATCAGAAACTCAAAACACATGGAGCAAATGTTATAATGAGAGTGAAATACACACAATAATAGTGAGATAGAACAGCTTGAATAATGGGTAGAACTGGGCAGAAAATCAACTAGTAAAGAGAAGAACTGAAAATCAGCATTAAAAAAAAAAAAAAACTAATGTTAGCAGACATCCTTGGAGTTCCTTAGCAAGAAAACCACATTCTTCTGTGTTGATCAGATGCTAGGCCATTAAACAAGCCTGAGTACATTTTAAAAGGTTTAAATCATTCAAAACACAATATTTGACCAAAATTAAATGTAATTAGAAATCAACAACAGAAGAAAAACTAGAAAATTTAAAAATAGAAAAAGTAGAAAATTTAAAAATACATTCCTAAATAACCGATAGGACAATGAAGAAAATAGAAGGGAGATAAGAAAATATCTAAAATGAAAACAAAACACAACATATCAAAATTTATGGGCTTGGCTAACACAATGCTTTGGGGGAATTGTATAGTTCTAAATGCTTTAATTTATGGTTTGGAGGACTTAATATTGTTAAGATGGCAATATTCCTTAAATTAGTCTAGAAAGTATACAATCATTATGAAAATCCTAAATGGATTTTGGGAAGGATGAGTTTGACTCCTTTCCTTTTATGCACATGCTTTCTTGCTCTTACCCTTTCCACTATGGGATTTACAGCAAGAAGGCCTTTACCAGATAGGGACCCTTTGACATTGGGCTTCCTCTTCTCCAGAATTATAAATAACCCAATATAGGGTATTCTGCTACAGCTATCATTTAAATGAAGTAATATAATATGTGGAGCTCTCATGACCTAGTCACCATTGAAGGATCCCACCTCAACGCTGTTGCTCTTGAGATTGACTTTCCAAAGCATGCTTTATTGGAGACATGTCCAATCCACAGCGTGTGAAATGTTCACATTATGCAACTTGATAGACTGAAGTGAAATTAGTCATAGCCTAAGGCTGGGATGAGGATGGGCAAAGGTAGGGGGACTACTAGAAGTAAGTTTTATTTTTAAGCGGGAAAGAAAATCATATTTTGTGGTGAGGGTTGCATTATCGTACAGCTATACTAGAAATCTTTGGAATTTATACTTTAAAGAGTAAATTATAGGATATATTATTCACATCTCAATTAATCCATTTTTTAAAAAAGGAAGCTATGGCTCATGAGGACAATGGACCAGATTTATTTCTCTTTTCCATTTTTTTCATTATGTTCATTTCCCCCTTTATGCTCTGGCAAAAGGAAAAATCAGATAATTTAACAAAATTTAGTCAAACGAAGAATGGTTCTCTAGTTGGGCAGAACAGGTTCTAAGAACTCTGGCTTGCACCATTGTTAGCTATCATTTAGGGACAGAAAATAACAGTGAGTGACATGAACAGCTTAATTGTTTACAGCTAAATTTGTCTGATTTGAATCAGTTGAACATATGCAACCAACTGAACCTGAAGCTACTCTTACAGACTGATAGTGAATTATTTGTTATAAGGGTATACTCCTAAATTAGGGTTATAGCAAGATTCAAAACTAAGTTAAGATGAAGTTTATTTTATAAATACTCAAATGGAAGGTATCCTTAGGCCAAATTTAGTTTTATTTATCTGTATCCTGATCCTTCTTTAACAGATAAAAGCAATACTATTTTTCTATTACTATTATTTATAATTGTCATGAGTGAGCTATGCCTTTAACATAGACTCCATACATTTGTGTCTTTTTACAACATCATCTTTATTGGCATTAATTCACTGTATACTCATAGTTTACTTGGTAGGCAAGAGCAAGGCAATCATGAGTTCTTTTATTTCATTTCAATTTTAATTGTTAATATCTATAATACTCATTTCACATGTCACATTTCACACAATGATATCTAGGTTACGGAATAGCTAAGAAAGGGTTAAGGCAGAAACAGGGTTTGAAGAGGCTACACTGAATAAATGAGAGCAGATACAAATGAGAAGAGTCACTGCAGGTGGTCAGATAAGATTATGGACCAGATGAAGAATCTGTTTAGGGTGCAGAGCTGTTCAGAGCATGGAACTGAGTCTGCACTGCAGGCATTTTGAAGTGTCACATCAATCAGGGAGATTGAATGAAGCTAAAGCCCCTGAGACAGAGTTGGGGGTGTTTTGCCTGTTGACCTGTGATGAGTTCACCAGATGGTCTGATGAGGTGACAGGGTCAGTGTCTGCCTCCTTACCACTGTCTGAGGTGCCCTTCCTTTTAAGTGTTTATGGTGAGGGGCTTGTATCATCTGGTGGTCTTGTGTATCTGAAAAGGTCATGGGCCTGTTTCTCTGATATGTGTTTGATAAACCCATGCCTCCATGTGCTTCTAATTTAATTTGGTAAATTCACAGGTGTCATTTTATTAGACTTTTTCATTGATTTGTTTGTTCCTTATGATTGTGCTTTGCAGCTGGGGGTTATGCTTTTCAATTAGTTCTATATGTTCACCATTTGTGTTTATCAATTTGTCCAAACAGAATATCAAGACTTTCTGGCTTATCACTTGCTCTCAAAGTGGCGTAGCTCATGGGCAACTGTTGCTGTATAAAATGGAGTAACTCAGGGCTATGCAGACTCTTTCCTCTTACAGGAAGAGGGAACAGCATGTGAAAGAAAGAGCACAGAGCATGATCTATTTAGGGATCTATTTTGTTTTTGCTATTGTAGAACCAAGGGTTATTGGTGTGGTGGAGGATATATATTTGGATAAACAAATTACACAAAACTCTACATTTCATCTCACCTCATTTCATCAGAGTTTGAACTTTATAATAATAGATAAAATGAAATTATTTTAATAAAACTTCATTTTTAGTATAGAAACTTTCATTATCAACATACATTTTAGAAAGTCAAGTTCTATATACATGGTTTTTATGAAATTGATATTCATGAAAACTTTCTATTTCTTTGGTTAGCTACTTGCCAGTTTGTTAACATTATTCTTCTTGGATAACTACCATAAAGTGTGTTGTTCATTTCTTTTTCAGAAGTCAACTCTTGGGCTGAGGATGTAGCTCAGTGATAGAGCACTTGCTAGTATGTGTGAGACCCTGGGTTTGATCTCTAGCACCAACAAAACAAAACAAACATATACAATAAACAAAATAAAAGAAACAGATGCTACTGCAGTATTTGACACTTAAGTATCACTTTGCATTTAAATTGTTTTCCTTTTAATTATTTCTTATCTCCTTTAACAGCCCTTATCAGGACCACTGTTTATGAAATGCCTATTAGCATTCCCTTGCTTGTGAGATCAAAGGTGGAGTCATTTCAGAAGAAGAAATGAAATTTTAGAGATGCTCTTTATAAGCATGCCAAGGTCACAAAATATCTCATGGAAGTGCTAGGATTTCAACTTTGCTGTAGCTGCCTCACCTACATCTTTTCCTCATAGAAAATATTAGGAGAAAGTCTTGCCATGTCTCAGGTCTCCGAAGTATTTGCCGAGATCTGCATATTATCACAAATTTTGAAGGGTACAGCTCTATAGGCAAAGTCATGCCATCCCCTTGGCTTACATTTTAACTGCTCTGCCATCTGGTTCACTAGTTCCCTTTATTTCATTCCACGCTGTTCAGTTAATCCTCCCCTCTTTTATTTCTCTGCTCGGTGGTGGCTTTCACTGTTTGTAAATTGAGTAACACACACATTATTCTTACTTTGTTTTTCCAAGAGGATGTTAAATATCAAAACTTATGTTTAACTGAATTTCCCAAAGTAATTTAATGATAAACCAGTTTGGAACCAGCCATCACTAGAACATTTCCCATTTCTGTAAATCATGACTATTGGAAAACTGACATTGTTCTTTTCTTAGAGGCCGATAATGGCAGGTATAGAATTTTCTGAGCACTGATGATATTTTTCTCTTCTTTATTTTCAAGATGATTAGAATAAAAGAGGCTGAAATGAAATGCTTCATACTAACCAAATTGTCTCATTAATTCTTTTGAAAAGTGACATGCATTCCCATACCTTACTCTGAAGACACGCAGAAATGACCACATCTTGATAGTATCCCTTTTACAATGTTATGTCAATACTCCCTCCTTTATCTCGTACCAACATATATACAACACAAATCTCCTTATTTAAGACTCAAATTTGTTTAGGATTTTAAAAATCTATAAGTAGATTTTTAAAAATCCCATCTTTGCTTTTTGTTAACAACTGCACAGATGTTCGATTTTGAAAGACAAATGGAAACTTTTCTCATTCATCCACATTAGGCCAACCATATTTAGGGTATTAACAATCTGAGTTGCTATTGTATTCATAGGTTATGTAAAGGATGTTCTTTGGAGAGATTTCTCTGAAGACCACAAGTGTGTAAATTAACTTACCTCTCAACCACACTTGAGTGAGGGTCTCTTTCTCTATGTGTATGTGCTTCTGTATATTTTGTGGTAATAAATGGAGACCGTAAGACTGTGCTGGCCCTATCAGAGAAACTACAGCATTCTGAGATTCTACATGTTTTTGAGGACATTTTCTTGGAGAAGAAAAATTAAAATGTACCTGGCTGAAGAAATTGAAGCTATCTGCTTATGTGACCCATAAAGTATCCTATATGTCACACTAATTCAGTATTCAATATATTGCTGGCTGGAAAGTGTTAAGATAAACCCATATATCTTTAATTTTCTTTTTTTTATTGGTACATATTTATTATGCAGAATAGTGGGTTTCATTGAAGCATATTTGTACATGCATATATTTCATCCCTAGTACCTCCTCCAGTCTTTAACTTTTTATCTTAGAAATACCAAACCTCTACAACAAATAAAATAATCAGGTAAAACTTTTTAAAATATTTTTTTCACAATATTTATCACAACATGGAATTATTTGTTGACTCTTATTCCCTGACCCCAATAGAATACTAACTTCATGAGAAAGGAATTAGAGGGAGAACTACAATTAAATTATCCTCATTTATATTTAATTTATGAATGAGAGAAAATAACATGAGAGATATTTAATTTCTTAAACCTTTTAATGTTTCTAAATGGTATTGCTATTGTTTCTACGTAAAACAATTAAGTCAGTTTCTGTATGGACAGTGGGAGTATATCAAAGAGGATTAAGATGTTTGCCAGATCCTGTGGCACAAGAATTAAAATCAAGAATCAATAAATGGGATGGACTCAAACTAAAAAGCTGCTTCTCAGCAAAGGAAACAATCTGTGAGGTGAATAGAGAGCCTACATCTTGGGAACAAATCTTTACCCCTCATACATCAGATAGAACACTAATCACTGGGGTATATAAAGAACTCAAAAAGCTAAACACCAAAAAACAAATAACCCAATCAATAAATGGGCCAAAGACCTGAAGAGAGACTTCTCAGATGATGATTTACAATTAATTAACAAATACATGAAAAAATGTTCATCATCACTAGCAATTAGAGAAATGCAAATCAAAACCACTTTAAGATTTCATCTCACTCCAGTCAGAATGGTACCTATTATGCATACAATCAATAATAAGTGTTGGTGAGGATGTGGGGAAAAAGGTACACTCATACACTGCTGGTGGGACTGCAAATTGGTGTAGCCAATATGGAAAGAAGTATGGATATTTCCTGGAAAATTGGGAATGGAACCACCATTTGACCCAGCTGTCCTTCTCCTTGGTCTATACCCAGAGGACTTAAAAACAGCATACTACAGGGACACAACCACATCAATGTTTACAGCAGCACAATTCACAATAGCTAAACTGTGGAACCAACCTAGATGCCCTTCAGTAGATAAATGGATAAAAAAAAAATGTGGCATATATACACAGTGGACTATTACTCAGCAATAAAAGAGAATAAAATCATGGCATTTGCAGGTAAATGGATGGAGTTAGAGAAGATAATACTAAGTGAAGTTAGTTAATCCCCAAAAACCAAATGCCAAATGTTTTCTTTGATATAAGGAGGCTGATTCATAGTGGGATAGGAAGTGGGGGCAAGGGAGGCATAGATGAACTCTAGTTAGGACAGAGGGTTTGAAGGTGAAGGGAGGGGGCATGGGTAATTAATGATGGTGGAATGTGATTATCTTTACTATCCAAAGTACTCGTATGAAGACATGAATTGGTGTGAATATACTACATATACAAGCAGAGATATAAAAAATTGTGCTCTATATATGTAATAAGAATTATAATGCATTCTGCTGTCATATATAAAATTTTAAAATATCACATTAAAAAAAAAGATGTTTGCCAGGTATAGAGAAAAACCCAAGCAATTGGATAACTTAAGACTGCAGTGGACCTAACAATGTACTGAGTTAGTACATTCATTCCTTCATGAAAATAGATATGTGTATATTTATTTCTTCAATATTAACAATGAGAAAAAGTGTCTCATTTTATAGTGCTTGACATAGGAGAATAAGAATTGGCAATGTATCTGCCTTCAGTGTTATAATCAAGTAATGAATATAAGTATCTAAACCAATCATCACACAAGGTGCTAAGTGAAATGAAAGAATTAGTCTAAAATATACAAGTAGCATAGAAGAGGAGGAAGAGGAAAAAAGCTCTTTAAGTCATAATGGTTATGCGGAGTTTTGAAAACAAATATGACATTCCAGGCATTCTCAAGAATTTGGGGAGGAAAGTGATTGCAGGAAGAGGGGACAGCATGTGAAAAAGCACAGAACGTGATAGATTTAGGGATCTATTTTGTTTTTGCTATTGTAGAACCAATGGTTATTGTCATGATAGAGGATGTATAGTTAGATAAACAAATCACACAAGACTCTGCTATTCATCTCACCTCATTTCATCAGAGAGTTTGAACTTTGTTATACAAAGTAAGGAATCGGTAAAATCTTGTCTCTAGCTGGGAGACGTGATCAGACTTTCAACTTGGTAGCAATTTTGACATCTTTTGGGAAGAAAGTGAGACCAGAGGTGGTGAAAACAAGTTAGGAAACGGTTTCAGCAGTCTGATTGGAAGAAAATGAGGCCTTGGATATTGGAAATCTCACATGCAGAAGAGAGTAAGTATTAGAAAAATCATTCAATATTTGGATATAAGAGATGAATGAGGTAAACCTAAGGAGGTCCTTAATTTCTTAACTCCCTCTCTCCTTCTTATTCTCCCTCCCTCTCTCTCTTTTTCCTCCCTTTTTCTCCTTTCCTCATTCTTTCCTTTCTTTTTTTTTAATTTCTGTTTTGTAATTGTGACTAATTTTTAAGTCCAGAATATGGTATTGTTAAATATGGGCAGAGTCTTCTGTAGTAAGTCTCTAGAACTTACTCATCTGGTGTAACTGAAAGTTTATTTTTGTTCCACAGCGGCTTTCCACTCCTCTCTACTCCCAGCACCTGGCAGCCAACTATGAATATGACTATTTAAAATGTCTCATCTAAGTCCTGCTGTGACTAGCTTATTTCACTTATTTGGATATATCCTCCAGGTTCATTCATGTTATCACATATGGCAGAATTTCATAAGGTCCCATTGCATGTCTATATCACATTTTTTTAAAAAAAACATCTATTCACGCATCAATTGACATTTAAATTGTTTTCAAATCTTGGCTATTGTGAATGATTCAGTGAACAGGGGAGTGCAGCTATTCCTTTGATTTCAATTCTTCTGGAACTACACACGTAAGTGTGATTACTGAATCATATAGTAGTTCTACTTTTAGTTTTTAAGGAATTGTCACACTGTTTTCCATGGTAGCTGAACCATTTTATAGTCCCACCAACAGTGTACACAGGTGCCAGCTTTTCTACAGCCTTGGTAACACTTGTTATCTTTTTTTAAAATGATTTAATAATAGCCATTCTAATCAGGTGATATTTCATTGTGTTTTTTTAAAAAATATTTTATTAGTAGGTGATGGACCTTTATTTATTTTTATGTGGTACTGAGGGTTGAACTCAGTGCTTCACACATGCTAGGCAACTGCTCTACCACTGAGCCACAACCCCAGCTCCCTCATTGTGGTTTTGACTTACATTTTTCTGTTAATGTTGCTGAGGACCTTTTCATATAATTGTTGGCCATGCATATAGCTTCTTTAGAGAACTGTTGGTTCATTTCCTTTATCCAACTTTTTAATCAGGTTACTTGAATTTTGTTTTTGCTGTTGAGTTGTAGTAGTTCCTTGTGTATTTTAGATATAATCCCTTTAGGAGGTGTATAATTTGCAAGTATTCCTCATTCCATAGGTTGTCTTTTTACCATATTGATTGATTTCTTTTCTGTGCAGAAACTTTATTTTTATATTATCCCACTTCTCTAGTTTTGTTTTTATTTCCTGTGCTTTTGGTGTCACATCTAAAATCTCATTCCTAAGCCAATGTCAAACTCTTTCTCTAGTTTTGTTTTTTATTTCCTGTGCTTTTGGTGTCACATCTAAAATCTCATTCCTAAGCCAATGTCAAACTCTTTCCCTATTATTTCTTTTAGGAGTTTGATAGATTTGGGTTTTACTATGTCTTTAGTTAAGTTTGAATTGATATTTACATATGGTATAAACAAAGGGTCCAGTGTCACGCTTTCATATGTGGATATTCAGTTTTCCAACACTATTTATTGAGACAACTCTCCTTTCCTCATTGTGTATACATAACACCCCTTTCAAGGTTAAGTTGACTGTATATACCTAGGTGTATTTCTGGAATTTCTATCCAATTGTTCTGTCTGTTTTTATGCCAGTGCCATATGATTTTTATTACTATAGCTTTGTAATACATTTTGGAATGAGGAAGTGCTATGACTCTAGCTTAGTTCTTCTTGTTCAAAATCAGTGTGGCTAGATAGGATCTTTAGTCTTCATATGAATTTTAGAATTGATTGTAAAATATACCATTGTGATTTAAATAAGGATTGCATGGAATATGTAGATTACTTTAGATAGTATGACTATTTTTTAAAAATTCAATCTTCTAATCTTGAACACGAGGTATCTTTTCATTTATTTGTGTCTTCTTTAATTTTTTTGATCAGTATTTTATAGTTTTCAATGAACAAGTCATTCACTTCCCTAGTTAGGTTTATTTCTTAGTATTTTATTCTTTTGGATGCTACTATAAATTAGATTATTTTCTAATTTCCTTTTGATAAAGTTTATTTTAGTGTATAGAAAGGCAACTGAATATGTTGATTTTTATACCACAAATTTACTGAATTAATTTTTTAGTTCTATCAACTTTGTTCTGGAGTCTTGAGTTTTCTGTATATGAGATCATATCATCTGCACACAGAGACCCTTAATTTCTTTCTTATTTGGATGCATCAATTTCATTTTCTTGCCTAATTGCTCTGGCTAGTACTTTAAGTTACCATATGAATGGATGTGGCAAGAGTGACCATCCTTGCCTTATTCATGATCTTATAGAAAAAACTTTCATTTTTTTAACCACTGAATATTAAGTTAGCTGTGGGCTTTATGTGATTTCATTTTCTTACTCATTATTAATTATCTGTTCAGATTTAAGCCTTGGGTATATGATGTTGACACTAACAACAGTGCAATCAGAGATGAAAAGAGCACACAAGAAGTTTTGTGTTGTGGTTAAGATGATGAATATAAATTGCATGTGGTGAGTCTAGGGTACCCACAGTATGTCAAGGAAAAATTCTCTGATAAAGTATAATTGGAAGCATATATACTTAAGAAGAATTTCTGATTTAGAGATGCAGATTTTGGTCTTTTTATCTTGTAGTTATTGAATCCACAAAGTTGTTATTCAGGACATTTCATCAGTTCTACTTATAGATTCTGTAGAATTTTTCTAGACATCCTTAGGTACTCTCATTCCATCTGCAAAATGAGAGTAACATGTAAACTTAGTGACTCAGTATGATGGTTTTTATTAGGAGGTATGATCTTATAATGAACATATTAATCCTTATAATCTTGTAGACTTATTCTAGGTGTCATGAATATTAGTCTTAAAAGAGCCATTTCAAGACCACATCTTGTCCACGTACAGGAAAAAAACCCCAATTTATAGCTTTTCCTCATTTTTTTTTCTCTTTGCTCCAACTAAGAGGCTTGATCTGAATTTCTAAACACTTTAATTTTTTCTTATTTCTTTATACTATCGTCTAGCTTTGAATTATAAGCAAACATTTCTTTCCAACAATCTGCCAAGTGGTCAGGAAGCTTAATTACCTAGCCTCTTTCTTCTCAACTGACCCAAGTACTTGTTGGAGCATTTGATGATGATTATTAGGTGTTATTCACCTCTAGTTTATGGTTTCAACTATTGTGCATTTAAAGGTTTTCCCTCACTATCTGCTGCTTTCTGCTTATTAAATTCATCACTCTTGTAAGTTTCAGGAGCATGTATATAAACATTATATTCTCTTTTAGATTTTCTTGGCTTGCTTAACTGTCTCTTGGAACCTAAACTAAAACCCTCTTCTATTCCCTAAAATCACCATGCATGACCAACTCCTTATTGGACAGAGTGGTTTTGGTTCTGAGACCATTGATATCTTGAGTATATGAATGATTCCATGACAGCCACTGATATCTAGAAGTAATTTTTGCTGTTACTAGATAGTCCAACCACAGTATTCGATGCATGATCTATCTTCCTAGTGTATCTGGATAAACTTAAAACATTTTCTCTTGAAAAGCTGATTTGAATTTTTAATCCCAACAATCACATCAAGTTCTCGAATTTCTTAAGCAGGTTTAGTTCATCCCCTCTAGCTTCTTATTAAGCTCTGTGTGCCGACAGATGCTCTTATAAAAATAATGATAAAATATCTACCTTATTAGGTAAATAATTTTTAGTGTTCTTTAATTGTTTATCATATGACAGTTTATGTGCTGGGATTTTTCCATATAGCCTATCTTCTTCAAGATAGGCAATGCTTTTCCCAATTTACAAAAAGGAAACTGTCATTGTCACATAGCTAGGAAATTGTCAGTATCACATAGCTAGTAAACATCAAAGCTGGAATCAAAACATGGGGTTTTCTGGCTTATACCTTGAGCTATTTGTATTTATCATACTAACATGCACTTTGTTGGAAGAGCATCTTCATGATTCCGATAAGGTTTTTGTTGTGATAGTGGCAACATCATCCTGCATTTGAACCAGTTAATTGGTTGGAATTCATCTGATGAGATGAATAAACTTGGTGATTCCCATCTAATTGTAAACTTCTTTCCTTCTAAAGCAAAAGTAGACAGAATGGCATAAGATATGAGATATACACTTTGGTATGAGATATACACTTTGGTCTTCAGTTACTACTTGTCCTTTATGAGATCGAGATGACAATTGAGACAAACTTGGTAGTCAGAGTGCTAGCACCCATCTATTAGTAATGGCAGAAAAGAAACCTACACCCAAGGCTGAGAGAAAAAGTCACTACTTAGGATTTCTGATCCAAGAGGAATTGGCTGAGCAAAGTTAGATCTATTAAGAAATATCATTTTACGTGTCTTGCGTTTTAATTCAAATGATATTGTGTCAGATCCAGCATAGGAGAAGAATGACTCAGAATTATGTGGGAGAGCTGTAAAGCAGCTTCTGATTTCTGGTGCCTGTTGTGGGAACAGCATTAATCTTCATATACTGGGTGCAATGATACTAAGCATTGCCAAGGCAACGTTATACCAACGACACTGTGCTATTCTAGGGGGAAAGGACAGAGAACTCATTAAATATATAAAGATGCAATTCACACCCAGATATTATCTATTGTGACTCTTAGGCCTAACAAATTCATTATCTTCAAGAGTGCTTAGAGTATCATTTTTCTGAATAGTTTGCCAAACTGTCAGGAAAAACCTGATTAGAGGAAAACTGATATGGTTTAATGAAACAGCCAGCAAAGAAGGTAACTATAATCACCAAACTCCTATAAACCTGCCTGATTTTATCTTGTAGTCAAATGAAGCATTCTTTATGAGTCAATTGATAGATATTTAGATATGAGCTTTTACTTTATGGCCATATTGTTCTAAATAAAAATGCAGATACAAAGGAAATAGCAGAAGTGGCACATGAATTCAAATTCCCCTTCAGTTCTTAAGGTTCACAAATAAATTTTTAAAGAAAAACACTATGTTTTAAGTCCGAGGGTCTCAAACACTCAAAGATTATTGAGGACCACAAAGAGATTTAAAAAATGTAATTAATATCTATCAATACTTCTAATGTTAAGAATTAAAACTGAACTATTTAAAGATATTTATTTACTGGTTTACATTAGCAAAATAAAACCAGGTTATATGTTAAAAAACAGTATATTTTATGAACTATAAAGATGTTTTCTATAATAAATAATTAATGAAAAGAGTGGCTTGTTTAATATTTTTGTAAATCTCATTAATGTTTGCTTTAGAAAAGACAGCTGGATTTTCATATGCTTCAGCACTTAATCTACTGTAATATCACATGTCATATAGCTTCTATAAGAGTTCATTGTATACACATGAGAAATAAGTGTAAAACAGAAAATAATATCGTAGTTTTACCATGAGATTGTTTCAACTCATAGAGCCCCCGAAAGTGTTTTTAAAGGACCCTCAGAGGTCTCTAGACCATAATTAAATACCTTTAAATTAATATGTGAATGGATGTGGTAATTTAGAATTATTCATCAGTATGAAGTTGAAAAATCATGCATTTGATGACATAGTATGTATGTTGAACTCTATCCTCATTTCTGAGATTTGTTTTCCAAAACCCGTATTAAAATGTTAATCTAATATTAGCAAAATGAATATGATTTGAAGGAGATTTAGGTACATGGCATGTTCTTTATGTAGGAAGACCTTTTTAAAAATATATATGCTTTTGTATTATTTTGTTAAATTTTTAGATGCTATCAGCAAAAGGTAGTTATTTGCATTCTAACTTTAGAAAATAGTTGTTCTCATTATAAAGTTTAGTTATTATTTCATGTTATTGAATATATCTATTTTTAAATTTGGCTACCTGAAAAAGTTACTGTTTAGTTAAGTAACAGCAGCCATCAGAAACAACCTCATTTAGGAGTCACATACACTTTAGCAGAGGATGAACCAAACAGGACAATTTATGTTGCTGCAAGACAAGCCAAACAAGTACTCTGAAAGGGTTATCCAAAGTAAATATTAAGAAATATGTTTTCATCTCACCACATGAAAAGCCTATTATACTTTACTAATCTTATCAATAAGTCAAGATTATATTTGTTTCTTCTATACAAGAGACCTAATACCATCAAGTAATTTTAATTTATGAATTTTAGAAGAATCAAATATCCTTATACATGAAGCACTTTATGTATTTTTTTCACCTGAAATCTAAGAATAACATGACAGGTTCTATATCATCTTTTCCCAGTTTTCCTAAATTTGTTGCTTGTAATTTTCATAATTTAAAATTATAAAAGGAAAAAGATACCTCTAAGGCATTGGGAGAAACAAAAACTATTGATACTCAAGGATTGCAAATACTTAAAATATGACTTTCTTTCTTCTCTCAATATTTCATTTCTCCCTTTCTCAGTTTGACAAAATGCTCACATTTTGGGGAGAAATGTATTTAAAAACAGATTTTGTGATGGCTGGATAAAAGACTGCTTATTTTACGAATGGTTCTTCTGAACAAAGAACTGTGTGTTACTAATTGTAACACAATAGGCCTGCAGGTAATAGAAAACTCATGAATAGAAGGAAAGAATGGTAAGAGAAAGGGAAGATAATCTGCATTTCATGTCAAGTACAAAGGCAGCCCTGTTCAACTGGGGCATTTAGACCCCAGAGTCACATCTGGTAGTACAACGCTGGCTTCGTGTACATACATGGGTCAGACATTCCTCTTGGATATTTCAAATCTTGGATTTGAAATATTTTTTAAAAAGCAAAAACACGTGTGAGAAATAACTAGCTCTGGTAGGATATCCCTTTTTTCCTCTTCTTTAAATTGCAATTCCTGGAACACTTGAGAAATCCAGTTCCTGTGCAGTCTCACCACAGAGTGGAAAATAAGTATTACTGAGAATACAGTTTGCTGAGGTTATTGTAGCCCAGCTCCAAGAAACCTGAACCCCAGTGACAGAATAGTGTTTCCAGTTGCATGGGATTACTTGTTATTCATCTTGAAAGAAGAAAGACAAAAGGTACCTATTTCATCTCCAATACAATAAATTTGTTGGCACTACAAGTCTTAAATGGTAACTTAAAAAATTCTCTCTTTTAATAGAGAGAAAATGTATTTTAATCATCATTTTCTTTGAAAGCACTGATTAACAGAGCATTGATAAGTTGGATCACTCATCTTTCATGGAATTTCCATTTTTAAGGAATTTTGTAAATCCACACAGACTCAAATATATTAGAATCTGCTTTGGCATTTGGGTTTTTTCTCCAAGATATCATATGTATACATATAAAACAGATATTAAAGAACATGATTTGAAGGTCTGGGACAATAGAATGAGTCAGTAATCGCTGCACAGATCACCTAGTTTAGTTTACATGGACTTTTCACTGTGATTTTTGTGACTGTTTTCACTGAGATCTGTAACTGCCATCCTGGGTCACCACCTTGCCTTCCCTTTGTGTGGGAGCTGGGAATCCTCCAGCACTCAGGGGTCACGTCAGGCCTCCAGACTGTGGAATGCTGTGGATAATTGGGAGAGCAGTCACATCAATCTGCCCCTGATAGAGTTGAAGAGGAGAATAGAGAAGCTGCTTTTGAAGTCTTCTCTTTTGTGGGTCTGAGTCACTCACAGCTGTAGGTTCTAGTCTGTTTGTTTTGAGATTTAAAGGAGGAATAGAAATACAAAGTTTGATGCCATGTTTATTTTCTTTTGCCAATTTGAAAGAGTCCTATAGAGTAAAGACAAATCTCAGTATGGTGTTTTTTAGCTTCAGTGCAAATGATGAGAAGTTAGTTGGCAAGTAAAGATATCTACCTTATGTGTAAAATCACACAAGAAGGACTCAAACAATCACTATTTGCCGATGACATGATTTTATATTTAGAAGATCAAAAATATTCCAACAAAAACTTCTAGAATAAATAAATCCAGCAAAATAGCAGGATATAAAATCAACACCCACCCATAAATCAAACGTATTCCTATACATCAGTGATGAATCCACTGAAAGAGAAATTAAGAAAACTACCCCATTCACAATAGACTCAAAAAATAAATAAATAAATAAAACACTTGGGAATCAACTTAACAAAAGAGGCGAATAGAGCTCCACAATGAAAACTACAGAACACTAACAAAAGAAATTGAAGAAGACCTTAGAAGATGGAAATATCTCTCATGCTCTTGGATAGGCAGAATTAATATTGTCAGAATGGCCATACTACGAAAGCATTATACAGATTTAATGCAATTTCAATTGAAATCCCAATGGCATTCTTCCTAGAACTGGAAAAAGCAATCATGAAATTCATTTGGAAAAATAAGAGGCCCAGAGTAGCCAAAGCAATCCTAAGGAAGGAAAGTGAAGCGGGAAGCATCTTAAACTATACTACAAAGCAACAGTAACAAAAATGACATGGTATTGGAACCAAAACCGACATAGAGACCAGTGGTACAGAATTGAAGACAGAGACAAACACACATAGATACAGTTGTCTCAGGCTAGAGAAAGGCACCAAAAACATTCACTGGAGAAAAGATAGCCTCTTCAAAAAATGTTGCTGGGAAAACTGGAAATCCATATGTCACAAGATAAAATTAAACCCCTATCTCTCACCCTGCACAGAAAAACAACTCAAAGTGGATCAAAGACTTGGGCACTAGAAGAGAGACCCTGTAGACCCTGTATCTAATAGAAGAAAAAGTAGGCCCAAATTTTCACCATGTCACCTTAGGCTTTTCTTAAATAAGACTCCTAAAGCACAAGAAGTAAAATAAAGAATCAATAAATGTGATGGATTCAAACTAAAAATCATCTTTTCTGCAAAGGAGACAATAACGTGAAGAGAGAGCCTACAGAATGGGAGAAAAACGTTACTGCACATACCTCAGAGCTGTCATCTCCAGGATATATGAAGAACTCAAAAAACTTAACACCCCAAACCAAATAACCCAGTCAATAAATGGGCTAAGGAACTAAACAGACACTTCACAGAAGAAAAAAATACAGTCGATTAACAAATATATGCAAAAATGTTCAACAGCTCTAGTGATTAGAGAAATGAAAATAAAAACTAAGATTTCATCTCACTCCAGTCAGAATGGCAATTATCAAGAATACTAGCAACAATAAATGGCGAGGATGTGGGGATATGGGTACACTCATACATTGCTAGTGGGACTGCAAATTGGTGCAACCATTATGGAAAGCAGTATGGAGATTCCTTAGGAAATTTGAAATGGAACCACCATTTGACCCAGCTATTACACTTCTCCATTTATACCCAAAGGACTTAAAGTCAGCATATTACAGTGACAACACTACATCAATGTTTATAGCAGCTTAATTCACAATAGCCAAACTATGGAACCAACCTACATGCCCTTCAGCAGATGGATGGATAAAGACAATGTCCTATATATACACAATGGAATATTATTTAGCCACAAAGAAGAATGAAATTATGTTATTTGCAGGTATATGGATAGGACTAGGGAATATGATGCTAAGCAAAATAAGCCAATCCCCCCAAACCAAAGGTCAAATATTTTCTCTGATATGCAGATGTTAATTCACAATAAGGGGGACAGCTAGGGAAGAATAGAGGTACTTTGGATTAGGCAGAGGGGAGTGAGAGGAGGGGAAAGTAGTGGATAGGAATGATATATGTGCATATATGATTACATGACTGGTGTAACTCTACACCATGTATTGCCAAGGTCTCGGCTTGGCACCAGAATCAGGAGGCACCACAGCTTTGTAGGTTCAAACAGCAATTCTTTATTCCCGCTCTCACACCGCCTCCACACAGGTCCAGGGGCAATCGCGTTCTGCCGTCTCCCGCACAATTCACCTACTCCACGAGGCTATCTCCAAATCTCATTTTAATCTCACTAGAACTCAACGGGAACAAGCAGCAGGAACACCCTAATCCCAGCAATAATCTTCAACCTCTAACTTCCCTAAAACCCATTATCTTAAACTGGCAACTCCTTAAACTCAAGGATCCGGTTACTTCCTCAAACCTGATCAGCTCTAAACCCGGATCCGCCTTGGTCCTTGAGCAAGGTCACCTTATTAAAGCATGCATGCAATGTCCCATCGAATGTCCTCTAAGCAGCATGGGGTACGCTTGGCAAGGAAATTTCGATGCGTCATTCCTACTTGGTAATGGCCCTCAATGTATAACCAGAAGAATGAGAAATTATACTTCATTTATATATGATATGTCAAAAACTAATTAAAACTAATTTATAAAAAAGAAATTACACAAGGTAATATTTGTCATCCAAAATGAAACTGGAGTTCCCTTCTTGCTACACCTTCCCCACAATTGAGAAAATATTTAATTTACCAGAAATAAATGTTCTTATCCGCTTTCTTGTTCTTTCTTCTTCTATTTCCCTTTTTTCTTCACTTCTTCCTTTCCTCCCTGTCTCCCTCTCCCTTTCTTTTCTTTTTTTTTTCTGCTCAAGGTGAAATAATTGGGCTCTCTAGGTGTCTCAAATAATTTGTAGGTCAATAACTACCTTTATTTCCCCCTCCCCTCTCTGCAGCTTACCAGCCTGTCACAAAGGCCTTAAAACATAGATTCTGAATTCTGAGCTCAGGGTGTAGTTTCTTTTAGCTTCCAAAAGTGAACTGTCTTGCTTTAAGGACCTCTTACAACTCTATTTTTCCTGCTTGTTAGAGATTTAAAAAATTGTTTCTATATTAGTTTTCTATGTAATAAAGGTAACTTCAAACCTTTAAAAAGTTATTTTTGTATTGCAAAATAGTATGTTTGAATTTATTATTGCCATCTTGAATGAAATTTTTACTATACATTTAATCATTTTATTATTCGCTGTGGTTTGTTAGAAAATTAGTTTCTGCTCAAGGTGAAAGATCCCTAATTCTATCATGTTCAAATTAAACATTAACTGAATATTAAAATATAAACTGAATTATGTTGGATATAGA
Organism: Ictidomys tridecemlineatus; assembly: GCF_052094955.1. NCBI lineage: Eukaryota > Metazoa > Chordata > Mammalia > Rodentia > Sciuridae > Ictidomys > Ictidomys tridecemlineatus. Next base: position 160,314,941 of record NC_135478.1, on the reverse strand, counting down.
AAATATCCCCAAACTGATTCAATGAGTTAATGTATGTAATTTTTGCAGTTTGCACTTAATAAACTAGTTATGTCTTATAATTTTTTGATTTTATTTTTAAATAAAAAGAAAAAAATAATCAAGGCTACTTTGTAAATACTTAAAAATAATACTTTATCAGTGAAAATAAACTATTTCTCCAATAAGTAAAGCTAAAATAAATGTAATGTGCTTTGTTTTTCTATTTTCAATTGGGTTTTCAAGTATAAGACATGAATACATAAGAAATAAACTATGTAAGAGAATTGAGATGAATGCAAATTGTAAATTTGGTGGAGAGAATCAAGAGAAAAATTAGCAAAATTATTATCATTTTAATCTTTCTCATTCATTTGCTTTTAAGTATCAACATTTCTTATTCTGCAGGCAGTGATCTACTTTTTGTAGAAATTTGACAATTTATGATTTTCAGTAAAAACAATTAAAACTGTGTGCTATTGAGAATCATTGTGGTAGGCAGGTATTTCAGCCCAGTTACTGAGCTGAGGGCCCAGAGTCAGGAGCAAACATATCTGGCCACTTCTAAGCTTTATACAAACTCTGGAGCCACTTAGCTATTTCTAGGGTGTGTGTTGGGGGGAAGGTGTGTGTGCATAACTGACTTATTTTAGTTGATTTTTTTTTGAAAATAGAGATTGCAACAGATGTGAGTTCTCCCTGTGCAGTCTTAATCTTGAAGTTTGTATCATCTTTCTAATCGTCTCATGAAGGCTTACTCAGGAAGCAGTGAGCCGGGAATAATACACATGAGTAAGCTTATTACCTAAACTTGAGTCTTGCTTTTTAAAAGCTGTGGTTTGGATGATAAGAGCAGAGTTTCCTGCTTCTTAGAAATAGATGTGTATTACAGACATTTTTTTTCTGATTACGTAATCAATCTTTTTCACTGTGAAAAACTGAAAAATCTCCAAGCCCACAAACAAACCAAAAAGAACAAAAAAAGAAAAAACCCAAAAAACTAAATTTTCATGATTATATTTATTTTCACTACTCACAGATATTTACTGTTTGAATTTTGATGTCTGTCTATTCATTTGTCAATATAATTCATCACCAATTATCTAATATTAGTTTATAAAAAATGAGAAATTTACTCTAAAAATTATTTGATGACATGACTTATTTCTGCATGAACTTTTCTTTACCACATAATGAAGTATTATTCTGCATTATGCTTTAAGCACATTTTTTTTCAGATATATTATTTAATTATATGGAAGTACTACGATTTTTATGAACTCTGTAAATTATATATCTAAGTAGTTTTCACTTATTTTGTTTTTGTAAGTCTGTCAAAAATATGCTTATGGATAAACATTTTTTCTGCATATCCTCATTCCTGAGGTAAATTTTTGAAAATGGAATTAGTTGATCATAAGGAATTTACATTCAAAAATTTTCCATGAATATCGTCACTTATCCATTTATCAGAAATTTTTATTTTGCAGCCCTACCATGATACTTGGAACCACTCTGGGCTCTTGGTGATATAGCGAAATAGACAAGTATATTTCCTCAGGAATTATTCATTCCTCTGAGGGAAATGGTTACTTAACAAGATAAGAAAGAAAGATACAAAAGAACTAAGGAGATTAAACCAGAGAAGTGAAGAGAGTGAAAGAGAGGAGTAGGCACTTTGGTTTAAAATGAATCATCTAGAGAAATCTATGATGTTTACTTTAAGAAGAGGATATTTGGGTCAAAATCCATAGAAAGCGAAAACACCTTGCTGCAAAATCCTCTCAGCCATAGTGCAAAATGCTCCAGCTGAGCATGTACCTTGTTCCTGAAAGGAACTGGGAAGAGGGCATGTGGCTGTAGACAAGCGAGAAAGAGGCAAGTGATAGGTTGTGAAGCAAAGGAAGAGGGGTGGATAATGCAGGGGACTGTGGCTCTGTGTAAGGATCTGACTGGTACGCTGGGTCAGGTGGGATGTCATTAAGAGATTGGGTCAGGGGTGACATGATTGGATTTAGCATCCCGATTCCCCCATTAAGACTAGAATTATTTCAGGTGACAGCAGAAACAGAAGACTATTGCAATATCACAGAAAGAAAGAATGTCAGTTGGACACAGAATGCTCTGAAAGTGATGAAAATTGGTCAACTCTTGAAGAAAAGTTGGCAGGATTTACTGAGCGATTAGAAGTAGAAAATAAGAGAAAGCAGGCAGGTAAAGCTAACTCAGAGTTTTTAAAAAATTAAATTAAATTTTTTTTTTTGAATCAAGTAACTAGAAGAGTGCAGCTGCCATTACCTGGATGAGACAGTGAAGAGCGAGTTGAGGATCAAAACTTCAGTGTTGCATATGGTAAATTTGCAATGTTAGAAATATTGAGTGGGCAGTTGGAGTTGAGAGAAATATTAGACATGGAAAATTACTTTTGGGAGTAATCAACATTCCATCAGTTATTTCTGAGTAAGAAAAAAACAGAGAATTCCAGCAGAATACAAAAATAACATTTTGTTTCTTATATGTCCATAGTTCATTTACAGTTGCCTGTGTAGACTGGCCTTAGCTAGGCAACTCTGCTTAAGCTAGGGTCATGTTGGATGTTTCTCCTCACTGTGGCCTGGGTTCTGATATTCTCTATATGTGTCTTTCTGGGACTCAATTAACTTCTGCTTATGGTGATGGCAGAGGCATAAGAGGGTGAGTCACAATCCTCAAGTACATTTCATTTCTAATATTGCATTAAACCAAGGTACCAGGCCAACCCCAAACGTCAGGAAGTATGACGTTTCATTCCACTTCTTATGGCAGAAAAGGCAAATTACCTAGTAAATCCTACAGGTTTAGACAGAAGTAAAGAAATGAGGACAATAACTTATTCTGCTCTGGGTATATGTATTGTATTTGAAGCCATAAACCTAGATGAGATCAGAAATAAAAGCATCCGCATGTGTGAGTTTCTGTTTCTTTTGCTTTAGTCAGCTTTGTATTATTATTTTAAACTGATTTTCCAATGTGAGGGATGAAAAATATTTCTTTGTTGATTTAACTATAATTGTCATATTTCTAAACCAAGCTGAAGACATAGCAATGCTTGGAGTCAGTGTGTGATCTCAATTTTTCTGGCAGAATTTTCTCCTAAATGCTTAAAATACCTTGATCTAGTGACCAGAAAGAAAAATTTTCCAGTAGATTTTGTTCCTTTTATAACCATCTTTTTAAACTATCTTTTCCCTCTCTATTTAATGATTAAATGGAAATGAGAGTATATTTGAAATAAGTGTGATTTATAACCCTAATCTGACACCTACTGTTTATTTTCCTTTAATCACTATTAATTTATCAGAAGAGATCACATTGGTGAAGAGCAAAGGAAACAATGATATTTATTATTATGCTCTAAGAAAACCTGTTGAATTTTTGACTCACACATGTGGTGTTGACAATATGATAAATGGTAAAGCTGACACAGAAAAACTTATCATGGCCCCCTACAGATGGGAGACCTTCTCATTTTGAAGTCAGTATTATGAGAAAGTGACCTATCTGATCTCTGTGGCTAAAGGCTCACATATGCCTGTCCATTCATAGCAAAGGGCACTCTGCCCTATTTACCATGCACACAATCTGTTCAGGCCTTTTGAAATTCATTATGTGTGGGCTGCTTGAATTCTCAGTGAGTTGAAAGCATCCTTAATATTTCTAAGGTATGGTAAAAATATGTATTTTTAGTGACTGAGCTATTTATTTTAAGAAAAGAATTCTAATATCAAGATGACAAACATTATTCATATGCAAGTGGCATGTAGCTTTAGCTGTGACTAGAAACAAGCACACATGAACAGAGAGCTACGGTAAAGCTCAAATAGGAAAAAAAAATATTTCATTTTCATTAACTATACTGGAAAACTATGTTTTCCATTCACACATGATAAACAGCACAGTACTGCATAGTTTTAGTATAAAAATAGAAAATCCATTGAGAAATAAAAGCACTGTTAGTTCCAATACTCAAGGAAAAACTTCCTCTGTTCATTCATGGTAGGTTTATTCTCTCAAAACAAGACATTTTGCATTACTTTGAATCTGATCCAAAGAAATATGTGTGCTGAACATTAATTAAACCACAGTGTGGAATTTTGCATTTAATAATGGATTTATGCTTTCCTTGCTGCATGTGCTATACTTTGATATCAAGCAAACTTAACCAATATACATATGATGTATATGATTATTTTGTTGTTTTTTATGTTTAGAAACTTAACTTCTCTTTTTCTTAGTACATACCAAATATTCTTAGTGCTAAAAGCAGGTTTTTCAAGGTAATTAAGCAGGTGGTGGGTCATTATTTGGTTTGGGAGGTGTCAGCAGGGGAAAGTCAAACACAACTGGATTCAAAAGGGGTCCAATTCTCTAGGAAGAAACTTCTGCCAGCCAAGTCAGAGTGGAAAATATTTGTGTATATATAGTAAAAAGTTAAGAGTGACAGTTAATTTAGGCTGTGTTAGTACAGCATAAAATAATTATATCCAAATAAAAGGTATTTGAAGGAACTATATTTTCTATCACTGTGTTTAGATGTTAACCAAATTAGCTATTATGTGTTAATTCAATAGCACTTTCTAATACATAGACTCTCTAAAGTGGTTATACTGTCTAAAAATGTGAAAGACATATAAGACAAATGTTTTCTGAATTTGTCACATTTTCAGGCTACATGCAGTCTGGTAGGTTAAATAGATGCTGAGAATAAATTTTATAAATGCATTTTTTTTCTGGTGCCTGGCTTTTGTTTTTAAGGCTTACATATGTGTAAGTAGTATAATAGCAATAAATGGGTGGTTTTAAATTATATCTTAATTCCCAAATTGTACTTTGAGATGATAGATGAATATTCCTATAAGCATTTCAAATATTTATAAATATCTTTTTGAAAATTCAAAATGACAATTTCATCCAAAGTCTCCAAATACAAAATTTATATTAGAAATAATCAGGGTGAGGTGATGAAAATTTTTACTCCTATAATAATCTGAGAATAGCATAGGCAGGGTGAAAGGAGGAACAGAGAGAGAAAGGAGAGGAGAGAGAAACTATTAATAAATATATGCTACCTATTATCTCGAATAGTAGGGATATAGTAACCAAAACTAAAAAATAATTTACATATCTCACCTTGATAGCACACACAAATATTCATATTTATACATCTCTTTTTAACAAGATGCTATAAAATTAACAGATATTTAGTTTTGATTTGTGTGAAGGTATATTTGTAGTTAAAATTCCTCCTTTTACATTAACCATAATCTAAAAATGTTTGATTATTTGCTTTTGGTTGGGTATATCTTCGTGTTTTAAAGCCATACCATTACCAGTATTGATGTTCTTTTTCTAGTGGAAGGAATGCCATTTTGATGTGGTCAGTTGAGGGAGTTAATTTCTTTTTACCAAACTTCATTGACTGAGATGTATACTTTCCTTGAATAAATCTGAGGATTAAGCTTTGCTGTTAAAACTGCACCATGCAATGAATGGTATCTCAAACAGGATTTCATTATCTAAGTGTTAAATGAACTTTTTTTTTTTCTCTCTATTTGTTTCTGTGAGGGGATGGGGTAAAAAGTTCTCACAGCTGCTAGACAAAGAATGACTCTATTTAAAGAGTGGTTGGGAGCACAAATGTTGATTATCTGAATGAAAGAATTTAATTAAGTTTCCTAAAGAACAGGATACTACTGACATCAATGATTGGCAAAATGAAGCAGGGAAATACAGTATTTAACATTACGATATTTTTCACTTAATGATGCCAGTATTAGATCTTGGCTGGTGTCCTGGAATATGCACAATAGCTTGGCAAAAGTTAATTATTTTGCAATTGCAGATGTGGAGCTTTAGGGTGTGAAAGTCTCTTTGCCAAGATGGTTTTGGGAAAATACCCAAAGCAATCATTTTATTTCCTTGTCTATGTGTATATCCTTGTTTATGAATTTGGTTGAAATTATCCACGTCAAATGGTCACAAGATCAGAAACAACATTCAGTTAACCTTTGAGGGGGGTTCTTTAACATAACAGACAGAGGATAAAAAGTTCAATTAGCCTGCAGCATAGTTCTTAAAAATAGTGTAAAACTTGCACAAAACATCCTCATATTGTTCATATCTCCATAAAGTACATCATTTCTATTAGTTCTTGATAATTATTATTTTAGTAATGGGATTTGAGGTCACATTAACTTTCATTGAAACTGAAAATTATTATGGTGGCCTGTGTTAATAGCAGTTGTAGGTCCCATCACTCTGATTTAACCACAAATCCTCACACAGGTTGGTAAGGAACCTCAATATTAACATAATTTTTAAAAAGAATATTGATAGCAGAATGAAGTCTTGAGTATCCAATGATACCTAACATAATATTATTATCATTAAAATATACCCTTGCAATCAATTTAGCACTTATATATGTATTTCTTTGTGGAAAATGCAAAATTTGCCATGGTTTTGACAGTCAAATTAAAAAAAAATAGACCCTGAAAACATCAATTGTAGTTAAGAACTATGCATTCATCTTGTGTGGTTTCAGTGTGAAAAGAATGAAGTTATATCCTATTGTTATTAACTACTCAAGTGATCAGGTAAAAGATTTGAGGTGATATTAATTCTAAAAGTTACTTTGCTTTACTTGTGCTATGATGTCCAACAAGAAAAATAATCTCTGAGCCTCAGTTTCCTGAGATGATTAAAAGAGATGATGCTGAAATGTACCTTAAAATCTGTCAAGATTTAAGTAGAATAATACGTGTTAAACAATGAACACATTCCCAGAACAAAGTGTGTGTTTTATAAATGTTAGCTACATGTATTTTTATATTCACAAATGCAGCTATATGTGTGTGCAATTACATATGCATTCTGAGATGCATATATATGTTTTCTAAACATGTACAAATATCAATGTACAACCAAATTATTTTAGATTACCTATTTATTTAGAAGGTATACATTGAAAAATTAGAAAATGTACCATGCCTACCAATCTTTGTTCACTCATATCCAACCGCCCACTTCCACAACCCACCCACATCTGGCACCTGTAGCCAATTACACAATATATAAGTTCAGTGGCTACTTCCATTGGAGGTATTTTCACTGTCTGTCTGTCTGTCTGTCTCTTTAATTTCTGTTTTTTCTGACTTTAAAATGGAATAAAAAATAGTAGGAAAGTACACATTTCTTGTTGATACATTTAAAGTTTTAAACAACATGGTACTCCTTGTAAATCATGGTACTCCTTATAAGGAAAATAGCATCAAGAAAAATAAAAAATTCAGGATAAATTCTAAACAGTAATCATTGATAACAGGATAAAAAAATCTAACATTCCTATATCTTCCAAGAATGTAATGTTGACAAAAGCAGATGCATGGGCTGGGGATGTAGCACAGTGGCATAGTGCTTGTCTAGCACGTGTGAGGCACTGGGTTCGATCCTCAGAACCACATAAAAATAAATAAAAGTATACTGTCCATCTACAACTATAGAAAAAAACAATTTTAAAAAAGAAGATGCACAAGATCTTTGCTAGCATCTCTAAAACTCTAAACAGGAATCGTTATTTCTTACTTTCATCTGAAAGATGCAAGTATAAGTTTTTTTTTCACCTGTAATGATTCATGCAATATTTTCTTGAAAATGATTTAGTATTCATTTGCTACCTTCCAAAACAATTGCACATTTAATTGCAGTGTTCCTCAAACCTAGTACTGGGGGGCATATGATTGATATTTATTTTTAATATTGCTCAAATATGCAATTACTAAAATATATTTCTATGTATTATTACTAATATTTTCTCCCTATCCTTTCTAGCTAAAGCTATTATCAAGGATTTCCAAGAACTAACTTCCCTAATTATATACATTCATACTTATACCAGAATAAAAAATACAAAAAACTTTTCCTTGTTGTCTTGATGTGGATTTGGAGTCTCAACTGACATAATGAATCTGGGCCTTAATGAACATTTGCAGTGGGTTCTAATAAAGTGCATGTAAAAGAACTAAAATTTCCAGAAGTACTTGAGTTTGTACAAGAAGTATCATTCTATATCAGAAGTATGAAATAAAATTAAATGGAAATTTAGCAAATATTAATTATAAAATTAGGGAACAAAATCTACCTCTGTTATAATAGTACTAATAATTCTGTAGTTCACTTCTGAAGTTGACTATTGCCTTGAGTTAAACCTCAGAGATATTGTGATGCCAGTGTTAAAATAAAATTGTTGTAAAAATACCACCCCTGCTAGGAGTTGAGTCACTGTAATCTTTGGATACGTTCTTTACTCACTCATGCTTTCTAGAAATCCTTTGAAATATTTCTAAAACCTTATATTTAACTCTTTTTATTTTTTTTAAATGAGAAATGATAAGTTCAGTTTCTTTTCATTATTTTATGTCCTGATCCAGAAACATTTTTCAACTAATGCCAAACATAACTGCATAAAGATACATTGTTTTATTCATTAATTATAAATAATGAACAGGAATCCATTGTGAACCTGAAATACATGTTGTTACTAATCAGAGCAATTTTAAGTCCTTAGCTTCAGACATCATTTTCTGTTCTGTTTGTTATGTGATGAGCTATCAGTGGTTCCAAAATATTTCACATTAGCATGGCGCCTCCAAGGCTCCATGAAACAGTGATAACCTGGGATGGGTTCTGAATCTGAATCTCCTGAGGCCAGTTTCTCTGAATAATTCTTTTGTTGGTTTTTCAAGTCTAGATCCACTGAATGACTTTCAATTTTTGATCCCTACAAGTAGGATTTTATCAAAAATTATTCTGGGTAAGGGAACAGGAGATGGAGCAAGGGAGCTATCTACTATGGCTGCCAGGACATTTTGGAGATGCTATTACATCTGGTTGTATTTAATGTTTTTGTTATTGATATGGAAGAACTGTTTAAAAGCACATTAAATTAATCTCATGGGAAATACTGTAGACTACAAAGGCATATTAAAAACACAGTACAAACAGGATAACAGGAAGGAAAGTATATTTTCCTTGGACTGTCATCCCTAGCCTGTTTTTCTTACTGGAAAAAGAAACACAGATACTCCCTTCCTACCTCCCAACCCCCATCAACCACCCAGCATCAAAAATTATTAATCGAAATGAAGGAATATAATGCCAGCAATTTGTACAAATCTAATTTCTTTTCACAGTAACACTATGAGAATGTGGTATTAAGCTCATATGAAGATGAGAAAGTAGAAACAAATAATTTATGCAAGTACAGTAATTTGTTCAAGTACAGAAACAAGTAAGTAACAGAATAAAAACTTGAAGTCAGGCCTGTCACACACCAAACTCATGAATGTTCTCCTTCCCTCAGTTGCTTTGCTTCCTCAAATGTAGAATTTAGAGCAAAGAAATCTAATTAGGTTTTACTGACAGAAGACTCAAAAAGTATTTTAGAACCATAGTCTACTTCTTTGCTGTATAACCCTAATCAGCACTCATCTGGGCTATTATATATTTGGAATAATTATAGAATCTAGAAAAAGTGTGATTCTTGAGTTTTTCAAGCTAATAAAATTACTATTGGAAGAAAAGAATCAAGTGAAATATAGTATCTAAAAAAACAAATCTAATTTAGGCTTTAAAAAAATTAATTTACATAATCATTGGTTTAAATCCAAAAGTCTTAAAAGAAAAATATATATTTGGTCAAGGTCACTAAGAAGATTATAAGAAAGAAGTAAATATAGGAATAAATCTATCTTACCTCCTCTCCATATTAATATTATAAATTATCTAAAACATTTAAAAGGTAATATAGCATTGGGTTAAAAGAAGGAGCTCTGGAGTTTGCTTGTATTTAAATACCAACTTTGAGAAAGTTATATTATTTCTTCATTAAGTTATAAAACATTGTTTTCCCCCACCTGTAATTCATAATTACAAATAACCATTGTGTTATATAAATGTTAGGAACCAATACACATATATCACTTTCAACCAAAACCTATCAAAAATCAACAATAACATTAAAGAAATGTTTATCATTATTATTATTAGCTATAAATGTATATTCCCAAATCTCTGTGATCATTACTCTATTATAGCCACATTAAATTTGATAAGCAGCAAGTAAGTTTTTCTTGACTGAACTTTTATCATCTGTATGTTTAACAGAAACTGGTCTCTGTGAAAAGATAAAAGTACACCCAGCAAATCCTTGATGTTATGTTCAAAGTAATATAGGAAAATGTAGATCCTAAAGATGAGCTCTTTCCAAGTAATCCCTCTTGAGGAAATAGATATTTATTCACCAAAAGATATTGCCTTTATTTTCAGTTATTTTTGTGCTATTCTTTTGGAATCTGCCAGCAGCATTTACAAATATATCCACAATGAGTCAGTAATTGAGAATCTTCATACATTGAATAAGAATTCAATTTGGGAAAACAGGCATTTGGAGCCAAGCTTGATGAATAAGATGATTGATCAAAGCTGGGCTAATTGAAGTGCTGAGACTGATTTTATGAGTGAGTCATAAATAGTTCTGAGAATAATTCTAATATTTGGGGTGATGGCAGCAGTTCATACATGACAAGCACTTTGCTAGGGAGTTTATACACTGACTCTCATAGGTACCCAAGGTGATTTCAGGGTCAAAGCAGACTTTTTATTATTATCATTATTATTATTATTATTATTATTATTTGCATTGGTAACTTTGAATTATGAGTAGAAAATTATTGTCCACCAACTTAAAGTCACATATTTACCATCTTTGATTATCAGTTTTTAAACATACACTGCAAAGGAGCAAAAACTGACTCATTCTGTATCTACAGATACAGATGTCTGTTGGTGAGGAGGTACTGAGGCCTTTATTAGATACATGTTTCAATCTGCCTTCCCAAAGGGACAATGCTGACAGGGAATAGTATGGAGAGGGTGGGAGGGATCCAAATAATAACTATTTTAAAAAAGACAAGCATCATTTCAGAGAGGCTGGGAAGAATTTTGCTTGATGAAAACCAGTTTTAGCATCAATGGCTGGGACCAGTTTAATGGTCGGTCTTTACAGTACAAATTGTTAGAAGGCATTTTGGATTTGGCATCCCTTAACCATAGTATCTTAATGAAACTTTGTCTCCTGGCCACCTTCATGCCTGACTTGAACTTTTTCAGTCTCTAAACAATGAAGGCACACATTCTTCATGTAATTTTCCCAAGTGAATCGGCTCATACGTAATTCTTCAAGCTATAACTAGTTGAAAAATGAAATGCAGGTTAAAAATAACTCCAACTGTTGAGAAACACTCTTGGAAATACCAAGCCATCCCTTGTTTTATTACCTTATGTTTATTGTATGGCTTTGCCTTTTGTGACTTCCTTGGTAATTGCCCTTCCAGTGACCTCCTTTATTGTTGTTCCAATAATGGTCACTTTTTTCAAGGGAATTGGGTGGAAGATGTCAGATCCTGCTGTAACCCTATTAATTTGCAGATGAATGAAGTGACGCCTTTTTGCCACCTGCTGAGGAGCAGTTGAGAGGCTGCCTCCTCTGTCACCCCAGTGCTGCTGTAGTCCTCAGTCTCCCAGGCAGCAATGGTAAATGAGATGCCTCTGTGGCCTCTTTTTAAAGTCTGAGCAAGTCTTTATATGATGCATCATAATTCTTCTTTCCTGGGCACTGGGATCAAAGTCTCCTTCTAACCTAGTGTCTCCACAGCCAGAATCAAGCTGGCTTACTCTCTCTCAAAAATATGTTTATTTCCATATAAAAAGATGATCTCAGTTCCCTACAGATGATTTAGAACTAATCTATGAATAATTTACATATATATTACATCAGCTGGTATTTGCCTTGACTAGAAACAAAGAATCTAGGCTTCAAACAGCTTTCTTAAATATAATATTTCTTTTTCCATATATAAAACCTAATACAAGCCAACAAAAAAACTGAATTCATATTATATGCTTTGTAGGAGCCTTTCTTTATTGCTTGCTTTTCAGTGGCACACTTTCTACATGCCGCACATAGAGGTTTAGTACTCATTTGTGATTAAAGAAAGCACCTGAAAACATACTTATGGCCCCAGGAATTTTATGTGAAAAACAAAATGTTACCTAAATAAAGTAGTAACATTTGAAGAGCTTTTACTTCTCAATAAAAGCTGTAAAATTGGGCCAGTACCTGGAGGGGTGCTTATCATTTTTATGGCAATAATGTCAGAGTTTGTTATGTGAGAGGTATTCATAGTGGGAGCAGCAGCTGTTATAATTTATAAATGTTCATTTTCCCTCTTGGATTGAGTCTAATGTGTCAGGGAGACTAAGCTTTGGCTAAGCAGCCATTGACTTACAAGGAGGACTTGTGGAATTTCAAAGAGTAAGTGCTTGGTAGACTCTTGTGTGGATTGTGTCTTCTATTTCTGCTGTTTATGTGTTGGACAATTTTGGGAAAATTACAAATTCCTTAAATCTCATTTTATCCAAAGTTGGGGTGGGGGACTGATTCACAAATGAGCAAAGAACTTTAATAGACATGTCTCCAAAGAAGTTATACAAAAAGCATGTGAGGACATGTTTAACATTGTTAGTCTTTAGGAGAATATAAGTAAAAACCAAAATGAGATACCACTTCATATCAATTAAAATATTCATTATTAAAAGAATAGGATAACAATTATTGTTGAGGTTGTAGAAAAATTAGAGCCCTTGTGCTTTCCTGGTAGGTATGTGAAATGCTGCAACTACTGTGGAAAAGGTTTTCTTCAAAATGTAAAACAAAATTATCATGTGGTCCAATAATTTCCCTTCTAGAGATGAACACAAAAGAATTAATAACAGTGTTCCAAATAGATACTTATACTATACCAATATTCATAATGGCATTATTCATAAAAGCTAAAAGGTGTAAATAACATAAATATTCAGGTGATAAAACACTAAATGTGGTATACACATACAACAGAGTATTATTCAGTCTTATGAGGAAATAAGATTCTAGTATATGCTGTTACATGGTGTGAGGATGGCCTTAGGCCTGAGTCTAAGCAACTTCATTTTGAAACCTGCAGTCTCACCAGGCACACCTCTGGATCCCTCCAGTACGGCCTCAGACAAGTTACTACCCCTCACCTGATAAACAGAGTGAAACCTCTGGTTGGCTGTCCTCCCCCAGTAAGAGGGAAAGGCGAGAAGATCAGGGTGGAGACCACCAGACCAGATGTTTCTGATCCCAGGGTAAATGATGTCATGGAGAAATCTGGTGGTAGCTGATAAGAATATAAGGGGGTTCAAAAGCCCCAAAATTTAGTATAAATAATAGAGTTAATGAACAAGGATTCAGCCAGCCAGAACAAGGATGCATTCGAGCTGGAGAGCCTGATAAGGACCTGGACTGACATCCCATCACTTGTCATCATTTTCCTCATTCTCTGCATGATCCTCACTGCTCTCAAACTCTGCTGCCTCATCTTGACCCTGGTGAGAGCCTCAATTTCTCCCTAGGACCCTCTCCACTCCACACCAGGAAAACCCTGCCTCGGTTCTGGACCTGATCACTATGGTCTGAGTGAGTGCGCATCTGGCTGAACTTAAAGCCTAAGGCTTAAGACTTTTGGTCTGACGTTTGAACTTAGCATGCATCGGGAATATCTGTCATTAGCCTGTCATGATTAAGTGTGTTTGCAGTGGTTAGAATTAATCTAGAATTGTTTGCTGTGAATTAATTAATCTAGAATTGTTTGCTGGGAGTTGATTATGTCTTGTGAGGGGCCTAGCATTAAGGATTGTCATTTTCTTGATTATAAAAACCTATAGAGTGAAATTGTATTGAGTAATTTGAGTGAATAAAGCATTGAACAGGGGCAGAAGCGTGTGGACATTCTTTATTTCTCCCCCTTGACTGCGTGCGTCACAATTTTGCCCCCTTGCGACACATGGATAAACCTTGAAAGCATTATGCTAAGTGTAATGACTTAGACACACTATTGCTTGATTCCTCTAATATGAGTTACTTAGAATAGGTTAAATCATAGAAAAATACAGTAAAGGCTCTACTGGTTAGAGGGATGAGGGTATGAGGAATTATTGTTTAATGAGGTCAGAGTTTCTGTTTGGGATGATGAATAAGTTCTGGAAACAGTGGTGATGGTCACACAACCTTGTGAATATACTAAATATCCCTAAAATATACACTTAAAAATAAGTACAATTGTTAAGTTTTATGTTATATATGTTTTAGCACAATTTTTTAAAAAACTCAGCCTTCCTTCCTTTCTTCCTTCCTTCCTCCCTCCCTTTCTGTCTCTATTTCCTTCATTCTCTCTCTCTCTCTCTCTCTCTCTCTCTCTCTCTCTCCCACCCCTCCTTCTCTCTCTCTCTCTCTCTCTCTCTCTCTCTCTCTCTCTCTCTCTCTCTCTCTCTCTCTCTCTCTCTGTCTTGGCATTGAACCCAGGGAAACTTAACCATGAGCCACATCTCCAGACTTTTTTAAAATTTTATTTAGAGACAGGGTCTGTGGAAATTTGGGGTTCCCCTGTGTGTGATAGGCTGGCTAAGAAATAAAGCTAAGAAAGAGAAAACAGTGAAGAAACCACATGACACTGGAAGTAATTTGAGAAGGCGAAGATGGGAAGACTCTTTGACCTTAGGGATGGAGTTTCTACACTGGAAAGAGAGAGTGAGAGCCTGCTTTTGCTTTATTTATATGGGGGAAACATCAAAAGTTTTCCATGGAATGTTCTTTTGCCAAATAAGGTAGAAGGTAGGCTGTCCAGTTTCCAGTGGGTTATGCCCCATTCTGAAGCTAGAGAGTCCTCTCCCTATCTAAGTGAAGAAGAAAGATATCACCCACATTGCACAATTCATTGAGTGGAGGAGCCACAAAATAGTTTACAATGCCAAACCTAAATTTTTCTGGCTCAAAGCTGAGTGAAGACTCTTCAATAACCTCAAAATTTATGGGTAGCATCCCACAGGGGTCTCCCTGAGATGCTTAGGGTCTTGCTAAGTAGCTGAGGCTGACTTTGAACTCCAGATCCTCCTGCCTCAGCCTCCCAAACCACTGGGATTTCAGGCGTGTACCACTGTGCCCAACAAACCCAATTTTCTTATCCATAAATTAGAATGTCGTCTCATCTGTTTGATACTTATATTTAATAAGAGCAGAAATCATTTATTGCACTTCCTAAACACAGTGGTGTACCTTTTCTATTTTGTTTACTGATATCAGCCGTCCATACTGATGGGAGCAGCAATCTGTTTTAAATTTTGATAAATCCTTCCATCCAATTTGATTTATGTCCTTTGTATGGAATTTGTCCCATACCAGGGTTTAAGGACAGACCTATACTCTGAATTGAAACAAGTAAAATGAACCTTGAGAACACTTTTTGGAATTCTGGGAATCAATATCCTCCTCCTTTGCAGAGTCAAAGAGCAACTGCTAAGCACTTTGGGACTAGTATACAAAGTAATTAAGAATGTAGAGAAGAAGAGAAGTGGAAAGAAATCTATTACTGGCTTCAAAGATTTAATTACCAGACCAGTCAGGCTTTATGTAAAAGTCAGTTAGATTTCTCTATTTTTCAGTTGAATTCTTACTTTAATTTTTCTTTTCTTTCTTATTTTGGTGTAGGCTATCTGGGTGTTCATTTATTAAAATGATTCTTAAAGTATTAAGCTTTAATAAACATTAACATATTAACATTCTTTTATCCCGGCACCTGAGACAGAATTGTACCTCCTAAGTACATTGAGACTAACTAATTCTTGCATACGATAATGTTATCTTATGTTCATTGAAGGTTTGGGGAGAGATTTTTTTTTAATGTATGAAAAGTATAACCATCTGGGGTTATATTTCAAATATCCCTAAATCCTAGCTGAGAGAACATGACCAAATTCCAGAAGAGATTAACACTTTTATCCTCAACAATTCCATGTTCAGTCATTGAGCATTTGGTTGGCAGCTACAAGGCATTATATACGGCATTATACCAATAACTTTTGGATATAAGATAAAAAGGTTTAGTTTCTACTTTAAATGTTGCTGATCTGTGAATGTTCATTCAGAAGGGAAAAAGATGTGGCTCTCTTCAAAAGTTTTGTTACTAAAGAATAAGTTTTGAATTCTGAAGAAAAAAAGTAAAATGTATTGATTGAGAAATTCCTCAAGAATATTTGATGTTTTATAATAGTTAAATATATTATGCTTGACTGAAACTTTCTGAGGAGCAAAGAGATTTAGTGGTAAATACACATATAACTCAATAGTGTTGGGAAAGCCTTTTTAAATGTTGTTCTCAATTTGATCTATGAAAACTTGTACTATAGTTATGGTCTTTGTTTAAAAAAAATGCTGGTCATGTGTAAGACAATGCAAAAAGGTTAAGAGGAGAATGACGGGTTATGAGAGCCTTAACCCAATTACTGAATTAATTCCCTGATGGGATTAATTGTGTGGTAACTAAAGGTGGGTAGCACATGGCTGGAGGAGGTGGGTCGCATGTGGCTGGAGGAGGTGGGTATGCCTTTGGGGTATATATTTTGTATCTGGTGAGTGGAGTCAGTCTCTCTGTCTCTGTCTCTGTCTCTGTCTCTGTCTCTCTCTCTCTCTCTCTCTCCTGCTGCTGATCATCATATGAGCTGCTTCCCTCCACCACACTCTTCCACCATGGATTAAGACATCTGAAACTGTGAGCCTCCTGATAAAGTTTTCTTTTTCTAAGATTATTCTTGTCAGGTCTCTTAGTCACAGCAGCAATAAAAGTTGACTAAAACAGGAATTGGTACTGAGAAGTGGGGTTGTTGCTGTGCCTAATCTGAACATGCAGTTCAGAAGAGCTTTTTGGAAGTTTGGGGAGAAATTTTGAGGTGTGTATCAGTGTATGCTGGAAATGCTTTAGACTATTGTACCTTAGGAGGTACAGTTCTGTCTGGGAGGTTGATTCTGGTGGGAGCTCAGAAGGTCAGAATGCCAATAGGACTGTGGACAGTGAAGACAGGGCTTAAGAGGGGTTAGAGGAAAAGGAGGACACTATTAGAATTTGGAGTAGAGGCCATTCATGTTATGTTCTGGCTGAGAAGTTGTCTGCATTTTGCCTGTGTCCTGAGTCTTTCTGTGAGGTTGATTTTAAAAGTGATGGACTTCTTAATCTGGTGGAAATAAAATATTTCACAACTCAGATTTTGACCTTCAGGTATTAGCACCATATACTGAAAAGTTTTCACATCTTGTAAGTGATGAGAAAACATCAAAATCATCTATATGTTGCCTTATTTTAGTTTTTACTCAGTTATGATCAAAATACATTTGGGGTTAAATAGTGCATGATGATAAGACAGAAAAAGGTTTGCTACTGTCACATCTCTTCTCATGTCACTTTTCTACCCTAAATGACCTGAAAATTTCACCTTGATCTTCTTTAGTCTTCTATTTCAATAAAGTCTTTCTTCACAAAAAAGTAATAAAAAGATTTGTGTTCAGTAGTTTACAATATTATATTAAACATTGAGTAATCAGTATTATTCACCAGTGTCAATCTTTGTGGCTGTCTTTTCTCTCTTTAAACTCTGTCATTATCTGCCCCTCTCTTTAGCTTATTTAAATACTTTGAATTTTTGTTAGTTTGTGGTTGCTGTAGTTATTGTCATCTGTGTATTTTCATTTTGCTAATGTTCTCTGCCACTTTGTCCTTAATGGGGAGAAAGGTAAAATTAAGCTCAATAGGCACCAGCTGTCAAAGAACTATGAGTCATAAAATGAAGGTGATCTTTGATGCCACCTCAATTCTATATTTGTGAAGAGTTTGTGAATTATTTTGGATAATTGAAGCTTCTGCCCTTGATAATATACTCTAATATACTCGTGTGTATGTCGAAGAGCATGTTCACAACTCAAGTACTTCTTAATCCATCTCACCTTTTACTTTCTGCCAGGCTCCTGGGTCTCCCTTGCAAGGATGTGGTTTCTGAGCCAGCCAGGAATGTGTGTCTATCTACTCTTTCTATGGCTCTCTTTTTTACAGGACCTGTCTGATAAAGTTCTGGATCATCCATGTGTATTCCAGCTAGGACTGTACCCTCATGGGAGCAAAACTGCAGGTTTGCCTTTTGTTTCCTACTGACCATGTTACATTCACTGATAACACTCTTGCCACTCTCTGCCAGCAATATTTTCCCAGACAGTTCTGTGTAGGTAAAACTACTGAGCTGGTGGAACTGGGGTATTGTGTCAGGGGAAGGAGGATGGGACCAGGGATACCATTGTTATTACCCAGAAATCTAGTGGCTTTCCATGTGTAATCACCTCTCAATATAGACTTTGTAATTGGTCAAACTTTAAAGCCCTGAAATGGATGTGTCTTACTTTTTTCCTTTTTCACCTATTTTAGGGGAGAAGATATCCTGACTTTTTTACATCGACATTGATGGAATTCAATATTTTTTAAAGAACCATTTATTATGAAATAATTTTAGATTTATGGAAGAGATAAAGATAGCATAGAGTTCCTGTCCTTTCCCCTCTTTTCCCCTTAACGTTAACATTTTATTTAACCATGGAATTAAGAAATTAATATTCATACAATCTTTAGGCTTTATTTGGATTTCAACCATTTTCTATCAGTTTCGTTTTCCTATTCCAGGACTGAATACAGAGTACCATATTTTATTTATGTTGCCATGGTACCTTGGTTGCCAATATATGAAGGACCTCAGTCATGAAAGACCTTGACAGTTTTGAAAGACACAGGTCAGGTGTTTTGCACAATGTGTCCTAATTTGTGTTTTCTTATGACTAGACTGGGGTTTCAGTATTGAGGAGGACTATTACAGAGGCAAAGTACCCATTTTTTCCTCATAATAATGGAACTTATGATATTAATGTGGCTTATTACCAGTGATGATAACTCTGATCATTTGATTACATGGCTCTGTTTGCCAGAGTTCTTCACTATAAACCTCCCATCTCTCTTTCTCTAGGCTTGAATCATTAGAATTGAGCCACTAATCCAGCTCACACTTAGGGAAGAGACATACCAAAGTTTGGAGATACGCTAAAGCCACACAATAACAAATAATTTGTAAAATATAATTCGAGGCTACACAAATGTTCTACTTCTCTTTAAAGTTTTGCTCACTAATTTTAGCATTTGTCAGTGAAGGATGGAAGCAGTGATTGTTACTGTGATGTTTAATGGTGATTTAAAAAAATACTAGTTATGTCTACATTTATTAATTAAAATTCCGTAGGAAAGATTTACCTTTATTTATAAGGGCATTTTTTTCATCCCATTGATTTCACACACAATTCTCCATATTCACGATGAATTGTGCAACTCTGTGGCTCAAATGTGTCTGGAATACATTTTCCTCCCTTAATAGCAAACTCCTTTTCCTTTAGGAATCAGTGAAATGCTCCTAGAATTAAGGGTCTATGCTCTTGATCACTACATTATTTTACTTCTCAGTACGTAGACTCACTTGAAATTCTAAGTTTTTTTTCCTCCTTAGAAAAGTGCTTATATTTTATCCCTCAAAAGGTATATTGATGTCCTAATTCCCAGTGTTTCAGACTGTGACCTTATTTGTGAGTGGTGTCACTGCACATGCAGTTGGTTAAGATGAAGTCATACTGAATAGGGCAGACTTATAATCCACTATGATTTGTGTCCTTAGAAGAAGCAAAGAGACACACAAGGGGAACGCACCATGTGACAGCAGAGGCAGAGATTGGGGTGATGCAGATGAAGGCCAAAGAGCACCAAGGAATCCCAAAGGACAAGGAAGGGGCCTCCCCACAAGTTTAGAAGAAACAAGGCCCTGCTGACACCTTGCTTTTGAATGCTTAGTTTCTAGAACTGTGACAGTATATTTGTCATTGTAAACCATCTGCTTTGTGGTACTTTGCTACAGCAGCCCTAGAAAACTAATATACTCTACCAAACAGGACAGTTTGGAGCAAAATGTGAAAAATTAAGTTAAATTTGTCTCAGACTCAGAGCATATAATTCTAAATTTAAAATTTGTTGAATGTCTTTTTAAAATTTTAGGAATGGAGAGAAATTCTGGCTTTTTTTTTGGCATAGAATTTTATTTAAAAGATTAGTTACTAAATCCAGAAGATCTGAAATAAATTCATGTAATCTGTCAGTGAGAACACATGCCATTCTAAAAAATATATAGAGTGTAGACTTGTGGTAAAGAGATATTTCCTAATATGGGCTTTAAATTACAGTTCAGATGAAAGGTAACTTCCTCTTGACATTACTGTGAAGTAAGAAATTTAACTTGGAAGTGAAATAGCTGGTCCATGTGCCCTTAACAACAGAAAGGTCATTCATAGAAACTAGCTTGTTTTAGTATTTCCACAAAAAAAAAAAAAAAACGATAAAAGTGCATATTTTAAAAGACGAATTTAGAAATTATTCTATTACTAATTCTAATCACTGAGCACCTATAGTACTAAATTACCTGTTCTTTAATTTAACCAGCGTTTATTGATTATTTAGCATGTGACAGGCACTGAGCAAGAAATGGTACATATAAATGTCAATAAAACCATCTCATATCTTTTGTTTAATAATTAAAAGGCAATTCAAAGGGAGAAAAACAAAATAAAAATAACAGCAGTCATTAACGTTTACCATAATGTGATTTTTCTGGTTGAATTATAACTGCTTGAATCACACAGCTAAAAAAAAAAAAAATAAACAAAAAGATCCTTTGCATTTCAGCAAATCCCACCAAAGTTTATGCTAAATAAGGGGAATTTAAACAACAATAAGAATGATTTGTATTTCAAAAACTATTTTGGATTCATTTTAGATCTGATCATTCAGAAGTAAAAAATACATTATTTAAGTACACTTTTAAGTATACTGTCTTCACTGATATGAAAATGCATAAGGAAAATATATATATATATATTGTGGTGCTGGGGATTGAACCCATGGCCTTGTGCATATGAGGCAAGCACTCTACCAACTGAGCTACATCCCCAGCCCAAAATATTTCAATTAGTGCACAATTTACTCAGATTATTTAGGAAGAAGCCTAATGGGGAAGGTAGTACACTCTCAGAGAAAAATGAGGCATGGGAGGCAAATAGAGGATGACTGGGGTTGATGAACCTAGGGTCACATATTTAAATGGTGATAGTGACAATATTTGAACAAAGAGGGAGTAAATAATGCAGAAATTTGGAGGAAAAGAGAAGTAAATAGTAAAGTCCCCAAGGTAGGGCATGTTTACCATTTTAGGGGAATGGTAAGCAGGCCAGGGATGCTAAGACCCAGTGAGCAAGAGTAAAAGAAATAGGTGAAGTTGGGGAACTAGTGAATGGCTGGATTGTGTAGGACTTTGTTGAGCATCATAGGAACTTCTGTTTTATTCTGAGAAACATGAACCCACTGGAAAATTTGAGGAGAAAAAAAAATGTGATTATCATGGAAATGCTAATGTATGAACTACTAGGAAGAGACTGGTTTTCTCTTGGGGGCTTGAAGCCCAAGGAGAGAAAACTAAGGTAGGGAATCTAGTGTTAATTGTACCTCAGTGTAAGCCACTTTGTTTTCCTCCTTCGGTATGTTTAGAACCTTTCATGAAATGTACTTTTTTCCCTTCTGTCACTAAATCACAGAGCTGGTTTCTGCTGCCCCAACACTATGTTTAAACTTGATTATAAGACACTGGTAGATTTGATGGCTGTAATAACATCCTATCACCATTACACATAAAAGCTGATGATAATTACCATCCCATCTTGGCATATGCTGTATCATTTTCTGCAAAACACGTTTCTGTTACTTGCTGCTTTAGGAAACCAAATGTATTGAATTTTGGACATAACCATCAAGATATTATTTTTTGAATATTTTATGTAGTAAGATTGGTAAAGAGTCCCTACA
Organism: Ictidomys tridecemlineatus; assembly: GCF_052094955.1. Classification (NCBI taxonomy): domain Eukaryota; kingdom Metazoa; phylum Chordata; class Mammalia; order Rodentia; family Sciuridae; genus Ictidomys; species Ictidomys tridecemlineatus. The sequence continues at coordinate 160,293,003 of NC_135478.1, read as the reverse complement.
TTAACTTTCTCAGACCAGTAAGTATACCTAGAAAATATTTTTTCAGAAACTGTTACATTTGATTGTTAATTTCTTTCTTGTTTTCTATCATATGTGAAAAAAAAAAATCCAAGTAACCTGTAGTGATCTATATACAAAATAAGGCATTGAGCCTAATGACTTTCTCTTAAAGTTTCAAATGTATAGTTTTGATTGTTGTATTAGATTATACAGAAAAAATGGGACAGAATTTTGAGTACTTGTGAATTCATGTAAAAAACAGTTAATGAAATTCAGAATGAAAATAGGTTACTTGCATAGGCTCCCAGACAAAGCATCTCTGCACTCAAAATGATTCTAAACTTTAATTAGCCCAGTCTCAAGTTTTTGTTTGTGTATTGTTTTGTTTTGTTTCTGTCAAAGACAAAGGGGAGAAAAAAGTCATCAGAAGACAAATAATTACTTTAAATAACAACCTTTTATATTCTTAGCTATTTTATGCATCGGGGCAAACAATTAGAACTCCAAGATCTATGGAACATAGGTTTTAAATAGAAAATGAAACTTCTATTTTTCTTCTTTACCCATGTTAGAAATCAGTGATACACTAACATTATTTCCATCATGACTGGAAATAGCCTCACAAGTTTTCTTAAGTCACAAAACAGAACAAACGAAATGCCTCTACCAGCTGTCACTGATTATAGTGACTCTTAGGATTGAACCGTCTCATTATCCTTGACCTAGAGCCTGACTTCTCCACTGACATCATGAACAAGATCACTCTGTGCTTCATGGGGCAGTCTAGTTCACTGCAGGATGCCTCCCTGGTCTCTTCCCAGTGATGCCCATAGCAACTACTCCTCCCATCACTACCTCCAAGAAATGCCAACTAAATCTTTTCAGGCCCATCCTTGTTTGAAACCATTCTCCTCAAGATAAACCTGATAAAGAGAAGACACAAACCAAAATTCTTAAACTTGGTTTTCTAACCAGTTGTTTTCCATTTTCTTACTTTCGTACTCAGGCATTATCTATCTCACAAATTCTGTCTAGGTGACTGTGATAGGGCACTGAAAAAAGACAATTGGATATTAAAAAAATCACCAATTTAATAAAGGTCTCAGTTGATGACATTATTAATGCACATTTTTTAATTGGGTAAAGGCATATATTTATCCACGTATCCTTAAGAAATCTATTTATATAGACCTATATAAATAGATTTCTCTCTGTTGACTGCCTTGAATCTTAATTGAATTCTCATATGTAGTTTTTAAAATTTTGATGCTTTGTAAATAAAAAAGAGGGATAGTGAAATCTCTGTAAGCAGTGTTGCATTTTGTCATGCTATTTTCCCTGTTTAAGAGCATCTGTTGCTTTTAGAAAGCTAATGTCTAATTAAAAAATCTCTGTGAACAAGGATCTAACAGAACAATATTTATTCTCTCTTCAGTAAATTTATGGTTCTCCCCAGCATAAAACTTCTTATGCAATCAGTGAAGTTCTGAGCCAAGAACAGAATCATAGTAAGTTGGAAGAAAAATTGAAATTTACTTTTTATTATATTAGTAACCATGGTAATGGAAGACCAATCCAGCACTTTAAAAGTAGCACTTATGAAGGAAATTGGGAGGATTTTTATTTATTGAGATGCTTGCTAAATATAATATTATTACACTTGGAATAACAATTGCTTTGTTGCTGAACATTTTGGGCTTTAGTAAATTGACTTTTTACTTTTTCACCTTTTTCTTTTTTTCTTTCCAAAACTATAGACAGCTGCCAAAAAAAAAAAAAAAAAGAAATAAAGAAAGAAAAGTGAAAGTTTTTTAGAGACTATAGTAATTAAAGAATAGAAATTAAAAATTAATGTTACAGAAATAGAACGAAGACTTAATTATATAGAATTAAATTGAATTTGTTAGCAAACTTTCTGGCAATCAAAATATTAACACATAAAATTGTTCTTTTATCTGAAATTATGTAGATCATTAAGCATAACATTCTGAAAATAACTTTCAGATTTCAGTTACTGAAACTGTATATGGAAATACCTTTTTTTATATTAAATTGTATATTTGTGCAATCCAAACATTGATAAATTTCTCTTGCCTAATAGTACTTCTTAAAATGAAGCATGGAACTAACTTTAAGGGATTTCATGCTTTTATTTACTTCATGCACTGTATTCAGAGGTTTTTCTCACTAACTGAGGAAATTTTGGCCCAAGGTCTCCATTCTTCAGGTGAGTCTGTGTGTTAGTTAGCTTTTTGTTGCTGACAAAATGCCTGACAAGAACAACTTAGGGGACAAGTTTATTTTGGCTTGCAGTTTCAGAGGAGACAGTCCATGGTCAGAAGGCTCCATTGCTGTGGGCCTGAGAGGAGGCAGAACATCATGGTGGACGGTGGAAGAGGCTGCTCAGTTCATGGCAGCCAGGAAAGAGGGAAAGGGCGAGTGAAAGAAGAAGGAAGAGAGAAAGACAGAATGGGGCAGTAACAAACCCTTCCTGGGCATGCCGCCAGTGACTTACTTCTTCCAACCAGATTCCACTTGCCAACTGTTCATTTAGCTATCTATAGATGAATCCATCAAATGGTCAGAGCACTCACAATCCAGTCATTGCCTAAAAGCTCCACCTCTGAACCTCGTTGCTTTGGGGACCACGCTTCCAACACATGAGCCTTTTGGGGGACATTCCAGATCCAAATTAAAACAAAATACAATAATACATTGTTATAAATATTACTTTTATAATATATGCCTTTTAAATAAGCTGGGAAAAGAAAGGAAAACAAGCATACATCCATAGAATTTTTAATTTTAACCTTCTTTATTCCTTTCATGTTCTCTTCAGGTTCAACTCTGAACCTCTTTTGTGGGACACTCCAGATCCAAACCATAACAGCTGCCTTCTATTCCCTTGCCTCGCCTGAAATTCAGGGGTTGATGGATTGAATAATCAAAGCTATAATTCATTGCTTTCAATGTATATGTTGAATATATTTGAATTTGAGATTTGTATCTCCCGAAACTATATTTAAACTGCAATTCTCAATGACTTTCCATTCAATGTCAGAAAAATTATCTTTTTTTCCTTCAATGAAAAACTTTAATTTTTACATATAAAGGATAATGAAAAACCATTACTAATCCTACTGAAGAAAATTTAACATTTCAATTGAAAAAAATAGTAACTATGATTTGCTCATTAAATACTATTTAAGAAATTTTCTAAAATATAATTTGAAAACATCCAGCATGTGTCTTTAATTTCAGTATAATGGATTCAAGACTGAGTATACAGGTTACAGGCATCAGAACTAGATAACAAAATTATCAGTCGTCACCATCATCATCTTCATGTTTTCTTTTTAACGCATTTGATGTTTCATTGGCAGTATTTTGTGATGATACCATATTGGTAATAAGGATGTGTTTGTATTCAATTAACAATGGATTAACTAGAATACTCTGAATTGCTGATGTTGCAGGAATTGGGCCTTACAGCAAGGAATTGTAAATCTGGTTTCTGTACTATAAACCTTTGCCCCATAAGAGTCACTGGAGTCCCTACTTTAGTTGAAACAAACATAGTTTGTGTGGGTTTTGTGCCTAGGGTGGGAATACTTGGTCTGCTAGTAACTGAACTAACACTTAATCATGAAAATGTTATTCTTGCAGTAGAAGTAGATGCCCCCCACTTTTTTGGTAAATATTTGAGCCTATAATTTAGAGCTGTTAAGCAATATCAATTAGGTGGCAATGTAGAACTGAATGGTTTGATAAATAGTAAAGGGGGTTGATTTCTTTGCTTTGCAATATCTAATAAAGTATCTTGGGGGAGAAGATGTAAATGGCTGGTCAGCTGGACACTGCATTGCCAATGGCACATCATTTGCATCAACTGTATCCTTCTAAGCATGGCTAGGACTTTAGCATCATCTAGAACTGTGGTCACATATTGGGAGGCAAACTTCAATATCTGGTTCATATTCTGAATAGCCATATCCGTGCATCTCTTGGCATGCTCCTGGGAGAAGACATCTTGTCGAACTCTGTGATTTCCCACCATCAAGCTTCTCAAGCTAAATCACCCACATTGTTGTATTTCCATCCTGATCTTGATGCAAGTTCTTTGCCTAGTGTGGTGTTTCCAACTCCTGGACTATCAGTGAGCAGAATGTTCAGAAACAACATAGTCCTGCATCTATACGAGTGCCTCAGCTCACTGCTCTGCAGTCCAGAGCACTACCAGGAGGAGTCGCAATGTCAAAAAAACTCCTTGAGATAATATAGGTATTTTCCTTTTATTGGTAAATTAAAAAAAAATACTGAGCTTCAAAAAGTGAAATGTGGTACAATAGCATAGATGAAGCTAAAACTCTGGGGAGCTAACTCTCCCCTCCTTTTCTCTGTGTGACAGCATATACACACAATCTCTCTCTTTCTCTCAAGAAAAAAAATAGAGAGATATCTCCACTTTATACAAACATATATGACCATCTTTTTGCTTCCTCTTCTATTTTAACTTTTATTTAATGGGTTGATAACACATTGAAGTTTTTGAAATAGATTATTCAGAACTGCTAAGTTTCCTTTTATAGAGAAGCTTATATAGTCACTTGATAAGTAATCTGTTTCACATTTGGGTCTCAAAAATAAAATTAAAAAAGTATTATCCTAACATGCATAGTTATTTTACTGAATGTCCTACTTTGCTTGAGATAGTATAGATTTATGCTGATAGTCCTAGGTGATGGTTATAGCATTCCTATTACATCCCAAAGTATCTTGGCTTGAAGGGTAAAGTGAATGGTTCAAAACTTCTTGAGAAAAAGGAGCATTGTAAGTGTCAATTGAAATTTAACCCAAACGAAAGCAAAATATATAACTAACCTGTGTTTTATGGATCAGAGGTCAACTAGAACATACACCAGAATGCAACTGCTGGAAAACAACTATTATTACAGTATATTGTGCTCTTATAAATAGAAAATGTAGGCTGAAAACAGTATTGATCTTTGTGTGCAAACACCGTAACCCTTTTTTGTGATTATTCTTCCTTCCAGAATGTTCAGTGACTTAACTTCTGGCCCTCATTCTGGGCAAAACAAGCACTCTTCCACTTTTAAGTTCAGTTTCTAGAATGGGATGATTTAAAGGAGTGAAAGGCCATATTTACTCTAGGAAACAAAATATTGTAAATATTATTTTTTCAATAAATAAGGAAAAAAATATAAACCTTTTGCTGGAAAATCTCTCCTACCATGAAAAAATTCCATAATAGTCCAAGTAACATGCAATTGACATTGTTTTCACTGAGATTTTCCCTTTAAATGATAACTAGTTTCCATGTATAGATATCATTATCGTGCAGTGGGAAAAAAAGACATGACAGCCTATTTGTTTTGCTTACTCTGGTTACTTTGCTTATTTTGGTTAGGTTTTTTCCCCCAGAAGCCAAGAGAATCTTTAGAATAAATGACCCAAATAGGAATAAAGGCAATAACAAACTGATACCTGTATATTGAAACTCTTTGGTTTTATTAGATATAAAGATAAGTAAAGAAAACAGTTGAGCAAAAAAAAAAAAAACAAAGTCTGAGTAATAGTGAGTGGACAATATGATTTTTTAAATAAATAAATCATAACAAAACCAAATCAGGCATTTCAGTGTAATTAAGACTGATATACATTTTCTGTCTTCAAAACATCATCCTATATTAGTAATAAAAATATTTACTAAGAAACATACCAAAAGTGAATAATAACCTACAAAAAGAGATTTTTTTTCTTTCCTCTAATAATTACATGATTGAAAAAAATATATGGATGGGTTGTAATTAAATATTTTTCCTCAAATTTTCCTGTGGTCCTTATTGGAATTTGTTTTCATCAATATTTCAAGTGAATTTTTACTGAATAAGAACTCAGTGTGTCTTTCATTTATGTCTTGAAGGTGTGTGGCTTTGAACAAATTACCTAATCACTAAAACTCTATACATTCTCAGTCTTTCTCTTTATGCCTTGTTTAAAATTAAACTTTATATTTTAATATAATTGTATATTTACATGGATGGAGTTGAGGTTTGTAAATATTTTCTCCCAGTCTATAGCCTGTGTTTTTATCCTCCATCTTTCTAAAAATTTTTATCTTACTGTGGGAAGAAGACTGTAACGGTTAATTTTATGTCAACTTGATGTGGTTAACAGATGCCTGGATAGCGGGTTACACATTGAATCTGGCTTCCCTGTGACAGCGTTTCTAGAAGAGGTTAACATCTGAATCTGTAGGTTGAGTAAAGAAGATCTATCATCAGCAATATGGGTGACTAACTGAATGAGGACCTAGATAGAGCCAAAAGGCAGAAGGGTTGCTTTCCCTCTCTTCTTGAGCTTGGACAACATCTTCTGTTCCTGGACACAGAAGTTTGTGGTTCTCAGACTTTGGGGCTAAGAAATTATTGTTTGCCTTCTTTTTCAGGCCTTCAGTGTAGGACTGAATTGTGCCACCAGATTTCCTGGTTCTTCAGCTTTCAGATGACACGCCTTGGAACTTCTTGGCCTCCATAATTGCCTAAGATGATTTCCCGAATAAATAATTCCTTATATATCTCTATATATTCTATTGTTTCTGTTTCTTTGAGAAGTTCTAATAGATTTAATGAGATTTACCCTATTAAAAAACATTATTCAATAAGTAACTGTTGACTTTAAGCACCAAGTTATAGATCTCTTGAGCCCATTCTTTTTTTATTTGTTCATTTTAGATATACATGACAGAGTATATTTTGACATATTTCACATACTTGGAGTATAACTTCCCATTCTTGTGGTTGTATATGATGTGGAGTTACACTGATCTTTGTATTCATAGATGAACATAAGTAAGTTATTTATGATTCATTCTACTGTCTTCTCATTTCCATATCTCCTCCCTTCTTCCCACTCCCCCTCTATCTAATCCAGTGAACATCCACTCCTCCTTCCCCTCCACCTATTAGGAGTCAGCATTTTCATATTAGAGAGAATATTTGGACTTTGGTTTTTGGATTGGCTTACTTCACTTAGCACGATAGTCTCTAGTTCATCCCATTTACCTACAAATTCCATAATTTTATTCTTCTTTATGGCTGAGTAATATTCCATTGTGTATATATACCAGATTTTCTTTATCCATTCATCTGTTGAAGAGCACCTAGGTTGGATCCATAGCTTAGCTACTTTGAATTAAACTGCTATAAATATTGATGTGGCCTTGTCACTGTAGTATGCTGATTTTAAGCCCTTTGGGCATCGACTGAGGAGTGGGATAACTGGGACAAATGGTGATGTTATTTTTTTCAGAGAAATATCCATACTGCTTTCCAGAGTGGTTGCACCAAATTTCAGTCCCACCAGAAATATATACCTTTTTCCCCACATCGTCGCCAACATTTATTATTGTTTGTATCCTTTTAATTGCCATTCTGACTGTAGTAAGAAGGAATCTTAGTTTAGTTTTAATTTGCATTTCTTTAGTTGCTAGGGATGTTGAACATTTTTCTGTGTATTTGTTAACCATTTGTATTTCTTCTTCTGTGAGGTGCCTGTTCAGTTTCATAGCCCATTTATTGACTGGGTTATTTGTTTGTTTGTTTTGGTGCTAAATTTTTTGAGTTCCACATATATCCTGGAGATTAAGGATCTATCTGAGGTGTAGGAGGCAAAGATTTTTGCCCATTCTGTAGCTCTCTGTTTGCATTCTTGATTGTTTCCTTTGCCATGAAGAAGCTTTTTAGTTTTATACCATTCCATGTATTGATTCTTGGTCTTACTTTTTGTGCTTTAAGAGTCTTGTTGAAGAATTTGGTTCCTAAACTGATATGATGGAGACTTGGGCCTACTTTTTCTACTAGTAGGCACAGGGTCTCTGGTCTAATGCCTAGGGTCTTGACCCACTTTGAGTTGAGTTTTGAGCAGGGTGAGAGATAGGAGTTCAATTTTATTATTTTGCTTCATATGGATTTCCAGCCTCCTGGCTCACTCTTGTGGCTGAGGATTGCTTTGGCTATCTGGGGAGTCTTATTTTTCTAAATGAATTTCATGACTTCTTTTTCTATTTCTATGAAGAATGTAATTGGAATTTTAATAGGAACTGTATTAAATCTGTATAGCACTTTTGGTAGTTTGGCCATTTTGACAATATTAAGTCTGCTATCAGAAAACATGGGAGATATTTCCATCTTCTAAAGCCTTCTTCAATTTCTTTCTTTAGAGTTCTGTAATTTTCATTATAGAGGTCTTTCATCTGTTTTGTTAGATTGATTCCCAAGTGTTTTTTTTTTAAATTTATTTTTCTTGAGGCTATTGTGGATGATTAGTTTTACTATTTTCTCTTTCAGTTCATTCATCACTTATGCATAGAAACAATTGATTTATTGGTGTTAATTTTATATTCTGCTACTTTGCTGAATTTGTTTATGAGTCGAGAAATTTTCAGGTAGATGTTTTAGGGGTCTTCTATAGAATATTGTCATCAGCAAAAAAGGATACTTTGAGTTCTTCTTTTCCTATTTGTATCCCTTTAATTTCTAATTGCTCTGGCTAGAGTTTTCAGGACTCTGTTGAATAGAAGTGATGATAGAGAGCATCCTTGTCTTGTTCCAGTTTTGAAAGGGAATGCTTTCAATTTTTCTCCATTTAGAATGGTATTGGCCTTGGGTTTAGTATCTTTACAATGTTGAGGTATGTTCCTAGTATCCCTAGTTTTTCTAGTGTTTTGAACATGAATATTGTATTTTGTCAAACGATTTTTCTGCATTTATTGAGATAATCATATGATTCTTGTCTTTAAGTCTATTGATGTGGAGTATTATGCTATTGATTTCTATATGTTGAACCAACCTTGTATTTCTTGGATGAACCCCACTTGATTATGGTGTACTATCTTTTTAAAGTTTTTGGATGCAATTTGCCATGATTTTATTATGAAATTTTGCATCTGTGTTCATCAGGGATATTGGTCTAAAGTTTTCTTTCCTTAATGTATCTTTGTCTGGTTTTGGTATCAGGGTGATACTGCCTTCATAGAATGAGTTTGGAAGAGTGGCCTTTTTTTCTATTTCATAGGATAATTTGAGGTGGATTGGTGTTAATTCTTCTTTGAAGGTCTTGTAGAACTCAGCTGAGAATCTGTCTGGTCCTGGGCCTTTCTTTGTTGGTAGGTCTTTAATGGCATCTTCAATTTCAGTGCTTGAAATTGATCTGTTTAAATTTTCTATGTCCTCCTGATTCAATTTAGGTAGGTCATATATCTTTAGAAATTTGTTGATGTCTTCATGATTTTTCAATTTAATTATAGTATAAGTTTTCAAAATAGTCTGATCATCGTCTACATTTCAGTAGTGTCTGTTGTGACATTTCATTTTTCATCATGAATTTTAGTAAGTTGAGTTTTCTCTTTCTTTCTTTTTATTAGCTTGACTAAGGTTTATAAAATTAATGAGCTTTCCTCTTAGAACTGCCTTCATATTTTCCCAGAGATTTTTATATGTTTTGTCAGTGTTCTCATTATCCATTGGTCTTTCAATAGTATATTATTATTAGTAGTAGTAGTAGTAGTAGTAGTTGTAGTAGTATGGAGGATTGAATTCAGGGGCACTCAATCACTAAGCCACATCACCAGCCCTCTTTTGTATTTTATTTAGAGACAGGATCTTATCGAGTTGCTTACTGCCTTGCTGTTGTTGAGGCTGGCTTTGAACCCACAATCCTCTTGTCTCAGCCTCCCCCCCCCCCACCGAGCCACTGGGATTACAGGCATGTGCCACTGCACCTGGCACAATAGTGTATTATTTAATCTACAGGTGTTACAATAACTTCTCCTATTTTTAATTTCATCATTTATTTCTAATTTCACTTCACTATAATCTGATAGAATGCAAAGTATTATTTTTTTGTATTTGCTAAGAGTTGCTGTGTTAACTAAGATACAGTCTATTTTAGAAATGGATCTGTGTGCTGCTGAGAAGAAAGTGTATTCAGTCTTTGATGGATAAAATATTCTAAATATGTCAATTATTTCTAAATAATTATATTTAGAATTAATTATATTTATAAAATTAATTGTATTTTTTTAGCTTTCTAGCTTCTTTATTTAGTTTTTGTTTGGAGGATTTACCCATTGTTTAGGAGGTATGTGAAAGTCGCCCAGTATTACTGTCTATTTGATTCTTGAAGTTGAGAAGGGTTTGTTTAATGTACGTAGATGCTCCTTTGTTTGGGGCGTAAATATTAATGATTATTATATCTTGCTGATGTATAATTCCCTTAAGCAGTATGCAATGACCTTCTTTGCCCTTTTTGATTAACTTTGAAGTTCACTTTTATCTTATATGAAGATAGAAACTCCTGTTTGTTTAAGAGATCCATGTGAATGACATGTTTTTTCCAATATTTTTACCTTCATTCTATGTGTTTGTCTTTGCCTATGAGGTGAGTTTCTTGGAAATAGCATATTGTTGCTGGTTTTTTTTTAATCCAATCTGCCAGTATGTGTCTTGTTTGATGAGTTTAGGTGATTTCTACAATGTTATTATTGAGAAATGATTTTTTTATTCCTTGTCATTTTGATTTATTTCTTATTTTTAATTTGAATAATTTTCTCCTTCATTTGTCCATTATTTCTAGTGTAGTTCCTCCCTTTACTGGTTTTCACTTTATTTTTCATCTTCATGAAATATTTCATTGAGTCTCTTTTGTTGTGAATTGTTTTAATATTTGTTTAAAGGTTTTTACTTCATTGTTAATTCTGAAGCTTAATTTTGCTGGATATAGTATTCTTGGCTGGCATCCATTTTCTTTCAGAGGTTGGTATATGTTATTTGAAGAACTCCTAGCTTTGAGGGTCTGGTTGAGCTATCACTTGAGATCCAAATTGATTTCTAAGTGTGAGCTATCATTTTTGTCTAGAAGCCTTTAAAATTCCATCCTTTTGCATGTTAGGCATTTTCTTGACAATGTGCCTCGGTGTGGGTCTGTTGTAATTTTGTATACTTTGTGTCCTGTATGCCTCCTGTATTTGATTTTCCATTTCATTTTTTAGGTTTGAGAAATTTCCTGATATTATTTCATTGAAAAAATTGTACATTCCTTTGGGATTTATCTCTGAGCCTTCATCTATTCTGATACATCATAAATGTATCAGTTTATTGCATATTTCTTGGAAGTTCTGTTCATTGTCTCTTAACATCTTTTATCTATGGTCAACATTATTTTTAAGATTACGTATTTTGTCCTCATAGTCTGAAACTTTTTCCAGTGGACCAGTCTGTTGCTGATGCTTTCCATTGAATTTTTAATTTGGTTTATGGATTCCTTCATCTTGAGGTTTTCTGCTTGATTTTTTTTTCCCAGAATCTCTATCTCTTTAGTGAAGGGATCTTTCATTTCCTGTATTTTTTTTTCTGATTTTACTCCTGACATTGTCCTTTACCTTGCAATTCAGTTTATATATATTATAAACTCCTCCACTTACATTTCTTCCACTGTGGTATCAGCAGATTCTGTTATTGAAATATCTTAGTTTGTTTGGGGTTATTTGTCCCCCTGTTTTTTCATGTTGTTTATGTATTTATTCATCTAACCATTGGATCTGAGGCAGTAGAGTTTCTATCCTGTGGACTTCTAGTGTCCCTGTAGGTTTCCAGTACATCACCATTTAAGGGGCGAACAAATAATAACTAATTCATACAATTTATAAAGCATTAAACCAAATAGTTTCTGCTATGATGACTGCAATGTTAACTGTCACAATAAACAGAAATGATATGATCAGTTGTTGCTTATAATAAAAACCGCAAGTTTGCAAGAGTGTTTACATTTTCAAACGGTAGACAGAGAACAGAAGTGATATAGCATGTGATGATTATGATGGAGGAGGAGAGAAGACAGAAGTAGGAGATTAAAGGAAGAGTGAAAGAGAACAATAGAGATTGGTTCTTAGCAGAAGAAAAGAGAGAATCAAGGGAAATGGGTAGAAAAAAAAATACATGTATATATATAAAAACAAAAATTTAAAAAAATGAAAATGAAAATAAAAGAATACAAAACAAAACTAAAATACACTAATTAAACATCCTACTTCTCTCTCTCTCTCTCTCTCTCTCACACACACACACACACACACACACACACACACACACACACTAATCCATGTAAAATAACTGGCTTCAAAAATGCTAGAGATGAAAAGAAAAAAAATTAGGAAACTGTACAAATGTCCATATACGATTAAGCTCACAAACAGTGAAAAAGATTGGAAAAAAAATCTTGAGGAGAAGTTAAAGAATTTTTTTCCATTGTCATTCAAAATATTCTCAGCTTCTCTTCTCAGCAGTTTAAGGTGGGGTCTTCTGAAGTGTGATGCTCCATCCTCTGGATTGCTGGCGTAAGAGAGGTAATCCTGTAAGCTCAAGTGGGCTCCAAGGTCTTTGCTGAATGCTAATTGGTCTGGAGATTTTAAATCAGTGTACCTCCAGCGCCTAGTAGTTGCTGGTCCATTCTGGAAGACTTTACCCCGAGGATCTCCCCTGGGTTCCACTCATGTGATGTGGAAGCCCATTCCTAGTTCCCTGTGTCACCTGTAGACCTCACATTTCCTTGTCTTGGGTTCAGTCTCTAAACAATTTCTCCCACCCCACCCTTCCAAGTTCCTGGCCAGAACATCTTTCCCAGCAGGTTCTTCAAGCAGTGGGATTGGAGAGGGAGGGGTAGAGCTGGGTGGGTTTCCTCAACTAGTTGCCTCTGTGTAGACCTCTCTCAATGTTTGAGTTTTTTTCCTAGTCACTTAAGCACACTCTGTGTTGTGCAGCATGTGGTTACTAGGCCTGTATTTCAAGCCAAACTTAGGTTGGAGAGGAATTGGCTTTCTCAGTTGCGGGGTCTCCTCCTTATAGCTGCAAAATGGTTCTCTCCTTTGTCCTCCACAAGCCACCTGGAGATATGGTGGCTTCTTTTCCCACACACGGACATTGTTCAGTGGATCCTTCAGGTTTGTGGGGCAATGTCCTTTGTCTCTGAAGGTTCCATACCCAGGCTTGCCTCGACCTCCAAACATGCGGGTTGCTTTAATTCCCTTATGCCTCCACTTTGCTCACAGAGGGACCACTCTGGTTGGAGCTTTCTGCTTAGCTGTGGCAGGGCTGTGCCTCTGGGGATTTTTTTCTTTATTTTATTATATCTGACCTCCTGTGTTCTTAGTCTGCTTTGAATGTTCAGTATTAGGTTCTAGTAAAGTTCCCCCAACATACCTTTTTATTTTATTTTTTTGGTTCACCCACATTGTGGTACTTGTCTGCTTTTCTGATTTCACACCACAGAGAAGCCAGGAACAAGACTTCCTCTATTCTCCCAACTTCTGGCATATCCCATTCTTCTTGATTAGCTGATATTTTATGTGTGTTGATTAGTGAATTCAAATTTCTTCCCCTCACCCCTGCCTTTGGCAACCGATATTTCAGTGTTTGATGTTGTGACTGTGTCTAGTTTAGATATGTCATATAAGTAGAATCCTGCAGTGTATACCTTCCTGTAACAGGTTTATTCTAGCATAATGTCCTCCTGTTTCACCCATGATGTTAAATATTGCAGAATTTCCTTTTTAAAGACAGATTATTATGTTTAAAATTTCAATATCACATTTTTAAAAATCTACTTATCTGTCGGTGGATCTTTAGTTTATTTTCACATCTTGGCTATTGTGAAAGTAAATAATCATGAGAGTGCTAATGTTTTCTTGATTTCATAATCTCAGTGTTTTTGATAAATAGCTTTAAGTGGGATTGCTAGGTATATATGGTTCTGTTTTTAATTTTGTAAATTTTACCATCTTTCAACCCCATCAATAAAGTACAAAGGTTCCAATTCTACAAATCTTTGCCAACACTCCTTGTCTTTTTTTTTTTTAATATAATAGCCATAGTGAAAGGTGTGAAGTAATATTTTATTATGGTTTTGATTTTCTCTTGCCTGATGGCTTGTGCTGATAAACATTTTTCTCATATACCTATTGGTCATTTGTATATCTTTCTAAAAATGTTTATTCAAGTCCTTATTCCATTTTTAACTCATGTTATTAGGTATTTTTGCCGTATGGTTTTTTGAATTTCTCGTATAGAATTAGGCTCCTTATTAGACACGTGGTTTGCAGATATTTTCTCCCATTCCATAGATTGCCTTTTCATTCTGTTGCTTGTTTGATTTTCTGTGCAGAAACTTTTTAGTATAATATAGTACCACTTATTATGTTGTTGTTGACTGTGCTTTTGGTGTTATATTTATGGAATTATGCCAAGAAAAATGTCATGAGGATTTTTTCAATCGATTTACAGTTTCAGCTCTTACTTTTAAGTCTTTAATCCATTTTTAGCTTTAGAGGTGTGTGTGTGGGGGGGTTGTAAGAGAAGTATCAAATTTCATTTTGTTTGTACACTGATCTCCAATTTTTCCAACAAATATCTGATGTTATTTGTCAAAGTGATTATTCTACACTCACTGTATATTCTTGGTACCCTTGTTAAATAAAGAGTTGAACATAGGGGTATGGATTTATTTTGGAGCATAAGAAGGCAATTAATTTTTGTATGCTGACTTTGTCTCTGGCAAATTTATTAGTTTATAAGTTCTATTAATTTTTAACTGATTCTTTGGGGGTTTATGTATATAAGTTCATGTTATTGCAAGCAGAGTTGATTATTATTATGAATTATTATATGGCAATAAATTGGATACCCTAGAAGAAATAAATAATAAGTCATATAATTTCAACATTTTTGTAGATTTTCCAGTATATTTCTTCTGTCGTTGTTTTCTAGTTTATTGTGGTTTGCAGAGATACTTGGTATTATTTAATCTTCCTAAGTTTGATAAGACTGTGGCCTAAATGTGATCTATGATGAGAAAGTTCTGCATGCACTTGAGTACAATGTAGATTTTACTGCTACTGAGTGGACTGTTTCGTATGTCTAGATCCACTGGGTCTGTACTGTTGTTCAGTTCCTCTGTTTTCTTGGTGGTCTTCTGTTTGGATGTTTTATCTATTATTGAAATGGAGTAATGGAGTCTTCTACTATTATTGCATTGCTATTTATTTTTCCTTTTAGTTTTTTCAAATGTTTGTCCTATATGTGTAGGAGCACTGATGTTAGATACATATATAATTATAAGTGTTATATCTTCCTAGTATATTGATGGATTATCTTTACATAATGCCCTTTGTCTCCTGTGACAGTTTTCGACTTTAGGTTTCTTTTGTCCTAAGTATAGTTATTTCTACTCTATTTTTGTTATCATTTGCATGTTATCATTTGCATCTTTTTCTATACCTTCACTTTTAGTCTGTGGCTGTTAAATCTATATGTGTCCTTGAATCTTGAGTGACTTTCTCATAGACAGCATAGAGATGGGTCTAACATTTTTTTAAATGATTGAACCAATATGTATCTTTTTGTTCATTATATTAAAGTAATTATAGATAGAGAAGGCCTTTAAGTGTTCTTTAAATCAGATTACCAACTAACTTTTATGAAAGCCTGGAGTTTGGGATATCCCCCCCCCCAATTTAATGTAGTATGTGTGTGAAAAATCTCCATTTTAAAGAAATCTCTGACTTTTGTTTATGATGACATAGCTCTCATGTACCTGTGTAAAGGTAGATTACATTAAGGTTTATGATAAACCTTCAAGGCCGGGCACAATAGCGCATGCCTATAGTCCCAGCAGTTCCAGAGGCTTAGACAGGAGAATTGTGAGTTCAAAGCCAGCCTTAACAAAAGCAAGGCACTAAGTAACTCAGTGAAAACCTATCTCAAAATAAAAAAAGTACAAAATAGGGCTGGGGATGTGGCTCAGTGGTCAAGTGCCCCGGAGTTCAATCTCTGATATCCAAATCAATAAATAAACAAAACTTCAAGCCAATGTTTCTGTATATTATATATTTGTTTGTTTGTTTTTACCATTTGTTTCTAAAGAAAAAGTGTTAAAAGGAAAATCCCAATATTTGGGAATGATATCACCACTAATTTAAGTATAATCTGTGATCTGTGTCTTTTTTTTTTTTTTTTTTTTTTGTGTGTGTGTGTGTGTGTGTGTGTGTGTGTGTGTGGTATTGGTGCTGAGTAGAGCTACCAAGAACTATAAAATATGTTAGTTAAGAAATTTTACGTAACTTCTTTCTACACCAAAGTATTCTTGAAATGTAATTTTTGACCCTGACTCTGTGATAATGTCTTACTTCTTCTGTTGTTAAATATCCTCATTTTATGGAAACTTTTGTACTCACATTATAGAGAAGAACTTTTTTTTTTTTTTTTCCAAGACTCTCTTTTGAAGCTCTTCTGCATGACTCCTCACTTGAGGGCAAAAAGCCAACATTAGAGAACAGTGTTGCTGTGTTTTTGGGTGTGTGGTGAAGTCCAGTCCATTACCACATGCTGAGCTCATTACTCAAGACACAGTACTCTACATCTGTGTTTAACTGCCTTTTCTCTTCTGATGGTGCCAGCCAAATGCCCATTACCTCTGCCTACTTTGAAAGAAACAAGCAAGAAAAACCCTTGGACTGTAAATACAAGTATACATCAATGTTATAAAAAAGTACAATGGAGCCGGTATTTTCTGGTGCTGTGAACAAATGTTTTATTTAAATCCAAAAATAATGCTGTAAATTATTTCCAACTTACTGAATTCAGTTTGTTGTCCCTTCCCTCTGCTGTTGCTTCAGGTCTGTATGCCCTAGTTATCCTTCTTTATGCCTGCTCTTTCTGGGGTATGGCCCCCCTCTCATGATCCATATTCATGATATCATGTACTATCCTCCTACCCCAAGTCAGCGTCAGCTGTGGGAAGGCTGAATTGTCAGTGTGTGATGAAAAATATGAATGAAATTCTATGACTTTTTATCTGACTTTCTCTAAGGGCCATTAAATTGCCACTGAGCCCTGTTCTGACTCCTAGAAACAAGACAAATTTCAGGCAGGGGAGAATTTAACTTTAATCCATTCTACTGGGAATCCCTAACCTACTTTCAGTCCATGGTGAATTTGGTCACTTGTCTGATCAACGGTGCTTCTGGTTTTTCCACTCTGATTCCATGTTTTTTTGGTGACCTACCACACTTCACGTTTTCTCAAGGGAAGTTTCTGCCTTGCGTCTTTAGTTGCTTTGCTCTTCCTTGCTGTGAAGTGGGGCTCTGGCTGGTATATGGGGATCTTACTTCTCTGCAGGTACCATTTACTTCTGATGTTGGATTTCCTATTGTCATCATCTGTTACCTTTGTATACAAAGGCTTCACTAAACTGTTTGTTATTTGTCACTGGTTAGTCAATCTAGTTGGGTCACAGTCACATTCCTTGCACCTTGTTCTTCCCAGAGTATCTGCTGAAATGATGCGTACCGGAGCTGGTTACCTTCTGAAGCCTGGCTAAGTACACTTCAACCTCCCTGTTCATGACTCTAGGTTCTCCATGTAGAGTCATGGAGAACTCTGGAAAGGCTCTGTTCTGAAAGGCTGTGTTTTGAATCTTGTCCATCAGAGGAGACATCTGTTTTCTACTCACATGGGTTGTCCACTCAGATTTGTACAATTTTCTTATGTTTATAATTGTGTCATGGAGACTGTTAGAAACCCTAAACTGCTCTTCTTACCCTAAGATTCAGATGACAATTATTTGAGTAGCTTTCTCTGATTTGTTACCATCTCAGCACTAATATTTCTTGAATGTAAATGAAATTTATTATGTAATTTTATCATCTAAATTGATTTATTTTTTTGGCAATGGAAAAGCAGAAGGATAAAAATACTCATTTGCTTCATGTTATTTTACCATAGCTTGTTAGCTATAAAAAGCTCATGCAAAATCAGAAATGAAAGTGTGCAACTGTATGTTTTTTGATGGAGCAGAATTAGAAAAACAAAAATTACAGCTGAAAATAACGTGTAGTGATAGGGGAAAGGAAGCATTAGGTTAATTCTTGAAAACATGAAAAATATTTTAAATAGCAACAATTAATAACAAAACAATTGGATGATTTAGAAGGCTGATTGTAATTTATAAATGATGTAAATACATTATGAAGACTCCATTGTACATGTTCACTTGTCCAGAGATTACAGTCTTATGATTCTCAACTCTTGTGAAGTCTTATTTCCTTGACTTTTCTCACTGTAAATCTCTGTTCTGGGGGTTGGGGAGATTCGGTTAGAACTTTGGGAGGTCCTTAATGACACTATTTCTCATAAAAATCATATTCTTCTAACTCAAAATTGCAGTATCTCATATTATCCCAATCCTCTCAATATCTCAAGATATGGACACTACTGCAGGACACTACTGCAGTTTGAAATATTTATATTTGTATTAAAATGAAATTCATAGTTTTTCATTGAAATTGTATTGTCTTGTAATTTGCTAATTTGTTTACTCAATTCTTTCATGTTAATTTCTTTGAAAGAAATTCAAGAAGCAGGAAAAAGGGACATGGTTTTATTCTCCATGTTATCCTCACTGTTAAATATATGTCAGAATATCACTTGGGACGAATAGAGTATTAGCAGGTAGAGAAATATATGTTCTCATTCCATTATAAAATTGAGAGAAGTGAACTTTGAATAGTCTCTTCTAGCAGAGTTGTTTTTACCTGTAATGTGTGTGGCCTAGGATGTTGTCTTACATTTGCTTTGAAACATTATGGAATAAATTGATTTTTTGCAAGCCATGTTGAGGATTAAAAATTATACATAATATTATTTCTATGGTGACCTCTGTAGTGATTTTCAGGCAAATGAGTGCCAAATAATCCATGGAATGCAACTTTTTTCATAATTGAAGTTATCAGACGAAATCTAGTTGGGAAATAAAAACCCGGAGATTTAAGATAAGGAATTGGTTACAGAAATATTGGAAGGGCTAGAGAAGTAAACAGGAGGGGTGGTGTGGGACTTGAACAGTTAAAAATGGCACTGAGAAGAAAAGAGGTGTTATCCAGAGATCAGGAAGCTGAGGTTGTTTCTAGGCTAGAACTCAAATTCACATCCACTGCTAATCTACTAGAAATGACATTATTTCCTGCCATGGCTCCACTTATAGAACCTAACCAAGAGTTACCTGGAAAGCATTTCTTGGAAATGTAGTTTGCAAACTTTTAGCCTTCTGAGATCTAGAGAAAGCCTAAAAAAATAGAAACTGGAGCCAACAACCTGGGGATTCAGCATATAATCATGATTACTAGATCTTTTTCCCACATTTGGAATCATTTTATTAGGGTGCTTTTAATTTTTCCATGTGCATATGGATTTTGGATATGTTCGGAAGATGGACTGTTTATTATAGAGATGCTATTGAGCAGACAAAATATTATATACACATAGTAGTAGGTCTAACTAATGCAATATTCTGATATTAAATGTAATAAATTATCCCAGATACCCTAACTTGAATATACTACTTCACTTCTGTAGTGTTCATGTATAATAATTTATTCTTCTAAAAGACTTCTTAGGAAAGTCTATATATACAACTGGTAATGGAACCACCTAAAGTAACTGTTTGAGGGGGCTGGGGTTGTGGCTCAGTGGTAGAGTGCTTGCCTAGCATGTGTGAGGCCCTGGGTTCGATCCTCAGCACCACATATAAATAAATAAAATAAAGCTAGAGTAACAGTTTGAAAAAAATTGAAAACATTCAATAAGTTTACTGATGGCTACTATATATGAGGAATTTAGTGTTTCTGTGTATGTATGCATATGAGACAGAGAGCAAAGAAGATATTCAAACAAAAGCAAAGAATTTTCAATTCATACTACGTTTAATCTACAGAATGGATAAAAGTTTGTATCACAGCTAAGCCACATTTTTTTTTCTAGAATCTGAGACCATTATTTCCTTCATATGCATTCTGGTGAAGTTGTCAATGAGTAACAGGGATCACACCCTGCCCAATCACCAGCTAACCCCATGCCACAGTAGCAGAACAAGTGGTTAAGGAGTCATATCTTGTTCTGTCACGAGATCTGTTCCTCACTGAGGTTTGCCCAGAGAATATGCTGGCAGGCTGCTCTCAATTATTTTTTCCCCAATTATTCTCTATTCTGTATAATAAAAGGTTATTTCATAAAATTCTTAATATTATAACGATTGTACTTGTATAAGTTACCTAAACCATTACAGTGATTTCCTATGAAATGATACCCAAGATTTTAATTCATCATTTATTATTCATGAAGACATTGAAATTATTGGATTCTTTGATTATTCATTTAGTATAAATTAATAGAACCTGGAAATTAGATGTCAAAATTTGCACTGGCCTCAACAGCCAAGAATTCTGTCCCAATTTTACCTTGTATAGGGCCTGATTACAGTGAGACTGATTAGATCCAAGTAGGACATTTATTATTAGCTTCCAAAATACTAACTTGGTTGCTATCTTCATTTCCAGGTAATTTCTTGGCCTAATTTATGGACAAGGTTTAGTTTTCTGACTTTGGATGAAAGTTTGTCACTGAATAGAAGAACTGACGAGGATGGGAAGATAGGCAGGTATCTCAGATGTGAGAAAGACAGGAGTTTTAATGGAACCAAATTGGCTCCTGCCAGAAAAACCAAACCAAACCAAATCAAGAACAGCAACAAGAAAAAAACCCCACAATTTCATGGGTTTTTTTTCCCCTGTCTTCTTCCCCATCCCCTTGCTTCCTGTATCATAGGATTGTTTGTAAGAGTATAGAAATCCAGTTGCCTAAATATGAATCTTGTATGGATAAGGAGTGTGAAGCTTGGCTAGCACAATTCCCAGTCTCTCACCCATAAAACTGTGGGCTTTTTGCTGCATTCACTTTCTCCTCTAGAAAGCCCAGTCAAAACTGATAACCCTGGCACTCTGTGCCTTATGCCACATTTATCTATAAAACACACAGTATAGCACAGATTTTCTAATGAAGGTTAAGTGAATTAATACTTGCAAAATGCTTAGAATAGTGAGAGGCAAAATGTGAGCATTCTACCAATATCAACTCATTTTTACTATGCGCTTTTGCTTCTTTCACTTTGTTCACCAGTTATGAATTGCATCATCTTCCCAAGGTTGTCTTTTTAGGTCTTCTACCAGCTTAAATTGAATTTAATGAAATTTCCTTTATGAAATAACTGCAGGTGGTCCATGGCCTGCTCTATCTCCACAAACCTTGAATGATATAACACTCAGTCAAAAGAATGATGACCGAGGTATATTTTACTTTTAAAAAAAATGACTCCAATCCATTCATCTGTTGATGGGCATCTAGATTGGCTCTATAGCTTGGCTATTGTGAACTGTGCTGCTGTAAACATGGATGTGGCTGTGTCTCTGTAGTATGCTGATTTTAATTCCTTGGGATATATAATGAGGAGTGGGATAATTGGGTCAAACTAGATTCCTAGTTTCAATAGGAATCTCCATACTGCTTTCCCGAGTGGTTATACTGATTTGCATTCCCACCAACACAACACTTAAAAGTTAATTAGGTGGTTGTAATTATAGTAAGTAGAATACTGAAACTTGAATGGTAAATCCATTTGTGTTTTTCTATACATATGAGTGCACACACACCATATCAAATAAAGATTAATTCAATACTTCTCAAGCCTTTGAAGAACAATTCTAACAGTGTTTTTCTGAATTTGGAAAATTACTCTAAATATTTTTTGATAGAGCTTCTTGAGAAAAATGTGAGCAAAAATTGTTCTATAATGAAGAACTTTGTGTAATAACTTCTGAGATTTTGATGACACTGAAATTGTCATAATTTGCTGAAATTAGGTTTTCTGATTTGTAAGAAACAGCTTTAAATCAAAAGCTATAGAAGTTTCTACATGTGTTACCACCCCAACTCTTTAGTCTTTAGTGATATCTATGACTTAGTGCTGGGGATCCTTTGGACACAATAGAATATGATTATTACTCTATTTTTTTGAGAGAGTCAAGTAATAATCATTTAATAGCAAGCATTATCATTATGCTCATATATATCATTATATATATATATATAATGAAACACTGATTCTTACTGAGTATATATTATTTACTGAAGCACTCACATGATTATATTTAGTGAAATAATCAAGTGTGTTAGTAAATAACATATGTTTCTAGGAATAAAAGAGGTAATTTTGAAGATGTCTTAATATTATGCCCAATAACTTTATTAGAATTAGAGAACCATATACATGGAAAGAGAAAATGAAATATTTTCATTGGAAAGGTGAAGATATTTTCACCTTTACCTTTCTAAAGAGGAAGTGTCTTTTTGGGGAATTTTAAAAAGAGCAAAAATTTCTTTTAAAAGGTGAAAAAACTTCCCACACTTTAACAATATTTTAAAAACGAGGCAATAAGTAATATAATAACTATTTATTTAAATATGTATTATCTATTCAAAAATAGATTCATTATTCAGAAGAGCAATTGCCTATCATTATGTCTCAGCTTATAGCCCAAATTACTAATATGTCTAGAGCAAGAGCTGTATTTGGAAAGCCAGGGAAATCTCTGAAGGATGCAGTCTCAGTATGTGGTAAATATTAGAGGCTCAAATGTGGTTTTAAATGTGAACACATTTGGTAAATGGTAGATGGTCATATTAGCAAATCCCAGAATAGGTTTTGTTTTATGGAGGTGCTAATAGAGGTTATTCCAAGAAGATTTTGTGATTTTTATCAGCCAGGAAACAGAAATCAACGTTTTAGGAATTTTCTTATGACATTGTATAGTTTCTGAATTTACACATAGGCAATGTTTAGATCACATTCTTTACCATTTATTTTTTCTTTAACTATGAAACTTGTTTTCATGAGGCTTCTCATGACTACTCTCCACAGGAGGAGACTTTGAAGTGAAATGTGTTATTGTTATTGTAAAAGTAGAACTAAGAAACACAGTTCTTTCCAAGTGGGTGTTGATCATGTTTTTCTCCTCACAAAGCACTTTGATTCATACATACAACATTGTAGAAATCACCTTTTAACACATTAATGCTTCTACTCAGAGATTCTACAGCTTATTTAAATATTAGTTAAGTTAATTATGGAAATACTATATATCACTATGAGGGCAGAATGAAAAGAATGCTTTATAAATGTTTGAAAACTTGTGAAGGAATTCAATTTCATAACATTTTTTCTTAGGTAAGAAAATGTTATGATTTAGATATGAGGTATCCCCAAAAAGTTCACAGGTAAGACAATGCAAAAAGGTTTGGAGGAGAAATAATTGGGTTATAGCCTTAAACTTATCAGTGGAATAATCCCTGTTAGGAGTTGTAACTGGAGGCAGGTGGGGGTGTGGCTGGCGAAAGTGGTTCAGTGTGGTATATATTTTGTATCTGGAAAGTAGAGTCTTTCTTTCTCTTCTTTCTGATCATCATGTGAGCTGCTTCCTTCCACCACACGCATCAGCCATGATTTTCTGCCTCACCTCAAGCTCCGAGGAATGGAGCCTGCTGTATGTGAATTGAGACCTCTGAAACTGTGAGCCTCCAGATAAACTCTTCCTCCCCTACAGTTGTTCTGGTTGGGACCTTCTGTCACAGTGAAAAAAAAAATTCATAAGATATTTAAAACATCATTCTAAATGACAAGAAGAACATTTTGTTAAACTTATAACCCTTCTCATTGGCATGGCAAATGCACCACAAATATTTCTACTTATATCCCACTGACCACGAGACAGCATAGTTTACATTTACAATCATGTGAATGCAATTATCTACATTCTCTATTGGAGTGACAGGAAGAATGGTTCGTTATATAATTAAACAAAATATTTCCCACATATCCATTGTGTTCTTAGGAAACCAAAAGCAGAATTTAGCACTCCTAATCTTATGCATCATGTTTTATTTATTAAATAAGTATATTGGATTTGTTACTTTATAGGTTGTACACTTGTATGTGACTCCAAAGAGCAACAAAAATATTGCTAAAAGCACTTCAAGTATATTTTGACAAGTATATTTTGTATATTGATGATGCTAGTGCCTCTGTTTTCTTTATGATATTTTAGATGTGAAAAGCATTGAAGGAAGACAGCTCAAAACATAAGAAAGCAGGGACATTGGTCATTCAGAGCTACAGTCGATTAAATCCATGTGGATCAACACAGTGGTCCAGCTGGACTCCCTCCACCCCACAGTCTCAATGAGTAGCCTTTTATATCCTGGAATTGAGTTTATTATAATAATAATTCATTTTATTACAATGGCTACATTATTTTTTATAATAATTACTATATTGGCAAAAAAATGATAGCCTATGGAAAGCAAATACACAAAAGCCTTAGTTGAGGGTATACATATCTGCATTAAATCCTAATCTTGCCAACATCATAAATTTAGCTCTGTATCAAATCCAAGGCTCTCAGTCTTCCCTCTTTGGTTCCCTTTGATGTCTGATTCACCATACAGTCATACAGCTGCAATACTCTTGGTAGCAAGGATATTTCCTTACATATGTTTAGAAAGTTGTGTTTATTTTGAAGATGTAAGACATGAAGTTGGGAATGAGACAAAATCAAAGCAAAACAGATGAATCAGAAGACATTGTTTGTTTTCCTTAAGATTTTAACCTTGCTAAATAACAAAATAAATCCCAGCATAGCAACAGGACCTCTGTGGGATTTAGTGGGGATGACACTCTGTTTGTAAACTGTGGCAACTGCCCTAACAAGAAAGCACAGTAATATGCTAAGCCAGATGCCCTTCAACATCTGAACTAATTTACTCTGTGTAGCAGAGAAACAAGAGGAAAGAAGCCAGTTCACAAAGTAAATCTGAGAAAACCTAGGAACAATGGCCATTCAGCAAATAGGGAGACTCAAGCTGCTATGTTAAATCATTTTCTATCAATATATGAAATCTAAGATAAGCAGGAGACTGGGAAAGAAAAAGAAAATGAATGAGGTAGAATGGTTTCTTATAGATGTTATGTTGAAAAAGTCTGTCATCCTGAATACCCAGTGAGTACTCTCTTTCCTGGGTACCAACTTTATAACTTGTGATAAAAGTTATAAAGTACTTGGATTTTACAAATGTTTAAAAGAAAGTCTTTGAAGCATAAATGAAATTATAAAGGAGAATTGAAAGAAAAGAACAAAACCAATATATGGTCTTATTAAACTAGTTTGGATAGATTTTGGTTAAAAAAATACACAGACACACATATATACATATATATATTTGTCTATCTTTGGTATAATATTAATACAGCTAATGCATATATTTACTATTAATGTTGCATTATTAATAAATTTTACTTCTGGAACTTGAGACATTTGCATCAAATGTGCAGAAAAAATTGGTCTTGCTTGATTCTGCTTTATGGCTTTCTGTTGTTATGATATCTTATTTTGCTTATTTTCTTCTGTACTAAAACTTGGGAGGGTAACAGTGGGAGTAGATCTTTACCTCCTATACTAGGATAGAAAACCACTAACCTTCTGTATAGAGCAAAATCTATCAACTTAATAGTTTGAAATGCAGTAGAAAATAGGCCCAGGGGAGTCCAAGGGAAAAGGTGAATGAGCGAGCTAGAATCTATATCAGAGTTTTGCTTTGTCCTTGGCTTTCCCTTTTTCTGCCACAGTTAATACCAGGCTGCCTCCAAGAGGTGAATCCATCTGCTTCTTAAGCTCTTGGCCATGTAGAGACTAGAACTCTCACTTTTGGTTCTTCTAATTGCTGCTGAGAAAGGCTAGCACTTCTTAAAAAAAAAAAATTGTGAGCTTCCATAAGAAAACCAAACTTGGAGACATTGAAAAACATGACACATTTCATCTTATGAAGTAAGAGTTATGAATTACTAGCTAATTGTGTTCAGATAGCTGTGTAAATTTATTCTTACCTTGACTGAAACTGTACTCTCCTGTGAACTGTCTTTTCCTGGATGATAAGCATATTTGGTCCCAGAATATGAGATAATCTCTCAGACATCTTCACACTTTTACTCACACAGAGAGTTGCTTACTCTGCTGCTTAGCAAATATTTATCCTAATTTCTTTTTAAATTTCTCTCAGACGGCTAATTAAGGATAATTGTATAATAAGCACTAGAAATATATCAGTTAAACCAAACACACACAGACACTCACCCACACACTGACACGTGTGCACATGCACACAATTCAACTTGAGGCTTAGAGTCTAATGAGAGAGAGTGAAAAGTAATTGTGCTTTCATCAATGGGTGTTATCAAAGGAGATGAAGAATACAGTGAAAGATAACAGGGGGATTATTAAATTTAATAGAGGCTCTCTTTCTAATATGGATGATTTGGGTTTTTAAATCTTTTTCTTAACTAGGCTTACTAGGGTTTGCTAATTATTTTAATTTTATTTTAATTAAGTTATTTTAATTTAAAAATCTTCATTGATTTTTTTTGTTATTTTTCTCCATTTTATTTCATTTATTTTGGCTGACTTCAGTGACTTTTTCACTTCTAATTAGTTTCAATATAATTTATTCTGCTCAGTTTCATTTTTTTAAGAAAACAAGTCATTTTATTGTGTCTATTTCAGCCTATGGCATTTTCTGCCCATTACATTCTATTTTAACAGGAGAAAGAACACAAAATTTCTCACATACTTAAGGCATGGGAGTATGAGTCTCCTTCTCACCCATTCTTACCATTCATTCTCCCTTTGCACTTTTTTTAAAAAAAGTCTTTTATTTTAAAATTTGTTCATTTTATATATACATGACAGTAGAGTATATTTTGACAGATTATACATACATGGAGTATAACTTTCATTCTTGTGGTTGTACTTGATATGGAGTTACACTGGTTGTGAACTCATATATAAACACAGGAAAGTTGTGTCCAACTCATTCTACTGTCCTTCCTATTCCCATACACCTCTCATCCCTTTATTCCCTTTTGTCTAATCCAATGACCTTCTATTCACGCCCCCATACCTGTATTGTGTGTTAGCATCTACATATCAGAGAGAACATTCAGCCTTTGTTTTTTGGCATTGGCTTATTTCACTTAGCATGATTGTTTCCCGTTCCATCCATTTACCAGAAAATGCTATAATTTCATTCTTCTTTATGGCCGAGTAATATTCCATTGTGTATATATAACACATTTTCTTTATCCATTCATCTGTTAAAGGGTACCTAGGTTGGTTCCATTGCTTAGCTGAATTGATCTTCTATAAACATTGATGTGGTTGTGTCACTATAGTATGCTAATTTTAAGTCCTTTGGGTATATACCAAGGAGGGGTATAATTGGGTCAAATGGTGGTTTTATTCCAAGTTTTCTGAGGAAACTCTGTACTGCTTTCCAGAGTGGTTGCACCAATTTTCAGTCCCACTAGTAATGTATGAGTGTATCTCTTCCTCCACATCCTCACCAATTTTTATTGTTGCTTATATTCTTGATAGTTGCCATTCTGACTGGAGTGAGATGAAATCTCAGTGTAGTTTTAACTTGCATTTTTCTATTTGCTAGTGATGTTGAACAGTTTTTTTCATATATTTGTTGATCAATTGTATTTCTTCTTCTGTTAAGTGCCTGTACAGTTCCTTTGACTATTTATTAATTGGGTCATTTGTGTTTTGTTGTTAAGTTTTTGAATTCTTTGTATATCCTAGAGATTAATGTTCAATCTGAGATGCAGGTGGCAAAGATTTTCTTCCTTTCTGTAGGCTCTCTCTTCACATTCTTGATTGTTTCTTTTGCCTTGAAGAAGCTTTTTACTGTGATACCATCCAATTTATTGATTCTTGATTTTACTTCTTAAGCTTCAAGAGTCTTGTTGAGGAATTTGGTTCCTAAACTGACCTGATGGAGTGTTGGATCTCCATTTTCTTCTATTAGGGACAGGATCCCTGCTCTATTGCCTCGATCTGCTTTGAATTGAGTTTTGTGCAGGGTGAGAGATAGGAGTTTATTTTCATTTTGATACCTATGGATTTCCAGTTTTCCCAGCACAGTTTGTTAGAGAGGCTATCTTTTCTCCAATATATGTTTATGAAGCCTTTGTTTACTATGAGATAACTGTATATACATGTGGGTTTATCTTTATGTCTTCTATACTGTACCATTGGTCTCCATGTCTGTTTTGGTGCCAATACCATGCCATTTTTGTTACTACAGCCCTGTAGTATAATTTAAGGTCTGGTGGTATGATGCTTCCTGCTTTACTCTTATTAGTAAGAATTGCTTTGCTTATTCTGGGCATCTTGTTTTTCCAAGTGAATTTCGTGACTACTTTTTCTGTTTCTATGAATAATGTCATTAGAATTTTAATAAGAATTGCATTATATCTGTATAGAACTTTTGGTAGTATGATCATTTTAACAATATTAATTCTGCCTACGGGATCCCTTTCTTTACCAGTCATTTTCATCCACAGTGTACAACACAATTCTTTCTATGAAGATTGATTTTATATATATATATATATATATATATATATATATATATATGTATGACCTTGGTCAGGCTCAGAATTAGATATGGAATTCAAAGCAATACACATTATTTATCATACAATTGTGTATTAGGTCAGTGTTCTTTCTGCTCTGAATAAGTCTTAAAGGAAGAAGTAAAATATTTGTCTTACCTCAGTAGGGTGTTGAGGGAAAACAGTCTTCCAGTAAGCAGAACTGTAGCAAACAAATTAAACACAACTGCCTAATATTGCCTAGACTTTTATCCGTCAGTGTAGTGTAAGTAGTAATATTGGAGTTCTTCTAGGAATGTCTATTTTTTCTTGTTCATTTCAGTATATGGTATACCGAAATGGTGGATGGTTATGAATATTAGTCCCACAGGAGTCTTTATAATATCAAGCAAGAATATGTTAGCAACAAATCAGTCCACAAAAGGGACTGAATTTTTTTTTAAAATACCCTGAGCTCCCAAGTTCATTTACCTCTCTGGGAAATATGAAATCAGTATCAATCAAGAGCAAATTTATCAGTAAAGTGTTATTAATTCAAATTTTTCTTCTAATAAAATATATCCTGTTTTTGTTCTATTCCTAGGGAGGTTCACAAATGGGCTCCCTGAGAAAGAGCAAAAGCCGGCATGAAATATGGTAAGTGTGGTGGACGGCTTGTCCTATGTGTGGTGAATGCCTTGGAGACTGTAGGTTTGCAGGGGTGCGAGTGTTAATATGTACTGGAGGAGGGTCTAGATGGCTAACAACGCATGAGCAGTCAGCTGACCTCATCACTACTTTTAATTTTTTAATTTATCTTTTGCCTAATGTCACCCTTCAAAACTATCACTACTCTTCTGAAAACTAAACTTTCAAAGGATGGTATTATTTTTAGTTCATTAAGATAAAGCTACTGAAACGCTCCAGCTTTCTTATATTACACTTCAAAGTTTCTCTGCATCTTGAAGATTGTTTCTTTTATATCAATTTAATTGCCTTTGACTGCACGGAATAAAAAAAAACTCTGCATAAATTGTCTTTAAAAATCAGGAACTTATTATCTCACATAACAAAAGGGGTTAACCATGTTACTAAAGCCCAAATTTATCCCATTTTATATACTTAAATGATCTATATTGTACTTTGTCCTCAGACTTTCTCTTCATGTTTATAAGATAAATGTAACAGCTACAAGCTGCAAACTTTCAAAGGAAATCAAAGGGAAGATGAGGGCAGTTTGTCCTCATTCGTCTCATGTTGAGAATAAGCCTTTTGCCAGAAGACCCCATCTCAGAGTTCCTCACATTTCCTGCCCTTTCGCTTTTTGCCACAGAGCCTCCTTGCCTCCCTGTCCTTATTAGGGTTTATTACCATTTGGCACACTGTGGTTTACTTCTTTAAGTATTGTCTTCATTCTCTAAAATACACAAATGCTCATGGAGGTCAGGAGTCTCTTTTTCTTTATCCGTTACTGTCCTCCCTTAAAGTTTGTACCTGGACACCTTGTTCTCTCACAGACACCCTATGCTTGTCTATGGCACAGAAAGTTTTACCTTCTTTGAAATTCTCCTCATCTCTAGGCTTCTGGAAGTGACAGTACACTCACCTCGTTTTCCTCTTACTTCTCTGACCACCTTCCAACGTCTCTGTTCATTTATTTTCAACCACTTTTAGTGATAATAGATCAGAGATGGATAAAAGAAAGAAAAAAAAAAGCTGAGGTTTTCCAAAGTGTTTTGATTCACCTAACCAGATCAATTTAATGAAGACTGAAAAATAGGCAACTGCAAATAAATATGTATTGAATGTAGTAGACAAAGAAAGGGGAGATAAGTAAGACCTATATCTTATTTTTCCTAAGTCTGATTCTAAAGTTGTACTGTTCTCCTAGTCTAATGACTTCTTTTAGATATATCTGGTTATTGTTGTTATTAACATTCTCAAATACCCTGACTAACTACACTGGGCTCTCGACTTTGGATATTTTGTATCAGAATAGAATTTGTTATTCTGCACAAAGTCATAAAAATTCGTAGCTTAAAATAATCATGTTACATGTCAATTGCAAGGTGTGGTATCTCTGTTTATTATACTCATTCAGGATTAAAATAAAAGTTGTGAAATTGAACATATCTGGAAGGCCTAATAATGGTCAATTAAGTGTTTCAGCCAGAATTTGATATAAAGTCTTTCCTAACTACAGAGGAATTAGGACATATAATAATTTTATAAGCCCAGAATAAAGATAGAGGAAGATCTCTTTGGTGAACTGTATACCAGAAATGATGTCTATCACTCTGCTTGTTGTTCACATCAACTCTTAAAATCATTATCTGAACAAGCAGTATATGCCTAGAACCTGATATGAATTCTTGGTCCTCTAATTAGGATTACAAGATAAAAATACAGCATGTTCAGTTAAATTTTCATTCCTGTTAAACAAAATTTTCAATTATTTTTATTTCCCAAATACTTCATGGGGTCAAACTGACACTAAAGTATTTTCATCTTTTATCTGAAATTAAAATTTAACTAAGCTTCTGGTTTTTGTTTATCTAAATCTGATAACCCTACCTCTAGTCAATTTTTTCCACTTGTTATTCTTGTATTCATTTTTCATTGATTTATTCTTAAAATGAGTTCAGAGAACATTAGAGTCTTAACTTTTAGTCCTGTGTCTTTTTTGTTTCTTCATATGAACACACAGTTTGGTCTGCTAGAGAACATCACATACCAAAATATATTTAGTGTGTGTGGTTTTTTTTTTTTTTTAACTTCTTGTTTCAAGATGAAAACATTATCATGCTGTTCTTTTGGAAATTTCCCATCTCTCTTTACTATTCTATTTCAGACTTTAAAACAGGATATTATTGGTCCCTCCTACCTCTAACATTTCTGTTTTAGAATTTTACTTTTCCCTTGTGGATAGGACGGGAGTAAGCACAAGAGTTACCCCTGAAACTTAGCATAGGGCCAGTTAAACCTAAAACTGGGCAGATACTGAGGCCAAATTCCCAGAACTGCTGTAGATGGAACTTATGGAATAGGTTCCATGTTAGGAGAAAATACATGAACCCACTGTATAATACTATTCCACTGAGCAACACTGGATAGTTGTAACAGTCTTGGACTTTGAGTGTGAATCTTGGTCCTAACTCAGTGTTTTACTGTTCTTGGGGGACTATGGGCTCAGGGTGTATTTGACTTGGTGGCTTTTGTGAACACAAATGTGACATGGGAGCCTAGAAATAAACCTCAGGTCAGGAGAGTATGGTGTGAGACTTTTTTATAGTACTAATGGAGAAAAAGAAAAAAAAAAAACTGGCACCTGGGAGCCTAGGGCTGGTCTATTCTAATGATTCTGCTGAGTGACAGGCAGAGTCCTGCAATGCCTAACCAGTAACTCTCCCCAGGGAGAGCTTGTAGGGACAGGCACTCTCTTTAGGTTGCCTTTTCTTTAGATTATTCTCACGTTGCTTTTTGAATGTCAGTAGAGTATTTGCAAGAAATCTGTGTTTGAATTGATATCTAATACTGTAATGATAGTGACAACATACCAACAGCAGCCTTCTGGCAAATCTGGACTTGGATGCTATCTAGTACTAAAATAGGATAAGTGACTATAACCTAAGAGAAAATAAGTAGTCTGTTCAGAATTTCTGGAAAGACAGGAACAAAGGCAGGTTAGGAAGACTGGAATAAATATCTGATTCTTGAATGCCCAGATGAAGTTGCACACCAACAAGAATTTAAATTTTTTTTGTTTTACATATGCAATCCATGACAGTAGAGTGTATTTTGACATAGTATACATACATGGAGTATAACTTATTCTAATTAAGATCCCATTCTTGTGTTTGGATAGGGAGTTTCACTGGTGGTGCTTTCATATATAAACTTAAAGGCTATGTTTGATTCATTCAACTGTCTTTCCTATTACTATTCTCCCTCTCTTCATTCTCCTTTGTCTAGTCTACTGGACCTCTGTTCTTCTCTTCTCTACCCACCCTCGTTGTATGTTAGCATCTGCGTGTTAGACAGAACATGCAACCTCTGTTTTTGGGGGGATTGACTTATTTCACTTAGCATGATTGTCTCCAGCTCCATCCATTTACCTGAAAATGCCATAAACTCATTCTTTTTTATGGAGGAGTAATATTCCATTGTGTATATGTTCCACATTTTCTTTACCCATTTATCTATTGAAGGGCATCTAGGTTGGTTCCACAGTTTAGCTATCGTGAATTGAGCTGCCATAACCATTGAGGTGGCCGTGTCTTTATTGCTGCTTGTATTTGCAATTGTTGGCATTCTGATTGCAGTGAGATGAAAAGAAACACAATGAGCTTGTGAGAAATACAGAAAATAGAAATATTCCAATGCTCTAAGAAACTTAACAAAGAGATATAAGCAATTTAAAAAATCAAACAAAAATTCTTAAGCCAAAAAATACATTCAGAGAAATTTGAAGTGTGGCAGAATGTATTAATAACAGGATAGACCAAACAGAAGAAAGAAATAGCTCAATGACAGACTATTTGAAAATACACAGTGGGACGAAAAAAAATAAAGAGGAATGAGGAAAGCTTATAGGAACTTTGGGACAGTAATAAAAGATTTTTAAGATTTGGGTTATTAGGGTTCAAGGACTTGAGAATGCCAAAGGGGTAGCAAACTTATTCAAAGAAATAATAACAAAACTTCTCCAGCCTGGAATAAAATACAAATATCCAGGTGCAGGATGGTCACAGGTCACAGGTCAAAGTTAACTCAACCAAGTCTATCCCAAGACATCTTATTGTCAAGTTCTGACAGGTAAAAAGATAAAGGCAAGATTGTCAAGGCTGCAAGAGAAAAGAAACAAATGGCGCAAGGTGCGCCCCCATTCACCTGACAGCTCCCTTCTCAGCAGAAACCTCAGGTCAGGAGAGTGTGGCATGAGACTTTTTTACAGTACTAACGGAGAAAAAGAAAAAACCTGGCACCTGAGAATACTGTACCCAGCAAAGCTATCCTTTAGAAATGAAGTAGGGATAAAGACATTCTCAAACAAAAGCTGAGAGAATATATCTCCACTGGATCTGTTTCTATAAGAAATGCTAAAGGAAGTTTTTTCAACTGAAAGAGACATTAATGATTCAGAAGAAAACTTTTGGAGGGATAAAACTTACTGGTAGGAGTGGTTATATAAGCAAATTCAGGATACTCCAATATTGTAAGCATGATATATATGCACATTCATATCCTTAGTACGAACACTAAAAAGCAAAATAAGCAAAAGTAACAATTACATTAATATGTTAAGCAATAGGCTTCAGAAAGATGTAAGGTGGGATATCAAAATTTCAAAATGCAGGGAGAAATGGAATGCCACTAGAGAGGACATTTTCTCTTGACTTTTTGTTTCTATGATCATCTTTATGATTAAATTTGATATACAACAAATTTGATATATATTTAGAAGAAATGAACGAATTCCTAGACATACACCTTACCAAGACTGAATCATAAATAAATAGAAAAACTGAGCAGACCAATAACAAGTGATGAGATATAATCAGTAATACCCCACCCCCCATCAAAGGAAAGGCCATGGCCAGATGTTTTCATTGTTGAATTTTACCAAACACCTATGAAGAACTAATGCCAATTCTCCTGGAGATACACCAAAAATTGGAGGAGGAAGGAATTCTGCTAAACATATTCTATGAGATCAGCATAATTCTTATATCAAACCAGTTAAGGACATAACAAAACCAGAAAGCTATAGGCCAATATCCTTTATGAACATCTATGCAAAAATCCTCAACAAAATAGTAGCAAACCAAATCCAAAACACATTGAAAAGCTTATTCATCATGATCAAGTGCATTCATCCCAGGGATACAAGAATGTTTCAATATCTGAAAAGCAAGAAATCTCAACAGAATGAAGGATAAACACCATATAGTTATCTCAGTGCAGAAAAGGCATTTAATAAAATTTGATGTCCCTTCATGATAAAAATGTTGAACAAATTACACATCTAAGTAACACACCTCAACACAATAAAGAGCATTTATAATAAGTTAATATTATACTGAATGGAGAAAAACTGAAAGTTTTTTTCTAAGATCTATAATAAGATAATTATGCCCATTTTCATCACTTTTCTTCAACATTGTATTGAATGTCCCAGCCAGAACAATTAGGCAAAAAAATGAAATAAAGAGCATGCAAGTTGGGAAAAAAGAAGTCAAATTGTCACTGTTTGCAGATTATGTAATCTTATATATAACCCCAAAACTCCACCAAAAAAGCCATTGAAATAAATGAACTCAGAAAAGTTTTAAAATACAAAATCATCATACAGAATTAAATAATATCACTATAGGTAGATAACAGATTATCTGAAACAAAATGAAGAAAGCAATCCCATTATTGAAAATAAATGCATAGGAATAATTTCATATATATATATATATATATATAAAATAAAATACATATATATGTACAATTATATATATTATAAAGTACATAAGAAAAATTATAGCTGAAGAAGTTAGAGATTTTTATATTGAAAATTTTAAGACATTGATGAAAAAAATTGAACAGGACAGAAAATAATAGAAAGATATATATCTTCATAGATTGTAAGAATCAATAATGTTAAAATGTCCATACTACCTAAAGCAATTACAAATTCACTGCATTCCCTGTCAAAATATCAAAGATCTAGGGAAAAAATGCTAAAATTTATGTAGAACCACAAAACAACCAAATAGTCTAAGCTATTTTGAGAAAAGAACAATGCAGGAGGTATTATGCTACCTAATTTCAAAACACAGTACAAAGTTGTAGTAATAAAAGCAGAATGACATTAGCATAAAAATAGATGCATAGACCAATGGAACAGAATACAGAGCCTAGAAGTAAACATATACATCTACTACCAAGTGATTCTTGACAAAAATGCTGAGAGCATACATTGGAGAAAAGACAGTCTTCAATAAATGTGTTGGGAAAATTAAATATGATAGACCTCTGTCTCTCACCAATTACAAAAAATCAACTCAAAATGGATTAAAGTCTTAAATATAAGACCTGAAACTATGAAAATACTAGAAGAAAACAGGGTAAAGTCCTCAGGATTAGTAATTTCCAATGTTGTAGGACTTTGAAATAGTCAAGGAGTTTTGGATAAGATCTCCAAAGCACAGAAAATGAAAGCAAAAATAGACAAAAGAACATTACATGGAACTAAAAGATTCTGCACAGCAAAGGAGTGCATAGACAATCTGCAGAATGAGAGAAAATATTTACAATGATACATCTGACAAGGGGTTGATAACCTTGGTATAAAAGAAACTCTAAAACTCAATAACAAAAAAAACAAATTAAAAATGGGCAATATATTTAAATAGACATTTCTCAAAAGAAAGCATACAAATGGCCAAAAGGTACATGAAAAAAAGTTGAACCTCACTCATCATCAGAGAAATGCAGATCAAAACTATAATGAGATATCACCTCAACATAGTAAGAATGACTAAAATCATAAAGACTAAAGAAGTATTGGTGGAAATGTGGAGAAATGGGAATGCTCACACATTGTTGGTGAGAATGTAAATTAATATAGCCATTATATAAAACAATATGGAAGTTTCTCAAAAAAATTTAAAACAGAAATGCCATAGGATCCAACAATCCCATGACTGGATGTATGTATATTCAAATGTAATGAAATCAATATGTTGAAACATCTGCTCATCCATGTTCATTGCCACATTATTCACAATAGCCAAGAAATGGAAACTACCTAAGTTTCCAATAACCATGATTGGATACATTTTGGTGCATATACACAATGAATGAATATTATTCATTCATTGAAAGAATGACATACTGTCATTTTTGACAGTATAGAGGGACCTAGAGATCATGATCATGGAATAAGTCAGGCATAGAAAGACAAGTACTGCATAATTTCATTCATATGTGGAATCTAAAAGTTGATCTCATAGAAAATTGAGAGTGATATGTTGGCTAGCAGAGGGGGACATTCTGAAGGGGGCGGGATAGGGAAGTTTGATCAATGGTATTAAGTTACAGTTAGATAGGAGTAAGAAGCTCTGGGCGTAGCATTGCTCAGTATGGTAACTAAAGAGATTAGGTACTGGACATTTCAAAACATGAGAAGAGAGATTTCAAAAGTTTTCACTGAGAAAAGTTGCTAAGTGGGGAAATAGATACTTTTAACTTGAACCTGATTTAAACATTACATTATATTTTCATATAGTGAACATAGTGAACATTAAATGGAACCCTGTTAATATGTACAAAACCCTGTATCTTGAGTGTGGGTTTATATACATAGTTGCTTAAGTTTCTCCATTTAAAAAAATTTATTGCATAATTATATAAGCATGGCATTCTTTCTAGTATTAAATGGAGATCCCAGCTTAATACCATGAAATATATTAATTACAGTTCCTGTTTTTAAAAAATTACAAATGGAAGAATACTGAAATATCTTTGAAAAGCAATTAAAGATCTGAGATTTTGTGAGGGTAAATGTTCACCAGTTTTAGAGTTTATAGATTTTAGGCATATACTCTTTGAGAAGTAGTACAGTGATCATATCTGAGTCTGAAAATTCAAAGCATCCTGGGCATATCTAATTCCAATAATCTTTAGGCATCTCTAATGGTAATCATTAAGTACTCAAATTTGATAATTTTCTAAATTGTACTACTCCTTCACCAGACATTCAAGCTAGAATCTTATGATGATTTGGGCACTCTTTATCCTTTGGTTATCTTTACTTGATCATAAAAGTTGTTCAATTTTAAACATAAAATCTATCCAAAATGGATTTTCTCCTTTTCTTTCCCAGTGGTACATTTCCTTTTTTTAGAACTTCACACTCTATTTGTGATTGCTAAAGTCTAAATTATTTTCCTTCTAGTACACTGAACATAGGAGTGATGCTTTTGTCTTTAAATAAAAAATAAAACTTGGGTAACTTTGCTCAGAAACTTAAGTTTCTTTATTACCTTGATCTTTATTTTCCTCCACGATCTGGCCTCTAGCCAAATGAATCTTCCCCAAACTATTTTATACTTGCATCTACATGCAATGGACTCATCCTATGGACGAACCACACTACAATTATGGGCTATGTTTTACACTGTACTGTGCATGTTCAAGTGCCTATTCCTTAGTGGTTTCCATTTCTTCTTTTCCTAAAAGTTCTATTGTTATGGGTTTTCTCCCCAAAAGCTCACATGTGAGACAAGGCAAGAAAGTTTAGAGTTGAACTGATGGGGTTAGGAGAACTTTAACCTAGTCAGTGCATTAATCCCTTATAGGGATTAAGTTGGTGGTAACTATAGGCAAGTAGGGTGTGGCTGGAGGAGGTGGGTCCTTAGGGGCACGCCCTTGGGATATGTATTTTGTCCTGGTTAAACTGAACTCTGCTTCGGGTGTGAAGTTCCCAGCTTTTTTCCTCTGCCACACTCTTCTGCCTTGATATTCTGCCTCACCTCAGTGGCCCCAGAGAATAGAGCAGGCCATCTCTGGGTTAAGAACTCTAAAACTGTGATCCCCCAAATAAACTTTTCCTCCTTAAAATTGTTCTTTTCAGGCCTTTTGGTCATAGCAGCAAAAAAGCTAACTAAACATCTATTAATATCCGCCTTATTTCTCAAGATTTGGTCAAATACTTTGTGAAACTGTGCTTAATTTCTCAAACTGGAAATAATCACATCTTTATAAATGTTGTTTAAAAAATTATTTACAGCCATGACAATTATTGTACTAATTATTATGATGGTTTAGGTTATTTTTACGTATATGTGACTCCCTTGTCTGTCCCATCTCTAAGCTAAAAACTCTGATAGAGGTTGTTTGTTTTTTTTCCCCTGATTTTATTCATTTTAGGCACTAAATAAATATTTTTAGAGATGATGAATAAACAAATTAGGAAATAAATATGGATGGTTGCATACAATATTCAGGATGAAAGAAGACTTTCCAGAAGGAGAAAGACACCAAAAACCAGGTGACTCGGCATGAAGAGTTCCTTTGTTGGATTACCAAATAAGAAGGTGTGGGTACTGGGAATGGTTCAGAGCAACACCTGCGTGCCTTGTCTTTCTCTGCCTTTCCATTTAAGCTAGTCACCAGTTACCTCTGCTCTAAATACAAAATGTTTTTCTGCAAAGCAGAAATTCAAAGGGCTTTGATGGTAGCAAGTATGGAAATCTTATGAAGGTAATTATTATTGTAGACTTTGAGATTATTAGTGAACATGTTGTCAACAGCTCTTTAATATAAAGATAACAACTTGGAAAAAAAAGTGGGACCTGGGAAGTAAAACTTCTGTTTACATAAATCATGTCCATTAAAAGGTATTCTGTTTACCTAGTATACTCTTCCTCTTGATTTGATACACTATAAGAGATAACCACTACATACATTTACTGACATTCGAGGAACAATTAATTTCCTCATATAAATGTGCCCAAGAAAAGAGAATTTACTTTGGTGATAAAGAATTTCCAATAATCTTAGCTGAGAGACACTTGGAGCTTATAGGGTTTACCTAAAAAATAATCCTGGGTAGGTGTATTAAATTGTTTCTCCAATCGAAGTCTTTGAGGAGATAGAAACTAACATTGCTGATGCATAACAGGTGAAGTAGATGTTTTATATTCATGATAGAACATTTGTGATAATACCACGAGGCCAATGTGTAATTTTCATGACAATATTGAAGATGTGAGAATTTTTATTTTTGTCTTACCATTATATTTTAAAGACATAACATGAGTAATAGTGATGGATTATATCCTTGGTTATTTGAAATGTAGTAAACTCTTGCCAATTAAATTTAGAGACATGTTTAATAACCAGCTATTTCCTGAAATCACAGAGATAAAAGTGGTTCAATAACTTTTGGTGTCAGAGTCAGAATTCAAACCAATTCTGCATGATGCCAAAGCCCATATTCTTTCGAGAAAAATCGTACTCTTCCACTAAGGTGAGCCGATTGATAAATATGAAGATGTTTATGAGTCTCAATGGTAAATGAGCTCTGTGTTTCCTTGTGTCACAAATGTTTTCAAAATTCCATTTTTTTCCTTCTCTGATTTGGAGATTTGTCTAATCCATTATTATAAATTTGAGTTTAGTTTGAGGATTTACCTATTGAATACCCATACAGTTTTTATTATTGTACAACTATCTTCTCTAAGTTTCATTCCTGTTCCCATATTTTTTTGCTATTGTAAGTGAATAGTAAAAAATCTCCTGTTTATTTTCTGGTTTCCTTCATAGAGTTATGGCAAGTTACTGATTGCATGTATATATTCTTTAACAATCACAGAACTAAGAATTAATAATAAAATTAAAATAAATGTATATCTTGAGGTCATGGTTAAGCTAGAATAAATACATATAGACACAATTTTTGGGGGGGTGGTCCCAAGATCACTCTCTGAAAATTAGAATAAATAGCAAAGTCTATTATTTCAGAGCTGCATAGAAAGCTCTGTAGAGCTCTATAGATTTTTTATAGAAAGCTTTATAGAGTAAGAGAGTAAACTAAATTCACTTGAGTTTGTCCAACCCTCAAAGGCAGGGAGGATAGTGTAAGGGATTTAGGGTGTAAGGATGGGAAGGCTTCTTCAGGTGTCCCCCGATTAGAGGTTGTTGGCTTGGGGAAGCTGGAGGCAGCATCTTATGTAACTGGTAAGAGGACCATGTTTGGTGTCCTTAGTTCATACTAAGGTATAAGTTGGAGGCAAGAACTGGGAATCTGGTAGTAGTTGATTAAGTCTTGAGCATTTTGGGCTAATTGCTACAAAGGTTGTGGCTTAACTTCACTGGATGGGTTGTTTCTGTGTCTGGGTAAAAGTTCACTTTTTCATTTTAAAAATTTTTTAATCTAAGCTTTTCGATAAGGTCTGGTGATTGTCCATTTGTGTATTCAGACTCTCTCAGTTATATGAGAAAAACTTAGAGAATGACTGATCTATTAATATTTTCAGTCCACAAAACAGTGTGTCAGAGCAAGGGACACATTTTGTGAAAATGGCACTGTTAACAATGAGTCCATGACGGATTTACTATCTTACCACGTACACCTCTACCCAGGGATAGCCATTGGAATAGCCTCTTAAAAATCTCAATTAAGGT
Organism: Ictidomys tridecemlineatus; assembly: GCF_052094955.1. NCBI lineage: Eukaryota > Metazoa > Chordata > Mammalia > Rodentia > Sciuridae > Ictidomys > Ictidomys tridecemlineatus. Next base: position 160,252,377 of record NC_135478.1, on the reverse strand, counting down.
TCCAGGTTGTGGACAATAGGCAGTGAAAAATTATGTAAGAAACCAACAGATAATGTACAATACTTTGTCTACAACAGCTAACATTCTCAGGTATGGGAACCAAATAGTGGATTTAGGATTGGGTCTTCTCTCCATCCTACCCGGCACCCCAGGAAGAATTTTGTCTCTCATCTCTCTAAAATTACTATCATTTATGTTAGAGGGCTGGCTACTTTGACTCACACAAGTCAGATAGGTAGATAAATTCTCCTTGTTTTTTTTGTTACAGATAAACCGTCTTGAAGTGCAGTTTGTGTGGCAATTAGAGTTGTCTGGGGGATGGAGCAATTTTGGTAGTCGGTATTCATCTTCACGTTAGTTCTCCATCCTTTCTGCTTCCTTCCTCTCTCACAGCAGCTCTACATAATTGCTCTCTCTAATCAAGCAATAATACGTATGTCATTGATTTACTCTCTGCATTTTGTGGAACCCAGTCTAAGACAGCAGGGTCTCATGAACAGCTATTTTGTTTCTATTTTATGGAGTACAATTCACTGATTTGTGGTAATTGAACAAAGATTAGATTTAGGACCAAAAGATCATTCATTCAGTTGAACTTGTAACAAATTTATGAAGGAAAATACTAGGGGGGAATTTGGATATATGTGCATGCAGGCTGTTTGTTGTACTAGGAAAAAATAGGCATTTATCCAATTCTCAAAGAGGCCCCCAAACCCCAAAGATAAATAGCCACTTATGTAGGGCATGTTTCAGCAGTTCTGTTTGCAGAAGATTCATTGCTCTAAGAAATTTTTTAAATTGCCAAAGAAAAATACGAGACTGTAATTATGATCTCAAGTATGTTCCTGCAGATCTGAAGAGTGGGAAACCATGCAGTCTCTGATAACTGCAAGATAATTATAAGCAGCATGCAGAATATAATTGTGGGTGTGATTGCCAAGAACTGAGAGAAGCATGAACAAATAAGGGATCTAAAAAGGAAATTAATTTAAAGGAATCAAAGTACTTGAAATAGCAGGCAGGTAAGAGAGTTTATGTTCCCCTGGGGCAATTTCTAAAACAGTGGTAAAGCATCAATCTGGTGAATTATTAATTGTATTTGAAAACCATAGATATAAAATATTGATATGAATCAGGTTATTTCCTTGAGCTGGAGTGATCTAAATCTTTCTCAACCTATCTCTGGGGTTAACGTAAGAAGCAACAAAAAAAAATCATAACTGGAGAATTATCACAGGAAAATAACATATATAAATAAGTCTTTACCATTAATTATTAGATCACAGACTTTTTTCTATTTGCAAATATTATCAAGTATAAAAAAGTGCCCATCATTACATATGATTTTTCCTTTTAGTAATGCTTCATGTATCTCCAAATAGCAAACACAATGGAGTATTTATTACTAGGACATTTAAAGAGAGGAGGGTTTTGTCATTCTCTTTCACATATTTAGGTCAATTGAGCCAGATTTTAGTTTGTAGAGTAGCCATTTTAATCAAATGAAAATGTTGGCTTACCTCTATCTGTTGCTTATTTGTTCTCAATTCTGTCAGTACTGTTTTAAATGTTTTTTTTTTACTAGTCAACAAAACTCTTCAATACTAACTTTTACACATGTATTTGTTTTTCCTTGACTCTTTGGGCTTCTCTTCATTCCTTGCATCATTGATGTTGGAGTTTCCATGATAAATCCTGGGTGTTAATTGTCCCCTCTTCAGTGAATCTCTAGAGAACTGGTGTCTCCTATAATTTCAAATTCCCTTACAATGAACTGTGACTCTAGTTATTTATCCATCTACTTATTTATTTTTACCTGTTTTTTTTTTTCCTGGAGGATAATCCAAGTACCAGATAGACCAGGTTGTATGTAGGTCTGCAGAACTGAAACAAATAATCATAGAAAAGTTAAGTTCAAGTATAGAGTTTTGCAATCTGATCATTCCTTCTCATTTCTTTACTCTTTCAGAGCCACTGGCTTTATCTTGACAGATAAGTCACAACTCTTTCCTAAGTCCTAAATTTGTCTGAAAAAATTTGGTTGGAAATTTTTGATGCAATGGAGTTGAAGGAGGAGGGTCAGCTGACAGTAATTTCTTGGGTGAGAGAATGGTGCTAACCTCTCACCACCTGTTGAGATAATGAATGCATCTTGCCTTAGGGGTACAATACTTTGGGAAAATGCCTGTCAGCTACACTTTGGTTAGCAAGCTAATGAGAAAAGCAGGTTGACTTCTTGTCATCAGAAAGGGTCACGGCATGTTTTCTGACACCTGGTGAGAAAGGGAACCTGGCAGTTGGTTGGTCTTGTGCACACACATACCAAGTTCAGTGTGAAGACCTCAAATTAACTATGAGGCTCTATACTCTTTCTGAAAATGAAGAAAACACCATGGTAGTGTGAGAAATGACAGAAGAGTGATATTTCAGTAACTTTGGTCATTTTTTTTTCTTTTGAATAAGAAACCCTGCATTCTCATCTTGCACTAGAAACCACAAATGATATAGTTGACTGTGAGCATGTTTATTACGTTTCAAGTGTGGTTTTACACTTAATGTGTTTTGTTATCCATTAGGTAATTATAGGAATGGTTAAGATGTATTCAAACTTTAAAACTTTCTTCTTCATTCAGTTCAAAGTATGAAAAAGGAATGTGGAGCCCAGTGTAGTAGTGCATGCCTATAATCCCAGTAGCTCAGAAGGCTGAGGCAGGAGAGTCTCAGGTTCAAAGCCAGCCTCAGCAACTTAGGCCTAGGCAACCTAGTGAGACTCTGTCGCAAAAAGTAAAAAGGGCTGAGGATATGACTCAGTGGTTAAGCATCCTGGTATACCTGCCCCCCATCCCATGCCCCCCCAAAAGAAAGAAAAGAAAAGAAAAGAAAAATGAAAAAAGAAAAGGGAATGTGGCACTTGGAGAAAGAAGATTCAATCAGTTGGAGGAAGAACAAAAGAACAATAGTATGATGCCAAGTGAGAGAATAATTAGTTGTAACTGGTCTACTGTGGAATTGACCTATTTGGTTCCTATATTTAAAGGAATTTAAACAATGACAGTGAAAAGCCAATGACTAAGTCTTCTGGAAGATTCATAATGCTGCATGAGAAATCTTACAATGTTCAAGGAGGATTGCCCTGTTCTACATGTTTCTTTGAATTATTGCAACTATAAGAAAAAGTGAGTGCATTTTGTGTGAGAAATACTTAGCATCAAAAGAGTAGATTGCAGCCAGGCAAGGTGGCACATGTCTATAATCCCATTGGCTCCAGAGGCTGAGACAGAAGGATGGTTAGTTTAAAGCCAGACTCAGCAATGGTGAGGTGCTGACCAACTCAAAGAGACCCTGTCTTTAAATAAAATGCAAAATTGGGCTGGGGAGGTAGCCCAGTGATTGAGTGCCCCTGAGTTCAATCCCCCATATCACCCCACAAAAAGAGCAGATTGCATAAATATGAGGGGAACTTGGGGAAGAATGTACAACAATGTGTATGATAATGTTAGTAAAGATTCTAGCATTAGAAAAAGGGATTATCATTTCTTTTGACTAGTAATGTTCTTTAATTTTGTTAGGTCATCTTTTGGGGTGAAGGTTCACATATGTAGTAGTAAAGAATTACAGATGAGAAACTATTCAGTGGTTGGGTTATATTATTGATTAGGCTTGTAGACTGGGATCACTGTAAAATCCCCAAGACATACTATTTTATTTTTTTAAAAAAATATAATTATTGTAATGGGTACCTTGAAAGAGAAGACAGCGTGTTCGATTCCTTACAGTATTGCCTAATGTGAATGTAAAGAAATTGGTTTTAAAATCTAATAAGAGCTTGATGATCCCCAGGGCTTTGAGGGTTTTGTTTATCTGTTTGAGGAGAAGAGAAGCTCTTAACTTGGTCTCCTCTCTGATCTGTTTGTACACTGAATACATCTTTATGTCTCAAACAAGAGACGTGGGTAACCATATTTTTTACTTAAGCAATGTCTGATTAATTTTGTTGATGGTTTGAATAAACTTCTTTACTGCTGTTTTTTAATGATTAATTTTTGGGATCTGATTAGAATTTGGCAGATTTTAATATTTATGATCATCCAGATAATGAATTTTCAAAAACTAATTGTCGGATTTAAATATGTGGAAAATTTCATGCTATTAATCCAAATGGCACAAGAGGAAGTACCTATTAAATTTCTATTATTGAGAAAAGAGAACAATAAAGTTTAAAAAATTTAGTTTGTACACAGGATTTTGAATAGATATGAATAGAGAAAGATATTAGTTTATTAACTGACTTATTATTTTAACTAAATAATGAAAATAAAACCAAATTTTGTTCCATGATTTTTTTTAACCTTGAGCAATGTGTACTGAAAAAAAGAAGATTACTTGAATTCAACTTCTGTGTATACAGCTGACATACTTTAAGCAAGAAAGAATGAGGAATCAGCAAAGGAAAATTTGACACCCAGGAAGAAAGGGTAGAGAAAGAGACTATAAAGGTGACTAAAGACAAATTGCCTACTTCATAATTTCCCCCCTGACTCCTAAGTTCAGAAAGTCAAGTAAAAAGACTTCAGTGGAGAAATCATTCTCATTCTTTTGAGACAAGACATTATAATTCATCAGGGGTCCTCTTAATCACTATCTGATATACTTTATGAAGCAAATCTTTTAATCTCTCTCAAAAGGGCTAGAAGAGATAAAATAACCCTCAAAGTCCACTTTGAGATTAGTGGTCTTTTTTTTTTAATTAAAAATATCTTGTGGAGTGAGACTATATGAACCTCCTTCTCAATTAAAATGTATAAATATTGCTTTATTAGGTTATGAATGACTTTAATATTTCACAAGCCTTTGATCCATTCAGATTCATGGGCTGAATATGAGTTTCTGACTGCTTGGTTTAATGACAAAGTTGAAGAATGTGTCTTAAATGATTCACATCTCTGTGGGGTTGTAATGAGAAAGTCAATAGGTCTTTGAGACCTATTGTTTGCTTCACTCTGTATGTCTGGGGTTCTCTCCCTGACTGTGCTCCAGTAAGCCAGTAAACACATAGGACAGTGTGTGCAATGTTTCCTGTGTAATATGCATCTGGTTGGGGTGGCTGTATAGAGTTTATGAGCCAATTATAATGACTCATAACTAAAATGTTTAGAAATACAACAACAGAGTTTTTCAACATTAGCACTATTGACATCTGGCGCCAGATAATTTTTTTTTTGTGGTGGGAGTTGTCCCGCCATTGTAAAGCACCAAAGAAGTCTCCAGACACGGCCAATGTTTCCCAGGGAAATAAGTCATCCCAGATTGAGAACTACTAGCCTACAGTACAGATATTATATGAAGGGTTTTTATTTTTTAAACTAGCTTATGAAACTTTATTCTTACCACATCTGGTGACACATGCAATTCCAATAGGCAGCTGTATTGACTTCTAAAATAAGCAAAGTAAAAAGGCCACCTTTTGTTGTCTTTTGCCTTAGAGTAGAAGGTAAGGTAAACATGATCATATGGCTGTCCAGCTGAGCCTGGGTTTATGGTATAATCAATTTTGAAGCCAAAGACCTGGATTATGGTTTTATTTCCATAATTATTAGCCATGTGACCTTGAAAATGTCCTGGCTGGGCTGTAGTATTTTCATCTATGAGGGGTTATGAATATTAACTAAGCCTTGCTCAAAGGGTGTTTGAGCACCAATGTGATTGATATAAAAATGCTCTGTAAACTATTGTGTGCTGTTGGAATATAAGGTAGCTTTATTAAAATACTGTGGAAAGTGGCAGGGAAAGTTGTGTGCTCCTTCAATAAACATTTGTAGTAAGAACTCCTGAATGGAATGTGCCCCGCTTCTTAATGTGCCTGGTGATTCATCCATTGCTAAGTTGTTTTGTGTTTCATTCTTTTAAATTTCCCCCTTTGTACATGTTTCCTGATACTAAATCTTTTAGTATACTATTATAACCATATAACTTATAAATAAGCCAAATCATGTTTTGGCAGCATATCTTCTAAGATGTTGTAACAATAGAAACATGAGCAAAAATTTTGGAGACCTCCATTCTGGAAAGCAGCACTCTGGAGAATCAAATGAGCTGGTGGCTTGGGGAGCACTTTTTTCTTTTCATGACCACATATTATTGCATTATCTTCTAAGGGACTAAAAATAGGGATTCTCAGATGACATAACATCAAGATCATCTATAGAAGTCTTTTCAACTAGACAGCCATGTAAGCCTAGTCCCAGATGTGCTAAGTCAACACCTCTAGAACCTCCATGGAACCTAGCTTCAGTGGGTGATTCCAACATGCAAACATATGGAGATGTAATTTAAATTCTTAGCAGTTATAAGCTAGCTGCTGGTTAATATCTTACAAACTTAGCAAATGCATGCCAGGATTTATAGAAAGACTTCCAGATCAGAGGAAGGAAATGCAGATAGGAATGTGAAACAAACAAACAAACACCACCTTATGTGTATTCCATAGTTATGATGAGCCCTAATCCAAAATGAGTTGGTGTCTATAAGAAAAAATTTGGACTAAGACACACACAGGGAAAATATTTGAGATAATGCAGCAGAGGCTAAAGAATATTAAAGATCGCCAGTAAACCCCTAGATGCTAGGAAAGACATAGAAAAGATTCTCCCTTTTTAGCAAGAACCAAGTCTGTTGACTCATGGATTTCAGACTTCTAGATTTCATAATTTTGAAGCAATAAATTTCTGTTGTGAAGCCTACACAGTTTGTGACACTTAAGACAAGCCTACCAAATCAACACAGAAGGATTTAGACACCAAAAGCTCATGAAATATTCAGGGCAACTCAACAGAGTTTAAGATTCAGGAATTGCTTGTGGTACATTCTAAGTATGTTAATTTACTTCATCTCTTTCCTCCAGCTTTATAGTTTTGTGTTTAAGTTTGACTCAGTAAGTGGTAGGATTCCAAAATTTCAATTGATCTGTAAGCTTTTCTCTTCCATGAGATCTAGATTAGTTTGCCTGGTAGCATATCTAGAATATTTAGATAATATCAATGTAGTTTTCCAGATTGACAAGCTCCTTAGAGTCTAAAATTTAGCTCCTTTTGTACTTCTCAAAGTAATGAGTGAATATTTGTGAAAACAGCAAATTCTTCCTGCTATACAAGTTTTGGTGTAATAAAAAACAGACTTTAGGCCTTCGAATGAAGTTTTTTATGTACATGTAAACATTTTTGAAGAAATGTAGAAAATGATAATATAATCAGTATTTTCCCTAGTCAGGACTATGATTATTTTTCATTTTTTTTTCTTGGCTGTAATTTTATGTAAGAAATATTCTAAATATGTCTTAAACATTGATTCAATAACATGAAGTCTGTCCCCCCGAATCATATGATGATAAATGTATGTTTAAAATTTGAACTCTACTTGATTTTTATCTTTGCTAAAACATTTAAAAATTTTTAAATACAGTTATAACAAAATCCAAAAGTTCTTAGAAATGTGTTGTGGAGACTGTTCTGTTTTGCTTAAGTTAAGCAAGCTCCTGGGTGAATTGACTTGGAAGGTTTGCCTGACATTGCTGAACTACATTTGTAGACTAGCTGTTTCTTATACCTGAAAATCCCCTCTAGGGATTTTTTTGGGTTTACGTTTGCTCCTGCTGTTTTATATTTCACTACTTTCAGATGCCAAGAGGGGTATCATTTGGAGGTTTGCATACTATTTATAATTGGGATTCTCTTGAGGCAGGGTTCAAATCAACTCTTAGGCTTCGGTCCTAGCAATTTACCTCTTCACTGTTTATTTCTTTCACTGTAAGTAGGAATTTAACGTTCAAGCATACTATTTCAGAAAGGGATAATGGAAATGAGCAGCCTGATTGCTGATGAAACTGGGTATAATTAAATAGTTGAGGGCTAAGCAACCCTTTCTTAGTGATAAAGGCCTTTGCATTACCAAAATAAAACCGTGATTGATTCATCCATTTCCCAAAACAGTCTTCATTTTTGCAATAGGATACTTAGACTTGTGAATTTGTAGTCTAGTTCTTTCCAAAAAGTAATTTTGCAAATCAGCTAGTAGCAATTCAGCCTTAGAGTCAGACTCTGTGTGAAACCCTGGCTTTTGCCACAGCCCCTGTGTGACTTTGTACCAGTTATTGAATCCTGTAGTTCTCAAGCTCCCCTTCTCTTAAATAAGGGTCACAGAAGCAGCCACCTTACTGGGTTATTATAGAGATTAAATGAAAGAAAATCTGACCACAACTTTATACCTTCTGGTTATTATTGTTAACTTTCTAATAATTCAGTTTAGCATTTTATTTATTTCTCTTTTTTGGTGAAGGGTACCAGGGATTTAACTCAGGGGCACTTGACTACTGAGCCACATCCCCCTAAATAAAGTTTTGTATTTTATTTAGAGACAGGGTCTCACTGAATTACTTAGTGCCTCGCTTTTTGCTGAGCTGACTTTGAACTCACAATCCTCCTGTCTCAGCCGATTGAGCTGCTGGGATAACAGGAGTGCGCCACCACACCTGGCTTATTTCTCTTTTTTGAATGAGGAACTTGAATGAGAAATGATGTCCGGCATTGGCCTTCCATGAAGGGGTTTTCAGGAACAATAATTCAGTTAGGTAGAAAAACATGTGAAACAATTTCCCTGCAGTAAGATAAAGACAGGTGAAATGGAGTGAGATGTAGATTCTTTGTCTCTTTGATTTATAGAATGAGACCCATGAGCAACAGAAAGTGAGAGCAAAGTAACAGAATTTATTGTTGAAATAGAAAGGAAACAGAACTCTCACAAGGGAGGGGTCCTGAGTGGGTTGCCACTGAGCTGCTACTGGTTTATATTGTGTTGCTGGAGATGACCTTTAAGCTATTGGCTGATGACATTTAGAGGAGTCATTTCTCCATCCAATCAAAGTGAGACACTTGGTGACCATGTAGCCCATTGCCGCAGTCCGGCTGGGCAAAATAACCGAGAGGTGACAAGCAACTTGAAGGTTGAAGTGGGAACTACTTTATTGCAAGTGAACTCAGCGGGAACTGAGGGAGAACTCAAAGTAGTGGGTACCCAAGGTAGCAGGAGCTGCCTCTCTGCGGGACAGCAGAGGTATATATACCTAACTAATTACACACAGCTTGACTCAATTAACATCATCTAGATACAGCAGTCAGCCAACAAGGAAACAAGGAATCCTTATCATCTTAATGGCTCGCTGTCGTTGCTTCACAAACCACTCCTCCTGGCAAACTGCCAGGCGCCATCTTGACTTGATTTGCATCCCCAACATCCCATGTCTAATGAGGATGTTGATCATGAGCGACCACTTGCTGGACCAATGCTACCTGGCTTACTAGATACTTTGTGCATGGAATTGTTGCATTTGAGGTCCCTTCCCTGTTTGCCTATCATATTTCTGATTCCTGCTCTCACATATAGTGAGTTCATTGTACAGAAGAGGGAACTCACCTTCAGGGAAGATTTCCTAGTTAGTCATGTCAAAAGATTAGAATAAGACATAAATACCAAAAAGCCATGTGATACCTTCTATATGCAAGTGCCTAAAACCTTCTGGATTTCAGAGAATAAGGTACAAATCAGAGAGAATGAGAAATGGGTTGAGAGAAGTACTCTCCTAGAGATGCCATATGGAGTATTTTAGTCTTTATTCTTTAGTATTGAGAGACCAAGTGAAGTATTTAAGCAGAGCCATGCTATAGAGCTTTCCAGGTGGTGTGTGGAAGATGGACTTAGAGAATCCAAAGCTGCAAGAGACATAATAGGAGTGAAAATGACCATTGGAACTGAGACAGCTACAGCAGAAGCAAAGAAGAAAGTATGGGCAGGACAAATGTTTAGAAGGTAAAGCGGGCTGGGTTCAGTGATTGGCCAGAAAGCAGAAGTGAGAGAAAACAGAATGAATCCAGGTTCCTGGGTTGTGCAACAGTGCAGAGAGACTGCTATTAATTGAGAGAGAATTTCGCAGCAGAATGGAGAGTATTGGGTGGGGTGGAGGGGGAAGATTCTATAATGATGTGTTTGTTGACTTGGACACCTTTTCTTCTGAGACATAAGGCTCCAGGAGGATATAAGTCTTTAAAGAGAAAAGCTTCTTATTCCCTGTGTTCTTTACCCAAGAAGAAATTATACCTGAACTCATGCAAGTGTATAAAACTCTAAGCAGAGAAAACTGTTGAGCTTTATAGCAGAAAGAATCTTCACATATGGATGAATTTTTAGTTTTTACTAATTTAGTCATTTTTAGTTTTTACTTTTTACTAAGCTCTCTATTAATACAGCTCATTTTATCTCTCTCCTATTTTATTGACAATATGTATCTACTCCATCTACACATTTTATCTCAAGATTCTCTTAGTTACTCTTAGATGTGTTTACAAATTTCTCATTTTAGTCTTGTGCGGAAAACTCAAATAATTTAACCACTGTCTTTAAGATGAAGTACATATTTATTTAAACCCAACATACTTTTCTGAGGTACCTAGTCCCTACCTGATGGTGAAATCAATAGTATAAAAACAAAATGTAAATATATATATTTTCAATTATTTGAACACTTTCTTGAAATTTTCCATCTACCTTCACAATGACTTCAATCCAATCAACCTCAGGATGAACAGCCCCATTGCTGGCTGGCCTTGGGTTTTGAGGAACTTGGAAAGCAAGGGTGGCAGTGCCTGCGGTTTCTTTTCCTGCTCTTTCTCTAGATCTAACTTACTGGTGTATGGGATAGGAAGAAGAGGATTGTGGAGGCAAGGTTTATCTTACATAACTGATTTTCTGTTCTTATTTCTGACCTCAGTGTGTGCATTTGTCTTACTCTGATTTGCTCTCCTCCTGCTTCTGTTCGACTCTGCTACATGGCAACAATGTGCCAGGCATGGTTCCCTTGGAGTAGCATTTATTTTTGCCTTTGCTTCCTCCCTCTGTGGTGCCACCAAGTCTTTCTTCAACCTCTTGGACAATCTCTGGGTGGGATTACTTCACTTGGCCTATTGCTTTCTGAAAAGAATATTACTTCTTTAACCTTGTTTAACTTCTACCTTTTTTAAAAAAAATATTTTTGCAGTGCTGGGGTTAGAACTCAGGACCATGCACATGCTAGGCAAGAACTCCACCAGTCCTGCCCACTTCCTCCTCCCTCTTTTACTTCTTATGATCTCTTCTTTATCAGTTGGCATCAACTACTCAGAGGGCCTTCTGTCTCCAGGAGTTTATACACACGTTTCCAGTACTAGTCCTGAGTTCACCTACATCCACTGGAAGGCACACATGATAGGGTCTCCCAACAACACTGCCTTCTGTTTTTCACTTTGCCTCCTATGACAATGGAATGGCCATGCAAGTTTACAGTGCATAGAGAAACCAGCCAAGGAAAAATGTAAGGTTCCTCTTTTATGCAATCTCTAGGTTATTCTAAATTCACCGTCAATTCTGTTTTGGAAAGGGAAATAATACCATAATTTTTGTACTTTGTATTCAGAACTTTGTTTCCTGGTCTCACCTTCAGAATCTGCATGGTTCTCTAATTGCTTTCTTATAGGAAAGATGGTGTTAGTGTGAATTCTGCTACCTCTTAAAATGGTCTTGGGAGCTATCTGGCCTCATTGTTAGTTGCTTTCTTTAGAATGTAGCTCTTTAGGATGTATGATTCTTTATCCCAAGCTTTGAGTTTTCACCACAAGTCTAGGAAAACAGGAAATGTTCCATTGAACTCTCTGTTACCAAATTTAACACTAAAACAGACTTAATACCATCTGAGGAAAGAGTTTTTTTAAGAGCTTCACAGAGAAGACACATCTCTGGCATTGTAAACAATGCTGCTCCCTTCTGAGGAAATCATACCCACTTGACAAGATGCCACATGCTCATAAGGAGCCCTGCTAATGAGCAGCATTAGAATGGACATTTTTAGGGACAGCAGAAATCAGAGGAATTTCAGTGGAAACAGACCAGCTTAGGAGTTGGTCTGTTTATCTTTGTTCATTACTCAGTTGTCTGGTGAGCAAGTCACTTGAACTCCTTGATCTTTTCATTCTTTCTCTGGAGATAGAAGAAGATCTTAAGAGGGTCTTAAAATGTGATAAATCCATGACTCAGATTTATGATTCTCATAACTTTCCAGTAGGAAGGTTGAGGGCAGACTTTGTGACTTTCTGCTCTGAATTGTCACGTGGGGAGGTTCTTTAGTGTACTTTCACAGCTAGATATTTTCATATTGGACTAAACTTGAAATCAAATTATTCTGGGCCAGATTTTACCAGTCCCTAGACTTAATGAATAGAGATATTAAGTAAATCATCACCTTTGGTATCATTTATGATCCGAGACAGCATTGAGAGATGGCTGATCTTCCCATGGGGTAAACCAAGCCCCAGGAAAATCTGGCTTAAAAGTAAGAAACCAACAATAATAACTGTACCTACAAATCCAGTGAGGTCAATGGAGAAAGAACATTACCGTAGCACCAGTTTTCATATATACAACTATATCTACACACAATTATTTATTTATCTAAAACTATACATGTTACCATCATTCTGTCTCTATTCTGAATCATGGATTTTAGCCTTATAAATAATTTTGCAGTTTTCACAAATTTTATTTTATAAAGGAACAGATATTTCATGTCATTATTAATATAATATATATCATACTACCTGATATAGAAATAATACTTTGGACATAGAAGATATATAAATAAATATACATGTATATACATACACATATATGCATTATACATGTTACATAATATATACATATATATTACATATACATATATTATATGTAATAGATATATAATGCATATTATCTGATATATATCATATATTACATGTATCATACATATGTAATATATGTAACATTTGTTAATAAAATATTTTGGCAAAAATTAAAAAACAAAAGAATTTGTAATAATTATATTATTCTAAGTATAGAAAAAACAATAATAGTAATATTGGTACTAATATTATTTGTCTCTATCTTAAACAAATACAAACAAATATATACCAAATTTTTATTTATTGTGGTTAAGTTATTAATATAACTTTCCTCCAATCAAATTGGCAATTCTTTTTTTTTCCTGAGGTTTTAGAGGTTGACAGTTATAAAGGGAAAAAGGCATTTTAACATATTTCTGTGTAAACTTATTGTCTTAATCTTTTAGGAAAATATTGGTAGCAAACATCAAGTAATGTAAGCACGTCAGTGGATTTTGACTAAGGAATTGTTCTAAAACATTATATTAGCACATTAGTTACAGGATGGGCAAACATCTATAAGGCCATTTATAACAGCACTATTTATAACATGAAAAATTGGAAAAATTAAAAGCTTAGTATATTTGTGAAATAGTACACATACAATCATTTGAAGAATATTTACATGAGTTACATTGTAACAATATTTTATGATTGAATAAAAGTTACAAAAAGTCTAATAAGATGATCCCAAACTTACGCTGAAAAAACCTCCCTAAAAAGAGAAAATCATTATATTTGAAAAAAAATGTTAGTTATTATCTATCAGTGGTAAGATTTGGGGTGGTCTTCATTTTTGTTTTTACTTATAATTTGTGTTTTTCTAAGATTTCTATGTTGAAAATATATAAACATTTTTAAAAAGCAAAAATATTTGTATTATTGCAGTTATATTTTTATGACTGTCAGTTTTTAGGAATGCAATTGAAATGGTTGTATTTTAACAAGAAAATGTTAGAGAGACATTTTCATTCATGTAGATACTCTACATGTTATAGTAAAATTTAAAATGAAAATGTTATTTCCTCACATTACAATAATATCTCATATTTGCAAAGTGCTCAAGAGTTTACAAAGCTCTCATGTCATCATTTCACTTGTTATTTAGAATATAAATACTAAGAAAACATAATATTGCTTTGTTTGTAAATCTCCAGAAAGAGTCTATGTGATTAAGTAACATGCTCGTAGCTCTAAAAGTCAGGAATAGGAGGTGAGCCTTGTCCATCATTCTAACCCTAAGGTCACTGCTGTTTCAATTGTAGTGTTTAATGAAAAACATAAGGACTGAGCATCCCAATTCTTATAAGCATTATTATCTGCAATTATGTAAGTTTATAGCAATAACACTAATATAATTATGCAATACTGAATGACTTGCCATATAGAAAAAAGATTCTCTCTACTTTTCATGTTGTTTTGAAATGCTAGAAAATTCTCTCCTTAACAGTTTAACTTTTCAGATATTTGTTTTCTTGTTTCCAGCTTCTGGATTAGAAGCAAATGAGCATACAAATTGTTCTTTTGTTTGTTTTGTTTTGTTACCAGAAATTGAACCCAGGAATGCTTTACCGCTAAGCCACATCCCTAGCCCTTTTTATTTTTTATTGTGAAACAGGGTCTCACTAATTTACTTAGGGTCTCACTAAGTTGATGATGTTGACTTCAAACTTGTAATCCTCCTGCCTCAGCCTCCTGAGCTGCTGGAATCCCACTGCATGTTGGCCTGTGCCACTGCACCTGGCCATAAATTGTTCTTGCATATATAATTTGTCATATCTTAAGCAAGTTATGAATGTTTCTTATTCTTGCTTATAATTATAGCATTTTAATTATGGGTTGACTCTGATACAGGCCTGCGTGCCTTTGGAAAGATAAAGTGTTGGCCATGATCATGCAAGTCTTCTAGTCCTCATGACCTTTGTTTCTGTTTTTGAACATATGGGCATTCTGTTGTCAGACATCAATATAACAGACATATTAATGCCAATATGAAATGGATTGAGTGAGTCAAATCAGACTTCAAACTTTTAGGTGGGAGAGTCAAGCCCAAACTGTGGTGACCACGTCAACACAGTGATGTCAACCTGATTCATTCAGGACAGCTTACAAGCCTTTCTATGAGTTGAACATATTTCTCTGTTTGCTTATTTCTACAAGTGAGAAAGTAAGATTTAATTTACATTCACAGGAAGCACTCTCTTATTAGACATTAATCTTTGGAACATTTGATAGTCCCCCCACCAAAGGTATAAATAAAAATGGACTTAAGTAGTGCTAAAAGAGAACTATAAACAAGTAAGTTATGAAAATGAGAATGTATGCATATATGGGTATTTATATATTTTTATATATATAAAATAAATTATATATAAATAACAGTGTATGTATATAATATATATACATTTATACATATACATATCTACATAACAAATGCATTGTAATTTTTTTGGAGAAAAGAATTAAGTAATATAATTTGTTTCCAAAGTCATGGAAGACAACTTATTATCAAGCACAGAATTTTTATTCATTGTGGTAAATCAATTAAAAAAAGATATACTGCTTAACAAATTTTAAGTAACCAATATATTATCATTGACCATAGGTACAGTGTTGTATGACAGCTCTCTAGAGGTTACTAATTTTGTTAATCTGAAAGATTATGGCTATTAGCTAATAACTACCCATATCCCCATGTATTTATCACATGAAAACCATTTTTTTGACTGTTTTGGATAAATCATGTAAGGGGAATCATATAATATTTGTCTGTGACTGGCTTATTTTACTTAACATAATATCTTCAAAGTTCCTCTAGGTTGTTTCATATTGAATAACTTTCTTTTTTTAAAAAAAGGTTTCATTGTATTAAATTGAGTTGTATACACCATGTTATTCTTTATCCATTCATCTGTTGATAGATATATATGTTGTTGTATCTTGGCTATTGTGAATAGAGCTGCAATAAATATGAAAGTGTCACTATTTCATTGAGGTTCTGATATAAAACTTTCTGAATAAATACTCAGTAAAAAAGATTTCTGGATCATATGGTAGTTTTAATTTTTCAAGAAAATCTCCATTTTGTTTCCTAAGTGATTATACCATTTTACATTCCTACCAACAGTGTGTAAGGGTTCTGATTTTTTTCACACCCTTCACAAAACTTGTTTTCTGTTATTTTGTTAATAACCATCCTATTAGATGTGTGGTGATATCTCATTGTGAGTTAAATTCCCATTTTCTTGATGATTAGTGATGATGAATATTTTTTCACTTACCTCTAAGCCACTTGTTAATCTTCTTGGAGAAATGTCAATTCCAGTTCTTAAGGCCATTTTTAAAATTGGGATATTATTTATTTTCTATTGAGCTATAGGAGATCCTTCTATATTTTGGGTGTTGACTCCTTAACAGAAAATATGGTTTACAAATACTTTCTTCCATTGCATCCATATCATTTTTACTCTGTTAATTATTTTACTTTACTGTGCAGCAACACCTCAGTTTGATATAATCTCCACTTGTCTATATTTGCTTTTGTTGCTTGTGCTTTTGGTGTCATATCCATAAAATCATTCCCAAAACCAATGTAATAGATATTTTCCTCTAGGTTTTCTTCTAGAATTTTTACAGTGGCTGGTGTTACGTCAAAGATTTTAATCTATTGAGTTGATGGGTTTTTTTGTGTGTGTGATGTAAGGTAATTATCTAGTTTTATTATTTTGCATGTAGATGCCAAGTTTTCCCAACATAATTTATTGAAGAGACTATTCTTTCTCCATTATATGTTCTGGGAAGTCTTGTCAAGAATCAGTTAACCATATTTGGGTAAATATATTTCTGGTTTCTGTGTTTCATTTCATTAGTCTGCATGTCTGTTCATACACAAGTGTTTTAGGTAGTTTTTCATCACTGTGACCCAAAACCTGACAAGAATTAGAGGAGAGGCAGAATATCATGAAAGAGAGATAAGGCAGAGGAAAGCTGCTCAGTACATGGCAGCCAGGGAAGGAGAGAGGAGGAGAAGGAGAGGAAGGGCGGGGGGGAAGAATACAGAACCAAGACATAGTCCAGGAAATGCCCCTAGTGGCCTACTTCCTTCAACCACACCCACCTGCCCACAGTTACTGTACAGTAGTCCATTCAAATTATTAATCCAGCAAGTAGAATAAACCACTGATGAGATTACAGCCCCCAGAATCTGAACATTCCTATATTCCTTAGTATGTAAAGTTTTCTGGGATCCAAATCCTCATAACAAATACTATACTGTTTTGATATTATTAGTTTTGTAATATATTTTGAAATCCAAAATATTGATGCCACCAACTTTGTTCTTTCTCAAAATTGATTTGGTTATTTGTAATCTTTTGTGGTTCTATATGAATTATGGAATACACTTTTTGGTCTTATAAAATACCGCTGGAATCACGATAGGGATTGCATTGAATAGGTGTATCACTTTGGGTAGTGTGGACATTTTTACAGTATTACCTCTACTAATTTGTTTCAGTCAGCTTTTTTTTTTTTGCTGCTGTGGATAAAAAAAAATCTGATCAGAATAACTGTAGAGAAGGAAGAGTTTATTTAAGGGCTCACAGTTTCAGAAGTCTCAGTCCATAGACAGCAGGCCCCATTTCTCAGAGCTCAAGGTGAGGCAGAACAACATGGCAAAAGAGGGTGGTGGAGAGAAGCAATTCACATGATGATCAGAAGGAGAGAGAGAGAGAGAGAGAGAGAGAGAGAGAGAGAGAGAGAGCAGGCACTCTACTTGCCAGATACAAAATATATTCCCCAAAGCCATACCCCAATTCCCACCTCCTCCAACCACACCCTACCACTTTATTTACCACTCAGTTAATCCCTATCAGGGGACTAATTCACTGATAGGGTTAAGCCTTACAACCCAATCATTTCTTTTCTGAATCTTCTTGCATTGTGTCACATATGAGCTTTTGGGGGCACCTCACATCCAAACCATAACATAATCCATCAATGCAGAATGATTTTCATTTGTTTGTGTCTTCTTAAATCCATTTTTATCTTATAGTCCCAGAAGTAGAACCCCTATGAAAATCTAAATTAAGCAAATATACCACTTTATGATAACTTTGAAGTAATTATGTTCATAGAATTGAAAACTTGGGACTTATTGGGTTAATCTCTTAAATCAATTTTGTGGTTTTTCAGAACATAAGTCTTTTACCTCTTCCATTAAGCTTATTTCTAAATATTTATTTTGGTTGTGCTATTGTGTCAGATTAAATAAACAGTAGGTCATTTGCCTGATAACTATCTGTACTTTGAGTTCCTACATAAGGAGACACAACCTTACTTCATATATGAACAAACTGAAACCTAACTTAGTGTATAATAAACAGCTGAATTTCACCAATTACAGGCAGCCTGGTTTCAGCAAATCAGTCAACTCATTATTCCATACCCAAATAAAACAAATGCCTCATCATATCATGCCCAAGGAAGGTAGATATCTAACTATAGCCAGTCGAGTGATTTCTCTACTTTGCTTCTGTGTCCAGCCTATAAGTACTTGCTGCTCAGACTTCTTTTTTTTAAGGATCAGAGTTTGATTTTTTTAAAAATTTTTTTTAGTTGTCAGTGGACCTTTATTTAATTTATTTATTCACATGTGGTCCTGAGAATTGAACTCAGTGTCTCATACACACTAGGTGAGTGCTCTACCACTGAGCCAAGACTCCAGCCCCAGCTCAGACTTCTTGATGGAGTTTTCAGAATCCTTCTGGTTCTGAGTGCTGCCAGATTCATGCGTCATTCTTTTCTTGAATAAATTCTGCTAAATTTAATGTGTCTAAAGCTTTTTTTCTTTAGCAATTATAAATGGCATTGTTTTCCTAATTTCCTTTTCAACTTGCACACTATTAGAGTACAGAAATGAAAGTGATATTTTAAGGTTGACTTTCGTATCCTACAACTTTAATGATTGTTGAACTACTCTCCTTCTATGGTTTTTGAGAGTTTATCATGAAAATGTATTAAATTCCAACAATGTTTTGTATCTATTGAGATGATAATGATTTTAATCCTAGCTTCTATTAATATGTTCTATCACAATTAATTGACTTTTAAATGTTGAACCATACTTGCATCCCATAAATAAATCTCATTTGTTAATGATGTATGATCCTTTTAGTGTGCTATTGGATTGGATTTGATAGCCTTATTTGAGATTTTTTTTTGTTCTTATGTTCAGCAGGAATATTGCCCTACTGCTTTCTTTTCACATGCTTTTGGTATTTGCGTAATTCTGTCCACATAAAATGAGCTTGGAAGTAGTGTTTTCTCTTCAAGTTTTTGGAAACATTTTTAAAGACTGACATTAGGTGTTCTTTAGTTATTTGGTGGACTTCACCAGTGAAGCTATCTGGCCTGGGGCTTTTTGAACAGGGAGCTTTTAATCACCAATTTAATCAGCATATGTATTGTTGAATTCAGATGTTCTATTCCTTCTTGATGTAGTTTTGGTGGTTTGTACATTTCTAAGGATTTATCTGTTTCATATAGGGCATCCAATGTGTTGGCATGTAATTATACATAATCTTTTAGCATCTTTTGTATATCTGTCACATAATTTGCAATTTTTCCTATTTTATTTGTGATTTTATATGTGCATACATACATATATATATATATATATATAAATATATGTATGTGTGTGTGTGTGTGTGTGTGTGTGTTCTTTTTCTTAGTTTAGCTAAGGGTTTGTCAATTTTGTTTATGTTTTTTAACAAAATCAATTTTGGTTTCACTGTTTTTTCCTCCCTCTGGTTTTTCTATTTTATTTAGTTTTGTTTTAAGTCTTTGTTATCTTTTGCTATCTTCTAACTGTGTGCTTATTTTATTCTTCTTTTTGCAGCTTCATGAGGCATGACATGAAGTTGTTTATTTGGGTCTTCTTGTTTTAATGTAGACATATTTATCACTATAAGCTTTCCCCCAAACTGCTCTCCATCTAGCCCAAAAATTTTGGAATATTTTGTTTTTATTGTTACTTTTCTTAAGGTGTTCTAAGCACACAAAATTTAAAAGTAAAAAATGCTTTCACACTTCTCTGCCTTCTTAATTATCTCAGCATGCCTGGCCCTAGTCACTCATTTCTCTTTTATGCCTACCTATTCTTCACTAAAAGGAGTCAGCTCATTGATAGCTTTCAGATGTTGTATTAAGGAAAGGGGCTGGCATTCACTATAGTTTGTTCTTCATACTAAGAAACATCTGTGATTTTCTTTTTGTTTATTTTGTTGTCTCTTTGGTTTTCTCCTATAACATCTTTACACATTTGTACATACTCTTTTAGGAGTAAGGTTGATGTAAAACATACCCTTTAACAAGTAGGAAGTGTTTGTCATTGCATTCAGTCACTCATTCAATGTGAGAAATATTTACTGAGGAATATCACGTAATAGACATTGTTCTCTGCACTGGAGATTTATCTGTAAAAAGGCTCAAATATCCTATTAAGCTTAATTCTACTGGGGGAGACAGATGTAAAAAGAAGAAAATTCAATAAAATATATGATAAATTATGAAAGTACTACAGAGAAAAATAAATCATGGGACATTGAGTTAAGTAGTAGAAGTTAGATTATGTACAGGAGAGCCTGAGAAGGTCTCACTAAAATGTGAAATTTAAATCAGACCTCAAAAGCAGTGTGGTATCAGCCATTGGAAAATTGGAAGGAAATATTTTAAAACTTTATTTATTCCACCACCAATTGTTGAATGCCTAGTGTATGTGAGATGTTTCATGGTGAATTACTTACAATTGACACTGTCCTCTTTGAGCTTAAAATTTAACTTTTAACGGCAGCGGCGGTGGCAGTGGGTGCCTGTAGTGCGATGTGTCTGAGCTAATAAAGTGGCTGAAGAGGCAGGATGGCTTGGGGCTGCCTGGGGCCCCCCTCCAGGATGCTGCCAGGTGTCCCTTTCCCCCTGGGGCACAGAGATATATTATATATAAAGTCTTGAAATTTGGTGTGTCTTGGGGGGAGGGCACCACCGCCTGCCCCTGGGGTCCTTTTTTATTTTCTGAAAATCACTCTTGGGACTGCCGTCCTCGCTGCTGGGGGCATATGCCCCAGCCCCTGCACCACCCCTGCTGCTGCCTGGGCAGGGGGAAGGGGGGGGCACGGTGCCTGTAATTATTAAACATGAATTCAATTAAAAAAAATTTAACTTTTAATACCTGTTGTGGTTTAAATATAAAGTATTCCCCCAAAGCTCATATGAGGCAATGAAAGAAGTTCACAGAGGTGAAATTATTGGGTTTTGAGAGCCTTAAAGCAATCAGTGCATTCATCTGGTAATAGGGATTAACGAGGGAGTTACCTGTAGGTAGGTAGGGTGTGGCTGGAGGAGGTGGGTCACTGGGGGTGTGTCTTTGGTTACCTCTGTGGTGAGTGGAGCTCTCTCTCTGCTTCATGCTATTCTGTGCGGGACTGCTTTCTTTAATCACACCTTTCCACCATGATGTTCACCTCACTTGGTCTCAGAGCAATGGAGTTGGTCATCTATAGACAGAGACCTCTGAAAATGTGAGCCCTCAATAAACTTTTCCTCCTTTAAAATTGTTCATGTCAGATTTTTTTTTGTCATAGTGATGAAAAAGCTGACTAAAACAATACCTTAAAAATAAACCTTATCACTTAGATTCCAGGGAATCTGATTTAGGCAGCTTAGAATTGAGAGTCTCATTTGGCTTTTGAACTGTCCAGTAAATGTATTTAAAGAGAAGAATAATTTAGAATTTGATAAATAAAGAATTAACTAGACATTATGCTTTAAAAACAAAGCCAGAATGACTTGCTTGGTGGTGGGAACCACCACCAACAAACCGTGAACTTAGAGTCAGTGGCCTTGGTTACTCATACTAGCTAACCAGGATGCTATAAAAAATGCAGGTGCTTACATCAGGAGACTGAATTAGTTGGGTCTTATGATCAATTTTATAGACCTAAAAGTCTAGGATAATAAAGAAAATTATATAGAATGAAAAATACTTTACTTCTTGTATTTAAAAAATTCTTTAATCCTGCATCATTATTCCTAGTACTGTGCTATAAGTTCAAAGTCAATCACAATATACATGTAATACTGCAGCACATTGTCACACTTTTTACGTCAATACTCTTCTTCTACCTTAGAAGTATCATTGTAATCTTCAGCAACTGAATTTTTAGAAAGCCTTAAGGTATATGGGAAATACTTAATTATTTTTTTTATTTTTTAAATTTGTTTTAATTAGTTATACATGACAGTAGAATGCATTTATGCACTTTGTTATATCGTACATAGATGGGATATAATTTCTCATTTTTCTGAGTGTACATGTTGCAGAATCATATTGGTCATGAAGTCACATATATTCATATAGTAATAATGTCTATTTCATTCTACTATCTTTTCTATCCCCACATTCCCGACCCTCCGCTCTCATCACGTCCCTCTACTAATGTAAGGTAACACTATTCTTCCCTAGTGCCCCCCAATTTATTGTGAGTTAGGTTCTGCATATTAGAAAAAAGATTTGGCATTTAGTTTTGTGGGATTGGCTTATTTCACTTAGCATGATATTCTCCAACTCCAATCATTTACTGGTAAATTCCATAATTTTACTCTTCTTTAAAGCTGAGTAATATTCCATTGAGTATGTATGTATCACATTTTCTTTATCCACTCATCTATTGAGGGACACCTAGATTGGTTCCATAGTTTGGCAATTATGAATTGAGCTGCTATAAACATTGATGTGGCTGCATAACTACAGTATTCTGATTTTAAGTCCTTTATAAACCAAGGAGTGGGATAGCTGGGTTAAATGCTGGTTCCATTCCCAATTTTCTGAGGAATCTGTATACTGCTTTCCATAGTGGTTGCATGAGGATGATATGAAAAATAAAAGTGAAAACCAGCAATGAGAGAGAATACTTAATGTTTTAATCAGCTTTTTTTTTTATAATGCTGTGACTAAAAGATCTCACCAGAATAGTTTTAAAGGAGGAAAAGTTTATTTGAGGGCTAAAAGTTTCAGAGGTCTTAGTCCATCGAAGGCAGCTCCATTCTTCAAGGGACAGGAGGTAAGGCAGAACATCATGGTGGAAGAGTGGCAGAGGGAAGCAGCTCACATGACGATCACAAAGCAGAGAGAGAAAAACTCCACGCTCCAGATACAAAATATATACCCCATAGCCACACCCCCAATAAACCACTTCTCCTAACCATACCCTATCTGCCGCCAGTTAGCCACTCAGTTAATCCCATAGGGGTTAATTCACTGATTAGGTTAAGGTTATACCCCAATAATTTCTCCTCCAAACCTTCTTGTATTGTCTCCTATGTGAGCTTTTGGGAGGCACCTCACATCCAAACCATAACACTTAACTTGTTTCATTCACTGACTGCACTGTGTTTGCTCTATGTGATTTGGGAAGAGTTTAGCTGGCAGTTATTAGGAACTGGGCTGGAAGGAGCTGGATGTTATGTGTCTCAGAGAAAGTAAGAAGCCAGGATGCCTAGTATTAACTCTGCTCAAGTTTGTAGAAAGTCTCTGAAAAGTTTACCTTTGCTCTTGATTAAACAGAATGCAGTTTTATCTTTTTTTGCAAGACCCATTTTTGTACACTTGGATAATGAAGGAACTGTACTATATTTCCTTTTAGAATGAGGGAAATAATTACCATGGAGTTTAAGTGACTTTTCCTAAGGTCCTAAAATCAAAGGCAAAAATTTTATTTTAATGTATTTATTTAGAAACAACTTTATTCCAAGCAAGTGATAGAGCAGTCAACAAAAGAGACACCTTGCTCTACCTATCAACAGCAACCTGTACAGGGGTTGCCCCCTTTTATTATTGTTTGGGGGTGCAAGGCACAGTCCATTTCAATTCTCTTCCTCCTTCCTAGTCCACCCTTGGGTCTTCTTTGCCTATTCCGCATCTGCCTCAGCTTTGAACACTGACATGCCTGCAGTTCTCAGACTTACTTTCTGTTTTCCTATTGCTCTTTCCTATACTTGTCACTTTTTCTGTTGTTTTTAAGTACCTGCTAACTATGCTGTTTCCTGACTTTTCCTCAACTCCAGACTTAAATGTCCAGCTCAACAGTTCTGAGTGTCTGGCAGGAATCTCAAATTGACCAGGTTCAAACCAAATTTCTTTCTTCCTTTCTTATTTTTTTTTTTTAGTTGCTGATAGAACTTTATTTTTATTTATATGTGGCGCTGAGACTCAAACTCAGGGCCTCACACATGCTAGACAAGTGCTCCACCACTGAGCTACACCCCCAGCCCTCAACCAAATTTGTTTTACCTCCCAAACCACCTTCACCTGTTACAGTCTTGCCATCTCCTTTTCAGTAAGTCTGGTCTTCTAGTTGCACAGGCACAAAAGTCAAAAAGAGTCATCTCAACTCCACTTTTTAGAACTCAACTCCAGCCAGTCAACAATTCCTCTCAGCTCTAAAGTCCATTCTATCCAGATTCTGATGACTTGTCTTGATTTCTCTATTGCTGCCTATTGCACCTTTCCTAGGGGATTACTGCAACAAGGGGGAGTTTGCATTTTCATGGAGATCTCCTGACTTCTAATCTAGTACTCATTATGAGCCACAGGAAAAAAAAAAAAGTTATAGGTTGCATAACAAGGCTGCCTGACGGAGGCTCTTTGGGAAAGGGCAAGGATAAAATATAATATAATACACATCTTCCTGTCTTTAAAAGAGTTGTAATATAACATGATAAGACACACGAACTATTTTTGTTTGTCTTTTCCCACAGAGGGAAGATCACTATCTTTAATCCATGTGTACTATATAGAAGTCAGGGCAGAAATCAGAACATAGGCTGCATTGCTGGGGACTTTTGTATTCCAAAGAATTCATTTGAAGTCTGCTCTATTGGGGAGCAAAACTTAGGAAAACAAAAACTAAAGTAGGAAAGGAGGAAATCCTTAGCTCTGCCACACATGCAGGGAGAGAAGAATCACACAGCTGAAGCATTTGGAGAATTCAGCTGCCTGGGATTGTGGGCATTAAAATCCTGTCCCCCAATCCCTTCCACCCCCACAGAAGCATGGAAAATTTAACACCAAAGATGTTTGTAGCAGCTGTGAAGAAGCTATTAGAAGAAAAAGCAGAGAAATAGAAGTCGTTGCTTTTTATAAAAAAATTCCTAGTCGCCAATAATTCTTTTATGAGAATAAATTAAAAATCTCATCTGAAAATTTAGATGCATAAACCTTGTAGATGTAAGACACTTCAGGAATGAAAGGTTTTATAATCTATGACAATTATTCTGGTGACAAATGTTTGCATATATGGAATTGTAAATTCTTTAACAACTCCATCATTAATAACTTTTCCTCCATTATCTCAAAGTCATTGTTATACTATAGTGGAGGGGTATATTTGGGAAAATATCCAACTCTGCTGGGCTTCCAAATGGAAAAGAAAAATAGTAGGTTAGTAAAAACATAGACCATAGGTGGAATATAATGCAAGCCAAAGAGAAAGAGATACTAAGTTGTTGATCAGATGTAGTTCATGTTCATACCTGAAATACTGCATATCTATTGTGAGACTTTTTACTTTATTATTATTAGCATATTATTATTATTATTATTATTATTATTAGCATATTTTTAGATATAAAGAGAATCATTCTGTTAAAAATGCAATAGGCAGGAAAAGAAAAAAATAAACCTGTATTCTGCCTCTGATTTCCTGGTTCCTACAATTCTGGGATTGTGACCCTTTGAAGATATTAAAGTCTTACTGGGTTTTATTGGAAAGAAACTGGTTCTTGTGGAATTTCTTTTCATTTGACTGTTTCAATAATCATACTCTAATATAAAACTCACAAGGTAAATCTTATAACCCTCATTTCATAGTTGAAGAAATGGAGACACTGAGAATCTATAGTCTGACAGGTAGCAAGTCAAGGCACATGTTAAGCTCTTCCCTAGACACAACGTGCCCAGGGTAAAGAAGATGTTGAGATGTCTTGGGAAGCAGGAAAATCACAAGTCCTCATTTTCCATTTCACTTTTCAGAGGAAACTTTAAGGAATTTTCTTTGGATAGTTTTCACAGGCAAGTTTACGAGACAAAAAAGCAAGTCTAATGTTGATGAGGAGGAAAACAATTTTCTCTGTTACATTTATTCAGATATTGTTTTTAAGTGTATCTATATATCTATACCCCCACTCCTGTGCGTTTTCCACAAATCTCGAAAGATATCACTGGGTCGAGATTCTGACAGAATGATGAATCTTTGGATTTGAGTCCATCAACCACGTAAAATTGAAGTTTGTATATGCTCTCTCCTCTCTCTTTTGCTTCTAAGTTCCTCATTCATGTAAGTGGTAGAGTGCTGTAGAGTTTCTCCTCTTCACTGCAGTTTTGCTTTATTATTTCTTTTTTAGTTGTCATTATTCTGGATGAGCTGCCAATTCATTTATTATGAACATGACATAAAGGACTATCTTCACATTAGATGTATAATCAGCTTTAATATGTGTTAGAATGCTCCTCTGCTAAAAGTACCCAGGAAGGTGATCATAGGAGATGGGGGTGTGGCATCCTTTGGGTACATTGATTCTGCTTTATAGCTCTGTAGCTACAATGCTACCCTCTAATGGCACACTGAGGTATGTCACAAGGTAGGTCAAAATTTCTGACCATCTTGTGGAGAAAATGTCTAAAAAAATTTTTTAAAAAATCATTCCTTTGAAATTTGGTCATTAATTTTAAAAAAGTCTCTGAATGTTTTCTCCAAGATAATATAATATAATATAATATAATATAATATAATATAATATAATATAATATAATATAATATAATATGTATTTGTCCATACTTTGCAATAGATTTTCCCAACCATCACTTGGGACTTTTTCTGGCAAACGTAGAAATGTATTCATTATTAAAAAAAAAAACAAAGCAAAGGAAATGTGGCTTATTAGAACTTCAATTTCTTAAATCTTGGCTGGATATCATGTTTTTTGAATTTAAGAATTAATTCTTTGCAGCACATTTATATTCAATTGAATATGGAGATGTGAAAAATATGAACTTGAAACCATTTTAAATAGCAACCCATATTTGAAACATTTCCCAATGTGAGTGACAGGCAATTAAATCTACTTTGCATAACTTGAACATCAAGTGGAAACCAGCTGATTCTTTGAAGACATAGAAGAAAGAAAAATGAGGTATTTAATCTTTTTTGCTTCATGCTGTGGTTCTCTGAGTCAGGGAAGACAATTGATGAGAAATCGAGAGAACAAGTGTTCATGTTAGCAATTGTTAATATTATGTAAATGCTAATCTGGGAAAATAAAAGAATGTATATTTTTAAAGAAAACAAACATTGCTAATGATATAGCTCACATCTGTCATAACAGTTCAGTAAATAGGTATTCAAAGAGTATTTAAATTGAATGCTCTTGAACATTAAAATGGGGTTTTCTGTGTAGTATGCTGTCTACTTATATAAATATTATGTATCCACAGAATAGAATATTACAGTACTTTGAACTTTATATCTTTTATAGCCTGATACATAAAAATCACAAATAGAATAATTTTTCCTTTATATAAATGTTAGAATGAAATTGATAAAGATATATTTTATTGGCTTCAGACATGTAAGTTCATTCTTTAATAATTATGTCCTAATTCACCAAGAAGTCTTTCCCTATGTTTGTTTCTTGCATATTATATTCTACTCTTAAACTTTCACCTTGGATCCATTACTCTATGTAGACATAGTCTATAGACTATGTCTGCCCAAGAGATTACCTTGATAAGGAAGGAAAAGGTGAGCATCTAGAATCGATAAAGTTAATGTGGTGCACCAGAATTAAAACAAACAATGAACAAACATATTCTAACTTTTAATATCTCTTTGCTTTCAAAATTCTTGGAGTTCCTTGACTGGAAAGAAGTTGTGATATAGGGCCAAATTATGGATCTTTTTTCTATAAAATATCTTTAAAAATCATATCTTTTTACTATAAATTTTATATGCATTTGTATAGTTATAGAGCAGGTATTTGTCTGGAGCTGATGATATTGATAAACAGATTCATGCCTTTCAAGAATCTGGAATATAGTTGGGGTGGATGTGGGCTAAACAAATAAAATAATTATTATACAGTTTGAAAAGTGCTGTATCAGAGGTAAATCAAAGCTGTTGCAGTTTCTAGGGCTGCTATAAGAAATTACCAGAAACTGGATGGTTTAAGGCAACATAAATTTATACTCTAGAGTTATTCTGTCATGTTAGAAGCCCTAAGTAATGAGATCAGCAGAGTTGATGTTTTTCTATAGATTCTGAGAGGAACTGTTCACACCTCTCAGATTCAGATGATTGCCAAAAGACCATGTTGTTCCTTAGCATACAGTTCCATCAGTTAGTTGAATCTCTGCCTCCATCTTCCCTTTGTCAATTTCCTTTGTCAAAGTCAGACTGAAATTTAGAGACAAATTTCCAATAAAGGAATGTTTATTTAGGGAAAAAAAGAATAAGATTGCAATTTGGGACACCCATGCATCCAAATAGGTGGTCTCTGGTATGTCCAAAGAACAAAGGGAAGGTCAGGAGTTTTATTAGGATAGAGAAATCTATGCTAATTTCTTTGAAAGAAAGTTCATTGGCGCTTTTGGTGTGGGTACTCTCAAGTTCTGATTGGTGAGTGTGGGTACTTATACTCTTAAGCAGTCTTAAAGTTATAATTGGCAGATCCATCATTGCCTGCTAAGTTAAAACAGTCTTAAAGATAGAGAAGGCTGTTTTGTTGGATTAGTTCTGGGAGATAGTTCCCATAGCAGGTGACGGTGACCTAGAGCTTCCCTTTCTTTCACAGGGACCCTAGTCTGCATTCTAGTGGGGTATGACAGGAATGACTATGCTTTGTATATGTATTTTGACCCTCTTTTATGTGTGTCCCTGCATCCAAATATCCCTCTTTCTTTTATAAAGATAATAGTTATTATATTTAGGGCTCTCCTAAGTCCAGTATAATTCTGCCTCAAGATCTTTAATTAATTACATCTACAAACATCCTATTTCCATATAAGGTCACATTTAATTTCTGGATGAACATGAATTTTGGGAGGGAACAGTATTCAACCCACTATAGATGCTACAGGTAGATAAAGAGAGAGATTCTTAATGCATCCTGATTTGGGTGGGGCTGGGAGATTCAGGAAAAATTTTGATGGAAGGGATTTCTGAGTTCAATTAAAAAAATATGAGCTTAAAGAAATGGCCAGCAGTCACGTCTCATTTGCCATGCTACAGTGTGTGTATTTTATTGAGTAACTCTGTGGTTTTGCCTCTTTGTGTTTGTGTGCTCCAACATGGTAAAAGATGAGACTTTCCCATTAGAAATAGCAACTGTCTCTGGAAATGGTCCTCAAATGAGGAGGCCATACAGCAGAAACTTAGAGGTTGATGTGCAATTTTTAAAAGCCCAGTAGTGATTCAGATTCACCTCTTTACCCCTTTTTTTTTCTTCCACAGGTGGAGAGTTGAAAAGCAAAGTATGAGAAGATTTAAGCAGAGAATGAATATAAAATATAAAAATGTTATATATTACATTTTAAGTGGTGTTATATGTATAATAATGCAGTATATGATATATTATTCAAGTTCAGGATGAAAGATTTAAAGGGGATAACTTCAGGCAGGGAAGCCAGTTAGCAGACCAATGAAATAGTCCATATTAGAGCTTATGAAGTTCTGAATATGGTAATGTAATTTAAAAAAAACGCATGATATTATTGTCCTGACGTCACAAAAAGAGGGAGTTTTAAGGAGACAAATGTGAAAATGGCTATGGTTAAATAACCATTCCATATGCTAATCTGAAGTCTTCATAAATTTAAGAAAAGTTCTATAAATATGAGACAGAGGTAGAATTACAGGGACTAGAGTGGTAAAGAAATCAGTGAAAATCTCAATGTATAAACATCTGGTATGTTCATGTATGTACATCTCTATTTACATGAGTTTGTCTATCTACCTGTCTGCCCACAGATACATGGCATGTTTGTTAGGCCAATCTTGAGCATATTTGGTATTTGATTCAATTCACTCCTGATTTTACAAGGAGAAACTATATTCTAATGACTTCTTTTTGAGGAGTTTATTAGGAACAAACTATCAGATTTGAATCTACTCAAGCCTCCCTTTCAAATTGCAGTTGATTTAATTTATAGTAAAATTTTATTAAAGTATATATAAAATACACTTTAGTTGACTTATAAACTCATTATAAGCTGTTGTACAGAGACAGGTTGACATTACTTTCATTAGTCTGTTATAGAGAAAAAAATACTAAAGTTTGCCCTATGAAGTAGTAAGCAAAGAATAGATTTAGAGTGATATTGATGACTCTGGGAGTTTATATTTGATTGAAGAGTTATCACTTCAATACTATTGCATTATGTGTGCAAAAAAATTGAAGTTGTTCAGGGTATTCTATACTTTTTATTATAATTTACCTAATCAATGCAAACTGCATAATGCATACTCTACTCTAGGTCAGTTAAACAATTATTTTTTCAAAGAGCAT
Source organism: Ictidomys tridecemlineatus (assembly GCF_052094955.1). Lineage (NCBI taxonomy): Eukaryota > Metazoa > Chordata > Mammalia > Rodentia > Sciuridae > Ictidomys > Ictidomys tridecemlineatus. The sequence goes on along the minus strand of NC_135478.1, from coordinate 160,221,987 downwards.
ATTTAACGTAAGGGTTTCCAATTTATAAGATTTTTTTTTTGGTCCATCAGTTATCTACAGCTTGCAACATGTAGTCATTTCTAACCACCCTTCACTATTTATCAGAAAAGGTCCTTCTAGAATTACAGAGCAGATACTATGATAGATTTAGAGGTTGTTTTATATTATCCTGTGCACTTTACCACATCTGTTCTCCAGGTACTGAAAATACTTCAGACTTTTAATCATATTTATTGCTTGTCTGGTTCCTTATGATTGGCTTTGAGCTTTTGGAGAAAAATGATGCATGTGGGTAGTAGATAGGCAGAACAGGTGGGAGGAAACCAGCTGTGCACATTAATTTTTGAGGGTCACCCTGAGAGAGACCAGTGAACAAGACAAAATTTTTATTGCTTATTATGTAGCAAGCACAGGATTCGGTGTTTAAGATTTTTTTTTTTTTACTAGATTTATTTGTTGGAATAAATCATTAGTGTGTTTTACAAATAATTGTGCAGACAGGTTGCCTTCACTAGAGTGACAAGCAATTATCCATGGGGATAATTCTATTATAAGAAATACACTAACTTTTATGCCATTTTATGTACACATTTTACTTCAAACATGTTTCTTTACACCAGTGATTTTATTTCTAATAGATATGTAATGAATTATCACATCTCTTCAATCCACAGCTAAAATCAGCACTAATGCATCAAACATGAACATTCAAATAGTATTCTTATTGACTCCAAGTTTTCTGTTGTTTTGAACATGGATGCTGAATTTTGTCAAATTCTTTCTCTGTGTCTATTGAGATAATCATGTGATTCTTGTCTATTGATGTGGTGAATTACATTTATTGACTTCCTTATGTTGAACTTACCTTCCATTCTTGGGGTGAAACTCACTTGGTCATAGTGCACTAACTTTTTTTTTAATATTTATTTTTTAGTTGTAGGTGGACACAAATATCTTTATTTCAGTTTGGTGTGGTGCTGAGGATCGAACCCAGGGCCTCACGTGTGCTAGGCAAACACTCTACCACTGAGCCACAACCCCAGCCCTGCACTAACTTTTTAATGTTTTGTATGTAATTTTCCAGCATTTTATTGAGAATTTTCTTCTGTTTATTAGGGACATTGCTCTGAAGTAATCTTTCCTTGATGTGTCTTTGGTTTTGGTATCAGGGTGATACTAGCTTTATAGAATGATTTTGGAAGGGTTCCCTCCTTTCTGATTTCATAGAATAATTTGAGGAGTATTGGTGTAAGTTCTTCTTTGAGAGTCTGATAGAACTTGGCTGAGAATCCATCTGATCCTTGGGTTTCTTTGTTGGTAGGCTTTTGATGGTGTTTTCAATTTCATTGTTTGAATTTGATCTGTTTAAATTCTCCATGTCCTCTTGATTCAATTTGCATAGGTCTTATGCCTCTAGAAATTTGTCAATGTCTTTGTGACTTTCTATTTTATTGAAGTATCGATTTTCAAAAGTATTTCTGATTAGCCTCTGTATTTCAGTGATGTTTGTGGTGATATTTCCTTTTTCATCATGAATTTCAGTTTTCTCTCTTTCTTCTCTTCATTAGCATGGCTAAGGGTTTAAAATTTTATTTAGTTTTTTCAAAGAGCCAATTTTTTTTTCATATAAAATGATCAATAATTTTATTAGCCAATTACAATCTAAAATTACATAGAAATTAAAATATAATTAAGAAATCCATGAGTTCTAACAGAACTGGCAGTAGACCCAATTAAAAAACTGAAACACCAAAATAACATTAAAATATAAAACAAAATGCATAAGTAACACGTCTAACCTAAAAGCAATTGAATTTTCAGATGATGAGGACCAAGACAGATTGGGGCAGAATCATGTTTTTCTTTAGAAAACAATGAATTGAAATGTTCCAAAAATAATCAATATACTCTTGTTTTAGAATACTTATATAATAAATAAATGAATAAAAATGATATCAATACAAAGGAAAATTACTAGTCACATCATGGTAAATCTGCTAAAATCCAAGGAAAAGACAAAAATCCTAAAAAGAGCCAAAGGCAAATGATACATAATATTTAAAAGGTAATATTAGGATAAGACTAAATTCTCAGGAAAAAAAAATATCTAGATGCAAATGTGATTACATCTTTTAATAGAATCTAGTCATAAATATAAAATTCTATGTTCAAAAAATATCCTTATTATTTTAGATATGAGTTGTCTTCTGAAAAGCTCATGTGTTAGGAAATACAAGAATGTTAGAGTAAATAATTTGATTATAAGTGTTTTAACCTCATTAGTAAATTAAACTGAAATATTGGTAAGTTTTTTTTTTTCTTTTCTTCATATGTATGGTCATAAAAGGGGTACTTTTAAGGGACTGGGAATATAGAATAGTGTTAAAGAACGTGCCTAGCATACATGAGGCCCTGGGTTCATTTCCCAATACCATGGTTTTAGGCAGTTTTTTTTTTTTTTCTGCTGTGACCAAAAGACCTGACAAGAACAATTAGAGGAGGAAATGTTTAATTGGGAGTTCACAGTTTCAGAGGTCTTGTTCCATAGAACACTGATTCCATTTCCATTTGGGGGGCCCAAGGTGAGACATCATGGCAGACGGGCATGGTGGAGGAAAGCAGCTCAGAACATCACAGTGGGAAGTAGAGAGAGAGACTCCCTTTTTCAAGGACAAAATATATACCCCAAAAGCACCCTTCCAATGACCCACCTCCTCCAGCCATATTATCTGCTTTCAGTTATATTCAGTTAATCCCTATCAGGGAATTCATGCACTCATTAGGTTAAGACAATCAAAACCAAGTCATTTCATGGTTAAACTCTCCTGCATTGTCTCACCCATGAGATTTTTGGGGACACCTAATATTTAAGTTAAAACAACACCAAAAGTGTGTGTGTGTTCACGAGCTTTCAGTTTGTTGAGAAAATTAATCTAGTTTTAAATGTTGGTGCACTTTTCTATATGGTTATTTTACATAAATAAAAATTTTTAAAAAACAAAAAAAAATTTTTTTAAAAATTATGCATCTAGAGACATTTGCCATTTCAACTTTATTGAAACAAAGATATATCCTTTTCAATTTTACACACATACCCTAATTGAGTAGAACACTCATGGTCAGTTCTCCATGAATGTTTTCTTGGTACTTTTTTTTTTTTTTTTTTTTTTTTTCTTAATTTTTTTATTGTTGGTCTTTCAAAACATTACATCTTTCTTAATATATCATGTTTCACAATTTGATTCAGAATGGTTATGAACTTCCATGATTACCCCGTATACAGATTGCTGAATCACATCGGTTACATCCGTTACATTTCCATTGATTTACACATTGCCATTCTAGTGTCTGATGAGTTCTGCTCTCTAACCTATCATCTACTATCCCCCCACCCCTCCCCTCCCCTCCCCTCTTCTCTCTCGACCACCTCTACTGTAAAACATTTATTCCACTTGTGTACTTCTTCCTTACCCCTTACTTCCTCTTGTATGTAATTTTATAAAACCCTGAGGATCACCTTCCCTTTCCCTGCAGATTCCCTTCTCTCTCCATTTCCCTCCCCCCTCTCTTCCCTATTTAATGTTAATCTTCTTCTCCTGCTCTTCGTCCCTACTCTGTCCTTAGTTACTCCCCTTATATCAAAGAAGTCATTAGGCATTTATTTTTTAAGGATTGGCTAGCTTCACTTAGCATAATCTGCTCTAATGCCATCCATTTCCCTCCAAATTCTATGATTTTGTCGTTTCTTAATGCAGAGTAATACTCCATTGTGTATAAATGCCACATTTTTTTTATCCATTCATCTATTGAAGGGCATCTAGGTTGGTTCCACAATCTTGCTATCGTGAATTGTGCTGCTATGAACATCGATGCAGCAGTGTCCCTGTAGCATGCTCTTTTTAAGTCTTTAGGGAATAGACCGAGAAGGGGAATAGCTGGGTCAAATGGTGGTTCCATTCCCAACTTTCCAAGAAATCTCCATACTGCTTTCCAAATTGGCTGCACCATTTTGCAGTCCCACCAACAATGAACAAGTGTACCCTTTTCCCCACATCCTCTCCAGCACTTGTTGTTGTTGGACTTCATGATGGCTGCCAATCTTACTGGAGTGAGATGGTATCTTAGGGTAGTTTTGATTTGCATTTCTCTGACCGCTAGCGATGGTGAGCATTTTTTCATGTACTTGTTGATTGATTGTATGTCCTCCTCTGAGAAGTGTCTCTTCAGGTCCTTGGCCCATTTGTTGATTGGGTTATTTGTTGTCTTATTGTCTAATTTTTTGAGTTCTTTGTATACTCTGGATATTAGGGCTCTATCTGAAGTGTTTGGAGTAAAGATTTGTTCCCAGGATGTAGGCTCCCTGTTTACCTCTCTTATTGTTTCTTTTGCTGAGAAAAAACTTTTTAGTTTGAGTAAGTCCCATTTGTTGATTCTAGCTGTTAACTCTTGTGCTATGGGTGTCCTATTGAGGAATTTGGAGCCCGAACCCACAGTATGTAGATCATAGCCAACTTTTTCTTCTATCAGATGCCGTGTCTCTGATTTAATATCAAGCTCCTTGATCCATTTTGAGTTAACTTTTGTGCATGGTGATAGAAAGGGATTCAGTTTCATTTTGATGCAAATGGATTTCCAATTTTCCCAGCACCATTTGTTGAAGATGCTATCCTTCCTCCATTGCATGCTTTTAGCCCCTTTATCAAATATAAGATAGTTGTAGTTTTGTGGATTGGTTACTGTGTCCTCTATTCTGTACCATTGGTCCACCCGTCTGTTCTGGTACCAGTACCACGCTGATTTTATTACTATTGCTCTGTAGTATAATTTGAGGTCTGGTATCGCTATACCACCTGATTCACACTTCCTGCTTAGCATTGTTTTTGCTATTCTGGGTCTTTTATTATTCCATATGAATTTCATGATTCTTTTATCTATTTCTACAAGAAATGCAGTTGGGATTTTGATTGGCATTGCATTGAACATATAGAGAACTTTTGGTAGTATCGCCATTTTGATGATGTTGGTTCTGCCTATCCATGAACAGGGTATATTTTTCCATCTTCTAAGGTCTTCTTCTATATCTTTCTTTAGGGTTCTGTAGTTTTCATTGTATAAATCTTTCACCTCTTTTGTTAGGTTGATTCCCAAGTATTTTATTTTTTGGGGGGATATTGTGAATGGAGTAGTTGTCCTCATTTCCGTATCAGAGGATTTGTCGCTGATATACAGGAATGCGTTTGATTTATGCGTGTTGATTTTATACCCTGACACTTTGCTGAATTCATTTATTAGCTCTAATAGTTTCTTTGTAGACTCTTTTGGGTCTGTTAGGTATATAATCATGTCATCAGCAAATAGTGATAATTTAAGTTCTTCTTTTCCTATTTTTATGCCTTTAATTTCTTTCGTCTGTCTAATTGCTCTGGCCAGTGTTTCGAGAACTATGTTGAACAGAAGTGGTGAGAGAGGGCATCCCTGTCTTGTTCCAGATCTTAGAGGGAATGCCTTCAATTTCTCTCCATTCAGAATGATGCTGGCCTGTGGCTTATCATAGATTGCTTTTACAATGTTGAGGTATGATCCTGTTATCCCTAATTTTTCTAGAGTTTTGATCATAAAGGGATGCTGTACTTTGTCGAATGCTTTTTCTGCATCTATTGAGATGATCATGTGGTTCTTATTTTTAAGTCTATTGATGTGGTGAATAACATTTATTGATTTCCTTATATTGAACCAGCCTTGCATCCCAGGGATGAATCCTACTTGATCATGGTGTATAATTTTTTTGATATGTTTTTGAATCCGGTTCGCCAGAATTTTATTGAGGATTTTTGCATCTAGGTTCATTAGAGATATTGGTCTGTAGTTTTCTTTCTTGGAGGTGTCTTTGTCTGGTTTAGGGATTAGTGTGATGTTGGCCTCGTAGAATGTATTTGGAAGTTCTCCCTCTTTTTCTATTTCCTGAAATAGCTTGAAAAGTATTGGTGTTAGTTCCTCTTTAAAGGTTTTGTAAAACTCTGCTGTATACCCATCCGGTCCTGGGCTTTTCTTAGTTGGTAGTCTTTTGATGGTTTCTTCTATTTCCTCTATTGTTATTGGTCTGTTTAGGTTGTCTATATCCTCCTGACTCAATCTGGGCATATGATATGACTTAAGAAATTTATCTGTACCTTCACTATCTTCTATTTTATTAGAGTATAAGGATTCAAAATAATTTCTGATTATCTTCTGTATTTCTGAAGTGTCTGTTGTGATATTGCCTTTTTCATCCCGTATGTTAGTAATTTGGGTTCTCTCTCTTCTTCTCTTCGTTAGCATGGCTAAGGGTCTGTCGATCTTATTTATTTTTTCAAAGAACCAACTTTTAGTTCTGTCTATTTTTTCAATTGTTTCTTTTGTTTCGATTTCATTAATTTCAGCTCTGATTTTAATTATTTCTTGCCTTCTACTCCTATTGCTGTTGTTTTGCTCTTCTTTTTCTAGGATTTTGAGATGAAGTATGAGATCATTTATTTGTTGGTTTTTTCTTTTTTTAAGGAATGAACTCCAAGCAATAAATTTTCCTCTTAGAACTGCTTTCAATGTGTCCCATAGATTCCGATATGTTGTGTCTTTGTTTTCGTTTAACTCTAAGAAGTTTTTAATTTCCTCCTTAATGTCTTCTAAAACCCATTGATCATTCAGTAGCCTATTGTTCATTCTCCAAGTGATGCCTGATTTTTCCTTCCTTCTTTTATCATTGATTTTCAGTTTCATTCCATTATGATCAGACAAGATGCATGGTATTATCTCTACTCCTTTATATTGTCTAAGAGTTGCCCTGTGACATAATATATGATCTATTTTTGTGAAGGATCCATGTGCTGCTGAGAAAAAAGTGTAACTACTTGATGTTGGATGGTATATTCTATAAATGTCAATTAAGTCTAGGTTGTTAATTGTGTTGTTGAGTTCTATAGTTTCCTTGTTTAACTTTTGTTTGGAAGATCTGTCCAGTGGTGAGAGAGGTGTGTTAAAGTCTCCCATGATTATTGTATGGTGGTCTATTAGACTCTTGAACTTGAGAAGGGTTTGCTTGATGAACATAGCTGCACCATTATTTGGGGCATATATATTTATGATTGTTATGTCTTGTTGGTGTATGGTTCCCTTGAGCAGTATGTAGTGTCCCTCTTTATCCCTTTTGATTAACTTTGGCTTGAAATCTATTTTATTAGATATGAGTATGGATACTCCTGCCTGTTTCCGCAGTCCATATGAGTGGTATGATTTTTCCCAACCTTTCACCTTCAGTCTATGTATATCTTTTCCTATCAAATGCGTCTCCTGCAGGCAGCATATTGTTGGGTTTTGTTTTGTGATCCATTCAACTAGCCTGTGTCTCTTAATTGGTGAGTTTAAGCCATTAACATTTAGGGTTATTATTGAGATATGGTTTGTTCTTCCAGCCATATTTGTTTATTGATGATACTAAACCTGGTTTGTTTTCCTCTTTGATTACTTTCCCCCATTTACTGTCCTACTTCCCAATGTTGGTTTTCAACATTATTTTCCACTTCCTCTTCCTGTAATGTTTTGCCAAGGATTTTTTGAAGAGAAGGTTTTCTAGCTGCGAATTCTTTTAACTTTTGTTTATCGTGGAAGGTTTTAATTTCATCTTCCATCCTGAAGCTTAATTTCGCCGGGTACACGATTCTTGGTTGGAACCCATTTTCTTTCAGTGTTTGAAATATGTTATTCCAGGATCTTCTAGCTTTCAGCGTCTGTGTTGAGAGATCTGCTGTTATCCTAATTGGTTTACCCCTAAATGTAATCTGCTTCCTTTCTCTTGTAGCTTTTAAAATTCTTTCCTTATTCTGTATATTGGACATCTTCATTATAATATGTCTAGGTGTGGATCTCTTATGGTTTTGCACATTCGGCGTCCTGTAGGCTTCTAGGATTTGGGATTCTGTCTCATTCCTCAAGTCTGGGAAGTTTTCTCGTATTATTTCATTGAATAGATTATCTATTCCTTTGGTTTGGAGCTCTGTGCCTTCCTGTATCCCAATGACCCTTAAATTTGGTCTTTTGATATTGTCCCATAATTCTTGGATGTTCTGCTCATGGTTTCTTAGCAGTCTTGCTGAGCTGTCTATGTTCTTTTCCAGTTGAAAAACTTTGTCTTCATTGTCTGATGTTCTATCTTCTAAGTGATCTACTCTGCTGGTAGTATTCTCAATTGAGTTTTTAAGTTGGTTTATTGCTTCCTGCATTTCTAGGATTTCAATTTGTTTGTTTTTTATTACCTCTATCTCCCTGTGAAATTGATCTTTTACTTCCTGGATTTGTTTGTCAATGTGATCTTTCATTGTCTGATTTTGCTGTCTCATGTCTTCCTTGAGACTCCAGATCATCTGAAGCATATATATCCTGAACTCTTTCTCTGATATTCCCTCTGTTGCAGCTATTGCCTCTTCTAAAGTTGAGTTGACCTGCATTGCTTGTGGTCCTTTCTTTCCTTGTCTTTTCATACTGCCGCGTGGTTAAGAGCCGGGTGGGTGGGGCAGCCGTTCGCAGAGCGAGAGATGGACCTCCCGTGAGAGCCCGGATGGTGGAGGGCACCTGCCCGTTGGGCGGGGCGGGCCGCGCAGCTCCAGGTGCCAGCCGATAGCCAAAGTGGGTGCTGGCTGCGGGACTAAACTCTTGCACCCGCCGTGGAGCCGCCTGTGGAGCCGGGTAACTGTGGCCGAGTGGTTAATAGCCAGGCGTGTGGAGCAGCAGCTCGCTGAGGGAGAGATGGGCCTCCTGTGGTAGCCCAGATGGTGAAGGGCACCTGCCGGTTTGGGCCGCGCAGCTCCAGGTGCCAGCCCCTTGCAGAAGTGGGTGCTGGCTGCAGAACTAAACTCCTGCCCCCGCCGTGGAGCCACCTGAGGAGCCAGGAAGCTGCGGCCACGTGGTCAAGAGCCAGGCAGGTGGGTGGATCAGCCTCTCGCTGAGCGAGAGATGGGCCTCCCTTGCGAGCCCGGATGGTGAAGAATGCCTGCCAGGTCGGGCAGAGCGACCAGCCGCCGGGTGCTGGCCGCTTGCTGTAGCGGGTGCTGGCTACGGGTCTAAACACCTGCACCCTCCGTGGATCCGCCTGTGGAGCCGGGTAACTGCGGCCGCGTGGTTAAGAGCCAGGCATATGGAACAGCAGCTCGCTGAGGGAGAGATGGGCCTCCTGTGATAGCCCAGATGGTGAAGGGCACCTGCCGGTTTGGGCCGTGCAGCTCCAGGTGCCAGACCCTTGCAGGAGCGGGTGCTGGTTGCAGAACTAAACTCCTGCACCCGCAGTGGAGCCGCCTGGCGAGCCAGGAAGCTGCGGCCGCGTGGACAAGAGCCAGGCAGGTGGGTGGAGCAGCCTCTCGCTGAGCAAGAGATGGGCCCCCTGTGCGAGCCCGGATGGTGAAGAATACCTGCCAGTTCGGGCAGAGCGACCAGCCGCCGAGTGCTAGCCGCTTGCAGTAGCTGGGTGCTGGCTGCGGGTCTAAACACCTACACCCGCCGTGAAGCTGCCTGTGGAGCCAGGAAGCTGCGGCCGCGTGGTCAAGAGCCAAGCAGGTGAGTGGGGCAGCCTCTCGCTGAGCCAGAGATGGGCCTCCGGTGCGAGCCCGGATGGTGAAGAATGCCTGCCGGGTCGGGCAGAGCGACCAGCCGCCGGGTGCTGGCCGCTTGCTGTAGCGGGTGCTGGCTACGGGTCTAAACACCTGCACCCGCCGTGGAGTCGCCTGTGGAGCCGGGTAACTGTGGCCGCGTGGTTAAGAGCCAGGCATATGGAACAGCAGCTCGCTGAGGGAGAGATGGGCCTCCTGTGATAGCCCAGATGGTGAAGGGCACCTGCCGGTTTGGGCCGTGCAGCTCCAGGTGCCAGCCCCTTGCAGAACCGGGTGCTGGCTGCAGAACTAAACTCCTGCACCCGCAGTGGAGCCGCCTGGCGAGCCAGGAAGCTGCGGCCGCCTGGTCAAGAGCCAGGCAGGTGGGTGGGGCAGCCTCTCGCTGAGCGAGATGGGCCTCCGGTGCGAGCCTGGATGGTGAAGGGCGCCTGCCGGTTCGGCGGGGCGGGCCGGCTGCCGGGTGCTGGCCGCTTGCGTTAGGGGGTGCTGGCTTGGGGACTAAACACCTGCACCCGCCGTGGAGCTGCCTGTGGAGGCTGTGTGGTCTAGAGCCAGGCAGGTGGGTGGGGCAGCCGCTCGCTGAGCCAGAGATAGGCTTCCTGTGAGAGCCGCTTGCAGGAGCGGCTGATGGCTGCAGTACTGTACCTCTGTGCCCGCGTGGCCAGCCAAGATCCACTTCTCTGGGACAAACTGTCACTTCCAATAAACCTACCAGTTCTCAGCTGCTCTCCTCTTAAGGGAATTTTGTTAGAAGTTCCTCCGTAGGTAGGTTGGGGCTGTTGCAGTGGGTCGTTCTGGTCCCGTTAAAGTGGAGACATTGGAATTGCTGCTTCCTCGCCGGCCGCCATGATGGATCCCCCTTCTTGGTACTTTTAAAGAGTTGTTTGAATAGTCATTCGAAAATAGCAGATAAATTTGTTGCATTTGAAAAAATGCAAATTAGTTGACAGACTTAGAAAATTAATATCCATAAGGTAACTGCCTTAAAACAAACAAACAAACAAACACCATCATCTCTTTGGTCAATGTTTTTATCTGACCCAATCAACAAATGTATTGAAAGCATTTTAAAGGGATGAAACAGGGAACAGGAAAACCTTACTTGCTGCATGCATACAACTTTTCTCCTTTAAAAAGGGAGCATTTAATTCATGTTAATAGAGGACCTAACATAAAATCACCTTAAATAAGTTACCTTATCTCCAAAATCTCTTTTCATCATGTATTAATACAAATGAGATTATATGCTAATCATTTCAAAGATTGAATATAAACTATTTGATTTTAATGATTACCCACTAACAAATTGCATCAAAATTTTGAAAATATTTGCTCTATTCCAGTACATGTTGTATAATAGTATGTTTTTTTTAAAGAGAGAGTGAGAGAGGAGAGAGAGAGAGAGAGAGAGAGAGAGAGAGAGAGAGAGAGAGAATTTTTTTTTTCTTTTTTTTTTTTTTATTGGTTGTTCAAAACATTACAGAGCTCAAGACATATCATCTTTCATACATTCGACTCAATTGGGTTTTGAACTCCCCAAATACATAATACAGACTCACTTCTGTTACATACTCACATTTTTACATAATGGCATATTAGTGACTGTTGTATTCTTCTACCTTTCCTATCCCCTACTATCCCCCCTCCCCTCCCCTCCCCTCCCAACATCCCTCTCTACCTCCTCTGCTGTTGTTCAATTCTCTCCCCTTTTTTCCCCCCACCCCCTTGCCCCTCATAACCTCTTATTATTTTGTGTATCACTGAAGGTCTCCTACCATTTCCATATGTTTTCCCTTCTCTCTTCCTTTCTCTCCCCCCATTCGTCTTAGTTTACTGTTAGTCTTTTCCTCATGCTCTTCCTTCCTGTTCTATTCTTAGTGGCTCTCTTTATATCAAAGAAGACATTTGACATTTGTTTTTTAGGGCTTGGCTAGCTTCACTTAGCATAATCTGCTCTAATGCCATCCATTTCCCTGCAAATTCTATGATTTTGTCGTTTCTTAGTGCTGCATAATACTCCATTGTGTATAGCTGCCACAATTTTTTTATCCACTCATCTATTGAAGGGCATCTAGGTTGGTTCCACAGTCTAGCTATTTTGTTTCATTGTTTTTTTTTTGTTGTTGTTGTTGTTTCAATTTCATTAATTTAGGCGATGATTTTAATTATTTCTCATCTTCTGCTTTGGTGTCAATTTGTTCTTCTTTTTCTGGGGCTTTGAGGTGTAACATTAGATTATTTATTTGGTAACTTTCTAATCTTTCTATGAATGAATTTGGTGTAATGAGCTTTCTTCTTAGAACTGCCTTTATAGTGTCCCACAGATTTTGATATTTTGTGTCACTATTCTCATTTACCTTGAAGTATTTTTTTTGTTTCATCCTTGATTTTTTTCAGCTGTACATTATTCAGTAGTATCTATGGTTACTAGGTAATATATCATTTGATCTCCACGTTTTAGAGCAGCTTCTATTTTTATTTTATCATTGATTTCCAATTTCATTCCATTTCATTATGATCTGATAAAATGCAAGAAATTATCTCTGTTTTTTTTTTTTGTATTTGCTAAGACTTGCTTTGTGGCCTAAAATATGGTCTATTTTGGAGAAGGAGCCATGTTTGCTGAAAAGAAAGTATGTTCATTTGTTGATGGATCAAATATTCTACATATGTCTAAGTCTAAATTATTGTGTGTGTGTGTGTGTGTTTTTTTAGTTCTGTAGTTATTTATTTATTTTGTGTTTAGAAGATCTATCAATTGGTGAGAGAGGCATGTTGAAGTCACCCAGTATTTAATTCTTGAGATTATAAAGGTTTTTTTTAATATATGTAGATACTCTATAATTTAGGGCATAAATATTTACTATTATTAGATGTCTTTTTGATGTAGAGTTCCCTTAAGCTGTATGAAATGGCTTTCTTTGTCACTTCTGATTAATTTTGACTTGAAGTCTACTTGAGCAGATACAAGGATAGAAACCCAAGCTTGTTTACAATATACATACGCATGGTAAGATTTTCCTTATCCCTTTACCGTCAGTCTATAGATGTCTTTGTCTATGAGGTGAGTCTCTTGGAGACAGCATATTGTTGGGTCTTGTTTTTTTAATCCAATCTTCCAGTCTGTGGCTTTTGTTTGATGAGTGTAGACCATTTACATTCAATATTATTATTGAGAAATGATTTTAATTCCCTGTCATTTTGAATTATTTCTATTTTTAATTTGAATTATTTCTCCTTTGATTGACTATTCTTCTAGTATAGTTCCTCCCTTTGCTGGTTTTCGGTTTTAGTTTTCATTTCTTCTTCAGGAAATATGTCATTGAGTGTGCCTGTAGTGCAGGCTTTCTAGTTATGAGTTCTTTTAACTTTTATTTATCGTGGGAGGTTTTTATTTCTTCTTCAATTCTGAAGTTTAAATTTGCAGAATATTGTTTTCTTGGTTGACATCCATTTTCTTTCAGAACTTTGTATATATTATTTCAAGACCTCCTAGCTTTAAGGATCTGATTTGAAAAATCAGCTGAGATCCTAAATATGACCACATTTAATTTAATATTTAATTCTCATTAAATATGACCTGATGTTTTTCTCTGGAAGCTTTTAAAATTCTATCCTTAGTCTGTATTTTAGGCATTTTCATAATAATGTACCTTGGTATGATTCTGTTGTATTTTTGTATATTTGGGGTCCTGCATGCCTCCTGTTTGTGATTTTCCATTTCATTCTTAAAGTTTGGGAAAGTTTGGGTATTATTTCATTAAAAAGATTATGAATTTTCTTGGTTTATATCTTTGAGCTTTTTTTCTATTCTTAGGATTCTTAAGTTTGGTTTTTTCATATTTTCCCCATATTTATCCCATGTTTCTTGGAAGTTATTTTCATGGCCTATTAACATCTTTTCTTCATAATCAACTTAATTTTCAAGATTATGTGTTTTGTCTTCATTGCCTGATACACTGTCTTCCATATGGTCTAGTCTGCTGGTGATACTTTATAATGATTTTTTTAATATTTATTTTTTTTTAGTTGTAGGTGGACACAATACCTTTACTTAATTTTTATGTGGTGCTGGGGATCAAACTCGGTGCCTCATGCATGCTAGGCTAGCACTTTTCCTCTGAGCCACTAACCCAGCCCCTATAATGAATTTTTAATTTGGTTTACTGATGTCTTTATTTTGAGGATTTGTGCCCCTCCTCCCCCGCAACTGGAATCTCTGTCTCTTTATTGAAGTGACCTTTTGCTTTCTGTGTTTTCTCCCTTACATTATCCTTTACCTCACAGGTTAATTTAATTATGAATATTCTGAAAACTTCTTCTCCGACATTTCTTCCACTGTGGTTTTGATGGATTCTGTTGCTTAAGTATTTTGGTTTGTTTGGGGTAAATTTTTTCCCCTTACTTTTAAAACTGTTGGTGTGTCTACCCATCTAAAAGTTGATTTTGAGGCAGAAGAATTTCTTCCCTGTGGACTTATGATTTCCCTGAAGGTTTCTGGCATCTCAAAGTTTAGCGTGGAGAGAGATAATAACAACAATACTTGCAAACAACTTACAACATCAAACCTAATAGCTCTTACTTTAAATTATAAAGTGTTGCTTGTTATAATAATCAGAAATGATAGGATCAGTTATTGCCCATGGTGAAAGCAGTAAGTTTTAAAAAAGGTTTACAATTTCAAGTGGTAAATAGAGATAGAACAGAAGTGATGTAGGATGTGATGATTATGAGGAAGTCAGAGAAAATAGAAGTGAAAAATTAAAGAGAAAGTGAAAGAGAGAACAATCGAGATTGGCTGTTAGCAAAGAATGAGAGAGAATTCAGTGAAACCAACAAGTAAGAGAAAATAATGTGTAAAATAAAAAGTTAAAAAAGAGAAATTAAAAGCTATAAGAACAAAATTGACACATAGTAATCAAACATCTTAGTCCACAAAATATTGTTTAATGAAAAATAACTGTCTTTAAAAAATTGCTTGAAGTGAGAAAAAATAAAGATATATGAATATGTATATGTATCCAGGTAAAGATAGAATTCTTCAAGAGTAAAGAAGAGATGGGGTAGTAAAAAGGGTTGGTAGATTAAAAGGGGGAAAGTAGGATGTGTTTATGAAGGAGGAGAACAAAAAAATAGAAGTAAAAGAATTAACGAAAGAGAGAGAACAATAGAGTTTGGCTATTGGCAAGGAAAAAGAGAGAAATAGAAACAAAGGAAAACAGAGTTGTGAAAGAGTAAATATATAATCAATCCAAAATATAATAATAAAATAACCCTCAAAAAACAGAGCCTGAAAAAATAGCTACCTTCAAGAAATGCTAAAAATGAAAAAGCAGTAATAAATATGTATATGTACAAATATATAAAGGTCCTTCATGTATCTATCAGTACACATTCAAAAACGAAACAAAACAGAACAGAAACAAAAACAAAATAACAGAATAGTCAATGAGAGTCTAAGCACTCTGTCTGTGCTAAAATGTCTTTCCGTTTCTCAGCTTCCCTTCTCAGACAGATGGTGTGAGGAGCTGTTGCTTTTGCCTTTACTTCCTGGGTGTAGTTGCCACTGGGTTCTGTGAAATATACTTCTGCAAGTGAAGCTCCGAGGGGAGGGGATTAGGCAGAATATTGCCTCAGGTATTTTATTATGTGGGCAGTTTTCAGGCATTAATGGATCAACACACTCCTAGGACTGTACCTGACTTCTCTCCCCAGGGTACCACTCATGGGAAGGGAGAGTAGGTCCTTCATTGGTTCTGTTGTTCAGGGATACGGTTTCTAAGCACTGAGCTCAAGTTACTCCACCCCATTCATATTCTCCCTGTTGCTGGTCCTATGTGCTGCTGGGTTCAAGGGAGCTGGGGAGTGCTTTCCTGGGTCTCTCTGATCTGCATTACCTCCAGGCAAAATGCTCTCCATGTCAGAAATTCTTTGTGCCAGAGATTCTCCTGCTTTGCTAGGCTTGCTGTTTGGGTTTAGATCTTGCAGTCTTGCTATTGGAATCCAAGTCACGGAGTTGTGAGAAAAGATACTTACCACTATCTTGTCTTTCTCCTGGTATCACGATTTTCCTACCAACTTGAGTCAGTCAACTTTGTACTATTGAACCTCAGTCTCATCATTTGAAAAATGAGATGATATTAGCAGAAAAGTCAATGAATTAGAGAGAAGAATTAAGTCATGAAGTTCTTGGCTTTCTGAAACACAGTCAATGCTTATTAGAAGTTATGTTATAAAATTTATTTTATACTATAAAATGTATATTGAGAATCTCTGTCAATTAAGGCATCTTTAATATTGTGTCAGTCCTAAGTGTCTTTGTTACATTCTAATCCTATTCAAATTGATAATCCAGGTATATAAGTGAAGTATGTAAGTATATAAGTGAAAATCATTTTACGCATCAAAATATTGATTAATTTAAAGGTTCCATGGGTCATTCTATTGAAGTGATAGTACACAATATGTCAAAAAATTTATCACCTCATGCTCAAGTAAATCCTTGAATTAAGTTTTTACAAAAGCAATTCTATGTTCTTTTACTTCAGGGTGCAAATAGTTTGAAGTCTCAGCTTAAAGACAAAGGTAGGAAAATCTTGTAATTTCTTGTTAGTAATGGAGCAATGCAGTCTTTGCATTTTGACATCCTGATAAAAACCATTTATAGCATGATTTAGAAACTGATTCATGACAGCTATCTTCCTTGAAGTTTTGAGACTCCATTCATATAATTTTTATTACTGTATATTATTATAATGGTTATATTTTATTATTAGTTACCATTGTTATCTTTTACTGTATTTTGATGTTTTTTGATCTTTTCCTGAGCTAGTGATATGCAATGTGATATTCTCTTACAATGCTGGGCAGCAGTAGTATCAGGGCTCCCAGTCAGCCACATGATCATAGGATTAAAAAAGGTTAACACTCTACAGCATACTGTGTTGCTAAACTGTGATATTCAGTAAGTAAGGGTTTAAATGCAATTCCACTTGCAATATTTTCAACATGATAGGTTTATTAGAATATACCCCAACTGTAAGTCAAGAAGTATTCAAAGGCAGGATTGTAAAAATTTATTTAGCCTTATATATCTTGTATTTCTATCTCTTTTTCCCAACAAAAATAATCTTGTCCTTCATTGACACTTAGAAAATTATTTATTTGACTGAACCATTCATCACATACAAAATTTTCATAACAGGACTGGGGATGTGGCTCAAGCGGTAGCGTGCTCACCTGGCATGCATGCGGCCCGGGTTCGATCCTCAGTACCACATACAAACAAAGATGTTGTGTCTGCCGAGAACTAAAAAATAAATATTAAAAAATTCTCTCTCTTTCCCTCTCTCTCTCTCACACTCTTTTTTTTTTTAAAAAATTTCATAACAATTATAATACAATCCATAATATTATCAATGTAGTCTAGAGATTCAACATCGTCACAATTAAAAGACAACCAGTTTTTATTTGTAGAGACTAAGTCTAAAATTAATATGGAAATACATTGTACTGTCATGTGTAACTAATTAAAACAAAAAAATATGGAAATACAAAGAATATTAAGTGGTCAGACCAATTTCGAAAAAAAAGAACAAATAAGTTGGAAGATTACCACAACCAAATTTAAAGGCTGATTACTAAATTACTGAAGTCAAGACTTTCAGTGTAAATTAATGGATCTATGAATAAAAGGGTTTTCAGAAATAGAACCAACCACCCTTGTATAAACAGATCATTGTTGTGTTGATCAAGGTAGAAAGGTAAGTTAGTGATGAAATGTTAGTCTTTAAACTAATGATGCTAAACAATTGGATATCCATATGTCAAAAAAATTAGCTCAGATCCAGACCTCATATTATATGCAAAAATTAATAAAAATGGATGATGAACCTAAATGGAAAACCTAAAGCTGTAAATATATAGGCGGCAACATAGAATAAAATCTTCATGATTTTGGGCTAAAGTAAAAACTCTTAAATAAAATACTAATAGCACAATTCATAAAAGAACAAACTAGTAAACTCTTACTAGTAATTATTCAAAATTGAAAACTTCTGCTCTTCCAAAAATACTCTCAGGAGAAAAAAAGATAAATCAGAAACAATGAGCAAATATTTACAATGCACATGTCAAATAATGATTGTTTATTCAGGATGTGTAAAAATCTCACTCAAATGAATGAAAACAAATGACCCCACCACCACCTTTTTTTTTTTTTTTGGTACCAGGGATTAAAATCAGGGGCACCCCACCACTGAGCCATATCCCCAGCCCTATTTTGTAGTTTTATTTAGAGACAGGATCTTACTGAGTTGCTTAGCACCTCGCCTTTGCTGAAGCTGAGTTTGAACTTGAGATCCTCCTGCCTCAGCCTCCTGAGCCACTGGATTTATGGGCATGCACCACCACCTCCAGCTAAATAACCCAATTTTAAAAAATATAAAAATTTTAAATATCTAATAAAAAAGACATACAAATAGCCCCAAATCACATTAAAAGATGCTCAAGATCATAGTCATTAAGGAAACTGAAATTTGGAAAGCAATGGGATGGTAATAAACATTTACTAGAAGAGCTAAAATCTCTAATACCAACCTACAAGTATTGGTAGGAATGTGCTCCTGAAAGAATGTAAAATCACTCAACTACATTAGAAAATAGTTTGTCAGTTTCTTTAAAAGTTCTTTATATACATATACAAGAAAAACATACAACATGGCTAATGAAGTTCATAACAAATTCATTAACTGGAAAGAATCTACTATTTGATGGAAATTAGAATGTCCATACAGTGGAATATTACTCAGCATTTAAAATATGTGAGTTTTGTTACAAGTTACAACATGGACCTCAAAAAATTGAGCTAAGAGAAGGAAAGCAGAGTAAAAAGTAATATTGTATTTACATATATGTATGTAAAATACATGAACATGCAAAATAATTCATAATACCAGAAAAAAGATCAGAGATATTTGAAAACAGATTTGAGCATAGTGGAGTGACTGACTGAAAAGGACTACAAGGGGGTATAAGGCAACTTTTGAACCTGATGAATATGTTCACTATGTAATGGTTTCACAAGCGTAGACATTTACTGAAACATAAAATTGTATAGTTTTAATGTAATTCATTTTACATTAGTTATAATTAATAAAACTGTTATAAAGAACAAAAAGAGTACATAGTAAATATTTTCAAATTTCTTGATTCTCCAAAATAAATTTAACAGTTTTTGAGAAGAAATGCTGAATTAACTGGGCTAAAAGGTAACACACACACACACACACACACAAACACACACAATGACATGTCAAGTAATTTCATGATTTTTTTATAATATAATTTATTATTCAAAACATATAGGAATACATGTATCTGAAGAAGTATTATAACCTAGGCTGAGGAGAATGAAATATGTACCTGAATTCTTCAAACAAAGTAGCATTAAAACATTACAAGTAATAGGACATATCTTAAAAGCATTAAGATTTAGAACTCTAATTCTTCAATGTTTTTTAAAACCTGTATTTTATATAAGCAAAAAGGGCAGAATTAAAATAAAAAAGGAGATCCCAGTGTTTTAATAATCAAAGTAAAACCTTTCCAGGTATTGAAATATCTTTTCATAGACTTACATTCCTTTACTTTATATGCTGAAATCTTTAATAATTTAAAAATATCATTCATTTTAAGAATGATGAGAAGAGTGTGGTTATTATAGAAAAGTCCTAGATTAGAGACCTATTAATGTAAACTATATAACTTTGGACAAATTAATGCTTCAGGATTTCATTTCTTTATTACAAAATTGGAGGAGGTAAAGGTGTCTAGAAATAACATGAAGTTTCCAATACAAATATACAAATTACAAGTTGTATTTTAAAATCATTAAGTCCTAATCTAAGCCTAGGTGGGGTTGTGTGTGTGTGTGTGTGTGTGTGTGTGTGTGTGTGTGTGAGTGTGTGTGTGTACATGCTCACAAGTGCTTATTTTAGTTTGGTCATAAAAATCAGGACTAAAGTAAACCCCACAAGCAATCATCACTCACCCTGGAGCTAAAATGAAATAAAGATTACAATAAGCATTTTCTGCCTTTATTTTTGGCTACAAATTCAAATTTTATAGAATGCATTCTATAAAATAGAAGGGGGGAAATGAGCTTTTTATAATTGTTTGTATCCAATATCAAAGTTGAACAATCTTTTTAAATGAAAACAACAGTAACCCTGGTGTATTTAATGGTTCATAAATTTTAATACATTGTGAGATATCGAAGGAGATTAAAAATAGAATTTAAGATCATATTACTTTCATTTTCAAAAATATTTCCTATATATTTTCTTTTCTGAAAAGACAATCATATTATTTTTAAAGTAAACTGCTTTCGATAGCTGAGGGATAATCTGTGGGCTTGTTCTTATCTGTAAAAAGCTATATCCATCAGAAAGCACTCAACTCACAGCGTGGGGCAGCAACAGCACACTGTGACCTGAATCAAGAATAATAGCATTGGAACAACTCCCTCTGATTTGTTCAAAATGATTTCTCAAACAAAAAGAATTTTGGAAATGACATGAAGCAATTTTCTTTCTGTTGAGCTTTAGTCTGAAGAGTATAGGCCCTGGGCTCATAGAGAATTTGGCTTATGTTCTTTTATTTCCATCTTGCATTTTTATTTTCACTTTAGGGATTATTAAATTGATTTAATTTACTTTATAAAACAATGTTTAATTAAAGACTTTTTTTTGGATATTTCAGGAATTTAAATCTACTAGTTTCACGTTGACAGGACTCTTTTCTTTTGGGACTATTATTGAAATGTCTTAAGTGACATCAGGCAAACATACATATATTTTTAAGCTTCTTAATGAAGGTATTCCAGCATTCTAAATCAGGCATTTCCTATTCTTTATACTTACTGTCTTTTATCAGCAAGAAGTCCCCCCACCACAGATAAAAATCTCTGGAGATTCATAAAAATATGAATAATAATGACAAATCTGACTCAAGATTTCTTTGCTCTTCTACTGGGTTATGTTCTTCAGCAAAATCTAACCTCTTTGTTTTAATGAAATACAAACATGATAGAAAATTCTGGTCATATGAAAATCAAATTTTGAGTGTGACCCAGTAGCCTAGAACAAGTCAGAGAGTGGTACTGCTGAAGCACAGGTCAGACAGTGAACATGAAACATTTAATTTTTTCCTATTTTTCTATGAGGTCCTTTCCCTTCTCCACTTCAGAGTGGTAAGAGTAAGGGATGCAGAGATAAAATACTTTGAAATATATTTATTTCATGTACTGCCCTCCACCTTGCAAAGACAAATTACATTGCTATTTAATGTAAGAAACATGAGAGATGTAAGATATGCTAAGATGGATTATAATAGTGTCAGTTGTGAGCTCATGCAATGTGCACTTCAGTAGAGACTGATGTTCATCTTGCATGTCTTGCACACTGAGGCATAGTACCACCAAGTAGTTGCTTGGAATTGTAAGTTTTGTTTTTCAGGAAATCCCGTGACATTTTCCAGCAGAAGTTACCATTTTGAGAATTATCCCTCAATGATATTAAAATTTCCCGAAACTGAACTTTTCAGGTACAGTTTTTATAATGCAAAGAATTTCACACATGTTTAACCAGAGCCTAGACAAAGTAAAGCAATGGTACCTATGTCCATAATGAGCCCTTGTTTTCCTTCCTACCAACCCCTCCTGTCAACATCCTGACTTCTAACAATGCAGCTTAAGTTTGCCCATTCTTGCTTTTCCTATAAATAAAATTAATTGAGCTGAGGGTCCCCAGGAGTGCCATTCTACTTGCTTGGTCACTAGAAGGGCCCTGCAAGACTCAAAACACTCTATATACCCATGGTTACAGTTTACTATTGCAAACAGATGCAGAATAAAATATCTAACAGCAGATGAAGTGAAATTCAAGAGAAACCAGGCACAAACTTCCAGGTGACCCCTTGTAGTGGAGTAGTATCAGAAGTGCTTAATTGTCCTGGAGTGATGTGATAGCATGTGCAGAGTTGCTCACCTAAATCCAGGCTTTTTACTGGAGTCAATAGCACCAGCATGACCGACCTCAGCTACTTAAAGAAAAAGCAGGCATTTAATATAAGTCAGTGTTACAATAAACTTACCTGATCACACTACTGCATCACCATCAAAGGCATCAGGCATACAGATATCCTCTTATCACACAGAATGTTTCAAAGGCTCAGAGGTTATTTCTCAGGAGCTGCTCAAGCACCAGCCTTCCTTGGGAAGAAGAGAAACCTTCTTTGGAATGTGCAGGCCTACTATGTTAACTCTTTCCTTTATACATATAGTGTCTACTTTTCACGTGCATGCCTTCTTTCATTCAACTTTATTTTTATGAGATTGATCCATATTATTGTCAGTGATTGTAAATAATGATGCAATACATTATTATTATTATAGAGTTTTTGTAGGTATTTTTTTGAGATTAAGAAACCTCCCTTCTATTTATATTTGGACAAGTCTTTATTTTTAATCATAAATGTTCAGCTTTGTCAAGAGCTATTTCTGTATCTAAGAGATGTGCACATATTCTACTTCACTTTTCTATAGTAAATGTAGTTAATTACATTGATTTGTTTCAAAATAGTATGATATTGTTCTGAATCTAGAGTAAACCCCATTTAGTTGTGATGGATTATTCTTTTGTATATTACTGTCTTTGATTTGCTAATATTTTATTAAGTATTTTTGCACCAATGTTTGTAAGAGACATTCATCTATAAATTA
This sequence comes from Ictidomys tridecemlineatus, assembly GCF_052094955.1. Lineage (NCBI taxonomy): Eukaryota > Metazoa > Chordata > Mammalia > Rodentia > Sciuridae > Ictidomys > Ictidomys tridecemlineatus. Next base: position 160,199,571 of record NC_135478.1, on the reverse strand, counting down.
TTTTTCCCATGGGATCATTACAATATTAGAATTATGGTTATACTAACCTCATAAAAAGAGAGTTTTTAAAACAGACTATTTGTGGATGAATATGTAAAAGATTTATCTTTCTTTTCTTCCTCAAATGTTTAAAAGAAATCTGTATTAAAAGAAATCTGGGGCTGGGAATGTGCCTCAAGCAGTAGCACGCTTGCCTGGCATGCGTGCGGCCTGGGTTCCATCCTCGGCACCACGTACAAATAAAGATGTTGTGTCCGCCGAAAACTAAAAAATAAATATAAAAAATTCTCTCTCTCTCCTCTCTCTCTCTCTCTCTCTCTAAAAAAGAAAAAAAGAAATCTGTAAAGCCATCTGAAGCAGGCTTTTATTTCTTTCTTAAATAGTGTATACATCTTCTCTAATAAAGAATCCATTAAGATATTCTATTCTTTTTTCTGTCAGCTTTGATAAATTTTATTCTTCAAGGAATCCACCTATCCAACTAGTTCATCATTTTTCCAGGAAAGGAAAACTTGTTAATAATAAAAATAATCAAGTATTGGAAATAAGCCAAGTGGATATGCCTTTTTAAATTTAGGTCATAATTCAAAAATTGAATTTTTAAAATTTTCACTATAATCAAACTTACAAGTAGATTCGTCCAACATCACTGGAGGACAATCTGATTCCCAGGATGTCTTTGTCCTGAAATCAGAGGTATCTCATCATTTCTACATACTTTTATTCCTTATTAATTAGATGTTTGGAGTTTTCTATTGTAATTACAAAGGAATTGTCTAACTTTTGACACACTGGCAGCTCAACATTTAACTGGTGGAAGCTAAATAATTATATTTCAGTGGCACTTTGCACACTATCAGGATAATAACTTAGAAAGATATTTTAAACAGCAGAGACATCATCATATGATTTTTAAGAAGGTAAAAAAAAATCAACAAGGATGTTTTTGGATCATGCCATAACCTTTCAGAAATAAAACACAGCTTAGCAAAATGTTCATCTTGTCTGTTTTTTCAAAATATTATTGGAAGGATAGAGAGGAAGGAGTAATATTTATGGCCTTTACATGTTCTAATAAAAATATGAAGACTTGTAATATCATCTGTTAGGTGAACTCAACATGGTTGGTAAGATATAATATACATCAAAGAAAACTGTACAGAAGAATAGAAACTATACATAGAAAACTACTACTATTACTAAACTAAAACCATTACTATAACAAATTAGTTGAGATTGTACCATTAGAAATCAATATCTTCAGTTAAGAAAGTCAGAATTGAAATATGCAATCTTTATATCTAGTTTCTCCTAAAATTCATAAGTTGAAACCCAGTTTCCATTATCATGGCATCTAAAGGGGGGAGTCCTTTGTGAAGTAATGAGGAGATGAGTGTGAATCTTTATGATCCAGAATAGTGCTCTCATAAAAAGAGGCCAAAGGAAACTGCCTTCCTTGTTTGACCATGTAAGGCACAGTGCAAAGACTGCTGTTTATGGAAGAGGAAGCAGGCCTTCAACAATCTGCTGGTACCTTGACCTTGGACTTTCCAGCCTCTAGAACTGTGATGAATACATTTCTTTTGTTTATAGGCTAATCAATCTATGTTATTCGGTTATAGCATCCCAAACTGACTAAAAGTTTAGCTTTCCTATTTCCATCGTGTTTAGTGATTTTGTAGTTATAGGCATTCAGTTGAAATGTATTGGTGGTTAGTGATGTGAATAGGTAAGGCATAGGAAAAGGAAAAAAGAGAGAAACCAGTGCCAGGGCATCCCTATTAAAGCAATTTTTGCAAATAAAGATATTCTTCTAAAAATCCACTTCTTTATCAAAAATAACATGTTAGTACAAAAATGCTTTGAATATCAAAATTTCTATTTTCTAAAATGTAGCTTCAATGAATATAGTCTGCCAACAAGTGTCTATGTGTAAAAATTAAAAAAATGAGTGTCAAACTGCTAAAAGCATATCACAGTGTTAAAGTCATTAGTATACAATGAATTTTCATGAGCAGAAAAAAATAATTAAGAACAAGTTAGAAAACTTGGTATGGAACATGAATGGCCATGTACTAAGAAACACAAAGGAAGGCATACAATTGATCAGTAAACAGGACCAAAGAATAAAAGAATTAAACTGTATTATATCATTTCCATTATGTATGTTGCAGAGTTCTTTTCCTGTTAGTATCAGAAGAATGTGAGTAAAGTAATATTCTTCTACACTGCTAGTAGAAATATAAGCCCATCTTACATTCAAAATGTGCATAGCCAGCAATTCCTTGCACAAAATTTTATCTAAAATGAAAAATTAGAAAATCTTACAGGGATGTATATAAAAGAATAATATTACACAATGTTATTTTAAAGTAAATAAGAAGCAATGTGAAAGTCCAATGGTGGAAGACCAGTTAACTACATAACTTATGGCATGTCTATATCATAAGATTTTATGCAGTCATTAAGTTATTTAGAAATATAATTAAAAATTTAGATAAAAGCTCTTATGATATTTAAAGTGAAAGTGATTGTGTCCTTATGTATATATAAACATATATGTGTACACACACAGAGAAACTTGCACATGTATATCTCTACATATTAAATACATGCATACACATCTTTCTGGAAGTTTTTGATTATTTCTTTAAGATAAATTTCTAGAGGGATAATTTTTACATCAGATCATAAGTACATTTTGAAAGATATTGGTGTTTATTGCAAATTACTGTCCATAGATTTTATCAGTTTACATCCCTCATCTCTTTTATAGTCATAATTTTAAAAATCCACTGAAATATTGACACTGATAAATATCTCTGAATGTATTCCCTTGTAAATTCAATTTTCTCTTTTTGTTTTCTACACTAAATCTATTATTCCATGGGACTGGGAAACAGACACACTCTTTGGCTCAAGAACCTTTAAATAGGCTGGATGTGGACAGATTATGCCACAAGTACTCTGTAGAGGTCCTGACCAGACATGTTCTACAGCTCTTTGGCCACTGTTATAGACACCTGTCCTCAGTTTGGTTCCAAAATAAGCAATAACAATTGTAGAGCCAGATTTTAGATTTAGATTTGGAATACAAATATCTCCATTCATATGCAGTGCTATTATTCCACTAAATATTTTCAGTGATGCTTTTAAAATGAAATGTAAGATCCACCCTCCCCTCCCCCTGCCCCGCATATTTATAAATAGTTCTTTTTTGGAATTTATGTATAATTCAATCAGAATAATGAAGTGCTATGTCTGTCACTCTCACTGTTTGAAGTAACTACTCTGTTAGCATAACAGCTCATTATAAAAATATGGTAAGAAATAATATCATTTATTGTTTCTGAAGCACCTTGTTGGCTGAATGGAACAGAAACCAGTGTGGAATATAAACAGCAATACCAGCAGTCCCGGAGTTTATATGCTAGTAGAATCTTGATAAACAAAGAGAGAAAATATTTTTTTTAAATGTTGAACAATTAGGATCTTGTGACACTAACATTGCCACCGAATTACTTACTTAATTGCTGAATATGGATTTTAATACTGAAAGTGGTTTTCTTCCAGCTTATAAATGAACTTTTTGAAGAAATTGAATATTTAGATGTAAAATATAATCAAATTAGAATGAATAAAACTAGAGATGGGAAAGCTCAATTTGAGGTAATTTGAAGGGATTTAAAAATAGTAGAGGTCATTGCAATCATGATTAATATTACATTTTATAAATGGAGACTTTTTTTGAGATTCTTTTGTTGAGTAACATTTGAGTAAAATGTATCTGTTAAGACAACTCAAAGTGCTAAAAGCATGGAAAAGATTTGGGATGTGAACATTTACAAATGAAGATAAAAGCAACTGTAATGGCATGGTAGAGAACATAAAATTGTGATAATTTAATGTCAAGAAGTTGTATATTTTTCAAGATATAACAGAGAAAAACAGAGAGAACCAATAGACTCTGATACAAATTCTGATGTGTAACTTATATTATGGTAGGACAGATATGAAATCCACAGGAAATCCTGTGCATGCAGGGAGTTAGGGCCCAGGGAAAATAGAGAAAGAACTGGCCAGTTGGATAAATATTCATGGTTGACTTTTCCTCTACTTAAATTTCATTGTCAAGGTCAAAAAAGAGCTGAAGCCTCTGAGAAGCAGCAGCTGTATTTTGTGTGGCCAAAATTCAACAGCTAAATCAAAGCAAGAGCCTAAAATGAGTAATAAAATATAGGCATTCAGTTATTGTCATCCAAGGAAGAAGAATGTATGTTAGAAAACTGGGAAACAAAAGACATAAAATTGAGAGGGTATTACTGCTTTGAAATTCCTGTGATCTTGGACAAACAATTAACCTCTGAAACTCAGTTTCTTAATTAATTCATGGAAAACTTTTCTGAAGATAACATATTTTGGCCGCCAGTTTGACATGGTGTCTTTCATTCTGAGCTCTAGAGAGACTTAGAGGAGGAGTTCAAAACTCATCTTTGTCACTTACTAGCTGTGAGGCCTGTGCCTTATCTTTTCTGAGTTACAGTTCCCTTAACTTTTCAATGGATGTGCCAATGAGTGACAGCTATCTTCTTAGGCTTCTTAGTCACAACTATGATTCACTGAGTTCAGTACCTAGTGCACAGTAAGCATTCAAGAACATGTTACTGATTGTTTTTAGAAATGTGATGTTTTTAAGTGGGTCATCAGCATGTTCAAGAAATCCAGTGATTTATAATAATACATTTACTAGCATTATTTATTAATGATGCTAGGCATTAGTAGAGTTGAATTATTTCCAGAAAATGCCCTTTTTTATACCTTACTGATTTTATTATTTATAAATCATCACAGCAAAACAGAGGCTGTGATAGTTTGTTAATTATATACACAAAAGACTCTAAAAGAAAAAAAAAAAACCAACAGCCCCTTTTTAGTTGACATTATACTCTTTTGTGTTGTTTGCTATTGAAAGAGCCTTTGGCATAACCTATGGGGAGGTGTTTTAGAAAGTAAAAGCATATTTTCATTGGTATCCATTGATCAACTATCTCTAGAAACAGCTAAAGGAAGTCCAATATAGTCTATCCTTTCAAATTAACCAAGAAACCTCCATAAGCCCTTGCTCCCCTATCATATGTGGGGTGGTCAGAGGTACTAGCTCTCTCCCTTTGGGCAAGTTGCCTAAAATCTGTGGTCTAACAATTCCTCATCAGACATAAAAATACTGAATAGGAAAAGAGTGTAATTCTCAGCATGATGGTTAGTATATTTTAAAGCGGCAGGAAATAGAAATTGTTAGGCATTATTAGTTACCCTCATGAATACTCTGTTGGAATACACAAAATTGTTCATTCTAGAACATTATTAGAGTGCATACCATCATCATCAAAAGACAGCCCATCTGAAACTGAAGTATTAAAAATCATTCACATTTAAATCTTTATATGAAATATTTGGTAACTATGAAAAATTGTGATGATTTTAGATAAATGTTAGAAACCAAACTGCCCTCTCCCTTAGTCAATATTTATTTTTAAGTAAAGCCAGAGCATTGTTGCCTTGACATTCTGTTTCCCCTTAGACCTGAGGAACAAGAATAAACATAGATTTTATGAACAAGTTTATACACCAAAGCTCCAGGACTGACTATAGCTTCCTGGATTCTTGAAGCCACAGACAATCTGGGACAATAGAGTGGATTCCTGGGATTCATGAAGAAAATATACAAGATCTTTTGCAACCCAGTATTTCCAAACATAGCCACAGCACAACACTTTCTCATTAAAATAGAGTAGGATATAAATGACTGATTTTGGCTTTGGAATGCTCACCATAGACTTACAAGTGCTAATAGCAGCTTAACATTTATGAAACAGCAACTATACCCATGCATAATTTCAAGGCCTTTTGAATTCTCCCAAGAACCCCATGAAGTGGGTATTGCTATATTCTAATTTTAAAGTTGAGAAAGCTGAAGTACAGATAGGTTAAGTAATATGCCCGAGGTGATTACTTAGTAATTGGTAACTATGGAATGTACACCCTGCCAGTCTGGCTCCAGAGTGGAACTGGGCACCCTGCTCTTCTCCTCTGTCTACACGCTAAAAATTCTTTTATAAAGCTATTGTTATAGATTAACTTCACACATTTCTGTTGATATGCAAAGTCTTCTACAAAGCCTCCTTATGTTACAGATATCATACTGCCCTCCTCTCACTAAGGGAGAGTTTTTCCCACATAACTTCAATTCATGCCTCCACAATTGCAAATTACTATAGACAACAAACTACAGGGCATTTGCAATATATATCTTTGAATCTCAAAGTCTTATCATATAAATAAATACATGGCTGGTTAAATAAATATATAGAATAAGTATATTTTGGTGAAAGCAAACTATCAGAACTTTAAAAATTTTTAAATGTTAATGAAATTCATCAATGCTTTGTATTTTTTTTTAATGTTTTGGTAAATTACAGAAAAAAGATGATAAATAATTTTATGACCTTTCCTTTCCCCCCACTAATCATAGTTACAGACCTTGGCCAGCCTTAGTAGGTTCAGGAAAGGGGCTCATGGGAAAAGAAAGTAAAGTACAGGCTACTTGTGACTTTCTTTTCCCTGGACATCAGCAAAGAGGGTAAGAGTGGAAACCAAGGTTCCTGTAATCTCTTTTCAACACAGCAGGGAAGGTGAGGTGTAGGGATTTAAAGATAAATTCCTTTCTGGGAATAACCAGGTTAAACCTGGAAACCTACATCTCATCTTGCTAATCTCAAATCCATGTAGTTAATAAACATTTATTGAACTCTCATTGGCTATGTGTTAACATTGCATGAAAATCAGGGTTCTTCTTTATAGGGGGATGACTGCTTTTCATCAGGGAAGGCCTTTTAAATTTTTTTCCACAATGCCAACTCACTTGTCTATGGAGAACGCTTGGGGTAAAAATGCTTCCTAGTTCTTTCAGCATTGCTTCTCCCCCCCACCCCACCCCTTTTAATTACAGCTGCTTCTTATTTCTTCCTTTTTATAAAAGTTCCTATGCTAATCTGTTCTGATTTTTACCTTCTTCTACAAAGGTTAGAGGGCCATGGTGAGGTTTAACTGTTTATTATTTGCCAGAATCACTCTGTTTAGAAGACGTATGGAGAAAGAGAGTGCCGAGCCACGCTTAAATGTGGAAATGACTGTTCCATGTTCCCGGAGAGATTCAAATGGTGTTTGTTCTCAGAGGACTGAGAGGGGGGACACAGAGAGGAGGGGAAATGTAGGGAGAAGGCCTGTCCCATATGTGATAAACAGTGGAATGTGGGAGCAGTTCTCCACCAATGCTTCCTCAGTGATTGGACTCTTTACCACAATCTATCAAATTTATCCAGTTGAACAAGCTCATATGATGCTTGTTATGATTGAGTGTATATTTATGTGTAGATCTATAAAATCATGAAGTGACTGAGTTTCATATTAGTTTGACAGGGTATGACTGAGAAAGCACTTTTGGGTAAAAAAAGCCTCAGAGAAGATTATAGGTATGTGAGAACCTTTGTATTTTGATCTTTCATGGGATGTAGAAATCCAAATTGTTAAAGAAAATTAAACCATATGTGTTCTCATTTTCAAAGTCCCAGGCATATCTAGGCTACAAATAAAATCAGGTAAAAATCTGTTTTGTTTAAAATTCAGGATGGTAGCCAGCAAGAATTTTCCTATTTTCCTAAATGACTATCATCCTTTCAACAGTCAGTATTTTCTCCCTTGATATTATTTAATAATGTAAACTTGTGTTAGGATATTATTTCCCAAAATAGTCTTCAGATGGTCTTATGCCAAAAATGTTGTGATGTCTGCCACTTAAATGTATTATCACCTCTGACTAAAGAACACCTACTACAAACCAGACACGGCAAAATGGTAAATTATTAGTGAGGGGGCCAGAGTAGAACCAGACCTTTCAACACAATTTGAAAATAAAGATAGTGGTGACATAAAAGTGATCCTTTGGAAATCGACCTTCACTGACCTTTTTCTTTGTACTCTGGCCAGTGTTTTCACATGCCTTTTCCCTTTCTTCCCTCCCTCTGTCCCCGGGAGCATAAAGTGACTAGAAATCATTTGGCAATGACTTTTAAGCCTTCTTTGCTAAGGGATGGCAGTTTTACATGGACAAATCTTGCACGTAACTGATGTGATGTGCTAATCACATCATTGGGCTAGACCTGTTACTCTGAATTGTCATGGTAAGAAAACAGCATTGATTATGGGAGAGTTACATGTAGAAAAATATAGACAGTGTTGTAGTTTATTTTAATACTTGCTTTTAAACTTAAATCATATCAAGTGTGGTTCCTGACTGAACCCAGAAAGGAGCCCATTTTAAAAACACCTATTTGGCATCTTTCAACAAAAGATGAGCCAAAAAGCTCAACCCTGTAAACATCTACAGTTTCAGAGACATTTTGTTCTTTCACACAGCATAATCACTCAGGAATCAGTAAATAGACACTTTCTTTTGGATAAAGCTTTTCTTCTTTTTAAAAAATTGTTTTAAAAATTATTTGTGCCCATGTTTACTTGATTGCATATTTTTTTTAATTTATTATTTGTTTTTATATATTTTATATTTTTATTTTAATCTGAGATGTTGTTTGACTAAATAACTTCTCTCTCTATGCTTATGAAAAAACATCATTTTGGGAATTAGCAATTGTTCTACTCTGTATTACAATGTCTTATACATTCCTTTATGTTATTTTGGACTGATATAAGTTTGTTCTAAAAATATTTATTTCTTGACTGATAACTCATGGAAAAAATACAAAGACATAATATGAATAATATATATTTATTATTAGTTAATATATGTTTGTTAATTCCTTCACACTGACTTACATGATTTGATCAACTGGGTAATAAACATTAGAACACAATAACAATGTCTATCAGACCATACTTACCATGAGGTATAGAGTCATGTATCAAGTATTTTACTGTTATAAACCAGGTATGAAGCTATACAGAGGTGGGATGAGACCATTAATAAAAGGTCTTCATTGAATGCCTAAACACTTGACAGGGACTTCATTGGAAGTATCCTCCATCCTTGTATCTCCAAAGACAGGCAGCAATTGATGTGTTATAATTACTAATAAATGTTGGTTGTATAAGAAGCAGATGAACTAGACATTTTGGAGCAATGAAGCCATGAGGTTTCTTTTTTTAAGATTTATTCCCCCGCAGTGGGGATTGAACCCCAAGGTTAAAAACTGAGCTATGTCTCCGGTCATTTTTATTTTCTTAAAAATAAAAATATTTTGAAACAGGGTCTTGCTGATTGCTGAGGCTGGTCTCAAACTTGTCCTCCTGCCTCAGCTTCCAAAGCTTCCTGTGTACCACTGCACCCACCTAGTCATGAATTTATATTACTGGCACAAGTAGACTTAGGAGTACCTTTGGAGTTTGAAAGAAGGTATCATACTGTAACTCTAGTTCTATGGGAAATTCACAGTACTAAACTAGCTAAAGAAATTTTAAAAACAAAAATTTTCCTGTTAGCCAATGTCTCATTATACTTAAAACCAGGAATAATAATAAGTATAATTTATTGAGTACTTATTACATGCTAGATATTTTATAAAAAAAATGTATAACTGAATTTATATATCTATTCTACTTTAAATCTCATAAACTTAAATTTCAAAGGATTTAAATCACTGATCTATGGATAAAACTAACAAAGTATTGAGTCAGTAAACTGTACCAAGTTCTGTTTAATTTCAAAGCCTTTCTATCTTTGCAGTTATTTCTCCTAAAAAGACAGAATATCCTGTATAAAGGCTGGGAATATAACTTAGTGGTAGATTGCTTGCCTACTATTTGCAGGGTCCTAGATTCAATTCCCAGTATTGCAAAAAAAAAAAATCACAACCCCCCCAAATATCATGTACAACTTGAAGTGCCATATAACATACTTAGAACCAATTTACAAAGCCAGGCTGTGAATCAATTCACAACAAGGAAACACTCCATAAAATTAATCAACAAAGTCTCCAACAGAGCAGGAAACTGCCAACAAACACATTTACATGGGTAATGCATTGTCCTTTAATCAGAAAATAGTAGCTAATTACCAATAAACATATATCCCTTGAGAAGATAATAGGTAGATTTGTTCATGAGACAGCATCAAGCTCCAGAGGCATCAAAACAAAGACATATTTAGAATAATGGTATGCCAATAACTTTATCAATTCCTGTGAATTCCCAAGCTGGCCTTGGCATTAAGAAAGTTGTACAGAAGTAATTATGAGTCATCTTGTGCTTTGGGATCACTTATCTTCTCTTGTACCCTGCTTTAAACGCACAGGGATCCCTACTGGGAAATTTAAATGGAAACAGACCAGATAAGCAGGGAAGTGTTTCTGGAATATGAAGCCATAACTAATTTTGAAAATTTCTGTTCTATTCAAAAAAATTGTTTCATTATTTTAGAAAAATTATTTGAATATGTGTAAAAAGAATATACTACACGCATTCTCAATATCCATTGATATCCATTTTAAAATATATAATTTGTTTTATAAAAATATGTCATTCAACCTTACTCTGAAAAGAAAAAAATTATGAATGTTGATCCTTGAAACAAGGCTGTGTGCTACAATTATGACATTTTATATCCTTAATTATTGAGAAAATCACATGGATTACAATTAACTAATAGTTGTTCCATTATTTTGACATTATAACATATGCATTATTTTTACTATACCACTGAATACTTTACTGCAGTTGAAAACAATAGGCATGCTTTATAAGTATTTCATATTAAACTCATGAGATTAGCATTAGAAGTTATTTCAACAGAATAACTTTGGAATAAATAGAGGGAAAACATTTATAACTTGATTTTATTCCAAAACTTTGTTGTTGTTGTTGTTGTTGTTGTTGTTTTCTGGAAATCTAGGGCTTCCTGTGCTATCTTGATGATTAACATTCAAACCACTTAAAAGATCAGCCTTAAGGCATAATGTATAATAAACTGTCTAATTTAGTTTTCTGAATCAATTTAAATGCCGGAAAGTATAATCAAGTATGAATTAGTTTATTTTGGATCACATTTTCACCAATATACAAAGTTCATATGTTTTTTGGACCATATAAAGCATGGATCTGTTTGAGTTAATATGAAAATCCATATCCATGAAAACAGTTTATAAAGCTCAACATCTGGTCGTGAAGAATGGAGAGGACTCAGACAGAACCATGAACATTTGATATTAAGGAAATTAGTGGTCCTTCCACTGTAACAGCCCAGATTAGCAAAATGCACATTTCTCTGCTTTCTCTTTGTCCAGTATACTTCCCCAGTATTTTCATTCCATTTTCATCAGTATTTTTATTTATGCATCACAGACAGCATAATTCATGTGCATTTTGCCTTCTTTGAAAGGCTATATAACTGTTGTCAATTTCATGCTTTTATCATACAATGACTCCATTTAACAAATAGGAGATTTAACAAATAGTATTTTAAATGACTGGCTTTCACTTTAATAGATTAGATTTCATTACTGAAAAGTAACTGGAGAAATTTAACAACTTTTAAGTCACTTTCTCACATTTGAATGGACTCAGAGTCATCTGGAAAGCTTGTTAAAGCTCACATTGATGGGCCTATGCCACATATTCTGAGTCCTTCAGATGAGGTGAGCCCCAGAATATGCCTTTCTAAATAAACAAGTTCCCATAAGATGGCCAGCATTTTTAAATAGCAGTTTTTGAATGATAGCTAATTTGCATTTCTTTCTTGTGTAAATTTAAAGATATGAGCAAACAAAAAAGAAATAAAATGTCCAAGATAAATATTGACTGCCAAATTTTTGTAGATATTGTCCAACTCATTTCAACTCCATTTCCACCTCATACAAACTTTGGAAACGTTGGCGACTTTTCATAAGTGAATGAAGCCCTTAACAATGTGTGTTTGAAGCAAAGCTCATCTTAGTATTTTAAGTTTTTGGCTCATTAGCAACCATGCCAAGTCCAGAAATACTTTTACCCTATTTATAAAACAGAAAAATTAAAATCCATTTTTATACCAGATGCAAAACCAATCTCTGTGTTACTATGGTAAAATCTTCTTTAAATCATTAAATATATTTTCTTTTAACAATAACAATAAATATTTCAGAGAAAATGGGGCTTGTGTTTGTGTTAATCTATCCACACTTAAAAACATTTTTTTTTCTACAACAGCCAATAATGTAGGACATAGACATACAGGTCATATTGAGAATAGAAAGAAGTGGGGAAAAAGGTATGTTCTATTTTGTACTTTACCTGAAAATATTTTGTTATAAACAGTGTTTTATATATATATATATATATATATATATATATTTTTAGGAAGGACAGGTTAGTGCCAGCTTCACTTTTAGAAACTATTCTAATAGTAAATCAACCTCCATTTTGTTAGATAGCTTTATTTCAGAATGAATGATCTCCTGAGGTCTTTGGTGTAAACACTTCAACTCTTTCTGCCTTGGTCAACACTTGAAGCTTTTGCTGACGAGCACATTTTTAACATCATGGCTCTCAGTAGTTAAATTAAAGTTGTTCAAGATAAGTGGACTGACTAAAACGTAAAAGTCGAGCTGGGTTTTTTGCAGGCCTTATAGGTAGGTATCCCTTTAGAATCTTACAAGACGTTGGTTTCTAGAAGGTTTCTTGTTGCTCATTTTGACTCCAAAATCATAGAATCCTGCCTCGAAAGATTGTTAGTTTTGTCTCAAGATAGTAAGATTCATGGAGTTGAACGATCAGGCTCTATGAACTATTTAGAGATTGTTAATAAACACATGTTGTAAGCCTTGGCTTCCTTATATCCTAGTGGCCAAATTGTCAGGGAATATTTAATTCGCCCCACAAAAATCTTATTTGGAAGCTATTGTTATAAACAAAAAGAATATAAGTGCTGTGAATGAACAAAGTAGTTCAGGTCCAATTATAATATTCAGTACCATTGGTCAGTTTGCAACAAGTATAAATATCCATCTGTGCAACCTCTCTGGATCTGCCTTCTTTGTACAGATGAAAGACACATTCTTTTTCTGTTTCTCAAGAATAAAGCTGAATTGAAATATAAATGAGCAAATCAACTGGATATTTTTTTGTATCAGACCTAACTAATTTTTAAAGCATCTTTAGTTTTAAAAATTTTATGATCAATGAAAAGGATAGAACTTCAAACATTTTTTTTTCCATAAAAGTATCCTAAAGGGTGATGAGGTGAAGAAGGCTTTCGCTAGTCCAGGGACATAGCCTGACGTGGTTTACTAAAGTAAGGAAAAAACAAATAAACTAATAAAAACAAGCAAAATGCAGTGAGATCATTTTCTTAAAAATTGGAGATGTATGTTCAATGTTAAGTGTTTTCATATATGAATGTTTTAAATCATTTATAAACTCAAAGGCATGAATTTTATTTTCTGAAAAACTTTCAGTAGAAATGATATGGCCAGAATTTTTCATCTACGGTCCTTAAATGAACAGTGTTTCTCATGCATTAGATTTGAGGAAGGGTGGTGCTGAGAATCAGTACCAGAAACAAGGTTTGCTGTGGTTCCTGGGGAACGTCTTCACCTCAAGTATCTTTTTACTTAGAAAAGTGATAGTAAATTTGGCTTGTTGCCAAGTTTAGCAAACCCTAAGATAAGCCTGAGATAGAGCAAGTTTTAATCATGCTTAGGAGTGGGTGATGGAGAGGGCACTTAAAGACAGTGAATTCACTTAGTCAGTTTGGGCCCCTGGAGGACTGAGATTTGTACCAAAGGAGTGGCATTTTGTAAGCTTTCTTTTAGGCCCTCAGAACTTAAATTTTGATAGACATGTTATGATTAAAGAATAGCTCTTTAAATATTCTCTATCGTGTATGAGTTTTGTTGAAGAAGAAATGTGGGAGTGGTGAAAATTTTAAAACACTCTACTAGCAAAGTCATTATTTATGATGAAATGAAGAGCCAAACTCTACTCCCTTAAAAAAAGCAAGGATATCCATCCAAAGTGTTGTTTTCTCCCTCGTTAGAAATGGTTTTGCCTGGCTTTTTTAAACAATGGCCAATTTCTTACCCATTTAAGTTTCTAGGTAGCAGATGTATCATTAATATCATTACTGTTATGATGATGTGTTACATTATTATTTGTTGCTGGTCTCAACTTGAGGTCTGCACATTTTGGGTTTCTTTTTGTTGCCCCCTTATGGAAGCTGTACTTTACGAATCATAGAAGGAGAACATTTCATTCTGAAGAAAAGCTTGACTATATATCCATTTTAAAAAAAACTGAGGTGAGCTTATGTTTTTCCTGAACTCTTTGAAATTTGTCTTCTATGATTTGATTGTGACACATGCTTCTGGTTTTGCCCAGACTCCTCTTTTCAGGTTATTATTCTTGGTTTTCAAAATTCTCAATTTGATACATGTGTAAAGACATATAAGTTCATCAATTGAATCTACTAGATTCTGTGTTATCCTAAAATTAGGAAGCCAATAATGCCTTTGGCCTGGAGACAGCCAACCCTTGGCTCTTCCTTTATGGCTACCTGAGTAGCCCCAGCCAGGCCTGAACCATGTCATAAACTTCTCCCCTCTCCTACCTTTATTTCTTCTTCCAGTTGCTACTATTGGGAGAAAATAGGAGAAAAATAACTGGCCAAGAATCCCAAAAGTAGATCAAAACATAGAAGAGCAGATGTAAGGCTAAGAGATTTAATAGTCATTCCCCTTGATTGAGTAAAATTAAAATAACAGTAGTTTTTTTTTCCAAAGTAGCTTTTTTGAGAGAGAGAGAGAGAGAGAGAGAGAGAGAGAGAGAGAGAGAGAGAGAGAGAGAGAGGGAGAGAGAGAATTTTTAAAATATTTTTTTAATGTTTTTTTGCGGACACAACATCTCTATTTGTATGTGGTGCTGAGGGTGGAACCCAGCCAGCGTTGCGTGCATGCCAGGCAAGCGTGCTACCGCTTGAGCCACATCCCCAGCCCCTCAAAGTAGCTTTAAAAATCATTATTATTCTCCACCTTCTGATGACTGTCTTCTTTATCTGAGCTCATTTATGCAATTACTGTCTGTATTACCCATAGTATATTTGTTACTATTTATATTATATTCAGTGCACTTTGGGGTATGACAGAATAAACTGGCACATTATATAGAAGCTTTTTGTTATACCAACACATATAAAATAAAAATTGGTGAATACTGACAGCTTAAATATCATATATAATGTATGAACTAATTCACATAAAAAATATAAAGTGCCATATTGAAGAAAGTAGTTTTCCTCTCTCTGCTTGTAGTGACAATAGTTGGCCCTCTCCTGGGGGTTTATGACACATGCCAGCAACTGCCATGATAGAATGTTCTTAGGAATGGTTTATAATTTTACAGGCAAAGAGTCGATTATGTCTTTCCTACCAGGTATGTTATTCAACTAGTGTGAGACAATCAACAGCATATGTGATTATAGTTTTGGTAGTGCCATTTCAGGATCAGGTTGTTGTCAGAGATGTACAATAATGTGAAAAACTTCCAAATTTGAGTGCCCAAATCTCAAAACCTAATATGTTATAAACAAATTATGTAAATATGCTGAATAAAATAATGAATTGCAAAAAATAAGTCAAGGCAATGTTGACATCTATAATGGTTAATTGTATTGACTTGATTATATTTGATAATTGATTTTAATTTTTATCACAAAATGTTTCTGATAGTTCACCATTTTAATCACACTGAAAACTTGGAAGTCAAATGTTATCCTTTTTTTTTTTTTTTTTTGGTACCTAGGATTAAACCTAGCAGCACTTAATCACTGAGCCCCAGCACTTTAAAAAATTTCTTCATTTTGAGGCAGGGTCTCACTAAGTTGCTTTAGGGCTTCCCTAAATTTTTGAGGCTAGCTGTGAACTTGCACCTCTGCTATCAGCAGTTGCTAGTGTTGTGACAAGCCTTTGCATGAATGTACTGAAGTCAGGAACATGGTTCATCCAAACTACAAAGGGAATCATATCCATTAGTGATAACATAAATGCAGGACTGGAGCCATTTCTTGTGTGTGTGTGTGTGTGTGTGTGTGTGTGTGTGTGTGTGTGTGTGTGTGTGATTCTTTTTGGAACATTCTGAAAATGCTGAAAATGTTGAAATGCATTAAAATAAATTAACAATTCTAAGTCATTGAATATATTACTTAAGGTCTTGCAGTTAAGGACTCATGTTTTTCACTTTTATGAGACCATAGGGTTATTTAGGAAGGTGGCTTTTGAAGTACAAATGTCCTTAAACAAAATGACAGTGTTTATACAGCTGCAGATAACTTTAGCAACTCTCTGTTCTGGGAATAAAACTTTAATAGGAAAGTAAAAATCAGCAACTTCCTTAGTTTAAGAACGTTATGTTTCCCTTTTCCAAAATCATGAATTTCATGTGAAAATTACATTTTACTCCCTTTCAGCAGAGAAGACTCTTTTTTTCCCTAGAAATTGTTAAATGCAAAACTACTAATTTTCCCTTGTATAATTTTCAAGCTATCTAAATATAAGTATGTACATGTAAATACACTCCCATACATACACATAAATAAAGGCTCTTTGCTATATTTATTCCTTGATGTTGGCTATTATAAGTTATAAATGAGATTTTAAACAAATTATGTTGATTCATGTGCAGATCGCTCAGCAGAGTTCAAATCAACTGTTCTCTTGTTTCATTTCCTTAATTATTGATACTGTCTCTGAAGCAGGAATCGGACATCTGGCAGGAGGATGAGAGAGGGCTGGGTAAACAGTGAGAAGAAGGAGAGAAAGGAGGAAGAGCAGGGAGAGCAATGTGTTGAGGGAAAGGAAAGAAATGGAAGGCGTAGAAGATGAGGAAGAGCTGTGGGAAGAGAAAGGGGAGGCAGATGATGAGGTAGACGATGACGGGTTTCTCCATGTCCCACCAAACATCCCATGGAATAGGCTGTGGAGGAGGAAGAAACAAAAGCACTGAAAGAAGATGGAACTGAAGTGCAAAACCCAGAAACGTGCAACACACCAAACTCAGATCAAATTAAAATAGTAGCTAAATAAGTAAGTTTTCTATAATGATCTGAACAAGAAGCATCTTTCACATCTGTGAGTAATGTTTTGGGACATTTCATTGACAATTGACATTCTAGAAATGCCTAGAATCTTGAGTGTTGACATAGCTCAAAGAGTAATTTAAATTTCACCTTTAGGTTTCTGATAGAAATATTTCTAAACATTAAAATTAATTGTTAAAAAATGTCTAAATGTTACCCATAGTCCATAGTCACAGACTGAAGATGCATTCCATTTTTCAGTATGGCCACAGTGATTTAACAAGTGAGCCTGAAGCTAAGGTAAATTCCCTGTTTTTCTGGCATATCAAGTGAAGCTCATTTATCTACTGTAATTAAGACATCAGGAAAAGGCTTTAATGACTAAAAAAGGTGAATAACAGGTTGGAACACACAAAAGTCTTGGTAAATTAGAAAATATAGCTTTTACTTTTTTAACTTCTAATTTTTGTTTCTAAGTTTATTGGTAGAACTTCTAATTCATCCCTGAAACATCTGTGAATATTAAATAGCTAAGCATAGCTTTACCTCCATGAATATACGATTCCTTGCATATTTCAATTCAGCTCTTCATCTGTACTCTGTTCCTCAGAAGTACTTATAAAATTCAGAGAAAAATCTCGAATGCTACCTCAAAAGGAGGAAATTTGATTGTGTCAAATCTCATTTTAATTTTGACAACCTAATTGAACTCTATGAAAGTGAGAACAAAATTAACAGCACTTTTGTGTGCTTTTATTAGATTGGAGCTTTTATAGTTCTTTTCACTCATAAACCTTTTCACATCTGATTTTTTTTTTTTTTACCTGAAAACTTTAAAGACCTGATTGGTCAGTGGATCCTATTATTAAGATTTAGCTAATGTTTAGTCTGAATAGAATTAGGCTTATTTTAATTATTTGTTCTGATATTCTTGTTGATCACAAACCTCTAAATATCCTATTTTAATTCTTTTCTTACAAAGTACTGTGAAACAGTATTACATAAATTTATAGTTATGTAAATTTGATGTATAAACTTTTGATAGATTGGATTGTTTATTTTCACCCATAAGAATGATGATTTCAACAACACTTCTTCGATGTTTAAATGTTACCTGAATAACTGTGGTTTGAGAGTGATGATCACAAGATGCTAACATTTTGTTTAGACAGGGTCAAATGATTCAGAATTTAACCTTGAGACCATAGACTGAGGATCTTGATGTTCAGGTATCAGGCTTCCAGGAACTCATGGGCCAATCTCCTAAATCTTAGGAGATTATTTCACAATGGATTTCCAATAATAAAGACAGCTGATGTGGGAACTGGGCTCTCACCTCTCCTTATCAGTCCATTAACTCTCTGTTTGAATATGTTTATAGGCAGTGGTTTTTATTTGTTTGTATTTGAGTTTAAATAGCTAGTGCCATCAAATCACAATGAGAAAGATTTGTGCATAACCAAACCCTAGTGTCTTCAAATCAGAGAATATTCTCTGGTAAGAGCTAAAGACATTTCAAATAGTTTCTCATTTATCCACATATATTCTATTTCTTTTTCATGTCATAAATGTTGGATGAGTCAGGAGGGAAGTTTGCTTTTTAAGAAAAAACATTTATGGACCAGGCTGATGGAAGATTCTTTTAAATTTGGGTTTCTTTTTCTTTTTTTTCTGATACTGGTGATTGAATCCAGGGATGCTTATCCACTGAGCCCATCCCCAGAACTTTTTATATTTTATTTAGAGACAAGGTCTTGCTAAGTTGCTTAGTTTCTAAGACAATATCACAGAGAAAAAAAATGATTTCTACACTTGAAATTAATTGCCTTTGCCTAGAAATGGCATGCCACTTTCACTCATGGCACTAGTTTAATAAAAGCACACAATCTCACCTAATTTTAACAAGTAGAATAAAGCATCATAATAAATGTTAAAGGAGGAGAATCAGAGTGTTTGTGAACATTCCTGAAGACCAGCACAAAAATCAAAATTGACTTTCATGATGCAAATTGGTCATGTAAATCCTAACACTCATAAAACCTAAACAAGATTTACAGGCCTAAAGAGCTAAGGGTGCTCTGGGAATTCTGAACATCAATTGACCAGAGAGAACGCCATCTTTCCTAGGTCAAGATTGTAAAGGTGAGGTAGATGAAATCCAACATTAATTTATAAATTTTTATTTGGGGACAGAATTACATACCTATGACAAATACATAAAGTGAGAATAAAACAGCATGGATTGATAAGTTTCACTTACCCTTTGTTCTTCTTTACTTTACTTCTGACATTGTCCCAACAGCTAATCATTCTTATTAGTTTTTTTTTGTGTGTGTGTGTATCCTGTTAGTATGTCTTCCTGCAAATATTTTTATGTATTTTATATGTTAATGTCTCATCCATTTCTATCTAGAATTTAACATGTACATTGACTGTACTCTACCTTGTTATTTTTACTTTATAACATTATGGAAATATCTATATCACTCTTAGAATCTTTATTCCCTTTTAGCTATACTTCTTATTCTAAAAATTGGCTTCCATTGAGAATACTTGATTATTACCACAGTGTTATTACCACAAATAATATTATAAACCTCAATTCTTGTAGGTGTAGGGAGTGCCTGAGGGATAAATATCTTGAAGTAGGAGTGCTATGTAAGAGAGAAGATGAATTGTTATGTTTAATGGATATTGCCAAATTGCTCTGCATACATAAGATATTGTTCACAAACTTTTCATCAGAGCATACTAACAAGATTTTTAATTTTTGCTAGTCTGATGCATAAAACCTGTAAATCTCACCAGAAATCAATTGATCAAAGTCAGAAATCAACTGGCAAGTCAGAAGCTCAAGAAATATTTCTAGACATAAAAACTAAATGATAACAAGTTAGGAAATTCTTGAATAATTTCTAGCCCTTCCACCGACAGTCTGATTTGAACACAGAGGTAACTTGTACACTCTTCTGCAATTCAACCGACAAAATGTTCTGTTCGTATACATTGGAATATTATTTCATCTTCTCATGACTCTATGCACATTACTCATTTCCTTGGAGTTTTAAAATAAAACACAGAGACCCTAGATCAGCAGAGAACATGAGTCCCTGGCACCAGCCTGATGGTGGTAAAAGAACTATAAGAGGAGAAGGATTCCCTCCACAATTTGCTTCTTCCCCAGATTCCACTGTTCCCTTCTCTGCACTAGGGTTCCAAACAAAATCCTCCTGTATTTAAAGCTATACAACCTCTCTTTCTTTCTCACCACTGAAGCTCATGGACTTTGCTATACATGTAGGCTTTCACCTGTCAGTCAGTAAGACTTTATTAGACTCTATACTCCATTGGTCTTTATTTGGGAGGCCACAGACAGGAATGCCAAGGCTTCCTGAAGTTGACTGCTGCCATTTTTTTTGCTACAAAATAGAAAGTTTAAAAACACATGTTCAGCTTGTGTTTTGCTTTTTGACAAAATGATGCTTGTATTCAGGTAACCAGTGAAAGTACCCCAGTAGCCAAAGAAATCACATGGATATCATAGTTAAATTGAAAATTTATCTTTTCCATTTAAAAAAGCAGCAGGAGCTACCTATCTTCCCCCTTACTAAAGTGAACCCCAAACGAAACAGATTTCTACGATTAGACACCTCTTGAAGAACCTCACTCAGACAATGTTGTCTTCCCTCATTTGATCCATATCTCCAGAAAAGATGTTTCAGCACTTTGGTTTCTTCAATTCCTAATGGTAAGAAATAGGCATGAAGAAGCAAGTTAAGTCTTCACTTTGGAAGAAAATGAGGTGACAAAAACAAGATAAAAATAATTTTAAGATTTAGGTGAGATGACAATTGGGGGAAGATGATTAATTAATAATACAATTTAGACTATTCACAACAGAATTTTAGTACAATATTTATTCATGAAGGGTGATTCTCCAAAAATGGTAGTTAGCTTCCAATCAGATACTTAAGGTGTACCAATTGTGCAATGCACAGAACTGGTTACTGCACTGTTCTGGGCGGTGACATTGCCATGGCATATTAAACATCGAATTCATTTCTTGGAAGGAATTTTTGAAAGTAATTTATTCTATAAACCTAGTGACATGAAACTAAGCATTACTTGAAAAAAATATATTCATAAGAAGGTCCTTATTTGGAGAAGGTTAATGCTATGGAAATGCACTAAATGTTATCTTTCTGTTGCAGTGACTAGAATACCTGACAAGAACAACTTAGAGGAGAAAAGATGTATTTGGGCTCATGGTTTCAGAGGTTCAGTCCATGGTGGGTTGACTGCATTGCTCTTGGCTCAAGGTGAGGCAGAACATCATGGCAGAATCATGTTGTAGAGAAGCAGTGCTCTGTTTATGGCAGTCAGGAAGAAAGAGGCGGGGAGGAGAAAGGGAAGGTGAAGGGGGGGGTAGGGCTACAGGGAAGATGAAGCCTCCTAGGGCATGCCCTCACTGACCCATCTCCTCCAGTCATGCCCCCACACCTGCCTGAAGTGACCACCTAGTTAGTGCATTCAAACCAGGATGGACCTAGGTTATTCTTCTCACAGTCCAATCATTTTACCTCCAAACATTTCTGCATTAACATAGGAGTTTGGGGGGAAACACCTCCCATCTGAACTATAACACAAAGATAGAAGTCAACATTTTTGTTAAAAAAAAATTCTGGTAGCTCTCACAGACATGTGATGTATTGAACTATCAGACAGCCACAAATTGAAATAATATGTAGTTATAGTTCTGACTATGTTAAAATTTATTCCTGTAAGTTTGGATTTCCATATCTAGTTTCCAAAATTTCTTCCTCCTGAAGAATGACAGGCTCTGAGCTCCATCACCGTCTATGGCTGGACAAGCTGGAGTGTACCGGCTGCTCACCTGCTCCAGCTCCAAAGTCTTTCCTCAACAGTTTTTCTGTCAGTCCTCAAGAGAGAGGAGACAACTGTTTCTTATTTTGTTAGACTTCACTGGAGAGAAAAGTGGCTTTCATCCTTCCTCTAACTCTCTTCAAAGTAAAACAAAAACAAACAAACAAACAAACAAAAAAACCACCCACATTTAGCAAAGACATTTCTAGAGGAATTGCTGCCCAAAGGTAGATTGGCAAGTAGAATGAACATTGTCCATATTTTTTCTTTGTATTTTGTTTAGAATTATTTCTGATCTCTGTCTTCTTGTATCATAACTTAAGTTGAAAATGATTACTTTGGTCCTTCTTGACCTAACTTTCAATGTACATATTAAATTACTGAACCTCAAATAAAACTTTCAAAGGAAAGATTCTTCTATTAATTACAAATTAAGCAAATCTTCAGGCCTATCCCACTTAAAGAAGATGTGAGGATATTTTTGTTATTTTCTGTGTAGTGCTTTGAAACATTTTGGTCACACAGTGCCAAATGAATGGTTAATTTTTTAAATTAACCTCTCACCAAATGACCAATCCATATCATTAAAATGCATAAGAAAACTCAAGTTAAATTTATTTAAATTTTTCCCATTAGGTAGTTGGGATTCCCAAATATTTTATATCTTCAAAGCTAAAAATTATCATATAACTGATGTGGATGTACATGGAGTTTGTCGTAGTTTAGAGTTTCAAAGATGCAAATTAAGAGTCAATTTAGAGCCAGACGTGGGGGTGCGGGCCTGCCGTCTCAGCAGCTGGGGAGGCTGAGGGAGGAGGATTGTGAGTTCACAGCCAACCTTACCAACAGTGAGGCTCTAAGCAACTCAGTGAGACTCTGTCTCTAAATAAAATACAAAAAAGGGCTGGGGATGTGGCTTGGTGGTTGAGTGCCTGTGAGTTCAATCCCTGGTACCCTAAATAAATAAATAAATAAATAAATAAATGTCAATTTAATTTTTTTCAGCCTATGATATTTTCAAGAATTTAAATATCCTTACACTTCCCCTGCCTCTTCTTTCTCTAGCACCCTACAACTTCTTCTCCCCTCCCTGATCCCTCAGTGCCATCACACACATACACTCCGCAGTGGTAAGGCAGTGCACAGAAGCTTTTGCCACACTGGAGTCTATGTGTGAGGCATTCAAGTAGCTTATGAGCCAGTGGGATTTTATAGATCTGCTTCAATTCAGAAACAGACAATACATGAAGATGGTCACAGTGATGTCTGTTTCTTTCTAATTAAGCACCTTGTCATATCTTTACATGCACAATCTACTGAACTTTGTTCTTCATTTTTATGAATACAGAGAAGTTAGCATTTTTCAACACAGAAATAATTTTAATATATAACACTAGGATTTCTGGCTATTTCCTTAAGATGGTTTATTTTATGTGGTCAAAGGGTATTAGGTTTTGAAAAATCTTCATAGATATTACTAAATTTTACATGGTTTTTCTAATTTCTAATAATAGAATGTAAGTTTCTGTTTAATAGTACCCTTGACACTGAGCTACACACACATGATATTCAAAATTATCAACTGGCAGGACATATGTCCTGAGCAATGAGAAGTGCCCTTGGCCAAACACAGCTTATAGGGATCTATATCCTTCCTGTCCCTACCTTTTCACATAAATAATAGTTTTTAACTTAACATTTTGAGTTTCTGATGGTGTTAGATACCATTTCATATATATTATTTTTTTCTTCCTCCATGAAGAAGTTTCATGGTAATGAAAATTTAGGAGGAAAAAGAAAATAGAATGTGACCCTTTAAAATAGCAACTGAAGATGGAAAATGCAATATAAATATCAAAACATCTTATTTTCCTCATTTGATTTACAATTTTCTCTCTTCATTTCCATATCCTCTATTATCAACTCATCTAATGTTCTAAGATGCCAAGAATGATATCGTGACCTCATTAGGTGATTTGGTGCTCAGAGAATTTTTGGACCAGATAATCAAGGCAAGAAGCATTGAATTTTGGTTGCTCAGAAGCACACCAGAAGATAAAATGAAGATCAGCAAAGATCCCATTTCCAACAATTGTGTTCATTTTAATGCTTATTCTTTCTCCATCATTATTATAGAAAATCATTACACTAAGCATTTGCAATTTTAGAATTATGACAAGTTTTATATTTTTGTTACCTCCATTAAAGTAAAATATCACTTAGATTGTTATATGATGGATTACTGCCTTGATGATTCTAGGAGAAAATATTGTAAATATTAATGTAAATGACACATATTAGATATTAATGTATTCTATGTCATTTATTCTTGCTCATGGAGGATTTTTAAAAGTAATAAAATATCTTTAAGAAAGGCAAGGATGTCTAGAGACATAGATAAAAGATAGAATTTTAAATAGACTGATATGTAAACATGCAGGATTATTGAAGACCATGCTATGGTTTACCGGGAAATGATAACCTCCTTTCTCTATGCTGATTACACTTAGAAAATACTAAACTGCTTGAATAGTTTGTTGCTTCGCAAGCTAAGCGAAGGAATTGATTGTTGCTGAACAAGATTACAGGTTCATTCATAAGAACTGACATTTTCTACTAGTAAGTAATGAAACTGACAGGAAAATTTCATAGAATTGTTTTGGGGAGAGTAAAACAATCCACCCTGCCTTTACACATTCAATTCCATGCAAAATGCAGATGCACCATGTTTGGTAGGAAGAGATTGTGAGTGAGAGTTGAATCTGCTCCTTATTAGCTATGAGATTCAAATTAGATTCCATGTGGTATGTAGTTCAATTTCCTGGACTTGAAAGACAGGATGAGTACATTTATCTCATAGAGCAGTGTCAGATTACAATGCATTGCAGATCAACTTTAAATTGCTTGTGCTTACTGCCCTTATCTGAGTTTCACTAGTAGAATGAAAGTGTTGTCTATAAAATATGCAGGTTAAATGGGTGTTAAATGATCTTTAAGATCTCTTCTGACTCTGATAGTATATGCTTCTCTCATGCAGGTGTGTCTCCTTCCTGTGCTTGTGAGATGAGGATCTAGCCCCTAACACTGAGGTTGTACACAAGTATATGTTTATTAAATGTTGCTCTATACAAGAAATAGATATGCTATTTTTTTTCTCATAGGGGCTTGTCTTTTAGACCAATAAACCTCAAACTATCTAAAGGGAAGAACCAGTTGGTTTTTTTCCCTCTGATATAACACAGAACAATATTTACATGAAATAAAACCAAATTTAATGTCTAAAAGAGAAAAATTAAACTAAAATAAGAAAACATTCAAAATACATCCTCAGTTGCATGTTGTTGGAAGTAAAAAACATGAAACTACTCTGTCAAATTGTTCTAAAGTTTTTAAAGTGCTTATTCTGAATTTCTGTAGTTACTTCATTGAGGATAAATAAATGAAAGATCACAAACTGGTATTAGTTATGAGCCACAATTTAAATAGCCCTGTTCTAATGTCTAGGACAATGTTATCAAATTCAGATTCCAGACAACAGAATTGACATCACATGGGAACTTGCTAGAAGGGCAAATGTTCAAACAGTTTCCCAGATCTATCACATCAGGGGCTCAGCCTGGTTCTCTTGGTAGTTGCTTGTCTAAGGAGTCCTCTAGGTGAGCTGTGCAGTCCAATGATAAGAGACGCGGCTCTTGGTTTTCTCTCCTATTTTCTCTCTTCCATAAACTTTGGGAGCTTTTCCGGAATTTGACTTCTGGTAATGAGGTAATAACTAACTACATTGATCTTAGGGATGAGACGATAATTGGGCACATTAGAAATAATCCCAATCCAATAGCTCATTTTAACTTTGAGAACTTGTTAACATCTCAGATGTCATGAATTGGGGTCAGGCAGTCTCCTTTTTCAAGCAGCCTTTCTCTTCTTAGATATGCCAACTATTTTAAAATTAATTTGAATATTTTATTCAGGGAATACCAAATAACAAGCTTATTACTCATAATTATACTTCCATGAAAAGTGGAAATATTTACATGTTAGAAAGGGAGAGGAGAATTTGATAGGTATAAGTTTATCATCTATAATTTTCTATATTTTTTCATTGCTCATGTTTTTATTTACAGTGTTACATTTATATATTGTTTATAACTAAAATTAATAATTGAAATTAAAATCTGCTTCTAAATTATCCTATTTTAGTAAGCTTCTTTTAGGAAGTGAGAAGAAATTAGTGATTATTTTACTTTATTTTTTTCCTTTTAATGGATTCTTTTCAGTTATACATAACAATAGAAACTATTTTGATATATTTATACAAGCATGAAATACATCTTATTCTAAATAGGTTCCCAGTCTTGCAGATGTACATGATTGTGAGATTCACTGTTGTGTATTCATATGGGTACATAGAAAATTTAATGTCAGATGCATTCCACTCTCTTTCCTATCCCTATAACCCCCTCATTTCCCTTCATTCCTCTTTAATTCACTAAACTCCTATTCTTCCCCTTCACCCACCTCTTATTGTAAGTCAGCATCCACATATTAGAGAAAACATTCAAACATTGGTTTTTGGGGGGACTGGCTTGTTTTACTTAGCTTGTTTCACTCCTGCACATCTATTTACCAGGGAATGTGAAGAAGTCATTCTTCTTTGTGGCTGAGTAATATTCCATTGTGTGTGTGTGTGTGTGTGTGTGTGTGTGTGTAATTTCTTTATCTATTAACGTGTTGATAGTCATCTATGTTGGTTAAATGGCTTAGATATTGTATTGAGAGCTGTGCTACTATGAACATGGATGTGGCTGTGTCAATGTAGTATGCTGCTTTTTAACTCCTTTGGATATATACTGTGGAGTGGGTTAACTGGGTCAAATGGTGATTCCATTCCCAGGTTTTGAAGAATCCTCATACTGCTTCCCAGAGTAATTGCACCAATTTGAAATCCCATCAGAAATATATGAGAGTACCTTCTTCCCTACATCCTCATGTTACTTGTATTGATTGTTGCCATCTGACTGGATTAAGATGGAATCTTGGTGTTTTGAATTTGCATTTCTCTAATTGGTAGATATGTTGAACATATTTTTATATATTTGTTGACTATATTTTTTTTTCTATTTGGGAGTATCTGTTTAATTTTTTCCCATTTATTGACTGGACTATGTATCTGATTTTTTTGTTGTTAAGCTTTTTGAGTTCTTTGTGTAACTTGGAAATTAATGCCCTGAGTTGTGGGTAGTACAGATTTTTCTCAAATTCTGTAGCTTCTCTCTTCATGCTCTTGATGGTTTCCTTTGCTGCAAAGATGCTTTTTAAGTTTGATTTCATTCTATTTATTGATTGATTTTTTTAAAATTTTACCTCTTGTGCTTTAAGAATCTTGTTAAGGAATTTGGTTTCTAAGCTCACATGGTGAAGTGTTGGGCCTAAATTTTCTACTAATAGGCTCATGGTTTCCGATCTAATACCTAGTCTTTGATCCACTTTGCATTGAGTTTTGTGTGGGGTGAAAGATATGGGCTAAATTTAATTCTGCTACATATCGATTTCTAATTTTCCCAGCACCATTTCTTGAAGAGACTGGCTTTTCCCCAGTGTATGTTTTTGGTGTCTTTGTCTAGAATGAGATAACTGTATTTATGTGGGTTTGTCTCTGTGTCCTCTATTCTGTACCATTGGTCTCCATGCCTGCTTTGGTGCCAATACCATGCT
This sequence comes from Ictidomys tridecemlineatus, assembly GCF_052094955.1. Lineage (NCBI taxonomy): Eukaryota > Metazoa > Chordata > Mammalia > Rodentia > Sciuridae > Ictidomys > Ictidomys tridecemlineatus. Next base: position 160,171,856 of record NC_135478.1, on the reverse strand, counting down.
GTTTTTGCTACTATATCTCTGTAGTATAATTTAAATTCTGGGATTTTGATGCTTCCTGTGTCGCTTTTTGCACTAAGAATTGCTTTGGCTATTCTGGGCCTCTTGTTTTTTCAAATGAATTTCATACCACTTTTCCTATGCCTATGAAGAATGTCATTGAAATGTTCATAGAAATTGCACCAAATCTGCATAGTGCTTTTGGTAGTATGGCCATTTTGACAATATTAATTCTGTCTATCCAAGAACATGGGAGATCTTTTTATCTTCTAAGGTCCTTTTCAATTTCTTTCTTTAGTGTTCTAGAGTGTTCATTGTAGAGGTCCTTCATCTCTTTTGTTACATTGATTCCCAGGTTTTTTTTTTTTTGAGGTGATTGTGAATGGGATAGTTTTCTCTTTCAGTTGACTTATCATTGGTGTATTGGAATGCAATTGATTTATAGGGGTTAATTTTATATCCTGATACTTTGCTGAATTCATTTATGAGTTCTAGAACTTTCCTGGTAGAGTTTTGGGTCTTCTAAGTATAGGATCAAGTCTTTGGCAAATGGAGTGTTGAGTGTTCTTTTCCTATTCATATTTCATTGCTAATGTCTTTCTTTTGTTCCTCCTCCTCCTTCTCCTCCTCCTCCTTCTTCTTTTTTTTTCATAATTGCTCTGGCTAGAGTTTCCAGTATTATGTTGAGTAGATGTTGAGTAGAAATGGTGAAAGAGGGCATCCTGTCTTGTTCCAGTTTTTAGAGGGAATACTTTCAGTTATTTTTTTTTTCAATTTAGAATGATGTTGGCCAGGGTTTAACCTATATAGCATTTACAATGTTGAAGTATGTTCTTTCTGTTCCTATATTTCCTAGTGTTTTGAACATGAAATGATGCTTTTTTTAGTTGTTCTTTTTATTAATACATAATAGTAGAATGTATTCTGGAAGATTATATATACATAGAGTATAATTTAATCCATTTAGGATCCCACTCTTGTGGTTGCACATGATGTAGAGTTATCCTGGTTGTGTATACAAATACAAAGCTAGGAAAGTTATGACCAATTAATTCTACTGTCTTTCTGGCTCCTCTTCCCCCTCCTTTTCTTTCATTTCTCTTTGTCTAATCCAATGGATTTCTATTATTCTCCACCCCAACCTCCCTTGTTTTGTGTTAGCATTCATAAATCAAACAGAACATTCAGCTTTTGGGTTTTGGGGATAGGTTTATTTCATTTAGCATGATATTCTCTAGTTCTATCCATTTATCAGCAAGTGAAATAATTTCATTTTCTTTATGGCTGAGTAATATTTCATTGTGTATATATACATATGTTTTCTTTATCCATTCATTAATTGAAGGACACCTAGTTTGTTTCCATAGCTTAGCTTTTGTGAATTTAGCTGCTATAAACATGGATGTGGCTGTGTCACTGAAGTATGTTGATTTTAAGTCCTTTGGGTATAGACTGAAAGTGGGATAACTGGATCAAATGGTGGTTCCAGTCCAAGTTTTCTAAGGAAACTCCATACTGATTTCCATGGTAGTTTCACCAATTTGCAATTATCAACATTGTAAGGGAGTACCTTTCTCCCTAGATCCTCACCAACATTTATTGTTATTGTATTCTTTATAATTGCCATTCTCACTATAGTGAGATGTAATCTCAGTGTAGTTTTAATTTGCAATTCTCTTATTGCTAGAGATGTTGAACAACTTTTTATGTATTTGTTGGCCAATTGTAGTTCTTCTCTGAAGTGTTTGTCCAATTCCTTTGTCCATTTTTGATTGGGTTACTTATTTCTCTTGTGTTAAGTTTTTGAGTTATTTGTATATTCTGGAAATTAATGCCTTATCTGAGGTATTGGCTGAGATTTTCTCCCAATCCTGTATGATCTCTGTACACATTCTTGATTGTTTCCTTTGCTGTGAAGAATCTTTTCACTTTAATATCATCCCATTTAGAGATTCTTAATTTTACTTCTTGCAGAAGTGTTGTTGAATAATTCTGTTCCCAAGCTGACATGTTGGAGAGTTGGTCCTATTTTTTCTTTTAGTAAGTACAGGGTCCCTGGTCTACTGCCTAGGTTCTTGATCCACTTAATTGAGTCTTGTGCAGGATGAGATATAGGGATTCAATTCATTCTTCTACATATTGTGGTGAGCCGTGTCAGCGGACCGTGGTCGCCATTACAAGATGGCGCTGATAAGCGCCGTGGCCTGTGATAAACAACTCCTTATTTTGGGAGAGTTGGCACGTTGCTGTAAAACACCCTATGAGAAAGGTCCACGTGGCAGTTGTGCATTGGGGCTTGATGTGCTTTATCAAGGCTGGGGCGCTCGGGTGAGGGAGTAGTAGGAGTAGGAGGAGTAGTAGTAGTAGTAGTAGTAGTAGTAGTAGTAGTAGAGAAGCTTCCAGAGACACATAAGTAAAGGCCTGAATAAACTGCTGAAAGAAGAATCCTGTGTCGTGTCCTTCTTGCTGGCGAGGGGTCGCAGCAACATATGGATTTCCAGTTTTCCCAGCACCATTTGTTGAAGAGGCTGTCCAATCTCTTCTCCAATTACATTTATAGTGCCTTTGTTTAGTATGAGATAATTGTATTTATGTGGGTTTGTGTCTGTGTCTTCTGTTCCATTGATCTTCATGTCTGTTTTGGTGCCAATACTATGCTGTTTTTGTTACTAGATCTCTGTAGTATAATTTAAGGTTTGGTATTGTGATGCCTCCTAAGGATTGCTGTGGCTATCTTGGGGCTTGTATTTTTCCAAAATAGTTTCGGATTATACTTTATATTTCAATAGTGTCTGTGGTGACATTTCTTTTATCACAACAAATTTTAGTAATTTCAGTTTTTTTCCCTCTTTGTTTTGGTTGGTGTGGCTAAGTGTTTATCAATTTTATTTGTTTTTTTAAAATGACAATTTGTTTCATTGAATTGTTTTTATTTTGTTTCAATTTCATTGATTTTGGTTCTGATTTAAATTATTTCCTATTTTCTACTGTTTTTTGTTATTTTTCTAGGGTTTTGAGATATGTTAAGTCATTTGGTGACTTTCTAATATTTTAATGAATGAGCTCAATGCAGTGAACTTTCCTCTTAGAACCAACTTCAAATTTTCCCAGAGATTTTGATATGTTATATCACTACTCTCATTTACCTCTAAGTATTTTATTATTTCACCTCTTCTTTCTTCTGCTATACATTCATCATTCAATAGCATAGTATTTAGTCTTCAGGTGTAAGAGTAGCTTCTATTTTTTTATCTTATTGATTTCTAATTTCATTCTGTTATGGTCTAATAGAATCCAAGATATTATCTCTATTTTTTTTTAATTTACCAAGAGTTGCTTTGTGGCCTAAGATGTGGTCTATTTTAGAAACTGATCCTTTTGTTGCTCAGAATAAAGTATATTCAGTCATTGATGGATGAAATATTATATATATATATATATATCTGTTAAGTCTAAATTATTAATTGTATTTATTAGTTCTATAGCTTTTGTGTTTAGTTTTTGTTTGGATGATTTATCCAGTGACAAGAGAGCATGTTAAAGTCACCCAATATTAGTGTTCTTGACATGTAGATGGGGTGTTTGATGTACTAGATGCTCCTTGTTTGGAGCATAAATATTTATGATTGTTATTTCTTGTTGCATAATTCCTTTAAGCAGTATGAAGTGAACTTCTTTGTCCCTTCTGATTAACTTTGGCCTCAAGTTTACCTTATCTGTTGTGGACAGAAACCCTTGCTAGTTTACAGGATCCATGTGAGTGATATATTTTTTCCCATCCTTTTACCTTCAGTCTGGATCTGTCTTACTGTGTCCTTGATCTCTGATTACTCCACATCAAGGCACACACTTTGCCATTTGAAATGTAGGTTTCCTTATTCTTCCTCCCTACTTTGCCCATGGTGGTTCAGCTCTGGCAGTTGCTGGTGGTGAACTTTCTTCTTTATTTTATTGTTTCCAGTCTTCTGAATCTCTACATTGTTCTGAGAGTCCAGTAGTAAATCCCAGTAATGTCCCTCTTTTACCCACCTTACTGAGAAGCTATTTATCCACTTTCTTTGTCTCATGCCATGGAGAAGCTTAAAAGAAACCTCCTCTACTCTGCCATCTTCCTCAAGAGAGGGGTGATTTATTTTAAACATATTTCTTAGAACAGCTGGATGGCATATATAATTTTTTTATAAAAAGGAAAAAACAGACAGTTGAAAAATAAAAGAAAAAAGAGAGAATAGAAGAAAGAAAGAAGGAGGAAAGAAAGGGAGGAAGGAAAGAGAATTACCAGAGGTTAAAAGCAAAATAAAAAAAATGAATGAGAGAAATACACTCTAAAAGCCAAATTAAGAACAGAGTAAAATTTGAGAGTATTTATTCTTTCGAATGATACTTTATATTTGCACAAATTGAATTTGTGCCATGATCCAAATTAAGTTCTAAAGCATTTAAAAGATTTTACATTATTCAATTAAGGCAGAAATCAAAATAAAAATAATCAACCAATTTTTTTTGGAAATTTTATTTTTAATTGACCATCATTCGCTAAAAAATCAGAGTGATTCCTCCAGCCTTGTTCATTTTGATTACAATTTCTTTGGATGTGATTTTTTAAAAATTGGTTTTGTATGAATTTTAGCATTATTTTCATTCTATTTCCATGAAGAATTATTTTGGAATTTTGATAGCTAATGCATTGAACCTATAGATCACATTGGATAATATGGACATTCTAGCAATATTAATTCTTCTAATTCATGAACATGAGCTATCTACTCATTTATTTTTGTCATCTTCAAGTTATTCTATCAATATTTTATATTTTTTAGTATACAAATATTCCACCTCCTTGGCTAAATTTATTCCTAAGTATTTTACTTTATGTTTATGCTGTTATAAAGGAGATTGTTTCTTAATTTGTTTTCAGATAGTTTGTTGTATATTGAATGTACTGATTTGAGGATGTTGATTTTGTACCTTGCAACTTTATTGACTTTTTTAATTCACTGTAAAAGTGTTTATTGGTAGAGTCTAAAGTCTTTAGAGTTATTTATATATGTATAATCATATCTACCTATCCTGGATACCTCAGAATGCTGAGCCTGTGAGCAAGACCTAACTGCCTACAGTTTATCTGAGAGTGTGATTGGAATAGTTAGGAAAGATCCATATTATACAGTAATGTTCCCCATTCCATGGCCTTTGTGATTTTCAGAACTATCTTCCCCATAGGCATGAACAGATTTGCACTTCTAGGTGACATTATCAGGACCTCCTAAAGTCCAGCCAGTCTTGTCATAACAAAATCTGCATGGTGCTTGACAAAACCACTGAGTTTCTTTCCACAAATTTGGCTGCAATTGAGGCTTAAAGGATTGAATGGAGTTAAACTGAGGTTTGACAGTGGATTTATAGTTTAAAAAAATGACTTGTATAATCCTCATGAATCCAATGAAAAATAAAAATAGAAATTTGAAAATGCTTAAAACTAGATGATAACAAAAATACTGCATACAAAAAAGTTTGTGAAATGGAACTTAAGTACTTCTGAGAATTTTAACTTTGACTTCTTAAACAATGCAATGTTAGGAGATAATAACTAACCCTCAAATGTAATTGAAAATACAATATAAATTTAGAGGAAGTAGAAAAATAAAAAATTAGGGGCAAAAATTAATGAAATAATAGAGATATAATAGACATGATAAAATTCAACATAAACTTTATTATAGGGATGAAAAACTTGCAAGCCTTTAAAAAATTTGATCTAAAAGGAAAATAAGTCACAAAATATGTGTTAGAAATGAAAACATGGACACACTGAAGCTAAAGCAAGGAATACAAAATATATTGTGGATAAAATGAAAAATTATATGAAAACCACACATATTTAAAATATGACTTTCAAAATTCATTTAAGAAATAGCAAATGTGAACAGCCTTATAATATTTAATAATTAGGTTTAAAAGTTTTCCATTAACAAAATTAGGCATATTGTTTCTATTGATTTTTTTCCTATAATAGTGTGATAATTTTATAGATTTTCTGTAACTTATTTATTTTAGTTTTAAATTTTCCTGATAATTCTATCATGTGTGTTTAGTTTTTTTAAAGAAAATTATCTTAGAGCAGTTTTAGGTTTACATGAATATTGAGAGGCAGAGAACAGAGATATTCCATATTAATTCCTGTCCCTACACAGGGATAACTTCTGCTATTATCAACATTCCCACAAGAGTAGTACACATTCACTGCAATTGATGAACCATGTTCAGAGTCAATTCTTATCTAAAGTCCATGGTTTCAATTTTACTCTTGAAAGTATATATTTGATGAGTTTAGATAAATGTATAAAGATACTTCTACTTTAGTATTTTACCGAACAGTTTCACTGTTCTAACCCTCAGATAAATTGAAAATTTAAAACATTTCCAGGAATATTATGAATTATTTGTACTTTTTGAGTTACTACTTTATTTTTTTCCTGTAATTATTGATAAAATTATATGAATGTTAATCACTCCGTAGTAGTATTTTATATTAATAGAGACTTTAATAATCCTTGATTTCTGGATGACACCATTTATTTATACAATTAGTATTTAGTTGACTACCATTTTGCCTAAGATATTTGCATCTTTGTTCATATTGTTTTCATTTTCCACACTGACATCATCTAATTTTGGTATAATGGTGTTACTGCTTTTCTGTTCTATAATACTTTGTGAAAACATGGAATTAACTGATCCCACCCCCCTTTTATTTTGGTAGAATCCATGTAAAACTCTGAATATTTCATTAGTTTCTTGCTAATATGGAATTTGGCAGCACTGAAATTTATTGAAGAGGCTGATAATATTTCAATTCCATATGAAAAATTAATGAATCTGTATCTCCAGATTGCTCCACACATCCAGATAAATAAATTCTATGTAAGTTAAAGATTTATTTATGTATTTATTTATTTTGTGGTAATGAGGATCGAATCCAGGCACCTTACCATTGAGCTATATCCTCAGCCCTTTGTATTTTGAGACAAGGTCTCATTATGTTGCTGATCCTGGCCTTAAACTTGATATATTCCTGCCTCAGTCTCCAAGTCCTGGGGATAACAGATATATTCCACTCCTTCTAGTTATAAAGATTTAAATATAAAAAACAAATAGATAACACTTTTAGAAGAAAATTGAAGGGAACAGTTTTATGACCTTGAGTTCAAATTTATTTATTAAATATTCTATATACAGAATATAGAAAAAATATTGATGAATCTTACCATATTATAAATCTTTGTCCTTTGTGATATAAATAAAAGTGAAAATTAAAGCCCTGAAGTAAAATTTATAGTTGCACATAAAACTGAACTTTTCTCATGATGATGAACATTTTTTATGTATTTGTTGATTGATTGTATATCATTTTCTGAGAGTGTCTCTTTAGGTCCTTGGCCCATTTATTGATTGGGTTATTTATTTTTTTTTTGGTGTTTAGCTTTTTGAGTTCTTTATATACCTTAGAGATTAGTACTTTGATGTGTGCGGCGTAATGATTAGCTCCCAAGATGTAGGCTCTCTATTCACCTCATAGATTTTTTCTTTTGCTGAAAAGAAACTTTTTAGTTTGAGTCTATCCCATTTATTGATTCTTGATTTTAATTCTTGAGCCAGAGGAGTCTTATTAAGGAAGTTGATGTCTAATTCTATGTGATGGAGATTAGGGCCTACTTTTTCTTCTATTAGACAGAGGGCCTCTAGTTTTATTCCTAAGTCCTTGATCCATTTTGAGTTGAGTTTTGTGCATGGTGAGAGATAGGGCCGCAATTTCATTTTGTTGCATATGGATTTCCAGTTTTCCCAGCACCATTTGTTGAAGAGGCTATCTTTTCTCCAATGCATGCTCCTGGCACCATTGTCTAATATAAGATAATTGTAGTTTTGTGGGTTAGTCTCTGTGTCCTCTATTCTGTACTATTGGAGACAAACTCTAGATAGGGCAGAGGGGTGGGAGGAGAAGAGAGGGAGCATGGGGTTATTAATGATGGTGGGGTGTGATGATCATTATTATCCAAAGTACAGGTATGAAGACACAAATTGGTGTGAATATACTTTGTATACAACCAGAGATATGAAAAATTGTGCTCTATATGTGTAATAAAAATTGTAATGCATTCCACTGTCATATATAAATTTAAAAAAACCCTGTACTTCTCTCATTTGTTGTGAAACCTAGATGAGGCTAAGATTAACCTTGGTTTCTATCATGACAAAGGAACACCAAATGCATTCATAAATTATCACTAAAAAAAACCCAAATGCTACAAAATCCATTGTATTTCTTACCAAACTAAATACAAGGTGACAGAAAATACACTTTCTACATGTGATGAAATTTTTAATCCAACATAGAAATGTTGGATTTGAATATTAAATAAATGAAAATTACTAAACAGTTATTACTTTTATTTAATGGTCTATGCATTGTTTGACGGAATAAACCCATGAAAATGCAACAGAAATGGTCTCCATATGATTGAGGAATTTAGCATTATCCATCTTTAGAGGAGTATTTGATATCTTTGGATTTATTACTCAATATATTGACAGAAATAATCTGATTGTAAGCAAAGACAAACACATTATGCTATGTTCCATTTTACTAGAGGTTCAGTAAATTTAGTGCCTCTGTTATATATTGAAAATTGTTTGAACCTCTCTTATTCCCTTGAGATAAAATTGGATCTTTTTGGAGATCCTCCCACCTAATTTATGTTAGATTGCATCATTGTCACATGTCAAATTCACTGCCAAAAGATGGTGAGGATATGAGAAATGGAATTAGAAGAAAAAGTGAGAAAGAGGCCAAGTACATGGCTTTCCAAGTTTTCTCTTAACTGTATTTCCCAACAGTTTCTTTGGGGAAAAAGAGATTACCCTGTACGATTTGGGGCTCAATTTAACTTCCATTTTAGTGTCCAAATTCCACTTACTCTCTAATTTAAAAAAATATATATAGGTAGAATTACAGCCATGTTTATGCTCCTATTACAATTGTTATAACTGGACTTTTAAAATTTAGAACATTGCCATAAAATACTTCAACATAAGTTATAGTTTTAAGAAATCTGGTTTCTGGACCATATGCAGAACAAAATAGATGAAGCAATTGCCTTTAGTTTCTTAGTTCAAAATGTTGACAGCACTAATCTGAATTTGTTGCAATCTGAGCAGTCGTGTTACTATGATTTGTTAAAAACACTAGCCTGAACACTAGCTTGTGGAGACTCATAGATAGATCTTAGGGGGAAAGTTCCTAAAGCAGATTGTTAGGATGTGCTTGACATAACCACACTATGAAATGATTATGGCAACTAAATCTTCAACAGGCCTCAAGTTAAAATATATACCCTTGTTAATAATCATTTGGGAGTAATTAAAATAACAATCTAAGTCAACTAAACATTACTTAAAGAGTAACCTAAAATGAGAGTCACATGTTGTTTTAAATGCATTCAATTTTGTTGTTCAGGTATTCTTAATGAATTCTTGGAGATTGTTGAGAAATCATTTTCACATTTTAAACCGCAGAAGATACACAGCTGAGTACAAGTCCATGCCCTAACAACTTTGAGTCTGAACTAAAATTTTCTCCTTTGCTTTTGATTTCAAAACTTCCTGGCACGATTACTTTTCCAAGTCCAGGGTGATGATTTTGCACAAAGAAAGGCAGTATAAAAGGTGAAGACGGGATGAGAAGTCTTTAATAGTGACATTACTGCTACACATCTTGTAAATATTCTTTAATGAGTTGTTGCTCAGCCCACATAGGAACACAACTGACACTCCACCAATGGACTCTGAGGGTATTTATTTGGGGAACAATTGTTTTGCAGTTGCCCCATGGTAATTTTGTTACTTTTTGAAGTTGTAGACCGAGTTTGGACTTCTACCTGTTCTAATACATTTATTTTACTCTACATTTGTTATTATTTTTCTTTCTTTTTCTCTTTCCTCCCTCCTACTCTTCCTGTCCTCTGGTTACTGCCATTCTATTCTCAATTTCTATGATATCAACTTTTTTATATTGCACATGAATAGAGTCCTGTGGAATCTCTTTTTGTGCTTCACTTACAAGACGATCTCTAATTCCATCCATTTTTCACAAATGACAGGATTTCGTTCTTTTTGATGGCTGAATAGTATTTCATTGCATGTATGTACTACATTTTCTTTCTTTCTTTCTTTTTCTTTTTTTACTGAGACAAAATATTTTTACATAGTTTTGGGGTCCATTGTGGTAATTTAATATATGTGTCTGATGTGTAATAATAAAATCATGGTAATAAGCATTTCAAACATTAATCACTTCTATGTGTTTGGAATTTTACACTCTTCTAGTCATTTTGAAATATACCATAGAGGGGCTGGGGATGTGGCTCAAGCGGTAGTGCGCTCGCCTGGCATGCGTGCGGCCCGGGTTTGATCCTCAGCACCACATACCAACAAAGATGTTGTGTCCGCTGAGAACTAAAAAATAAATATTAAGAAAATTCTCTCTCTCTCTCTCTCTCCTCTCTCACTCTCTCTTAAAAAAATAAAATAAAATAAATTGGCACACTCACGTTTAAAAAAAATATATACCATAGATTGTTTTAACCTTTAGTTACCTTACAGTACTAAAGAAAAAAATAGAAGTAATTCCTCACTCTAATTGAGTTTTGGAGCTCTTTTTTGCACTTCTTTCCATCCCCCTTGATTCCTACTCATTGCAGCTTCTAATGACCACTGTTTTATTCCATTCTTCTATAAGATTGATTTATTAGTTTCTACAAATGAGAAAGAATATATGTGCTCTGCTTTTTCCTTATCCACTTACCAATTGATGAACACTTAAGTTGTTTCTATTTGTTGACTGTTGTGAATAATTCTGCAATGAATATGGTAGTGCAGATGTCTCTTTGGTGTTATCAAAGTTAAATATGATTGGAGAAGCAGTTTAGGATCACATCGTTTAGGATTGGGTCTAATTCTATAGGTTGTAAACTGTTTCAATATATTTTGGATTCATAATCTTCATCATACTTTAATAATATGAATTTATCTGACAGGATGATGGTGGAGTGACACAATATAAAAGAGCTGGTTGTGAAAATAGCAGTTTAGAGCAGGTTTAATTTCAGTATTGAAGACAGGTATCCAGGTGGAATAGGTCTGTAATGCATTGTGTATATCATCTCTTCAGAGAGTACTCAGAATTTGTGACCTGGGGTTTTGAAAGCCAACTACATCTAAGAAAAATCAGAGTATACCTGCTACCCATCACAACAAATATAACGAACTTGTATATTTTTTCATTCAGTGTTTCTTCTTTATAATGATCGAGATGGCTTTACTGTTCTCAGCTTGACCTAACTTTGGAAAAGTTTCTTCCTCACTCTGGACTCTGACCTCTCTTTTCTTTAAATGTTTCTTTTAGAAAACTTGCAATATATTTTTTTAGTTTCCCCTTGACGTGCAATTCTTCTACAATTTTGTTGCCAGATTTAAGCCTCAGAACTGTCTTTCTCAAGAACTTGAGAGTCATTCCTTTGGAATGTAGTCATGAAGAAAGACAGAACCACATTTCAGTCCCCCAGGTTCTGTGAGTGGGTAGGAGCCTAACTTCCATAAAGAATAATAGCAAACAACAGTGGTCTGCTCTAGAGGTTGTCTAAGCCCATTATTTTTTTTATCTATCTCCCTTTACAGTTAAGACATGTTCAACTGAGAACATGAATCAGACTTAAGTGACTTTGTGGAAAACATTTTCTTGGATACAGGGATTATTTCTAGGTGGAAATGACTGCTCAGTGGCAACAGGCTCAATGACTGAAGGAATAGAAATGCTCTCTCCATCTTTTGGTGTGGTCCAATGAATGGTATGATTCCCATGCTTAGGGAGATAATCAAGGTATAACAAACAATGTTCTGTTTTAGATTGACTTTAAAAATCTTCTTCCTTTGTAGTTTGCCCTATACTCTGACTTGGGGCAATTAAGCTCTACGTGCCCATCTATTAATGAAGAAAGAACTTTGAATTTTGCTTGTGTTTATTTTAGCTTTACACAATATCCGTGAGATTCATTTAGTGAGTAGGGAATAAGGTTATAGTGATACACACCTCATAGTGCAGTGGGAAGATCAAGTGAGGTAATTTGAAGGTATTACTTAGCACCTCCATTAGTACCTTATGAAAATTACCAAGTGCCAACTATTGTATAATTTTTCTTCTGTATTCTTCATTATTTTATACACTGTATGAAACACATTTCATACCTGGTTGCTTCTAGGGAATTTTTATAAACTTAAATTTTTCTTCTGTTACATATTTCCTCCATTTCTAGATACGACCTTCATCTTTGGTACAACTGACGATATAAAAATTTTCTGAACTTTCTTCTCAAATCATACCCACACAACACACACACACACACACACACACACACACACACACACACACTCATACTCATTATCCATTTGTTTATTAATCCATTCCATCAGTGACATATAGTGAAAACTACAGCTTAGACATTGGAAAAACAACCTTGAAAATGAAATGACTTGTTTTAATCCTCAAAAGACAATTGGTCATAGGGCTGAGGATTGACTCCAGTAAAAAGACAACATTTTCAGCTGGGTGTAGTAGAATGTGTGCAGTGACAGAAACTGGGGAGGCTAAAGCAGAAGTATCTCAAGTTCAAGGCCAATCTTAGTAACTTAATGAGACTATGTCTCAAAATAAGATAAAAGGAGCTAGGGATGTATCTCAGTGGTAGAGCATCCCTAGGACCAATCCCCAGTACCATGTCAAAAAACAAAACAAAACAAAAAGTTCTCTTTGCAGAAGGATAGGATAGTCCATTTTGTGTTAAGGTTTCACGGTGGTAGGTAATTGATCATTATGGGCCTGAAAACAATGGTAGTCCTTCCTATGTGTGTCTGTGTGTATGTGTCTCTGTATCTATAAGTTTTTTGTAGAGGAAAGTTGAATGCTCTAACAGTTTATATTTATTCTGCTGCCGAATTCATAGTTGGCCTGCCTATTCTTTTCTTGAACCCATGTTATTGGTGCTATGAATAAAGTTAGCAATGGTGAGAGTTCTGAGAGTCCAATGATAGACTTTCAGATATACTGATTTCTTTAACTTTCCAGTCTTTCACCAACTCAGTGACATTCAGTGTATTCCTCTTGTCTGATAAATACACATCTTTGTGTGAAAACAAAAGAAAACAAAAAACAAAACCAAGGAAGAGCTATCTACAATGATGACTGGAAACTCCTCTGCTGCTTTATGTGAATGGAGTGTGCTCATCTCTTCACAACTCCACTCTCAACTGCGTCTCACCAGGAGCATGCAATGACACCATGGACATCAGCAAACACTGAAAGGAGAGCCAACCGTCAAGCACCCTGGACGTGGTGGTAGTAATGCCAGCCAGTGGCTATTGCTGAATGCTTGTGATGAAAAGCAACGTAAAATGTTGCCTTTGCTTTTACAAAGAATTTATACAGGAGGCGATGGTGACAGTCATGATGAGGAGACAGCGGTCTTCATGGTTGACATTCTGAGAACTCACACATTTCCCACTCTTTTCAAAATGTATTCTGCTGCCAAATTCATAGTTGGTCTGCCTATTCTTTTCTTGAACACATTAATTCATCTAGTCCTTGTAACCTGATAAAGCAGGTGTACAGAAGAATCTTGTCAATCCCACTTAATAGACAGCTAAACTGAGGCCGAGATGAGGAAACACAATGATAAGGAATTTATGTTCCATCCATTTGAATAGAATTTAGTTACATGTAGTTAGTATCCCTTTGTTAAATATTGTTAATGATTTTTGAAATGATGGATTACTTCAAAATTCTTTCCTAGTATTATATATTCCCTACATAGGAAATATTTCTGAATACATTTCAAAATCACAATTTTTTTTTCCGTAGGTAGCTGCATATTTATCATTCTGAAAAATGCACAACTCCACCTAACTTCTATTTATCTTTCTCAGCTTCTAAATGGCACACTGCTGACAACTGCTGCACCACAGCAATTTGAGAGAACTTTGTTCCTTCGTATGCTATGATTTATGAATAATGGGGGAAATATCTTTTGAATTCTATAGAATGATGTAAATTTGTGAGCTTTTCATATTTTCCTTTTCTTTTCTACTTGACAGTCTATCAACAGTATTTATGTGTTGTTCACAGTTCAAGAAGTGTTTTGTGAGAAATCCTGAGCCATAAATAACTTGTTATTCACTCTAGTACTCATGGATGCAATGTTGCCCAAAAAAAGATTCTCTATTACAGTAACAAAATCTAATAGTAAACATCAACTTGATGGGAAAGCGCTCTAAATAGAATTTTACTTGTAGTATGAATGCCAGGCTTCTCGTAAAGAGATGATGGTAGGGCCACTGCAGAGAAAAGGAGATTAAAATGAGATAGATTTTTCTCAAACATTTAATAAAAACTCTGGTTCCAAGTTGTCCTGATCATGAATCAATATTGTCACCAACTGGTTGGTTGATCCTCTGCTTGATTTCAATTGATGATGGGTTGGGGACCTATTTGAACCCCAGAAACAAGGTATAGGAGAGGTTCCTAAACAAAATAACTCACTGTTATGAAAAGAAAGCTAAACCGCAACAAGGTCCTGATAAAAAAACATCTCTGAGGAGTCTTGCAGGATAAACCTATTTTACTCTATAGCCTGAGATTTCACATACTTCTCCATGAGGTAATTATCAGCAACTCAATCTATTAAAAGCTCACAGGACAGTAGTGATCTGTATAGAATTGTTGGGAAATATTAACCTTATAATAAAAATGAAAATTTTACTCCTTAGTATTAAAATGTTAGCTATTTTTACCCAGATAATTTTGGGGGTTCTTATTTTTACTATGCAGAAAATGTAAACGGCTTGTAAATGATGTGACTCACATTATACAACTAGTTATGTATTAATTAGCTCACATCTTTAAAGTCAAGGAACTTATATGATTTAATAGCATCCATATGATGATGCTTTTTATAACATTTCTAATAAAAACTTTGGTGGGGAGAAAGCCACATCATCTAGAATTCAAGCCAATGACTGAAGGGCTCTTTTGTAGACAAAACTCTTACTTGTGACACTAAAACAGAGTATGGAAAATTGTTCTGTAAAGGGAAAAAAAAAAGAAAATATTCTAGTCTTTGAGGGAAGAAAACAAATGTTGAGGACATTATTTAGGTATTTACATAATCATTTAAAATATTGCCATATAAAATTATATAATCACTTAGCTCACAGGCCCTATCTATGAAAACAGCTTGTCTCTGGAAAAAAGCCCTCTGAAAAATGTGGGAAAATAAGGTTCCTCACTCAGTCCCTGTAGAGCAATGCTCCTTTGGATCATCAAAGAACCCCAGATATCCAATCTACTTCCCTCCAGTGACCAAATTTTCTTTATAGTGCTTGGGGAAGCTACGTAGCTTAAGCATACCTTACTAATGGACAGAGATTAAGCTTTGTTCTGTCCTATGTTATACACCAAATAATGAAAAGGATATTGGTGCAGATTGTGATCTGGGGTTCATTAAGTGTGATTTTAGAGTGAGAGTAAACCTCAGCTCTCACTTATAGCAAGGCTATCACTTTGCTCTGAGGGTGAACTGTCAAGTGTTGATCAGCGAAGAAGCTTGTCTATATGTTACAGGACCTTTAATTGATTGAACAGAAACTTTAAATTAATGCTCCTTTGACTCCCTCATTCTTTCACTTTCCTACAGATTTTTCAATTCATGTATCCAATAATTTCCCCTGCTGGGAAATTCTAAAATTTGTATTAATAGGATATTCTCTAAATATGAAAATTTTAAAATACAATTTTTACCCAGATAACTTTTTAGGTATAGGACGAGAACCATCAAGCCACAAATAAAACCAAGAAATGCTTCTCTTTATTATTTTCTCTAGTTAGTCAGCTTTTCTACCTTAACAAAATACCTGAGATAGGTGAACTTTATAAAGAAAAGAGGTTTCTTTAGCTCACATTTTGGGAAATCCAAGGTCCTGGTGCTAGCCTCAACTCATTTCTTATAAGGACTCTTTCTGCTCAATCACATCATGGTGGATGACAATGGTAGGAGCAGCAGTGGAAGCAAGTGATCACATCTTTATATAGGAATCCAGAGAAAGTTCAAGGGTCAGACTCAGGCTTTTATAACAATATGCTCTCTTGAGAATTTCTTCTAGGAGATAAGTATAGCCTTCAAGGGCAGAGCTCCCAACAACCTAAGGACCTTCCACTCTGCCCTACCCTTTAAAGGTCCCAGAGCCCCAGCACTAGACCAAGCCTCCAATACATGGATCTTTGGGGGATAAACCAAATGGTAACTATGGCACTGGATAAACATCTGCTCCCTATTGTTTTTGGCCTTCCTAGACTCATACTATTTTTTTATTGCCTCTTCTAATTCTAAACAGATATAGGTCTTACTCTATTCTTTAAGTGTCAGCATTTTTTTTTCTTTTTGTTATATAAGGTGCCTTAATGGAGCTTTTTAGAAAATTACAGAAATAACATTTGAAAAATAAACAGCACACTGGTGATTTTAAACGATTAACATATCATTTCAATGTATGACTGTATGTGTAGGCAGTTCATTACCCACTAATGACACTCTTCACAAACATGTTTTATTAACAACAAAACCAACACAAACTTATAATGTGCCAGGAATTGTTCAAAGTGTTTTTGGATGCCCTTTGCATATATGAATTCTTGAATCCTCAGAGCAACCTGAAAACAGATGCTATTATTGTCATTTATTGTTGAGAACATTGAAACAAGGAGAACTTAAATAATCTACTTGGGATCAGATAGCTACTAGGTGGCAGAACAAAGGTTTTTTTTTTTTTAACACTTTGGTTCTCCATCTCTCTAGATGATCCAGGGCTTCATTCTCCAGAATGAGATCACCCTGCAAGACTAAACCTTTGGGGAGCTACAGACCTGAATGTGTATATTATAAATACAGCACCATGAAACCTAAGATCATTAATGTTTGCAATGGATTATTTTATAATATTGGCATATTTCTCATTGTTCACATATGTTCTATGGATGTCTATTCAGATATATATTTATATATAAATATATATATATATATAAAATACACCTGATATATAAAATATAGCATATATTTTATATGTTATAAATAATATAGAATATTATTTATATTGGCATTAATAACTTTTTTCCAAATCCTTTATAATAGGAAAATTCAACATAAAAAGTCAGTATACTTAGTATATTTTACTACTAAGGGGTTCATGCCAATAATGACTTTTCATGGTGTATTTTTGGGTAATTTCTTTTCCTTACTCTATATAATTTGTCTGCAAAGTAGCAGGTGCAGGTAACTGCCTATGTAGTCGTTTTGGCCCCTTCCCTAGAATTTATATGGTCGGAGTTCTGATTCAGGCTTCCATATTTTAGCATTGTCATGTGGTATGACATCTAGTTTTCTTTGAATATCCTGCCCTTTGGTAAAATTCATCTGAGATAGATATTAATCTTTTTAAAATCCCACAATGGACCCTATCACTGGCACTTTACTTGTTAAGGTATTTTTGCCATGTTTCTGAGAAATTTACACTTGGCTGCATTATTAATCAGATCATGCAGCATGTTGGCAGTTTCACCATTTTGATACAGTGGTAATTCTTGACAGTTGCAATATCAAATGGCACTGGGTTGAGACCTATCAATTACATTAAGGTGAGATGCCATGAAAGTCTAGGTTAATTAAACAGATTTTATGGCCTTGACTGATTAACATTTAGAGAAAGATTATTCTCTAAAGACTAGAAGCAAGAATGGCAAGCATTTGGTGATGCTAACATTTACTGAGCAGTTACTGTGTGTCAAGTAATGTGCTCAAGTTACTACATTCATGATCTCATTTAACCCTACAGGCGGGTACTATATTTATTTCTACTTTACTGATGAGATAACAGAGAGAAACATAAAGTAATTGACAAAAAGAGTTATCAGTCTCCACTGCTAGAGCCACATGTTTAGGAGAGCCCTTGCACTACAGTCCCTGGCTCCTGTTTAAATCTGTTTCTTAGCTATGGGAGAGTTACATACTATAGGCCTCAGTATCCTCACCATCCAAAAGGAGAATAATTACTGCTTCAAAGGCTATTGTGATGTTACATACATTAATACATAAACAGTTCTAAAACAATAAATGCTTACTTGTACTTAGCTAAGCAAGCAATCAAATTGGACTTTGAACTTATTAAATATTACATTCTGGATTTTAACTACCATGTCATCCATGCTCGGTGTGGATTTTACCTTTTGTTTGTTGTTTGCCTCCATATATAGAGTAACTCCTTTCTAGAAGCAAAATTAATTCCCACCACACTGCCCCCTTGTAAAGATTCTCTACATTGAGAAGCATTTTCAGCTTCATGGTCCAATCTTATGACCCACTTTATCATCACCACCCCTTGTGCAGGTGGAAAGGAAAAACCTCAGGCTTGTGGGTATAGCTCAGCATGCACAAGGCTGTGACTTCAATCCACAGCAGCCTGGGTTGAAATCCTGCTTCTTCCTCAAAACCCTCTCACTGCAGAATTAATTCATTTGCTTTAGCAGCTGTGGAGCTTTTGAAGGGGGATGTTCATTGGAAAGGCTTAATGTGAAAAGGAATTCGGGTAACTGATTCTACTATGGATTCCATTTTGTGAGCTTGGGCAGGAAAAAAGTCACACCATTCAGTCTTTTTTTAAAATCTGCAACCATAAATACTAGCTCTGTTCTGTTCTTTACCCTAGAAGCACTTTCCTGTTCTCTGCAGAGATGGGGTTGTGCTTTTCCTTTGTGAGTAATGGCTCTATTTGATTCAATAAATACTGTTTCACACTAATGCAGTTCACAAGAGGATTTAGAAGCCATTGAGAATGTACTATTTAAAATCCCACAATGGACCCTATCACTGTTCTCTGGAATAAATTATAGTTTCTTGCACATTAAAATTATACCTCAGGAGAGGATGCTCTGAACATTTTCCAAAAATGGGCATTCAGTATCTCATTGAAAAAACAATAGTAAAAAAGCAAAGAGTATTTTCTATGCAAATCACCAAGGAAAAACATGTTCAATTTTCCATATAGAAAAATAAAACAAGGTAAAAATAGATTTAATTGTTTCAATTTTTATATTAAAGAAAAGGATACCTTAATTCAATTGCTTAATAATTCTCTTTTTGTTACCACAGAATATGGTTTACCAATGCATATGATAGAACAGATGAATAGACAAACTAAACATTTTCAAAATATCTCCAACTTCAGATCTATTAGAAATGAGCAGCCCAAGATACATTTATGAAACACTGTTATTCCTTCATGGCTGTCCAGCTTTCTTTCTTGCTTGCTTTTTGTCTCTTTCTTTCATTTTTTCCCTTTCCTTCTGTTCTTCTATCTTTTTTGTTATTTCCTTTTTTCTTTCTGCTTTTGTGTCCCCACACCTCTCCTTGGTCACCAGTGCTCTTCCAGTCTCTTTGACTGTCACTGTCCTTAAATTGTAGCATTCAAGAGCATGTAATCTCTTTAATTTCAACCCTTAATCTAAAATTATTTTATATGCATCTACGAATACATAACAACAAATCCCACTATTATGTATAATTATACTGTACCGATAAAAATTTAAAAAATCAAAATGTATTAAAAGATAAATTAAAATACTCCCCCCAAAATAAAATAATTTGCCATTGCTCAATGGATTTTCCTGAATACTAGCCTGTTGGATAAGCTGTCCCACATTTGTCTTTTCAATAAAGTTCAGATCTAGAAGAAAATCTAATATGGTGAATATTAGGGATTTAAAAAAAAAACAAAACTAAAAGTACTAGTTAGGAGCCAAAGAGGGTTTTTTGATTCTCTCCAAATCACACAGTTGATCAGCTGCTGGCTTAGCTGTAAAATCAAGCTGAATCTGTGGCTGGGTGAAAAAGACTTTGCTCAGGCTGCTTTGATGGGGTTTAATGAGCAATGGGTTCTGAAGAGGAAAATGAACCAATAACCATTTTACCAAGACTCTTCTCTTGGGAATGACAGGATAGTTAACCCCCAGGATTGCAGAGAAAAAGATTTTGGCTTACAAAGAACAAATCCTGGTTTAGGTTCAGCTGCATAAGTGGAAAGGTCAGAAACAGACACTTTAATTTATGAAACTCATCTAATTAGAAAGCACCATAGCAGAAAATGACTGAGACTGGTGTCCAAGGTGCCAAAATTCAGGTTGACAATGGAAAGCACATATTAGGTGGCAATTAACCTATACTGATTATTAAACGTGATTGAATCTACCCTAAATTTAACTTGGTAGTAAGTCCACTAACAGATAAATACAGAAAATATTTCAAAAGCTCCCAAAGCTTAGTATAGCCTAAATTATAAACTCATCTTCCTAAAATTGAGCAAAATTTATAAGAATCTATTAATCCATCTATAGTTCCAGACTAATTCTTCTACTAGATTTTTATAACTCTATAAAATAAACCATGCTATCCACTAAACATGTGGGGCTTCAGCACTTTGCAGATTGAATTGAGATGTACTATAATTATAAAAAAAAGTGCACTGGTTTTGAAGACTTAATACCAAAACAGAACAAAACTTCAATTTTTATATCAATTATATATAACATAGGAGTAAGCACCTCATTTCTTTTGAAAATATGAAGGAAAACACTGAATATACCCTATCCACCTATTACAAGAAAATGCTTTGATTTATGCCAATGTATTTCTACCTATAAGCAAGGGAGATATTAAGGACACTATTTATATGTAGAAAGTTTATCAATATTATCAATATATTAAAATCATATTTAGAATCTGTTTTCACTAAGCTTAGAAATACCATAACAAAGAAAGCTTATAATTGTAGGAGGAGATAAAACCCATGATCTTTCCCTCAAAAAAATTTTTTTTTGTCCTGCTCCTCAGGGAATTATTTGTGTGCTTCCTCTCTGAACAACAATACAACCTTCTATGAAAGCTAATGATTGTATGGGACTCCAGAGGAAATCCCACATTGGGACTGAGGTTGCCTGGCCTTGCATATGTCAGGTTGCCACTCGCCCTGCCCTCTCTGTCTTGAGATTATCATTTAAATTCATGGGAAAATACTTATTGTAAATATTTATATGACATACATATATAGGGGATTAGATTTGTAATTTCTCAGCAATAATTGGCAATTATATAAGTGGCCTCTTTTGCTAAGGGTATACTGTCATTTGTGTGATAAATTTAGAGATTTTTAAGTAATCAAACTTACAACAAAACAAATTTGTTTGAAGAATCTCTGCTTAATATCTACATAAGTCCAGTAAACATAAGATAAGTGCATAGTTAACAGCTTTCTATACCTGTTTCTCAGTGTGTTATTCTGATATTTTCTGCAAAATTGCTCTATCTCTTCTCCATCAGTCCACCTATTCTGAGAAGTGGCAATGAAAATAAGTTACAACAAGGCACTAAAAGATACTTAATTATTCATGATAGATATTTTCTTATCTCTTATAAATGTGCACAAAGTAAGCCCCTTTCAGTTGCTTTAGGGTCTGAGTGCTAACTCAAGGCAAGACTATGGGGGATTGTGCACCCTGATTAGGACTTGTAATCAGAAGTCTCCTTGTTCTAGTGCTTTCAGATTAGTGATGAATGAAGGTTCAAGTGCAGTAATAAACATAGGCAATGGAAAAATGTTATAAGAGTGATACAACACACTATAGTGAATGTCAAGAAATACATAGATGACAATGGCTATAGGTTTGGCCCTGGGTTAGTCTTTGCAGAAAACATGAAAATGTGATGATTACTGGTTTTTTATTTGGTGATGTTAAGACATTTGTGGATGGGATAAAAGTGGTATACTTAACCTTTTCCTGAATGCTTTTTGCAATTTCACTCAGCGTCCAGTAGAGACATCTAGTAGAATTAATCTTTGGGATTTGAGTGTCCTATCTGCCACCTCTCTAAAATACTCCAACCATGTGTTTGGTTGATGTTAATGTTGGCTTCCTCTTTATACAAGGAATCATTTCTGGAATCTTATACAAGAGCACATGTCTGTGTTTCTGTCTAAATGCTCTTAATTATGCATGTATATATGAAATCAGAAAAGCAAAATGTCTAATATATTTCAGTGTTGCTCATAAGGAAGAATCTTTAATAGCAATGTAATCTTTTTCACCTCCATAGATGTAAAAATTCTAATATAATAAAAATCTTTATTCCCATGAACAGAGATGAATTTTGGAAAGGTGACCCCTTTAGAAATGTGGTACATAGCTTGGGCTGAATTGAGGAAGATTTTCTTCTTCCTTTCTTCTTTTTCTTTATTTCTCAGAAAAATAAAACTGTGTCCCTAATAATCAGTGTGAGAGAATAGCAATGTTGCTCTAGATTGGAATTAAATTGTATATGGAATTATGAGACAGACACCAATAAAATATTAATGTATGAGTATTTACGGCTTCCCTCAATTCATACCATTCTAGGAAATAAAATGCTCAAATAACATTACCTTTGAAGACAATACCATCTTAATAAGCCTAGAAGCAGCTCAGATTTATACTAATTATAGATGGTTTGGGGACACACTATTTTAACTTGGGATTTCTGGAATGGTTGAATTGGACTAGAGAGAGCAATGCTGCAGTCATCACAATTAATTCTGAAATGTGCTTTTGTTTTCCAAAATTGATGATGTTGAACCGGTGCTATGATTTTTCTTGTGTTCCCTTTTGTCTGTATGGAACTTTGGAAAATTAGAACACATTAGAGACTTGCAGTTTGACTAAAGTAGCTTTGTGTGTGCTTAGAAGTTTACATCAATTCCAAGTGGAAAAAAAAATCACTGGTCAAATAGTAACAAAAAACTGGGACTCTTAAAAAGACACCCTGGTTTTATTGGAATAGAAGAGGAAGTTCTACTTATGGTGATTGTTTTTCTGTATTTGGTAAGAATTATTTTCTTTCTATGATCAAGGGGATTTGTTGATTTAATGTGGGGTGAATATGCCGAATATATGTTAGCTTTCTAACAATGAACTTCACTCTTGTATCATTTCTGTCTCTCTGTTTATCAATCAGAATAGGTTAGGTGATGCAGAGTAACTTAGTAGGTAAGACAATATATATTTATTTCTTGATTGTGTTATATATCTAACATGGATGCCAGGGAATTTTGTTCCTTGTCATTTCCATTATGTATGGATGTAATATGACCTGCAACATAGAATAGGGTAGATTTCTTGGTCTGGTCTAAAAGGTGCTCTTATAAAGACATAAAAAGAAAAATGAAGAAAGGAATTTTTCTGACCCTTTTTAGAGAAAACAAATAAACAAAAAAATCATTGGAACCTCTAAGGAATGAGAAATCTCATTCGTTCTCACAGAGATTCAAAGGAAAGTTGGCAAATTTTAAGAGCAGAAATTTTATATTTTTCCCTGGTCGACTATTTGCAGCTAGTTGTCTGTTTCACAACTTAACAGAATAATAAAAAGTGAAGTAGAATTTTCCACTTGGAGAGGCTCAGAGTACCATACCCTCAAGAATGAGAAGCGTTACTAGAACTGGGTTTAGTCCAGAAATCAAAGTGTTAGATGATGAAACTTTTACTGCAGTGAACAGAAATGTTAAAACCAGCATTTTTTGATTTTTATATTTCTTCTATTTTCTCATGTTTCAAAAGCTTTTCTTGAACTTCATAGTCTCTCTCAAATGCTTGTTCCTCAGCTAGCTTGGCAAACTGACCTTGGATCCCTTTCATTTTGAGTGTGAAACCCCACTGAGTTTCACTTTTGTTTGGTTGGACTTATCTATATATTATACTGAGTTTTGGGACCAAGGTGTTAGTTAATGATAATGACATATTTGTCTCAACTTGATCTCTGCCCATATTCTATCTTTCTTAAAATAATTTTTTATTCTAATTTGTCATATATGACAGCAGAACGCATTACATCTCATATTACACATAAGCACAATTTTTCATATCTCTGTATACAAAGTATATTCACACCATTAATGTCTTCATACATGTACTTAGGGTAATGATGTCCATCTTATTCCACCATCCATCTTTTTTACCCTCTCTTCCCTCCCTCTCCTTTGGCCTGTCCAGAGTTTGTCTAATCTTCCCATGCTTCCCCTCCCAACCCCACTATGAACATCAGCCTCCTTATATCAGAGTAAACATTCAACATTTGTTTTTTTGGGATTGGCTATCTTCACTTAGCATTATATTCTCCAACTCCATACATTTAACTGCAAATGCCATGATTTTATTCTCTTTTATTGCTGAATAATATACCATTATATGTATGTATGTGTGTGTGTATCACATTTTCTTTATCCATTCATCTATTGAACAGACACTTCTCAGAAAGTGATATCAATCAATCAACAAATATATGAACAAATGTTCAACATCTCTAGCAAATCAAAACTACTCTAACATTCCATCTCACTCCAGTCAGAACAGTAGCTATTAAGAACACAAACAAAAATAAGTGTTGATGAGGATGTGGGGGAAAAGGTACACTCATACATTGCTGATGGGACTGCAAAATGGGGCAGCCAATCTGGAAAGCAGTATGGAGATTCCTTGGAAAACTGGGAATGGAACCACCTATCCCACTCCTTGATGTGTACCCAAAGGACTTAAAAACAGCATTCTACAGGGACACAGCCATATCAATGTTTGTTACAGCACAATCCACAATAGCTGAACTGTAGAACCAACCTAGATGGCATTCAGTAGATGCACATATACTCTTTAAGGGACTCCTGGGTGTGAGAGCAGGAACAGGGGAGCAGCAGGAAATTCCCCACAGTATTAGGATATTTGAATTCCATATTGTGATAATCCCCTAGGCCCTCTTTTTTTTTTTAGATTCTGTATAAACTTTATGTTTACATGTAAAAATGAAACATTTAAAAAAGCCTCAGTATTTAATAAAGATCATGTTTGTTTGTTTGCTGTAGTCTACTCATGTATATTAATAGAA
Source organism: Ictidomys tridecemlineatus (assembly GCF_052094955.1). NCBI lineage: Eukaryota > Metazoa > Chordata > Mammalia > Rodentia > Sciuridae > Ictidomys > Ictidomys tridecemlineatus. The sequence continues at coordinate 160,146,741 of NC_135478.1, read as the reverse complement.
TTAGCATATGGCTTTATACCTGATTTTAAGGCAGGATTTAATCCTGAAAATTGGTAATTACTAGCTAATAGTCATGCTTGTTAGGGCAGAGAAAAAAAATAAACCCTAAATGGTCTAAGTATCTTGTCATTTCAGAAATATTTCACAGCATCTTCAGTGATATATTTGCAAACTTGTGAGTGAACTCATTTTGATGACAAAATTAGAATGTGAGAAAAATCAATCCCTTTATAATTAACTGTTTCCAGGGAGATTCAATGAAAGGAATATATTTAGATGTCGGTTTTCTATGGATAGATAGAATAGCTTGTTGCATTTTCAAAATCTTACAAGGATTACATAAGAAAAATAATATAATTTTACTGCTGGCGACAATGAAGGATTGGTTAAATTTGGGGGTATGTGAGAGGTAAACACCAGACCTCCTGTTATAAAACCAGTCCCAGTAAAAAGTTTGTGTATATTTTATATTGGATAAATAATAGAAAAGAAAAATCTTACTTAAAACCTAATTCAAACAGAAGGTATTATTTAAAGTATACATTTATTTTCAGTCAGCAATTGGGTTTTGAACATTAAAATCAATTGGGTCAGACATTTTTATTAACTTAATGTTTCAAAATATACCATATTTTCCCCTCACTTATCACATTTGTGCAATGTAGGCTACATGAATTGAGGGGACTCAAGGAAATAGTGCTAAGCTAAAGTCACACTTCATATTCAGAGTAGTCAGTGGTCTTATAATTATTTCACCACATAAAAGGGCAAAACAGTATTCAGAAGGTGAAAGGTTTATGTCAAAAGTCAAATGGGTAAATGAAATACCAGTTTTGTAAAAAACATGTGTTGCTAATATTAATATTCATGATCTGTATTGCTTCATAGCTGACCCAAACTTAACCAATAGAGATAAATTTGCCTTTTAATCAAGTGAACTGTTTCATCCCAATAATTTTCCATTCTGTTGGAGAGGTCAAAAACAGAATTCTTTGAACAATTTACTAATAATGTATTGTTCAAGTTTAATTAATGAATATTCAATAAATATTCATTCATTAATTTACAAACTACAAACTTTTTTTTTCTTTTTACACTGAGCAAATTTCTAAGAATATACAAATTCTGTAAGAGTTGTCAAAACATCACTTTTCCCATACTGACTTTGGCTTTGCTCCACTGCTGAAACCAAGTAGTTAAAATTTCAGTAGAGCAGTTCATTTTTAGTAATATAACATTCTATCTCTCTCCCCCCCACACACACATATATACACAAACACACACAGACACACAGGGGTGCTCTATCATTGAGCTACATTTCCAGAACTTTTTATTTTCTCTTTTGACACAAGGCCTTTCTAAGTTGCCCAAACTGGCCTTGAACTTGTGATCCTGTTGCTTTAATCTTCACCCCCCCACACACAAATACCTGGAATTACAAGCATGTGTCATGTTATCTTATAGTGATAACATTTGTCGTTAGGTTTATTGAAGTCTTATTTAGGACTCCATTATGTGCTTATTAAAATGTAATGCTCCTGACTAAAATATCTTCCCTATTATAATTCAATAGTTAAGAAGCAGTAAAATAAATGAAAGCCAAATATACTAACTCAATTGGTTGCCAAAGAATAGTGTGCAGTTGCAAATTTTTATAACAAAGTATCAGCACCAAGTCTGATGATACCCATCAAAGATTCTTGGCAAATTTGTGAAATAACCAGTCATGGCTTAGGTTGCTCTCTGACCAATAGGTAAATTCCATATTTGTTTTTCACCTTTTCTTTAAATAGCGGTATTAACACATCCCTTTATAATAAACATGCATTTGTACAAATACCTTTTTAATCTGTGAACACCTTTTAGTGATTGGGTAAATCTGGTGGTTGTCAATCAAAAGGGCCCGGCTTAATTTACAACTGCCTATACAGTTTAGGGACCTCCACCTTTCTTTCTCCCAGATATAGCCACTGAAACAGAAACACCAAACTGGGGCATCTCTTTGTCCTAATGGAGATTTAAGTTCCCAGAGAAATCCTACAGAAAATCTGTCAAGGATGTAAAGGGAAAAATTTAGAAACAGAGCCAAGATGGGTGGGGAAGCAGAGAGGAGCTGGCTAATGAATTTGTTTAGATTTTTTGTCCTAGTCATTGATATCAGTAATGATTGAATATTCCTGGTTATTTAATTAAGATTTTTGTCATTTCTAACTAAAAAATGCTATGGTTAATTTTTTCTTCTGTTATATTCACCTTATATGGAATTTATCTTCATGGCATACAAAACTTTAATTCTATTTCAGAATGGGAATCAACTGAATTTTGATTTTGATTAGTAATAATTAAAATCAGACTTACAACTATTATTATATTTAATATTTATATAGCATTTTGCAACTCTACCTATATGATCTCACTCAATTCTTACAACAATTCAGTTATTTTAGAGTTACTATAATCTATACTTTACAAGTTGAGGAAATGAGGTACAGAGAGGACAATAAATTTTCCCAAGATTATCCAGCTGGTAAGAAGCAAAAGTGAGACATAAATGCAGACAATTTGGATTTAAAATTTATGCTCTACACCAATGAGCAATTTCTTTCATAAATGATGTTGGCAGAGAAAGAGAAATAAAGATTTCACATGTATTTAAATTCTGCATGTAATTATTGCAAATTTTCTTTAGAGTACTGCTTAAGCAATACATTTCAAGGTTTCTTAGATAATGGATTTGTACTTAAGGAGAAAAGTGGTTATGTGTATGTTAGCAAAGTCTATTTTTATCCTCATTAAAAGCATGAAATGGTGCATGTTTTTCTTTTTCATTATGAATATAAGCTTTATGGCAAAATTCATGAGTTCCAGTGAACAATTTTAAAAAATATATTTAGCAGAAAATGACAATGTTTAAGAGCTTGTGATGAATACTAGATAGTGATGTTTCTCTCTGGAAAAAAAACTTAGCAGATTTTTAAACAATCTAGTAATGCATTTTATACATGATGAGTAACCTAAACATCTGTGTGTGGGCTAGATGTATAACAAAAGCAAATTTATGTGTGCATAAATTTGAAGAGGAGGTTGAGGAGGAAAATTTCTATTTGTAATCAGCATGATATAGGAAGTTTTTCTTTGCTTACCAACTTCTTGTAGAATTCAGCTGAAATGCTTTATCATAATCAGGGTTCAAAGAGAATGTTTTCTTTGAATTAAAAAAAAAACCTTTAAAAATGTTCTTCCATTATCAGTAAGGAGGAAAGAGCCCTTCTTTTGTGTCTTATGCCCTATCCAAATCCTAGTAAATAGTATATGATGTAACTTTCAGCCTCAAAGAATGGAGAATACTCTGGACCACTATTTATGTTTGTGCATATTGTACAAACCCTATGAAGAGGTTTTAAGATGGTGAGGCCAACCTGAAAAACTTAACTACTGGTCAGCCAACCACAAATGAAATTACCCCTGCCCCCACCAGTAAGTTAGCCTCTTTGGTAAACACAGAGAAGAATGGTAAAGAACAAGGAGCATGCAGTTCGACAGTCAGAAGCAATGGCTTTGTTGTTAAATTGTTGGTCTGAGCAATAGCACCACCATGTTCTACCTGACATCCTACTATGTGACCATAGCAACCTACTATGCTTCTTGGAGAATGGGTATTGTATTCCTTTTTTTGGTGGCTGTTGAAAAACTTGAGTACAATTTATCACCCAAGAAAGGATTAGCACAGCATCAGAATGCTGTACTAATGGTAAAACAGTCATGAAATGTTATGTATGGTAGTAATAATAAGTCAATAATTCAAACTTCCTTTCCAATTCAATATTTTTTATATTCCAATTTGAGTAACTCATGAATGATTTATGAGTGTCCTCCACTCAAAAGTGATACCCATAGTCATATAGTTTGCCTGATGAGCCTTAATGTACAGATCGATCTATCCACCTATCTCTATTTTCTGAGAATCCATTCATCACAATTTGGTAATATTTTACTAAGTTTTTTGAATTATCAAGTCACCCCATTAATAATAGCAATTTTTAAAAATTATACAAGATAAAAAGTGGTTTAGATAAAAAAATTAAAATAGTATTTAGAATTAATGATAAAATCATTAGAATCCATGAAGTTATAATCATTCTCCCTTATTGACAGTAAACTTATTTTGAAGAATTTAGATTATTGAATATTGAGTTATGCTACACCAGACAAAGATATGTCTCTTAATTTAATAGAACCTGTTTTATTGAGAATCCATCTTAGGCTTAGGATAATAATGATGCTCCTCAGTTAAAGTTGTATGAGAAAATTTTATCCTCAGAGAACTAAAAAGCCATTTGTATTCAATCAAGACAATGATTAGACCCTTGGGCTCTATTCCATAAGAACTAAAAGGCCAAAATGCAGTAATTTATTCATGTGAACTTATTTTTCTTGTGAATGCTTGTGAACTTCCTCATTTTCCACTTAGAAATTCAATTTTTTAATATTACTTATCAAAGACTATTCTGGGAAGACCAAATAAGATATTTTCTATGCTGATTTTATGTCATTTTTCTTTCTTAAAAGTGAAAGAAAATCAAATTTAAAAATTATCCACAAATAAGTTTTGATGCATATTAGAAAGCTGTAACTTGTTCCAACAGAAAATTGTTTATTGTTAGTGATTTCCCTGTGAATGATGTTTGGTTTGAACCCGAAACAGTATATACTGTATGAGACACACACATAGTACTTCCTATTATTTAGAAAGTATAATGACTTATGATGCAGAAGACAATTTCTTCCTTTACTAAAGTCTGAGTCATTGAAATGATCTCAATTTCTTTGTGAAAACTGAGACCTGTAAAATACCAGTAAATAGCAGCATGCTAAGATGTTAGAGGTAAGAGTGAGAATGGACAACAGTTAGTTGCGATGGTGGTGAGAGAGTTGTACATTGGATATGATATAGTACTCTGACTTCTAGAGACTGCATTATGAGGTTATCCTCATAACAAATTATATATAATGAATTTCAAAGGCCAAATGACACACACACACACACACACACACACACAAAACATAATATCCATATGAAATAATTTGGGAGAGAAGATGGAGGAGTAGAGGAAGGCTTCATTTCCTAGAGTTCCTTAGAATCAGACTTATAAACCAGGAAGACTATGCCTTAGTGAGGTAGGTAACTAAGGGAACTCACTGAAATTCAGTATTGGACAGTAAAAGAAACCATAGAAACACAGAAGTCAGAAACTTGAAACATAAGAAATAATGTTAAACATGCACCAGCTTGGCTAGTGGTGGCAGTGGGAGATGCTGGCTGCTGATGGGAGGGGTAATGCTGGCAGAGAGAGAATGCACAGTAGAAAAAGAAAAAAAAATGTCTTGGGGGATCTTGTCAAACAGAGAGCAGCAGCTCTTAAAAGAGTCAGAGTTGGTAGGAGAAGTTGTTGAATGAAAAGCAAGCAAAATTGCTTGGCCCACGGGTGAACAGTTGGTGATAACTGGGTCGCCAGCGTGGAAACCATTTATAAGCACTGCATAGCCATGAACAAAGGTAGGGGATTGGAAATTCATAAAGACATTTACACCTGACCCGGCAATTACCTACTGTGTGTCCCAGACTATGCTCAGATCAGTGTGACTAAAATAGGCACAAAGAAGATTGTGCTTAGGGCATGCAGGCTCTGGATACCAAGACAGAGAGCAAGAGAGAGCAAGCTCTTTTGTTGCTGGTGCCCCATAAGAGCTATTGGGAAGATGCCCATAATGGCCATACTGGAGGATCTTCACTCCAGGGCTGATACTGGGCAATTCTCTGGGAATGTGAAACGGTGGTTTCCATCCTTTGCCCTAAATGTGGAATATATGGAAGGCCACAGATACCCATCTGTTCAGCAGAGGCCAGCAATTCCTCAGCAACACGGGGATCAAATCTCAAATAACTATTGACAGAGTTCCAAAGATCAGCTGAGACTAAATTCCAACTATTGGAATTCCTAATATGGAAATCTCTGTCACCCCTGCCACAGTAATACATGACATGTCAGCATTCACCAATCTATTGTACCTTATGCTGGGAGACAGGAAACTGAGTGCTATTACAACCAGCCTTTGTTCCTGCCTACAAGGGCTGGAAGCTAAGTAAGGAACACAAAGATGTCAGACTGAACACCACCTAGCCCAAACATGAATACAGAGAAAGAGAACCCATCCTATTCAATGAAAGAAACAACACCTCAGAGGAAACAAACTCTTTGTTTTCATTAAGATTTTAAAAATCTTTTCCCTTGTATTCCTCCCTGCATTGTAGATTCTTTTCTATTATTTTAATTTTTTTCCAATTCTATTTTATTATTTTTTACTTGTTTTCAATCAATAAGATTGGGGGCATGTTTGTTCACATTGAGAAAATAGGTTCAAAAAATATATACTTACTTTCCTTTTAATTGCTTTCTTTATCCATTTATTATTTAGCTTTGGTTTGACTTGGTTTGAGTTGTTTTGATCTTACATTTATTTGTTTGCTTCTTGGTTTTTGTCTCTTTTATTGCCCCTTCTTCACTCTTTTCCCCCACTAAGGCCAAGTTTTCCTGTTCCCTCTTCTTGACTTTCTATTTTTATTACTTTTAGTTAATGTTTTTTACTATCACTCCTTTATAAAGTTATCTCACACCTTTTTACTGCCTCTTCTCTGTTCACTTTTTAAAATATTTCAAACTTTATCTTGCTTTTCTATCCTATTTTCTCTTTACTTTAGAAACTGTAATCTCATTATCTGGTAGAATTATACAATTTTACTTCATTCATATTGTTATTAATACAGTGGATGACATGGTACACATCTGCTCCTTAATGCCCAATCTAGTTCAGTTTTTTATTGTTTGTGCTAATGTTAAATACTGATCCCACCATTTCTATATAGCAGTGGATTAGTATTATAAATGTCAAAGTAGACACTGGACATTTATCTACTATTGCCTATTGATTTTTATAATTTTTATTTTGGGGTGTGTGAATGTGTGTGTGTGTGTGTGTGTGTGTGTGTGTGTGTGTTCTTAAGGATTGAACCCAGGGGAAATCTCCCACAGAGTTATAATCCAGCCCTTTTTAAAATCATTTTATTTTTTTTTAATTTTGAAACAGGGTCTTGCTGAGTTGACCAGGTTGACTTTTGATCTTCCTGCCCCAGTCTACTGAGTTGCTGGGATTACAGATATGTGCCACTTTATCTAGATCTTGCCTTTTTTTAATTAAGCAATGTACTGGTGAATCTGGTGACAGAAATAAATCTTTAAAAAGAAAGTCAAAATATAAAGATGGGAAATAAAAAAGTTTCCATATTTATAAACTGTGATTGTATATGCAGAAGTGTCTAAGGTACCTACTAAACAACTATTTGAAAGTCTTTAGTATAAGCTTATTTTTTTAAAAAAGCACCTGCATTTTTGCATACAATTGCAGTTAACTAAAAACAAAATCTCAATTATTGAAGTGGCAAAAACAAGTTTTTAAAAAAGAAATGAATTTAATATTTAAGACTTCAACACTAAAAATGTTGCTCAGAGAAATTATATAGTACCTAAACAATGGAAATTTAAAAATATAAGTTTGTGGATTGGAAAATCCAATGCTGCTCAGATGTCGATTCTCTTCAAGTTGTTCTTTAAGTTCAACACATTCCCAGGAGTAACTGTAGCTGGTTTTTGTTTTGTTTTGTTATAAAATTTGAAAACCCAATTCTGAAGTTCATATAGAAAACCCAAATATTTTTGAAAATATTTTAGGAAAATAAGCTTTGTAAGACTTATACACCTGGAATTCTAGTATTACTATTAGCCAGAATAATCAACACAGCATGGCACTGGTATAAGAAATGATACATACTCATTGGAACAGAAGAGGTCAGAAACAGTCCCACATACACCATCACTTGATTTTTAACCAAGGTCCTGAAACATTCCCATAAAGAAAGAAAAAGTTTCATCAAATGGTTCTGGAATAACATAAGAAATAAATGAATCTCAAACTTAAATCACATCATTTAATCCCAGTGGTAGAAAAATAGCATCTTTGTAAGTATGATAAAGCATTTAATTCAGTAAAGACAAAGTCCCTTCTTTCCCTAAAGAGCTGTAAAGAGGAAATGAGTAATGAACCTTGATTTTAGAAGTTACAGCCTGGGCATTCTCTATTGTCAAGAGAAGATTCAATTCTCTAAGCTGTCAGTAGTGCTTAGGCAAGTCTACTAAGTTATTAACTATAGCCTTAAATACACCCTTTCATCTTTACCAGGACATTAAAGCGAAGGACTCCATTCATCACATTCACTCCTTTCATGGAGCACACTTTTGCTATCGAGTCTAAGAATTATTTACTAAGTCCCAGGGCAATATGCCTGTGCACTATCCAGGCTGAATTGAAATCTCTGTGGATAGGGCCCAGGAACTGACAAGGTAAAAAAGCATCTGAGGTAACTTTTAGACACCAGAGGTTGAGGTTATAGCTATGTGGTATCAGAGAAAATGGGGAGATAGTGACAAAAACAAGACAAACTCAGTTCCAGAAAAACAGCTTGGCCTGTGGCTGGGTTTTTCAATCAGTTAGCTTCTGCTTTTCTATTTCTTGATGAGTCCTCTGGTTTATTTTTCTCTTTGGGAGACAGAATTCCACTGAAACAGAAAAACCTCAAATTCCAAGTAGTTCCTTCTAAGGTTTTTCACTTTAAATGTTATTTCACAAGGAGAAAAGTGACCAAAAGAGAATGTCAGAAAACATTAAAAAGCCTTGCACTTCCCCCTTGTTTCCAAAAAGGCTTCTTCCAAGAATGCAGATCTCAAGCTAGATCTATGGAGACGCACTTTGCTCTCTGAAAAGGTACATGAGAAACATTGAGCTTACAGTGATTATTAAAGAGAGAGAAAAATCGAATCCTGACTTCCAGTTGAGGCCCAGTCTAAAATAAATCATTGAATTCAGTATGTGTAACTGGATCCAGAGGGTCAGAGTGTTGGGTGAATTTGCTTAAACACCTCTATTTGAGGATGGGTATCAGTCTAGAGTTGTTCTAGCCTATAGGAAATAATATTTTGTAAATGGAGTCAGAATCAGGACCTTCTAACAAGTTTGAATGCCAAAATTGGAAAAGAGGTTGATGAAAAGGAAGTCTTCCAAAACTATTATGAGAAAATGCTACTTTTTAAAAGGAATGACTGGTCAGGCATGGTGACACACACCTGTACTCTCAAAGGCTTGGGAGGCTGAGACAGGAGACAGGAGGATCATAAGTTGAAAACCATCCTCAGCAAAAAGTGAGGCACTAAACAACTCAGTGAGACCCTGTCTCTAAATAAAATACAAAATATGACTGGGGATGTGACTCAGTGGTCAAGTGTCCCAGAGTTCAATCCCTGGTACCCACCCTATCCCCCCAAAAAAGAATGACTATATCTTAGAAAAACAAGGATTAGCAATAGTTTTATTGGTTACCTTTTATTCTTACAACATTCAGTCATTTAAGTGCCCTTGTCTTTTAATATATCCAGTGATTCATTTGCTAACACTATTAGATGATAAAAGCACAAGACCCAGCTTTAAATACAGAAAAAAAAATACACTTCATGTAATCAGGAAAAAAAGGGAAATTGCTATGCAGCGGGCATGGCCATTTTTAAATTCTGTGCTTTGATTCCAATTCTGGGTTATAGCACTCGTAATTACAGCTGTGTAATTATGCCTACCTAGCCATTTGAACTACCTAGCAGTCAGGCGAAAGGGTAACATTTTGCATTAGAAAAGTGACCCAAGACATCAATTACTACTGAGGACATTTGCTATGGAGGCTCACATAAAATGCAAGAAGCCCTTTTGGAAGAGCGGGACACTAAAGAAAAACAAAACAAAACAAAACAAAACTGGAACTCATGATAACAGAACAATTTTAATGTCAATCAAAAGGTGACCCTGGGAATCCTCCCTAACCTCCCATGTTGGGCCTCTTAGAAACATGAACACTCTATTTAAAGTAACCATGAAAAAAGTGCCTGGGCAGGTTTTAGAATTATAATCTGTAATTGTTTTGCCAGTTCTTCTAACAGAACTTCAGAATTGTGGTTGCCTAGAAGGGCACACAGGAGAAAATGGTGTTCCTATTGATGTTTCACTTACAACTCACCTGATTTGATTATGGTGGGTTTTGAAGCACTGCTCAGCTTTCTAGTCGTCATGGAATTTCAAGAGTTGTTTGAAACAAGACAGCTGTGCGTATTACATTAAACCTAAATGAAACCTGACCTGTTTTTTTATCATTTTTATTTGCCATTTTATTTGCTACCTATCTTATTTCCTATCAGTTTATTTGGCATCTATAGTAACTAATTTGATTCAGGAAAAATAATTGAAAGAAAAACTGTTTCTGCATTCTAAATTAAAATGTCTTCTAAAAAGACTAAACTAAGTGACTGTTGCAGTAAAATCTAAAAAGTTATTATATATATCTCTGAAATGATGGTAACAAAATATTTTAAATATTTTTGGTTAAATCGTATTTGTTGGTATTTTATATAATTTACTAAAATATTAAGGCAACTATCTTACTAACAATAATACTGAACTAAACTAGCAATGTGTATTATAACAATACCAGACTGGCACTAAGTAATGTGGACTGGGACTGAACCACAGCTTCAATAAGATTACAGCCATCTCTCTTACATCCTCTAGCAATCCCTAGCAACTGCTAGTCGGTTTCCCAGCTCTCTACACCATTAATAATGCAATATAAATGGACTCATGAAGTAGGAATCTTTTCAGATTTGATGTTTTCACTCAGCATAATTTTCTGGAGATTTATGTAGGTTGAGATATTTATCAATACTTTTCCTTCTTTTTTTTTTTTTTGTTAAATTGTATATATTTACCACAGTACATTTAATCCATCACTAATGGAAGAACATCCGGGTTGTTTCCAGCCATACATTACTGCAAGTAGAGCTGATGAATGATCATTTACTCACACGTTTTTGTGTCACTGAGTTTTCATTTCTAAGGGATAGATACTCAAGTGTGCTATTGTTTGATTATATGGTAGTTACACATTTAGGTTTGTCAGAAACTACCACATTGTTTTCCAAAGAGGTTTAACCATATTAAATTCTCATCAGGAACGTGTTAGTGACCAGACATATCCTCTCCAGCACTTGGTATCGCTATTAATTTAGTTAGTCATTCTGATGTGTTGTATACATGTTTTCCTAATGGCTGAAAATGATGAACATATTTTCATGAGTTTATTTGCCATTTCTTCAGTGAAATGTTTGTGCAAAATTTGCAATGAGCCTGTCTATTTACTCGTGAGTTTTGGAAGTTCTTTATTTAAAGACAGTTTCTTGTCATATTTTTGTTTTGCAAATATTTTCTTCCAGTTGTTGTCTTAACTTCTCCTTATTCATAGGGAGAAGAACTTTAATTTTTGATGATGTTTGGCTTGTTAGATTTTCCTGTCATGATATGATTTTGGCATCAAATCTCAGCACTCTTTGCTTATTCCTAGGTCCTAGAGTTTCTCCCATATTTTTCCTAGCAGTTTTATGTTTTTGTGATTCATTTTATGATAATGTTAGTATAAGGTGTGAATATAGGTCAGGTTTTGGGGGGCGGGGGTTGCCTATATATATTCAATCAATCCAGCAGCATTAGGTGAAATGTTGTCCTTTTCTTTATGGAACTCAATAGGTTGCAACACAGGTTGGGCTGTTTGTATTGCTCTATTTCTATCCTGTGCTGATCTTGTAAAATGATTTGGTATGGTTCCCTCTTTTTCTTGGTTTTGGTAGAGTTTGAAGAATGATCGACTCTCTTGAATGTTTAGTAAGACTTGTCTGTGAAGCCATCTGGTCCCAGACTTTTATTTGTTGTAAGATTTTAATTTTTATTAGTGATTCAGTCTCATTTGTTATTGCTCTGTTCAGGCTTTCTGTTTCTCCTGGATTGCATTTGAGTAGGTTGTATATTTCTAGGAATTTATCCATTTTTTTCTGTGTGGTTCAGTTTGCTAGTGTATCATCGAAGTTCCTCATGATCCCTTTTATTTTTCAGGCATCTGTTATAATGTGTCCTCTTTCATTTCTGTTTTAACTTGGGTCTTCTCGTTTTTCTTCATCAATCTAGGTTAGTAAGGTCTTGTTAATTTTATCTTTACAAAGTGCCAACTCTCAGTGTTACTGATTTTTTTTCTGTTTTCCTATTCTCTAATTAATTTATGTCTGCTAATCTTTTTTTCTGGGTGGGATGGAAGGTTCTGTAAATGTCTGTTTTCCTCATTTCATTTAGCTGTTTCTGTTTTCTCATGGCTCATTGAACTTCTTTAAGAAAACTATTTTGAAATCTTTTTTCAAGTAATCACAGATCTCTGTTTCTTTATGATCGGTAACTGGAGCTTTATTGGTTTCCGTTGGCAGGGCTTGATTTTTCTTGTTCCATGAAGCTCCACTTTGGTGCCTATGCATTCAAAGGACCAGGTGAGACTTCTAGTCTCACAGACTTGTGAGCAGATAAAATCTTATCCAGCTAGGTCCAGCCTGAGGGGACTACCAACAAAGATGTTGTGTCCGCCGAGAACTAAAAAATAAATATTAAAAATTCTCTCTCTCTCTCTCTCTCTCTCTCTCTCTCTCTCTCTCTCTCTCTCTCCCCCCCCTCCTCTCTCACTCTCTCTTTAAAAAAAAAAAAAAAAAAAACAGGGATACAGGTCTGTAGTTGGGACCATGGTTGGTGGACCTGCTCTCTCAAAGGGTCTTCCTTGGTCCTAGGGTTTTACAACCTTCTACGTGGATTCCAAGACTCCCCAAAAGGCACATTTGTGTATAAATAGCTACAAAATCATTGTTTCTACGAGGGAGGGAAAATAGCTAGACATCTCTTATTCTATTGCTTTATTAACATGACTGTTAGCAGTAGTATTTTTAAAAAGCTCCTTGATTGATTTAATGTATAGCCAGGCTAACCTTAAGGTTTCTTTTGGTGAGTTATAGGATCCTTAGGATCATAGAGTTTCTCCAGGATTATGCTAAATAAGCTATTCACAAAGGATATAAGCCTGAAATAAGGGCAGAAAAGCAAAATCTAGTCTCCCGAAGAGCTAGAATTGGTAAGTGATAGTTGTTATTAGGGGACCAGTCAGTTGTTATTAGGGGACCAGTCAATCAAGCGGATGCTCAGAGTAGCTGAGATCAGAGAGAAGACTGAAATATAATACAGGTACAAGAAAGAATACATACTGTTTTGCAAGATATTCTTTCACTCAGCAATATATCATGGACCTTTGTTCATCTCAGTGACACAAATATTTTAGTAAGCTTTTTTTTTTTCTGCTGTGACCAAAATACCTGAGAAGAAAAATTTTAAAGGAAGAAGAGTTTATTTGGGGCTCAAGGATTCAGAGGTCTCAATCCATAAGACAGCCAGATCCATTGTTCTCAGCCTAAGACGAGGCAAAATATCATGAATGAAAAGTGTAGAAGAAGAAAGCAGCTCATGGCATGGCAAACAGGAAGCAGAAAGAGGAAAAATAAAAACTTCAAAGGTATGCCCCCAGTGACCCACCTCCAGCCATACTCTACTTGCATATAGTGATCACCCACTTAATCCATATTAGTGGATTGATCCACTGATTAAGTTACAACTCTCATAATCTAATCATTTCACCTCTAAAGGTTCTTGCATTGTCTCATGCATAAGCTTTTGGGGAAAACTACATGTCCAAACCAGAATACCAGATATATTTAATTATATTAGAATGTAGAAAATATTACATAGTGTACATAAGCAAAGTATCTTTTTTCCTTTCTGCTATTTCTGGATACTTCTATTTCCATATTTCAAACAAACTCATTACTATGTTTACATAAGTATTACTATTTAAGTTCAATAAATTCAAATGGCTTAAGATTTTATGGCTATCAGAGATCTTAATAGACCTGTATACATTATTTGGGCTTATAAATTTAATATAGGTAACTTTTAATATCATGTTCCTTTAGAAAAATATTTTCTTTCTATGAGAGATAAAACATACATGGATGCCCAAATATGGCTTTTCACTGTCTATGTTGTACCAATCCAGAACCATTTCATCAGTAAAGCATGTTTTTACCATAAGCAATTTGGCCTGGTAACACTGCTGATATTTTACCTTTATCAAGTTTCCTGTGGAAGACAGCTATAATGTTAACTAAACCCATAATTTACCCTCATGTAAAAAGGAAATAAGTTTTGTTAACCTCATACCTACAATGCTATATTTTGCTAAATTCTGCCAAGTTATACACCAAAAAAAAATATATCAATTTATATTTAACTAAGGACAAATAATAGCATTATTTTCTTCATAACATTTCTAATAGTTTATATTATAAATATAGTTTTAGTTTTTCATTATATGCTTCATTATTTTTATTTTCATTACCCTGATCCTGGGGAATTTTGAAATGACTTGTTGTTTTATTCAGTTTTTTCACTGCTGTGGCTTAAAAATCTTATAAGAACAACTGCAGAGGAAGAAAAGTTTGTTTGAGGGCTCACAGTTTCAGAGGTCTCAATCCATAGATAGCAAGTTCCATTCCTCAGGGCTCAAGCTGAAGCTGAGCATCATGACAGAAGAGTGTGGCAGAGGGAAACAATTCACATGATGATTAGAAAGCAGAGAGGGAGACTCCAAATGCCAAATACAAATATATACTCCAAAGCCACACACCCAATTCCCACTTCCTCCAGCCACACCCTACCTGCCTTCAGTCACTACTCGGTTAATCCCATCAGGGAATAAATTCATTGTTTGGGTTAAGGCTCTCACAACCCAATCATTTCCCCTCTTGCATTGCCTCCCATGTGAGCTTTTGGAGGACGCCTCACATCCAAACCATAACAACTGTATTAATTATTTTAAACATTTTTAAGGAGCTGCTCACTCAGTTGACACTTTTCTATTGGATTGTCTTTTTCTTATTGATTTAGCATAGTTTTTGTATATTAGGAAGATTACATTTTGTCTGTTATATATAATCTGTATATGTTCCCCACACATTCATCTTTTACCTTTTTATGATACACTTGGTCCAGAAGAAAGAAAGCTAATTATATGGTAAAATATGCCAGTATTTTCTTCATGACTCCTGGAATTTGTATTAGGATAATTGGTTTTCTCATCCAAGCTTCTAAAGATATTTACCATATTTTCTGCTGGAATTTTTACCTTTTATAAAGAAACTACTTATTCTATTTCATTGATCTCTTTGAGAGAACTCAGTGTCTATTTCCTAATTGGAAGTTGACAAGGGCATTGCCCTACTTCTCCTTCTGGCAGTCTGGAAGTTCCCTAAGGTGGGCTTCCCATTTACTTTAGAGCTCTTTAGCTTGTGCCTGAGTTGTATTGCAGCACAGCAGTTTCACAGCACTTTAATTAATTACCTTGCCAATTGCCCCAGGGACTGCTCTGGCTCCCAAGCTAGACTTTCTTGGATCTTGGAGATTTTTGTGTTCTAAAACTTTGTTTTTTTTCAGAAGTTCCTATAGAGTTGTCAGTTGCTCACCTCAGTGGGGTTTCTTTTTCAATTAAATCCCATCTGTTTTACATATTTAAGAAATTCTTCAATAATCCTTGTCCTCTGAGAGCATCCTTTCTGTTTTTCTGGACTGATTCTTCTGTTATTTCAAAGAGTTTTAGGGAAGGAAGTAAACTAAAGCTTAAGTAGTTAGTCAGCTTGACCTAGAAATGAATGATGGATTAAAAAAAATCTTATTACAAGTTTAAGATAAGGAATTAATTCCTAATTGGGTAAGCATTCAAAAGATATATTTAATATACACGATTTAGATAAGCAAGAATAATTTCTTGTGATACATTTAAACTTTTGCAGCTTCAAATATGCAGTTAATTGGGTAAAAATATTTAATGTATTCATTAGTTTTGAGAGAAAGGGGTTCATTCCTTAACATAATTACCTAGTCAAGGTAAAAGCTACTTAAATTCTTAATAATTATGTTTAAAGAGAGTGCCAGGGGCTGGGGATGTGGCTCAAACGGTAACCTGCTCACCTGCATGCGCGGGGCGCTGGGTTCGATCCTCAGCACCACATAAAAATAAAATAAAGATGTTGTGTCCACCGAAAACTAAAAAAATAAATATAAAAAAGAGAGTGCCAGTTAGAAAATTACAATTATTATTAAAATACTACAAAGATTATGAATAAAAACATAATTAATGAGGCTTGTAATAATAACTTAAGATTCATCTTGAGATAAAGCTCAATTTTGAACTATTAACTCATGACTTATGACTGTAATGACACTAGTTGATATGTTGGTGGCACAGGTCATTGTAAGGAAGCAATAGAAGGACATTTTATAGAAGGCATTGGAGGACCACGGTGTCCTGGAAAACTTTATTGGAAAATAACACTGCAGCAATGAAATTCTCATGTATCATTTAGGGAGCAGTGATAATATGGCCCTTTGCATAGTGACAGTGTGATAGTAAATGTACCAGCAGTGACAGTGGTGAAGGAGCCAGAATAACAAAGAGAAGTCTCAGTTGTTCAGATTTCATCAAGAACACATGAGCCACACCTTATGACTCCCATAAAGGACTTGGCAGGATTTTAAATGAAGAATTCTGTTAGGAACAGTTTGGTTGTTTGCTTATTTATTTATTTAATTTACAGCATCGGGGATTGAACCCCAGGGACACTCTAACCTGAGCTACATCCTCTGCTTCATTTTTAATTATGAGACAGGGTCTTATTGAGTTGTCCAGACTGGCTTTGAACTTGTGATCCTCCTGCAATCCTCTGCCTCTGCAGTATCAGGGATTATAGGCAGGTGCTACTGCACCTAGTTAGGAAATGCTTTAGATTTCTCCTTTGACTTCCTTGTGTTTATGTCATGTAGGATGTATATGTATTTCTCATGTATATGTATATATCATGTAGTATGCATATGTATGTGTATTTCAAAGCTGGAAATATTCATTGTAGTAAACTTTTTTTCATGAAGGTAGACAAAAAAGGAGAAGCTCAGAGATTCCACATTTAGAGCAATGTTTGTTAAATGTGAAAATACAATTACATCTCACAAATTTTGTATTTCTGTATCTAGATAAGCATAAAACCTCTTATAGAAGTGTGACAATTCATTAAAACAAATTAAGATGTTGACTTTTAGTTTGAAATTTTTTTTGCTATACTATTCTGGAGCACAGTTCATTTTGTATGCAATCAGATATTTCTGCGTCAATTCTTGCAGGCTTTCATTCTTGTGGGAGAGGTATTCACAATACTGAACTGAATTAATTTCATCTAATACATATGTAGCATGTTCCCAGGAGGAGTATCTATTGTGCTTGATTCTTATTTTGGTGGGTACAATCTTCACAGCACAAATCCTAAATCAGAAGATGTATAGCCTAATGGAGGGATGAAACATATGCAGGAATGATGATAAAAACAAGAGATGTGATGAGTGCAACTGAGAGGGTGGGGGAGGAGGAGGGATTGAATTGAAAGGATCAGAATTTGGAAAAGTTGAACCAATGAGCTGATATTTAGTTAGTTCCTAGATGAGAAATATGATTTTAGGAGTCAAGGTACACAGATAATTGATTTTAAAAAAATGAAGGAATATTATGAGTCAAAAATCCATTCCCATAAGAAAGCATGATGAACAGCATTGGAGAATAAGTGTTATCTGAGAGTGTTTGGGAATGAGTTGTGAGGAGGGGCTAGTTTATGAATATGATATTGACCATTGTATATGTTTCAATCTGTCCTTGACTGCACTTTAAGGATTAAGCTAACATTTTAAAGAAAAGGAAAGACATGAAATATTATTTGATATATAGTTATTAAGCATTTTCTTGCAAAAGGGGATAAGATGGAATATTTATATCTCAAAATGATAAGTAATGCTGTATTTTGTAATTTTTCTCATCTAACATAAATTAATGTTTCAAAGGTGTTTCAAAGTTGTAATGAGAGATAACTACTCTTTCTACTTTTAAGTATTTCAAATTATTTTATAAGTACATATAAATTTCTATTTATAATAAGAATCTCCTTATGAAATACAATGCATGTCTCTACATACTAATCTTTTCTTCATTTATTATTATTATTTATAAAATTTCTTTGCTCTTAGATAAATGAGTCAAAAAGTATAAATATTTTATGATTCTCCAAATATGTCCCTTGTATTTTTTTCCAGTTTTCATTGAAATAGAAATTGTTCCCCATTTTCCTGACCAAATTTTCAACATTGTTGTTTTAAAGGTATATGTGTTTTTGTCTATTTCTGTGTAAAATATTTGCAAATATGCCTGGTCTATGATAGTATCTGACAATTTAAACTTTTAAATGATAAATTCAAGGATCTGATTTATTGATTTCATTGAAGAACCTCCAGAACATAGCTTAGTTGCTTGTACTCAATAAATGTGTGTTGAGTGCTTTCATTTAATCTTGCATCCATTCATAAATATCATTGGGACATTATGCCATAGCTGCTGAAGACAGTATGATAAACACTTCAAAAGAAAGCAGAAGGCAGGACGGCACTGACACATCTGGGATGAAGAAATTTTTCTCTCTCTCTCCCCATCAAACAAACCACAGCCAAGGCATGAGGGGCAAGCAGAGTTCAAATATTTGTCTTGAAATGTATTATTTGCAAAGGAAACCATTTGTACTCACTTAGGGACTGGATGTGGAATATTTTCCTCTCTTTTTGTACATCCTAGTATGATGGTAAGATTATAATAATAAAATCCATAAAATACTTTCAAAAGACAAGTATCTTAGTACTGGATTTACTATGGTCTTATTGTCTCTACATTATAAAAAGAAAGCTTGAAAAATGTTGTAAGATACTCATTAAATTACCCTAGTAACAAAACAGTTTTGAAGCTAAATCTTCCATAAAATGTTTTCTAAAAACCAGGATTGCTTAAATTAGGAAAATATGTGTTTAACATAGAGCATATTGCATTTTTGATAAATTGAGTAATTTGAAATTATAATTTAAAATTTTGTAAAAGGCAAACAGTGCCATTTGGAAGTTAAGAAACCTCATGAGATAAAGCCAATCACATTTGTGTACTGGTTGGACGTAGTATTCAAAGTTATGTTTCAAGATTTCTAATAAAGTAGGGATTTAACATGAAATATTCTTTTTCTTCCCCTTCAAGTTAAATTGAAGATACTAAAAGTAGCACTTTTCATTTGAAGCCAACTTCCACATATTAGCCATGTTGTACTTCATAAGCAGTCTTGTTAGCAAATAACTATGAAGTACTTAGAACCGACTCTGCAAAAACCCTTTTTTCTTCTCTGAAAGGGTGGATGGATCTGCAATACATGATGAATTGGTCGCAAGTATTACCTAATGTTTTCCTCCCAAATTGCTTGTGAGGTAAATGTAGAAGGAAATGCAGCAACAGAGCTGACTTACCAAAGTTACCTGCCATCGTAGTGTCGTGTCAGGGGCTGCTGTTAGTATCTCAAGCTCATCTGATTTTTAAAACCTAGAATTCTTCTTCCATTCTTGACAGTTGTCCATTCATTGTAAGAGGTAGCATTTGAGGTAGATTTTGAGTGCTAGGTAATTCTGATTTTTTTAGAGGGATGGTACTATAGTCAGGAAAAACACAGGGTAAAGAGACACAGAAACATGGCTGTCTAAAATGTATCTGTACCTGTGTCTCTGTTTCTCCCACTTTAGCAAAGCAGCTAAGAGATTACCAATGGCTTGGAGGTTTCAAATTCCTCTCAGCCTTATAGAGCCAGAAATCTCTAGTTTCTGACTTTGTCTTTTCCTAGTATAAACTTCTTAAAGTTATCCTTAGTTTATTACTTCTTCTCTCTACTATCACCTTACACTGTTACTGAGCCTTATTTAATAGTGCTTAAAATATCTTTTCATTCTGCCCCTCTGCTAATCATTATTGCTATCACAGTCTGAACTGTTTCAGTATCAAATTAACTCTCACAACAGTTACCTCCTAAGCTTATTTTCCTATTGCTGACCATAATATTTCTAAATCACAGTTTTAACTATATAAGTGTCTTTAGAAACTACTATATAGAATGAAATATACCACTGGAGTGGAAGACAACACAGGAATTGATTTAATGTGTAATTCTTTCTTCCTGTGTAGGGACTCCTGCTAATTTTCCAAATAACTATTTATTCAATGGTCTTAGATTTTACAACTCTTTTGCATGGCTGTTTTTCTGAATTGATGTTCATTCTTTCCCTTCCTTAGGAAATGACTTTCACCTTTTGTGCACCTGGAAAATGTTTATGTCACTCAATTCAAGCACAAATATCTGTGTATTTTCACCTTGTGCTGTCAGCTCTCCATATCATATTAAATAATAGTTTCCTAATTTGGATTAACATGCTATTGGGAACCAACCACTCTTATAGCATCTACCACACATCATTTCATTTTATTTCATTCCCACTTGACTGAAATTCTTCTGAGCAGTGAGGAAATCTAAGCAATTGATATTTGCTTAAAATTTTAATTTATAACACAATGCCTTGCAAACTATCTATGTACAATAAATAGCTGTTGTTTTATTGAGCAAGAATAAATTATTTCTATTTTGTTTATATGAAAACATAAACTGTTTTAGAAAATAAGCAGAAATAATTTCAAATGCTGACCTTTAAAAAAATAAAATAAATCAAAGTTTAATACTGAATTTTCATCCATGTTATTAACTTTTCTATGTTATTAGCTTTTCCAAAATAACTTTCTTGGCAGAATTTTGAAGGCCGGGTTTCTAATTTCCGAAGTCTGACTCTCTCTGTCTTTAACTATTCTCTAGTACCTCATTTCTGTCATATCTGTGAGCCAATAGCTAGCTTTGAATGCTTTTGTTATTAAAATTTAATGTGTCTAGAATACTTTTTATTTATAAGTATAGCTTCTGACATGTTACTGTTTACACTGTATTTTCAGCACCACTAGTTAAGGTAAACACTATTAAAAATCAATCTGAGTAGACTATAGTAATCTAATGACTGAAACATAAGAAGAATCTAAGACAAAAGTGTATTTTTATTATTCCAAATGTTGTCATAACAAAATACTGCATCTTATAAGGAGGAGGAGGAAGAAGAAAATGATGATGTGATAACTGAAACTTCACAAGCATTACCACCAGCAAAAGGACAAGAGCAGCCACAACGAATCTTTAAGAAATAGAGAACGTAATAAGCATACATTTTTTAAAAAAAAACATATTTCAGTATAAATCTCAAGGCCCCCTGATGGGATAATACCAATACAACTTTAAAATTGTAAATATAATTTGCCTATATAATATTTTCACCCTCTTCAACAAATGTTGATAAATCACTGCAATTATCTTGCTTTAAATCACGGTTGCACTTTAAAGTCTGATTAATTTCGGAAGAAAAAGAAGAATTCCGAGAGTGCCCCTGTCTTTTAGTCATATCATTAACACAATAAATGGATATTAAACATCTATAGTATGCAAGACACTAAGTACATAGTAGTAAGTACCAGTAGTAGTAAGTACTAGTCTCCACTCATAGGGAAGAATTCAGATGAATGACTATACTGTAGCATGATAAAAGCTCCCTAAGTCAGACGCAATGTTAGTGGGTCAGCAGGTGGTTGAATAGGTACTATCGAGTCATGTGACTTCATAAGCAATGAGTTGTATAATCATATTGTTTGAACATATGTCTTTGATTCATGTTTAGTGAACTCCGTATGCTAAGATTTAAAACTATGTGAAAGCATTTCTTTTCAAATTCTGGACTTTCCACATATATATACATGATCATTTAGTTCACAGGATCTTATACAGTATAACTATGTAAATGATGATAGTATATTGATGATGTGTATATTAGAGTTTTGAATGAAATAGGTATATTATAAGCAGCATTAAGATTTTGTTCAGGATCTGAATTCCAATCAGGTCCAATTTAAGAGACCAGGAAACTTCTCAGATTTTTGTGTAAGGTGGACTCATATATCATTCCTGCAAAAGTTTCCCCAAACTAGGACATAACCACTCAGAAGAGCTAATTTTGTGCATCAGTTTTTGAAATCCCATGTTCAATGATAACATCTTATGACTCAGAATTGGCCATAGTGGCAGAATTTACAAATCAATAAATACTAAAAATCAGCATTTCCCCTCTTCTCCTCCCCCTCCTTCTCCTCCTTCTCCTTCTCCTCCTTCTTTTCCCTCTTAAGAGCCAAGTTTACCTGCACAGTATTGCTTAGGTATGATGCCTGACTAGCAATGTGGTATTTGGATGACACCTTATCTCAGAAAATTTTCCCACTGTTCTCTGATAGGTATCCTTTCTATTCCATTTGGGTGTCTTGTCCCCATTACTAACACAATGCTGAATTTATTACATAGA
Organism: Ictidomys tridecemlineatus; assembly: GCF_052094955.1. Taxonomy (NCBI): domain Eukaryota; kingdom Metazoa; phylum Chordata; class Mammalia; order Rodentia; family Sciuridae; genus Ictidomys; species Ictidomys tridecemlineatus. The sequence goes on along the minus strand of NC_135478.1, from coordinate 160,124,280 downwards.
TTGATTTTATTGAATTGAGTTTTTTCCTTCAAATATATACAAGTTGGGGTTCACCATCCACATCCTATTTATCTATTCCATTTATGCCTCAAACTGGATTGTGACACTTTCTTTCCTGTCATGCTTAGTAAAATTTCAGCAGTTATCCTGGCAAGGAAGCCTTGCCAATATGGCTGTTGTTACATTGTACTATTTTTACTTTTATTAAATTTTTTTAAAAATCAGACTAGATTGTTCCATGAACCATGGGCTAGTTTTAATAACCATGCTCTTAGTGCTTAATTGCATAGTTAAAGTGATTGCTAAGTACATATTTAATAATTCATGCCAAACGCACAATGACTTGGGCTTCTTGTCAGATTCTAACATTTGAAACAATTTAACTAAATATACATACTGGATGGCTACCCTGGACACTTTCTTCCACATCTAGTCATCAAATAATGAATGTCAAAGTGTCTGTATACTTTTCTCATAGTGAGGAATTCATACATAACATGACTCCAGCAAACCATTAAGTTTGCTACGGATACATAAGTTATTCCTGGCAAAAGAGTTACTGAACAAGGAAATGATTAGAGGTCTTTTCAGTATCTCATGGTCTGCATACAATTTTTTATGCAAATTCAAAAACAAAATTATGCAAATATCCTTTTGAGAAACTACCATGCTGTGGTATAGGAACCACATTTTTCATTTCTGATTGGTGAAACGATAACTCACCAAAAGCAAAAGTAATTTGTAGAGTAGGATTCTGTTTTATCCCCTGTGGACTCTCTACCATATTAAGAAGTTTTAAATGGTAAGGTTGAACTATGGTAGAAGCAGATAGATAGCATATTACAATTACCACCAAAAGAAAAGAATTTCTTAAAATCTTTCAGGTCCTGGGAATCCCACATAAATATCCCCAAGTTGATATTTAAACACTGATATGAATTCTTTGAGGACTGTTCTCTAGTCTACTGAAAATCTGAAAGTAATATAACTTAAATCTATGTCTTTCCCTAGGTTTAAGAAAACCAGAGTTATATATAGGTCATATGTTCCAATGTCAAGAATGATTACTCTAGTCCTTCTCATGTCTATGATATAAATAATTATAAGTGCTAGAAATAATTTCTTTTCCTGATTCTTGTAATGATTTAAGCTTAAATGTCCACATTGTATTTTTTCACTCCATCTTAGTTTAAAAAATCTCCCAGCATTATCACTTAATATTAATATGTAATGTAAATTACAATATTATCTAGGTCAATTATTACCAAATCCTTGCAAATCATCAGAAATTATTGGGAACTTTTCAAAAAATTGCAGACTACAAAATCCCTCTAAGTAGATTCTGATAGAATATTATGAGGAATATGGGTGACAGGAGTAGAGAGTAGGATGGGGATGTCAGGGCTGTGGTTATGACATGGTGTGTATGTATGTGGGCACTTGTACGCGCACATGCACACACATGTATAATACTTCCCAGGTGATTTGGGGAAATAGGAATCTGTTTCCTTTTATGAATCATATATACAGAAATTTAACAATAAAGTATTAATAGAATATTTTGTTAGCAGCAGAAGATTAGGAATAAGAACAGTATTGATTTTCTGGGTTTTTCCCCCCCTTTGGGAACACTGCAAGTGTTCCATAAAATAAAAAGAGAAAGATCAACAACTGAAACAATAAAAACAGTACACCAAGTTTTTCTAAGGGCCTTTAGAGAAAACTCAAAGGAAGGAGTAAGAAATCTTTGAAACTGCATGCTGTATTACTTGGAGATTTGTTCTTTGAAGAGATTTATGTTTAAGAAATGCCTTTTCCTTATTTTTTCCTAATTATTTAACAAATGCCCACCTTTAAGGAGAAAAAACATAGCATCAAACTTTTTTTTTGCAAATGCTACAGAGTCTCAAATTATCTGTTCTCAAATATTTATTACAACACTAGTTTTAAGAAATGTTCACAAAATTTTGATACCTTTCCCTCAGGAGGTGGAACTGAATTTACCTCCTACCTTGAGCATGGTTGGGACTTGTGATTACCTTCTAAAAAACAGACTATGAAAAAGGAAAAATAATGAAGAATCTGAAACACCATGTATCCAAGTGGTCAGCAGAAATGTCATGCTGATATCATGTAACCACTGAGAAACTATAATGAGGACATTTTATCTGTGTGGTATTCTTCCCTCCAATACAAAAGCTCATCTTACCATAGTAAAGCATCTGACAAACCCAAATTGAGGAACATTCCACAGACTTCTTAAACCACTCCTCTTCAAAAATGCCAGGATCATTAGAAGTAGGGGAGGAGTAAGAAAGTCTCACAGCTTAGAGGAGACTAATGAGACTGACTACTAAATGCAACATTGGATCCTGGAACAGAAAAAGGATGAAACTGGAAGAACTATTCAAATTCAAGTAAAAAACATTGCTAAAAGAAAAAAAGTAGCTACTAAATTAATTAATACCCCTTCAAAAAATAAGATGCATCATGTAGAAAATATAGGAAAATATGTAAAAAGACATGTGAATAGCTCTTAATATATACCTACTTAATATATACCTACTTTCAATATTTCGGTGATTTCTCTTCCCCAAAATGTATGAATTTTACTTAGTTTAGATCATATTAAGTGTTACATGTTGAATGCATCATAAACATATTACCCCTTATGCAAAATCAGCAATAATATAACTAGCCATCTACATTATAAAAATCATTAGGACTTTAATATTACTCTTATACATTTCTAGTCTTAATTCACTATGGCCAACATGTTTTGTGGGGTTTTTATGCATACTACGTTAATAAGTTTTTGAAGTGATCTTCTAAAATTGACATTTTTTTCATATTTTCTCATCAATATCTCCCTTTCTATATACTTCAGATATGTTTACTAGAAACCATAATGATTTTTCTACTACTCATCTTTGAACATATAAGTACACATAGCAATGCATAGAGAAAGTGGGGTATTCTTTGCTCATAGTTTAACTTTAGTGTATTTAACTCTTACTTAATGATTGTCACATAATTGGGGTATTTTTAAGATTGAGGGAATTTAGAAGTTTGCTGGAAAATTAGGGCAACAGTATTACCAAACACTGAACAAATACACAGGGCTTGACCAGAAAGGAACTTTTCTGAGACAAGGCGTGGGGACTCAACACAAGACAGGGAGAGTCCAGAAGACAGTAGATCCAGGATGAGACACCCGGTAATACACAGTGTGTTCAAGGGGCACCACTTCCCCTGAGTCAACACCTCTGATGCTGCAAGCCGAGTGTCAGCCTATTGACACAGGGAAGGGCTTAATCTCAAGGTCAAGAAGAGCTCTGGGTGGAAGGGTTGAGGTGGAATCTAAATTTTTTCAAGGTTGTGGCCTAATTGTCCTAATAACAATTATCAAGTACTCAGTCATTTTCCCACTGATTTGGTATATAAAATTTATCCATTGCCAAATTCCTAGATCATTTGGATCTGTATCTGGACTCTTAGGCTGGTTCTGTGTATCCATATCATGCTGCAGCAGAATCCTATAACTTTGACATTGCAATACCTTTTTATTGTTCCATAGAATTTTGTGTTTCCTTGCATTTTTATGTTTTTTTAATGGAATATTAAATTGGGTTTAAAAATATTTTTATTGTGATTGCATAAGTTTAGAGAATAATTCTAGGACAATTCATGTTTTACATGTTTTACAATTCAGAGACCTGGTTGGTATTAGATGTCTTTCATGACTTCTAGTAACATTTTAATATTTTCTTTACAAGGATATTGCACACTTCTTAGTAAACATTCTTGAGTTTGATCTCTTTTGTTGCTACTGTAAAGGGAATATTTTCTTTAATTTCATCTCTTTAGTTATTGTGGGCATAGAAATATCAGAGATGATCAAATTGAATAAAAATTAAAAGATCTAGACATTTTCTGCCCATCTGGATCATTTAGGGCTTTTAGAACTTCCTTTTAATGGGGTTATGTCCTTTTACAGCACCCTTTCATATACTTACCTTCCACTTTTTTTTCTTATTTCTCTTTTTTCTCTTCTTTTCTTCTACCTTTTCTCGTCTGATCCCACCAAACTTATTCCTTTCTTCCTCTCTTTGTCCCTCTATGTCTTTTCTCACCTGCCCCTCTCCCTCCTCTGTCTTGCTTATAATTTCCTTTTTTCTATTTACTTCATTTCCTTTTTATTTACCTTCTTTCTACTTCTCTCTTTCTTCCCATTCTCTCTCTCCTCCTCCTCTTATTTATTATTTGCTTTGCTGTTTTGATTTTTTTCTCATGTATTTTTCACCCTTTTCCAATATCTCTCTCCCCTCATCTTTCTTTTTCTTTTGAGGAGGCAGTTTATGGGGGATTGAACTCAGGGGCACTCAACCACTGAGCCACATCCCCAGCCCTATTTTGTATTTTATTTAGAGACAGGGTCTCACTGAGTTGCTTAGTGACTAGCTTTTGCTAAGGCTGGCTTTGAACTCACAATCTGGGATTATAGATGTGTGCCACCATGCCCAGCTCTCTCTTTTGTTTCTAAACACTAAAATTTATTACCTGTTTTTGAAAGACAAAAGTAACAATTAATTTTAGCATTTTATATTATACAAAATGGCTCCAAATGTTAAAAGCATATGTCAAAGAAAGTATTCATTTTTTTAAAATCATCTGAATATTCTTAAAAATACATAAGCTCATATCCATTAATTATATGAATTCTTTTCTTCTTGATGGGAACATTTCCTTCTTTGAATCTGCTCATTAAATCACCATGGAAAAATACATTATAGAACAAACAAAACTAAATAATAGCTATGATCCCTTAATAAAGCTTTATATCATCTAGTGAGAATAGGTTTGCATAAATGTATACATAGGTCATGCAAAATATTATGTCTAGACTCTCAATGTGTTTTATTTTGCATTTATATACTCTATACTTTGTTCCAGGAAACATGTTGTATACACATCATCATCATCTTCACTCTATTATAATAATTTTATATTGTGCAAAAGCAATCTCAGTTTCTTCCATATCTGTGCAGCTCCTCTAGTCTTAGCCTGTCCATACTAAATGACTTCTTGAGCAGTGATGTGCTATAGATCAATCAAATCTGTATAAGAATATGAATCATATTACTACAGCACAAAATATTCCAGCAAAGTCTTTTCACTTTGTTCAGGTGAGGGCTTCTGCCTGTAGGTTTGATTTGTTGTTACTCTGTAATCAAAAAGGCAGTACACTGTATGTGTACATACATGCACACACACAAGTGAATATGTATATAATTCATAATGAACACACATATAGAATTTTATATATATGAGGTGTATGTATATAATTATGTTCATTATATTCATTCTGAGTACTTCCTATGTTTTTCACCTTTGAGGCCCAGGATTTAAGTCTCTAAACAAAGGGAGTCATCTTTGAATTGGTCTCTGAGGCATAGTTGCCAGGTCTGCTAGTAAGCAGCTCCATTCTCCCCACAGATGGAAACACTTTCAGGGTCAAACAGGTCGCTCTCCTTTGGCGATGAACAGAAGCCAAGACAGAGCCTACAGATGGTATTGCATCAAAGAGTTCAGCAATTAATTATAGTGGTCTTCAAACCCATATCACCCTGATTCTCCTGTATCTACACTGGCCATCAACTTACAATTAAAAATCATGTGTGCATTTTAGATATGGAGGTTTGACTAAATGATCTCAAAGCTTTATTCCATTTCTAAATTATTTTTTTTAAAAAAATCAGTGAATAATTGAATGCATGAAATGAGTATTGAAATAATTAACTAACAGAAACTTACCTTGCATTCTTGTTTTGGATTCTCTGACACAATTAAAGGCCATAATTTTGCATTTGTTACCAGATGGCTATTATCAGTTGCTCATTAGTATGTGCAGTCGTTGCTGAACTGAATGGGAAAGTCTACTTGTAATGCATTAATCCTTTTAAATTGTGTTTAAAGAGGTATCTGCTCACTAAGGAATCCTAGTATGAGTGTATCATCTGTTAAGTGAGAGCCACCTGCCAACCAATGCCATCAAAATATGTAAATATGGAGTTACTTTTTCTATTTATGAAAGACTACCAAGCCTGTGATCAGAGCAATTATGCTTAGTTAACCTCAGGAAGATATAGTGTTAATTCATTATTTTCCTCTTACTTAAATTCATTATTAATTTGTTTGACTGTCATATTTACATTCATGCTCTCACAGGCTTTCAATTACTAATACCCATGCAAAAATTATGATCTTGGTTATTTCTTTATTCTCTTCTCATCTTAACAAATCTCACCCCTAGCCCTTCCAGTTTTCCTTAAACCAGGATTTTTATTTCACCATGTACAAAATTCATCTACTCTTATTTCCCTGTGTAAGGGGTTTTCATGTGATCTGAAAATCATACTGAAGGCAAGGATAAGGATACGAAAGAGAAGAAGGATAATCACTGATTTATCTTAAGGAACTTACTTTCCTTTAGAAACTGGGAGGCAGAGTAAAAGAAGCCCTAAAAAAAAGGTATTATTACATCTGAATAAAATGAATTTGTGAGAATTATTTAATACCTTTGAGTAATATTCTGGTCATGTAAAACGATTCAGGTAATGCTTAATTTGAAGTTACTGAGATTAATGATATGCTACATATAAAATACCTACCATGGTATTCGAACATTCCTAAGTCATCAAGTTGTTTCTTTTCTCTTGCCCTCCTTTCACCAGCCTTTGTGGGTTTGTCATAGCTCAAATCACACGAGACTAACAACCAAAATAAGTATTGCATGTTTGCACAATGTCCCTATAGTTATGGAAGGATCTTGAAGATAGGAATAATACATCACTCTGTACTCAATACAATATGTTCTAGGTATTAAGTAAATGTTTGTTAAGTTGAATTAGTTATTTGATTCAAGAAAATAAGGTGTATTATATATGTTGTAGAAACCAGGAAGATTTTATCAGTAAACAGAAATTATTCTTTCTCTTGTGCTTAAGATTAACTAAGGAATAATCCAACTGGAACAACAGTTTGACAGTATCATCTGATTACATTGTAAAAGGGAATTGAGCCACATAACTATACAGTATATCTGTATTTCTTTGTTACTGCATGTGTAGCTATGTGCTGACCATCTCATGTGTTTCGTTACATGCTCCCAGTACTTAAGCACTTCCTTTACTGTTCCACATGCCACATTCTCCATACCTGGACTCAGCTAAAGAAAGTAGAATCTGGGTTTACCTTTAACTGTGTGATGCATTTTATATTCGACAGTGTACTATCTCTTGAGTTTTTGTTGATACACTAAATTGTGGGATTTACAAAAGCTTAAATTGTCTTTTCACATGCCTTATTCATAATACTGGTGATTGTACATTGTTTTAATACTAGTCAATTAAATATTTATATGAATAGTTTTGTTAAAAATAAAAATGCACATCTGTTATTCTGAATACTCCTTAAGTCAGCTGTTTTCCAGTTGGTCTGATTAAAATATTTTATTAAAAGTTAATACATTATAAATGAAAAATAAGAAAAATACGCTTATTTTTTAGTTAAGAAAATATTTTCTTCTTAAAATATAGACCAATAAATATTACCCTTTTAAAATTCTTCTATAATACTATTTAATTGGCTTTGTTTGGGTATGGAAAAAGTCATGTTTTTACGGCTGAGATTATTTTAAATAAATAAAAAATACTTAACATTTAAATTTTTTTCCCCAATATCCAACAATGAAGGAGACAGATACTGTCATCATTTTGGTGAGTTCTTTCAGATCCTTTAGTGACCCTTACCATCTGACTCCAATGACCATTTTCTGTGAGGGAGGGAAAGACCACACCAGCAAGTCTATTGTTCAAGAAGCTGATTATACAGCCACTCACTCTTTTGTAGACACTGTTGCCTTTTCTGAGTGATTTTTCTAGGATTCCTCACACCCCTTTAACTCAGGCACCTGAAGAAAGCATTTCTCAATGTACTTCTTCAATCCTTTTGGGTCCTTGGATTTCTACCTTGACTACTTTTCTTTCCTTCCTGGCCATCTTCCTTTGAGAATGCAGAAGAGGCTAAGTGGTGGCTGATGGTAGTGGAGTCAGTTTTGAGTGATTTCTTCCCAATTATTGGCAGTTTTGTTTGGGACTGGTTGGTTTCTGGTTCATTGCTGTACAGTAAAAATTATAAGGGACCAAAGAAAAAACCTCCTCAACATACTGTGACAGTGTGATTCTAACAAACATTATAAGATGAAAATGTGATTTATTTATTTTTCTTTCCCCTATGAAATATGGTTGGTTAGGATTTTTTTATACTTCTTATTCATAACAAAGGTCTTGGTTATTATTATCAAAATTTGTTTATTCTTTGATTTTCACTTTTAAAATAAATGCAATAAAGACATGCATTTACTCATTTTAATTACCATATTCATATTAAATTTTAGATTTAATTCTCTCTTCGGTTTTTTCCAAAACTTTTCCCAGTATGGAACTCTTCATTAAAGAAATTCTTTCATTATTATTCTCTGGCTATTTCTCCCTCTTTCATTAAAATTTATTGTCAAGGGGCTGGAGTTGTAACTCAGCGGTAGAGTGCTTGCCTTGTATGTTTCAGGCACTGGATTCCATTCCCAGCACCACATATAAATAAGCTAAAATAAAGGTCCATCAGCAACTTAAAAAATATTTTTAAAAATTAATGTCAAACTGCTGAGAGTCCCTTCTTTAACAAAAGAAAGGCCTCCTAATTTTTTATATTGCTTTCCTCCAAAAAATGGCACGAGAGTTATTATTGCATCCTATCCCATGGCCTCCTCCAGAGATTTACTGAATATCTCAAGATCTGGTACGTAGGAAGAAGAAAGCCCGTGATAGTCCTTATGGTTTGTGCATTATTTAATAACTTAATCACTATTTTTTTACTCATCCAAAACTTAATTCCTTAGTATTGCCTATTTACCAAACATAATTAATATCTTCTTTGCTGACAAGGAACATATAGTAGAGCAGCAATAAAACAAATTAAACTCCCAAATCCTTGCTGTTATTTAAGATTTCAAATTTATTGTCTGAATTGGTATCCAATTGGATATAGTCCTAAATTGTATAATATAACCCTCTTTCAATAGAATAATAACTTAGTTGTTATTTCCATTGCTGTTTCCAAAAAAATATTCAGGAAGAGAGGAAAAAACACAATGGGGATTTTAAATTATTTCATTAGTTTTTATGTCTTTTTATTTCTTTATGCAAAGATTTTTTTTAACAAACCTTTTTTGAGAATATTCAAAAGTTGCATTGTGTAAAAATGCAAAAACAACAAAAGCAAATAACTATCCACACAGGTGCTAGTCCTACTTGAACTCAATTTTAATACCATCTGGGAAAATGAGGTCAGGGACCAAAAAAAAGTCTTTTTCTTTTTCCTTTCTGAACAGCATGTGGGAGGATTTAGGTCAATATGTAAATGCTGTGTACGTGAAGAGGAAGCACTATCAGCTGATTCAGAATGCCAAGCCATGTTGGAGACAGTGAGGAAATTGTTATACAGGGTAAGTCTGTTGCATGAAAAAGGGAAGATCTGATGATGTCAGATGTTACTTATTCTTTCCACATAACTTGATAGCAGTTATTTTGTCAAGAATATCAATCACTTTTCCAGTTAGAAATTTACTTCAAGATTTTCCCCTTTATTTTGTCAACATATGCTAAATTGGACCCCAAATTGATTCTGTCTCCAAATTCTGTCTTGTTTCATCTGGTGGTATTGTCCATAATTGATTAGAGGTGTGTAATTCTGAGCAGCACAAGTCAAAATATCAAAACTAGAAATCTGTGCCTGTTATTATTAATTTTTCTCCTAGTATATTGAAGAATAATAGCAGAAAGTGATATTTGCCCTGTTTGGTATATACTGCTAAAAAAGTAAATGTGCCTCCCTTGGATAATCCTCTTGGTTACTGGCCCCCTATAGCATGAAGGGAAGCATATACGTAGGAATTTTTACATCTGACACAGTCTTGAAGCAAACTCTTATATAAGTAGAGAAAAATTAATGACTACATATAGCTTATATGTAGACTGTGCTCCATGTGCATTGCTTAGTGAAGAATACTGGAAGGAGTCATCAAGCTCTCTTGGTAGATAAAGTAATTGTCTTGATGATCCAGTAGTTTCCAGAAACTGCTACTATGCTGACTTCTATTGTTCTCAGTATCAAATAAGCATACCTTATGTTTGTATTGTAAGTAGTTCCTAAAATAAAGATAAACTGACATGTCTCCACTCTCCAGCTCTCCTTGATTTCTCCGTGCTTGAAGTCTTCTTTCTTTCTGTTTTTATTGTCCATACTCAAAAATCTTGGTATCATAGTATTAATATTTTCACACTTTCTTCCCTCTGGACTAAAATCTACTTCAAAAAAGAGAGTGCAGCCTATATTACTTTTTGCAACATCAGATCTAGCACATTAACTCAGTTAATATTCAATAAATGAAAGAAATGAATGCTACTTTCATGGATACCTTCAAATTAATTGCTTTCATGAACGCATGTATGCATAGCACAGAGAATATGACTCTGTAGAAAGCTAATAAGCTTTTAACAATGGCTAACTGGTGTCTGTGAATTTAACCTGGTACAATATTATTTCTGCTATGATTTACTGTTATAAATATTACTCTTCCTCATGACTCTAGCATAACAATAAGTGTTTTTAAAGTCATTAAAATTATATAATATAATCATAAAACAACTTGTTCTATGTAATGCAGTGCATTGGCAACTGGTAGTGTCTCTCTATTCCTTTTGGCTTTAAAAATCAGAACTAGCAACTACCTGAGACCATACTTACAAAATATCTGTCAATGAACTATAGAATCAACTCTTTTTAATGTACTCTATTGTGACTCTGCATACACATTTTTCTTTTGCTTTTTTTCCCCAGTATTGATTTTTAGATATTATTTTAATGATCTCATTGCATTTACTTCTTTGTCTTTAATTTACTTGGGCCAAAACACAATTTTCTCTAATATCAAAGAGTATATTAGGAGATTTCAGCTGTCTTTATCCCATGTTTGGGCCACCATTATTTATTAGCACTCGATAAAGTTCATGTTCCACTCTTATTCTAAGAAGTATTTGACTGATATTTACCCCAAATAACATGCTGGCCAAACAAGGTGTTTATGTTTATCAGCATGTATTTTCTCCTCACAAATAATATGAGACTTAAAATTCTAGTTTGCTTCTGTATCACCAGCTGGAAACATTATTCCAGACACTAAATCCTTTGACTCTATTATGTTCTACATAGAAAGGTTTGATATCTGAAAGGAAATTATTTAACTAAATTCTATAATAAGCCAGTTGCAATGGTGGTGTAAGTCCTAAGGAAGTTACTCATTTGAGACCTGCAATTATCATACTGATAATATCTCTTGAATTTTTTAAAATATTACCAGTAAAACGAAATTGCCTGATTTTCCTAGCTTACTATATTCCCAGAATATTTCTGAGTGTTTTGTTCTTGCTAATTAAATAGACCCTTTCAAAATTCTTATGAAAGAGTTGATGCAATTATCCATATTTTAAAGGAGAAATTAAGCATCAAGTGATTAATTTCCTAATCCAAGTCCATAAATCTAGAGAGTCATAACAGAATTGGGACCCATTAACTCTTCTTCTCTAGAGTGCTCAGGGTCCACCTGTGGTATTATTCTTGGAAGCTGAGCAGTTCACCTGCTCACCTGCACACATGCACGCTTGTGTATGAAAGTCTAAAGTGGTTTAAACCATTCTATTCTATTGCCTCTCAGGCAAAATTGTAAGTGTATATTTTTGTAGGAAAAAAATTAACACATATCTATGTATATGTAACTATATAAACACATTGATTTAATTATACCAAATTATAGTAACACTTTAAAATCCTCAATATTAACTCTATTTTAAAAAGCAATTAGTTCAATAACACTTATTATAATTATATTCAGGCTAATTTTGAAGGGAGCAAGGGAATTTTTGAGGTCTATGAGAAGTGGGTAACCTTTCAATGATTATGACCACAGACCATGAAAATGTGATAAAAGCTAGACATGATTGGGCTAAAATAGAATCATCTTTTCCAAATGGTTCTCTCTAATCACTTTAAAATAGAATATGCATGTAGGACCAAGCCTTCTGGATAATAGCTTTCAGGCTTTCACAGCCAGATGAAGGGCCAGGTGCTGGTTTGGGCATTTCCACAGTCTGGCTACGCTAGGATCTGATACTAACGTGCTGAGTGACACTTTGCAGCCCTCTCAGAGCAACATGAAATGCTCCTGCTGCCACTGAGCATCTTATAAAATTGACTTCAAAGAAACCTTAAATAAGCATCCACGTGCGACATGTGATACTCTTAAAACACATACTTCAAAATGATTTGAGCTAGTGATCTGTGATTGGAAAATTTATTTCCAGTAAAACAGTCTTTAAAATCTTCTTTCTTTTTACTTAACCTGCAATATATTTAATTCGCTTTCCACCTGTAAGAAATTGTGAAGAAAAAAGAGACCATTATTATTCTTATATTAATTCTACCAAGACAAAGGAATCAAAGAATAATTTCATACATTGAAATGTCTTTAAAAGTGTACTTATCATTTTTTTAGTACTCAGTATAATGAATAGTAAGTAGATTTTCATCTAAACCTTTCTCCCATAAAGAGAGAGTGAGTTGTGGGTGTGGGTGTGGTTCATTGCTGTAATCTTAGCAGTTAGAACAGTCCTGTAACACTCTGCAGGTCCTCAATGAGCATCTGATAAGTTCATTCCTTTCTAAAAACTTAGAAATATACTGTGAAGTTCCCCAAATCCTTAAATATCCTTAGAAAATGCAGTTTTAAAGCCTGAACACATTTTTAGTTGATGATACATAATTTTTGATAGAATCTCATGTTTTTAGACCTTTAGTTTGTTTTGTGTTTTGCCCTAATATGAATTTTATGATAGTGAACATTCTTGTTTGATTATATAATTCTCTCTTTAATGTCCTTAAAATAAATCTGACAAAGTGACATTGTTGACTCAAAACTGCATAGCAATTGTAATATGCTGACTATTGGATCCAGAGATGCATTACCACTTTAAACACCCACCAACAACATGTAACTATCTCATTTCCAAACATCCTCACTAACACTTAGTACTAAGATTTAAAAAAAAAAGTTTTATAATTTTATAACTAGTAACTTTTCATAGATTTTTGAGCAAGTACCTCAATATTGTTGTTGAGTTTTAAAATGCCAGTGGGTTGTTAAGGAGAACAGATTAGTTACTTGGGCGTATACTGGGAGGTCTCAAATTTCTATTTATGGTTTTCCTAACAGGCCTGGCTATCCTGAACATAAGGCCCATGTTATGTAGAATATGCCATGAGTGTAAAAAAAAAAAAAAAAAAAAAAAAAAACCCAAACAAACAAACAAAAAAAAAAACAAGCTACTAAAAAAATGTCTTGTCAGTTCAGGGGAGAGATTTGGAGATGCAAATAATCATTATCACTTCACTTACAGGAATATTTTCAGTTTCCTAAAGGAAGACATTATACATACAATTTTAGATAATTAACTTGGTTTGCAAGTACTTGAAATGTTGCCAATTTCCTTAAAAGAAAAAAAATAACACTTAAATGTACGAACTTGGTTAACAAGTATACTTTTTTCTTTTCTTTCTTTCCTTTGCCCACAATTGTTTCCTTCTCCTCCTCCTCCTCCTCCTCCTCCTCCTCCTCCTCCTCCTCCTCCTCCTCCTTCTCCTTTTTCTCTCCTTTTCTTCTCCTTCTACTTTCTTCCCACCAGGGATTTAACTCAGGAGCACTTAACCACTGAGCCACATCCCCAACCCATTTTATTTTTTATTTTTTATTTTGAGAGAGGCTCTTGCTAAATGCTCAGCGCCTTGCTAAGTTGTTAAGTCTGACTTTGAACTGGAGATTCTCCTGCCCCAGCCTTTCAAGTCACAATTGTTGCTTTATAACTAAATGCTTTGAGAAATATTTTATCTGGCAAGATTCTCATGTTTGAAAATAAGTAAATATTTTGTTGCCTTACTGCAAGCAATACAATTTAATTTGTGGCCTTGTCTGGCATTTTGTGGCCTTTTGGCTGGCCCTTCCCTGTGGTGGAGAAATTTTCCTCTTCATCAGTCTCACCAAAAGGCAGAGTTCTGCGACCACTGTAGAAGTCCATAGGCCTTATTTTTTGTATGTGTTGATAAGACCAAGGATCAGCCTGTAGTAGGAATCCAGTCCTGACCTTTCTCCCCAGGACCCGACTCTCAGGTAGGTAAGAGTCACAGCCAGGAATTCCAAAAGTCTATAGCAATGGTGTCAGCAGGAGTGTCACATATCCTGTGGTGGCAGTGGAAATGACCTTACCATATTGTGACTGTGCACCAACCATGGTGTGGCTCTGCCTGCCTTGCTCTGCAGGCCAGAAAACCCAAGCCTGTTTCTCCTAGAAATTCCCAGGCCATTCTTTGCACTGCATTGCCTTCCAGTAATTTCCTTTTCAACTTTAGCCTGAATCAGTTTCTGTTGCAGTTGCTAATAACCCTGACTGACACAGAATTGAAAACCTAAAATTAAAATAATTAATTACTGCAAATATAATAGATGATGGAAGGTGTGTGTCTCTGATGAGCACCTTCATTTACAACAAGGTTAATTGCCCAAAAAGAGCAGTGGTAAGTAGGGTAGTGAAAATAGGGTATCATGCTAAAAAGATTAATTACAATGATAGTTGGAGGTCATAGCTAAAATGACTAAGGATCCATAGTTTGAATAGCAGAGGTCATTTTGAAGCCTCAGCAGGCATTCTGCTCACATTTATGGGTTCATGTTTGGGAAACTTGAGCTGGGAGCTATCACATCAACTTTTCTCTACAAAATATTTTACCATGTTACTCATGTCATCAAGAGTTTACCACTATGTGGCAAAGTCACAATCTCTTAAACCAAGATTTATACTGATAATACATTCCTGTTAGTATATCAAAACTTTATTCTATAATGTTTACTATTTTTTCCTTTATCAGAACTATAAATTTTAGGATTGGGGTGTAGCTCAGTGGTAGAGTGCTTGCCTAGTAAACTAGAGCAAGTACAAGGCCCTGGGTTCCATCCCCAGCACTGCAAAACAAACAACAACAACAAACAATAATAAATGTGTGTATACAAACTTTAGCAATTTATCTGTTTTTTCCCTTCTTTCTTTCTTCCTTTTTTTTTTTGTTTGCTTTATTTCATATAGGTATGTTTCGTTGCAGTCTTAGTGTGAAATTTGCACTGTCACTCCTTACAGAGAAATAATCGCTCTTCATATCAGTCATTTTGGTGAGATGACATTGATCTCTAAATATTTCTCCAGTCTGGAGGATAAATTAACATGGACTCATCCTATATCAGGGCTTCTGAGGGCGGGGGCCGGGGGGGGGGGTTCATCAAAGGGAAAGATTTCCCAAGAGATTCTTATGCATCCTGTGAGAAAAGCTGCATTGCAAGGGAACTGCTATTTCTAGAAGCCTCCCAGAAGATAAGAGAAGTTCCCTCTGGCTTTTTGACTGATAAAGTCCTCAGTCTGTCACAGCATTCACTTATCACTGCAGGAAAGAAATGCTTACCCATAGCCAATAAGCAATTATTAAAACAAATCTTATGTGTCTCTTACAAACTAACACATACCTTTTTTTTTTTTCTGTTGCAATTTACTATTTTTTTTTTTTGTACCAGGGATTGAACTCAGGCACTTGACCAGTAAGCCACATCTCCAGCCCTATTTTGTATTTTATTTAGAGATAGAGTCTCACTGAGTTGCTCGGTGCCTCACTTTTGCTGAAGCTAGCTTTGAACTCACCATCCTCCAGGCCTCCCGAACCACTGGGATTACAGGCGTGTGCCACCACACCCAGCTGCGATTTACTATTTTTGAAACAGAAGATTTCTAGCAGTGTATGTCCTCCTTTTTTTTTTTTTTGGTTATCTATTTTTAATATATTAATAAAAGTTCATATTATTTGCTTAAATACTATGCCAAGAATTTCACATATATTAACATTGAATTCTTGAAAAATATATGTGGTATACAATATTGTAATAACTTAAAGATAATAGAAGAAAGTTGAAAATAAGGACACTGTTCACAGGTTAAACATCTGTGCCTTTTAAGTATTATATTGCTTTCTTCAAAGTAATCAATAAAGTTAAGTCAAATATTTTAGGAGGCTATAAGAAAAAGCACAACTATACATTGATGGAGGTCAGATATATACCATGAGACACATCTTATATGAATGAACATTAGCATTATGTCCATAATTGGCAACTCTCTTACATACCACTATCATATTCAAAAGATTCCATTATCTGCTGAAAGTAGTTTAGTCTCTTAAATCTTATATCTAGTGCTATCCATGTTTGATTTCAACCTACTTTATTTACCTATCATTATTCCAATATATACCCTATGGCACAGTCAAAATAGACTCCTTCCTCTTTCTCACAAGGGTTTCTGTAACTTGGATTAGATGATATTGCCATATTTAATTTTTCCTTTAATGATAACCTATTATAAAATGTACAATGAAATCTTTCACTATCTTCCCAAATGGAGCTGATCTCCCTGAAACTCCATGGTATTAAGTGTGTGTATATGTGTGTGTGTGTGTGCACATGTGTGTGTATGTGTGAATGCCTTCCTCATGATCAGAACCCACCTTAGGTATTTATGCATTTTCTTATTTCTCAAACTAAGTTTCAGACTCCTTCATTAATCTCTTGCATATTCTCTAGGGGTGACATTTTTCACTGAACAATTAAAATTTGCACTACGTTGTTTTGGACCTGTAGTTTCTCTGGATACTCCAAAGATAATAGTAGGTATCTGTATGTATGCATGTTTTGATGGCGCAAGCAAGTATAAATTCAATTCCTCAACTTTAGGAGTATTTTTACTCACTCAAGGCATAAAAATAGGCCCCTTTTAGCATGTGCCTTTAGACAACACAGCCCACATCACTCAACTCCATGGATATCCCTTGGATTAGTCACACATCACTTGGATACCTTGCAGATCTAGTGGCAGTGAAGTCTGTCTTCTCGAGGACAGACCAGGCAAACAAGTTTTCTTAAAACCTAGATGTAAGTTAAAGGCCTTTTGGAAAAGCAACTCAAAGCTTCTGTGTAACTGGAGCATGATTTAGAAGAGAAAGGGCCTCTGGCTGGCTCTGTCTTCTTGGATATGGATTTTCCACAAAGCTTAGGAGGATAAACTTGTTAGTCACAGGTAATACAATAGAAGATCATTGAGTATTGAAAAAAAGAAAAAACAACTTTTATGTCTTATTTTTCTGCTTCAAAGTTGCACTTAAATTAGACTGTTATTACTGGTCATTTCCATTGTGCATCTCCATGGATAAATTTTATGAATCAGTTTATATAAAATTTATTTTAAAATGTTTCTGTATTCTGCCTCCTTGGTAATTGTATTGTAATAAGATACAACTTCATATATTCTAGCTAGGTCTTTCAAACTGAAAATCTATCATCAGCCTTTGTGACCTTTGCCAAATTGTACAACAGAACTGGCATCAGTTTCTCCATCCAAATAGTTAAGCATTTCCTCTTACTATAAATACTAGTATTAGAAGGAAATGGGTGAGCTTCTACAAAACTCACATAAAACATTCAGTACCATGTAGAAGCTGATGGTTCTATTAAGAGTTCTTTAAAGTAAATCTTAAGTTAGAAATGAAATATAGGATCAATTTAAATCGTAGAAATAGTCCCATTTATGTTTGTGAGAGTGCTCTTGTTAAAATGAGGGAATATTTTCTTTGTGGAATGAGCCTCTCTCAGTGAAACCCTAGTCATTAGCATGTAAATAACCAAAGATTCCTATATGGATGGGGTCATAATTTTGAATACATATGTTTCATACAACCGTCTCTGTACTTAATATTTCATACATTCTTCTCCTAGCTTAATGCACTGATAAACATAACACTTTCTTTCCTTGTAAATGGCTAAAATTCATTCATAAAGTCAAACTTCATTTATCTCCTTGGACGACGAATATTGAAGTACCTAACATTCTTTAAGATTGATCCAGGAAAAGTCATTTATTTATCTCTTTTTCTGTATTAGCTACCTATTTGTAAAAGAGGATAAATGACAATCATTCTTTATCCAAATTAAAAAACTAGGCACCATGGCACACACCTATAATCCTAGTGGCTTGGGAGGCTGAGGCAGGAGGATCATGAGTTCAAAGCCAGCCCCAGCAATGATGAGGTGCTAGGGAATTCAGTGAGACCCTGTCTCTAAATAAAATACAAAATAGGCCTGGGGATGTGGCTCAGTGGTCAAGTGCCCCTGAGTTCAATCCCTGGTACCCCTTTCAAAAAAAGACAGTCCTGGCAAATGACAATTTTTGAAAAAAAAGAATAGATTTATTAATTTATTTATATTTACCGTGGTTCCTTTAGTTTCTTAATAATTTGAGACATTCTTCTGTTTCAAATTAGATGTTTTATAACATCTCTTTAAGTTCTACAATGTCCCTTTAGGGACTGTTACAGTGTTACAATCCCAGCAGTAATATATACATGCTTGTGACATACATGATCCTTTCCAACCCAACAAAGTTTCTTTCACATTATACTTTTGTTTAGATATTACAGTGAACATGCACCAACATAAAGGCAGCTTTAGGCCTTGACATTAAACACAGTATGTCCTGGGGAGATCTTTTTACTTATGCAGAAAGCTCCTCTGGTTTCCTCAAAAAAAAAAAAATTCTCTTCAAAGAAAGAGAATTTCATTCACTTCTTTCATTCTGACAATTATTTGTAAGCTTCTCCACTTTCTCTTCTCACCTTCCCTTTAAAAATGGGTGTGGTTTTCTCTCTGTATAGTCAAGATGAGATCAAGAAACCATAATTACATGGTTGCAATGACATGCTGCATCATGGGTTCACTGTTCAGTTGTTCGTTGCTTTACTTTGGGCTGCAAAGCTTAAGAGAATTTTCTACTTCAGGCAAATGTGTCTGTACCACTTTCCTATGGGCTCCACTAGCTACTCTCTGGTGATAACCAAAGCCACTGCTTTCTCTGGTTCAGATCAGGGCTGGCAATTGCATAAAAGAAGAAAATGTCTATTCCTAAAACAGTAAAGTTCACCCAATTTTACTGTTTTCCTTTTAAGTAATAAGGCTTCTTTTATTTCAAGTTTTTAAAGACACTTTATTAGTTCAACACATAAAACATACAAAGGCATGAATCATGAAGAAATAGAAAGCCTGAACAGACCAATAAAGAGCAAAAAGATTAAATCAGTAATAAAAGAATTCATAAAAGAAAAAAAAAAGCCAAAGACCAGATGGCTCGCTGCTGACTTATACCAAACAAATAAAGAAGACCTGATACCAACTCTTTTTAGGTTTTTCCAAAAATTGAAGAGAAGGAAATTCATTCAGACTTACTTTGTGAGGCCAGAATTATCATGATGCCAAAACCAGACAAGGGCACAGTAGAAAAGGAAGCTAATGGTCAGTATCCCTGATGAACATAGATGAAAATAATCTCAAAAAATTACTTGTCATGGGCTGCAGGTTTAGCTCAGTGTTAGTGTGTGTGTTTAGCATGAGCAAGGTCCCAGCTTCAATCCTCAATACTGGAAAAAAAAAGTACTGTCAAATCAAAACCAACAGATTATTCACCATGATCCTATGGGATTCAGGATCCTAGATCATTCAACATATGCAAATTAATAAATGTGACATACCACATCAATAGAAAGAAGGACAAAAACATACGATTATCTCAATAGATTCAGAAAAGGCATTTGATAAAAGTAAATTAATCTTTCTTTCCTCCTTTTTCTTTCCACTTTCTTTTATTTTCTCTCTCTTCCTTTCTCCTTCCTTCTCTCTCTCCCTCTCTGTCTCTATCCTCCCACCTCCCTCCCTCCTTTCCTGTCTTCTTTCTTGCTGGAGACTGAACCCAGGGCCTTGTATATGCCTAAGCATGTGCTCTACCACTGACCTACACCTCCAGCTCCAATGTCTCTTTATGTTGAAAAGTCTGAACAAATATAGAAGAAACACACCTCAATATTATAAAGCCACATATGACGAGTCCACATCATGCTGTGAGGAAAAAATGACAACTTTCTATGATCTGGAACAAGATACCCACTTTCATCACTGTTACCTAATACAGTACTGGAAGTTATGGCCAGAAGAATCAGGCAAGAGAAAGAAATAAAAGATATCCAGATTTGAAAGAAGAAAGCCAAATTATCTGTGTTTGCAGATGACATGATCTTACGTATAGAAAACCCTAAAAATTCCACCAAAACCTACTAGGATGGCTAAACAAATTCAGCAAACTTGTAGGATACAAAATCAACATACAAAAACTAGCAGTGTCCTATACACAAGTAGAAAATTATTTGATAACAGAATAAAAGAAGTTACATTTACAATAGCTATGAAAAATACCTAAGAATGAACTTATCAAAGAAGTGAATGATGTCTACACTAAAAACTATAAAACATTGATGAAAGAACTTGAAGAGAACACATAAGAAATGAAAAGACATCCTGTGTTTCTGAATTGGAAGAGTCAATATTGGTAAGCATCCACACTACCTGAAGTGATCAACAGAGTCAATGTCATCCCTTTCAAAATACAATGACACATCACAGAGCTAGAAAAGCCATCCTAACCTTTATATGGAAGCAAAACCAAACCCAAAGAGCCAAAGAAATCTTGAGCAAAATGAGAAAAACAGAAGACAATATTACAAAGCCGTAGCAGTCAAAACAGCATGGTACTGCCATAGAAAAAGACACACAGACCAATGGAGCAGAGTAGAGAGCTTGGAAGTAAACTCATGCATCTACAATGTTATGGTTTAGATATGAGGTTTCCCTTCAAAGCTCTGTATTAATTCGGGAATATTCAGAGGTAACATGATTAAATTATGAAAGATGTCAGCTAGTGAGCCTATTCTAGTTTGTGTGGACTTAGCTAGATGCTAACTGTAGACAAGTGAGGCTTGGTTGGAGGAGTTAGGTCACTAGGAGCATGCCCTGGAAAGGTGCATCTCCTCTGAAATCACTCCCCTTCTGCTGTCTGTCTCTCATGACAGAGCTTCAGTGCCAGGCTCTTCTGCCACAACGTTTTGCTCACCGTGAGCCCAGGACAATGGAGTCAGTCTGCCATGGACTAAAAACTTCTGAAACCATGAGCCAAAATAAACTTTTTCTCCTCCAAGTTGTCCTTTTTCAGGTATTCTGGTCACAGAGATTGATTTTAAAAAAAAAGAAAGAAAAAAAGAGAAAGAAAGAAAGGAAGGAAAAAAATAACAGTAAACAAATCTTTGACAAAGTTGTTAAGAATATGCAAAAAGGAGAAAGGATTGCCTCTTCAATAAATGGTGCTAGGGAAACTGAGATCAATATGCAGAAGATAAATTATACCTCTATCTCTCACTAGTTATAAAAATCAACTAAAATGGATTAAAGATTTAAATATTATAAGGCCTGAAATTATAAAACTATCTGACATCAGGACATTGGAATATGCAAGAAGTTTTTTGGAAAAGACTCTAAAAGCACAGGGTGTAAAAACAAAATTAGACAAATAGGATTAAATGAAACTAAAATTTTCTGCACAGCAAAGGAAACAAACAACAGAGTGAAGAGACAAACAACAGAATGGGAGAGAATATATGCAGTGTGTATTTCTGAAAGGAGATGATACCCAGAATATATGAGGAGCTCTAAACCTTAATAACAAAAGAACAAATAATCAAATTTCTCAAAAGAAGATACACAAATGATCAAAACATATATGTAAAACCAAAGGCTAATATCATTCATCATCAAGGAAAAGTAACTCAACCCACAGTCAAATATCGCATCACCCTAGTAAAAAATGACTCTTATCAAAATGACAAAAGATAGCGAGTGTCAGTGAAAATTTGAAAAGAGAAGATTTTTTTTTTCCTGTGCTGGGGATGGAACCCAGGGCCTTGCACATTCGAGGCAAGAACTCTCCAAACTGAGCTATATCCCCAGTCCCCAAAAGAGAAGACTTGAACATTGTTGATGAATAGTAAAGATTTCTGAAAAATTTTAGTATATGATTTGGCAATCCCACTACTGGACATAGAGTTATGTTAATCAGCTTTTTGTCACTGTGACCAAAAAATCTGACAAGAACAACTCAGAGGATGAAGTTTATTTTGGCTCATGGTTTTAGAGGTTCAGTCCTTGGTCAGCTGACTCTATTTCTCTGGGTCTGAGGTGAGGCAGTGGTAGAAGATAGCTGCTCAGCTAATAGCAACCAACAAGTTGACCACATAGAAATTGAGAGTAGAATAGTAGTGACCAGAGGCTAGGAAGAGTATCGGGAAGGGAGGAACTAATGGGTACAATGTCACAGTTAAGAAAAGATGGTGTGCTATTTGCACAATAGGGTGACTATAGATGATGTACTATATATTTTAAAAATCTAGAAGGAAGGATTTTGAGTGTTTTCACCATAAAGAAATGATATATATTTAAGACAGACATACTTCCCTAAGTTGAGATTACATACTTGTATACATATATTGAAACATACCATAGCACCTCATAAATATGTGCAATTTTATGTGTTAATATAAAAATTAACTAAACACGTGCACACACACACACACACACACACACACACACAGACACAGATTCCAAACAGAGTGCTAGTTTCTCCCAAAGGAGTTAATGCATAAGGCAAACCTATATTAACCTGATGTTGAGATTCCCCTAATATACAAGAGGTGTCATGAGAGAAAAGGATCTTTAATAGCAGACTCTGGCATTTTGATTTAAAGACATTCATGGTTGATCTATCACATATCATCATCTGGCATTTCAAAGCTTAGAAAAGAGGATGATTGAGGATGATCACCTTCACTGGACATGGGGAATTCAATTACAAGAAAAGGGTTTCAGAGCAATTCCCAGATTTTGAAACTATCAAAGATATTGTTTTCATGATTTTTGTTGTTAAAAGTTATCAAACAAAAAAATATTAAATTTTGGCCTTAAAATGTGAAATCTTGGCATCTTGGATATCTGTTACTTTGAGAAATAAGCCCCAAGCCAACCCCCCTGAAACCTTTTTTGGGTAATGGGTATAATCCAGTGAGCACTTCCTTTAATGCTGGGAAAATTGAACTGTGCCTATGATTCTTCCTCCTTGTTGGTCTTGGCCTGGGGCTTGGGGTGCCTCACCTGAACAATGGGGAAGTCACTGGCCAGCCTGGAGTTGATTTAAAGGGTTTCTTCTTACCAAGTCTTTTGGTTTGGAGTCAGACTTAGTGCAGGAGTATGGTTCCTTATCAACAAAAATCTTCTTTGTTTTCGAAATATCTTGATTAGGTCAGCAGTTTTTTTAAAAAAATTGGACATATTTGAGTGTATCTTTTAGTGATTTAAACATTTTTGTAAACAGATACTTACAGCTTCAAGGAGACAACACCCTGGGAAAGTCAGCAAAGTTTCTAATCAAAATGAGAGTTGGAACAAACCCTAAAGATTTTTCTTACCCCTTATAAGTCTGATAATGTTTGGCCTTTGTTGATAATTGTTTAAACAGAATGTTGGAAGAATAAAGAAGTGCTATCAACTCCATGGCTTTTTCAATAAGTCAAGAATTTGATATTCTTAGTAGAAATCCCTACTAAATTAAAATTCCTGTGTTCCATTACCTTTTCCCTTCAAGGAATCACTAGCACAGAACTGGGTTTAGGGTTTAGTTCTCTCTTAGTACAGTCCTTCTTTTTGACAAATTATTTCCCCATGGTTAGGACTAGAATAGAACTGCTCCCACAGTTTTAAAAGATAAACATCATTCCTTGGATATTATGGATGTACTAATGACAATTCCTGAATATCTGGGAATAGCTGGAGGAAACAATAGCTGTATAATTAAATACAAGATTTTTGCTTTATTTATTCCTTCAGTCAAGTTTTTTTAGATTCTAATAACAGGTGCCATAACAGATTTTGGACCATTAGCAGGGAGAGTCCCAAGTCCCAAAGTGCTATACTGCCCTCTAGTGGAAGAATGAAAACAAACTAAAAGATATTCTGTAAAAGGACACATACCTGTTACTTAGAAGTTTATTTGGTATACTCTATGCTTTGAAAGAAAGCAAAATTTCATCTTAAGTAAAAATAGACAAGATAAGCACAAGTCAGCTAATATCCAATACTCTCGCTTCTTTATAACGATTGTGTTTGTACATTACAAATTTCAATTGCAGGCTAACTCTGTCTTCTAATCTGTACAATTAATGTGCCTAGCCCTAGATACGGTACAGTGAATATTAGAGTCAATGTATGTAAAACAAATGGTTTTAGCCAAAAACTACCTCCTTTTTCTTTTCAAATAGGGATATTTGAAAAGTACAGAGGTTTTTTTTTGCCCTTCCTTTCGGTCACCATGAAGACCCATCAGAGAATAATCTCCCCTCTTTATTTTATTCTTGGTCCATTCTCCTCCTCTCCTCCCTGTATTGTCGATCTCTTCTGCCTCTGTTTTCTCTCTATCAGAATTTAAATTTTCTCAACTCTCTAAATCTTCAAATATTTAAAAATAAATAATTTACTATCAAAATAACAGCAGCAAAGAAGACAGGGATCAGTCCCAACCTTCAATTTCTAGGCCCAAGCTCTTTTCCGCACATCCCCCAAACCCCACCTTCCCTTTAGTCAACAAAGAACACAACTTATTATACCTACCATTTCCTGGCTTGCCTGCAGTATAGTTCGTAGGTAAGTGATAAACCAAAGGAGACAGGCACTTCTCCATTCCCTTGATTCACATGGATTTGATGACCCACTTTGGTCTAGATCTTGACCAGCCTGTACAGAAATAGTGTACCCTCCTGCCCCTGACATTCACCATTGGCTTTTGATTAGGCAATCAATGGATACATTTTAAAATTGATCTTACCTAATCACTGAGCAATATTTAAAATTCTTAATCATTTCCTCACTATCTAGATATATTTCTTCTATTTCAATTCAATTGGTTACATGTACAAAGGGAAAGTAACTATGAAACTTGAGAAGTGCACATTCTTATCCATAGAGAGGATTTTCGACTTTTAATTTGAAGCAATTAAACTAATTGAGAAATGTGTATACCAGTAAATAGTTTAGATTATTTGAATTGCCCTAAAATAGTAATTACCTCTATGTTCTTTTAATCTTTTAAACCATATTTCTAGTCTTTGGAAACTAGGTGGCAGATCACCTTTAAAAATATGCATTTTATTTTGAGATAATTGCAGGTTCATCCGCCACTGTAGAAAATAACACAGAAAGATCTCATGTGTGCTTTATGTAGCTTCCCCAATGGTAATACCTTATAAAACTATAGTACAATATCACAACTAGGATGTTAACATTGATAAGAATCTTCTGATCTCATTCAGATCTTCCCAGTATTGCTCACACTGTGTATGGGTTTGAA
The DNA here is from genome assembly GCF_052094955.1 of Ictidomys tridecemlineatus. Lineage (NCBI taxonomy): Eukaryota > Metazoa > Chordata > Mammalia > Rodentia > Sciuridae > Ictidomys > Ictidomys tridecemlineatus. The sequence continues at coordinate 160,098,694 of NC_135478.1, read as the reverse complement.
GTTTCATGCAGTTTTATCATATGTGTAAATTCATGTATCCATCACCATGGTTCAAATGCCAAATAGTTTCACCATCTCAAGGACCCTTCTTGTTGCCCACCACAGCTTCACTCATCTTGCTTTCCCCCAAACCTCTCCTACCTCCAACCCCTGACCACCACTAGTTTGTTGGTTATCCTAGTCTGTAATTTTGTCATCTCAAAATGTTACATAAATCAAATCATACAGTATATAACTTTTGATCAGCTTTTCCCCCTAACTCAGCACAATTTTCTGGAGATACATGCTTGGTATTTTATTTTGCATACAATCAGTTTGTTTGTTTATGTCTAAGTTGTATTCCTTTGTATGGAAGTTCCACTTTGCCTGCCCACTTCCCTATTGAGATGCTTCAGGTCAGGACTGTCATGAGTGGTGCTGCTTCGGACATTCACACATGGGTGTTTAAATGCACATACTTTTACAGTATTGTAGGATAAATATCCAAGAGTGCACTTGCTGGCTTGTGTGTGGTTGCATATTTAAGCTTATAAGACCTTGCCAAACCTTTTTACCAGAATGACTATCTCATTTTACAGTTTTTTTCTCACATCTTTGCTGGCATTCATTGTGTCGTTTACTAATTCTGGTGAGTGAGTATGCTGTCACTTTGTGGTTTTAATTGGCATTTCCGTCTAGGCTGATGGTGAAGATCTCTTCTTGTCCTTATTTCTTAACAGGGTGCAAAGATTTTAAATTATGCCAAGCTCCAATGTTTTCAATTTTTCCTCTTATGGATCATGCTTTTGATGTCATGTCTAAGAACTCTTTGCCCACCCCTAAATTCAAACAATTATCTCCAAGTTTTCTAAAAAAATTGTAGTGTATTATTCACATTTGAAGTTTATGTTTTTTTCCCCCACTTAGTTTTGTTTTTTGTAATCTTGTGACATTTAGGGTGATATTTGTTTTGCCTAAAGAAGTCCAATTACCCCAACACAATTTGTTGATAAGATTATCTTTACTCCAATGAATTTTTTCAGCTTTGTAAAAAAAAAATACAACTAAAGAAGCTTATATTATTTGAAATGTCTTCAAATAGGAACTGAACTTTTAACCTTTGAAATCGTAGTTCTCAAATATAGCCACTAGGTGGCGAGATTGGCTTTTTAATATAAACGTGTAGGAACAGGTCTTGTCTTTCATGAAATTTGTTTTGTGCCCAGAGCCTCTAATTTTTTTTTTGTAGTTGATTTGAAAAGACATAAACTTATTAAATGAGCTCGAAATATTTAAGTAATGAGAAGTACAATAGTGTAGTATTTTTGAATGTTACATATCTCATTCAGTTTTAGTGGAGAACTTGGTGGTATACAGGAAAGTGCCCATTAGTTAATTTTTATTATTGTGTAATTATCTGAAAAATAGAGTAACTTATGAATCTTTTTTTCTAGAACAAAATTTACACATTTCTTACCATCACATATTTATATTTATCTAATGCAGTTCTTGATTTCCAAAACCTAACCCTTTCAATTAAAGAAGTGCTTCTGGATTTCAAAAACAGACGAAAGATGGTAATTTTTCAAGTAAGTGAAGTGCAAATAAATCTATTGGGAAACATTTATGTTTTAACACACAGCTCTTTTAAATGTTTAAAACTTTCTACTAAAATATTTTATTCATTTTACTGGCGTTAAGCGTTCTTAGCTGCAATTATGCCAGTAAAATGAAGATATGTATTAGAACGAGCTTACAATAAAAGGTTGTCTTTAATTAAAATGAAGTGTGAGATTGGTAATTACTGGAGACATTGAGTAGCAGGGAAATGAAATCCTGGTAACTTAAATGGGAAAAATTCCATGTGTTTCTTTAATAAATAGTCTTTCACAATGTCTTATATATCAGCTACTTGTATACTACTGTTTATATTTTTTATCTCAGACAAACTTCTTATTTAGTATGGTACTGAAAAAGACATGTATGATGGCATATTTTTTCACATGTTCTAGAGAAATGTGGGATATACTGCATACATACAAAAGTACAACAATAATTTTATAGTTACATATATACTAATTACAGTTTTTTAAAATGCTAGATTTTGTTCAACTTGGGAAAAATAAGTGTTCAATGGCCTAAGCTATATTTATTTATTTTCTTCTCCTTGTATACCTTGTAGAAAAATCAAGCTATTACTTTAATTGTTGTAATATAGTCTTTGATCAACTTCATGATTCTACCATGTCATCACTGAGTCTTTAGAAGATGAATGTGTAATAGTATGGTGCAATGGAAAATATTCATTTAGGACTTAGGTTCAAGACTAGATCTTATCTTTCAACTTAGTATGCAGTGACTTTTAAAAACATTTTCCCATCTCACACACTATTCTGAGCACTTCCTTGTCTTGCTTCATCTTAATATTAGTCCTATTCTGCAGGTGACAAACAGTACCCCCATTCCATAGAACATGAAGCCTTAGCTCAGAAGGCTTGAGACTCTGGCCTGGGGTAATGCATGGTTAAGTGTATTTTAACCCATCTCATTCTGAAGCCTGGTTTCCCTCGGTTTATTCTTTAACGGCTCTATGCTACCTCTACTGGTTCTCATCTGTAAAATGGGAGGATTAAAGTCCTCTGTCTCTAAAACTTTCCTCTTTTGTACCATGAGGGGGATTTTCAGCTGCTGAGGCTGCTCTTGTTCATAGGGGCTTTACCAGAGCGACACTCACCAGAGATGCTAGGAGCACACTTTAGACAATTCCAGATAAAAAATAATAGGTACACATGTTTGTGTGAAAGTAGCAATATCCTCTGTGAACTTTGATCGTGTTTAATATTCCTATGGATAAATATGTAGCATTTTTCTCTTCTGTGATGCAAACTACTCCAAGGATATGTTAATTAGTAGAAAATACAAGAGATGAGCTAGTAAAGGAAATGGAAAAGAAATTTTATTGATAGTAGTGCAGAGAAAAGAAAAATTATGGCCTCTTAATCACAATGTGGGTGTTAGTTGAGAGTGTCATACTCAATAAATAATCAAATGGTTGATCAGAAACAACCTAGAACCCAGATTCCATAAAACATCTTACTATCCAGGAAAACATCTTATTACCAGATCTAGTTTCATAGTAAAAAGAATACGTGGGGTTTTCATCAGCTTTTTTTTGTTGTTGTTGCTCTGACCTAAAGACATGACAAAAACAATTTTAGAGGAGGAAGAGTTTATTTTGGGACTCATAGTTTCAGAGGTCTCAGTCCATACATGGCTGACTCTGTTGCTCTGGGCCTGAGATTAGGCAGAACATCATGGTGAAGGAAAGCAGTTCAGGGCATTGCACCAGGAAGGAGACATTGAGAGAGAGAGAGAGAGAGAGAGAGAGAGAGAGAGAGAGAGAGAGAGAGAGAGAGAGAGAGAAAGAGAGAGAGAGAGACGCTTTTTCAGTCTCACCAGGTACAAAATGTAAACCCCAAAGATACTTCCCAATGACCCACCTCCTCCAGCCACACCCTACCTACTTAAAGTTACCACTCAGTTAATCTATATCAGTGGATAATGCACTGCTCATCTCACTTTTAAACTTTCTTACATTATCTCACACTGAGCATTTGAGAGACACCTTGTATCTAAATCATAATACTACTAACAATAATGCTTCATGTGTTATAGTGTTTATACTTTGCAGAAATTTTATTATGCATACTATTTTTGCTCATTTTTATTTCACCAGGAGACAAAAAAAAAAAAACGTTCCTCTTATTGACAAATTAAAGATCCCAAATTCATGTACAATTAGAATAGAACCATTGCCTTCTCCCTAAAATAATGTAAAAGGAAGAAAGGAACTCAACTGTCATATGTGATTTGTTTGTTTTTAAAGTCACTGTATGTAAATATATATTGAATCAGTAATCATGAAACAAATTATATTGTGAGTTTTCTGACCACTAGATGGAGAACTTGCTTTGCTAAATAATATGTAAAGATGGGAAATCAAGCCAACTTAACTTTGCTGTCTGGGCAAATTTTGCTAATTTGGGTCATATATTAGACTCTTCTGTTTTAGTGGTCAACATGGTTCAATTTCGAGGGAGGACATAATTTGCACAATAACTAAAGTTGAAATTAATACTCAGAAACAAACCATACCCTATTTAGAACTAAAATCCATTAAGTTGTCTGCTTTAGATGAAGAAGCTGACCAATGGAGATAGAGCCAATTTGTTATACTGGAACAGCTGAACTGGTGAAAAAATTAATATAGCACACAGCAATCGAAGGATGAGCCTAAACTTCAATGAGGTCACTTTGTTTTAATTTTAACTCTTAAGGAGAACATAGCAGTCTAGCCCAGGGACCTTGCCTGAATCCCAGATGCCTGGATTCTTCTGCTGACGGACTAAGAAATAGGTAAAAGTTGGAAAAAGGAAAAATAACTTTATTCAATTTGATCAAACTTGGGAAAAGCAGCTAGATGACCTCTCCCTCCAGGTCCCACAGAATTAGTTACAATTTATAGAAAAAAAAAAAAGCCAAGTGATACACACATGTACAGTTAGTTGACCCATGTACTGGGGGTAAAATGGGACAAAAGGCAGAAAATACAGATACGCAGATTTAGTTTGCCTGTGTTCAACTGACCAGGGCAGGGGCAATCTCCAATTTTAGCCTTTTAACTTTGTTGGCTCCTGACAGGGACAGGAATGGTGTGTGTGTGTGTGTGTGTGTGTGTGTGTGTGTGTGTGTGCGCGTGCATGTGTGTGCGTGCGTGTGAAAGAGATGAGAGGGGCAGGGGTTCAGCTTCCTTTCTCAACCTGAGGAAGTTGTTCTTAATTTTGTAGGAGTGGAGCAAATTCATTTTATTTCAATAATTAAAACTATTTCAAATGGCACCTGGGTTAAAGCTATTGCTGGTCATATGTATATATAACCAGCAATAGCTTTTTTGATCTAGCAATTATGAAAAAAAAGTTTCAAGCTTACCAGGTAGCATATTCCCTTAATTTCCAACTTTTAAACAAACTCATCTGAACCTTAATAACATATATAGTTGGCAATGTACCTGTTTTTAAATATGCTTGCTCACCCCTCAACTATTCCAAATTAGACAGAGAAATGTTAATGCTACTATAGCATTATGATTGCAGATGTTCAAAAATTACATGAAATTATGTCTATTAAGGCCAATGACTTGGTATATCATAATGAAGAGGAAACCCTTTCAAAATCTGATTCTGGCCCTCTTAGTCAAGTGTTTATCTTGGGAGTTCATATTGGCAATTCATTTATACAGAGTGGGGGAGGAAGATGAAGAAGAAACTCTATGAATAAGTGGGCAGAGTGATAGGGTTTTGATGCCAGGGGAGATGCTGCATGTTTTGGGAAGTTTTTCCAGTGTTATTGTCCAAGAATGGAAAAGCAACTCTTGCCAAGATAATTCAATGTTCTGCAAGCATAACACCATATGTATATACCAGAGTTAAAGTAGCTTAAGAGTCTCAACTATACCACACAATTTTTTGTTAATTGCCATGATTATCTTTTTAGTAAATGCCATCGATAGCCTCCATGTTAAAAAAACAATTGGAAGGTTCAAAAACATATATTATTTAAAAATCTTGAAATTTTTAAATGACTTAAAATAATATTGCATGCATATGAATTAATATTACATGAACTACATTGTAGCATATATTATCATATTTATAAAAACATTTTGTATTATTTAATTTTCCAGAAACAAATGTCTATTCTGCAGCATTTATCAGACATAAAAAAATAGACTAAAGCCCATATGCATAAGGATAAATGTTTCCCAAGTGCTCAACTTCAATAAGAGTATAGCATTTAGTGTTTTATTTTATTGTTAGACTAGAGAGAGATTCTATGATAAGCACTTGTCAGAATCATCTGGAAAGATTTGTTCTCATTTTGTTTAATTTTCTTTTAATGCAATACTTCATTTAGAACCTTAGAGATTATAATGCAATATATCTGAGAATTTTCTCCAGATATTCAGGCTTGCAAAGCCTGCATTCGAGCACGTACCTAGAGTTGAGACTGGGCCTTCTTTGCCACTGTAGAACTTGTGCCACCATGGCTTGAAGTAGGAAATTTCAATGAATGGATGAGGAGAGGTACCTTTATCTGTAATAGCAGTAATAATGCCTTAATTTGTGAAAATGTATTCTCCTTATTCCTTTCTTTTTCACTTTTGTTACTCCAGTGCCTTACGCATGGACTACAATATAGAAATGCTAATGATTCATTGTTTAATCAATAAGTTAATATTAAGAATCCCTTTAAAAATGCAATGCTGCTACCAAGGCACAGAATTTATAAAATTCATGATCAAACTTTATTCAAGGTCTTATGTTTGCCCACTCAATGAATGATTTTCAGCAACCCTAACCCTCCTAAGAGATTTATCCTCACCAAAATTCTTCACAATGTTGATGTTTTTTGATTGCAAAATTTGATAGATCTTGGAAGGAAGTAACTTATAGCAAGCTTATTGTTAGTAATTTGAGAAACACAATGCTAAAATTCAATTTCAGTCTTTTAATTTTTATTTATATGTATTATTCCTTCATACTATGATATGCTAAATTAGAATAATATAATACCTCGTTAGATTTTGTTTGCAGAAAAAAAGGATGTGACATGTTAGATTTTTTTCTCCCATTCAACCTTTTCTTTAATTCGGTGAGGTGAATGATGTATCAAATATAGGGAAAATGGAATTCCAATATAGATCATTTTGTGATTGTCTGAGCTTAACATTTCATGACCTCAAACATCTTTATTCCAATTATTTAATATTATTTAATTCTGTAACTTGTAATTTAAAATTAAACTCAGGAGTAAAGAAACTTATCCCCCCCAGTTAAAAACAAAAAGGAAGAAAAGAAAAAAAAATCTTTGAAAGATCTTCATCCTATTTGAAGAGAAATCAATTAACTGTGTGCATGAACATTTTTGTTTCTTTATCTGTGCAATGCTATCCAAATGTCATTTTGTTTCATTACAGCCTCACTTTAGGAAGATAAAACAACTTTTATAAAGAATGGATATGATAGTTTCTGATTATAAGGAACTTAGAAATAAGTGCTGTCCTTATTCATGGCTATCATATGACTTTTCAGAGAAATTTTTTTTGGTGAGAAAAAGTTTCCATGTGTATCTGCAAGAGTCAGATGTTGGAAATTACTTTAAATATTGTGTATTAGATTTCAAAGAGCATCATGAGGCATGATGCTGAAAAGTCAATAAGAAAATGTCAAGGAGAACTAGGGAAGCTACTCCTGGTTTTGCAGTGAATATATTGAAAGATTTTTTGAATTCTCACTCCAGGATTGCAAGGAGGTAGGATGTAATTCAGAGTTCACCAATCTTGCAACTCCTTTTCATGAAAGTCCCTGTTATTTTCTCAACCCTCATTTCTTCCATGTCCTGTCTCATATGTATTTACTATGATTGACAGAAAATTCTCTAAAGCATTTGGATGTTGCACATTAGTGCATAGTTGTTCAAAGCTTATGTGCCAAAGGTCTTTCACCCAAACTTTTAATTGGCCAATTCATTCATTCTCCAAAGCACAAGTACCACCTTTTGTAATCTTTCTGTAAGTTACTGTGGTTAAATTGCAATAGCCTTCCATATGTTCCGTTAGCTCCATATGCACACTAAACCAGGGGTTCTGAACTTGTCTATGCAGTGGAATCAGGTCTTTGCCCATGAAGCCTGTATTAATGGGGCTGAGTCATTGCCTGTGTGTTGGGATTTTTAAAGGCTTCCAAGGTGATACTAATGTACAACCAATTTTGAGAACCACTGTTCTATGCATTCATCATATTAAAACTTTCTGTTTATATGTCTGAAGTTTCCATGTGGTCAATGCTTATTTGATTTGCCTACAAGTCCAGTATGGAATTACTTCCATGAAACATATACATGCTCAAAAACACTTGATGATTTAATTTGAATTAATGAGAGAACCAAGAAAGAACCAGATTTGAAGATCATGAGGATTCTTTTAAGAGGTTGAATGTGAATAAAAAGAGGAGAGTAGTGGGCTGGGGATGTGGCTCAAGCTGTAGCACACTTGCCTGGCATGCGTGTGGCCCGGGTTCACCACGTATAAAACAAAGATGTTGTGTCTGCCAAAAACTAAGAAATAAATATTCTCTCTCTCTCTCCCCTCTCTCTCTTAAAAAAAAAGAGGGGAGTAGTGGATAAGGACTGTAGTGGGTAGAATAGATTACACAGCATGTTTTGTTTAATTATTTGCAGAAAGCAAGTGGGAAATTGAAAGCTCTCAGGGAGAGTATAGTTATTTTATATAGTATAGTATATAAAGAAGGAAAATATGGACAAATACAGACTTATATGTCTTTGAAGTCTTTTTTTTTTTTTTTTTTTTTTGGATACTGGGGATCGAACTGGGGACACTTTACCACTGAGCTACATTCCCAGCCTTTTTAAAATTTTTTTATTTTGCCACAGAGCTCTCTATGTTGCTGAGGCTAGCCTTGAATTTGTGATCTTCCAGTCTCAGCTTCCTGAGTTGTTGGGATTGCAGCATTCCCAGTAGTTCTTGAACTCTTAAAGGAAGCTGAAACATCGCCCGGGTAAAGATTTCTTTTAAATTGAAAAACAAAGTTACCAGTCTCATCACTTACCTAACACCAGGCGGCATTTCAAAAAGGAAGAGTTACCTTACCACTGAGTCCAGGATGATCAAATCAACAAATGTAAGAATTTACAAAAATACTTATAAAACAGAAATATAAACTTGTGTGAACTGAAAACATAGAGAATGAATTCTCTAAAAAGCAATATGTGTGACATCTTTATTTTGTATAGGATTTTATTCTCTATACCTTCATTACATTTTGCCATTTCACCAATACCGATTCTGCTTTCTTTCTTTTATAAAGAGTCCTCTGAGATTAAGTCCTCTTAATTTTCAGAGCACTAGAGGAAAGATTTAACTGAAAATAGAGGAAATAAACTGAAATTTAAGCAATGACCTTCCCTTCCCCAGACATACACACATGTAACAGATTTATATGCCTTATTGTAAACATTCTGCTACATCTTTTCTCCACCTGCTAGAGGGAGTTAGAGAATCTACATTTAACAAGAAAGATAAATGCACCAAATGTCACTGATCCTCAAGGGGATCAGAGATGGTAACACAAGTGGTTTAATGTTCTGATTTCCTTTTTCTAATGCATGCACTGAGTTATATTTGCAACCAATCTCTGAAACCACAGGCTGAGTACTTGCCTCTACCCAAGCTAAAAACCGTTTATAGCAATGAATCAAGCAGATAAGTAGTCATTTTCTCATTTTTAGGTGTATAAATGGTTTGGAAGGAATGATGTCAGTAGTAAGGATGTTATTTAAATGTTTTGGGTAAGGAATATATGTGCACAACACAACAATAATATGTAAAAAGAACTTTTACTCTTTCTAAGCTGGTTTCCTTTAAGCTCTAGTTATTTGTAATGTTACTCTTTTTGCATAGCTGACTTCAACATAATAGAACAGACCATTATTGATGAGTAATAAGCTTCAAGACAGGGTAGTTAGTTAGTGTGCCTTCCTGGATTTTACAACTTATTACCATAGTTGACATGAAGTTACCCAAAAGTGAGGCTGATTTATATCAGTTATGAACAGCATCAAGTTTAACAAAAGAACACAGCGAGAAAGACTGAAAGTAATAATTAAAGTCAGAAAATGAGAAAAAAAAAAAAAAAACAGAAGGCGATGAAAGGAAAGATGGGAGGCAGGAAAGAAAGACAATCTCCAGGACTCAGGACTCAGGACTCAATTCAATTGAAGGAAGATCAGTGGAGGTAAAATTTAAGCCAAGCTTTGAAAGATTGTGACAGCATTTTGACAGGTGAAGAAAAGTAATGATCAATGGCATGAAAATTATTAAGTTTATGAAATGTGAAAATTTTAGCTAAAGAGAGTGTGTACCTTGCATTTATGACAATTTTTTGATCCTTTATACGTATCATTGATGATTTTGAGATTAGTGTGAAAAGGATACCATTGAAGATAAACTTTGTTCATGGGAATAAAAAATATGCTTTTAAAATTTTAACAGAGGAGATGTCTCTTCTTGATTATTATATCTAAAGTACCTAGGATGGGTTGGTGCTATGCCTCTCAATTTTGTTCTTTTGGAAATAAGAAGTTTTCAGATGGTATTTAAAGGAAATGTTTATTAAGCCATTTGATAAATGAATTTGAGAAGGAGTACATATCAGGTCATGAGTGAATTAGATGAATTCTATAAATATCTATGGAATGTTAACAAGGACACAATACTTTTTTCCATTTGGATGTTCTCAAAGAGGAATGCTCTAAGCAAAGTTAACTATAACTGAAATCAGTCAGTAGTTTTTTTTAATATTAGAGCAAATTTGTTAATTTTGAAGTTATTTAATACATTATAACATATTGAATTCTATTCATACCCTCATCTATATCTACATGTGTGTACATCTAGCTATCCAGCTATATATATATATATATGCATCGAAAATTTCTTAATATATAAAATATTTTAAGGGCTGGATATGGAAAATATCTGGCAGCTATACTTAAAAGTAATTGTATAGTAACTTTTCTAGAGCTTTAATGTTTATATGCTTTGTCTCTCCAAAAACTGAAACACTTCAACATATCCTAATTGTAACTGATTCATTTGCATAAATGGTACCATTAGCTCTTTGCTTAATTACCTTTTAATGCATCTTTACTTATATTATACATATAGAGCACAATTTTAATATCTCTAGTTGTATACAAAATATATTCACACCAAATCATGTCTTCATATCTGTACTTTGGATAATAATGATCATCACATTCCACCATCATTAATAACCCTATGCCCCCTCCCCTCCCCTCCTACCCATCTGCCCTATGTAGAGTTTGTCTATTCATTCTCTACTCTTAAAAAATAACCCTCACAAATAGTATATTCATTTTATTTATTTAAGCCAGGATATATGTGGTATCCAGAGCTTTTTACTGAATTAAAACTTACAAGTTAAAAGATGGAAAAATTTGAAGTATTTGAAGTTCATCAATCACCCAAACCTTAGTTTTTGAAAATCATTGTGAATGTATTTTAGGAATTCCCTTTATGAATGATGTTAAGCTTAAAACAACATGATGTTCTGTGTGCTTGGTTACATATGTTGAAAAAGTATCTTTCAGTGCTAAATTTTTAAAATAAGTTCCTAGTGAAAAGTATCATTAATTGAACAGAAATATGTTGAGTTGTCTACTTTTGCCATTTAAAAATATGCTGTCACTGTTATCACTCATGTTATAATCCAGGATCAACTTGACTGTAATTTTTCTAAATAGTCACATACCCTGCCTTCCATTAAGATGTTCAAATCCTGCAAAATCCAAGAGTTGTGTGCATGGCTATTGGCTCCAAGCTCTGTTTCCTAGTCTTACACTTTCTTACTACAAATATTAATTATCTACTTTGATATCATGATTTTTTAGGAATGAGAGATATTAAATAAAGAGCTCTTTGCATACTCTTGATTTTTAGTAACTCGTTCAATTATATGTGTATTTATATAATCTTTGGCCACTACTAAATTATTAGATACTTGAATTCAGGAATAATCTCTTAGTCATAGTATTTTTTATTTTCTAACATCTTTTGTGCTGCCTAAAACATGGAAATCATTTGATATGTGTTTGTTGAAGTGAATTGAATGGATTAAATCTCAGCTTAAGAAGAGGATTAAATGTTGGCAGTAAGAAACACACTGGTATCTCTAAATAATATTTCTACTATTCGGGGTTTGTATTTCACATCTTGTTAGTACATATGTAGGTAGTATAGATGAAAGAATTCAATTTCTATTTTCATATTTATATCAGAACTAAAACAACCTCCATGTGATTGTCTTACTTGATGGTGAATTGTGCACTTATTATTCTTAAGGATATAAATCCTAATATTTGGTTAACCATTTTATCTGGTTTATTGGAACTCACTATATTCTGTGTGTATTTTTATAAGTAATCACCACTATACCATATTACTACTCCAGAGATGCTCGAGTGGCATGGACATGAAGTTAAAGTGTTTCATAGAATATAAACATTTATTTCAAATCAGTTTCCAGCTGTTTTATTTTTTTTATGTTTTTTGGTGGTGGTTTTCCACAAGGGAAAGTGAATAATACTGAACCAATTATGAAATCATGTGTCACTCGATTGGTGATGAAAAATGAGCTAGACACAGAATGTCATCAACTTCACTAAGTACAGACATTCCATCAACCTTAGGAACTGAGTAAGTATTTCTAGGCAGCCAGACTTGCTTAATGGCTGTCAGGTGTGCACTGAAAAGTTGGTACTCCCTTAGGGAGTTGGGAATAATCCCTCAAGGTTTAAGCTGGCGCAACTTTCAACATGCTCAGATCAACATGCAGGCAACATCTTCTGGTGTGCTGTCAGTTGGGTAGTCACTGGATTACAATTAAATGAGGCTTCACTTCTGCAGAATTTTCCATACTCATCAAATCTCTACATTATTTTGTTCTAAAAGAATAAGAAAATAAATACAGCAGGAACAAAATGATGTCATCATCCTATGGGGAAAGCTTATAGGTATTTAAAATAAACATGACACACAAAAAAAATTCCCTCCTCAGGGTAAAGGAGCTGAAGATGTCTTTGGAAGTATCTGTCTGTGCTAACTAAACTTGAAGTACATTTTCATTTTTAGGTGGCTCTTTAGAAGCCAGAATGCTTCCAAACTTTTCATTTATTGTTGGGAGGAAGACAGAATGAAAGATTTAAATTATCAACAGGAATGGCAATAGGAAGGGGATTTGAGATTCTTTAACAGAGTTGTGTTTATTTAATAAAGATAAGGAAGAAATAATGTTTGCAAAAATGCTCATTCTCATGTATATATAAAATAAATATTTATTGGAAGGCTTCTGACAAAATCTGAAGTGTACATTGCCTTTATATAAGCTGTTCTGCAATTCTTTCCTGCATAGTTTAGATGTGACCTAAAAGTATAAAATCAAGTAGAAAAAAAAATGCCACATTGATAAATCTTTGAAATTATTTAATTACCAAATCAGGAACGTAAATTATAGCATTCATATGAGTATGTAGTGCTATGTTTCTGGGCTCTGTAATATGTTTCATTGTATTTTTTTATTGTTAATTCTCACAAAACCTTATGAAATTGTTATTATTATTTTCATCCTTATATTTCACAGAGAAGGCAACTAAGGTTCAGAAGCTATAAGTAGTTTTCCCAAGTTGTACAGCTAACAGAGTAAAGATGGGATCTAAGCCCAGGCCGTCTAAGTCCAGAGGCGGTTCTGCATCCTCAAGATTCTGTCTTGTCTTTAATTAATGAGTTAATTCCAATCTCCTATTCATGTAGAGACATAGAATTGACTCCAAAACCTTTCAAATATACATAAACTGTCTGATTCTCCCCTTCCTCTGAAATTAGTTTAGTACCTACACTACTAGATATTTAGCAACTGAGATTTAAAAGTTACTCTAAGATGATTTTATTAATTCATTTCAAAAATAGTGAATGGAAAGCAATTTCACAGGTGCTAAGGACACACTTCTGAAATAACCACAGCTTATCCTTCATGGAGCCTCAGGGGAAGGCAAGCATAATACAAATTCAGATAAGAATTACACAGGAAAGGTCTTTGAAACAGCATAACACTTGCCAAATTTAAATTAAAGTCTTTGTAGGAAAGCCCTATTTCTTTAAAATTGAAATAATTCTGTAAATTCACATTATAAAGCTAAAACTCATCTAATTTTATTAAGATTTAATTATTCCTTTACAGCAAAGTGCACAAACTGTAGGCAAAATTGAGTCCACTGTGCATTTTTGGTTTTGCACTTTTAAATGGTTACTTTAAAAATAGTTATGTATATATAATGAGTAATATATAGTTATATATATATATATATATTTATATACACACACACATTTATATGTATTTATTTATTTCCTGGATATTGTCTATTATTTCCCAAAACCTAAAGTGTGTTCTCTCCTAAGCTTAAAATATTTGCTAAATGGTCCTTTGAGAAAAAAACTTGGTGACTCCATCTTAGAGTATTTCATGATTAGTTAATATGTGATTAAGAATTAGAATTCAACAACCCTTTAGCAGTTTGTGATTTTTTAATTGACCTTAATTGCTATGAAAAATCTTATAAATCAAAGTATTAAAGGGATAAGGAAATAGTCATTTTGACCTAAAGCAATTTTTGAAAAAAAAAAACCTTTTCACATCATGAGTCTTGTTTTGAAAGCTGTTAATATCTTTGCAGATATATATATTAGCATTTTGATATTTTCATAGATTTCCAGCAGAATCTGGCTTCTGTATCCTCTTTATAGACTATGTAAAGTTTCAAGGAACACATATTTAGATATTTTATTATTTTTTGACAAAAGTTTAGTTGTTTATTTAGATTCACAATGAATGCAAATTTCACAGAGACAGATTTTTTTCTGTTTGCATTATCTGTCTGCTTTCCTTTTAGATGGAGGAAATGAGCCAGCCTCAAACAATAAATTGATTGATAGATATTTCTGGGTTTTTTTTTCCCCCTAAGTTTGAATGTGAAGTTGATTTCAGTGGCTCCTCTTCCTTCAATGGCTAAAAGATCTTTTAAAAAGTAAATTATAAATACAGAGAATGTAAGAAGCTACATTATGATTCTCCAATTGAATTGCTGTCCTTCATCTTTCATTGGGATACTGAGGAAGCAAAATATTTATGTCAAAATAAAATTCTTGATAAAGCTTTTAGGACTTTACTTAATGCATTTCAACCTCCTAGGTTTGGCTCCATCCTCTGAAGCTGAAAATAGCTAACAAATAGCTTTCCAGCACTGCTAGAGTTCTATTGTATTTCTGTTCTGCTTGTTGGCATGCATGATATAGGGAGATGACATCATATCAATTAAATCTCTCATTAAGAAAATTACTTCTTTTTTTAAAGAGATATTTTTGTTTCATCTTACCTACAACTGGATATTACAGGATACAATCATAAGTTAGAATCTCTTCAAAAATACTAAAAAAGCAAAATATTTGTGATAAGTATTCAAAGTCTAATATATATATACACATATCTGAAACAAAGCCTGGTAGTATTTCTTCCAATATTTGAATATTCTATCTTAGGGAATGTGAATCCCAGAAGAATATTCCCAAACAAAATTTACAGTAAATTTTCCCTCTCCTGTAGGAGAAATGAGGAAGAGAAATTTTTTAAGTAGAATAAGTTTTCTAGAAATAAGATGTCTTCATTTTGTACCACCTTGGATGGGGAGAGATTTGGGGAAACTCTTTCTGTGAGCCACAGTAGAACTATTAAGCATTGTACCTTGCTGTAGGACAGAAAAGAAAGCTCTGAGAAAGCATAAGAGGATACCTTGGTGGGCCTAATCACCCAATCCTTGTCCTAATACCATTTTACAAAGTTACAATAGAGACTTTCAAACTCAGCATACATTCAGTTGAGTGAACTTTGGGCAAAGTTATTATGGAAGATCCATGGCAGGTGTAAAGATAAAGAAACAAACCTTTGTCCTCCAAGAGCTTAAAACAAAAAGGGTGAAAGAAGTTAACACATGGATAATTCTAACAAACAGAATGCAAGATAGAATTTCTGAAATTAAAAACAGAAATCTGTCTCTAATTGTAGTAGCAGATGTGTCACAAAATGAGAGAATTCTTCCAAGAATTTTATTGAACTCTGATCATTTACTCCTTCCACAACTTTTTAAGGCCCACATTGTTTGGCTAACATATTAAGACATATTTAGGTTTGTTTTTGTTGTTGTTGTTGTTGTTCCCCAGAAAGGTACCCATTTAACATGAAGTCAGTTTTTAAGAATTTTAATTCAGTATACAATGCCAGTTCAAAATTCCTAGGAAAAATATTAGTTCCTTGCTTCAGTTTTTTTTTAGTCAAGATTCATTGAACACTATTTAAAGTGATTTAGTTTCTGTTCTTCTACCTCACATTAGATATAATGCAAGGACACTCAAATTTGTGTGATGACTGGCCTGAGTGCAAACAAATTGTGTATAGCATCTTGAAACAATAAGAGAAAGGGCAGCAGCTGGAAATACTATATTTCAGAGGGAAAGGAAAAATGAGGTGGGTGACAAGACCATATTACCAAAATTATTGTTTTTCATAGCAATAACCTTTAGTGTTTCAATAGATTAAATAATTTTCATTATCCTTCACATGATAAGGTGGGAAAATGTATACTATATTATTAAAAGATATCTATTCAAACTTAATTAAAAGCCCTTTTAGAACTGAGAACGGGAAACTTGAGTTTCCTGGACGATTAGTATATCAGGAATGTTTTATACTTCATCTGTGTCAAATAATGGCCTTATCCTAAAAACAAAATAGTAGAAAGATGATTAAAGAAAGATCACTTCTTCATATGTATTTAATGTAACCAGGTAGTTAATTCGAGTTTGATTTGCTGGAGTAGTTGCCATGAAACCTTAAAGAAATGTTTAATATTTTTTAATTTATACCTTGTCCAGTAGCAATTCCAGAGCAAGGAAAATAAGACCAACAAAAGAAAGCTATTAAGTCTTTGTCTATGAACTCAGTGTCTTTAATACAAACAGTAAGTGGTTACTTTTCTTATCTATATAACATATATCATATGATAAGTCTTTCTTATGGTCAAGTTTAAGAACTCTGTGGGTGTGTGTGTAAGAAACTCATGCTGAATCAGAAAGTGGCCTTTTTGAGCATCAATATGTCTATGTGAATAGACATATTCCAAACTTTGAGAGTCTTACAATGTACCGTTTAGAGAAAGCATTTTTATACCACTTGACATTTGCTAAGTTTGTAGCTTCATCTTGAGAAGTTGATTTCAGGCTGGAAAAGAATAATTTCTTCTGTAATTTAAATATAGTTGTCATATTTATAATTAAAAACTATAATTAATAACTACATAAAATATTTTTACCTTTTTATGTGTTATAGAAATTAATATTTATATAAATAAATACCAGCCACATTTTATTCTTCAGAATGAAGAATAAAATGCCCTTGAAATGCCCTTGAAATGTAGTGAGGATAATGACACAATCTACAAATCATTTAAAAAAGTATTATTAGTCACTTACTAGTCTCTTGAAGCAAAACCTCTTCTATTGACTTATTTGCCTGTGATAAAGGTATTTGTACCAGAACACATGTTAGGCTGAGTTCAGGCATGGTATGTGCCTCATGAAGTTCAATACTATTTGAATATATTCTGTGCATGTACATGTTTTTGGTGGGGTTATGTTTAAAATCTTAGTAGTAAATAATTTAGGTATTAACTTTATGTGAAAACTAGTATGTTTAGAAATTACTCTCCTCAGATATTTATCTCCACAGCCCTCTCTCTATTTTCAGAAGATAATCTACTAGAAAACTGGAAGTTCTTTTAAGTGCACTTACCATGTAACCTAGCAATCACATTCCTGAATATTTATCAAAGAGGAATGAATACTTGTGTTCACATCAAAAAATTTCATGAGGGTTCATTGTAGGTTAATTTTAATAGCCAAAACCTGGAAACAACTCACATGTTCTTCAGTAGGAGGAGAAATAAACACTGTTGTTCATCCATACAATTGAATACTACTCAGCAATAAAAAGGAACAAACTATTGATAAAACTGAGAACATGATGGACCTCTCTTGCCCACAGCCCAGATAGGCTACAGAAGGAGTAGGCTAGCTGAGAAATACTGCAAAAAATCACATGACACAGAAAATAGTTTTAAAGAGCGGGGGCAGGATGGCTCTTCGACTTTCAGGGTGGAGCTTCCATGCTGGAAAAAGAGAGTTCGAGAGCCTGTTTGCTTTATTTATATGGAGGAACTTCAAAGGCTTTCTACAGAATGTTCTTAGCCAATTAAAGTAAGAGGTGGGCTGTCCAATTCCCAATGGGTCATATGCAACTTCCCCAAAGGAGCTATGAGATGAGTCTTTCTAGCCAAGCAAAGACAGAGGTCATGTGCATTGCACCATCCATTAAGTGGGAGGGCCACAAAATAGCTTGCAACACCAAACCCAAATCTCCTTGGCTGCAAGGCCAGTGAAGATGCTCATGCAGCTCAGGGGTGACCCCCCACAGACCTCAAGGGCATTTTGCTGAGAAAAGAAAAAACACCTTCCAAATATTACATATAGTATGATTTCATTTGTATTACATTCTTGATCAGACAAAGTTGAAGTAATAGGATGAGGTCAGTGATTGCCTGGATTTGGGAGGAGCGGAGGAGGTTAGGATTACAAAGGGAAGGCTAGGGAAGCTTCTTTGGGGTTATGGCTCAGTTGTGTATTTGGTTTGTGGTGGTGTTCACATGCACCTATACATATGATAAAATTTCACTGAACTACATACAACCACTGGTGAAGTATAAGTAAGGCCTCTAGTTTAGTTAATAGTATTGTGCCAATGTAAATTTCCAGATTTTAATCCTCGTACTTTATTCACACAAGATGCTATTTTTTGCAACTACTCTGTGATTCTACAATGATTTAAAAATAATTATTTTAAATGGAGGCTTTAATGTAACACTCCCTCAATATTTTAACACTTAGCATATGACAAGTCTCTGACGCCTGTGCCCACACAAGTTTCCTTCTAACTTAGTGCAGTACAGCAGCACACCCTCATCCAAGATGAAGCTCTTCAACTGGACTTTCCATCTCGTTCCTTTACCACTTACCAGCAATCTTATCCTATAAAATTATTTTGGATACATCTTGTCCTTATTTGGATCTTTTCTCTTAGTTTTTAAATTTGCTCAGAATATGAGCCTTTTATAAAAATGAAAGTATTTCCTTCATCTGGCCTAACACCTCTTTCCAGCTACATGCTATCATTTTTTTTTCTTCTCATTTTCAAAACCAGACTTCTCAGAATTGTGAAATTGTATATGTACAGATGGAAACTAGCTTCACCTATTGCTTTGACTTCAACTTGCACCAGTAATCATGGGTGAAGTTTCAATGATCATGGGGGAAGGGTGATTATCAATAACATTTACCCCATGAATCCAGTGGACTCCTTCACATTACATGCCATAGACCTCCTTTTACACTTACTTGTATGATTAATTAACATCTATCTCCTCACTAGACTGATAACAAAGATTAATTTTTTATTATTACTCATGAAATGTATTCAGTTGTCTAAGCTTAAAATTATCAACTATACAGAATCCTTCAAAAATAAAATTCTCTACCTCAGAGGGACTTATTCATCTTGTGCCATACATATCACTGCTTACATGTACTTGTCATTTAGTTATCCAAGTGCATGTCATGATTACCATATAAAAACTGAACTCCAGATCTTTCCCATAACTTATTCATACCCAGTATTCTCCATTTTAAGGAATGGTATCCCTCATCAGCCAGTTATGTAGGCCTGAATTCAGGAGTAAATTTCTATGTTTATAAACTATAACATCACAAACCATCATCAAGTCTTGCGGATTTTATGTCTTAAACGTTAGTTGAATGTAGATTTCCTTATTTTTGCTGAAATGCCATGTACCATAACATTTATTATCTTTCATTCAGGTGGCAAATTCCATCTAATTGGTCTTTAGACATTAGTATATATAAATATATTAATATATATTACAAGAAAATCAATGTAGTATGTTACGATGTTATATGAGGCACAATATATAATTGCATATTGTATTTGATATATTTAATATATACTATTAATAGTAAATATTTTATTAATGACATGTAACATGATATGCTGATAGATTAGCATGAATAGTAACATACAGAAATTGAAGCCTAGTTATCATTCATAAATGTATTTGTACATGGATACCTACCAAATCAATCTTGAGTTTTCTGTACCTACAAACTGTGATGGCGGGCCTATTCTGTGTAAGGCACTAAATTATGTGAAATATGAAAAATGTCTTGGTCAGGTTTCTATCTTAAGTCCCTCAGTCCTGAAATGCTTCAGTTTGTCTGATTGTCACAAGTCGGTAATCAGTTTACCAGTTTCCTGTATGCTGATAACTTGGAATTCTTTGTTATGGACTGAGTTGTTCCAACCCCCACATTCATGTGTTAAAGTCTTAACCTGGGGCCACTGAACGTGACTGTATTTGAATAGGGGTTGTGAAAGATACTTAAATGAAAGTGGATTCAAATTCATATGACTGGTACCCTTATAAGGAGAGATTAGGAGACAGAGAAGAACATACAGAAGACCATCTGGGGACACATCAAGAAGGTAGACACCTACAAGTTAAGGGGAGAGACCTTACCAACCATATTCCCATCTTAATCTTGGACTTTCAGCTTCTAGAACTTAAAGAAATTAACTAAATTTTATTGTTTAAGATACCTTGTCTGTGGCATTTTGTTATGACAGACGTAATAAGTAACTCTGTTCTCCCCTTTGCTATGGGTCCTTACTGTTGAGATCTCAGCAGGCTATGCCACAAACTGACTTAAGACATTTTATTAACAACTGAAGCTTGTATAGTGCTTCAAAATTTTAAGTAAGTATGTATATAATACTTTATTTAATCTGAGCACCAATCTGAAGATATCAGTATTATTAAATCCTTTTTTTATGAATTACTCTTCCCTGAATGCTCTCAGTTTTTAAACGATGAGGCCTGGATTAAAGCCCAGCATTTTGATTCTCAAGCTTATGATGTTTAAACAATTGCCTGAATATTCCACAAACTGTACAATGAGCAATGAGGAATTAACCATATTTGGCTTTCTTCATAACAAGTGGTTAACACAATAGGTTTCTTTTATTTGTTCTCATTGCAGAGTTGAGATGTGCATGTGTGGGGTGGTGTGTGAGTCTGTAGCCTCTGGTGCCTCCTGAAACATTTACAATCAATCGGAATCAAACACCTCGCAACAGTATTCTCCAAATGATGTTCATTAAGTGAAGCTTCTTCTCTCACAACCTAACGTAATCTTGTTTTGCGGAAATAAACAAGAACAGTGGCCTGAGGATATTCAGAGAAGATTCCACCACAGAAAACAGAATGTGGAAGTCGTTAGTCTTTTTGCCTCTTTGAGCTGTTATGATACCTTGTGTTTAAAATCACAGCCTGGAAAACTCAGTTTATCAATAGTCTGGATACCAAACTCTACATCTTGATATCCTCCTTACAAAGCTGTGATTAACAATTGTGCAGGAATAACTTGGATTTTGCTAATATCCTATTTGTTATTAACATATATTTATATAACAAAACAGGATTTCTGATTGGGATTTACTGAAACACAACTTTGAGACATTTGAGACATTTGAGAGTATAGGTTCTTGCTTATTAATAGAGGACATTGATTCCAAAATGATGTTTTCTGTTCATCTCTGCTTGTCAATATGTTTATGAAAAACATGACTCATATTTTAAAGATTTCTTAAAATTCAGAAATAGGAATCCTCAAGAAAATCAATAAAGTTAACTGTGGTGTTTACCACACAGATCAAATACCTAGTGCTTGATTTTTGTCCACACTTAGGAATAATATATAAGCTGCTCAACAACTTCGATTTATTATTCATGTTGATATTTGTTCAACAAACATCATAGGTCCTTACCACATATGTGAGGTTTGTTGTGAAGTTCCAGAATGGAACAGTTCAAGTCCTCAAAGGACTTAGTCAATTTGAAAAAAATAGTACATAAGTAAAATAGTCAATAACTGTATGATTTACAAATTGATAGAATTAAAATAAAATCTCTTAATATATCATTGTGATTTGACTCTTTTAAAAAGTCAATAACAGATTATTTAGCAGGTGTTTTACAGACTCTTACTTGTTTGATATTAACTATGTTTATTAGTGACCAATAAAATCCTTAGTATGTGGCCAAAGCCATGTGGAGGTCCTAAATCACTGGCTATCAACAACAAATTGACTATCAGAATGAATATTCATATCTGACCTGGAAGCACCAAGGTGCCCAAGTTGACAAGCAGTGGGACAGAAGAGTGCTTTTCAAATAGTAATACAGGTAAACTGGCTTTCAAGTGTATACAGAGACATTTTGTATTTCATTGTGTTTATTTTAATGTACATTAGAAAAAACACAATTTATGTATCCAATAGTATCTTTATGGTTATTATTTCTTAGAACAAATCAAAATTAAATAATGCATTATTTCAAAATTATTTAAATATTAAAGATGGCATTCAAAATTAGCAGTTACAGAGGTGTTTTTCCAACTTCTGTTGTTTAGAGACCTGGAATAAAAAAAACACCAAGGTATTACATTTAGGATATGAATGAAGCACATAGCAAGTGGAACTAACAATTTCCTTAATGAAGTTTACTTTCTCTAAAATGGACTTATAAATGGGGAATAGTTTAAATATTGTGACCAAACGAACAAAATGGTAGGGTAAATCTTTCATGGGAAAGTTTTTAATATGTGTGATACAAGGGAGGTATCAACTCTGAGTGCTCCAGGACATCAGCTCTTTGGACATCTGTGCATTTCAGGATCCACTGTGGAAGGAGGTGACTTTCATATGGAGCTGATGTTAACATTGGTACTGACAGAAAGTTTCAAATTCTTACATTTGGATATGGAATGGAATATGTAAAGACTCTACGCAGGACAATCAGTCAGTATTTTCCCTTCAACCTTAAAGGTGCTTATTAGAAAACTTCTGAGTTTATAAAGAACATTCAGAGGAAAATCCCTCTACTTTCATTAGTTTAAATGCAAAAGTTCACTAATTCTATGATAACCACAAACAGACAATGTACTATATAGGAAAAATATGTACAAGGAGTTTTTTTCCCTATTATTTTCCTCATCCAAGTAAATGGAAGTTCAATTTATGAGCCATATGTGGCTCTCACAGTAGTTTTTCATGGATAGATAGATATGCAAAAAATAGTTGTTACTCAAAACATGTATAAAAATATTTTCATCTTAAATATTTATATACCTATATGTTATATGTTTCAAAACTAAGGGATTGATTATATGTAAAATGTATTTTGCTTTTAAAACCCTGTTTGTAAATGCCATGATCTTGGGCATTTGCAGGGAAATGGATGGCATTAGAACAGATTATGCTAAGTGAAGTGAGCCAATCCCTAAAAAACAAAAGCTGAATGCCTTCTCTGATATAAGGGAGATGACTTAAAATGGGGTAGGAAGGAAGAACATAAGAAGAAGATTATCACTAAATAGGGAAGAGAGGTGGGAGGGAAAGGGAGGGAGAAGAGGAATTACACTGAAGATGGAAGGAGACCTTCATCGTTATACATAATATATGTATGAAGATGTGAGGGGGAAAAAAAAGAAGTGTGTCACATTAGATTGGGGAGAGAGAAGTGATGGGAGGAGAGGGGACGGGAAGGGGGGATAGGAAGGACAGCAATATAAAATACACATTATTATTGCTGTGGGTATATACGTGACTGCACGACCAATGTGATTCTGTAACTCAGAAAAGTGAGAAATTATACCCCATCTGATTCAAATGTATGATATGTCAAGATCATTATACTGTCATGTGTAACTAATTAAAATAAATTTAAAATTAAAAAAAAATAATTTGTAAATGAAATTCTTCATGATACTTAAATATATTTGCTATACTCTCTTTTGAAAATTTGGTTAATAAATACTCATCATGTCTTTGATTCTTGTCATGTATAAGTGGTTACTACATACTCAAATTTATGAGATAATAAGAAATATATAATATAGTCTATGAAATAGTCTTTTTCTATTTCCAACTAAAAAGTCTTGGGAAGAGAATGGGTAGAAATTATACACAATTGAAACAAATATATTACAAATATTACCAGTTTTGAATTATTACATTTAGCACTTACTGTAAAACTAAATAGAGATATTTCTGTGTTTTGTTTTCTAATTTATGTCATTAATTTCATTTGTTGTCTAATTTTCATATCTAGTAACTGTGAGACAGTTAATTTATAGTAGAAATAAGATTATATTTTCATTGCTTCTTATTTTAGTGGGAATGGCTCTTGTTTCTATATTAAATAGAATGCTTATTGTGCTGAGATATTTTTATATTAATATTTATCAGTAAATTTCTATTTTATCAATGTTTTATGACAAGAATGGATGTTGGATCCTGTCAAAGAAAATGTCTGCTCCTATGAAAGTTACATTAAGGTTTTTGTTCTTAGTTATATTAAAATTAAAAATTATATTAAAAGATTTCCTAATAGAGAATTAATATTGTGGTATGTCTATGTCTTTGGATTCTTCTTTTTACATGTTTGCAAAAATAATCAAAAATGAGATTGGACTATAATCTTTTTAAAATTTTTATTTCAACATTTAAGATAAATGTTTTCCTCATAAAATGAATTATAGAGGTCCTTCTATAGCTATGTTCTGGGAGTGGAATTACCTAAAATTATTGACTAGAATTACTCTGCTAAAGTTTTGAACTTAATGCACTATTTTGCAGGATGCCTCTTTTCAACTTATATCTTCTATGGTAATTAGTGTCTTTAGACTTTCTCTATAGGGGTCAATTTTTTCAAGTGTATTTTTCTAAAACACTTATTTTATTAATTTTTTTTAACCCAGGTATTGAACCCAGGGCCTCATGCATGCTAGGGAAGGGATCAAAACTTTTGTTCAAATATTATTTTGAGACAGAGTCTCACTAAGTTGCCAAGACTAACCTCAAACTTAGGATCCTCCTGCCTAGTCTCCCATGTAGCTATAATTACAGAAATGTGGTGCTATACTTATTTAGGATTAAAATTGCATTTTGCATAGTTTTATCAACAATAACATATTTAATTTTGACATCTATTTTTTAAATGTGTTTCCCTCTTTTTTCTTTCTTTGTATTTTGTTCCTTTCTTTCTTTTTATTTACTTAATTAGTTTATCATGCATGTCTGTTTTGTTAATTTTATCCTAGATCTACATGTGAGATTTATTTGTTGTTTCCTTGCTTTATTGATTAATTTCTGCTTCATTAATTTTTGCTCATTTCTTCTCTCTTAATTTACTTGATTGCACTTTTTAAAAAATTTTAATAGCTATTTTAATAGTGAATTTTTTAATTAGAAAGTTTTAAACACATATTTCCACTTGTCATATACATTCTTTTATGATCTCTTTGCTTCTTTAATTGAAAATTAGAATTATCAAGGATATATACAGAAGAACTACTGGCTTTAGAGATAAAATAGTAATAATTTAATATAATATCATTAATATTATCATTTACCATCCATTACCATGTAACTCTAACTTTGTGAATCTTTGTAGGTTTTTACAAGTGAGGCACTTGCTACTTTGAGCCTGATTATTTTATAATCTGATCATTCACAGCTTGCTAATTTGTAATTGGACTTTTACAACTAGAAAACCTTCAGATTTCAGAAAAGCTAATTTATTTTTTTCTTTGGTTAATTGTAGTGTTCACACTCAAAACAGTGAAGTGAGATGACTTCTAGTGGGTTTTGTGCAGTGTTCTGGAACCAATAAAATATATTATTGATTGCCTAATGAAAAGCACCATGTTCATACAAATTTACTGTGTCTGGGCAGGGATACAACTGCTACTTTTATTCTGTTTAGAGAATCACCTGCCATGTTACTAGGGTCTTTTGCTACATATCAAATGTGCTTTAAATTAGGTTGGGGTTACCTACAGGGAACTTTGTTAGGTGCGCTTATCTTTTTCCTTTCCTGCAGAGCTACCCATTGCTTCTAATTTAGCCAAAGATCATCAAAATTAATTATGATTGAGAGGTACAAAAACTGAAACAAAGTACAAGTTAACTTCTTTTGCCTTTCTCAAAATTATAGAATAGCATCATATTTTTTGCCACATTACTGTGTAAGGCTTAAGCAAACTGACCAGATAGGCACATTGAATTTGTTGATTTAAAAATCATGATTTGAAATAAACATCTAGAAGAGATGGCCCAAAGAGAGTTGTGCTTACCAAGATCAAAGGAAAATGAAAATATTTTCATTTTATTAGAACTCTTGACTAATGTTCTCAAAATACAGTCAATATAGACATAATTTTAGAGAATAAGAACAACATATAAGATTTTATCATTAACTTCCATGAATAAATAATCTAGACAGCCTTATATGGTATTAGATATAGTCAAGTAATAAAGGAAAATGGTATTTATATCAATCAGGAAAGTCTACGTTATCTGTGGTAACAAATATCACTGAAATATGCTGTTTTTAAACAATGAAGATTTATTGTTCAGTATGCTACAAATTTAACTCAGGTTGTCAAGAGGCTACATTCCCCACAGCTAATCCAGAACTACCCTCAATAATACGTAGCTCAGAATCAATGATATGAGATTTCTATGTGATCATGTAGAAGGAATAAAGTTAAGAAGAAGAATAGAGAAGTAAAAATTTTAGCCTTTTCCCTAGTATTCCATGGAAAATTAACATCTGCCATGGAATTCTAGCCAGTGAGTACCTAAGTGATATTTTCAGAGATCAACCTGAGATCACATTGCAAAGTATTACAATGACTTGGCACTTGGAAGTCACTTAGATGGATTGGAGTATCTCTTCAGTTATTTGTTTTTAAATAAATAAACAAATGCTATTTGTATTCTAGAGCATATCTTCTTTTCTTTCAACTACAACTATCTGGAGTCCCAATTATGGTTCTCCCCTCTTTATAATCAATATGAAAGATATATAGGATTTTGAGAGCATGATGTACTTAAGAATGTTTTGCTTAGATCTTAAACATGGGCTTTGATTTACTTTTGTGTATCCCAAATAGTTACTCAAATTAGCTCATGTTGAGAAGTAGAATAATGTCTAAAGTGTTATTGAGATTTGGGGAAAGATAAATTTGTGGAAAGAGGTGAGGAAGCAAAGTAGGAGTTCCCCCTGGAATCTTCAGAGAAACTATGCCCTGCTAACACCTTGCGTTAGATTAGGACTTGTAGCTTCCAGAATTGTCTAAGAACATATTTTAATTGTACTACGTTACCTAATTTGTGGTACTTTGCTATAGCAGTCCTAGGAAACTGATACAGGTAGATATTTCTGGTTATATGGTGTGTGTAAGTTGTGATTAATTCTAGTTTTTATTTTTATTTTATTTTTTTGTTTAGATTTATTTGATTGTCCTCAATTTCTTTTCTAAGTTCTAATGCTAGTTGGATTTATTTATTTATTTATTCACATAGTAGATGCTTTACTACTGTCTCTCTTTGACAGACAATGCATAAATTTCCATTGTGTATCTAAATAGGTGGCTTTGTTAGGTAATGGATCTGTGAATGTAAAACTGAGGATTATGAGACAGAGTTAGTTTCTTAACAATAGAAACAGGATGAAATAACAGAAGGAATACCAGACTAAGAATCAAAAGTGTTACCACAACTATTTACATGTGACTCCAAGGCAAACCACTTTTTCACATGTGTAATCAGATAAAAAATATATATATATCAGGCTTCTTTTGTCACAGAATTGTTTAAAGAAGAAATGACCAGACTTGGACTACTTTATTTAAATGTATGACAATAGGAAATTTATTACATTAGAAAATTATAGAAGAAGATACTTGAATAAAATGTGCATAAATTACATTTGCAAACTGTATGTTCTAGTGTGATAGCTAATCACTGTTCACTTCTGCCTGTTTTAATGATTTAGAGAAGAGGCTCTTAGGGGAAAAGTTATTTTAATCATTCAGGGTGTCATTTTCACAAGGTCATCTAGAGCATTTTGCAGACCTAACAGCAAGAGCACGAGAGCAGCATCTGTAATTGGTAACTTCGATGGGACCTGTGGTACACAAACATGGAACCAATGATTCACTAAATTAAAAATCCTTTTCATACGTCATAGAAATATTTCTCAAAATTCTGTCAGTAACAAGGAATTATCTTCCCAATCAACCTTTTAAGAAAAATGAAGACCATGCTGGTGTTGTCCAGAGGTTTCCTAGGAGGAGAACCATGGAGAAGTAACTCGATTGATGTCGTTGCTCAGTTGATGACAGAGATGGAAATTTATCCACTTTTATCAGACTTTTTTGATAAGAGCAGAATCGTCAATGATATCTTTATGCAAACAGAATTTAAAAATTTATGACATGGGTAGTTTTCAGAAGATAATTTGTCATTATTTCCATCATTTCAAGCTTACGACTGGCATTTTGGCACCTGCAGATTTTGGCTTCACAAGCTGCGTAGAGCAGGTGCACACTCTGTCTCACATGGGTAGGGTTCTTAGGCACTGACTTTTCTTTGTAAGTAATTTCCACTACTCCCACCCGAGGAAAGAGCTGAATATTTTCATTTATCCTGTATATTTCTTTCATGTCACACTCTATCTTGTTTATGTTCATTAATATGATAATTGGAAATTTTATCTTCTCCATCCAAGCTGCTTAAAATCCAGGATTTAGTATCATTTTACTTCCTTTTCCCCCCTCAGTCATTCTTCTTTTCTTTTCAATGATAGGGTGTTGAAAGATGTAACAGAATGAGTGAGAAATCAATGAATACCTCGTTGGTTAAAATCTCCATTATAGCTCTTTAATATATTTAATAACATGAACTTAATTAAGTGCCACTTAATGTCAACTGATTTTATTTAAAATGCAATTCTTAACATTTTTCATAATTTGGTTTCAGATCAGTAGACATCATTTGCTTCATGTTTTATGAATTTTAAACACATACTTAAAACTAACAATAACAATGCATTATTAAAATATGAAAACATTGATACCATTAGCTAAAGCTTATATC
Source organism: Ictidomys tridecemlineatus (assembly GCF_052094955.1). Taxonomy (NCBI): domain Eukaryota; kingdom Metazoa; phylum Chordata; class Mammalia; order Rodentia; family Sciuridae; genus Ictidomys; species Ictidomys tridecemlineatus. The sequence continues at coordinate 160,069,820 of NC_135478.1, read as the reverse complement.
CACTAGGAGGAGCTGAGTACTTTGTCAAGTGTATGTGATTTATATATTAAAATATTTAGTGAAATATCAGTAGGTTGGACTTATTAGTGACAAAAGTAATATTCATTTGAGGTAAATTGCATGCCATAATTTTATAATAACTCAGGAACTTAAAGCAGCTGAAACCATATTGTTGAATTTATTCTTACCTTTGGCTTCCAAGTTATTATATAATCATGCTAACTTATTTAGGAAGGCACTTAGAATGAGATGAAATTTGGGTTGATTACTGAAAAAATGAGAAAGCTAGGCAGTCATGGGGCTATCTGAAAGAAACACTTTTCAGGGAGCAGAAAGAACCTGTGAATATAAGGAAGGGGTCAATGCAAGACAGTACTGGATGAGTTCAGAGTAGCTGAATGATATGTAAATTACATAGGGCCTTGCCAGACAATGGGAAGACGCTGGCTTTTATTTTCACTGAAATGATGAGCCCATAGAGGTTTAACTTACATATGAAAATGATAAATGTTAATAATACATATTTATGAAATTTATATCATTTTAGACAAGCCTGTTATTATCATCATAATCATCATAGACAGGAAGCCATTCAAAAAGCTAAACTGAACAGCCTACTAGTCTATATTCTCCCCTCACATTCATTAACTAGTAATCATGGTGGTAGGTATACACAAACTCAAAACTGAGCAGTAAGTCATTTAGTCTAACACAGGCAAAAGATTTGAATGGGCAGTTCATCAAAACAGATTTGTAAACTAAAACAAAGTAGATAAACAGAAGTTTAACTTTCTTTGTCATTACAGAAATGAAAATTAAAAACCTTATTGAAGAAAAGTTGCATTCTTATTATTAGTATGATTCTTTTAATTGGTGATTGGTCTTCCATTTTGTTTGGCAATATATCAACTGATGGACATTTGGATCCTATTTTTTGCTATTACAACTAATTTTTCCAGAAACATTCATGTATAAATCTTTGTATGGATGCACATTTCATTTCTCTTGGGTAGATACTTACGAGGGAATTACTGGACCATATGGTAAATTTCTATTTAACTGTTAAAGAAACTTCTAAACTGTTTTTCCAAAGGGGCTGAACCATTTTACAGTCCCACTAGAAAGAGATACTTGTTTCAATCTTTCCACATGCTTGCCAACATTGTGTAATCTCTATTTACCTAAAATATTAGTCTCTATTAGTTTCTTATAGCAAATTGCCAGACATTTTGCACACACACTGGCCTCTTGTTTCTTACAGGCAGGCTCGTGGTGAATTATCTCCCCTGCATGTTACCTGCCCAGGGCCAAAGTGTCTACCAGACTCCGTTCTTAGTTCAAGGCCCTGGGGAAGAATCCAATTTCTAAGCTTATTAAAATGATTGGCAGAATCTAGTTCCTTGTGACTCTACAAAGTGACTGAAGGTTTAAGGATTTTGGTTTCCTTGTTGGCTACTAGTCAGGGGCTGGCCTCTGATCTTTCAGGCTACTTACATTTCTTTTTATGTAACCCCATCACTCTTCAAGTCAGCAACCATGTATCCAGTCCTCACACTTCAAATCTCGTTTACTACCTCATCATTCAGTACTTCATCATCCAGTACCTCATTGTTTTTGTTTTTAACAAGCAGAAGAAATTCTCTTGAATTATGTGATTAGCTTATGTGATTAGCTTAAGCCTATTTTTGTCCGATCATGTCATATATTCACTGGTGCAATGTCTTATATTCAGAGGTTCCACTCACACTCAAAATTAGGGAGCACCACTGGGTTAGCACCATTGGGAGCCATTTTTAGAATTCTGCCTACCTTGTAGACCTTCTCATGGGTAAGAAGAAATGGTATCTCACAGATTAATGAGGCTGAACAGCTTTTCATGAGTTTTCTAGCCCTTTGATATCTTTTTTTATTTTTTGGTGAAATATTTGTTTAAATCTACTCCTATTTAAAAAAATTGTGTTGTTTTCTTATTGTCATTTTTTGTGTTTATTTTTTATTTATTCTTTTTTGTTATATGCAACACCAGGACAAACCCTGATATAATTATAGAAGCATGAGACACAACACTCTTTGATTCAGTACCCAGCTCTTCTCCCTCACCCTGCCCTCCCTCCACTCAAGTCAATCCTTCTTCAATCCATTTACAGTTCACTTCTCCCTCCCCTGTAGATATACCCAATGCCAGAACCCACTGTGTCACATCACGCATGCACTTATGAATGTTTGGTCGGATTCATTTCCCTGTTTTTCCCCTTTCTCATTGCTTCTTCCTCCTCCTCATTCCCCCTTTATCTCCTCTACTGATTTCTCCTCTGTTTTGATGAAATTACCCTTCTCCTTTTTTCTTTTCTCTCTTTATTTTTTATCTTCCTCTTCTTATTTTTGAGTAGCTTCTGCATATTAGAAAATATTTGGCTTTTGACTTTTGAGGACTGATTTATTTCACTTAGCATGATAGTCTTATTTCCACCCATTTACTGACAATTGCCATAATGTCACTCTTCTTAATGGCTGGTTAATATGCCATTGTGTATATATACCACAGTTTCTTTATCCATTCATCTGTTGAAGGGTACCTACACTGACTTCATTGCTTAACTCTTGTGAATTGGGCTGCTATATAACATTCATGTGGCTGCATAACTGTAGTATGCTAATTTTAATCTTTTGTATATATATTGAGGAGTGGGATAACTAGATCATATGGTGGTTCCATTATTTGTTTGTTTATTGTTTGGGGGAGGGTACTGGGGATTGAACTCAGGGACACTCCACCACTGAGCCACATCCCTAGCCTTATTTTGTATTTTATTTAGAGACAGGGTAGTTGCTTAGCGCCTCACTTTTGCTGAGGCTGGCTTTACATTTCATGATCTTCCTATCTCAGCCTCCTAAACCACTGGGATTACAGGCATACTCCACAGTGCCCAGTGCCATTTTGAGCTGTTTGGTGAATGTCCAGACTGCTTTCTAGAATGGGTGCAGTAAATTTTAGTCCTATCAATAATGTATGAGTGTACTTTTCCCCCCATATCCTTGCCAACATTTATTATTATTTGTATTCTTGATAATTGCCATTCTGAATGCAGTGAGATAAATCTCAATGTAGTTTTGATTGGCATTTTCCTAATTGCTAATGATTTGATTATTAATATTGAGAAAGACTTGTTTTATGTACATAGATACACCATTGTTTGGAGCATAAATATTTACTATCATCATATCTTATTGATATGTGAGTCCCTTGAGCAGTATCAGTGATCTTTGTTTCTTCTGATTAATTCTTATTAAAGTCCAAATTATCTGATATGAGAATAATCACCCCTGCTTGTTTATAAGGCCAATTTGAATGATATGTCTTTCTCATCCTTTCACTTTCAGTTTGTGGAAGTCTTTGCCTTTGAGGTGAATCTGTATTAGACAGCATATTGTTGGGTCTTGATTTTAATCTAAATGGCCAATTTATGTGTTTCGATTGAACACTTTAGACCACTTATATTCAATGTTATGATACAATGATGATTTTTATTTCCTGCTATTTTGAATTATTTCTAGTGTTTAAATCAAGCTTGATTCTCCTTTAATTGTCTATTTTCCTAGAAAAATTTGTTACTATGCTGCTTTTACTTTGTGTTTTTCATTTATTCATGAAATATTTTATAGAGTATGTTTTGTAGTGCAGGCTTTCTGGATATGAATTCTTTTATCTTCTGTTTATTGTGTAAGGTTTTTATTTAATCTTCAATTCTAAAGCTTAATTTTGCTGGGTATAACATTTGTGGTTGGCATTAATATTCTTTCAGAGCTTGATATATATTATTCCAAGTCCTTCTGGCTTTTTAGGGTCTAGGTTGAGAAATCAGTTAAAATCTGGAGAAATCTGGATTGTTTGATTTGTAATTGTGACCAGTCATTTTTCTCTGGTAGCTTTTAAAATTCTATCCTTTTTCTGTATGTTAGGAATTTTCTTTTTAATGTGTCTTGGAGTGGAATCAAGTGTGATTATGCTATTGTGATTTTAGTGGTCCTCTTTTATTTGAATTTCCATCTCATTTTTAAGATTTAGAAAGTTTTCTGATATTATTTGATTGAAAAGATGTGCATCTCTTTAGTTTGTATTTCAGAGACTTCATCTATCCCAATGATTCTTAAATTTGGCCTCTCGATGTGACAGCAGATTTCTTGAATATTCTGGTCATGGACTCTTATTTTCTTTGTTTTGTGTCAACTTTGTTTTCAAGATTATATACTGTGTCTTCAAGGCCTGAAAATCTGTCTTGTGAGTGGTTTAATCTATTGTTGGTGCTTTCTCTTGAATTTTTAATTTTGATTATTGCGTCTTTCATTTGTGTTATTATAGCTCTGTAGTATAATTTAATATCTGGTATTGAGATGCCTCCTGCTTGATTTCTTTGGTTTTCCTGGGCCTCTTATTTTTCCAAATAATTTTTTTTTTTTTTATGGATTAGACATGAGATTCCCCCCCCCCCCCAAAAAAAAAAACTCATATGTGAGACAATCTAAGAAGGTTTGGAGGAGAAATGATTGGGTTATACTCTTAACCTAATTAGTTAATTGACCATTGATGGGGTTAACTGAGTGGGAACTGAAGGCAGGTAAGGTGTGGCTGCAGGAAGTGCTTCATTAGAGGTGTGGCTATGTGGTACATACTTTGTATCTGTCAAGTGGAGTCTTTTCTCTGCTCTCTGATCATCACGTGAGCTGCTTCCCTCTGACACACTCTTCTGTCATGATGTTTAGCCTCACCTGAATCCTCAAGGAATGGAGTCTTCTGTCTATGGACTGAAAACACTGAAACCATAAGCTCACAAATAAAATTTTCCTCCTCTACAAATGTTCTGGTTGGGTCTTTTAGTTACATCAGCAAAAAAACTGACTAAAACAAATTTCATGATGGCTTTTCTATTTCTACGAAGAACAACATTGGAATTTTAATAGGAATTACATTAAATTTCTATACCACATTCAGTAGTATGGCCAATTTGATAACAATTCTGCCTATCCAACAATATGGGAGATCTTTTCATCTTATGAAGTCTTTTTCAATTTCTTTCTTTAGTTTTCTGTACTTTTCATGATAAAGGTCTTTCATCTCTTCTTTTATTTGATCCAAAGGTTTTTTTTTTTTTGAGTTTTTTGTGAATAGGATAGTTTTCTTATTTCCTCTTTCAGTTAATTCATCCGATATATAGGAATGCAATTGATTTATGGGTGGTAATTTTATATGCTACTACTTTGTTGAATTAATTTATGAGTTCTAGCAGTTTTCTGGTGGAATTTTTTGGGTATCTAAATGTAGAATTATGTCATAGGCAAATAGAGTTAGTATGAGTTTTACTTTAATTTCTTTCTTCTGTCTATTGCTGTGGCTAGATTTTCAAGGAATATGTTGACTAGAAGTAATGAAAGAGGACATCATTGTTTTGTTCCAGATTTTAGAGGGAATGCTTTCATTTTTTTTTCTCCATTTAGAATGATGTTGGCCTTGGGTTTTCCATGTATAGCTTTTACAATGTTGAGGTAGGTTCCTACTATCCCTAGTTTTACCAGTGTTTTGAGCATGAATGGATGCTAAATTTTGTCAGATGATTTTTCTTTGTCTATTTAGATAATTATGTGATTCTTGTCTGTAAGTCTATTGATGTCCTGAATTACATTTATTGATTTCATATGTTGGACCAACCTTGTATCCCTGAGATGAACCCCATTTGATCATGGTGCTTCATTTAAAAATTTTTTTTTATTAATGTGCTTTGCCAGTATTTCATTAAAAAATTTTGTATCTATGTTCATCAGGGATATTGGTCTGTAGTTTTCTTTACTTGATGTGTCTTAGAAACCCCTGTTTGTTTACAAGATCCATGTGAATAATATTTTCCCCCATCTTTTTACCTTCAGTCTGTGGATGTCTTTGCCTATGAGGTGATTGTCTTAGAAACAGCATATTGTTCAGTCCTGTTTTTTAATCTAATCTGCCAGTCTATATCTTTTGATTGTTAAGACCATCTATGTTCAAGATTATTATTGAGATATAATTTTTCCCTGTCATTTTGATTTATTTCTGTGCCGGGTTTCTGTTCACTACTAAAAGGCTCAGGGGTCACTCCAGTTGAACTGGGATAACTGGGCTGTGCAAAATAACCACACAAGGGACACAAATACCTTTTTGTTTGGGTTCACTGGGAAGGCTCCTCTGACATTAAGGGTCCGCAGAAAGAGAGACAGCAAGAGCATGTGCTGACCTCTTTTATTGAGGGGAAGCTATTCAAATGAGGCAAGGGGTCAGGTTTTAGGGGGCTGAGTATCTTCATAATATCCACTGTCAGCAGGTTGACTGACACCTGGGTAGGTCACACCCAAGGGCACAGTAAGAGAAGGGGACACAAACGAGGAACTTCCATGGAAGATTCTATCCTAAACCAGGCAAGGGGTTATATTACAAAGAAACAGATGAGCATAGTTTCACCCATGGGGCTGTAGAAAGACACATCCACTTACGAGACACCGACCCTCAAACCCAAGAAGGGTGGAGAAAGCTCTGCCACATTTCTGCGACTGAGCACCTCAGCACCCAGCTGGGGAGTGTGACTCAGTCACATGTAAGGTTGGTCTCCCACATTTCTGGTCTTTTATTTGAGTTACTTTCGGCTTTGATTGACTATTATTCTGTGTAGTTTCTCCCTTTCCTAGTTTTGAATTTCATTTCTTATTTCTTCTTCATGAAATAGTTTATTGAGTATGTTTTGTAGTTCAGGGCTTCTGTTTGAGAATTCTTTTAACTTTTGTTTATCATGGAAGGTTTTCATTTCATTGTCAGTTTTCATGCTTATTTTTTTTCTGGGTATAGTGTTTATACATTTTGTCCATTTTCTTTCAGATCTTGGTATATATTATTCTAAGACCACCTCACTTTGAGAGTCTGGATTGCTGTCCCTCTAAATGTTACATGTCATTTTTCTCTGGCAGCCTTTAAAATCGACCCATTTTTGAATGTTAGGTATTTTTATAATGTCAAACCCTTGGTATGGGTCTGTTGTGATTTTGTATATTTAGGGTTGGATAAGCTTCCTGCATTTGATTTTCCATTTCATTCTCTTTTGGGGGGCACATACAAGGGATTGAACTCAATGACACTCAAAAACTGAGCCACATTCCCAGCCCTATTTTGCATTTTATTTAGATAAAGGGTCTCACTGAGTTGCTTAGTGCTTCACTTTTGCTGAGCCTGGCTTTGAACTCATGATCCTTTGGCCTCAGCCTCCCAAACTCCTGCAGTTAGAGGCCATTCCATTCTTTAGGTTTTTCATGGTTATATATTTTGTCTTCATTGCCCGAATCTCTTCTTTTTCCAAGTAATCTAATCCATTGGTGATACTTTACATTGAGTTTTTAATTTAGTTTATTGATTATTTCATTTCAAGGATTTCTGCTTGACCTTTTTCAAATTCTCTCTTTACTGAAGTGATCTTTCACATCCTGTATTTTCTTCCCGATTTCACTCTTTAAATCGTCTTACAGATCAGTTTAACTATGCATATTTTACACTCCTTCTCTGACCTTTGTTCTACTGTGATGTCAATGGATTCTGTTATTGAATTATCTTGGTTTATTTGGGCAATATTTTCCCTTGGTATTTCATATTGTTTGTATGTCTACCCATCTATCGGTTAGATGTGAGGCAATGTAGTTTCTACCCTGTGGATTTATAGATCACCCTTGAGTTCCACTTGTGTGGTGGAGGAGCCAATTCTTAGTCCATTATATCACCAGCAGACCCCATATTTCCTGGTCTTATATTCAGTCTTCAAACTCAATCTCTCCCTCCCCTGCTGTTTCAAATTCCCAGCTAGGCACTCTCTCAACTGGTCCTACAATAGCTGAATTGGAGGGGAAGGACAATAGCCAGGTGGGCTTCCATGACCAGTATTCACCTTTGTAAACCCCTCTCCATGTTTGATTTTCTCCTGGTCCCTTCAGCCCACTCTATGTTGTGCAGTGTGTGTTTGCCAGGCCTGTATTTTGGGCCAAACCTGGGTTTTCCAGGAATTGCCTTCCCTAGCATGCTGGCCCCTGTGTCCTGGCTACAAAATGTTTCCTTTCTCTGTCTTCTGCATGCAGATGGGAGAGATACAGCTTCTTTTCTGCATGTGTGGCACACTTTTCAGTTTCGTCAGACACTGTTTTTGATCTCTAAACTTTCCATACCCAGATACACCTCAGGCCTCCTGAAAATGCCAGTTCCTTTGCTTTCTCTTATCCCTCCACATTACTTGTGGAGGGACCACTCTGACTGATGCCTCTGGCTGTGGCAGTGGCTCTGGCACTGGGGATTTCTTCTTTATTTTATTATATCCATCCTCCAGAGTCCCTGATCTGCTTTGAATGTGTAGTATTAAATTCCAATAAATTAACTTTCCCTTTTTTTTTGTATTCACCCACCTTGCTGAGAAGCTGCCTATCTGCTTTCCTGGTCTCACACCACAGAGCATCCAGGAAAGTTACTTTCTCTATTCTTCCTTTTTGAAACTGGCTGATTGTAAATTTTCTACAGGTTTTATGTGGTACAGAATTATTCCCCTTGACCAATGCTGCTGTTTGTGGTACTGTAGTAAAGGCACTCAGGTGGTTCACCTTGGCTCTAGTTAGGGTCCATTACCCCATGTTGTGAATGATGGACATTGATTCCTTCTGTTTACTATGATTGATGCAATGTCCAGCCAATGTCCAAACAAGACACATTCACTCACCAGTCGTGACTGTGAATCAGGCTGGTAGTCAGTAAAGTCTAGGGACAGTCACTTCCTCATGCCTTGGATCAGTCAATTTTCCACCTTAACCCATCTCCCTCTGGCCCTATTTGCATGTACTTTCTGCTTAAGTTTCCTGGGTTATTCAAGGAACTTCTAACATTTTTCTGCCTATGGCTCCTTTCTTCTGGGAACAGGATTTCTATGTCATGTAATGTTTAGGCAATTTCCCTCTGATCCAGCCCAGCAGTAGAGGAACTGTCCCTAGGCTTTCCATGTGACTCCCCCCAATGGCAGTGGTCAGATAGATACTGGGGTGGTCTTGATGGCTTTCTTTCCTGCTTGGAACCACAGCTGCTTTGCTGCTCTGTCACTGTCTGAGTCAGTGACTGCTGCACAGTAGTTTCCACCTTTGTCTGGTTGCACCCGACAGGGTTAGGTGTACTTTTCTGCACAGGTCTGCTCCCCATCACTCCTATTATTCACAGTTAGGGGAAAGAGGAGAGGGTTTCAGCAATTTTGGGCTAGTAGTTGTTCCTCTAGAAGTTTTTTTCTGGCCAGATTCTTAAGAGGTCCCACTGCAGAGGACTTCCCTCTGATTTAATTTGCAGCTGTCTGGATGTGGGAAGATGCCTTTTTGATTTGAGAGAGTGACCAGTCACATAGTGCCCCACAAGATGACTGTGAACCCCTGGCTCAGCTTTCTTTTCAGACTTGGTTTTAAGCTGTTTGATATATTTTAAGGACCTATCATACTTTAAATTTTGTCTGTCTTTCCAAATGTTTTTAAGTGGGTGAGCTTAAAAATTTTTTGTTCCCTCTCTTTCTCTCTTGTCCCTCTTCCCTTCCTTGATCTTGATTTGGGTTCTGGGTTAGGGAACTCTGCACTTATTTTCTACTCTGGTAACTGGTCTTTAAGTCTCTCCAAGTCTCAGACTTTGGACTATAGAGTCTTAGAGCATTATTTTATCACTCACCATTCAATTCTGCTTTATCTTCACTACCTCCTTTCCGTGTTATGAGGAGATCAGAAATTGCTGTCTAGCTCCCTTCTGCAATCTTCCAAGATATTTATTATGATTTTAAGAGTTTCTTTCAAATATATCCTGTATGTAAGCTATTTATTAGATATATGATCTGTGACTAAAAAAGTCACAATTTCTCCAGTCTGTGACTTATATCTTTATCTAGTTAATGGTATATTTTAATATATTGCAGATTTTGATTTGATAAGACCCAATTTATTTTTTCTTTAATGGATAATGCTCCTGCTAATATATCTAAGAACACTTAACCTATGGTCTCACAAATTTTCAACTTTTTTTCCTTCTTACTTTTAATTATGGGATATACACACACATTGTTTTTTTCCTGTTCTGGGAATTGTACCCAGAAGTGCTTTACCACTGAGCTCTATTCTTAGCCTTATTTATTTTCAGACATGATCTTACTATGTTGCAGAAGCTGAAGTCAAACTCTTGATACTCTTGCCTCAGCCTTGCAAGTAACTGGGATGATAGGCATATTATATATATTTAGTTTGCTTTTGATTTAGGGTATAAACTAAAATTACAAATTTATTATAAATTTATCATTTTCAGAACTATTACTGAAAACAAAAACAACTACTATTACTACAAAAAGCTTTATTTTTTCTCCATGAAAGTTATTGATCACCTTTACTGAAAATCAATTTTGCAGAATTTTTTTCTCAACTCTAGATCCTATTTCATTGACATATTAATCTATACTTATCCTACTACCAGACTGTCTTATTTACTGTGAATTTGTATTTATTGATTGGAAAGTTTTAATCTTCTAACACTTTAACCTTCTATCTATCTATTCTAGTTGCTTTGTATTTTCAAATAAATTTTAAAATCAGTTTATCAATTTCTGCAAAAATGGCTACCGGGAATTTTAGAGATGGTTTTGCCTAGACCAACTTGGGTTAATTACCACAGTTATATTGAATATTCTAATTGATGAATGTGCAATGTTTATTTAGTCAACCCTTATTTTTTAATAAGCATAGTTTTTATTTTTATAGAATTCAATGTTAATTCATTTCTGAGCATTTAACTTTTATACTATATGAGTAGAGCTCTTTTCTGAATTTTACTTTTATATTGTTCACTGTTAGCTCTTAGAATTATGATGAATTTTTTCCAATTATTTTTTATTGTGGCAAAATACATGTAATGTAACATTTACCATCCTAATAATTTTTAAGTGCTTTTAGTTCATTGAAATTGAATGCATTTATACAGTGCAATCATTACCACTATTTCCATCAATTACTTTTTTATCTTGTATATTGAAACTCTATATACCCACAGAACAAAATTTTATAATTCCCCACTTCCTCACCAGCTGGACACTTCTATTCTATTTTCTCTTGCTATGATTTTTAGTATTCTGTGTATCTCCTGCAAGTGCAATCATATAATATTTGATTTCTTTGTGATTGGTCTTTTTCACTTAGCTCCATATAGTCAAGTTTCATATTTTTTGTGACATGTGTTAGAATATATCCCTCTTTAAGACTGAATAATGTTCAATTGCATGTATATACCATACGATTTTCTTATTCATTTATCCTTTGATGAACATGTCCATATTTTAGCTGTTGTGGATAATGCTACTATGAACATGGGCACACAAATATCTCTGTGAGACCCTGATTTAATTATTTTGGGGTGTATATCCAGAAGTGGAGTTTATGGATTCCTATGGTAATTTTATTTTTTTGAGGAGATGTCATATTGTTTTCCAAAATGGCTCAACCATTTCTTTTATTGTGATATCTTTTTCTGATGTTAGCACTACTGCAACATTTACCTCATAGAATAAGTTGAGAAGTGTTCATGTTCTAGTCTCTGAAACTTTTAAGTTTATTACTATAGTTTGGATCTGAAATGTTCCCTCAAAGGCCTTGTATTAAAGGCTTGCCTTCCCATTTTCTCAGAACATCAATGTCACACTGTTCCATGGAATTTTAGAGAATAGAGAAGTGCCCAAAAGAAGATATTGACTAAAAGCACAAACTCACTTTCTAAATGTAGTCATTGCCAAATATAGTCTCCAACTTTAAGTTGTTTTATGAAATTATTATGTTTCATTTAACATTTTCAAGTGCTTTTAAAAAGAGTACTAGTATTGGGAGTCTTTAAAAGTTGGCACTAATTGGAGGGTTTTAGGTTATTGGGGGTTGTGCCCTTAAGAAGATAGTGGGGGGCTGGGGATGTGGCTCAAGTGGTAGCATGCTCACCTGGCATGCGCAGGGTGCTGGATTTGATCCTCAGCACCACATAAAAATAAAATAAAGATGTTGTGTCCACCGAAAACTAAAAAATAAATATTAAAAAATTCTCTCTCTCTCTCTTTAAAAAAAAAAAAGAAGAAAAAGATAGTGGGAACTTGTCCTCTTCCTCTTTGGCCTTGAGATCAGCAGTTTTGCTTTGCCACTTGCTACCAGCCATGTCATAAAGCCTTGCCACAGGTGAAAACAATGGGCCTAACTCATCATGAAACCAAAGTTCCACAGCTGTGAGCCCAAAGAATCCTTTCTCTTTATAAACTGAGTATGTCAAGTATTTATTATGCTAATGAAGAGCTGACCAACACACTTATAAATAATTTAAATGATCTCTTTTTGAAATATTTGATGGAATTTGCCTGTGAAAGCATCTGAACTTGAGTTTTTCTTTGATGGAAGCATTTTAGTTATTAAGTCATTTAGTTGCTATAGTTCTACTCATATTTTCCACTTTTTATTTTATCAGCTTAGATAATTTTTTTTTTCATTCACCACATACTGGCACTTTGCTTCCTAAGAGGAGAATTAAAATGTTTCTGGGTTCCTAAAAATTAGAGAAAAATTATTTTGTTTACCTCACAGATACCTTCATGCAATCATTTGAAATAATCAGGTTCTTAATTAAGATTTAATAGATCAAAACATCCTTCCTGACTTTTATTTGTCCTCAAATATAATTTGACCTTCAGTAATTTGAGAAATTAGTTTTTTCCCCTATTCTATAGGAACAGATAATAAGCCTTCCCATTTTCTCCCAACATTAATGTCACGCTGTTCCATGTAATTTTAGAGAATAAAGAAGTTGCCAAAAGGAAGATATTGACTAAAAGCACAAATTCACTTTCTAAAGGTAGTCACTGCCAAATATACTCTCCAACTTTAAGTTCTTTTATAAAATTATTTTGTTCCATTTAACATTTTCAAATGCTTTTTAAAAAATGAAAAGGTAATCCCTTGGACATAAAAATTGCACCAACTTTGATTTGTAGACTTCAGTCAACATGATGTCATAAAATATCCAGGATTTGAAAATGGAATGACAAAATACGGTGTTGATATTCAAATTACGTCTTCCAGTTTTTCATTATATTATCTTCTAAAACACATTTTTCTTCAAGATGCATATATGTTGATTTCAAAATTTAAATGAAAGTTCTTATTGACATTGATGATTATTATATAGTTCATAATTTTCAGAATGATGAAACTGAATTCACCTTTCATGGGATAAATCTACCAAATCTATTAAGATTAACTATTGTCTCAAGAAAACATAGTGCTAATAATAAATCAGGTTACATCTCAATAAAGTAAATAGAGGAAGGAAGGTAATTAGCTTTAGGTGTCTAATAGTAGCAAAATGGTACTCAAGTTAACTATATAGAAATGAAGTATGGCTTTAAATCTTCTAGTGAATGATTGTTCAAATATGAATTAGAAAGCTACCCAGAAACTTTTGGTCCTGAGCAAGTGGATATTTTGAGCACAAATATTCATCAGCTCCACTAGAAAAGTTAATTTGTTTAGATGTCTATAGATGTCATTAGCATATTCTTATTACCAGATCTTTTCATCTATATTCAAGAGAAGGTCAGAGAAAACATTTACAAGATATTATTAGATCCAATAAAGCAATTTCACATAAAAATCTAATGTAAGCATGATGTTAAAAGAAACACAAGATAACTGCTATAAAGATTCTAGCACTTTCTAAGTGTTCTATAGACAATAGTTTTGAAAACTACATTTAGGATAAATTTAATATATATTCAATAAAATTGATATTCTAATCCTTAACATTCCACTATTGAATTAATGGTAAAGATTTATAAGGGTCTGATGAAACCCAGTTAATTTTATCAGAAATTCATATACCATGATATTTAATATTAATTAAAAATCAAATAATTTTTAAATTATTTGATTTTTAATTAAAATTTTAATTTTAATTTTTAATTTTTAATTATGATTTTCTTTTATAAAAGTATACTATACTTGGTGGAGGATGTACATTACCACTACTTCTAAACAACATTTAATGAAAACCATTCATATTTATTAATTTCCATGTCTTCATACCCACACATACTCTAACATATAAGACTGATAAATATTGACAGAATTAATTAGTAAATGCATTTTTTATGAAATTTAAATTCTTTTCATCAGTCATAGATTATAAGTCTTCAACAATAATATGACAAAGGTATTAGTATACTATAGATACAGAGGAATTTAATTAGAATATTGTTTATATTCATTAATTTAGTGAAAATTGATTTAATATCTACATGTACCAAATTTTCTAGAATTTATGTGAGAAGAAATTATAGATACCTCTGAAAGGTCACCTTGTGTCAGCCTATTTATGCTTACAGTTTAAGGCAAAACTAGATTATTTTTCTATTTCCTGGGGGAATAATTACTTGTGAGAGCAATTTTTAAATATTTCTGTGATTCTAGTTAATGAGTCAACCAATGCCATTCTATATTCTGTGTACTAATGATGAGTGATTGGAAAGATTTAATTATGTGATATAAATGACAATATCTCAAAGGCACAGAAGCCATGTATAAAAAGTTCTTATAATAAGGCTATATTTTTTACTTATATAGACATTTAAACAAATAGAGCCAAAGAGGAAATTCTCCCAGGAAAAAAGATGCAGAATGAACAGGGCAGGTTTTCCATCACAAGACTGCCATCCTACAGTCCTTAACTACTTATTAACAATAAGTTCAGAACAGTTCAATGAAAGAAATATCTGTGTACATTTCCCCTATACATAACACTCTCCTATGTACTGTGATGAATATGTGTCATATCTTACAAAGTTCTTCATATGAAGCAGTTAATAAAAGCCAACCTTTTCTGAGAACAAAACTATATTTTAGGAACTCTTCTTGGTACAATATTTCTGAAACCCCCAAATAATCCTGAAAGCTGAATGTTTTCATCCTTGATTTAATGATGAGAATTACTATTCCCTCACAGATCAAATCTAGATCAATTATGATAAGTACCATTATACAAGAGCAAATAATCCTATTTATAATAAGTATTAAAATAAACAATAGCAATAAAAATGAAATACAAGGTAGCATATGAACAAGTAATAAAATGAATAGTGATAACAACTGTGGAAAAAAATCAGTAAGGATTGGTGTAGCCAATTCAAAGAAGAATTAATGGAGAAGAGTTTAGGTTATAGATAAGGGCTTAGAAAGTCATGGACATCTGAGAAGACATGATAATAAGCATGGATTATTTGAGATATTATATGTGGCCAAATCTTTGGGAAGTTTGAAAGATGCAAATATATTTGATAGATGACTTGCATGACAGTGTGGTATGCTGATAGAGCTAAATGGGGCTGATTAAAGTTGTTAAACATAAAATTCACGGAGTGTTGGAGGACTAATGAGATGCGATAATTGAGATTTGTGAAAGCATAAGATAGGCAGACCAGTTAGAAGACTTGCAGCACCTCAGGCATGAGATGGTGAGGACTAGTTGAGCACAAATGAATAAAAGATATCTGAAAAGATCAAAGATACATGGTGATTGGGAGGGGAATAGAAGGAATTTTATGAGGATGCCATATAGTCATCCAATGTGACTATAAATCCTGAGTCTTCCAAAGGGATATTAAATGCTCTTTTTTTTTCCTAATTGGCTATGACATCCTGCCAGCTGCTTCCTGGCTAGATAAGAGATCTGCCAAGATTCAAGTCTACTGAAAATGCAGTCCTGAATTTGTCCCAGGTGCTTAGGCAATGTGAAGGAGAGGGAGTAGTGGTAGAGAGAAAGTTACCTGGGAACCATTCCTGTGGTGTTGATTTGAGAATATGGCTTCCTGTGGCTGGAGGTATAGTGAAGTGAGGGGAGATGGGATGGCCATTACTTCAGCTAAATGCAGGCCACCTGAATGTGCATTCGTGTCACAAAATATTGTCTAGAATTTTTTTTTCACTTATAGATTCTATTATTTTATTATTTTTAAAATTTTTTTAATATTTATTTTTCAGTTTTCAGTGAACCCAACATCTTTATTTTATTTTTTTATGTGGTGCTGAGGATTGAACCCAGCGCCCTGCACGCCAGGCGAGTGCATTACCACTTGAGCCACATCCCCAGCCCCATTATAGATTCTATTACTAAGGAGTAAAGGCAAATGTGATTTAATCTCCAGTTTCTTTGCCATGAGAGTTATTTAGCTGTTCAGTGTGATTGATGCCTATGTTAAGAAAACATGCTACAGGGAGTTATAGGCACCACTTGTTGGAGTCATAACTAGGAGTATATCATCCCTTTAATTATGCCATAATTTTCTCATCTTCTGTCTCCAGTTTAAACTTTAACACATCCTATCTCCTCTCTATCTACACACACACACACACACAGACACACACACACACCCCCACACCCCCACACACAACTAGAAGGTCTTAGTATTTTCAAATCTAAGAAAAAAAATAGTGCAGGTCCTATATAACCAGTATTGAGCTTCCTCACATTACATGAGAACCAACAGGTTGACAGCAATCATTGCTTCTGAGATGGGGTGGACAAGGGTTCTTCCGCATCTGGATCTTCAGGTCCTGACTGACTATATCCTAGTTAGTCCCCCCACATATTCAGAATGGCTGTGACTACTTCAGAATATTGTTCAATGGAGAGTAGCCCCATCCTAGGTCATCTAAATGGTTTCTTCTCAAAGTGTGATCCTTTGAATACCTACTTGGACATCTTTACATAGACATCGTAGAAATTCAAAATCTCAGTTCCCACCTCAGAATTACTGAATCAGAACCTGCATCTGACAACATCTCTTGTGACTCATGTGAATATTAAAACTGAGAAATATTATATAACTTCAGTTACTTTATTATTTTTCCCTGGGTTATGTGTTCAGTAAATACTCAGTGATATAAATGTAATCCCCAATGGAATTAATTTTCAGTCACTCAGGACACTTCTTGAGATAATGTAGATACTTGTAACACTAGTGCCTGTGTAATTTATACTATCAAGGAAATGTGATCATCACCTTTAATTCTACTTAAAAGATAACAAATCACTATGATAAGACAGACACAAAAAATATTTGTAAAACCTCTATCTTCAACACAACACAATCTCATGCCTGATAAAAGTAGAAATTTGTCATAACTGTTTCTTTCAGTGAAGTTCACCCAACATATTCCTTTAGAAATGTGTCTCAAAGGTAGGACACTAATTCAAAAATGTTTATGGAAAATTTATATTCTTATGGGGCTAGATAGATATTGATTGTGACTAAATTAAGCCTCTGTCAGCTACTGGAGGAAAAATACTTAGACATTGCTTGTGACATCACATTAACAATGAATAATTCAATTGGATTCAGTGTAAGAAAAGATATTTAATTTGAAGCTTTTCCACATGATATACAAATATGTGTCAAGGAATATACTTGCAAGCAGCAAATATCAAAAAAATATCTTTATTCCTGTATTGAAAACTAGTGGAATTGGAAGATGATGCAGGAAATATCAGAATATAGCTACTATTTAATATATATCAAGTACACACATTCTCCCTGTATATTCTGTTAAAATGCCTTGAGGTTTCTATCAAGTTGAATGTAGAATCAGTCTATAAAGAAACATGTGGGTCACAGAATGGCCAAATGTAGAATAAGATTCCAAATTATAATACCCCACATTTCAAAACCGGCTGCTGATAATTTGACCAGTTTATATTTCTTTGGCATCAGCAGCAGTTCTGCTAAGGCAAAGTAAATGTCATAAAATGTTTTGTTTTCCAGCAGCCATTGGCAAATAATTGGCATCTGTTTTCTGTTGTCTAGCTGCAGTTGTGTTTTCTGAAACAGAAGCTTCCATTCCTAATCTAATAACCTGTTGATTTAGGACCCTCAAGGGACCAAAAATAAAAAAAATAAAAATAAAATAAAAAATCTTGTTTGAGAAAAAAAAAAAAAAGCCTGAAACATTGGGGCTTCAGAAACCTGGATGGATTCATAGCACATTCTTTCAAGGTGGTGTGGACTCCTCTGTCTTCAAAATAAGTGTGTTAAACCCAAACAACAACATTTCTCTGGTGCAGAGTCAAAAAAACCTCAAAAGGTTCTCTTTAAAATGACTTTGTTCTTGTTCACCTTCAACTACTTTTTAATAAGAGCGGAATGTCTTAGTGGGTATAAAGAAAAGGAAGGGAGCAAAACTCCCAGCGTGGAGAAATTGGGTTTGCCTTGAATTTAAACATTTTTAAAAGCTCAGTTAAGAGGGGGATGTGATTATTTGTAGAGCAGGAAAGGCACTTACAAATGCAACTGTGGGAGGCTCTCTGTTTTTAATGCTTAAGAGCAGACAAAATGCCACTTTCACTGACTTCAGGCGTTCTTCTGGCTGAGGACTAGGCCATTAATAGTCATTAACACTCTTTCAGATGTATTGCCAGAGTGGTAATGAAATCAACACCTTCTAATTTTTATACTGAAGCTCTGCCAAGGCGCATTTGGTCTTGTCACTACATAGCAATGTGCTGTGCGATGTGCTTGCTACTTAAGATATCAACATAAACACTGAATAAAAACATAAATCTTTTATGATGTTGGGACAGGCTGCTGTTTCATTGTAAATCAACATAGGTCAATTATTCAAACCTAGCCCACTGTTTAACAGATGAAGGGCAGACAAGACAGTGGTAGTGTAAATTGGGTCTATTTTCCTATCCTGACTTGACCATTAATTTAGGTTTCTTTTCTTTTTCTTTCTTTCTTTCTTTTTTTGAAGAGAATCATTAGCTGAAAAGCTGTCCTTAGAAATTTGACTCCATGGCATTTTCCCATCATTTGTCACTTAGGAACACATCTGAAGTAATCACTTAACATTATGAGTTCAGTTTTCTTTTTTTCTAGGAAACAGTACCTGATCTAATCTTAAATGTTGATGGTCTGCAAGATTAACCTGAAAGGAGATGGACAGATTTAATGGTCAACTCCCCACCCCACCCTCCTTCTTAATTATGCAGTTCAAATAATTTTGTTGAATCTGATAATACAGAATACTTTTTCTGGGAAGAGAAAGACAGAGTGACAGTAGGAAGGGAAGAAAAAAGGGAGGGAGGGAAGGACAGGAAGCAGTCTTGCTTCTTAACCTACTTCATTTAGAATTTGTTTTTCTTTCCTTTTCTTTCTGATTTTTCTTCGTTTGAACTGTACATGTAGGGTAGAAATATACTTTCCTCCCCCAGTCCATCTCCTAGCTGTGAGAGAAGAAACAAATTAGCAAGAGGAGCAAAGACACTGTGTCCACCCCACCCTCATCTATCATAGCATCTTAGTGATCAACCAGGCTTGAAGGCCGGGTGTGGGGATGGCCCCTAACCTACTTGACCTTCTCCTTGTCTGGCCTCTTCCTCCACCTAGCTAGTGAACCTTTTTTTCTGGTAACTAATGTTTAGGAGGCTTGATGTATGTTGTCTTTAAAAGAGAACATGTATCTCATTTCTCCTTATGACTTACAAAGGTATTGTGCCTTCTCTTAGAAGGAATAAGTACAAAATTAAAGAGATTGAGGTGCATAAAATAAATATTTTTATCCTTATTCAGTAACAGTTGCAGCTACCACCAATGGCCTGAAGATAATTGTTCACTCATTTCACAGGCTGGTTAGATTGAGAAGCTCTATGTATCCATTCTGTTTTGCTTTGGGCTAGAGAACTGCTTGCGTATTCATAACATTTGATTTTTCAGTAGTTTCCAAGCATGATAGATACTGGATATGTCAGCATTAACAGGTGAAAATCCTTGACCTGTGTAATTCAGTATTCTAGAGGAGAAAGAAAATATGTTCATAAGCAATAGATTCTACTATTTTGAAATTAAGTGATATGGTATGAATAAAGTACTGTTGGAATGGTGAGAGGGAAGTAAAAGGTTTCATTTGGCTCCAAAGCATTTCACTATTCTCCTGTTGCCGTTATACAAATAAATGCTTATATTGGCAGAGAGAATGCAGATAGAAAGCTTTAGAATGGGAAGAAAACTGGTGAAATGGAGAGCTGCAGCCAGCATTTTGAGCAGTGCCCTTCAATAAATCAAAGCCTTCCATGAAGACAGTTTGGTAAGACCCTGAATCTCCTGCTGTACTTTGAAATGTACATAGTCAAAAACCCTGCTTCCTAAAGTCAATAGCTGAAGAAGATAATGTGAAAACCAAGCGTTCAGGGCAGTCAGACTTGAGAGTTACCACCAACGTTTCACTACTAACTAGAGGTGGATATAAAAACCCACTCCATGAAAAGCCTGTGTTGGATATTTTTAGGATTTATCAACTTTCAAAGCAAGAGTGGCTACATTTTTAAAATGATATTCTAGGGGCTATATTACAATGAACTAATTCCTTTCAGATGGATTATAAATAACCTTAAAGTGAACATTACAGTTCTTCAGTAATATTCCAAGATCTGAGAAGGTTTACCCATTTAGAAGTATTCAGACCCTCTGAACTCTTTTATAGATAATAATTTTGTCTCTTTTATAATTGTCAAATTTTCATAAATGCTTTGTTTCTCATACTATCTTCCATCTTTATTCCAGCCTTGGCAAAGGAAGGTACTCCTTCACCCCCAATTTTCACTTGTTCTGTCAAGAAGTGACATCTCAAATTTTGTTTTAGTTATTTGTGAAGAGAGGGGTGATATTAAGAAAATACTCTAATAAAAACTATTCAAGTCTTGCTGAGACAAGAAAATTAAAAAGGAAATCCAGGCACACATATTATGGCTTACTATATATACTGTATTTTTCCCTGTTAAAATGTTTGACCTAAATGACTCTACAGATATTCCTCCTAATACCTTCTTACCTTCAATTTCAAGTATGCGCACTCCATCTTGAAGTTCTTTCCTTGAGCAACCTAAGTGAATGAATTTCAGAGTCCTTCAGTGTGCTCTTAGAAGATATCTACATAAGCATGAAAGAAAGAATACACTAACTCTAATTCATTTCCTATAATTATTAATAAATATCTAAAAACTAAAGGTTGGCATAAAGATGTTCCTTGGCATAGAGATGTTACAATATTTTTGAATGAATATTTGATATATTGAATAATGAAATTTATCTCAGCCATATGTGCAAGGGAGCATGTATACCATCACCATAAAATATGTCAGTTTGCTAAAATGTTGTTTTATGGGTACATTTTAAACTTTATTATCATTAAAAGCTATATTTCAATTTCACATCATGTTTCTCTAAGATCATGTGGTCATATTACAGGGTGTAATTGCAGTGAAAACTCTCATACTTAAGAATATATTTCCCTTGGAAGAAATATTTGGATTTTTATTAATTCTCTATGAAAGATGCTAAATGTTAAGACTTACCTAAACACATCACTCACATGCCAGAAATCAGTGATACATTTAGATATAATCAGAGTACAAAAGGGACATTTATGTAAAATTAGATTTATAAGATTATCCTGGTACATGTTCAGTGAAGGACCCCTGTTCTTATTTTATCATTGAGAGTGCTAAGAGCCTAGAAAGTTTGTAGGACTCCCAGGGCCATATAACTATTTAACAGAGAGCCAGAATAAAATATGGCAAACTGAATTTTCTCTATAGCTACATACCTCTGAGAAATGCTCAAATCTAAAATTATGCAATTCAAATATTTATTTGTTAGATTAACATACTCAGGTCTTATAACATTTTTGTGTGAAATGAGTTTTTAATAGTCACTAATATTATAAGCAAAAACCCAACTGGGCTAAGGATATTCTATAACATTTAATAAGAAAACATATAGACAATATAAAACAACTGAATACATTAGAATTTTTTATATAAGAGCTGTTGAATTTTAGGATTCATCTAAGTTTGAAAATCCCAAATTTACTGCATGAATTACTTGATTTGGTTTTATATTTTGGTGTATTTTACTTATTCTTTCTCATAAAATCCAAGGGAACATGTTATCCTGGTAAGTCTAAGTAAAACTTAAATTATAATGACAATAATACATGGTGTAGAAAAAATGGGTATCTATGCTAAATTTTAGTTCCAGAAACAAAATGAAAATTTTCATTTTATGAATAATCATACTTTTTCTGTAGTGAGTCTGAGGATTTTAAATTTAAGTTAGAGCCAAATATTTTGTTAAAACATTTTTTAAATCTATACTTTGATAAACATGTTTAAGAAAAAAGAGGAAGCCAGATACTAGAAGAAAATACTTATAATATGTTGGCCTTACAGATGACTTACCTAGAATAAACAACTATTACAATAACAATAACAATGAGAGTAATAATCATGAAGCACTTAATAAAAATAGGCATATAACTTAAAGAAATGGTGTTGGAATTGTCAACAAGCACATCAAAATCAAAACTATCAATTAACAAACAAGGAACATGCAAATTAATATCACTTGGCAAAAAGCAAGCCTTACAAGGAAAATGAAGCAGGAGGCACTAATACCAGAATTTAAATTCTACTACAGAGCTATAGTAACAAAAACAGCATGGTATTGGCATCAAAACAGACATGAAGCCCAATGGTACAGATTAGAACACACATGGACAAACTCATAAATACAGTGATCTAATATTACATAAGGGCATTATAAATATACATTGGAGAAAAGATAGACTCTTCAACAAATAGTGGTGGGAAAATGGGAAATCCATAGGCAGCAAAATTAAATCTCTCATCCTGCACAAAACTCAAGATCAAGAACCTAGGCATGGGCTGGGGATGTGGCTCAAGCGGTAGCGTGCTCGCCTGGCATGCGTGCGGCCCGGGTTCGATCCTCACCACCACATACCAACAAAAATGTTGTGTCCGCTGAGAACTAAAAAATAAATATTAAAAATTCTCTCTCTCTCTCTCTCCTCTCTCTCTCTCTCTTTAAAAAAAAAAAAAAAAAAAAAAAAAAAAAAAAAGAACCTAGGCATTAGACCAGAGGCCCTGTACCTACTAGAAGAAAAATTGGGTCCAATGCTCCAATCATGTTGGTTTAGGAACTAAATTCTTTAAGAAGACTCCTAGAGAAAAAGAAGTAAAATAAAAAAATCAATAAGTGGGATGGTATCACACTAAAAAGCTTCTTCACAACAAAGGAAACAATTGAGAATGTGAAGAGAAAGCCTACAAAATGGGAGACAATATTTGCTACCTGCACTTCAGATAGGGCATTAATCTCCAGGATAAATAAAGAACTCAAAACACTTGATATCAACATGCTAAAGAAAGAAATTAAAGAAGACCTTAGAATATGGAAAGATCTACCTTGCTCTTAGATAGGCAGAATTAATATTGTCAAAATGACCACACTACCGGAAGCACTTTACAGATTCAATGCAATCCCAATCAAAATCCCAATGGCATTCCTTATAGAAATAGAAAAAGCAATCATGAAATTCATCTGGAAAAATAGGAGATCCAGAATAGCCAAAATAATCCTTAGCAAAAAGAGTGAAGCTGGTGGCATTACTATTCCAGACTTAAAACTATACTGTAGAGCAATGGTAACAAAACCAGCATGGTATTGGCACCAAAATAGACCTGTAGACCAATGGTACAGAATAGAGGACACAGAGTCTAACTCACATAACTTCAGTTATATTAGACAAAGGCTCCAAAAACATGCATTGGAGAAAGATAGCCTCTTCAACAAATGTGCTGGGAAAACTGGAAATTCACAAGTAACAAAATGAAATTAAATCTCTCTCACCATGCACAAAATTCTACTCAAAGTGGATCAAGAACCCAGGAATTAAACCAGAGATCTTGCACTGAAAGGAAGAAAAAGTAGGTCCAAATCTCATCATGTTTGATTAGGCCCCAACTTTCTTAATAAAACCCCTGTAGCATAAGAATTAAAACCAAGAATCAATAAATGGGATGAATTCGAACTAAAAAGCTGCTTCTCAGCAAAAGAAATAATTAGTGAGGTGAATAGAAAACCTTCAGAATGGGAGAAAATCTTTTCCACAAGCACATCAGATAGAGCACTAATCCCTAAGATATATAAAGCACTCAAAAACCTTAACACTAAAAACAAACAAACAAAAAAACAAAAAACCAAATAACCCAATCAATAAATGGGCCAAGGAACTGAACAGACATTTCTCAGAAGAGAATATACAATCAATTAACAAATATATGAAAAAATGTTCAACATCTCTAGTAATTAGAGAAATGCAAATCAAAACTAAGATTTCATCTCACTCTAGTCAGAATGGCATTCTATGAAGAATACAAACAACAAGTGTTGGGCGAGGTGTGGGAAAAAGGCATATTCATACACTGCTGGTGGGACTGTAAATTGGTGCAGCCAATCTGGAAAGCAGTATGGAGATTCCTTGGAAAATTTGGAATGTAACCACCATTTGACCCAGCTATCCCACTCCTTAGTTTATATCCAAAGGACTTAAAAACAGCATACTACAGGGACACAGCCATATCAATGTTTATAGCAGCACAATTTACAATAGCTTAATTATTGAACCAACCTAGATGCCCTTCAGTAGATGAATGGATAGGGAAACTTTGGGTTATATACACAATGGAACAATACTCAGCATTAAAAGAGAATAAAATTATGGCATTTGCAGATAAATGAAGTTGGAGAAATAATGCTAAGTGAAGCAAGCTGATCCCCAAAAAACCAAAGCTGAATGTTTACTTTGCTGTGAGGATGCTGACTCATAATGGAGATGAAGGGGGAGCATGGGAGGAATGGAGGAACTTTAGATAGAGCAAAGGGGAGGGAGGGAAAAGGAGGGTCAAGGAGGTAGGAATGATGGTGGAATGTGTTAGACACCATTACCCTAAGTACATGTATGAAGACATGAATGGTGTGAAAATACTTTGTGTACAATCAGTAACTTGAAAAATTGTGCTCTGTATATGTAATATGAAATGATTTGCATTCTGCCATCATGCATAACAAATTAGAATAAATTTAAAAAAAAATTTAATACCAAAAGACCCATAACTCAATCAATAAATGGGAAAAGGAATTGAACAGACATTTCACAGAAGAAATCTGATTGTTCAACAAATATGTGAAAAAAAGTTCAACATCATTAGCAATTAGAGAAATGCAAATTAAAACTATACTGATATTTCATCTCACTACAGTCAAAATGGCAATTATCAAGAATACAAGTAACAAGAAATGTTGGCAAGAATGTAGGGGGGAAGTACACTCATACATTGCTGGTAAAACTGCAAACTGGTGCAACTACTCTGGAAAGCAGTATAGAGATTTCTCAAGAAAGCTGGAATTAAACCATCATTTTCTCTCTCTCCTTCACATATACCCAAAGGCAGCATACTATAGTGACACAGCCACATCAATGTTTATAGCAGCTCAATTTACAATAGATAACTATGGAACCAACCTAGGTGCCCTTCAACAGATGAATGAATAACAATAATTTGGTATATATATGCAATGGAATATTACTCAGCCATAATAAAGAATGAACTGGAGACTATCATACTAAGTGAAATAAGGCAATTCTCAAAAACCAAAGGCTGTTCTCTCTGATAAGCAGATGCTAACACAAAATAAGGGGGATGAAGGAAATATAGAAATTAATTGGATTAGACAAAGGGGAATGAAGGGAAGGGAGAGAGGATAGGAATAGGAAAGACAGTAGGATAAATTGGACATTATATTTTCATGTTCATAAACTAATACACAACCAGTTAACTCCATATCATGTATAACCACAGAAAGGGAACTTATACTTCATGTATGTATAATATGTAAAAATACACTCTACTATCAAGTATATCTAAAAATAACATATAAAATATTTTCTTAAAAAATAATGAAATAGAAGCAAAATCAATAATGTGGAGGAAGTAGTTGCACGGAAGAAAGGGAGGAAAAAAGGAATTACAGGAGATTGAAATGCAGGAAACAATGTTATATGCTTTTATGAATATGTCAATGTGAAACCCACTACTATGTTAACTATAATGTACTAATAAAAATAAGTTTTTTTAAAAAAAAAACACCTGGAAAATAAATATATCAAAATGAAACCCACTTCACTTATTTTATTCAAAGAGCTAAAAACAAAAGCAAATCCAAAAACAATGACATTATGAAGTGTCAGTGAGGATGTAGAGAAACTGGAATGTCCATATATTTCTTTTGGGGATGAATCAAGGCAGCCACTTTGGAAAAAGTTTTGACTTTTCCTTATGTAGTAAAATACACTTACCATAGGACCTAAAATTTCCACTCCTTGGTTCTCATCCAGAGAAATGTGTATATATGCTCACATAAAATACATTAATGTTCATAACAGCTACATTCATAATGGTCCCAATTGGACACAACCGATATGTTCATAAACAGGAGAATGGATAAGCAATGGAACGCCAAAGAGCAATCAAAAGAAAAGAACTGCTGAAAAGTGCAACAACATGGAAGAACTGCAAAAAAAAAATAGTATTACATGAAGGAGTACATGTGAAGATTATGTAGAGTACTACAGAAACACACAAACAAACATACTTGATAATTCAACATAAATAAACTTTTATAACAGCTAAATTAACCTGTATGATAAAAAGTGGCTGTGTGTGTTTGTGTCTGGGAAAGAAGGTGGAGTCACTGACTAGAAAGGGACACAAGCAAATTTCTTGGGGTGGTGAAAGCATTTTATAGCTTCATTACAAGGTTCTGTCCATTTATGAACACTTATTGATCTGTGCACTGAAAATACCAAGATGTTAGTGTATGCGTGTTAAACCTCAATGTACTAAAAAGAACAGAAATAAGGTTGAGCCAGGGTACAATTTAGATAATTTTCATGCTATTATTGTTTATTCATTTTTATTAAGTTTATTAAGTTTTTACAAAGACAAATTTACATATTTGAAATTATTATTTCTATATCTGATTTATAGATATTTAAATGTAAAAGAAAATATTATTTTGATACCAGAAGGAGTCACTCCAACTTCAGTGTGAATTGTAAGATTGAGATATGATTTTTATGGCTATGATATAAGAATGTTTTACCTCCTACATTTTACTTTAATTTTCTTATGTCTTCTCATTTTGCAGAAGTTATATAAAGTAAAAATGCTGAGGAAAAAGAAAAACATGAAAAAATTTTCTACTCAAAAAGTTAATTTCTTTATTTATACAATGTTAAGTATTAAGTACATAATCATATATTTATTTCTAGAATAAGAAACATACCTTCCTTTTGACACTGGAGATGGGAATGCCAAGTGAGTACAAGTACACAGACAAAGCTTTAATTGAAAAGATGAAAAAAGATGAAAAAAGGTGAAAAAAGATGTTCTAACTTGTATTCAAGGCTTCATCTCCAGATAAAGGGGACATCCCTGACCACAGAGTAGTCAAAAATGCCCAGAAACCAAAAAATGACCCAGCCTTTTTGAGTAGATAATATGGGAAGGGTCTGATATTTTAATGATAATTCCTTTAGGGAATTTCTTTACTGTGAAGGAGATGCTTGTATCTCTTGGCATGGCCCTACATCTGATATTATGGTGGATTTAATTAAGAATAAAAGGGTAAGAAAAGTCACATTCCATACCTTGCAAGAGTTGGGCGTAGGAAGAGGCTTTCAGCAGGTAAGGACTATAAACGAAGCCCCAAGAGTTTATCTGCCACCATTTGTCTACTATTTGGTTACTGTCTCACTTTTAATAGGGATGCACATTTAGTGAGGCCAATAAGCAAACAGAAAACTGTAACATTATGAGTTAGCATGTGTAATGAAAGATACTGAAGCAGACCAGGTACCCCCACCCCAAAGACCCTTGCCATAATTAAGAAAAATTTTTCTACTCAAAAAGTTAATTCCTTTATCTATTCAGGTACCCCCACCTCCAAAGGCCCTCCCCATAATTATGCTTCTTGTCACTAAGATTTTACAAAGTCAACAGAAAGTCAGTTATAGTTTGAAGATTCTTCTTTCTTTAAGTGCCATGTTTGCATACAAAAGGGGTGATAGATTCTGTCTCAAAGAGAGATTGTTGCTATACAAAAGATATTATCTCTGTTTTCTTGGTAAAAACTTGTAAAATCTCTGTCTAGCCTAAGAATATGGGACAAAGAGGAATTATTATGTACCTACCCACTGACATGTAATCATCCCACTGATTGTAAAGTTCAAAGAACTTACAGACCAGGGGTCCAGAGAGTTTTAAAAGGCATTACACCTTCTGAACCACTGTAGCTTAAAATAAACCTGCTTCCTGAAAATTCCTCAGGTGTCCAAACTCATCTGTCCTACATCAGTGATATTTTGAGATAAGGGTTTAAAGTTGATTACAGTTATTCTAAAGACACTTCCAATACTACGTTGACTAGTGATAAATTCATTTAGATCTTTGAGATCTTTGGCAAATGCTGATGTGCTCCAGTTAGAGTTTAAGATGATTCAGTGTGTATGTGGGAGAAGATCTCTGGTGTCACTGCAGTGAGAGAGAATTGACTGGCTCACAACTATAAGCCAACTGTGTGGGTGTAAGTCCTGAGCACTTTTCCAGGCATAGAGAACAGTGGCCTGTAACTGTGATATAAAGGGGTGAGGAAAATATTAAAGATCTTCCCTGTCCACGTGCCTGTCAGGACCTCTGCATATCCTTGATAGAACATTTAGAGTACAGACCTCTAGGTGGGTTTGCTCATTCTCTCACTCATGAGAACTCAATCATTCATTTGTCTCAAGTTTATGGCTCCCTCTGTTTGGAGATCTGGCCAGTCCTTGTCCTGGAGGGAATCACTGGGTCACACAGTTTATTAGAACGGAGCCTTCTTTGTTCTAACTTGTATTGAAGGAGTGACACTGGGAATAAGACTTTACAGAGTCTTACCCGTGGATGCTCTTCCTGGGACTTCCCAGTCAGGACCCTGGGAAGCTGCCCTGCGGGAGTCCCCAGCTACATAACTTCAAGTGTTGGTGTTTTCCCCATCTGGTGATGTATTTTCTTCTCTTTCTCTCTCATGGGTCACTTTTGCTTTTGCTCTTGTTTCCCTATTATTACTAGAATAAATGCTATCTTGCATAAAGGGAGTGTCTTTATTGTCTATTGGATCCTACCTGCCAAATTCAGCAGCTGCACACATATATTAAACTTTAAAGTTAAATGGTAGTAGCAAGTAGACTAGAAAGAAAAAAGAGGAAGAGTTGATAAATATATTGAATGTTAATTGTGTATATCTCAAATGCTTTATTTGAAAAAAAGAGCGCAGATATTATTGAAGTGAGATAGAAAACATAAGAAATAGAAAGGAGACATAAAGGAAGGACAAGAAAATAGAATTTAATTCTGCCTACTTTCCCAAGCCTGTCACTCTCCCAGAAAGTCTGTCTCAGGCCAATTGCCTCCCCAAATTCCTGGGAAATCTCTAAATCCATATGTATACTGTTAATTAACCCCCAATAAATATCAAAGAGAGATATAATATTTTTTTGGGGGGGGAGGAGTACCAGAGATTGAACCCAGGTCACTTAACCACTGAGCCACATCAGCAGCACTTTTAAAACTTCTATTTTGAGATAGGGTCTCACAAATTGCTAAATTGCTGAGGCTTGGTGTTGAACTTGTGATCCTCTTGCCTCAGTCTCCCCAGCTGCTGGGATTATAGTTATGTGCCACTATGCCCAGCAGAGATAAAATATCTTGAGGAACCTATAATTTAGGGGACTTTCCAGCAGTATGTATTGATCAGATAATGAAGACCACATCAGCCTAAGAATCTGGAGACTGACCAGAACATCAGAATGTCACTGAACTGGTATCATTCCTTTCTACTACCACCTCTTACCAGCTTTCTTTAGAAGAAGAGCAGGGAATCCACAAACTGCCGCTGTTCTTCTCAAGATGGCTCTCATTCTTTCTTGAACAAGTACTCTTTACTCCAAAAGACATCTCTTTAGATTGATCCCATTCTTCCTTGAATGTGTGCCTACTTTCCTAAGTAAATCTCTATTTCTCTGATATATGGCTGATGAAATTATCTTCTGGCACATAAGCTAAGAACCCTGAGCTCCCTCTGAGCTCCCCCTTCTTTCTGGGAGCTCTTTGGACCCACACTCTTTGGAGACACTTCTTTTCATACGACTTTATGATTGGGCGTCTTGGGCTTGGAGATGACAGAGTATTATTGTATAGATTTAGATTTTCAGAAAGTGTCTAGATTTTGTCATTTTTTAAAACATTATATTGTTAATCAAAATTTTCATAACCAGGGTTTAGAGATTAGGTCTTCTGCACAGGAGTATTTATATATATATATATATAAATTAAGTGTTTTAGCTTAAGATTCCTATACTCAATGTTCTAATTTTACATTTTTCTTTAATAATAAACTCAAAACCTTGTGGATGGCCTTCATACATTTTTGGGAAAAATTATGAATCATTGGAAATATTGCCTTTAAGGAGAAGTAAAATACTGTTGTTTTGATAAACACTTTCACTAGAGTCTTCTCAATATTTCAGCAATATATCTTTTTAAATGTAGTCTTATGTTTACCTAGCTTTATGGTTTAGAAATTTATCATTATAGAGGTGTACTATAGTTTGGATAGAAGGTATCCCCCCTCGCTAAATTCCTGTGTTAATTGCAAGCAAGAAGGTTCAGAGGTGAAATGATTGAATTGTGAGAGCTTTAGATCAGCTTATTCTAGAATGGACTGACTGGGTGCTAACCGCAGGAAGGTGGGACTTGGCTAGAGGAGGTGGTTTGCTGGGGGCATGCTATGGAAGGGCATATCTTCTGTGGCTCCTCACCATTCCTTCTTTGTGTGCTTCTTGGCTGCTGTGAATGGCGCAACACTCCTCTACCTTCTTCCTAAGTTGTTCTTATCAAGTATTTTGGTTGCAATGACATAAAGCTGACTGGCACAAGATTCTATTATATTTTACATTTTTGAAAAATTCTTTTAAATGTTTCCACATTTAAACTTTTTCAATCTTTCAACTTTTTCTTT
This sequence comes from Ictidomys tridecemlineatus, assembly GCF_052094955.1. Lineage (NCBI taxonomy): Eukaryota > Metazoa > Chordata > Mammalia > Rodentia > Sciuridae > Ictidomys > Ictidomys tridecemlineatus. The sequence continues at coordinate 160,038,711 of NC_135478.1, read as the reverse complement.
TACTTTATCTTTGAATTTCCCACATATTTTCAAAATTTGTGAACCTGAGGGTTCATAGATTGTTCTTTAGTGTTAATGAAAAAGGCTTCCTAATTGTTGCAACTCTGGAAATATTATAAACTGAATAAAATTGCAATAATGCTTTCTTAGGATGTTTTCTCCATGGCAGCACACTCAATATTTTATTTCAGTAATTTCTTTACTAGGATTACTAGATATAAAGCTAATTTATAAGTAATGTGTTGACTCTCCATGAATCTATGAGTGACCTCTTTCTCAATATGTATATTTTAAACTGGACAGGTTCTCGGTATTGATACATTAAAACTTGGATCAAATATTTGTTGTTTTATAGAATATTGCCCAAATCTAAGGGCAGATTATTTGCTTTCTTTTAGATTAAGCATAATTCATTTGTGTCTCACTATAAAAAAGCTTATTCACTTATGATTTTATTTGTTAATTTAACAGACTGCTTGGGCATCTAGTATTTGTCAGTCACTACCTATATACTGTTGAGTAGAATAATGCTCCTGCCCTCAGGCAGCATACAATCTCACCTATCAACAAATATTCATTGAGTGCCTTCTATGAACCACATTTTTCTAGGCACTTTGAATACATGAGTAAAAAGTACAGTAGTGCCCTAGTGGGCAGTATATGTTTACAGGATAAGCAATAAACACAATAACCATATAAATTTTAATGTATTAGATAGGAATGAGTCCTATGAGATTTAAAAAAAAAAAAAGGTAGAACAGACCAAGAAGACTTGAATGTACTTGGTGATTGCATGGAAGTGTGGGCCAGACACAATATTAAACAAGGTGATCACAGTCAGTCTCCCTGGGAGGATATTTGAACAGATACTTAAAAGAGAAAATTCCGGGTAGAAGGAAAAGCCAATACAAAGTCCATAACACAGGCAAGTGTGGCATGTCAGTTTTAGCAAGGAAATCAAAATGGCTAGAAGAGAATAAGCAAAGGGATAGCAGAAACAAAAGCCTGTCATCAATGTAAAAACCTATAAACTAATATATTTCTGTTAACTCTTCTATAATATTGTAGAATAGAAGACATGGAGATATCTTGATATGTGCTATTTTTCTGCATTGTGTTGTGGTTCACAGAATTTCTATGTCTTGTATGTTCTATTTTCTCCTTTGTTTTCAGTATAATATACATGACAGTTTTCTTTAATATATTTGAATGAATTTCTAAACTTTTTTCTATCATATAATGACATATGAGGAAACAGAGTCACCATCTCACTTGTATATGCCTTCCAGATACATCAGAAAATATTAGTGAGAAGGAAATTAAATCTATGGCTTCTTTGGTGTTGCTCTAAGAACAAAATAGTTGTTGGTCCTTAAGTTGATCTTGCCATTTGGGGCCCATTTTTTTCCCCTAAGGACCCAGAGTCTGAACAGAGGCCTGTGGTTCTTAATTAGTAATGAAACAAGAGAGATATTTGTTTTTTTAAGCCAATGACTTTACAGTATTGCTTTTAGTCTGTACCAACAGAAATTATACAAAAGATATGATATAGAAACTCCAATAACTCTTCTTTTTGGTTGAGTGTGAAAGAAAATTTTCAACTGATTATTTCTGAAAATAAAAGATAATTTCAAGGCTTATACTGCATTTTAATAAAGCTACAGTTTCCCTATAGCTACTAGAAAGAGGCTTACTAGCAATGACACTCATGGACTCATGAAGTAATAACTTGACACTCATCAAGTAAAATAATATCTTAGAAAAATTAATCTGGACTTTACCCTAGCTCTACAGCTGGCTCTGACAGTCATTAGTTTATGCCTATGTGTTGACCATGTCTGCTTTGAATCCTGACTTGCTCACAAGTTCCTCAACTCCTGACTCTTTCTTTATGGTGTACTGCAATTGTTTACCAAGTCTCTGATATTTCCAGTGAGGGTCACTGTATTTATTCAGTGCCAATAACTGAGGAATAAATTCTTACATGTTGGGTAGAATCTTCATTATTGTTTTGCAAATTAACTGACTGAAACAAAATAGTGATAATGTGTTATTATGTTTAAGGTTAATAAGCTACTGATTACCTCTAGAGGATACAATTGCAGACACATTATTTAAAAGACCTATTTGTTGAACTAGCTGATAAATGAACAAAACACTTATGTATAGAGTATATTAACATTGGCATAGAATTTTGAGCCAGGATAAACTACTTTAAATTCTTTCCAACACTCCTCTCCACCTCTAGTGTCAACTTCACCCTTTTATCGGGTCCTTGTATTTCAGTAGGCTATTTGTTTCTTATAATCAATGAGAAATACCACAAGTTACTTTACTTCTATGAGCCTCAGTCAACTTATTTGCATATTTTGATAATGTCCACCTGTCATTGCTCATAGAAGAGACTAATATTTATCCATTTGGGATCATGTGTCATAATTTTCCTGCTTTCTAAGGTGCTATTCATAAGAGATTATTTGTAATAATTCATTTTTACTATAAGCAAACAATAATTAAAGATGATCCCTAACTCATTTTAGATCAACCTTAAAAAAAAACCAATTTTGTTGCAACAAGAGCACTCTTAAAAAGTAGGCAGTGGCATTACTTGAAAGTTGTCCTGAGCTTCCTTGGAATTATTATATTGAACAGGTATTCATTGATATATCACTTGGAAATTCGACACTATAATAGATTAGATATTTGATCTCTACCAAGTTAAGAAGGAATTCTTCAATCTCCCTCCAAATACTGACTTTGGATAGGGTATTATAAATCCTATTTTATGCCTACTGAAAAACTTTCTGGACATCTCTTCACTCATTGTTGCCAATGAGTGTCAGTAATTGGCTGTTTGAATACATGATGCTATTGCTTATCCAATAACTAATGAGCCAATAATTTCAAAATTATCATTGTAGACATCAAAAGTGAATATATCTGACATTGACTACCCACAGACAACGATAAAAATTAAGACAGATACCAATGAGTTAGAGGTAGAGATTGGATTCCTCATTCTGTGAGAAGATTGAGTAAATGAGAAAGATGCTGGAAGAAAATATTATAAGAAAATATTTGAGTTTATTCTGTCTTTGAGTTTGAGCAGAATCTTTTATATGATTAACAGATATCATTGAATGTGTAACTATTGGGCAAGAATCAACATTTATCCTTCTTCTCTCTCTCTCTCTCTCTCTCTCTCTCTTTCTCTTCCTCTTCTCCTTCCTTCCTTCCTTCCTTCCTTCCTTCCTTCCTTCCTTCCTTCCTTCCTTCCTTCCTTCCTTCCTTCCTTTCTCTCTTCTTTTTAACAGCACCCAGATTCCCTTTCAGATTTCCTCTTTTCCATATAGTTTCTTTTTTTTCTGGAGGTAAGCTAGATGCATTAAAGCAATAAGCACATTTCATTCCCCTGAACACAGTCTTTGTATCAAGTATTGGCATGAGATTTAATTGGTCCAATCAGGATGATTCTATGGATTCTTACCTGGGGCTTGTTATTCTTTTTACAAAAACCAAAGAGAAAAGAATATATGGTGCCAGTCACTGCTAGGAGAGAATCCAAAGCCACACAGGGACACAGTCTTAAGCAGAAATTAACACTGGGGAGAGCAAGGAAGAGATTGGAAGGGAAAATGAGTTTGTGATGCTTTCTTGAGCCTCTGCACTAGCCCATCTTCATTATCCTTCTAGAATTCCAGCTGGAAAGTGTTTCCTAAGTGCCCTAATATGTCTGGATACATTTACTGGGGCCATAAAGACAAAGCCCTGTGTGCTTGTGCCTGTGTGTGAGTGCTGGGCAAGTGTGGGCCTAGGAAGGTGGGCGGGCTGAGCAGTTGAAATGCTTAAATGGGCTTGTCACATGTCTGTGCTACCCATGTTTTAGGGGTGTCATTTTGGAAAGTTTATAGTAATTCATGAGCACCTTAAATACTGACTGAACTGGTTATCACAGAACACGTTTTTCCTGGAGGTTTCCACATGAAGTGAAAATCCAGAACACTGTATCACCAAATTGACTCATTTGATCATTATATAGTTCTGATTAACATAAGCAAGATAATTGATTATGGTATTTATTTAAATTCTTCTTAAAAAATAAATGATTCTCTCACACTAAGAATTCCAAGCTTCCCTGTGGCCCCTGTCATGAATCTTTAACTTATTTTTCACATACTTTTTCTGCTTTACAATCACAGTAGCACCGTCTGGTATAAATCTTGACATGGCTCTGATACACTCTGTCTATGGAAACTGGTAAAGATAATAAGATTTAGACAGTAATTTTAGCATAATAATAACAACCAGTTTTTAAAGACTCCCAGGAACTTCTCAATAGGTCAGTTTTCTCGAGTATTTGTTCTACTCCATCTAGCATGACTTGTAAAATGGTGAAATAATTAATGCCTATTTTATCAACTAATGAATTACCCCCAAAAGACAGAAACCTTTGCCTAGAAACACTTGCCATTAGCTTCCTAAACCCTAGGAATGTATGTCATTTGGTAGGCTCAACATGTATAGGGTGAATGAGAAAAGAAGGGATGTGGCAGAGTACGACAGAGTTAAATAGTAAGTAATGTCAAAAGCAAGAGTAAAGTCATATTGCCAGACCATAAAATCTGAATGAGTTTTCTTTTATCATTATCATAGAATCTAGGAATGCAAGGGAATAAATTTTAATTCATAACTAAGTACAATTTGAAGGCAGTAAATATATCCCATTAAACTAGTTAAAAATTTTTTAAAGTGTAATTTCATGTGGATTCTATATTTCTTTTTTATATTTCATGTGTAAATGACTTCAAATATTGGATCCAGATGGTGCAGTCTCAAAGGTTTCATATTTACACACAGTCCAATATTCTTTTCCAAATCAAACGTGAAAGCAGCATTTCTACAACCAAGTCATGAAACTTTGAGCAAAAATGTGACAATCCTCAAAAATAAAGACTACTGGGACTTACCTTGCTTCTTTGAGAATGAAAAAAATACTTTAATTCTATGAGTATTTCATCCATCCTATGAAATCTCTCTCCCCAATTTCCTCTCTCTCCCTCTACTTTCTTACAGGAAAAAAATTAAATAATGGATTAAAAGAAAAATCTTTCATTTACCCCCCCTCCAATACACATACACACACACATACACACGCTTGCATGAACATACCCATGCATGCATACAGAGAGAGGTATGAAATGGATTTTGAAATGTGTTCAAGAGTAAATTGAAAAGCGTTTTTCTCTTTGAAGACTTCTCATTGTTTCTTCTTCATAGATAAAAATAGTATAATCATGGTGATTGCTACTTGTGTGTATATTGCACAGTAATCAACAATGTCAATTAACTGTGCAATATACCTAACAATACTCTCTTTGACTTGAGGCAGTGGCTACTATTTTTTAGAACTTTTTATGTGTGCAGTTCTGTTTTCCCCTTATTTACAAAGCCTACAGACTTTGCTACAAAAATTATAACTAGTTCTTTATATCCCCATGCCATATATTTTTGCACCACTGTTTTTTTTCCTTGATAGAGACTGTAGCTACATTGCATTACCAGAAGATGAAGTTTAAAATATCCTGGTTCCACATTTCAGGTGGTGTAGTAACTGTCATTACTATAGTGTAAGGATTTTTCACTCAGAATTTCACTTTTTGTATGACATGCTAGTTTTTACATTTGATTCATGTGGTTAATCCATTTATGTTTATTGTCATATTTCATGTTTTCTCTTAACTATATGTTTTAATTTTCATTTTAATGCTTCCTTGTTTCTTCTCCTTTCTGCTTTTGATTTAAATGGTAAGAAAGATTCAATTTCTTCAAAAATGAAGAACTTTATTAATTTAAGATAAGACAATCTGATGTATTAAAGAATAAAAATAGCAGGGATTCTGCAGATGGCTACTTAGCATTCAGGTCAACTATTATTTCAGACTCTTGCAACTCTTCACTTCAGGGTTTCAACATCTGTATAATTAAATGAAAAGACATCTTCACCCATACCTATCATGTCTCATTAATAATGTTTTGCTCACCAGTTTTCCTACTAATGCTATGGGCATATCCTTCTCTTACTCCTGATAGAAGTATTGTGAAGGGTTCAGCTAATTACTATCATCATCAGAACTTCCAATGGCAGACCTCATTATGGGTAGCTGATTTAGGTGTGCATAGACTCTTTTTGTGCCACACCCTCACCCCTAATCCAAAATGGCATAGAAGTTCAGAGTTATGTGGTCTCATTAGTTTGATCTCATTAGGACTGTAAATAGTGCTATTTCACTTAGAATACATTTTTCTATATTTAGAATGTCATTCTTTGATTTGTATCATTTAAGTCTTCAAATTCATGCATACTGTTGCCATACAAAATAATTCAACTTAAATATCAAAGAATTTTACTCTGACTTTCTTAAGTACCTGTGGCTATATATAACCCAACATATTTTTAATGGCTTTTAAAATATTATTAATGGATTTTAAAAAATAGAAATTTATATTTCTCTTATGCAAAATAAATTTCCTACTATGTCTCTTCTTGTAACTTTTTTACTTCATTTTTTATCTTCTTTTATTGTAAAATATGTTCTTTAATCACAGCTAATGTTTAATGAAAATTCTATGCTAAAAATATGATTTTCAGTTACATCCAGTGATGATAGTACTGATAGGGACATGATAAAATTTAAAAAAAAAACCCTCAAATCCTTAATAATTATCCATTACTTAGGGATATTACTTTGTCCTGCTTTAATTAAATAGTAGTTCTGGACTGGGTCTAATGACTAATAGATATTTTCTAAAAACTCTGTATTTTTTTAAATTTTTATATAGAAATTTGAACATATGCATCTTGTTTCTAATGCTAACATGTTTTATGTTGTTTATAAAAATCATACTCTATATTTCTCTATCAGTGTTATAGTGGTACCCCCTCTTCCACCAATGCATCTTAATTAAGCTTCTTCAGAGACCCTCATTGTAATTGTTCTTATTAACAGAATATCAGCAAAGATTTCTGCAAAAGAGCTCAGTGAGGCTAGAACTTTCTATTTCCTGTTGCTCTGTCTTGCAAAAGCTAAGTTTAACCACGGACTTGATGATGCTACTCCTGCTTTTGTGATAAAATGTGTGAAACTTTTGACTATTGTCAAAAATCAGTCAAAAAACACTTTCTGAGAATTCAAAGAAAAAAAATACTTTTATGTAGTAGATTCCTGCAAAAATGTAAACCCCCAAGCCCCCTCTTCCTGGGGTGTGAAGTCTAAAGAATTTCTAGACTTATTGTCCAGAGGAGGAAATTTGAGACACAAGCCATAGTCTGTACCCTGCAGCCAATAAACCTGCTTCTTGAAAATTCCTCATGTGTCCAAACTCATCAGTCCTACATCAGTATCATGAATAATTGATGGTTTATTGATTCTGTAGTATTCAAAAGAAGGAAATTAGCCCATTTTATCTCCTCCTGTTCTCTTGACACTTTCCCATTTTTTGTGTGTTAATATTAGGTACTCTAAATATATAATATTATATATGTGTGTATATATATGCATATATATATATACATATATATATATATATTTTATTATCTTATTAATTTTCTTTTTTTTTTTGAGAGAAGAATAATTCCAGAAATGTGGCAGCCAGTTGTGTATCTTTTCTCCTCTGGTATCTGATTGTTAGTCACCACTGATCTATGTGGGTAGGGATAATTGGAGATATGTGATCCATTGCAGGGACCACTAGTATAGGCATGAGGGTTGTTTGACTTTCACTTTTTAAAAGAAAGCCTAGAAATATAGCAATCAGCAATCAGTGTGGTACTCTAATGTTAGCATTTAAAGATAGCAATAGAAAAGCTAGGCATTCAGCTCTTTGAACCAAGTACCAACAACCCTCTTTCTCACATAGTATACACACTTTGGATAAATGACATTAACCATATAAAAATGTATGATCTTCCAGAAACTCAAGAGACTGAGCAGGAAATGACTGTGGAATGAGCCCCCCCCCTCCGCCCCACGGGCCATTCTGGAGAATAGAATAAATAGTAAGTAGAATAAACATGAGGAGCCAGCACATTTTCTCCAGCCAGATAGGCAACTGCTAAATGGACAAGGAACTCACTTCTTTCTATTGTTTGAGTGACCCCTCTCTCTCTAGGATTTTCCCAGTTGGCAGAACTCAGTCTCAGAAGCCAACAGTGACAATATCAAAGCTAAAACAAATAACAACACAAATAAGGTGATTAGTAGTCTGTGAGAAAGATTAGAAATTACAGAAAGACAACTAGAAATGGCAGAGAAAAATCTGAACAGATAATAAATGAGTTAAAGCAATAAGAAAAACATAAAACTATCATTCTGGATCTGGATATTATGACGTTTTGAGTTAAAGCCCATGGTAAGCAAATTAAAGAAAAACATGGCCACTGAAGAGAGTATAGTAAAATTACTGCTAAAAAGAAATACAAGTAGAAGAAACTTTTCAAAATCTAAAGCATCTAGACATTGGACTAGATACAAATCATTAGTGAAAAAGTAGGACTCTAGATGAGAGTCCTCGCTATGAAGTCCATAATAACTCTTGCTACTGTTTCTTTATCAATAGAATTACTGTAACACTATCTCTCAGGACTGTTGTAAGGAATCAAAAGTATTCATATTTGTAAAGTACTTTAAACAGTTCTTAGCACAGAGTAAATGATGCATAAGGATTTACTAAATAAATAAATAAAACAGATATGATGATGAAACCCAAATACTGGTTATTTTAAAATAATAACCAGTATTAAAATAACTTGCCTAAGATTATCCTGCTAGTGAGAAATAAAGCATTTGGCACCAATACTTGTCATCTCATAACACTAATAACAATAACAATGAGAATGTTGCCATTTAAGCAGCAAACCTCTATTGAAACTGTTACATGTATTATGCCTTAGAAATTAAAAGATTCATCTTATAATTTTGCCATTAGATATTGGAATGTGAGATGCAAAAAAAAGAGCTTTTATGTTAGGAATGGAATCGTTTTTGAGGTTAGATGTAAAAATAAAATGTTTGCTGTAGATATAGGAGAGTTAAATGAGAGAAAAAAGAACAAAGAGAAACATTTTTAGTTTTTGGCTTGACTGAGACTAGATAGGATACTTGTAATCTACTCTCAGCAGAAGTGATAGAGGGGAAAAATATACAGGAAAAGGTTTCCCAAAAAGTCAAGGGCTGGGCTAAAGAGAAGCAGAAGTGGCAGTATTATCACTGTGGAAGATGAATGTAGTGGCACTTCTAATTTATTTAGTATTCAGGATTTCAACCTTAATTAGGATTCTTTTGTCACATCATTCATCAAATATACTTGAAGAAATGGAAATTAACCTCAAAGTTTCTGTCGCCTCAGGCATGCTTTTAATACTTTTACTCATTTCTAGGTATTGTGAAGTACAGTAAGTTGGCTTGGAAATGTTTTAAATGGAATAAGTAACATCCAAATGAAGAAATCACATATTATAAGCTCTTTTGACAGAGACAGCAAAAGCCGCCAATTAAATGGTTACTGCAACCATTTGTTCTTGGTGTTTCTTTCGGCCAGTATGAAGAACATTAAGCTTACTTCAGTGTGTGTATGTGTTGTTTGTTTCAGAATATTCTGCTACTTCTACTCAGATGAACTGGTTTTCAAAAGTCCTTTTTCAGCCTTCTTCTCTTGCTTAGCAAGTTTTAACTATCCCTCAAAAACTTGTTCTGTGTCTTACCTTCTTTGATAACTCTGTCCCAGGTACAATGGAGTCTTTTGCTGCTTTGGATCTCTGACTCTTGTCATACATTTTATATGCATTACCCATGTGTATATTGTACAACATATACATACCATAAATATACCTAAATGGATTGTAAATATTAAAAATGCTGAGTATTATATATATATATTTATTCATAAAACTGGTGACTCAATGGGCATTTAATAGATCTTTTTAACTTCCTAAATAAAAAAGTGAATAAATGAATAAAGTTTGAGTCATAGTATAATCATTATTAGATATAGTCATGCTATAGTGGTTTTTATTGGGTGATTATGAGAGCAAATATTTTTAAGTCTTTCTAAAGTAATATAGAGTGTCATATTTCATCATTGGTTTCATCATGCATGTTTGTGAATTATATCCTAATAGTACAATCAATGCAATTACTATATTTGGGTTAAGCAAAAAGTAGACTTGGAAACTAGTTTGAGTTCTTGATTTAGTACTTACCTGCTCTGTTATGACACTGGAAAAGATTTGAAACTGTTTTATCCTGGTTTCTTCATCTGAAAAATGTGAATAATAATGCAATATATTTCACAAGCCAGCTTGGTTAAACTAAACGAGGTAGTTCTAATATGCTAAAAAAAATGTTTGATGCATAACGAATCCTCAATAACTTTAGTTGCAATTGTTATTAAAAGTGATTAACAACTTTAAAAAATCTTAGTTAATTTTACTAAGCAAATTATTTTCTTTATCTATGTCTTAAAATAAGAACTGAATTCCTAATGTTTGAATTTTTTGGCTTTTCACACTCTTTTAGTAAGCATTATGGAACGTTTTTCCTTTGTGAATTATTACATTTGATCCCTAAATATGAATATAATAAATTAGGACAAAGAATTTCATAAATTTTCTTGAAGGAGCTCTATAAAAGTATTTAGTACTCTCTAAAATAAAATAAAAAGTCCCTATGTATAAATATCCACTGGAAAAAAGCTTAGTGGGTTTCTCAAACCAAATTTGAGTGTTGGGTTAAGAAACCCTGAACATATTCTCACCTCTCCAAGAATATTCTCTGAGTCTTATACTTCAGAGCTGTCAGTCAGTATTTTTGATCATTAGCCATCTGTGATTATTTTAATTTTTGCCAGCAGGAGAAGGAACTCTTTTCTACCCAGGAGCTCTGTTATTACAATATAATTTATATGTAAAGAGCTCATTTCATCAGCGAGAGAAACTTTTACACATTTTTTTTTAAGGTTTGAAAGAAATTCATGGCATCTTGGTTTTTACTTTCTTTAATTGTAAACCAACTTTTAAAAAATACTGTACATGTATCCTAATATCTTTCCATAGAGAATTCTATGGCACCTCGTTGGTACTTTTAAGAGCAGGATTGAAGTTAAGTTTATTTCCATATGTTTTTAATAGCAAACTTCATATTTATTATGATTGCTATCTTAATGTTTAAAACTCATAAAGAAAAATACAACCTTGTAGTGATTTTTGTATTGTAAAAGCCTCTATTTGAGAATTCTTTATTGATAGTTTATTAAAATACCATAATGACATTTAATTCCAATTATGTGATGAGGGCAAGTTTTGAGAGAAGAAAATAAAAAAGAATTTGAGAATTACAAAGTTGGCCTTTTTAAGCCACACCATGAGTTAGGACTTCCAGTTATGGGATCACTTCCTCTACCTCATCCCATGTCTGCTTCTGATTTCAGCCTGACCTTCAGCAAGTCAAGAGTTCCCTCAATCACTTTACCTAAAATGTGGGATAATAATGTTTGACAGGATATGGTTATTACAAAGACTAATGAATTATTGGTCATAAAACGTAGTCCGTGTATTGAAAGTCTCTGCACTAGGAGAAGACAGAATGCCTGGGTCACTGTTGCAGAGTGGCTGGTGAAGTGAAGTGACTTATTGATCAGCTACACAAAATCTTAGGTTATGAACTTTAAGAAGCAAGTTTCAAATTGCAGGAAGGATCTTGCTAGAATTAGTGCTTTCAGAGGTCGGATGACATATCTTGAGGAATCAGAAAAATGCAATTTTTTTTCTGTCCTGGTGCAAGGGTGAATTATATTCTAGCAGAGTTGGCTCCTGAGGAAATTACTGGTGATTTGAATATATCCCTGTTTTTTTTTTCTTTTCTCTTTACATTTTTCTCTCTCATTTTCTAACCCTAATTCTATGTGTCCCTTTCCCTGTCTATACATTCTTTGAGAAAAAGAACCAGGAAGACTTACATTGTTTAAGGAGAGCTACCAAATGATCTCAACATGGTGGTGGGGAGATGGCAGAAACAATGGAGACATACTTCCTCCCCTGGGCACTTAGATCCTGGGTTTAAAAAATAATTCAAAGTGACTTCCTATGTTCATTAGGCAAGTTTTACTGAGAGGCTTGAAAACATTGCCAAGGATGTCTCTGCTATTTGTTTTCATCTAGGAGTGGTGATGGACAGGAGGGTGTGTAAACACAAGTTCACACACACACACACACACACACACACACACACACACAGTAGTGGAACACAGAAGGTCAATTCCTGTAATATGACCAGTTTGAAGAAGGAGCAGCATCTTCTGAGGAATAGCAGGGAAAGTAGCCAAGTGCTCAAAATAACCCTCAGTCACAGGGTCTGTTCCCACTGAAAACTCAACTCATCTGTGTCCAATTCAACATCTGAACTTTATTTTTTTGTATGTAATCTATCCAGAGCTTCTTCCTCATAGAAATGTTGAGATCAGTCACAATAGCCAGAAATATCAAGAGGAATGACAAATAGGTGCCATACACACCTTCACACAACTTGCCTCTTATAGGTGACATCTTCATTTCAAATAAACTTCAATGCATGGAGCTTTATGATGCAATCTGTATCTGGATGCCAATTAGTTTTTAAAGAAAGGTGAAATGAGCTCAATACCCTCAGAGACAGAATTTTGTCCCAATACCCAAACTAAAGAGTTATTATTTAAATTTGAACAAAACAAAACAAAAACCTATCTATAGTTTACATGCTATAGCTGCTGAAAGATGGAGACAATTTTGCTCATTCTGAGGTACGTTTTCCTGACGCTGTCCAGGGCTGCTAAAATCATAAGTTTTATGCTTTGCCTAGTTATACAGCCAAGGAAACAATGGATGCATTCCTGTCTCACAGTGACTTGGGTGTAGGGCCTGGAAAGCAATTCCACTCACCAATAGTCAGAATCATCAGCTCAGATAAGCCAGAAGTGAGAAACAATCAGGTCAAATAACAAAAAAACTATAATTAAGCTCTGGAAGATTTAAAAAACAAATGAGTTAATGATTTTATTTCTATGCAAATAACAAATCTTTGGGACAGATCAAATGCATTTTTTACTTCCATATTGCCAAACTTTGATTTGATTGATTCTATATTTATCCCCATGTGGCAGCTGGAGCACTCACTTTAGAGGGAAACTTTCCTAATTCCAGCCTATCAAGGAAAATCTGCAAGTTAAAAACTCACTTTTATCAGCAGGCATTCAGAGAATGGCAGGTGGCAAATAAAGCTCTTAGTGGATTATTCTAATTGCATTTTCTTTTACCTTCACAACTTAAAAAGTTGTAAGAACAGGGAGAGGGCAACTTTCTATGGTTTTGATAGTTGCATGTGTATATTTATCTAATAAGCATTCCAAAGTTTTCAAAGATTATAAGCGTAAACTATTTTGAGGTTATCTATAACTTGTATAATGAATATATAGAAGGAAGAATCAGAAAAAAATTGAATGTATTAATTATATCAAAGTATTTACTGATGTTTATTACAAATTATTTTTAGTGACTTCCTTCTTCTTTTACTTACTTTTATAATTTTCTTTCCTGAGTTCTTATTTATGTTAAGAAAAGACAAGTAAAAAGTGAAATAACAGAACAACATTTAAATAAAAGAATTGTAAATTATGATGAGCAGAATTAGGAGTTGTAAATGAAGCAATAATTGTATTAACTTGCATCATCTTTTATAACAAAATCAATTTTGATTATAAGTCAGGCCTCCCCAATTTTTTTTATGCTAGTACTCTGGTTATTATATAGCTAAAAGGAATGACTACTGTAAGTATTACTTACTTAGTCAAGTGATAATCCTGTTTAAATATGACAATGATAATAATTTGCTAACAATTTCATATTTTATAAATAAGGAGACTTGAGGTTTATTCTAAGTGACAAATTTATAGTAACCACCTGCCTAGCAAATGTAGTTACCTATTTAGTTTTCTTTAAAGTAAATATGCATTATCATTTATTCAGAAATAAGCAAGCACTTATCATTTTCCCATTATCTGGAAGAATCTGAAATATAAATGAATTCATGTAAGTTAAGTCAAAGTAAAAAGTAGAATCCCACCAAGAGCATGTGCTTCTGACCTTTGTCTTTTTTTATGGGAGAAGCAGTGTCTCAGAGGTAGGATCCAAGGAGTTCCTGGACAGAAGAGGGAGCTCAGCTCAGGAACAGTGGAGTTCTTGGTATATATGATGAAAAGAATTTCAACATGAACCAGAGATGTAGATAAAGCCTTATTTAGGAAGTAAATAAGGGAAAATATGGACCATCTCAGCTCCAGTGGTATTCTGCTGACTGAAGGGGTGGTCCTGCACCAGAGAGTAGGCTTTGGCAGGTGTCTGCACTGCTGGGGGAAGAGTGGACAGAGCCTTCTATGTGCTTGAGACCTGCACAGGCTGTTGTGGGTGGATCTGGACCACTGGGCTTGACTTCCTTCGGTAGTCTCAAAAAGCTAAGCATCCAGCATTTGTTTTTTTGGGATTGGCTAACTTCACTTAGCATAATTTACTCTAATGCAATTCATTTCCCTGCAAATGCCATGATCTTGTTATTTTTTAGTGCTGAGTAATATTCCATTGTGTATAAATGCCACATTTTTTTTTTATCCATTCATCCATTGAAGAGCATGTAGGTTGGCTTCACAATCTAGCTACTGTGAATTGTGCTGCTATAAACCTTGATGTGGCTGTGTCCCTGTAGTATGCTGTTTTTAGGTCTTTGGGGTATAGAGAAGAGGGATAGCTGTGTCAAATGGTGGTTCCATTCCTAGCTTTCCTAGGAATCTCCATACTGCTTTCCAAGTTGGCTGCACCAATTTTCAGTCCCACCAGCAATGTATGAGTTAACCTTTTTCCTGCTTGTTTTTGTTCATAATGGCTGCCATTCTTATTGGAGTGAGATGGTATCTTAGAGTAGTTTTAATTTGCATTTCTCTGATTGCTAGAGATGGTGAGCATTTTTTCATGTATTTGTTGATTGATTGTGTATCCTCTTCTGAGAAGTGTCTGTTCAGGTCCTTGGCCCATTTGTTAATTGGGTTATTTGTTTTTTTTTTTTGTTGTTTTTTTTTTTGTTTTTTTTTTTTTTGGTGTTTAGCTTTTTGAGTTCTTTGTATACCCTAGAAATTAGAGCTCTATCTGATGTGTGAGGGGTAAAAATTTGTTCCCAGGATGTAGGCTTCCTATTCACCTCACATATTATTTCTCTTGCTGAGAAAAATTTTTTTAGTTTGAATTCATCCCATTTGTTGATTCTTGGTTTTAATTCTTATGCTATAGGTGTCTTATTGGCCTAACTCCATGTGATGGAAATTAGGGCCAACTCTTTCTTCTATTAGATGCAGAGTCTCTGGTTTGATTCCTAGATCCTTGATCCATTTTGAGGTAACTTTTGTGCATGGTGAGAGACAGGGATTCAATTTCATTTTGTTGCATATGGATTTCCAGTTTTCCCAGCAGCATTTGTTGAAGATGCTATCCTTTCTCCATTGCATGCTTTTAGCACCTTTGTCTAATATAAGGTAGTTGTAATTTTGTGGGTTAGTCTCTTTGTCCTCTATTTTGTACCATTGGTCTACCAGCCTGTTTTGGTGCCAGTACCATGCTGTTTTTTATTACTATTGCTCTGTAGTATAGTTTAAGATCTGCTATAGTGATACCACTTGTTTCACTCTTCCTGCTTAGAATTGCTTTAGCTATTCTGGGTCTCTTATTTTTCCAGATGAATTTCATAATTACTTTTTCTATTTCTGTGAGGAATGCCATTGGGATTTTGATCAGAATTGTATTGAATCTGTAAAGTGCTTTTGGTAATATGGCTATTTTAATAATATTAATTCTGCCTATCCATGAGCAAGGTATATCTTTCCATATTCTAAGGTCTTCTTCTATTTCTCTATTTAGGGTTCTGTAGTTTTCCAATCCCCAAAATCAAATGCCAAATGTCTTCTCTGATATATAAGGGGGTGACTCAAAATGGGGTAGGGAGGAAGAACATGGGAAGAAGATTACCTCTAGGTAGGAGGGAAAAGGAGGGAGAAGGGGAATTACATGGAAGGTGGAAGGAGACCCTCATTGTTATACAAAATACATGTATGAAGATGTGAGAAAAAAAATAATAATAGCATCACCTTAGATTGGGTAGAGAGAAGTGATGGGAGGAGAGGGGAGGAGATGGGGCAAAGGAAGGATAGTGGAATGAAATAGACATTATTATTGCTGTATGTGTATACGTGACTGCATGACCAATGTGATTCTGCAACTTTCACACCAAGAAAAATGAGAAATTATATCCCATCTGATTCAAATGTATGATATATCAAGGTCATTGTACTTTCATCTGTAATTAATTAAAACAAATAAATAATTAAAAATAAAGCTAAGCATCAATAAAACAAATAACCTAATCAATAAATGGGCCAAGTACCAGAAGAGAAACTTCTCAGAAGATAATATACAATCAATCAATAAATATATGAAAAAGTGTTCACCATCGCTAGCAATTAGAGAATTGCAAATCAAAACCACTCTAATAAGATTTCATCTCACTCCAGTCAGAATGGCAGTGATTATAAAGTCAAACAACAATAAGTGTTGGCGAGGATGTGGGGAAAAAGGTGTACTCATACATTGCTGGTGGTACTGTAAATTGGTGCAGCCAATAGCAGTATGGAGATTTCTTGGAAAATTTGGAATGGAACCACCATTTGACCCAGCTATCCCTCTCCTTGGTCTATACCCAAAGGACTTAAAAACAACATACTACATGGACACAGCCATATCAATGTTTATAGCAGCACAATTCACAGTAGCTAAACTATGGAACCAACCTAGATGCCCTTCAATAGATGATTGGATAAAAAAGTGGCACATATACACAATGGAATATTACTCAGCAGTAAAAGAAAATAAAATCATAGGATTTTTAGGTAAATGAATGGAGTTAGAGAATAATTCTAAGTGAAGTTAGCCAACCCCAAAAAACTAAATGTCAATTTTTTTTTTAATATTAGTAGGCTAATACATAGTGGAATAGGGAGAGGGAGCATGGGAAGAATAGACAAACTCTAGATAGGGCAGAGGGATTGGAAGGCAAAGGAGGGGGCATGAGAATATTAATGATGGTGAAATGTGATGATCATCATTATCCAAAGTACAGGTATGAAGACACGAACTGGTGTGACTATACTTTTATACACTCAGATATGAAAAATTGTGCTCTATATGTATAACAAGAATTGTAATGCATTTTTCTATCATATATAAATAAAAACATATACATTCCTCATAATCCTCATATAAATTTTTCCAAAATTGTATTTATTACTTTTTTTAAACAGAAAGCAAAATTTCTTCAATGGGGATAAATACAGTGTATAATGGAAGTATAAGAAAACAGCCCACATTTGACTGAATGAATTAAGAACAGCTTCCAAAGAGATTGGATTTTTTGTTGACAATGACAGCAAATTTAAATGTTGATCAAAATCTCACAGGGATAATGTATAGAAAGATAATGGAGTATGATGTGTTATGGGAATTATGAGTGGTTCTTTATTGTATTTGCCTAAAAGTATTCTATTTGTCTTCTTCAGTGTTTTAAAACCTTGTAAAAATGCCTAAAGAAGACTATAGTCAGAGAAGAGCCTAAATAGGTAGGTGGTAACTCTTTCAAAAAGACCCTGTGTATAATTTGTAAAGGATTTTAGATGTGTCAATTTTAATTTCAGTTCCTTCCCTCTATGAGCTCTCATGTTTAGAAACCAACAAAGATTTCCTATCAATCAAGTCTTCCTCAAATGACACAAAGTTCCCTTTCCTTTCAACAGTTATTGGTTAAATAAGTAAGCAACCTTTATTTGTATTTCTTCTAGGAAAGTAGTAACTCTTCCAATGTTAATAACAACACAGTATCTTTAAGATAAATAAATCATTTATCTTTCATAATATGAATGTGCAGAGTATTTAATCTAGTCCAAGTCACCAAAATTCCTTTGTCCAGCTTTGGCCAAGTTAGATTTCACCCTCATTGGAGATGCTTTATTATAATACCAAAGATTTCACTTAATACCTATTCAGACTTAACTCTGCATTTCCTTGCCTCCTTGGGAGTCTACTGTTAGTGTACAGTAAAATATGTGTTATTAGGATTGATGCATAAAGACAAATATTCAATAACATGCACTAATTTATCATCACAAAAACAACAACAACAAAACCCTATTCATCATTTGCTATAGCAGATGACAGAAATCATCAAAATTGAAATGATAGACATTATCCTGCCGACATGTGTACTGTTTGTGTCTGTCCTGCATGTTTATTTTGCTGTTAGAAAATATAAATAACATTAAAGAAAAGCAAGTTGGCATTAGTGAAAGATAAGTAGCACTTGGCAATGTCCAGAGGTGGGTTCGTGCAAATGGAAAGGAGAAAGCTCATGAAGTAAACAATTTCCTTAGAGAAGGAGCATATGTAGCAGGCCAGGTGGAATCTGAAAATGAACAATCAAGGAGTTGACGAATGTGTGATCAATCTCTAGTCAATAAACATAGTCCATGAAAGATGCTGAGCTGATTTGATATTGGAAAAATTTCTAATTCCATACAGAGGTTGGACAAGAAAATGCAGAGTGTTTCCTGGTTTTGATTACAAGAAGCAGATTTCAAAACCCTATATACCTTAGGCTAAGTTCAGAGCTGACTAAAAGAGTAAGAAAGCCAAGTAACTAGATGCCTTAATGAACCTGCTTAGGTTTAGGCATCATAAAGTGAATCTAGTACAGGGATATCTTGTGCTTTTTTATATTTATCTAGGTTGTGAGAAGTTAACAACAGTCAGACCTTTTTCTCTGCATCAAATAGACCATAGTCTCCTAATGATAACAAATAGTCTATCTTTAAAAAATACAAAGTGGTGTAGAATAAAGGATATCTCTGGTTTTGGTTTTAATGCTTAGGTGTCAAAATACTTAATTTGATCATCACCAGACAGTTTGTAGAGAAAAAATAAATAAAATCTTAAGTTTGTCAAGGATGGTATTTTTTTTTATTTGACACATGGCAAGAGTTATTTGTAATGAATATATGTATCTAATATGTCTGCCTAACACTTTTAGGACAATTTTATAAAGTACTAATAGTGGACCAGATCAGATTTGCTTCAGATCTGTATATTCTGTGTCATTAATAAGTGAAGAGAATGGAAACTTTTAACATAACTACTCAAGGGTGAACCAATGGTGTGCTTCAAGTAGTTATAGGACTCTTTTAAGGAGATGCTTTGAAGTTTTTAATTACATGTATTTTGAAGGTGATTTGAGGTGTGTAATGAAGTCAGCATAAATACACAACTAGACACAGCAGTTAGTGTCTTAAGTAATTTGAGGATATCCTTGCATATAGTAATATGCAAGTTATTTAGATTTCTTCAAAGGACACCTTGTGCTCAGTTTACTTATAATTTTGGAAATTCATTTTATACCACAACTAAATTTTCTACTGAAAATTCAATATTTAAGAGTGATAACACTAGTCTTACAGATCAGTGTGACTATCATCACTGACAATCTAGCTCTGCACCACAGATAAAATTCCTATTTTGATATCTAAAATAAGAAAGAATATTTTCTTTCTTTTTTTGGTTAGTGGGACACTGGAGATTGAACTCAGGGACACTCAGCTACTGAGCCACATCCCCAGCCCTATATTGTATTTTATTTAGAGACAGGGTCTCACTGAGTTGCTTAGTGCCTCACTTTTGCTGAGGCTGCCTTTGAACTTGCTGTCCTCCTGCCTCAGCCTCCTGAGCCACTGTGATTACAGGCATGTGCCACCATGCCCAGCAAGAATATTTTCTTAACAAGCACATGTGTATATTTTCAAAGTATGTGAGAATGTATATGTACACATATTATTTACATTGTGATGTCATTGTATTTGATGATGTGATATATATGTAATTATATAACAGCAGAATTCATATAAAATGTATCTTAATTCATCTTCAAATTAAAAATTTTGGAAAGGGGGTAAATGAGAAAAATAAATACACAAAATATCTTGACAACCCACTTGAGCAAAACAATGAGTTGTTACAGATAAAATGCTCAGAGAAAAATTAGGGAAATATTTCTGGGAACAGCAGATAACTACCTTTGTATCCTAGAGAGTGGAAATCTTGAGTGAGGATAAGGACAAATCATCATAGACAGAAAATATTTAAGATTACTACTTTAGTCCAATAAGAGCTCTAGAGGAAAATAAGTGAAGTGATAATAAAAAGAAAAATACATTGAGAATACATATTTTTGTGTTCCTTAATAGGGGACCCAGAATTGAAGTAAAAATCAGTAGCCTATTGTTTATAGATGTCATACTGGATTGGAAAGAAAAAAAAAGAAGGAAAGTCAAGCTATCAGATCACCTAGTGTTTAAGAAAACACAGTCTCAAGGATAAGAGAGCTGCAAGGTATGAGATCATTATTGTGTGCATAATTTCTTTAGAAGACATTTGTGAACACAGAAGTACATATACTTTCAGAGAGGTTTTAGAAACCTTATAGAAAACAACTTTCAAGAGACTAGAAAGTTATATAAATTTTGTATTTGTCTTCTAGTGATTCAGAAACAAATTAAATTTCAGGCTTTACAAAGGTTTTTAACGTTACTCTTGAAGAACGTTGCTTAGGAAAAAGGACAAACTGAAATGTACCAATTTTGACTGGTTAAGATTGGCTTATTTTTTTCTTCCTGACAGAAGAATCAATATAATGTCTATATGTAGTTCTATATGTACTTTTAGAAAGATTCCTTAACATTAAATAAAAAAAGTATCATGCCTGGGAGTCAGTCCAAAAATACCATAGGGTCAAAAGGAAGTTAGATGATGATTATGGAGAGAAAGGTGTGTGGAGGGTATTGATTGATTGATTGAGAGATTTCAGATCTGTCATTTACTTATGATGAAATATGACTACCAGATCCCAAAATACAAGAAAATATGATAGAGCATGGTAAACTTCAGTAAAATTTCACCAAATAAATGAAATGTACAAAAGATATTAAAAACAGAATTTTAGAAGGAAAAATACAATAACAGTAAGTAAGTAAAATGATAGACAAGTGGAAAAGAAATTTAGTGTTTTAGAAGATACATTGTATAAAATGTGCTTATTGAAACAAACTCAAAAGAGATAAGAAATATAGAAGAAAAGATAAAAGGAATACATGCAATACACATAGCATGTAATAGAATCACAACCTTGCTTATATTTTATTGGAATCCCCAAAACAGGAGAGAGAGGGAGAGAGAAAGAAAGGAAGGGAAAAAGAGAGAAAAGAAAGAAATAGCAAGGAGCAAGGGAGACAGATAAGGAGTAGCAGAAGGTAAAAGTAATATTTGAAGAGATAATATCTGAGACTTTTCTTAAAGATAGAAAAGGCATTGATTAAAACACCAAAAAAAGTCTACATATATCAAGCAGAAAACCAAAGAAAAACATATATAAACACATCATAGTTAAACTACTGAAATCAGAAAATTTAAAAGCAGAAATAAATAAAATATACACATTATCTTCAGAAATTCTAAGAATGATGAAAGATTTATCAGCAGAAGCAATAAAAGTCTGATGACAATGGAATACATCATTAAAATATTTAGAGAAAATAAGAACCAAGCTGCCTTTCCACACCTAATGAATATATCCTTAAAATATGAAGATAAATTAAAGATATTACAGAGAAACAAAAATGAGAATATTAGTCAGCAGTAGACCCACTTGAAAAGGTATAAAAATAATGTTTGCTGAGTAAAGAAAAATGTTTCTAGATAAAAACAAAATAACACTTGAAATCCAGAGAAATATAATTTTGTGAATATATGTAAATAAATATTTACTATCTGTGGCATTTTGCCCATATCATTTGCCTCAAGAGAAATGTACAATGATGTTTGTGCATTATTGTTGTAATTTATATATGATTGTAATGACAAAAATTCAATTGCAATATTGATAATAATCTCATCAAACTACAATTTGTGGATAAAAATATTAAAGGTATGAAGCACTTCATATAAGAATAAAATTAATTTTCTACCTATGTCTAAAAATCACAATCAGTCATGAAACTAATAGCCTAATATATGCTTACATTTAGATATATGACATATACCTGAAATTATAAGGAGCAAGTGACAAATTTACAATTTTAGTAGATAACAGAACATAATTCAAATATAAGCCAATATGTTGATTTAACAATTTGTAAATAGAAATTTAAGCAACATCATTAATAGGTACATATTGACTCTTTTTTAAAAAAAATTTTTATTAATTGTTAATGGACCTTTATTTTATTTACTTATTTATATGTGGTGCTGAGAATTGAACCCAGTGCTTCACATATGCTAGGCAAGCACTCTACCACTGAGCCACAACCCCGGCCCACATTGACTCTTATGCTCCAATAATGAATATTATTTATTTGCATGGATATATGAATGTTTACAAATCATTGATCATCTAATAAGTTATAAAGTAAGTGTCCAAATAATTCAAGATTTTGATGTAAAATGAAATTAGATTCAATAAGACTAAATCCTCTCAGTACAACTAAATTTAAAATGAATACTTAAAAGCAAGTAAAATACACTAAAATAAAATAAAATTTCTTGAGAATTTAAAAATTAATCTCTAAATTATTTATCTGTGACAATAATCACCATAGCCTTGATAGTTTTTACATATAAAATGCAAAGAATTACCTCATACATACTCTTACATACATGAAAGAGCCAAAACTTGATAACATTTCATCTCACAAACTAAGGATGTTGAAGGAAGTTGCAAAGAATAACTTCTATCTTTTTAAAGAAAGAAAATAATGGATAATCACTTTACTAAATATCAAGATATTCTTTAAGGCAGAGTGTTGGACATATTATGATACTGACACATGGGTAAAAACATGAGAATTAAAGCAGAAATTAGTTATTATTTTATTTAAGGGGATGAATGAGAAAAGAAAAATCATCGAAATGGATACCAAAAATCAATCATTTGCTCAATAAAGGTCAATAATTATTATGCCAAAAAAAGAAAAGAAAAGAAAAAGAAGAAAACTTTGGGCAAACTAGGAATGAAAGGGAAGTGTCCTCCCCAAATAATAAAAATATTCCTAAGTGAAGTACTGATAAGAACTGATGCTCTGATCCTGAAATGTGACAATGATATTCTTGCCATTTAGAAGCTACACCTGTAAGAATTGGAAAGAAACTCATAAGACTGTCTTTATCATGTATTATGTTGCATTCAGTCAAGAGGCAAAAGTCACAAGCGAAAATGCAGTAAGAAATGATGACGATGCTATTGAGGTAGAAAGAACAGAAAACAGCGCCACAATCATGGGGAAGACAGTAGGAAGTTATTTAGTCATTTTTAAAATTTGGAAGTCTGGGGAAGAGGCAGGGTGTCCAAACTCTGAGAAGGTACTACTCTGTTGCTGATGATTTCCCCCCATGAACTTAGAGGAAGGACCCAATAAGTTTGGATGAAGGTCTCTGCAGAGAGCTAAAAGAAGGGCAGGGAATTGTTGGAAACTGTAAATTGGAATCTGCTGCTGCCTCTGATAAGGATTGCTTTGCTAGGGTGTCAAAGTCTTGTTTTAGAAATAAAATAGAAACAAAGAATAAAATGGGAACAGGAAACAAACATGATGAATCATATCCCTCCTTCCTCTAGCAGTTCCTAGGCTCTGTCTGGTACTCTGTTGGCACAGTCAAACAGGGAAGTGGCAAGGGGAGAAATCTGGTTTTTAGAGTTCCATCCATAGCATCAAACTGCAGAAGATAGATCAGTGGATTGGAAGCTACCCCATAAGCTCAATAATTGACATGTTTACCAAATACATAAGTTCCAATTGCAAAATAAAAGACCATATGTTTAATCATAATGGATGTGTGTATTCTATTACATGTACTAATTATATGAACAATATATAATTAATTATTAGACCTTATTAAAGGATATAAAGAAGGTTTTAATAAAGAGCAGGAAAATGGACTAGAGGGCTCAGTATTGTAAATCTGTCAATTTTCAGTAACCTATTTTAAAAATATTAATGTTCTCACAATCAAATTCCCAAGAAGGTTAAAAAATAACTCAAATATTGTACAGGATTAAGAAAAAAACTTGATAATTTTAAAAGAAGAAAACAAATGCAGAAACTTACTTTAGCAAATATCAAGCTATGTTAAGGCACAGTGATTCAGATATTCTAATACTGACATATGGGCAGACAAATATATAAATAGAACATAATGAAAAATCCAAAATCACATCCATACATATTTGGAAACTTGATATATGTATTATATATCAAGTATTATAGTCAGTATTATAAATGAGGAGAGAAGGAATTTATTATGAAATAAATACTATTAGGGCAACTGATTGTTCATATGGATAAAACTGAAATTGGATCACTATTTCAAAGGACACAATAAATAGTTTTTAGTTGATGAAAAACTAAATTTGAAATGAACAATTTTAACATGTTTAGTAAAAATATCAAATAAATTTTTGTGGCATGATATTAAGAGGAAACCCAAAATTAAATGAAAAAGTGATTCCTTAGTTTATATTAAGATAGCTTATAGCCACAAATTACCATTAGGAAGGTTAAAAGACAACCTGTGGAATTTTAGAATGTCTTTTCAAAAGCATAAAATAGTAAAATTATTACTATCTTGAATATAAAAGAAAAAAACTAAAAGAAATCTAATAATCCAATAGATAATTGACCAAAATATATTAACAATAAAGTCAGAGAATGAAATACAAGTAGGCAAAAAACACAGACAGATGTTCAACAATTACATGTTCATGGAACAGTTTTTATATAAAATACAATTTTATATATTTTTTACTTTATGGAATAATGAGAACTCTCATATTCTTGTGGTGAACTGTTAAATTGCTACATCCATTTTTGATAGCTATTTGCCAATACCAAATACAATCTAACATACTCATATCTACAACCCAGAATTTTTATTTCAGATACATAACCTAGATAAAATCTTACACATGTGCATAAGGAGTCATGTGCAAAAAGAATCCTTCCCATGTTATTTCTTAGCAAAAATTGTAAAATGCTTAAGTAAGTATTTGCCAATAAAAGTATGGATAAGTGAATTGTGATATAGCAGTAAAATGAAAGAAATAAGTCTGCATATATCAGCATGATTAAATTTCATTCATTTGGAAAAGAAATAAAAATTACAAAGTAAGCACAGTACAATATTACAGAGTTTTATTATATGCAACACAGTACCTTATAAATACATGCTTGTGTATAAAGTACTTAAAGAAATATTTGATTATATTGACCAAAAAAATTAAACAGTAATAACTTCTCAGAGAATAGGACTAGGGATGAAAAAGATAGTATCCTCAAATGTGTTAGTGAGCTTTTCTTTACTATAACAAGAACCTGAGATTAATCAGTAAGAGAAAAGTTTTATTTTGACTGACTTTTGGAGGCTTCAGTCCAAGGTCAGTTGGTCCCTTGATTTGTGGCCTATAGTGAGGCAGTATCTCAGGTCAGGGAACATGGGGTAGACCAAGTAGCTCACCTTATGGTGCCAGGGAGCAGAGGGAGAGGGAGAGGGAGACAGATACTGGAGTCTAAGATCTCCCAGTAGCCCCTACCTCTAAATGGTTCCATCAATTCCTGGTTTGCCACAGGACCTGGGACCAAGCCTGAAACACATGAGCTTTGAGGGGACATTTCAGATTGAAGCTCCAGAGTCATGTTAATCTGCAAAATATTTACATCTCGTAAATAAAGCCTCTGAAACAAATATTGCATGGGTTTAAGATGTGTTTAATGAAGACTGAGAGAAGGAGAATTCAGCTATTTGTTACTTATGTTTCTTCCTAACTGCAAAACTGTTGGATACTCATAATTAATAAAAATGCAATATAACTAAAACCTCATAGTTTATATAAAACTTAAAATGGATCATCTAAATGTAAAGTTTAAAAGTATAAAATTTATAGAAAAAATAAACGAAGAAAATCTTCATAACTGAGTAAAATGTTTCTTAGAATTGGCACAAATTCATTATCTACAAAATAAAAAAATTGATGAATTGAATTATTTAAAATTTTATGAGTTCTACTGTATGAAAGATACTATTAAGAGAACTTAAAAGCCCAACTTAAAAGCAATAAACTTGATAATTTCCTTTATATAACATTATGGAAAAGGCAAAAATATAGAAATAATGGATACCATGGGCTGGGTCAAGAGATGGGGGCTTTATTAAAAAGAGTCAGCACAGCAGTGTATTAAATGGTGATAGACTCATTCTGAGTCTTGATTGTGGCCTTGTATGCCTTTGAGTAAACTCAGAGCTGAACACTAAAAAGATGAGTGTTGTATGTAAAAAAGTTGTATGTAAAGTACAAAGTGAATGAGCCATTGTGTATGTATATACACACATACACATGTACAAATATATTTTATGAATAATGTAAAATTTGATTGAGCATTTTTCTGTCACAACATAGGAGACCACCTGTATTCTAATTTTCCATATTTTAAGGGCTCCTTTTCTGTCCATTCAGGAAGGGCAGAGATGTCATGAATTGTTGAAATTCAATAAAAAAAAAAATATTGAGACCATCGGAAGATTTTCAGAAGAAAAAAGGAAAGAAAAATATATAATTTTTCATATGATTCACTTGTCTTCATTCTACATTGTTTCCAAAATGCATGTGTCTGTGGGCTTTTGATGAAGTGTTTTCAAGCAACCATCACAATGTCCTGGACACTTTGGGGAAGGAGGGGTAAAAATGAAGGAAATTGTGGAACTAACCAAATGGCAGAAACTTAGCAAGTCGCAGAACAGATGAGTGCTAAATGTTAAAGAATGGCTCATATATGCATCCAGACTTTTCTGTTTATATTAATTGATAAAGTTAATTAAAAGTAGATATAATATGATAATGAATTTCAAAAAAGAACACTGTGCATATTTCTCTCTGTAACATTGCCCATAATCTACTTGGAAATATTACTTATTTGTTCTTTTTGTAAAACAAATACTGTTTTTGATAGATGTTTAAGCATCTTTCAAAAAAGACAGACTACTTCTTCAAATGCAAACCTAAAGGGAATTTGGAATAATTTTCATGCTCTGGAAGAAGATGTTCCTGAGAGAAAGCATATTTAATAGAGGAAATGTGTTGATTTCAGTAATCACAGATGTTTATTCCAGTCTATTTATATTTGACTCTACATTTTTATTACATATAAATAAATTTCATAAATTTGGTGTTAATGAGAGTGTGTGATGTGGGTAATCCTAAATACAGTCAGGGAAAGTGCATATGGCCATTCTCCAAGTTTGTTCACAACCTCTACCCCCACATTCCTCCACATAAAATCTGTAACACTCCCAATATTCAGTCACTTGGCAACTATTGCACAAAAACTGGCAACTGTACTAAATTATTGGAAAAGAAGATAAATATCCTTCTATAGATTGAGATTACTATGTTTATAACTTCTCACAGAGTTACTTTCTTCCAAAGATAGTATCTGTCAGTGACTACTCACAGTTGCCTTGATAAAATTGATCTGCATTTTCTGGAATCTAAACCAAAATCATTTAGAGTTGCATACAGTTGCAAACTGACTAAAAGGTTTTATTTTCCTCTTTTCACTTACCTGCAGTCAACCACAGTCTGAAAATGTTAAATGGAAACTTTTAGTAACAAGCAGTTTATAAGTGAAGTTGAGCCTTCTTCTGTGTCATAACATGACAAAATTTCACACTCTCCTACTCTTTCTCATCTGGGACGTGAATCATCCCGTGTCCAAGGTACCAATTGTATATACTTATCTGTCCATTAGTAAAAACATAGTGGTCATCTTGATTACTAACACAATGCTTATTAGTGTACCTAATTTATAGATTTAACTTTATCAAAAGTAAGTAAATATAAAAAAAAAGGATAGTATTTTTACAGAACTATGCCTGGTTTCCCACTGGGTGTTTTAACATATTTCCCATGGATAAGGAGGGGTTGTTTGTTGTATGTCCATTTCAAGACTTGAAATTTTGAAGCAGCTCACATTTAACTTTTAAAGAAATTTTGAACTGGGAACTCTGAAGTGTATCATTGTGTGTAAAGTCACATATAATCATATATATATTTAAAATACTCATGGAAATTCTCTTAAAAAGATCCTGACATAAGAGAACATAGAGAAAAACTGGTATTTATTGAGCATCCATTTATAAAAACTATAATCTATAATAATTTTCCTAAGCTTTGTCTGATCATAAGAAATTACCTGTGGCACATTTTTGTACACCAAATTATGATTCTTGCTAAACATGAAACATGTTTTATTGGCACTCTAGAAGTTGAGGCCTAGAAATCTATAATTTAACCATTGCTAAAGGTGAGTCTTGTTCAAGGTTGTTTGAGAAAAGCCAAGAAGAGTCCATTTAAACTTCACCTTCACCTGTAGACATTCTATAATTTTACATGTAAACTTCAGGTCAAACATATCAATAAAACTGGCCAACGTTAATATATAAGAGGTAGGATTTGGAGTGTAAAGTAAATATGTGAGATTAAAAAACCCATGCTTTCTTACTATCACTGCACTTGCCTTCTGTTAAAAAAAAAAGTTTTAGTGATATATAACATACATACCATAAAATTGATCCATTAAGTACTTTCCCAGAGTTTTACAAAATCGCCCCTTATCACAATTGAAAACATTTTGATTATTTCAAAAACAAAATCTGAGCAATTAGGAGTTATTTCTTATTTCCTTCTCCCCTGACAATTACTAATCTACTTTCTATCTTCACCTATAGTGTATATTCCATATAAATGAAACTGCCAGGTCATAGAATAGATCTATGTTTAACATTTTGGTGGTTCCAACTTTTCTCTACACCTATAAATACTGTTTAATTGCTTTTAATTCTGCCATCCTAATGGGTGAAAAATATTATCTCGTTGTGGTTGTGATTTGCAGTTTCTTAATGACTAATATTGCCCATCCTGTCTTGACTATCTATTGAACTGCTTGGGATTGCTTGAGATAAAGTCTATTTAAATTCTTTGCACATTTTAAATGGAATGTTTTGTATTTATTGTTAATTTACAATGTTCATTGTGTATTCTGGATATAAGACTATCAAATATGATATGTAAATATTTTTTTTCTGAATCTACAGATTGTCTTTTCTTTTTTTTGGCCATATACTTTGAAGGACAATGTTTTTAATTTTGATAAAGATCAATTTATTCTTTTCTTTCATTAATGTGCTTTTGTTGTCCTGTTTAAGAAACCATTCTCTAATTCAAGATCATGATGATTTATTCCTATATTCTCTTCTAAGAATTTGTAGTTGTAATTCTTACATTAAGTCTCTAATCCACTTTGAGTTAATCTGTGTATGTGGTGCGATGTAGGGTCCAACTCTGTTTTTGTATATAGGGATGTCCAGTTGTACAAGTACTATTTGTTCAAAAGACTGTTCTTTCCTGTTTTACGTTATTTTGGTACCTTTGTAATAAAACATTGGATTTTCAGTTCTAGTCCATTGAACCATAAGTCTTTTCTGAAGGTAGTACCACACTATCTTTATTACTCTGTCTTTATTACCAAAGATTTGTAGTTAGTTTTGAAATCAGGAAATTTCAGTTCTCCAACTTTGTTCAAGACAAATGTCATTTTGTCTACTCCATGCCACTTGCATTTCTATATGAATTTTATAGTGCATTTGTCAATTTATCTCTTTTGTTGTTGTTGTGTTTTATTTGTTCTTTCTAGATATACATTACAGTAGAGTTTATTGTGACATAGTATACATACATAGAATAAGTATATTTTTTTCCAATTAGGATCCCATTATTGTGGTTGTATATGGTGTGGAGTTACTTTGGTCATGAATTTGTTAATTTCAACAAACAAGCTTCAGGAATTTCTATAGGGATTACATTGAATCTTATGCCCAGAGGACAGGAACATAATAGTAAAAATCTGTGCATAAATCAGGGAAAAAATGACATAATTAAAAATTCATGGCAGGACATTTATGTATTTTAGGAAACATATTGTTTTAAAAATACACTTCATTTATGGCCTAAAGTTGCTATGTTATGAAAATAAATATTTACATTTAAAATGAAAGCCATAATTTATAATAATAAAAACACTTTTAAATATCTACCATTTTATGCACTATATTTTGCCCTTCTCAAAAATCTATCTTAAATACCAACTTTAAACCCAGTTTAAAGAGAAAAATTAGGCTGGAAAAGATTTAGTAATGTGCAAGATTATGTAACTATTAAATATGCATCTGATACTTTGTAGTGTAATTATTCAAAAATTCTGCTCATTCAGTATAATAATAGTGAAATGAGCAAAAGATCTAAGAAACAAATTTATGTCTTTGTGCTAGCCTTCAATCACTAACTGGTAAATCATTTCATATATTTAATTTTCAATTTTTACTTTTGTGAAATGGGACTAATAATACTCAACAATCTAATGATATATTTTCCAGAAATGCAAGACTGTTTTAACATCCAAAAGTAATGAGAATAATTGTCCTCACTAATGAATAAAGGAGAAAATCATATGTAACATCTTACTAGTGGGTAGAAAAAAGATCTTGAGAGTCAATAACTCTCAGGCAAAGTTTCTTATTACTAGGAATATAATGGAATTTTGATTTATAAATTATTTTAGAGAACATATCAACATAATTATTGGTAAATTCTTAAAATATTTCCTTTAAGATCATGCAAAAGACAATTTCTGCTTTATCAATTATATATTACATTGTAGTGGAGATGCTACGAGTGTAAATGTGGCATGAAAGGAAAAAAAGGTGAAATAATTAAAAAAAATAGGATTATCATCATTTAAATATATGATCTTGTTTACATAAAAAAACCAAAGAATCAACAGGTACAAGATTAAAATGAAAGAATATATTTTTTTTCATTGCAGGTTACAAGTTTAATACAATATAAATTGCATTTCTATCTACTTGAAACAGAAAAATGCACTTTAAAAATAACAATATTTGAAACAGCATGCAAAGATGTCATTCATATGGAAATGTAATAAATTATGAATAAAAATGTAAAATTTTAACAGTAATTAAGATCCATATAAGTGAATGAATACTTCATTTTCATAGATTTGATTAGAAAACACTGTATTCTATATTTTTGAAATTAAGAAGTGAATTTAAAACATATATGAAAATTAAAATCACCAGAGGCACCAATATACTTTTGAACAAGAACATGGTGAAAGTTCTTGGCCCATCAATCACCAACGCTTTTTTTACTCTATAATAATTAAGATAGTACAAGATTAGAAATATAGATCATAGGCATAAAAGAAAATCTGAGGACAGACCTCAAATACAACTACCTTTTATTTATGGAAAAGGTGGTATTGCAGTATAGAGATGAAATGAGAGAATTTTCAATATATGTTGTATCAGGAGTTTATTCATACAAAAATATGAAACATTATTTATTCATACCAGAAAATTTAATTATAGTGGTTGTTGATAATAGTGCAAAAGAAAATACAATAAAGCTTCTAGAAGATAATGTAAGGAAAAATGTTTACAAACTAAATCACCTGTAATTGTTAGCAACAGACAATAAATAGAATCACACATACACATACACATACACACAATTTCTGTTTACGGGAAGAAAAAGGAAAAAAAGAAGAAAGCATCAAATAATAGCTTCACTCATAAATTACAAAAAGAAGAAAACTAAAAAATTAGTTTTCCTGAAGAAGTTATATTAGTTATATTCTGCTTGACCCAATATAAATGCTGTGCCTGGCTGATTAAACTAGAAATTTTGAAAGTTTCATGAAAAACTGAGGACATTTTACATTGCATACTAATCAGATTCAGAAAGCAGTTGTATTAATTGTTGGAAATATGTCAAACTTAAACAAATATGAATAGATTTATTCCATCCATAGCCAAATATCCAAGTTTCCCTCCAACTACTAACACCATTGGTGTCACTTATACTAGTTCTGAGTGAGTTATCAGTTTTACAAATTATTCTAAGATTAATTTCCCTAAATTACCCTTTTTTCAGTACTAGGGATGGAACCCAGGGTCTCACATGATAGGCAAGTGCTCTATTTCTGAGCTTTATATGCAGCCCCTAAATAATGCTCTTCAACTGGTACAGTGTTTTAAGAGTGTTAGTCATTCTCTAATTTTTATTTTGTGTTTATCATCACCTATTACCAGTAGGCATAGATTCCAGAGCAGTAGAATTGTTTGTTTCTAATTAGATTTTCCTTTATTTAAATCTTAAGATGGAAAGTAAATCTGTTATTACATAATACCAATACATGATACCTATAGTTTCTCTCTGGATCCACCAAATAAATATTAAAATAGGACCTTGGAATAGAAAGAGACATAACCAAGAATGAAGTAGCATTGCTATTTTAAGAAAACATGCAAGATCTTAGATTAGTAAAGAATATGTTATAACTCAAAAGAAGTGAATATTGATGGTTTCTTTTCACTTTAAATGCTGGAGTGATTCTATGGATTACATAGAAAAGTTTTGTGAACTGAGCCTTTTAAAATTAGTCTATTTGTAAAGGTGATGAATCAGTTCTTCTGGTTATATTTTTGGGGTGAAAGACTGTGGACTTTTTATCATGACAGAATTAAATGTCTCACAGACTCTATTAGTTTTTCTACAATGAATTAAGGCTAAGATAACTTATGTCATTTGGAAAGGATTAGGAAGATATAAGCCACATTGCTCATCAAATCAGCTTCATCAAACCTTTGTATTTTAATTTAAATCAGAAATAGTGTTTACTTTCTACCTTATTTAAAAGATACTTTTCTAAATTCAACACTTTTTATAATCTTCTGTAAGTTCTCTATTTACTTATATAAGTTTAATTTGATGAGACCTAAAAAGAAAGAGAAATTGAATGTATTATAGAAAGAAAAGAAAATCTGCTGTCAAAAGCAGCACTCAAGGACTTCAATTCATTTGTCATCATGGGAAATAGCAGAAAAAGTTTATTTTACAATGTAAACCATATATTCTTTTAAATTTTCCTTTATCATGTGTTCTCAGCAAGGACAGCCTGATAGTGGGTATGTTTTTCTGCATTTACATTTTTTTCTCTCTTAATACAGTACTCCCTGGTAGCCTGGACAAATGTTATATCTCCTAGCTGTTTCCAACACAATGACAATGAACTTTTTTCCAGTTGCACCTTGCAGATTGTTTTTACCTGCTGCTTAGCATAATTTGTTCTTCATTTGTGTAAATGAAGATTTCAGTAGTTATGGAAGCAAAAAGGTACAAAAATGTACAAAAAATGTATAAAAACAGCCCTGATTGAGCCAAAGTATATAAGGTACATATGAAACCTTTAGTATTTCACAATTATAATTAGAACAGCCATTAAAAATAATTGCTGTAATCTAGAAAATCAACCATTTAGGGCAAATTAAAATTCAATTTGCCTGAGTTAGTGACAATGTATTTTTTACTTTCTTCTTACATTTTATCAAGAACTTAGAAAGCTATTCATTATTATAAAAACACTGCAAAATTTTAATGCATTTTTTTCTAAAAAATTATTCCTAAGATTAACCTAAAATTTAAAGATGATGATTTCTTGAAATAGTATGAAAAAGAAACATAGTGATTTTTATATTTTAAAGCAGGAAACAGATGATATTAAGTAAATTCTGTAAGATGATCTATATATTTTCAATGTCTCAGCATGGAAAAAATATTCCTTCCCCTCTTTTTCAGTCTCTCGTCCATTCCCTTCTCCTTCCTTCCTATTCTCTCCCCCATCTCTACTCTTAAAAAGAAAATAACCATTGAGATAATAACAGAAACCAAGGCTTAATTCCAGCCCAGAAAATGTTTTACATTTCCAGCCCATAAAACCCCACTCAAATAATATTGTTTAAGGAGAATGTTTTATTTTTTAATTTGGCTTTCATCTTAGAAATCAATATTATTTATTATATGAAAGAAAACTGAAGCCAACAGGGCTGTGGAGAAATAGCTCAGTGGTAGTGCACTTGCCTAGCATGCATGATGACCTGAGTTCAATCCCCAGTATTGAAAAATAAATAAATAAACAAAAAATTGAAACCAACATAATATTGAAAAAATCATTAAAAAGTATCAATATAATCAGAATGTCAGAAAACTAATGTTATCTGATTTAAGTTAATGGTTTAAAGGGAAAATTTACAGAGGCTGTCACAGCATAGAAAATTTTTAAAGTATCTTTAACCTAAAGCCATTGACACTTGTTAACTTGTAGATGTACAGGATTCTCCTTTATATATACATATTAAATTTCCCATTCAACTCTCAACTTATTTGGGAGAGATCATGTAAGTACTTTTTAACAGTAAAGTTGAGAACTGGGAAATATATATATATATATATATATATATATATATATATATATACACACACACACACACACACACACACACACACACACACACACACATACACACACATTAATACAGCAAAGAATGTCTTTCCTGATTAATTCAAGCTTTTGTCCATTCAATGCATTAGTAAAATCTCAGTGGTATGTTTTGTACTGATCTTTATTTAAATATATTCTGGATCAAACACTAACTACTCTCAATTCCTTTCAGTCTTCTGGTCTAGTACATCTCCTATATTATTTAAAAGATATAGCTAATCAAGGCAATTATTGTTTAGGAAAAAAATAACTGAATGGTTTAGCATTATGTAGAAGAGGATAGGTATAGTATTTCATAGAAACACACAATCTACTCAATTTTAAAATTAAAACAGGGGGAAGTCTTACTTTTTTTCATGAAACACAAACTTAGTACCTACTGATAGAATGTTTTAAAGATCATCTGGCTGCTCTTTTTTTTTCGATTTCTTATTTTTGAACAACATATATCTCCTCACAGAGTTATCTTTTTGCCCCCTTGTACTTGAAAATAAATATATACTCTCATACCAAATTTCAAGCACAGAGTACAGAATTATTAACTGTAGTCTCTCTGTTGTACATTTGATCCAGAACTTATTCATCTTACACAACTGAAACTTTGCACTTTGAGCAACAAGTGAACTTTCCCTTCATACTTAAACTCCCCACATCTGGGATACAATATTCTCCTCTTTGCTTCTATGAAGTTCAGTTTTTTTATATTCTACATACAAGTGATATCATGCAGTATTTTTCTTTATTTATATGGATTATTTTACTTATTACAATGCCCTTCAGGTCAATTGTCATGAATGGCAGAATTATATTATTATAAAGACTGAATAATATTCTGTTGATGAGTACTCTGCCATAATTTCCTTATCCATTCATCTGCTGATAGCCATTTATGTTTTTTCACATCTTGGCTGTTGTGAATAATGCTGCAGTGCATGTGGGAATATCCATATCTATCTGACACGGTGGTTTCAAGTTCTTTGGATATATACCTAGTAATGGTGTACCAGGATCATAAGGTAGTTGTTTTTATAATTTTTTTTTTGAGGAATGGAAGTGTTTCCAATCATGAATATACCAATTTACATTTCCACCCACATGTACAAGATTCTCCTTTCTCCACATCCTTGTCAACTTTTCTTATCTCTTGCCTTTTTGATAATAGTTATTCCAACAGGTTGGAGGTGAGGTGATATCTCACTGTTGGTTTGTATTTTCTTAGTACTTAATGATGTTGAGAACTTTTTCATTTGCATCTTGGCCTTTTTCATGTGTTCTGGGAAAATTCTATTTCAGATCTTTTGCTCATTTTTTAAAATTTTATTATTTTTTATTTTGATGTCAAGTTTTCTGAGTTTCTTATATATTTTGGATGTAAACTCCTTATCAGATATAAAGTTTGTCATTTTTTTTCTCAGTCTGCAAACCTATGAACCTCTCTTCATTCTGTTGTTATTTCTTTTGCTGTGTAGATGACTTTTAGTTTGACCTAGTCCCATTTGTCTATCTTAACTGTGTGTGTGTGTGTGTGTGTGTGTGTGTGTGTGTGTGTGTGGTGCTTGTGGTGTTGAACTTAGGAAACATTGCCTAGACAATTCACTAGACTATACACCTATGTTTATTTCTAGAAGATTATTTGTCCTTGTTTGATAGAATTCATTCAAATTCTAAGCTTTTCTTAATTGGGGATGTTCTGATTATTGTTTGTCTCCTTGTTTGTTATCAATATGGTCAGGTTCTCTGTTTCTTTTGGATTCAGTCTTGTTAGGTTGTATGTTCCCACAAATTAACTTATTTATTCTAGGTTGCTCAACGTGTTGACTTATAATTATTTTTAGTAGTCTTGTGATTATTTTCGTTTCTGAGGTATGTTATAATCTTTGCTTTCTGTTTTGACCTTACTTATTTGAGCTTATTTCTTTTTATTCTCAGTCTAGATAAGATTTGGCAATATTGTATGCATTTCAAAAAAACACATTCTTGGATTAGTATATTCTTTCTTGGATTAGAATATTCTGGGAATAGTATATTCTTTTTTCTAGTTTCCTGAGGTGTAAAGTTAGGTTATTTGAGGTCTTTTTTTTCTTTATATAAGAATTCTCCATTACAATTTCCCTCTTTATAATTTTTATTGTATCCTATATTTTTGGTATAGTGTATTTTTGTTTCTTCTGTCTTCAGATATTTTTAACTTCTCTTGATTTAGTCTTTAACCTATTTACCTAACAATTGTTTAAGAGTATTATTTAATTTCCATGTATTTGTGAATTTTCCCATTTTCTTACTGTCAGTGTTTTGTAATTTAATACCATTATGTTCAGAATAGGTACTTGATATGATTTTATATTCTTAAGTTTGCTAAGACTTGTTTTGTGACCTAACATATGATCTATCCTGAAAACTGTTCTGTATACATTTGTGTTTTAGTCAGCTTTTTCGCTGCTGTGACTAAAGGATCTGACCAGAACAATTGTAGAGTCGGAAAAGTTTATTATAGGGCTCGTGGTTTCCGTGACCTCGTCTATAGAGAGCTGGCTTCATTCCTCAGGACTCCAGGTGAGGCAGGAACATCATGGCAGAAGAATGTGGCAGAGGGAAGCAGCTCACATGATGATCAGAAAGCAGAAGGGAGACTTATCAGATACAAAATATATACTCCATCCAACCCTCAATGAATCACTTCCTCCAGCCATACCCTACCTGCCTCCAGCTGATATAAACCAATCATTTCTCCTCCAAATCTTCTTTCATTGTCTCATACATGTGCTTTTGGGGGACATTACACATGTAAACCACAAAAATTTAAGAACATGTTTTCTTCTGCTGTTCTGTAAAAATTCTATATATGTTAGGCCCATTTGGTCTATAGTGTTTTCAAGTTTGCTTTTTATTTCCTGTCTAGGTGTGCTATCCATTGTTAAAAGTGGGTTTTTGAAATTTGTTACTTCTATTGCTATCAATTTCTTTTTTCAGACCTGTCAATATTAGCTGTATGTACTTGGGTGCTCTAATACTGAATGTTCATATGTTCACAATTGTTATATCTTCCTGTTGAATTAAAATTTTAATCATTCTAGAATAAATTACTTTGTACAGACAGTTTCAAACTTAAGGTCTATATTATCTGATATAAATATAGCTAGTTCTGCTTTCTTTTGTTTACCATTTTATCTATCTTTTTCATTCATTTTAGGCATATGTATATCTCTGAATCTAAGCGTGATTCTGTAGAGATCACATAATTGGGTACTGTTCTCCCCCACCACCACTCAGCCTCTCAATGTCTTTTGATTAGGAAGTTTAATCTATGCACATTTAAAGTAGTTAGTGATAGAGAAAAACTAACAATTGCTATTTTGTTAGCCCTTTCTGTTTTCCTGGTAGTTCTTTTATTGCTCTTTTTCTATCTTATTCTCTTTCTTTGTGTCTCACTGCAATTTTGTATTGATGGGCTATTTTAGTCAGCTTTGTGCCACTGTGCCCAAAATACCTGAAAAGAACAACTTAAGAGAGAAAAAAAAGTTTATTTGGGGCTCATGATTTCAGATGTCTCAGTCCATAGCTAACCAACTTCATGGCTCTAGGCCCAAGATTAGCCTGCACTTTGTGAGGAAAGGGCCCAGTGGAGGAAAGCTGATCAACTCATGGAGGACTCAGGAAGCAGAAATAGAGAAAGGAAGGGAGAAGGGGCCATAGAGAAGATGTGCCCTTCAATGACACACCCTCAGTGACCTACTTTCACCAGCCATGCCTCACCTTCTTGCAGTAACCACCCAGTCAGTCTCTTAAAACTAGGATGGAATGATTAGGTCACAATGTTCATAATCTAATCATTCTACCCATTGCATTAACAGGAGCTTTTGGGTGACACTTCATATTCAATTCATAACTTTCCACTCCTGATTCACAAAAGCTCATGTCCATCTCACAATACAAAATACATTTATACCATTTTTAAGTGTACCATAGTCTTAACAGTCCCAGCATTATCCAAAAGTCAAAGTCCATAGTCTCCTCTGAGACTCAAGGCAAAGTCTAGGCTGTGAGCTCCTATAAAAATCAGAAAAGTTTCCTATATCCAATATACAGTGGGACAGAGTGAAAATTCCCATTCCAAAAGGAGGAACGGAGGTATAAAAAAAGGAATGACACTAAATAAAAACCAAATCCCAGCTGGGAAAACTGGTCCTGTAACTCCACCTGTAACTCTCTGTAGGACACATGGTGGCCTTATGTTATTTTCAAAGGGCTTGGGCTACTCTGTTCATTTGGCCTTGCTGGTTGAGGTTCACATTGATTCTCTTGAAGCCTGCCTCTCTAAAGCCTGCAGATTTTTTTTTTTTTTTGACAGACAGTCTATGTTACTGGCATCTCTTGATTCCTGAGGTCTCCATGTTCATGTTCAAATTCGCCTTTATGACTTCATGAGTTGCTCTCTCAGGGACAACCTGTAAGGACTCCAACACTGCTGCACTTTTCCTGGCCTTCCAAACCTTCCTCTGAACTCTTGGTGGAAGCCTCAAGTACCCCTTAACTTGAGCATCCTTTATTCTTGCAGAACCAGCACCACATATATGACAACTAAGATCTTCTGACAGCTTGCATGATACTTAGGTCCCCAGGAATCATGGTTGCACATGAGCATATTTAGCATTCCTATCAGCTTGCTGATTTTCTGAACTCCCTCTAGAATTGCCTGTTAAACTCTGTTTCTAAAGCTTTTCCAAACTTCATTTGTAAACTTTTAAAAATTCTTCCCACAAACCAGAAACAAAATCTTCTGAACTTGTGGTCAGGTTAGTCACAGCAATGACCCCACTTCTTAGTAGCAATTTCTGTTTTGGTAAGCTTTTGTGTTGCTGTGACCAAAATATCTGAAAATAACAACTTAGGCAATAAAAAGTTCATTGGGGTTCACAATTTCAGAAGTCTCAGTCCGTAAATGATCCCATTGTTTTGGGCCCAAAGTAATGTGTTATAGTGAAGGAAAGCTGTTCAGCTCATGATGTGGCCAGGAAACAAAGATGAGGAGGGGAGTAAAGGAGCCACAGTGAAGGTGTACCCTTCTAAAGCATAACCCCAATGACCCACCTCTGCCAGCCATGTTCTACCTGCCTACAGAAACCACCAAATCAGTCCATTCAAACTAGGATAGACTGATTAGATTATTGTTCTCATAACCCAATCATTTTACCTATGAGTATTCTTGCCTTAAGAGGGGCTTTGGGGGACACCTCATATCTAAACTACAATCTAGACTTTGGTTCTTTTTTTTTCTTTATAAAATTTCTATTGGTATCTCTTTGTTGTTACTGTGAGACTCTCTTAAAATATCTTAGAATTGTAATAGTTAATTGTAAAGTAATTTCAACTTAATTTCACTTGTGAACAAAAACTCTTTTACCTTTCCTTTCTTCACATTCTGCATTATTTGATATCACAGTTTACATTCATTTATATTTTTATAAAATTAATATAGTTTCAGCTATTCAAATAATTTTATCTTTTAACTTTTGTGCAAGAATTAAAAGCAAGTTTACCCTCTACCATTATATTCACATAACTTTCTTGTTTGTGTGTATAGTTATTATTATCAGTTTCATATCTTTTTATGCAAGAGTATTGCTATTTGGCATCCTTTAATTCTACATTCAAAAGCTCCTTTGAACATTCTGTGTAAGATGGACCCATTCCTGAAAAACACTTTCATCTTTTGTTTGTATAGAAAGCCATATGTCCTCTTTATTTTTGAAGGATATTTTTGATGGGTATTGTATTCTTGGCTGTTAATTCATTTCTTTCAGCACTTTGAATATATCATCTCATATCCTTTTAGACTGCAAGGTTTTTGATGGAAGAGCCATACATTGATAGTCTTATGGTAGTTTCCTTAATCATTAGCAGTCATTTTTCTCTTCTTGCTATTATAATTCTTTTAGTATCTTGAACTATTGACAGTTTGATTATAAAGTTTCTTGGGATTTTGTGATTCTTTTTATTTTTATGTTTTGTCTCTTGAATTTGAATGTCTATTTTCCTTTGTCAGGTTTCAGAAATTTTCAGTCACAATTTCTTTATAATAATAAGAAATGTTAATAATTTTTCCATTTTTCTTTTTATTTTCCCCTTTTCTTTTTATTCTCCATCTGGGACATTCATAATGCATATATTGGCATGTTTGAAGGAGTCTAATAAATATCATAAGCTATCTTCAATCCTTTTCTTTATTTTATTTTATTTTATTTCCCTGATTAGATGAT
Organism: Ictidomys tridecemlineatus; assembly: GCF_052094955.1. Taxonomy (NCBI): domain Eukaryota; kingdom Metazoa; phylum Chordata; class Mammalia; order Rodentia; family Sciuridae; genus Ictidomys; species Ictidomys tridecemlineatus. The sequence goes on along the minus strand of NC_135478.1, from coordinate 159,997,774 downwards.
TTTCTTCTAACTTGTTTTTGACATAAATGATCCTTTCTTCTGCTTGATCTAGTCTACTGCTAAACCTCTCTGTTGACTTACACAGTACAATTGTATTCTTCAACTCTATAATTTTTATTTGGCACTCTAAAAATATTTTTTTTCTGTTGATATCTCTTTGTTCATGCATTGACCTATTTGAGCATCTTTATGAATAATATTTTGAATTTTATTTTGAATTAATCAATTATCTGCTTTCTGGAGATTTAAGATGGTCCTTTATTTACAGCTCATTTCCTTTTATTTTCCATTTACCTTGGCTTTCTTTACTGGCTTCTGCACATTAGATAACATAACCACCTCACCAGGCTCCACTGTCTGGTTTCATATAGGAGAACCTCACCAATCAGCCTCACCACTTAGCACCAATCTGAGATTCTGGTACACCTCAAAACTTTGTGTTCATTCTAGCTGCTTTGTTCTTAGTGGCTCCAAGAAATCTAGAATACAACAAATCCTATCAGTGCTCCAAGACTGGTGAGCTGGAAGTCAGTCCTTGGAGTAGCAACTGCAAAAAATTTAGCAATATGTGTGTGGTCCAATTTCTTCTGTCCTCAGAGAGAATCTGGGAGCTACAGTTTACCACCTGCTGACCCTGTGTTAAGCCAACTGGAAGAACTATGGTGAATGCCCGCATGCTCCTTCTCAGTGCATGCTCTTTCATGGGATTTTTTTGCTCTTCATTGCCCCTAGGTGCCTAGAGCATGCTAGGTTCTGTCAGCTTTCAGAGACAGGTAGACTATAAAATGTGGGATGCTAGATGAATGGTCCAACTTCTTACAGGGAGAAGCTGGAAACTTGGTTTAATTAGTGGAGGAAGCCATGAGGAACAATTAGTTGAGATGCCCACATTCATGCTCAAGTTCCCAGAGGACTAAGGATGGCCTGCCATATTAGATCCCAGATGCAAGGTAATTTGAAGCCAGACCTTTAGGCTGCAGCTGGAAATACCAGGTTATTATATGTGAAGCTCACCCCTTCCAGAGAGAACCTGGGACTGGCTTTTATTGCTTGTTTGTTCTGCACAAAGCAGGGGAAAAGTTATGGGAAGTGCACATGTGCCTATTTAAAACTTACTTTTTTTCCCTGGGATCCTAGGGGACCAATAAGTACCAGTCTCTGTTCATTCCCAGAGATAGACAAACTAAGACCAGACCCCCAATAAAAGCTATATAGCTGGGGTGCTAGATGTATATTCCAATTTGAATGAAATGAAGAACTCAAATTTGAAATTACATTTAACTGAACAAGCTACAGAATAATGTTTTCAAACTATAGAATAATGTTTTTAAGATTATTGCAACTTTGAATAATCTACTTGAGAAGAAAATGAAAAAGGTAAGGATAGACTCTAATTGGTATGAAAATAAAAATAACAAAATACAAATATGTTTTGTCCAACAATCAATTAAGGAGTTTTCCTTTGCTGATCACTAATCACATGTAACTAAAATTTGTAAATAATTAAAATTTAATTATATAGGGCAAAGGGGTTGGAGGGGAAGGGAGGGGGCATGGAGTAAATAATGATGGTGGTGTGATTATCATTAATATTCAAAGTACAGGTATGAAGACACTAATTGGTGTGAATATACTTTGTGTACAACCAGAGATATGAAAATTGTGCTCTATATGTGTAATAAGAATTTTAATGCATTCTGCTGTCATATATAAATTTTTAAAATATAATAATATTAAAATGTTCATTTTTTAAACACACTAGGCATCTTTTCAGTGATCAATAGCTACATGTGGCTAGAAGCTAACATTTTAGATATAAAATGATGGAACAACCTATTATAATAAGCAAACTTAAAGAGAAAGTGTATTGTATCTATTTAGCATTGTAAAGGTCCCGAACATTTTTCTTATCATTTTATAAGCTATGAGATGTAGCAAATAACCAACTATTTCAAAAGTTTTATTCTATTAGCCATGCAGTTCTTTAGGATTTTGTGACACATATGGCTCTCTCTATATATTTTAACAACCCATATTCATTTTTGATAATAGGTAAAATGTAAACCCACTTCTTCTTTTCATATCTATCTTCTTAATTTGTCTGCTGAGAATTTGTATGTATTTTTAAAACACTGACACTCATTTTGCTGAAATGTGCTTTGGTTATTTTTATGTCTTGCTATTCTTTTCCACTTAGGCTTGGCCAACATGATTTAATTACAAAATCTCATCTTCTGTGTGTTAATTTTTGAGATCATCAAAATATCTCAAACATAGGCTTTATTTTTGTCACTCTTCTTGAAGTCATCTTAATTTTTAAAAAGTTCAACAATGTAACCTCTTAAATCTTTCACCCACTCAGTTGATGACATTATATTCTGTCTTGCTTAAGGTATGAAAAGCATCTACTCCATCAAAGAAGAATATGTAATTGTGATTTTTTTCATAATTGTGTGAAATTCAGAGGTCTTATATAAATTGTTAGAATATTTTCTATTTCAATGCATACCTTTTCTTGTCTGCCCTTCTCAAATTAAAGGTATGATATACTAAGCAGTATCAAGTTTCCTGTAGAAATTTAATCAGAAAACATCATCATTAATACATTGGTTAAATTTATAAATTTATATATCTCTATTGGACATAAACTTAAATTATAGCTTAAACTTAATAGTTTCAGTTCTCCAAATTCTTGATGTCTAATGAGTGAAAGCTAACACAATTGTATTCTAGCTAAATAGTTCCTTCATTCCTATTCCAAATTTCAGTATATTTCCTAATGTATTGTTTCTAATTTTTAATGAAAATTAGTTAAAATTTCTGTAGTGGAACTGTCTTAGTTATTTTATTCAGTTAACAAAAATACTAAATACTGTCTGTACACACTTTCGAATTAATAAGGCAAAAAGAAATGGAACAATTTTAGGGGAAGTGTTGTGAAAAAAGGAATCAATATGTACTTTTATTGCTTAGCCTTAAATTGTTTGCAAAGTGGCAATAATGTATATCCTGATGACTTTATAAGGCTTTTGTGAGAAATGGAATAATTCAAGTATAATAAGTTTGAAGACTATGCTGATGAAATATATCAAAAATATTGGGGATATTTCTATGAAATTAGCAGCTCTTCCCATGTCATGTCAAACTTACCAAGAGAGTTCCAAAGATATAAAGCATGTGGTCTTCATGCTCAAAATGTAAGGACAACACTTGAATGTTATTTACAATACATCAATTCTGTAAGTCTGCTAAAAAATCTGGCATGACATAACATCATAAATCAAATGTGATATATATTTCAAAATAGCTAGAAGAGAGGATTTTGAATTTATTTAATTTAATACTAAATTAATTGGTTTTATAGTCTTAATCTATAGACAATAGTACTAGTTCAATCATTAGTTGTATGTAATTTTGTTTTACCTAGCTGTTTTAAGAAAAAAAGTCATACTTCCATATTGTCAAACTGTAAACATTAGCAAATCAAAATACTAAATCTTAATATAAAACTTTGCTTCTTTTTCTGAGAATAAGTATGAATCAAATTTTAGATTTCTAGATTTATGTTCTTGATCCTCAAGGTCCACTTGGATCTTATAGTTTGTATAATTATAATGGCTATTTTTTTTTCAAAAATACACGTAAGTACTCACATGATCTATATTCTAAAATGCAAAAGAACATTAAATGTTATAAATATGCTATTCTTTATGTTTTTATGTATATATAAAAATAAGTTCAATATTATGACATGCTTTTAGCCTGAAATAATTACTGTAGTTTTTCAACGAGCAACTACATTTTATAATATTTTAAATTAAAAAGTACACTTCAGATTTAAACATAATGCTGTCTTTATTTCAAATAATCAATATCTTAATCCATAAGTCATGGGTGCATAAAATCATATTTTGACTTTGTAGTTAATTAAGAAAAAAATATGTTTAATTCTAGAAAATGATAGCCCCTCAATTGTTTATTTACCTGTTTCCATACTGCCAAATCTGGGTACAGATAAAGACACAAAGGAGAAAAACTAAAGTCTAGTGACTATGAAACAAAGATTTTCAGCTCCAGTGAGAACAAGTAGAGAAGAAGCTTCCCTGCTCTTTGAGGAACATCAAGATTAGGAGGGTGGTAAGAAGATGAGGAAACAGATAAGAAACTTGTTCTAAAATCATAATTGAAGACTCTACAAAGCAAAACAACATTCTGGAAGCTTAAAAAACTATTACTGCCATTCTAGGCCAGGCCTTTATTTATATTTAGGTACTGGGAGTTGAACAACAGGAGCATTTTACAACTGAGTTACATTCCCAGACCTTTTTACTTTTTATTTTGAGTCAGGGTCTCACTAAGTTGCTTGGAGCCTTGCTAATTTGCTGAGGCTAACCTTGAACTTGTGATCCTCCTGCCTCAGCCTCCTGAGTGGCTGGGATTACAGGTGAGTACCAATGAGCCTGGCTCTGAGCCAGACCACTTAAAGCTAGACTTATGTGTCAGCTGTAAACGACGAGGTAGCAGTGCTCAAGTGCCCCACCTTTCCAAAGATGACTTGACATGCTATTAAAAGTTAAAATGGGGAAACAGGGATTTTCAAAGCAGCAGTTTTGGGTGGTAAGAAATCTTTGCTGAGCTTTGATGCCCTTCAGGAGATTCATGAATTATGAGGGCACAAAACTTAAGTTCCTTAACTAAATTTCAATCAGCTTTTAGACTTAGAGTAATCTCTAAGACCTGTTCTGTGAGCCGAAATCCACTTTGCTCTACAATTTCATTCTTATAAAATAAGGCCACAAATATGCTCACACACCACATACACACATTGATGCAGCAAATATAATCAACTCTTCCTTAAAAATGCATGTATATATTTCTATAAGAAAGATAATTTATCTAAAATAAAGAGCATGTTCTTTTTATTTAACTTTAATGCAGGGTCTAGAAAACTTTGTCTATAGAGTGATGGGAAATATTTAAGATTTGTGGATCACATTTAGTCATTATTCTTCCTCATCATTATCTTTTTAATTTGATATATGCAAAAATATAATTTTTTTCTCTATTACTCTCTGCTTTAAAACTTTAGGAAAATTCTCTTTCTTACCGACTGATTGTGTTCTATCCCTATTTTTGATAATGAGCTTTATAAGTATTTAAACAGATCACGTATCTAATGAATAAAATGAACTCATTCATATAGCCAATAGATACCTTTCATTTATAGTATTTCACTTTTAATTAAATTATACAGATGTAGAAGGATAAATATCACTCTACAAATTTAACTATGTTAGAAATACAACATTTCAGTAATGTCATTCATAGTAAGTTACACTGGGGACAAGAAAAATATTTAGAAAAACTTGTACAATGTCATAGGGCATAGGCAATTCCTTGACTGTTAGTGAAAAGGAACACTCATAAGGGAAAGGAAGATAGAGATCCGTCAAAATTCCAGTTTGCTTTTAATTCACAGAGAACCAGTTAGACTTAGACCAAGCATGGATTTTTGTTAAGGTTGGATCCCTTCATTTTTGTACTTTTCTTTTGCAATGCAAGCATGGGAGTAACCTTATTAGCAGAAAAATGATCAAATTGTTTGCTGTCAGGGTTTCATTTAAGATCTAGAAAAGCTAATTACCCTTCAGTTTGAAAAATTTAGATAAAACAATGAAAGTTATAAGAAAACTTAGTCCTCCTTTCAGTAGGCGAAAGTTATTGGTTACATGGAAAAGTAAACAGGGGTGCTATCCTTCCACAGAGAAAAAGGGAAACACAACTCCCAGGGCTCCCTACAATCTTTATGTAGAAAAGATGAATGAGTGCCAAAAGTCTTTATCAGAAAGTTTTGCTCTTTACATGATAAGTATGTTCTTAAATTCTATTGAAATTGGACTCTGCGCATCCTCAGATGCTGACAAGTCATTCTCAGCTTTGACTGAGCTTCTCTTGGGATTAAGCTAAAGTCTCAGGATCTTATGTCCTGCCAAATATCAAGCTGGTGCATTGGTGGGCAGTTATCACTAGTGAGGCTGAAATGTTTATCACTGTAGTTGAGTTTTATGATGGTAGTATGCCCTGCCTGCTTCGTGGAATATGACTTTACCAGGGTTCATTCACTTTGGTTTTTTTTTTTTTCCTGCATCCTCTCTGGGTTCTTTCCAAATGCTAAAATGGAGTGGGACATGGTCTCTCCTAATCACATATGCCAGTCTTTTGGGAAGGATTCTCTTGTTCCTTCTTCAATACATATATTCTCATTACACACTGTTTGCACCACTATATACTAGGTGTGATCTTTTTAGTGACTTTAAGCTTTTGCAAAGTTAAAATGTCTTTGTGGAAAATAACCCTGCCTCCCTCCACCAAAAAAAAAAAAAAAAAAAAAAATCCATGAGACTACAAAATACAGAAACAGAATCATTTAGGTAGAACACATGCATATATCTCAATGAAACATCTGATATCCTACCACTTAGGAAAACAAGTACCAGAAAAGGAAGGTCTCAATTGAGACCTCCCTCCTACACAGGAGAACTGACTTATAAAGGAACAGATAGGAACAATATAATAGAAATGGTTATGAGTAGCTAAAATCCATTGTTCCCTTAGTATATTAAATTAGTTTTACAGCTTGTCTTGGGAATTTAGATCTAGAGATAAATGAGTTTGAGTTTCACATAACTGCCTTATGAGCAAATAACTGGATGCAACCTGTTTGTAACAGAAAGGCCAGTCAACATATGAATGGGTGAACAAAAACACACAAAATCTTTAATTTACTTTTCCTGCCTGTGAACCTGTTTCAGCAAAGGAATTTATTATTCAAAATATAATAATTCATCTAGATGATAATATCAAAATAGGTATTTAGATACAGGAAATTGTGCTCAGAAACCCAAAGCAAGAAAGAGAGGGAAGAATGGAGGGAAACAGAAGAAGAAAATAACTAAACTTCAAATAATTATACCTAATCAATAATTACATGCAAGAGACTCATAAGGCTTTCTGCAAATATTAGGGATATTTCCATATAATTTCTAGAAATAGTCCAGAAAAAGAAGAGGATAGGAATCTTATGAAAAAGGTTTGTATTTCTAAATGATTAGATAATAAAACTAGATAATCAAGAAGTTAAAACTCAAAATTAATTATTATATTAATCTTCCCACTCAATTTAGAAAAGGTTAGACACTGTAATGGGATATAGATAGAATATATCTCAGGATAGGGAGATCTTCGAGTAGCAACATCAGTAGGACAAGAAAGAAATGATTATAATTTAAAACTGCTTGCATGCCATAGTCAAACGTTCTTCCTTTTCAATATTTGTGCTATCTAACTGATAAAAATAATAGAAATGGACACAGGGAGTATAAACCTTTTTAACTGCAGCATTTTTATGGGTTAAATTCTATTCTTAGATGAGTTTTGCATGTTCCCTCTGAAGTCTATAGGGGTGATGAGTGCCCAGCCAAAGACATTCTTGGCCTGATTCTTGAGGGAAAGAGATGTCCATGTTAGCATTCAAGAGAAATAATATTAGTAAAAAATATTGCAAAGCATAAATTACATGATTAAAAATATACTGTAAAAAATGCTAGGCATAGGAATTAGGTATGATATTTTATTTCAGAAGTACATTGTACCTATTTATAGACAATGAGAACAGCTGAAAAGAAAAATATAGAAGAATCACTGGTGAGTGGCATATGTAAAAAAGCCTTTTGGAAGCCAAGACAATTAGTTGACTAGCAGAAATATTTTTGTATCATTAAAATTTAGCCACAATTGAAAATTTATTAATTCATAAAATGGTGTCTTTAAACATGTATTATTCTTTACCACAAGCTCCTACTAGAATAAAAATGCTACAATTAAATGTTTGGAGAAACAAAAAAGAGTCTTGTAAAGATATTTGAAGAACATATCACAACCTCTTCTGTATATTAATTCTTCTAGAATATAATTGCCATGTAATAAAATACATACTTCATCTCTTTCTAACATTGTTATAAAGACAGCAACTGATTTCTATATATTGATTAATACTTTAATTAATTTTATATTAATTTAAATAAAGTTAAAATAAAATACTTAAATTTTAGTATATTAATATTCCTGTATTTATTTTATCCACATGCTAAACTATATTTGAATAATATAATAGTATTGTATAATGTGCGTGGTTTTATAATAATTTCCTCTTAAATTTTCTAAATATAGAAATTTAACAAGCAAAAAATGTGTTGTGGGTTTATCTGATATGATGTCAAATTAGTAAATACAAAGTTCTAAACATATGTAGAAAATACAATTAGCAAAAAATTACAGGCCTCACTATAATTATACTACACATAAAAAGAATATAATTTTTAAAGTTACCATTTTGTGTCTATCAGACATGCCATATTCTTTTCCCATTGTATCTATCTCAACTGGATAAAGACTATTAGAATACAAATTTCCAAAATCTGCTAGTAAGAAGTATAGACTAATTCAACTCATGCTACTCAATATAGTATCACTTATCAAGAGACCAAAAAAAATTTTTAACAATCAATTAAATAATTCTGCTTCTAGTACCTACTCCAAAGAATTTATCCTTATAGAAGAAGAAGATGAATAGTGGCAAGGCATTGCAAAAATATCTGAGATCCCTCTCTGGAGTCAAATATGCAGCTATCTATTGTGAGTGTTATCCCATAATACAGTGAGCAATAGCAGCTCTATATCTGTTACCATTATTATTTTACTGATTTTCTCCCAATAAATGTAATTTCAGAAGACTTGGAGAATATATCCTCAAATAACTTGAAACTTAAAAATTGATGCAGTGAGAAGAACCTCTCAGTTAGCATAAAACAGGATCTTGTAAAACTGAAGAGAGAACTTCTAGAAGGATGGATTAAAGGTCTCAGTAAATTTCCAATAAGCAACAATAATAACTTAAAAACAATCACAGACAATTATTTTAGAACTCTACAATAATTGATTAAAACCATACAACAAATTGAAAATCATTTATCTAAGAACATAAATTAAACTCCTTTTAATAACAATGGGATTCTGTGGTATTTTAGCATAGGGTTGTTCCTATTCTCTTCTCTGCTAACCCTAGCTCTGTTTCATACACCAAGGTGAACTCCATGTAGGCAGGGCAAGTGTGAAAACTCGAGTATTTCTTCTAGAGGAAACAGGCATAATTTTGAGCAGAGGATGGCAAAATCTTTTATCCCTGGTTGCTATCAGAAGCAGTAGTGATCTCTGAGGCAAATCAATAGAGAAGGCCACAATTATAGAAATTGTGATATTAAAAAACTGGGTAGGGCATCCAACAAATTGATTGACCACTCAGAAATTTAACAAAGTTTTCTGGGAAATGAGACCAACAAAGAAGAATTTGAAGTTTTTTCAAACATCTTTACTGGTCTGGAAGTCCACATGGTACACGCCATAGAGAATGGAGCCTTCAGATACTGAACACCATGAGTCTCCACAGCATTAGCAAAATTACCATAAAACACATAAATAAAAAGAAAAATTTTTTAAAAAACCCACATCAATACAACCCCCATGAGTAGTCAGAAGCCAGGGAGGCTGCATAATTATAAATGTGCAGTTTTCAACAAAATAGTACAAGGAAGTGTATGCCATACTGTGTAAACATACAGTCTGAGTGGGCCCAGATGGTGGATTTGTTGAACAAATATTTTAAGAAAGTTCTTGGAAAGTCTGGGGTCAAAAAGAATAATTACTAAACATAAAATTAACTGCAGAAAGTAAACGCATTTAAGATAGTAAGAGCCACCAAACTTGAAGCTATTACAATAACAATCATCTAATATGAAGAAGAGAAAGAAAAAATAATTATGAAAAATGAACAAAGACTGAAGACTATCAAGTATACTAACAAATACAAATAATAGTTACAGAGACAGAGAAAAATTGGAGATCTAATGACAAAATTTGCCAAATCTTTTGAAAAACATTAATTTATAAATCCAAGAATATCAATGAGTTCTGAGAAGGGTAATTAGAAAAAAACATCCTAAATGTATATAGTGAAACCATTGAAAGAAAAGAAAAAGAGTAAATGTGAAAGCAGCAGGAAAGCTACTTAGTATCCTTGCCTAAAGGCATGTGAGCCCAAACATAACAATAGCATGAAAATTCCATTGTTTTCAGGCATTTATTAACTGTTGGGCATGGTACAATTATAGGGCTAGGAGACAACATTTTCCTTTAAATACCATTCTTTTCTTTTCCCTGTCCTGACTGCTATGGTTTGGATGTGAGGCATCCCCCAAAAGCTCTTGTGTGAAACAATGAAAGGTTTAGAGGAGACATGATTGGGTTATGAGCTTCTTAACCCAGTTAATGAATTGATCCCCTGATTGGATTAACTGGTAACTGAAGGTGTGGGTTGTGGCTGAAGGAGATGGGTCATTGGGGCTGTCCTTTGGGGTATATATTTTGTATCTAGCAAATGGAATCAATCTCTCTCTCTCTCTCCTTTCTGATCATCATGCGAGCCATTTTCCTCCTCCACACTCTTCCACCATGATGTTTTGCCTTACCTGGAGCCCCAAGGAATGGAGCTCTCTGTCTGTGGATTGGTGGATTGAAACCTCTGAACCCATGCACCTTCAAATACATGTTTTCTCCTCTAAAGTTGTTCTTGTCAGAGCTTTTAGTCACCATAGCAAAAAGGCTGACTAAAACACTGACACTTCAGGAAGTCCAATATACACTCTATCAAATTTGGAATACGAACATGGAGTCACTGAATACTTGGGGTTGTCTGTTATTAACCAACTCAGCCATTGAAGTTACTTTTTCAAACCCAGTGACATTATACTTCTGTATCCAAATGACAACGGAAGAGTACTGTTCATCTTAAACATGAGGAGGGTGCAGATGAATGCACACCAACTGTCCAAAACCATGGCAAGCGAGAAAGTAAAGTAGTGATAGAGTAACTTCAGGGAAGAGAACTTGGAGACTGGGGAGTTATTCTATAACTACTGTACTGCCACGGAGATAGTTCACAGTATGAGGAAAATGCTATTGTTATTTCTGGGAGAGAGAGAGAGAGAGAGAGGGAAGGATGAGGGAGGGAGAGGGAGCGAGATTGATCCTTCCCTTATAGAAAGCAAAATCCTGAAACTACTAAAGATGAGAGATGGGTGTGCCCTTGCTATCTTGGCATTAGATCCCTTTAGAAAAATTATCACCAAGGTTTATCTTAATTGGTCAGCTGTTCACAGATGGTGGTCCCCTTTGGTTCATCTTTCTGACTTCTGGAGCTTTCCTTCAGTACTGGATGTTACATAGGTAAAGTTGCTCATCATTCTAGTGTGTCCTATGATACTATCTTGCTCCTAGTCCCTTTGCTTTCTGATGGACATTGAATGCCTCTACCAAAAATCTGCTAAAAAAAAAAAAAACTTACCTGGAATTAGTGGACTCTAGGATATGTGGTTGAGTAAGACACACAGGCTAGTTCTTCTTTCTCCTTGTTCTCTATTCTTACAGGCTTTCTAGTCATTGGAACAGCTTTGGAACCAATACTTCAGTTCTTAATTAACCTTTTCTTCATTCCTGACTTATAGTTGTTTTGATGGCCATGGTCAACTCCCCACAATGCTTATAGCTTATAATAAAGTGCTCATAATAGACAGCATCATCAATGACACTTTCTATACTGGACAAAATACCCATCCCAGACCGTTTTCCTATATGGATGAACCACTTCCCTCTGCTTGCCTCAGATGAACATGAGCACACTCTGGAGGTGATGATGTTATTACTTCTCACTACTCTCTACTGCGTGCTATTGCATTCTTAAGTTTATTTCTAACTTAGAGGAAATGGCTTTGAGAACATCCCTTGACATCAGAACCATCAAAGTTACAGTTATTTTGAATGAGCCCCAGAAATCTAGCCCCAAAAGAAAAAGATAGAATCTAAAACAAAAACAAAAAAACCCCACCAGCTTTAACCTAATACTTAAGGCAATCAATTCTGTCAGAATACTGAGGTGACAGATTAATCCATGGGTCTACCATGTATTGATATAAGCTACAGCTAAAAGGCTTGGGCCTCAGTCCTCTGACATCACTGTCAACAAAAATGATGAGTTTGCTGAAAAGGCTGGGAGTCCAATTTTTTCCATGTTATAGATCCTATCTATAAGGAATTGTTATGATTTAGACATTAGGTGTCCCCAAAAAGCTGTTGTCTGAGACAAGGCAAAATTTCAGAGATGAAAATATTAGATTATAGGAGGTTTAACCTCATCTATGCATTAATCATCTGACAGAGATTAGCTTGGTTACTATAGGCAGGTAAGGTGCTGCTGGAGAAGATTAGTACCTAGGGGAAATGAGGAGAATCCACACACTGAACTGGCTGGCTTCCCACCCTGGATGAGGGGTGTGTTGCATCTTTACTCTTCCACTGTGGAATTCCACAATACACCATCGTATTCTCCTTTGGGGTATATATTTTGTCTTTACTGAGCACAGCTCTCTCTCTTGCTCGCTCTGTGTGTGTGTGTGTGTGTGTGTGTGTGCACGCGCACACTTCCTGGTGTGATATTACTATCTTCTTTCCTCCACAGCACACTTCCACCATGATGTTTTGCCTCATCTCAGGCCCCAAAGAATAGAGTTGGCCATTTGTGAACTAAGACCTCTGAAACTGTGAGCCCTCAAATAAACTTTTCCTTTACTAATTGTTCTTGTCAGGTATTTTAGTCAATCATGAAAAAGATGATTAAAACAGGAATGGAATGAAGAGAAGGTGAAGAAAGGGAAGGAAAGGAAAGGGAACAGAAAGAAATGGATGGGAGGGAGGATGGAAAGAAGAAATATGGTAGAATGAATCAAGACATAACTTTTCCATGTTCATATATGAATACACCACCAGTGAAACCAGATCATGTACAATAGCAAGAATCGGATTCTAATTAGCATAAGTTATACTGCCATGTATGAATGATATGGCAAAATACACTTTACTGTCATGTATACCTAAAAATAACAATTAAAAAAATAGTAATGGATTAATAACAGTAAATGTTGAAGGAGCAGAATAGAACAGGAATTGGAATACCATGGGACATGATAGGTTTGTGTCTACCACTCTTTGATCTCTCACAATGAAAGATGAAAAAAAAAAGAGGCATGGTTTATATTAGTCCATGAATCTTTGTGTACATTTCATCGTGTTGGGCAAGAAAACAAATACAATATTGAATATACAACGTTTCTTTTGACTGTATCTCTCTTGCTGTTGTGGTCACACTGCTGATATAGATAACATAAGAAAAGTAATATAAATGTATTTATAACATGACTATATAGTGCATTCGATGATATATAGATATATTATAAAATGAAGATGAATGGAAACTGATAGCATTGCCTAACAGAATTTCAAGACAGTTTCTTTACCATAGAAATTCTGTATGCTGTAGGACTCTGACAGAATTTCAGATGAAGATCTCCTCAGAAATGGAAGATTTTACAAAGGTTATATAAATTCCCATGCTGAAATACTTCTCAAGTGACTTTTCCACTGTTCTGTCTTAATATGACAGGGGAAGAGGGTTTCAGTATAGGCACATTATTAGGACTGCTAGCCACCTTCATCTTTTGTCCTGGTTGGTCTCGATCCTATCAAGTCTCTCTGAGTGCTTAGTATTTTATAACTTTTGAAATGTGCATGATAATCTAAAAGAATCTCAAAAATTCTAAATTGTAGATATTTTTATATCATATAATAGGCAAATTCTTCAACTTCCTTACAATAAAACTTCCTTATTCACATGGAGGTTTCATTGTATCCTAGTACTGAAAGACTATCAGTCTGAATTTTAAAAAATCAATTAGAAAATGTAAAACAATTATCCAAATGTATTCTGATTCTGAATGGGGAAGGAAAAAAGTTCACTTTTCTTCACCTTCTAAGATCTCTACTAAGCATAGTTAATATTTGGGCTTTGAATAAGTAAAAATAATATAACTCAGTAATATAATGTGTCTTTGGTTAGTCGAATATAATTCATAAAATATTATGCCAAATACTTTGCATAGGAAGGAAATAGTAAATGGATTTAATATATAAATATATTAAGAGTAATTGCCTATTGGCATTCAGACTATGAACTTGTTTTTTTTTGTTGTTGTTGTATTTTTCTGAATTTTTAAAATTATATACAGTAAGACTATCAACCGCAGTCCGGCTGCAGCAAAATAACCGGGGGGTGACGAACAACTTGTGTAGATTGATACAGCAGGAGTGGGAGCCCTTTATTGTAGGACAGTAGGAGTATATATACATTCCACACAGCTTATCTTAATTAACATAAACTAGATACAGCAGTCAACCAATAAGGAATCTCCACACTTAATGGCTCACTGGCGTTACTTCACAAATCACTCCCTCTGGCAAAATACCAGGTGCCATCTTGACTTGTTTACAGACCCTAACAACTATCATCATAATAAATATTTTGTGGATCCAAAAAACTGAATTTTCCACTCTTTTTTATCTATATAACTTATTCCCTGCAATTAGAAGCAGTCCAAAAAGTATGACAAATAATGACAAAATATAATAGGTAGGAGTCATTTTACACATCTTAATCTACATAATCTTACTTATGCCTTTGTTTTTATATTTACAAAATATATTGTAAGTTAATATTTTGATTTTCAATTCAGTAAGTATTTTATGGAGCTCTCTAGCTTTTTGTTGTTGTTGTTTTTAGTGCTTGCTTTTGGCAGATATCTCACATCATGTTATTTTTGGAATACAGTTTAATTTAACAACCTACTCTTACCCTGCATTTAATTCTTTCATGTTTAAACCTTCTCTGGAGGGCATAATTCCACTGTGAAGGAAAAATTTAAAAAACTATTTTGAGAGAAAGAAAGAAAATAAAATTATTCACACTGGGGAAGTAGGGGTAGGGGAACACCTGTGGCTCATTTGGAGACTGTAAGTTCTAATTGTTTGGGAATTCCCAGAGTCCATTAAAAACTATTTCCCAACATAGGGCTGGCCTCCTTATTTCTAAGTCAGGGATATGATTATTTTATTCTTATTTTTATGCACTTCACAGTTACATTGTAGTTCTTTATCAGGAGCAAAGTTTCTGCATGTGGTTTGGATTTCACAGGAGCAAGAAGCCAAATGCATAACATAGGAGGAAACTGCTGTCTATTTAGTGTAATAGAACTCTAGACTGTCCAGAATTAAGGCACACTATTTCAGTATCAAAATGGGAAATCCCTCAGTATGAAAATAGAGCTTGAATTCTAAGTGAGGAGTGAAGTGAACACATCACTTTACAGTGAGTGAGAAGGCATGCCTCAGCAATGTGTGATGGTCATGCACCTGCTATATAAATGCATATGGCTAATTTAATATACTCTGTTTTATCAGCACAGGCTTCCTAGATGAGGTGATGAGCAAGCCACACCTGCAGGATAAGCCAGATTTAGCTGAGGAAGTGAAGGAGAAAGATCATCAAGGTAAAAAGGCATTGATGTACACAAAGGATCCCCACTCTATTTCTCCAAACTGAATATTCTCTGAGCAATAATAAATTGCATCTGGACCAAATTCCATTCCTTCAAGGACACTGACTCTGCTACAAGATGACTATAAAGTTAGGAATAAAAATAATGGCCCTCTTAATCATTTCCTTTGACAAATACTATGAGGTCAAATATTTAAACCAATTTTACAGGTGATGAAACTTAAATTAGAAAAGATTAGTTACAATGCACACTCATTTTATAAAAGTTTTGTTTTTTAATTTTCCTGAGACTCTTAGACATATATTTTAACAATATTTATAAAATGTATTTAAACATTCATGAAATAATTTTTTAATATGAATATTCTTCCCAAATTGGAATTTCTAAAAAAATTATTTAAAATAATTTACACAGAGTACTGTTTATTTATTCCCTTTAAAATCACATGAAGAATGTAAACTGTACTTGTAAAATTTATTGCAATTAAAAATAGAACAAACACCTCTATTGTGTGGCGGGTTTCTAACACCATCTTGGCTCTGTTCCAGAACAACGAGTCCACTATAAAATGAGAGTCTTCCTCATGCTTCCAAGAGCAAAGGAAATGAATACATCTCTTTATAAGAGAGGGAGAAGATGGTGGAAGAGATCTAGGCAGCAACCCAGGACCTCTCCACAGCCCAGAAAGGAAGCAGTGAAAGAACAACTGACCAGAGAGTAGCTGACAGAGTATATATACTTGAAACTCAATATTGGACAATTTGGGACCTGGAGAGTCTTGGATTTTGGTTACCAGAGCAGAAAATAAGGACAGAATTTCTTGACCCTAAATTCTGACCAAGATGGAGTTGGGGGAAGGGAAGAAATAGAGAAAGAAAGAGAAGAAAAGCCCATTAACTCTTTTCCTTAACAAAAGAGAAAAAAAGCAGACCAGGAGCAGCAAAGGCTGTGAAGTAGATCACACCATTTAGCCCAAATAGTGGACTGGAATCTGCCAGGCAGCACAGTTATTTTGTAGAGTCCACATCTAGAGAGCCTCCATAGAATAAACTAAATCTCCCTGTTTTCAGATATTAACATATAAAACTGGAGGGAATACATCTGAAATAGGTTGTCTCAGCAATCTGTCTAGAAGGCACTTGTGGAGGGATTGCTGCTAGCTGAAAGTTACTGAAACCTCTTCTCTCTTGCTACAGTCTAGGGGAGAAGGGTGGACCTGATCCAAGAGCAAATCACTCTTGGGTAGTGCTCGTCCCAACACAGAACTCCCCAAAGCCTCCACAGAGACTCAGGCAAAGGTGAACCAACTAATGTCTGCCTCAATCACTGTGACTGGTAAATCCCTGGAGAGCTTCACCAGCCAAAGTGGGGGCTTGTGTGCCACAGATGGTCCACAGGGAGCCTGCACCACAGGCATTTTGTGATGGCATTTCACTAATCCACTCAATGCATCATATCTGCTAATTTTCATTTGAAATAGTACTTTGGCATTTTTCTCATGTAATTGCTCTGTGTTTTCCCTGTAAATTTCTTTTCCCAATGATCCAACGATGTATCCCACATTCACAACGTTGATCTGAATATTCTTAGGCGTGATACTACATATTCCAGGGGATATGTATAAACCACATTTATAAGCATGAATTTAACTGGCCCATTTGGGCAGAGGACTTGAACTATTCAGAAATTGATGTCTATGACTTCTGTGCTGTTTTGACTCTGCTATTCTTAGCTCAGCCCAGGTTTTCTTTCATAGTTAAAATTTCTTAGTTTTCTTCTGGAAGAGAAAAAGACACATCTTTAAAAGCAGTGCTGCTACTTTGATAAAAGCTGAAACCTTAGCATGAAACTTGCCCATCCCCATAGGATATGAGAACAACTTAGAAATGAAGGTAAGTAGATACACACCTCATTACCTTATGTTTTCTTAACCGTCAAACCAGTTTGTTAACATACCTCAATATTATAAAAGCTATCTATGCTAAGCCTCAGGCTAGCATCATTCTGAATGGAGAAAAATTGAAGGCATTCCCTCTAAAATCTGGAACAAGACAGGGATGCCTCTCTCACCACTTCTGTTCAACATAGTTCTTGAAACACTGGCCAGAGCAATTAGACAGATGAAAGAAATTAAAGGCATAAAAATAGGAAAAGAAGGACTTAAATTATCACTATTTGCAGATGACATGATTCTATACCTAGCAGACCCAAAAGGGTCTACAAAGAAACTATTAGAGCTAATAACTGAATTCAGTAAAGTGGCAGGATATAAAATCAACACACATAAATCAAAGGCATTTCTATATATCAGCAACAAATCTTCTGAAATGGAAATGAGGACAACCACTCCATTCACAATATCCTCAAAAAAATAAAATAAAATACTTGGGAATCAACCTAACAAAAGAGGTGAAAGACTTATACAATGAAAACTACAAAACCCTAAAGAGAGAAATAGAAGAAGATCTTAGAAGATGGAAAAATATACCCTGTTCATGGATAGGAAGAACTAACATCATCAAAATGGCAATATTACCAAAAGTTCTCTATAGGTTTAATACAATGCCAATCAAAATCCCAATGGCATTTCTTGTAGAAATAGATAAAGCAATCATGAAATGCAGATGGAAAAATAAAAGACCCAGAGTAGCAAAACAACTCTAAGCAGGAAGTGTGAATCAGGCGGTATAGCAATAGCAGATCTCAAACCATACTACAGAGCAATAGTAACAAAAACAGCATGGTACTGGTACCAAAACAGGTGGGTGGACCAATGGTACAGAATAGAGGACACAGAAACAAATCCACAAAATTACAACTATCTTATATTTGATAAAGGGGCTAAAAGCATGCAATGGAGGAAGGAAAGCATCTTCAACAAATGGTGCTGGGAAAACTGGAAATCCATATGCAACAAAATGAAACTGAACCCCTTTCTCTCACTATGCACAAAAGTTAACTCAAAATGGATCAAGGAGCTTGATATCAAATCAGAGACACGGCATCTGATAGAAGAAAAAGTTGGCTATGATCTACATACTATGGGGTCGGGCTCCAAATTCCTCAATAGGACACCCATAGCACAAGAGTTAATAACTAGAATCAACAAATGGGACTTACTCAAACTAAAAAGTTTTTTCTCAGCAAAAGAAACAATAAGAGAGGTAAATAGGGAGCCTACATCCTGGGAACAAATCTTTACTCCTCACACTTCAGATAGAGCCCTAATATCCAGAGTATACAAAGAACTCAAAAAATTAAACAATAAGAAAACAAATAACCCAATCAACAAATGGGCCAAAGACCTGAACAGACACTTCTCAGAGGAGGACATACAATCAATCAACAAGTACATGAAAAAATGCTCATCATCTCTAGCAGTCAGAGAAATGCAAATCAAAACCACCCTAAGATACCATCTCACTCCAGTAAGATTGGCAGCCATTATGAAGTCAAACAACAAGTGCTGGCAAGGATGTGGGGAAAAGGGTACACTTTTACATTGCTGGTGGGACTGCAAATTGGTGCGGCCAATTTGGAAAGCAATATGGAGATTTCTTGGAAAGCTGGGAATGGAACCACCATTTGACCCAGCTATTCCCCTTCTCTGTCTATTCCCTAAAGACCTAAAAAGAGCATACTACAGGGACACTGCTACATCGATGTTCATAGCAGCACAATTCACAATAGCAAGACTGTGGAACCAACCTAGATGCCCTTCAATAGATGAATGGATAAAAAAAAATGTGGCATTTATACACAATGGAGTATTACTTTGCATTAAAAAATGACAAAATCATGGAATTTGCAGGGAAATGGATGGCATTAGAGCAGATTATGCTAAGTGAAGCTAGCCAATCCCTAAAAAACAAATGCCAAATGTCTTCTTTGATATAATGAGAGCAACTAAGAACAGAGCAGGGAGGAAGAGCAGGAGGAAAAGATTTAACTTTGAACAGAGACATGAGGTTGGAGGAAAAGGGAGAGAAAAGGGAAACTGCATGGAAATGGAAGGAGACCCTCATTGTTATACAAAATTACATATAAGAGGAAGTGAGGGGAAAGGGAAAAAAACAAGGGGAAGAAATGAATTACAGTAGATGGGGTAGAGAGAGAAGATGGGAGGGGAGGGGAAGGGAAGGGGGGATAGTAGAGGATAGGAAAGGCAGCAGAACACATCAGACACTAGTATGGCAATATGTAAAAACGTGGATGTGTAACCGATGTGATTCTGCAATCTGTATACAGGGTAAAAATGGGAGTTCATAACCCACTTGAATCAAATGTATGAAATATGATATGTCAAGAACTATGTAATGTTTTGAACAACCAATAATAAAAATTTAAAAAAAAAAACAAAACCAGTTTGTTAAAGATCTATTCCATTTGTACTGTCAAACTGAAGGACATTTCCTATGTGGCTTGACCTTTGACTCCATGTGCATGTAAAGGTTGAGGCCTTATAGCAGCAAGCTGACCACCTTTGCTTTTTAAAAATTTATTTATTTATTTTAATTAGGCATATATGACAGCAGAGGCATTTTGATTCATTGTACACAATTGCAGCACAATGTTACATTTCCATGGTTGTACATGATGTAGCATCACACCATGGGTATAGTCATACATGTACCTAGGGTAATGACGTCCATCTCAGTCCACCATTTTTCCTGCCCCCATGCACCCTCTCTACCCTCCTTCCCCTTTACCCAATCAAAGTTCCTCCATTTTTCCAATGTCTCCTCCCTCCCCATTATGGATCAGCATCCACATCAGGGAAAACATTCGGCATTTGGTTTTTTGAGTTGGCTTACTCCCTTGGCATGATATTCTACAACTCCACCCATTTACCTGTAAATGCCATAATCTTTTTTTTTTTTTTTTATTGTTGGTCGTTCAAAACATTACACAGTTCTTAATACATCATCTTTCACAGTTTGATTCAAGTGGGTTATGAACTCCCAACTTTACCCCGTATACAGATGCCATAATCTTATTCTCTTTTATTGCTGAGTAATATTCCATCATGTATATATACCATAGTTTCTTTATCCATTCATCTATTGAAGGGGCATCTAGGTTGCTTCCACAGTTTAGCTGTTGTGATTTTAGCTGCTGTGAACATTGATGTGGCTACATTACTATAGTAGGCTGATTTGAAGTCCTTTGGTATAGTCTGAGGAATGGGATAGATGGGTCAAATGGTGGTTCCATTCTAAGGTTTCTAAGGAATCTCCATACTGCTTTCCAGATTGGTTGTACCAATTTGCTGTCCCACCAGCAATGTATGAGTGTGCCTTTTCCCCTACATCCTCACCATTGTTTATGGTTATCTGTATTCTTGATAACTTAAGAGTAGTTTTGATTTGCATTTCTCTAATTACTAGAGATATTGAACATTTTCTTTTATATATTTGTTGATCGATTGCATATCTTCTGAGAAGTGTCTCTTCAGTTCCTTAGCTCATTTATTGATTGGATTGTTTTTTTTTTTTTGGTGTAAAGATTTTTGAGTTCTTTATATATCCTGGAGATTAGTGCTTTATCTGACGTGTGTGTGGCAAAAATTTTGGTCCCAAAATGCTGTCTGTGCACCTCACTGATGGTTTCTTTTATTGAGAAAAAGCTTCTTAGTTTGAGTTCATCCCATTTGTTAATTCTTAATTTTATTTCTTGCTTTAGGAGTCTTGTTAAGGAAGTCAGGGCCTAATCCAACATGATGAAGATTTGGGCCTACTTTTGCCTCTATTAGGTGTAGGGTCTCTTGAATAATTCCTAAGCCCTTGATCCATTTTGAGTTGAGTTTTGTGCATTGTGAGAAAGATTAGAGGTTTATTTTCATTTTATTGCATATGGATTTCCAGTTCTCCCAGCACCATTTGTTAAAGAGACTATGTTTTATGCACTGTATATTTTTGATGCCTTTGTCTAGTAAGAGATAACTGTATTTAAGTGAGTTTGTCTTTGTATCTTCTACTCTGTACCATTGGCCTACATGTCTATTTTGGTGCCAATACCATGCCGTTTTTGTTACTATAGGTTTATAGTATTGTTAAAGCTCTAGTAATGTGTTGCCTTCCTTCTGCTTTACTCTTCTTGCTAAGGATTGCTTTGGCTACTCTGGCTCTCTTATTTTTCCAGATAAATTTCATGATTGCTTTTTCTGCTTTTATAGGGAATGACATTGGAATTTTAGTTGAAATCACACTGAGTCTGTAAAGTGCTTTGGGTAGTATGGTTATTTTGGCAATATTAATTTTGCCTATCCAAGAGCATGGGAGATTTTCCATTTTCTAACATTTTCTTCAATTTCTTTCATTAGTATTCTGTAGTTTTCTTTGTAGAGATCTTTTATCTCTTTTGTTATGTTGATTTCCCAAGATTTTTTTTTTTTGAGGCTCTTGTTAATGGGGTAGTTTTCCTAATTTCTCTTTCATCACTGATGCATAGAAATGCATTTTATTTATGGATGTTGAATTTATATCCTACTACTTTACTGAATTAGTTAATTAATTCTAGAAGTTTTCTGGTAGAATGTTTTGGATAAGTATAGAATCATATCATCAGCAAATAATGTTAGTTTGAGTTCTTGTTTTCCTATATGTATCCCTTTAATTTCTTTCATCTGTCTAATTTATCTGGCTTGAGTTTCAAGAACTATGTTGAATGGAAGTGGTGAAAAAGATCAGCCCTGTCTTATTCCAGTTTTTAGAGGGAATGCTTCCAATTTTTCTCCATTTAGAATGATGTTGGCCTTGGGTTTAGCATAGATAGCTCCTACAATATTGAGGTATGTTCCTACTATGCCTAGTTTTTCTAGTGTTTTGAACATGAAATAATGCTGCATTTTGTCAAATGCTTTCTGTGCATCAATTGATATAATCATATGATTCTTATCTTTAAGTCTATTGATATGATGAATTATATTTATTGATTGCTGTATGTTGAACCAAACTTGCAACCCTGGAATGAACCCCACTTTATCATGGTGCACAATTTTTAAAATATGTTTTTGTATTCAATTTGCCAGAATTTTATTGAGACTTTTTGCATCAATATTCATCAGGGATATTGGTCTGAAATTTTCTTTCCTTGATGTGTCTCTGCCTGGTTTTGGCATCAGAATGATACTAACTTCGTAGTATGAGTTTGGAATGGGTTCCCTCCTTTTCTATATCATGGAATAGTTTTTGAGGAGTATTGCATTAGTTCTTCTTTGTGAGTTTTGTACAGCTCAGCTGTGAATCCATCTGGTCCTGGGCTTTTCTTGGTTGGTAAGCTTTTGATGGCATCTTCTATGTCCTTGCTTGAAATTGATCTGTTTAAATTGTGTATGTCCTCTTGACTCAGTTTGGGTTGATCATATGCTTATAGAAATTTGTTGGTGTTTTTGAGGTTTTCTATTTTACTGGAGTACAAATTTTCAAAATAATTTCTAATTGTCTTCTTATTTCAGTAGTGTCTGTTGTGATATTTCCTTTTTCATCACAAATTTTAGTAACTTGAGTTTTCTCCTTTATTTCATTAGAGTGGCTAAGGGTTTGTCAATTTTATTGTTTCAAAGAACCAGCTTTTTGTTTTGTCAATTTTTTGAAGTATTTCTTTAGTTTCAATTTCATTGATTTCTGATCTAATTTTAATTATTTCTGTCTTGTGTTGGTTTGTTCTTTTTCTAGGGCTTTGAGCTATAATGTAAAGTCATTTGCTTGTTGTCTTTTTCTTCTTTTAATGAATGAACTTCATGCAATGATCCTTCTTCTGAACACTGACTTCATAGTGTCCCAGAGATTTTGATAAGTTGTATTGGTGTTCTCATTTACTCTAGGAATTTTATTTTTTATCTCCTCCCTAATATCTTCTGTTATCCATGCATCATTCAATAGCATATTGTTAAGTCTCCAGGTGTTGGAGTAGCTTCTCTTTTTAATTTTAACATTGATTTCTAATTTCATCCCATTATGGTCAGATAGAATTCAGGGTAGTATCTCTATTTTTTTAAATATTTTCTAAGACTTGCTTTGTGGCATATAATATGGTCTATTTAGGAGAAGGATCAATATGCTGCTGAGAAGAAAGTGTATTCACTCACTGATGGATGGAATATTCTATATATGTCTGTTAAGTCCAAATTATTGATTGTATTATTGCATTCTATAATTTCTTTGTTTAGTTTGGAAGATCTATCCATTGTTGAGAAAGTTGTATTCAAGTCACCCAGTATTATTATGTTGTGGTCTATTTTGTTCTTATATTTCAGAAGGGTTTGTTTGACATAAATGCCCCATTGTTGAGGCATAGATATGTATGATTGTTATATCTTGTTTATATATGAATCCCTTAAGCAGTATGAAATGTCCTTCTTTATCCCTTCCCTAGCTTTGGTTTGAAGTCCACTTTATCTGATATGAGGATGGAAACCCCTGCTTGATTACATGGTCCAAGTGAGTCGTCTGTTTTTTGTCACCCTTTTACCTTAAGTCTATGGATGTCTTTTCCTGTGAGAAGAGTATCTTGAAGGCAACATATAGTTGAGTCTTTTTTTAAAAATCCAATCTGTCAGTCTGTGTCTTTTAATTGATGAGTTTAGGCAATTCATATTCAAGGTTATTATTGAACTATGATTTATATTTCTGGACATTTTGGGTTATTTTTGGTTTTTACCTTACTTGTTTTCTCATTTGATTGGCCTTCCCTTCAGTGTATTTCCTCTGTTTGCTATTTTTCATTTCTTCCTTATGGAATATTTTGCTAAAGATGCTCTGTAGTGTGGGCTTTCTCACTATAATTCTTTTAACTTTTGTTTATCATGAAAGTTTTTTATTTCATCATCAAATTTGAAGCTTAATTTTGGTGGATATAAGATTCTTGGTTGGCATCCATTATCTTTCAGAGCTTGGTATATGTTGTTCCAGGATCTCCTGACTTTGAGGGTCTGAGTTGAAAAGTCTGCTGAGATATAAATTGGTTTCCCCTCTGTATGTAATCTGGTTTCTCTCTCTTATGGCCTTTAAGATTCTATCTTTACTCTTTGTATCCTGGGCATTTTTATTATAATGTGGCTTGGTGTAGATATGTTATAATTTTGTACATTTGGTTTTTTATTCATTTTATTGTTTCCTTCATTCAAGGATTTCTGATTTTTGTTTTTCAGAATCTCTAACTCTTTCTTGAAGTGATAATCTTTTGCTATGTGTACTTGCTCCCTTATCTCTTTGTTGGTGTGATCAATGGTTGCCTATATTTTCTCATTTAGGTCATTGTTTAATTACATATCATTTTAATTATGTACATTCTGAACTCCTCTGACATTTCATCAACTGCGCTGTCCATAGATTCTATTATTATAGTATCCTAGTTTGTTTGCATATTATCTGTACCTCACCTTGGTGTTGGGCTTTCAGACTCTACTTGTGACCCATGATGGATGCTACTGGACCAATAGGTGGTGGTGGCAATAGCGGCGGAGATAACTTGAGATATCAGTGGGAGTGTCCCAAGATGGATGCAACCTCTTTCAGAGATGAGCTGAAATGGTAGGCCTAAAATGGCTTTGGGCTGCCTGTTCCAAGATGTACCTGCTTCTAGGCCCTATCTGTTGTTGCAAGGTGGAGGCCACTGTGTGGGGAGGGCTATGGCGATGGCTGCAGTGTCCCAAGATTGAGATGGTTTAGGCCTGCCTGGGCTCCCATGGGCTCCTGTGCAGGTCTTTGGGCAGTCCTGGGACAGGACCTGATCTCTGGTGTGGGTCTGTTGGTCAGTGGGGGTGGTCCTGGGCCCAGAAGAATACTGATTTTTAAATCCAGATTTATTAAGGCCTCAAGGCCAGGTGGTAGGAATTACTACCTGCTTCTCATGGGTCCCTCCGTTCTTGTAGACCAGCCTCCCTTTCTGTACTTCCCTCTGATGACCATCTCTTCTTTCCATCTTTAAGCTTTCTTTCTTTTTTTCTTTTTTTCTCTCTATTTGCAGCCTCTTATTGTGCCTGTGTCTGCTTAGTTGGGAAAACATTTGTTCATTGTTTATGGAAATTGTCAAAACCAAAGAAAACTTCAAAAATGGTAGTATCAGCCAATTCTCTGAACACATACACACACACACACACACACACACACACACACATAAAAAAAAAATGAAGGAAACCCAGATTTTAGTTTGCTTTTGGCATAATAAGTGGGTGATGGTCGGAAGACAAGAATAAGTGGAGGTGCCTCAAAGAGTATGTGTGGACAGAATTAGTGCAGAAAAGACAAAACACCATGTGCAGCACATGAAACCTTATATAAACCACCTTGTGAAAACAGTCTTTCTAAAACTGAAATGCAGAACGTGGGCAGACTTGAGGGCTATGGTGTTAAGAAGGAAGTTGTAGGCACCTTTACTTGAGGGTCTTCCTTTCTTGTGTTCTGTTGTTTAGGTTTTCATTAACTGGGATTCTCAATTAATTCTCAGTGCCTGTTCTGAGGAACATGGTTCCCATTCTAGTTGTGCTTAGAAGTGAGTCTCCATAGCATAGACATTAGCAAGAATGGAGTTTATGCCAAATTTTTTACTTTAAAAAGTGAGCATGACAAGATTTTGAACAGGAAACATATATTAAAACCAAAAATCCATGCAATGAATATATTTCTGGGGACATGCTAAACTAAATACAGATAACCTAAAAAAAATTAAATTAAGAGGGTTTACTTTAGATACAGTTATAATCTGAATATTATTTTAATGTATAATGTATATTTAATGCTTATATTTTTAATAGTTTTTAAAAAGTACAAAAAAAGAAGATATCAGCATATATTTTCCTTAATTTTACAAATCATTTATCTGAGTATTTTCTTAGCATATTTACTTAATCCATATCTGTAAGTACTGATATTTTTAAGATTCTGTATTGCATTTCCTGACTTCTTTATATATATCACAGAAATTATCTAAAAATAAGCAAGAAAAAAATGTGGTACTAAACTAAGGAGAAATTTTGCTTTTTATGGTTAACAATTTATTAGTATTATTACTGAAAAATAAAAAATGATTTTTTAATTCATGCTAAAATAACAAAATGTATTTTCATTGTGAATAGTGAAAAAATAATTTACAGTACATTCAGATAATAGGAAAATGTCATTTAAATTAAAACATTTGAATTCTGTCTATATTATGTGATTCTTGAATAATGTATTTGACAAGTAAGATGGGTCTTGACTTGTGGACACAACTCAGAATGGAAAACAGTACCTAAGTGACCTGAACCCAAGTGACATAAACTCACCAGGTCTGGCCCTAATTTTTTCAAAGCAAAAACACCTTTTTCTTTTCTTTTCTACCTGACTACTTTTTAAATGAGTGTTATACACAAGCCAGTGCAAGAAATGCTTTGGATTAAAACAAGAGAGGGGGTTAAATAAGGTATTCACCTTCTGAAAGGACACAGGCTGAAACGTCATTTTGGAAAATTCAAAATTCCTGAAAGAAAAACAAAACAATCTGAGATGCAAATAAGAAACCAAACAACACAGCTATTTTTTGAGAAGTTTTCAATCCGAATGGGAAAGTAAACATGTTGAGCTTTAGAGGGACTTGAGGGGGTAAGAGTCAGAGACTCATTTTCTTTTGTATTTGCGACTTAGATATTTAGGTTATAAGCAGTGTAAATTCAATAATTGGTTAAGATATGTGACACAGCAAAGCATTAAAGAATGAATAGATGAACAGTGTCTAAATCAACAAAGTGAAGGTAATATCTTTTTTAAGAAAATTTATAAATTAAAAAAATAATTAGCCTTGACGTGATGATACCAAGTTAACAGAGTTTGCAAATCAAGTGTACCAGTTCTGCATGTTTTTCATTTCAACTTGACAATTTCAAATAGTTCTAATATATTTCACATTACTAGCAGCAATGAAATTGATAACAAAAAATTAAAAAACACAAAGAGCTGTAATTTCTCCTATTCCCATTACTGGAATTATTTTAAGATATCATTTAAAAAGGGTTTTTATCTTAACACATGTATATTAACGCTTGTTAGATTGTATTAATTTGCATTATATTTGTAATTGACAGCTATTTCTCTTTCATAATATAAATATTTTTAAACTAAAAATACTTTGTTTTTGGAAATGTTGTAAATTTATGGAAAGTGAAGAAATTTGTATATCTTTATATCTGAAACAAAACATGTCAAGAATTGTGAATTTAACTCTGCATAATGCACCAGTTTTTCTTCTGCACAGCACCAGAAACAACACATCACAAGTCATGCCTAGCACTCATTTAAATGCAACCTCAGAGTCACACTGCATGTTACAAATATCTGGGAGCTGTGTGATTAGTTAACATCTTGCGCATAACCCTTAAAATTATAGCAAGTTCTCAGGAGATAATTAGTCTACCCTGTATTTATATTAAAATGAACTATGCTTTAGCAATGGCTCTCAGGAATAGTAGCAGAAAATGTCTCTAAATCAGATTAATTCAAGAATCTCCCAAGGGAAAAAAAAAAGTGGAAATGAAGCAATCAAATATTTTATTTTTCTTGTACAAATGGACTCTAAGATAGCAGAAAAGTGACACAGCTGAAGGCGGAACTTGCTACCAATTCCTATGTACTGCTCTACAATTTCTTAGGTACAGGAAGAGAGAGCTAATAAATAAAGGAGAGCTTCAATATCTCTTCTTTCTGTAGAACTCCTTAGATGTTGGGTTTCAGCATGGAGTAGAAACCTCAAAGCTAAATGATGCTTTAAGTTCACAAAAGTTCATTCAAATAAGAATGAAGTGGGATTTCCAGAGAGATTATGCTTAGGTCTCACTCCATTGATACATCTTGAATGCAATACAGAGACAGTCTTGTTATAGGAGTTGAACTAATGCTTGAAAGACAGTTGAATATTCACCTAATATTCTTCTTAATCAACATGTTATGTTGTTAGCTGGGCACATCAAAAATCTTATGACCCACATCAAAAATAATAATGCACAAAAACAAAACTGGAGGAGTTTTTGATGTCACATATTGTTTATGTTAATATGAGAAGATACAAGGCCGAGATGATATGTTTGTCCATATCTGTGTAAGCCACATGACTCTAGAATTGGTGCCTTTTCCCTTTTTTATCTTAAATTCCTTTAAGAAGACGTGATTTCAGCATAACCTGTGGATTAAAGGTTCAATATGATGATTCCTAGTTTGGTTCCTCATTTTCAAATACGTAACGAGAATCCATCCTGGTGTTTTTCAGCGTTGGAAGGGTGAATAAAATTTACACTTAATGGTATAACACACTTAATAGTGTGAGATTTATCCACAACAAACAAGGAAGTAGACAATTCTCGCCTAAGGGCTCAAGTTATATCAGAAATCTAGCTACCACTCAATGTAATTGCAAAAATTTTACTCAAAGAACAAAATTCTCAGGATGTAGGTCATCCTGAGATTTGATTTCTACTCAAATGCCTGCTATCATGACCTCCCTTACCCTTCCAAAAAGGATTGGGAACTATTACTATCCTAAACTATTAAAAGTATTGGGAACTATTACTATCCTAAACATGTATCCAATATTTATAAATAAAAAAGCTATTAGTAAGTAATTAAGGAAAAAGAAAATAGTACTGTGTCCCCAAAGTCAGACTAAGAAAAGTTGTCAGCTTGCAGTAAAAAGTAATTTTAACCTTAAAAATAAAGGTGAAAGCTGAAGTTTGTCATCCAAAAAATTACATATTGCATCCTATTGTTTTCTAAACTTGAGAAAAATGTTATGGCTAAATTTAAAGGTTATTGAACACCTTAGTAACAGGTGCTTGGTAGAAATTTTACCAAGTTTATACCAAGTGATTAAGTTTAATGGAAACATTTTAAAAATATGAGCAGTGATTTTCATATACCCTGCACTACTGCTTTCCCCAAACTGCTTAAAGAATTTGTGTAATTGTATTAATATTTTCAGTCATCTATATTCCATATAGAAAAACTAAAAACAGTTTAGCATTTTCTCATAGATGAAATTTATGAGAAATTATGCTTCAGATTTCACTTCAGGTTTCACAATTTAGGTAATGTATTGCATTAATACTATTACCTAAATTATTATTATTAAAATGTCTTTTTGTTGTTCAGTTATGGTGATAGCATAGCATAATTTGGGGTTTTGTACATTTTATTTGTTTTTAGATGTTCCTTCCTGGGAACAGAAAAGAATGCTTGGTAATCTCATATTGGTATTCTTTGTTGCTTCAGTGATCTTTCATTTGAATTTATCAGTCCAGCTTGAAGTCAACAGTAACTACTCAAGGAACAGATAAATACTTTCTTTCTTAATGAAAAATATTTTATATACTCTGGACTTGAGGATTTAGACAATAATGATATTTTTTTAACTATGGAACTTGACTTGTTTTATTTGCTTTTTACTAGTAGAAAACACCATTTTTACAAAAAGAGAAACAATATGTAACAATTTTTTTTCTGACTTTGGTTCTATTAAAGTGTTGTCATTAGTTCTCTATTAAAATTCCAGAATTCAGTCTTATGTGCTAGAAAATCAATTTCTTAATGATTATAAGGACATTAAAATAATGGTTTGACTGTTAATATGATTGATATAAAATTCAAAGTTGGACAAAATTAATAAATAAATTATATCTAATGATGAGTTTGTCTTACATAACTAAATGTGAAAATCTGATAAATTTGTTTAGTTTATCTAATCTGACATTATGATTTGATTTTAAGTGATGTCTTTGACTTTAATATAAGTAATGTTTAACTCTTTTCTAATGGTTGTCAATGTGTTCAAGTTACTTATGAAGGCTAATTTCATAATTTGATTAGGACCATATAAAAATATGCTTGCTTCCTGGCTGCTATGGATAAAGCTACAAAAAAAACTCCATAAAGCTGGAAAGTGTTGTTTAAACATAATAATGACTGAGTACTTGCTCTATCATATGGTTGTTCCTGACAAGCATGATTCTTAGGGCAATAATATAATAAGTGCTCCAAACAAATGTTTTATTATTCAGATAAGTATGAGATTCCACACCTCAGCTTACATACAAAGATATGATAAGTTGAATAGGTATGGTAGAATATCAAATTATTGAACATCATTTATTATGTAAAACAGACAACAAAGGTGGGGGAATAAATAAAACTAAAATCGTATTCCTCTATTTAGACACTTGATTGAAATTCTATCAAATTTAATGTATATAAAATTGATGCTGAGTTTTGAAGAGTCAGATTGAAGATTGTAGTTTCCATAACTTCATGTTACCATGGGCTACTCTTTTGGATAGGTGGGCCAAAACTTTGGTTTACATGTCATGAACCTCCAGGGGATACAAGTAATTGTCACAACTGGCAAGGCACTTACTCAGTTTCCCAAACCAGGCTGATGAGGGTATTGGAAAAAGATGAATGAACACAAAAATAGAGAAAAGTGGGACCTGGTGGTTCAACAGACCTCTGACAGGGGAGGACTGTAAAGGAGCAGGCTCTGCAAGTTTATTATATAGGTTTTTACATCAAAGAGATTAGTTGTGAGAAAGTTACTTTAAAACAGAACTGAGATCAAACATTTGAACAGTCCAATTACAGTCATCAGCTTGTGCCCACAATTCTCCATTCTTGGGTAACTGATGCCTGAACCTAAGGTCATGAACTGACAAACTCCATGGCAACCACAGAATTTCCCTTTGAACAGGGCCTCACTACACAAATGGGTGATTTTCTTGGTACCTTTGCACTGATAGATTCCCAAGAGAGAGGTGCCAACCTCTGGTCTCTGGGCAGTTCAATGACCCATAATTCATTCATTGCTCTCAACAAGTAATAAAAATATTTTGAAAATATTATATTTAATCCTAAGGAGTACTTATGTTACTGCTACCCTCATTCCTGAAATCATAATTCCCTTTTCACTAAAATAGCCTCATTTTCCTTAGTAATTGGACCTATTTGGATCTAGCAGAAAAACTGTTTCTTAGAATTTAGGAAGAATGGGAAATATCATCTCAGAACCCACTAACAACAGGTAGTATATTCCATCTGTAGAAACTTTTAAACTCCTTAATCTACTCATAATATACACTGGAAAAAGTAAAGAGAATATCATCCTTAAAATTAGTGAACTAAAAAATTTATAGTCCAAACCAAACATTTTTTAGAGTAAAAAGACATATAAATAATTACACAGAATGGCAGACAAAAACCAGGACTTTCATAGGTAAACCAAAAAGGTAGAGAGCACTCTACTTAGATTCATTTTTGATTAGTGAAGTGGAGATAAGCACAGCATGCCCAGTTATTAAATATCAAATTTTTAATTCATAGTTTTTTGAAAAAATTCATTGTTGGTAGATTAATATCAATTAAATATAATGAGTGATATTCTATAAATTGTTTTCCTTTTGGAAGTGATTATTCTAAGAGGTATGCTTCCTTAATAAACTTTTATCCAATGAAAATCTTGCATAGAAATTATTTTAATAAGATTCCACGAAATACTAGCATTTATGACATCTGAACTATAGGTATCAGGTAGAAGGTATGCAGAAGAATGTTTAAATAAATTACAATAACATACAAATTGAAACAATCAATAGTAATTCCTTTTTGGTATGTAGCCTCATATGTCCAATCTTCCCAAATTTTCCTCCTCAATGTGGAATAGATAAATATAAATGTGGTAAGATAGTATTTTATAATATCAACCTTTTTGAACTTTATTATTCCTTAATGCTTTCTATTGTTTTAATGTGTCCTTCAAAAATTCATGTGTTGGAAACTTATTCCCTCAAATCATATATTAAAGGAATTTGGGGGTGGAAACTTTGATATGCAATTTGGAGTAGATTAATCATGAGGGGGCCTGGTATTGACCCAAGTAACTTTATAAAAAGAGAAACCCACTTGCACATAACTCTTTTGCACCAGGTGATGTTCTCCATCATGTTATGATGCAGCAAAAAGGCTCCCACTGGCTGCCAAGCAGATGCTAGCTCCATGCTCTTAGACTTCCCAGTCTCCAGAACCATAGACTAAATAAACTCCTATTTATGATAAATTACCCAGTCTCGGGTATTTTGTTACAGAAACAGAAAACATACTAAGACAAGTCTTTTGCATTTAGAAAGCTGAACCATAAAGTGTATGAAAGATGAAGCTTAGAATACCAAAAACTGCTCCTGGTTTTCAACAGCATTGATCACATACAGTACTCAAAATATTGATAATACAATTTAAGATACCAGTCTAGATAAAGACTAATCAAAATGGGTGGAGAAAATGCAGTCAAATAGAATGAAGGGTTTCTAAGAATAAAAGTGCAATTGGATTCTATCTATGATGTAGTACAGATATGCTACAGAAGAACCCAAATAAGATAAGACATTAATGCTAAGACGACTTCCACTTCAATTTTCAGAAAAAAAGCCCTAGCAAACTACTAGAAAATGACAAAGAGCAAATATTGCCTGGTGTGTATGGGCAGGGGCCTGAAATGGCCTCAAGTAGTTTGTCCATAGCTCAAGAGATGATATGAGAGCAGTGAAATGATTTTTATATGTTGAAGAATGACATACAGGCTCTCCTGATGCAAGAATAAGGGCATGAATGTGTTTGCCTCAGAAGAAAAATGTAAGTAAAAAGTAAGAGAAACTTATAGCCAAAGAAACATAAAGACTGATGTAACTAGGACCTGTATATATATGATATAACTGGGACAAACAGGAATAACAACTTTCATCAGGGTCAGCAGTCATGGATGGAACTAGGCCAGACATTTTATTCCCTCCCTAATAACTTAGCAATGAGTTTTCATCTAACTTGGAATAATCTTTTGGAGAGTCATCAAGGAACTTTAAATTTATTGAATTTCAATTTCAGTAACACGGCAAAATGAAAATTAGTGTCAGTTATAGAAATAAAAAACCTTTTATATTGCTAGTACCTAAGAAATATAAACTAAGAGAAAATAGACGCAGAGAATGATGTCGACCTAATAGCCATATGTTACATTTAGCTCAGAGTAGAAAACAGTCTATCAGTACAAAAACACCAAACTTCCCCTAACGCATTACATATGAGGAGCAGCAATACCTGCTTTCAACAAAGTGTATGGACACTAGAAATTTGGTATTATTATTTTTCAATTATAAGATTTTAGAACTGAAAAAGACTTGAAACCAACTATTCAAATTCCCAAAAGTACATGTGTGGAAAGTGATGTTCAGAAATAAGGAAAAGAATGAGCCTAAAATTAATTTTCATAATGTTATTACTCTGAGCGCTTCATCTTCTAGGTTGCTTCTTACAACTTCTAACAACATCAGTCACTCACTGGGCTAAATTCAGCAACATTTATACCCGTTGTTTGAAATGAAAAGATAGTCTCTAATGAGTTTTTAATGAGTAAGAAACACCATTAATTACACCCATACTAGTTGACAGAAGACTTGAATTTAATCCTCTTCCTGACATTTACTATCTGTGTGCAAGTCTTAACTCTATTGTTAAAATGAAGGAGCTCAAGAATAGTTTGCCTGTATCTCATTACTTTCACACTAAAAAGAATCTATAGCTAAATATATATTTGTGCCTATCTACAGTGGGTCCTATATAGACCTTCATAATTTTGCCTTGAAACTTACCTGATGTTCAATATTTTTGTTGCCCATTTAAGCTGATGATCATTCCCTTCTCTAAACATAGGCCATTGCTTGACATCTTTGGTCCATATACCACTATTCTATGTTAACAAATAAGTATATTGAAAATATCTATGGAATGCTCTTAAAAAAGAACAGTAACATATGGAAGGAAAATTCAATTAGTCATAATATTTCACCTCTTCACTAGCATTTCAAATTTTTAAGTTCAAATCTTATATATAGCCTTATTAAAATTCTTGGCTCATGTAGTTTAGAGTCCCTTGATATATTGTTACCTCATAAATGATTTTTATATAAATTAAAATGTTCTATGTATTTAATATACTTATTTTTTACAAAATTAAAAATTTTGGCAATAATATTTATGTGTTTGACCTATGCCTTTGTTAAAAAATAAATGCTTTCTAAATTCCTTCTCATTATAGCTAATCATATTTTTTAAAAAGCTGTATAAAAGTTTGACACTTTGGGGCTGATTCTTTTCTCCGAATTCATACTTGAGAGAATATAGTCTTAACCTCTCATTTTTAAACAGGATTTTTAAACGATACCTGTGACCAATAGTTACCTGTTTTTACTTTATTTTCTTGAATATTATTTCACGAAAAACTATGTATAAAACTTAAGTTGACTTTGAATATAGATAAATACCATCAGAAAACAATGGAAAACACATAGCCCTGGTATAGTCAGAAAACTAACCAAACATTTATGAAGAATTACTCTTTTGACTTTAGTGTCACAAAATTAAAGTAGAAGAATTGACAGAGATAATGGGCAGAGTCAATTATGACCTGGAATAGTGCAAGACAGAGATAGAAAGTAGGGTATCGTTCAGTGTCTAAAAAAAAAAAAAAAAAAAGTTCTTCCCAAAGGATTATTTTGAGATAGGTAAAAGTAGTACAACTTTACTAGGGTAGGAATGTGATACATTCATGGACCCACCACCTATGACTTTTAGAAGAAACTTGAATTCACAATTAATTTGTATGAAAGACTTATCAATCACTTTTTTTTTTAAAGAGAAGACCTAATTTTTACATAATTGAGTAAAATTTTGGCATCTTTCTTTCCCACTTCCTAGGTAAAATGAATAGGGATTTTAATAATTCAATCTGATGCTCTCTACTAGTTAACAACGGGTACATATGGGTGGTTTATCATCTCCTATACGTAATTAGGAAAGACTGTTGGCAGTAATTACCTCTTAACAAAAGATTTCCAGTTTGTGTTTGGTGATATATTTGGGTTTTTAAATAAGTGAAGTATCATTTTAAAATATTATGCAGAAATAAATGAGAATGCTTTCATGATTATTTTACCCTGTTACTCTGAGGATTCAAATTGCTCCTACCCCAAAACCAAGAAAAGCTTTCAGTATAATGTGTCCCAAAGCCCCTGATAGAAGATTGTGGGGTTTTCAGAACTTCTAGAGGAGAGATCATATTGTGAAAGCAAGGCCAGGATTTGAAAGAAAGAGCCACTGGGGCGGAGAGGGAATGGATGGAGAACTATCAGCATTCCTCCCACTAAAGGATGCCCCTTTCCTTGTACAGTCAGTTTCAATGACTAGCAAGCAATAATCCTTTAGATCACGTCTCTTTTCCCTTATTCACTCTGCATCATTTGTACATCATTATTGAGAATTTCAAGTAGAGTTTTCATGGGAGTTCCTTGCAGAAGTTCTGTTCCTGTGTGAAAAGAGCACCCTCTGATATATTTGCTTTGTTTAGAATTTATGATACAATATTTTCATGTTTCATTTCATTGTGAAGAAATCACTCACTAGTGTTCAAAAGGAGAAAAACAGATCTTCCCTGGAGCCCATGAATTGGTGTCAAGTATATAGGCTACATATGTAAATTATTCAATTTTCTACCCTTGAACCCTCAGCTTTTCCAACCATCAATTTTCCCTAGTAAGTTATTGGAGTTCAAGATAGCCTCACTTCCTGACCTTGCCATTGCACATTATTTGGAAACATTTCCATATGCTTTGCATCATTAAGTGGTTTTTCTCAAACCCCAAGACAAATGCATCAGTTTTCCATCTTTAAGTGGCCCTAAGAAGAAAAGTAGATTGACAGAGTCTCTTATGACCCGGAACAGTACCAGACAGAGATAGAAAGCAAGGCACTCTATATTGTTAAAAAAAAATCAAATTCATTAAAAAAAGTACATACTCATAAGTAAAATATTCATATGCAAATATTATGCAAATAACTTACCAGTAAACAATGTCTAGTTCTATCACTAGTCATTTTGTATTTCTTTCCTGTGAGTCTGGTCTGGGAAATAAATTTAAAGACATTACCATCTTTGAATGTATTCCACCCTGTAATCATCTTCAATGAAGAAGAGAGAGAAAGAATTTGCCCTTTTGTCAGTTTTTGTCTTGACCATGTGACATTTCTTTACTAAGAGGCTTTTGCTGGAAAAAGCACTGGGTGTCCATGGGTAATTAGAATCCCTTAGTATGTGCCTAAAGCTAAGCACAACTGAGATATTCCTAGTGAGGGATACAAATGCACCAGCTTGTTTTAAAATACATCTTGATATATTTGTGGCTGAGTCCATTTGAAGAAACATCATTGACCTTCATTTTCCAGATCTGCAAAGTTAGTCTAATGGCTTTCATCACTCATTCTTCAGCCTGCATTGAGGAAGTGGCTTAACCCTTGTCTTTTGCATTTTTAAAATTTGTTTTACAGTCAACCCTCACTTCCAATTTCACTCTTAAAACTTTCAGACAATATTATTTTCTTCTTGAATAGGTACAGTTTGTAGTTTGAAAGAAAATATTATGTTGCAGAGATGGGGGAACTTGCTCAACTCTGTCTACATGATTCATAAACATTTAAATAAGTATATTAGCCATGTTATTTTATGGTTGAGTATGTACACAGCTAAAATATCTGGGTAAGTACTCTTTTAATTGACAAAGAAAATATATTGTATTTGTCATGCAGAGCTGTTATTTGGAAAGTATGTAAACTTTGGGGACTGTTTAAAGCAAGATAACATATGTATTACCTCACATACATATTTTGTGGGGAGAATACGTAAGTCTACATTCAAATTTTTCAAAAATATCAAATGCTGTTATCAACTATAGTCACCTTGTTATAAAATAGACCTCAAACTCATTCTTCCTATTAAATTGAAGTTTTGTGTCTGAACATCTAGATGACTGATTTTTAAATTCTCACTTTAGAATGGGCTCCACAGATACATAAATTAGCATAAAAAGTACATATTTTAATCTTTTACCTTCCCTAATGTTTGCATGATACAATTTTCATCTCATACAAATAGTTTGCTTTCTTCAAATATTTAAAGTAACCATGCCCAGAGATTTTACTCAGTATGTAACAATAAGAAGAAACATTAACACATAAAATTTACTAAGCAAGTTTTCTATATTCCTAACTCTGCAATGTTTTCCTAAACTGCATTTTTCATTTCAGCAGCTGTTAAATGAATTAGGTTCTATTCTTTACCCATTTACCTGAAGAGAAATTAGTTCATAGTTGTTAAATCATTTACTCAATATTACATGGTTTGGATGATAGTAGTGATTTAAGATTTTAAAGAGTGGTTTGGAATATAATTTTCAATCAGTATATTTTATGGAACAAAATGAACATAATTTAACACATATTCAAATTAAAATATTACAGGTAAGAAGACCAAACACATTGTACACACACACAAACCCAATAATAAAGGTATGAGGGTTTGGTAAAAACCCTCAGAAAACAATGTAGCTTTTTGAAAAAGTGAGTATTCACCTACAGCAGGATTCTGCAAACCTACATGTAGTATATACCTTAGAGAAGTTTTGCACAAATGTACTAGAATAGATATAAAATGTTCATGCCAGCACTTATCATGATAAAAAGTTATAGAAATATCTCAAATTTCTACCAAAAAGAATGAAACAATAAGCAGTGCCACAGTTACACAATAAAATGTCATATAGCAGTAGAAATAAATAAATTCTATCTATATTTGACCACATGGATGATTCTCAGATATAAGATGTTATTGGAACAAAAAGTCCAAGAAGATGAACAACAGATGGTACCAATTCAAATACTCCACAAATAAATTACATATTATTTGTGTATATTTACACATTAAGCAAAGAAAATGATAAATACATGTTTTAAAATAGTGGTCATCTCATCACCTGAAAGCAGGGTGATAAAATATGGGATAAGAAGCACATGGGAGTTGCAGCCTTATCTACAGCTGTCTAATTCTTAAGGTAACTCTAAAATTCAGGATAATATTTTTCCCTGAATCATAACATTTCGTCTATGCTCTTTATGAATGCAAGGTGATATTGAGAAGGAGTAGGTATGGACCATGATACAAAAACTACAATTTACATGGAAAAATTGTCAAGAAACTTTTGGGTTACAAAGAGGTATAGTAAACAATAAGAACTTCTCCTGCTGAGTGTTAAATATACCATAAAGCTTCTAAAATTAGAACTTTAAAATATTAGCAAAGAAATAACAATAGATGAAAGAAGCAAGATAAAAGGTTCAGAAACAGATAAATGCATGTATGGGGATTTAATATATGATGAGGTTTGCATATAAATCTATTAATCTATTCATGGGATAAATTATCTTAAAAAAACTTTATCTTCTTAAAAGGATATAAAATTAGATCACTACCTCTTATCATATTTTTGGAGAAGTTCTAAATGGAGTAAGCCTATAAATATTAAAGTGAAAACTATAGGGCTTTAGAAGAACATAAAAGAAAGTAATGTTTTCATAATTTCCGTGTAGGGCATATACACAAGCTAGAAATTCAGCAGCTTGTGATAAAAATAATCAATTACATAAAAAAATATAAAATACTTCTACAGACAAAAGAAGGGGAAGAAATCTAAAGAAAAGTTTAAGCAAATATTTTAATTTAAAAAATAAAACAAGTGGCGGAAAACTCCAATTTTTATTTCTATTAATACATATGTAGTATATTGATTTCCTTAATTAAAAGGAATTTTAATTCATAAACAAGCATTGTGAGGATTTAGAAGGAACATTATTGAGTGTGGGAGTTTGTCATTTCTACTGATTAGAATGTAGCTAACAAAGTTTTATAGATCTATCTGAGAGTTTGGGCAGCTGTCAAAAATGCACAAAAGACAATTTATCTCATACTGGGTATCAGGTGGGTCTTTTAAAGGAACCATTGTTGCACAAATGTACCTGCACTGAAGAATGGGTCACAGTATTCTCATGCAAAACATCATCTGCAGTGTTGGACCAAAGTGTAACAAAATGAGAAGGGCCATTCACATCAGGATTATAATAAAGAAAGTTTTCAACCAAAAAAATTACTGTTTGATTTGGAGGGCAGCGTAAGAACACAGTAATGGTGTAGACCATCACACCATCAGTTCAAGCTGTGCTCTTACAAGAAATACCCAAATTCCTAACACCTTCTTTTTCACATGTCAGCTGTTTAAGAATTAAGATCGAAGTCTTTTACTTACAATGATTTTGCTGCTGTAAATTAATGATCAAAGTGATTTATTATTCAGTTGTTCAACTGCTGCTTTATTTCTGTTGATCTTTGTTTTTCTGCTTAATTTCTATAAATTACTGTACAGTTTCCCATAAGGTATAATTAAGCAGAATTGCTTAAGTTTTAATTATTGTGTATTATAGATGTTGAAAGCAACATTAGCACTTGGCTTTTAAAAATGTGATCGTATATTTATAAGAGAGCATTTATAAACACATTTACATATAGTTAAGATGAAAAAGGTATTTGAATTGTAGTCATTAGCATTTCTTCAAACATATGGCAGAGCAGCGGAGGCCATGGGCCATGCCTTCATTAACTGAACACTGTTTCATCAGTGTTTCAGCTTCCTGCTGTGCCACCCTGTGGCGTCCCCTTCTGTCCCTGAGGTTTCAGTGACAAGGGACAATATGTCCCCAAGGTGAAAATCTGGAAAATATAGCAGATTAGCCCTTAGAGAAGTTCTTATGATTATTTAATCATACTTAGGGAAGAAACACACAGCACCATTAAACCGGTCTCAGTGTTTTCCTGTCAGTCTCCATTTCTCAGTCGCAGGGGCTGGGATGATCTTCAGCAAACAGAAGTGAGGTAAAACAGGACACGGCTATGCCACCATTATAAGGGTGATCTGTTCCGCATTTTATGACATAATAGTCAGAGATGACATAAGTGCTTATATGGTGAATTCGTTGTTATCTGTTACTTATAATTTTCAGATGACAGATCAAGACGAAACTTTCCTGATGTCACATTTGATCACTTTATAAAGATGAGAAAATGAATAAAACCACCATCTTATAAGTGTAAAAATCAGGTTCTATTGGTGTACTTCTCTAGTACATAAAGAACTCTAAATCTGAGAAACAAAGACATCTGCATTAAGATATGTCACCTTTATGGTGCATCTACTAAATATATCATATTGATATGGAATTTGTACCTGAAATATCTCTGGTTATAGATTGTGTGGTGAAAGCTGACACAGGTACTTGCATGTATCTGAGTTAATCAAAATTAACTGTTACTTCTAATTTTTAGAAGAGAGATAAAGATGAAACTTTCCTGAATGGTGTGATATATGTTAATTTCATTAATTTTTAATCTAAGATTAATATTTTTAATAACAAACCATTCTATTACCTGAAAAAGATATTTAAATATGGATATTTTTGGTCATACTTTCATATGGTCAAGTAAGTGTCATTAGTTTTCAGTAGTTGCGAACATGAAATCCGAGAACACTATCATGAAGATAAAGAAATTATTGAAGACATTGAATCCCCTTCTCCTTAATGAGTGACCAGGGATATTACCCTTGGCAGATTCTTGGG
Organism: Ictidomys tridecemlineatus; assembly: GCF_052094955.1. Lineage (NCBI taxonomy): Eukaryota > Metazoa > Chordata > Mammalia > Rodentia > Sciuridae > Ictidomys > Ictidomys tridecemlineatus. Next base: position 159,956,661 of record NC_135478.1, on the reverse strand, counting down.
GAAATTGGAATATTAACAATAAATGAAATCATTTAGAGATATTTCAGTGGTTGAAGCCCTAAAAAAAAAAAAAAAAAAAAAAAAAAAGAGGAAGGAGAAAGAAATTTGATTCTCTATGTGATTACATAGGTTTTTTATGGAAAGAATTACTACCAGCAATCTATTTTTTTAATTGTGTGCATGGTAGGTACAGACCTTCAATGGAACAGTGATTCCTTTGAAGAAACTGTTAATAATTCCTGTTATTTTAGCCTTAACTTTCTCCTATACATACCAGTTTGAACCTTGTTTCTTATCTGTAAAATCCCTTCCTTTCCTACTGTTATGGTCATAGTTTGTATTTGGGTCATTAAGGCAGATTGTTGCACTACGGGGGAAACAAAGAAAACCAGGACATAAAATAGAATTCATCAATCTCTTTCTTCAAAGAGCTGTATTTTCCTGTGAGAAGAACATTTGTTAGTGGAGTAGGCTATGGCAATTACTCCCCTGCCATTCCTTTCAAGGATGAGAACTTTGCTTTCTTTGCTGTAGCACAATAATTAGAACACAAACTCAGGGCCCAACTGCTTCATTCTCATATCCTTCTCTACCACAAACCCAGACCTTGAGCAAGTTATTCTAAGTGTTCTGTGACTAGGTTCCTCATGAAACCATTTTAGCTCCTTCCTCAGTATTTCTTTCAGAGGACTGAATAAATATATTGAATGTCTGCTAAGTGTCCAGAACAGTGCTGAAGAATACTAAACAATTACTATTGAAGGATTCTATATTAAAAAATTAATTTTTTTCATAGATTTCCACCCTCTTTTTTCCCCCAGTGTATATCCCAAATTTGATACCAACCATTTCCTCCTCTTCAAAACCAAATGTTTTGACAGAAGACATGTCAGAATAACAGACAGTGTGAGGGAAAAGGATGAAGAGTGAGAAATACAGGTATGGAGCCTTTTGGCAACAGCAAATTCCACAATATGGAGCCAAAACACAGAGGGTGTCTTCAGACTCATCAAATAAGAACTTCACCAAAGTCCACTTTTGACACTGAGCATTCCATGTCATCTTTCATAGCAATTATGTAATAAATGTTGGTGGGATGGAGGACATACATTGCTTGTACCAGGATTGCTCTATCTGTATATGTTGAAGAGATGAAGGGACAAAGAAAATATAAATGATTAATGTACATCATAAACTGCCAGTGTTTAAACAGTATGCTCCAGGGTCTTCTTAATATTTACCAGAATTTAATTAAATAGGATATCTGTGTGTGTATGTGTGTGTGTGTGTGTTTGTGTGTGTGTGTGTGTGTTTATGATGGATCAGTAAGATATGGTATCATATAAATATATTTACTTTGGGGAATACCCTTTTGGACACTTTTATCTTTTATCATCTCATAGCATATCACAAGTCCCCAGAAATATGCCATGTTAATATTGCCAACTGAGTTCTTCCAAGCAGAGATGACATCAGCCATCTGTCACACAGTACTAATGCTGGGAAGCAAAGCCAACTATAGAGAAAATAAATACCTTTCATATCGATTAGCCAAATATTTATGTTGAGAATGAAATGATTAAAATCTCACTATTGAAGCTAATTACCCTAAGTGAATATTTGCCTCCAAGTGAACCACATACCAGCAGTGTGCTTGCCTTCTGACTTTGCTAAAACCAGACTTCATTGTGAATGTGTGTGCTACATGAGGGGCTGCTAGACTTTGCAAGGTGCTGCAGTATACTATCTAACTATCTTTCAGCCTGCAGGTGTATCTCCTGCTGCCTTGGTAGATTCCATCTATACACAGTGCTGCACTGGTTTCCAGATGGCTGCTCTCTTCTTCTATTTTAAGTTACTCAGTCTCTTAAAGTCAGATGCTCTGGAGCCAGTCATTGCAGGGTCAAACAATCAGTGTTTACAAGCTCCGATTTGATGCTGAAGCATCTATTTTTCTTGAAGTGTTTAAAGATGGACAAAATAGCTACCTGGCTTGATCACAGTGGACGATTACATTATTTTCTAAATTGGGTAACTTGATTCAAAGACATGAGATGCTGTTCCAAATTCAGTCACTGCTATTGTGGTTACACTGAGTCATTCAGTGTCAATAGGGGAGATGTTGGCTGAACTTGCTGTGTCAGCTTTTATGGAACACATGTGTATCAAGGGCCTGTGTTTATTCTATATAATATCTAAGTCTATGGAGAAATGAGCTATTTCATAACAGTGTGTATATTTTCCTTATGGGAAAGGAGTGAATTCAGTGGTTTATAATTTGATTAAGCCATAAAAGGTGCTTTGAGTCCTCTTCCAGGTGACATAAAGGTCACAGTATAGAATGCTTTTGTAAACTCAAGTATTTCCATTTAGTTTGGCTTGAAACAGCATCCTTTTCTAAAATAAATGAAACATGAAGATACAAAAATATTTTGGGAAAGTCTGCAGCTTTATATAGTAACCAAAGTCAAAGGGTTATGTGACCAGCCTAGGAGATCAATTACACTTAAGTCACTCTGGACAGCTATCCTGTGGGTTTTCTAGGAGAGTCCAAAATACAATTGAAATGAATAAATACTTATTTCTTCTACTGCTCCTTTCTAAATATCAAATTCTTCAGACACATAAATACACAAGTAAATGGATCATTTCAAATACGTGTGTTGGCCTTTGAAATTTTTAGACAAAAATTAATCAAGACCGTGTGTGTGTGTGTGTGTGTGTGTGTGTGTGTGTAAAATAAATTTAACAAAATATCATGTCACTTTTTCTAACAGGATACTACTAATCCTCATGACACTATTTAAAAAAATTTTTTTTAGTTCTAGATGGACACAGAATACCTTTGTTTATTATTATTTTTTAATATGGTGCTGAGGCTTGAACCCAGTGCTTCATACATACTAGGCAAGCACTCTACCACTGAGCCACAGTCCCAGCCCCATGACACTAATTTTTATAGTAAGGAAATTAATCTGTCCTAGAACATATTTGCAAACTACACAATTTTCACTTTGTTTACATTATTAAAACAAAATAATACATATTTATAAACCAATTGTGAAAGAAAGCAAAGCAGTTGTCTTTTGCTGCATGAAAAAGTATACCAAAACTTAGTAGCTTACGTAAATGATAATTTGCTTGTTCATAATTCTATGGAATAGCAACTTGGGTGAGGTTTGGCTGGCTTACTCCTTTGTGCATCCGCTGAGGCTGGGGGGCCTCCATTGTGCATTTTTGTCAGTTATAATGTCCCCTTGGACTGGATTGTCCTGGGTAGTCTTCCACACATGCCTGGCTCTGTGGTTGTTAGTTGGACAACTTTGGCTTTCCCTACATGATTTCTCATCTGCCAGAAATTATAGCAGGCATAGTTATATGATAATGGAAACACTTTGAAAAGGTGAAAATAGAAGCTTCAAGGTCTCTTGTCTCAGAAGTCATTTTATTTCTTATGAATTTTATCAGTTAAATCATGGGGTCAGCGAAAAACCTCAAGGTGTGAGTATGCATTGGGAGCTGTTATTGTAACAATTTATCATACAAACAAACATAAATAGCATAAATATAAATGCACACATAAAGAAGGAGAGAGAGACAGAGAGAAAGAACACTAGAATCTAAAATAAAGAATGAAGTAAATATTACTGAAGACCTTTATTTTTGTATTATCATATACTAAATCTGGCTGTAGGAACTGAAAGCCAGAGTACGTACAGAAACACTGTCTTATCTAGTTTCTACTTTCTTCTTAAAGAAGCAGACATTTTTGTCTGCAATTATAAATTTTTTTCTGGAATTAATCTTAAGTAACAATTATTGATTACTTAGATGAAGAATGATCATCACTTATAACACATTCCATCAAAAAACAGTCATTGCATAAAACAGAGAAATACTGTTGTATGAGCCATGCCTGTGAAGACAGAGTGATTAGCACTGAACTAAAACTTGGAACCCTGAATTACCTACCCTCTCTGGGCCTCAAGACATCAAAGTCCTGGCTACTGATTTTTTTTTTTTATAATAGTACTGGCGATTGAACTCAGGGGCAGTCCACCATTGAGCAACCTCCTCAGCTCTTTTTATTTCATTTTTGGCTATGCTTTTGCTAAGTTGCCCAGTCTGACCTTGAACTTGCAATCCTCCTGCCTCAGCCTCCAGAGTCACTGGGATTGTAGCCAGGCACCACTGAACTTCAGCTCCAGCATTTACGTTTGAAAGACTCCAGAAAAGGAAGAAAATTCTTGGAAAAGTCTGATATTTTTCCTTTGGCTTGTCTTTGTCAACATTGATTTTAGTCAGTTACTGGATTATGATCTGTTTGTCACTGATTTATATTACAAGTAACTGTAAAATAAACAGTTTATCTCTCTTGTTTAAAATGATTGCTACATATTTCAAATATTATATGTGATCTGACTTTGAGTCCAAGTTTCCATCAGCAACTCCAAGATAATTATATACCTTCACTATTACTCTGCTTCCCCAGCTATAAAACAGAGTTCATGTATTCATTCATTCAACTCATATTTATTGATTATCACACCTGTCAAGATAGGTTGGGTTTTGCTGTGGTAACGTAAACTCCCTAACTCTCAGTGGCTGCATGCCACACATTTACTTTCCTGTTGTGCAAACCCACTCTTGATCTGGGCAACACTCCAGAACAGCTGTCTTTCAAGTGTACACTCAGCATTCCAGGCTGCTTCAATCTTTTGGCACCCCCATATAAACCTGAGCTTCCAAGATCTCCACAGCTGAAAATCTGAGAGTCAACATTTAAATGAAACTCAGAAGCAACACAGACTTTTTGCTTTTTTTTTTTTTTTTTTTTTGAAAGGTATATCATATGTCCACCTCCAACTTTAGAGCTTTAGGAAAGAGCAATTCCTCCAAGTGATAAAAGAAGAGTAAACTGTGTCTTACTGGTCACTAAAAGTGCTCACCTCAGTCACCCTTAGAGCATCGAGTGCTGTTTTAAATTCATTGGAGCAGTAAGCTAGAAGTTCAAATTTCTGAATTCCATGGATCTTACATTGTAGTTATGGTAATGAGTTCTGGGGTTTCTTTTCTGCCATCTCATTAATGTCAGTCACCTAATTGCTTCTTGATATACTAATCTAAATCTTTTCTTGTCTCATGACCTTCAGATTTGCTTTTCCCTCTTCCAAAGATCTGTAGTCTTCTGCCACACTTTGGTAATATCCCTGCTCAAATTTTGCTTTATCAGTAAAATATTCCTGACTTCCAGCTATATAAAAACATCGTAAGCAACTACTGCCACCTTCATCCTTTCATGCACTGTTACAATTATGCTATGATCATTTCCCCTGTAATAGTTAGCACTTTGCCATATATTGAATATTTTATGTCTGTTTATTGTCTGTATAACCTTGCCCTCATAAATGTAATTCACATAAAAGTAGATATATAGATAAAATGAATTCCCAGAAATAAACCCCCCTAAAAATAACCAATAGATATTTAATATAGATGTTAAGCATGCAGAAAGGATAAAGGATAGTCTCTTCAATTAGTGGTGTTGGGAAAGATGCATATCCACATGAAACAAACAAACTGAAAATTTATCCTAAACCATATTTAAAAATAAACTCAAAATGGATTAAATATCTAAATACAAAACTTTAATGCTCTTAAAGAAAATGGGGGAAAAGCTTCATTTCATTGATCTTAGCAATTATTTTTTGCATATGATACCAAGCATAATCAAAAGTAAAATAAACCAGTATTACTAAACCAAAGGGAATAACCAATAGAGTAAAAAGTTAACCTACAAAATGGGAAAAAATATTTGTAATTATCTAACAGAGTGTTAGTCTTTTAACTACTTAAGGAACTCCACAGCTCAGAAGCAAATAGATAGCTTGATTTTTAAAACTGAGTTATCTCTCACCAGGCATAAAACTCAACTCAAAATGGATCAATGATTTAGGAATATAATCAGAGACCCTGCGTCAAATAGAAGAAAAGTAGGCCCTAATTAGGCCCCAACTTCCTTAATAAGACTCCTGTGGCACAAGAATTAAAATCAAGAATCAATAAATGGGATGGACTCAAACTAAGTTTCTTCTCAGCAAATGAAACAATCTGTGAGGTGAATAGAGAGCCTACATCTTGGGAGCAAATCTTTACTCCTCACACATCAGATAGAGCACTAATCACTAGGGTATATAAGGAACTCAAAAAGCTAAACACCAAAAAAACAAATAACCCAATTAATAAATGGGCCAAGGACCCATTTATAGCAAGTGATGGTAAAGATGTGGAGAAGTTATATATGGAAGTAAAACAAAAAGTGTTTCAAGAGGGAGATTGTAATTAAATGTCATTGGTAATTCAAATAAAGGCAAAGAGAAGTCATCATTGGTATCAATGGCCAATTTATAAATATTTTTGAGGGATAGTGGCATGATGTACGCAAACCCACTTAGTATTTCTTTAGTAAGAATTTAATAAATGCTTATAAATATTACTTTTGTTATTCTCCCGTGAAAGTTCACTCATGTACTGTGTTTGATCTTTATGATATTCAGTTGAATAATATTCAGGGAACTCACTACTACTGGAAGAGACAGTTGAAACACCTGCAGCGGGAGTACCTATCTCAGCCTGCCAACTACAAGGGTTGCAGTACTTGGTAGGGGAAGTGAAGTGATCCATATGAATTTAGGAAGAGGATAGAAAATAGGAAAATATATTGAAAGTAAGGAAAGAAGCCAGGCATAAGATCTTAATTGTTTAATTGCTACAATTAAAGAAAAGGAAGGAATATTGTGATGACAGAAGAAGAAACTATATATCATTACACACTCCTAAATTTATCCTCAGACAAAGGGAGGAACACTGAAGAGTTTTAAGCAAGAGAGAGGATCTGATAAATGGATGGGACTGGAGACTATCAGGCTAAGTGAAATAAGCCAGACACAGGAAGTCAAAGGTCAAATGTTTTCTCTGATATGTGGAAGCTAGTCTAAAATAAAAGGGAGTGGGAGGAGAGACACAGAGCAAGAAAAGGAGAAGAAATGGGCAAGGGGGAACCAGAATTTCATCAAAATAAAACAAAGATCAGTGTAATTGAAGGGGATTGAGGGAGTAGGGAGGAGGGATGGGATACAGGAAAAAGAGTTAGAATGAGCCTGAACTAACTTTCTTTTGCATATATATCAATATAGCACAGTGATTCTCACCATTATGTATATCCACAAGACACTAATTAAAAAAAAAACTATAAGTAAATAGCAGAAAGATCAGTTTTGTAGAGAAAAGGGAATAGTGGAAGGAAGGGAGGGAGGATAATGGGAAGTACTGGAGACAGAATTAGAGTAAATTATATTCCATACATTTATAATTATTTCAAAGTGAATCTTAATATTATGTATGACTAATATGGACCAATAAAAATAGAAAAAATGAAATATAAAGGCAAAATGTTAAAAAAGAGAGAGGCAAAACATTTTAAATTAGTTATTAAAAATTAGCCTCACAAAAAGTTGATATGGATGTAAATAAGAAAAATGGAATCTAAAACTAAGTAAAGATTTATTTTAATAATCAGGGTTAAAATATTTTATTATGTTACTGACAACGCATTGAAAGAGATGAGAAAGTAAAAAAAAAATATTTAAAAGGTAAAATCAATTTGATTTGATAAATTGGATGTGGATTAAATAAGAGTAAAATTGAAGAATTATAGTTGAACTTCCAAATTTGTAAGTATGACTTGTTCTACTCAGCAATATGAAGACACATTAGGATTTAAACTAAAATAGATTAATTTGCTTTGTGATAATTATATTTAAACACCCCGGGAACAGATGAAACATTCTTGGGAGTGTAAGTTTCAAATTCAGGAAAGAGATGTGATATGGAATTAGAAGACATCTACAAAAAAAAAGTAGTGATTGAAGCTAATGTTTTCTTCTTGGGGCACCTTCTTAAGTATCCATAGAGTTAGAAAAGAATAATGCAGAGATTGAACTCATTGTGAAAAGTACTAAAAATACCATCTTATGTCAATTTACATATTATTTATGCATTGGTTCAACATTAAGCAGAGTTTCAGTTCTTTTAAGGCTTCTAATTATTCTTGATTGGTGATTAAATAAACTAGTTAACAAAAGATAGTAAAGGGATAGTATTAACAAATGCTTCATTTAAAAATATTTATGTACTATGAAGTTTAGATGAAAAAGTATTCACTCTATAAATGAATTGAGGGGCTTATTCCAGAAGGTATATCCAAATATATAAAAAAAAATGGGGAATGACTTAAGTATAGCAATATTCACTTTGTATGCTACTAATAGGAACTTTATCTCTGCAGGAATGAGGAAAAGTGTATGTATATATTTTTTCAGGACATCTGTTTGGCATTGACAGGCTTATCCCATATGTCTAAAATTGGAAATATATTTTCTGGTTGGCTAAGGTAAGAGAAGGCTTATCCAATTTACTGCACAATAATGCTAGTCACACAGGATATTAGCACTGTTGATGGCTGTATGGACTTGTAGGATAATGCAGTAATAGTTGAAGCAAGTATATTCTTAGCTTTAATAGTGGGGTTTTTTTTGCATTACATTAAATAGAGGAAAGGAATCACTTTGGGAAATGCAAATATGGAGAAGGATTTATACATATGATGGGCACATAAAGTAGTGTAATGTATTGGACAAGTTTTTTATTTAACCAAAGCAATCTGAATTTTAGTTCATCCAGAGAAAGCAGGAAATTCCCTAAGTTAAGCCAATAGGACACATATACCCAGAATCAGGTGAGTGATATAAAGATGTAAGAAACAGTTGCCTTTCGGGTGTAGATAAGTCATCATGTATGTAGGATTCTCACCAAGTTGTTTGTTCCATAAAATCACTGCTGAGGTTTATGCTGACTACACTTTTAGGTAGATATCCTTTGTGTCTTGACATCTTCATCATTTCTTAACTTGGCTTTGATCGATTTTTTGAGCTACTAACGTCCTCCTAATAAGTTGCCTTAGCTTGTATTTATCATTGCTACTTTCTGTTCTTCAGAATGAAGACACAAAAGTATAATATTAGATTATTATGCATTTAAGTTATTTGATGCTTCATTGTGATTTTAAAAATATACATAATCTAGGATTAAAAATTATGTTTAAAATGAGGAGTATACTGAAAAAAAACCATGTTTCTCAATGTGTTTTTCTGCTAAATTTGCTTAATGTGAGAAAGGGGGAGCATTCTTTATTTTTGCAATCTCAGTATAGCTTGCTTGTTTATTTTTACCATTTCAGTGAATATATAGGTAATAAAATAAAAGGACAATCTTTATAATTCCATTGTGAAGAAAATATATTTTCAAATCATATATCCTGATATTAATTTTTTTTTCCGTTCTCTATGAAGTTATTTGGGATCATTTGCATAGCTGAGGTTTTGATTGCTTTGGAGCATCAGAGGATACTTGGATATTTACAAAAATCTCAGAATGTTTATCTTGGAGAGCTAGGCAGAGTCAGTAAAGAGAATGTATCCAAATCCAAATGATTTTCTAGATAATTTTCTGAACTTCTGCTTATTGGATTTTTTTCTCACCTGTTTTTAAAGATAACATGAATTACAAAGGAATTAAATGGTATTTTATTAACTGTCATCATAATCATTGAATATCAGATAATATTGAGTGTCTGATATAATTTATTGTTTAGTTTCCTAAAAAGACTAAAATTTAGGACACCTGAAGATACACTACATATTTTTATAATATGTAGAAAACAAGAAGATTTCTCTAAATATTTAATGGGTAATTTTACTTGATAGTCAATTATTAATAAAAGATATTATTGTTAATAGCATCCTGGAGTTCTAAAATTCACATGTATTATAAAAAAAGCATATATTGAAGATGTCTTAACTTCTAAGTTTAATATATTCTGAGAAATTTAGTTTTATATTTAGGTGAATAATTCCAAATTGTGGTTGTCATTTTTATTATCATTCATTATTTTAATTTTAATCTTAGACTTTCTATGAAGCTTTAACAACAACAATGAAAAATCACACATATGAAAACCATATATATATATACACACACACACATACACACACACACAACTCTCATTATCATTTATCTACAGTGTTGCTTAAGGCCTTCCAGGATAATAGGAGATATTTCAAAGCTAAAGACAAATTGGTTGCTACAAATCAATAGTAAAACAGAACATTCAGCATTAATTTTTCTTGTGCAAACTTACCCAACCCCAGGTTTCAGGAAAACATTCATATTAAACATAGATGTTCTGTTTAAAGCCACAATGTGAAACTAGCCAATTTGAGTTTAAAAATCACATGTTGAATGATTTTTCCAGTCATATGGTCAATTTTTATTTCATTCTCTAACATTTTTCTTGAAGTAACTTCACGTTTCAATAAATGTAAATGTTAACTGTTGCTATTATCCTTGTTTTGTTTTAAAGGAATTGTATTTACTATACCTACAAATAGTTCACACGAAGTAAGAAACCTAATATTTATATTTTACAATAAATATTATGAATATCTCTCTCAGGGAAAGAAACTGTTTAGATTATCTGCTTTTCACATAGAAGATCTTGGTTTTAAATAAAAAACTATAGTTTTTAAACTTTTTTTCCTTTTAAAGAGAGTTTTTACTGTAAAAGTAAAATAGTGCCTTTTAGCTATAGTTAATAAAACTTTTTTTTTTTTTGCAAAGGGGAAAATTATAGAAGCCGTAAATAAGTAATGATTGCCAAAGATCAGAGGAATTTTACATAAGACCAAAGCAATTTAATCTGGTGCTTTGATACAAGTTTGTAAATAATTCAGCACAATGATAATAATGGCATCTCGAGAATTACCAACAACTGATTTGCCCTCCAAGGTATTAGAAGATGATTAGAAATGGAATAGTTTTAGGTCATGAATTAATTTTTGAACCTTTTTTAGAAGTGGGTGAAGTGTACTCTTTTAAATAGTTTTTACTCAATCTCTTAAGTGAAAATACAATTAAAAAAATATGGTAAGTCCTCAGTGTCATAGAATCCACTCAGCCAGAGGCAGATTAGCATAGTTATTTCCCTTAGTGTCAGAAATTCAAAAACAGTTGGTTTCTTAAAAAGTCTCTACTTTTCAGTCTCTTTAGCTAAATTTTCCTCATAGCCTTACTCACATGCCTACAGTTCTGATTTAAAAATCCTGATTCTCAGACTAGTATGCGCCAGTCCCTCTGGATGGGTCCCTTTGTTTTTCCTCCTAACTGGCCTTATCCTAGGCAGGTTAATTTTTTTTTTCTTTCCCAAGAACTTAGATCACCACATGGGCAAAATTAAAAAAAAAAAAATTAAATTGAGCTCTCTGATCTCAATGACCTCCCCCAGTTCTGAAATGCTCTGAGCACACAGCTCTTTAAATAACTTCTGAGATGAGACAGCCCTTCATTACCCAACCCTTCCCATTTGTCCAGCCAACCATAGCATTGCTGACAGTTTTGTAGACCCCAGTCTGCTTGATAAGGTCCTGTTGATTCTTCTGTAAATGGAAAGTCCTTTCTGCTTCACATCACAAGCAAACACCTACTCAATTCTTCATCTTGTTCAACTGTCTTCCCTCTTTAAAATGTCCTCATTCCAGCCTTACAGAGTTCAAAATTTCCTCTTTGAAGCCATCACTTTTACAGTACATTCATCTATCTTCTCACCAATCAGTCTAATTATTTTAAATATTCATGTCCCCAGTTTTTTCCTTCTATATCCATAAGCAATGCATCTTATCTTATTGATACTCATAAATGCCTGGTAAATAAAAGTCAAGTAAGTAGTTAGTAAGGCAGGTTTATATAAATGAAAGGAATGCTAAGGAATATAAGATTGAGATTATTATATCAGTTCTATTAATCATTAATTTTTTATTCTTGTATAAATCACTTCAACTCTCTGAGACTCTTTGATCAATTATTAGTAATAATGCAAACATTGCCTAAGTAATTGCACTGGTTTTATGATCATGAGGCATAAAACTTCAGATCAAATTATGTAAGTAAGTATAGGATATAAGTCATTAATTTAAATTATACAAATAAATCATGTTACTGTAAATATATGGTTTATGTAAATTAAAATCAATAATTTCAAAAACATATATGTACACATAACCATTTTTAAACTGTAAAGAGACATACAATTATAAAGGATTATTGTTTCATCAACCATCTCAATATAATAGTAAAAATTTCCTGATCTTGTTCTATATTTAGATGTTGTTCTATATTAGATTTACATATTAGATATATAAGTTAGATTCAAAAATTCAGCTAACAGATTAGTTGGTCATAACAGAAAAGTTATAATAAAGTTCCCAGATATCAAAATGCACTTTACAATGTACATTCAAAATTGATCAGTTAACATTATTCTTGGTTTTGTTCTTGTTTATGTAGTCCTAGGAATCAAACTCAGGGCCTTGTGCATGCACTGAGCTACATTACAGCCTGCACACTTTTTAAAATTTTATGTGGAAAGAAAGTCTTGCTAGGGTACTCAGGCTGGCCTGGAATTTGTGATTCTTCTGCCTCAGCATCCCCAGTAGGAGGATTACAGACATGTATCACCATGCCCTGCCATTCTGTTCTATAGTAAGAAAATGTTTGCATGATCTGAAATTAACCTTTAGAAATACCTAAGTTTACATATTAATAAGCCATATGCCATTGATTTTTTACAGTTTTTTATACTTTATTTTACATATTTTATTCCAAAAATATATTCTCCATGACAAAATGATACTTTCTCCTGGAGTCTATGAAAAGATGAGGAATAGAAAAATTGAACATGGTTTGTTAATTGTCTCACACTGGCTAGCAGAGGATAGAAAACTCCATAATAGACCTTCTATAACAACTAGCAGTGCAAATGGTCAGAATGCCAATTGCCCAGGAGGTCCAGCCAGAAGACATCTGTGCCTTCGGGTGCAAGACTTGCTGTGCTGACTAATCATGCAATGTGTTTGCAGTTAAAATAGCACTGCTTAAACTCTGCCAGTGTGAACTTCCCAATATTTTGTATGTGGCCTGATAATTCTAAGCCATGCATTAATGGTGCCTTTTATGAGATTTGTTGAAAAGTTAAGATTCATATTAAAATTTAAACTGTGAATATAGATACAATGAAAAGAACCAGATGATTTTAAATGTCTTCCGTAGAAATCTTCAAGATAATAACCTGAGCAATAGGTTATATAAAATCACATTTTCTGATGGAAAACAAATATATGCCATTTGGAAATAATGATTTTTCTCACTCAGATGCAGAATGTTATGCAAATTTTAGAGATGTTTCATGGTCACTTTATATCTGATGAGAAAAACCATTTTCATAATTCTGTTTAAGATAAAAGTACAAAACACACCTTAAAATAGCTTTCAAGTTAGGAAATTTACCAACATATGTGCATAAGAAGACATATATAGATCAACAACTGTGGGTATAGATATAGTTACAAAAATAAATACAGATATAGACAGGTATCCAGATATCCATTACTAAATCAATATATAACTTTAGAAACAGAATTAAGCTCCAAGCTCTATCTCCTCTAACACTCTACAGACTCTTAAAAAACCATGTGATTTCCCAACAGTGCTTCTGTACTTACCCTAGGCCTATTCCACTTCAACTGCACTCCACTGTTTCAGTGTAGACAACACTCTTTCTGATTCATCCTGGGTATTCCTTTTCTCTAGCATTGTTAAACTAATGATGGATTATAGACGGAGAACAGTGTTGCTGCTCTTAACTGTCTGAACACCTTCTCAACCTTTACTTTCTTCTCCTTGAAAACTTTTATAGGTGGTGTAGATTTTCTAAATGCCCAGACTTAGGTCCTAAGAATTTCTTCATAGCTATCTTACTACAATAAGAAATATGAGAAAAGATCATTTTTTTTATTTCTATTTCACTGAAGTGTTATAAGATCTAAATTATACCTATGAACTTCTTTAAAGAATTTTTCATCATGTCCTAGTGTTTCTGTTGGTGGTCTGAGAAAATGTCAGGTTATTTATTTTTAATTTGACCATATATGTGTGGTCTTATTTAATAATCCAAGTATTTTAACAAATAGTACTGTCTACCCTGAATTATTAAAAAGCCCAAGAGCATGACAGTTACGAACCAACAAATTAACAAAAGTAAATAAAATGAAATTATATTTTTTTAACTTTGAACTGAATGTATTATTTCAGTAGATTTTGTTATTCTACTTACAAATTGCTTAGGTTTAAATTAAACCAAATTCCTCTGTTTGAGAGGAAATTACAAGGTAAGGGATAGCTGGTGAAATATATGCCACATATACCTTCAAAGATCTTTTTTTGCCAAGAATGTATGTGTCTGTGCACTGGGGGTAATATATCAGAACCATGAGTAGGAAAGCACATGGCTCATATTTCCTTCTAGTAGCAGGAAGTCCACAAACAGGGATCGATTAGCTTTGGTTGTGGGTAGGGTAGAGTACTAATCACTACTCCTTCCTTGCTGGTTCCATACCATGTTGAGATTTCCTTGCTTAATCTTCCAGGTCTTTCAGTCTCCTTGCTTCCTTTTCCCAGAAGAGGATGAGTGTTTCAATGTGATTGGCTATTTTGGTAGGGGAAACAAGTATTATTAACCCAGTCTTTTTTTTTTTCTCTCCTGTAAAGATGGCATAAATTCTATTCTGCTTTTGCATCATCATGGTGGAAATTCATAACAGGATTGGGTGGGCAAATCTTCCTAGCTCTGTGGTTTTGTATTAGGAAGGTCAATTCCCTGCAAATCTGAACCACATCTCTCTTTTTATCTGCCACATATATTTTGCTTATTTTTTTTTCCAGGTAACTTGGACTTATATTTGGTAGTTAAATGTTTTATAAAAGTTACTTCAGATATCATTGTTGTAATAACTAAAAGCCTTCCATTCTTTTCCAAGAGGACTATTATTCATTCTGTAGCTGGCTTCATCTCCACATTTACTCAGAAACAGCACTATTTTATGTGGGCTACCTTTTTAAATGTTATAAGATAAAATGAATTACACTAATTCTGGACATACTGTTTGAAAGGCCATAAACAATTAAGAATTTAGAGGAAAATAATGACTCTAATATCAATTTTCAGTGGCATTTGAAAACAAGAAGTGAGGAATAAAAAATAATGCTGTGTGGGAATTGAGAGATCATGTTTCCAGTTTGATGTTGCAACACCAATTGATATTAGAAATTATTGTTCTAGACCTCTGTGATTTTTTAATCATCATTTTATAATTCAATATTAGGGAACTTTAAATGAACAATTTTAAATATTTACTCACATTTTGTCAAAATATAATGTGCAAAAAATATATGTGTGTGTATATATATCTGGTATAATATTTGCTCACATTTTCCAAATATAATAATTGATATTATATATAGATATGCATATACATATCTATCCTATCTGTCCACAAATATGTATACATACATATATATTTGCACATTATACATATAGACTATAAAGTTTTATATGTTTATTTCAAAATGGAACTTGAAAAACTTGTTCTTATTAAAAATCAAATTATTTTTATTGTAGAAAAATTAGAAAATAAAAAGCACCCATTTTATAGATAGATTATAGGTATAGATATGAAATCACCCAATTATGCACTAAAAGATCTGTTAAATTTTTGGTTCATATTCTCTCACTTTTTTCACTCTTGTTCTCTGCTTTATATCTATACAGTTTATAAATATTTTATAATTATATAAAATATAATTAATATTTAATATATTTTTCTGAAAAACTATCATTACTAGATTAATGTAGTTATTTAAAAAAACTATGTTAAACAAAGTTTTCTTTAAGTTGAGTTAATTGTCTTTTATACATTCCCATTTAAATTATCCTTTGTTGTTTTAAACAAATGTGCTCTTAAAATTTAAATGCCAAAGTGGGATCTTAAGACAACGTGGCCAGAGGGTAAAATTAAAGTTCATAAAACCTAAATTATATTCTTGGTTCCAACACAAATGAGGTTTGTGAACTTTGGCACATGCAAATCTTATTTTAATCTTACTTTACTCATCTTCAAAAATGACCATTACAAGAATGACTCAAATTATTTCATTTTCTGTCTTGAAAGCAAACAGAGGTAACATTTGTTTATGTGCTTTCTTAGCCAAAGGCAGTAAATAATTGTTACCATTTTTAATAAATCATTCTATATTCAAGGGCAAAAGTAGTTTGTTGAAAGAATATTCTTCTGTACTTACATAATTTTTTCTTAAAGTAAATGCTCAGAATAAGCATTATAGAATATCAGATTTAATCTTTCCTCCTTGAGACTACAGCCACATTCAAGGTAGATGAAAGAGAATCGAAGCCATAACAAGAGACTCCACAAACTAAACAATTATGCACTACAAGATCTTTTTTCCTCAATTTAATCAGAATTCTACAAATTGCACTCTAAAATTCAACCTTATTTTCCAATCAGAGCGACTGGTTATAAATATTTGCAAATTATTTGATTAGAAATAATTCTTTGTTCACGGAAAAGTTTATAACATAATCACTACCCAATTTATAAAAGACCAAAAGAATTCAATTTACAAGCAAAGAATCTTCTATTGAGATGCAGCAGATAAATGTGTTCTTTTAACTAACCTTACATTTTCATTTTCATTGAGAATTAAGAAATATTTGAAAGCTGAAACTTTAATATTAATCTTTATTAAGTGCCACATAATTTTTTTCCTTGTGAATTTACAAAGAACATGTGGTTGTGTAAATATTTTCTCTGGAAATGCATTTCAGCATAATCCTACATGAGCTTCAAGAGATTTAGATTGTCATGTGAATCTATGATGCAACCACAGATTTCAGAGATGAACATGATTTCTTAGGTGGTTATTTTCACTGTGACATATTTTATATACATAAGTAGACAAATTCAAGTTGTTTCCAGGAATCTACAAAGAATTATCCTGTGATATGTTTTAAAGTTCTAAACTAAGTTCATGATGTGTTTAATATTTGGAATGGAGGATACAGGAGATTAATTATAGTTCCAAACTTTAAAATTTTGAATGGATATCTCTGAGAACTCAGTGCTAACACTTGTTATGATTTGTTAATACTTTTAAAAATCTGGTTTTTATTTTTAATAGAGCAATCAACTTCCAGTTAATTAAAATAGATTTAACCTACATTGATAATTTAAAAGATAGTTTGATTTTTATTTTTTACACTGCTTATTAAAAGAAAAGAAAGAGGGCAAACTTGAAATCAATTAAAGTTGATATGAGTATGTGAAGTATTTCTTATCCAGAGGGTAACCCTACCATTTTAGTTTGATTAGGTTGTGTTATGGTTGAGATATCATGTGTCTCCCAAAAATTCCTGCATAAAACAATGCAAGAAAGTTTAGAGGTGAAATCATTGGTTTTTAGGCAGGTAGGAAGTAGCTGGAGAAGATAGGTCTCTGGGGGTATGCCTTTAGAGTTTATATTTTTCTCTGGTGAATGGAGCTTTCTCTCTTTCTCTGCTTCCTGGTACCATGTTCTGAGCTGCTTTCCTCTACCAGGTCCTTCCACTATGGTGTTCTGCTTCCCCTTGAGCCCAGAGTAATGGAGTTGGCCATCTGTGGACTGAGACCTCTGAAACCATTGGTCCCAAATAAACTCTCTCCTCTGCGTTGTTCTTATCAGCTCTTTTGGTCATAGCCATAAAAAAGCTGCCTAAAACAAGCCCCCTCCCTTATATTTAATGCAAGTCCTTCAAAAGCTACCTGCTCAGCCAAAGGAGATGGCCTTAAGTATTTATAAAAAAGGGACAAATTATTGATGGAAGAAAAGCAAAGCTTACTATCAGAAGAAATTGATATGAACACAGACTGATCTTTTGATACATTCGGAATTTTTTATTGCAATAGATGTGCTCTTGGGCTCATAGGACTGCTCAAAGAAGACAATAAAAATAAGCCATTACCATAGGGCTTGCTTCAAATTGGCCCTTTGAACAGTCCTAGCTTCAAGGAAATCTCTCAACAACTGCCATATCACATACATTTGACTCCTAAATACAGTGTTTCGTGATCAATACCTAAATTAAGAATAGAAAAACATCCTGCCACTTTTGAAGGACAATAAGAAGAGTAAGACAGATAAGAGACAGAGACACAGGCATCAGTAGGAAGAAGAGAGGCAACTTCCAGAATTTTGGTGTTGGAGGTTTTTATAATGTTTCTCCTACCTTTCACCAACCTCTTATTCTTCTTCCTGTCTACTACACACATCTAAAGCTGCTCTCAGGTAGAAACTGAGGAGATGTTTAGGACCATCCAGACATAGCAGAGTCAATAAGGTCACACTCTATCATACTTAAGAGATATCTTTCAGGCCATTAGCCTGAGATGCAGCCTCTTCTAAGGACCATTGGCAAGTAGCACAGATGGCAAAAGGAGACTTTTCTGTGTGTGATTCTACTGAGTTAGCCTTCATTCTGGTTGGAGTGGACTGAATCTTGACAAAACTGAATAGGGCTGAATGAGGAGAAGATCAAGAGAGTGTTTTATAAGTTTTGAGATTTCTTTTGACTCTTGGACATAGATGAAAGCATCAGATAGATGAAAAGCAGATAAACAGGTGAGAGGCAGAAATCTTCGCTCCTGTAGTTTCAAACCAGAGAGGTCTGCCACACTGAGAGCTGCACACAGGGTAACAGCAAACTGGCTAATTTAAATAATATTATTGTCTTCTACAAAAGGAGTGTCACTTTTGTTTGGTACCTGGCATCATGGCCATTAGAGCAGGTACATAGGGGCCTGTTCTAGAGAGCCTTAGAAAGAAGTACTTGAGGTGTGCATTTAATCAACTGCTTAAAATAGGGAAATGATTAGCTTCTAACCAGGCCCTCCACACTGGTTTATGATGGCATTTCAAAGACCAAAACAAAATGTATAAAAATTTACTCCTTGATATCTTGACATCACTTTTTAGCTCAGTAATTTGAGACATTTGAATGACCCAAATAGTAGAGAAAACTTTTGAAGAGTAGGACATAAATCGCTCTAAATAGCATATAAAATACTATAGGTGTAAAAAGAAAGAAAACTGGTGGGATTTCTTTTAGGCCAGCCCATTAAGAAAGTTCCCCATTTGAATGACATTAGTTAAGAAAAAAGATTTGAAATGTCTGGGGTCTCTAATAAAATCTTGGTGGAACTGTGAAGTGTGTAAGAACATATATATTATTTTTTGTAGCAATAGTATCTTAGTGTATTCCCTGTGTCGAGGTGGCAGATCCCTTGATGGAAGGTATTATCTGATGGTTTTGTAAGGTATGTAAAGGTTGGTGGTATTTGTAACCAAAGGAAATGGGTGGTTGTGGTGGTCATGATCAAAGACCAAGAGTGAGAGGTTAGGGTGGCAAATTAGTGGAGGCAGAATAGAAGGATCTGTGGAAGTGGGATCCAATTTAAGAGTGTACCAACTTAAGGCAGTTACCTACTGGGTAAAGCAATAATTTCCATTAATTTTTAGAATGTAAGTTCTACCACTTACAATGGTAGCAACAGCATCATACATTGTTGATAGTAAGTAACCTCTATAAGTTTTCCCTTTAGAGAATCCTTGTATACTATTAGTGAGGATATAAATGAGTACAGCCATTATGAAAAACAATATTCAGCTTCCTCATAAAACTAAAAGCAAGAACCAACACATGATGCATCAATCTCATCTCTGGGTATATATTCAAAGGAGTTGAAATAAATATGTCAAAGATATCTCTATGCCCATGTGCATTGGAGATTACTCAATATAACCCAAATGCAGAATCAACCTAAGTATTCACTGATGGATGAGTGGATAAAGAAAAGGTATATATACACAACTGATCATTGAGTCTTAAAAAGGAAGGAAATTCTGTGAGTTGTGACAACATAGACAGCATGGGTGAACTTGAAGGACATTATATTGAGTGAAATAAGCCGGGCACAGAAAGACAAATACTGCATGTTATAGCTTGGATATGAAGTACTCCCTAAAAGGTGCTGTTAATGAAGAAATATTCAGAGGTAAAATAATTAGATTATGAGAGCTTTAACATGATTAGTTCATCCTAATTTAATGGACTATTTGGGTGTAACTGTGGGTAGGCAGGGCATGGCTAGAGGAGGTAAGGCACTGGAAATATACCCTAAATGTGTTCATCTTCCCTGCAGAGCCCCCCTCGCCACTGCTATCTTGCCCCACCATAAGTGAAACAGCGCTTCTCCACCATCACATTCTTCCATGATATTCTACCTCACCTCGGATCCATAGTGAGAGTCAGCTATGAATTGAAACCTCTGGATTCATGAGCCAAAATAAACTTCTCTTCCTTGAAGTCGTTTTATTGTATTTTACTTTGGTGGTCATGCTGGGGATTGAACCCAGGGCCTTGTGTATTTGAGGCAAGCACTCTACCAACTGAGCTATATTCCCTCCCCCAATTTAAGTTATTTTTATTAGTTATTTTGGTCATAGCAATGAAAAAGTGACAACATACTATATGAACTCACTTACATGTGGGATCTAAAAAAGTAAAACTCATAGAACAGACAGTATAATGGAGATTTCCAGAGGCTAGGGGAGAGGTTAAGAGGAATGAATGGGATGATAGTGTTTAAAGTTTGATTTAGATAGGAGAAATAAGTTTTTGTTATCTATTACACAGCATGATTATTAAAGTTAATAATAATGTATTATATATTTTGAAATTGTCAAGAAAATAAATTTCAAATAACTCACGGCAAAAAGGAAGGGAGGTTTAGATATGTTAATTATCTTTATTTGACAATTTTACATTGTATAAATATATAAAAGCATCACATCGTACTTCATAACTATATATAATTATGATTTATTAGTTAAAATGAATAGTTAAAAAGGTTCTCCTTCAGGTATGAGAGTATACTGATATATGCACTTTGGCAAAAAGTATATCAGCATCATAAGATTTAAACAAATGGCAAGCTCAGAAGATGTAATAGAATCTCTAGTATCAAAGGGCAGAAGGAATAAATGTTTTACATCTAATTCTTCAGTATTTTAGGAGAAGTGGTCCATGCATATTTCAGGGGTGCTGGACTCAGTGAAGCCATTTCTAATTCAGAAGACAAAGATCTCCAAAAGATTTTGGTCCTAACATTTATCAGGGATATTCAGTTAGAGAATGGAAACCAGCAGTATTTCACTGAGTTCTACCACGTACAATGGTAGCAACAGGATCATACAGCTTTATAACTCTCATGGAGCTCCCCAGGTATTCAAGGAGTCTGAGCGAAGGTGACTTCATCCAGCACAAGGCCATTTGCCAATGGACTGAGGGCAGAGGAGGTCATCCTCTTCTCCAAGTAAAATATGCAGAAGGCTCAAATTTGGCTTCTTCCTGAATCAAGAAATCCTCATATGTTACACAAGGATTGTAGAGTACTGCTTTCATAACCCAAAACCTAATGAGAAACTGGATATGGAAGCTCATAGGCTCAGGGTTTGTGAGAACCTATGCTTACAAGAGACACTAGAATGTGGTCTGCAGTTTCCATTCTCATGGAACATAGTACAGAGTAGGACACTTTCTTTCATCAAAATCTCTGGACAATCATAAATTATCCAAAGATTCCATTAGACATACATGGAGGAGTTAAAGCTTCCCACCCCCGTGATGGAGTCCCTGAGGGCACTTATAGCAGTTTGTAGGAATCAGTATTGGTGATATTGAGCAAAATTTGGAAATGAGGGATAAGTTGCCTCCCAAACCACAAAGACTAAAAGATGTCAGAATTGTATGCTCTTAAAGAATTTGTCAAATGAATCTCCTCTGAGTAGCATGTCCTCTGAGTAGCATGTCATCAATGTAATGTCTTTCCTGTGTTCCTAGAGAAAGTTGAATGCAGTGCAGTTAATTCCTTGTCAGCAATGATTATGTGAGAAAGCAAAGATGTGGCCAAAGTGGTGCGTAATCTTTTAAAGACTGATTGTGATCCTTCCGAAAGGAAGGCAAACTGAACTAGAGATGGTAGTAGCCACTGAATAAAACATATTTGACAAATACATCTTAGAGGAACATGTACTTTTTGTTGGTTAGATGGAATGACTAATTTTAATATTAAGTACTGAGTACAAGGAACAAAGTACAAGGTACAAGTAGATGAGACCACAGCTAATAAGGTGCAATAACTCACTTAATACATCATTCATTATAACAGGCAAAATTAGCTGTCAGGTAGAGAAGCAATAGGGATTATCACCATAAGTAGCAGAGAGGCACAGTGGAAGAGGTTTGAGTCCATGTCCCAGAGAATGTGGAACCAAAATCTACTGCTATAGTTCTGCCTTTTCCCATGTGCCCCACGCCCCTATATCTCTTGGTTTTCTATTTTGGATTTCCAGTCACCTAAAGCCTCAGCTCTCAGTTTATCTCTGCCTCAAATAACCCTCACTGTGGATCCATTCAGAAGTTAGGGAGGAAAAAGGTGGGTGGAGAGTACCATGGGTATCCTCATAGGCAGCTATCTGTCAACCCAAGATTTCCCACTCCATCTTGGAATGATTGGAGATTATACTTAGAGAACTGTCCTCTCTTGAATTTACACTTGAATCAGCTCTGTTGACCTCTTTGTTTAAAGTAATAGTCTTTTCTCATGTTAGTAGGATTCCATAATCAAGGAGGCCAAGCATCCTGGCTAGGGGTCTTGTATTGTTGAAGCAATTGGGTAACTTTGGCAGGTGTTGGGGGAGTATAAGGAGGAGGAATGCTGGGATGAGATATTCATATACTTGATACACTTTCCCTAGGGGCCCTCTTGGGATGAAACATTGAGCTACAGGCCTCCAAGTATGCATGAAGTTAGCTGGCAATAACAGCGAGGTAGAAGCAGCAATGAAGCTAGCTGAGCTAGTACCCTCCCATAAGCAATATCCATGAGACCATGGTGCTGTTACTCTATCAGGAGGGAGGCTAGCTAACACTTTCCTCCACAGGATTGCCTGAGACAAAAAAGACAAAACAAGATTTTTTTCTAAATGATAATAACTGCACTGATGTCAATAAGCAAATAAGTGATAGGGCCCTCAAATAGGGCTTGGCCAAATACAGACTGTGGCCAGAAATACACCTGAATGCCTGACCTGGGAAATGGGGACTCTAGCCACCTATTACTGCTATCATCCCATAAAGGGTCACCACATACATTTAGCTAATTATCACTATTCCTTTTGAATATTCTGACCTTGAGGAAATGTGGGTCAAGTAAGTGGAGTCAACCACCAGAATTTGTACTTGAAGACAGGATGACAAAACTAGATGTATCCGAAATGGAGTAGGGTTAGCTTGGTTTCCAGGGCCCTTGTGGATTAGTTAATTTGAATAATTCTGTGAGCTCTGGTACCTAGGAAATGTCCCCAGTTGTCTGGTATCATTAGTTCCAGTGCTTGGTGACCCATAAAGTGAGAGCCCATAAGGGAATTGTGATGTGTATTTAATTAACTCCTCAAGAAGGGGGAACTGCCTAGCCTGACTGTCCTCAAAACTGGGTTAATATAGCACTTCAAAATAAAAACATACAAAAAAAATCTTTTATAGGTAACTCTAGTAGAGGTGCTGAAATGGTTCTGGCTGCAAGGTTGATATTCTAGGCTAGGCAAGAAGTCATGGCCATACCCCAAACGGATTTTCAGCACCAGAGAAGCTGGTTTACTGTTGGTATGCTTTGGCTGACTTCATCCTCAAATGCCAACAGAACAGATGGCACCTAGGTTGGAGCAGTCCCTGATCATGGAGGTGAGATGAGCCAGACAACACTGTAGGGATCTGAGAACCTCTTCTCTCTGTGTCAAAAGATCACACACATTCTACCTTGCTTTCCATGGCCCCCAGCCCACTCCCAGCTGGGAGGGGCATCTGAAAGAGTTGAAGAACTCTAGAGCAATGATAATTTGACATGCAAAGTATAAGGAAAGGCATGTTACATAAGAGACAACTTAAATTATTAGATGGGATTGAATTAACTGCTTTGGACTAAGTGATGTAATTCCCCCCCCCAATCTCTGTTGGTAAATATTAGCCAAGCCAAACAAAGTAGCTTGGCAGGCTGATTCAGTCAGGTCACATTCAATCTGTATTCAAGGAGTTCATGGTTTTTCAATTTCCTTTCATCAGTCTCCACATGTACTAGACTCAAGGGATACATATATACCTCTTTGATCCTTTTTATGGTGCCAGGCACACTGAGTCCCTTCGTGCTCAGTTCTTTGGGTCCTATATCTTATAGATGAATGACTTACAAACACTATTTGCATCACCTTATAAAATGCTTTGTCTGCTGGGCCTTATTAATTTTCCCTCTCTTTTAGATATTTCATACTAAAAAAAATACTATTTCTTTTACCCCACAATTCTCTGTTCATATCTATTTTCCTATGCTCATCATTAGAGCCAAATTTCATGAAAAGTTTTGTCAATATTCATTTTTATGTCCACATCTTCTATTTTACATTTAATTTTAAGTATTATAAAAC
This sequence comes from Ictidomys tridecemlineatus, assembly GCF_052094955.1. Taxonomy (NCBI): domain Eukaryota; kingdom Metazoa; phylum Chordata; class Mammalia; order Rodentia; family Sciuridae; genus Ictidomys; species Ictidomys tridecemlineatus. Next base: position 159,932,061 of record NC_135478.1, on the reverse strand, counting down.
ATGTATATGAATATAAAGTGCATGTATATATATATATATATATATATATATATATATAGAGAGAGAGAGAGAGAGAGAGAGAGAGAGATGGTATATAAAGCATAATGAATAGCAATATACCCAGTATCAACCCAAATAAATAGAATATTACTGGTTGAAGTCACCTAATATAGGTCTCCTAAGCCAATCCTCCTCCCTCTCCCTAATATATTTTCAAACATTCTCATATTGATCTTTATTATTTTAGTGCACATGCATATGTACATGTACTATATCATTTAATCTAGAATTTATTTCCTATAAATAAAATTATATTACATATATTCTTCTGTGGTTTGGTTTTGTTATCCAACATTATGCTTTTTGAAATTCATTCATGTCGATGCCAATATTTTTAGTTCATTATATTTTACTAATATAGGACATTCCATTCATTGTTTGGCAATAGTGCAAATAATGACTCTACTCCAGACTTTATGAATAATTTTTTTCTATTAGAATAAGGACTGATATAATAATTAGGATTACGTTTTGCTGAAAATGACAGGGGGAAAAAATGTGTCTGAATGAAATAGAAATTTATGTCCTTCAACATAAGGGCCCCAAAGGCAGTTTGGCTTCATGTTATCAGGAACCCAGGCTCCCTTTTTCATATTTCTTGATTGTTTTGGCCCCCAACCCCATTTTTTTTCTCCCTATTCACCATTGTGAAGGGAGTTGTAACCATTATAGTGGCAGTCAGCCATCAGGAAGAAGGTGAAGGAAAGAGCACAAACCATTTTCTACAGAATGCTAACCAGAATCAGCACGCATCATTTCTGGTCAAAGCACATTGCATAGGACTATATCCTTTGCCCACAAGTCCCTTGGCACTCCACGCTATAGTCTTTATTCTAATTAATTCTGGGCACAGCTGATGATCAGGGGTTTTATTACTAAAAGAAGTGGTGAGAAGGGATAAGACAAATAAAAAAATCTCTTCTATGCCTGCTATGAATGTTCTTATATAGGACTCCTTGTGCACATGTATGAGGATTTCTCCAAGAGAGGAATAGCGAGGTCAAAGGGTATACTCCTCTTCACATTTATGGGCAAAGCAAACATATTCTCCACAGTGATTTTTCACTTTGTACTTATATGTGAAGTCCTCTTCATCTTTCCTGACATGTGGTATTTACTTATTTGAAATTTCTTTCTTCCTCTCATTTTTTTTTTGTTGTTGTAATCTGGTGTTAAATGTTATCAATTTGTAGTTTCAATGTATTTCTGTGATGACTCCTGAAGTTAATGATTCTTTCCTAGATTTATGGATCATTAGTGTTTCCTCTTATGTGTCTTCCATATCTTTTGCCCATTATTCTCTTTGGTTTCTTGTCTTTTTAGAATTCTTATAGAAGAGTTACTCATATATTCTACATATTAATCCCTATTAAAACATGTATTGCAACTATCTTCCCCAACTTTAGATCTTTTCTTTTATCTATTTTTATATTGTACTATAATAAAATGTTTTTAATTTCAGAATTTCTGGTTAAAATATTTCTAGCTAAAAACAATGAGTTTATAAAGTTATATATTTTTTAAACAACTTAGAATTTCAGGTTTCATGTTTAGGTCTCCAGTCCACCTAGAATCATTTTGGTTGTGGGAACAATAATGCATATTAGGAATATTTTCCAATTTTTTCATTTTTGAAAGCTGATTATCCCAAACTCTACATTATAATATTTCCCTACTGATCAGAAATTAAAGCTTATTAAAGTCTTATATTAGTGTGTTTCCTTAGTTCCTTGTTCTCTTTCAATGATCTACTTATCTGTTTCTGAGTCAATACCCCACTGTCTGAAGATTTTGTTTAACCTTGATTTTGCATAAAGCAAATTAGTTCCAAATGTGTCATTTAAAAATTCTTGGCCTTTTGCTCTTCCATATATTAGTGTATCAGTTTTCACAAACAAAAACAAGAAATAAAACAAAAAAAAAATGAGGTTTTTAAAAACACAAAACACATTGAATCTTGGTCTGATTATTTCATTGCTTCTAAGAAAATTACTGTAAAACTTAAGTATTTAAGACAATCATTTATTATAGCTCACAATTTTGTCGGTCAGAGATTCAAGCAGGATTCACTTAGCCATCATCATGTCACTGGTGGTATTTAGCTTCTGGAAGGCTATCAGGAGGATCCAAGACAGCTTGGTTCACATGGCTAGCACATTGAGGATGTCTGACAGGCTGGATTTAGCTATTACCAAAGCATCTGTGAAGGGCTTCTCCTGTCTCAGAGTAATTTAATTTCTTTCATAGCAGGTAAGGGCACTCAGTGTATTTTAAGAGAGGATGTCTGAGTTTCAAAGGAAGCAATGGGTTGCTTAAGACCTAGACCCAAAAGCTGTACCAGTGTTTCTTTTACCATACATTATCAAAGTGGTCACAAGGCTGACTCAGATTTAACTTGAGGGAACGTAATACTCATCTTTTTGTGTATCCAAGAGTGTGTGACCATTTTAATCTGCTCCAAATTTAAAGGTTGTTAATCATTATCTTCCTGACATTCTCTTCTCATTTATGAACATGACATTTCTGCATTTAGCAGGTTTCATTTAATGTCTTTAAAAAATTGTTTATAGGGACCTTTCACAATATTTTAGCTTTATAGTTTTAGTAATTTACTGATTTATACTTCACATTTATTTATTTTTTGTTGTTTTTGACATATAGAAAGATATCTAGTTAGACAATCTTTTCTCCTATAAGCAATGATAATTTTGTATTATTTCCAATATTTGCAACATTTATTTCACTTTCTTATTTACCTGAATAGAACAATCTAATGAAGAATAGAAGAATTCTATTTTAAAAGAATGTTAATTTTTATATAATTCATGATTTTAAAGAGCATACTTTAAGATATTTCATTATTGACTCAGGTTTCTTTTTTTCCTTTTGTGAAAAAATAACTACCCCTTTTAAATGACAGTAATTGACTTCTGTTCATATTTGATTATTTTGGTTGAGAATTCTTGTCAAATGGTTGAATTTTGTCAAATGCTTTTTCTGCATCTATTGAGATAATCATGTAATTATTTAAGTCTACTGATGTGATGAATTACATTTATTGATTTCCTTCTGGCAAACTAAATTTTTTGCATCCCTGGTATGAACCCCAAATGATCATGGTTCACTATCTTTTTAATATGTTTTTGTGGGGCTGGGGATGTGGCTCAAGCTGTAGCACGCTCGCCTGGCATGCGTGTGGACCGGATTCGATTCTCAGCACCACATACAAACAAAGATGTTGTGTCCGCCGAAAACTGAAAAATAAATATTAAAAATTCTCTCTCTCTAAAAAAATAAAATAGAATAAAAAATAATATGTTTTGTGTGCAATTTGACTATATTTTATTAAGAATATTTGCTTCTACGTTCATCAGGAATATTGGTCTGATGTTTTTTTTTTTTTCCTTGATGTGTCTTTATCTGGTTTTGGTATCAGGGTGATGCTAGTTTCATAGAATGAGTTTGGAAGTGTTTCCTCCTTTTCCGTTTCTTGGGATGATTTGAGGAGTTTTGGTAAAAATTCTTCTTTGACGGTCTCGTAGAACTCAGCTAAGAATCCATCTGGTCCTGGGCTTTTCTTTATTGGTAAGCTTTTGATAGTGTCTTCAATTTCATTGTTTGAAATTGATCTATTTAAATTTTCTATGTCCTCCTGATTCAATTTGGGTAGGTCATATGTCTCTAAAAATTTGTCAAATTTTCAAAATAGTTTCTGATTATAGTCTGCATTGTATTAAATAATTTTCTATATCCATTGATTAATATATAATTATGTGTTAGATGTAATTATACCCACTGATATAATAATATAGCTTTCCTCCTATAGTTAGATGAATTAAATTTTTAGATTTTGTGCCACAGTCTTGGCTGGGCACAAGAATCACGAGCCACTCACACCTTGTAGATTCAAACAGCAATTCTTTATTCCCGAACTCACACGGGCCGTCTACAAACACGTTCTGGGCAAATCCCAGTTCTGCAGCCAATTCACATCCCAAAAACTTTCTCTCCATGAGAACTCAGAGAACTCAACGGGAACTCAGGCAGCAGGAACGCCCTATTCCCAGCAGCAATAACCTTAAACCTGGAACTTCCCTAAACCCAGATTGTCTTAAACCGGGAACGCCCTAAACCCAAGGAGCGGGATACTTCCTCAAACCTGCAGGATACACCTTAAACCTGGATCCACCCTCGTCCTTGAGCAGGGTCACCTTTCTCAAACACACATGCAAGGTCACAGCGGATTTCCAAGGCAAGTCCATTTAACATAGGGTACCCTGGCATGGAAATTTCAATGCGTCATTCCTACTTGGCAATGGCCCTCAGCAATTTTGTAATGATGTACCAACTTTAATTCCTGCATTAAATTCTATTGAATAATTTGATTACATTTTATCATTGAAATATTCATACTGCAGATTGTCAGTATCTTGTTTAAGATGTTTGCATTTAAGTTAATAAATCATATCGTCTCCATAGCTTGGCTATTTTGAGTTGAGTTGCTATAAACATTGGATTGCCTTTGTCACTGTTGTATACTATTTTTAAGTACTTTGGGTATAGACCGAGGAGTGGAATAACTGGATCAAATGGTGGATCCATTCCAGTTTTTCTAAGAAATCTCCATACTGTTTTCCATAGTAGTTGCACCAATTTGCAGTCTCACCAAAAATGTGTGAAGTACCTTTCTCCCCACATCCTCGCCAATGTTTATTGTTACTTGTATTTTTGATAATTGCCATTCTTACTGGAGCGAGATGGGATCTCTCGGTGTAGTTTTAATTTGCAATTCTCAAACTGTTAGAGATAGTGAACACTTTTTTATGTATTTGTTGACCATTTGTATTTCTTATGTAAAGTGTTTGTTCATTTCCTTTGCCTATTTATTGATCGGTTATTTATTTTTCTGGTGTTAAATAAGTTTTTTAAGTTCTTTATATAACCTAGAGATTAATACCCTATATGAGGTACAGATGGTATAGATTTTCTCTCATTCTTGTAGGATCTCTGTTCACATTTTTGTTTCCTTTGCTGTAAAGAACTTTCAGTTCAATACCATCCTGTTTACTGATTCTTGATTTTCTTCTTTAGGCTTTAGAAGCCTTATTGAGGAAGTCAGTTCCTAATCCAATATGATGGAGAATGGGACCTACTTTTTGCAGGGTATTTGGTCTAATGCAAAGCAAGAGAGGGTAGGGAGGGGACATTAGAAATCCATTGGATTAGACAAAGGGGAACAAGAGAAGGGAGGGGGAGGGGAATAGCAAGAAGAGTAGAATTAAACACACATAACTTTCTTTCCTTGTATTTGAATACTTGGCCACAGTAACTCCACATCATGTACAACCACAAGAATGGTATCCTCAATAGAATAATTTATACTCTATGTGTATATTATAGGCCAAAATACACTCTACTGTCATGTATAACTAAAAGAACAAATTTTTAAAAAAAGAAATACAATCCTCTAAAAAATATATATAAACCATATTGTCTTCAGTTGTCTCATATTATTGTCATATGATTTTAATGTTAAAGTAGTACTAGGCTTATACAATAAATTGGGATTTTTGTTTTTGCTGTTTTCTTGAATATATTATATAAGATTTAACTATCAGTGTCTTGAAATATTTTATAAAATTTTTAAAATTACTGATTTGGTACTCACTTTGTAGATAGAGTTTAAAGTCCTAACTTACTTTTTCTAATGATTCTAGAAAATTTTTAGTAAGAGATTTCCTTATGTGTCAATTTTGGTTATTAGTAATTGTTTGCAATGTTTCACTTTTGCCTACTCTTTTTTTCTTTTAAGTAATACTATACCATTAATTTAGTCTCAACTGACAATGCAGTTCTAAAACGATTTTTCTCAAAAATCTCTCCCACAAAACCCTATCTCTTTCTGTATTTTACTCTCTCTTTTTCCATCAATCTTTATAGTTTATTGCCGACTATATCATATAGCAGAGTAAAAGTAATAACTTTTCCTTATTTGTTGCAATATTCATAACTGAGATCCTCCCACAACAAAAGGCATATTAACAAAAGAAAAAATACAAATTTATTTAATATAAGTTTTAAGTGGCACAGGATTCTTAATAAAAGAACACTCGATGAAACAGGGAAAAAAGTACTTTTATGGATAGTTGTGCAGAATATGTTTGGAGGACAAAAGATTATGATGTATTGGTAATAAACTGGGAGTAATTTAGCAAGACCTGTATTTTACTCAGCTTTTTGACTGCTGGAACTAAAAGATATGACAAGAATAAATTTAAAATAGGAAGTTTATTTTGCGCTTCACAGTTTCAGAGTCTCAGTCCATAGAGAGCTGGCTCCATTTCTTGGGGTTTGAAGTGAGGCTGAACATCATGGCAGAAGAATATGGTGGAAAGAAGCAGCCCACGTGATGATCAGAAAGCCCAAAGAGAGACTCCACTGACCAGATACAAAATATCTACCCTACCTGAATTCAGTTCCCACTCAGTTAATCCTACCAGGGGATTAATTCACTGATTGGGTTAAGACTCTTCTAACCCAATCATTCCCCTCAAGCCTTCTGGTATTGTCTTGCACATGAGCTTTGGGGAGAACATCTAACATATAAACCATAGCAGCCAGTTTGTTCAAATTCTTCCCTATGTCCCCATGAAATGTTTGTTTCAGTCAATTTTTTTTTTCTTCTGTGGCCGAAATAGCTGACAAGAACAATTTAGGAAAAAATTTGCTTTGGCTCATGGTTTTAGAGGTCTCAGACCAAAGGCGGCTACTCCATAACTCTAAGCCCAGGGTGATACAGAACATTATGGCAGAAAGCACTAAGGATAAGACAACTGGGGTGGGAGGTGGTGGGGAGAGTGTTCTGTTCACAAGGGACAAAATATAAACTACAAAGTTATGCCTTCCTCTTCCAGTGATCTACTTCCTCTAACTACACTCCACCTGCCCAGTTATCTCCCAGTTAATCTATATCAGCAGATTAATCCACTGATTAGGTTACCACTCTCACAATCCAACAGTGAGCTTTTGGGTAACACCACATATCCAAACCATAACAACATTCTTTTCTTTCAGGTCTAAGGAAAAACACTCAGGACTGAATATTTTATGATCTACTATGAAAGAAAGTTAGAATTATTTTAATGGCCTGCTTTACAAAGGCACATGGGAAAATGTAAAAGACTTTCCTGTTTTCTTCTAGTTTATCAAATACCAAGCTGTCATATTTTGGGATAGTGTATCCTGAACCTCATCAATTTCAAATAATTAGTAATCAGTAATCTCATCTTCTAAGAATTAGACATTTCAAAGAACTCAGGTTGGTTTGTGTATTATCAATTATATCTTTGTTTTATTTATTAATTTGTGCTTTTATCTTTTACCCTGCCTATTTATTCAGGTTTATGAATAACAATACTAAATATAGAAATTATACTTACCTCATTATTTCATGTTTATGCTAAATATGGTAAGTATACTTAGGTTTATATACTTATATATACTTATACTTAATATACTTATACTTTCAGCTTTTCAAAAAAATCTTGTGTACATCACCTAAGGATATGAATGCATATCACAATTTATAATTAATATCTTTACTATAATTCAAAGCAAAGTTCTTTTAATGCCCATTATGATTTCTTAATTTAAAAGTGTGTTTTAAAATTTTAAAAGAATGGAAAATATTTTATATATTATTGTAATATTATTAATGAAAAATTTTACAGACATATCATTGATTTAATCTTTTTGACAGACCAAGTCTTAATCAGACTATGCTAAAAGCATCTATCAAGTTGAAAATGAGAAATAATTCCATATTTTTCCTCAAAATTTCTGGATTCTTCCTTTTTATTGCATGCATTCTCAAATTAGCCGATTCTTTCTACATTAATTTCTTTCTCTTGATACCTGGTCATTGCAACTTTTGTGACACCAGTATTTCATTCCTACAATACCAATTTTTATATTAGGAAATATCTGCAATATATGTCACAATAAAAAAAAAACCTTAAAATCAGTTACTTATTTTGACAAATTTTTATTTCCTATTCATAATACTTACAGCAAATGTGGTTGGTCTTGCTACAAGGCTCTGCTGCATGTGATATTTTCCATATTGGAATCTACTTTGAGATTGCTTGTGGCAGAGGGAAAGCGCCATGGTGATATAAAGTGATAATTCTTAAAGCTTTGGCTCAATTGTCATAGACTTTCACTTCCAGTCACATTCATAGTCACAAATTCATTTGGCCCAAGCAAGGTAAATCAAATTAGCCTATCAGATGTCTGGGATATATGCACAGTCTTTAAGTTTCCTTAGGTAAACAAATATTCTTTGTTTTCTAAGTAGAGTTTAATTCATATACGATGATTGTTATGCTTTTATATTTGGATCACTTTTGACCTTTCTCATATTCAATATTTATCCTTATATTAAGAAATTGTACAATTAATTCATTTATTCAAATAAGTTTTTCTAGGTTGGAAGAAAGGACAAAAATAGATAAAGGAATTAACCAATATGCCTTAAAATGGGAAATAATGTTTTTTTAAATGTGAACAAATTATTTGAGATGTATTTTCCAATTTTTAATCATATTTGTTTGACTAGATGAAAATACACTTGTGTTTTAGTCAGCTTTTTTATCACTATGACCACAGACCTGACAAGAATAATTTTAGAGGAGGAAAAGTTTATTTGTAGCTCACAGTTCAGAAATCTCAGTCCCTAGATGGCTGACTTCATTGCTGTGGGCCAGAGGAGAGGCATTATTACATCATAGCAGAAGGGGTGAAAGAGAAAAGCAGTTCAGGACATGGCAATTAGGAAAGCAGAGAGCTCCACTCACCAGGGACAAAATATAAACCCCAAATGTATGCCCCCAGTGACCTGTTTCCTCTAGCCACACCCTACCTGCCTCTAGTTACCACCCAGTTGTTCCATTAGTGGATTAATACACTGATTAGCTTACAGCTCTTATGACCTGACTATGTCACCTCTGAAAATTCTTGCATTGTCTCATGCATGAACTTTGGGAGGATACCTCATGTCTAAGCCACAACAATAATGATACATGGTTCAAAATCAGTCATTCCTTGTATGTTTGAAAAGAAAGACCATTTTCACAAGTTCTACCTCTTAAGGTTGAACAGAAAAAACACATATCACTGAGCCTTTTTTGTTTCCTCTCTCCAATATCTTCTTCCTTGAGTCTTTTGTAATGACCACTGAAATAACTGTGTAGAAATTGATGACAATCTACAAATATAAATGTTTTCCAAAAAAAGTGGTTTACCTTCAAAGCCACAGTATACAGCTTCTACCTAAGTTACTACAGTTAAAGTCTCATTGGTCAAGTATGTTGAGTTTCTAAGTGAAAAACTCCAGTGTTTTCAGTGTTGATTATTCAGTTAGGAGTACAAGTGAAATATGAAATAAAAACAGAAATTTCTCTATATAATCTATGAAGAGTAAAATGGGAGGCAAGAAATTATCTTTTATCAAATATACACTGTGTGCCTTATCTGGTATTGTTATTCTATGTTATTGTCTCATTTAATATTTACAAATTTAGTCCATATCAATAGACATTTAATAGTGACAGTATTTCTGAGTGTTTTTGTACCCATTCCACAGATTGTCATATTGAACCTATATGTGAGTTCAAGCAGAATGAAAATTTAAAGTTAAACATTATGTCTTCAAAGTTTTTGCTTTAACCTCTAAAAACAAAAAGAGGTCCATTTTTCTCATTTCAAATCATTAAGTGTTCTGGGTGAGAAAAATCCACCATTTGTCTATGAACTTTTAGGAAAGTTGTCAGTTTGTTCAAATACTTACCTATACTTAATCTGAATTTGAGTGAACTATGCTTTAGTGTATTTATAAAAGATGAATTTTGTTTTCGAAATTAAACTTTTTATTTGCAATTTTAAAAAATGATACTGGTTTGTGGTAATTATTCTCGTTGCTACTGCTTTTTAATTTGTCTTGTTTTTAGGTAGACATGGTAGTTAAAACTTACAAGTGGATGAGCTTCCCTTAGAAATAAAGTACACACAGAGTAAACAGATAAATTGGACCCAATACATGCAACTCCCCCTCCTCTTGCCCCAACTGGCAGATCTACTTATCTCTAGACCCTGGTCTACTACCTCATTAAGGAGATCTGGTTCACCATGACCATTGCCTCATATCCTAATGTCACTTGCAAGTTTTAGTCACCGTGAGAGAAAATGAATAGCTCCAGAGAAGGCTCCATTTGATTGGAAATTTCTTCTACCACTTCTAGTCTCTAGTAAATCACAGCACCATTATTGGGTGTGAGACCTGGCTTGCCCAGCTGCTAAGAGCCATAGCCAAGTAGTATGATGCATGGCATTTAGCCAAGTAGTATGATGCATGGCATTTTTGGTTGATAGGTGAAGCCAGCAAGCCATTGAGATGATATGATTATGTTAAGATCTGCATTCTTATGGATATTAGACCCCTGCTGTCCACCTAGGCCTGCTAAGGGACTCCTGGAGAGTTCCCATTGGTTGGGGAAGTGCGGTAGGAGGGAATTCCGTAGGAGGGACTTCCTGTTTGGGTCCGGGAGAACACCGAGTGTGTGGGTCAGCAGAGAAGCAGAATACAGAAGTGTGGACAATTTAGAAGGTCCATGGGACATGCTCACGTGCCCCTTCCTCTCTGCTGTGGCTCTCTCTAACATGAAGATGCCCTGTAGGGTCCACACTGAGGACTCCTGAGTGGCAGAACAATCAGCAGTGTGCTGCTAATCTGTCGCTGGGTCCATGAAACACTCCCTGGTTTTCTTTCCCTTGTTCATTGCCTCATCTACGTTTTCCCTTCCTCTTTTTCTCTATAATTATACTTGGCAATAATTAAAAAGAAACCTTTGTTTCAGACTCCATGTTGAGGAAAACTAGAAAAAGTGAACAGCAAAGGTCATATGGCATTAGCCAAAGAGTTGGGAGAGGCGGTGGAGTGTCAATGGTTGGATGTTAGGAAGGCTGAATGAAGCAGAAGGCACATAGAGGTGAGTAGCAACAGGCCACTTTATACATTTATTAAGACTTCTTTAGTGATATTTGAGAGTGCTAGTTTAGTGTACTAGTTATCAAAGGAATAAGTGATTCAATAACTAAAGAATCTCTTATTGCTTGTTTTAAAAAAGAGCTATCTTCTATGTTATTTAGGAAATCCATCTTTATTCTGCAGCTTGAGTAGAAAATTATATAGAGAGATAATGAGATTTGCCAAGTTTAAAAATCTTTCATTGTCTTTGTGTTTGTGTCTTACCTCCAAGGTAACTTATTTTGTTTGAACACACACATGCACACACATACAAACACACACAAAGAGCATTTGTTGATTGACTAAGCCAACATATGTGTATTATACACATAAACACTCACATGTATATATAAATAATTAGCTCATCTACAAATTAATGTTCATGTTCTCAACAGAAGCAGAGAAGCAGGGTGAAATCATAAATTTATTTAAACAGGAAATACATGTCTTGATTCCAAAAATATACTACCAGAAGTTTAATCATTATTAGAACTTTATGTTCAATATTCATTAAATCATTTTGAAAACTACTTAAAATAAGACATGTGTGATCCACTGATGCATGTGAAGCTAGAACTAGTGATGGCAGCAGCCAATGCACGTGTGTTTGAGAGACTGACATGTGACGCATCGTCCTTTCCACACAGCGCACATGGGTTTGCAGCTGCAGCTGTTATTTGCAGATCCTGGCACTATTTATGCTTCTGCCTCATGCTCTCTTCAGAGCCCTTGTTCTCAAACAGTCACCCATCATTGAATGCCAAATACCAGGTTGAGCTGTCTGTCGCTAAGGCTTTTCCTGGCCACTCCCGTCTCTGCCTGGTCTTTAAAGGCATACTTCAGTGTGTCTTTGAACAAATTCTCTCCCTAATTTCTTTTCTGTCATGACTCTTCAACTCATCATGCAGCAGATACCAGATTATCTTGCTGTCCTTTAGCTATATGGTATAAGTCATTTCTGTGTGACATGATATCACATTGCATTTCACTTTATCAATATATTCTTAGAGCCAGGACAATATGGTATTTATGTAAACTTACACAGTAAAGAGCTAGATTCCAGATATTCTGTCATCAAGTTCTGGACTTTTCTACCACTACAGACTTCCTTTTATGTCCCCTAGGTGATTTGTTTAAACAAACCAACTATAAAACTTGAATTGCTGAAATGTATAGCAATTTGCATACCCTTTTCTTCCATACTACATTACATAATTGTTATTTAGGGGTAACTCTACAACCTTATTTGAGTTTAGAAGAATATCCTAGTCATCTTTTATCTGCAGTACTTAGAAGGTACACGATAACTGATGAATAAATGAACAGATGCATATAAAACTCAGAACTATACAAGAGCAATGTACACATTTATTTAGGAAGGGAATTTAAAGTCACATTGATGATCTAATTTTCAAAACAGAAGAATGTGTTGGTCTCTTCATCAATATGAATCCATGAGGACTGAGACCACAGAGGAATCTCAAAGGCATAGCTTAATGCAAAGAATGATTGACTACAACAGGGGATTGGAATAATGAAAGACACCTTAGTAAAGGTAGGGAGAACTTTAAAGAGTACAGTAGGACTAGATACACAGTGGAGACAATGTCTATAGGAAGAGGAACCACCCTACCTGGGCTGAAATGAACACCCTGCTGTAGAGGGCATGGCTGTGGATCACTGAGGGCAGAGAAGTTACCCTGCGGTCTTGACCTTGCTAGAAATCAGCCCACTTGTGTACTACAAAAAGTGTCCACAGGGAGACGTCTCACCAAAGACCCTAGGCAACAAAGCCCTCTGAAAATGGGTAGGGAGCTTCTGGATGCTCAGTGTTGCTGGCTGCCATGTACTGCAGGGGTTGTGGGTGCTAGCGAAGCTGCCGGAGCTTGAGGCTGAAGAATTTCCTTATGCTGAAAAGCCTGGTAGTACTGGAGAAACCAAGCTCTGCCAGGCTTTCCAAGTCAATACTCCAGAACCAGGAGGAAAAAAAAATCCTTTCCTTCAAGTTTCTTTGTCTCCCTCTACTGGCAAAGCTTTACATTGCACCAACCAGCAATGGGCAAAATATTTAAAGGACCCCCGATCCCTTTTCACAAAGCTAGTAAAAAGAATGAATTTAGAGCTAAAAAGTCATAAATCAATTACAAACACAGTATTTCTGGCATTGTTTTAAGTTATCATCAATATCTTTATCTTATAACAGAATATAGTTTTCTGTTCTTACCAAAAACAAAACAAACCCCAAATACAGCTTGCTCTACAAAGCAATAAAAAGGAAAGCTTATGTGATTTGCATCCAGGGAAACTTAGATTCATTCTTGACTATCATCTGTATAATCTTTGACTTCGAATCAGTTAACTTCAAAGTACAAAAATACTATTTATATATAAGGAAGATGATTTCCTCATAGTCTATTGAGAAATTTAAGGTAAATATCTTTATAAAGTTTGTCTCCGCCTCCTAGCACATAATATTCCCTCTCCTGAGTGGTTCATATGATATTTATATACTGTTCAAGTGTAAGATAAGAAACCTAGTCCTTTAGTTAGTTGCTCAAGGACTTTTTAAGTCTACTTGTGGTATTTGCTGATCAGAGAACTCAAAATATATTTCTTACCAAATTTCTGTCTTCTGGCCAAAAATATATTAATCTAGATTAGGTCAATCAGGCTTCCTTCATTCCTTTTCTGTTGAAAAAGAGTCTAAGATAATTTTGGATCGTGGCTCCATTAGGTCAGTCAAACCTGCTGGGTAACTGGCAGGGCTCAGCACATTAATAGGCCATGTGCTCCGTGATTACACCTCTGAGGCTGACATGTTGTTCCTTGCACCTTTGTTGTAATTGACATAAAACATGGCTGTGATAACACTGTGTTCCCTAAAGTCAGAACAGAACCACATCAGCATTTGGTGACTTCTGATGTTTAGGACTCTTTCAGATGGGAGCATATTAAAATCTGTACAACTAGTGAAAAATGGTATACTATTATTTGTATATGAGGTGAGTCAGATAAACCCAATTTTGAAAAAAAAAATGGATTTGAGGCTAAACATGAGACCCGTAGATTTGCTTAAACTCTTGATATCTGTGTTTTCTCATCTGTAAAATAAGACTAATAATATTACCACATGGTGTCATGTTCATGGAATAACTTGTATGAGGCATTTGTAGATGGATTGTCGGGTGATGACAGATCAGTCAGAGGAATTTATGTGTTTCTTTTTCTCATGTTAATGTTTTAAATGCTTAAATTCTCTCTTTCCCCATAGAGATGTATGTAGTCTATATATAATCTACAGGTGCATAAAATATCATGCAAACCACTTGTTGCCTACCTCTTTTTACCTCATTTTATCCAATACTCTGATCACTCTTGTTTTCTCTAGTTGCTACATGGACCTTTTTTTCCCCACAGATCACATTGTTTATTCTCTCCTTCAGGCTTCTGCCTCTTAATAAATTGCACACATACCTGATGTTCATACTGCTAGCTCTTTTCTCATTTACAGATATGAAGTTAAAAGGTTAATTCTTCAAAAGGATCTCCCCTACCACATTTCCTTATCCAGCTCTCCCTCCTTCTCCAGCCACTCCACATGCAGTAGATTTGTTTCATTTCCTTTGTGAAAATACCATCATAAATAATCTTGTTCACATATTTGTTCACTTTTTAAAAAATGTCTGCCTCCTAAGAGAAAATATAAAATTTTTCACTCTTGTATTCCTAATGCCTAGAGGGATACTTGACATAAACCAATTGATTGTGAAAACTATTTCAAATCAGTGGAGGATTGGGACACCCTTAAAACACTGTAGAATTTCCTTGTGGCTCTTCTTAAAAAAAAAAAAAAAAAAAGAGTGGACAGCTATTAGAGCATTTATGGGAAAAGATGAGACACTGAAAAATTTCAATCTAAATATCTGGAGTTATTAAATATTACCATAAGTGAGGAAGCCTCTTCTCTTGGCCATCTACTGTTAGCTAATAAGTCTTCCCAACACTTGGTAGTCTAAAAACAGCCAAAAAAAAAAAAAGTATTAACTTCTCAAAAGTCTGTGAGTTGTCTGGGTTCTACGTAATCTCATGATGTACCCTAGACATGCACACAAATAAGGTTTTCATGTTTGAGAAGGCTAGCCACATTTCTTCCTCAGGGACCTGGCAGGATTCTGATAAAGGAAGGCCAAGCATGTCAACCTCTGCCTGTATCAATTTATTTCATTGGCTAAACAAGTCCCATGACTGACTCAGTGTCCACAGGATATGAGTACGAGAAAGTGGGAGCACCCGTAGTAGGAGAAAGTGGAACCTGTCTTACTGAGTTTCTCTTGGTCCTTGCTCTTCCACCATTGGGTGTAGCTGCTACTACAATGTGGGGTCTCGCTGGGTATGGGAAGCTAAATTCTTGATAGGACACTTATTTTTTATTTTCCTGGTTATATCATAATTACAGAAAAAATCTAGGCTATATTATCTTTGTGTTTCCATTCAAGGGAATGATTAAAAATGTTAAGGCCTGCCTGGTTCCTGAGGGGAAGACAATATTAGTAAAATTGTATCCTTGGGGAGTTAGTGAGCCAGCAAGGAGCAGAGAGCAAATTCTGTGGTCTGATGTCTGTCCTCGACAAGAACTCTGCTTTCCCAACATCTGGAAAACATATTGCCCATATCTACTTCCCATATAATTATAGTAGGTGTATGGACTATACATTAAAGATAAAATTCTCATTGTTGCAGTTTGGCAGATTTCCCATGATCAATGTGAAGAGTCATCTTCATAATGACAAATGGTATACGGAAGATCATGAAGAATTTTTTTTTTTATGCTGAGATTTCCTTTTGGTCAATTCATTCATCAGATTGAGTATCTTGTATATGCTCCAGGTGTAATGAATAAACATGACCTCTGGTCTTGGGATCTTAACAGTCTTGTTTCTTTGCCAAAATAGGACAGAGAGTTGAGAGATTGGGACGCAATAGGAAAGGAGGACATTCAGGATTTGCTAAGGATTGTTTCAGAAAAAAAAGGAATTACTGACAAGGATAGCCTTTAAACAATGTCACAAATCAGTTTTATTAATATCTCTTTTTTAATAGCTTTCATGACTTCCTGTTTATTGACATTTCACTGAAAATTTAACAGTTCCCTCTATTATTTGCAAATGCAACTATTTTTTTGGTTCCTCTACTGTTTTTACTTGTTGTATCTGAGTTTCATCTTCCCTTTCATCATTAAATAATGCTTTATTTCTTTGATTCAATGAAAAATGTGTAAATATTTTTTCTACTGATTTTTCTTCCTTGTGATCTATACTGCTTTGACGTCTCTCATTCCTTGCATCTCTCAACTAATTTCACCCAATGTTTAATCCTTTTTCTCTTTTATCTTTACTCTTACTTCTTTGGTCTGGCCTGAATCACCTCCTAGTCATCAAGATGCTTACTATTGGTAATTACTGATATCCTAGACATATAAGCATAGGTGCTGTAATCTCACTTGTAGCAAGCATCGTGACCTCCTGGACCTGTGGCCAACTAAGGGCAATTTCTTGGCTTTCTGGTTCAAAAGAAACACATTTGGAAAATACTTAAGGAGTTGATGATAAATCCTCATTTAGCTACCTCTTTCTGTACCCAAATCTCTCCATACTTTTCCTACCTACCTAGCTAGCTTCCACTTATCTCACTATATATTGTCAATACATGTTTTATGAATGAACTTCTGTTTCTTTGCATGGTGCTGTCCTACTCAAGAGCTGCTGATGGCTCCCTCATTCTGACTGGCACTTTTATGACTTTAAAATCACTCTAGGATATAGTCTCAGACTCCTTACCTTTCCTAATCTCAGTATAGTCACCTTTCTCTCTCTCTCTCTCTCTCTCTCTCTCTCTCTCTCTCTCTCTCTCTCTCTCTCTCTGCCTCTTACTAGATCATATTCTCATTCTACCTTAACAATTGTATACATATAATGTATGCCAACTGAACTAGTCTCTTTCTTTCTTTTAATTGTTATAAAAATAAAACAATCACTCACTTTATGGAGTGTTTATCACTCACCATGCAATATTCTAAGAATCTTAGTGCCTTAGCACTTTTGATCCTTGAAACAGCTTTATGGGGTAGGTATTTCATTTTTTTTTCTGCTTTAGTGACAAAAAGTTTAGCAGAACCAGTGTGAGATTAGTTAGAAGAATCTACAGCCCTTTATTTTTCTTCATTGTGCTACCAGCTTTCAAAGATCAATCTGAAGCCCACCGTCCATCCATTTGGACTGTAATTCCCACTAACATAGCTTTCTTTTTCGTTTTATTTTCTGGTGCCAGGATGCTCAGTATATCATATAGCCTAAAAATAATCACCCACTTCCTGGCCTATTAATACAACTATACCACGGTGAGTCTTAAGTGATGACATTCAGTGTGAGCAAAAAAGTAAGATCCATGAAGAAATACCTCAAACTTTTACAAAGGTTAATAAGAAAACACACACATATACACACACACACATACACACACACACACACATTTAAAAGAGAGAGATTCTGTAGTATTTGAGGGCTTTCATCCTACCAACCAAGATGAATAATGCCAAGAAAGTAATTTAAGGGTAGGAAGAGCCTTCTTGTCATTGGATCCTAAAGTAAATGATTTTCTCAGAGTCTCCATTGTTTTGTGAAATACCATTGTATTAGTATTTTTCTCGCTTGTCAATGCTCTGCAGTGAACTATGACATTAAAATGTTGTGTAAATTCTACCCTTCCATTTCCTCCCTCATTCTATCACTTGGTTGACTGGTCTTGAGATTTATGAAATCTGTTTCCATGTATTTTTTTCCACACCGACCTAATTGGGTTGGCTGTTGGACTCCTATTTGCTTTTGGATGCTTTTCTGGGACTGGTCCCCAGCATCCACCTCTGTGGGTATTTCCTTCCTTGCTAAACACTCATTTTGAACACAGATCTGACATTTTCTCAGGCAGTGCTTAAGAACTTAGCTAGAGTAGCAAGATTAGCTCATGTGAGATCAGATGTACACCAGATTTTTCAAATGAGTTTAGGCATGAGAAACTGGTTATCTTCATATTATTGTTATTTCTTCAGGCATCTGTCTGTTAAATGAGACTGGAATGTCCTTGAAAATAGGGGAAAAAAATACTTCTTTTGTACTGTTTGTTGCTAATACATAGTAGGTATTTAATAAAAATGTAATGATATGAGAAAGGGTAGATAAAATTATTTCACTTTGTCAATGAAAGAACAAGTATTCCATTAGACCCACAAATGATTTTTCTTAAAGAAAAGAAGAGAAACAAACAAAGAATACCTTTCCTTTAGCTCCTGATGAGATTAAATACCTTGATCAATCTGAGCAAACCTGTTTTCTGCATTAAATAAGAAGAATATTTTATGATTAGTCTTGAAGTATTGTCAAAATTTTATTTAAAGAACATTACGAAATACACCACTAAAATAATTTTAGAAATACTATTTAGGCCAATAGGAAATTAACAGAAACAACTTTTAGCTCAAGAATGATTCTCTTCTCCCTAGTTTCTTCCCAATATCAGTGGTAAAGCATGGGGTTTGGGTGTCAGAAATTGGTTTAAATTCAGGCTCCTTCCCTTAATAACTTTATAAATCTGACTTATGTCTAGGACCTTCCTGTATCCCTGTTTCTGCAGAAGAAAAATAGTGTCAATAACACTCACTTGGCAGCTGGTGTAGAGCTCAAACAAGATAATGCATGTAAAGCATTCAGCACCATCCCTGGAAAATAATAAGGACCTATTCATCGCTGGTTAGTGTAAGAATTAATATCATGCTCCCTTCAAAGATTAGAAATGCACTAGTGTTTCATAATTCCAGGTACTAGTACTTGACTTCTGACCCTAAAACCCTTTATTTCATGTTTTTAAAAATTTCTAATCCTAGGAAATAAGAAGTGCTCCAAGTCTACCATTGTTACTCTTGTTACTGAAAGTTGAAGGAAATTGTATTCAGCATTCATTTGTTTTCTCTGCATAATGGTTAGGTAGTGCTTCTTTCAAATCAAAATGACTTTTGGGTTTCTTCAGAGAAAATGTATGCCTGTATGCCTGTTGTGTTTGCTTTTCTAGTTTCACTGGACCAACATTCTTCTAAAAATGTTTTACTACAGTGGTAGATCTGATCTTGTCTTACTTAACTTTGAGACTTGTGTATGATTTTTTTGTTGTTGTTTTCCCACATTCCTTCTCCTCTTCATAGACGGTAATCACATAAAAATCCTTCTCTTGAAGCAAACAGCTGCTACATGGCCACACCGGGGTCCCCTAAAGTCTCTGTGAATATGGTGCAGGGACTAATCACATATCTACCATCTTAATATTATGAGCATCCTTTAAGAAGCTTTCTGAGAAATGGAAAAACATGTAAATATTTTTTCCTTCAAGGAGGTCACAATCTGCTTCAGGGTGACAAAAATCGACTCACATAGGGACAAATCTTACTGCATATCTGTAATAATTTTGTGTTGTAATTATTCTCACTAAGGCTTTTTCTTTTACATCACTTTGGAAGACAATTCTCTGTATGCTGGTGAGGACAGCGGGTATAAACACTTCTCTGATCACATGCACATTGTATTTATATAAATATATTCACTTGTTCATTCAGCAAATAATTATTGAGTCTGTCTAGGGCTGCCCCAGGAGGACCTTCCTGTCATAACACATTACATTTATTTCTAACAATTCTTTTTTTTTTTTTTTAATTTCTCAGATCTTCTGAAGAATGGTGAAATCCCCAGCAGAACCTAATGATTGATAATCACTTAACTTTGATGGTACCTTCTTTGGAAAGGCTTTCCAATCACACTTTATTTTTCAAAGGTCTGGTGTGGGTGTTTCACCTGTGAGTTCCATGGCTCTCCATGGTCAGTGTTGTTCATGTGTTCTCCTTTGCAGGCTCTAGCTTCTTTCCTAGCCATTTCTATGTCCCATTGCTTAGTTCAGCAGCCACCAGGCCAGGAGGCTAGGAGGCGGTGCACCTCCATCAATGCTTGGTAAATCATACATGGAGAGGTCTTTGTCTTTCTGAAAGGTCAGGTACTTATCACCCTTTTTTTTTTTTTTCTCAACTAGATTATAATTAAAACCAGATTTTATCTCAGTTGCATCTAAGTTAAATGTTTTCATTACTTTTTGCATCAGTATGATCAAAATGCCTGACAAGAATAACTTAAGAGGAAGAAAAGTTTATTTGGGACTCTAAGATCAGAAGTCTCAGTCCATAGATGGCTGATCCCATTGTACTGGGCCCAAGATGAGGAAGCACATCATGGCAATGGAGGAAAGCTTCTCAGCTCCCGATGGGGTCAGGAAGCAGAAACAGAGAAGGGAGGGTGATACAGGGAAGAGAATCCCTTGCAGGGCACAGACTCAATAATGCACCTCCTCCAGCATCCCACCCACCACTCCTGTCTACAGTTACCACTTAGGCAGTTCATGCAAACAAAGTAGGATGAGCTGATAGCCATAGCTCTCATAATCTAGTCACCTCATCTCTGAATATTTCTGCATTAACAGGAACTTTTGAGGGACATCTCATAACCAAACTATAGCAACAAAAAGAACAGTTCAAAATGACAGAATCTAGCTGCATAAACCATATGTATCTATGGATTCTTCATCTGTTTTACTGCTCCAAAGTTAATCCATTGATTTGGGGTTGTGTTTTATTTTCTCACTTTATACTCCTGAGTATGTGTGTTCTTGTATACATTGATAATTAAAAGTGAGCACTACACAAAAGTCTTGTCTCTATGTGTTTAAAATGATCTTTTTCTTCCTTTCCTAATCTATAATTGAGATTTTCTAAGATTTTGCTAGAAATTTCTCTGCCTAACTATTTTTTTTGGTCTTTTTCCATGATTTAAGAAGCACATTTTATTTCTTTATTTATTGTATATCTATATCTGAAAAACCTTGTATAATCCTCATATTAACATCTGAAACATTTTAAGTTTACTCGTATGTGAATCTTGATGATGTTCTTCTCACATATATATTTCTTAAGTAACACAGATGAAAAACAAATGTGCATTATTTGAATCCTCTCTACCTCCTTTAAAGTTCGCACATGCTGTTCTCTTAGGCAGGGAAGTAAATCACTTCATGAAGACATTTTGTCACTGTTAAAAACTCCAGCCCACTTCTTTTTAATCCCAGAGATGCCAGAGAAAAGCTTTTTAGGACAAAAAGAAAAACTGACTTGTTTTCTCTGTTTTTTGGCTGTGACTTTAGCCGTTGCTTTGTTTTGCTGTAATCAGATACATTGGCATGAAACTTGAAGTAGAATCCAAGAAGTATATGCTGGGCTTTTAATTGGCATATCAAACAG
Organism: Ictidomys tridecemlineatus; assembly: GCF_052094955.1. Lineage (NCBI taxonomy): Eukaryota > Metazoa > Chordata > Mammalia > Rodentia > Sciuridae > Ictidomys > Ictidomys tridecemlineatus. The sequence goes on along the minus strand of NC_135478.1, from coordinate 159,910,534 downwards.
AGAATCATTCAGGCCATACATTAGCAAGCAGCCAAGTAATTAATAATAACACACGTGGAAGAAAATGAATGTTTTGGTTGAGAAGGAGAATGAGAAGTCAGACAAAGGCCTGGGATTCGTGTCCTTGGCCTCAGCAGCAGCAAAAATAATGTTATGAATAGCATTTAACTTGAATTTGCAGCAAACTGCTGCTTTTATCATAAACAATTGCCAGATGGTATACATTATCTTTCTTTTTTCTCCTTTCACAAAAGCGGCATTAATTGCAGAGCAGCCCAGGGCTCCACTCAGCTCATCAGTGTGATAACACTTCATGACCCTGATTAGCCGTCAGTCTACTCAATTAAAAAGATCATTTAGACATTCACCCAATCATTTGCCTATCGAGCCACCTGGGCCTCAACCAGGGGCTCCATTTTTAACATTCTCCTGCCCTCTCTCATCTTGCCTAGCTTTTTTACATATCTCCAAAAGACGTAATTGAATTAAATAAAGCGTCTCAGGGGCAGCTGCAACATCTGCTGTTTGTGGTATGTCAAGCCTTCAGCATTAAAAACAGTTACATATGCTCCAAATTAGCAGGTCGCAGAGATGAAACAGTCGATGATAGTGTTTTTGTGCCAGCGTGAGAAGCAGCTCACAGCTGTGTGCAATTTACAATTAAAGGCTTTATCAGAGCTCAATTGTACTAGTGAATCAAGTGGTGAGAGGTCAGTTAGTGAATTAGACCAATTAGAGCTTGTACAGTTAAATTATCTGTCTTATTACCTACTGATAAACAGCCTTGTCATATCTTTACTGGAATGATGGAGCTGAATGAGTTTTACCAAGTGATAACACAAGTTCAGTGTAGTGGAACTTAGCGGTTTCTGAATTCAACATCTATAGCAAGAAAATAGATTTATATTACCTTTTAAGTAGCTATAAAACAAGACATTTAGTATTGGTTAAAACTCTTCAGATTAGATTTGGTTAAATCTACTTATGAGTGCATCTGCAAGTACAAAATTCTTTAAAAGTACCTTTCAACAGAATGACATAGGGTTCCCCAAACTTTATTTTTATTTAATATCATTTTTTTAAAAAACATTAAGAAGTAACTTTAATGAGAATATAGAGCAAAAATTGTGTCTGGAAAAGTTAGGAATTAAGCATTTCAAAACAACCCAAGAAGAACATATATAGTTTCTTGGTTGTAGCAATTTTTTTTAAATACAGAATGATCAATTATTTTCATAATCATAAGAAGTATGCAGAGTTCAACACTTGCAAATCCTTTATGTAAGACAAGCCAGATCTGTTTCTACATAGTAGAATCAATCATTAAAATACTATGTTTGAATGTTATATGATGGATCAATTGGTGAATTACTTGTATTAAAACTTTTCATTGAGTAAATGCTCTTCTTTTATCTTCTTAGACAATCTTATAATTAGCAAATTACAGCTATCATTGACTAGGTAGATGATTGGTATTAACCAGACGAAAAGAGCTAGAACTAGAATCATTCTAGACTCATTGAATCAATGGTCAGAAATTAGTCTGGACATTACATCTTCGGTAGCATACATTTCATGTTTTCTCTTTATCCTAGAGCAAGAACTCAAATTTTTAATGTTAGAAAAAAATATCTCTTTCATTACTCTTTCTTTAATATGATTTTCAAAATCCTTGGATTTACTTTATTAATTTAATTTTGGTTTTATTAAATATATAAAAGCAGTTATATTCCTCAAAAAGTAAGATAATTTTTTTTGTTTCACAATAGATTTTGGTTTGAAAAAAATTTACTAAATTCAGTATTAAGAATCACGTGAACATGCTCAATAATACACATGGATCAAAAACTTATCTTTCTTTAAAGAAAAGTGTTCCAAAGTTATTTAAGAATTGGAAATCAATATCCTGTGTTAGACAGTTTTTTTATCACTATGACATAATACCTGAGAAAATCAACTTATGAGAGGAAGGATTTATTTTGGCTCACAGTTGCAGAGATTTCAGTCCATGGCAGAATGGTTCTGTTGTTTCTGGGCCTGTGGTGAGATGGTACATCATGGCAGAAGGACATGGCAGAGTAAAACTGCTCACCTCATGGTGACTAGAAAGGAGAGAGAGAAAGAAAAAGAGAAAGGAAGGGACCAGGGACAAGATATTCTTTTCAGGGCATACCCGTAGTGACTCACTTCCTCCAGCTAGGCTCTACTTTCTATAATTTCTATTACCTCCCAATAATTTCATCATCAAATTATGAATCCATTAGTAAGTAGATTGATCCACTGATGGGGTTAGAGCCCTAGTGATCCAATCACTTCTCTAAAGCCCCCCACTTCTGAACATTGCTGCACTGGGGACCAAGCCTTCAACACATGAACCTTTGGGAACATTCCAGATCCAAACTGCAACAATTCTGTGTATAACATATATTTATAGAGAAACATGATTGATGCTCTCCTTTGAGCGGGTACATTATACAAATATCAATGAATTGAATTGCTAAGTGTATTAGTATAATTTTAAAGTGTATCTAAAGGGGAAGAAAGTGCAAAAAACGCATCAAATTTTGAAAAAGATAATGTGAGGCCTTATTAAAAAATAAAAACAACAAACAAACAAAAGGAAACAAAACATTCCTGGCATTAATAGAGCAAAGAAATAAATTTTAAAAGCAAGAAATTTGCTGGTTTTTGTGATGCTCACCTGTAATCTCAGTGAAGTCAGAATTAGACAGATAGTATAGATAGGTAAATCAAGTCAGGGCAGCTTGAGCAAGGCCAATTTTGAGTGAGTCCCAGGAAGTTGGAGACTGTCCTCAGAGGGATTAAAATGTTAATTACTTCAGAACCTTTCCTCCACCCTTATCAAGAACCTCCTTCTGTTCCAATCTATGTAATCTATCCCAGGAATTGTCCCTTCCTACAGGGAGCTATAAGGTTGTTAATTAATGTGTCCTTGGTGCTCCATCCTGCCTTTCCCCCTTCAGCTAACCTGTTTCCCACCTTTTGGCCAGCCCACAGAGAATTTCCTAGGCCAAGTCAAATGCCTGGTCAGTACACAGGAAGGAGAAAGATAAGAGAAAGAGGACAGGAGAACAAAGGAAGCCTAGGACATTAAAAAAGGGGCAGAACATCTTGGTTCTTGGGATACCAGGTACTAGCTATGTCCCCTTTCTCCTTCCTGGGAGAAATTTATGCTACTCCTTTTTTAAAAAAAACCCTGCTTTACATGCTTGCCTCAAGTGTGCTTCTCTAACGTTCAAACTTCAAAATGTGAGGAAACGGGACTCATCACTGATAATTGGAAGTATCACCAGCACCTTACAAGGTTTATGCAGGAGAATCACAAATTTGGGACCAATCTCTGCAATTTAGTGAAACTCTGTTTCAAAAACAAAAATTAAAAGGGATGGGGATATAGTTCAGTGGCAGAGCATCCCTGAGTGAAGCCAGTGAAGCTAGATGTAAAGATAGGCAGTTAGTGTAGTTAGGTAAATATAGTCTAATGTTGAGTCCAATCAAGAAAATAGAGATCATATGGAAAATGGAGTCCATAAAGAAAATGGAGTCCCATCTGAGCCTGGGAAAACCAGAACAATACTGGAGAAATTGAAATGTGAATGTCCCAAAGCCGCCCCTCCCCTGACACTGTCCTAAAGAACTGTTAATGAAGTAGCTCCCAGCAAAACAGGGAGATGCTAATCAAACCACCCTAGGCCCTACCTGCCCATATCACTCCTCCCTGCCCCATTGGTCCACCTGTTTTCCACCTTTTGGCCTTCCCTCCTGCATTCCCCACTACATGCAAGATAGAGGGAAATAAAGGACAGGAATGTGGGAGGACAAAAGAAGACCTTAGATATAAACAAGGGAAGATTCCTTCCTCCTACCCCCACCCCCCACTTTCCATGGATTTCAGGTCCCCTTCTTCCTCCTGGGAAATCTTTTCTGCTATCCTTTTATAAAACCTTCCACTCTACACTTGCCTCATAGAGCTTCTCTGGTGTTATACTTGCTTCCTTGGTAACACCAATACTACCACCCTCCCACACACACAAACACCCCCATGTATAAAATCAACTGCAAGTTAATATAAAGCTTGTATTATGTCTTTCAAACCATGGGGACCTACAATTTTAATATAGTATTAGAAAAATTATTAATAATTTTAAAGCAAAGATAAAATTCATACCAAAATTTTCATAGGTAAGGAGTTATATATTGAAAAGGAAATATTAAACACACTAGAATAAAACAGAGAGAACTTTAATATCTTGGGTGGGTTAAAGAATGCCTTTTTGTGTATGGCATTAAAGATGTGCTATAAGAAAACAGAAACAGAACTGGATATGTAAAATGTACTTATGTTTTTACACTTAAGATATTTTCAAATGTGTACAAAGGTAAATAAGCATTGGAAATTATACTTAAGAACACATAATAGACAACTTTTCAATATCAGTACAATTTACATGCATTACAAATCATACAACTTTATTACAGAAAAAATCAAGTAATGGAACAAAGAAACTTAATTTGAAAATAAATACATATAAGAATTGCATAAAGATAATTAGTCAAAATATTCTTGCCAATCATAGAAATGTAAATTAAAGCAATAAGAACCCCAAAGATAGAATTAAGATAAAACAAAGATGAAACTCCTGTTAAAATGGCTATTATTAAAAAATAAATAAATGATTGCTGTTAAGGATATGGAGAAAAGGTAACCCTTGCATACTGTTGATAGGAATGTAAGGTGTTATAGGATTTTGGAAAATAGTATGGTGGTTCCTCAAAAAATTTAAAATAGAATTTGCCATATAACCCAGTAATCCTACTAACTAGATTTATATCCAAAGGAAATAAAATTAGTATGTTGAAGAGATATTTATACTCTAATGTTTATTGCAGCAACAGTCACAATAACCAAAATATGGAATTAACCTAAGTGTCCATTGATGAACAGATGAATAAAGAAAATGTGGCTTATATACACAATGGAATACTGTTCAGCCTTATAATAGAATGAAATCCTGTCATTGGAGACAACTGGATAAACCTGGAAGACATGTTAAGTGAAATAAGCCAGACACAGAAAGACAAATATTACAGGATCAGTCTCATATGTAGAATGTAAAAAAGTAGAGAATAGAATAGTGGATAACTTACACAGGAATGGTAGGAAGAAGAAGGAGATGGAAAGAAATTTGTTGACAGGTAGAAAATTACAATTAGAATAAATCCTGGCATAATAGGGTAACTATAGTTAACAAGGACAGATTGCCTATTCCAAAATATCTAGAACATAGGATTCCAAATGTTCCAATCACAAAAATAGATAAATGATTAAGGTGGTAGATATTAATTACCTAGGTTTGATCATTGCATAATATGTTGATGTAAAAATGAAGACGTATTTATAGTATTGGGGTTATAACTCAGTCATTAGCATGTGCAAGGACCTGGGTTCAATCCTTAGCACCACACATACACACACACACACACACACACACACACACACATCCTCACTTTGTATCCCATATGCATGTACAACTATTATGTGTCAATTAAAATTTTTAAAAGAATGTTCAAATAAAAATATACAGCAGGCAATTTTTCAGTATCATAGATATGTATTACATATCCAACAAATATCCATTAGAAATCATGTATACTTACTCTCAGAAAAATAAACTAATAGTAGGAAAAAGTTTATTTGAAAATAAAAACATATGCAAACACAGAAAAAAGTATATATAAATGTCCTTGATTATGATCAGATTAGAACCCACATTTTACATAATAATTTATAAAAGTTTTTTTTTAAATCACAGTAATACTCAAGAAAGGCAGAAAACAAGGAAATTATCTTACCTCCGTTGAATAAATACAAAATCTGTAATTAGCAAAGTTTAATAAAGTTTAATGTATTGAATTTTAATAACTTATGAATAAACCTTTCTCTTTTGACCATTTTTTTGTAAGCAAATCATAGCAATCACTATACAAAGAACATCACTTTGTTGTTATAGACTAGAACTTTGGAAATACACAGCTCTCCATCAAATTGGGGATCAGCTTTGCAGTAAGTGTGTCAATACTTCTCAATATAAAATAATATCTGTTCATTGTTATTATCTAGGTAGATATTTAAAACATGGAAATACTGTTGGTAGATAATTATGCTTTAAAAGGTAAAAAATGTTTAAAAAATCAGACATGTAAATAGAAAATAGCCAAATTTTTATTAGTATAAAATGGTGGTGAATTCTTTGATTAATATTTTACATTTTTTGCTTATATTGATTATCTGAATTTTCTTTCAAGTAAACTTTTTTTTTTCAAATTTTTTAAGAAATAGAATTCTAAGAAAATGGGTTAAGCAATTTGGGTTGCCAAGAGATAATAAATGTAGTCATGGAATTAGATTTCACCTACTATGGAATAAGAAGTTAAGTTATATTTTATTAAAAGTAGTGTATGTTCAATATGAATAGTTTAATAGTGCTACTCATATAATTCATATATCATTTCCCATTGAATATATTAATGATTATTTATATTTCTGATTCTGAATATTTGATTATTTTATAAATTACTGAAATTCTTCACTCTATTTTGATTTCTTTTTATTTTAAATTTAAACTAAATTTTTTTTAAAAAAATAGGATTCAGTTCTGGTACTTTTTTGATTTTATGTGACTATGCTTGACCCCACTAGATGTCATTTTTCATCTCTTCAGTGTGAAATTACATATCATCACAATTTTTTACTAAAAATCAAATATAATTTTTTTTAAAAAAATCTAACTTTAAGATTTTAACATGAGATAAATATTTCATTAATTATTAAACTAATTTGAATTAGATTTACAAGTGAACAACTTAAAGTGGCCATTTTCAGTTAGTTCAGATAAAAAGTTTGATTTCTTTAGAGAAATTAATAAATTGAGGCATGATGAGGAATATTTTATAGTTTCTAAACCATTGAACTCTTCAGGTAATGAACAACCACTTTACCATGGTAGTATTAGATTCTCTGTTTAATTTTTTAATATATTTTAAATTTTGGAAAATGCTTGAATCTAAACAGATTGTTGGTTAAAGCTTCAAAGTCAATGTCATATTCCTTAGAGCATCACAAGTGTACTTTTTAATTATTAGCACAATGGGATAAACAAAAAGATGAGAATTAAGAAGAGATATGCATTGAAAATGAAATATCAAGGTCTTCTACTATTATTGTATTGTTATTTATATCCCCTCAGTTCTGTTAATATTGTTAATATTGCTTTATTTATGTAGTTGCTCCAACTTTAGGTGTCTGTATAATTTCAGCTGTTTTATCTTATGCTGGATTGCTCCCTTTAACAACATATAGTGATCCTTTTTGTCTCTTGTGAAAGATTTCCAGTGAAATCTATTTGTCTGATTGTAAATAGAGTCAGTCCCGCTCTCTCAGTTACCATTTGCATGAAGCATTTTTTTTCCCATCCCTTTATTTTCAGTCTATGTATGTCCTTGAGGCTAAAGTAAGTTTCCTGTAGGCAGCATACTATTGGATCTTGTTTTAAAACAAAAGACGATAGAGATACTCTATCTTTTGATTTAGAATTTGACCCATTTATATTTAAAGTAATTATTGATATGTAAGACTATTTCTTGATTGTTCAGTCATTATTTTGTAGTTGTATTTTTCAATTCTTCCAATTTTGCTGTCTTTCTTTGTGATTTCTTGAATTTTTGAAGTGGTATAATTTAATTAATTTTTATAATTTTTTTTATCTGCTAGAGGTTTCTTTATAGTTACTATGGTTCTTACACATAACATCTCATGTTTATAATATTCTATTAAAAATGATAACTTCACTTTATTTCCAAAAAATTCAATATTTTTATTTCTATCTCCCTCCATATTATGATATTAATTTCACACTCATATTTTTAAATAATTTATATCAAAGCCAGATAAAAACATCAAAGAAAAAGAAAATTACAGAATGATTTCCCTGATGAACATAAATGCAAAAATCCTTAACATGTACTAGAAGACCAAATTTGTTAGCACGTTAAAAGTATCTTACTTGATGATAAAGTGAAATTCATCTCTGGTATGCAAGGATGACTCAACATATAGAAATCAATTAATGTATGCACCAGTAGATTGAAAGATAAAAAAAAAACATTATCAGTTTAATAGATTCTAAAATAGCATTTGACACAATTCAAACCTGTTTCATGATTAAAAAACAAAAACAAAATCTTACGACAATTTTTATATAGAAGTAATTTACCTCAACATAATAAAAACAGTATTTGACTATCCCACAGCTACCATTACTCACAATGGTGGAAAACTGAAAATGTTTACTCTAAGATCAGGAACAAATGTTCCTCATTGACCATTTCTATTCAACACAGCACTAGAAGTCCTACCTAGAGTACTTTTAGGTATGAAAAATAAATAAAATACATACAAATTGAAGAGGAAGGAGTTAAATTGTTTCTATTTGCAGATGACATGATCTTATATAGAACACTCAAAAGATCTCATCCAAAAAAACCTGTTAAAACTAATAATTCAGTAAACTAACAGGATACAGAATCGATATATAAAATTACTTTGTGTTTCTATCAATAACAATAAATGATCTGAAAAATAAATCAAGGAAATAATCCCATTTATAATACTATTTAAAAAATAAAATATTTAGTAACAAATTTAACAAAGGAGCTGGAAAATCTGTACATTGATAACTATGAGAAATAAAAATAATGGAAAAATTCCAAGTAAATGGAAAAGACACTAAGTACATAAAGTGGAAGATATAAGATAGTTAAGATATAAGATCAGTGCATATTTTTTAAATTTTATCTTTTATTCTAATTTATTATATATGACAGCAGAATACATTACAATTCATATTACACATATAGAGCACATTTTTTCCATATCTTTGGTAAGATCAGTGAATTTTTTACCTATTACTATTTACAAACTATCAACCCTATTTATAAGTGAGGTCTAATTTTTTCTTTCTGAGTAATTATTCCTCTGGCCTCTAAACTTCCATCAACCTTATGGAATAAAAAAAATATATATAATATAAAATAAAAGTTGCACTTTTCATTAAACATAAAAAGAGCACTGAAAAGGAAAACTCCTATATTATATTTTTCTCATGACTACATATTTTTGGGAGTCAGACAACTAGAGCATTCTCATACTTGATCTGCATCATTCACAATACTTACCTATACTTCTATTTTCTCCTAATTAACTCATTATCTGAGCTCAAGACAATTGCCATCAGCAAATGTTGTTCTGGTAATCATGGGTCTCCTCCCATTTCCATCTCAGCTTCTGGAAGGGAAGTCAACAGATTCAGCATTTTCAGGCTAATGAAGGGAGTCTCTCTTACCTGTGCACAGAAGGTATCAGCATAAACAGTGTATATCTTGCAAAATGTAAAATAGGAATCTTGGCAAAAAAGAGAGCGAAGTATAATTTGAAATTAAAATTTAAGAATCAAAAAATGAAAATCAAAACTAAGGCACAGAGTCAGCAATATGGAAAAGAAGAGAGACAGAAATAAACGAATGAGTGTATGAGCACATACAAAGCAAACCGCATGCACAGCTCATGTTGTCCACGGCTATTTGAGATGTCAGCTGTGTCAATATGGAAGGGAGGCAAAGCTAGCTCACCATTCTATCCAATAGTTCACTGGAGGACTCAGGGTTCAGAACACATTTATGACCCTATCTCTGTGACCCTATCTCTGTTTAGATTCTCTCAGGCCAGCCATGCTTTCTGCTTCTGGATATTTATTTTGTTGTTAAAGAAAGAAAGGTCCATGCATTAAACCTAAAAATGTAAAATATGAAAATGTATAGTATTATGACCATGCATAAGAGAGGAAAAAATGAGGGACCAGCACTTAACTTCATTACTAAGAAATATGAAAATATGTTTGGGATGATCTAAATGTATTTGAATCGATAGCATACAGTACATCTTATTGTCCTGAAAGCTGGTTGGTCATACTTATTACTGTCTGCTTTCATGGAAGTTCATGTTCCAAATTCTCAGATAAAATTTACAACCACAGAATGGAAAAGAAATTGTTATTTATTTTTCCAGAAGAGTACAAAATAGATGCCATGTATTTTTAATCCTCTCGAAAATCCTATAATGATAGATACCAACAATTAGAATGTACATTTTACAGATGAGGAAGCAGAGGCTCTAGAATATTAAATGGTAGCTTGTCTCAAAGATAAACAAAGCTGGGCATTGATTGAAGTGGCAAGAACAGATTTTAATCTGTGATAGGGAAAAGAGTTCTGTGTGAACTGAACTCGGGTTCAGTTTGTACAGAGGTAACTGATTGTTTTAAAGGGAAAATGAGGAAATAAGGATGGGATAATTGGAGGCTCAGTAGACTCAGAGAAATAAAAAATTACAAAAGGTTAGTGAGTATGAATGGGATTATGCTAACTGTGTCTGCTGGCTACCAGCCTTCAAGGTTAGGATTTCCCTCTTCCATTCTGTTGACTGGGAGACAAAGCCCTATCCTCAGGTGTTAGCTGAAATCAACAGGGTTTTTTAGCAGCCTAAGTTTTCTCTGGCAGGCACTTTAAGGGAAACTAGGGTCATCTTAGAACTATGGTCCTCAGCCAGAAAGTATGTTAATATTTTTCTAGTTTTCATAGGCCAATGGTGAGGCCTAGTTAAGAAAAAAGGGTCAGAAGATCCTGGCTGGAGTTTGGTCTGTCAAGAAAACAATCTGACACTCAACTTAAGTTTATATAGCTACCATGTGACAGAGCTACTCCCAAATTAAGAATTAAGGCACTCTCTAGGAAATAAAAGCACTTTAATAATACACAGTGTTTATGATAAAATAAGAAATATCTACACTTGACACCATAAACTGTCAGAATTCTATTTCTTACAATATCCTTGAATGTCTCTTCTACAATAACTGAACCCCCAACCCCAAAAGAGTACTAGGGTATATAAAATAGTTTAAAAATGAAGAAAAATCAGTGCACTTCCTTGGTTTTTAGCTCTTTATATCCAAAAAAAAAAACAACATTTAATAATACTCTTTATTAAGAGCCTCTTTTATTCTATGCATTCCTTAAAGCACTGGGAACTTATGATACAGTGAAGGGAAAGATTTGCCTCCTTGTGCACCTTGCAGTCTTTGCTGCTGTGTAAGAAATGTTCTATAGTTTGTGGTTGGATATGTGAACTCTTCCACAAAATTACTTATATATATATGAGGAGTTGTGTGTGTGTGTATGTGTGTGTGTGTGTGTGTGTGTGTGTGTGTTTTGTTTAAGTAGATAAATTCTTGGTTCAATGAACAAAGCCTGAACTGACTATAATTCAAGAAGTATAAATCACTACCCCATTGTAGTGATTTCAGGCGTATTACACATTTTCCCCTGATTTCTTATGGCTAAAGAAAGGAGATGAAGTTTTGCCATATTCTAAAAGATAATGACCACAATTTTTTATCAAGGTAAAATCTTAATATAGTGAACAAATACATAGTTGTAAATATTTGGGCTTCCTTCCAACATCTTTGTTGGCTCCTTTAGGAATGCTGGGAAATGGACATCATTCTAAAGGTATGATTCACCAAAACACAATGTATGAACCTCTCAAGCAACACACCAGTGGAAATGTGATGATTCCTTTGTGCTTATTTCCAATCTGTTACACATTTGAAAGAGTTATTGCTTTTTTGGAACATGTTAGTAACTTGGCGTCACCAAATAGTCTTTGAAGTTAGATTACATTTTTTAAAAAATCATTAGTTTTGCCTCCAAACTCAGCTGACTTAGAAAAACATTCATTTGCTTCTTGGGAGGTAAGATTGAGGATTCATATTGCACATAAAAAATTAATTCTTGGTCCATTATTATTTTCAACCTATGTTAATAATGTATTAGATGGGTTTATTGCATAGATATAGATGTATATAGATGGGCACACTTTGGGTTAGGCTGGTCAGATGTGATTCTGAGATCACTGTTATTCCAAACCAAATCTAATGTTTATTGGCTTAATGTTTTAAGAAATATGACTCAGTTCATTATAGAGGTTTATTCAAAGTGTACTTACCAAAACATTGCTTTAGTAAAGACTGTATTTCTAATATTGATCAAGCCATCTTCCCCTGGTACACAAATGATTAATTCACTATTAAATCTTATGATATGAGTCAGCCACAGAACAACTTTTTAAAAATTACCAAAGTATGAATAGAATACAATGGCATAAAAAATAAAAGCCTCATATATATCTTTCCTAATATTATGTCTATCTTCACAGTATATAAAATATTTTTTAAAGATTTAAAAAGTTACACTTGAATAGTTATATCCAAGGAAATATTTTTCTCTCCTATTTGTTTTGTACACCATATCCAATAGTACTCCAATTTTGTCCTGAGGAGATATAAATCTTTAAATTCAAAGAATGAAGTATTACACTATAAATAAACAAAATAAAAGCACAAGGAAATCTTTTAAATTCTTTAATAATAATCTCACACCTAGAAATTTATTATGAATGAATTGTGTGTAAGGAAGTTATACTCCATGTATGTATCATATGTTAAAATACATTCTACTGTCGTTTATTACTTAAAAAAAGAGAAAAATTTAAAAGAAGAAGTACTTTGTTTTTCTACCAAATTATTTTGGATTATTTTATAGTATTACCCATCTTAAACTTGTGGTATTAAACTTATACTTTTAAATTTAAGTGATTCTGGTAATCTCTTCTTGAAAATTTGAAATGAAAATAATATAGAACAAGATTAAATCATTGAAATACCTTCTTCTTCATATCGAGGGTGTTGTGGGAAAAAGTCATATATATATGTGAAGGATATCTTCCATTCCCATGAGTTCTCTATGTAAGCCTGGTACCACCAAGCTCTCTTTCTTTCCAGTTGAACCTCTTGTTCTTCTGTGGGGTCTATTCCAAACACATTTTCTTTTTCTGAAATTCCCAAGACAACTGCTGCTGTATTGATCTCAAAATATCTTCAATAAGTTATTGATCATCACCTCTGTAAATGTACCCATGGTCTATTTTTTGATATAGAATATACTGTCTCCTACACCCATCAATTTAGACCTAATTTTATTTATAACATTTTTGATTCACTCATTCATTTAAAAAAATTATTCCCCGAGTACCTACATTTAACCAGGTATGGTGATTTTGGTGCTGTTTATAAAATGGTGGTTAAAGAATCTGTCCTCATTGTGTTTTATCATCTGGTAAAGAATATGGAAAAGTCCCCATTTTCAAGACTAGTAATATTGAGAAATTGCTATCTCATAAAATCTGAGTTGATTATCTGTGGACTTTATCTGTGGGGAATTCAATTTGTTGGTAACCAACAGGGTACTGGTAGGCAAGTATGCCCTTTGAATCATAATCCTGGCTTGCTGTCTCCAGTTTTAGTAGACATAACAGAATAACTGGGTTTCCTTTCTATTTCCTTCTCTTTAAGATCAAGAATGTCTACTTCCATGTAACTAAGTTTATGACAATTTGGAGGGATACAGTGTTACAGGTAGATGTAAACCAGATTTCCTGGAAGCTCCAATTCTCTTACTAATCACAACTAATGTGGAATGATATTTTATGTCACCCAAAATTACCAGTCAGTCCTCATCTTCCAGTAAACTGCCTAAACTTTACCTTGCAACAACATGAAGGCTTTTAATTTCCTAACAGCACACCTTTGATACATCAGTGTGTCAAATCATGTTCCCATTTTCCAGAATATCCTTCTCCTTTGTTGACTGATGTCTCAATTCATGCCAGTGTTTGTTTTGTTTTGTTTTTGCAGCTATTAAGTTGAACTTAGTGTGTCCTCTCTTTCAGGATGTATTTTGTGCTCCCCTCCATTATGAATCAAATTGTTGCTTAGAATAGCCCACAGTCACTACCTGTTTCTGTACTTACTGTGTTGCAGTTCAGTGCTCCCTTCTGAAAGCGCTTCCCAGCCAAAGGATGTGGCATTATTTAGCTCTGAATTCTCAATGTCTAGAACAGTGATTTTTATTATGGATATGTATATGGTGAACAAAAATTAGTATACATGATGAAAGACAGTCTCACTGAGTTTTGGGAACTTAACAATAGGGACAGCTTCTCCAGGGTATATTTTATATATTTCTACTGCTATAGCATAGAGACTTTATCCTTTACAAAGTGTACTTGGTATGCTAGAATTTGAAATTATTCTGTCAATATGAAGATGTTTACTTCCTATAATCAAAAAACTGAAACCTAATTCCTACCATGACTACTACACTTTTTTTTTCAAATGTGACTAACTCATCATGCTTCAACTAGAATATTGAATTTCCTACTGCCTCCCTTCTCTGGGCCAATTGCTGATGGAGCCCTTTATCCTTCTTAGCAAGTGGGCTAGGATTCTTACTTTGGCCAAACCTGTTCTTTCCAGGAAGAGTGCTATCCTGCTGCCCAAGTCAGCTTTTTCTCTACTCTCCGCTTTGAGTGGCTTAATTGTCAAGGTATTCTAGGAGCAGAGTTGCCAATATTTTTTTTCCTGGTTTTCAAGGGCACACATTTAAGAGAAACAGCAGGCCTCTGTTTTAACATCATTGTTTTGCAAAGGGAAATGAAGCCTTAATTTAAGATATTTGGCAAATCTGAGCGACATTTTAGAAATGCAGGATTATGATGATCAATGAGTCTCTATCTCATCTTAGACAATAAATGCATTGAGAACTTTTTGTATTTTGTGGGCAAGTGGAAGGCTAACTATTTTTTTTCTATGTCATTGATTAAATACAAGAACTGTATTTTTTTTCATAGAAAATGAATTGCAACCTACATGAAAATTAATTAATGTTATTTTGTGTAGTTATGGTTCCAAAGTTTGTTAGGATTTCCAAGAATTCGTTAAAAGTTGCAGTTAAGTAATCACTAATCTTTAATCATTCATGAAAACAAACAAGCAAAGCATAACAACTACCACAAACCACACACCTGTTTTTGACTATTTATTCTAAGTCAGGAATTTATCTGGACTCTTGAGAATACATCAGTAAATAATTTCCTGCCTTCACAGAAGTTGCATTCTAGTGTGGAAAACAGCCTATATTTGCAAGTGTATAAATTTAAAGCACAATGTTGATATAATGACAAGTGATATGAAGAGAATACTCTGTTTTAAGTGGATAAAGTGTAACTAGGATGGAAGGTGGTCAGAAAAGCCCCCTTTAAACAGATGACATTTGAGCAGAGACATGAATTAATAATGAACAGCAACCGCTGGTTTAGATAGCTGAGAAAAACAAAACCTAGCAGAGAAAATTAGCAAATGGAAAGTCCCTGAGGAAGAAAGGGCTTGTTCTATCAAAGGTACCAGGAGGCCAGAGTTGGTACAGAGTGGACGTGAAGGGGCAGAATTAGTAATGATACCAGAGGGACAGAGATCATGTAGGAAGTCATAAGCCAAGTTTGAAATCTATTCAAGTAGAATAAAAAACAGTTGGAGAATTTTAAATGAGGAATTGTTGCGATGTGGGTGGTGTATTAAAAGGTAAGTGTGGCTGATCTGTAGAAAATGAACTTTAGCAGGACAAGAGCAGGATGAGGGGGCCCAGTGAGGAAACTGTTTTGTGATTTCTCTACCTGCCCCTCTCTCTCTCTCTCTCTCTCTCTCTCTCTCTCTCTCTCTCTCTCTCCTCTCTCTCTCTCTCTCTCTCTCTCTCTCTCTCTCTCTCTCTCTCTCTCACACACACACACACACACACCCCACACACAGAGGATAATAAGAAAAATCATAACATTTGCTCAAACTTACAACCTCTTGCTTCCCAGAATCAGCTGAACAATGGGAGAACAAATATGTGGTTGCCTCCTCACTTTCTGTCACCCACTCCTCTCCATCCTGGACTCTCATGGCTTCCAACACGTTCAAGATCATAGGGAAACTGTTTTAGCACCATCTCTTAAATATTATCATCTGGAGAACAACCAACAGCAACAAATCTCCTGGCTCCAATTGCTTCACCCCTATTACATCTTCCTTTAGAGTGAGGAATAAAAGATATATAAAACTAGTTTTGGAAAACTTGTTTTATTATTTCCATATGGTTATCTAGCATCTTGTTTTGCAATGAGAATTTAGTAGTTTCCAGTTTTTTTGAGAGTTCAAACTGGAAGAATCATATTTTGAAATCCTATGATACCTGATAAGTCCTCAAGTTTGATATAGGAATCAATGGAGAAGGGAGGTTCAGAGAGTTTCCTTTCTTCTTGGCTGTGCCACAATTTGCCTGGATATCAATACCCATTGACCTGCCTTCATCAGGTGTCACCACCAAACAGCTGGAAAACACTGAACTGAGTATTAAGAAGTCTGAGTGTACTCTGGTTTTACCCTTTCTTAGTACTTTACCTGTGGGAAAATTGACATGTTTTGTTTGTCCTGTTTTCAGGTTTCTTTATTGCTACTCTAGGACAAGAAGACCTGTTTTCCTCAAAACATTGTTCACGTCAGATGAAATTAAGTTTGTGGAAGCCCTTTATATCTCTGAAGTGTCACTCAAATGGAGGCATAGTTAATCTTTGGTTCCCTTCACTCAAAGTGCAGTCTTGGTACCCAAAGTAGCCATGCTCTTCCGTTTACCATAAGTATGATTATATTTCACATTTAAATTCTAAGTTTTTAAATTACTTGATGATGTTAAATTTTATCTTACACAATGTATAACTGGAAATTAAAACATATAATTATACAAACTTTCAGAGGTCTATTCCCATAGAGTTTCATGCTAGAAATTTTAATGATTGCATTTACCTTATGTTCATATGCTCAGTTTTATCCAAGGATGCCTATGGAGATCTGTGGAATATGGTGTAAAGTCATGGGCTTAGAAGGTTTTAGCTTGGGCCTCTTTCCCTATTTAAAAATTATTTGTATATGTCTCAACTTATTTCTTAACTTTTCTTTTCTTTTTTTTTTTTTTTTGAGTCTTCTTAAAACCATCTAGATGTAGTTTGACATTTCACTGTTGTATGAGATGGGCAAAATGTCCATACAACCCAGGAAGCTTACATAACAGTTCTTTCCTGCTTCAGACTCCAAGATACCAACTTCAGAATCACAATATTCAGATTTCCTCACCGAATTAATGAGCTGCATTTTATAAAATAATATTTATATTCTTTTAATTAGTTATATATAACATTGTTTTCAAGGGAGTAGACAAGTAAAATCATAAAATGAATATTTCATGTAAGATAGTACTTTGAGTATTTTCTTCCTCTAACTCAAAGCCTCCATTCCCTCACAACCCTGAAGAACCTTCTGATTTGTCCACACCAACCACTGAAGAGATGAATTTATTTGATCAAAAGTTGCACAATTTTCTTTTGTTAATTTTGATTCCACATTGCTTTGCTATCTAGGTAAGGCTTATTTCTAATTTTAAAAGCTATTTTCAAGTTCATAGAATAATGGGAAATAACAGCACAAATATTGTTTTTATAAGCAGTGATTTGAATGTATGCCAAAGCCATATACTTTTGTTTGTGTAACACAAATATCAACGAATACATTTGATTCCAAAAGATGTAAGGAATAAAAATGTATATAAAATATAACTCTAGTTTTTCTCCAAATATCCCTTTATCACTTAGTAGGAACTTCAGTCAATACTTTATAATGCATCCTTCCAGACAGCATAATATAGACTAGAGTTTTTTTTTTTTTTTTCAAAAAAATGGGAAAAAAATCTTAGTAGTAATATCACAGGGCTTTCAGATTATTTCTAGCAATATTTTGAGAAATGAAAAAATATTTATTCATAAATATCTAGACCATAGAAAAAGATGGCTATCTTTTCTATTTATCCTATTGGCATAATCTCCATTAAAAACCATTGCGGACACAGGCTTCTCTCTAAACTTATGCTTAAAGATAAAGGCAATATTGTAAATAAAACATAATTAAATGTAAATCAGTGGCGCATAGAATAGTAATGTAGCTTGCTACTACCTTAGTCATACTACTTGCACTAACACATACATGCTATAAATTTTAAGTTTCCCATTCATTACAATTTCCTCCTCTCATGAGTTTAGAGACAGAAGATTCTAAATATCCTCAGCTCCAGCCCCTACCAAGACTGTATCTGGGCCTAAAATTCACAAAGGTTTCCAAGTATCAACACAAACTTTTCATTTTATTTAGTGTAAGAATTTTATATTAAAAGTATTAAAATTTATATAATATTTCCTTGTGATATTAAAAGAGAATGTGTTGATGCTCATATGAGTTAACCCAATTTCTATGTATGAAGTAAAAAGTAACTTCCATTTCATCAAACCTTACCCCACCTCCATTTAATCTGAGAAACACTGAGACACATAGTTTATATTCCTATAGCTCATTTGGCCCTAATTTACCTATTGCAAGACTCAATTTTTCAAAAGTAAAGAGAGATACAGATATCACAAACAAAACAAAGTTATATTCTATTTTCACAGGATTTGAAATGTGTAAAAGCCAATGTGAGCCATTATAAGTCAGGCTATAGTTTTCTTACTTAGAAACAAGACAGTGTATATCCCATTAGATGTGAAACTTATTTCAGCTGTGGAATATTGAATGCTCATCCTTAATTATGCTAATAAATTTTAAGCTCCATCTCTGACTGTAGCACCTTCCTTTTAGCTAAATTTAAGGGAAGTAGCACAAGGTTGACAGAAGAGATGACTCCTCTGCTTAGAATCTAACTAGATAGAGCATTTACTTTTATTAAAATGATTTATGAATAAAATTGACAAAGAAAAAATAAGCCCATTCAACCTAACTCTTGGTTCTACTCATTAGAAATGTCCTCAAATATCCACCTCCTCTGTTTCTCATATCTATATATAAAACTGAGGGCGGTGTCCCTAATTTTACTGGAAATCCTTTACTAACAGGGGTGACAGCCAGCGTCTCATTGGGCAGGGGGTTCTTCCTGCCCAGAAGGGCATAAGCCACATGAAAACTTAAAGTCTCAAATATTTAGTGAAGAACAAAACACAAATACAAATAGTTAGAAATATATTTATAAAAAGCAGAGCCCCTGATAGATCTAGTCCACATGGGTGTTGGAACTCTACAAAGGAAAGATGGCTAGCGTGGTTTATTTAAGGGGGGTACATTAAAGGCAGGGAAACTGTTTCAAGGGTGGAGTCTTTCTTTGTGATGTTTTGCAGTCAGCAGGTTGATTAGCATCTTGGCAGGTCACACCCATCTCAGGTGCTGTATGGGATCTTTGGCAGAGCTTGAGGCAGATGTTCACCTGCATCAAGCAATCTATCCCTATAAGGGTGCCCCAGGAAGCTCCCAGTGCCAGAATTATCCCCTCACTAGGCTACCATGCACAACACAGTCCACACACAATCTACAGATGAGTCTCAACACTTTACTTCATATTTTTATGCTCTTTTATGTCCAATTAGTTTCTCCTTTTTTTGCACTCATTGCATGACTTATTTATGATTCTATTATAGAATACCCTATGCATTTATGTATGTCTGCCTTGTCCTCTAGACCTCCTTGAAAATAAAGATACAGTTTGCTCATCTTCTCCTCCTTTGTAGCATCTTCCAGTTGTATGAACCATGGAGCATTTTTACTAAAATACTAACACACTTGTGTTATGTAATCTCTGATTAATGACTTCTTTTATTATAATTTGTTAAGCTACTAGAGGAAAATATGGCTAAATAAAATTGTAGAAAACCACGATTACTATGCTGTTATTTATAATACAAGCATTAGGACAAGTGCTTAATATACTGAATTGTTGCAATTCTGAAGATGAAACCTGGAGTTAGATTCATCCCATCAACATGAACATGTCTATAAGTACTAAATTGAATTCAAATGTTCCGCTGAAGTTGTAGTACTTTATTGAATGGCACTACAAATTAGATAAAAGAGTTAAGTTTAATATTTAGAAAAGAGTAATAGATCCCAAGAGAATTTTGCGCTTCCTAACCACATGATTCACCTGACAATACTGTCATCTACTTTTAAGGATCTCAAACACACATCAATTCTTTATTTAAGTTCTCGTGCCATGTCTATAGTTGAAATAGAAGTCAATGAAAAATGTTGCTTTTTATCTCTTTGGAAATTAAGAAAGTATCTGATTTAGATTTTTAAATATATGTTTCAAAGCAAGAGAAAACACAAAGCTTTCAACAAAACAATATACTAAAAATAATCTATTTAATCTCCCATGAATCCACATTGTTATAGAAGGAATACATTATGTATTTGTCAGAATCATACTGTAAGAAAACTACATTTTTTTAAACAACTAATAAAAGCATACTAATGTGGTCTTTTCTTTACAGATAAAATGCTATTAAATGCATACATCTGCTCATGCACACACAATTTCATACACCCATAGTTTCCTCATGAAATTTTGAACCTTTTCTTTGACATTGCAGTTTTACAGTGGGAAAGTGACCCTCAGAATCAGGATGAATAAAAGACACTCCACTAATAATGTTTGTCCTGTGGGAAAATATATATACACATCAGAATACATTCATTAATTAGAAAATGAAACATAAAATTCTCACTGTTAATATCCCAACACTGTGTCTGATTAATTACTAAATAAAATAGTTAAATTTACCACAAAACAGAAAACCACATTTTTGTCACATAAAATTCAAATGCCTAGTAATTTGTAAGTTCCTTAAGATTAGTGGAGTCTTGTATCTTCTAAATTTCTCCTGGGATCAAAGATCATGACACCCAAATATGCTCTGGAAGACTCTTACCTAGTTGATGTTTTATGTTTTAATTAAGATTCAAAGTAATTTAGAAACTGAAACCAAGGTTCAAATGAGTAATGCTCACTTATCTTGGGCTAGTATTATAACCTACTCTCTATTTTTATAGAAGAGAGAAAAAATGACAAATAATTTTGAAATAAAGCAAGTTTTTAAAAAGTAGCCTAATAAAAGTGATTGTAAGTCTTAAAGCATTCTTGCTAAAGTTCTGAGAGATAATAGGAAATTATTTCATCAAATGAACCCCATTTTGAAGCTTACCTCTAAGAGGTAACATTGAAAATCAATTTCAATATGGAATGAATATTAAACTTTTAATATAAAAGTCCACGTTTCTACTCGTGGTATGCCTGAACAATACTGCTAGATCCAAAAATATCTTCAAGTATCAAATCTTCTAAAGAAGCTTTAACTTTAACAGGACAATATGAAAGATATTTCTTTCAGCAAGAATTTTATTTCCAATAAAGCTAAGCTTATAATTTTGTTGCTTGTCTCATCCATATCTTTCCTAATTTTGGCTCTGATTAATCTATCAATGATTATAAAAAATGTGTTGGAATTTCCTTCCTTGAGATTGAATGTCAATTTCATCTTGTAATTCTTTCAATTTTGCTGTATATATTTTCAGAGGCTTTTATGTACTTACAAGTTTAGAATTGTTATTATAATCTTAGTAAATCAAGCCCTTTATACTAAGTGACTGTGTATGTAACAGTGCTTTTTAAGGTAAAGTGTATTTTATTCTCACATTAATGTAATTAACCAAGCTTTCTTTTTTCTTTTTTTTAGAGTTGTCAAGATTTATTTTTTCTCATTAAAGAATTAAACAATAACCAATACCACTAACAAAAAATAATGTTCTAATAGAAAGAAAATAATCTGATTATGTTCCCTAAAATAGAAAGAACATAATCTCAGATTAAAAGGAAAAGTGCTTTAAATTTCGAATATTTAGCTTTATAAAAAAAAATGTACCATATGGCCTTTTTTTTCTCCTTCCTTCCTATTCTTTTTCTCCTTCTTCTCCCTTTTTTCCTCCTCCTCCTCCTTCTCCTTCTTCTTCTTTTTCTTCTTCTCCTTCTCCTTCTCCTTCTCCTTCTTCTTCTTCTTCTTCTTGAGACAGGGTCTTACTATGCTTCCCACACTGGCACAGGTTGAGACCAGTGAACTTAAGTGATTCTCCATAGTGCTGGGACCATATGCATGTGCCACGACGCCCAAATATAGAAACTTTTTGATAGCAGCTCTCCATTGCTGGCGGTATTTATGCAAGGTGTGTTGCAAAAGGAATTCTTCAACTAAGTAGCAGATCACAAATACCAATCTACATATCAGTATCTGCCCATAAAGTTTTCCAGATCTCATTTTCAAATGAGAAACAAAAAGGCAATACAGTACATTTTTTAATAAAGCTAATTATTTGAAATTTCCAAGCTTTAGATTAATATTTACCTGCTATATCTTGTTAATCCTTTACTTAGAACATTTTTGTGTCTTATTTTTAAGTGACACTTATAAACAGCATATAGCTAGGTTTGCATGAGTAAAATCTGAAAATTCAGTCTTTTAAAAATTTACTTGCTCATATTTCTTAGGTACTTAAATTGCAAGCAGCATATTGCACCACTAAATTCCTTGATGTAGATCTCAAAACAAATTTTCTCACACACAAAAAAGCAAAAAACAAAACAACAAAACCCCCCAAACATACCAGAATTATGAACTGAATATTTTTGCTAGTGCCCAATTCATATGCTGAAATATAAACTCTTAATGTGAGAGTATTAGGAGGTAAAGCCTTTGACAAGTAATAAGGATGGGACCTTTGTGAATGGGACTGGTGCTCTTACAAGAGGATCCAGAGAGCTCTCTCATCTTCCCATTATGTGAGCAAACAATGGGTGGTTGAGAATCTGAAGCCCAAAGAGAGTCCCCCAGCAGAATGACCACACCACACTATGATCTTAGACTTTCAATAACTTGAATTATGAGAAATAGTTGTCTGAAGTTTATTAGCCACCCATTCAAGGATACTAAGACAACACCTAACACCATTAACCTTTCTTCCTTCCTTTCTTCGTTCCTTCCTTTCTCTCTCTCTCTCTCTCTCTCTCTCTCTCTCTCTCTCTCTCTCTCCACCTAATTCAGGTAATGTGCTAACATTGCAATAAGTTTCAAGGTAGTCACATCTCACACAACAGCCTGAAAAACCAATCATCATGTTTATGAACACGAGGATCCTGATAATTAACTTCTTTTGTCAACTTGGCTAAGCTCTGGAACACATCTGTTTGGCCAAACACTAGTGTAGATGTTGTTGTGAAGGCATTTTAAAGATGTGATTAACATTTACAACCATTTGACTTTAAATAAAAGCAGATTATCTCTTATAATATGGACGTGCCTCAGTCAATTGAAGGCCTGAAGAGCAAAGATGCATTTCCTGAATAAGAAGGAATCCTACTTCCAGACTATAACATAGAGATCTTAGTTGAGTTCCAGCCTGCTGACCTGCCTTTGCACATTTTAGACTCAACACTATAGCATCAACTTTTTCCAGAATTTTCAGCCTGTCAGCCTGCACTATAGAATCCAGACTTAACCAACCCCCACAATCAGAGTCGGTTCCTTTAAGAAAAAAAAAAAAAGTTCTTGAAATATAAATGAAATACATAGAAGTACAGATACAGTAGATACATATTGGTTCTCATTCTCCAGAGAATCCTGACTAGACAAACGCCTTAGCACATTCAATAATTTCTTCGTATTTTCTCATACCCAATTCATAGCCAAATTTTCCAGATTTCCATTCAGTATCCAAGTCAGTGTCTACTCCAGGAGTATGCATTGCCATGTTCCTCCCCGCTTGTAATCTAGAGTAACATGTTTTTTATGATACCAACTACATCAATAGATTTTACCAGTTGTTCTGGGAAATTTCCACATGCTAGAAGAATAATTACTTTCTGAAGACAAACTTCTGTGGCTTCTGAAAGTTAGATCTAAAGTCTTCATTAGATTTAGATTCAACCATCTGGGCAAGAAATTGATCATGATTAACTTTTAAAATTTGCATTGTCTCCTCTCAGGAGACACAGAATGCTTATATCCTGTTATTAGGCACCATGGGTTGGCATAGTGTCTGAATAATCTTTTTTAGGGAAAGTTACATTTTTTCCGCTTGCAATCAGAACATAGTTTATGTGGTATCATAGTGCCAGTTTTTTTTATGTTTTCCAACAGATTTTTTATCATTATTTGTTCATTTTTAGACTCACATGACAGTAGAGTGCATTTTGGCATGTTACACATTCATAGAGTATAACTTATTCTAATTTGGACCCCATTCTTGTGGTTGTGCATGATGTGGTGTTACCCTCATCATGTTCATATACAAGAATAGGAAGTCTATTTCTGACTAATTCCACTGTCTTTCCTATTCCCCTCTCTGTCTCTTCCCTTCATTTCCCTTTGTCTAATCCAATTGACTTCTATTCTTCTCCTCCTTCCTTTCCTTCCTCTCCTTCCCCTCCTTCCCCTCCGTTGTTGGGGGTTAGTATCCACATATCAGAGAAAACATTCTGCCTTTGGTTTTGGGGGATTGGCTTGTTTTACTTAACATGATGATTCTCCAGTTCTATCCATTTACCTGCAAATGCTTTAAATTCATTCTTCTTTATGGCTGTTATTCAATTGTGTATATATACCACATTTTCTTTATCTATTCATCTGTTGAAGGAAACCCAGGTTGTTTCCATAGTTTAGCTATTGTGAATTGAGTTGCTATAAACAATGATGTGGCTGTGTCACTATAGTATGCTGATTTTAAGTCCTTTGAGTATAAACAGAAAAGTGGGATAAGAATGTCATATTTCTTTTCCTACTTCTATCACTGTTAGCATATTTATTAGCTTGACTTTAAACTTAGATGCTCTGATTGTCTGATATATTTTAATCTGTAGGAAGTATGATCATTAGTATTTCATTTAGTGATAGTATGTTTAGGTTTACAAACTTACTTATTTTCTCAATTAACATTCCATCTAGAATATCAGATCTTTATCCTAAAATATGGCTGCAGATAGGTACCACACAGGCCCTCAGGAAAAACTGCCTTGTACAGAAGATCATACTCTCACTGCTGTTTTCAGATTATAACTTAGCCTTTTATTTTTACATGGGGAGAATGAAAAGACTCACTTGTATTACCCTTACCATTTGTAAGCAACACAGCAACACAATGTAAATTAAGTTGCATTAATTTTATGTACATTTTAATTATTTTTGTATGCAATGATTTGCTGAAGTATCTAAATATGACATACTAATGGTAACCAAAACTAAATAATTTGGTTAAAAATTACTTGAATATTGCAATCTTAAAGTACATTGGTAGAAATTATTTTCATCCATATCTACAATTGTATAAATAGTAATATCTTATTTAACATAATATGTTTCCTGGTATTTTATTAGTTTTTTTACCCTCTGTTTCTTCCTTTACAATTATAAATGGGAAGAGTTATTTTTGGGAAATTTAACTATTAAGAAAAAAAATTTAAACTATGTACAGTAAGGACAAATGGTCTTTCAGCAGCTCAATCTATATTGGGTCTTCAAAAGTTTACTCTTAATTGCTTTCCTCTGTGGCTATATCTATCTAAACATTTTTAGAAAAAAAACAGCTTTATAGAAAACAAATTCTGTAGGTTGTGGGAACACACCCAATGGACCCTTACTGTGGGAGATCCTAAGGACATAAATCATTCTGTCTTTCTTTTTGCTTTACCCTTGAAATTAAAATCTAGCCATGGTTTGCTTTTATCTTACAGAGAGAAATTGAGATATTTTTATATTTTAGTTATTTTTTCAGTTCTGCCATGTGAGTAAAAAAAAACTGGTCCTTTGGCTATAAAAGAATTAGGGGCTTGTGAGAAGAGAGTCATCGTCCTCACCATCCATGGGATTAATTACAAGCAATATAAAAGGAAGCAGTGTCAGAATTTGGACTCTGTTATATTAATAGTCTAGAAATAAATTTTAAGTAACACTGGTTTCCTCTTAGTTATTTTTTTTCCAAAATAGGATTCACCAAAATCCACTGGACATTTATTTCATTTTTTATTTGATATGACCAAAGTATCTGCAATCTTAAATGTGTTCTTTATCAAAAGAATCAAAGTCATGCACTTTTGAGCAGATGTATTTAAAGAATGGCAGTTTCCCCTTTGCTAGAACAATATTCCCCTCTCAGTAACTGATGTTCAACAGAAGACTAATGAAGGTATTACAGTGGAAATTAGCCTCTACATTACCTCCTGGGTTTGGTTGCCCTACTGAGACTCTCAATCTGCCCTCTGCCCTTCAAAGGGCTCCCTGGAGAAAGCTGGAAACAGGTGCTGGGGATCTTGCCATTAATTCAGATCAGCAATCTTAGTTAATTATGTGGAAGTTTCTTAACCCAGTCTTTAAAGGCAAAGTTGATGAGGCCAAAATGATTAAAATATAATAACCCTTTCTTTCCATCTCTTAAGTCAATTTTATTATTTCTAATTATGGTCCTTAAATTTTCTTAGGTTTAAGTCTTTGAATAAATAAGTAAACGTGGCCAATATAACAGGGAGGGGCTGTGTTTTAGTCAGACTTTTACCACTATGACCAAAAGACCTGCCAGGAGCAATTTTAAATGAGGAAAAGTTTATCTGGGGCTCATGATTTCAGAGGTTTAAATCCATAGATGGCCCTCTCCATTGTTCTGGGCCTGAGGTGAGGCAGAATATCACAGTGAAGGGTATGGTGGAGGAAAGCTGCTCAGACAGTGTTATCAGGAAGCAGAGAGAAAGAAACCCTTCTCTAACAAGGACAAAATATATATGCCCAATGACCCACCTCCTGCAGCCACACCCTACCTGCCTTCAGTTATCACCCTGTTAACCATTCTTATCAGGGGATTAAGGCACTGATTAGGATAAAACTCTCATAAGCCAATTATTTCTCCTCTAAACTTTCATGCCTTATCTTACACATGAGCTTTGAAGGATATCTCATATCTAAACAGGGCAGGAGAAGATTCCTCTTAATTTACTTTTATGTAGAATATCGTGAAATCAGTATATTCCAATAAACATTCCACATACTAAGGGTGTAACTAGATGGCGGTAGAAAGGAAAAAGCTGTTATAAAGCAAAAATATATCAGAAATACTGAATTTATTAGAGATTTCTTTTGTTGTAGAACTTTAAAGTCTGTTCAATATAACTTGTATTATTACAAATTAAGGAGATGAATATATTATGCATATCACATACAAACTCTTTAATCACATATAAACTCTTTTTAAAAAAAATCTTGAACACTATTTAGTAAGAGAATTTTACGAGTCTTAAGAAAATCTTGAATTGTCTTTTTTTCAGGTTTCTGCAACACAATTGTCCAATACATGTATTTTTAACTCTTTCTTTCTTTAAAATGTTTTCTATCTTGACTATTTTTCTGTGAATGCCACATTTAAGGTTGGAGACCTTTCAATTTCCAAGTTTTCCTTGGTGTTAAGACAAACTCTTTCTGATATGTGTGATGTTTGTTAGGCTGAAGTGTCCACTTTATTTTTCCAAGCTATTTTTCAATATTTGTATCATTCTTTTTGAAAGCAAAAAAAAAATGATAGGAAATTTTTTCTCTACTATTTAATGAAATACTCTGAGATCTCTTTGAATTGTAACCCAGGGGTCTATATTTAAAATGGAAATCAGCCTTACTTACTCAAGACACCACCTTGGTTGAAATACAGGAATATATTGAAACATGGAACCTAACTGTTATCTCCTGAAAAAACAGTCTATGAAATGAATCATATATACTGTGATAGCACTCCTAGGGTTATGTAGTGCGTCACCTGTGCTTCTCTACACAGTGCCTCTGAACAAAACCAAAAGCAGTTTAAAGGTGCACAATATTACCCCATTTGTCATAGGAAAGCCCACAGTCTCTTCTGGTGTGGGAGGCTAAATGACAAAAGAATAAACAAA
Source organism: Ictidomys tridecemlineatus (assembly GCF_052094955.1). Taxonomy (NCBI): domain Eukaryota; kingdom Metazoa; phylum Chordata; class Mammalia; order Rodentia; family Sciuridae; genus Ictidomys; species Ictidomys tridecemlineatus. Next base: position 159,882,619 of record NC_135478.1, on the reverse strand, counting down.
CTGATTTTTCAAATTTATCATTTTTAGTTTCTGCATTTATCTTTACCAATCAGTTTCTTCCTCCTTTGATCACAAATTAATAAACCATAGAGTATACAATTCCTTTACCTGTTGATTTGTACCATCTGAATTTTTTCCACAAGCACTCTTTCTCTGGAGTCTAGTAACATAAGGGTAAAATGCTATTACCAGCTTTTCTTAATGGCACCTTTTGGTTTGGGAACTGAGTTTCATACTAATTCACATTCCGATTGACAATTTATCTATGCAAAATTATTTTTGAAACACTTTAAAAATATATTGCTTATTTGATTCTTGAGATTTCTTTATTGTACTGTGGTATTTTTATTACTTATTTACTTGTCCACATATTTTAGTGGAGCATTATAATTATACATAATGGTAGGACTCATTGTTACATATGTATCATAGTATTTTTCAAAAAGTTTTTGGACTGTATCTTCATGCAAGTATATTGCTTAAATATGATTACTTAGGGTTTTTCTGATCAGATTAACATTGATTCAGAATGTCCTCACTATTAAAACTTATGCTACTGATATTATCAAAACTGTGGATGCAAAATATCATTTCTAGATAGAATTATATCGTATTACTATTTTTTGAGGGGAGGGAAAACATTTTCCCATTGTATATTTTAAATTGAGCTGTGCAGACCCAAAGTTCTACCATTTGCTCCAAGATCTCTCAGTTCTCTGCTTCCCTTTCTGTTATATTATTGGTAAGATTCTTACGTAATTTTCAGTACTTTTCCCACTGGACTTTGATTTTTTTAAAGTGGGATGCTTTTATTTTCCATAGTACCTACATAGTGTCTGAAATAATGAATGTTAAAAGTTCACTGATAGGACAGATATGATTCTACAGAGTATGTTCTAGATATTTTCTTAAGAATCCTAAGCAGGGGCTGGGGCTGGGGCTGGGGCTAAGTGGTAGCACACTTGCCTGGCATGTGTGAGGCACTGGGTTTGGTCCTCAGCACCACATATAGATAAATAAAATAAAGGTCTATCAACAACTAAAAAAAAAATTAAAAAAAGAATTCTAAGCAAACATTCTTTCTATCAACTGAACTATATCTTTCTGTATTTTAGGTCCTTCATAAGATCCTTTATCACCTGCAAAATGTTTTTAAGTTATCTTCCAAGACTTCTAAACTGAAATTAATTTAAAAATTGTTAATATAAGTAGTTTGATGGAGAGGTAGTCATGCCAGAAATTAATGCATTTGTTTCATTATAGTTGTTTATATAAAAGCTACCTACGGAATTCTTTGGAAAATTCATGTTTTCTCTCTGCCACATAATTTAAAACAAATGTGGGAAAATACTTATGATTGTGTTAAGCCAAAGATTTTGCTCAGTTCAAAATTATTCCTTAGTTGAAAAATCAATAGTATTTATACAGATATGATGCTACCATCTGATCTTTTCACCAAGAATTGAAAATCAGATTTTCATGTTGCAACACAAATTATTGTTTATTTTTAATCACAGACTCGATTAAAAATAAGAGCGTCCTTTACCTTCCCTTTTCTTATCATTGGCATGGAATCTCTTTGATGATTTACCCTTGAGACAGATATTGATTTCTGCCTCCTTTGCCCTATAAATGCTCCTCTATTTTCAGTCAAGTGTGATGAGTATTAGGTTAGCACAAGGGTAGGAATGTAAACCAAGATGACTTATTTTTGAGAAAACAAAGCAAGAACATCTTAAAAGCACCATAGCTTTCTGTAACCTTCTTGACAATCAAATAATGAGACTATAAAATTCAGACTCAGGTATATTTAGTTATTTTTATATTTCTACAGAAATCCATATTTAATATTCTATGTGTTCATTAGTCCAATAATTTTTTGTTATTATTATTAAGTATCATTTTTAGTGGGAGAAATATTTCCAGGACAACTAAGATCATCATAATTTCCTAGCTTTCCAGAAAAAAATGAATACAGAATATGGGTCTAAGAGAAATTAGTCCCTAAATATTTTTTTTTAAAAAAAATATGTCACATTATACATGGGGTATGAATTGATTTGTTGATTAAGAGCCAATGCCAAAGATTGAGCACTGAGGTTTCAGGATGAAGCAATTCATTTATAGCCAACAAACTAGCAGCTCTTATGCTAAATGAAAAGCATACAATTTATTTGAAGGAAGGGAGTATAATAACATGATGAAATATGTTTTTGAAGAATGTCTAACCAAAAGTCATAGCACTGCCTTAGGAAGAACAAAAACATTAGCTAAGTAATACCAAGTCAGTTGACTATGAAAGCTCTGTAAATAAAAGAAATGGCCTCAGTCCTTTGAAGCAAATTCAAACGTATCAGATTGTAAACATTAGTATATTGTTTTATTTTTTTCAAGTCCTATTTGAATCCAGGTGTCTATTGCAGTCAGAAGAATGCCCTCTCAAAGATTTCTACATCCTGATCCCTGGAATTTCTGAATATGTTGGTACACATGGCCAAGGGGGTTAAGGTTACAGATAGAATTCGGATTACTAATCAACTGACCTTGAGATGGAGGGTTAACCTGGACTAGTCAAGTAATGGGCTCAATGTAGTCAGGACGGTTTTTATAAACAGAAGAGGGAAGCAGAAAAGAGTGAACCGGAGAGATAGTGACATGAAAAGGACTCAGTCTGATTTGTCAGCACTGGAGGTAGAGACATGGGATAATGAGCCATGGAATGCAAGCATCTTCTTTTAAGAAAAAGACAAAGAAATAGTTTCTGGTAGAGCTTCTGCAGAGGAATGCCAGGAAGCAGTGCTAACACCTTAGGTTTAGCCCATGAAAATCCATTTTGAATTTGAACTTCAGAACTCTAGGATGATGACATTATGTTGTTTTAAGGCATAATATTTGTGGCAGTTTGTGACAGTTTGTGACAGCAGCCACGGGAGAAAAATACAATGTTTAACAGAAGATGAAATCTGAAGAGACCTCCATGAAGCCACTCAAGATAAAAGAAAATTCAATTACTGTAAGTGAAAGCTACTATCATTCAATGAATCTCCTTTCTCTTTCTTTCTTCAATTTGTTTAGATAAATCCCTGAGAAAAGTGGGAATCAGGAGGGAAAAGTGCTTTATGGACTTGCCTACATGACCCAAATATCTGAATCATACAAATGACCAGGGAGTTAACTTATTTTTCCTTCAGACCTAGATAAAAAGTCTCTAAAGTCAACACTTTTCCTCCAATATATCATCACATATTTTTTTAATTTCATTGCTTGAAGAGTCGTAGGTGGGCAAAGGAAAGTTTAAAAATGTTATACATTGCTGGGCATGGGGGCATAGGTCTGTAATCTCAGCAGCTTGGGAGGCTGAGGCAGGAGGATCATGAGCTCAAAGCCAACCTCGACCAAAGTGAGGCACTAAGCAATTCAGTGAGACCTTGTCTCTAAATAAAATATAAAATAGGGCTGGGGATGTGGCTCAATGGTCCAGTGCCACCCCCCTGGAGTTCAATCCCTGGTACCCGCTCCTCCCCCACCAAAAGTTATTCATAAATAGAGCTGAATATGATGCTTCTATAGAAGAGAAAATACTTGTTTTATAGAGTATTTACTTATGAACATTATTTATAAGACTTATACATAAAACTGTAAAATGGTTTCAATATTTAGACATAAACCTTATATCTTTAGAGCTGAATATCTAAGAGACCTATAGATGTAGGTCAAATGAAGATGCTACACAGAGTTAATGTCATGAGTTTTCCCTGACTTCTACCAAATTTCTAAAACTAAAAACACAAAATAAAGTGAAACTCTTTAATTTCAGTTGTTTGAGGAAGTAGCTCAATTGGGACAATGAAAAATAGCATTAAGGTCAAAAGAGTAGAAGCAAAAGAGCAAGAGACACACTCTCTCCTTAGGGCCTTTGCACTTTCTGCTGTGTTTTTCCAGAATGCAATTTCCTAGATGCCCAGGTGGCTTACTCTTTCATTATTTCTAGTCTTTTTTGTTAGTGGGAATTTTTATTTTTGCCCTATAAATATTCAGTGTCCCTCTGTGACTTTCCATATCCTTCCTGTTTTATTTGTTCTTTTTAGCATTTAGTTTTATGTAATATGTTGTGTCTTGTCTGATTGGTTTTTTTTCTTTATTTTGCCTTCTGACATATTTCATGTTTATTCTATTCAACCTGGAGCAGTGATACTGCATTCAAAGATGTAAGGCACAGTGAGCTTTACCCAATTCCACGTTCATGAGGTTTTCAGAAAAACCATAGGGTCACTTTGTACAGTAACAGCACAGCAAAATTCTCCTGTCTCCCAGGCTCTGTCTCCATATGACCTGTTGTTTTACAGGGGTGTGAAAGTTCCTGTGGATGATACTAAATGAGTTGTGAATTTGGTTGGATGTGGTTTGAATGTGACCCCCAATTTTCATGTGTTGGAATTTAGTTCCTGTTATGAGGAAGGGTAGAAATTTAATCTGACTATGAAGTTTTTTAGAGCTGGGAACTTTGGAGGTGATAAACATTAGACAAGGTTGTTTGAGCAAAGCCCCAATGATTGAATCCTGGGGACTTCATGAGAAGAGGTTGAGAGACCAGAAAAGAGACACACAAGAGTTTTCTCTCCTGTCATATGATGCCTACTGGCTCTACCAGCAAGAAGACCATCACCAGATATGCCCCCCTGACCTCTGACCTCTAGAAACCTGAACCAAAATAAACTACTTTCCTTGACAACTCACCCAGCCTATGATATTGAGGTTATTAGCAATAGAAAATGAATGAATACATGTGCAGTCCACCTCAGCTCAGGAAAGTCGTTGCCTTAGAGCCTGGTTTTTTGTTTTTTGGGTTTTTTTTTGCTTTTAGATTTTGCTAACCACTTCTTTTCATGGGTATATGATCAATTCTTGTTTTCTAGGAAGTTACATCTGGCAATTAGAAATTATGAAATAAACACAAACCTTGCATTAAGGTACAAATGAATTCTTGGTACATAGCATTGAACTAGGGTCCTATATACTTCTAGAGATTCCTTTAGTTAAGGTTGAGTGGAGATTAGATGTAAGGTCATGTTCTGAGGATAGAAGAAATCACAAAACCAACTTGCAAAATGTACAACTGTCTCAATGTCTAAGAGGTGAATATCCTCGCATTCCTTGGTATTGGAGTGCTAGTGGCTCAAAATGAGCTAAAATATCTTCAGGGATGTTTGAAATAACGAATATTAAAGGTTATTTAAAGAAAAGCTATAGTGAAAGAAATACAAGTCACCCATTGGGATTTTGTAGGAAACTATTCTATTTTACCTAATAAAGGAGACTAATTTCTAGATAAATTTGTGTTAGTTCCATGTCATAAGTTCTCAGTCAATACTTTCACTCCAGTCAGTGAATTTTCTGCCTGAAGAATTTAGTAAAATTTTTATTCATGGAATTTGAATCATCTTAAAGATCAAACAAAATGTCATATAATCGTTTCATGTTTTATAGTTTCCAACTGTTGTGTTATAGTGGACTTACTCTGATTTTTATAAATATTATTCTCATTAAAGAATCATTTTTAGAAGAAAATCCTAAGTGTTCTTAATTCTCCTCCCCTTCTCTGAATACATTTCCCACCCTCCCTAACAGTAATTGTGATTCTATATGCCTGCATTTTAAGAATAGGAGGGAAAATTATGCATCACATCTAGTTTAACACAGTTACTGCTTTCATGACATACTTTTTCCTGTCCATGTAGCTCCCAGTGAAGAACCCTAAAATGACAAGATTGCAAAAGTGAGGAGCCTGGCCTCCTGGTTCCTAATCATAGGAAAACCATGTAAGAATCCAACTGGCTATTTAAAGTTACTGACATTATGACATTTGTATGTTTTTGAAGTTTGTGTTTAATTGCCCTAACTAGCAGAGAGAATAATAGCAAAGGAACCAGTTGATTTAGAGATTTTAGAGAGAAAGGAGATTTGTCATCCAAATCCAATGAGAATTGCCTGTAAAAAAAAAAAAAGATTTTTGAAGTATTGTAACGTTATAAATCATACTTAGTATAATCATGGTATCCTTAAGAGCACATAGAACAAAAAAACTTATAAAAATATTTTTTTTAATAATAAAGGGATTCTATCTTTTTCTTCTTTATTTATTTATATATAACAGCAGAATGCATTACAATTCTTATTACCTATATAGAGCATGAACATAGAACAAAAAACTTATAAAAATAAAAGTTTTAAGAAAGTGAACATTTGTTTTATACTTACATTATAACTATACGAAGTCAATAATGTGATATTTGTTTACATATTTTTATATAATATACATTATTTTATAACTAAGAAAATACATATAAATACATATGTAAATAAGAGAAATGCTAACTTCCTTTTATAATCTTTTCAACAATATCATTTTATAAAAAAGAGAACTAAAGTTAAATGGACTAAGATCACCAAATCTGTAATTCTAACTTGAGTTTGTATGGTTACAAAACCTTTGTTTTCTCTAATAAGCCATGAATATGCTTAAACACACATGTACATCACACAGCAAACACAACAAATAAAATAATACACACACAACACAAATATATCACAAACATGGTTTCACACATTCCACAAACGTTATTGCAGACTTGCATATATACACCCTCACCTCTACACAAATAAATACATACAAAGATGTATATATACAAACACATGCTCCTCAAGGGAAACATCAATTATTATTCTTGATTTTGAGTTCAATTTAACAAGGATAAGTATATTTCCAACTAGGAATATTATGTTTGCCTATAAAATTTATTTTTCTTTTTGGCTATTAATAACCCTACAATATATGAGTGAGATAAGATTTTCATGTTGACTGTTGCTATTACTCTATCATTATATATTCATACAGTTGTGGAAAATAACAGTGGATACCAGAGTATTCCACATAGCAGTAAATATTTTTAATGCTGGTGAGAGTTGGGGATAGACTGCATCAAGTCCTTGAAATGACATTTTCATCTGTGATAGGGTATTTCATAATAGAGTATAATGGTAAGGTCAAAAAGGCAAATTGGATACTAATTACAGTACCCTTAGAAGAAACAGTGTCATTAGAATTTTATTTTGGAGGTTAGGGGTGTGCAAAGGGGTTAGCAAACTACGGACTGTAGTTTAGTCTCCTATTTTGTAATTAAAATTTTATTGGAACACAAGCACCCTATTCATTTATGTATTATCTAAGCTGCTGTTGTGTAATAACATTACAGTTGAGTAGCGGTGACAGAGAACACATGGCTGACAACCTAAAGCCTTTACTATCTTTCTTGTCCTTTAAGAAAAATTTGTTGACTCTGGTGTAGATAAAGCAGAATTTCTGAAGTATTTTTAGCAGAATGTGGTAAAATAAGAACTGCTTCAAAAAGCAAACCTTAGGTATCATGTTAGGAGTAGAGGGGATAGGAAAAAAACAACTTGGGTTTTTGGTACAATAGGAAGGAAGGGAAGGGAAAGTTTGAATGCCGAGTAGCAAAGAAAATATAAAAAAGGAAACAACTTGACAAAATTGCAGAGCTGGGATGTAGTTGATCATCAGCTTCTCCTCTGACAGGCCTGCTCTTGACTGCCAGCTCACCTGAGGCTCCTTGTGGGAGAACTGCAACTGGTCACCAGGCAGCTTTTATAACATCAGCTTTCAGATTTCCAGGTGGGGTTGCCTCATGCTCTGTGTATGTATATCTACACACTCAATATTTAGACCTCGTGGATTGCAGTTCTTTATAATGCTTCTGTTGTCCCACTTGGCTATTCAGCAAGACACCCTCATCCCCCAGATATCTCTTTGGTGATGGGATTTCTCTGTTCCTTAGGACCTCACCATTCAAGGTAGTGCTTTCTCTCACATGTGTATGTGTTTTCTCCCTCTCCTCTCCTCTTCTCTCCTCTCCTCTCCTCTCCTCTCCTCTCCTCTCCTCTCCTCTCCTCTCCTCTCCTCTCCTCTCCTCTCTTCTCCTCTCCTCTCCTCTAAAAAAAATTGTCTTGATATTTTCTAGTTCATCAGTGTTTTTCTTTTCACTGATGCATCTTTGTCAGCTTATAAATATGTTGCAATACAATGAAATTTATCCCATCTTGAAATAGACATCCAGACAAAAGTCTCCCTCGTCTTCTATTTCTGTGCTCTGTTTTACAACAAAACCATTTTGGTTGATTGTGCACACTTTTGCATTATTTTTTCCTCCCATTCTCATTTAAACATAATTCAATTAGATTCACCATATGCAGAAAGAGCTCTTACACAACCAGCAATGACCACCACATTGTCCAACTAGTTAGTCCTGTCATTTCAGCCTATCATTAGCAATTCAAGAGGTGTTCTTTCTCCCTTTCTTATTTTACTCCATATTGTTATTGGTCCATTATAGCTGCACATATTGGTGATATTTGCTATTACATATTTGTATATACACCAAATATAACTATATAATTTTACTAACACGACCCCCAGCACTTCCCCTCTCCCTCCCCATATCCCACCTTCTTCCTTCTTTTTGCAATGTATTCTTTTCTTGTTTCTGGAAAGCTACTGTCTGGTTCTTCTCTTATCCACTTTGTTATCTTTCTGAGCTTCTTTATTAATTACTCCATACCTCCCTGACCTGTAAACTTTAGAATGTCACAAAGGGTCTATCTCTGTCCATCACTCTCCTTCTCTCTTTTTCTTTCCTTCCTCTCTTATTTTCCACTAACTCTAGTTGATCTCAACCAGTCTTATAGCTTTAACTACTTTCTCCAGGCTAATGACTCCAACAATATATGTAGCCAGACAATGCTGATGAAATCTACACTCAAAAATTCAACTGCCTACTGATGTCACCACCTCATGACATTTTGTTCTATATTACTTCAATTAAACTGGTGCTCTGCCTCCCAAAATTCCTTTACCTATATGATCCTGGATTGGGTAGGACTTAAGAGAAAGATTTGTGAGATTTAAAAGATGAAAATGAATTAGTTTAAACTTGTGAAGTGTGTATGGGATGCCAACACTGATGCACTGTATGCATATAGTCCTGTCTTATTATTCATTGCAGAGGACCCCAAAACCACAGAGAACAGCTGCTGTACCTCTACCCAGATATGACTACTTTGATCTTCTTTGGGTCCTGAGCCACACAGTTGTACAGTTCTGTGGGGAAGAGTGATACCTCTTTGGAGGTGATCAAGAGTGAAAATACTGAGAATCAAACCCATGGTCTAGTATACCTTTGTGAGTTTCAGATCATCCTTTCTCAACCATGCTTTCTACCCAGAATTTCTTCCTAACTACTAGCACTGAAGCCCAACAGAGACTTCATTCAGACTGACCACCAGAATATGCAAAGGCTCAAGTCATGAATAAATCTCTTATCAACCTTCACAACTGTGTAAGGTCCATTACTGAGTTAAGTTCCTGTACTAATCCTTTATTCTACATCATTAGTAGGATTTATACCTACTGGTTGAATCCTTACAAGTATACTCTGCTTTATTTCTCTATAATAGAAATAAAATATTCGAGATAGCAAATGCTTAATTATTTTCTGACTGCCTCTGGTAGAAAGGAAACTTCATGGGATAGGGAGGTTTATCTGTTTTATTCCTGGCCATATTCATAACTTTTACAGTAGTGTCTAACCAGTAGTATTTGACACATATTGTTAAATGGATAATAATTGTGTATTTGCAAGGATCATTTTGGTTAAACATAGTATCAATATGTAAAAAGAAATAATGATCAGATTTAAGTAAAAATGCTTGAAATATGGCTTAGAAATATTTGCTTTAAGAAAATAAGCTACTCTTAAGTAGTTGAAAGACAGGTAGTAGTATTTTTTTTCCTCCCCGAATAGGTTGAATAATATAGAGTACAATTCCATATTCTACGAGGTGCTTGCCATGCCATGGGGAAGGTTGTTCTCTGAACGTGCAACCTGCATAGTTTCATCAACTGCTAAAGACTAATCAACACTGGTTCACAGTCAGTGACTGAAATTGCTACAAAGAAAAAGAGCCTGTCAATTATGCAGTTATGTTCCTCTTCAAAATTGTTGTATAGTTGCAAACAGACATTTGGCAAAAGTGTTGAATGAGAGGTAAGACATATCATTGCAGGCATACATTTTTTTTTTTCTCTTCTATAGCACTATAGGTTCTGCCTGAAATTTGTTTGTTTTGTGTGATAGATTCTCTTCTCAAAAAGGCAATGGTGTTATTAATTAAACAAAGGAAGAGGCAACTGAGGTGGGATCATGCTAAACTGAAGTTGTTAAATGAATATGAGCTCTTGTACAGAAAACTTCCCCAGTGGTTAGCTAAGCTGTCACCATTTTAGTGCATCTGAGGAAACGTGCTCCAAGATTTGTGTTAGTGTTGGCAAAGGAATGAACTAATTTTAATTCTCAACTCCTAAATCTGACATCAATCCAGAAACTTTGCAGCTAAACTTATCTACATTTGCAGCGCAGCCGATAATTACATTAAGACTATTTACATGGGAAGATAGCCGACTACCTTGTATAAACCGTAAAAGTGAAATTTAGAAAAATTCTACTTTCATATTTCAAAATTTTCAAGTCTATCAAAATTTCTCATTCCTAGAAGGTAGGTCATAAAAGGACTCATAAAAAGATTTTTTTTTCCTCTGGATTGCCCCCAAACTGGCTACAAACTAGATTACTTCCTGGAACTCCTGCCAAAATAAATATTATTAAATACTATCTTTCCCAATTGCCTGTCAATACTGTGAAAGATGGTGTTTATTTGAATATGTGCATCTTTCCCATTGTCAAACTTATATTAAATTTTGCAGTATTTAAGAGAGTTTCATCTATTTTTTGAAGTTGGTCTTTTTACCCCTTCCTTCTTAATCATAATATATAAATATTATTCAGTGTCCCAAGATGAAATTTTCTTTGTTCAGCAATCTATTGGAAATGAATTTTTCTTCTTCATATGTCTAAATATTCAAGTTTTTTGTAATCACTATGATAATAAAGGTATGATTAATTGCTGATTTGGGAAATGGAAGAGACTTTAAAATCTCAATTTTCTTAAAGAGAACTGCTTCAAAAAGGAGGATACATGCTGGGAACAAGGAAAAGATCCAACTGATTTTCTACTGAAAAGATGGATATGATTCAAGTAGATTTCGAGTGAAGGAGAAAAGATTAGTACTCTGCAGTTTGGTGCTGGAAAAAAGCCCCAATTCACATAACATTAACTTAAGTGATTTTTTTAATAGATTAGTTTTAAAGGTATATTTTAGATTCCAATTGTAAAAAAGAATTTTTGAAACTTTTGATTGTGTAAACTTATGTACAAAATATTACTATTGCTAACAAAAAGTGAAACAAAAGACACACACACAACACACACACACACACACATACAAAATCTGTCTCTCTTTTTATTGCTGCTGTCTTTTGGATTATGGCAGACTTGAATTTGCCAATAGAGGGCAATAGTCAAACTAGGATAGACTACATCCATCATTTTTGCAACTTCTAATGAGGGAAAAGGACACATAGAATCCTCATCTGCTTTTATGGATATTGCTGTGTAATTGCAGTGTAATTATGGCACACAACAGCTTCAGAAAATTATCTTTCAAGAAAACAGCTGGTTCTCTTTAACAAACTGAGATGTAATCTCGTCAATTAAAAAAAAAAAAAGTCCAAAGAAAATATTCCAAAAATACATGCTGATAATAAACAAGCAACAAAAAATGAAATAACATAAAAATTTTAAATGGATAAATCAGAGCTGCTGATAAGAAAAAGAAGACAAACTTACACACATAAGAAAATTATGAAGATAGGAGGTACTTCTGATACATTGTTTGATGTTACAGTACAAACAGACTTGGAAAAGTTTTAAAATGTTTTTCCATTTTTCTCCTTTCATTTTTTTGTTTAATTATGTAAACGTTTGGATGTGTGTGTGTGTGTGTGTGTGTGTGTGTGTGTTTGTGTATTTCATATATGAGATATACACAAAAACATGCACAGAAAGATAAGGTATAAGATTTTTTTTCCTACATAATCAGTGCTCTGAATAATTACAAAGTAATTATGGTTGAGCAGTTAAGTCTCTAAATTTGTAATTTTTAATTTTTTTTAACCTTTGATACCAGAGATTGATCCCAGGTACACTTAACAACAGTGCCACATATCCTATTTATTATTTTTTTATTTTGAGATAGGGTCTCTATAAATTGTTGAGGATAGCTTTGAACATATGATCCTCCTGCCTCAGCCTCCTGAACCGCTGGGATTATAAGTGCACCACCACATGTGACTGTTCTAAATTCATAATTTTACTAAGATTTTAGATATGCCAATAGTCTAATAAATGAAAACTTTATAAAACAGGTTATACAAAACTTTTTATTTTTTTAATTTTTTTTATTGGTTGTTCAAAACATTACAAAGCTCTTGACAAAACTTTTTAATTAAAAATTTTTATTGTGGCAAAATATACATGACATAAAATTGATTACCTATTTTAAATATGTAGTTTAATGGCTTGTTGTGTAACCATCAACACCATCCATTTCCAGAACTTATAAGCAAAAAGTTTAAAGGCACAAAACATATCATTAAGTGAAAAATTATGGATAATTCACTTTGACAAATAACTTATTTTATCTTAAATGTTTAAGATTCTTAAGGATTTACCCCCCCCCAGAAAAAATAAATTCACAAGATCAGAAACATAAATATTAATATTTAAATTTTGTTATCCACTTTTCAGATATTTTCAGGTAGTACTATTTAGACATTACATATGAAAAATAAGAATTGGTGATTTGTTTATAGACAGAATGGCATCCATGGTACTATCCTGGCATTCATGACAAATATCTCTTAAGAACTTTATATTTTCAAACTATCTTAATAAGAACAAACATAAAGTAAGAGTACATTACCTACCAAATTTGGCCCTGAGTGGTTGAAATTAAACCAACTAAATACAATATATGAAATTAAAAGTTTTATGTGTACATATGTGAGTGTGTGTTTGTAAGCATATTTGATATGTGTGCAATAGATACATTTTAAAAATCAAATATTATTATGTCTCAGTTTGTTTTGTTTTTAACTATACAGAGTAATTCTTGTAACTAGCAATACTCAGTAGTTCTTAAAGCTTCATCATGCCAGATCTCCTAAGCAGAATTTTTGTGTTTGGGCTTCAGTAATCTGTGTTTAAACAAACCTACAATGATTTTGATGCATCTTAAAATTTGAAAACCACTCTCTTAGTAATATAGGTCATTATCATAATTATTATGATTTAGACAGCACAAATGTTCTTGACTCTAGTTTTGTTATCAAATAAGTCCTGAATAGATATATTTAATTTGGGTAAACTTAAGCTTCTCTGATCATACATGACCATGAACTGACCCTTGATTCTTAAATTTGGTATGGAATTTAGATCTTATGAATTCTTAGCAATAATCTAACATTCAGAAAATTAGAAAACTTGGCACCAAGATGGTTTTAAAAAGTGATTGTCAAAAGATTAGTCTGCTGGTGAACTTAAATTTCAAATCTAAATATTCTAACTTATATGTTGAATTTTAATCAGATTAGGTGGGAAAATGTGTTTTTCAACCAATTTTCTGTATTGATAAAATAACCATGAAATAACTTATGGCAGACATTTTATATCAGATACATTTCTAAATTGACCAAGTATTTTATAGAATATATTTGTCAATGTAGGTATCTGAATGGTTCTATTTCTCTGCATCTGGGTTTAATTTCCCTCATGATTAAGCTCATACCTTATTTTCACATTTGAGGAACCCAACACCAATAGCAGAGGGACATGCCCGTATGTATTTCCCAGCAGTAGGAAAGAAAGTATGCTCAAGTATCCTCCTTGCATGTGTGGTTGCTTATTTCTTTTCTGAGATGTTGTCAGGTACTTTCAAAAGATTGTCAGGAGAATGGAAAATTTAAGTTAACTTCTTGATTTTTCTTCATTTTTATGTTTTGAATTGTTACCTAAGCAACAATGGGTTTTATGCATCTTAAACTGAATTACCAATATAGCATGTGCTGGGAGGTAGGTTTTATTTATTTATTTATTCATTTATTTATTTAGTGTTTTTCTTTTACTTGTTCTAATTAATTATACATAGCAGTAGAATGTATTTTGACACATTGTACACAAATGGAGCATAACTTCTCATTCCTGGACATGAATGGATTAATGTATTTCTAGTATTATAGAAGCTCAGGACTAATTTTATAAAAAAAGTGAAGCTTTTCATGCTGAATTTTACACATATTTTGTGGTGATGTAATAAAAGAAAATAATCCTATATATTATAATTTATTTATAACAAACATGTTTCAATATTCTTGAGTGCATCTATAGTTCAGAAGTGTTTATTTTTTCACAATCTAACATTTGCATTTAATATGATTCAGAGGGTTTAATAACAATACTATATAATTGAACAATCTTATATTATTTTTTAATTATTTTTTATTTATATATGACAGTGGAATGCATTACACTTCTTATTACACATATAGAGCACAATTTTTCACGTCTCTGGTTGTATACAAAGTATATTCACACCAATTTATGTCTTCATAAATGTACTTTGGATAATAATGCCCATCACATTCCACCATCATTTCTAATCCCATGCCCCCTTCCCTCCCCTCCCACCCTTCTGCCCTATCTAGAGTTTGCCTATTCCTCCCATGATCCTCCAACTTCCTTAATAAGACTCCTTTGGCACAAGAATTAAAATCAAGAATCGATAAATGGGATGGACTCAAACTAAAAAGTTTCTTTTCAGCAAAAGAAACAATCTGTGAGGTGAATAGAGAGCCTACGTCTTGGGAGCAAATCTTTACCCCTCACACATCAGATAGAACACTAATCACTAGGGTATATGAAGAACTCAAAAAGTTAAACTCCAAAAAAACAAATAACCCAATCAGAAATATGTCTTGGTTTATCAATGAAATTAATGGTGCTGTGGTCCACATAAGAGTTATAGGAAATAATAGGTAATGAAAAAATTGACAATGTTTTTACCTTTTCAATTCTAATTCCTCAGCCAACCACTGATTTCCAGGTGTCTTTTGTGTGTGTCTATTCCTCTAGCATATCATTTTTCTTCTCTTTGGCTTTGAGTTCAAACATACAAGATCCTGCATGATCTCAATCAAACTACAAAAAACACAGATTTAGATAAATGAAATCACAAGAGTATTGCTCACCTTCTCTGCATATTCCACTAAAAACCATTCCACCTCAATAGTTTACTTTCATAAAAAATTTGCATCAGACCCCAATTAGCAATATATTCTTTGCTTCCTCTGAGTTGGGTGTCTGACATTCTTTATTTTGACCATTGCTCTTCAAACTTTTCATTAATATATTTCTGCAAGCAGAGGTGGGTGGCATTCCTAAGATTTCTGTAGATTTATTTTATCTTTAAGATCTATAGAAAAGTGTTTTATTCTATAATAGAATGAGAATTTTTTTTAAAAAATTGTACCAGGTATAAATTTTCTTTCCTGCAGAATGATGTGCTGCATGTTTTCTATACATTTTCAATAACCCTTATGGATATAATTGCATAATAATATATTTATTTATGCTACTTTGAGAAGTTTAGTCTTGATCAAATTTTAGTAGATGAGGCATTATTTTTTTCACACTTTTTATTGAAGACTTCTGTATTAGAAGTCAGTCATCATTGGAAAATTAAATGTGGGGAATCTGAATAGTAAATATTCAAAAATTTCCTTCCCATCAATTGAGTCTTTACCTTTGGAAACAGTAATTTCCCATTAATTAAGAAGCTAATTAATTCTCTTGGGAAAGGCCATCATATAGGCTGTACTACAGATCCTCAGCACACACTCATTATTGGTTTAAACTTTAAAGGAAATATGGCTTACACCATTAAATAGAGATTCCCCCAATATTAAGACCATATCTCAAGGCTCTGATTTTGCAAATAAAGCTCCATCTAGACTTTGACACTGAATGCAGTACTCAGTGTCAAAGTTCATTCATTACATGATGAATTTAACTGTGACCTTATTATAAGGTGGTAAACAACACTGCAACCTTTTTTTGTTTAATCTTAAATTTTAATAAGATATATAATAGCTGCAATTCCTTTAGACCTCTAGAAATTTTTTTTAAATGCATGTATGACCAATTCTCTCTTAAAAGGTAATCATACATTTAATTACATAATGTTAACATTTGTAATTCTAGTAACATAAAATGAGAGCACATTCGAACAAATGGACTTACAATAAATTACAATAGAACCTAAACCACAATAAACTATATTGCTAAACTATAATTAGCTATGATATTTTCTGAAAGTTTATGGTGAAAAAGTATTCAAATGCAAGACTAGCAACATAACACAAGGCAGGGCACATAGTTATGTAACAGGCCTGTTGCCTAATACAGGAAAGAGTTTATGAGAGATTTCTGAGAAACAGGTAGGCATTGCTACAACCTTACATATCCTTTCTGAGAATGGAAGTTAAGTGAAATATTAAGTGGATAAATATTTAATTCTTGTCTAGAGGACAAGATGAATTAACTAGAATGATAGCCATATGAAAATGCACTTCGAATGATGCACAATAATAGTTGATACCGCATGAGGGAATATAGACAAATGTTTTAATTGAACCAAAAAAACAAAATTGCATCAAAGTTCACAGTTCTAGAACGTCTAAACCAAAGTCAAGTTTTATTGATATTTAAAGCAGCGAAACCACTTTCATCGATCAATTTTGTGTGGTAGATGATGCACTGAGAGACACATCTATATATGCTGCACAAAGCGTTATAAGTAGTGTTGGCAATATATTAAAAATAATGTTGATGTTCAATACAGGTTTTGACTCATAGTTAAATTCTGAAACAGATGACTTTAGTTACTAGAATTATTTCACTGTGGATTTAACATCAAAAGCAATTTGTATTCCTAAAAGACTCAATTAGTAGACTAAAAAAACATTCCTTTTGATGTAAACTATCGATGTAAAATTTGCTAATAATGTGAAGCAACATTTTAGTACCTTCTCTATGTAAAATACTGAGTTACTTATATTGAGGATTTATCTAAGGAATACTCAGTATAGAAATCTTGGAGTAAATTTGAGAAAACGGCAAGAAATGCACATGTGTATGATATGTGTGTGCATATATTTATGAGAAAGACATAAATGTACCCATTCTAACTAAACATATACATGTCAGTAAATACTAAAATGCTGCTAATTGTTTATCACTTTTTTTTTTGGTACTAGAATTGAATCCAGCGGTGCTTTATCACTGAACTACATTTTCAGCCCTTTATTATATATATATATATATATATATATATATATATATATATATATAAACTAAATATATATATATATATATTTAGTTTGAGGCAGAGTCTTGCTAATTTGCTGAGGCTGACCATAAACTGGTAATCCTCCTGCCTTCTGAGTCATTGGGTCTACAGACATGCCCTACAATACCTGGCTTGCCATTACTTTTTTTAAAGTTAATAATAGGAGTACTAAGCTATAATACTAATTTTACGGTGGGGAAATATAAGTTCCAGTTATATTATTTTAAATATCTTAGCTAAATTTCTATATTGTTAGGTTAATAGTATTTTAATTAAATGTAAAGTCATAAAAATAAGTTTTCATTTTCATCTCCAAAAGATCATATCTTCAAAAGACTCATATTAATAATATGAAATCTGAGAATTCCAATAAAGTGAACAAAATATACTAGAATACTTGCTTGACTATTGTCATGTTGTTATTTTTATTATATTGTTATTATTACCAATTTGATGGTAAGCATATTTACAATGGCAAAATTTAGAGATTCAGATTTCAGAGGACTAAGATTTAGCCTTTGCCAAATAACTTCCATCACAACTCTAGTATAAATGTTGTTTTAGCATCTGTAGAGATTTGTTTCCTCCAAAGACTCTTTATTTCCAATTTCCCAAATTGAGGTGCCTTTGTGAAAGAACAGACTGTCTGCTTCCTTCACACATCCATGTGAATGTAGATCCCTAAAAGAAAGAGGCTTGCTTTAACTCAGTACTTAATTATGGTACTATCTTATCTTCTTTCTGCAGTTCTATAACTTGTTCTAGCCAGTCCAGGAGCAGCGTTAAGTACTGCAAATCAAACTGCTGCGTCTGTCATAAGGCTCATCTCCACAAGGTTCACAAAGAATTCCAAATCAAGCTCCAATTCCCTTGATAAAGAAAGCAAACGCTTACTGAGTGTTTTGAACAGGGTGCCAGCACGCTATATTGCAAAGTGTTTTAGTCAGCTTTTTCACTGCTGTGATTAAAAGCTCTGGCAAGAACAATTTTAAGGAGGAACTTTACTTGGGGGCTCATGGTTTCAGAGTTCTCAGTCCACAGACAGTTCCATTCTTTGGGACTTGAGATGAGGTAGAGCATCATGGTGGAAGAGTGTGGTGGAGGGAAGCTGCTCACATGATGATCAGGAAGTAGAGTTATACTCCCAGTGACTCACCTCCTCCAACCACACCATGTGAGCCTACAGTTACCATCTAGGTAATCCTTGTCAGGGGATTACTTCCTGATTGAGTCAGAGTTTTATAACCCATCATCATTTCAATTTTGAAGTTTCTTGCATTGCATCACACATGAGATTTTGAGGCTAACTAATACGTAAATGATAACATTCCACCCCTGGCCCTCAAAAGCTCATGATCATCTCACAATGCAAAATACATTTAGACTATTTCCAAGAGCCTCCATAGTCTCAACAGTTCAAGCAGTGCCCAAAATTCAAGTCCAAAGTCTCCTCTGAGACTCAAGGCAAACTCATAAAAATTAATAGCAATTTACAAGTATCTAATATATAAAGGTAATATAGAAGGGTAGAGAGTAAACATTTCCATTTAGGAAAATAGGAGCATAGAAAGAAGGGATGGGACGAAAGCAAGACTGAAATCGAGCTGGGCAAACAAGTGCTATAGCTCCATGTCCAGCATCTGGAACACACAGCATCATGATGTTTTCTCCAAAAAGCTGTGTAGCTCTACTCCTCTGTCTCTGCTGGTTGCAACCCACATGACTTATCTGTTTGTTGGCTTTTTCTCTGTTTAATTCCTTCAGCTTTCTTTGGTCCATGTTACTGGCATTTCTTAATCTCGGGGTCTCCGTGGCAGATTTGGCTTACTCCTCACATCTCCCCACACATTGCCCAGTCAGGGGAGGCCACTAGAACTCTGACCTTGTAGCACTTTGACTTGCCTCTCAGACCTTCCTTTGAAATCTCAATAGAAGTCTCTTTGATCTACTAGCATTATGCATTCTGGCAGAAACAGCACAGCTTGGTTGCTGTCAAGGTCTGCTGCCACCTGGAGCAGTAGCCAAAACTCCAGGGATCTCAGCTGCAATAGCCTTTGAGTGTCTGAGTGGCTGAGCATGGCAAACCAACTACCTAGGCCAACCTGTGCCAGCGGTGTGGCCCACTGGTCTCTTCTCAAAGGAAGTTTTACTTTTACTCCCTTGAACCTGTGATGGGTATGGTCTTGCCGATTCCTGAGATGCCCTCCAATCACCTTTCTTATTGTCTCTGGGCAAAGTCTTTAGTATTTCTTTAGTAGCAGCAATGTTTTTAACCATTGACTTCCTTAGCCTCAGTTTCACTCCCACCTTACAAGTTCAAGTTTTCAATGTTGTCTGTTCTGCTTTCTGCTTTTGAATATCACAATACACTTGGCTAAAAGTTGCCAGCAATACCCATGCTAACTATTGAATGCTATGCTGCCTAGAAATTTTTTCCACCAGATTAAGAAGTTATCAGATTTTTAAAATTAATTTATTTATTTTAATTAGGTATATATGACAGCAGAATGCATTTTGATTCATTGTACCAATTGTAGCACAACTTTACATTTCTATGGTTGTACACAATGTAATGTCACACTACATGTGCAGTCATGCATGTATAGGATAATGATGTCCATCGCGTTCCACCATCTTTCCTGCCCCCATGCATCCTCTCTACCATCCCTCCCCTTTGCCCAGTCAAAGTTCCTCCATTTTTTCCATGCTTCCCCAGTCCCTGTTATGTTCAATATTGATTTATTGAAGAGAATATTCAGCCTTTAGTTTTTGTGGATTGGCTTACTTCACTTAGAATGATATTCTTCAACTCCATTCATATACCTGCAAATGCCAAGATTTTATTCTCTTTTAATGTGAGTAATATTCCATTCTGTATATATACCACAGTTTCTTTATCCATTCATCTCTTGAAGGGCATGTAGGTTGCTTCCACAGTTTGGCTTTTGACAGCTGCCAGTCAGAATGGCAGTTATCTAGAATACAGACAGCAATAAATGTTGATGAGGATATGGGGGGAAAGGCACACTCATACATTGTTGTTGGGACTGCGAATTGGTGCAACCAATCTGGAAAGCAGTATGGAGATTCCTTAGAAAACTTGGAATGGAACCCCTATTTTACCCAGCTATCCCACTCCTTGTCTATACCCAAAGGACTTAAAATCAGCATAATACAATAACACAGCCACATCAATGTTCATAGAAGTCCATCACTTTTAAAATCAGCCTCACATAAAGTCTCAGGACAAGGACAGAGAGTTCTTAGCCAGACAAATTCTTAGGCAGAAGATAACATGAATGGCTTATAGTCTAATTTCCAATAGAGTCCTCCTTCTCCTCTAAAACCTCATGAAACCTGTCTTTGCTGTTTAGTCTTACTGGCATTCTGGTCTTCTGAACTCCCACCAAAATTATCTATTAGAATCTGCTTACAACAATCCAAATTTTGTTTATATTTCTACCCTGCACCACATTAGACAATGTTAGAAACAAATCAATCTCTCTCTCTCTCTCTCTCTCTCTCTCTCTCTCTCTCTCTCTCACACACACACACACACACACACACACACACACACACACACACACACACATCTTAGAAAGAGGTGGAAGACAGGAGAAGAGGAAAAAGCTGCAAATACTTATATTTATTTTCATTTTTGTTACACATTCCCATACCCAACTTGCTGTTTTTGAGCTAATATGAGCATCCTTAGGTACTTTTTCTCATTTGTTCAATTGTCTGTCTCTTCTGTCACTCCTTATTTTCTCTATTTCCTCCCTTTAACTTCCTTTCCTCCCATTTACATTTCATACAATTCATATATAAATTAAGGTCCCACTGCCACTTGGGAATGACTTTTCTAACAGAAGTGAAGTGCAGTTTTAGCAAAAGCAGATTTTGAAAAGGTGGAATATGTTAGAGCACAGGGTTATGGGATGTTACAAAGTCTGTGGGTTTGCAGAATGACTTTATTCAGAAATGGAATCTCTTCTAGAAGATATCCACATAAGCCTCTCCCTATCATTTACTCAAGTTTCTGGGGACTGCAGGTGTCATAATTGGTGAAACTTAATATTGTGAATGATGTTTGTGATGTTGCTTCTCCCAGGTAGTACATTTGAATTTCAACTTTCCCCCACTGAAATAGATCCATGAATCTAATGGTTGGTATTTATGTCATTAACGTAGGCTCATGGAGGGAAATCGGACATTTTCTATCACTTCAAATCATATTTTTATGTGATTTCTTCTTGTTTTAACCACAAATATTTAGATTTATTAACACTGTTGTGCCTAATGTGTCCCAAGCCCTCTGTGTTTTATATAATTTAATTATTACATGTGAACCTTAATTTGTAAAATTTGGATATTTATGGTCTCACTGATGTGTCTGGAAGCTCCTTCAGATCTTTAAGGACCCAGAGATTGCAGATCCCACTCATTTCCACCTACATTTGCCTTTCTCTTTATCCCCTGCAGTACCTCAGGTTTTAGTCTAGCTTTATAAGGGTGGTGATTTTTCTTCTCAATCATGTGATCTACCAAAAGCTCTTCTGTGGTAATTGATTTATCACTCTGATCATTTAATTCAATGCACAGAGCTTAAATTTTGGTTTAATAGCTAAGTGCACTCAAGAGGATTTCCTACATTAATGTAGGTCTGTGGCAATTTCTTAGCGCTCTGAACTTATGAAATTGACGAAATATAAGTGTAGTCATTACATGGTGAGAGTCTTCTGATGGAACTGTATTAACGGAGGATAATATATTAGGTCAGCTCTATTATAACTTGTAAATATATATGTAAAGGACAAAATCAAAATTAAATAAGAAATTGCCTAAAGCAGCGAAGAAATATTTGGCCTTAGAAATATGTGAGGAAGATCAAGTGTGAAAAAGTGCTATGAAAAGGAAACCCTTATCTGAGGATAGACAAACTAACATTCTCATTTGCATAGTTTGGAAAATATTCTTTTCATCTCTCTATTCCATGAACTACATATGGCCACAATACTGGTAAATGTGACATATTAAATTCAATATTTAGGACTATATTATGGTTTTTGCATTTTTTCTCTTTTTTTTGTTTTTTTCTTTCAGTTGATACTGTGAACTGTGCAAAATACTAATCATGTTTTTAAAATTGAATATTTTCTCTCTTACCACCTCACAAGTGGTTAAAAAATATCTCAGTTTGATAGGACCACATGTATAGGTTGTATGTTAAATACACTTACTTCAAAAGATATTCTAATTTAAGCAGTTATTTTTAAAAGAGGCTTCAAATCATGCTATATGTAAGGGAACTTTAATCTTAAGAAACATTCTAGAGAATCACATTATAGTATGAATAGCTATCCACTGGATCAAAAACCAGGGTAAAATTTTGATTCTGGTTTGTTCTTTTCAGTGTGTGACTATTCTCTTCAGTATAAATATCAGAATCACAGAAAGTAATATGTCTATTGAATCTCCCAACAAGACTTCTGCACAAATGTCCGTAAATTCGCTTTCCTTGTGCCTTTGGTGTCTTCATTTATGAGGACTCCTGTACCATGTAAAGCTATATTAAATAAATTTATATAATTTTCTCTTCTCTTTCTGTTTTTTGTTATATGGATCTCAGCCATGTTTCTACCAATGGTTAGAAAAGACATTTTTCCAGCCTCAATGTCATAAACAAAAGTAACTATCAATAAGTGTTTCTTATTTTAGGCAACTTCTCTTAGTTTCATCTGAGATGCAGTTTTCAAATTTATAAAATCAAAATATTCCTTCAGATATGCCCACTAAGAAAAAGAAACATGTATTTTTAAATACTCTTAAAGCCTGGTGATATTACAAGAACACAAAATAATTATAATATGCTTGAAATTTAATTTTAAAGAATGAAGTTAAAATTATGTTGCTGTATCACTAAACTAAGTGTTGAATGATTCAGATTCATATTGGAGAAGATTTAATGCATTTCCTTCAATTTTAATTCACCATTGGCTAAAAAGTATAATAATTTTGTAACAACTATTTTAAGAAAAATTATTAGGTATATTTAAAAGATTGATGCATAATAATTTCACAATTATTAAAGTGTAGATATATGTTATGTTCATATATAAACATGCATATATGTACCTGCACTCACACATAGTTAATCCAAGAACACTGTGTCCGTTGCTATTCCAGATTCCTGACACCATAAGAAAAAAGGACAAGCATGCTTATGGTGAAAGTTCTCCAGAAGTGGTTTATGCAATTTCAATGTTAAACACACACTCATCCACATCTGCGTGGGATTGTTATGTACATTGCTATTTCAAAGAACCAAGTTGACCTTGGTTATATATGTTTAGAGAAAGATATGTTTAAAGACAAATATGGAATAAAATTTTCTGATCAAATCAACAACTTTGTTTCTGTGTCCAGGTGATGTTCTATGACTGTTCTTAACACACACGAGGCTGTCTGCTTCTGCATGAATTCACATCTTTTGTTTTTCACTTGACATCTCCTCATGTTTGAGTGTTCAGGTTTGTCTTATAGACACCAATGTCTTCACTGGCCTAGCTACTTCTTTTTTTCTCCATAAGAAACTTGCAGTCACATCTTTCCTCTGTTCCTGAAGTTGGAAGTACCTGACAAGTGCTTCTCTTGGTGGAAGGCACTGTACATACTAGCAGGCTAGTTGTTGGACTACTTCACAACAGTGAAAGCTCAAGTAGTAAAGTCAGAAAAGTGAGGCTGACAGCTCTGGCAAGGTGCTCTTTCCAAGCAGGGTCAGAATTTTTCTGCTTGCCATGGCTGTTGTCATAATTTTGTGGCTAATCAATCCAAGCCACAGGCTACTGATTCACAAGCTACTTATATTTCATATTATCTTTCTTCAAAGCCTGAAGATTTTGCCTTTGTAGTCTACTGTCAGAACTTTTAATAGTTTATTAAAATAATTAGTATGAGTTGAACCCAAAGACTAAAAAATAAATTGCTTTAAATTCTACCCAACATACTAAAGTGTAGCCACCATTTATTTAACAATAATTATGGCTGCCTTAAAAAGTAGAAAAAGATATGTTCAATGAAATAGCATTTATATTCTGTGGATATTATCCCAATATTTTCATAACATAATAGTAATCCCATTATAAATCCTTAAGTCTTTTTGAAAATATGCAGAAATGAACAAAAAGAAACCTAGTCATTTAATTACCAAAATTATTTAGAATGTGCTTATATATAATCAGGTTAATGGCTTTCATTATTTATGCCACTGTCAAAATTCTATATTGTCATATTTGTATCACTGATGATCTCAAGCAGCCAGTGTTTGTAATTGAAAAAATACACAAACAACTGGCACTTGGAAGGTAGTACAAGTTGGCATTAGCATACCATTGAATCTGATTATTCTTATATTTCACAAAATGTTATGAAAATGTCAATGCAAAAAGTTCCCTAATTATGGGACTATTAACATACAAAATTGAACTGAAGACTCTAAGAACTTTTACTAATAGAAGTTAATGATTTCCCAACATTTTAAGTCAAAATCTTAAAGAATGATACCCTTTTATTTTCAGAGAGCATTTTAATATCTGAAATTATCAATTTCTCTTATTGATTATTGTCTGCCTTCACATAATAAACTAGGAATTTCATGAAAACTTAAATCACACCTGTTTTATGAACTTTGTATATTCATTAACTATAAAAATACCTAGCACATAATAAACACTCCATTAACATGTTACATTAATAACTTTTATTTTATAAGTCATGAAGTATTTGACTTTAGTAAAAAATTTTGATAATATGGATTTGGATGGAGACAGTATACCTTATCATTAATCCTCATTCTCACTTTTAATGTGTGTATCTACTTTGTAAAGAACAATTTTATACTGAATGAAAAACTCTTATATAGGCTACATATGTTAGTTTATAAGCCATACTCTGATACCTAATTGAATAATAATATTCTAACAATAATTATACTCTTTCAGAAATTAAACTGAGGCCATACAACTTTGCAGTGCAAGAATATAAGGGGCAAAGTATCAATAATCATTTATATTGCCATTTCAACATAAAATTAATTTAGGTTTATTTAAAAATTCCTTAGCATTTCAAATTTAATACCAAATTATGATATTTATCCATTTTTATTCACTCAAAATTTATTTAACATTTACCATGTGCTATTATTTAGTGTGTAGATACTACAGAGCAAAACAGAGAATACTAATGTTAGAGGAGATATATTTAAAGGAGAGAGAGAGAATTTAAACAGGAAGATAAACAACATACAGTTATATGGGTCCTGAGGACAATATAGGAGTTAAGGAAAGTTCTCTATGTTTTAGATGGGTCCATTAGGAAGGTCTTTTCCTGGAGTGATATTTCAGAAAGTACCTAAAAAATATGAAGAAGTGAGAAATAGGTGGAACAGCAGATACAAAGTTGGAGCAAATTTGAACTCTTCAGTGAGCTATATGAACACTTCTATAGCTAGAATGCTGGAAGTGATGAGGAAGAGTGATAGGAATTAAATCCAAATAATAGGCTGGGTGGTTTCATTTAGGCCCTGTAGGTCACGTGATGGTGGTTTGATTTTATTATAATTATAATGTATTTATTAGAAAGCTTTCAGTCACTATAAGAAAATACCTGAAAAAAAATTGACTCATAGATAAAAGGTTTACTGTGGCTCATAGTTTTGGAGGTTACAGTTCATGATCACCAGTTAGTACCACTGCTTTAAGCCTATATAAAGGCAGCACACCATGATGAGAGAGTGTGGTAGAGAAAAATTACTCATATCACCAGCCAGAGAGAAAAGAAGAACAACAAAGGGTCTAAAGTTCCACAATCCCCTTTGAAGGTCTTCTGCCGAAGACTTAAGTATTTCCTAGCAGGCCCCATCTCCTAAAGATTCAAACTACCTCCTAAGCCTTAGAGCCAAACCTTTAATATGGGGACATTTGGGGAACATTTGACATCCAAACTATAGCAATGGAGAACTCTGGAGACTTATAAAGAGAAGCCTGATGAAATCTGAAGTGGAATTTTTAAAGATTTTTCTGACTACTATGTGTAGAATAGATTCTAAAAATGTGTATGGAACCAGGTATATCAGTTGGGAAGAAGCTATGATAAGGGATGATAGATAGGTTAAAAATAATGTCAAAAGTAGAATTGCCAGTATTTGATAATAGACTATTATGGAATATGAAGATAAGGTTAACATAACTTCTAAACTTGGCCCAAGCAACTAGAAGAATTATGCTATTTACTGAATTGTGAAGATTACTATATGACACTGGAGCTCAAGGTGGAATACAGGGCTAAATATGTATTCTTTGGAGTCAATGACCATGACATTAAACATGGATAGGGAGAAAAAAAAAACAAGAAATGAGCATAGTAGCATGCTGTACTTTAGTAATCCAAATTAATAGGAAGACCTACTAGATCTCAAATGAAAAATTTTACAATTTTATTGGAGCAATATCTTTAGAGGAGAAAAAATGTAATATATTGAATGTAAAAGAATTTTAAAAGAAAAATAAGTGGATATAAAACTCTTCTAAGGAATCGTACTAAAAAATAAAGTAGACAAAGGAAGAGGAGCTTCAAAGAGTTCAGACAAATGGGTTCATGAATGTTCTTGATTTTAGCAATGAGGTACATTGAAGCATATTTCATTGGTGGAAATGATCTAGTAGGACAGGAAGATGTAAAGAGAAAGCATAAAGAACATGCCAGTAGGCAAGAGGAAATATAATTAGTACACAAGTGGCCAGAAATAGAAGTTTTCATAAGAAGAATGAAAACTTGAGCTTGAGGTAGAAAGATAAAGTTTGTCTTTTCTGGTTGCTATGTTATCATTGAAACAAAAAGTGCAGTTATCATCTGACATTGACAATAATTGAAAAAATGATGTAAAATATTAGAGGAATAAGAATGTGTAAAATGGCCAACTCAAAGGTTAAAGTGTGCTAAGCACACTTAGAGACAGCTTAGAATTTGCTGCCCTGAATGAAAATAAAATCAAGTAACATAGGTGTGTGTATGTTGCAACTTACGTACTCAAGAATGATATTTAGACCCTATACAAAGGAATATTTTATAAATATTCACATGTTGAAAATTTTGCAAAATATTTGACTAACACTTCTAGATAAGGAAAAGAACATGGTAACCTTGGCTTTGAATTCACTAGGAAGGTATGGTGAAAGAGAAAATCACAGAAGTTTTAAACATGGATCACAGGGTATAATTTTATTAATGAACTAGACAATCTAAACCCAAGAAAGGACATAAGGAGATAAAGAAAGAATAAATAGTGGGAAAATTAGGGTACATAGTTATCAATCAATGTTTAAATAAGAACATGGTAGTTTGCATGAATGGCCACAGAAATTATTTCCAATCATGTGGTCACATCCATTTTCTTTTTTCTTTTTTTTTTTTTTTTGACAGCGGAATGCATTATAATTCTTATTACACATACAGAGCACAATTTTTCATATCTCTGATTGTATACATAGTATATTCATACCAATTAATATCTTCAAACATATAAATTTTAAAAAGGGTGCCAGAACATGTCAAGGCTATCTTAAAAAAAAAGAATATCATATGCATCCATTTTCAATATGACTTTCTATTATACCCATGAAAAATAGAATCTATTTTCTTATCATTTGAATCTGGGTTGTCTTTTGACCAGTAGAATGCAAGAGGGTCACTTCTGAGCCTAGGCTTTGTGATATCTCACAGCTGAACTTTCCTTCTTGAAACACTGCTGCTCCATGAAAAGTCCAGGCTAGCCACCTGGAGAATGAGAGATCACATGTATAGAGAGAACCAGCCAAGAGCCAGAATCAACCATAAGACTATTGCTAACAGATTCATAAGCTAATAAATTGCTATATGAAGCTATTATACCTTTGAATGGTTTGTGACATGGTTACATACAATTGATATGGGGATTTATAGTATATGAACTAGAAAAATAAAATATGGTAGGCCACATTAATTAGTGCTCCAACTCAATCATAGTCCAATCTGAAAATTCTGTCACATGAAACATAAATTGTGCTGGGCACAGTGGTTCAAGCCTGTAATCCCAGTGACTCAGGAGGCTCACAAGTTGAAAGCCTGCTTCAGCAATTTAGCAGGGCCCTGTCTCTATGTAAATAAATAAATAGGGCTGAATATGTGGCTTAATGGTTAAGTTCCTCTGGGTTCAGTCTGGTACCAAAAAATAATAATGATAAGAAATAGTAGTGCTTTCGATTTAAATTATATAAAATAAAAGGAAGGAAACAATGTAGTTGATACAGAGATATACATACACAGATTAAAGACTGAATCTTCTTATTTTATTTTTGTAAATAATTCAGAGAACTCAGAAGAAATCATTGCACACCATGATCCTCGTATTCATCAGTTCTGACTAACATTCAAGCAAGAAAGCTGCTCTCTTCTCCCAAAGTTCTGGCATCAGTAGGTATTAGCAAAATCAACCGTAAGTAATAGTTTGCTTAACAATGATCTGGATTGCCAGCAATCCATTACTCACTGGAAAGTAGGCCAGGCACTTTCAGGACAAAGCAAATGAACAAACCTATCCCCAAAGTCTCAAATTTGAATGTCTTTCATGGGTATACTCCTGATACAATTTCTGTATCAGACAGGTCCAATTAGCATACAAAAACTACATTAGTAATTTGTAGAGAGAAAAAATCAATATAAATAGCCATTGATTAGGTAACTGAAAAGTAAAAAGAAATCCATAAAACATCATAGTGGTATTAATTTACAGGAAAGAGCTACACCCCCACAGTGGAAAAAATACAGGAAAGATGTTGGAATTATTAAGGTTAAGAGGAAAGAGTCCTAGTAAGCTGAGACTCCACACTTTGAGGAGGAGGTCTTGTTCAGCTGGTATTGGTATTTCCAAACTTGGTTCTCTTACAAGTCTGAAATCCTACTTCTAAAAATAAGGCAGAAGTTAGTGAGTGCTGGTCTCTCTGGGAGTCAACGCCATGAGGCTGATTATGCAAGGGTTGGAAACACTTCAAACCTACTTAGCTGGTGGTATAGAAAGAAATTGTTTCTACTTTGGTAAAGAAGCATTGCTAGTGTGAATCAGGAATCACAGTTAGAAAACTCACAGGATGCCACAAAAACAGACAGGAACAAGCCATTGCCCTGCTCCCCACTGACAGGCTTGCAGACTTTATCTAGATCACCTTTTTAGAAAAACTAATCATGGCCAGCCAGCAGAATAGAAATCTATTGTGCAGGTGTCTAGTTTCAGTATTATAAAACAGGGTTATACCAAGGGTGAGATGGAGGATAAGCTACATAAGATCCAGAAGAACAAAAAGGAAAGAAAGGAACTAAAGTGAAGAAGACAAATCTAAGACTCAATTTTTCTTCTAAATAGTCAAAAGTCTAACAGAATATTTAACTGACTTGATGATGCAGTACCTTTTGCATCATGTATGTGAAGACTAGGAAAGTTACTTGCATACATGGTTGTCTGTGCTTCAAAGTTATGCACTACTGTGGCCTCATTTAATTACTTTGCATTTCTTACTGTACCAGAACAATAAGTGCACCATTGAATTTGACTTAACTTCATCTGCTTAAGTTGAACTTTTTATGGTTCAAACATATCCATAGTTTTTGATTACTCAGGAAGGTATAAATACCTTATATCTGCATCTGTTACCAACTGTCTCTATTTGATTTCCCCCTATTTCTTTACTTGACAATGTTCACAATTGGCCAGGAGCCCGATTACAGAGAGATCTTCCTTACCAACATATGGCTGAATCTGAATGATTGCACTGAACTTGAGTGTGCTCATTTAAGTCTAATGAGGTCCACAGAGGTGACTGTATGACTCATAACATGAAGTCATTTTTCCAATTAGTATTCTGACAAATGCATTAGAAGGAGAGCCCTCTCAATAGATTTCCACAGCTGCTGAAGGGATCAGGTGTCAGAAGATTTTCAGCTTTGTTCTGCTGTTCTGGTCAAACAACTTATTTTTAACCAGACTCTGCCTCTTGATGCAGCTGGTGGTGATCATATGTCATCTGAGTCTGAGCCCAGTTTAAAAATTGTCCTTGTTACAGTAATATGACTGAAGAAAATTTAAGAGAGATCAGCAATAACTTTTGATTGAGTCATTAGTCTTTGAAATGAGATGATTCCATATAGTATATTAATATATATATGTGTGTGTGTGTGTTTCTCTATATACACATACATGCATATGTATGTGTGCTTATATGTATATGTATGTGTGTATATCTATATTAAGAACCACCCCATTCATGAGGTTTATAAAACTTGTACTAGCAATCATAATAGAAGCATCTAGAAACACATTATCCTAAAATAATACCTAGTTTCACTTTGTCCTTTCACTCTCATTGGATTCAAAGTTGGCAAGTATGTTCTCGTTTGGATAGAAAGAAGAAAGAATTTCAGAATCAATAACTGTACTCACAGGCAATCCAAGAGCACCAATTCACAGGGACTTTTCTTTGTATTCAAGGTGCTCAAAGGTGCAAAGGAAAATGCTACTGAGGGAATGGTCTCCAAAGAGTCAGTGTTCAAGAACATGTTAATACCTCAGAGAAATCCAGATTATATGCATATAGAAAGAAACATCATTCCTTAGATGCAAATTTTCCAAATAATTTAGAATTCTACATTATCTGAAGCAATTTTTGGATATAATTTTTCAAGAAATTAGATAAGTTACTCCATTTGTTATAGGACAATTAAGATATTCTTATGGGCTGGGGATGTGACTCAAGCAGTAGCGCTCACCTGGCATGTGCAGAGTGCTGGGTTCAATCCTCAGCACCACATAAAAATAAAATAAAGATGTTGTGTCCACTGAAAACTAAAAAATATATATTAAAAATTTTCTCTCTCTCTCTCTCTCTCTCTCTCTCTCTCTCTCTCTCTCTCTCTCTCTCTCTCAAAAATAAAATCTTTATTTTATTTTGAGTGGTAAGTGAAATGAATTCTTTTCTAATGTTAGGAACTTTGGTTGTGATTTTAGATATGGAAAATTAAACTTCACCCAGAATCAGAGAAAATTTTGAAAGTATTTATATTGTACCAGACAGTTAACATATATAACAAGTGGGAACTATTCTGTTACTATTAATAAATATAATAACTTTATAAGTAAAATAAAAATAAATTAAAAATAGGAAGTCAGCATCTTTTTTTCCCTGTTAACTAATCAAAGCCAAGTTCTGTTTTAAATTTTAATTTTAATAGTGTTTAATTATGAATGGCTATGGTTTTATTAACTTCAATTTGCTACATTCCATATGTAGGTACTTTCTCATGCAATATTTAAGTTAGTCAAATAATCAAGGTGTTATCTTTTGCTTTTTAGGTGAAGAAACAGGAATAGACAAGTTAGTGGTTTACCCAAATTTAAAGAACCAGTGGAACTGACAGTTCAGGTCAAACTAAACTGAGTTGCTTTTTGTTTTATGGTGTGTGTGTGTGTGTGTGTGTGTGTGTGTGTGTGTGTGTGTGTTTGAAATGAAGTTTCACTATGTTGCCCAGCCAGGCTGGTCTCAAAATCCTGTTGTCATGTGATCTTTGGTCTCAGAAAAGCTAAGTTCTTAGAGCATACTTTTCAAAATACATTCTGATATGTTTTATGGTATTGTTCTCACTAATGTTAGAAACTCACATTTATGTTATTTTTAGATTTATTTTGAAGTGTTTTGATTTTTTAGTTCATTTTTATTTCCTTTTTTTTTTATCAAATAAATTTGAACATATTTATCCTGTTCAGCTTGATGCTTTCCACATGCATTGTGGAATGGCAGAATGGAGCTAATCAACTTGTGCAATACCTCACATAATTACCATTCTTGTGGTGAGAACACTTATAAACTACTCTCCTAACACTTTTCAAGAATATAATGTCATTATTATACAATACATTATTATGCAATATTATTATTATATTTTCTACAATTCATCTCTTAAATTTGTTCCTTCTGTCTTCTCACATTCTCTGCCCACCTCAACTCCAGCTCTGGTAACCACTATTCTATTATCAACTTCTATGAAATGATTTCCATGTTCATGTGAGATAATACAGTATTTGTCTTTCTGTACCTAGATTATTATAATTAACTAGTATAGTTAACATGTGTCCTCTAGAATTATCCATGTTGTTGCAAATTTCAGGATTTCCTTCCTTTTTAAAACTGACTGATATTCTATTATTGTATATATTTTCATACTTATTTTTTCATTTCATTTATTAATATAGATTAAGGTTGATTCCATATTTTAGCTATTGTGAATAATATTGGGGAAAAAAACGTAGTACAGATACCTCTTCAACATATGGAAACCATTTCCTCTGAAACGTCATGAGATTGCTGTATCATATGGTGGTTCTAATTTTATTTTTAATTTTAATTTTGAGTAAACCCTCTAATCAGTTTATTTTCAATTTTCTTCACTAATTTTCTGAATCTGTATGAAATGCTTTGCACCACAAGAAATTCTCCCAAAATAAATTTTTAAAAGCAATTTTACTAATATATATGTATTATTTCACTCAAAAAAAATTTCAAAAACTTTGGACAGATAGTATCAACTCCATTACATATTCTATAATATAAGAAATTTAAAATAAAGATGCTAATTTTCTTGGAATGTATGATAAGAATGAAAACAAAAGGTAGGTAATTAACCAACTTTGAGGAAAATGTAACACTCAAAAACAGAATTTTATTTCTTTGAGTATAACTCAATAAGAAAATGACCACAACTACTCTTCTGAAGGCAATTTACCATTGTTTAATCCACCACTGATCAAATCCTGTATGCATTTGTTCTCTGACATTTGTGTTTCTTGTGTTTTATTTTATTTTGCCACACTTTAGAATGTTTGATGCATTCTTGTGAAGAGAACTGCTTGCACTGAATTCTCTTTTCCTAGGATTTTAGCAAAGCACTATAGATACTTTATTTTTCTAATTATTCAGATACTACAATACTTTTGTGTGAGAAAGGGAAATCAAATTAATTGACACGTTCTGTATGAAATAATATTTTTAAAATTAACTATGGGATTGAAGCCTAAGTTTACTGTTCCTATCAAGTTTAAAGTACTCCTATCTGCTACAATTTTGTCTCCCTTGAATAAAACCATTTCTCAATTATGATATCTAGAAAACATTTAAAAATAATTTATGGATAATTCTTTATTTCAAGAGAAAATGAATAATTCCAATGAGAACAGAAAAAAAGAATTAAAATATATATGACTATTTTCTTACTCAAAAAGCATAGTTAAGTAGTTGCAATGGAGACTATATTATCCATAAAATTTGGGGATGTTTACTATTTGGCTCTTTACAGAAAATGTTTGCTGAACTATCAAATACATTTTCAACTTGTCTAGTTTCCTTGTTTTATGCACTATTTTATATTATTAAGCTTATTTCAACTTAAATTTTGTACCTCTGGCACAAATATTTTAAAAAACCATGTGTAGTTTTGAAGGTACACATATAAATAACTAATTCATGTCCTCTAAGACAAGTTAGAAAATTTATCACAATGAAACTTAGACCTGGATTCAAGACATTGTTCATCATGATTCTCATTTTATGAAAAAACTTCTAAATACATCTTCCTATACCTAAAGATTATTCATTATTAAATGGACTATAAATTGAGAACTCCTAGAAATACTGTGTATTTCCTTCAGATTATTTCTTTTGATACAGATACTCTCACAATTCATTACTTTCATTGGTATTTACTCTTATCAACTGCTAGATTCGAGACAAATTTTTGCACCTGTAGAAAGCATGGAAGACATTAGCTTTGACTTTTTTACTTAAGTATAAATCAACACATTGCCTTAGGTTATCAATATGACATTTTTTTTAAGAGAGAGAGAGAGAGAATCTTAATATTTATTTTTTAGTTTTCGGCAGACACAACAACTTTGTTTGTATGTGGTGCTGAGGATCGAACCCGGGCCGCATGCATACCAGGCAAGCGCACTACCACTTGAGCCACATCCCCAGCCCTCAATATGACATTTTAATAGGAATAAAAGTAAAGTACAAATTCCTACTCAATTAGTAGTAATTGCCTGAGAAACACTATGCTATTGCTTCCTAAGAACAAAACACTTTAAATGAAATTATTGTTTCATATAATAAAATGTTTACTTATAAACAGATGTTCAAAGTAAGGACCAGCTGCTTCAGAAAAGTTTAATGGATCCCCTCCCACTAACACTGTCTTAGTAGAGGGTGAGAAGTAGCTTCATGAGATTAGTCACCTGGAGATTAAAATCTGAACTGGTGGATTAACTGGATATATGACTTTTCATATGTTCTAGACTGGTAAGTTCTGAAAGTTACTCTTCAATGAAATGGAGTAGAAGAGTGTGCTCAAAATGAGCAAGGCAAAATATTAAAATATAAATGTAAAGATTCTCAGTGTTGAAGTCATCTGCTGAATCATGAAAGCTAAACCAAAAATTAAAAACAACAACAACAACAAAAAAAAAAGAGTACAATTATTTGGATTAAATAAGCAATGTAAACTAGACTACACAATAAGAATCTATATATTTTCACTAAGAGAATATATGCACATAGAGAAGAGAATATATGCACATAGAGAATAACAACTCTCTCTCATAAGAGCATAGTGGCTGTTTTAATCTCTTTATGATTTAATCTCTTTAACATTAAAAACAAAATCTGGTTCCAGAAACTTGAAACAATAAATGTGCTTTATTTATCTACAAAGAATTTAACTCCTTTTATTTCATGTGGGAATAAAGGATACCTCCATTGGATATGACAGTCATTTAGAAGAAGCTAACTTGGGCTGAGGTTGTAGTACCTGTGAGGCACTGGTTTCAATCCTCAGCACCACATAATAAGTAAAACAAAGGTCCATTGACAACTAAAAAAAATAAAATAAAAAAAGGAAATAAAGAAGAAGCTAACTTAACAAAAGAGTTGATTTGAGCAACAGATATCTACAGTGCTCAGGAAGGCATTTAATGAGTGCAGGCGGGGTTAGGTCCCTTCCTCTGTCTTACTCTGTGTCTTACTCTGTGTCTTACTCTGTGGTGCAGACACTTCCTCCCCAATACCTCAGCCCTGTCCACAGCATTGCATTAGTCCAGGCAGTAAGATGAGAAGTATTGAATGGTTTTGTGTTTGGGATTCTGGTTGTTTCCCTAAATGCTTTTTAATGAATACCGTAATGCACTTCTTAATCTATAACTTCACTATTTTCCTTTTTTGCCTCTTAGAGATGAATAATATTTAGATAAGAAAAAGTACAATTCTTATAAATGCCAGGTTTTATTTTTAATTCACTTAATTAGCTATTAATCTTTTAAAACGATAATTCTTAGATTACAGTTAAAGCAAGATGCTTATAGTCAACATTCTTATGAAATAATGACTTATCAGAGGACCTAAAAGCATACAAATATACTAGTACATTAAATCAGGTATGAATTTTGAAGTGAGTTTTTCTTATGTCAGGAATACAATGTAAATGCAAATATTCCCCTGTGTAAAATAATAGCAAATGAAAGGAAATGAACATAAACTACTGATTCACTGATTGCAATCAATGCTAGAAATAGATGGTTTAGAAATGTTCGAGAAGTTTACACAATACTGATCCACTGTCCTGAGTTATTATTGTGTCTTCTATAGATGCACATACTGATGGATCCTTATGTCTATCCTATATTAAGGTCTAGCTTACATATTCTATTACTTTTCAAATAATAATGACATTACTAGAACAATTGCAAAATAACTTCACAAGTTTTTCTTTTTAATTTAATTTTTGCCTCCTGCTTTATTTCTGTAGTCCTCCTTTCACTTATTAAAAATTAGACCTGGCTTCTGAAAATTAGTAGAATAACCTACTTTCAACAAATGTAGTTAATAGACTATTGTGTTTTTTAAAAAATCCTTCTATCGACACCACCTTTCTTTCAATTACAGTTTTAATAAGAAAAGATAATACATTTTGGTTAGTATAATTATTATTGATTTGCTTTCACTTTTTAAATATACTTTCAAAGTAACAGTGCTCAGGTGCTACTACTTCATTAGGCTTAGAGTCATTATTGCAAAGTGATTTTGATCTTAGGGCTGTTCAAATAAAATGGATTGGTAATCAATGCAAGAAAATCCTATATAAATTGTTTTGACACACAAACGCACACACACACACACACACACACACACACACACACTCACTAATACCACATTCTCAAAGAGCACATTCTGATACTGATGTTTTGAATTTTAAGTGCACATTAGGAAAATAAGGGAGAAATTGTGATATATTTATGAGGTGCATGACTTTATACTGAGTTGTAAATATTTTTTGCCTCTGGCTTCAGAATTCCATTCTTTAATTATATTAGATTCATTCTTGATGATGTACATATTCCAAATATTAATACTGCACACACCAAAAGATAATGAAAACAAATTTTTATCTAGTGAGCATTGGCAGATGAGTTTTGGGAAAGTGACTAAATTAAACCAGAAGTTTCAAACAATTGGAGATAAGGGAGGGTAGTCCTTCAACCATTAAAATGGTTTGACTAAATTTATCCTGTGAATTCAAGTTATTGCCAATTTAGGATTTGTATAAATTTGCCTTTTTCTGGGATGATCTAGTATCAGTTTTTTTTTTATTGTGATAAGGTTTAAGTTTTCAGTCACAAGCTTGTATTATGCTTGGTTACAGTAACAAGTTAATCAAGCTTTGATAAAATCCAAGTAGTGAGATAAATTTCAGAAATATTACTATTGGTGTTTTCTCCCTTATACTTTGTTTATCCCTAAAAATATATTTTATTCCTGGGTTGTGGGGTTCTGCACAAGAGTACTCAGCAAAGAATTCTGAGTGGCCTGAAATCTGGTCCATATTCTACTCACCAAGCCTTGCATACTCTCCCTGGGGATGAACTGAGAGAAAGGAAAATGTTTTCTTTGCCAAAGATAGTGTCCATTGCTGTGCTTGTACACAGAGAGCCAATACACTCAAATAACGTGTGGCTTCTGTTGCAACCACACAGAGATGATGCCTTTTTCTGAATTGCACAATGCCAAAGTATTGATTGTGTTTATCATAGACTACTCCAGTGAGTTGACAAAGTTCATTGCCAAAGAAGAAGAAGGGAGATACCAGAAATCCAGAGTGAATTAGAAGTCAAATTATTTGATTTTGGATTCAAAGGCAATCTTTGAAATGCAAGAAAGATGCTATACCTTTGAGAGAAATTCTTTGGTTTTATAAGAGCCTCGGTTTTTTTTTTTTTTTCAGTTTCAAAAGGCTAAGACCTGAAAGGTATAAAAGAAATTGAAAATACAGTAGATGGAAAGCTGAACTAAACTTGAAATGAAGTAAATGTTCTCATGTTGGGCAGGAAACAAGTATTTGAAGGGAAGGAATAAAACCTCACACACTAGTAAGGCCTCCATAAGGGACCTCTAATTTGACTTCCCTTCCAGGCTCCAATTTTCACAGAGGAGAGAAAATGGTATCCTCATATATTCGTGGGTCCTAAAAAGAACAAAACTTGTTCCTTTACTTCCAGAACAAGTCTAAGGATCTGACAAGTTTTGCAGAATATGCAGGACTCAGATGCTATGAAAGAGCTGTTTAATTGGCATGATGATAACAAACCTCCTTATAGGTGATCCAATAAAACCTGCTGCTTTCCTGCATCTGTCAAACAGCATTGCAGAATATACAAACTATTTCCTGTGACTCTAAGAGAGAAATCAACATGGAACAGAGAGATTTGGTGAATGTGAGGAGGTTTGGCAGACCAAGGAGGCACGCATGACCTCTAAGAAAATCAAATAGTTAATGCCAACAGCTGGAGTAATTCAAGCTGTGTTAGACCTCAAAGACTTCTCAGCAAGGGTCTTCCTGCATCAGTGCCTGGACCCTATTTTAGCCAAGAATAATTTAGGTGGATATGGAGAAACGTATTTCATTGAGAAAACTCCAAATGGTTTAAAACATTTTCCTCTACTTGGGCTAGCATGGTCTTAAATTTAGTCATTATGAATTTAAATAAAGACAGTTATATTTTCTGTAAACATAGTTTTTGGCTTATGAAAATCCATACTCTTCAAAAGGATATAAAAAAAATCGTTGCAGAAAGATTCCTGGAGAGTGTTACCCAAATTCAAGACGTAGTTTCTGAACAGCCATTAAAGTATTACTGTAGTTTTCAAAATTTCATTTACTTACAATATTTGGGGGGAACTTGGTTGTTATCACAGTTTATTCATTCATGATTGCAATTTGAGTGGCATTCTCAATTAGCCAGAGATATCTTTGCATCTAAGTTGAGAAAAATGAATTGAGTCAGATGAAGTGACTTGCTCAATTTGTGACTGAGCAGGACCAGAACTTAAACTTTAGATTTTAACCCAAAACTGACTTATAAGTTATCTTTTACTGTTCCATGGAAAGTACTAGAAACCAATCCTAAATTCATAAGTTTTAAATATATAGCAAATATTTCTAACCAAGGCAAAAACAAATAAGTACATTGATAAAAATAAATCATTTGTCTTGAAAACCAGAGCCATTGTTTGCTTCACTAATATAAAAGAAACACAAGGCACTAACAACACATGTTAATTTACATATGAATATAATTAAATGAATATTTGTCTCTGTTCTATGGATATCTGAGAAGAAATTATATTTTTTCAAGCTCACAAATATTTATATCATTGATCAGTTTTATTTATATTTTTTCAAGACTATATATGGTTTAAAATAGCAGATGATTCCAATCTTCAATAAATCACACTGTCACAGCAAATAGAGACAGATAAAGGAGCCAAATTCTGTTATAGCAGTGTCCCAATGTGCAAAGTGAAACATGGCCTTAGGAATCATCACTGCATATTTTAGAAAATATAATCTTTTTTTTCTTGAATGTATTTGTGTAGCAAAATCATTTAATTATAATGTGTGAATGTGTATATAAAGACTTCAGTGAGAACACAAAATCTCTCAGAAGTTTCACCTAGAGTGAGATTGTAGATAAAATACAGGCATTTTTATGCATGGTGTGAAAAAGCTGACTAAAATATTTACGTATTAATATCCCATTGCAAAGAGCACTGTTAGCTCATTGGCCTTAAATTATTCACTAGGTTCAATGGTTATTATTTTTGCCTGCTGCAGTCAGACCTTATAAATACATTTCTAAGGTCATACACTCTTCTTTTCATCTAAATCTTTCTCCTCTTTTACTCTTTTAAAAGTGAACATTAAATGAAATTACCTGACATTCAACCTTAGTGATTCAAACACTTTTGAACCACAAAAGAAACTACAAGGATATTATTTTTGGAAAACAGAGAATTTTTGTATCAACTTTAAAAAATATTATTTCTTAAAATAGCAATCACAAAGTACCTCTCTTGTTTAAGAACAAAATTATCATATCAAAATACAGTTTCCAAATAGCTTTTTTTGGTATTACTTGGAGTTCATCTTAAATAAACCAATTATGTTTCTTGTTACTGCCTTTGCATAGGAGATATTCACATTATTTGTATATGTGTCTTAGCAGGTATTGACTAAGTTTGGCACATAGTCATCTGAAAAATAGGAATCTCAGATCATCGTGGGCTAGAAAGGCCTTCTTTGTTGCACCACTCAATTTCACTTTTGCTTTGAATTCAAACACAGTAAAGGATACACTTTATCATAGTGGGGGTACAAGGATCTGCCAAGAATCTCCTGGTTTAGATCAAAGAGTCATTGAAGAATTTAGAGACAAGTGTCCCTTTCACATAAGAACAACTTTGGAAAACTGAGAGACCAAATTGAACTTTTGACCTGTGGTTGATCTTGGGAAGTCTGTTACCATTTATGCTTCAGTCAGGTCACCTGTGATGTCTAGTAACCTCACATTACCAACCACAGGTGCTAGTGAACTGTATTTCATTCTATATAGTATACAAAATACGTTTCCATTCTTGGTATATGGAGCATTCTCTCTTAGTCAAAAGTCATCCTTCCCCATGCCTCTGAATGTTTTTGTCTGATGTCTAACTTGCCAATTTGTATCTGTTATGGTTTGATATGAGATGTCCCCCAAATCACCTATATTAATGCAGGAATGTTGTGAGATAAAATGATTAGGTTGTGAGAGCTGTGACCCAATTAATTTGAATGGACTCACTGCATGGTAACTGTAGGCAGCTGGGGTGTGGCTGGAGGAGGTAGATCACTAAGGGTATGCCCAGAAAGGCTGCACATTCCCTGCATCCCATTCTGTTCTGTCTCTCTGTTTCCTTCCTCTCCTGAGTGGAGCAGCTTCCCTCTACCACGCCCTTCCCCCATGTGTGCTACCTCATCTTTGGCCCAGAGGAATGGATTTGACCATCTATGGAGTGAGATCTCTGCTATTGTGAGCAAAAATAAACTTTTCCACTTCTAAGTTGTTCTTGTCAGGTATTTCATCACAGTAAAACAAGTGCTGACTAAAACAATACCATATCTAATTATTAATAATTCTCTGGTTCAATCTCATTTCTCTTATAAGTGGAAATCTTTGCTTCTCTGTCTCCAGACAGACATTAAATTCACCTTTTCCTAGTATCCTCGACTCACAGCACCACCCTCTGAAACTTCTTTCTTGGTCTTTGTATCTCCTTTCCATTTCTTCCTCAGTTCTCCAATTAGCCCTAGGAACCTGGCTGCCAAATGGACCAGCTGCTTTTTAAGAACAATTTTTAAAGCATGGACACTTGCTATATGAGAAAAACTGAATGGTAAAATATAATTCATTAACACAAGCCTTTGGAAACATGGGGGACCCCTACAACTTCCAGATATAGTTGCATCTGAAAGGCAAAGTAGGATTTTGGTTGTTTTTTAAAAAAATCACAACTTATCATCAAATATGCTTCCCATATCTTAAAATGTATAAGTTAGGTGGCACATAACTGAAATCCCAGTAGCTCTGGCCCAGTGATTAAGAGTCACGGGGTTCAATCCCTGGTACCAAAAAAAAAAAAAAAAAAAAAAACCAAGGAAAGTGACAAGTGATGCCAAGAGAGATGTGACTAAATCTACAAACTTAAATACAGATGACAGAATACAAACCTAAAGACAGATGACAGAAGAGGAAGAACATGGATGTTAATTAAACAGTTATAGAGCACTTAATATAGGGTAGGCGTTTTCACCATCATGGTGATACAGAATGAATATGCAGGGAATTTAACCTTTAACTTCAGTGTTAAGAAAAAACCAAATGCTTCTTCAAGTACTGGACTTGGAAGCTCAAATTCTAACACACAGATGTTTAGCCCACCATGGCAATAGATGGAACAATGTTGTCTATCATTTTCACTGATTCATCTATATCTTGAATGAAATCTCTAATATCTAAATATATTCATTCTGATTAAATTATTATATAATTACTATTGTTCTTGAAGGTATGAAATTGGAGAGAAAACATTTTAAGCCATACATACACAAAAATACTCATTACTGGAATTATATATCTATCTATATCCACACACTATCTAC
The DNA here is from genome assembly GCF_052094955.1 of Ictidomys tridecemlineatus. NCBI lineage: Eukaryota > Metazoa > Chordata > Mammalia > Rodentia > Sciuridae > Ictidomys > Ictidomys tridecemlineatus. The sequence continues at coordinate 159,840,522 of NC_135478.1, read as the reverse complement.
ACTATGGAGATATAGAAATAGAGATAAAGACAGAGATAGAGACAGAGAGATAAAGACAGAGGTCCCCAGGGTTTACACTCTAGATTCCCTTAAGTACTGTATATTCATTGCTAGGCAAATTCCTTGACCTTTTCTTGCTTCTGTTACCTTGTCTGGGAAAGTATGTAAATTATTAGCTCTCTCTTTGGACTGTTCAAAGTATTAAATTCTGTATTATATGAGCAATTTAAAAACATTCTCATTTGCAAAAAATTTAATAATTGCTATTTTTATTTATTATAAATATGTATTTGTACGTCTGTCTCCAATTTTTATCTTACCAATTGTTACTAATCTTTCAATGCCTCAGCTCATATCCTGAAATATGTTCTATATAAAAGAGAAAAGTATGTATTTACATAGGTTAATTTAGTCTAGTAGTAATATAAACTACTAGACTATTGATAATATTAAATACATTATTTTACAAAGTGGTTGTACAAATTTATATTACCACTAGCAATGTATGAGAAGTCTCATCTCTTCATGTCCTTATTATGGTGTTAAGAATGTCTGGCTTTAGGTTTTTAAATCAGATGGGCCTATAATGCTAATGGATTAGTTTTGATTTGTATTTCTCTGATATCTAAAACTTCGTTTGGACAGATTTCCTATATTCAGCATTCATATTTCCACTCCTGCAAGTTTTTTATTTGTGTCTTTGACCAATTTACTTTGTGTTATTCATTATTTCCTACTCATTGTTAAAAATCATTTATATATTCTATTTATCAGTCCTTTGTTGAATATTGCAAATAGTGTCTCCTTGATGAAAGCTTCTCTTATTCTATTATGTTTTTCAATCACAGTTAAGTGCTTAAATTTCACACATACAATTTATTTAATCAATGTCAATCATTTGTTTCATGCTTTCAAATTTTTTGAATCTTTTTTACAGCCTTTTTATTACTTTAATTTTGAGTGCATTGTAGTTGTGCATAATAGTGGAGTTCATTTTGCATATTCATAAATGCATATTTTTGAAACATAACTTTCTACCTTACTGTCCTAAACATTCTTTTAAATATTCACTTATATTTATTTTCACATAGAATTGCTTTATACATGTAAAACTTTATGACATAATATGGGAATCTAATGTCCTTTTTCCTTGTTTGTTATTTCAACAAGGATAACAAGTGTCTAACCTCATTTTATTGAATTATCTTTCACTTGCCCAATGATCTGTTCTATTATTTTCATATGTGTGTATGTGCTTATCCATAAAGAGTGAGCCACAGATAAAATTTTGTAGTGTTTCATTATTTAAACAAGCAGCATAAATAATTGCAGAATTTCATTGGGACACTTTCCTTGCTATTGGTTTACCAAGAAATGTGTTTTTAAATTTCCAATGTATAGACTATTTGGGGTTTTTAAATTATTTTTGTGAAAAAAAATTTCATTCATAGTTCAGGAATATCATCTTTGGGATTTATTGAGACCTGCTCTAAGGACCAGTCTGTGCTCAGTATTGGTAGAGTGCTCTGTGTCTGAGCAGTATATTTTCCATTTATAAAGTGTAGTGTTTATGGTGACTTTTGGATCTAGATAGATATCTCCATTATTCATTTTTTTTCTATTTTGCATTTAATATATTGACTAGTAAGAGGTGCATTAGATTAGACATGCTGATTGTTTCAAATTCTTTGTATATTTGTTATTTTTATGTTTGGTTTGAACTTGTTACTAGGTGCTTATCTGTTTAGAGTTGTATCTTTCTTATGATTTAAAACTTCTGTCAAATGCTCTTTGAACCTGCTTTTATGGCTATAAAGATTCATTTATTTAAGTGCTACAATGGTAACTAGTATTATTTTAGTATTAGTTTTGCTTTTATGTTTCACTCATTTCTTCTCAACTTCCTATTTTTCTATAGTTCATACATTTTAGAGAAAATACAATTGACTGAGACCAAACGAAATCTTAATTATAAAATAATATTGTATTTATTGTAATTGTATTGTAATAAAATGCAAATTATATTAGACATATTTTATTACTGTAACTTTTCCTCATTTTATCAGTATTTCACACTTCTTTACTTCATTTTTTCTACTCTATATTAGCATAGAAGTTCTACTATCTATTTTTATGTTCTTAGAAGTTTTCTTGGAAATTATAATGACTGTTTTAATAAAATATATCTTTATATTCTCCAATAACCATACTTTAACCTCACTGAAATTACTCCTCTTCTGATTTGTATATTACTCTTTCCAAGATTTTTAAATATTTTATATTTTTAAATTTAACTGCCCAAGTTAGACATAATTATTATGTTACAATCAATAGTTATTTAAATTTTGTTGTACATTTATCATTTATGTGCTAAGCACTTCCTCTTCCATCTGACATATATTTTTACCCATTTTCTCTTGAAATATATCAATAAAGAATTTCTGTAACGATGATAAATGGATGCATACTCTTATTAGTCTATTTGTGTTTTTGTCTTTTACTTGAAAATGCTTACATTTTATGTATGATATTATATGAATACAGTTAGCAAAGATCTTGGGAGAGATTGTTCCATTGCCAAATAACTTCCATTGTTGTCATTGGTAAGTATTTTGTAAGTTTACTTTTAATTTTTCTCTGGATAGTCTCTCTCTTTTTTCTTGAGACTTGTAAAGTCTCTTCTTTGCCATGGACTTCTGCAGTTTCGCTACAAGATATCTAAAATTGCATTTCTTGATATCATCACATTAGAATATTTGCCATCATATTGGTGATGTTTTGTCACCCACAACCTGTGTGGGGAGGGAATAGGTAACCCTCCGAGGTGTGAGCCGGCTGGAAAAAAAAAAAAGTCATATTATGAAATTAACACAAAAGACAAAAGAAAAATACTTTTCAAAGTGGGGGCATAGATGGGTGGGACAGATCTTGATGGGTCTGATCCTAACAAAGGGAAAAAGCCAGGGAATGGTTTATAGTGAAACACACTAAAGGAATTCATGGTGAGGAGGGGGTTCTTCAAGGTAAACAAGAAGCTGGAGGCTGTGTGGAAGCTGGCCTGATTGGGGACTTATCACTTGTGCAGTAATTCTTCCTCCTCCAGGCAGCTGGCACCTCAAGGCTAGTTGGGACCCTAGGATATCTCTCTACCTTCCAGGAGTTGCATTTGAACCTAGGGCTGTCTAAGCCAATAAATTTCAAGACTATCACAGAATTCTCTTTGAGCAGGAGATTTGCCACGGCAACAAAGCAGTCTCAGATTGGTGAGATTACATGGAGAGTTCTCCAAAGGGTCTACCTCTGCTTTAGAGATGGCTCAGGGGCACCCACAGTTCAGTGGCTGCTTCCCACGATGTCTTTTGTAATTTATGAAGAAATAGAATTTATTTCTTCAAACACTCTATTGTCCTCCTAAACTCGCTCTACTGTTGATAAATTTGTCATTCTTCATTCTAATATCCACGTCTTTTAACTTCACTTTTATATGTCCCAATATACTGTCATTCTTGATTTTCTTTTTACATGTCCTGATCTTTATCTTAACCTATCTTTTGAATCATTAATTACAACAAAAATTGGTTTTTTTTTCCTCAGCATTCGAAATCATTGTTTTCCAAAACCACAGTCACTTTAAATAAAGCCATTTTTGTTCAGTTTTGTTAATCTTCCATTTCCTACAGCACTTACTTAGAAATCATTTTTCTGTCTAACATATGAAATCTTTGCAGACATAATTAATTTTTCTTTTCTGTATGATAGCTGATTTGTTTTTCAATTAGGCTGTATTTTTTTAAAGCAGGTTCTTAGCAAAAGTAGAGAAGCAGAAGTGTGACAATTCCCCATATTACCTCTGCTCCCAAGAAGGTTTCTATCATTAAAACACTTTCCATTAGAGATGTAGAGTTGTTAAACTGATGAACCTGCAGTGACAAACAATTACCACCTGAAGTCCATAGATTATGCTAGGATTCACTGTTTTGATGTTCTATATTCTATGAACTTGGGAAAATATCTGACAGATATCCACCAGTATAATATCATACAGACTATTTTCACTGCCCTAAAAATCTGTGCTCTGCCTATTCATGCCTCCCAGTCCACCAACTCCCAGCAACAACTGACACTATTATGCATTTACTGATTTTTTTAAACTGATGTTTTAATATGAGCTTTGTTTGTTCATTAAACCCTTGGTAATTCTCAAGATATAAATTGGGAATACTTTTTTGAAGAGAAGATTGGCTTTTCTTTTGTCAGGAACCAAAAGACTATAGTTTTATGGATAATCTTCACTAAGGTCTTTGGAGAGATTGTCCCATTGCCAGAAGACTTCCTTTGTTGAAAATGTTCTGCCTTCTTCATGGCTGGTTGTGGGGGACTATATATTCTTCCCTCTTTCAGCTGGACCAAGGTGATGCACCACATTGTTGCACTTATATGAACACTTCTCTCCAGCACCCCTACTTTCCACATGTGCTCAAAGGTCCTTGCATGTTCCGGTTCATCTCAGGATTTTGTTTAGTTGACATATCGCTGGTTATTTCCCTTACACTTTCAGCTCCTGAAATTATAAAAAGTGTATTTTTATCAAGACGCTGGTATGTTTAGGTTTAAGGTTCTATGCAGTGTATTTACTTAAAGGCTACTGAGTATTTCTTCACTATTGTCTAATCTGCTGTTTACTCCATTTATTTTGTTTCTAATTTCAATTATTACATTTTTTTATTTGGAGATATTATAAATGGATCTCATTAAAAATCTTCTAGAGTATTTTTTGATATCACTAGCCTTTCCTAATACATTCAATGTCTTACCTTTACACATAAAAGATATTTCTGCTACATTCTGTATATAATCAGGCAACTGTCTGTATATTTTGTGTGTTTGATGGTGCAGTCCAGTCTGAAGAGCTTGCTAACTCACTTATGTGGCTGAGGCCTTATGCTTTGTGTTTTTTTTTAAAAGTACAAACTCATGCTTTGTGAATATGAACTCATATTTCCTGGAGATATGCTTTGTAACCTGAGTTTGAAGTGTACAGCTCTGGAGAGGATTTGTATGGACTTCTTATCAAAGTCAGGGCCACTTCAACCTGACTACTTTGAACTCAAGTTTTCACTGAGTATTTATTGGAGTGTACAGGTAAGGAGAATTCCTGTGATGAGCACTCTGAGTAGAAACTTGTGGTTATGTTTTCTGAGGAAGGCTGTTTTATTTTGTTTCACTCTATTGTGTTCTAATAGAAGCCAGAGATACTGTTCCCATTATCTCTCTCTGTAGAAAACACATTTCTATATCCTCACCACTGACACAGGCCATGTATTTTTCTATAATCATGTGTTCTTGTATCTGGCTTCAAAAGGTATACTTAACTTCTTTACCACACGTAACATACATTTAAAATTGTTCCTCCTTAGTAGTACACCCATGGTTTTCATTTGCCATAAATAAAAATCTCTGTGATTTTTAAAGAAAGACTTCCATAAGATCAGCTCAAAATAAACTTTCCCTATTATTCTGCACTTTTATTCAATCATATATCACACAATGTAAGCATAGTAAACATAGTTGTCTTCACTTAGAAACCACAAACTAAGGTGTGTTTGGGGCTCTGCCTCTTACTGTGGCTTTGCTTATGTGGATTGTAACATGCTGTTCATCCTCCACCATTCATTTTACATGTCACCATTTCCATGAATTCTTTTCTGAACACCTTCACACTTCTTTCAATTTCCATGTATAAGAAATTTCATTAACTTTCACCACCCAAACTCAGTTAAAGTTAGTTCTTCGAGATACTGGCCTTTGCAGAGTCCCCAAAGAGCTGGTCTAAGTGAACATGTGATCTATTCTTTTTTTATTTTATTTTTATTTATTTAATTTTATTTTATTTTTTATTATTAGTTGTTCCAAACATTACAAAGCTCTTGACATATCATATTTCATACATTTGATTCAAGTGGATTATAAACTACCATTTTTTCCCCCATATACAGATTGCAGAATCACAGTGGTTACACATCCAGGTTTTTACATACTTCCATACTAGTGTCTATTGTATTCTGCTGCCCTTCCTATCCTCTGTGATCTATTCTTTCATTGTATTTGAGTAGATCACTCAATGCTTGTTTTAGCCAGCTTTTTCACTGCTGTAACAAAATGATCTGACAGAACAATTTTACTTATTCATCTATCTATCTATCTATCTATCTATCTATCTATCTATCTATCTATCTATCTATCTATCTATCTGTCTGTCCATCTATTTATTTATTGGTACTGAGGATTGAACTCAGAGGTACTTGACACTGAGCCACATACATCCCCAGCCGTATTTTGTATTTTATTTAGAGACAGGGTTTCACTGAATTGCTTACCTCCTTGCTTTTGCTGAGGCTGGCTTTGAACTCAAGAGTCTCCTGTCTCAGCCTTCCCAGCTGCTGGAATTACAAGCCTGCCTGCAACACCATGCTCTGCTCAGAACACTTTTTAAAGGAAGAACAGTTTATTTGAGGCCTCACAGTTTTAGAAGTCTCAGTCCATAGAAGGCCAGCTCCATTCCTCAAGACTCCAAGTGAGGCAGAACATCATAGTGGAAGAGTGTGGAAGAAGGAAGCAGCTTACATGGCATTCTGGAAGCAGAGAGACTAGAGTGGAAACTCTACTCTCCAGATACAAAAATATATACACGCCCCAAGTCCCACCTCCTCCAAACACACCCTACTACTTCAGTTACGCCTCATCAGTTAAATCCCTATCAGGGGATTAATTCACTGATTGGGTTAAGGCTCTCATAACCCAATCATATCTCCTCCAAATCTTCCTGTATTATCTCACATGTGAGCTTTTGGAGGATACCTTACACCCAAACCATAACAATGCTGGACACTGCAGAAGCCTAGGCAATCAGGTTTTAGTTTTGAACAAATGAAAACTTTATCAGATACAGAAATAGTAAAGAAAGTGTAAAGGAGTTATAATATTTTATGAAAATGCTGTTATATTTTTAAATCAATTAACATCTAGTCATTTCTTCTCCATTGTTTTCCTGACTCATATCATTTAAAAAATAAATAAAATTAAGTAATAGTCCAGTGATTAAGCATGTAGGCCAGAAGTAAGAAGTAGACTCTAATCCCAGCAAATACTACACACTAACTTAGACTTCAGGTTATGTAGCCTCTTTCATTTTGTTCACTCATTTATATAATTGGATAATAGATAGTATTTAATCAATAGAGTTGTAAAAATTAAATGATTTGATATGCAAAATACTTAGACCACTATTCAACACATAAGAAAAAAATAATAACTCCTTGAGGAATAAATAATCATTAAATACTAGGTATTTGATTATTATTATTTTGCTATTATTATTATACAAATCAATCATCTAGAAGGGGAGAGTTCAGAGTTCATGATCTAAAAACATGAATTATTTTACACTCTCCTGTTTGTCATTTTTGTTCAATGTATGTGAATAGTTATTTCATTAAAAAAATCTTTAAAATCCAATGTCTATACTTTCACTTTTTTTTCAAAAATTCCATAACAAAAGCAAGATACAACAGAAGACTTAACAGACTAAACAAAACAACACCTGCCATATCCATTTCGCATGAGTTCTACATATTCATCAATTTGTCATGTAATTTGTAACATTTGCCTACAATAACAAGATAAAAATCACATGATTCTAAATAATATATTCATTAGAATAAGTGATACACACCATTTTAGGATATACACTTGAATGTTTCTTTGAGAATTATGTATGGCTTAGTTCACACTGGCAAACTAGAATTTTTCTCCCTGATACAGACCAAAGAACCATAGGACAAAAATGGACAGTGTGAAAATAACGTGTTTAGTATTAAGGTAATTGAGCATGTATGTTTCCAAGGAATGGTTTTCTGCAATAAGTTATATCTCTTGTTAACAATTGTGTTGTTTCCCATACCAAGCATTAAAAATTTCATAAGTCAATGAAAATAGACCATAAGTTTGAAAAAGAAAAATCCTAGGCAATTTTCCTATTGATAGGTTTGATTAAACTTCCTAGTTATTTTTTCCAATTTTATTTAATGGCTCTTATGTATTTTAAATACGTACATATTTTCAACACCAAAAATAAAGATTGTCATTCCTCTCTGCCAAACATTAGCTGAATTGCAGCTGCAGAGAAACACTGCATGGGGATTGTAGCTTTCATTAAGAAGGGTGCCAGTGTACCAAGCAGTAGTCTATATGCCTCAGCCACAGTTCTCTGTTTCTGACTTCCACTAACCTCTTAGTTTATTATAGTCAACTCTCTCTTAATCATGCCAGATTTGGATTCTGGGAAAATAGGGAAGTTCAGGTGACTATCATGAAAATTAATATAACCACCGAAATAATATCATACAAAATTACCCAGCTCCTAGCATGTTTTGGTTCTTCCATGTATACTAAACATAAAATAAGTCAATAAAATAAAATTAAAGTTTGGGGTTTTTGAGAAATTAAAAGTAAGTTTACCTAGCTACATTAAACTTCTATAAAACATTGGTAGATCTTTATTCACTCAGAAAAATAGACCATTAATCCCGTTGAATCAAAATCTCCCTTGCATTGTGGATTAATAGAAGAAATTAGAAACTAGAATCTGAAACCTGCATTTATATTGCTCAGATAATTTGAGTAAAATGGCCTTTTCCCTAGTGTAAAGACAGAATTTTTATTAACCAAAACTTACTATCTGCTCAGATTTGAAAGGGATGGTTTTAGAATATGAATTTAATGGCACAAATTGGAAAATCCTATGACTAAGCTCTAAGATACTTTGTGTCACAGAAGCCATGGAGTGTCACTTAAATGTGTAAGTGGCATGATAAACCTCCCACTCTCCTAAGAATAGAGTTATAGCTGGACCCTGTTATCTCCCAACCCGAAGGTACAGTATGATAATGATACCACTTAACACTGGTGCTGAACTGGTGGGGGGTAGAAAAAGCTGCAAGCATTTTAACTAGAAAGAAAATCAAATTAAAATATTAATTTACTGATTAATATAACATTAGCTGACCTATTTTCTCCAGCTTGTTAAACAACAAAGACTTGTGAGGCTAAATAACTGCCTAAAAGATAAATGTTTTAAGAATTCCCAAGGAGGTGTTTAGCTTCTTTTTAAACACCATTAAAGAAATGCCTTGCATATATCAGGCAGTTTTATTTTTTCTGTGTTAAAACATCCTGTTTACATTTATTAATGCAGTCTAAAAAATTAGGATTTGATTAGGAGGCTCCCTCTTGTTAACAACTAAGACCAATGGATGGAAGTCTCCTTACCCTTAGTGACTCATTGTAGAATTCATGAGAATTAAATGTCTTTTAAGAAAGTGAATCAGGTCACACTTGGAAATTTATTTTCTTAAACTATTCATAAATTGAGATAATATTGATTTTAAAAATAGAAACCAGCAAAATGCTGTCTGCATTCTCATAGCCCCAGGATCCCAGAAGTTCAAGTTGATCTTCAAAGACATCAAAGAACAGAGAACTGGCTTTTGTTCTGAGAGTTGAGTTCCGAGGACAGTTCTGTTACTAGTACCATGCACGACTACACTGCATTTTTCTTTATAACATAAAGAAGTTTTGAACAAAATTTCTAAGTATTTCTTTTTTTTTCTTTAAGCACAAACACATTTATTTGCTTACTAACCAAAGGGATGATCTTAGTTAAACGAACACTTTGAGAAAGAAGAATTGAAGAAGAAGTCTGGAGATTTGCTCATTGAACTGAGCTTCTTCATTCTTGTAGCTAATTCTGTCCAAAGTCATGATGGAATTTTTATTCTACTTTCTCATAGACTGAAGTACAGGTGACATTATTCATGGCACACTTCACCACTAACTTCCCATCTTTCAATTTTCTTGTTGTTGTGCTTTCCTTCCCATCCTGTTCCTGATGCTGAACCAACCCACCACTGACGAAGCTGTAGACTCTGAGTTTTTCTGACATCAGTTCTAGTTTCTTCAAACTTCTGTGTCAGGGTACAAGAAAACTGTGTTGTTTTCAAAGTGCTTTCATTTTCATATTGAGATTCTGGTCTTCAAGGGTAATGACACAATCTGATTTGGCCATCGCACCCATTTTCCGCATAGTCAGCCCCACTCCTAGTCCTTTCACATAGTCATCAAAGCCTTTGCTGTGAACCAGGTGCCATCTTCCCTCCAAACGCTGACCTGTGGCCATGGTGGATGCGGGCAGTCGGGCGAATGCAGTAAGGGGAGCAACTCAGAGGTGGACAGCAAGCAATTCGGTCAATCAAGAAATAAAATAAAACTCACTTTGACTTGGCCTATTCTGATGCATGGTCTAAAGAAAGCTGAATGGTTATCTTAAAATAAAACAATGGGGGTCACTGCAGGAATGTAAATGGTTAAGATGGGGTGCAGTCAGTAAAGCATAAATGCTAAAGGTTTTGATAAGTGGGTTACTCATGTGATAGATTGTTGAGAGTAATAAAAAAAAAGAAAATCTAAGTTATCTCAGTTCTTCATAGTATTATATTGATTAATAATCAGTTCTTAACATAATTTGGAGATAAGCCTGATTTTTTACTTTGCATTTCTGTTGAACCCATGTCATTTAACATAAGAACACTTATATTTTAAAGCCAGTTTTGATTGTTGGGGACTTTGTAAAAGTCTCCTCAGATGACAAGGAAAATTTAGTTTCTCTTTCTAAGTTTTAAACCATGAAACTTTCAGAACTCTCAATTTTTTCTTTTTTTTCATTTGGGTTTTTAAAGTTTCAGTTCAATAATGTATATTTCAAAAATAGCATTTTTGTTTATCTCAACTTCTAAAGCAGGTTGTTGCTTTCTCAGTAACTATTTCAACGTCTTTGTTCATTTGGATTGGCTTATGCAATATCACTGGAGTCTTTCTGAGATCCAAGGATTTGTGTCAGTTATTAAGCCTTCCTTTCAGTCTCTTTGTCTCTGTCTCTGTTACACACACACACACACACACACACCTTTTAAAAATTGGCTACAAGAGCTACCTATCATGTACAAGTACACATACCCTTGAACTAATGTGTCTTAAAAAAGTCAGTAACATCTACAGTGGTTCTAAGGAAAGAAAAATAAAAAGATCCCTGATATTTAATGTTTACCGATTTCCCTGGTATAAATATTCTCATTATGACTTATCTTAAGGTAATGAGATAACATCACTAAATCTGTTTTGGGGACAAGATGTGCACAATTGGTGTTTGTGAACTGGTAGAAATAGGATGAATCCCTCTTTACGTGGCTCCCTTCTGAAGGTTGTCCATGCATCTATTTTAACGTTGATAAATGTGTTAACATTTCCTTCCACCACCCTTCCCACCAACAAAGAGCAGACCTTCTTATCCCATAATGCAAAGAATAGATTTCCCAGACTCAGTGTTCCTGAGCTGTGTCACATTTCCACTGTGCATACAGCATTAATCTGCACTATATTGTGTCACTCATGTAAAACTGAGGGGAAAATATACTGAAGTTCATGTTGACTGCTGTGCCAAGAAAAGTGAAATCTTTTGTCTTTTATCAAAAATTTTAATGTCTTCTTCAGCATCCATAAAACAACTACAGGCTAATTTATTAGCCTAAGAGTCGGCTAAAATCAATTCTATATCTATATCCGATTTGTATTCTGCATGTTGAAATTGATGGAATCACACATGTTCATAATGTTAACTCCAAAAAGGAGCTTTTACTATCAGATTTTTAAGCTTCCTCTGTGAATTTTTCTGGACATATTTGTATTGAGTTGAGGACTCATTACTGTAGTTTTCAGATCTGTATTTCCAATACTGACTAATAAGTTTTGCACATATTTTCTAGTTATAACAAATTTGGGGTCAAACTTCCAGGACTCAAATATACACTCCAATATTATGGAAATAAGGACGAGAATAAATCAGTACTAGAAATGTGAGTTTGCTCCTAAGGCCACTCTCAGCATTCATATAACTGAAGACTAATGCAGAGCACAAAAGCACACCATTATTCCTTATCTTTCCCTCTTTTTCTCTTCTTTCAGGAACATTCGACTAATTTTTCATAGTTTTCTTCCAGAAATTTTCTTCTAGAAAGCAAGTTTGAACACCTATATCCATGTAAAATGCCTACATATGTAGATATTCAACTGATGAAAATACATACATTTCTGAATCACTTTTTGTCATAAACCTAGTGTTATTCCTCCAAATCTGGTACAACATTTCCCCTCATGGTAGATCCCAGTTATGAAGTGGGACCTATGATTGCACATGAAATCTTCAGAGTAGTTGCCATTAAAACATGTAGAAATATGCTTCTTATAGAGATGGGTAGAGTAGAAAAAGAGAAAGTGACTTCAGCCTCAGAGTGAATATTAGTGCAAAGACCCTGATTAAGAGGACACTAAAAGCCAGCATTTTTCATATGCATTATAAGTGACTGAAATAAATATCAGAGTTTTCACTGCACATTTTGGCATGATTTCTCCATACACTATCTCTAATGGGTACAGGGCATGGCCTTATTAGAACACCACAAGATGTTTTCCTAGCACTGGGATGAAGCTCAAGTACGTTCTGAGGTGTGAGTGAGAAGGATATTGTCAGTCTCAAGGAAGCAAGAATGAAGAATTACTCTCTGTGAATTTATCAAGGGAGTTAAAAATAGATCAACATTATCTATAAATAAATGTTGATCTATTTTTAACTCCTTGATAAATTCACAGAGAGTAAATTCTTCATTTTGCTTCTTGACTGACAATATCCTTCTCACTCACACTCAGAACGTACTTGAGCTTCATCCCAGTGCTAGGAAAACATCTTGTGGTGTTCTAATAAGGCCATGCCCTGTACCCATTAGAGATAGTGTATGGAGAAATCATGCCAAAAATGTGCCAGTGAAAACTCTGATATTTATTTCAGTCACTTATAATGCATATGAAAAAATGCTGGCTTTTAGTGTCCTCTTAATCAGGGTCTTTGCACTAATATTCACTCTGAGGCTGAGTCACTTTCTCTTTTTTTCTACTCTACCCATCTCTATTAGAAGCATATTTCTACATGTTTTAATGGCAACTACTCTGATGATATCATGTGCAATCATAGTCCACTCATAACCTGGGATCTACCATGAGGGGAAATGTTGTACCAGATTTGGAGGAATAAACTATAGTGTATGACAAAAGTGATTCAGAAATGTATGTATTTTCATCAGTTGAATATCTACTTATGTAGGCATTTTCTGTATAGGTAGTTCCAACTTGCTTTTCTAGAAGAAAATTTCTGGAAGAAAACTATGAAAAATTTAAGTTCGAATGTTCTCATTTTTTAAATTTTTTTTTTAAAACACTCTTTCAGCTTTAAAAGCAGAAAGGCTTGCACAGTTTTAAGAAGTTATTCCTATGAACACTCTGAAACTATATGCATTTATATAAATTTATCTTACCTTGTCTGAACCAATACAGTAAAATCAAATATTAAGCAACTGTGAAGTTGAGTCTACTTATTGTATGTTGGTTTGTGAAGTGAATGGTTTCTTACCCAACTTTTGATCTAAAAATAAAACATCAACCATAAAGCTTGGAGAATTTTTCACATTTAAAATAAAAATTGAAATTAGAGGGGTAGCTATAGATATGATTTTTTAGGGCATCTTCATTATAAAACTGGAGAAAATTATAAAACAGGACAAAATTCAGAGACATCAGACATATCAAATGATAATTCTTAGTAAAAATTCAAGTGAAAGTCTTTAGAGAAAATAGCATAGACTTAGACAAATCTTACCGATCTGTTAAACGGTTTCCATGGAGTGTTGCCTGGTGTTAGGTTTTGAATATAAAGCATCCTCCCAAAACCTCATGTATTGGAGACATAATATCTAATATAACGATGTTCAGAGGTGAAACGGTTGGATCATGGGAGCTGAACCCTCATCAATGGATTAGTCCATTTGATGGATAATTTGAGTGGACTCTATTGAGTGGTAACTGTAGACAGTTGGGATGAGGCTGGAAGAAGTAGGTCACTGGGACATGCTCTGGGGGATTATATTTTGTTCTTTGCTTTTCTCTCTTCATCTCTTGCCCTGCTTCCTGCTTTCCATCAACTGAGCAGTTTTCCTCCACCACACACTTCCACCCTCTCTCTGATTTGGAGTCAGTTGACCATAGGTTGAAATGCTGAGACCCAGAGCCCAACGTTAACTTTTTTTTCTCTAAGTTGTTCTTGTGAGGTATTTTGGCCACAGTGATGAAAAGCTGATCTGCACCTAGAAATCAAGTAGATTTAATGCATATGACTAATCAACAGGAAAGAGTTTGTGTAAAAAATAATGAGCAAAAAAAAAAAAAAAAACCAATCTTCAGAATTCCTTTATGTTATGCAACCTGGGAAGATGCCCCCTGTGTTTCTGGTGCTTTTCATTGTTACTTCTTAAGAAATGTTACTTTCATTGTTCATCTTAAGGAATGATTTTATAATATCTGAGGAAAATGAGATATGTATTTTAAATGTTGTGTTTTGAGTATTATACCATGATAGTTAACACAAAGAACATCTCCTTCAAAACCAACCTGGTTAAAAAGACAAACTGTTAAACCCTGAAATGATACTTCATTTCTTTTAGTATTTCCATATCTTTCTCTTATTTTCCCTTCTATTCTATGTTTCCTTCCATCTTCAGAAGTTCTGACCATTTATTAAGTGCCTATTATTTCTAACTATTTTATTAGGTCCTTTACATGTCACCACATATAATTCATATAATAATTCTATTAATTTGATGTAATCATTCTCATTTTAGTGAGAAGTGTAAAACCCTACGAGATTGAGCCACTAAGAAATGCAGCTATAATGTCTCCTCATCTTACCAACTGAAGAACTAATAAAATGGAGGTGAGCAAAGGAAATAAAGCCAACAAATGCTGGGTCTCTTAAGAATTTTCACCTGAAGTTTCACTTGACATGTTTTGATAACGCTGAAGTTTGTCCAGCTTTGGTTTTATAATCTAGTAGGCAGGAAAATTGATCATGTCTACTACTATCACTCCAGTTTGAGTTTTTATTGTGCATGTGAAAAATCCACTGCACTTTATTGATGGCATTTTATTTTTAGATCAAAAATTTAGTTAGAAACCATGAACTTCATAAACCCTCATGCAGAACATGTCAGTATCAAAGGGTTTCATGGACTCAGAGTCAAGGACAACAAGACTTCCCTGGTATTCTACCCTAATGGATGTGTATTAGCACCAAATGTGCCAGTAGTGAATGGGGAGGCCCTGGTGGGGAAAAGTGTTCAGTATACTGTCCTAACATTCCAAAGAAGTGCCTGGAACATCAGAAAAACAATAAGCAGGGACAGAAAGGAGAAATATTTCTCCCATGGACTAGACATGAACTTCCTTGACTTAGGTAGCACAACAACAAAGCATCACCAAAGGAATTTCAAAGCAGTGGAACAGTGTTAATGGGATGGCACTTTATACTTACTTTTCAACTAGAAAAGAGGTTACTTTTCATCTCATTTTATTTCTGCTTACTGCAAGTAAGAAAAATTAAGTGGAATGAGGTACCTGTTGTGTAAGTGACTGTTGGGACCTACCTCTGATTGTTTATTCTATAGATTATACCCATTGTTGCCACCTTCAAGGCCATCTAGAGTAATGCCTACTCTTCAAGGCATTAAGATGCAAAGAACAGATGAAATCAATATGGAAACCCGATATGTTCACACATTGGAAGTGACAAAAGGCAAGTTTCAAAAGTCTAGAATTTTTTTTTCTGGATGTTGTGAATTAAACTAAATAGAGACAAAGTCAGTAATCTCCCCCCAAAAGTCGGAATTTTTAAAATGTGACTTTTCTAAAAATAACTAACTTGAGTCAGAATCTCTGAATTTAACCAACTGGGCTCTAATGAAAAATGTACATGAATCATTTCTAACAATTGGAAAAGAAGGTACTAATGACTTTTTAAAATACAAGAATAAAGTTCTAAATCCTCAGAACAATATATGAGGCATTCAAGTATATGGGTTAACCAGATTTGCACTAGAAAATGTCCCTCAGAAGAGGGATTTACGATAATAATTTACATACCTATTATTCATATAGTTATTGGGATTCTGCTTCAAGCCATTTTATTAAAAAATTGGAACAATTATTTTAAATGGTTAATTAAACAGTTGCATATTTACTTTTTTTTCCCCACAAGTTACATGTTACACCTAAAAAAAAGTGCATTTAAATTAGTCAATGAAGTCTTCATGAACTTTGGCATGGATTGTTCAACTCAATAAATTGTTATTATAATATGCTAAATTTTAAAGCAGAACTCTCATGATCCTTTAGGGTTTCTGGACTGAAAATAAAATGATACAGAAAGGTAGAAAAAGGTGGTGTGTAGTTGTTGATATAAAACTAATGAATGTCAGTGCTAAAATTATTATTTATACATTGTTGATCCTGAAAAATCAATAATCTTTACTAAAGATAGAAATGAGACAGTTTATTTCCAGGCATATCCGTTAAATTAAAAAGTCTGACTAACCGTATCATAGAAGTTAACACATTTTTCTTTAAAACTATTATTTCATCATAAAAACTCTGTGTATTTGGATAAATATCTAGAAATGATCTGAAATATAACATAACAGCTGAACTGATTATTAGTTGCCATATTTTAACCTGAAATAAAATTTTATTTAAAAAAATATAAAGACCCTTAGACATACTTATATTCCTTACAAAGTGGCTTGTCAATTACCTGACTAAATTTGTGTGACTGTTTGTCATTTTGTGATTATGTGAACAAACATACATCATTAAGCAGAGAGCTAAATGAATTACTATAAAATGAGCTTGTCTATGTAGCCACTACTGCATAAGAGACAGAGCATTAACACACACCTGGAGGCTGCTCTGGGTTCCCTCTCAATCATTTATCCTTCTTTCCTACCCCAAGGTAAACACTATCTTGATTTTTTAACTTTATTATAGAATCCTGCTAACTTTTTAAATTTATGTGAATGGACCCTATGCTTTATATAATTTGTGTCTGACTTATTTCACTCAAAATTATGTTTGTAGAATTTATCCATTTTGTTGTATTTATCTGTATTTCACTTCCATTTAGAATTTCATTGTACAGATATAGCATCATTTACTTACCTATGCTGTATAATGGGTATGTCATTTACAGTTTCAGATGACTATGATAATGCTTCTATGATTGTTTTCAGACATTTCTCTAGAAGCCATGTCCACACATTTATTCCGAGTGAAACTGCTTTCATACTATCAGTCTTGTCAACAAAATGAAATTTCCAATAAAGTTGTATGAGTTTATATTTGCTGGTCAGTTAGTGATATCTGAATTCCTGTAAGTGATTCCTGTGTGTAACTATTCAGTTGAAGATGACACAGAAGATTGATTGGAGCTTGACACTCATAACAATTTAAATAAAATAAAAAAGCTTAAATTGTTCTTCTCTCAGAATCAGACCCATGGGAATTGGAGGGACAAGGGTTGTGGGGAGGTGAGTGTTGAAGACTACTTGCTTCATCCAGGTAGGACTAACACTGAGGTCCAGGACATGATTCTGGAAATTCTGATGCTGCATGTCAGATGGACTTTTGAGATTCTATAGTTTTTTTTGTGTGTGTAAATAACAGCTTCATTGAAAAACAATTGCCATGTAATAAACTGCACATAGGATGAGATTTGACATGTGCCTATGCCCATGAAACAAAAGAATCACCCAAACCAAGATAATGTGCCCATCATCACCCTCACAAGTTTCCTGTTTCACAAGTTTCCTTCCAGTTATTCACAAACTCCATTGTCCCAATTCCCTGACCATTGTTTATGAGACCACTGATAGCATGCTGTTACTGTTGATAATTATGCATTTTAAGGAAGTTTATGAAATGAAATCACACAGTATGTATTCTCCTTTGGAAAGCTTCCTTTAAGTCTGCGGGTTTATTTTAATAGTCATGTATTAAACCAAGAGTTTGTTTCTTTTTCATTCCCAGTAGTATTTCAGTATAAGAATATAACCCAACGTGTTTATTTATTCACTCATAATAAGCATTTATATGTCTTGAGATTATTGTTCTTATTATTTGTTAATATTGTGAACCATTAAATTTTTAAATGTATTTGAACGGATAAATAAAAACATTGAAGTTGCACATATTTATGGAATACCATATTTCATTTGTGTACATATGTAATATTTGGATCAGGTTAAACATATTTATCTATTCAAACATCTACCATACCTTTAGGGTGAAAATATTCAAAATCCTTTATTTCAGCTTTTTGAGATATAAAGTATTTAATCCACTGTCACCCGACTATTTAACTGCACCCCCTAGTTTTATACTCCTATCTATCATTTGGTACCACTGATCATACTCTCCCAATCTCTCCCTGCCTCCACTCTCTCTAGCCTCTAGTAACTACCATTATTCTCTCAATTTCTATAACTTCAAAGTTTCTAGATTACTCATCTCAGTAAGACAATACAAGACTTATTTGTCTGTGCCAGACTTTTCATTTAACACAATGATTTCCAGTTCTATCCAGGTTGTTGAAAATAATCAGAATTTCCAAATTTATGTTGAATAGCATTCCATTGTGTGTATGTGTATTATATGCAAATAATATGTGTTTATATATATCAACTGTGTGTATATATATCTATATATCTATATATCTATATATCTATATATCACGTTCTCTCTATCCATTTATCACTTGATGAACAATTATGATTTGAATAGTACTGCAAAAAACAAGGGAGCACATATGTCTCTTCAACATACTGATTTCATTTTACTCAGATAAACTATATCGCTGGGTTATACAGTAGTTCTATTTTTAATATTTTGAGGACCTTCATATTGATTTCCATAAGGGCTGTGCAAATTTGCATTCCCACCAACAGTGCAAACGTCTTCTCTCTTTTCTACATCTTTGCCAGTACTTGCTGTCTTGTGATCTTTTTGGTAATCACCATTCTTCAGGAGTGAGGTGGTATCTCATTTTGGTTTTATTTACATTTCCCTGATGGCCAGTGGTGCAGAGCACTGTTTATGTCTTGGTTGGCCCTTCGTCTGTCTTCTTTTGAAAAACGTCTATTTAGGTCTATTGCCTACTTTTTTGCCATATAATTTTAAATTTAATATATCTTTCTTTTATTGTTTTTTTTGAGTACCTTATCTATTATGAATATTAACCTCCGCTTGTTAGATGTATATACTTTGCAAATATTTTCTCCCATTCTCTAGTCTGTCCACTGTCTCTTTACACTGCTAATTGTTATCTTTGTTGTGCAGAAGTTTTTTTTATTTTTTGTTTTGTGTTATTCATCTATATTTGTTATTGTTTACTGTGCTTTGCTGTCATAAAAAAATCCTTGATCATTTTAATATCCTGAAGCATTTCCTCTGTGTTTTCTTTTGGTAGTTTCAAAGTTTCAGGTCTTAGTTTTAAGTCTTTAATCCATTTTGAGTTTTTTGTAACTGGTGAAAGATAGGCATCTATTTTCATTCTTTTAAATATAGATGTCCAATTTTTCCAGCACCATTTATTGAAAATGTTGTTCTTTCTCCAATGCATGTTCTTGGTAACTTTGTCAAAAATCAATTGACTATAGATTCTTAGGTTTATTTCTAGGGTTTCTATTATGTTCCATTGGTGTATGTGTCAGTTTTGATGCCAATACCACGCTGTTTTGGTAACTGCAAATTTGTAGAATATTTTGAAGTCATATAGTTTTGAATGTCAAACCAAATTTGCATTCTTGGCATAAAACACATTTGACCATGACAGTATTCATTTCATATAATGCTGGATTTGATTTTTTAAATTTTATGCAGAATTATTTTACCTATGTTCTGAAGATAATTGCTCTGTAGTTTCCTTTTCTTCTAATGTATTTGTCTAATTTGGGCATCAAGATAGTGCTGACCTCATTGGATGAGTTAGAAAATAATCCCTTGTTATTTTTTTTTTTAAAGGTTTTGCAGATTCGGTACTATTTCTTCATCTAATGCATGGTAAAAACTGTCAGTGAAGCCAACTGGGCCAAGTTGCCTTTGTTGGATTTTTAATGATACATTTAGTATTTTTAATTTTTAAAGTTTTATAGAACTGAGGTGGTCCATTTTATTTTGATTAAGCAAAGTAGTGTGTATTTGTCCATTTCATGTAAGTTGTAGAACTTATCGGTGTATACTAGTTCATAATATTTTCTTATCCTCTTAATATTTGTAGAAAGAACAGCAAATATTAAGAGGATGTTTCTTATAATGGTAAGTTATGTCTTTCTATTTTCTTCTCTGCAGTCTGACCAGACATATATGAATTTTTATTGATCTCCCCAAAGAATTAACATTTGGTTTGTTTTATTCTTATTGCTTTTCTGCTATTTTCCTAATGTTCACATTGATATTATTTCTTTGCTTTATATATTTTGTATGTTATTTGTTCTTTTTCTATTTTCTGGGATGAAAGTCAAAGCTATTCCTTCCTTCTTTTTCTAATTTAGCATTAAGTGCTTTATATTTATCTCTTAGTACTGCTTTAGCTGCATCTCATGAATTTTTATGTGTTGTCATTTTATTTTCATTTACTTCCAAACACTTTCTAATGTTCCCTTTATCTTACTCTTTAACATATAGGTTATTTAAAAGCATATTTAGTTTCTAATATTTTGGATTTTCTAGATATCTTTTTATTTTTATTTCTAATTTATTTTCATTGTGACTAGAGAACATACTTTATATGACTTGATTGCTTTCAAATAAAAGACTGATTTTATGATTTAGAAAGTCATAAAGTTTTAAACTGCAATATTTCTAAGTACAGATAATTGTCTCAAAAATGGGTACTCAGTTTGGAGTACATTGTTCTAAAAATGACCGTTAGATCAGATGGGTTGACACTGAAGTTTAAATCCTTTCTGACTTTACTGATATTTTTTGTGTACTTCATCTATCATTTATAAGAGACAGTTATTGATTCTTCAACTCTAACTGTGACTTTCTCTCTTTTCCTGGCAGTTCTATAATGTTTCATGTATTTTGAAGTACTTTGATTAGATACATAAACACTAAAGATTTTTATGCCCCTTTGATTAATTGGATCTTTTATCATTATGACATAAAACTTTTATTCCTGGAAATAATCTTGGCTCTGAAATCTACTTTGTCTGAAATTACAGTCATTTTATCTTTCTTACATTGGTGTTAACTTAGTATTTATTTTTTTACTTCTTTTAATTTTAGTATCGTTTTGTCTTTAGGTAGGTTTTAGGCTTTTAGTTCAGTATTGCTTTCTTTACCAATCTGAAATTTTTTTTTAATTTGGGGGATTTAAAACATTTATAATTATTTTTTTGGCATATTCTATTCCTTGTTCCTTTTCCCCTCTCTTTCTGATTTGTTTTGGATTTTTAAAATTTATTTTTAATTCTTTTTTAGCCATTTATTTTTATTCTTTTTTAATTTGCAATAGCTTCTTAGTTTTCTTTAATGGTTTTTGTAGTACATATCTTTACTTTATTGCAATCTACTTTCAAATGATTTTATAGAATTTTATATATGGAATAAGCATCTTAAAAAAGAGATCCTTCCTTTCTTCTCTTCCAGTTCATTTTCTTCCTGCCTGAAAGAGTTTATTATTTCTCATAATGCATTTCTGCTGATTGTGAATTATTTCAGTTTTCCTGTCTGAAAAAAAAAATTCTTACTTTATCTTTTTTCTTAAGGATATTATTGTCAAGTAACCAATGGTTATTTCATAGGTTTTATTTTTTCTTTCCACAATTTAAAAATATTTCTCCACTATCTTCACATTTGCATTCTTCTGATGAGGAATTTGTTCTCCTGTGTGTACCATGTTTTCTTATATACATTACTCTGGCTGCTTTTATGATTTTCTTTTTAATACTTGTGTACTTTGTCATTTGTTTTAGTGCACATTTCATCATTTTTCTTATGCTTTGTGGCCCATTGAGCCTTTTGATCTGCATGTTCATAAGCTTTTTTGAAATTATAATTTTTCAACAATTATCACTTCAAATAATTTTCTGTCACCTCTTTCATTTGTGTTCCCCAAACTCCAAGTATATTTATGTTAGGCCACTCAAAAATATCCTAGGGCCTACTGATGCTTTACTGTTTGTCTCATTGTAGTTTCTGACACAATGTCTTCTCATTGAGTCATATTTTGTTACTTCTTTGCTGATATTTTTATTATTATTATACCAGCCATAGTAAATTTTATCTTGGTGACTGTTGGGTAGTTTTGAATTTCTATAAAAATTCTCCATCTACTTTCTAAGACATAGTTAAGTTACTTGGGAACAGTTTGATGCTTAATGCCTTCTTTTAAAGACTTATTTATTTTTAAGATGGGATCAGAGTATTAATTCAGACTAATTCATTCATTACTTTTAAGAAAATTTTTTGTGCCCTATCCAATGCTTGATGAATCATAATTTTGCCCAGGGGCCGGTGGGTGGGTAGTTGGATCTGGCGTTACTTTTAAGCGCTATACAAAGTGCCAGTACTGTTCCCTCTAATCCTTTGAGTGCTTCTTACTTCACCCTGAAGTATTTTTCTGACTTGTGAACCCTGATCAATAGTCTGTTAAATAATCAAGGAACATTCTACATATCCCTGCAATTCTTTGTGTGCAATTGTTTCATAGTGGTTTCTGTTCTGTGAACTTGAGTCATTTTTTTCCTAACTTCTAAGAATCACCAACTCAGCTCAGGAAGCCCTCTAGACTGTCCTCAGACTCTTCTTCCTTGTCAAGGAAGACATTAAGCTGGGGAAATTATAGGACTCACTTAACTTTTATCTTCTATTCCAGGGATCACTTTCTTTAATTGGCTGATGTCCCATGTCTTGAAAATCATTTTTAAACCTATTTTTTCAGTATTATATTTGTTTCATATACAAGGCAATTCAGTCCCTCTTATTCTATCTTGATCATAAGTATATGTTTCATATCTCTACAGTATAAAGACAACATGGGTGTCTTATTAGGTAACCTGGATTGAGCAACTGTTTAAGATAGCATTTGGTTTGCTTTAGGCTAAGATAATTTATAAAGTTAATAAAAATTGTAGTAAGTTTTATGGGATTAAATAAATGAGGATTTATAAAGTTCTTGTTGCATACTAATAACTCAGTCCTTAATATTTATATTTAATAAACATATTAATTGAATAAGAAAGACACTTTTTTATAATAGAAAGAGCCATCAATTGGGCTTGAATAACTTGGATTCTAGTTATTGGTTTCCTGTCTACTAGTATTGGCAAATAATTTGAACACTTTTATTCTGGTTCTTCTGACCAATTCAATGAAAGCAGAATTGATCTTACAGAATCATCAGCAGGATTAAGATATTAAAAGTGAAGGTGTCTTGATAAATTGAAAAATGTCCTCTATCATATATGATATGATTCTCAATCTTTGCCTTTTTGTAATATTTCTACTTTACCATGTGTTCCACTTTTCCCAAATGAATCACTTGTGCATACAAGATCTTTGAAGGAAAGCCCTTAAAGATAAATATTTGGATGAACATCTAAAACTTTACATAGCACAATTTTTTTTCCAAACATCTTAGAGTTAAAAAATAACCTACTACAAAGTAAAAAAAAAGGAACACATTTTTATTATGTCCTTATGAGAATTCATAAAAATGAATTATTCTGCCATATAATTATAATACAAATTATAAAAATATGCTTCTATAGTGGGTGCCTGAATTCAAGATTCATTGGGACATTTAAATTCATTATGAAAACAAGACTCAGTAATGTCTCTGTGCTTTGTAATGATCAAAACAGGTATACTTCAAGAGACAATTCTGGTTCTAGAAGTAAAAATCATACAATAACCCATGTTTATTTGACGATAGTCCCACTTGTATTAGGAAAGTTTCACAGTTAACTAGAACCAGAATAAATTGCTGTGTAAATACCAGAAGCAAGGCTGAAGGTACAGCACTCCTTATGGCTGTCTATCAGAAATGTTAAATGTCATAGTGCATAATTTATCAATGCTAATAGCCTTCAGCACAGATCTGAGGGGATTAACCTATACAGCCAAACTATTTATCACATCACGATACATAAAATGTACTTTTAATTAATAAATGGACAATCTATTGCCTTCATGGATGCAGCTGATCAATCCATTTTTATCTTCTGTCTACAGTTTGGGTCCTTTTAATGGGTTTTAATGGGTTTTTCTGTCCACTTGCTCAGCTGAGTTTATGCACTTACTTCCTGGAACAGTTTCTTTATTTTGTGGCATAATCTCACAGCCTCTTTGGTATTTTTCCACAGCAATTTCAGTATGAAAATAATAATGTTTCTTGGTATTTTAAAATGGCATTCATTACTGTTGAGCTGACCTCACTGGCACTAACCTACCTGAAAGTCATAAAATTAGTATAATGCAGTTCCCATCAATATATTAAGTCTATAAAGGTCAGAGTTAATAGTTTACATAAGCAAAGATTTTTAAAAGTGCTGTGGTTCTCTATACTCATGAGAAGTGATGTAAGCAAATACAACAGGAAAACTGTTTTATACAGATGTTACCAAAGGATTTAAGTTATTACTTAACCTATTAAGTCAACTACTGAATTCAATTGTCTATTTACATTTGGAAACAAATCGGATTTAGTAAATTTGATGATACTGACTGATTGCCATTTCCAGATTTACAAATGGGATGTGCATGTTATAGGAGCTGTTTTTTTTTTAATTGCACTACAAAATAAGCTATTTTGAAGTTATTGATGGTTTCAGCACTTTAAACAGTCACGAAAATTCCTACTTCAAATGTACATTTACTATATATAAGTTTTCTATTTTTTCTTTCAGTTTATTCCTGATATTATTTGAAATTTGTTGTTTTGACTCAGGATTTTTTGAAAACTTATTTTAAACTTTAATGTACATCGTAAGTTTTAGTAAAAGACTGAATAATTAAAAGGCAAGGATTTTTCACTCTGAATAATGATATTAATATAATTACTTATTCCACAAGGAGATTGTTCATCCCCACAGTGCCCTATCATGTCCTTATGCCTTAGCACTCCAATTGTCAAATCCAAATACCAAGCAAGACAGAACATCTTACAATGAACTCCATTTTCCAGATTAATGCACCTGAGAAGCATTTTTCCTTATTTAATATCCCTTACTCATTTCCTCTCCTGTTATAGGGATAGCACAGCTGTTTATCTGGCAATTATCTTTGAATCTATTAGTGAAAATGTCTAAATTAATCATAAAAGACAAGTGCATCAGAGTAACTGTTCCGTGAACACAGGACCTTAGTGTTCTCTTTCTATCATTTTCACTGATTCCGTGTAGCAAGCGTTGGTTTCTTGATCCCATGAACTGTGTATTTATTTCAAGTAGGGAAAAAACCCATTTATTAATATCTATTCTTTAATTCTAGTAAGCCTACCATTTACCTCAGAATTCAAATGTTCTTCGTTTCGTCTACAAAATAGTTCTGAACAGTTAACAAAAAGTTTTATAGCTGGAAATTATGGTGAATGTGCATTATCAATTTAAATAACTCATCCAGAAGTTTGACAAAATCAATATTTGGATCAATGATAAGAAAATAGCTTTATTCAATTTAAAGAGCATTTGTTCTTTTCTTCTTTCACATATGTGATACAGGCAACTAAAGGCAGGGTTGCAGGGGAGATCAAACATGTAAACTGACAATTAGAGCAATGAAGTAAAAAGTGGAATCAAGAGTATTCCAGAATATGGGTATATGCCTGATTGGGTCACAAATCTATTATTCAATTAAAGAATATTACAATCCAGAAGATAAAATTATGCAAATATAGATAAGATGTGCTTTTTGAATTTTTTTTTTTAACGTTTAGAGAATTCAGAGTCTACTGGGGGCAACGGAGATGTAAATTATAGTGGAAATGTAAGTCCTATCATTTTAGCCACACAAAATGAGGAGCTGTTATCCATGCCAGACAAATCTTCATAGAGGGGTGATACTGAATCTTGTCCAACTTATAAGGTCATGTATTAATTGATATAAAAGGGAAACAACAACAACAAAAAAGACTTATGTTCCCCCAAAGAGGAAGCCTAATGTCCACTTTAGCAATCAGAGAAAGGGAAGGAAATATGTTCTTTGGACATAAGGATATTGCTTAGTCCCATATCACTAACAAAAATTGTTTAAGATAAATGGTCTCCAGGCCACTTGAACATTCTTCTCTAGGCTCAGCCCTGGCTGGGATGAGCTGAGAAACAGTTATCATCTGTCCTGTGTACTCAGGATCTCTGAAGTTACAGAGAAAGTGAAAGACTAACCACTCATATTTTTGCACACATTACCTTGATTCACTGTTTTTCTTTCCTTTTCACTTTGTAATTGTTTTGTTTCTATGCAGTAAGGTTGATTGACAGATGCAATTGTTCCTGTATTATTAGTGCTCAAGTGTAGTACAGAACAACATGTGGGTGCTAACATGATTTTACTCACACTCCAAGGGGACATGCCTACCTGGACCCGTATGCTGAGGCTCTGAAGACATGTGGCATAACTAATTAATAATGAGTGGAAGAGAAAAGTAGCAGGACAAGGACCCCATATTTACAGGCATTGAAAAAGAATCTGAATGAAGATTTAAGAGACACACTGACTTGGACCCCAGACTGTGCTGTGTCACTTGCTTCTGTTTTATTAAAGCAAATTGCCTAACTTCACTAAATCATTTCCCTTCCAATAAAATGGGAGTAATCATTGTACCTACTTTATAAGGTTTATAGCAATAATCACATGAGATAGAATAGGTGAAGTGTTTATCACAGCACTTAGCACATATTAACACACTGTCAGTATTAACTTGCTGTGGGATTAAATGAGATACTATTTATAAAGTTTTAGCATATTGTAGAACAAAATGATTAATTATTAATTAATACACTTCTCCCAAAGAAAAATTTTGATATTAGTGCACTTGACAAGACTCATTCATTTGTGCTATTCATATTTATTTAGTACCTACTATATTTTCATTCTAAACACCGTGTGAAATATTGTGACTAAATTTTGCCCGTGATGCCTCTTTTCTTGTAGACATATTGCCTCATGGTTTAAACCAACTTGCATATTATCAATATCATTTCAATGCAGAAATATTAAGCTCATGTTGTACATATTATTCTGATATTAAGTCTAATTGTGGGCCTACCAATCCTATTGTACTGAAAATATATGCAACACAAGAACAAATGACTTCAATCTTATGAAATCTATCTCCACAGTAGTCAGCTAGTTGATTTTTTGCTGGAATGAAGAGTGAAACTGCTAATCTCTTGAATCCTTGAAGGAGATCTGGAGGAACCACACTGGATTGTTTCTGCAATTTAAGCAACATCTGGAGATATTTGTTGAAATAGGTGTTAAGAAGTTTCCAGAACCCAAACAAATTCCTCTGCATGTATGTGCCCCTCTTTGGGCACATTATTCTGAAATTTGCTAGAATTAAAATTTTCTAATTTCTTCAATGCTCATTCGTATATCTGAAGAGGGATACTGAGGCTTTATTTTTTTCTCACTCCCAAAAGTACTTGATTTAGATAATCAATTGTTGCATGACAAACAGACAAATGACATAGAGCTTTATTTTAAAATTACCCTTATAATAAATCTGTAAAGACAACATATATCACATGATTATCAGCCCTTATTATAAATACACATTTTTAAAAATTATGTTAGCTTAATTGAAGATACAGTACCCTGAAATTTATGTTTCAACTTCCAGAAAAATAAGTTTTAAAAGGAGTATTTCAGAAATAATTTCTTAAGATACGATTTCCTCACAACTAATGATAGCCAGTATTGATATTGACTTTATAAATTCTATTTATTAAGAAGTACTATTTGAATTCTATCAAGAAAAAAATATATATTTCAAAATATGTTATGCACTGCTTGCAAAAGAATAAATTCAATTATTTCAGAAGAAAATCAGGTACAAAGCAGAAAAGATTCATATGAGTATGTTTCTAATAAAATTATAAATGCTTACATTATTAACTTTAAAGTGTGGATTAAGACTACTAGATGAACCCTTGCTTGTAAATCAATATCAATTAAAAATAATCATGATCAGACAACTAAACCAAAGTCTGTATTGCTGAGAAAAGGGTTTGCCCTAGTGACAGATCATTGCTACAACCTCTCACGCTATTGGGTGATGTTTACCATATGTCCCATGATTGATAGTCGGATTTAATGAGTTCTTACAAGCAATTAAATAATCAAGAGTTCCTGCTGTTA
Source organism: Ictidomys tridecemlineatus (assembly GCF_052094955.1). NCBI lineage: Eukaryota > Metazoa > Chordata > Mammalia > Rodentia > Sciuridae > Ictidomys > Ictidomys tridecemlineatus. Next base: position 159,812,112 of record NC_135478.1, on the reverse strand, counting down.
CATGGCATAGCTTGATAGAACAGTGACAAATGAGAGAATATCTACAACCTAATCAAAGGGACATATTTCCTTGGGAACAAAATAATATTATCCACCAGTGCAATCAAAGGACAAAAGAACATAGAAAGGACACCAACAGAATGAGATAAATTATGTCCTCTTTTCATTATTCTGACTACACGGTTTCCATTTATTGAGCCCTATTAAATAAGAAGGAAAATTAGGCTTGTTAAGTATGTTTAATTTATCATATGTTGTTGGATGGTGCATATATATATATCCTTAATCTTCCAGAAAGAGGCTATTGTTAAAACTAACTAGTAGTACATTGTATTATTTTTCAGCCCTCTTAAGAAAAACATGTCAGGAATAAAGATTAACAGGCATGCCCAAAAGTTCAAGTCTACCTTAGGTGGTTTTCCTTAGGGCCTCAATGTTAAATGTTATTCTATTGGCCTCCCTTGGTGCTCAACCCAGGTAAATGTAACACAATTTTGTTTTTGTCATTTCATCTATAGGTGTCAAGTTACAATAAAAGGATCCATTGCCTTTGATGATTCTCTACATTAGTATTATTTCTCCGCAGCAATTTTCTATAAATTTCAAATAAAACGTCTCTAAAGTATATAGTATTTCATAATTCCATTTTATTTCCCATATTCTTGCAATGTGTTATTTTTTTACTAAATTCTCATGAATTATGAATTTTTACATCCAATCATGATACCCCAAGTGGCCTATATTTTATGCTTCTCATGTTTCCATTCTTAAAATTTAAGTAAATAAGTAAAATAATGAGAAAATAACAAATGTTTATTATAAATTTTATGCAAGTGTGATATATTTGCTTATTTTGTTATTATTATCTTTGAAGCTTTACCACAAGTCACAGATTTTAAAAGGGGTTAAATCAATCATTTAATCTGGCAAGAAGCAGAGTTGAGATTTGAATCTTTATACTCTAAATGTCGCTCTGTGGTAAAGAAAAATACTCTGGAATTAGATATGCCAAATGTTGAATGTGGCTCTGTCACTTACTAGCTCTTTGGGCAATTTATTCATATTCTGTGAGCCTTGGTTTCTTCAGCTACAGAGATGATATAAGAAAACTCATCTGGGATATATAAAAAAATGTTTAGTAAATATTTTTATTATTTATTAATTTATTCAAATGTGTGTTGGTAATTTTTTGGTGTTGAGAATTGCACCCAAGGACTGTTTTCCTTTGAGCTACATCCCAAGCCCTTTTTGCTTTTTTTATTTTCAGACAGGGTCTCACTAATTTGTTAAGGGTCTCACTAAGGTGCTGAGGCTGGCCTCGAACTTGCAATCATCCTGCCTCAGTCACTGGGATTATAGGTGAACACCCTTGTTCCAGGCTGTAATTCCCAGTTTTAATGAGGATGATGCATAGTAAGTAGAAGTGGCAGATTAGGATCCAGATTATCTGTGTTTTTGGATGAGAGTAGGCATAGCACAATGAGTGCAAACAAAACAAAACACAAAAAGTGCAGAGAAGAGTGAAATAGCTGTGTTGATGGAAGGACCAATAAGGTGTGACTTGTTAGCAAAGCTAATCTTGTGGAATCAATAAGCATGGGTCTTGTAAAGAGTGAAATTAATATTGGTTCACACAAAAGAAATCACAAAGACCTGAAGGTGAGTCAGTGTGTGGTAGACGCAGGGAACCTAACTTCAGTTAATTTGGAGCTCAGAGACATTCTCTGGGAATAGTGAATGAGTAAGAAAAAAAGAGTGGGATCTTGTGGAAAAAAAAAAAAAAGGAAGGGAGACTAGTAGCATATAGCAAGGAGACTGAAGGCAAAGAGGAGAAAAGAGGCAGTATAAGGGAATGAAACTGAACAAATCATATTGTTCTATTGTATGCATGTACAAACACTTAATGATGAATCCCACTATTATTTATAATTATAATGTACTGATAACATTTTTAAAATAATAAAAATCATGTAAACACCAACTAAAAAGTTTGCTCTTCCTCTTGAAGTTCATAGGGAACAAGTGAAAAATGTTAATCACTGGAATGAGGAGGACTTCTACAAGGGAGTTGTCCAATTAAAAGTGTCTGGCCTAGTCTCAGCTAGAGATGGTGATAAACCACACAAGTATAGTGATAATGAGATAAGAAATAAATTTAATATTTAAAAAATACCATCATCCCCATGAAGAATGGATTAGCTGATGGATAATAATATGGTGTTAAGAAAAATAGGAGAAACTGATAATTTGTTTAGCCTTAATTTGCTAAATATGAAAAAACCTCCAGGTAGGAATGCACAATAAGCAATTAGGTAGATGGGTGTCAGCTCAGGAAAGAGAGATGCCTTTTGGTGGACATGAGCATGTAGATGTCATATGAACAAAGGAATAGATGAGCTCATCTGAACAAAGGAATAGATGAGCTCATCGATAGAAAGTAGACCTAAGAATGAAAGATGGCTAGTGATGGAAGTCCAAACAATAGATAAGTGTTATGTAAGGGAAAGTTGTAAGGATAAGGAGTCGCAGAGTCATAAGAGAAGAGTCTAGAGCAGACTTCCATTGGTTCCTTGGAAGTCAGGGCAACGATGAATTCCAACAAAAGAAAATGTTCAACATTTTTATAAAACACCTGAAAGAGACACCTACAACAAATGTTATATTCCCCTTTTTATGAGCCACTTGAAATTCTTTTGTCTTCATCTGTTTCTCAGCATTTCACCATTTGTACCAGGAATAATCTACTTCTCCCAAACTTTATGTGACATAAAGCCTTGTTGTTTCCTATCTGCAATGAGGCATGAGACACCTAAAACCGCGAGCTCTCATTTGACCAGTTGGAGAATGGAGCTGCTGAGTTTATTTTTTCCCTTCCTCATTTTGACAGAGAAATAATAATAATAAAAATATGAGAGTAAATTGAAAAGTTAGCAAAAATGTTTAACCAACAAAAAATAATGTCATATTTTAAGGAAATTCAAAGTAAAGACTCCCTTGTTTGAATATGAAAGAGAATAAAGATGGAAATGAATTAGGAGATCATGTGGGACTTCCAAGGCTAGATTTTTTCCCTCAGGAATTAAGGTAGATAGCTTAATCCAAGTGACTTCTTTGTCTGGCCTTCTGCTAATGATCCTCAAAATGTGGTATCCAGATGTGCCACATCAGCATCATAGGGAAACAGATATAAAATCAAAATTTCAGATTTCCACTCAAAACCCTCTGAATAAATTCTGAGGGGATAGACTAATAATCTATGTTATAGCAAGCTCTTTAATGGATTCTTGTGCATAATAAAGAGACCACTGCGTTTTTTTTATTATGATCTGTTTGATTTGGGGTAATAATAACTAAATTAAATAATAATAGGCCACCTCTTCCATGAACCATGCCCCTTCCTGCCTCTGAATTTCCAGAAACTTATATAAATATTTTGTTTTTACGTTATTAAAACTAAGACAACTTTTTGAAATAGTTTGATACAGTATCAATGTATATAAGAATAGTTATTGTGAATTCTAATCTGTAGGTTTTCAAAAGGAAACCAGGCAACTAAAGGTTATGGTCATCTAGCAGAGTATACAATCACTACCAGGGAAGATTACTAAATGTTTGTTAAGAAAAATGCAACCTAATTTGTGTAAGGGAAAATGTACTGAAATAGTATCGGAAAGTGGAATATTGGACTCACAGAGAAGGAAGAGTAGATGCAATTCTATGACTTTAAATGGCCTTAGTCAAGATTCTACAGTAAAGGTTATTGATCATATTGAATCAATATGGAATAGAGGGCAACATTTGGTTATAGATAGGAAACAAATATAAAAACCACCAAGTCTCCATTAGGCACATGCCAGTTTTCTAGTATGCTGGTCCTCTTCATCAAAATATCTATTCTGGACTACTTATTCTAATTTTAATTGATGGATCTCTATGGACTTAAAACAGGTATCACTATTTGTTAATCCAAAGGTTGTCAAACCTTTTAAGCAATGGAGCAGCCTTTACTCTACCTTGCTTTGTTCTTAAAATGAAAATTTGTTCAGAATACCTCTATGTAAAAATTAAATAAACAAAAGCAGAATTAATCTCTCTGCTTTTAATTTATATCAAGATCTCTTTCCTTACACATTTCCAAGGTTAGCACAGTGTAATATCATGCTGTGTAGCCACTAAGTTTAATTCTAGGCAACCTCTGAGTTGGAATGTGAGCAGCCTTTCTTTGAATAACTTTAGAGAATATGTTAAAATTTGAGTTTTATCAACATGCAAATATGACAGCACTCATCCTCACTTAATTCAAATAATTTTATAAAATATAGCAAACACTCCCAACATTACTCATTTGTGTTGCATAGTCATTAGTAAATGCTGTGTTGTGGTTTATTACTTTATTATTTGTTTTCAAATCACAAGATTTTTTTTTCATATCATTTGTTGCAATATCCATTCAATCAGGCCTCTTATAGCATCACAAATAAGAGAATAATATTTTTTCCAGTGAAATGGACTCATCTTAAATGAATCAGATGCTGTCTTAACATTCCAGAGCATTCAAATACTATCAAAAGATAAGATGGAATGTTCTTATATAGCCAAAATAAGATACAAAGTGTCCAAACACAAATCCAGGAGTTCTCAATGATGCTACTCAAAAGAAGAAATTTAAAAAAAATATGAAATACCTTAAGGTAGATGTATGGAAGAGTTTCAATAGAGAAAACATAAGACATTTTAATCTTTCAAATATATATATTTTTGCCTACATTTAGAGAAAAGCAGTTTGTATAGAAAAGCAGTACAAAAAGATCAACAGCTGGCACTAAAATATTATTGTCCATAGAAGATAAGTGAAAGGTAAAAATACTAAACGTCAGTAGCATTCAAATCTTTGAATCTCTCAGAATCAATAAGTTCACAAAAATTACACACCTCATTAAATTCTACACAGATTGCAAAGCTAGCTATAATGTAGAAACAGGCAGACAGTCTGTCTCAATATTATTACAGGAAGGGTTGGTTAAATTAATAGCTTTGCATTGATTAAAAAATCTTGCATTTTACATGTTCTTAAGTTGATTCCCACCATTACCTTTCAATAACAGAATGAGTCTTTAGAGAAATGTGGTTATATTGAACTACTAAAATACAAAGGTAGGCAAAAGAAGATGTTTACGATATCCTATCATTATTTCCTGTCATAAAATGCTGTCTACCTGCAAAGAAAAGAGGTTTACTTCCATATATTCCTAGCGATTTTTAAAATATATTCTTCTGCTAAAAATGTAATTAGTCTGAAATGATAACTAAGCATAAAATATTATTACTCCATTATAATTTTCCTAGGCAAGAAGTCATTTTGTTCAGGTAAAATAGTATCTGACATTGCATGTGATAATGCCACTGGGACATTGACCACTTGTAATCACTCTACCTTAGGAAATGCTCTCTTGCCAGACAAACAGTCAACTGTCTTTCCCTTTATTCAGTTGATTCATTTCCACTTTTGCTTGTTTAGCAAAACATGGTAATTATGTAATTTACCTGGAATAAATTTTATTTTTATTATGGATTCTTATTTGAATTACAATTTGACATCTATTCGGTGTAGTGGAAACCTTGTTTTTTAATATATATAATTCTTTATTAATTTAGTCTTCTTCCCTTGAAGGTTATCAGTAAATAATTTACTTTGTTTGCCAAGGGTACTGAAATACATGTATTTATTATGTGTGGCTAAGTTCATTTAAATTTCAAAAGGTTTCTTCAATCAAATTAATGAACAAATGATATTATTAATGATATTGTTATTAGTAACACTGGTCTCATTATTTAGTTCCTTTCATTGATTTCTTCAGTTAAGTATGTTGCCATGTCAAAGTCTTTTTGCAGGTACTGAAGCAGCACTAAATGACATTTTTATTTGGTCAGACTATTCATGTTTTAAGAATATGCTTTATTAGATACCATAAATTAGAATATTATGCAACTGATATATTTTACTTTATATATGTTTATTTAAGCATGTGGTATATATTAATGTTCATATATGCTTAAACACTTAAAAGGAGTAGTTTAAAATATAACCCCTGAAGCTGAGATTCAATTCAAGTAAAGAACAATCTATGCCAATTAATAATAATATTTACTTTTGACAGATATATATGAAATAACATATGCATAAAACTATTAGGTGATAAATCATATTTTGCATCCCACTGTTTAAATCTAACTAGAGGGAAGATGGTGGGACAGAGGAAAGCAACATTCTGTGTCACTCCATGACCTGGGACTCAAGAACTGAGAATACTGCTCCTTTGCAAGTGAAATTCCTGCTTCTGTGCACAGCCATCATGTCCATCCAGGGCTCCAGGCCTCAATGCCAGAGTAGGTCTCCCAACTACTTGCTCCCCCTGCCCTAGCGGGACCATCAGCATCAGCACTCACACAAAACTTTTGGCCACCCACCCGAGCAGAAATCCCAGAAGAAGCTCCCTTACAGGACACCCACAGCTATCCATGTGCAGGATCTCCAGCCAACACTACTGTGTGAACCCCCATCATCCAACTTGGGGCTCCCCCAGTCACCTCCATCTTGGGACTCTGCAGCAATGGAGATAGTCCCCTATGTGTCGTAGCCTGCCTGCACTGGGGAACTTCACACAGGCTCTGAAGACAGTCACAGCTACATGCTACATGCCACAGACCCAGTCTTTGAACTCATCCTCCAATGCCATCGCCCGGCTCCCCACACCTGACCTGACACCCCATTGATGAAAGCAAATGCCTCCATCCTGGGTCACCTTCATCACCATCTTTAGTGGGGACAACTCCCAGTTTGCAACTCTATGGCCAGTTTCTAACTCCCCGCTCTCCCAGCAGCTGCTAACCCAGCACAGTAACTGCTGAACAACGGGGGAGGTGCAGAGCACGCCCGAAGTGCCACACACAAGAGCCCCAGAGAGAAGCCACCTTATTGAAAACCAGTAAGGGAGGATGAGTGTGATACAGTTAGTCTATAGACTAGGAACTGGAGGATTTTTAGGTGAGATAAGATAATACCAGGTGCTCACATCACAGGAGCAAGCCCAAAAAGAGATCCCTTAGGTGTGGTCTCCCCTCGGGGACTGGCAGGTGTCACACCCACTTCCAGGAGTCCTCTACACAGGACCAACCCTCTCTCCCTGGTTACTTTCACCATCCTGAGGCCAGACATACCAGCTAACAACAGATGACCCCACCTATTGGATGAGAAGGGAAGCAGGAAAGATACTGATCTCCAACCAAAACAATCCTTGTTTCTTTCTTCCCCCTCTCTATTTTCCTGCCCTCATATCATATGTAAAAGCCAGTACTTTGCATGAATTAGGATATTGAGGACTGAGATGACTGACTAGTATATTACACTTGTGTTTTTATATATTTTTCCTTTTTTCCTCCAATTTTTACTATTTTTTATTTTTTCTTAATATATAACATGTTTGTTTTATGTACTCTACTGTCTTCCCACTTACTTGTTTACCCAAAATTACTTCCTCTACTAGCCTGCTACTAACCTTCTTCTTTAGATTTATCTTTCACACTTCCTAAGATATAATAATCCTATATCCTCCTTTCCTACTCCTCTGAATATCTTTCTACACCTCACCCCTAGTTCTTGACCACATCAGAAACCATAAACCCTTTTACAAACTTACTGATTATATTGTAGATAATAATTGAATTCACCATTTCTGTACATTTCGACCAAACTATAGACATCTATTAGCAGCTGTTTATTTATATTGGGATATGATAACATTGTCCTACACCTTAAAGGAGACATATTGGAACCCTACAGAGGTACCATAAGCCTATAAGGTTAAAACAGTAACAACTTGGATCCACAGAGCTAGATAGGAAGACACACAAGCAACATGAAAAGACAAGGAAGAAAGTGCCCCAAACATATCAAGATACTTCATTATTAGAATCCATGGCCAGCATGGAGATGAAATTACAAAAAAGGAGTTCAGAATGTACATAATTAAAATGTTCTGTGAATTAAAGGATGATATAAGAAGCAAGCCAGGCAGCAAAAGATCATTTCAACAAAGAGCTACATAAACAAATGCAGGAAGCAAAAGATTACCTCAATAGGGAGATATAGTTTCTAAAGAAAAACCAAACAGAAATCCTTGAAATGAAGGAAACAATAAACCCAACTAAAAGTTAAGTTGAAAGCATCACCAATAGATTAGACCACTTGGAAGATAGGACCTCAGACAATAAAGGCAAAAATATATAATCTTGAAAAGAATGTAGACCACACAGTGAAAATGGTAAGAAACCATGAGCAGAACACTCAAGAAATATGGGATAGCATAAAAAGACTAAACTTAAGAGTTATTGGGATAGAGGAAGGCAGAGTTTCAAACCAAAGGAACGAACCATGTATTCAATAAAATAGTATCAGAAATTTTTTCAAACATGAAGAATGAATTGGAAAACCACACTTAAGAAGCTTACAGGAAATAAATTTTCATAATCAAAACATATCCACACCAAGGCACATTATAATGGAAATGCTTAACATACAGAATAAGGGAGGAATTTTAAAAGCCACTAGAGAAAGGAATCATATTACATTTAGGAGGAAACCAATTAGATTATGTCCAGATTTTTCAACCCAGACCCTGAAATCTAGAAGATCCTAGAACAACATATACCAAGCTTTGAAAGAAAATGTATGCCAACCAAGAATCTTGTATCCAGCAAAATTAAGCTTTAGATTTGATGATGAAATAAAAACCTTCCATGATAAACAAAAGTTAAAAGAATTTACAGCTGGACAAACTGCACGACAGAACATTCTCGGCAAAATATTCTATGAAGAGGAGATGAAAATCAGCAGAGGGAGGTAGTAAACTAAAGGAAAAACTAATCAGAGGAGAAACAAAGTCAAGTTAAATAACAACAATAAACAAAAATGAGTGGGAATACAAATCATGTCTCAATAATAACCCTGAATGTTAATGGCCTAAATTCACCAATTAAAAGACAAGCTATCTGACTGTATCAATAAAAAAACAAAAATAAAAACAAAAAACAACATGTGGCCTCCAAGAGACTCATCTCATAGGAAAAGACATCCACAGACTGAAGGTAAAAAGTTGGGAAAAATCATACCACTCACATTGACTGTGGCAGCAAGCAGTGGTTTCCATCCTCATATCAATTAAAGCAGATTTTTAAGCTAAAGTTAATCAAAAGAGCCAAAGAAGGACATTTCATACTGCTCAAGGGATATATACCCCAACAAGACATAACAATTATAAGTATATATGCCCCAAACAATGAAGCATCAATGTTTATCAAACAAACTCTTCTGAAGTTCAAGAGTCAAATTGGTTGAGCAAAATAATTCTGAGTGACTTTAACACCTCTCTTTCACCACTGGATAGATCTTCCAAACAAAAGCTGAACAAAGAAATTATAGAACTGAATAATACAATCAATCACTTATACTTAACTGACATATATAGAATATTTCATTCTTCAATTAGCAAATACACTTTCTTCTCTCAGCACATGGACCCTTCTCTAAAATAGACCAGATATTATGCCACAAAGCAACTATTAACAATACAAAAAAATTAGAGATACTACCCTGCATTTTATCAGGTCACAATGAAATGAAATTAGAAATCAATGATAAAATAAAAAATAAAAACTACTCCAACAACTGGAGACTAAATAATATTCTACTAAATGAACAATGGGTTACAAAAGACATCAAGGAGAAGATTAAAAAATTCTTACATATCAAAATCTCTGGGACACTATGAAGGCAGTACTAAGAGGAAAGTTCATTGCATGGAGTTTATTCCTTAAAAGAAGAAAAAGTCTGCTTTCCTCTAACCCAATAACTCTTAAATTTAGTCTTTTTATGCTATCCCATATTTCTTGAATATTGAATAAATGACCTAACTTTACATCTCAAAGCCTTAGAAAAATTAATACCAAAAGTAACAGATGACAGGAAATAATTAAAATCAGAGCTGAAATCAATGAAATTGAAACAAAGAAACAATGAAAAAAATTGACAGAACAAAAAGTTGGTTATTCAAAAAAATAAATAAAATTGACAAACCCTTAGCCATGCAAACAAAGAGGAGAGAGAAAACTCAAGTTACTAACATACATGATGAAAAAAGGAAATATCACAACAGACACTACAGAAATACAGAAGATAATTAGAAATTATTTTGAAAACTTGTACTCCAATAAAATAAAAAATATGGAAGCATTGAAAAATTTCTAGAGTCATATTATTTGTCCAAATTGAATCAGGATGATATACACAATTTATACAGGTCAATTTCAAGCAATGAAATTAAAGATGCCATCAGAAGCCTACCAACCAAGAAAAGCCCAGGACCCGATGGATACACAGCTGAGTTCTACAAGAACTTTAAAGAAGAACTAATGCTAATACTCTTCAATTTATTTTAGGAAATAGAAAAAGAGAAAGTGCTTCTTAACTCATTCTATAAGGCCAATATTACCTTGATTCCAAAACCAGGCTAAGACACATCAAAGAAAGAAAACTTCAGATCAATATTTATAATGAACATAAATGAAAAAATTCTCAATAAATTCTGGAAAATTGAATTAAAAAACATATCAAAAATATAGTGCATTACAGTCAAGTGGGGTTCATCCCAGGGATGCAAGGTTGGTTCAACACACAGAAATCAATAAATGTAATTCCTTACATCAATAGACTTAAACATAAAAATTATATGATCATCTTAATAGATGCAAAAAGCATTTGACAAAATACAGCACCGCTTTATGTTCAAAACACTAGAAAAAATAGGGACAACAGGAACATATCTCAACATCATAAAAGCGATCTATGCTAAGCCCCAGGCCAACATCATTCTAAATGGAGGAAAACTGAAAGTATTGTTCCTCCAAAAACAATACAAAAGGGATGCCCTCTTTCACCACTTCTATTTAACATAGTTTTTGAAACACTGGCCAGAGCAATAAGACAGATAAAGAAAATTAAAGGGATACACATAGGAAAAGAAGAACTTAAATTAGCACTATTTGTTGGTGATATAATTCTATACCTAGAAGACTCAAAACATTTCATCAGAAAACTTCTAGAACTAGTAAATGAATTCAGCAAAGTAGCAGGATACAAAATTAACACCCACAAGTCAAAGGTATTTCTGTATATCAGTGACAAATCCTATGAAGGGGAAATGGGAAAAACTACTCCATTTACAATAGCCTCAAAAAAAAACTTGGGAAGCAACCTAACAAAAGAGGTGAAAGACCTTACAATAAAAACTATAGAATGCCAAAGAAAGAAATTAAAGAAGACCTTAGGAGATGGAAAGATCTTCCTTGTTCTTGCATAGGCACAATTAATATTGTCAAAATGACCACATTACCTTAAGCACTGTACAGATTTAATGCAATTCCAATAAAAATCCCAAAAGCATTTTCATAGAAATAGAAAAAGCAGTCATAAATTCATCTGAAAAAAATAAGAAACCAGAATAGCTAAAGCAATCCTTAGCAGGAAAAGTGAAGCAGGTGGTATTCGTATACCAGATCTTAAACTATGCTACAATAGTATAGTTTAAGCAATAGTAACAAAAACAGCATGGTATTGGCACCAAAATAGAATGGTAGACCAATGGTACAGAATAGAATGTGAAAAAAATACAGAGGGCAATAGTTTAACTGTTTATCTTTTTTTTTCTTCCAGGTGACAAGAATTAACCAATGTTTACCCAATGTTCACTGAAGACTTAAAATTAACTTTTCAAAAGAAAGAAGTTATTATCACAAAATATGAATTAAGAGAGTATATCAACATTCTCAATTATTAAGAATTTATTGTATTGTGCTGATTTATATGAAATGTTTAATTCTGAGAGAGTTAATTGCATAAGATATATAAATATATGTACATTATTGATTGAGGAAACTTTAGCTTAGGGAAGTTAAACAACTTGCCAAAGAATATGTATCTGATAAGGAGTTAAGTCATAGAAGAAACTCATTTCAATTGATTTTAGAATCTGGGTTCTTAATTACAATAGCTAATTTCTTTTCTAAAACAGTTTTGTTAGCAAAGTTTTGGAGTTATCATAGTTAATAGTGAGCTGTGGAATGGAAAAAAACAAAAACAAACAAACATCATCTCAGAATTTCTAGGCAAATAGATCACATACGACTCCATAAATTAAGCCAAAACACTGCTCCAGCAATGATATATTGATTAGGTATTCAGAAGCCCTAACTTTGGCCCATCTTCTCTACCATCAATTCCACTTGTATCACAATTTCTGTAGCATAGAACAAAATCTTTCAGTGTACTGCCAGAAACATTTCTTTAAATTCCAAATCCCCTCATACACATGACACATCTAATTAAATACACTTTCAAAATATTAATGATGGGATGGCTACTTTCCAAAGAGAAAGTTATGAAGGATAACAAAGAACAAGAAGTGAACAGAAAGAGAATGCTCTACTCCACTGTGGGGAAACTAGAATGAGAAAAGAGGAGGCCAGTTTTGCCCAAGATAAGCTACATGAGCTTCGAAATTGAACTCAGGGCCAATTCGGACAAGATCAAGTCCATTATGAGGGTCAGATACAAAGGCAAAGTCAGTAAAAGCTACTCATATATTTTTGGGACTATGATTATAAGGACCTCCAGAATAGGTGTACTGTGTGGGTATTAAGATACAAGCAACAAAGGCATATCATATGATATTTGGAAATGCAGTCATTTGTGATTTATTTTAAAAGAGCTTGCCAGTGAATATTGTTATATTCTGTGTCTGCCTTTGAAGTTATTCCAGTCAGTAGGCCAAGGAAAAAGACCACTTAACTATTATTTAGAAATGAAATGGCTACTACAAAGGAAGTAGTTGTATGTTAAAATGACACCAAGCCATCTTGAGTCAACTAAGTTAGCTCTGGGGCAAGAATAAATGCATACAAATGTAAGACAATATTCTGGTACATGGAGTACTTTCAGAGTCTGTGAAAGGTCAATGAAGAGATAGTGAGCTGTCATATCCCTGTCATAAATATACCTCTAAGTACTATTTAAGTTGCCTGATACTTAAATACATCAAGTGAAAGATAACATCTTAGGGTCAAAGAAAAGTATATGAACTCTAATTGCTTAACACAGAGGAAAATGAATAGAGAAATAAAAAAGTCAAGGCAGGAATATTAGTTAAAATAGTTGGCAAAATTGCAGTGGTAAAGGCTGATAATTCAGAAATAAGAATAGGTTTGCCATTACAAGTGAGAAAATGTATTGGGCAAAACAATAAGCAAATAAAAGCAGAATTAATTACTAAAATTTTCCGTATAGGAGCGATAACATTCTAAGAAGGTTTTAGTAAATATATGCTAAGATTAATTTCCAATTCTTGAAGTCATGTTTGATGTTGAGAAACTCTCTTGTATTAGGATTCTCCAGAGAGACATACTAATAGGAAGGAAGGAAGGAAGGAAGGAAGGAAGGAAGGAAGGAAGGAAGGAAGGAAGGAAGGAAGGAAGGAAGGAAGGAAGGAAGGAAGGAAGGGAGGGAGGGAGGGAGGGAGGGAGGGGGATTTACTGTGATCGCAGCAATTCTGGAAGCTGAGGCAAAGGGATCACAAGTTTAAGATCAGCCTTGGTAACTTAGTGAGAACCTGTATCAAAATAAAAAATAAAAAGACCTGGGATGTAGCTCAATGTTAAAGTGCCCCTGAATTCAATCCTCAGTTCTAAAGTAAAAAAAAAAAAAACATAAAACAATTAGTAATTAGTGATATTGAAAAGAATACAAATATTTGCTTGATATATGTATACACAAACACACACACACAAAGGTATTCTTAATAAAATAGAGAGTAATACACACAGACATTATAGTGCTTATATCTGTAACTTGTCATATGGCCATAGCTAGTATTTATAAGTACCTTTTCCTACAATATATTCTGTATTCCCTTTGTGTTCAGCAATTACCTCAGCTGGTTATAGTTCTTTCCCTAGTGAAGTAAACTGAACCCGCATTTTGGAAGAGTCCTGCCTGGATTCAGTTATTTAGTTTCATATTAACCTTAATCACAAGGCAGGCTAATAATAAGAATTGACTTAGGGATCTTCTCTGTTCCAGATATACTCCTACCTCCACTATAGATTAGTAATCTGCATAGTTCTTAGTTCATATCAAGCACTCTAGCTAACATTGTAATTCCCTGAATCAGTATTGGACACTGATTCAGAGAAAACACAGCCTTCTGAAGACTATTTCCCTAGACTTGTAAGACACTGTCACCTGCTGTCATAACTACATCTTCAAGAGCTCATTCCACTGTTCTATCAAGCCAGCTATTTGTGAATTTAATGCTCAAAAATCTGTTGCTATACTGTGTTGATTTTTAAGTGTGTTCCTTGCTTACAAGCAACACTGTGTGGAGTACCATGACAGTGAATGAGAGACTCTGTAAATTCACAGAGTTTTGGCAGAAGCATTAAATGTAGAGAAGGCAAATCCATACCCAGGGTAAATATTTATTCCTATAAGAACATAACACTGTCTTTTTCATGACATTGGAAGTAGTCCAATATAATCATCCTGCTATCAACTAGCAGGCATATCACCTCAGGAAATGGTGCCATATTAGACAGAGCTTATTACTGATCCCTCTGCTACCAGATTGAGCACTTAGTGGCAGCCATAGCTGCTGAATATTGATAAATGAAAGTTTGTGTTACTCAGTCCATGGATAACTTCTATCCCTGCCACCATGTTCACTTTATGAATACATCGGGTGATAGCAGGGTTGTCTGAGGAAGGAAGTTGACCACTATCCACAGAACAGGTCATCCTAAATATTATTAAAATCTTTCTCTACTGACATCACCCTTTGGCAAGTATGCACTAGTAACACAAATATTTTCAAATTCTTTGATCATTTAGAGAGGTTCATATACATACCTCTTTCTCAAATTTATTTTTCACAGTTCAAGATGCTAGTAAACCCAAGATCAAGATACTGGTAAGTTCCATGTCTGGTGAAGTCATTCTTCTATCTTCACATAGCAGAAGAGTAGAAATGCAAAAAGGGCCTAGAATGTTTCCTTTTGTAAAATCACTAATCCCATTTGTAGGAACAGATCCCTTATGACTTGTTAATTTCTTACAAGCTCATTTGTTAACATTATTACCACATTGAGGTTTAAGTTTCAATATGAACTTTGGAGGCAGCAATTCATTTTCTTTCTTCCATATTTTCTTTCTTATATCATAAACCAGAATTCTTAGGCTCCTTCTTGATTCTGCTTTGTTTTTCAAGTGCCACATCCACTTGATTACTAAATACTCATTTTTCTTCTGAAAAAATTCCTGTCTTTATATTTGTCTATAAAGATCTATTTTCTAAACTGGAAATCCACATGAAGCAAAATGAAATTAAGCCTCTCTCTTTCTCCATGCACAAATCTCAAATCAAAGTGAATCAAAGATTTAGGCACTAGAACAGAGACCCTGTGCCTAACAGAAGTAAAAGTAGGCCCAAATCTCCACTATGTCAGCTTAGTAACTGACTTCCTTAAAAAGACTCCCAGAGATCAAGAGGTAAAATCAAGAATCACTAAATGGGATGAATTCAAACTAAAAAGATTATTTTTAGCAAAAGAAACAATCAATAAGGTGAAGAGAGATCCTTCAGAATGGGAGAAAATCTTTACCACATGCACCTCAGATAAAGCATTAATCTCCAGCATATACAAAGAACTCAAAAAAGTAATACTAAAAAAAAGCCCCAATAACCCAATCAATAAATGGGCTAAGGAACCTAACAGACACTTCTCAGAAGAAGAAATACAACTGATCAACAAATACATGAAAAAATGTTCAACATCTCTAGCAATTAGAGAAATGCAAATCAAAACAATTCTAAGATTTCATCTCACTCCAGTCAGAATGGCAATTATCAAGAACACAAGCAATAATAAAATTTTGCAAGGGTGGGAGAAAAGGTACATCCATACATTGCTGGTGGAACTGTAAATTGGTGCAACCCCACTAGAAAGCAGTATGGAGATCTCTCAGAAAATTTGGAATTGAAACATCATTTTACCCAATTGTCTCACTTCTCCTCAGTCTATACCCAAAGGACTTATAATCAGCATACTACAGTGATGCAGCCACATCAATGTTTATAGCAGTTAATCTCACAATAGCTAAACTATGAAGCTCAACTTGCTGCCCTTCGATATATGAATGGTAAACAAAATGTTGTATACATACTCAATAGAATACTACTCAGCCTTAAAGAATTAAATTATGGCATTTGCAGGTAAATGCATGGAACTGGAAAGTATCATGCTAAGTGAAATAAACCAATCCCCAAAAAATCAAAGGCCAAATATTTTCTCTTATATGCAGATGCTAATTTATAATAAGGGCATGGGGTGGCCATGGAAGAATAGAGGTACTAATAGAGGTGGCAGAGGGAAGGAAAAGGAGGGCAGAGAATATGGGGGTAGGAAGTATAGTAGAGTGAATCGAGCATTTTTACCCTATGTGCATACATGACTACATGACAGGTGTGATTCTACATTATGTATAACCAAAAGAATGAGAAGTTGTACTCCACTTATGTATTATGGGTCAAATGCATTCTACTGTCATGTATAACTATCTAGAATAAATTTTAAAAAAGGCTCAGACTAACACACTCAAGTGGTAATCTCTGTCAGGGTCTCCTCTTACTCTTGAAAGAGTTGTTTCTATTCTTCACACTTGAATAAATCTTTCTCCTTTCACTCTTGCAAAAAAAAAAAAGTATCTGTTTTCTAGGTCTTTACAAGACTTGTGTTCTAGGTCTTTATAATCCCTTACTTATATGAATGTATTCCTTTATTTCTTTACTGAGTATTAAAGTATCATCTTTCTTTTGCTTGAATTCATGCTGGTCATGGGAGAAATACCATGAGGAAAAGTATGCATATGGCCTCGTGCCCATGGTGTTCACGTACGGATCATCATGTTCAGTGTTTAAATAATAAATACAATGGAATAGAAGAATTAATTATTATAGAAGGCCCTAGACAATTAATCTATTCTTGGAATATTAGGCTTTCTTGGAGAATTTGTTCTAAACTGAAGTCAGAATGATAAAGTAGGAGTAAGTTATCCAGAGAGAATAAATATATCTTAACATGGAAGTGAGAAAAAGATTGACAAAATGAAAATTATTTTATGGTGCATGTCTCAATGAAGCACTTAAAGTGTTTACAAGAAAAAAATTATGTGCTATTTCTTTTCCTAGAGATGTGTGTGTGTGTGTGTGTGTGTGTGTGTGTGTGTGTGTAGGTAGATGGGAAGAAAGATAAATACATATATATGATTGCAGTCATCTGCTTCTTTAGAGAGAGATATTTATTTAGAATATAGGTATTTCTAAATATATAACAATATCCATTTGTAATATATTTATACACAATTATATGTATCTGTATAAAATAATATAAACATTATATGTATCTGTATAATTTCCTAAAGAAGCAGAAGACTAATGAATTTAATTTATTTATTTATAGAATATATTTATATAGAGAATGTTTACTTATATATAGAAAGAATTTTGAAGGAAAAGAAATGCAAATTATCCACTGTCAGGAGCAGTTGAGAACCATATGGAAAATAAACAATGTAACTACAACAAAGTCCTTCCTGTGTTTGCTGACTAGTATGAGGGCAGCACCATATGCTTTCATGTACATAACCCCAGGAGGGCAGTACCATATGTTCACACGTGTGTCACCTTTCTTGGCCTTTTATATAAGGCAATGTCCCAAGGGTTATGCAAAATGGGAAAATGGAAAGCAGCCACAATATGAATATGAGAATGTGGTGTGTTTCCCTGTTGACCGATTCTGTTAGGCCATCATTTTGGTTGGCAAGCATCCAGAACAGCTGCTTTACCCTGGGGCAAAGGTCTTTGTGATACCACAAAATATCCCCAACGAGTGAGATAGTAGTGTGAAGGTGATGTGCCCTTTGGGATTGGACTTTCCCCCACTAGTATAGGTTGAGAAAAAGGTAGTAATTACCATGTAAGATAATAATAGATTTTTTTTATCTCCTCTCTCCTTTGCCACTAAGTTCTGATAAAATGGATAAATACCTATTACACATAACAGAAATATCAGTATTAAAAAAGAAGAAAAAGTAAAATATCTAAAGAACCCTATGCATCAAGTTTGTTCCATTATTTTTTAGTGACTACAGATCAATGTTTAAATCAAAGTTGATTTCTGACCTCTTGGGTACATAACAAGGCTGCACAACACATGTGGTACTTTGGGCCAGAAATATTCTCTATCGTTCCAGAAGCGATTCAAATGAAGGGATGATGAAAAGTATTTTATAAACATCCATAAACACATTCACAGGCTTTGCAGAGATTGTAGAAATATAAAATGGTTTTAAGCATCTTGAAAGTCCCGAATCAGGAATAGTGAGGGTGTACTCCAAAGCCCATCTCTGAATACTATGTCCTCTTAGCTATCTCTTTTACAAAATCATATGAATATATGAATTAAAAAATAATTATTTGGTTCTTTCTAAAGTTAATCTATCAAACTATATTTGAATAATTAATGGAATACTCTCTATATTTACCAATCTATGTGTATGGAGTAAATGTTAAAAATTTCAAAAATCCATTTACTGCTACTGTGATTAATGAAATATAATTATTTAATGTCATTTTCAAATGCTTTCTTTACATTCCTACTTACCTTAGAAAGATACAAAATAAACTAGGTATAAAATTAATAGCTGGCTTTAATAATTAAATTTGAGTTTTATCTCAAAAAATTTGAGTCTCAAAGTTAATTTTTTTCTATTTGCTATTTTAAAATAAAAATAATTTGAGATATGTGTTAGTCAGCATTTTATTGCTGTTATCAAAATACCTGTCAGGAACAATTTAGAGGAATAAAGATTATTTGGGGATCATGGTTCCTATAAATGGTTTCAGAGGTTTCAATCCATAGTTGGCTGACTCTGTTGCTCTTGGGTCTAAGATGAGTCAGAACATCATGGCAGAAGGGTATGCTAGAGGAATGATGCTAAGATCTTAGCAACCAGGAAGGAGGGAGAGAGAGAAAGTGAGAGTGAGAGAGAGAGGCCAGGAAGAGAAGAGAGTATGTGAGGAACCAGGGACAAGATATAATCCTCAAAGCCATGCTATTGGTGATCTACTTCCTCTAGCCAAACTCCACCTGCTGCTAATAGTTCATTCAAATTAAGAATCCATTAAATAGATTAGTCCACTGATGAATTTACAGTTCTAATAAGCTAATTATTTCCACTCTGAATATTCTTGCATTGCCTAATACATGAGCTTTTCAGGGGACATTTCATATCCAAACACAAACACACACACACACACACACACACACACACACACACACACAGAGAGAGAGAGAGAGAGGGGGGGGCATCTTTAACTGTTAGAAAATTCTGAAGTAGTTTATCAGAGTTTTTACTAAAAAACTAAGCAGTGTTTTTTTTTTCCCCAGTTTTTAAGATATGAAATAAAACTCTCAGGAGGCTTTGCTAACTATTTTACATAGCCAGCCAGTAAGTAGGCAACACCAAGATATAAACCAATGTCCTTTTGATTTCCAAATTGAGATTTACTTTACCATCAAGTTATATTATGTGTTAGTTAATGAATCAATGTTTCCCCCTTTTTTTCTAGACAGGACAATGGGGAGTTCCGAGTTGTGTATCCCAGTGTACTTCAAGCCTGTTAACCTAGGATCACTTCTCAAATACAGTAGCTGCAAGCAAGCCTTAGTCTCAGGATTCATCTCTTTTCTTTCTCACTCCCCTATTTCCTTCGAGTTCCTTTCAAAGGATTGGCTAGTAAATTAACTACTTGCACTTGAGTCTTTTCTCACAGCTTGTTTCTGGGGAAACCCTAACTAAAACAAGGACCTGTTTTTCTGTTTAGAAATGCCCATTCTCCCATTTCTCCTCCAGTCTTGCCAAACTCCTCAATCTTTCTTGCATCCTTTCACTTCTTGATGACAACTCTGTGTTCTCATGGCTTCTCTATGTTCTCTTTCTATTGAAACCTGAACTCATAAAAGAATATGTAAATTTGATTTACTCTAAAGAAGGAATGACTGATAATACTTAAGGTCTTATGCCCTTTCATGTTATGTCCTCTTGAGCACAAGGCCTAATTCAATGTCACAAAAAATGAGCATAAACTTTCAGTTATTTTTAATATTATATACAGAAGCTTTCTAAAGATGAGCAATGAAATGACAAACTTGTCTAAAATCATGGGCAATAAATGAACATCTAATCTGCCTTCTTGCAAAATTCTATGAGGTATTAGAATACATTAATTTATATCCAAATAGTTTTCCCAACAAACATAAACATGTACTTAATTTTTTTTGTGTTGAAAATTCATAAATTCAAATTTTATGATATGAAAAATAAGAATGTTTTATCCAAAAGCAGGCTGTGACACAATGGTGGTCTCATTATTTGAGCCGTTATAGCTGCCTTGGTTTGTGTAAGAACACTCTATGATATTCACATAATGACAAAAGCACCTAGCAATGTACTCCTCAGAACATGTCTGCATTTTCAAATGATGCACAATTGTGTGTTTTACCTTAAGGCCTTAGTACTCTATTTTCTTGGATAACATGGTAATTTTGTTTTGAATAATTATAGTTTTAATTAGTTAAATAAAAAGTCTTGGGGAAAAAGAAAAGAAACTCGGGTTTAAAAAGAAAAATTCCCTGTCATCCTCAATATGATTAAATAGGAACAGAAAAAGATTGTCACAATTCACATAAAGAAACTCAGATGGCCAATCTGATGCAACATTTTGTACACTGTGTCACAGCTCAAATGCTGAGTTGTAAACACCGCATTGCTGGCAAGAGCATGAGAACGTTGAAGAAGAAGCTGTTACATCACACAGCCTGTGAGGTTCTGCCACCACACTCTCACTTGCTCAGATATCACTGTGCCAGAGTAAACAGGAAATCACTCCAGACAAACTCCATCAGAGCATTCTGCTCTTAAAACGCCTCGTAGAGTTTACTAAATGGAAGCAATACTGAGAGCCACAGGTTATAACATCCCTTGCTTATTCCTCCTACCTGTCTCTCAATAAACCAAAATGAAAATCATTTTCTGAAATTAGAATTTGCTTTTATTGTTTAAGGAGATCTATGTACCAATGTTTGGAAAGTAAGTTCAAAAGAAGAGGGAATTGAAAGAACCTTGAAGATCCATAGGTTCAAATGCTTAAAGTAATTTACTATGGGAAATGTACATTTTAATGAAATTAAACACATAAGTGGCAAGCTCCAGAACATCTTCTACACCCTTATTCTGACTCTTACAAAGGAAAGAAAAAATAGCCAATTTTTTTCTCTGAACAGTTGTACTTTTCTGCCTGTTTGTATCTTTGGCTCTTTTCTTTCTTGAATTTATGTATTTATTTCTATTTAAAAATCATTAGTTGTTTTCTTTTTGACTTTCAAAATAAGAAATCAACTAGTTGTTTATACACAAATTAAAAAGAAAAAAGTAAATCACTTGGGAACCCACCACACAATTTATCAATCTAATTTATGATCAACCTTCTAGAACATTTACTGTATAGTCACAAATAGTTCAATACACAATCATAAATAGCCTCTTTATTTTCTATTACCATAAGTAACAGGATCAATTTTAGTTAAATTGATCTAGTTGTATTTTCAATTATCATACTATCTTACATTAGCTTTAATATTATCTGGGGAAAAAGTTTCTATATATTATTTACTTTCAAATTTTACTTCTTATGACACTAATTAAAAAAAGGTGATTACTTGCTTAAAGTAATTATTTTAATGACTAATACAACTTTATCTGTAGTTTATGAATCTGCACACAATAAGTGCTTCCTGAAAATAAATGCCTCTTACAAATAGGAATAAAGTAAAATTATCCTTGTTCTCATATGATATGAGAACTCCACCAGAAGACTATTGGAACTGATAAATTTACTCAGTAAAGTTGCAGAATAAAATCAATAAACAAAATTGGTGACCTATTTATATACTAATAATAAACTTGCTAAGAAAGCAAACAGAATATAATCCTATTCATAATAGCTAAAAATAAAATGAAATTCCTAGGAATGAATTTAACCAAGAATTGAAAGTCCTCAACAATGAATATTACAAATCACTGAAGAAAGAAAGAAAAGAAGCCACACACATCAAATAGAAAGACCTCTCATTTTAATGGATTGAAAGAATTAATATTGTTAAAATGTGGATATAAATAAAGCCATTGAAAGATTCAAAGCAATCTCCATCAAAACACCAATGACATTCTTCACAGAATTGGAAAGAAAAAAAAAATTCCTACAATTTATATGAAAGCAGAAAAGACCCTGAATAGCCAAAGTAATCTTGAACAAAAAGAACAAAGCTGGAGGTATCACAATACCTGATTTCAAGACATACTACTGAGCTATAGTAACTAAAACAGCATGATATGGATATAAACACAGACATACAGACCAAGGGAACAGAACAGACAGAGATTCCAGAAATAAGCCCACACCTCTACAGCCAAATGATTCTTGACAATGTGCCAAAAATATACACTGGGGAAAGGACAACCTTTTCAATGAATGGTACTGAGGAAACTCCATATCCATATGCAGAAGGCTGAACCCTGACCTCTATATTTCATCATATATAAAAATCAACAAAAAATGAATTGAAGACCTAAATCTAAGGCCTGAAGCATGAAATTACTGTATGAAAACATAGCAGAAATTCTTTAGGATATTGGAATTGGCAAGGATTTTTTTTGGATAAAACATCAAAAACACAGACAACAAAAGCAAAAGTAGACTGAAAGAATTGTCTCAGACCAAGAAGTTTTGGCACAGCAAACAATCAATGAACAGAGTAGGAGACAACCTATAGAATGGGAGAAAATATTTGGAAACTCTTCATCTAATACAAGATTATCATCTAGAATATATAAGAAACTCAAAAAGCTTAACAATGAACCCCAAATAATACAATTGGGTAAATGATCTGAATAGTCATTCTCAACAGAAAAAAAAAATATGTCCAACAAGTACATGAAATAAATGCTCAATATTCACAACCATCAGGGAAATGCAAATCAAAACCCAAGGATCATTTTACCCCAATGAGAATGACTATTACCAAAAGACAAGCAGCAAATGCTGGCTAGGAGGTGGAGAAAAGGAAACTCTTACACATCATCAGTGGGAATGTAAATCAGTTGAGTCACTACAGATGATAGCATGGACATTCTTCAAAAAACTAAAAATAAAACTACTGAATGAACCAGCTCGTCTACTTCCAGGTATATCTTCAAAGGGTATGACATCAGAATATCAAAGAGATACTTGCACTGTCATGTTTATTGTGGCACTATTCACAACAGCCAATGTACAGAATCAACCTAGATATCCATTGAGAGAGGAGTGGATAAAGAAACTATGGTACAGAGTTGAATATATCAAATTATAAGGAAGAGTGAAATCCTGTAATTTGCAGCAAAATGACAGAATGGTCAAGACATTTGTTTAAGTGAAATAAACCGGACACAGAAAGACAAATTCCACATGTTCTCTAATATATAAAAGCTAAAAAGTGTTGATCTGAGTGTAGAATAGTGGTTACTAGAGGTGGGAATTTGGGAGGCGCTAGAAGGACAAAGGGAGGCTGTGTTAACAGTTACCAAAACACAGAAGGAAAAGATTGTAGTGTTCCACAGCACACTGAAGTGACTATAGCTCACAATAATCTGGTATATATGTATAAAGAACTAAAAGGGAGGGGCCAAAGGCTCCAAACATGAATGGACAATAAGAAGATGAAAATACTAATTACCCTGATTTCATCAGCATATTCTGTGCTGATATCACACCCTACTCTCTAAATATAGAGAGTTATTAGATGTTACTCAAAAGTAAAAACCAATAAATAAATAAATGGCTCCTAGAACCATGAGGCTGATCAAAATACTAGAATTTATATTATTTATACCATTATTTATCAAATTTCTGATTTTTAAAAAATATTTATTTTTTAGTTATAGGTGAACACAATATCTTTATTTTATTTTTATGTGGTGCTGGGGATTGAACCCAGTGCCTCACGCATGGCAGGCAAGTGCTCTACCTCTGAGCCACAATCCCAGCCCAAATCTCTGATTTTAATAAGCTATTACTTATCAGCTTTTTGAGGTATATCATTTAATTTTTGAAAAATTTTTCACAATATAATTCTATAATATAAATACAGTTTTAGAATCCTTTTTCTAACTTTTTTTTCCTCTAAAAGCAAAGGCACATGGGAAATTGATCCATAGTGCAAATCTACATTTATTTGGGGGGGGGGGCAGTGGATACCAGGAATTAAATTCAGGGGCACTCAACCAACTGAACCACACCCCCAGCCCTATCTTGTATTTTTTTATAGAGACAGGGTCTCACTGAGTTGCTTAGTGCCTCACTGTTGCTAAGGCTGGCTTTGAACTCTTGATCCTCCTGCCTCAGTCTCCTGAGCCTCTGGGATGACAGGCGTATGCCACTGCACCTGGGTGCAAATGTACATTTCTTTGAATGTGAAATCAGATGATGCTTTCTCTAGAAAAGATTTGGGACTGCAGGGCAACTAGTGGGGAATCAGGTAGGGTACTGAGTAATTTGCCCAACAAAATCTTACATGAAAAGATAGCACTACTGTGTAATATTTCATAACCTTCATGAGAGATCTTTGAAAGCAGAAATTTCAAAATTAATGTTACTTACATATAAATAAAAAGGAATACAATCTATTCTAAATTCTTTAGATAGATTATATTCCGTTTTATTTATTTATATTTTATACAAAATTTTATACAAAATTTATTTGTTGGTGAAGTCCTTTACTCAATCCAAGAGAAAGTTAGAAGACAAACTTTGGCTAATACAATTGACAAAGAAGCAGAAGAGCATGGTTAGTGTTAAAACATTAGGTCAGAAAGAAAGTAAATTGCTGTCTCTCTAAAGTAAACTTTTTAAAAACAAGCAAATTAATTCCATAAACATTTTGAGAAAATACTACACCATCAGAATAAATATTATTGCTTCCTAGGATGGATTCCTACAATGAGCATGTCTAGTCTAACAATTAAACCACACTTTTTTAAATTGAAAAAGCAGTCAATTTTCTTATATTCATACTGAGTACATCTTCAAAACATTGTAGACAACCACAATTATTAAAACATTGCCATATTTTGATGAACTAGTTATCAACATTTTTATTTACACACATTGAAAGTAAAAACAAACACAAACTACTGCATCATAAATGTTTATAGAGTCTTGTGTGGGAATAATTGTTTTGGTGACATCAAGATCCCAGTTGAGGAGTTAATGAGAAATTCATTTTTAGAATAACATAGCGTCTCATGTACTACAAGGCATACACAATGCAGCATACCCACAAGACAACTTCAGAGCCAGAATTTCAGCAACCATCAAAATTCTGTCTCCCAACCCTGTTCTTTTGCATGTATCCTTCACTCTACTATCTGACATGTCTCCCATGAGAGTCTAGGTTCATTTGGAACCATTGCTGCTTTCTATAGAACCTGATCTTTAGTCTGTTCCAACAAACATCCTAGAGGAGAATGCTGATTATCCCACTGTGGATTCTGTATTCTCCCCTGAGATGATAATCAGAAGTTTCCAGGGAGGATTGTGCCAAGGAAGAATCAAGGCTGCCAAGAACTGAGCATGTCAGAAAAGACAGGTTGTTTTTACTGAAAAGGTGACAGGCAATTAGATTATTGTCCAGGGCAGTTACATACTTTATTCTTGGCCCTAACCTTGTTATAAGGGGGAACAAAAGTAGCTTATAACTTAATGGGGAAAGAAACAGATTTGTTTAATATGATCAGAATTCACATGTAAATAATTAGGTTTTTGAAAGGCTAAAATAAATTACTATGCAATAGTTTCTTAATATTTTAGCACATGTAATAACTTCATTAAAATATTGAAATAGCAATTCTTAGAATTTCCCTGAAAAATACTATTTAAAGAAACTTGTGTAAATTTTATTTTTTCCTGTTTTATAATGGAACACTATAACTGTACATAATGGTGGGATTCAGAAATATGTACAGATTTTCTAAGTATAACTTTCTGATATTAATAGAAAGTTTATAAAGAAGTAATTAGCTAATGAAATTAAGTATTTCTGATAGTTACAGCTCTAAAGTGGTAGATATATAAAGATTTAGCTTATGGCCTTCATATTAAATATATTGAAAACTGAAGTTGTATGGTAACTTACTAATCAATATCTTAGCCAATGAAATAAAAATTTAGCATTACATAGGCTTTAATATTCTCTCTGATTTTGTTGATGACTATTAGCTTTGACTACAGGATTACTTTGTAAATAATCTTATTCTAATATAGCTTATGACACCTGTCCTGCCAAAAGGAAAAAGGCATCTGAAAATGAGTTCTAAAATTTCTGTACTGAAGCTCAGCATCATCTTATAGGATGAAACTCTATTAAGCAGTTGGGTCTACAGTGAGAGTCTCCATATGTGAGACTAATTTTCTTTCACCACAATGAATTGTACATATTGATATCAATATGCAAAGAAAAGTACCATTCTTATGGAAAACTGGGAGCATGTTATGGTTGAATGGTTTTTCTCCTGTTAATCCCAGTGTCTGGTGCAATAGCTGTTCATCATGTGCTTAAGAAATAATTGCATTTTTTAATATGATGGTGAGCCTACACCCAATGAACATTAGTAATTTCAATTGGGAGGTTGAAAGTAGAATAGTGGTCACCAGAGACTGGGGAGATAAGGTTGGGGAGGGGAAGGTTGATCAATGTTATAGTTAGAAGGGAAAATTAAATTCTGGTTTTCTATTCTACCAAGAATAACTATAGACAACAATTTTTACCATATATTCCAAAGCAGCTAGAAGATTTTAAATGTTCTCATGGTGAGAAATGATACAAATATTTAAGGAGATGGATATGCCGGTTATCCTGATTTGATCATTATCCAGTGTACACATGTATCAGAAAACACAATATACTCTCTCCCATGTTGCGAACTACAGTGGAATTTTTGTTTCCTCTGTCATGCAGGCTGGCTGTGAAATAAAGCTAAGAAAAGAAGGTGACAAAAAACACAGGACTCAAAAAGTAATTTTGAAAGTGAAGGCTGGATGGCTCTTCAACCTTAGGGGTTGAGCTTCCACAAGGGAAAAAGAGAGAGCGCACAAGAGGCCCGGTTGGTTTATTTATGAGGAGGGAACATTAAAGGTTTTTCCATAGAATGTGCTTTGCCATTTAAGGTAGAAGGTGGGCTGTCCAGGCCCAGTGGGTTATGCCCAACTCCTGAGCTATGAGAGCAGTCTCCCTAGCTGGGCAAAGACTGAGGTCAGGTGCATTGTGTAATCCATTAAGTGGGAGGAGCCACAAAACAACGTGCAATGCCACACCAAATCTCCTTGGCTCAAGGCCTAGTAAAGAAGCTAAAAGAGCTCAGGGGTGGCATCCCACAATGTACTCCATAAATATGTACAATTATTGTGTGAACCATAAACATAAAAATTCTGTTGATGACTTTGCAATACACCACCTTTGCTATCCACTGATTCCACATTAGCTTTTCTTTATGTTGGGGATAAAAATATCAAGAAGGTGATAGCAGACATTAGACACAAAAGGTAAGCATCTTTTCATTACCTTAACATAATTATAAACTGAAGGTCAGAAATTAATTACTAGGGAAGTGAAAAATTATATAGACAGCAAAATAGCATTGATTAGGGAGATCAAAGATTTTTTTTTAGATCAAAGATTTTTAAAGGCATGAAAAGTAGTAAAAATACATGATTGGTGAATCACAATTACATTTTATATTTTAAATATATTATAAATATATATTATAAATATAAAATAACATTGAAAATATGTGTTTTTCTTTATTAAAAAATCTCCACATTTACTTACTCCACTTATCAGTTGCTAGCCTTTTAAGTTGTTTTCTATTTCTTGGTTACTGTGAATAGTACTGCATTCAACATGGGAGTGCAGATGTCTCCTTGACGTGCTGACTTCATGCCCTTTAGATGCCTATCAGTAGTGGTAGAGGTGGAACATATGGCAGTTTTATTCCTAATTTTTTGGGGTCCCTTCATACACTTTTCCATGATGGATGTTGTAATTTATATTCTCACCCACAGAATACAAGTACTAGCCGTACTCTGTGTCCTTACCAACACTTGTTGTTTTGTCTTCTTGACAATAGGCATTCTTACTGGGAAAAAAATAGGAGAAAAGATTTTGGATGTTTTCACCATAAAGAAATTATAAATATTTGAAAAGATAAGATATGTTTAACATAATTTAAACAATATATAATATATAAATGTATTGAAATATCACATGACATCCCATAAATGTAATTTTTACATTTTATGTGGTAGTTAAAATAAATTGAATTTAAATTTTCAAAAGTCTCCAGAAATATTTTTAAAAACACTTATCTACCAAATAAATGATAGTAGATTTATTTTTTGCTGATCTATTCAAATTTGGTGAGATATATAGGACTGAATGGGTATTTGTATCAGTCATCTATGGTACCACATTACTTTGTACTTTCTAAAACTTTATTCTATAACAGTTGAAATTCATTCACTTTCTCTTTCTTTCTTTCTTTCTTTCTTTCTTTCTTTCTTTCTTTCTTTCTTTCTTTCTTTCTTTCTTTCTTTCTTTCTGTCTTCCTTTCTTATTCATTCTAATAAGTTATACATGAAAGCAGAATGCATTTAAATTCATTGAACACAAATGGAGCACAAGTTTTTATTTCTCTGGTTGTACATGATGCAGAGTGGCACCGTTTGTGCAAACTTACATATACCTAAGGAAATGATGTTCTTCTCTTTTCACCATCTTTCCTTCCCCCATGCTCCCTCTTCTCCTCACCCTCCCCTTTGCCCAATCTAAATTTCCTCCATTCTTCCCATGCCCACTCCCTCTATTATGAATCAGCATTCACATACCAGAGGGAACATTCAGCCTTTGTTTTTTTGCTTTGCATGATATTCTCCAACTTCATTCATTTACCTGAGCATGCCATAATTTTATTCTCTTTTAATGCTAAATAATATTGCTATATATATATATATATATATATATATATATACACAATATCTTTATCCAATCATCTATTGAAGGGCATCTAGATTAGTTCCACAGTTTAGCTCTTGTGAATTGAGCTGCTATAAACATTGATATGGCTATCACTGTAGTATGCTGATTTTAAGTCCTTTGGGTATAGACCAAGGAGTGGGATAGCTGGGTCAAATGGTTCCATTCCAAGTTTTGTAAGGAATCTCCATACTGCTTTCCAGAGTGGTTGCATCAATTTGCAGTCTCACCAGAAATGTATTAGTGTACCTTTTCCCTCACATCCTCGCCAACACTTATTGTTGCTTGTATTCTTGATAATTGCCATTCTGAGTGAAGTGAAATAAAACCTTAGTTTTGATTTGCCCTTCTCTAATTACTAGAGATGTTGAACAATTCTTTATACATTTGTTGATCGATTGTATAACAGATGAAATTCTAAAGAATCAAAATTTCTCAAGTATAATAAATAGTAGTCATAAAGCTACCTATAGGTGCTAACACTGAGTTGATCTATTTCCAGTTGATTTACACTCAGTTTAGTTATGACTATTTTTTAAAAACTGTGGACTGATTCTGAATCACCCAATGTATTGATTACTTGTGCCAATTTCATGAAAATTTGACTGTGATGTTAACTATAATAAGCCAATGTTTTGTGAAGCATAGCAAGTGACAAACTTTAACCATAATGGACATTATTATGTCACTTTATTGAAGGATCAAGAAGTTAACCAATTTACTGAATCACACTAATCTTTCCTACTTCCAAAGAGGTAGCAATCATTTAAATTTTGTGGAATTGCAAAATAGGCATATTTATTTTTAAGAAGCTGAGATTTTGGCAATGACCTATTGATAAGCTAATGAGGTTTTAGTAGTGAAAAATGTTGATGATGTTGGTGGAATTTGGGGGTGCAAATCCCTCGGGCCATATAGGAAGAGCAAAAGTAACAGTCCTTTCTAGTAACTACTTTTGCTGTGAATTCTCTGTTTACCCTTTCTGAACACCAAAATGTCCATTCCTTAAATTCTTTTGTTCATATTCTAATCCAGGCCATGATAATCTTTTATTTAAAAAATTTAAGTAGGCTATCAGCAAAGCGAACTTTTGCTGCCAACCTGTCAAAAGCAATTTTCAGGTCATTGTCAAAAACCTCCAATAATGTATGATGAGAGTATATGTCATATTAGATATGCTCCTTTTTAAAGGCAAAGCTCAGGCCCATGGAATGTCATGAAAGTAGTGATATCAACTGACCTCTTTTCTATCCTGAACATTTACTGCACCTTATAAAGTTGGTGATAAAATCCAGTGCCCTGGAGTAAAAGCCAGACTTCTGGCATCAGGCTCTGTGGGTAAGAAGTGCGGCTCTTACAAGGCCTGTTAGCAGGTAAACACAGGCCTATCAGGAAGCCTCTCAGGTACTCAGTTTATTCGGAGGGATTACATTATGTACTTTCAGAGTTTTATTTGATTAAATTAATCCATAGAAATCACTTAGAGCTGTGCCAGTCACATAGCAAGTGCTACATTTAAATGTTCAATAAAATAATTAGTATTATTATCACCTAAACCCTTAATATTTCTTCTGACTATAATTTTCATGAAATAGTTGTAAAAGGCATTTTTCATATGAACAGAAATAAATCAGTCTTTAGTATGACAATTTGGAATTTATATAATCGATATTTTAACATGTCTTTTGAAATTGGATTTTTGAAAAATTATTTATGAAATTATTATGATGGCTCTGAATGACCACTATGAAACTATGATTTCTTGGACTTTAAACAAAATCCAGTTTATAAGATTATTTGAAAATCAGTATTCTTCACAATTTATTTGAGTAATTCTTTACTATTTTAGTTATGTATTCCTAAGTAAGAAGTCTCCAGACTTCATGGCTCAAAAACAACAATTTGCCATTTCTCACATTTATATGGATCTTTTCTGCTACTCTTTCCTGGAATTATGCATGAAGCACCTAGCAGCTTAATTGTACTGGGAGGATATGAGATGGTCTCACTCACATCTTGTACAGCAAATGGAGTTTCTGAAATTCCTGTAGTATGACAGTTTTTTTGTCTTTCCTCTCTTTTGTTTCCTTTTCTTCTTTTATCATACAGATCCTCTCTTCCATGTGACTTTTCATATAACAGCCAATTGTGCAGTATTTTATTCATTAAAGCGAGTCACAAGGTCAGCACAAATTCAAGATGAGAGGAAATATGCTTTAGCTTTTGATAAAAATGGTAAAGTATTTTGCAAAGGAACCTGATAAGGATTATTTTAGCTGTTTTTGAAACAATTTTCCTTTTAGGCACAGTGATTTTCATCCTGTTTCTTGCCAAATACACTCTGCCTTCATTTCACTGTCTCCAATTTCCCTTTTCAAATTATTGCATTAACCTCAACATTTAGCATCTCATTCCTGAACCAGGTCAGGAGGTATAATTCCCATCCTCAGGTACAATTAATCACCAGGCTTCTCTTGCTGTAGAGTCCTGTGGAGTTAAAAGGCATTTAACTCACACACATCCAATGTGTAATGAACTGCAACAAGAAACACTGCATCCAAAAGAGGAAGAAATAAAGGTGCATAGTAACCATGGTTCATACCAATACCAGACAAGTACATGTATTCAGATTTCTCTACTTCAAAGGCTGCATTTCCTTTCCTCTTACCTAGAAAGACTTTGCCACCCACAAGGGGGCCAACATCTGTCAGTCCTAAGCTTGGAGAACCCTTCTCCACAATCTTGATGAATGGTCCCCACCTTTTCAGTCCTGATCATGTGTTACTTTTGCTTTAGGACTGACATCTACAACCCTATCTAGAGCTTATCTCCCCTTTTTATATTTCCTTCATGGATCTTACTGCATTCCATAATTATCTTCTATATTAATTTATTTACTTTGCATTCTGTTCGCTTCTATCTACGATAAGAAAATCTTATAAGGACACAAACTTTCTTTCTCATTTACCAAATTATTGCCCAAGCTTAATAAAGAACCAGGTCCTTGATAGATGATCAATAAATGTCTATTAAATATTAAATATTCATTGTGTGAAAGAGATCTCAAAACGACCCTGTAAAATAGATGCTTTCCTATTTTACAGATAAAGACACTGAGTAAGCATTAAATAGGTAAGCAACTTGCTTAAGGTCACACATATTTAGTCAAGAAAAAAACCCAGCAATCATGTTATCCCCACAATTTTTCGTTCTTTACAAATGGGAAAAGACTACATGTCCTTCAGAAGGTTGACATTGTTTCAGAATCTTTCTTTCTTGCATCATTTCACCATTCCATGTAACTTCAGGTCATATTATATCAGAAATCAAGAAGAATACCAGTGACTTTCACCTTGTCTTCTTTTCTGCAGACATTGTGTATTATTTAATAAGTGAGCAAATGGGAACTGGCAGATGAACCCACCCCATCATGAGGAAAAAGACAGTGAACATACGTCCTCTGCCTAACTTCCAATGGATTGTTTTCTTAACCCTGCGACAGATCCTGCAATAGTTATTTGAGGTCTTATTTTGCAGATGAGGACCCTGTGTTTCCAGAGCTGATAAATATCAGCAATTCCAATGCAATTTTATATTTTTTCTAATATAAATACATACTAATTTCAGTAGAGGAGATGATCAAACTTTTGTTCTTTGCAAGTGTTTGAGGTTTTTTTATTCCCTCTCTCTCTCCTCTCCTCCTTTTTCCCTGCTTTGATTCCTTTTTTTTCCTTTCTGAAGAAGGTAATGACACAGTTTTCTCTCCAGAAAGCATGTTTAGTAATGTTATCTATTAGTTAATAAAATCATATAATTAACTTGCTGTAAATATCAATAGGTTAGTTTTTACTAAAGCACCAAAATAATAAATTATAGAAATAATAGAACTTTCACTTCTATTGAGTACAAACACAGGGAGCATTTCCACCATTTACATTACTAGGTAGGATGCTTTCAGCAGTTATTCACAGAATAATCAACTCAGATTGCCTTTTTAAAGGAAAGAAAATACCCTATCACATACCAATCTCTAAAGGAAGATGGACAATAGAGTTATTGGCCCTGGACAACCAGGTACTTAGAGATGTTATCAAGGAAAACTGGCAAATCATTTTGCTTTGAGCTTAATTGAAATGTTATAATTTAGTTAGAATAATTTGCATGCACTGTAAGTAATCATATATTTAGGAAAATATATATGTGCTGAGCTGTCACTGAGTGTGATATTGGGAAATTGGCATAAGCATTTTTTGTCATTTCTTTTCCCGTCTATAAATACCAATAGTATCTACCTCATAAGTTATTAGGAATCATTAATAAGAAATCCACGAACACTCTACCACAGTTTCTGGACAGTTATGAAACAGGATGTAATTGGGAACTGTTATTATCATTGTTTAATCTGGCTTTGCTGTATCTGGATTGAATTTGATATTACTGGTCCCTTAGATAATTTAGGAATTAATCTTTCTTTAGCTCATAAAATTATAAATATAATGTTCATTGAGATATATTAAAAGCCATGTGTGTTTATGTGTGTGTATATTGTAGGTGTGGCAACAGTAAACAATATTTCTTTCTAAAGTCAATAACTGCATTTCACACAGAAGTTGCCAGGCTTTGTACTGATTTCATTGTAAGAGTCTAAAAATATTTATTAACTTTCCTTTACTTCTCCTTTTGCATTTATCTACTCCTAGTCAAGAATGTAAGTAATACTAAGAGGTGGGCATATAATAAGCAGGGGAAATTTACATCTTAAGTTCAGAATGCACTCACATTCATCTCGATTGTTACAAAAATTATATGCTGCTATTACTTATTATATTATTAAATACATTATTGTATTTAATATAATCATAACATAATTATAGGAAAATTAAGAAAATCAAACTGGAAAAGTTTCTATTTAGGACCTAAAATGCACAAAAGTTTCCTTAAAATATAACATTTTACCCAGTTTTTCAAGGTTTATAATTCTTAGTGTTTTATGAGACAGGATTGTGTTTTATATTCTTATTATTGCTTTATTTGTACAAGATTCTTTTAAATAGAAGATTCAGTGCCCTGTTTACAGTAAATGATACAAAATATAGTTCTGAAAACTCTGAACTATAATATTAAAAGAAGCGAAAAGTACACACACCACCCCTTCTTCCACAAGACCACATTAGAATACAGTTTTACCACTGTTTTACAGCATTTTTGAATTTTCTTCTTCTCTATTTTAAATTTTCTTGACTTCTATGGAGAGTCACTACTCATGTTTTAGGTGATCTCATTCTAACAAGGATTCCAATTATAACTTCTAGTATGTTAAGTAAATACTAATTAAACACTAAGGGCCAAATTCTGTCCTTGAATTTAAACAAAGAATTTAAATTACTTCAATTAAATCTGAACATCTGACAGATTTATTACCCCAAATCTTTAATGTTGAGGGTCATGCACACAAATGGTATAACTGTCAAGGGAAATAAAACTTTTGGTTGAGTATGAATTGAACTGGGCATTAGATGTCACCAAAAATATTAATATTTTACATCATTGAGCTTCTCAGGACTCAGGTTCGAAATCAAGTGCAGTTTACTTATAGAGATCAAATTATCCAAGTGTCAAAATTTTTGTTTGGGTAATATTTCCTCCTTTTTTTTTCATGTCTTGAGATTCCTTTAGAGTGAGGGATGAAAAGATAAAAAGAATTCACCAAGTGAATTGGTCTCTTCACTAAGAATCTGAAAAGCACATTTTGGGGGCAATGGTAACAACAAATAACTCCAACAAATAAAGTTTAAGTATCATCCTGCTAATAATAGTATTCTAGTATGAAATTGAAGTAATGATACACTTATTTTTGTTTTTCATATGTGAAAGTTTCAAATAAAATTAGTGATTTTTTCTTTATCCCACAAAAAAGTGTCTAAAAAATAGTAAGACTCAAAAAAAGTGAGAACATATGTTCTCACCAAAATTCACAGAATAGCTGTGATATTCATAATAGTAAAAGGTAGAAATGTCTATCAACTGATGAATGAATAAAGTGTGGTATATTCATACAATAAAATATTATTTGGTCATAAAAAGACATGAAGCAATGATACATGCAACCTTGAAATATTAAGTCAATCACAATACTACATATATGATTTCATTAACATGAAATCTGGCAAATGGGGTGGACAATAGGGTATAAAGGCAGAAATGTATGGGGTTTCTTTTTTAGGTAATAAAAATGAAATATGATGATATCTGCAACTAAATTAAAACCAGTAAACATCTTAAGTAGATAACAGCAAATTATGTGAAATATATCCTAATAAAGTCATCACAAAATGAAAAAGAACAAGGAAAAGACAAAGTTACAAAACAACATTCTAATCCCATTCAAATTTATAGCAATGACCTGATAAATTACAGGGTTGTGTACTTCTTGAGATTGTGAGCTCTCTATGTGTTTTTAATTTAGTTCTGGCTGTTGCCATATTCCAGGAATCTAATAATTTGAATTGTCATTTTTAATATAGAGTTCACATTCTTAGTGCTTTATTTTTAGACTAGAATTCATAGAAAAATGACTTCAGGTGTTGAATTACATAACATGGACTAAAATTCTTTTCATACATGAATATTATTTGTCAATATGTTCTCCATTTCTTGTAATGCATTATCGGAATCAGGTGCTCTGATCAGTCAAACCACACCTTGCTATTTAAAGGTTGAAGCCCAGCAGGACTTTTTTTTTTAATTTAGTATAATTTTAAACATTACAAAAATAGCTCCCCTTGCAGCTCCCCTGCTGTGTCTTAGATTATTGCCAAGACTTTTTGTAATATGTTATCACTAGAGTAACATCCTTCTATAAATATTGCATCCTTGATTCTAATGTCACCAAAATAGTAATGTGGAATAAAGGATGCAGAGAAAAGAAATGTAGAGATAGGAACTATGATATTATTTCCTTTATTTTCATAGTCATTACAACTTCCATATCATGTCTTCTCATTATCTGCATACTTTCTAAATGTAGAAATCTCTTTTGGGTCCCAAGTTATTTTTTTTTTTCAAGACCAGACTTTCCCTTAGAAATTTAAGCATATAAAAGCCACAAATTTAGATTTCTATATTTGGCCATGCCACACTCCTATTTGTTGTCAAAAGACTCTCTCCATATATATTTAAGGATCTTAAATCCCTTCACATAAAAGTCATTTGTGTACTTTTCCCTTTACTTTTAGAGCCCTATTGTTATTAAAACTCATCTTCTACCATTTACTAATTTAATTGGACCTCTCATTTCTAGATTTTCCTTAGTTCTAGTAAAAGATATTTTCTCTGCATTTTTACATCCAACAGGACCTGCCATGGAGAAACATCCTGGAAACCCTACCTCTTTGTAAATGCAGGACTGACTATGGTCTCTATAAACCACCATATTTTCCATGTTGGTACCAACATTTCCAATCTTAACCTAATTCCAGTAACTACTTTCATTTTTTTTTCCTAGAATGTTGAAGTAATACCTCAAGACTAATGTTATGAAAATAGGTTTAAGTTGCCTTACACTCTTTGCAAAATGTGACACATCAGATAGTTTGTACTTAAGGAAACTATATCACTCAGAGTTATTTTTTTAGATGTAAAAATGTTGAAAACTGCTGAGCATGGTGGTTCACACCTGTAATCCCAGCAGTTTAGGAGACTGAAGCAAGAGAATTGTTAATTCAAAGTCAGATTCAGCAAATTAGCAAAGCCCTAGGCAACTCAGTAAAGACCCTGTCTCTAAATAAAATACAAAAAAGGGGCTGGGTATGTGGCTTAAGCACTTCTGAGTTCAATCCCTGGTACCAAAAAAAAAAAAAAAAAAAAAAGTTGGAAACTGCAACATATAAATTACACAAATTTAAGATATATTTTGAATGTGATCTTCTCATCCCCATAATTTATACATTAGATTTTTAGTTTAGATTCCTCAAGTCTGGAGGAAAAACTCACATGCTTTTATTAGGACTTCAAATTCACAAAAACAAAGATGAAGGAACAGAAGTAATGAAGGGCTACACAAAATGAAATGTCTTCCACAGAAAGTACAGTTAGGTTGGTGCATCACACTAATATGTGGGCTAAGGTAATGTGGAAAAGATGTTTTCCATAATGTTCTACTGGGGAGAAAAGTTTGGAGCATTTATTTCAAGTAACTTCCCATTGCTAATTCCCTTGTATACTTCTCCTTTATGTTATCTGGCTTAATCACATTATAGAGGAAAGATCTCTATCATAAGGAACAGTGCCATCCTCCTTGATGTGAGTCAAATATGTCTGGGATATGCCAAAGTGACCAGCGGCCAATAACACTATAAACATACCTTGCATCTGTTATTTTGATACAACAGGGAAGTACTGAGGCATTACAAGGTCATGACTTGAAAAGCCTGGTGGAGATACTATAGTAGACCCAATAACCTTAGCAGAAAAAAATGTACAGGATATGTTCTCCTTTATAAAGCTGATGATGGTTCTCTAACAATGATCAATACATTTCCTCTATGGCTTACATCAAATTAACTTGTTCAAAGACTATAAGTTGAATTGAGCAGAAAAAATATGCCCTCTGCCCCTTCCCTCCCCCCCCAAAATTATGACAATCATATAAAATGTTTGGGAAACATGAGAAATAAAAACATTTTTGAACCTATTAAAAATAAGGAAGATTTTTTCATATGTTTGTTAATTGATTGTATATCCTCTTCTGAGAAGTGTCTGTTCAGTTCCTTGGCCCATTTATTGATTGTCTTATTTGTTTTTCTGGTGTTAAGGTTTTTGAGTGCTTTATATAACCTGAGGATTAGAGTTCTATTTGATGTGCTGTGGTAAAGATTTGCACCCAGGGTGTAGGCTCTCTATTCACCTCACCGATTCTTTCTTTTGCTGAGAAGAAGCTTTTTAGTTTGAATCCACCCCATTTATTGATTCTTTGTTTTAATTCTTTTGCTATAGGAGTCTTATTGAGGAAGTTTGGCCTAATCTGACATAAAAAATGTTCAACATTTCTAGCAATTACAGAAATGCAAATCAAAACTACTCTAAGATTTCATCTCACTCCAGTCAGAATGACACCTATCAAGACTACAAAAAAACATAAGTATTGACAAAGATGTGGGGGAAAAGGCACACTCATACACTGATGGTGGGACTGCAAATTTATGCAGCCAATCTGAAAAGCAGTATGGAGAGATCATTCAAATGGAATGGAACCACCATTTGACCAAGCTATCCCACTCCTCGGCTTATACCCAAAGGACTTAAAACCAGACATATCATTGTTTATAGCAGCACAATTCACAATAGCTAAATTATGGAACCAACCCAGATGCCCTTCAGTAGATGAATGGATAGGGAAACTTTGGTATATATACACAATGGAATATTACTCGGCATTAAAAGAGAATAAAATTATGGCATTTGCAGGTAAATGGATGGAGTTGGAGAATATAATGCTAAATGAAGTAAGCCAATCCCAAAAAACCAAAGGCCGAATGTCTTCTTTGATATGAGGATTCTGACTCATAATGGTGATAGGGGGAGCATGGGAGAAATGGAGGAACTTTAGATAAGGCAAAGAGGATGGAGGGGAAGGGAGAGAGCAAGGGGGTAGAAGTGATGGTGGAATGAGTTAGACATCATTACCCTAAGTACATATATGAAGACATGAATGGTGTGAAAATACTTCGTGTACAATCAGTGACTTGAAAAATTGTGCTCTCTATGTGTAATATGAAATGAATTGCATTCTTCCATCATGTATAACAAATTAGAATAAATAAATAATAAAAAAGTAAGGAAGATATGGAGTCAACATCTTAACTTTGAAATTAGGAAACCAAAAAGAAGGAGGAGGAGAAAGGAAGGAGGAAGAGGAGAAGGAACAACTAAAACTAAATTTGGCAGAAGCTAGGAAACATAAAAGATTAGAGAAGGGATAAAATATTGACTAAACTACAGAGTAAATCAATGAAAACAAAAGTTGTCTCCTTGAAAATATTAACAAAATCACCAAACCCTTAGTTACATGGATTGAGGGAGAGAAAGAAAAATAATAAGAGAGAAAGAAAAGAAGAAGCTAAAATAAGAAATGAAAGTGAAGGCATTAAAATGAAAAGGATTATAAGAAATTCTATGAACAATTGTACACCAAAATATTGGGTAGCCTAGATGGAGTGAACCAATTCCCAAAATCATAAAGCCTTTAGATTTTCTTCTAAATCATATAGAAGTAGAAAATCTAATTAACTATTAAGGAGATTGAATTAGTAATTTAAAACAAAACAAAATAAACCAGCAAACAAAAATTTCCAACAAAGAAAAGCCCTGGCCCCAACAACTTCACTAGTGAAGTCTACCAAACCTTTAAAGAATAACCAATACTAACCCTTCTCAAACTTCTTAAAAAATTGAAGTAGAAAGAAAACTTCCTAAGTAACATTGAGGCTGGTATTACCATGATAACAATGCCAGAAAAAGTTATCACAAGAAAAGAAAACCATAGGCTAATATCCCTTATAAATATTAATCTAAAAATCTTTTTTAAATTATAGCAAATAAAATTTAGCAACAAATTAAAAGGATTATACACTATGATGAAATCATATGTATTCCTAGGATGGCTTCCTATTAAGAGGTTATTTCAACATATAAATATTAATGTAACATACCACATTAACAAAATGATGAAGAAAATCATAAGTATTAATGCACAAAAATCACTTGACAAAATTCAATAATGTTTCATGATAAAAACACTCAGAAAATAAAAACATAAGGGAACTGTCTCCTTTTTCTCTAAGAATAGGGGAAAATGAAGGAACTGTTTCTATTTTCAACACACTACTAGTGATAGAGCAATTAGGAAATAAAAAGAAATAAAATGCATCCAAGTTGGAAAGAAATAACTAAAAGTATCTCTGTCCTCAAGTATATAATCTCATTTGCTGAAAACTGTAACAGTTCTGCAATTAGAACTATTAGAATAAATTCAGCAAAGTAACAGGATGCAAAATAAAACACACAAAAATCAGTCATATTTTCATACACTTACAATGAACAATCTAAAATGAAAATTATGAAAACAATTCCGTTTACCATAGCATTAAAAAGAATAAAATATGTAGGAATTAAGCAGTGTGTAAAATATTTGTACAATTAAAAGTGCAAAGTATTTCTGAAAGAAATTAGAAAAGATGTAAGTAAGTTTTTTGATTGGATGATTTAATATTATTAAGATATCAATATTACCCAACGAAATCTACAGATTCAGTGTAGTCCTTATCAAAATTCCAATGACATTTTTTTTTCTGCAGAAATTGAAAAAAAATTTATCCTAAAATTCCTATAGAATTTCAAGGAATCACAATTAGCTGAAACTTTTAAAGAAACTAGAAGATTCATACTTATAAAAAATTCATATAACTTATAAAAAATTAACTCAAAATGAATCAAAGACCTGAATGTTAATACCTATATCTTCAAAATTCTTAGAAGATAACAGAGCAAAAGTTTCACAATGCTGGGTTTGGCAATTATTTAAGTAAGGCACAGACAACAAAAGATAAAGTAAACAAATTAGATTTAATGAAAATTAAAACATTTTGTCCATCAAAAGACAATGTCACATAATGAAAAGGCAATGCATGGAATGGCATATTTATGAATCAAATATCTGATAAAGTATTAATATTCAGGCTATATACAGAGCTTCTTAAACTCAAAAGCAAAGAACCTGATTAAGAAAAAAATGGTCAGTCAATGAACTTTAATAGCTATTTTTCCAAAGATGATAAACAAAGGTCCAATAAGCACATGAAAAAATACTCAACATCACTAACCAGTAGGAAACTGGAAATCAAAATTGCAATAAGCTACCACCTAACACTCACTAGGATGGCTACTTTTTTAAAATGATAGAAAATAACTAGTGTTGGCATAAAATAACAAGTGTTTTACACTTCTAGTGGGAATATAAGATGGTGTAGTCTGTGTGGAAAACAATACTGTGGTTTCCAACCATTCCAGTTCCAGGTATATACCCCCCCAAAATGAAAGCAAGATCTTAAATAAATGTATATTCAACCATATTCACAGTATTATTATCACAGTAGCTAAAATGTAGAAGGTCTTTGGACAGATGAAAGGGTAACATGAAAACACACACACACACCAGGAATGTTATTCAGTCCTAAGAAGAAAAGAAATTAGCCCAGCATGGTGACTCATGCCTCTAATTCCAGTAATTTGGGATCCTGAGACAGGATGATCTCAAATTTGAGACCAACCTGGGTGGTTAGTAAGACCCTGTCTCAAAACAAAAAAAATACAAAACGGTCTGGGGACATAGCTCAGTGGCAGAGTGCCCCTAGGTTAAATCCCCAGTGCTGCAAAAAGAGAAAAGGAGGAGGAAGAGGCAGAGAGACAAGAAAGATGAAGAAGAGGGATTAGGAGGAGGAAGAGGAAGAAGAAAGAGAAGAAAATAAGAGATACCATGACATATTCTGGAACATAATCCTTGAGAATAGCATACTAAATGAAATAAGCTCTGGAGAAAAAACCCATACAATATGATTCCACTTATATGATGTACTCAGGTAAAATTATAGAGACAGAATAGAAATAGAATGATGATTATCAGGACATGGAGAGAAGGAGAAATGGGAGTTAGTGTGGGTACAGAGTTATCGTTTTTGCAAGATAAAAGTGTTACTAAGATGGATGGAGGTGATGGCTGTTCAACACCATGTCTGTGTTTGGTACCACTCAGCTATCTACATAAAAACTTTTAAAAGGATAAAATTTACATTATGCATATTATTACTAAGATAAAAAAGTGGGAACAAAACTACAATCTAGAGGTTTTCACAAGTTAGTGAGGCAGAGGTGGTCTATAAGGAGATGCAGAGAACTTCTGAAGGGAATGGATATGTTCTACATCTTGACCTTGGTGGTACTAAAAAAAATAAAAGAGTGAGTTTATTATTTTTAAATTAAGTGTCAATAAACCTGACTTTAAAAGAACATAAGTAAATCTTCCAATTAGGG
The DNA here is from genome assembly GCF_052094955.1 of Ictidomys tridecemlineatus. Taxonomy (NCBI): domain Eukaryota; kingdom Metazoa; phylum Chordata; class Mammalia; order Rodentia; family Sciuridae; genus Ictidomys; species Ictidomys tridecemlineatus. The sequence goes on along the minus strand of NC_135478.1, from coordinate 159,769,677 downwards.
TGAACAATTACATTATCCACCCTACAAAAATACAACCTGGTGACATGCCAGCGCTCCTTCTTCTTGTATTCCCAGCCCACCCCCTAGCTTCTTTTGTGCCATATACTTATTACTTTGTATTGCATTAGATGATTTACTTATGTATCATGCTTATTACTTATTACCTATATACACTATAATACTAAAAATCCACAAAGGAAGGGGATTTTGTCTATTTTGTTAACTGAATAATCCAAAAAAAAATCATGAATAACTTAAAATACTCTACATTCAATAAGTATTAATGAAAAAATAATAAACATGAAGAAAAAGTGTAGCAGAAAATCAGACTTATTGTCAGCTGAAGGTAGAAAGAAAAATTCTACCTAAAGTACTTTTAAAAAGTGGTTCATTTTGGGGGCTAGGGTTGTGGCTCAGTGGTAGAGTGCTTGCCTAGCATGTGTGAGGCATTGGGTTGAATCCTCGCACCACATAAAAATAAATAACTAAAATAAAGGTATTGTGTCCAACTACAACTAAATATCTATCCATCTATTATCTATAATTTTTAAAAAGTTCTTCATTTTTCATATTTCTGAAAAAAATTGAAAATCAGCCCAGCCTCATGTCCAATAAGGGGAATTTAAAAGCTGTCACCAGACTGTTTCTGTCTATCCATCTCCTGGTTCCCCTTTCTTCCATTTCCATAGTTATAAGATAGCTGCATTCACACCTCACAACTTTCCAGACCCAATTCCATGGCAAAAAGAGAAAATGCTTTTTCCCAGATGCTAAAAGCTGCAGGATTAGCTGTAATTTTTGGCTTGATCCGTCCTTTGGGACCAGAAAGTGACATGTGTCAATGTTGACCTCATGTCTCCCATGCCAGAGTAGGCAGCATCACTCAGGGAACATGGGATAAGAGTGGGGCTTTAGAGACTTGAATATTTCAAATGTTTCAAATAAAGTCATGATGAAGAAAATAATTTTGTAGGAATGACTTCCCTAATTGTAACAAGCCATAGATTCTGTCAGAGATTGACAGAAATAACCCTAAAGAAGTATATGCAAATAGGCTTCAATCTGCCCCAACCTACACTAAAATTCAAGTCTCATTTAATCCATAATGTCATTTCATTTATGTGTTTATGAAAGCATTATCAAAATGCAATAGAAACTGTAGAAGAACATAGCATTAGCAATTATGAAGAAGAAAAGAAAATTATCCAGTCCAGCATTCTGCCTGAGTATAAATATAAGGACAATTTTAACAAAGTATTGTTTGCATTCCAAATATACTGCTAATATTTATTGCCATCAAGCTGTAAGGGACTTCTAATATTTTTTCAATCTCACACTCATAAAAGAACCCCTAATTTAATTTTTAAAATGTGTGTTACTGGGGCTGGGGATGTGGCTCAAGCGGTAGCGCGCTCGCCTGGCATGCGTGCGGCCCGGGTTCGATCCTCAGCACCACATACCAACAAAGATGTTGTGTCCACCGAGAACTAAAAAATAAATATTAAAAATTCTCTCTCTCTCTCTCTCTCTCTCTCTCTCTCTCTCTCTCTCTCTCTCTCTCTCTCTCCTCTCTCTCTTTAAAAAAAAATGTGTGTTACTTAGTAGAAAGGAAACACATAGATAAAGCATGATTAACATCCTCTAATTCACATTTGTACAAAATATTACTCTTTCTTTCTAAAGATCTTAACCCATTTTGGAACAAAACAAGAACAGATATTATGAACAATATTTAATTTCTGGATATATTTCCCCATTCTTTTTAAGGCTTTGCTCATTCTGTGTGTTTATGAGTAAGCACGCATGCACAGTAGGAATTTTACCTTATGGCAGTCTATTCTCAGGCTATGTAACCAAGAACAGATTGCATCTAAAAATAGAGAATGACTCTATTATATTATCTTTAACTTTTAACTTTAAAACTATCAATCAAATTAATCTTATAATTCAACCTATTTATCTTAAAGAAATATCATATGTCAGCTAGAGTTTTTTATTTTATAATTATCACATCACAATCAGTTAAATGAGATTAATTATCCTGGCATTATCTTCTACAGAGTGAACATTTAAACAGAAGCCTCTGTTAAAACTGATTGTGCCTGTGGCTGGGGATTTGGATCAGTTTTAAGGCTATTGCCTAACATACATAAGACCCTGGGTTCAATCACCAGTACCAGAAAAAATAAAATAAAAACAAAAACAGGAGGAGGAGGAGGAGGATAAGTTATTGGAGAGTTACTTCTGTGTATTTCTTAGTCACAGCAAATTAGCCCTGGAAGGAATCCACAGGTCATTTAATTGGAAATTACTCACTTGACAGGCAAATTATTTAATGCTATTCCAATAAACCATATTTCCTTCTATTCTTATACTCCATCACCTCATAAGTAAGTATAAAACCTATAGAGTATTTGAGTCTTTTCAACTGGATAATAGCTTAAAAACAAAAATTTCTGCTTGTTAATAGGTAGTCTGATATAACTCAAGGCTTGTCCAATTCTTTCTAGACCATTTGACTTTCACTTACCCAAATATCTCATCCAATCATTTTGAGGAATATCACTGGTGTCACATATGGGTTGTTGTGTGTCTTTACCCCCCAGACATGTGAGAACCCCAGTATGAGGACCACTGTGTTACAATGTCCTCAAAAATGTGCAGGAACATGGGGCTAGGACTGGGACTCAGCCATAGAACGCTCACCTAGCATGTATAAGACACTGTATTCGGTCCTCAGCATTATATAAAAATAAATAAATAAAATAAAGATCTAAAAAAAATCACATGAATCTTAACAACCACAACAACAACAAAAAAAGAATAGGTACATGTACCACATACTTCAGCACATAGTCTCAGGAGAATTAGAATTTTAACTTCTTTTATTATGTCTATTTAATCATTGCACATTTGAGACATGACATATTATGATGACACTTTCCTTTTTTTGCACTAATGTATTTGTGATTTGATTTTTAAAAATATATTGAAGAATAATAAACTTAGAATTGGTATTTTCCTGGATTTTTAATGTCATCCATTCTGACACAATTATGGTTGTCCCTAATTGTGATAGTGGTGATGCTAGGTTTTTTATTTATTCATTTTGTGGAGCGCTGTGTTGTATTAATCCAGAAGAGAGGAGAGTACAAATTTTGCATGCCATACAAAAACAATGAATACAAAATTACCCACTAAAATAAGTGAGTCTGATAATTGGAAATGCATGTCTCCATCTTGCTCTTTATCCTTTTTTATTTTAATTGTGTTTTCCTCTTCCATATAAATTTTAGAATACCCATGTTTACTTCTAAAAGAAATCTTTTCAGAATTTTTATTAGAACTGTGTTAGAGCTAAGGCTTGGTTAAGAGAATACTGATGTACTTTTAGCACTGAATTTCTATTAATAAAAATCATATTTTTCTCCATTTATTTGTGTAATCTTTAATTTCTCTCAAAATTTTCATTTTTCAGAGTTCTTATGTTCATATGCATCTTGTACTATGTTTTACTGGGAAATTGTAAGATTATTCCAACTGATATGATCTCAAAGTGTTATTTTCAACATGTTTGTGACAGGAACATAAATGTAAAAATGATTTTTATATGTTAACTTGTGAAATAAACCTGCTTGTGGATAGATTCTTGTGAAATTTCTTATGAAGTCACATTCATCTGAATAATGATGACTTTATCTCTGTCTTCCTGATCTTGATACATTTTAAAATCATTTTCTTATTTATTGCTAGCTATAATCATCAGAATATAAGTGGCAAGAGAGGGCATCTTTGTATTTTTTCCAGTCTAGGGAAATTTTTCAAAATTTTACAAGTATAATGTTTTTTGTAGGATTTTTGTATTTATGATTTTTAGATTAAAGATGTTCCCTTCTCATCCTGGTTTGCTGAGAATTTTGATCAAGTGTGAGCTGGAATTGATCAAATGATAAGTTTTGTATTTATCATATGAATTTCTCCTTTGTTCTATAAATGTGGTGAATCACATTGATTTCATTTTTCAAATGTAAAAGCAACCTTACATTCCTGGAATAGACTCAGCTTATTTTGACATATTACCCTTTTTATGGATTACCAGATTCAAATAGTTATTTTGGAGGAGTGGATCATGAGATAAATTGGCAAACACTGCATTTTTCATAGCCAACTAATTTAGCATTAACTCTATTTTTAAAAAGGTTTCCTCGATGCTGTGAGAAGTTCTAACTATCACCTGGTTCTTTGACTGATAAAAATGCCGTCTTAAAAGAACAAAAAGGACTTTTCACAACTCCAAACTTAGCATAATCATATTATAAAATAAAAACCTTCATCAGTTTTTTTTTTAATAACATCTCTCACTATGATTGTCCTAGTTATTGTAACTCTTCGGCACACTTCACCTTTCACCTAAAGTAAAGCCAAGAACATTGAGATATTATTCCATCCTTCTTAACAAAGCATGCTCTCAGCAGAAACTATTTTATCAGAGTCCAACATGTTGGGAACCTATCAGAGTCCAATGTACTGAGGGAAGCAAGATCTCCAACTCAGCCCACAGCCATCCTGTTGTACCCACAGATTGAGACCCATGATGGGGCACAGTTTGAGAGACTCTCTTTGAAGCTTTTAGTCAAGAGAATCAGGCTCAGTAAAGTTCAAATATTGATTTGCATAGGAAATTAGCAATTAAGTACCTACAAAATTAACTTGCATCTGCCAATTATATGACTTATAATACTGCCTCTCACCCTACACTTCACCTCGGATTTACTAAAGGACTTGTTACATTGTTTGGTTAACAAGAAAAAAAATTAGAGGGAAAAAAAAAATAGTTTGAAGAGGCAGCACAAGTATCAGTACCAGACACCAGAAATCTTTCAGATCAGATTGGGAATTTAAAACAGGCATTGCTAATATGCTAGGATAAGATACAGCAGGTAAGAACAGATGGGTAATGAATACAAAGAAATTAAAATTCTAAAAAAATGTTTAAAAGAAATTCTAAAAATCAAAACACTGTAACAAATTATTGATGTATTAGATGGCCTGATTAGTAGACTAGACTTGGCAAAGGACCTTTGAGTTTGAGGATTTATCAAGTGAAACCTCCCAAATTGAAACATAAAAAGAACAAAGATTAAAACCAAGCAAAATATCTAAGAACCCTGGGACAATTTAAAAGGTGCAGCATATATGTAGTGGGAAAAGAAGAGGAACCAGAGGGGAGGGAGAAAGAAGGCGAGGGAGTAGAGGAAGAGGGAGAAGGAAGAGAAATAGAAATATAGAAAAATATTTGAAACTACATGATTGAAATGTCCCCAAATTAATATTAGACCCCAAACCATATTATCCAGAAAATCCAGAGAATATCAAGCAGGATAAATGCAACACACACAGTGTATACTTAGGCATATCACATCCAAACTACAGAAAATCAAAGATAAAGATTTCAAAAAACAGCAGAAGAAATGTCAAAGGCAAATGATACACAGAAAGAAAATATTTCCAACATATGTTACAGAGAAAAATAAATATCACTGTTAAGGAGTAAGCTCTACAAATATGCAAGCTTTAGAATACATTTTTTAAAAGTTAGTCATGAATAGAAAAGTTTATAGCTTTTCTTATAAAATAAGAAACATAATAAATATAATTAAAATTTTATGGCACATATTTTTAGCAATTAAGCAAATGTGAGTTAAACAAAAGCTATTTTCACTATCAGATTGAAAAATTATAATTTATACTATTGACATGTGCAAATTAGAAATCAGCATCTTCAGATCAGAAGAATTCTGAGCATGCTCAAATTCTTCTGGTATAGATGCAAACTGTAAGTACTTATTTTGAGAAATTGTGGTAATTTGAATAGGCAATCTTAATATTTTTATGCATACTTCTTCAATCAGTAACTTTACCTAGAGCATTGATCACAAAAAGAAACCTCACTAGAAGTTTCAAAGGATGGTATAAAACTGTTCACAATAGTGGAGCAGAAGTACTTGCACTAATGTGAACAAATACTAAATTTTTGCATTAAAATATGATATTCTATTAGTTTTCTATTGCTGTTTTGTAGATACCACAAATTTATCAACTTAAAACCACATGCATTCATTCACTCATAGTTCTGTAGGAGAGAAGTTTGATAAAGCATGCGTGTATTCTCGGCTGTCACATGGCTGCCTCCAAGGATTGGCTCAAGACCATGAAGAAATATCCACTTCAAGATCATTCTTGTTGGTAGCAGAGTTCAGTTCTATGACTGTAGTACTAAATCCTCTGATTCCTTGTTCACAGAGGAGGTGTACTGTAAACACCAAGGTGTTACTCTCAGCTCCTAAAAGGAATCCCTCAATCTTCAAGCCCTCAATGCAGCAAGTCTTCATGCTGTGAACCTCTTATGTCCCTATCTCTGATCTCCAGGTTCAGATTTAAAGGGATATGATTAGGACAAAGTCCCTCTTACCTTATGGTTAACTGATTTGAGACTTTAAATCAACCTTCAAAATCTATTCACTACAGTAGCTAAATTAGTATTTGATTGAATAACTGAGAGGTGTGCATACTGATGACAGAAATCTTAAGAGCACTCATAAAATTGTGCCTAACACAAATCCAAAATAGAATGCATTATGGTTCCAATTTATACAGAAATAAAGAATACATATAAAATTACACACATCTGCATGCTTTCTACAAAATACAACACTGTTAGATATAACACTGTTAGCAGTAAATATATATAAATATTGTTTTATATATATGATATATGCCACATGCACATGTATATGTATATGAAAATTGAACATTTGTAATGTGAAATCTGAAATGCACCAAAATAAAAACTGAGTGTGTGGTATAGGAACCAACATGATGCCACGAGTAGAAAATTTTAGACCTGACCTCATGTGATCGGTTGCAATTAAAAAAGTATTACATAGAATTATATTCCAGCCATGTATATAAGGTAAAGATGAAGCATAAATAAATTTCATGTTTAAACTGGGGCTCCACCACCAAATATCTTTTTATTATAGATATAAAAATATTTCAAAGTAAAAAAAATCTGACATTGGAAAAATTCTGATCCCAGGCATTTTACATAATGTATATGACGGACAGCAAACTTGTATATATGAGAGTGGTGGGAGAAGAAAGACCATTTTACATGTGATTTTCATGTTGAACTTCTAAAAATCAGTTTCATAATTTTTATACCATGGTGTTATAATGTTTTAAAAAATAAGCATTGTTTGGGATCTACTAAAAGTTTACATTTCCAGAAGTGAATCTCTAAAAAGATATTTACCCATCAAATCATGTATTGAATGTTAGACTTCCAAGTTAGAAACTATATTGAGAGAATCAGAGCAAGCTTCAACTGAAACACAAAATAGACTTAAAAATTTACAGTTACTTTAAGAAGTTAAAAATCCCATTTTGATGTATGCTCAATTGAGAATTAAAAGTTCAAATATTGATTTGCATAGGAAATTAGCAATTAAGTACCCATAAAATTAACTTGCACCTGCCAATTGATGTACCAATTAAGTTTGCAGATACCTTAAAAGAAACTTATTGAAAATAAAGTTTCCAAAATTATTTAAAATCATCTGTTATAAATGTTTGAAAGTACACAATTAGAGAAAGGTATATATAGTGGTCATGAGAGGTATTTGTAGATATCCAGCTATAGGGGACATAATTAACAAATGTTTCAGCTGCCAAACTGACATTCATCATCATGTTAACACAGAGTTTTGATTTATGGACAGCTCATTGCCAATGTTTAAATGCAATAGGAATATTCACACAAATTTGTGATTAGGAAACTTGAGACTTCAACTCCTGTCTTTGGCTCAAGGATTACCCAACAGCCTTATTACCTGTACTTGATTGAATTGTGTTTAAAAGATATTTTAAAATGCTAACTCTTGATAGCTGTGAATGTAACCTAATTTGAAAATGTGTCCTTTAGTGATGTAATCAAGTTAAGATGGAGTTATATTCATTAGGGTAGGCTCTAAATATGATGAGTGTGTCTTTATCAGGAGAGAGAGGTTTTTCAGACACACCTACAGGCACAAAGGAAAGATGACCTTGTGACAACAGAGAAACTATGGTGGTGCACTTACAAAATGCCAAATGTTTCTAGCAAGCACCAAAAGCTATGCAAAGGCAAGAATTCTCCTCTGCAGCTTTCAAAGAGATTATGGACTTGTAACACCTTTACTTTAGCCTTCAAGCCTCCAGAACTATGGAACTATAAATTTTCATACCAAAACTCCCAGGTTATAACAATTTTTCATATTAGTCCTAGGAAATTAGTATATCCCCTAAACTTCCTTTCCTCTCTAGGTGGTCCTAAGTCAGACTTAAAGAATGGTTTAAAAACACTCGTGGCCTTACTCTGAAACTACTACATTTTCTTTCACATGGTTGTTCCCCTTAATACAATCTATGTGTTATATTTCATATCGCATCTGCTTCTCAGAGATCCCAGGCAAATAACTTTGCACTCATAGAAAACGAAGTAAACTTCATTTAAATGTGCATTGAAAACATTTAATAACACTGATACAAATAATTTATATAGATTTGAGAAAATTTATTTGAATTTCCACCTTTGCTTCTGAGGCTGAGTATATCTACTTGTATTAGAACCACACAGAAAACAGGAGTATCCAGCAGGAGCTTAAATCATGGTGGGTGTACATAGCAGGGAAAAGTAGAGAAGTGCCTACTAGTAGAAAGCACCACCTGAATCAGATAACTAAGAAAAAATATTCCAAATTCTCCTTTTTTTTTTCCATCTTCTATCATCTGCCAGTACCTGCCTTCCACCAATCTTCCACAGCCTGATAGAAGGGAGCATGAATAGCATAGTTTGCATTGTTGGTAAAAATTAACAATGGGTCTATTTTTATATGGATATTAGTCTACAATGATTTTGTGAAATATTAACATGTTCTGAAAGTTTTATGTTATAAAGTTATTGATGTCTTAGTCTCCTTTACTGACTTTTGATAAACATTTGCATGAAATCCAACTTTCTTTTAACCTGAAAGTTTCCAAAGATAATGTTATATTTAACATGGTCTTGGAATCAAAATTGTGAAAATAGTCTTCTTTGTTTATGTACAATTGCTTTACTAGTTTGTGAAATTTAGTCCACATGTATTTTAGTACACACACACACATACACACACACACACACACACACACACACACGCACACACACAGAGAGCTTTAATTTACTTTTTGAAAAGGACTGTCACAGTTTACAGTGAGGCTTATTAAGTATTTCCTGTGCCCTCCCATGCTTCCCAGTCTTCGTGCATTCAGTTTTGGCCAATGGACTATAATAGGAAGTAACATGTCATTCTGATCTGTTACTTAGGACTAGGTGGGAGTCTCCTATGCATTTTTTTAAAAAATTCCCAATACAGGAACTTATGAGTCATATGCTTGAGATGGTGTCCTCACAAGTTGATGGAAGCCAGAATCGCAGAGTTTCCAAGTGGAAATAAACCTTGTCAAATTACACTGGACTTTCCATAAATGAGAAGTAATCTTTTGCTGAATTAAGCTGTCTCAGGTGAGGTTCTTGAAAATCAGATCCTGTCGTGGGAATTCTTGTACAAGTGATAATTAAATAAATTCCTTAGGGGCTGGGGTTGTGGCTCAATGGCAGAGTGCTTGTCTCACAGGTGTGAGGCACTGAGTTTGATCCTCAGCACCATATAAAAATAAAATAAACAAAATAAAGATATTGTGTCCATGTATAACTAAAAATATTTTTTAAATTAAAAAAAATAAATAAATTTCTTAGGTTGAAACCTGGAAAAAAGTGAAGGAAAGATCATATAGAAGAAGCCAAGCGGTTGCAATTAGTTGACATCTAGCCTCATCCTGTTGCCATCAGTGTCAGCACAGGTTGTACTGCTAAGGTGTCTCCACCTGCTGAGAGAGGGCAGTGAAGAGTTTCTAGCAGCTATGCTCCTAGCAGCTGGGGATAAGTGGAAAATGGGTAAAAAATATAAAAACAGATTATAGTACCTAAGATATCAAGGTTAATTTTTGGCAACTGTAGTCTAGATCATCCTATCATGGTTAATAACACATTGTCTGAATTACTCTGTTGGAGTAAGTTGTTTATTTCGTGAGGTATTATAAAATCATTTATTTAAAAAATCTATTAGCTATTAGTGTGCATTTTAATTTTTGATAAACTTTAAAGTCAAATTGCAAAGTTATATTAAAATACATTGGCCTTGCATTGAATTTATAAATTAATCTGTGCAAAAATGTCTCAATCTATCAAGTATCTATATCCAAGAATATAACATTAAACTTATTTAGGACTTCTTTAAATCCATAAAGTTGTGTATTTTGTTGTTGTTGCTTTATTTGCTTTCATAAAACTAACTTGATTTCTATTAACTTTCTCTTATTCTCTAATCTCATTGATATTTTATATGAGAGCTTTCATATTATTTCAATAGGTTATTACTAAATGATGGTAAATCTCCCACCTGCACATATTTTATGTCCAATACCTTCTGAAAACTCAAAGAAATTTAATAATTTGACCATTTATATTCTTGAGTTCTAGATCTTATGATACTATCTGCAATAAGATATATTGTTAACAAACATTCTGGTTATTAGATTCTTCTATTATATTAAAGTTTTGGGAAAATGAGCAGAAAATCAGATATAGAACTAAAGGAATACCTCAGAAAATAAAATATAAAATATAAAACCTTTTCAAGGGAGGTGCATGAAATACAGGATGAACAAAGCATTTAAAAGGAAAAACAGTGAGCAGAGGAAACTCCAATGCTTCCAGTACAAACATATGTACCCATTTAGTTTCAGTGTTTGGTGTAAGAAGAAAAAGGCCATTCTTTTTGAAAACATTAATATTATCTCTGAATTTTAAGCAATTATTTGTGTGTGGCTTATCCATTCAGACCCTGTTGGAATGAATAAATGATTGAATAATTTTCTCATATGTTTGAGAGTGATTTTTGGAATTCTCCTTTGATATACTCTACTCTGGGTACAAGATTGACAAGGCAGCACTGGGCAGCCCTAATTGTTTAGAATCTTACAATTTGTAAAGCTGCAATGCCACAGATTTTGCATTGGTCTGCAACTTACCTATGTGCTCTTTCCAGGAGATTATTTAAAAAGATAAACCTGACTATCACTTCCTAATTTAAAACCTCTTTACTTTTCATTGGTCTCAAGATGAATGTAATCTTTTATGATGGTATAAACGAACCTTCAAAACTTAATCCCAAATGATCTTTACAACCTCTTTCCTATCATAAACTTCCTTTCTATATACATTAAACTCCTAGCTCTCAGAAGGAGCTATGCATTTTTAACACTTTTCACTTCTTTGGCTGCCTTTGTAAGCCAAAAATTCTTTTCCTATCTCTCATCCAAAATTTCTGCCTATCTTTAAAAATCCAACTGGATTATTATTATCTCCTCAAAGTAGCTGTCTGCATTCCCTAGAAAAAAGTCTATTCTCATAGTTCATTGCAGATGTCTATACCAAGAGACGTTTTGCAATGCATTACCATCTCTTTACAGATCCATCTGTTCCACTCTGTAGTGGTTTCCTGAGGTGAGTCAGTATGTTTTCACATCTCTTGCATCACAACTCAACCATACTCAATGAATGAATGATGCTTAATGTTATCATTTGGTCTTTGACGTCTATGAGGGAAATATGACTTGGCTTCTCATTCCATTTTAGCACCATGAAGTGAGAAGAATAGAATATCTGAGGGTGTGCTCATTTGCTGCCTAAAAGAATCCTTATATAACATTAAAAAGCGTCATTTTTGGGTTTTTACTTGAGAAGTAAAATATAGGAAGGTTAATGACTGACATCATATCGTGACTTCCTAAACATCCTAGACATCCTTTGGTCTGGAGGAAAGCAAATATTACTTGCAAGCAGAAATTCTCAGTAAATTGTTAGAGTATCTGGCCATGTTTACCCAAGCTATTTGAACAAGAAATTATGTAAGAAAATATAAATTCTCAAGTCTTCTTATAATCTCCTTATTCTTAAGGGAGAAAAGACTGAAACAGCCCCAAAGCCTTTATATTTGCCCTGCCCTGCAAATTGTGGCATAGGTCCAGTGGAAAGCTTTTCCTGCCCACTTGGGCAATCATGGCATTCCATTCAAGTTGCTGTCACTATATTATCTTGTGTTATAACTGTGATTTGAAGGTTGTGGGTTTCCCACCATAGACGGGGTCTTAGTCATCAGATGTCCCTAATTCCTATCACGGTTCCAGGAAAATTGTCAGCATTCATTATTATGTGTTGAATGAAAGTATCTTTCAATTAATAAATATTATAAAATTTTAGTTTACAGATAAGGAGTCAGACAATATTTCTACCTGCTTAAATCTAGATGAAAAAATGAACACATACTTTCCCCATAACTGGGATAGAAAACAAACATTCCTCAAGAAAAGGAATTTCTAAGTGTAAAAGTTAAAATTTATACCTCAGTCCTCTCTGAGCATATTATTCATTAATACTCCAATACAGTGACAGGAGTGCTTAAACAGGATCAAAATATTCTATTCTAGGAAATTAAAATATTCAGCATAATAATATATGTAGAAAATGTACAGGTAAATAATCAACTTTATATAATTATATTTCTATAATATGTATACATATATATATATAGAGAGAGAATAGAATATATGTTCTATAACTAGAATAACCTTTTGGAACTGTTCATATACCACATTTGTACTTTAGAGTGAAACTTTTCTACAACAAAGAATCTAAAAATTATTTTTGGATAACATGAGTCTTAGAACAGATAAGCAGTGTCTACAAATGAGGCTCAAATTATATATATGTATGTGTGTGTGTATATATATATATATGTATATATATGTGATATATTCTGAATATATATATACCATATATAATATACCAGGATATGACTATATATATATATATCAACCTTGATGAGAAAAAAGATATCAAGGGTTTGATACCATTTTCTTCAGGTTTATAGAGCCAATAAAATAACGAAACAAGTTTGTGCTTACACAATTCCATTGGAAGAGGCTAATTAAGTAAGAAACTAAAATCTAAAAGTGTACATGAAGCACTGAAGGAATATTGTGATTCTTAGAAAAACAAGATTCCACTCTTTTAAAAGTTCTTGGTTGCTTATGGGGGGTGTATACAGACAAGGAGCTGCCTTGGTTCAAATTTAACTAAACAAGAGGAACAGTACCTCTTTCAGGATGTTTTTGAGTTAGCTAAGATTTCGACAGTGAATTCATACTTCGAAGACACGATAGTTTTCTCTAGCCTTTTTTCCTTAGGCTCTTACCTAACAAAGTAAAAGAGCCTGTTTGCTCTTTGTGAGTTAGTGAAATGAGAACTATATCAACTATCCTTCCAGGTGTAGTTACTCTCATGTTTTGTATGCAATAAACTCAATGTGGCTAGCTTTATAATGGAAAGGTCATAATTCAGGCATAGCAATGGACTTGAGCCCCAACTCCATCATTAATAAGCAATTACTTTCAGAGAGACAGAATAAAAGTAAATATTATAATATTAACATGTCTAACTAAAATTATGAGACTGTCTATTTTATTGACTTGCTATGATGGCTAAATGGAGAATACATGTTAAGAGCCATGCAACTAATGAATTAGTTTCCTGTTGTTGATCTTCTAGAGAAGGCTTTTGTTAATCACTTGGAACTCAAAGTAGAAGTACAGTTCCTGCAGGAGAGTTCTCTAGAAGTGGAGAGGAGAAGGAAAAGGCCAAGTTCTTTCCTTGCATACCTAAGAGGTATTTGGGTAGCTTTTCAGTAGGGCCCAGTAATCACTTGTAACTCTTAGTTCACTCTGACATGATTTTGGAAGCTTCCACTCTCCGCTTTAAAGTGGATGTGAAGTACGGAGATGAATAGTTCTTTTCATACTGAATGGCTTTAAAGATATCTTTGCACAGGATAAACTTATCAGGAGTGGCAAGTGATAAATGAGGGTTATAAAAATTTAGGAATCTTTTACTTACCCTAATTGATAGCTCTCACAAGAGGATTCATAACTTTTTTTGTTAGTTGCTCTTTACCTTCTTCAATGCCTGAAGTCTTAAAACAGCAGAGAGTTTTAGGGGTTTTTTTGTAAAGTTAATTAATGTTAATTGTGCCGTGAATTACGTTAAGCAGTCTGTTGAGTGATGGACCCAGGGAAGAGGGTCGATACCATTTACTGTTCAATAGGGGATAATGCTGGTCTTTGGCACCATTTTACAATCATTAGAGCTGAGCTGGAGCTTGTCAGGAATGGTTCTAAAGATCAGTTGCTCATGGCAATTAAAACAATTGAAAATGACCTAATGTTACATTATGCATGATGCAGCATTGTGCCCAGTATGAACAAACTTTCATTCCATTAGTGATTTTCAATTTTATACCAAGCACTGCAATTTATTTTTCTTACTTACCTTACTATGGCTGTCGGTGTACTTCTAGCAGGATATTATTAATATTTATCCTATTATCTCATGCATCTCATGCTTAAAGCACTTTGCAACCTTAACTAATTAATCTTTGTATCCTGCCTAACAGGATGGTACACCCTTTTAGAGTTAGGGAAACTGAGTTGGGAGTGGTTAAGAGTTGGCTATCAGGCAAATTATGTGATAGGTACCAGGGTCTGGGTTTAGGCTCCCCTCTGCCCCCACCTCCTGCCTTGAAACTAATATTAATCAGCCTTTGGTTCTGACAATTCTCTGATGTCTAAAGGACTCTGTCCCTGCAAGAAAGGTAAATGAAATTTTTTTTTTCAGAATTTATCTTGAGGCACTTTTTTTTCAAGTTCATCAGAAATGATTAAAGAGACTAGAAAGACAGTGATTTTTTTTTTTTTATGTTAAAATCGTTACCTAGAGGAACTAATGAACTAAATTTTATTCAAAACACATAAACAATATTATGGCAAATTTACCCAATTTACTGATAAGGCAACAGTGGTTTCAAGAGTTTAAGTGATTTGCTGATGACTGCTTAGCTAATAAAAAATAATGCTAAAATTAAAACTCAAGCCTAAGAAATCCTTAGTTTTTACACTAGAAAAATACTAGTAAGCAGAAGTAAATAGAAACTAGTCTCAAGTTTACAAATCCTGCACTTGACCCCAAAATGATCTGTTCTTTATGATTCACTCACAATGAGACTCATTACTAAAGAACACTCTGGACACCCCAAGTTGGTGTCTTTATATTCATTATGCCTGCCCACTAGCTACAGAGGATTGTCCCCTGAGCCCACCAGAACTCCTCCCTCCCTGCCTCCCTTCCCCACCTCCCAAGAGTCATGAAAGAACCTCTGCTCCCAAATATATGACTCCTTTACTGTCAAAGGAGTTCTCACCCTTACCTAAAGATGTTTGCCACTATTTGCCCCATACTTGTATCCTTCCTTTCATGGGTAAACAATGAACTTAGATAAAATTTTGAAACCAACTTTGTCATGAACTGAAGAATCATCTAATTATGGTTTCTCCTCCTTCTCCTCTTTCTCTTCCATCTCCTCCTTCTCCTCTTCTTTTCCCCTGTACCTGCCTCCTCTTCCCTATTTCCTCTTCCTCATTCTTCTCCTCTACATCTTCCTCCTCTCATAACTCCAGGTTTTTAATGTAAGGTGGAATTACAATACATGTTATTTTATGTATTTAAAAGCATTAGCTTAAGTTGATTTTGCCTGGGCAACTGTATATATATTGATACTCCCCTTTGGAAACCCTAAATAGTATGAGGTACTTTTGAAAATAAACCTATTATTTGTATGAGGATTTGTCACTGGAAGACACTGTGTTTTTAATAAATATGTCTATAAGGTAGACAGTTAACCCAGGTGAAAGGGAGACAACAAAGATAAACTAACAAACCAATGGGAATTGCTTCTTCAGAGGAGGACTCCTGTTACCTGAAGATCTTTAAACCTTCTGAATATAGTTCTTTAGAAACTACAAGAATCAAATGTTTCGCAAGATAAAAAATTGAAAATCTGAGTTAATGGAGAAAATCGAGAGGAGAGCACAGTTTATAGAAATGGGAAACAGAATGTAAGTAAATAAACAATCTTTATGGTCATCTGGCTAATCAAAAATTGAAAAGAAAAAATATGTTGAAGTATTTTCCATAAAATGTTGGGCGGTATAAGATATGACTAAGATCCTCCAAAAAGTCTGAAAAAATAAAATTCTTCCTATAATTCTGTGTATTTTTTCTTCCTATTCATCAAAGTTCATTTTTGACTATGTCTATGGAAAGTCAAAACTAATTAATATAAGAAGTTAAAAAATGTAGCCAATAATATGAATGTTTCTAAATATATATTTTGTTAACAAGCATTATATTATACTTTTTTCAGTGTTCTGTGTTTTCTTCTGGTGACCCAATTCTATTTTTCCTTACCTCTATTTTTCTCATTCATGCTCTTTTCACCTGTGGAATACTATTTTACTTTTATTTTTATGGGTGTTTTTTTTTTGGTTGAATATAAGAGAAAACTAAGAGTTACTTTCAATTATTGATTGATATTTTCAGAGGAAGTAATTAACCATTAATTGAGACTGATTATATGCATGAACTTGCATCAAATTCAAAGATAGGCAAAAGCCATAACTAATCTTATTATTAAGCTCTATGATTATTGTCTAGTTGATAATATGGCATACATAAATATAGAACTATGAAGAGTTATTCAGGTAAATGTGAGCCCTAAATGAATGAACATAGTCAGGAACCACTACATTAATCCTGAAGAGCCTACATCACTTTCAACATTCATGACACTCATGTATTTACAAGTTTGGAGTGAATCCAAAACAAATCAAATGATTTAAATGTGTTTTGGGGCCATTAGAGGAGTGGTCCAAATTTTGGAATCAAGTTTATATTTTTTCTGAGATAAAATAAATGCATATTTGCATATCCATCTCATTGAAATGTTAAGGAAAGTGCATGCATCTCTCAGAAATATTGCAGATTGGGTTCCAGACCACCACAATAAAGCCACTATTGCAATAGTGCAAGTAACATGAGCATTTTGTTTTCCAATGCATATAAAACTTATGTTTACACTGTACTATAGTCTCTGAATTGTGTTATGAACCACAGATTTTCTTAGTGGCATCTAGAATAGTGAATCCTTTTTGGAATGAGTTTAATTTTCTTTGTCCAGATCCACCAGAAGATTCACTGTCTATGGTAGCCATAGCTTTACAAAATATTTTACTTTTTTTCTTAAAATTTGTTTTGGTTTTTGTTTGTAAAGTCACAAACAGGTTTATTTAGGAAAGTAGAGACACATTCAAAGAAATATGTGGGCCATCTTGAGAGCAAGAAGCAGTCTAAAATATATATATATATATATTTCTGAAATAATAAGACTTGTAAATTGAAATCACTCCCTGATTCCTGGGTTAAAAAATGGTTGATGTGTTAGTAGGCATGAAAACAATATTATCTCATTGTCTAATTCCATCATAGCTCTTGGTTGACCAAGTACATTGTCAATGAGAAAGTATTATTTTGAAAGGATTTTTTTTTTTCTGGGTGGAGAGTTTTAACAGTGGGCTTAACATACTGAGTAAATCATGTGGTAAACAGATGTGCTGTCATCCAGGCTTTATTGTGCCATTCATAAGGAACAGGTAGAGTAGCGTTAGCATAATTCTTAAGGGCTGTAGGATTTCCAAAAGAGTAAATGAGAGCATTGGCTTCAAGTTAATTTCACCAACTGCATTAAACTTTAACGAGGGAGTGAGTCAGTCTGTCCTTTGAGGTTTTGGAGCCAGGGAGTCATTTCTCTCTAGCTATGAAAAGACCTAGATTATATCTTCTTCCAATATATGTCACTCTCTTTTTTTTACATTGAAAATCTTTTGTTTAATGGGGCCACCTTCATGGATTGTCTTTCAGGTCTTCTGGATTACTGCTGCACCTGTATACATCGTCTCTGGCTGCTTCACCTTGCACTTTTATGTTATGGAAACAACTTCTTTTCTTAAAGCTCACAACCTTACCAACCTCTGCTAGCTTCAAACTGTTTCTTCTCCAGCCTCCTCACCTCTCTCAGCCTTCACAGAATTGAAGAGAGTTAGGGCCTTGTTCCGGATGATGCAAGAGATGTGTGACTCTTCCTTTCACTTAAACACTTAGAGATCATTTCAGGGTTATTAATTGGCCTAATATCAGTATTGTTGTGTCTCATGATATAGGAGGGCCCCAGGAGAGGGAAAGGGATGGGGGAAAGTTGGTGGATTCATCAGAACATATAGAACATTTATAGACTAAGCTTCCCATTTTATATGGATGCAGTTTATGATGCTCCATCAAAAATCTGAAATAGTAACACCAAAGAACACAGATCACTGTGTGGAACTAATAAAGATTTTTTAAAAGTTTACAATATTGCAAAAGTTACCAAAACATGACAAAGAAACACAAATTGAGCACATGCTGTTGAAAAATGGGGCTTATAGAGTTGCTCAATTCAGGATTTCCAAGAACCATCAGTTTCTAAAACACAGTATCTACAAAACACAACAAACCAAAGTGCAATAAAACAAGTTATGTCTGCAGTGATCAAATGTGCATGGCAGGCATAATAGTATGTTTTGGATTTGGATTTATTCTTTCTATTTCTTGTCCTTTTGCAGAATGTAAGCACCACAGCATTCCAAATTCCAAAAAGAGTAAAGTGTGGATGAGTTTTTTATAAAACCACATTATTGCTGTCATAGTATTAGAGTAACTGTGTCAAAGTGAAATTTCCTGTTTTGTGGATATCTGATGATGGAAAGTAATTACAAAGAGGGAGCTCAGAATCATTTTGGTTTACTCTCTTCTTAGACGTGAGCAAATGATAGAAAATGCCAGCTAAAGAAAAAAAAATTTAAATTCCAATTTATATCTTGTATAAAATTATTCACATATTTTCTATAAGTATTCCTCCATTTAAATTTTTTCTATAATTCATAAGAAAATGTTAAACTAATGTTCTCTATAAATGGATTTATATTTGACATGCTACAATATCCTAAAACAGTAGTTTTCTGCTATTAAGTATATTATTTCTTTCAAAGCCCTACTTCCTTACAGATAGAAGCAAATAATTTTTAAAATTATATCCCAGAATAGCATGTAAATATTACTGAGAACAAACTAGTACAATGCAGCTCAGAATGAATTTGGAGCTGCCTATTTGTTCCTTCAGCAATACCTAGTAATGCACAAACAGTTCTGTATTAGATTATTTGTCAATGTTATTTTATGAAGAAATTTAATAAAATTTACTACTCTGCAATCCATTGAGCACTTCCTAACTTAATTGTCATATTCTGCATTTCCTGAGATTTACAATTAAAATTGTGATGAGCCAGACATACAAACCATTCCTTTTGTGACAAGACAGGTTATTAGTATTTTACCAAAATTATCTTATATTTTCATTTATAAAATAAAAAAATTCTATTAAAATTTATTTGTCCATCTATAAGTACTCACATATGATAAATTTTAAGGCTGAGTATTTTTCAACCCGATTTTCTCATAATGGCCAACACACACACAAAAAAGCTCAATTTACTATTTATGCCCATGCCAGATCCAGTTAATAAAAAATAATGGCTCTGACATTTTATATTTTCCAAAGATGATCAAATAAGGAATGGTCTCCAGACCAGAGTAAACATTCATTGTGATTAAGGAATGTTTAGTCTTTCTAGATTATCGTCACTAGTCACCAATATTACTTCCTAAATTTTTAAGGCCACATCATTGTATTAACTTATAATAATATTTCTATGTTCTTTTTTTAAAACTTAAGTTTATTTTGAAAAAAGACTAGTAGAGACGGCATCACCAATATTATTGCTATTTTGTGTGATAATTATGTGGTTTACAAATAGAAAACAATATACCATCAAAAATCAAGAATTGCTTTTTATAATAGTCTTTTATCATATTCTTTTGATTTATATTTAAATACTTTTGATAGTTTTCCACTGGAAAAAAAATGAGGTATTCCTCATTGAATAGGGATTCCAAAGCCTGTCTTTCTTCTTACCCATTCTCTTGTTTGTTCTTCCTAATTTCTTGAGTGAATGCAGAGGGCAGAGAACATGGGCTACTTAATGGCTTTGTAAGTGACTATATGTAGGCCTTAAAGGAGGACCAGCCTAAGAACCATTCAATTCACCACACTTCCAACAATTCCTAAGTAAGTTCCTGTTGTTGGTCTTGATGATAGGCTAATTAATAAAATAATAGTGTTGTTAATGGAGAAATTTGAGAAATGGAGATGTCTTGTAGGTGACATTGATAATATTTCATTTTAGGGGTGTCCAAATTCCATTTCAGAAGTGTCTTGACTAGTTTTAGACATACTGAGAGTAGTTTTTGACATGTATAAATAGATGTTATTTGACATTTGAATATCCCTTGCTTTTGTGTTTAATTTTGTGACATGGAAAATTAATTTCTTTCAGAGTCAGCATCCTACACATAAAATAGAATTAATACAGCCTACTATACAGTATTTGGGTGAAATCAGATAATATATGAGAAGACATTTATCAAATATATAAATAGAAATACAAATAAGTTATGTTACTGGAAAGGCATTTTGCTGGAAATATCCAGCAGGCCTTTTTGTAAAAGAACTTGAGCATACAGGACTGATTGATAGACTGAAGTTTTAAAACAAAAGAGTTTGAATATAATTCTTAGGAGCAATTGACCCCACCAAACCAAAAATGGGTAGGGGGAAGGTAGGAGGAAAAGTGCAGAAGCTAAAGACTGCATCCTCTCATATTCAAACAATTACAAAAGAGTAGGAATAAAAGGCAATCAGATGAAAAAAGTGAGGTAGCTTCCAAATTGTGAAACAGGACAGCACTTTCATGGAAGCCTGACACTAAATTTAACTGATGTTCATTACGAAAAACCACATATCTCACTGACAGACACAGGTGCTTCTTTGTGTTCAAGATGGCGTTTTTAGCAAATATTTGTTAAGCAAGACTAAGTTCTACAGATGGAATAAGAGATACTTGAACAAAGTCTCTTTCCTTTAGCTCTACAGCCCACTCTTTGCTGTATCCAACTGATTCTATCAGAACAAATATCTGTAATTTACTCCCTATGTCCATCTTACTGTCACAAGAACTTGAGGGAAGTGATATTCTAATAAACACTTCCTAGTTTCTCAGACCTCAGACATGGAAAATCAAACTCCTGGACAGAGATACAGAGGACACATGAAACTTGAAGATGAGATTCTTCTGAGCTTGTTAGTTTTCTCTGGCTGTCAACAGCAACAACAACAACACACACCTGCAAATACACACAAGAAAAAAATAAAGAACACAACACATGCTAGGGAGTTTAAACACAGAAATGTATTTCATACAGTTCTATAAGTTAGAAGTCCAAGATGATCAAAGTGGATTCTCGAGTTGATTTCCAATGATGTCTCTCTTTCAAGCTTGTAGGTGGGTTCCATCTGCTGTGTTCTCATATGGCCTTTCCTCTCTGCACATTGAGAAAGACCTTTGCTGGCTATTCCTTGTCTTATAAGAACTTCAAAGCTATAAAATTGGGGCCTTACCCTTATGAACTTATTCATTCTTAATTACCTCTCCACAGCACACCTCCAAAAATAGTCACTTTGGGGTTACAGACTCAACATGAGAATTTGGAGGCATGATTCAGTCCATAACAAGATTCAAGATTATCAAGGTTGTATAAATGGCAAATGACTGATTAAAACTGCTCCCATCTAACATCTATGACTTTGGTTAAATGATAATGTTGTATTAATAAAAACACTTTTCTGGAATCTAAACCAAGATATCTATTTTTCTTCTACTAAATGCCTAACATTTTCTATCTTTGAATTTCCAACCAGTCCTCTGTGTAACTGTAGAGAGAGTTTAGTGATGCCATTTTACTTTTTTCTTCAAAAATCTTCAATGACTCCTCATAGCTCAGTGAATAAAATCCAACTTTTTAAAATTATTATTCAGCTCTCAATAGCTGACTCTAGAATGAATTTCAGTCTCATCAATCATCAGTCTACTCTTCAACCACAGTGGACCACTCAGTCCTGCCTAATTTTTTCCTCCATGCTTCTCTTGTTGTCTTGATTTCCAATGAAACTGTGCTTCTTCTGATGCTGTTTTCTCACTCTGGAGTGTCCTGTTTCTGAGGTCTCACTCCTAAATTCTAGGCTTCAAACGTTGTTCAGTGAGAAGCCAGCATTGATTCTTAGAACACATACATTCATTGCTCATTGGTCTTTCCCAAAATATTCTGAGATTATTAGAGCTGAAGATATTTTATCCATATTTTAACTAGTGTGTCTAAAACAAACAGAAACTTCTTATATAGTTTGTGCTAAATAATTGCTTAATCAATGAATTAACACAGATAAGAAAATGAGAGAAGTCATTAGCAAAGTTCCTAGAAATAGTTGATAGATAAAGAAAGGTGGAAAATAGAAAATATCCTGAAGAAATATATTGCTTGTTACTCTTTTCAAGAGAAATAAAGTATCTTCATTTTACTTTTTTTTTTAAAAAAAAAAGGCTATCAACTTGCTTCCTATGATTATCTATATACAATATTCTCATGAACAAGGACAACCAGATTCTAATTGGGTAGGCATCCAAAGCAGAGATTTTGGAATATTTTACTTTCTTTACAAAGCATCAAGGACAACAAAATACATAGATTTAAGGGGGGACAATTAAAATATACCCTAAGTTCCTTTACCACATAAAATAAAAATCTCTGTACCTCATTTTAGGACCCAGGGAAGTGTTCCATGAAAAAAGAATAGTTTATTGCAGTAAAATTATCTTGTTCAGAGTTCACACTGAATATCTTTTGTAAGAAATTATATAGCAGCACAATTAAAATGAAATACTAATTGTAACAAGAAAAGATGGTGGCGGCAGAATATAACTCAGCCTTAATAGATTTTCTAATGCCTTTCTTTATACCAAAGGGGAGTACCCCTTCAGCCAATAAAGTAAATTTTCTGATCTCCAAATGGATCCTTTATCCTCATTCAGGCTGATATTGCAGCGACATCATGAATTTCTCAGACAGCTTTGTGAATCAGCAGAGTATTTCACAGAACACTGACTGCTAAAAGCAAAGTCTTTATTTTTTAAACAGGCTTTAAACTAAGAGATGAAACATTCCATTTTGGGTGAAGGATGCATTTACTCCTGCAACCTGGAAGAGAGAGTGGACTGAACCAGTTGAGAAGGAACAGAACAATGGTACTATATCAGCCAAACCTCAAATTATACAGTTTTGCAGGTCAAAAATTTTTTACTTTTTTTTTTTAGTACTCATGTCTATATTTTTTTTATTATGAAAGAGCTTAAACATTTAAATTCCACAAAATATTACTCTTTATTTTAATAGTATCTTTGAAAAACCATTAACTAATTTGTTCATAATAAACTTTTAGGGCTAGAAGAAACTGGTTTTCTATTTAAATAACCTTAAAAAAAGAAACTTCAGGTAAGAAAAATGTCTGCTTTTTAGTACAACCATGCTGCAAATGTTCTGAGTGCAGCCATGGGCAAGCATTGAATTGCAGGAATAGTGAAGTAGTAAAATATTATCCTTTTCCTCATCTCCATATTACACTAGAGAATCTGATTCATTTGACAACATACAGTATTCAAAAGCCCAGTTTCTTGGACCCACAATGTGGATACTTCTTTCTTTATTTGTTCTAGCACATTTATGGGTGTTTTCAAATGGTTTTGGGGGGTAAAATGAGGTTCAGATCTGATCTTACAACCTTAAGTAGTGTAACATAAATTTAGCTTTTTATCAAAACTTGCATATATTTTACTTTTGCAGTTTTTATTGAGGCACATACATCTTAATTTGGGAGTTCTTATTTCATCAATCCATAGCTTTAAAATGTTATATTGCACATACACTGGGGTTGAGAATGTAGCACAGGGTATTTATAAAAATATGCAATGCTGAAATTATAAGTATGTAGGAAAAACATTTTCTTACACAAAATAATTTTTTGCATATTTCTGACAATTTTCTTTTTTGCTCTTTATGTTTATCCTTCAATATTTATATTTGTGTATTGTACTCTTCACTTGGGTTTGGCATTTATACCAACAATTTAACCTCCAGATTTTCTGTGGCCTGGATAATTGTCTTCAAGTCATCAATCTCTGGTTTTCTGGTTGCCTGCCACTAATCTCTTTAAACAATTTAAAATCAAGGGATTTTACACTGCAGAAAGTATATTCTGAAGACAGGTGTTTCAATTTTATTCTCTTTCATGATTCTTATATCTATTGATTACTTATATTTACTTATATATGCTTTCAATTCACATTTTATTCTTAAATGAATTTAACTTCATCCCTAAAAGTTACAAATTGAAACCACAGTTTGTGTGTGTGAGTGTATGTGTGTGTATGTGTATGTATTGTGACTCTATTATAAATTCATGCATAGCCATAACTATATATCATTTAAAGTAAGGATCAACAAACTTTCTCTTTAAAAAGCTAGATACTAAATAATTCAGTGTATCTAGGTACATATGGTCTCTGTCACAACCATTCAACTCCACTGTTCTAGTGCAAAAGCAGCCATATATAAGTAAATGAATAAGCGTGGTTATTTAAAAAAATAGCAACTTAGATTGTGGCCCATAACCATAGGCTTTAGACCCCCAGTCTATACATATTACACATCACCAATGCTAGACATGTGACTTTTTATGAAATGATCTAATAAACTTGTTATGGGTTATTATGCTAATGTTTAGCTGGACCTTTTCTCCTCCTTCATTAGTATTCTTACACGCATAAGTTATGGTTAGTTTCTGCCAAGATCTATACCACAGTGAAAGATTCAAAGAACTCGGGCTGCTTGGGCTAGGACAAAGCATACTTTGCTAATTGCCATTTAAAACACTTCAACAAGTGTTCTTGCTGGTAGACTGACAAAAAAAGATGAATACACATAGTAATATTAGAGTATAATTTTTATAATACATTTATTACATTCATTAATAAAGTGTGTTGCCTATTTCACTATTAAAATGTAAATTTATTGAGGGAAAATACCTTGGATATTTGTTCTTATGTCCCATAATTTTGTATACAGTAATCCCCTTAAAACCATATTATTTATATATATATAAATTATTTAATGAAAGAATGATTAATGAATAATGAACAAATGAGAAAATAGGAAAAATACAAAATCAGAAAAAAGAAGAATTTCACTAGATGTTCAAATTTGTTTGCAGAAGTAAGATTTCTTGTTAAGAATATAAAAATCAGTCATGGCATTAGAGATGCACTATAAGTATGTGCAAAGCAACAAATTAATTATGCAAAATAGAAAGCTAACTATATATAGCAGATAATATGTGTTCCCAGAAAAATAATTAAACAACATCTAAATGGAGACTTCTCATGAATAATTTGATACAATCTGAGTAAATCTTAATTTTCAATAGAATGGGAACATTTGAAAAATGAAATAAGTTGAAGATTTACTATTCATTTTATTCATCTTTTAGGATGGCATGTAATGTTCTTATTATATTAACTAGGATCTTATTCCTTTTCTTGGAATAAGAATAAAATTTAGAGACCATTTTAAGAAGTACAGTAATTATCAACTAAGCACTAAAGTATCACTTGGGGAAATTTAAAAAAAAAAAAAACTTTTGTAGTTCTCAATGATTTTTAATATTATCAATAAACCATTTATGTTCTAAGTTAATTTTTTAAAAACTGTTGAATGTGTTTCATTAAAATTGTATGTCATTTTTGCCAATACATGCAGTATTCTTACAACTATAACAGTGCTTTTATAGTTTATTAGACAACGAACAAACCATTTAGATTGAGCCTTGTATTTACTCAATGTACCATATTAGTTTCAAATGGTTATAGGTAATGTTTAAAAAAAGCAACATACTTTAAAAGTAGTTTTGATAAATATTTACAAGACTGGTTCTAATGGGTCTGACAGATACTTCCATTAAAGATCATATTGGGGGAATGATTTTTATCTCAGGAAAAAGGCTTACACTAAAAATGAAAGAATTTATTGACAAATACAATATAGCATTGGCCTCTATATTTTAATATCAAATTTGATGTTTAAGAAGTTAACCTTTCTTTAGTTCACAGTTACATATATTACAGTATCAAGTGACAGGGAAACAGAATCATAAGTAGTAAAAAATTTTTATTATTTAAAAAGTATGAAACAGGCAAAAATTTATAAAAAGTGAGTAATATGTTATTGCTTTTAAATTTTTAAATGTGGAAAAGGATTGGATTATTTAGGGAAAAACAAAAAATTTTAAAAAGCAAAAATTTTAAAAATAATTTTTATTTGAGAAAAACAGACTATTATTATTAAATAGTTCTTATAATTATCTATAAGAATATATGTATATGTATATAATAATCACTATAACTTTTCAAGATTATTAAATAGAGTGCTTTTTAAAGTGAGCTCTTTATTCATATTCATTTACTGAGCCATGCAAGTACAAGGAATTCTTCCTGTGTTGCTAATCTTTTCTTAATTCTCTACACAAAAAAATCTTACTTTACAATAACACGGGATATACTTAACCATACACTTTTAAATGTTCACAGGACTTCTTTAAAACATTAGTTAATATATTAAAACTCCAACTTGAAGATACATTATTTAAATGTTAATGAAGCATAAGATTTCCATATTCTCATTTCTGTCAATAATAAAGGATGCATACATATTAGGATTAAATATCTACAAGTTATATTATATATAATATATAAATATATATATAAACCATATTATATATATACATATGTGTGTGTGTGTGTGAATAAATAATATGGTTAACTTTTAAAATCAATTCATTCCTTTCTTATGATATTGGGGGATTTTTCCAAATTTTCTTTCCTTCACCGAAATCCCACAACAGCGCTTGAATTTATTATTTTATTTTAATAATATTGTATTTTTACTTTTATTTTATTTTTTTAATATGTGGTGCTGAAGATTAAACCCAGTGCCTCACACATGATAGGAAAGTGTTCTACCTCTAGGCTAAAGCCCCATCCCCCAGTGCTTGGATTTATAATGGCTTAGACAAATGTGTGGGATTTTTGCTTTTTGGATTTTTTTTAACGGTCCTTCCAGAGAATAAATGAAAATGAAAAGAACTATTTAACAAAGTCCTGGTTTTTCTTGCAACATAATAGCTTCATTTGTCAGCTTTTATGTGCACCTTTGTAGAGGTCCATCTAGTAGAAGGCATTTTTCCCCATGATGGGCAATTGGTATATGCAGAGACACCTTGGTCTCTTGTTTGCAAGCCCTTCTGCCTTTGGTTCTAGGCTTAAGCTTGTTCAGCTTGGCAGAATGTCAGTCTGTGTGCTGCAGCAGTGGGATTATGCAACCATTTACCCAGGGGGCAAAAGGCATATCCAGGGAATTAACCTGAAGTAATTGACAAAATTGGCTAGTAACTAGAAGTGGGCTTTTAGATAGCTACCCCAGCTCAAACAGGTTTTTTAAACCATTGGATGTAAATAATTGAAAGGAGAGTTTGCCTTCTTCATGCTTACTCCCAAATAGTTATATCCAAAAGTAGTGCTCATTACCCTACCCTACCCCCATGTTAAAATAGAAATGGGTTGATTTATGTCCTACCCTAAATACATGCAAAATTTGTACAAAAATATCGTCTATGAAAATGATCTGTGATCTGTTGGCTTACTACCTGGAAGATGTCTTGAAATATAAAACCTCATGCTTTGTGTTGTAAATGTTATGTTTTCTCCAAATAAATCGGATCCTTAAATTTCATAAATAAATAAATAAATAAAGTCAGCCATATTAAATAACAAGCCATCTGGAGGCAACCAGTACATAGTGAATACTAATAAAGTTCACAAAAGATCTTCACTAAAATGTTCAAATTGATAATAACTAAAGAATCAGGAGGTTGTATTTGAATCATGGATCTACATGTGCAAAAATCCTCTTATAGGTGTTCAGCTCTTCAGCTAAATGTATATAGTGAAGGATAAACTCATATCAGAGTTGCCACTCTGGTATTTATTTTAAGGTCACATGTGCAAATCAAAAGTTTAAATGACTGATAGCCACACAATTTGTTAGAAGATATCAGCACCATAAACTTTAACATTTACCTAGAGAAATGTGCCTTGCCCTGGGTCAGGGAGTGGGGGCAACAAGTCTGAGCTTCTTGGCAGCCCAGGCCCGTCAGGACTCTGGCCATTAGCTGTGCATCCTTGAGTATGTCATTCATCTCTCTGGTCTCCATCTTCTCATTTACAAGTCGAGATATTTGAATCACCAAAATTCACAATTACAAAATTTAATGCCTTGATGTATTATAGTAGAGTTTGTAACTGAAAAATGTTCCTCAACCATCAAAATAAAAATATATAAATTATTCTGAAAACTTCATCTCAGAAAGCCTTTTCTAATTTTTGGAAATTAAGATATATAATATAGATGGTGTTTTTCAGCTTACATGCTAGCTTGAATAAGAAAGCAACTATTGTCCTTGATGATTAATGAAATAAGTATATCTAATGTTCAGTCTTCAATCTCTTCAGACTTGTGAGTTATTAGCAGGCATATATTTAAGCTTATCTAATGTTATTTCTTTCTCCATCACTGCAGACAACATTGGGAAAAATGATTAGAATAAGCACTTATAAAAAATAATAAATTTTTATACCAAAAAAATCTGTGTGAAATACATAATAAGCAATATTTATAACTTTAGCCAAGCCAAAGCTTGTTTAAGTATAAAATATTAAAGAGCTTTATTCTTGTCATTTTGGGGGGGAGAGGTTGAACCCAGAGGCACTTAACCACTGAGCCACATCCTCAGTCCTTTTTAATATTTTATTTAGAGAGAGGGTCTTGCTGAGTTGCTTAGGGCCTCACTAAGTTGCTGAGGCTAACTTTTAACCTTACTTTTAACCTTTTGCCTCAGCCTCCCAAGCTGCTGGGATTATAGCCATGCACCATGCACCACAGTGCCAGGCCTAAAGAGGGTTTTTTCATAAAATGTTTATGATTTAGAAGATCTTAAAACTCACAACTTAAAAATCTGACCAAAAAAAATTTTTGTATATTTTCAAATTGTTATTATTCACTTTTATTCATTTATTTATTTTTTGCTTTGGTATCCAAATCTCTTCCACAAAGTCTGTGGACGTGATGATCATAGTTATCTTTTTTCTCCCTTTTGATTTTCCCATTACATAGTATATGTTCATTATCAAAAGAGTAGAAATTTTATATAAAAAAGAAAAAAACTCAATTACTTATTTTCTTAGTAGTTTTGCAAGTATTTTCCCATTCTTCATTCTATAAAAACATGTGAATAGCATGCATTTATAATAAAGCTTGCATGTACGTTATTAATATTAAATATTTGGATCAGACTATATTTATCATTTTATGCCCTGACTGTTTATGTACAATATATACTATAATATTTATTGTTCCTTAATTATGTATTTTTTATCAATAGATATCACAATACCTCTTGATCACTAATATATTTATTTATATGAGACACTATATATGTTTTCTCATTTATTCACATGGAACATCTTTATATTTGAGAAATTATCTCTTTTGTTTGAGGAATCTAAGGCTTCAAAGGTTAAGTTAAGTTGCTGAAAGTCAAAGTCATTAAGCAATAGAGTTGGAATTCAAACCTATGCCATTTTTCAATGTTCACATTCTAAAGCTATCTCCATATTTCCTCCATGTTTCTAAATTTAAAATTTTTTCACTATATAAATCTGAGTATAATTAATTTCCACTTTGGGAGATTTAGCTTGTCTTCCTATTTTTTATTTGTCCCATGTTTTACAGAAACAAAAATTAATTTGTTTCTGACATTTCTTCAAAACAAATTACTATCATACATTTTGCAATAATTTATATGTAATTATACACCTACTTTCATGTTTTGTTAAAGATTATATATTTCTGAATTCTCAACAATTCATTCCTCTTATCTAAAAAATCATAACTATTAAGGTCAAGAATTTTAAAAGTTGTAATAGTTTTAACATTAGAAAAAAATCTACACGACAAGTAAATTTTAGACTTGTTAAAGTCATGGATTTATACCATAAATCAACAAGAAAAATTTAACCACCACTCAAGCATATGCCATTCTCTATGGGAAATTTTTCCATAGCCATTTGGCATGGATGCAGTAACACGTCCTCCAACTAAGCATGAATACAGAACATTTGATAGTAGAATCAATGCAGTATGGAGGCTAATCTCCATACAAGACTCACATACATAAACACAAACATATACACATGAAGAAGTGAAGACATGCAAACAAGCAAACAAAATACACAAAGGCTAAAAGACACATAGAATAATAAAACTAAATAAATAAATATAACTACTATTAATAAGCAGGATTTAAATAGTTTAAGAAAATTTTCAAGTTTTTCTGCACAAAACATACATAGTTTCAGCACTAGGCAGGTTTTATATACTAGGTTTTAATTTCTATAACATATGCAAAGTTTTTAAGGCAAACATATTCCATATTAAACTGTTTAAGATTGTATGTTGCCTTAAATTGCCTTAAATTTTGATTTTCTGTTATGAAACAGCTAATTAATGTGGTTTCTTGTTTAGAAACTTTAAAACATGGGATTGTTTGCATTCACAGGGAAAGAAATGAAGAGCTGCAAAGGAAAATTTTTGGTAAAATAATTTTGAAATTTAGAGAGTGATCCTCTCTGTTGCTCAGGTAGTGGCCTTGCTTTGGTTTTTTTCTAACCATTATTTAGGGAGGAGTTTCTACCATCTTCTTGCTTATAAATTTTATTCATATAGAATTTACTTTGAAAGATTCCAAATATCACAGAAAGTATTATAATAGACTTCAAGTGATAGAATGTGCATTTATCATACCTATTAGTAAGTCATAGTGATGGAACATGTATTACACTCAGCTCTATGGAAGGTGGTATGACTACTTAATTGTTTTTGCTGGTATCCATAGTGTGAATACTAGCATTATGGACTATGTATTGTGCAAATGTTGGGAGGAGATACTCATGATCAGGAGTCAACAGGAGCCAAATTCAGGGCATCACTGCTGCTAGTTGAACTACTGGCCAGTTCCAATTCCAGGTCAAGGTGCTGAGAGCTTTTAAAGAAGGAAAGCCTAAATTTAACTGTGGCATAAAGAAGGAATGTTAGAGATCAGAACAATTATGTAACACTCTTCATAGAATTCATGTCTTAACACAAATAAAAATGTTTAAGATTGTTCTAGAAGGTAATTTTTCTTCTCCAAAACAGAGTTTGGCAGCAGTTTAGTTTCCCCCCTTACTTTCTCCC
The DNA here is from genome assembly GCF_052094955.1 of Ictidomys tridecemlineatus. Classification (NCBI taxonomy): domain Eukaryota; kingdom Metazoa; phylum Chordata; class Mammalia; order Rodentia; family Sciuridae; genus Ictidomys; species Ictidomys tridecemlineatus. Next base: position 159,738,140 of record NC_135478.1, on the reverse strand, counting down.
TTTTCTTTTCTCCTATATATTCTTTGTAACTTCAAAAACTTTTTACACTAAAAAACATTCTAATTTCCATTTGATATGCTTACTTTTACTTTGATGTTGTGTAGCTGATTTAAAGCATTTGGAATCTCAGTGCTGTGAACTGTGATTAGTAATGTCATATTTCTTAAGGTTATTTTGTTCATACTTTGCACATTGAATTTTGATCAAGTAATACATAAAATTACCTTGTTTATTCATCTCACTCTATGGTAATTGTCATAAAAATATAACTCTAGTTTAAATTAATAATTGATCCAGCAATTGGAGAAATAGGAAATCATTTTATTTAATTATATCCTTCCAAGAGAGCTGATGTGAAGAAATTAAAAAGTGTGTTTCATACTTTAGAAAGTTATAAGATCTTAACCTTCATCCATTGATTTGATTCTGAGGATGATAGACTGGGAATGGGTACTGTCAATGTGAAATTTCTAAATAAAATGTTTTATTTTCTCCTCTGAGAAATATACCCCATATAACTGGGTCATTTTGATTCTACATCTCTTTTTGTTTTCTTCTAAACCAAGGATCCAGTGTCACTAGGTCACTGCAGTTTAAGACTGCCTGTGTAGTGTAGCTGGGGATATAGCTTAGTTGGTAGAGTGCTTACCTCACATGGATTCAATCCCCAGCACAAAAAAAAAAAAAAAAAAAAAAAAAGACTGCTTGTGTTAAAGCTTTCCACATTTGCCAAATTAAAACTATCATAATGGTAATAATCATCATGATCAAATGATCTAAATTGGTTTGTTTCACACCACTACAATATGTTTCTGCACATGTAGTCAAGCTGACTATGTCCCTAGGATAGTTAATCCCATTCAGCTCTCTGAAGAGTTAATGAAATACTATGGGGGGAAACTATTATTCAAGTTGTGTCATGTATAGAATTTTCACATAGAATTGTTCTTCCTTAACAAAGAATCCACAATATCCAAAATTCCATAAGTATTGATGTTATATTGGTTACCAATTCTTTGCAAAACTACATCATTTCAGACTTCATTTTAGAAAGTTTTATTCCTAAATATAAACTTTGAAATTTGAAGCTACAGTAATAACTTTGAATAGAGAAATAATTCAATGTTTACAAACAGATGTAAAAAAATTAGATCAATCCAGTGAATATTTTTTCTTAATACTTTTTCAAAGATTATGTTTACTAATACCTTACATATGCCCACCATGGAGACAGATAGCCAAGAGAGAGTGCATTTAATATTTATGTTACCTATAGGAGAAGGTAGCATGTATATAAAAGAAGGATAAAAAGACTGAAAGAGGAAGGAAGGAAGGAAGGAAGGAAGGAAAGAAGGAAGGAAGGGTGGGTGAAAGGGGGAGAGAGAGAGAACAAAAAAGGAGAAACTGACCATGATGTAGTTATATCTGACATCAGCAGAACCAGTAACACTGAGGTACGAGAATTCCCACAGTAAAGGAGGATTTTCTAGCTTATGTGATTGTTTGATGAAAAATTAAGGGAAAGTTGAAGGATTAAAAGATACAAATTGAATTCTTTTTCATATTCCAGTTATAATGATGGAATTTCTGAAATATGCAAAGTCTAAAAGAGTGTTCAGTCACCTATGGGCTCTTGGAGGCTTAGCATACTCTCACCTGTCCCTTCTTTCATACTCAGTGACAAAAAGATGAGTCAGGAAAGTGTCAGTGCCTCCATGTAACAGAGATAAGCCCTGAGAAACTGTCTTCAATCAAAGAAACACAATCAGAGTCTAAACATCTATCTAGCCTACTCAAATCGTAACATGACCTAGTAAAAACCAGTTTTCTCTCTATTTGTTTGGGTATTATCACTTTTAAAAGAAAAATTCCCTTTGCCTCACTTCTGGGTTTTAACTACTCACCTTTACCTTTTACCAAGACCTCTGCTATTTTATATGACTTTCACCATAATAATAAAATGAGTTTAGCAAACTTATTTTCCGCTTGCCCTCATCATCATCTAGTAACCTTCCATAAGTTTATCTTGATCTATGAAACCACTGAGTATCCTTCTATATTCAGGATTCTTGCTTCAAATGACTGTGAGTTTCCTGTCTTACTATTTTTTTACATCAAGGTCTCAAATGAAAATTATAGTACCAGAAACATACATTGTATTTTCATTAAAAAGGTGATTTTCCTCAGAGCCACAGGCCCTACTGTATCATAAAATCTGATACCACCATTTTCATGGTACCTAAGAAAACAAAAACTTCTCTCTACTCCACAGACTATTTTTGTTGATCTTGTGTGTTGATCCCAGAGATAATCATCTTTCATTTAAAACCTCATATGTGCTTTTATTTATCCATTTGCTTCTACATTAATTCAAACTCAGTTTTTAATATTGTCAAGTACTTGGAAATATAAGAAAGCTACAAATACAATAAATAGCATAAAAATGTCCTTTCCCTCATAAGCTGACAAATCTAATTGCTGGGATGAAAATAGTTTTTGATCAACTAATTCTATGTAGGATACATGCTATAACAAAGAGGGCTCTCAAAATGCTTGGAAAACAAATAAGAAATCAAAGATGGCCCTGAAGTTCATAGATTAAGGAGGGAAAATATAGATGTTGTCTTGAAGATAGTGGTCAGAACTGGCTATGTAATATACAGGGCAGAGTAGAAAATGAAAATGCAGGGCTCCTTGTTTAAAAATGATTAAGAATATAAATGCAGCAATAGCAGACCAAGCGTAGGTCCCCTAAACATGATGCTCTGTGTGACTCCACCTGTCACATGTCCATGAAATCAGCCTTTGTGCCCATGAAATGTGCAACTATGTGTGTCAAGCGGACACTAGATTGTTCGAGTCTGAAGCTCAAGAGAAATATCTCACACAGATATTTGTGAGTTGTGATAAATTAAAGATGGCTAAAAATTGTTACTTTAATCATCAGAAGCTGACTTATCTCCTTCTATGAATGGGAACTGGCCCTATAAGTATTAAAACTGATCAAATCTAATGTAATGACAGTAAACATTATTTCAGATTCAAGATTTCAGATATGTGGTAATAAGAACATTTTGTAAAAGCACGCATGTGCCTTTTCAAAAATTTCTTCTAACAAAACTTCTATCCATTGAAGATTAAAAAAAAAAGAGGGAAATTTCTGTCACTTTTGTCTGAGAGAATGGAGTATGTTTTGATAATCAGGAAGCCCACAATAGTTCTAAAGGGATTATACCATTTGGTACTAAAAAGAATAGAGATAGTTCAAGTGAAGTGATCTTTAGTACACGCACTTTCAAAGACGAGGACCCAGCCTGAGAAAGATAGCTACATATGTGGGATGTTTCTTGGGTAAAGAATAACCAGTGTAACAAAATCAGGAGCTCACACCATAAGGTCAAAAGACACAGAGAATTAATCTAAGAAAGCGGAAAGAGTTCCAGTCGAGGCACTGATGTGCTCATCCATATTTCAGGATTTCTGTACACCACACTGACTGCTGATTCTATATACCTTCCTGGTTTCTGAATAAGTGCAACTGTTAAATTCCACATTCCTCATCTCATGGTTGAATAGTCCATTTGTGAGGCTCTTTAACTTTTATACTTTTATTCTCTGTTTCTTAATATCAAGAGGAGCCTAAGGAACCTCTTCCATTCTTGGACCTGACATAGATAATCAAATGAGGACTTTGAATCTAATGCAGTAACGAAACGAGACATTGAGGATCATGGGGAGTAGAGAGAATCTTTTGGACATAAGATAAATTTAAATAATTTGTGACTGAGTTATCATTCTTGTAGACTAAAGATGACCAAAGAATTTTGATTACTCTTTCCATCAACATGTGGAATTTATTTTCCTTCCCTTTTGAATTTGGGTTGGCCCCATGACAGCTTAAGAAACAGGATGTGGTAGAAATGACAACGCACTAGTCATAAACACACTTTTTAGGAGGACTTACATCATCTCCTTTCCCACCCGGATTTCTCACTCATGAACACTTCTTGGAGTTTAGCCACCGTGCTATAAGAAACCCAAAGCCACATGTATAAGACACATGTTGATATTCTAATCAATACTTTCAAATGAACTTCTTGACATATCAGCATCAAATGCCAGTCCTGTGAATGGGCTTTCTTGGCTGTCCCATCATTTGAGCTCACAGATAATGCAGCCATAGCCAGTTTCATATGGAGCGAGAAAGCAATCTAGTTTATCCCAGTCAACACCAGGATTAGGAAGTAATATTATTTTTGGGGGGGGGGGGTGGAGTGGGTTTAAGCCATTTAATTTTGGAGTAGTTTCTTCTGCAATAATAGATAATAGATACAGGCCTCTTCTGTGCATAAGGGGTTGATAAAGAGACGTGAAGGAAAGTGGATCAGAATAGAATCCCAAGAATTCTAAAATTGATGGACAGAGGATAAGAAACCAACAACAGATCTGGGAAATAGGTTTTAAAAGGTAGAAGGAAATCCAGATTTTCATGATCTGTGAATCAATGGAAGAGAGAGAAAGGCCGCAGAGTTAAGTGCTAATGTGAGATCAAATAAGACAAAGCTGATAATTGCTTGATACATTTAATGACATAGAAGTTAAAGGTGGCCTGAGCAAGAATAAATTATCAAACTGATAGGTAAGAAGTTAGAGGTAGTTGGATAATTAAACATAATGAATAGAAGGAAACAAGTAGATTTTTTTGAAGAGCAAGGAAAGTTGGCATGAAGAATTTCAAACTCTCCTTTTCTTTCTCCAACCCCATTTCTGCATGTGTATGTGTGTGTGTGTGTGTGTGTGTGTGTGTGTGTGTGTGTGTGTGAGTGTGTGTGTGTGCGTGTGAGTGCACATGCAATATGGGGTGTATATTAGAGATACAGAGATACAAGACCAAAGAGAAAGGCAAAAATTGAGAGAGAGAAACATAAAGAAAGAAATCTTAAAAGATTTCAATTACTTTTAAATGACAGTGAGAAGGAGAGAAGAGGAAAAACGTGAGCAGAGAAAAAGAAAAAGTAATATTTTACTCTTTCTATAAAATATCCTCAAACCACAGAACATCCATTTAGGTGCTATCTATGTCCATTGCTCAAACACACTGTAACCTCAAAAGAACATTTTCTATAGCACAGACTTTGTAATAACATGGTGGTATCATGATCTGAAAGAAATTATTTACTGATGTATCAAAATGGCTTTGTTAAAATGCATGTGATAGACTCTCTAATGAAAATTTTATCGTGAGATTTTATAGCTCAAATATACTTATATCAGAGTGAAATTCACCTTTTAGATAGAACATGCCTTCTTTTGGGAAACATTATGGGCGATATTCAGAAGTACAAAAACTTCTAATTACTTAGATGAAAATCATATACAAAATATTTGCTTGACAAGCTTCTGAAAGTCATGTAAGATTATGGGAAAAATAGTGCCCTTCCCCAAAGTATATCCATTCATGAATAAATTTATACTGGTGCAGAAGAGCCTTCTGGGATCAGAATGATGTGTACACTCTTAGTTGAATTATTACATTCAACTAAGATCAAGGTGTAAAAAAGAAAAAAATGGCACCAAAAGGGAAGAAGGTATTCCAAACCAGTGACTTGGGTTCAACCCTAGGCCCAGATGCTTAGAGAGGAGAGCTTCCTTTGCATATTATGAAACTTGATGCAGGAAGCCAGCCTGATCCTGCTACCCTGGTACTGTATGTCAGGAGGAATTTGGGGCAACAGTACTGCAAAGATGTGAAGTGAAAGATAATGTTTACACCTAAGATCAGTAAGTTATTCTTCGGGGTGAAGGCAGTTTTCTTGTAAAAAGAAAACATAAAAGATATCCTTAATTTCTGTCCTGGAAGTCCCTTCCAATATAAGAAAATCAATATGCTTCAACTTGAGTGAGTTGGGTTATCCACCAACCATTTTCTTTCCTTGTGTTCCTCCCCTTTCCTAAATGCTTAATTTCTACTTGTTCAGAATTTTCTTTACTGAGCCATTTTCTCCAATAGTTAATACTTTAGGAAGTAAACAAAACAGGAAATTTACATTCTATTCTTTTTCTGTTTTCGGGAATTAGAATGTCCAGTTTTCAGCAGATCATGAAGAATAAAATAAGTATAATTATAGGACCAGTTAAAAATAGCATATCAAATAATTTGTTTCTAGGATGATCTTATGAAGCAAAGCATAGGCCAGAGCAGATTTTTTTGAATGCATAAGCAATACTTGCTCAATTCCACCTGCCACCATTAAAGAAAAGTAAGCAAAAGGGTACACTGACAAAATGTGCAATTCCTCCAACCAGTCAAATATTCATGAATTGATTTTTTTTTTTTTTGCCTACACTCAGCAAACCAAGAAGTTTCCATGAGCTCAATGAGTTTCCAAAATATGTCTTTGTTCTGACTCAACTCCTTCCAATTACCACACTCTTTAAGTACCTTCAATATTTTGACAATAATTGCAAGTACTTTCAAAGTTAAAATGAGTGCGTTAAGAAAATGTGCCATAGCAATACTTGAAAACTTTCCATTAAGTGCTAAAATATCTTGTTTTGTTTACTTGGATAAAACACAACAAATAAATCCAATTACAATCTTACGTACACTGTCTGGCAGATATAGCATCAAACCACCAATAATAAGAGATATTTTCAAAATATTAACCAACATCTTCTCAAATTAAAATGAAGCCATTATAAGTAGATGGAAATGTTAAGTGTTCTGAATTGATCAGCATATATTGTATAGACATATTAAATTTTGTACTCCGTCTCGTAAATACTATAGTTATTACATGCAAATAAAATGTTTAAATTTTTAAGGAGATTGAAATGTTAACTACTCTAATTTGATAAATATACACTGTATACAAGTATCAAATTATCATACTATACCACAAAAATTTATACAATTAAAGTTATATAAAATAAATAAAACTTATAAACCCCCCACAAAAATTTTTTAAAATAATTGAAGCCAATCAGTTTCTAAGTTATGAAAACTACAGTTAGAATGATGGTACTCAACAGGGAAGATTTTGCTCCCCAGAAGCATTTGGTACTATCTGAAGACTTTTCTGTCACAAGTATGGTAGGTGGTGCTACTGGCATCTTTTGCCTAGAAATGAAGTATGCTGCTAAATATCTTCTAATACACGACCTCTCTCCCACAACAAAGAATTACCAACTCAAAATATCAGTGATACCAGATTTGAGAAATCCTGATTTGGGGTTATCACAAATTTCTTCTTCTTTATTCAGGAAACTGCCTCGGTTTGTATTAATAAAATCATAGCATGAGCATGTAGGAAGAAATATATTAACTAAATCATTAGAGTTTTAAGGAACTAGAGGAGATAATTACTATTACTATAATGACAGCAATACCAGGTAATTCAGAACCTAAGCAAAAAGCACTTGTCTGAGGCACAAAATCTTTGTACTATTTGATCTTTGATACACTAAATTAAGAATGCTTTAAAATATGGATAAACTCTCCAACATTAGAAGTTTATAACAAACTTTATAACACGTTTTAAACGTTAATTTTTCTGATGCAGCTATCAAAGAAGATATTGAGATACTTAACAATGAACTAACTCAAGATGTTTTATTGTTATAATGGTAGTTGAAGTACTAGACTAAAGGAAAGTAATAATTGAAAGTAAACTAAAAGACACATATTTAAATTAATACAGTGAAACTTTATTAATTGATACTTATACTTATTTATACTCATGTGCTAGTTTCCAGATGCAAAAAAAAAAGGAAGAAAAGGCTGTTTAATTCAATAATCTCAAATAGCCTAATTGAAATTACCAAATTTAAAGACATGAAGGAGGAAAATTGAGAATTTTATCAGGAAAGAGGCAGCCATGTGAGATTCTTTCCTAGCAACATCTTTCACTCTCCAATCTTATCATTTAAAGAAAACACCAATTCACAATAGCAAAGCGATGGAGAGAACCTAGGTGTTCCACACAGATGAATGGATAAAGAAATGTTGTATTTATGCACAACGGACTACTTCTCAGCCATTAAGAAGAATGACTTTATGACATCTGCCAGTAAATGGATGGAACTGGAGACTGTTATGCTAAGTGAAATAAGCCAGTTCCAAAACAATCAAAGCTTCCCTCTGATATGCAGAAGTTAACTCAAAATAAGGAGAGGAGAATTAAAAAAAGGAAAGTAAGTGGAGTAAACAAAGGGAAATGAAAAGAAGAGAAGAGGGATGAGATAGGGAAAGTCAGTGGAATGAATCCAACCTAACTTTCCTATGTACATACATGAATATACCACAGTGAATCTCACCATCATGTACATCTACAAGATGCTATTTTTTAAAAAAACTATAAGTAAATAGTAAACAGCAGAAATATCAGAAGAGTAAAAGGAAGGAAAAAGTGGATGAAAGGAAGAGATAGGAAGGTGAAATACTGCAAACTAAATTAGAACAAATTATATTCCATTATTCCATACTTTTATAATTATGCCATAGTATATTCTATTGTCATGTAGAGCTACTAAAAAGAAGCAATAAAAATATGTAATGTGGGAAAATACAACACTATGCCTGACATCTTGAGATGTATAACCTATGTTTCTTTTCATACACAAACACATACCTTAGGAATGAAATCATTGTGGACTGAGGCATGTCATATCTGAAGCTCAGGCTTCTCTTACAAGTTCAACTGATTATTGGCATACTTAACTTTCTTGCTGTTGTGAGACTCAGTGGTTTTTCATCTTTAGAGACAACAAGAGAGGGAGAATCTCTGTTACTTCATATCTCTGATGTATATGTGCTGATTTAAATTACTGGACTGATTAGATCAAGTCAATCCAGAATAGCGCCTCTTTTAATTAGTACAAATCAACTGATTAGAAACCTTAATTAAATCTGAAAAGTCCCTCCACCTTTGTCTTTGAAAAGATCTACTCACTTAAGTACAAGTTTTATATTCAGAGATCTGTCCTATACTCAAGGGCAGAGAACTATATAACTGCTTGGATCAGAAGGAAGAAATCAGAGACATCTGAGGACTCTATGAAACATATTGGGAAACTTTAGGGGAGGAAATTGCAGAATAAAGAGCTCAAAGAGAAGGATAAAATATGAAAGGAACTTAGATCCACAATCAGCCTCTTTCTTAAAGGCCTACCCATGTCCCAATGCGAAAAGTTACCATGTCACTTATGTCATTCTTCAAACTGTTTCACCCAAAGGACCAATTAGTTTCCCTATGATCAATGACAAAATAGACTACATTTCTATTCAGGCACCTACACTGAAACTTTTAAGCCATGACTGAAGTATACATACAAGAAATAGCAAACATTTTCTGGAACTTGCTTAGTTTTCTAAGATAACACCGTTCTGGCATTTTTTTCCTAATATGCCTTTAAACTTATTATCATAATAAAAAAAATTAAAATACAGTGTGACAAGGCAGAACCATACTGAAGAAAAAAAAATCATGTTTTTATAAGAAATTGAGGTAGATATAAATTGTTAAGTATAAAGTTCAATAAAATTTGTCACAATGATTTAACAGTGATTTGAATTTAGATTTCTAGTCATATATATTCAAAACTTATCTTCAAATAAAGGTTGCAATTTTTTCTGATTATAGTTAGCATTTAATTTTTTTTTTAATCATTTCTTTAGGGCTGGGTATATAGCTCAGTGGTGAAGTGGTTGCCTAGCATTCTTGAGGCCCTGGGTTAATCCCCAGCACTTCAAATAATAGTAATTTGTTTAGCCTTTACATATTATTTCTAAACTTAAGGGGAAGGATAAAACAATAGAAAATAGCAAGGAGGGGTAAAATAGTATTCTTATTATAATTAATTTTCTTAACATTTTTAATTCATAAACACAAACCATATAAAATAACATAGAACAAAGTCTGTTATTCACTTGATTGTTTCATGAAATCTTAAATTGAGTACTAAATGAAAGTTGAATCTCATTCCTGTATTTACAGTGATGGTTTTTAGTTTATTGATTTAAAAAATATTTTGCTTCTCTTTTCAACAGGAAGTATGAGATCACTGATAAAGCTTAAGCTCACATATCTTGATAGAGCACTATTCTTTGCACCAGTTATATACTGTACAATTGCATATTTTAAATTATTTATATTTCAGAGGAAAGGGTTAGCTAGGTAATTTATGAACTAACAGTAAAATCCTAGTCCACAAAACTAGCTGTAAAGGACACAATTGAAGCTTACTTCTGTGTATGATTTCAGAATTAAGATCATCATGTTATTCTCAAAAATAACAATGAAAAGTTACTTTTTGAGAAATAGAACAACAGATCCAAGTTTCAAATCCCTTGGACTTAGAACATAAATCAGGTAAAAAGATATAATTTCATATTGAGCCAGTTCTCTATTAGAAGGGGATGTGGGTTCTGTGAGGCATGCACTTAATCTGACTTATGCACACCACAGTGTTGTCCATAGAATGTACAAATAGCCCTGTGAAAAAGGTTAATCAAATGTGCAGTGTGACTTAGGATAAAATGCCTGGGATGGCTGACCAATTCGATTCATATCTCCTACTGGAGATCCATAATGTCTCAATTCTTAATTATCTAGTCTTTTGTGCATTAGAAGAAATGGCCAATAAAATGTCAGCCAAGAAACACACTGTTCATTCCTTTCAGGTTTATTTTAAACCTATTGCACTTAGGCTAGAGCTAAATCAATTTTTCATGAATATCTACCCTGGTAGATTGCACCTCAAGCCAGTTCAGATCCCCAGAGAATTTTAAAAAAGAGATTTATCAAGTAACAAGTAACACCTCAGGAAAAAGAAACAGGGTTTTTAATTGCTTTGTGCGCTCCATAATTGAAGGCAGGCACCTTCTTGAGGCTCTCGCTGCCAGGAGGAGTGAGACTCCACTTGGCCCTGCCTAATTAATCCTGTGATACAAACCTTCTGGCTTCAATTTTCACATTTCTGTCTCTTTTTAGAGGTGATAATAAAACTAAAAATTTATGTTGGTTACTGTATGACTATAACTGTGCCAGCGGAACACAAATAAAGCCATATGGGCTAAGGAGACCTCGTCTCCACATTTCTGGTTTCCCTGTGGTACAGGCGCAGGGGCAAGCTTTGTGCTAACGAGAAAAGGTAGGGAAACTCAATAGCAGGGTAGAAGTGCAGGTCAACCCCTTCTTGTGAGTTTGCTCTGTTGAGATGACTCATTGAAACATATGCCTTTTTTATTAACAAAAAAAAATTCTCAAAATAGAAATATATACCCTGAAAGCTCAACGGCTCAGTGACTACATATTGCTAAACTGAGCTAATGCTTTTAATGAGAAACAAATTGGGCAGCTTACCCTTATAAAAAGCTGTCAGAGTGACAAGTGGAGGGCCTATTATCTTAATAGCTTACATATTAAGACTAGTGTAACACATCCTTTAGAAAGTGGCCCATGCCACCAGCAATGTCCACAGTGGAGCTGGGATGCGTAATACACCCCACATCACCAACTGGCTCCACTATTGACTCAGGTGAAAATTATTTTGCATTAATGGAGAACCTTGATACGTAAGGTGGCATTATTATTAAATGTTCATCTAATGATAGTTACTATAAAGTGGAGGTGGCATTAAAGAATATGTTCCATCAGTAATACATAGTTCACTCCAGGTCAAAATCTGTGCATAGAAAAGCATGTACATTTGCCCTAATATTAGGTTATAAGAATTCCAGTTGTGTTATTTAAAGCAACATATGAAAACATTGAAATCATACTTCATGTTTAAGATTTTGAGCAGTTTATTTTTGCCTACACAATATTTATTTTTCCAACTTGAAATACCAGTAGCACAGTATTTTCAAAGATTAAAAACCTGAGAGGTATATTAAACCATGCTTCATATATGTCTCCTACATTTTTGAAAAGAGAGAAATTTCCACAAATAGTGTTACTTGAAGTATTTTTATAAGTACATAGATTTTTCACAAGCTATATGACTTTCTCTATTTAACTTTATTTCTTTTAAATCTATGTTTATTTTGAATAGACTTTCCACTCATTCTGCTCAATTTTTAAAAATATGGGAGCCATCTGGTGGTCAACAATTATATTTTTTCTTAAAAATGAAAACAGTTTTGTGTTTATTACAAAATAAAATGCTACTCTATTTTGTGATTTTGTGAGTTCTTTCCCCCCATATAACTGTTTTAACAAAGCAACAAATACTCTACTCATATAGGTGTATTTAAATACATTCTAAACATCAGTCTAACTTTTCAAATACTTGGTTTTCACTATATCCTCTACTCATTTTGTGTAAATATCAAAAGGGTTATTCTTTCCATATATTTCATATATGTACCATGAAGTACTTTAACTTGTGTCAGAAGTTGAGAAAAATATAAATACATCCTTAAGTACCTTATGAAATGTCAGTTTTGATACTTTTTAAAACAAAACATGAGTTTTTAATGAAATACTCCTCTAAAAGGGGAAGTTTGGAGAACTAGGTTCAAGGGTTCATAAAAAGACACTGATATGCAATAGACTTTACAAAGAAATGCCTGAAATGCAAACACTATAAATGTAGGTTCAAGTACTATAAAGTCCAATGATATGTGAAATATCAAAACAGAACCAACATTAATAGCAATTGTTGAAATTTTATATTCCTTATTCATACAGTCCAGAAATAAGCTATTCACCTTCTAAATTAGTATATTGTGTGAGTGTGTATGTGTGTGTGTGTGTGTGTGTGTGTGTTATGTACAATACATTTTGGTCTGTTGTGAACACATTATTACACAATTATATCACTCTAATCTCCATCTCATGATTAAACTGTTGTTTATGGCTACAAGCTATAGTGTTGTAAACTTTTTGTTGCTGTTATCATTGAGCTTGGTTAGTAGTTTTTACTGCTAGTAAATTTGCATTGAATAATTATTCTATGGCAGGTTTTTGACTAAGAGCTTTTATAAATGATCTCATTGAGTGAGTCCATGTGAAATATTACCTCAAGGTACTATTATCTTCTTATTTAACTAATGAGGCATATAAGGCTAAGAGAAGTTATGAAATATCAATAAGAGTGAGTGGCCTTGGTTTGACCTCAATTCTGACTCCAACATCTATGCTTTTATCTATCATTCAAAACCAAAATGACAGCTAGCCACAGTAATCACTTGCAATTTTTCTTTTTCTAACAGCGTAAGAATGATGTCAATCATTTTTGAATTAGTAACCTTATAAGACAAATCAGTTACTTATCTATCAAATGATGTGGGAAGTAAATTAATATGAAGCAGTCAAATGTCAGTATAATTGTTCATTGGACACTCTCTTTTTCCTTCTCTATAACAAAGTCTGCTTCCACTCAAGCTAAGCATTTCTCTTACTCTGGAGTTGAGGAGGAGGCTCCAATCTCAGCACTCTGAGGACAGAGTGATTAACCAAGGCGGACCACAGTTGCAGGGCCCAAGCCAGGAAAAGCAGAGATTTTAACTTACCTCTGGGAATGATGGTGACAGACAGTTCCTGTCAGATCTCTAAACTGAGATAATCTAGGTGTGAAGTAGTACTCACTCCTTGGACCCCTTGCTAGGACTCTCTTCTCACACCCTTCAGTACTTGGGATAACAGAAGAGATGAAGGTGAACACCCATGGCAACATGAAATGAGAATTAAGAAAAGCAGGAAGCCTTGCCTCCATCTACTCATCTGTGCCTAAGAACACCAAGGCAGGATTGCTCTTCAGAAGTTCCTTCAGCATCTGAGCCACCCATGAATCCTGCCAGTAAACTCATTGCTCTTTCTGGTTGGGTTTGGGTTTTGCTGCTGTTGTTTTGCCTTGAGCTGGTTTGAGTTGGATTTTTTTCACTTGAGCAGAAGAAGTCATTAGATTGTACAATTATGAAATATCAAGTTTCACTATGGCAAAAAGCTGGGATAACCACTGTTGGCCAATAGTGTCTTTGGGTATGTTTTAAAATAAACATTTTTTCCCTAGGAAAAGAGCCAGTGTGCCTGCATATGGCAGAGAAGTGTGACACAAAGCACCAGACTGATTTCGGCAAACACAGGGATAAGCCAATTTCCAAAAGCTCATAGTTTTAATCCCCACTGGTGTGTAATTTTTGTTTTTATCTCACCATTAAATGTGTAAAAGTGGACTCAAAAATTTTATGTTAAAATAACTACAACAGCAACAAATACACACACTTTTCTGATATTGCTATGATCACATTCAGGCCAGACATAATTCCTATTAGAACTCTATCTTCATAGTCTACTGCTATGGAAGCAGGGTAGACATATTGTAAGGAATAGTGGAAATCTGGATAGTCAGAACAAATTTAGCTATTGTGACTAAACACAGGATGCATTAAGCTTTCACATTGGACCACTGTATTTAGTGTCCCAGCTTTGCCACTTGTCTACTGTATTGGTTGGTTAGTCATTCTGAATGGCCTTTTTCTTTGAAATAGAAAAGAAGAATAACAAGGTCAATTCCAGTATATTGGTAATCTATGGAAAGAATCTAAAACAGATGTTTGATAAATGACAGCATTGCAGTGTTTTTTACTATAATTATTAAAGTCCGTATTATTAACTCTGCATACATTTTTGTTAACTAAAGCACTAAAACAAAACATAATAAAAAAAAATTTGTTTCACTCTTTGCCAATTTTACTTATTGTGAGAATTCATTATAACTTTCAAAAGGTATTCACAATCAAACCAGCAGTTAGATAAAACAATAAAGTCTAAAAATGTTATCATCCTTGCAAGCATATTAAATATTCTTTTTGATTTTTGTTTTTCCCAATGATTATTATTTAAATGTTAAGCATACCTGCCTCCAACTATCTCATATTTTGGTTTTCTGTTTCCTAAAATATGGGGAGAAGAGTTTTGTAGAGTCAGAGCCTGGGCCCATAATATACACAATGTATTATATAATTTATATTCAACCATTGTTTTAGATATATGTGTGTGTGTATGTGTGTGTGTGTGCGTGCACATGCAAAAATTTGCATTAAAGGGTTTAATATAAGAAGGATTTATTTTAAACAGAGGTAAGCTGAATTTGAAAGTGACACCCTGCATATGATAAAATAGTCCAGTAATTTCCTAATTTGCCTGTGAATTGCAATCACCAGAGAATTCCTAAAAGCTTGAATGCCTGTCTTATTTCCCACCCACATGCTAGATTATCATTTAATTTTCTGGAGTCTGGGCTTGGCTTTGAAATGTCACCGTTTTAAAAGTCACCCTAGTGATTCCAGTATGCAGTAAGTTTCACAAACACTGGTTTAGCTCCCCCCACCCTATGTCTCTCTTATCGTTGCTCAAGCAATTTCTGGCTGTATCATTTACTTTCTTTAAGAACAAGAACATTCACTATATTTTTTATTTGCTTCTTTTTAGATATACATGACAGTAAAGTGTATTTTGACATATCTTACATACATGTAGTATAACCTCCCATTCTTTTGGTGGTACATGATGAGTTACATTGGTCATATATTCATATATGAACATAAAAAAGACAATAGAATGACACTTATTATTTAAAAATATAAAATGAAAATTAAAAACATTTTTCAATTATTTAATCAAATTCATGTTTTCTGTTTCCCCAATATTCAGCACAATCTGGTAAGAAATGAAGAGGAGAAGAAAAGGTATAGGGAAGATTCTTTCTTAAAAATTTTTTAAAATACACTTTACATGATAGAACAAATATACATACAAAGAAAATTCTAAGAGTTTCTTTAGTGTCAATACTTCTGAAAGACCTTAATCACTTGAAAATAGTAAAAATTTCATTGAAGGGAATCATATAAGTCAGCCATCAGAGAGAAATCCACAATAATTTTTCTGTTGTTTATTAACATTTCCTTTAGCACACTTTTATTGAATGTTTGTTATAAGTCAGCCACTTATTCATCTATCTAGAAACCACTTGACTGGTTTTCATCTGCATTGAAAGTGAGCAGATAGATCCATTTATGCAGCTGTTTTCTGATCCAAAACAGTACTTTCCACATGCCTTCAGGCTGTCATCCAATCCCATCTGTGTGGACATCAGGAAATACAGACACTGAGACTTTTGTGAATGGGAGGCATTAATGTGTCCATAATATTCATATTCTTCAAAGCAACATACAGTGGAGGAAAAACTTCCACATTTATACAGATTTCTTCACTGATTTCTGAATATCCCAACTAACACAACAACTTGACATTAGTAAAAGATTTCCAAGTTTTTTGTTTGTTTGTTTGTTTGTTTGTTTTTTGTCTTAAGAATGCAAGCACTACTTCAGGCTGTACAATAAGGAGTAAAGGTGATGAGGGAAAAAGAGGATTTAGCATTGTTCCTGGGACACAGTGGCCAATCAATAAATGCTTGTTTTCAAGACGAAGGCAATGTCTTGTTCCACTGTCTTGAAACAATTGTATTAACTTTTAAAGTGCACATAAAATAATTCATTGGTCATTTTAAAAAGCATCATAGTAGAGAATAGGAAAGATAGGAGAATACAACAGTCACTAGTATGGTAATATGTAAAAACGTGAATGTGTAACCGATGTGATTCTGCAATCTATATATGGGGTAAAAATGGGAGTTCATAACCCACTTGAATCAAATGTATGAAATATCATATGTCAAGAGCTTTGTAATGTTTTGAACAACCAATAAAAAATGGGAAAAAAACTGACTAGTCTTAGCTCAGAGGACATTTCTTCAGAGAGGTTTTCCTAACTAGCCATAACTCTGGCCCTCCACCACCCATTTGCTCCCCATCACATTATTGTATTGCGTTCACAGCACTTCTCATTATGGTATTTTCTGGCAGTGTACTTGTCTTCTCTGTTTCTCCAGCAAGAATATAATCTTTCATAGGAGGAGGAACCAGGAATTCTTTTTTCTTGTGGGATCCCCAGAACTTGGAATAATTTCTGGTATATAATACACATTCAATAAATATTTGTTAAAGATGGAAAAAAATAAAAATAAGTAAAAAAGCAGCATTATATCACTTTATTAAAATTAAAAAGAACAAATACAAAGAAAAAAATTAATGCCACCTACTCCCTAACTTACTATTTTTTTTAATTGGAGTAGGTTTCCTTATTAGGGTTCAGTCCTTCAAAAATGAGTAGCTGTAGATTTGTAGGTGGTGGTCTGAAGGCAATCAAAAGTATTTTTGCCTAAGGCAACTTGAGAAAGGGATACACAAATAATCAAAAGTAGAATAAGTTTCCTGATGTCCTTCATGACATCTTCACTCTTTTTCCCAACAAACCTAGAGGAAACCAAAGTTATAGAACATCTGAACTCTGTCCAAACTTCAGCTGTATTTTTAAATTTCGGGTTAGGATGCATAATACATTAAGGCTATACAAATTTTATTGTGCTCACTTTAAAATTTATATTAAGTAGATTGCTACATTATGGTAATGTACTAAATTACCTAAGGCAAAGTAAGACAATGATTAACTGACTATAAACATTGGTTTATGGTCAGTTTATAAAGTATCACAATGATTAACATTATGCATTTTCATAACAGTAGAAAATTGCAGGCTGAAATATCTGTGGATTGACTTGGTGCCATTAGGAATAATAAAACAGTGGTATAACTCAGTCTCAAGTTACATCTTGAGAGTAAACTTTGTTCTAAATCTCCTCCCTAAGTGGTTGAGAAATTCATTAATTTAAAATGCCCAAGGCTTGCCAAACACAAAAGTGAGAGTGCAAGTGTTCATACAGATATATTAAGCAAAAGATGCCTTCACTAACATTTTAAAAAATAGTTTTCTTCAATATTTGTCTTTAGAATATCAAGAACATATCAATTTTATTTATTTTCCTTTCTCAATGATAAGAAAATATATGAAATAATATCCAAGATTTAGATCGCACCATTTAAATTTCTTTTTAGTTACAAATGGACACAATGCCTTAATTTTATTTTGTTCATTTTTGTATATGGTGTTGAGGATAAAACCCAGTGCCTCACATGTGCTAGGCAAGCACCCTACCACTGAGCCACAACACCAGCCCATAGATCTAACTTTTGAAAATCGATTTGAAATGGGACATAACTCCTTCTGGAAAAACCAGACAACACATAAAAATAAGAACCTGGAGGGGCAATCATATTCTTTGATGGCAAAGTGTTGGCATCTAGGTGAACCCAGAATAAAGTATATGGGAATCAGGTTGGTAGTACATAGGAAGTCATAGTGAGAGATTTATGCTGGAGAGCACTGAGATAGAATTGTCTGGACCTGAATTCCCTCCTTGCCACACAATTGCTGCATAATCTTGTGCAAATAACCTTAATTTCCTTATTTATAAAAAGATGCCAGGATGGTAGCACACACCTATAATCTCAGCCACTGGGGAGTCTGAGCCAAGAGGTTCTCAAGTTTCAGGTCAGCCTCAGTGAGACCCTGTCTCAAAATGAAACAAAAAAGGATGGGGATGCAGCTGAGTGGTAGAGTACCCCAGTATGAAAGAAAGAAAGAAAGAAAGAAAGAAAGAAAAAAAGAAAGAAAGAAAGAGAAAGAAAGAAAGAAAGAAAGAAAGAAAGAAAGAAAGAAAGAAAGAAAGAAAGAAAGAAAGAAAGAAAGAAAGAAAGAAAGCAGTTTTCACATAGGAGTTCATATCTTTTATAATCCAGGTCCCAATACAGTTAAAGGTTTAGATTAGATGTTCAATAAAAACAGACATTCATTAACAAGTAATGAATGACAGAAGAAAAATAGAAAGTTTCCAAATTAACAAAACTATACTCACATGCTTTCACTTTCATTAGTATTCATATGTCCATTTAGATACTTATTTGCAAGCCTCTTTCCTGCTTTCTATTATCTAAAAGATCAAAAGAAAATATTAATTGAACAGTTCAATTATCATTTTCCATGCTACATTTCTTAGGATGCAGTATGTATATGCAACATGGCTGCTATAAATAATAATCTGGAAAATAATAAAAGTTAAACTCATTGGTTTTTTTCTGCCTAATAAAATATGTCAATATAATGTCCCTGATCCGGAGTGGGTTGTATGACAGGAGAAATAGCAGCAAAGTCATTTCATATCCAAATATAGGTGAATGTTAATATTTATTGATATGGATGGAATTATATAGGCAAAGTTCTCACTTACAAAAAGTTCCACATATCCTAAATGATAATGATAATCAAATCTCAGTTGCTGAACTAATTTTGTTGTTTTACCCTTAAAAACAGTAGGAGGATAAATTGATATCATTTTCAGCATATAAAAATTCTTCACAAAAAAATCTAAAATATGGTCTATGAGGTATGAGATTTTTATTGCTCTGTAATGAGATGAGTACAGAAATTTGAATTGGTCCACATTATCTTTCAATGGCAATGTGTATAGTTGTGTGCCTTTATTCTCTCTCCCTCTGTTACATTTTTTAGCTCATATTTAGTTATGTGGAAACACAATTTTATATCTGTTGAAGCTAATACAAAAAATGAGACCTGTATTTTGTTAGTCTGTTTTTTAAAGTTTATTTTCTAAATAATTCATCTTTATTGTATTTTATAAAAGTATCAATTGGTAACAGATTTTAAAAGAGAGAGAGAGGAAAAAGAGAACTAGCTCTCTTCCACAGATAATTTGAGAAGCACTATCCTAGAGCAGGAAACCCTTTTCCCAACATTACATATTTTCTTAAGAAAACAAGACTATTTTTAACTTATTAAATAATTTTCAATCCTTTTTTCCCCCTAATCTTTCCAAGGTGCTGCATTCCATTTGTGTGCTCTGTACAGATCTTTCTTTAATAAATCATATAATAACATGACTGAATTTAGCAACAACACCAATTTTGATAAGATTATTTCCTGCTTAAAATGCTTTAGAAATATCAATTTAACAAACATTCCAATGCTTTCAAATACCCAAAAGACCCTCCAGGTTCTGCCTCTGACTCTTATTTCTTTTTAGCCTGATCTCCAGGTCTGTACTAACAACCATAGACATTTGCTGTCATCTTCAGGCCTCTGGATATATACTTCACTATTTCATGGAAGCTTCTTCTCTCCTCCTGTCCCCACAACACACACTCATAAATATTCACACATATGCACACACACCCATGTCTTACACTTGCTAAGGCCTACTCCTTCTTCAGCTGACAGGCTACAGCACTTTCTCTAGTCTTTGGCCTCTTACTTGTACTGTTAGTACAATTTCTCAAGTATGAAATTTACTAGTTTTGTAAAATGTTTTGAATAGTTCTAATTTTCAGTATTCTTTCACTCTACAAGGATGAGGATGTAACTGCCTGAGCTTTTGTGTTCCCAGAAACTAACACCATGTCTGACCCAGAGTAGGTTCTCACTATTTACTGAAGGAGTTAATGCTTACAAGAATTCATGACCTAGTGATTTAAAATACATTCTTGTGTTTCATATTCTTTCAATATAACTCGAATAATATTTTAAGACATCATAATTATGTGGTTAACTTAGAGAGAGCCTACTATACCCTCAATTTCTTGTCTTATTATTATTACTTAGATGCTACTTATTTCTGTGCAAAGCACTAAGTACTTATTATTAATAGTTTAATATTACTTAGTACTATACAAAGAAGTTTATAATAAAATTCCATCTTCTCATTTTCAGCAATTTATATTTTCAACTTCTCAAAATTTTCTTAAATTCAAATACTGTTCTTCAATATGATGCAAACTCTTACATACAAAGTCAAACATTAACAGAGAGGTAAAAACCTCTGAATTGCACTGTGTTTTCATCTTAATTTGAAATTAAACTCCCTATTAGCCCACTATTTCAGATTAATTTGCACTAACTTTAAGTGCAGTTACATCCTCAGTACATGCCTTCTTATATTGGTCTTTTAAAACAACACCCACCTGTTATCTTTAATATAGGAAGTAATTTAATAACTAACTCAAAAGCACTTATTTCTTGCCATTTACTAGAAACCAGGCTACATAATATGGTTTTTTAAATTTTTTTTAATAATCTCCATACTCACTGTAGTCCTCTAAGGCTATTGCTATTGTTTCTGGGAACCTGAATCTGAGAATGATTAGGTGATTTATAATGAAAACAAGGTATTCAAGCCCAAGTTTTCAAATTCCATATCTAGTACTAATGCAAGTCATTTTCAAATCATCATTACTGATATTTTCTAAAAATATATATGAAGAATTCCTCTGAGATATGAAAACTTCAAAATAATGGATAATTCAAAGATAATAATCAATATATACTCAATACATTCACTAAAGCAATCGAAAGCCATTTGAAAGCAAAACATAAGAGAAAAAGTTTAGTGCATAAGAAAAAGAAGGAGAAGAAATATTAATAATGAATAGCTGAGTCATATGTCATCACTTCTGGATTGATAGGAAAGGAGCAATATAGATCTCCCACCCCGTAGTCAGAGGCTTTGGCTTACTGAAGGTAAGCAACAGTAAGTCTGTACAATTTAAATTCAAATTTATTTAACAATTTTCATAGCAGGGAAACCTAGAAACCTTTGTATTTCTCTTAAGTATAGTCACATATTAAATGTGGGTCAGAGATGGATTAACTTGGTTTCCTTTCCTTTCCTATGTGACATTAATATTTGTCTTTGTGCCAGATCCATCTATTCACTCCTCTGTTTTTCGTTCTTTTTTTTTTTTTTTTAAAAAAAGAATGCTCATAGGGAATGTGCTTTCCTATGACACAGAGGCCCCTTATAGAAGAAGATCAGGTTGTATCCACAGAGCACAATGTCATTCAAGTTCTACAGCCTATGAATGCAGCTATAGTTGCTTAGAATCCATGCACAGCGAATATGTTAATCCAATCACTCAATCACCAATCAAGTTTTCCCTTATATAGCACATATTGTGGCCATCTTGTAACTAATGTGTAGGGTCAGATATGAGTCTAGTCTACCACAAATACTACTTTGAAAATGACTTTCAGTTATTTGTCACTACACATCAAAGAAAATCTGATAGTACATATATAGAAACCATGAAAATTTAAGGCAGCAATTATAGGATAGTCTCTTAAACATGTACCTATTAATTTCATTACATTTTATCCTATAAATAAAAAATCATTAGCCTTTATGTCCAATGAAAATACTGTTTTTAAAACTACCAAACTGGCAAGTAGATGTTTAATTCAGAATGAGTTCATTTTTTCATTTTATTACACAATTTTGCTGCTATGAGAATAAAGAATCCTCTTATAAAAAATTCCACAGTACATGAACAAGTAACCAGAAATTTAAACCAATTATGTTGTAATAAGGCAGACTGTTGTTTGGAAAATGTACAGATATTCTTCAGAATAACATTCACATGAAATGGGTTTTGCTTGTTGCTTTGATCATAGGGTTAGAAGTGATGAAGGAGGAAATCTTATTCACTATCCAGGCTAAGTGTGGAAACCTGTATTAAGCAATCTGATAAGCTAAGTACAGAACATTAAGTCTCTAGAAATAACTTGCACATACACCTGAAATAGCAGAAAACAGAAATCTTCAGGTTTGCATAAATATATCCACTTTCCATTTATAAGAGCAATTACCACTACAGGAAATGATATTTCATAGGGATTAATGACCAACTGAAGGTAATGAGTCCTGCCTTCATGTTAGGTCATCAACTCCCTTCAAAGATGAAACCTAATCAATCTGTCCTTATTGAGCTGATACTATATAGATACTTTAAAAAATAACTACCTCATTTAATGCCAATAAACTCTCGAAGATTCAGGAACACAATCCTCTTCAGCAGAACTTCACTGATTGACTTTTTCCCAAAAATCTGCAGAGAAATGTAACAGGCTGACAATAAAGCTAAAATGCACATCTACAATAACAGCCACATTAAATCACTGACTATATGAACTTAAAAAGTTCCGTTACTGTAATTGTTGTTTGTAGCATTAGGTAAGAATTGCTTTTACCCACTTCACCATGTAGAGTGACAATCAAGCACCAGGTATGTATGTATATTAGGATTTGGGAATACAACTTGACTAATGTATGGTCACTATCTTCCAGGGAATTATTGTACACTAAGGAAGAGCACCACATAATTGAAGAGTTTCAAACCAAGTAAAAAACTCCACAATGACTCAGAGTTGGTCAGGGGGCTTATATAACCCAGTTCTTGGAGTAAGAGGTGATTAGAAAAGCTTAATCATAGAAAATGACCTTAAAATAGAAAATAATCTGGCTAATATGTGAACTTTACAGGCAGAGGTGATAATGATATGCCAATGCTTAGAGGTGATTAAAGAATCAAATTGCACATTAAAGTCAATGCAAGTTTTCCTGGGCTCAATAATATAGGGCTGGGTGATGAAAGAAGAAGAGGACATTAGAAATAAAGTCCCTTGCAATCAACATGAATAGATCTTATCATGGAGGCAGTGGAAATTATTTTGAGGTTTTGAGTGTGGAACTGACTTAATGTGATTTTAGAAAGTTAATTTTAGCAGAAGAATTAGGAAAGTTTACCCTCAGCTAACTCTGTCGGAAACCCAGACCTGTGACAAAGGTAAGAAGTGATACTTCCACTGCAGGAAAGATAGATATTGATATCAAGGGATCATGATGAAGAATGACTTGAAATTTAATGGAATGAAAGAGTTGGGGAGGGGATGTCATTCCTGGAGAAAAAATGAACAGGAAAAACATAGCTTCCTAAAAGTAGATATCATATTTTTACCATAAAACTTGAGAAGTTTTAGGGTAGGTCATTTAAGTAAAGATGTTTGTTTGTTATACTATAGACATATGGCCTTCTTTGAAGACAGAATGCTGGGAACAAAACAAGATCTGGTATATATCAGCACATGTAAATTCAGATTAAAGCCTTCAAAGTGGATTGGATTGCCTTAGAGGATAGTTTAAAGGGCAGAGAGTGGGAAAGAAGAGGGGAGGGGAACCAAACACAAAGCTAAGAATGGTGGGAAGGGATAGAAAGTACATGAAGACATGTACAAAGAGGAATGCAGACGAGGTAGGGAAACATTAAGGTGAATGTGTTGGTTGTCCTAAAAGCTGTAGTAAGATGTGCCAGAAATCATTCCCTCTTCTCATCGTGATGTTAACTTCAATTTGGGCAATTTCTGTATTCCATTCTCAGCCATTTTATTTGGATTTTACCCTTAGGATCTAGAAATTGAATATATATGAAGTCAGTGACACCAGACCATTCCCTTCCTGTCTATGATGACTGGTTCAAGAATGGGCACAGGAATCAAATCGTGTCAATTATTGTCAATACAATTCAATTATAGACTTCTGAGTGACTAGGAAAATAGATTTTTTTGAAGAGTGTGTTTCAATTCTGTGTGAGGCACATAAGTGTTCTCCATACAGTCTGAGCAGCGAGTCAATCCAAAGGTACCTGGGGACAATATGTACTGTTGATTTCACACATACCCTTGATCAGAAACAGGTTACAGTAAGAGGAAGCCAATTCTCCCCAACTTCCCACCAAGAGTCACTGTCCCAAATAGTTCCATGTTTCTTTGCTTTCCTACACTCCAATCTACTTAAGAAATGGCTGCCATGTTTAATTTCTTATTTTCATTATTTTAAATCTTTTCTTCTGACTATAAGAAAAATATAAAATCATATACAAACTCAATATTGGATAAAGTATAATGTGAAAAATTAGTACCCATTTCATTACTCGAGGATACTAACTAGTAAAATTCCAACATTTACTAGTATCTTAATATTGTGTATAACTAAACTAAAGAGAAACACATCTGTCAAAAACTGAACTTAACCAGAAGGAAATGTGTTAAAATGTCAAATTAGGCTGTTTTGAATGGCAAGAATGTAGATGAATTTCATACTCCATTTGAGAGTTAGCATATCATCTCTCTACATTGCACTAGGGTGAATGAATTTAAGGATTTTATTATTCCTATATAGCCATGGTTCAGATCTTTCTATCAGAGATTGGGAAAACAGAAAGGACAAAGCCAGCATTTGTAATTTTCTCTTCATCTTTAAAAAGACACAAATTTGTGGTCGAGATTATAAGCACCACAAGACAAAGTTGGTGCTGCAAAAACAAGACAAGTAAGGATATATATTCCCTATAAGACATCACAGCTTTATGCTATCATCAAATAAGTGTGTGGGATTTGGAAATTTCAATAAGAGGCACACATGACACCAGACTTTGTGTTTCAAATTGTTGTTTTAAACTAGTTAGAGAGTATAAATGTACTGAAGTTTAAGTTGTGGCATACAGAATTACCCAAGTCACCTTGACAAAAGAAAACTGGGACAGCAAGTTGTAGTTCTGGATTCATGAATCAAATACCAACCAGTTTGGACAAGTAAGTTTTGACTACATTTATAAAATAAGGTGTTTCTATCCTGTTTTCAAAATCAAAAAAAGAAACTAATTCTTACAGAGTTTAAAATGATTTTTATGTTTCAAGATATCAGTATCTTCACTAAGAGGGAATTTTTCTTTTGTGGGTTACTTTCTGTAAAAATTAAGTAAACAAACTTCATAGGAAAGTACACCAAGGCACAGTCCCACCTTCATTTCTGAATAAGAAGTTGAACTGCTAAAGTGGCCACATCCTAATTTATATATAATTCTCCATGTCATTGTTTGGAACTTAATAATAAGATGATATTTGAGCAGTAAATAATATATCAAATACTTCCTCTTCTGATAGCCCACCTCGGTATAGATTCACTGTGTACTGCTTCTGAAAGTCTAAGTGAGATTTAAGATGACTCCCAGATATTTTAATTCTGTGATATAAATTAATGGCTTCAGCAAATATTCTAATGTTATATTTCTCCTTACAAGAGTTCCTTAACAGTTCATGACTCCTAACCAGGGCTGATATTAAAATCATGCTCTGAAGAAACATAATTTTAACCTGTCAAGTAGTTCAGATCCTTTCCAAGATTGAACAAGGATTAATTTTATTTAAGGCAATAAAATTTACTGCATAAACCCAAACTTGTAGAAATTATATGAGATTCAGTCTCTAGCTCTTGAATCAAAGATGCTCTTAGCTTCAAGGGCCTATGTGTCCTTCCTTCTCACACCACTCCAGACCTTACCCACAATTAGAAGATAAACTTTCCACCAGGTGTCTCGGTTTATATACATGCTTGTCTCAAGACACAGTAGAAAGTACTGTTTTGATTTTTAATAAACAGATGACAAGCAATTATTAATTATTATTCAGCATATATATTATGATTTCAGAACTCCCTAATAGAGAACCTACACTATTTTTTGTGTTTCTGTGGATTGACTCAGTTCCTAAAGAGGTGTCTATACTGCTTTACATATTGTTGGCTTGTACATTTTTGGGGGGGGGTGTCCTGGGAAAGTGGCTGAGATTTCCTATTTTTAGGACTTCTCTCTCTTTAAAGGCTCTAGTTGTCCTGGTCACATCTAGGACTTAAAGCTCAGTAGGATATGGAAGGAAGGCAGGAGTGAACTCCCTTTATCTTATTGTGGTTATCTGAAAACCCCCTCTGGAATTTGACTTTCCTTCCAACTTAGGGATCAGTTAAGATGCAGTCATGCCCAATCCTTGGCCCCAGCTAGTGCATTACACTTCTTTAATAAAGGAATGTTCTCCTAAGCCAGGTTTCCGGACATTCTTTATCTCTAGGCTGGAAAGTTACGTCTTTACACAACAGTTTAGATGAAGCAGAGATAGGAATGAAGTCTGGACCTCTTACTGTCTCTGCACAGCAATCTAAATAGCCTCTATGAAACGTGGAGGCTTTGTGAAACACAGTGTGAAAAAACACTAGCCTATAATGATCTTCTAGAATCTTCCAGGCCCCAAATCTTTAGAGTCTATATAACTCTAAACTACCAGTTTCTGGTTTAAGATTTTAGTATGATCCTCAGGTTCTAATATAAGAGGTTTATATTATGGCCCTGTTTCAGTCAGTATTTTTGCTGCTACAACCCAAAGAACTGACAAGAACAACATAGAGGAGTAAAAGCTTATTTGGAGGCTCATAGTTTCAGAGATCTCAGTCCATAAATAGATGACTTCACTCCTTGGGGCCTGAGGTGTGGCAGAACACCATGGTGGAAAGGTGTAGTGGAGGAAAGCGGCCCCTGAGGATATGGCCACTAAGAAGTAGAGAGACTTAAACTCAACTCACTATATATATTCCCAATACATGCTCCCAATGATCCACCTCCTTCAGTCCCACCCTACCTGCCCATAGTTACCATGCAGTTAATCCCTATCAGGGGATTAGCACACAGATTCAGTTAAGGCTCTCATAACCCAATTATTTCATATCTAAACCTTTTTTACATTGTTTCACACCTGAACGTTGGGGGAGTGAGGGAAGGATAGCACATATCTAAACTGTAACAGGCCCCAATTTCCCATATAGTCACCATGTTTGGAGGACAAGATTAGATTATGATACTGGCCCCTCATTCCATCAAAAATGCCCCCAATTTGGTTATTTACTGTGAGATGGAGTAAAAGATTATAATAATACATGAACATAAGTAAGTAGCAGAAATGGCAGTTTAAAGGTTTTGAGTACGCTAGCAAATTTCCACAATCTCATGAGTTAAGATCAAGAAGATCCTACCAATATGCTATAATTCGGTAAAGCCCTGGTATCCTGTGGGATGGATGCGAATCCTATAATTAGACCTGACATCTTTGTCTGGAGTGGACACTGCCCTCTGGCTGCCAGCATGAGTTAAATTCTTACAGAAGCAAATCAACACTTCTTCACAAGGAGCATCTTCCCTTTGGGAACCCAATCTTTGATGATCTCTGAAAGCCCCTCATTCTGGATCATGAAGCCAATACCCACTTCATACTCTCAACAGCAGAGCATTTCGGAAGGGTCTCATTTCAGTTCTCTGTTTAAAGCATTCAATATTTCCAATGAGAGGGGATTTAAAGAAAAAAAAAAGTACATTCTGCAAGAATAAAAATAAACAAACCTCATAGAAAAATCACAATGAGACAAATTCTTTTACCAGTGTCTCTGGCTTTCACATGTTTTTGCATAATGAAAGGGCTAATATAACATAACAAATCTTAAACTG
This sequence comes from Ictidomys tridecemlineatus, assembly GCF_052094955.1. Classification (NCBI taxonomy): domain Eukaryota; kingdom Metazoa; phylum Chordata; class Mammalia; order Rodentia; family Sciuridae; genus Ictidomys; species Ictidomys tridecemlineatus. The sequence continues at coordinate 159,710,005 of NC_135478.1, read as the reverse complement.
TTTTCACAAGGAGTGGAAAAAAGATGTGTAAAAGTATGCTCTGTCTTGCTTCCTTCTGTTCACAATGTATCTAAATAAAACAAATGGTGTTCTTGCTCTTTCTGTCTGTTTCCCAATCTGTTTGGATAGTAGCCACCATTCCACAGCCAACGATAATATCTGACACTTCCTGACATCATGAAAGCCACCATCTGTCTATCACCGAAACCCTGTACTTTTTAAAGACTACTTGGCTTGATCCTTAATGAAGCTTCAAGTTGAATGCACAGATTGGTTTAGAAGGAATACAGGGAATAATTGACACAAGGAATCTGTATAAAATCACGTTTCCATTAGATTCCATGTGAAAATATAAAATGAAATATTAAGGTCCCATTGCAGGCAGAGAAGGTTTGGTTTAGTTTCAATTGTGTTTCATTTCCGATTTGTCTGTGAAAGTTTACACAGCGTTGAACACTAGGAATAAACCTAAACTAAAACCTAAGCTTTAAATTCAATATTTCCAGTCTTGTAAAATTAAACAGTTAGACATGACCATGCAGTGTGTATATTTGAGCTATGGAAAAAGAAGAAAATCCATCAATTATTTTCTGAAGGCTTGAGAAAATCATGCCATTTAAAGTTGAATCAACTTCTTCTTTAACACCTGAATGATTATCCAGGAAACAAAAGAAGGTTCTGTATGTCTTCACTTGTAAATGTCACAGGTGAACACAAACAACGGAGCGCTGGCAATGTCCAGTCCCTCTTTGTTTTATTAAACTATTGTAGCTCTATATGTGCAACAAGGAAGTAAGTTAGCAGAGGAGATTGAAGAAGAATATTTTCCTAAGTGACACTCTTTCAAGAAAAGTAAGACTTTCCAGGGAAAAGACAGTATAATAATATCATATGCAAAATTCATTACTGCACTCCATAGTTGTGGTTATGAATGTTGATTCCCACTAATGTCTTTTCTGTCTTTACTCCAGTGTTATCCTTACCAGTTTCATGAACCAAGTTTTGTGAAATCTGAAATTTCTTCTACTAGGCAAAGAAAAAACTGTGCACATACATGTTTATTTTATGTTAGGCTCAAGATCAAGCACTTTGTACTTGTTATTTTACAAGAGTTTGTACACTGTTATTATCCTAATGTTTTGTGGAGGAAATTGAGGCTTACAAAGGGTCTCTCACTTGACCAATATCCCACAGCTAATAAGTGTGAAATCATAGAGTCAAGCCAAAATACAAAATACTATGATTCAATGTCTGTGCTTCCTTTCACAATCACCAGACAGTACCTCTTGGTTAGCCCACATACTCTGGTACATTTTAGCCATAAGATTATAGAACTCAGAACAGCAGTGGAGGGGTAGGGGGTGGAGAATATGTGTTAGAATTTCCTTAGCCACTTGAATGACATCTTTCAAAATGATCATCATGAGATGACCTATCCCTGCAAGAATGCTAATGTTCTAGAAAGGCAAGTGACTCCAAACCAGGTTATCAGCATTTAAAAAAATTAAATTTAAAAAAAACCCAGATCTTATTGTATTTTATCCACGTTGTATATATAAAATGATCCCTGAGTTGACTATAAAGCAGCTTCATTGCTACTCTTTGCCTGTCCAACTCTACATCAATAGTGTGTTTTCAGATGGAAAGTGAAGAATGAATTATCCACTTGAAATAATGGTGAGGGAGGCAGAATGATTGACTTGAGTAGAGAGGCTGTCATAACACTAGGCTCTTACTCTACTAAAAGCACCATGATCCTTAAAACCAGTAGATGCTCAGGGGAGCTAAACTAACATGTTAGCCAAGCTTCTTCCTAACTTGTCATAAAAATAGCTGTGATCTTTTTCTGAACTAACTCAGAATAAGGTATATATGTTTATATCACTGAGTCTTCCACTTTCTGCTTATCACCTTACCTTTTGAAAAAAAAAATAGAAAATTTAAAATAGCCTTGAATTAAAACATGAGCAAAACAAGCAGTTAGTCCTCTTATTGTGTGTGTCCTGATAGTACTGGAACTCTCCATAGGCATCTAATTTTACCCTTTAATTTAATAGCACTTAATTGCTTCTCATTTGTTACATACAAACACATTTATTTCATGTAACACTTCAAATTTAGGCTTATGTTTCTCAACTTGGAGATGAGGCACTGTATTTTTTAGCATAGGAACAATACATGAAGCAAAAATGAAGGCAGATTGTTTAAATAAAAAGTGAATAAATTATTCAAAGCAGCTGTTTGGATTTGGAAGGAACTTTTCCGTGTTAATTAAAACCTCTTAATTTGTGTTGTACTGTTGTGGAAGAGTGGAGTGTAAATAAGCTGGAACAGAATGCAGCTGCCTGCCAGCCTTGTCCAACCAGGGTGGGTATGGCCATTAGATTCCATCTTAACCTAAAACTGTAGAACAATATAGGCAAACAGGTTTTTATAATGATACACATTTTCACTTTGAAAAGATCCAAGGTATTCACTAAGAGTATATTGCATGTTTTTAAATGATGGGGAAAGTGGCAGGATTGGCAATATGTGTACTTCAGAATAAAAAGAAAAGGACTGGGGCTGTGGCTCAGTGGTAGGCTTGCCTAGCATGTGTGAGGCACTGGGTTTGATTCTCAGCACCACATATAAATAAGTCAATAAAATATAAATAACTAAATAAAATAAAGGTCCATCAACGACTAATAAAAATATTTTTATAAAAAAAGAAAAGGAAAGAAAAAGGGAAGGGAAGAGAAGGGAGGGGAAGAAAGTTTGTCTCATGAGGAAATAAATAAAGTGACTGATAATATTTGTCCATCATTGCCTATCATCCATTCGTAGAGGTTATGGGAGTTATTAAGTAAACAAGAAATAAAAGAACCATATTACCCTCAAAGCCTACTTTGTCCTCACCCTTTAAATCTCAACTCATTCTTTTTGCATAGATTTATTGTGTTTTGGTTCTTACTCATTATAACCTACAAGTTGTCTTTAAATAAAAATATTATGGACATAGTCTCTAAGCATTTATTGCAATGACTATTTATGAGATTCTCATTTTATAACTAACATCAGAAATTTGACCTTTTGGCATTCTTTTAAAAAATATTATATACAGTGGATGATTCCTAAATAAAGTCTTTTCTGATTGTATACTGAAAACAGTATCTATGCATACTAAACTTATATGTAATTAGTGTTCATGAAACATGTGGTTTCATATATTTGTTATGTGTTTTTTAACAAAAAGATGGAATTTTTAGCTTATTTAGGCGAATGGTATTAAAATGTGTTCTGTAGAAGCAGTTGTCAATTTTTGCTTTTAGAACAGGTTTGGTGATATCAATGTGCTGAAAAAAAGATAAAATTGTTGGATTTCCACAGAGACACATTGGGAAAAGCCCTGCACCTCATATTATGGTTTGGAGGAAGCAACTGAAAAAAAAAAAAAACTGTTGTTTCTACACCAGGTTTTTATTTTTTTCTAATAAGTTGATGTTCAAAAGTCATTCACTGAGTATGCAGGCAATTTGAACAGCGCCTGCAGTAAAAGGGTGGGCTAGAGAGAGGAAGAAGGAGAGGGAAAGCATTCATTATTTATAGATATTATTCAACATAAACAACCCCAAAGATATTTGTAGAAATACCTAGAGTATAGGGAATTGTGTTGTGGGCTGTGGATCTTTCATTAACTATGCAAATTTACCAAGGCAAGTTAAGTGAAAAAAAGCATGCATTAAGTAAGAATGTTTATAACATGAAAATATGACCTAGCTTTAATATAATACATTTTAGGCTTCTGTGTTTTTTAAATACAGGCAGCAAGTAGAAGAGTAGCTACTTGGCAACAAAATACAGATGCTGCTGTCACCGCCTTCAAAGAACCCAGTAAAATTTAACAATGATAACAGCCCAAAATTAAAAGGGAAGAAGATACAGGATTGAATTTGGTTGAATAATGTGTAATGTATATTCTTAAGAAGATGATTTAGGCTTTTACTAATATAGTAAAATATAGAATGAGAAAGGAAATACCTAAAAAATGCTAATTTAAGAAACACCAAACAACTGGGCACCATAGCACACACCTGTAAGCCCAGCAGTTCAGAAGGCTGAAGCAGGACAGTTGGAAGTTCAAAGCCAGCCTCAGCAACTTAGTGAGGCCCTAACAACTTAGCAAGACCCTGGCTCAAAATTAAAAATAAAAATAAAAAAGGCTGAGGATGTGGTTCAGTGGTTCAGTGGTTAAGCATCCCTGTGTTCAATCTCTGATGAAAATAAAACAAACAAAACAAAAATACAAAACAAGTTACACTCATGATAAAAAGTATACATTAAAGAGAAATACTGAAAGAATATAGGCTAAATCTTAATAATGGTTATTTATAGATGAAGAGTTGATGGAAATTTTTTTATTCTTGTTTTTAGTTATCTAAATATTTTTCAAATTCCTCATTACGAGTGTGTATGTGTGTGTATATGTGTGTGTGTGTGTGTGTGTGTGTGTGTGTAACTTTTGTTATATTTACATATACTTAAAACTTTTAGGTTGAAAAAAATATGCTTATTCTTTAAAAGGGTGAATTCATTATACCATAAAAAATTATGTTGAATTAGTTTTAACTATTATTCTTTTCCTCCACAATTTCACTCAACAATAATTTTTTTTCCAAGGAAGTCTTTTTTCTCTCTGAACTTTTTAGAAGACTGCCTTTTTAATTCTGACTAAGGTAAGCTTAATACCCTGACTCATACCTACTACTATTACTTTTATTTTATTTTTAACCCTTATTATAAATTTTGCTGAAAGGGTCCTTTTTTCTTATTCATTTTGGTTTTAGTTGAGAAATTTACTTTTTTTAATTGCAAAGACAATAGCCTAAGATTAAGAATGTGGCATTTGGGGGCAATTACCTGTGTATAAGATGAAGACATCCACTTTTTAAAACTTAAAAGTAGACTATTTTTTTATCCATTCATCTATTGAAGGGCATCTAGGCTGATTCCATAATCTTGCTATAGTGAATTGTGCTGCTATGAACATCGTTGTAACAGTGTCTCTGTAACATGCTCTTATTAGGTCTTTAGGGAATAGACCGAGAAGGGGAATAGCTGGGTCAAATGGTGGTTCCATTCCCAGCTTTCCAAGAAATCTCCATACTGCTTTCCAAATTGGCTGCACCAATTTGCAGTCCCACCAGCAATGAACAAGAGTGCCCTTTTCCCCGCATCCTCTCCAGCACTTATTGTTGTTTGACTTCCTAATGGCTGCCAATCTTACTGGAGTGAGGTGGTATCTTAGGGTAGTTTTGATTTGCATTTCTCTAACTGCTAGCGATGGTGAGCATTTTTTCATGTACTTATTGATTGATTGTATGTCCTCCTCTGAGAACTGTCTGTTCAGGTCCTTGGCCCATTTATTGATTGGGTTATTTGTTATCTTATTGTCTAATTTTTTGAGTTCTTTGTATATTCTGGTTATTAGGGCTCTATCTGAAGTGTGTGGATTAAAGATTTGTTCCCAGGATGTAGGCTCCCTGTTTATCTCTCTTATTGTTTCTTTTGCTGAGAAAAAACTTTTTAGTTTGAGTAAGTCCCATTTGTTGATTCTAGTTGTTAACTCTTGCGCTATGGGTGTCCTATTGAGGAATTTGGGGCCCGATCCCACAGTATGTAGATCATAACCAACTTTTTCACAATGGAGTATTACTCTGCATTAAGGAACGACAAAATCATAGAATTTGGAGGGAAATGGATGGCATTAGAGCAGATTATGCTAAGTGAAGCTAGTCAATCGTTAAAAAACAAATACCAAATGACCCCTTTGATATAAGGGGAGTAAACAAGGACAGGGTAAGGACGAAGAGCTTGAGAAGAAGATTTACATTAAACAGGGATGAGAAAAGGGGAGGGGAGGGGAGGGGAGGGGAGGGGGATAGTAGAGAATAGGACAGACAGCAGAATACATCAGACACTAGAAAGGCAATATGTCAATCAATGGAAGGGTAACTGATGTGATACAGCAATTTGTATACGGGGTAAAGTTGGGAGTTCATAACCCACTTGAATCAAACTGTGAAAGATGATGTATTAAGAACTATGTAATGTTTTGAACGACCAACAATAAAAAAAAAAAAAAGTAGACTATTTTCCTCACTACAAATGTTACAGCATAACAAGCATATTGTTGGTGTTGAGAAAATATAAATGTCCAAACTAGTAATATAAAAATGTTCCAAAAAAGATTAAGTTTTAGTGTATATTCTTCTAGACTTTATTTTTTTTTATCTGTAAATTCTTTAAAAAAGAAGTCCTATGATCTTGATGAAACATAAATCACAATTAAACTTACTTCTTTTTATATCTACTTTATTCTTGAATCTTCCCAAAGAATGTTATTAGTTTTTTGATTGTCAGTATATTTCTACTGCATTCAATAATTTTGTCCTTTAATAAAAATAAATGCACATTTCAGTCATTAAAAGAAAACTATAAATGTAAGGCATCAATTCAATAGTCTTCTTTTGTTATTTTCACTGTTCTTGTTGGAATGTCCATTGTCACTTCTCCATTCACAAATCATAGCATTTTCTCCAAGCTCAATCTTATTCCTTCCATTAAAAACTTTCTTTTGGAGATGTCCTCAATTCCCAGGACAACTCTTCAGCCCATAGTATCTTGCATGAGGTAGGGACACTGACAATATCAAGCTTACAATTTCAGATTTCATTTCTAGGTCTCTAATTCATTTCATTCTCTCTCATCTTCACATTTTTAAGGTCTATTTGTTAATAGAAATACTGTAAAGTTACTATTTAGGGGGGATCAGTGGGGAGTTCAGTTTTGTTTTCCAAAGTTTGAAAGTCTCTCTCTTTTAACAACCAAATTAATTACAAACTTCAGGTTATGCAAATATACAAAGAAGTAACACATTTTTGTTTTATCTCCTTACTAATCTCACAGATTTATAAGTTTTATTAACTTTTTTAAAAAAATTATTGGTTCTTTTTATTTATACATAATAGTAGAATCCATTTTTTAAATTTATTTATTTATTTTAATTAGATATATATGACAGCAGAATGCATTTTGATTCGTTGTACACAATTGCAGCAAAATGGAATATTACTCAGCATTAAAAGAGAATAAAATTATAAAATTAAATTGATGGATTGGGAGAATATCATGCTAAGAGTAGAGTCCATTTTGACATAATTATAAAATCATGGAATATATCTTGTTCTAATTCAGTCCCCAGTATTTCTCCTTCTCCTTCTCATCTCTTAGCTGCTGTTCCCTTGCCTTAATTGACCTTTGTGCCATTAACTCATATTTTTTAATTAATTTATTTTGGATGTTCTTGATGGTGAGATTCACTGTGGTATATTTATATATGAAACTTTTGAATTGACTTCACAACTTTCTTACCAATGATTTCCTAAACATTGCAAATATTTTTCCTGGAACTGTAACAAGAATTCCTTGGTATATTAATCCAAATAATTTAGTAACTTTTAATACAACAAATTGAGCATATGATTTAATGTAATTATGATAATAGATAATTTGTATAGAATATTATGTGATAAGTATGAAACATTATACTTTATACCTTATACACTAGTTCTAGGGAATTTTTTTTATGTGAGCTAGCACAAAAAATAAAAGTGATAACTTATTTTGCTCAAATGTGATCAGAGATTAACTATACAAATGAAGTACATAAATGTTTCTTTAAACATTTTAACACTGATTTTTTTTTAAATCTTCCTTTTGTCAAGTAAATTAGATATCAATGTCTTTCAACACAGGTATATGCAACAGGTGCTTGTGTTTCCAATGCACAGTCACTATTCTTAAAGAGATAGAAGGTATTTTGATTCCAGTATTATAATCAAAATATTGTATCTTACAAAATGCACATCAAAACCATAATTTTCCATGACGTTTTCAACTATTATATTTAATCTAAGTCAGCAATAAAGTACAAAAGGAAAGTCCCTCTCTAAATTTAACATCATCCAGTATTTTCCTTCCTCGTATACTGTTTTATTTTACAAATCACAATTGCTATGTGGACCTCTGAATGCAGACACTCTCATTTGCATAAAACTACATTTACAAAAACAAAACGCCTGGAAATATGAGAAGGAAAAAAGCTGCCACCCAGAATCCTGTAGCTAAGCAACAGGATGTCTTCTCTTCAGTAACCAAATTATCCAGTCACCTCCTGTGGGCCCCAGAGCTCTAAAGGATTTCCATCATTTGACTTTAAGTTAAACCATTTCTGGACTTTTGAACCTCAAGCAATCAACACTATGTCAAGTTTATGGGGGTATGGATTTCCATCCCAAATTGGTCACAGCAGTCTTCCTGGAGGTTCTGCTCTCTCACAAACCATCTTATGGAATACTTGGTGGAACTGACAAAAAATAGTATGAATGGAAAACATAGTTATTCATTAAAAAAGAGGAATGTTTATACCTATAATTAGTTGGTATACATTCTGAGTTTCAATGGATGTTTCTTCCATATGCAAATTTTCTAATTTCAAACACAAGAAAGTATTTATGTCTAAATCCATAGTTTAAAGATGAAATTGCTTTTACTAAACCACCAATAAATTTATGTTCTAAGACAAAGTTGACCAAGCTCAACTCTTTTAATATTTTTTTGAATATGGAATATACTTTTAGAAATATGTACATATGCCAGACACCTAGGACTTTGGAACCTGGCAAACCACCTCCTTTTCTTTCTTTCTTTTTTTTTTTTTTAATTTTAGGAACAATGCCATCTTAACAGATGGGTGTTAGTGTAGGCATGCCAGGGAATCAAAATGTACATCACGTTCCACTACAAGGGGGTAGAATCTCATCCAGAAATGTCCGTCTGTGCCACTGGCTAAAGGAATATTCCATTGCAACTCCACCTCAGAGCCAGGTCACTTAAAACAGTAACTTCTAAAGCCACAAATCAGGTTTGGCTTGTTGTTGTTGTTTTGGGGGTATTTTGCTTGCTTGCTTATTTTTTGATTTTCTCATTCCATTAGAAAAATTAAGATGAGTTATTATAATCAAATTTTAAGCACCAAAACTAGGCCCCTTTCCTAATTTTTTTTTTTGACTAAGTGACTTACCTGAATAGAAAAACCATTTTGTTGAAATCAGAATATAGTTTCTGTTAAGTATAACCCCATTGGTCCTTCCTGACTAAATAATTTTGAAGTATTTTTTTTCCCCTTGAGAAAGTGTAGATAGCCATTTTTAAATTGAGAGTAGTTTTTCCTGACCTGCCCTACTAAGCAGAGTTGTACCAGTAGCTACAATGGAGTCTGCAACCCTGAAGTTGTGCATGAAAGTTCAACAGTAGTACTAAAGAAGCTACGTGCAGATTCTCTGGGTTTGACTAAAGTATAAGAGAAACATTCCCCGAAATAAAGGAAATTTTAATCTCTGTAGATTAGGTCCTTTGTATTCCTTGAACATATGACTTCATACCATTTAACAAAGCAAACTTTCATTAATATGGTCAATCATTCATGTGTAAAGGGTTTTAATTCTGATTGCTGATACTAAATGTTTTGGTCTTAGGTAATAATGGAAATTCAAGGGCTAACATCAATTACTGAGACAAATATTTTTAAGTTAGGTCTGAAAATAATCTCATCTTAAAATTCGCACTGTTCATATTTATAGCTGTTTTGCTCACTAGTCAAATTATTCCAGCTACTAATATATTAAATTTCACTGAGTATAAAAAGTAAATATTTTCATTAAATTATTTTAGGAAGTTATCAATTAATATGCATTCCCTAATAAATTGTAAGACAAACTTACTTTAAGCATGTGTTTCGAAATGTAAACTAAAATATTTTAGATACATAAGGTCACAATATAGTCTCAAGGAACATCCTAATTTATATCAATCATTTAAGTCATAGCCTTAAATATGACATTTTAAATTTTTGTTTTTTAATTTTAGTTCTATGGGAATATTTTGCTATTATTGTTATTAATGAGGAGTAATATCCATTTTCATAAGTACAGCAACAAAGTTTAGGTAAAACAAATTCATCAGATGGCAGTAAGAAATATAGTGTTCTAACTATTGAAGCAATTACACTTAAGTCTGTTTGGTGTACATTGTAATGCAACATTCATCATTTCTAGGGAAAATAAAATTTCATATTACGATGTATAGAGACTCTCTAGTTTTTTAAATTAATAAAGCAAAATTGTTGGTTAAATTCTCAAAATAAATACCTAATTTGTCAATATAATTTGCAATTAAATATATTGCAAGCTTTGAAAAGAAAAGTGACATATTAAGCTGAATGAACTATATAAGGATATAATCATCTTTTTTAAAATGTACATATCCCAACTAAATTTCTTTCACAACAGGACCACAAAATCACCTGGTGATTAACAGCTGTAAAGCCAGACATAAGTTTTTCATCATGTTCAGAATATATTGCTCCTTTTGATGAACTACTGTGGGGGAGAAAAAAGTCCAGCTGTCACATACACAAAGTTATCTCCTATTGGCTATGAGAAGTCTCTAAATGTTACTTGCTTTCATTTGCTCTTCTCATTTGCAAATGTGCCAAGTCGACTAGCCTTTCTATTAAAATAAAGACTACCTTAGCCAAACAAGAAATTGGACAGATTCTCAGCTTTGTCTGCAAACATGAAGAGGAAAAATACACTAATGGAAGCAGCATGATTCTTCATTATGGACCCCTCCAGGTCTTGAAAATCATCCAACAAGCTATCTCATCAAATGTTGAAAATCTTCCAAGGATCCCTTTACACACACCCTTTTTAAGTAGTGAGTTCCCATCAAAGATTTTCTCCATTGGAAATGGAGAGAGGGGCTTCTGGAATGATTTCCATTCTCTAAATCTTTTCCAAGTTCTATGTAAGTATTGACAAAAGAGTCAAAAAACCTTTTTTTCATTTTGCAAGGATGGAATACCTCCAAAGAAGTCACCTATCATCACGATTTTCAAGGACAAATCTTGCCTATCGTTTGATGGTGGAAATTATCCAATGGATATGTATTTGCTTCTAAATATATATCTTCCTTCAGCCTTGAGGAATGGAAAGATTCCAAGGTCTCCTTCTGTCAAGAATCTCCCTCACACTTACATACACATCATAGATATATCCCCCTTTTCACTACAGAAATATTTCCAACTAGGAGTCTTAAAGTTACAAAAAACTTTTGCCAATAAGCAATTCCTGCTGGCCACAATGGTAGTTGAACACACCTGTAATCCCAGGAACTCAGGAGGCTGAGGCAGGAAGATACAATTCAAAGTCATTCTCTTCAACTTAATAAGGCCCAAAGTAACTGAAAGAGAAGCTTTCTCAAAATAAAAATAAAAGAGTTGGGAATGTATGTCAGTGGAAATGTGGTAAAGTACCCCTGGATTCATTCCCTAGTTCCAAAAGACGAAAAAAGGAGAAGGATAACTACTAATCATACTGTGTTTTTATTTTGAAGAAACATTTTCTTCAGGTACTCTACTGCATTTTAAATACATGATAAAGAAAATTGATAGTATTTATATGTATACAGCAGAGCATTATGAACTATCTATTATAATATTTATATTATATCGAATAGTTCTAGTTATTTTTTGCTATTCCAAATAAAAATCATCATATAATAAAAGTTTAAGTAAGAAGAGAATATTATCCAATTTTTTGCTTAAAACTGGGAATCAAACTTGAGGTGGAGTCTCTGAATGCTAAAAGAAGGTGTTGCAGGTGTCCTGAAACCATGTGAATAGGAGCCAGGCTCCAGATGGACCCAAAAAATGCTACTGTCAACAATGCCAGAATACGTCTGCTGAAGGAAGGACTAAAGCCATCATGACTGTTTCAAGGTCATTTCCAGAACCACAGTGTGCCTTTTGGTTCAGTTGTTCTCTATTTGTGGCAGCAATTTCTCTTTGAACTCTCAAACCAAAGCAGTACTTGAATTTGCCTGAGTTGCTTTTGACTCCATCTCTTCCTATGTGAATGTGTTCAGAGAACAAGTGTTGACACAGGATTTTCAGAACATCCAGCTGAGCACAGGTGAAATTACTCATTTTTCCATAAGGTCAGATTTGAAAAAGACGCATATTCATGACTGACAAGAAGAATGAAGGAGATTCAATATCTGAGAAATAAGAATAGGCCATTGATTGAATAAGGTTATTCTTAAAAAAGAATGCCTGCTAAAATTATTGATCCAAAACATTTTCATTAAAATGTGGGAAATTATGTTCAAATGTCTTGTTTCCTTTAAGATGGTTTAGTTCACTTTCTTAGTGGGTAAACTCAATCATTTAGAGCCTTATGCACCTTCAAGGACTATCATCCAGAGTAAAAGCTTCTAAGATTTAGAAAACTACCATAAAAAGAAAATGAACAAATCAAAATTCCATTGCTCTGATATGACCCCTTTGATGTACTTCTTTAATTATAATACTTTTATATGATTTTAATCATGTTGCACACATGTTGGTTTATAAATTGATTTGCCCACTAAATGCAATGAAAAAAGCATTTTACATTTTGTTTATTTTTCAAAATTATACTTTTCTATGACTGCCTAATATTCCATTAAGCCAATATGCTACTGGGAATGTAATGATCATATTTTCATATGTTTTTTAAACATTTACTTTGTTTTAATTGCTTTTGTAATTAACACATTTGTAAAGATTGATCTTTATAAGAGTATTTTTTAGAGAGAGAGAGAGAGAATTTTTATATTTATTTTTTATTTTTCGGGGTACACAACATCTTTGTCTGTATGTGGTGCTGAGGATCGAACCTAGGCCACACGCATACCAGGTGAGCGCGCTACTGCTTGAGCCACATCCCCAGCCCTCTCTTATTTTTTTAAGGAAATTTTTTGTTTGTAATAACTTTACACTTATAAAAAAGCTGCATACATAGTACAGAGAGCTCTGATACAGCAACCTCACCAAAGCTTCACTTTCTCCTAATGTTATACATTTGTAAGACTGATTTATCAAAATTAAGAAAAAAAAATACTGGAATATTAGTATTCACTAAATCCAAACAATTAGGATTTCAACAAGTAGAAATTAAGATTTTACTCCAACTGTAGTAATAAGAAATAATTTACTTTAAATAATTTATTTTTAATGATGTTACAGGTTGATATAGGAGAAAAAGTAATTAGACTATGTCTCTGTAAGGCTACTAAAAGACAAAAATAACCTCTCATGTGATTTTGTAGGTTTTTATGTTTAATAAGAGATTAATTATCAACATTCATGGATAAGTCCAGATATTTCCATTCTAATTCTAATTGTAACTAAAAAAAAAACTAGGTGATATTAATCAAATGTTAAAAGTGAAAACAGTGATGTTCCCATTCAAATTCAAATTCCTAACTTTTTATCTAGGAAAAAAAATTATCGATATGTTCCTGCATTCTGACATATGTTTGTGCAGATGTTCAATATTTATTGAACTGTAATTATTTTTTCAAACTTCTCTCAGGTGCTAAAAAATGAAAATTATTAAAATAAACCTAAAATAGTTGACTGTCCCCTCAGAAACTTAAAAATTCAGAAATCTTAAAACAACGTAGGCTGTTCCCATAGTTAATACATAATTGTGATAATGGAGAGCACAGAAATGGCCATGCAAGTTTTTCTGATAAATTTAATCCTAAAAGATGTGGAAAAGAAAAAATGACAATGAAAAACTATGTAGGCAAAATATGGTGCCAAAAAAATGAAGAATTTTACCAGAATTACTAAAACTTTGGAATTTTGATAGTTGCTAAGCAATACTGATGTTATCAAGGCCTTTCTCCATTCCAAGAACTGTTGGGCAATTCATTCATTTTTCTGAATAAAGAGAAGCATTCAGCTCTACAAAAACAGCTATTTCAGTCCCCTTCTATCTAATAAATTGTAGGCCTCAATACAAAACTCTAAATCAGAATGAACACATCATTTTGGTGGGCCTCAGAAAAAAGTGGTTGCCAAAATAAATAATCAACTAATTTTTATTGAGCACTTAGTCTGTACCAAGCATGATTTTTTTTGCACTTTCCATGTATTTATTCCAGTAATCTTTATGACTAACCTGAAGCAATCTCTACAATTAGTTTTATTTTCCCTTGAACAAACTAAGTAACTGAAAGTCACGTAATGGGTTTAATCAGGAAGCAGAGGAGTCAGTACTGAAATTTGAGATGTCTAATTTTAATACTGGAGCCTATGTCTTCCCTTAGCCTACTAGAGTGGAGAAATGGGAAATGGAAGGGTCTGGTGAGTGGAAACCATCAGAGAAAAGAGCAATGAAGAAGCCAATTGTCTGAGTTCAGGAGATGAATTAGACAACATGGTGTTTATAACAACATAAGAAATTAATTAGCTGAAATGAAGTGGATGTCTTGAAAGCTTTGAAAACTGGGTAGAAAAAAATAGATTAGAAAAATAAAAGTATATCAATTTATATCTAATTTTCATACTTATATCACAACTAATAGAACAGCAGAATGCTACACTAGGATAACCTTAGTTTAAAAAAAATTACGTGAGAGAATAAAATTATGGTATTTGCAGGTAAATGGATGGAGTTGGAGAATATATCATGCTAAGTGAAGTAAGCCAATCCCCCAAAGCCAAAGTCTGAATGTTTTCTCTGATAAGTGGACACTGGTCCATAATGCAAGGGTGGGGGGCAGGGACAAATGGAGGAAATTTGATTGGGGAAAGGGGAGGGAGGAGGAGGGAGGGAAAGGGAGAACATGGAGGCAGGAAAGATGGTGGAATATGATGGACATTATTACCCTAGGCACATGTATGCACATATGGTGTGACGCTACTTCGTGTACAGAGAAATGAAAAGTTGTGCTGCAATTAAGAACAATGAATCAAAATGCATCCTGCTGTCATATATACTTAATTTAAATAAATAAATTTATAAAAAAATAAATTGCATGGACAGTTCTTTTGTTTTATATAAACCTCCTATTAATTTAGACTATTTTTATTAAGAAACAAAATTATGCACCATATCCTTTCACTTTTACCTATATAATAAAACAGCCATTGCAGACATTTATTTGCTGACCCTTGATTTAGTTTCAAGTGTTCATAAAAATCTTTCCTTTTGTTTTTCATGTATCTTCTAGGCATTTTGAAAATGCCTAGGTTGTTCATATTTCAAATTCTGTCCATTTGGTTGCAACCTAATTAGTTGTTTTGAGGCCCCCTTTCTTTGGGGCAGTTTTTTTTTTTAATCTCCCAATGACTGCTACAGAGCTAGTCATCATTGTGGATCCAAAAGGAAAGTAGATGAAGACATAATCTTGTCTATCACCTGCTCAGATTTAGCATAATCCTCCTTTTCTGAGAGCAATCTGCCAATTGACAATATTCTCTTATAATTCAAAAACAAGAACTTTTGTACCAGGCTTCCTTATCAAGCACTGTGTTTTCTTTTTTCTTTCTTTTTTTTCTGTTTAAATTTTGATTTTGCTCTCACTGTTTAGGTTTTTAATAGTAAGCAGGTATTTGTCAAAATTGTGCTTATTATCATGGTAATGTCAAATTATTTTAAATAATATTTAATGATTTTCCTACCATTAGAGAAGCTGAATGCAGGATATTTTTATATCTGAGGTTAAAATCTGTCCCAAGTTTTACTCTCATTTTCACAATGTTTCAAAAGTAGAACATTGTTAGTTAGGCACTTTATGCACTCCACATCACCATCGTTAAAGCTCATAGTTATTGAGCAGATAACAAACATTTTATAGATACTAATATAATCCTCACATCAACCCTTTCAGGTAACTCAGAGTTTATACCCATTCTGCAGATCAGGGTATAAACTGAGGCACTGAGGAAAGTAAATTGCCAGAAATTCCATCTATTACCTTATGGTGCCAGGATTCAACCCAAACATTTTCATTCTTTAACTTACTCTGTTAGACATATCAATATCATTTTATTTAATGTATAATAGAAGGAAATTCCTTGGTTAACATATTGATTATTGAAATCAATAATAAAAATATAATATCCAAAGAGAAAACATTGTATGTACAGAGATGGAGGAAGAGAGAAAGAGAGAACAGTTCAAAATTTTAAAAATTAGCAGTGTTGTTAAAACTGGTTTTGATTTACAGTTATATTTTTCCAATTGCCCAGCCATTTATTTGTCTAATATGACATCCCTCTAAAGCAACTATCATGGGCACCACTGTGAAAGGTATTATCTAAATGTTTGAATTAGTTCATAATGCTCTCATTATTTACTTAAGAATGATAAAGAAATTTGATTCCATAATTACAATCTAGTATGTTAATATTTTACCTTTATGGAGGCACATTTATTGCTTGAGTACTTCTGAAATTAGTTAGAAAAAAATATATTGCATGTACGTTAAAGTGCCTTCCTGTGTGCATATTACTTTAGAAGCATCAAATGCTGCACATGCTGAAGTGAAAAACACCTGGGAATTATTGACAGTTCATTTTATTCAGGTAACTGCCATTCTACATGTGGTCTATTTTTTTTATCACTAGATTCTGAGGTTAAAATAAAATACCATCTGTTTACTATTTATAACATGGTTCAATGAATAAAAAAAGAATATATTCCAAATGATTACAAATAAAAGGTAGACAACACATTGTTTCTAATGTTTCTTATGAAGTGATAAATAATTCACTATTATTGAAAGACATTGCAAATATAAGATGTATTATTAAGTCCAGTATTGTGTTGGCTCACAATGATCAGACTGAAGTTTCTGAGTAGCTCAGGCCCTGTTCTATGTCCTTGGCATTTTGTTTTGTTTTGTTTCTAAATTTCCTAGTAATATAGATACAGGGAAATAGTCATAGGTAAAAGATTTAATAGTTAAATATAGCTATCAAAGTGAACTAACTTGACTCCCATACCAAGTCGGAAATCAAAGACTGTTTCTCAGAATAGAATAAAATTCAGTATTCTTGCTGATGATAGTACAATAAATGACTTTGATAAACTCTTGAAATCAAATTTTTGGTTTTGACAATACAATGTTGAAATAAGTTGAGCAATTTTTAAAGATTTGATTATCTTAGATTTTTTAATCTATACAAAGGTAATAAAAATGAATGGCAGGGTAAGGATGAAACAAAATCATGCATGTTAAACACCTAGCCAAATGTTACTTTCTAGAAATTGAGAAATATTTCATATCCTGGAAAATTCCAAATGTTCCATGTGCTTCAATTTAGGAGTTGGGGTATTATAGTGATGAAGACCCGAAGCTTTGGCTGCCACAACTTGAGCCTTGTCCTGTTCTCTACTAACTGTGTGACCTGAGGATCACACAGCCATCAATGTGCTCTATGAAGTCAACAGTCAATATTGCCATGTGAATTCGTCACATTGTACCATGGTCAACAAGGTCATCCCACCTTCTACCATCTTTTTCTCCACACCCTCTCCTCAGCTCTTCTCTTCCTCTCCCCTTTCAGAATAGTAACAAAACTATACAGACCAATACATAGGAAATTGCCTTATTCTTCCTGAATAGTCCAACCCAGGCCATGGCACCTCATCAACAAAAGTTGTGCAATTTTAATCTCTTCTAATTAGTTATCTTTTAAATTGCCAGATGTTTTATTTGGCATCACAACTGGACAGATTAACTGAAAACAATGAATGCAATCCAGACGGGGGGCCTAGAGAGAACATCATGTGGCTTTCAATTAGCAAGGTTAACAGTTGGAAAACAGATGCCAACTTAAAAAGAAATGCATAGCTACTGAATTTCTGGATTACAAATTGATAAACCATTCTTTAAAACTAACGTCTCCAAATCTATTCTCTTCAGCCTCAGATTTCATTTTTCAAAGCCAATATTCTTACAGATAACCTTGAAGAAGAAAAGACAAGCAGCAGTCTGTTTACTCAAAAGAAGTTAAATGGTGCATGTAACATCTCTGTTACACAGTACACAACAGTGACTGACTTTAGCCTTTAAATTACATTTGTCATTTGCTTTTTCCATCAAGTGACCTATACTTGTTTATGTTGGTAGATATCAGATAATGCCCTTCAGTTTTCAACTAACATTGAAAAACAAAGACACTCTGATTAAACAAAGAAAATCTCTGTTGGCCAAAAACCAAAGCAAGAGATAGTCCATAATACTCAGCGTGACAAATGTTTACTGAGAACAAGGCACCAAATGGTGACTTCTAGATTTTTTTCCATTACTTGCCCTCCTTCCTCCCTCATATTTAATAGAAAGCTTTTGATTCAGCTCTATAATTATAAATCCCATTTACTTATTACTTAATATTTTGTGATATTGAACAAATTAGTTAACCTCTCTATGTTTCAAAATCATTTAAAAAAAAGAAATGGCAAAATTATTGTAACTTCCTAATAAAGTTGTGGAAAGAATGAAAAGAGATCATATATGTAAAGTTCTGTAAACAATAATTGGCATACAGTAAGAGCTCAGTAAAATTTGTGCACTCAATTTACCAGAGCAACTGCCCTAACCTGTAAGGGTGGGAGAACAGAACTTCATTAAATCACAAGTGTATATCAACAACTTGGTTATTAATACCACCTTAAACAAAAGTCATGTTTTAGGTCTGTATCTGTTATGGTTTGGAAGAGTGTTCCCAGAAGTCTCATGTGTAAAAGGCTTGGTCCCGGGGTAGTGGTATTGGGAGGTGCTGGGACCTTTAGGAAGAAGAACCTTGAGAGAGATCCTTAGGGCATTGGAGGCATGTGCTTATAAGCAAGCAATATGCCCCATCATGCACTCCCACTCTGATGTTCTGCCTTGTCAGAGGCCCAAAGAATTGGCCCCCACACCTTGCACTAGAATTTCCGGATCTGTGAATCAAAATAAACCTCTCTCTTTATAATTATCTCAGGTACTTTGTTATAGTAACACAAATCTGACTATAGTATCTTCAAATTGTAACAGAAGGTCAGGAGTCAAATGTGTGACTTGGCAAGACCCTTTTGACAGCATTTGAAAAACAAACTGAAGTAAGTCCAGAAACAAGATTATAGCAACTGTCAAAAAGAAATATATTGAGGACTTAAATACAAGCAACAGCCACAATTATGAAAAAGGATGGAAGAAACACAAGGTGAGTGAAAGAGACAGAAATAACAAGTATATTGATGATGAAACATGGGTAGTACCAAATAAATCAAAGTATATCAAGCTATTTTTTTATACCTTCTAGAGTACAGAACCATCTTATTTTTTCTCTACCGTATGCTTCATACCACAATATTACTAATCCAAATTTACCTGTCACTTTCTAAAGAATTATAATATGTTATATCATGGAAGACAATGATTACAGATGGTAAAATATGATTACCTTCATTAGTCTATCAGGCTAAACTATCCATATGTTAATCAATATATTTATGTTAATTGCTAATTTTCATGTCTCGCAACAAAGGTGCAAATTGTGGCATCATCTGACCTTCAAGGCACACATGATACCAGCAATGCTTTTTTTTTCTTAATAAGTTGTGCAACTGCTAAAATTAATTGCACCCCAGGGCTATTATATTATGCATGAATTGTCACCCAAATGAATGACAATGCTTCAGAAGGAGTAGAAAAAAATAGAGATTTAGATATGTTCTTAGTGAATGCTGCCAGCTACATGACAACTGACATGATGCCCAATTACAAGATTACCAATTAAGGCTATCAAATGAGCTCCAGCATTTTGCCTATCACCAGGATTTTCAACTTCAGTTTTTGAATTTTCTTTCAGTAAACAGAGAAGAAACCTTTGCAGAATAGTTTCTTGATTCTCTGAAACTAGGAGGTTTGATATGTCACTAAATATGGTAATTTTGCTGAGGCCAGTTCCACTATATAATAAAATAGCAACAATAGTTTTGACTTTCCTTTTCCTAACTCAACACTCAAAAAAAAAAAAAAAGCTAAGAAAGTTGGGTTTCTATTTCTTCTGAATTTAAGAAGACTGAAATAATGAAGGAGAAATCTCAAAAATTTTATTTCATTGGCAATACAAGGCTTTGTTATGGAGAAAAGCACCCTACAAATATATTATATATTGTCTTCTCTATTGGGAAGTAATTAGCTAGTTAGAAATAACGCATTTATAGCTGCCTTGTTCAGATATAAGGTGCACATATTAGCTCATATTCTTCAAATTTCTTCAGATGTAGAATACAGCCAGCTTTTATTTTACAAGATAATATTCCAGGATTGTCTCAATGCTTTGGGTAAAAATATTAGAAATGTGTGTATATGTGGACAAATATAGCATGACCTACAGACATACAGGTATATTCACTATAAGAGAGTACTGCTTAGGTGGACGTGATGGACCCTCACGTCCTTATACAAGACTCTGCCTTTGACCTCAGAACCCAGCTCACCTCTGAAATCAGCCATGCTTCTCTAGACCAGATTGACTACCCAGATGACTCACAGAATCATGAGAAGTGACCGAAGACTTTTTGTTAAATGCTAGTTTTGATATGGTTGAATCAACAATGGTAAGAAAGAACTGTTCTACTATCTTAAAACACCGAGATTATGAGGTCGATTCAGTAACTAGGTTTTCTTTTGCAGTCAAACATGACTAGTCATCCAACTGACACAGAAGAGAGTCACAAGCCTGTGGGAAAGAACTGCTAGTCTAGGGAACAGATAATCAAAATCTACAGCTGGAAGTGTTGAGGGAAGACTCTCATTTCAGTGAGTTTAATATAGTTTTGTAGATGCCCTGATTTTCAGTAAGAGCTTCAAAACTTGAGTGGAAAGAAAGGCCACCATTCTGCTTGGCTTTGCTGGACCATGTGTGTTCAATATAGAGGTTTCAGGAATGTTTTCTTTTAAGAAAATGGTCCCACCTCAAAAAATTGTTACAAAGTTTTGGAAATTACTAATCTTGTTCAACTCTATTAAGACTTATTAAACCAAGAACCAGGGAAGTAAGGTAGTTTATTCAAGTTTATGTAACTGGATATTACACAGCAGGAATTCAAACTCCCTTCTCTATCCAGATGACTTGGCTTTTGTCTCCTACAACATCTGAGATGTCTATAATGGAGGATGAAGATAGCTTCTGCAACCTTACATAGTTAGCACCTTGTACACCAAAAAATATCTTAGAAACTATTGTTTGATTTTCTCTTTAATTCAGTCAATCAAGTTTCCATCAACAAGTAGGTGCTATTTCAGATGTCTTCCCCTTGAAGGTGCAGGACTCATAAAGTTATAAAGTTATAAAATAGCAGGATTCAAATAGACTTTACAAAGCTCTAAGTTGTATATTCCATTCTGTTTATAAAAATATATTTTCCTTCCCCTCATACTTATTTTTTAAAGAAAATTCAGTCCTTTACCTACGATTACACACACACACACACACACACACACACACATTTTAATATTGTGTTTGCTCTTATGTAATCACACTAAAATACAATTTGAGTATCGTAAATGAGCTTCATTATTTTTGCAAACCAAGAAGAAGTCAATAGTGTTTTCTTCCAAGGTCAGCACTAACAAGTGCACTGTAATTTTTTGTCTTCCACTCTGTAACAAAGAGTGAAATCTCAGTTGAAATACATTCTGAGAAATAACTGTTTAGAATACAGTTAACTTTTAGATAAAAATTAAAATTCCTTACTCTTCGGGACACTCCTTTCTCATATTAACTTGCACATCTGGATTTATCCATAGTTGAATTTTTCCAAGGTGCATCATTTTTTTATTTCATACATGACAATAGTGGAATGTATTACATTCATAATTATCCATCCACAGCACAATTTTTCATAACTCTCTATATAAAGTATGTTCATGGCAAATTATGCCATTATACATGAGCTCTCTTATTGATTTATTTTGCATTACAATTCTTAATACACTTTTATATCACAATTTATCATATCTCTGTTTGCATATAAGGTATGTTGACACCAAATTCACATCTTCATACATGTATTTTGTATAATGATGACCATCTCCTTCCACCATCCTTGCTATTCCCCTTCACCCTCCTTTTCCCTCCCACCCCTCTTCTATATCTAGAGGTAATCTTCCTCCCCTGCTCTCCCTCCCTACCCCAATTTGAGTCACCCCCCCCTTATATCAGAGAAAACATTCAGCATTTGTTTTTTGGGAATTGGCTAACTTCATCTAGCATGATCTTCTCTAATGCCATCCATTTCCCAAGGTGCATCTTTATTGAATAATCTTTAACAAAAATAACTTTCCATTTTTGTATGCAACATAAGTGAATATGTGTATAAATAACAACTATTTATAAGCAAGTTATATTCACCAACTCAGAAAGTCATAGGTAGAGATAGAGGAAAATTTTATGAAGAGTCATATATTTAAAGTCCTTAATTCTTTTAGGATTGTTAGTGCAGAGCTGCTATACCTTAGATACATTTTGGACAAGATGCTCCTCCCTGGCACCAGTGAAGAAATCACACTTTTAATGCTCTCATAAAAGTGACACAAAACATAGACAACTTACCTCACAAATAAAAATAGTCATCTCCCTGCCTTGGAGGAAGAAGTTGTAGAGAGTGACATCAATTAACTTCAATTACAGCTCCCATCCTGGGGACCATGTGCCAGACCCTTTCATTACATTCAGTCATTCACCGTGCATTCTTTTCCGACAGTCTGACCAGGCAAATTTTATTATCGCCTCTTTTTCACAGGTAAGGAACCTGAATCAAAAATATCATATGAGGAGAAATACCAGTTATTTTATAGTAGAGAAACTATATAGACACTACTTGTGGTTGATAGACAAATATCCTCTACCCCAAGAAGTGCACGCCATAATCACTAGAACCATGAGTATATCATACTACTTGGCATAGGATAATTAATTTTGCTAATCAGGTAACCTTAAAATAGGGAGATTATCCAGGATTAAGCTGGAGGACCCAATATAATCAAAAAGGTTCTTAAAGAGAAACAGAAGAGATCAGTTGGGGAAAGATTTAAAGATTCTGTAATGTTGGCTTGAAGAGAAGTAAGATGAACTGAGGAACCCAGGCAGCCTCTAGAAATTAGAAGAGGCAACGGAATAGATTATTTTCCAGGGCCAGCAGAAGGGAGCACTGCTCTACTGATCCCCTGATTCTAGCCTGCTGATACACATGTTGTACATTTAGCCTACAGACCCAACTTATCTTAAATTTATGTTGTCTAAGACATTAATTTGGAGTTATTTGTAACAGCAGAAGGAATCACTATATCAATTTAACCAAGTAACACGTTGTTGCCTATCAATAGTGTGGTCATGCTGATAACCTGATGTATGGGGAAGGCATCTCTTCTCTGAAGACTTCTTCCCCCAAACCTGGCATCCCAACCTAATCATCAGTTAAACCCAAGTAGAATATGCATAAAGAGTACTCTTCAAAACTTTCAAAGTCACAAAGAAAAACAAGACTGAGAACCTATGATATATCAGAGGAGGGTAAGAAGACAACATAACTAATCAAATGCAATGCTTTATCTTGGTTTAATCTTGGAATAGAAAAGGGGAGTTAATGGAAAAACAGTTGAAACACAAATAAAGCCTATAGTTGAATTGAAAGAATTATGGAAAATTTAATTTCTTGGTTTTGACAAAGGTACTATGGTTATGATCAGTGTACTGATATTTCAATATAAATATATTCCAAAGGCACATTCCTGAGCATGTTCAAGATTTAAGTAATCCTAAATTTTATCTGTTATATTCTCCCTAGTATATTTGCTCTGTCCTTAGATTTGTAATCCACTCAAGCTGACCTTCTTTGTCCTACCATCCCATTAGTTCATCCAAAGTCAAAATTATCTGGAAAAAAGGGGAACAAGGTAAAATTTCCCACGTGTTTGAAAATATCCTTAAGTTTTGGAATAAGGAAAGTTTCTATAACTAACCACCTTCTCAAATTCTCAATTTTTTCCTATTTAGTTATTTCTTTTCTTGTTTGATTTTTGTTTTGAAATAGGGATAATCTAGAATAGACTCTGGAGTAGATGTTGGTCCAAAACTGTAGATGTAGATGTGACATCTTATGTCATCATTGGGGTTGAATAGAGAGTAATGATCCAAAGAGTTATTATACTGCGCTAGACACTATTCTAAGCCTTATCTCATTTAACCCATCAAGTATCCTTATGATGTATCACCATCTTTACTCATTTCCAAGTGAAGAAATGGAGACATAGGGAAGTAAACTGCTTCACAGCCAATAAGTGATAGAACAAGATTTCAAACCTCACCAGTCAGATTCCATTACTATGTGTCTGCTAAAACTGTGTGGGCTGAAAAGATGACACAGTAATATTCTTATGACTAATGAATGACTTTAGTAGCTAATACAAATTAAACTTTTACCTGACTTAAACCTAACAACTCCCCATATGAAGCAGATACTGTCATAGATCAGAGTCCCTGAACAGTAACTGCTGAGACAAACAATAGAATGCAGAAAGTTTATGGGAAGAAGCACTGTTAAGATTGACATCTGTAGTGGAAGAGAAGAGAGTGAGAGACGGAACTGTTGGCTTTGGTGAAATCGCAACAGAGTTCTCAGTCAATCTCCAGGGGGCTCTGGAGCTGGGTGACCCTGCAGAGTTATACAAAATAGGGCAAAGTGACTGAGGATTTCTACACCCTCAGTAATAATCACTGGATGTGGGCTACTTCTTGGAGGGGTTGAGGTCTTAGGAGATGAAGGGAGCAATCTCCAGGAGAGGACACAACTGCAAGTCATCAGTCGCCAACTCCCCAGAAGCTGGGGAAACACGCACTTCAGTGCTGGAGTGTAGGCAGAGGGCCAGGTGGATTCTGGGCAGTGTGCCAGATATTTACAGATTAAAAAAACTGAGGAATAGGGAATAAATTACATTCCTCAAATGAGATAAATAGTAAACCTGTTAGTCAAGGTTTTCCAAAGAAACAGAACCAAGAGAATATGTGAATGGATGGATAGATATTAGATTGATAGATAGATATATTATAAATAATTAATTCTTATAATTATGGAGAGTTAGAAGTTCAAATCAAGGAAAGCCAGTGGTCTTAGTTTTAGACCATTGACTGGAGGTAGGTGAAGAACAATGTCTAGGCTCCAAGACAGGCACAGGGAGAATATTCTTTCTTATTTAGTGTTTTTGTTCTTTTCAGGATTTCAACAAATTAGGTGAGGCTCATCCACCACCATTTCAGTCTATGGAAACAAATGTTAATATTATCTAGAAACACCATCACAGACATACTGAGAATGATCAACCAAATGTCTGATTACCCTGTAGCCCAGTCAATTTAACAAATAAAATTAACCATTACACTAAGTTATGTAGATAAGGTATGATTCCACATTGGCTAGGCTCCAGAGTGAGTCCTAGCCAGTGTGCTATGCTGCCTCAAGGTGTGTAAGAGCTATTGATAACCAAAGGAGAGGTTAGCTGGTGCATGATGGGAACCAACACATCAACCCACTACAAGGACAGATCCCTAGCTCAGTCCAGGATGTAAAATGCTTCCTGAGAAATGCCATAATAATGTAAGAATAATTTGAGTGTATGTTCTAATTTTACTTATAATAATTACTAGCTATCTTTAAAAATAATAATACAAAATAATTTATTAAAGAATAAATTAAGGGACTGGGGTTGTTTCTCTGGGGTAGAGCACTTGCCTAGAATATGTGAGGCATTGGGTTTAATTCTCATCACTGCATATAAATAAATAAAATAAAGGTCCATTGACAACTAAAACATAAGAAAAAAGGAATAAATTAAATTTCCAAAAGTTTCTATGTAAAACTATAAAAGATAAAAATAAATATTCAGGTGCAGTAGTAGTAGTGTAAGAATAGAATTCCCATACCTACAATCTTTAACTTTCTGGTAAATTAGGCTTTCTTCAACTAGAACTCATATATGTGTAATTAACTCTGCTCATAGAGGGCAAAGGAATAGAATTCTGTACGCAAACATATTTGTGAAAATTTATATACTGAGATTTTTTATATATTAACTCTAACTCAAATAATTGAGTGGTTAATTTAGCAATCCTGAGTATCTAAAAATATTTCTTTTTTTTTTGGTTAATTTAACAGCAATAGAATGAACTATTAAACTTTTTTTCCAAAATTATTAAACTTAGGAAGGAAGAGATGGTAAAAAGACTAGCTGGCTTAAAGTTTAATTATAGAAAGAAACATAAAGTAATTAAAAATGAAAAATATTTTAGACACTTTGTATTTTGTGTCTCTTTTTGACTCATATGCCTCTGAAAAACTAACAAGTCCCACTTTGCCCATAACTCTATTTTCATCTTGTCCTTAAACATAAAGATGGGAAAGTATCAAATGTCTGTCTAAACACAAGCATAATACTTCTATGATAGAGCATTCCCTGGATTTTCTAGTACAATAAACATTGCCTAAAAAGGAAATGAGTCTGGTCTGGCATTAATTCCTAGTAAATTTATTCTATAATCATTGCATTCTTTTCTTAGATTCATGAAGTGTCTGTTTATTAATCCATTTAATAACTTGGCCAGGGTTGAAGTCATACCCACATATCAATTCTATATAGTTCATAAGCTTTCTACTATTTGATATTTGTAAGATTTCAGTCTTTGACATCATGCTATCAATGGTTTCCCAAAGATCATTCCCAGCAGTAGGTAAGCATAAAAACTATTTTATATAAATTTTAATATAAAAATTATGATCCCTTTTGGAAAAGACATTTTTAAAATATCAGAGCTCCCATCCACAAAAGTTCTCAAGCAAAGCTATAAAGTTCAGTGCTGTTCTTTTCCTGGCTTCTTTGTATTCCATACCTTTTCAATGTAGTGTTATATCAACCATCAATGAAATATATTCTTTCCTTGAATAAATGGCTATTAGGAAGCATATTTTTGCTTCACTGCTATGCACTAAACACTGAAAACACAAACAAAAATAAGAGAAACTCTAAGCCTATGGAGTTCATGCTCTTATTAACATCACCAAAACTCATTTTATATGAATTGAGAGACCCCCTTAAGTAAAATATTTTCTAAAAATGCACTTTTAAGTTGAATAAATAGGTTCAAACCAAAGTATGGTCAAGGAACAGTTATCCTATTACAGAACTACTGAGTCCTTAATATACTCAAGTGTATTGTGAATCTGTAGGTGAAGAATGGAATATATAATGTTTTCCAAACTTATATGGCCATAGAATCCCCCTTTTCTCCTTTAGTCTTGTTAAGGGAGTACAGATTTGCAGAAAGAATGGGTGTATCTAATCTGCATAGGAAACAATAGACCTTAGGAGAAACATAACTTTAGCAAATTGCTACCCCTGATTCTATCTTCAAAGTTGGTTCCAAGCCAACAGATGAATGAGCAACAGAGACCACATGCAGGAGGGAACCAGATTTAAAAAAAAAAAAAAAAAAAAAAAAAAAGATCTTACAGGAGAAACAGTAAATAATTGGGTTGAGCAGGAGTTTTTGTTGTTGTTGTTTTTACTAATGTGAGTAGCTTCAGAATGTATGTTGTACATATGTACAATAATTCTTAAATTCAGGAGAATTTTTCATTTATGTGACCTAATTTTCCATCAGATGGATATTTATATTTATTTTAGGAAATCATCTTGAATCTTTCAAAGCAGGCTCAATGCTATCTCCTAATACTGATTCTCATACCTAATGGAGCATACTCACAAAACTCTTGGAATGCTCATCAAAAATTATGAATTTCTCAATCTACAAAAATTGTATATCAAAATCTTACTTTTAAAGAGGATTCCTCTATTGATTCATATGCACAATGAAATTGGAAAGACAATGAATTTTGGTTCAATCTGTCCTATTCCTTCTCCTTAAATTTAAGAAACACCTTACAATGCACCATTTTGAATGCTCAGAGCAATGAGCTAGAGTGTCAATACAGGCATCAGGAACCCACAGGTGAATTAGAAGCACTATTGTGTCAAGAGTGGCAACTTCATTAAAATGCAAACCTTTTAAAAGGGAAAAATAAAAGAAACAAAGATGACTAGTTTGAGATTAATTTCCATCTCATTATTGCAAATTGGGAAAGCTAAGAAGTCAGAAGCTAAGAAGACAGATAATGAGCCTGAAGATAATGAGATAATGTATTTCTAGGCATCTTTAATACATATTTATTTCTTAAGAAGTTAAAATCAGGACTTGGAATGGAGAGTTCTGAGAAAATGGCTGCTTGAGTTTATATCCTGATTCTCTTAATCTCTCCTCAGTTCCTTGTTAAAGAAACTTAACAAATAAGTTAATCTTGCCAGTAAATATTACGCAGAAAAGCATAGTTAGGTAGTCATTGTTTCACTACAATGAACTAATAGAGTTACTGAAAGTTTTATAGACCTTGGCAATAGATATGGGTAATGTTTCTATGACAGGTTAGAGAGGGATTTCTATGATTTGCTTTCCTGGAGGGGTGACCTCATTAGCTAATAAACAAAATCTGGAAGAAGGTGTATCATAAGCTTAATAATTCGTGGTCCTTTGGTCAAGAGAAGCCATTTCTCTTCTGCTTGGTCCTAAAATGGCCTGAACTGAGATGGGTTTCTCTTTATTCCTTAGCAGAATATTCTCAGTTTTTCCTGCCTGGGGGGCAGGGGGAACTGTGGAAGGCTTTTAACAGGATTGCCACACTTCAAAAGATACCAAAATTAGTTTTTGCTGTACTTATATTACTTATACCTGTGGACATGCAAATAAAAATTACAAACCAGGGATAGAGATACCATAAGCATATTGACTAGAGAAAATATTACCTTTCATATAAATAACAAAACACTAATATCTAAAATATATAAATAACATTTGCAAATTAACATAAAAATATTTAATAGAAAATGCAGTCAAAGATTGTGGAAAAGTATGAAGAGACATATATATTAATATGTATTTCAGAATTACAGAAAAGTGGAAATAACACATTTTTTTAATTGTTGATTCATATGGTTAAACACTAAATTAAAATCAATGAAATAGAGACATGAACCAATATGGATAAATCTCAAAAATCTAATATTACATGCAAAGAAGTACATGAACTATAAACATATGATACTATGTACAGACTTTATAAAGTATAAATTAATATTATATTTTATTAATGCATATATGCACAGACATTTTTGAGCTTGCATAGGTAAAACAACAAACTGAGGACAACAGTTATTTCTAAAAAGAGCAGATGAAAATATGACCTCATCACTTATTCTTACTGCTGAATCTTTAATTTTTATTTCTAAAACAAATCAAAAAAGGGAGGGAAGAAAGTAGGCAAAATGTTATACTCTCAGATGCTTATTTTAGAAAGGTTTTTGATATTTCCATATTCTTAAAATATTATTGAATGTAAGGATATTAAAATTTTCTGATATGCTCAGTAACAAACTCAAATTCTCAATTTAGAAGAGAATCACTAAATTCTAATTATAATGAATATAAAAGATATATCTAGACATAATTTTAAAAACTCCAGTATAATGACCAAAGTTTACAGGATTTTAGAGAAGTAAAAATCAAATAAAACAAGAGAGTATTGTGAGACTAGAAACAGATTTTTCATCTTCAATGTTAGACAGCAAAATACATTCATTTATGAATTATCACGAAGAACAGTGATTTCCAAATACTGCCATTAGCTAAGATGTAATTCTTCCATGAAAACAAAATAAAGACATTTCTGACAGGAAGGAAATAATGTATATACTTAAAATCACCTGTATGATTTTTGAGAAAAACTGTAGCCATAAAAATGCTAAATGACAACTTTGTAAGACAGTTAACAAAATAAGGGAAAACAATGAGAGCAGAGAAAATTTTTTATATGGAGAAATTAAATATATATAAATCTCAGCCTTTTACTATACATAAATTTGAATGTATATATAAGTACATACAAGTATTTGAACCTTTATAACTAGGAATTATAATAAAAGCATTAAATAATAAAATAATTATTCTATAAGACATAGTTCAAAAATAAAAAAATTGAGCTAATCAAATCCAGGAGTTGTAAAGTCATTCCAAATATCTTCCTCCCTAGAGATTTAAAAAAAAAATGATCCTATTAAATTTCTTGTGTAAGTTTAGTAATTATTGTAATTATTCAGTGTTTCTCTGATAGTAGATCCATTTACATATATGCTCACAATAGGCATGTAGTCAGTAATAAAGTAAGAATATAGTAAAAGTTAAAATAGGGAGGAAAATAGTAATAGAAACTTAAGTCAGCATAGGAAAAACAAGTTGAAACTGGGAAAAGGGAAACAAATTTAAGCAGTAATCAACTTAAAATATGATAAAGCTATCTTTAAAATATCATTAGTCACAATGAGTGTAAGGTAGAGAATTTGTTTATTCAAAAGAAAACACTAACAAATTGATTAAAATACAGAACTCCAGTGTCATGCCATTTGAAAGTAAACCATGTAAAATAAACTATCAAAGACAACTTGAAAATAAGGAATGAGGGGGCTGGGGATGTGGCTCAAGCGGTAGTGCGCTGGCCTGGCATGCGTGCGGCCTGGGTTCGATCCTCAGCACCACATACCAACAAAGATGTTGTGTCCGCCGAGAACTAAAAAATAAATATTAAAATTCTCACTCTCTCTCTCTCTCTCTCTCTCTCTCACTCTTTCTTTAAAAAAAAAAAAGAAAATAAGGAATGAACAAATTGTACACTTACAAACAAAAAAAAAACAATGTGGCAATAATGATATAAGACAGAGGGCAAGTCGAGGTCAAAGGAAAGACTAATCAGATCTTAGGGGTATTACACATTTATTAATTAAGTTGAACAATATAAAATTGATATTTTTTGGCAATTGGAAATTTGCCCTAAAAATATTGGAAATGTGTGAACATTCAAATATTAAAAGTCTAGGGCTGAGGTTGTGTCTTAGTGGTAGAGTGCTTGCCTAGCATGGGTGAGGTACTGGGTTTGATCCTCAACACCACATATAAATTAATTAATAAATAAAGGTCCATCAACAACTTAAAAAAAAATTTTAAAAGTCTAAAAAGTAAATCAAACTCATCACTATATTATAATTCTAGTGAACCAAACATTATTCAGTGTTGAGAAATGTTTAACATTACGAGAAAAAAAGAAAAGGTTAAAAAAATCCATAAATCTTATAAATATGTGCAAAACATCCTTTTTAAAACTATTTCTAACAAAACATGTAAGAAAAACAAGACTAGACAAACTAAAGTAAAAATTTTTATGAAAATTAATTTCGAATATTTATTAAACTATAAAATAGTAAAGATGTTTCAAAGAAAATTAAAAATAATATGAAGACAACCATTATCACCAGATTTATTTAACTTGCTTTTAATAAAATACAGTGGGGAGATATTTTAGAAAGGCATAAATACATGAAAGTCAGTAAAACCAATATTTTTATTTTCCTACAATATAGCTGCTTTTGGAAAAGAAAATACAAAGGATTATTCTCAAAATTTTTAAACTTAATAAGAGATTAGCACTGTAGGTACATAACTTACTAATTTTCTTTATAGTTTCATTGGATAGTTGAAAGTAAGAAACAGGGATTTAAACCACAATAACAACTGTTGAACTTCAACTGGTAGAAGAGACCATCAACAAACTGTTCATCAAGCAAAGTTAAGTCAGTTGTTTTTTGTATTAAGAGAGATCACTGCCTCCATAGTCTCTTAGTAGATCTTGTCAGGACAAGGACAAGGAAGGAGTATCTATAAACTGTGGTATTTGATTTAAGATAGGTCTTCCCAAGAGTGTGATTCTTTACTGGAATCTAACCTAGTTCATATTATAGTAGTTTAGGGTTGACAATCATGCAAAGTGAGTGCTTTGAAGCAAATGTTAAGGAGTAAAATCCAATGAGGAAGCTAATTTTTCTGAAAAGGGTGCTGTTTATCCTAATGAAATAACATTGAATAGAATTTGCTCAAATAAAAAAAATTGATGAAAATTCAATTACCATTATTTCTAGTGTTATTATCCTGAGCAAATATTTCCTAGAGAGATAATTATCTAGTAATTCAGATTAAATAGTAAAGTCACCTTGATATAGTCATCTTTCTAATCCTATCAATCTGTGGCTATTAATAGTTTTATAGTTTATGACCAAATTTAAAAATATCTAAGACCAAATGTAATAGAAGACATACAATATATACAGATATTTTTAATGTAATACAAAAGAAAGTTGAACAAGGAAACAGAATAACTGAAATGTGTTCTGATGTTTTATTATTATTATATAATATTTTTGCAATTCAAATCAAAATCTTTAAATAATTCCATAGAGGTGAAAAATGCTAAAGTCTATTTTTTATTTATATTAAGAAAATATGTATATAAAAGTTTTAAAGTTTTGAAAAATGAGAGATAATTAACTCTATAATATGCTAAAGCTTTAATATGTCTTTATTGAAAATTATATGGAATTGACTCAATAATAGCTAAATTAGTAAACAAATTAGAACATCAAGAAATAAATGCAGGAGTATTTGGGAAGTTATTGTCCTATAAACACAGTAGTTCAATTGAAAAAGATCTTTAATTTGCTGTGTCTAGCCATCTAACTAAAAAAAAAATATGGATCACATGCTTATATACTAATACAAAGCCTACATGAAATAAAATTCCTGCTGAGAAAAAAAAATGATTAACTTAAAGATAAGAAAATTTACTAAACTATTATTGTAATCTTTAGGAGAGGGAAAACTTTTACCTGGAATGAAACCTAAAACCAAAGACATAAAAATCATGTATTTCACTACTTCAGAACTCATTTGCAAAAAAACATAATTATCAAAACCAAAGACAAGATATAATGAAAGAAAATTATAATAACAAAATTTAAAAAAACAAAAAGTTAATATTCATAAGAAAATGATCATCTTGTTATGGTTTGAACAAAAGAATAAATACAAGATAAATATCTGAAGATGGCAGAGTTATGGCATCCAGTGGGTGTGGGTTCAGCTGAGTCCAAAAACCTGACCTGGCAGAGACCTGCAATGGGCATGATCCATTGTGACTAGAAAACCAGGTGAAATTCAGTCATGAAGAATATTATACCCAAAGGAATTAGGGACATTCGGACCTGGGAGATCCTGTGTCTCGAACCCTTTGAGTCTGGGAGTTGGCAAGACCAGCTGGGGAGGACCAGGAACTTGATTAGGCATGGATGAAGTGAGGGGGGCAGTGAATGTGTACTTCAAGACTGAGCCCAGGAAGCCTAGAAATACAGGAGCCACTGGTGATAGAGGTTGCAAAAGACAGGCTCCTCTGCTGCAGGAGTGGAACCCAGGGGAGACTCTAGTGGTGCATATTTCCAGTGTGCAAGTCAGAAGCAAATGGGCTCCAGAGGTGTGATGGTTTAAAAGCTCCAGACCCCTTATCATTCAACAAGATATACTGGGTCTAGCTTTTCCCAAACCCTGCCTTTAGGAGCTCTCCCTCTGGGAATCCCTTTCACAGAGCTCTATAGCATCCCCTTGCTTTGAGTAGAGATGACAACACCATCTAACCCCTCCAACCTCATACTGCTAAGAAAGGAAGCTGAGAATGGGAAACTTGACAAAGTCCACACACACACACACACACACACACACACAAAATGATCTGACAGTCTCTGACTATAAGTCTTGAGGTGTTCATTGAGCAAGGCAATTGGGAACGGACAACCAATGTATAACATTATTGAGAATCTTTTGACCACAACAGAAAAAATTTCCTAATCTTCCATCAAGAAAAAAGGCACATCAAAAAAATTGTGCACCATGATCAAGTAGGATTCATCCCTGGGATGCAAGGATGGTTCAATATACGGAAATCAATAAATGTTATTCACCACATCAATAGACTTAAAGATAAGAACCATATGATCATCTCGATAGACGCAGAAAAAGCATTTGACAAAGTACAGCATCCCTTTATGCTCAAAACATTAGAAAAACTAGAGATAACAGGAACTTACCTCAACATTGTAAAAGCTATCTATGCTAAGCCTCAGGCTAGCATCATTCTGAATGGAGAAAAATTGAAGGCATTCCCTCTAAAATCTGGAACAAGACAGGGATGCCCTCTATCACCACTTCTATTCAATATAGTTCTTGAAACACTGGCCAGAGCAATTAGACAGATGAAAGAAATTAAAGGCATAAAAATAGGAAAAGAAGAACTTAAATTATCACTATTTGCGGTGACATGGTTCTATACCTAGAAGATCCAAAAGGGTCTACAAAAAAACTACTAGAACTAATAAATGAATTCAGCAAAGTGGCAGGATATAAAATCAACACGCATAAATCAAAAGCATTTCTGTATATCAGCGACAAAACTTCTGAAACGGAAATGAGGAAAAACACTCCATTCACAATATCCTCCAAAAAAATAAAATACTTGGGAATCAACCTAACAAAAGAGGTGAAAGATTTATACAATGAAAACTACAGAATCCTAAAAATAGAAGTAGAAGATCTTAGAAGATGGAAAAATATACCCTGTTCATGGATAGGCAGAACTAACATCATCAAAATGGAGATATTACCAAAAGCTCTCTATAGGTTTAATGCAATGCAAATCAAAATCCCAATGGCATTTCTTATAGAAATAGAGAAAGCAATCATGAAATTCATATGGAAAAATAAAAGACCCAGAATAGCAAAAGCAATTCTAAGCAGGAAGTGTGAATCAGGCAGTATAGCAATAACAGATTTCAAACTATATTACAGAGCAATAGTAACAAAAACAGCATGGTACTGGTACCAAAACAGGCGGGTGGACCAATGGTACAGAATAGAGGACACAGAGACTAATCCACAAAGCTACAACTGTCTTATATTTGATAAAGGAGCTAAAAGCATGCAATGTAGGAAGGATAGCATCTTCAACAAATGGTGTTGGGAAAACTGGAAATCCATATGCAACAAAATGAAACTGAATCCCCTCCTCTCACCATGCACAAAAGTTAACTCAAAGTGGATCAAGGAGCTAGATATCAAATCAGAGACTCTGCCTCTGATAGAAGAAAAAGTTGGCTCCGATCTACATACTGTGGGGTCGGGCTCCAAATTCCTTAATAGGACGCCCATAGCACAAGAGTTAATAACAAGAATCAACAAATGGGACTTACTTAAACTGAAAAGTTTTTTCTCAGCAAGAGAAACAATAAGAGAGGTAAATAGGGAGCCTACATCATGGGAACAAATTTTTACTCCTCACACTTCAGATAGAGCCCTAATATCCACAGTATACAAAGAACTCAAAAAATTAGACAATAAGAAAACAAATAACCCAATCAACAAATGGGCCAAGGACCTGAACAGACACTTCTCAGAGGAGGACATACAATCAATCAACAAGTACATGAAAAAATGCTCACCATCTCTAGCAGTCAGAGAAATGCAAATCAAAACCACCCTAAGATACCATCTCACTCCAGTAAGATTGGCAGCCATTATGAAGTCAAACAACAACAAGTGCTGGAGAGGATGTGGGGAAAAGGGTACTCTTGTACATTGTTGGTGGGACTGCAAATTGGTGTGGCCAATTTGGAAAGCAGTATGGAGATTCCTGGGAAAGCTGGGAATGGAACCACCATTTGACCCAGCTATTCCCCTTCTCAGACTATTCCCTGAAGACCTTAAAAGAGCACACTACAGGGATACTGCCACATCAATGTTCATAGCAGCACAATTCACAATTGTTAGACTGTGGAACCAACCCATATGCCCTTCAATAGATGAATGGATAAAAAAAAAATGTGGCATTTATACACCATGGAGTATTACACAGCACTAAAAAATGACAAAATCATGGAATTTGCAGGGAAATGGATGGCACTAGAATAGATCATGCTTAGTGAAGCTAGCCAATCCCTAAAAAACAAATACCAAATGTCTTCTTTGATATAATGAGAGCAACTTTTTTTGAACAGAGCAGGGAGAAAGAGCAAGAAGAAAAGATTAATATTAAACAGAGACATGAGGTGGGAGGGAAAGGGAGAGAAAAGGGAAATTGCATGGAAATGGAGGGAGACCCTCATTGTTATACAAAATTACATATAAGAGGTTGTGAGGGGAATGGGAAAATAAACAAGGAGAGAAATGAATTACAGTAGATGGGGTAGAGAGAGAAGATAGAAGGGGAGGGGAGGGAGGATAGTAGAGGATAGGAAAGGTATCAGAATACAACAGTTACTAATAGGGCATTATGTAAAAATGTGGATGTGTAACCGATGTGATTCTGCAATCTGTATTTGAGGTAAAAATGGGAGTTCATAACCCACTTGAATCTAATGTATGAAATATGATATGTCAAGAGCTTTGTAATGTTTTGAACAACCAATAAAAAAAAAGAAAAAAAAAGAACCATTTTTAAGTTCTGTGTTCTGAATGGTTCGTACACATACATATTGGCCTCTCTTCTCATTTCTAGCATTTATTGAAGCTAGTTATTTTCTTGACTCTGTCTTTTGAGGGCTAGGGGTTTTGATTAGTAGAACTTGGTTTTGTTTTATGTTGTTTTGTTGTTGTTGATGTTGATGTTTTATATTGCTTTTGTTCCTATTTATTTTTCTTGATTCTCTTCCTCTCTTTTCTTTTGCTAACTACCAAATTAAATTGTCATGTCTTTCACTTTTCCTTTAATTTTTACTACTGTTCTCTCTCCTTCCCCCTCACAATTATGACATCCTATACCTTTTCTGCATTCTCTCTTCACCTTTTTGATATATAAAACATGTTTGCAAAAGACTATCTTTACTGTTGGCAATTTCTTACCATACTATATCCATTTATAGTGCCAATCAACATTGTAAATATCATAATAGAAACTTTGTTTATTTAGTTTAATGCAATTCATTATTTGCATTGGTTGTTGTTATTATTTGTCTACCCCTAAAGTGTGAAGTACTGGAAAACTTCAGGAACACTATAAAATTCATAGAGTATGAACTGTGCTCACCTTACCTCATATTCTTACTAATAAATGGGAAGACATACAAACAGTATGAAAAAGCAAGGAAATACGCCATCCTAAACATATACCTCATTAAAAGAATACAAAGACAGCACAGAGGAGGAAATGTCAGAGAAGGATTTTAGAAAGTTCTTAGTTAACTGGATCTGTGAAGTGAAATCAGAAAATACAGAGAGTGAAAAGTTACTTCAATGAAGAGATAGAAGTCATGAAAAGCAATCAATTGGAAATCCTCAAAATAAATGGAATCAATAAACCAAATGGAAACTCAATGGAAAGCCTCACCAGCAGACAAGACCACTTGGAAGATAGAGTTTCAGGCAACAAAGAAAAAATATATAACTTGAAAACAACAGTCTTTGAAACTCTTGCCAGAGCAATTAGGGAAAAGAAAAAAAAGAGGGGGAGATGGAGGGAGGAGGGAGAAAGGGAGGAAAAGAAAGAAAAGAAATTAAAGGGATACAAATGGAATAAATACAGCTCAAACTATCCCTATTTATAGACAACATAATCCTATATTTAGAAGACCCAAAACTCTACCAGAAAACTTCTAGAACTCATAAATGAATTCAGCAAAGTATTATGATGTAAAATTAACTCCTATTAAAAAAATCTATAAATCAATTGTGTTGCTATACACCAATGATGAATTAGCTGAAAGAGAAATCAGGAAAACCATCCCATTCAAAATAGCCTCAAAAAATAAAATACTTATGAATCAATCCAACAAAAGAGGCTACGGACCTCTACAATGAAAACTATAAAACACTAAAGAAAGAAATTGAATAAGATCTTAGAAGATGAAAAGATCTCCCATGTTCTTGGATAGGCAGAATTAATATTATCAAAATGGCCGTGCTACCAAAGGTGCTACACAAATGTAATGCAATCCTTTTTAAAATTCCAATGATATTCTTCATAGAAAAAGCAGTCATGAAATTCATTTGAAAAAATAAGGGGCCCTGAATAGCCAAAGCAATTCTTAGTGAGAAAGGTGAAGCAGAAGAGGCATAAAAATATCAGACCTTAAATTATACCACAGAACTATAGTAACAAAATCACCATCATATTGGTACCAAAATAGATATGAAACCAATGGAACAGAATAGAAGACAGAGAAAAACCCACATAAATGGTGTTATCTCATAGTAGACAAAGGTACAATGAACATAGATTAGAGAAAAAATATGGCCTCTTTCAAAAGTGGTACTGGTTAAACTAGAAATACATACATAGCAGAAAGAAATTTAAACCCCATTACTCACCCTGCATAAAATTCAACTGAAAATGGATCAAAGACAGAGGCATTAGACCACAGACCCTGCACCTACTAGAGGAAAATGTAACCCAACTCTCCATCAGGTTGACTTAAGAACCAACTAACTCAACAAGACTCCTAAAGCATAAAAAGTAAAATCAGGAATCAATAAGTGGGAAAGTATCAAACTAAAAAGCTTCCTCACAGCAAAGGAAACAATCAAGGATATGAAAAGAGAGCTACAGAATGGAAGAAAACCTTTGCCACCTCCACCTCAGATAGAGCATTAATTTCCAGAATATAAAAAGAACTAAAAAGATCGTAACAGCAAAATTAATAAATAAATAAATAAACAAACAAACAAACCAATCAATAAATGGGCTAAGGAACTGAACACTTTACAGAGGCAGAAATACAATCAATCAACAAATATATGAAAAAAAAATGTTCGATATCTATAGCAATTAGAGAAATGCAAATTGAAACTAAGATTTCACGTCACTCCAGTCAGAAGGGCAATTATCAACAATACAGTAACAATAGATGTTGGCGAGGATGTGGGGAAAGGGTACACTCATACATTGCTGGTGGGAGTGGGAATTGATACAACCACTCTGGAAAGCAGTATGGAGATTTCTCAAATAAAACCAAGAATAAAACTGCCTTTTGACTTAGTTATACCACTCCTCTGTATATATCCAAAGGAGTTAAAATCTGTATACTACAATGATATAGCCATATGAATGTTTATTTCAGGTCAATTCACAATAGCTTAACTATGGAACCAACCTAGGTGCCTTTCAACAGATGAATGAATAAAGAAAATGTGATACACACACACACACACACACACACACACACACACACAATGGAATATTACTCAGCCATAGACTATCATGCTAA
Organism: Ictidomys tridecemlineatus; assembly: GCF_052094955.1. Taxonomy (NCBI): domain Eukaryota; kingdom Metazoa; phylum Chordata; class Mammalia; order Rodentia; family Sciuridae; genus Ictidomys; species Ictidomys tridecemlineatus. The sequence goes on along the minus strand of NC_135478.1, from coordinate 159,670,783 downwards.
GTGAAATAAGCCAATCCCCCCAAAACCACAAAGGTTGATTGTTCTCTCTGATAAGTGGATACTAGCACACAATAATGGGGGGAGGGTAAGTAGAAGTTCAGTGGGTTAGAGAAAGGGGAATGAAGGGTAGGGAGGGGGACAGGAATAGAAAAAACAGTGAAATGATTCTGACATAACTTTCCTATGTACATATATGAATACACCACAGTTCATCTTCACATCATGTACAACCACAAGACTAGGATCCTAATTCACCTAAGTTATACTCCACACTTGTATAAATATGTCAAAATTACTGTCATATATAACTAAAAAGAACAAATTAAAAATATAAACACAGGGTATTACCAAGTATTTCACAAAACAGAAATGACAAATGGAAAATAAAATAAAAGAATGCTAATTGTAGCTAGTGGTCAAGGAAATTCAGTCACTTACCATTCTGCAGGCATCAAATTTGTATAGAAAAAAAAAAAAAGAAACCACACAGTGGTTTTGAATGAAGATAGGCACCTACATTCTATGGTTTAATATTATAAATTGCCCTTTTTTTGAAGTCTCCAAAAATAAAACTGGCATATACTTTGAACCAGAAAAATCTCCCTTAAGGATTTAGCCTGAGGATAAATATGGAACATTTTGTAAGTGATTTATAGTTGTATGTGGAGTAATAATTTTAGTTAAATTTATATCATATTTTTACATATTACAATCCATAACCTGCTTAAAAACATCGACATGAACTGTACAATTGTCAAGTGGTGAAGTGACATGATTTTAGCTCTTTTTATAATAATGAAAGTTTATGATTTTTCTTCAAGATAGATATTTAAAATAAAGGCAATATAAACATATAAAAGTTTTATATGAGAGTCAATTTTTTCAGGAAACCTATGATTTTTTCACCTTGTCAATTATTATTCTTTCCTTAATTATACAATTTCTGAACTATAGAATTATTATAACAATTTATGAGGCACTAGGCAAAATTAACACACGAATATCCCTTTTTAAACCCTAAATTCTATATGCTAAAATGTAGCAATTTTTTTTCCTCAAAATTCTTTTCCCAACCATTCTCTTTCTATTAATCTTCTTACCCAAAACCCTGGGAAATCCTCTTCAATTCTTCACACTGTTTATATGCAATCTGCTTATAAGTCCTACTATGTTTTATTTGAAAATCATTTTGCATTTTTTACTTGTATTTCACTTTTATAGTTTGCATTGGTAGCAAACTATTTGTTGATTGACACTGAAATAACAGGTTGTACACATTCTCCTGAAACATATTCTCTTAGACACCCTTCTCACCAAGATCTTGTCAAGGAACTGCTCTCCTCTCCTTCCCAAGTACCTATCATGGTTTAGTTCAACAAACTCTGACAACTCATCTTGCCTGGCTCTTGAGTTTTTTATGGAATACTTTCTTCCTAATAGTCTCCATCTTTACAACAGTGGCCCTCTGGTTCTATCCAGAATAACTTCAAGATCAAAGCTTAGGCAAAGACATAGTGGTTGCCCAAATCCTGTTAGCAATTTAATAGCCCTTAAAAATATACTTGATTTTTATTTAAAGCAAAAGCCTAGCAGAGTTTGAGGGAAGGGAGGAAACAGGTTCACTCCTCTATTGTTCCCAGCAACTTACCTCTTTGCCAAATTTACAGTACATCCCTCACAAAACAAGCTTCTGATGCTTAATGAATCTGTCCTTCACAGAACTAAGTTTACTAACCATCGCTGGTGCCTTCAGTTCTTATAGAAATACTCTTCCAACAACCACGGAGTATTCATTCTCTGAGAGTCAAGAAAACATAACCATCTCCATTGTGTTATATTTTAATGGTGTTGCTCCTCTTCAGAGCTAATCTCAGCTCCTCTTACAGATGGTACCCCAGGGACTGCCTGTTTATCCTACTGCTTAATCCCACTTTATGCTAAATTCTATTTGCTTTCATCCACCCTCTTTCTTGCTCACCTACAGAAATAAAACTTAGAAAGATTTTGACTCAAATTTCACTCTTGCTTAAAGACATTTCTTACTAAATCAGAATATATTTTTCTCCTTTGGAAAACCACTGCTCTGTTATAAGACTCACTATGCAAGTTTTGTATCGTGGCAGAAAATTCAAGTAAGCAGTCATCAGGAACTTTTTGCTTTTGAGTCCTTATAATCACAAAGCACATTCCCAGTGATCCATAAATGCATTTATCCATCAAGTTCCACAAGTTGTAACAATTTGTTTATAGAAACAAATTTATAACCAAAAGTAAGTTTAAGTGGTAATGAATTATTTTTTCTTTTCAATAAACTCTTGCCATGCCACAAAAAGTTCTCACCAAAGAATACTTAAATGGAGAATCAATAGGCTGCTCACTATTCACCCAACATATTTAACACAATGAATTGTAATATTATATATTGAAATTGTATTTTCTGCCTCCAAAATCTAAAATTTGAATTGTCTAAAATACAAGTTTTTAGGCAAGTACAAATGCTGGCTCTCCCTTTGTATCTGCTGATGTCCAACAACCATTCATTGTTTTTCAGTCTTAATAAAACAATATAACATGGGGAAGAACAGGAGTCTAAGAAATACTAGGGAAGAGAAGAAACAGGAGGAAGTTTATATTTGTATGTCTTCTTGAAAATGTTTCCTGTATTTTAAACATTCCCAGGACCAGGACCGTTGTAAGTGCAGAATTAGCCATTCCTAATGTTGTCTATACATCTTTACCTGAGGAACTCAAATCAAGAGCACATCAACCTAAATGATAGATACCTGTTCTGTCAACTCATCTAGATTTATTCATGCATTTGAGAATAGGTGTTTCTTCCATATCTTCCTTTCCTTTTATCATGTAAATACTGAGTGAAATTTGATATGTTTCCAGATTTCCCACAACATTTCTATAAAGTTCTATCAGAAGTAAAAAATTATCTGTGTAAGACAATGGAAAAATCTTTCTGGAACATAAAGTTGGGCATTCAGTAAGATAAAGGAGCTAATTAAGCAATAATTTCTTTTAAGGACAATCTGCTTTACATCGAAAAGAAAACGAAAGGAGAGTCAATTAGTAAAACACTTGTAAAAACAACACTAATCTAAAATACTGACTTTCATTCAAAACTGTGTCTTCAAAATTTCCTTAAACTGCTAATTAAGCAGTGTAATTACTTTTACAATCATATTTCATAAGTGTGACTTAAAGCTCCAGAGTTAATGGTTCAAAGATTGTGGTTATTTAATGTTTTAGAAAAATAATAAAATCAAAATATTTTAGCAGATTTTAATATAAAATAAGAAATGGGTATGAAAAAAACAATTCAAATAAAATTTTACCACAAGTGGAGAAAAATCCACATCTAATTATGAAACATTAGTAGGAAAGGTCTGTAGTTTTATTATCTCCTAGTGAAGAGAAGGGTGTTAAATGTAGATATAGATATGGATATATAGATATATACATCAATATCAGTCAGCATTTAGGAAAAATGTTTTTAATAAAGTGCTAGATATATAAATGCAAAAGCAACAGGTTGTATATTTCTAAATTTTAAAAGTTTTGTTCCTTTTCCACTCTAGAATTACTTTGAACTTTTCCTCCTGCTAAATTTGAAACTTTTTGTGGGTCATTTTTAGATATCAATGTTATAATGTGTATTTACTATATTTTCTTACTTGAAATTAAGATAAGTTTTATTGATTATTCCTAATTTTATATGATACAAATGTTCATAATAGCCACTTATTGATATTTTAAGACTTTAGCTCACTTAATGACCACTTCATTACATTTTAATTAAGAATAGTTCAAAGTTAAATCTGAACCAAATGGAGCTATTAAATTGTGTGTGTGTGTGTGTGTAACTTTTTCTTTAATAAGTCTATTTTACTTACTTTTTCCTTTTAATGATGAACATTTAATTTTGCAAAAGTAGTTCCAAATGATACCAGGGAAGTGAAAATTTATATCACTTCTAATCACTTTTTAATAATTAGAATCCAAAAATTTATAAAACCTCTTTTTTTTTTCCCCCTGAAATTAAGTAGCAGCTCAACCATTGCCTGCTAATTGATCTCAATGTGAGTGAGGGCAGAAGTAAAGATCAATTATCACACAGTGGTATCCATAACATAAGGGGAGCTGCAATTAGAAGCTTCTAAACACCAGATTCAGTAAGGGTTTGTTCCTCTGTATTTTCAATGACCATGAAATCTTCCTTCCAAAACCACATACAATTTCCTCTGAAAGTGATTTCAAATGAGATGAGGAATTGGTTGAATTTAATGCATGTGCTGAAAAATCTAAAACTTGTTTCATTTTATTGCTTAATTCCCTGATCCTTTGGAAACTTTAATTCTCTTTCAGTAGTATAATAAAAGCCATATTCAACCTTGGAGACATATTTAAAAGAAGATATTTCTCAAATAATTTTTATAAACATTTTCTAACAAGAAATTTTTTCACTGCATGCCATAGTGTGACCCCTGATGACTTAAGGAACTTTAACAGGGCATCTATAAATAGGGTACAGGAACTCTCATTTACTCAAAAGAAAAATATAGGCAACACTCTTCTCAAGTTCTTTTGAATTTCAGCAAAGGTCAATACTGAAAAGAATTTGCTTACATAAACAAAGTAATTTCAGTGTTCTCACCTTTAGATAAAGAGAAACAATAGAAAAATTAAATATAATTACATTTGAGGAATATGGTTTAAGTGAACCCAAAATTGTTTTTCAAATGGTGAGTGTCAAATCTGAGGGACTGTTACAATCAATAATACAGGCAAAGTTGGAAGGCAGGGACTCACCAAGCGATTTTATTGGGCGGTTGCCGGAGGGGAAAAAAAGGAGAGGCAGAGAGAGGAGAGCGGGGCAGAGAGCAAGAGAAAGAGAGTAGAGGGAGGAGAGAAAGAGGAAAAGGGAAGAGAGGAAGAGGGGAAGAGGACAGAGAGCACGAGCTTAGGAGCTTTGGCTTAAGAAGGGTTGCATAGGCTGGTGCTGATTGGCAGGGTGACTCAGAAACTGTGTCTAGCCGGGATTGGTTGAGAAAAACTGAATCTGGCGCCCTTTGCCCTTCTGCTTGGCACCCTTTTGGAGAGGAATGGGAGGGGTAAGGGATTGCCTGACGTTCTCAAAAGACTGAAACAACTTCAGTGTCTCCCACACTCCCAACAAAAGTAATCTTGGATCACCATTATTTAGCATTTTATGAGATATGTAACAAAAGGCATGCTTTTTTTTATATTTACATGTATTTTTTTTAATTTGCATGGCATTAATAGAAATGTGGAAAAAAAAAACGAGATTGAAGAAAAAAAAAAAAAAACAGAAATGTCCCAAGCAAAGCAAACTTTTCATATAACGAACATATTTTTGTTACTTCCATTTTCTAAATTGTAGGGATATAAAACTTTTCACACAGTCTCAGATCTAGAGAGCGTACCACATTTGGCAGATAGATGAAATTATTTGAGTTATGAGTTGATAATGAGAATGGGTAAAGGTCTTGAGTTTAGCTAAGGTAAAGGAATTGGACATATACATTGATATATGTAGTTAAGTAAGAAGTCAGGAAAAACAGAAAATTATGTGATTCAGTATATCCATACTGAACTCCTGGTAGACACAGTTCAAGATGTTTAAAAAAAAAAAAAAAAAGGAAATTTGAGAATAAACATCTAACCTCTGGTTTCCCTTCTTTCTTGGAATAGGCATCCCTATGCCCAAAAATACTCATCATGACAGTGATTGGTCAGAAACTTTCAGTTCAGCCTTGCCCCTCACTGAGGCAAGAGAATGATAGATTTATTTAACATTTATTAAACAATTACTTTTTGAACATTGATTATGAGTATGGCATTCTATAGGGCAATGTGTATACAATAGAGATCAAAACATGCATGACCACTTCCCTCAGGAGCTTATAATCTAAGGTAAAGGAAAATAATAACCAAAGACACAAGGACTCAAATAAAGACTTGGATACTGCAATAACAGAAAAACCCAGATTGCCATCCTACATTGAGTTCCCCAGAAAAAGAGCTTAGATCAGAGTTCTCGTACAAGTAAATGAGGAAGTACTCTGAGGAAAATGGTATAAGCAGGAAAGAGTTAAGCAACAAAGTAGTCTCAGCTTTGGACTAGGTTGAATCTGTCACCACAGGAAGCTTGAGAACATGAATTGCAGCACAGAGTGGTCCCACATTGAGTGTGCTTTTGTAGCCTTGGTCATTGGGTGATGGCGTCCAGGTAAAACAGGAGTGGCAGGAGCAAATACTCCTTTTGGAATGATATCCAAGTTAAGAGCTAGAGGTTGTACAGTATTTACCTTGAAAAAAACAAAAGAACATTCAAAGTAGTGAAAGAGGTTGGTGGTTACCAAGTATTCACAAGAAGATGGTGCCAGCATAGGGCAGAGAGCCAGACAAGTAGTAGATGGTGCAATCATAGAGACTAGGTCAAAAATTTTGGTTCTATTCTGAGAACGATGGGCAGCTTTTAAGAGTTGAAAGCAGAGGAGGTACCTAATCGGATATGCATTTTTTAAAAGATCATTAGAGAAAAATAATCAGAGTGGGTCAAGGGAAGATCTTAGAATACCAGGTGATAATTATAGGAATCTAGAAAGAATTAACGGTGGTTTGAACTAGAACAGTGATAACACACATGAATAAATATAAATGGATTCAAGAGATAATTACCATGTTAAACTGACAGAGCATGGTGATAGATGGGTGCCCTAAAGGGTATAATGATGTATAACAATACTAATCCAGTTTGCTATAGCTATGTTGTGCTATCCAGGAACTGGCACAGAGAGAATTCAGTTAGCTCAATCAGAGTTGATTACTTGCCCAGCTGTAATGAAAAAAAACCACAGTACAAGAGAGTTTAGGTTAATGGTGAGACAGTTCTAATAGTGAACAAACTGGATCAAGCACATAAACTAGGACAAGGGAAAATGAAGAAAGAATTGGAGTTACTTTTAGGGAGAGACAAAGGTATCAAATTCTTGAAGCTACTGACTAGAGAGCCAAAATTTATCCAACTGTTATGTAGAGTTTGTCCAATCATTCTAATTGTGAAATTGTCCAAGTTAAGTAAATTAAATTTAATGGCAGTAAATTCCTGGGAAGTGTGCATGAAAAAAATTACAGATGGTTTTTACATGCACAGGAGAAAAATATTATGGTTATCCACTACCAAATGTAGACCTGGTTCAACAATGTATATCAATTGTACTGAAAGCAAATCCATCCCTGAGATGATAGAATGGAAAACAGCTTGTACCATTTAGGTATTAGTTAGTCAATATGCTCATCTCAGGAATTACTAGAAGTAAATAGTGAATTCTTTATTTCAACTCTAAAACAGATTGATAGAAATTTGAAAAAGCAATAAAAACATATAAATAAATAAAAAAAAAACGATTTTGGAATGTTCTAGGGAATGAACACTCAGATCACAGTAATCTTGGTATTTTAAATGCTTGGAGAATTACTTCACTTACTTATTTTTGAATCCATACACACAACCTCTGTGAGTTTTGTGTACGTTTTGTAGCCCTTGAATTCCACTAATGTCAAGTAAATGGAAACACGAGTGGAATCAGGAAGCAAACTCTGCCGTGTGTTCTCCACAGGAATGATGTGGAACTGCCCAACAGGCTGCCCCAATTGGCAAAGTGGATCTTGGATGTATGAAAAACACATCTGTGAGGACCAGTGTGTAGATCAAAGGTTGGAAAACCTATTTTTATTTTAATGTTATAAAAAAAAAACCTTCCTGGTCCAAGAAACACATAGATTTTGACATAAAGGCTGCAAAGAGAGAAGTCAAAGGCCTTCAGTTTCGAAGTCTCTCGAAAGGATCACATAGTAGTGAAAAGGTGGAAATGAAAGTGCTGAAAATATGTTTTTCTTTTAAATCACATAAAATTGTAAGATGAATTTTGGAAGTCTAAAAATAGCTTACCACAGCAGAATGGATTTTAACATGTTCCATACTGAACTTTTACTTCTGAAAATAAACTATGTGCTGTTTATAGCAACAATGAGTTGTTCTGTTTTTCTTAAAGGTGATTACAAATGTGTCAAGTTGACAGTTGGGAGTTCAGAAGCAGAGCTGTTCACATTATCAGATAATATTTTTGCTGGGCCGGGACTATGTCTGCATTAATTCTAATTTTAAAAGGTAAAATAGAAAAATATGGTACTGTGCTAATAAAATGATTATTTTAAGAGTAGTGTTGTTGTGTTAACTCATTTCATGCTCCTTCCCCTAATCTGGCATCATATCTTCTCTTCCTCCCACTGTCCCCAAAAGACCAATTTTTTTTTTACCTCAAAATATCTATTCCTAAAGACAAAAATCTATAACACTATTTCTGATGACTAGTTAATTGTTTATCTGTCCAAACCAGAGTTCACCCTATCATAATCTCCTTTAGATGGAAAAGCCACCATTGCTCAATACCTTGAAAATAGGAACCAAAACTGTTGAGTTTTGTATTAAAGTATGAAGTTAGATGTTCCAAGGTTAATGCTGAAAAAGGACCTCCAGTCACTGAATAAAGCAGAACTTTCCACTCCACCGTGGTTTGCCAAGCTTTTGGTGGACAGGCCAACACAGGTTTATAGAGTTAACCTGAGTAGCTTTCTATCTCATTTATTTTTATAGGCTCTTCATTTTTAACAGTTTTTTTTCTTTTTTAAAACAGCCTTTTTAAATTGTTTTTGGCAGTGTTTTAGATTCCTAATGTATGCGAGTTCTCAAAAATATCTGGTAAAACTCAAACAGTACAGAGAGATGAATGAACTCTTAAATAGTTTCCAAAAAATTTCCTAATTTTGATATTTTTCTGTAATCAACATAATACTTAGGGAAGTCATTATAGCATATGGGGGGAAGCATGTATGACCTTAATGGCAATGAGACTTTAATACATTACAGACATAGATAGGTCTTAGCACCTTTAGTATATATTGTGCCTTTAAACTTTGAAGGGAGTATTAGAAAAGCAATTTGCTCTTAATTTAAATAAATTACTAACAGAACAATGCATAGTTAGAAGAGTTTTATCTACAGTTAATTATTTAGCTAAGGGATTTAAAGCTCTGTGGTTAATGGGTGTCTCATTTTTGTAACCAAAGGTTAGTTCAAGCTTTTAAATGCTATCACAGGTTGGCAGCAAGGCTCCAGTTGGCCTGCATTCTTTCAATTTGTTGTTTGCTACCTGCCATCAGCTTCAATACCTCGGTTTGCCAGCTGCTCTCGTGTGTTCTGGGTGGCCTCACGCGATGCAGCTATTATGTGCAATTACACAACCATTCCCAACCACTTAAATCTAACATTTACCCCAGAGCTACAAAGGCAAATCGGTTCAAACCTGTCCAGTTCCACGCGTGTACTAATGTGTAAAATGATTTTCATAAGGTTTTGTGTCAAATTTACTAGGTGATTGTGAGGAAAGTACACCTTTACCCTAAGATCAAAATTGTCTGCCTCCCTTGCACTGTGTGAATAGGAATATTCTGCTGAAAACTGGGGGAGCTATTGTTTCTGGTACTCTCTGATACTCATGTTTTCCAGGACTGGGAACAGATGGTGCACCACCTGACTCAGAACAGTCTAATGTAAGATTCATTGTGCCTCACAGGAAATCAAAGATCAAGCAACAATACAGAAGGTGACGCAGCACCTCAGCAACCAGTCACACAGTATGATACAGTCAAGTGGCGAAAGGAGAGGGGAGGAGAAAAAGAGATTAAAAAAGAAAAAGAGAGAGAGAGAGAGAGAGAGAGAGAGAATATGAAACGAGCAAACAATATAGAAAACAGAACCTTCAGCCCTTGAAGATTAGTATATAAAAATATATCCAACCTCATCTGAAACCTTTACCCAGGACAATAACTTTCATTCCAAAGGACATGAGTATCTGAGGTTTCTGTTGTCAGTCCTAAAGGACAATTCTGGTGTCCTTCAAGACAAATGTAAATCACTTCTGAGGCACAACAATGGAGAATAATGATGCCGAGTTCATTGAATTTGTGATTTTAACAAAGCTATTGAAAAGGGGTCTAGGACAGGATAGCTTGGGTTACATGGAATAAGGTGCTTTCACATCTACTAAGAAAAGAAATAATGTAGAGCCCAAAGCATTCCCAAAACTTTCCTCCATCTAACCTAGAAAAAGAATAGGCAAAGGTTTGCGTATTCGCCAAATTTTCCCCACTGCCTATTGTTATAAATAAAATGTTACTCATTTACGCTCACTCATTCCTGCACCATCTACAGTTGCTTTTACACAACATCAGTAGAGATAAGTGAGTTACAACAGAGACTGTGTGGCCAAGAAGGCCTGATATAGTTGCCATCTGAGCTTACAGAGAAAGTTTACTAAACCCTTGAATTATTCAAGGGCTGTCTCCTTTGAATAATCTACATGTGAATACAAACTTTACCCACAGTGAAAAATGAGTGAGAACCCCTATAATAAGTGTATGCTACATATTTCTTTAACTTTTGGAAAGAAAGCAGTTGTCTTGGGCATGAATCCCTTGTCACCTGCTGAAGATATTATGTCTCTGGCTTTTCCACTCCACACAACCCACCATTACCATGTTTAAAACAGCACCAGCAGCAAAGAGATTAGGATGGCCCCTTAATGGTCACATGGCAGCTTCTGACTTCCCAGTGGAAAGAACCCATACAAGTAACATCATGGAGCAACTATGTGCTAATTGGTAGCCTCTCTACCCTTACGATGCTATAGCTTGCTGAATTGTTTGCTCCTGTCAGGCTGTCACAACATAAAAAAGTTACAGGCCCTAGACAAATACCACGTGAGGATGTATTCCTAACCTTGTTATCTCTGTAACTGGTTGTAACACAGACTCACCCCCAGAGACAGAGTGGCATTAAAGTGCAGTCAAGACATTTACAAATAAATTACTGCCCGAAAAAAAATCATAATAAGTGAAACAGCATTTCATCCACAAAGAGCACACTTGAAAATCCGTTATCAAAGTCAATTTGCTATTTCCACCCTACATTAGCCTAATATGATGCACACAAGGCACAGTCGGTGGTGTTCCAGCACGGACTCTCCAAAAAATAAGCCTTTAAGGATTTCAAAATATCTGAGAAACTGCGTTACTGGTCAAGATAATGGCATTTTTTATAACAAATGAAAAATAGCAGCTGAAATGCATAAAGGCATGAGATTGAGCATGAACAATCTGGTTCAGATACAACCCCACCATCTGCCACTTCAGGCATGCTTCTGAAGCAGGTCAGTGCTTCACCTATTTTATATTTTAAATAGGTATCAGCTAAAAGAGTGGCCCTAGGGACAGGGAGACCTTTTCCTACTGTCCTTCTTCAAGATCGTGCTGAGAGTGACATCACCTCCTGTTAAAATCCAATCGTCCCTCCAACTCCAAAGATGATTTTCCGATTTTCTCCCAAAAGAACAAGATCATAATAGACAGATAAGTGACTAGTTGGAAGCATTGAGGACAACTTAATTAAAAAAAAAAAAAACCCTTCAGAGATTAGGAAAAAGAAAAGGTAGAATTAATTGAATGATTTGTAGCAGGTGTATGTCCCTCTGTCTGTTTGGTATTCACTCATGTTTGATAGGAAGACTATCACCTGTCATTGACAAAATGGCCTGCCTTTTTGTTTCTCTCATTGAGCCTTTTCAGTAGGTCCATAAAAAGCTAAATGGCTTACTGTATTGCTTCCAAGGAATTAGGACTGCTATTAAGGGAATTTTCTTACCACTGAGAATCACTCTGTTGGAGACGATTAATAACATGTTCCATAACTTACATATACATTGCCTACATTCTTTGCATACAAAGTATTTCATAATAAAAATAGAGAAAAGCTAATTTTAAAAAAATCTTTCAGATTTTTTTTAAAATCCTTTGATTCACAGAGTTAACTCAGTAACTTAATTGAAATGTCAAGAACAGGTCTCGGAGAATTTTTCCTGTGTCATTCTCCTTGTTGAGTTGGTATAATATCTATAATGGTTTTTACTTTTGTTCTTAGAATAATCTCATTCTATAAACCTTTCAGATGGGTTTTCCAAGACTGTAAACCTTCAAGAATATAACATGATGGACAAATATATGTATATTTGTATATATATATGCCTCAGTCCGGCTGCAGCAAAATAACCGGGGGGGGGGGGCAACAACTTGTGTAGATTGATACAGCAGGAGTAGGAGCCCTTTATTGTAGGACCAGAGTGATATTGATACATTCGACACAGCTTATCTTAATTAGCATAAACTAGATACAGCAGTCAACCAATAAGGAATCTCCACACTTAATGGCTCCCTGGCGTTACTTCACAAATCACTCCCTCTGGCATTTTGCCAGGCGCCATCCAGACTTGTTTACAGACTCTAATATATATATATATATATATATATATATATATATATATATATATATATATATATATATATATAGAGAGAGAGAGAGAGAGAGAGAGAGAGAGAGAGAGAGAGAGTCAAAACTCAAATGTGCCACCAATATTTCTTTGTAAAATAAGAAAACATGCTACTGAAACTATCAGTATAATTGAAAATTAATGGAAAGAAGGAGTTATTGGTTTCTTTATGACTTTATATAACTTTCTCAATAACACATTTTAGTTATATCTCAATATTGAACTGCAGGAATGGATATTAAATTGCTTAGCAAAAATCAAGCAATAAACAATTTAGATTATAGCTTATAGCCAGAATTTGATTCCCCAGGTTTAAACACATATGAATAATTTGAATCTTTTACAGAAATTTCATTTAAAAAATCTATTTACTGAAATAACAGCTTCCAATGCTAACCTGTGATGCTATAAAGAGGAAATAATTATACAGGGTTAAGAAAGCAAATTTTTCAGAAAAGGAAAAGAGCTCAATCTCGCCTGCATAGCCCCGCATGGAATAAGTCAATGCAGGGGATACCAATTTTGCATTGACATGAAAATTAGTGTGAGTAGTTCTAATATTATGTTGATATGTTTTTAAATTGTCCAACACTTAGATCAACAAAACCAAGTGGAGTAATTCATTCAACAAATATTTACCGAATACATTCTGTACCCCATGGGGAACATGGAACAATTTGCAGTGAAAGGCTTCTAGAAGAATATGACAGCAAAGTAAGTTCTTAAGAATTAGCTAGGTCAAGGGTGGAAAAGGAGAGAGTCCTCCCAAAAGTGAGAGGAGCTAAATGATGTCTGACAAAAGAGGAAGCAGCTTGCCCTTGCCAGGATATAAAGCACAAGGCACTGAGGGAATAGTTAGAGACGAGGCTGAAGATGCAGGCAAGGATCAGAGAAGAGGGCTTCTGCTTTGAGTTTAAAGGTTTGGACTGGATCTCCTTGGTTATAAGAATTCAGACGGCTGGGGATGTAGCTTAGTGGTAGAGCACTTGCCTAGCATGTTCAAGGTTCAGGGTTTGATCCCCAGTACAAAAAAAGAAACCTCATTGAAAGACTGTAGGCACAAAGCTTTAAGTGTTTAAATTGACACTTGTAAAGGATGAATGGTCTAGCTTCGAAGTGGAAGATGGATTTGATTGGGACAAGAATGGAGAAAGAAGACCAATTAAGAAACTAATAAAGAGGAAGAAGCCATATGAGATAATGAGGATGTAAACTAAGATGATGGCCATAGGGCTGGATTAGAAAAGATGGATTGAGTTCTATAAATCAGGGTAGTATTATGTGATTTATTAAATATGGTTGGAAAGGAAGAGGGTTTGTGAATTTATTTCAAACTTTGACCTAAGTTTCTTGGCTGTTATTTATACAACTAAGCCAGAAAATACAGAATGAGAGAGAGATTTTTGTAAAGGAAGATAATCACTTTTCAAGTTTCTTATGGGTAATCATCTGGTGGTGCCAAGTACACCAGAATAGAAAAGTCTCCAGACAGTTTGAACCATATCTTTATGTTTGAAACATAAAACTAGTTGAGTAGATGAGATGCTCAAGTAGGCATCAGAAATGGAGATAGATGAAAAGAAAATGAATAAGAGATAAAGTAGAAGCAATAAGAAAGATAGAAGACCCTGGAGAATGTCTGATCATAAAAGCCAAGAAAATAGGGACCAGAAGAATCTAAATGGCAAATACAGCAGAGAATACCAGAAAACAAAGATTAGGAAAGGACTCTTTTGGCAATTAGAAACAATTTGAAGCCATGTTATAGTGGATAAATGAATAAATAGAAGGTTCATGTGTAATGTTATGTTAATCAAAGTAATTGGAAAGATTCTCAAATATCAGTAAATAGAAATGAAAACCTAATGTCAAATTTCATCAGACACCTGGTACTGTAAGGTAATTTTTCTTAATCTGACTAGGTTAGTATTCATTTGATTATAAAAGACTGAATTTTAAAAGTTGGAGAAATGTCACCATTAGAATGGAGACAATATTACTACTTAATAGAATTGATATCTAAGAATAGTGTGGGTAGAAAGGAAAACAAGGTGAACTGGGATGTGGAGGGTAGATAATGGCCACATTATTCCTCTCAAGTCCTTTGAAAGCAATTCTCCATAAAGACATTGTCACAAAGGACCAATTTCTGTCCATCCTTTACTTTAGGAGGAAGTGCCTTATTCTCACACACTAGAGAAAGAATAGCACATCACTGGCTTTGGGGACATGTAACATTATCATGACACATTATATTCTGAGCAAATGTGTTCTTTAAAATGTGACCATAAATTATTTCACCATATTCTCTCCCCATCTCTATTCTCTATTGAAAAATAATAGAAGACAATAGTAATTTAAAATCTGATTCATAGGCAAAAACTGCTTTCTCAGAAAAAAAAAAAGCAATTTTGCAAAGCCACTGATGAAGTTCAGATGATTCAATCACCAACCTCAACTTTTAAATGAAAGTCATAGTTTCCCCCTCACTCTGACCAGAATATATTACTGCTGCAAAGCAATTTGCACTTTGCAACTTTAAAGAGAGCAGAAAGGACTAGACTTGCCAGAAGGCACTTGGGCAATTGTCACAAGCAGATTGTTTATTCTACCCAGAGGTTTATTATTATTTTCATAGTATTCTGCAAAGATCAAGAGAAAGTGCTAACAGACTCTTTTTTTTTAAGATAGAGTTTAAAGTATTATAAAACATCAAATCACTTGACAAGTTATACAGGTAGGTGGTTCAAATAAGTATTT
Organism: Ictidomys tridecemlineatus; assembly: GCF_052094955.1. Classification (NCBI taxonomy): domain Eukaryota; kingdom Metazoa; phylum Chordata; class Mammalia; order Rodentia; family Sciuridae; genus Ictidomys; species Ictidomys tridecemlineatus. The sequence goes on along the minus strand of NC_135478.1, from coordinate 159,655,547 downwards.
TAGCAGGGAATACATTTTATTTTCATTTTGTTCCAGAACCATGTGGCTCATTCAAATTAACAATTGAAAAGGATTTTCTTAATTTTTTTTCTGATTTTTTACCAAAACTCTGCAAGTGATTCAGTCCTTAACCCTAGTAAACCAATAGTGTTTGAAATAAGAATCAATGTTGGCACCAGAAATTACGATTCTGTCCTTTTTCAATTCCAAATACAGTTGATAAGAATTACATAACTTCATTGTTGAAAGCAATAGTTTCATAATTTATGAGAGACACAAGCAAATAAAGGAAAAAAATAAAAAAGAGGAGCTCCCTTTGTAATGACACATAATGAGAATAAATCAAGTTCATATCATGTTTCTGACTATGCAATAAAATTGCCCAAGCTGGGAAACCGAGAAACGTTTCTATGAGTTCCCTAGGGGTACCATAACAAAGTAACACAAACTGGATTTTTTAACCCACCCAGAAATTTGTTGTCTCACAGCTCTGGAGGCCAGAAGTTCAAGATCAAAGTGTTGGCAGAATTGGTTCCTGCTGAGGGTTTGTGAGGGAGAATCTGCCTCATGTCTCTCTCCGAGCTTCATATGGCTTGCTGCCAATCTTTGGCATTCCTTGGCTTGTAGACACACACCCAATCTCTGCCTTCATACTCATGCTGAATCTTCCCTGTGTGCACTTGTCCAGATTTCTCCTTTCTGTAAGGATACTGGTTCTATGACAATAGGAGCCTGCCTTATTCCAGCATGTCTTCATTTGAACCAATTACTTCTTCAACCATTCCGTTTACCAAATAAAGCCACTCCATCCTCCCCCACATTCCACCTTCAAATTTATTTTTATGTTTAACCTTTTCCTCCCAGGTCCACTGCTATTGCCCCTGAAATATCTTACTTCATCATCACTGAAATAAAATTCCACACATGCTGGGACCAGGCAAGACCATTTTTTTCCCCTCTACGTCTGCACAGCAAGCAGTCTCATATTAGCTAACTCTTTATATAAGGTCTGTTTAAATCACTTAATGATTTTTAAGTGAAAGACTTTATTAGCATTTATTTCTTATTAGATTTCCCATTTTTAAACTTAATCTTCATTTTATCCCACTCCTCTCATTATTAACAGACAAATCTTTGAAATATTTTTACTATGCTCAAAAATGTTTATTGGTTTTCCATGACTTACAAGATGAAAAGTCCAAATTTCTTAGTCTGGCACACAAGGAACTTCATCTTGGCCTGAGTTTCCCCCTTCAGTCTCATTCACTGTATCTAAATCCATGTCTTTTGTTCAATAAAAGTGGTAATGGTGGCTCCTTGAAAATCCCATGCTCTTCTGTGCTTCCATATCTTTTGTAAATCTTCTCTGTGCCTAGGCTGTGTTCCTCACCTCATTAGCCCCAACACAGACCTCCGTGTGAAGCCTTCATCAGTTTCTCTATTGTACATTTTATATCCACCTTTAATAGAACAGCCCACATATTGTCTCTTTAAAAGCTTCCTTTTGTGTTTTATTCTCTATACATCTCTGAATTCTCTGTGCTTCTTGAGGACCAGATGCAAGGCATTTCCTTTGACCTATGTATTCTCAGCACATAATATAGGACAAGGGCAGGCACCCAATAAACATTTGCTGAATAAACAAACACATGGAAGGAAAACTATGTGGCCTAATGTTCATTTACAGAGCTTACTTTGGACCCATTTATTAGTAGGAAATGTGATTTGAGGTGATTACAACTGTCCCTCAAAATCAGAAGCCAGAGTTGATAGAAACCCCTGTTTCTGCAGTGGCCTCAATATCATTCTACATCAAGTCCAGTCCAGCCAGAAAGGCCAGCGAATGCTAAGGGACACCTTAGTACCCCTTTGTTCCTAATGCTTTGCAAATATTTCCTTAGACTAAAGGACGGAGGAAAAATCAATACACTTAGGTTTATAATCTAGTGATGTCTAGTAAAGGCCACGATTCTAAGGAATCATATGGCAAGTGTGGGACAATACTTGCCCTTTCTTGATACATACTAATAGAGCAGGCAGTTTTTGAGCTATGACTCAAGAATAAAATTAAACCAAATCCACCAAAATCAACAGTAGAATTTGTGTGTGTATAAGAAAGAACTATACTTTGTAGCCTGATCGTATAGAGATATTTTTTTTTCTTTTAGCACTCAGGTGTTAAAGATTGAGTTTACTAAAGAATACAGTGGGCCTCTTATATGTGAGGCTAGCAATGACATCAGCAAAGAGTTCAAAATCTGGAAGGTATGTAGCTATGAGGCAGACACTGATGCCTTGGACATTTAGCCTTCTATGCCAAGTTTTTGTTATTCAGGTATCATTTAATTATGGGAGCTAGTAGGTTGATTTCTTCACAGCTCTGTTTTCAAATGGTACATGGCTTATACAAGATAATATCCAGCACTAAAAATGTAACAATGACTTCTTTCTTCAAGAAGATCACAACCTATTGAGTCATCACTTTATGAAAATAATGAATCGCATTAAATGTTTGAAAAGTTTTGCACCAAGTATACTGCAACCCCAGAATAAGAGGTAAATAGCATTATCTCCACTGTCCATAAAAAGAAAGAAAAGAAAAAGAGAAAGGAAGAAAACAGAGTTACAGGAACTTTCCTACTACCTAACACTCTATCATAAGAACATTTCCCAGTGTGGAATAGGGGGAACAGGGAGAAAAAATGGAAGCTGCTTGTATTTCAGCTTGATCAATATGGAGCACTAGTAAGAGATTGGAAGCAAGAGGAAGACAGAGACAAGGTATCTCTAACCATATCTCACTTCCTTGGATATCATCATCATCTTCTCCACAGATTCAGTAAGGATCATGGAGTCCTGCCAGGTTCCTGGATTCCATATACCTGACCCTTATACCAGTGGATGGCAAGCAGCCTCTTGCTGGTACTAGTCTCTAAATAGCATCTTAGCTTTTCCATCAACTGGACAATATACTCTAAGTATTGGTTTTCCTCAGTTTTAAATATTTTGTGATTTATACTTTCCTGGTGGGCTTTTATATGCATAGTACAAAAGAAACAAAACTAAGAATGGAAAGTACAAGCTTCTTTCTCATACTCTCATACTTTCTCATACTCTGGGATCTTCTATGTGTAAAACATTGAGTAGTCAGGAAACTGATAATTATCTCATTCTTTTAAGTTTTCAAAGCGGCTGTTAAGTTCAAATTACTAATTTTTTTTGACAAATTAATGTCAGAAATTCTGACTTTATATAAATGGGATGGTAGAAGTTAGTGAGGTAATTAGGATTTAAAGCTTATGTACACTGTTTAGCACAGTATCAGAGAGGAAAATAAACTGATCTTCATAAATACAAAATGCTAGAAATGCCACTTTGAATCCAAAATCTGCTAGAGCTTTGACATTGGGAATAAAAATATTGTTACCTGAAGGAGAGAAACAAAATTTTCTTTATTACTCTAATTTAATAATAATAGAGACAGCATGAATCAAATTTTTCATAAGTAAATCAAGAATAATAAATTATTTAAAAACTAATACCAATAATAATAATAACTATTGATGAATTGTTTTTCATGCTAAACATCTAACTACCCTTAATCACTTTGTAAAGGCACCAATTCTGGATCTCTTTGGGGAAACTGAAGAATTTAGACTTGTAATAATATTTTTCCAAACATTGGTACACAAGCCTAACAGTCATATAATTAAAGATAATAGTGACAGTTATTGCAATATCTATCACTTAAATAAAAAAACAAAATGAATTTTTAGAGAATGTTTTCTTTTGATGAGAGAAGCTTAAGACCTGCCATGAGTGACTGTATAATATATTCAGTCTTTTGGGCAGGATAAATGAGCTGGCTCCTGACTTAGTCACTTAGTTTATGACTCAGTTGATAACCAGTGACTAGTACATGAATTTTAAACAGTATATTGTTGTTGTTTTTTAATTCTCAGTCAAATATTCTTTAATTTATAATCCATAATTGACCATTTGTTTAAGGCAGGAAGCACAATGAACACTGATGTTGAAATGCAATAAGGAAACTAGGGGCATAATGATATAATTCTGCAAATTCTGTTCAATTTTCCTTTCATCAGATGAAAATTCTTGTGTATATTTAGTACATCAAAAATCAGTTTAAGAAGCATAAACTAATGTAATGATTATTAAATATGGCTTTGAATTATGAGGGGAAAGTTATCCTGCATGCAATATGTTATTTGCAGATTTTTCAAATAACAGCTTGAATCTTCTCTTATTTATCTAATTAGAAAAAAACTAATAGTAAAATAAACCCATTATTTATGTCTTAAAGCTTCAGGCAAAAATTCTTCACATTAGGTCATAATAGTAGCTTTTTCTCATAACGTAAATATTTAAATTGTATATTTTAATTGCTGTTTATTCACACAGACGAATATGCACTATTATTAGATTGTTAAACTTATTTTTCAACAAATTGTGATATATTAAATAAAATTTAAATTTAAAAACTAATTTTGATGAAAAAAATAAAAAATTGTATTTTTTAATTGTTTCTGTTCTTAGGATTATACATACGTATTTATATTTTTAAATAATTTAGTAATCAAGATCTCTATGTATATTGCATTTACCTACTTACTTAAAATATTTTTACCATATGCCACTCAAAAATTATTTTAAAAATTAAAATTCTACAAACTCTGTAAAAACTACATATTCCACTGAAATGTGTTTTCAAATCAAAGTGTGTGGAAAATGCTTAGTTTGGCTAATCTCTGAAGTCTTTTCAATTAAGACTTCATGAATCCAGTGGCTTTGATGATCTGAATTAGACTATCCTCAAAGGAATTCTAATGTCATAATTTGGATCTTTAAATGCCAAACTCAGGGGGAAAAAAAAGAGGAGGGGAAAAAAAGGATTTATCAAATATTTCTTTTCTGTTTTCTATTTTTCTGCTGCCCCTCTCCTCTTATTAAGTCCTCTTTCTGGGCTGTGTGATCCAGTTTTTAAATCAGGCTTAATGAAAACATTTGCATTATCTAAAAAAAATATAGAAACCTCTATTTTTTCTCTTGGAAGATAAGAAGAGTATCATTTGAGGCTTTTGAGAATCTAGGGTCTGGTATTTAGGCCTATTTACTCTTTTCCTCTTTTATTTCTAACTTCACAAAACAGAGACCAATGAAACTGAATCATTATTCTTAGTCAAAATGGAACTGAACTTGATGGAGGATGGTCTATATTGAACACATTGCAAAGTGTTCTTGATTTGAACACTTATAAGAATCCATGGTTTGTACAAAAGAAAAAGAGAACTCTAATAAGCAGTGCATGCACTTTTCAGTTTCCAATCACTTTGTGTAAGTTCCAGAAAGAAGACTAGCAACGAATATTTACTTGACAAATTTTCTGGTTCCCAGTACCATTAATCTTGAAAAGAATTTAATAAATATATCTAATATTTTGCCTCAATTCTAAGTTCCTGTACCTTGAAATCCCAGTTTAAATTATGACTCTCAATGCAAAAGCATCACTCTTGGAGTTAGGTGGAGATTTGCTCTGTTCTTTTCCTGTAGGAAAAAATGAAGAAAGAGCCTTTATATGAGAGATGTTACCCAGGTAACTAAGACGATAGTTCAAGTTTAGTAGCAGGTGTTTTGTTTTTGATACTCATTACCAGCACCTAATCTGTTACCTTAATATTTTTGTTGAAGGAAAGTTTAGTTTTTACTTTATATTTATAATTTCTTAATTCTTTTTTTTTGTTTTTGTTTTTGCTTTCTATATTTTTTAGTGAATGGAAATTAGGACAATAGTGCTTCAAGAGACTGCTTGGAGTGACATTAGAGTTGCATAGGGATGAATTATTCTTTTAAAATGATCCTTTGCACAGAGCATTTTAATACTTTCTGATGAATCTCACCAGTAAAATTTTGAAATACCAGCATTATTCAAGGAGATATGGTGCTCTTGTTATATAATACTATTTTTAGAAAGGCATATATTCCACTCATAATGAAGTGATTTCAAAACATTTAAATGAAATAAAATTCATGCTACACTAACACTATGTTGAAGAATTTTTAAAACTTGCGGGCCTTAGAGTTATCATGAACATGTGCGATACCTTCCTACAAAGATTGCTGTGTTTGTCATATCCTTTGTACATCATGAAGATGATATTTTTGTAGTGATTGATTAGTTTAATAGTGAGTATTATAAATATAGCAATAATAGTAAAGAATAAATAATCAATTTCCACAATAGTTCATTTTTATAGAAATGTAATCCATTGGATATCAGAAATTTCTCTATTCCTTACATCTTTATTTTTCTTTGAGTTTCTTTATATATGACAGCAGAATGCATTAAAATTCTTAATACACATAGAGCACAATTTTTCATGTCTCTGGTTGGATACAAAGTATATTCACACCAATTCATGTCTTCGTACATGTACCATCATTTATAACCCCTTTCCTCCACCCTTCCCTTCCAACCCCTCTTCCCTATCTAGAGTTTGTCTATTCCTCCCATGCTCCTTCTCCCCATCCCACTATGAATCAGACTCCTTATATCATCTTTATATTTCATCTTTACCTAAAACTTAATGTGCACCTATTCCAAACTAGAAAACCCACGGATTGATGTTTATATAAACATCATCTAAGTGAATTTTCATTGAAAACTTATAGGATAAGAATAATAATCATCTACATGATATTAATGTAATAATATATCTAATATAATAATATGAAATAAACATTTCGTGTAATAACAACATAGGTGATTTTCATATACATGTATGATTATGAAAATCAGAACATTTGGTGTTTGGAGTGAAAGTGGCAAAGTCCACCAAAAATCCTATACTTACTTGTGACAATTTCATAGAAATGAGCATATTTTCCTCAGAGTTTACTCCAATTTCCTGAATATGCCTCTCCTCATTCTCTTTGGATATAGATGATCATTCTCAAACCAGTGCCAGGTCAGAAGGGTGACACTTCCCTGACCAAGTCTAAGTCTTCTACCCATGTTTGGAAATGGAAAATGGAAATGGGAATTACCAGTCTATCTAAGCCATGTGCACTAAAAATAGGAAGAGGAGAAAGGCCTACCCCACAGAATTTCTGGGCAGCAGATCAAAATATAAATGTTTTTATTTTGTTCTGCTCCTTGGTTGCTAGTATCCACTCACACTACTCTCCCAAAATAAACATTCAGAACCGCCTGGCTTACATCATGCAACCATCCCATATACAACCAGAAAGTCTCACTCAATCCTATCAGGAGGCAACTCAAAACTCCATCCAGTTATTATATAGAGGTATGCAATGAAATATGATTAAACAGCCTCAATACAATAGATATACCATTAAGGAGAGAAACAGGGTCTCCTGAATAACACCCAACTGAAAGGATAAAGAAGAACAATAATTATAAATTTTAGTCCACTTGGGCTGCTATAACAAAATCCCATAAATGGGGTGGTTTATAAACAACATAAACTTACACTTCACAGATCTGGAGGCTGGAAAGTCCAAGATCAAGGCACTAGTGAATTTGGAATCTGAGATGGCCCATTTCCTTTTATATTCTTGCTCCTCATGTGTTGGAAGAAAAAAGGATTTCTTTTATGAGGTCATTAATCTTATACTTGAAGGCTCTGCACCCTTGCCTTGACCACCTCTCAGAGCTCTCAACCCTTAAAATACTGGTGACTAGGCTTCAACATATGAATTTTAGTGTGACACAGACATTCAGGCAATAGCCTATTTCAAAGCATAGGCTATATGTCCAGGGGCTGAAGAGAACAAGAATTCCTAGTTATGATAATGAATCAGTTGCTCAGCCAATTAATTGAGTTTCTCAACATTCTGTTCTCTGGTAAAATCCTCCATGAATTTTATTCTTCTTGACCAAATTTTGGTTGGGTATTGGAAAATTCCTTCCAGATGGGTTGGAACACTTCAGAACCCAGATCTTTCTGAGATAAGTCATGACTTTTGCATTAAATACAGAATAACAACATATTTTGCTCTTCAGTCTTGAGATTTCTCTAATTGTATACTTTCTTTACCTTCTTAACACTTTGCTTATATTTAAATTCCTTATATGTGCTATGTTTTAAAACCTACCAATGAGAGTTTTTATTTGCTTCTATTATTTTTTTGCAACCAAAAGTGATAGGAATATAACAGCTATGATTTAAAATTGCCAAGTCTCAAGTCCTTGCATGAAAGAAGTAATCAGCTAGGAGGAAGATTAAAAAAGACAATATGATAAAAAGAGCCTGTCTGCTGTTGTCATTATTGTTCACTTCATGCCTTTGATTGGAAGTATTTGTTAAACACCAACCAAACAAACAAACCTTATGTGGTAATTAGTTGTAGGTTTTTAAACCTCAAATTCATCAAGCCAAACTTCGGATCCATCATTTGGGGATAAGAGACCACTGTAGTGATAAGAATAGCATAGAGAAGTCAGGAAACATTAAGTCTCAGTGAGTTATCTAACCTATCAGTATTCTGAGGATAATATAGACTGTGGTAGACTGTGGAGGACTCTGGTGAACATTAAGATGCTTCCAAATATAGTTTTGCCTTCTTTCTTCTGAAACACAAAGTAAGTTTATAATTCTCTGCCTCCATACAATTAAATGTGGACTCCTTTAAAGGTTAGATGTGATTTGATTTAGCCAGTAAAATGTTGTCACAGCTGAATGAATGATTAAAAAGACAGTGAACAATTCTCCCCTTTCTTATTCTTGTTATAATTGCAATAAGCAATTATCTGAGCCCCTGTGAAAAGGTGTGATGCCTTCCCTTCCAAACCATATTGGGTACACAATGCCAACAATAAATATCTTTTTTTTATTAAGCCACTGAGTTTCAGACATTATTCCTTTAGAAGAATCAAATCAGACAAATTAAATATGATATTGTTAATGAGGCATAATAGAAGCACATAAATGTATGTTTTCTTTATTTTAGCTAGAACTATTTAATCATGTTCAAAAACTTTCAATGTTCTCATCTGTAAAATTGAGATAATATCCATATTCCTTAATTCAAATATGTAGTGTGAAGTTTAATTAGAAGTCTTAATTTTCTCTTAATACAGAAGCTATGAGGTGGAACTCAGTAACTTTTCTGACCACTGCTTGGTGTTGATTATTTCCATAATTGTAGCTTCCTTCGTTTCCATATTTATTCTTCTACAATCTAGCTCTTTATTTTTCTAAAGTCTATCTCTTTCAGTTCCAGACACTGTCACTGATAAAACATTCTCTCAGGGACAGGGATGTGGCTCAGTGGTAGAACACTTTCCCAGCACAGATGAGGCCCTGAGTTCAACCCCCAGTACCATTAAAAAGAACCTCCAAATTCTCTTCATCATATTTTAGGAAAAAAAGTGAACTTTCTGAGTTTTAAAAAAATCATAGATTGTTTTTAAAGAAATAAATCACAAATTTGAATTGGTAGATTCTCAGTTACTGGAATCCCCATGTCCCTAATAGATGGCATTTATCATTTAAGTTAGCCTCTAGAAGTGAGTCTGTTGGAAAGACAAGAAGAAAAGAATATAACATCTAAGAATAAGAATTTATCCAGAGAGAATATATTTGTTACAAAAATAATGTGTTGAAAGGGGGTAAACATGCAGTATGCAAAGCAGTTCAATCCTCAGAAGCATATTTTACTTACATTCCTTTTCCATTTAAAGGTACGCTACATGCATGAAGTGAGTACCTTGCACTTTTAAACCCTATAATTTCTTTCCCTGACCTTTGTTTTTCCTCACTGTTTCAGAATATATCCTTGTAAACACTGTGTAATGAGCTCTTAAGACTCCCTTCCTTGGCATATAAAGACAGTGTTTGAAATATTACAGAGACCTCTATACATGAAACTGTTGCCATCAAAACAATAGAGCAAGGGAGAATCAACCTTGGAAAAAGCTAGAAGGATCATCTGACAAGTTAGCCAGAGTCCAAAGACATATAGTCAGAAAAAAAATATACTACTGCAATTTTCCCAACAGAATTGTTATTTGTAAAATGTTTTCATGTTCATCTATCTCAAATAAAGTTTTTTTATATATTAGTAAATGAAATAACAGCTGTATGGTGTGATTGCCACTGGTCAACTTCTATTCCACCCTAGTTTCTTTAGCTCACCTCACTGAAATTCGCTGTTCACAGGGATATAAAGAACTATTTTAAATAGGAAATTCACATTTGGGTACCAAGCAGCACATTGGTGTCACATGCATTGATTCTGTAGTGAAACAGCAAACCAAGATCTTTCTGCATTACATGATGCCACATCTCCTTTCCTACTTCATTACCCTGGATTTCTTTCATGATGCCAGCTGTTTTTCTGGCACCAGAAGTGAAGACTAAGGCTAAACTATTCCCACTAAAACCAATGCTGGTGTCATAGCTCCAGATGTGCCATTCTGGCCTGTCTTCCACCAGTTGGAGTTAGAAGGCACATCTCCTCCAGGCCTGTTTTAGATTTTTCTTGTTTTGCTTGGATTTCATATTTTTGCATCATCCTTATGGGCACTGTGTTAGATAAACGAGTTGATTGCTGTTACTCACGAATGAGTTTCACAGCTCTTCATGCAGAGGCTTGCGCCTTTTTTCATGACATTCCCCATAATGAGAATGATATAGTTCAAAGAATCTCAAAGAAATAGAAATTAATAGTATCCATTCAAGGTGAGACAAAAGTCACAGTGTGGCAGGGAATCTGTTTACAAATGCATAGCTCTATGAATGATTTTCAGCCAGTCTTCCATGTAAATTATTGGAATACTGAGGTCACTTGCTTTGTTTTGAGCATATTTTATGATCCTTTTCTTGCAACAATGTCATAATGTTCACTTCTTTATCAAACTTTAAAATTTTGATCATCTTCGTGGTCCTACAATGTTAAGATTGACACGGGGCAAGAATTACCATTTTTCACCAAAGTGGAACCCTAAGAATGGGTATTTGGGCTTGAATTCAATGTCTGTATAGCAACCGTGCTCACCTGAGAATGAAATGAGAGAAAGGACCACACTAATGTCAAGCACACCAGGCAGAACCTCACTAAGAATTCTGTTTTAAAGAAACAGAATCAAAAGCAAATGGGCTTAATCAAAAAGAGTCTGTACTACCTTATGTATGTGGATGGTGCAAAGGTAGATATGTCATTAAGGTACTTCATTTTGTCCATTTCTCCTCATCCTAAGATTGTTTAGATGCCTGCCACCATCCCAAGAACAATACCCACATACCACACCTTCCTCAAAGACAGAAACTGCAGGCTGCAGCCAGCTCTCTCAGAAGGGTCAGGAGTTTTCTTTCCCCAGTCAACACCATCTGCTCAGGTTTCTATGGCTGAGATTGTCAATTCCTAAATAAATTTCATAGACAAGGAAATATTATAAAATCTACTTAGGGTAAACTCTGTGAAACAGTCATTACATCAGGAGGGATGAGGTTGTACTAATGGGTTGATCAGAGCATGCTTGTAGATAGAGGCAATCAGCCTTTCATGCTACCCCAAGTCACTGCCTCTATACTGGGAGAGTGATGGAAGAAGAATCACGAGATCCATACTCTTAATAATCATTAAGGTCTATCTTGCACCTTGGAAACATGGTCCAGATTATGGTGGAACTTTTATGTGGAACTTTTCCTGGCTAAGAGATTATGCAGGCCCCACCTTTGCAATGAGCTTTCTCAGAACTGAGAAAACCAAAAGCTTCTGAATTCTGAGCATTTGGGGAATGAAATCACAAATTACACTGAAACATTTTATGACCTTTAATATACAAGATCTCTCGAACAAATTTACAAGCTCAAAAATTCCCTGTTTGAGGAACAACCTTAAGCAATTGATTTGATGGAAATCGAGGCATAAATTAAAAGATGGTATCACCTTAAGGATAAAACAGTAAGCTGCTATTACTCAGAGAGCACATAAGATACGTACATCCACATACATATGCACTTTAGTCATCCTATAAATTCATTCTTCATTTGTAAAGAAACAGGAGGGAAATTCTGAAGTCTTCTTTAACCATTGTGATTCTCAATAAATTCTTGTATCAGTTGAAGAGTGTCTATCAGCAATTATAAACAGTTTGGCCCACAGATACGCCCCCTGGATCCCTATTTAGGCTGGTTTTCCTCTCTATATTTTAGATAAAAGCCACAATAACTCATCTAACACCAGGCCCAAATCACAATTTCCTCTAAATTCATCCTCTAAATTCACATCTCTAATGGTATTAAAGAACCTCTCATAGAGCAATGATCAAGACACAGTCACAGCCTGTCTTAACAGAGGTATATAGCTAAATTAACAATAAGGCTATTCCTTGGTGAACAAAATATAAGAAACAGGAGGACGTTCAAAATTATCCTTGCCTCATAACCAGAGACTTTGCTATCATTGTTTTTCAAAATTCTATTAAATAACATACTCTTTCTCTTCTTCTTTTTTTTTTAATTTTTAATTTGACAAGAGTCGAAGAAATTGAGTATGTGCCAGTTTTAGCCACGCTAAGGCAGGCACTCAACACCTACTCCTGGAAATTTGCTGTTAGGTGTTTCGAGACACTTCTGCCCTGGATTATCACTTCAGTTCAGTTATTTCTATAGATGGCTGATCTCAGTTGCTTTGTGACAATTGTGTCTAATTTTGTTCTCAGAGGGAAACCTGAATTCCAAGAGCTGAGGATTCCTAACTGTTACCTCCTAGGTACAAACTACAATTTTCACTGTGGGTGTTAAAGTCAAGATTTTAAAATATTGGTTCAGTATCACAACATGATATTAAATTGATATTGAATTCTTCTTGCTCTTTTAAATATTTTCCTACAGAGAGAGCCTGCTCTTGTAAGATTATGTTTTCTCTTTCAATGAAGTATGATAACACATTTTTAAGGCATGGAATTTCCATACATCATACTCTGTCTGACAATCTTGACAGTAAAACAATCAGTTTGGGGTACAACCAGCATTTGGAAATGGCAGGTCATACCTCACTTGCCCTGCTAAGTAAAGGGGCTTGATAAATTACAAACCTCACACACCTTTACATGTTAAGTGATGGTATGAAAGGTTTGCAGACCAAAGAGGTTTGCACTACATTTCTTCAGGATGTTGCTTTAACCAGCATTTTATGTCCAGAACCTAGAATAATACCTGGCACACATACAAGAACTGACAGTTATTTTGAGAAAAGTTCATTAACTCACAAGTTGGGAAAGAGCTCAGAGCAAATATTCTCCTGCTAATGTACTTAGAAAGCAAGCAGATTTTTTTTTTCTAAATAATCATATCCAAGGTGAAAATATAAATATCTACAAAACAATTAATTAAAAAATGATTCCTGTTTGGAACAACCAGAGTTGCAAAATACTCTATCATGAGCAATACTGGTTTTTAAATTCTATAGATTCAAACACTTATTTTTATGATTTCTCTGCAAAGTCACACATTTTTAAGGAGTCAAAATTATCAGAAAATTTTTGTGCACTTTATTAAAACATATAATCTTATTAAGAGAAGGGAGATTAGGGACTAAAATAAAGCATATTTGTGAAAGTATATGGATATTAAAGCATTACAAAGGTGTTTGTGCCTTTTGATTTATTTACCTAGAGCATACATGATTAGAGAATACATTTTATTTTGCATATTTTAAGTGTATAAAGAAAAAAATACCATAAAACTGATATTTTTAGCTACTTTCAGCTTCTTAAGAAGTTTGAATTATAAATAGCTTGCAATTCAAAGTGTTGATTAAAGTGTAGTAAATATTTTTGAGGGTGGGAAAAGTTGGTTGAAAACTTATTTGACTATTCCTTCTTTACAAAACAGGTGACCAGTCATCACCAATACCACTTGTAATTTTCTTTGGCTTAAACAATTTAGAGTACAACTTTCGTTCACTTATAATTCCAGTTTGAATCAAAGCATCTACTACCCCAAGCATCAATGCTCTTCAATATCTAATTTCACAGTTTTCTTAACACGTATCTCATGTTATTTATTATAGTCAGAGGCATCCCAACACCTTGTCTATCCCTGCTACCTTTTAAATGGTTTATCTGGCAAACCATCAATCACAAATCATGAAACATATTTTAAGTTAAGTAAGATCAGTTAAGAAAGAAAACAAAGCTTGTGTGGTCTAATTGGAAGCATTACTCACATCAATAAGTGATAAATGCTTGTTCTGGGGAAGAATATTTATCCCCCAGATCTGTCTGTAATGTATAATACAAACAAGATTAAAACTTCCCAATCACCTCCTAACTTAAGGCCATAAAAATATTGACAAAAACAACGCAAAGTTTTTGTGAAAATTAAAGTTGTTTTTTTTTTAAATCTCAATTTCAATTTCAGAAGGTTGCTTGTATTACCAAAGAACTGAACAGATGTATTTTATTTATTTAGGACTGATTCTCTAGTTAAAAGCAAAGCTCATGAACAACTTGAAAACAATACCTAATAAACTTTTAGAAATGTTGTAATATATTTCAAAAGCCCAGATAATTTGGCTTATTTGAGTTTATCCTGAATGACATGCTCTGGAAGTTTTCAGTAATCTCTTATTTGATATTTATACTATTCAAATAAGTTTATTAGTATAAAATTTAGAATTCAGAATTTATTGCTATTACATATACTATTTTCTATCTTATGGAGGATACATTAAATTCATCCAAGGAACTATATTCTCCAAATAGAAAAAGACACATGCTTTTGTCATAAAATTTTAATTTAAAGAACATAGATGTATCACTGATTCCATGAGGTCAATTGCACCACCGAAACCACATTAACCAGGTGATGTTCATTCACTTTGCAGGTAATTTATTATAACTGCAGCACTGTTTCAGGGATGGTTCACACAAATAATTTAACTTAGGTAAACACCATTTTCCAGTAATGATAGGACAAAATAAACTTTAGGAGCATTTATGAACAGTAACATCGCACTTTCAGTACACATTTGCCAACCTATATTTGTTGTTTGCAAATGAATTAACTATGGCTTGAAAATCATTAGAGCCATCTGCTTTGATGGTAAGGAAGAACTTCTATGATTATTTTATTATAGGAGCACAACTAAGAACTATTTTAGAATATTTTTAGCATCATTTACCCTAAATTTGACATGCTATCTAAAAAATGAACAGTATTATCTGTTCTCACTGAGGCTCTTTATATATTCATTACTGAGAAACCACTTTACAACAAGTAACTCTCTGTGCAGTTTTTTAGAGACGTTGAACATGAGAAGTGCCAATTTTTCCTTCATTAAAATCAGTTCTTATGTTTACCAAAATTTCCAATGTGATTTAATCCTTTAAGCAAGAATTGATGAAAGGAAAAAATTTGCTTAACAAATCAATTCCTTCAGTTGTTTTGAAAGAGTCAATAAATTCATAATATACTTTTGTTCAGTTTACTTTCTAGTTCAAACAATTTAGATGAGTGTCATTTTTAATGCCATCAACATTTGAATGGCACCTTTTTCACTTGCTTGAAAAGTATCAGCCTTTATTTTCTAATGGATGTTTAATTCGGGGACATGCTTGCAATTTGATGGCTAGTATCTGCTTGCATGTAAACACAATGGGAGATAAAGCATGTGCACACATGTGTGCACACAGAAGATGTAAACCAAGTATTGTATCTGTTTTTCAAGGATGTATGCATTTCTCAAATGAAAGGAAGAAGAAAGAAAAAAAGGTGAGGAAAGGGAGGGAGAAGAAAAGAAAGTTCACAGATATTTACCTCCGATGGAAATTTCACAATAACTACAGATTTTAAATAAATAATATTAAGACAATGCTTTTACATTTAAAAAAATCTCCATTTTTCTTTTAGAATGGGGATAGTAGATAGTTGATTGCAAAGGAGAACCTGTTGCTTTACAAGTACACTTAAATTAGGCAGATGAATGGATAGATAAATGGGTAGATAGAAAAATAAATCAAACTTCATTCCATCCAAAGCTCAATTAAGAAATAGGGGTGGGGGTGGGGATTTACCTTAGTGGTAGAGCATTTGCTTGTAATGTTTAAGGCCTTGGATCAACCACTGCACTGTCATAAATTTTTTTTAAAAAAAGGAAGAAAAAAAATCTGCATATGTAATAAAGAACAATCATCTTCAAATTTAGAAAAGTGTTATTTCTTATCTCAGTTTTCAGTTTGGAAGGGGACAAATATATAGTTTGTAAACCATCAGATTAGTAGATTGAAAGCTCTGAAACTGTGGATTAAGAAATATACTAAATATTCACTGTAACTGTTTACATAATGGTCTTTATCAGCAGAATACAAACAGGTGGGTAGATAGGTTGCACAAATGTTTCTCATAATCCCAAATGTGAATAACAAAACACCAAATGCATTTGCTTAAGACAGTGAATATAAAAGCATATATCCTTAAAACTTGAGGTTTGTTTATTCAAAATAGAATTTCACTACCTGGTAGCTGATTTTCTTTTAGATTGTTGAGAAAAATGTCACAATAAACTAAGTAGAGGCTTCAGTTGAAGAAGCCAAAGTCGACCAGAGACTGGCAGTAAACACCTGGACTCTTCCTTTAATTAGAAAGCAATGTAAAAGCAAGAAAGAGGGCTCAAGATGTAAACCATTGTCTTTTTGTAACAGTGGAAGCAGCACATCATTGTTTCTGTGAAATTCATTAGAAGCAAGTTTATCAGGATCTGTGCACGCACATTAGGGGAAATAAACAAGGCAAGAAGTATCAGATGGCGACCACCGAAGGCCAACCCAGAGGCTGGCCACCAAGCTCTTCAGTCCATGGTTAGCCCTGTCTATTGATTTATTCCAAGGCATGGCTCTTCCCTAGCTGACAGAAATTTCTTTAAATTCAAACATGATACCAATTAATTTATTTGTAGATAAGTCATTCTTTTCTACTTCCCAAAGAGCTTAGAGAAACTTCCCCTGTAACCTACCCTAGGACTATTCAAAATAGTAATTAGGTAATATCTAATATTTGCTAGAGTACCTATCATAATGTAATAATCCTTACCAGGTCACCTTTATTACCAAATTGTCTTTTGTGCAAGGTAAATCCCCACACCTCTACTCTAATCAACATCACCTACTCTTCTGCCCACTTCAACATCAATGACAGACAATTTAAAGCTGCTACCATATATAAAGTATATATGCTTATCTTACTCTACCTGTCTCAAGAATGAGAATCATTCTCATTTTTCTATTTTTGTCTATATGCATATTTTCCCTAAAAAGATTTTGCCTGTTCCATGAATTGATAAATGAAGCTGCTAATACCTACAAAACTCAGATCCTTTGCCCCATCCACTACCCTGAGACCCATATTTTTAACACTCAAATCAATATGTATGTTCTCTGCATATTCCAAAGCAGCATGTTCAAACTGGAAGTCATTTCTCCTCCCACGGCTCCCAAACATAGTCCTACTATATTCTCTTCCATGATAAAGTACAATACCATTTCCACAATCATCACATTCAGAAAATTGACATTAACTCTTCATGTATTTCATCAGGAATATCTCCCAATTTTGTATCCTCCTCTTTTATCAGAAGCCTCCTGGATCTCTGTTGTTATTCCTGAAATAAGAGTTTTCTCAAAAAGCAGTTATTATGACCATTTTTAGAGGTGGAAATTTAAACTAAATAGAATTCAATGCTTCACTCAAAGATACACAGCAATTAAGAATCTGACCAAGTTTCAAATCTAAGAAAACTGTTCTTTAGCATGTGGTTATAGGAAGCTTCCACACTCTTTAAAATAATTTTTCACCCAATAAAGTTTTGGCATACTTGTGGTATTCTTATGAATATTTTGCCACATTAGCTTTAAGACTTAGAAACTCTAAAATTATTTTTATTAATTAAATTTTATTATTTAAAAAATAATAACCCAAAATATACTAATAACATATATTTTTATAAAATGTGACAAAAAGTTCAAAAATAGGAATATTTAATAAAAGGATGTTGTTTTAAATGATTATTCATCTTTTTAATGTTTGGCTTAATAAAAGATACTAGATTTTCATGTCTGCTCCTGCTTTCAATTTGATATAAACTGTTGTATTGGTTTAATTAAATAAGGAAAACCTTGCTGTATATTGTTATACAATGAAAAAAATGGAAGAGTATCTTAATAACCTTTTCACATAATTGTGACTATTTTATTTCACAGCAGAACTCAAAAAAAGTAGTTTGTTAAAAATCAGTTTCAATATTGTATCTGAAATCCTATAAACTTTATAATGCATTACATTTAAGTCCATTGATTTAACAAGCATTTTATTATGACTATTATCCATACAAATCTTTATAACATCATTTGTTAGTCATTTGGAACATATTAATATATTAAATTATACAGAAATTCCAAATATCACCACAGGTCATTTTGTATTTTAAAAATCACACTTATCAATATTACCTTCAATTTCATCAGAAAAGTTGCTAAGTATTAGGTATAGTAAATGATGAATATAAGTTCATAAAAGTTCTGATTATCTCTTGAATACATAAATTTTACTATTGGTAACACCTATCAGTTTTTTCTATGAAGTAATAAGTTCCCTTCCTCCATGTTAAAGAAAATTTATCTATTGCCCACATCTGAATAGTGGTATTCTATTTTGTGTCAGACATTTTTTCAAGGACAACTAAATTTCCTAAAAATTGTGATTAGTTCAGTTTGCAGCAGAAATAATCACATAAGTACATTTCCTTGAAAGAAGTGTTGTGCCTAGATACTTAGCAGCTATTGTATATGAGTAATTCTTATTACTTCTTAAATACTCAACTCAATGAGTAACTGAGTAATACTTAGTAAGTTTTCTTTCCTTTTTACGCACTATTAGCACATTTTGGTGTCATTACCTTTATTTGTGCCAAGGAACCAGGAAAACTATCTAACATTGATTTCATACCAGAAATGCAAATTTCAACACAGTGAAAACAATCATATAAGTTCCTTGTCCTATTATTGAAAGATTTTGACTTGGCAAACTCCCTGAGAAGATCTCAAACATGATCATATCACCCTCCAGAGCCTATGTTCCTAAGGTTACACAAGATCTTCCCCACTTGGAAAATTTTTCCAGTGGAGTTGTCAGGTATGTGGTCTCTGAGGTCAGAACACGAAGTTTTAAGTCTGACTCTACTACTAATGCCTATGCAACTCAAGGCAAAAAAAAAAAATAATAATGTTAGCAATAATTATTGATTAAATTAGTAAATTAGGATTTTAATCCAGCTTGTCTGCTGGTGTGCAGAAAAAAAAAATCTTAAATTCTCTATATGCCATTGAAGTCCTTCATATTCAGATTTTAGTCTCTAGTCTCTCTGCCTGCCTTCCTCTAACTTTTCTCTAAGGTACCAACACCCTAGAACAGCCAGGATTACCCTGCCCATAGTCAACATTTACAGACACATCAGACCACATATTGCACATCTACTTGACTTATGCATATTTGCTTTGTGGTCTTTCCATCTTCAGTACAAACCCTAGTACTGCAGCCATACATGTTTTTATAAGAGCCTCAGTTCATTTCATTTCACTTCAATGTCTATATAACTGGTTTCCCTTTATCGTGGGCAGGCATCTTTTACAATGGAATGGATGAAATAACAGGTTGTTTTTATATCTTTCAAGGATTTTAATTTAGAAGATACAAAAGAAAGGGATTTATAGCAAAGCACTGTCAAAAAAATGTTGTCTTTCAAAAGAAATTATGAAAATTTCTCTTACAACGGGAGGAAATTTTGTCTTATCTAAAGATCTATAATTAGATGTAAATGAAATCTAGCTGAATTAAAATATCTTGAAATTGCAAAAAAGTAAGCTAAATTCCCATATATAAATAATGTGATAATCTGGAAGAGACTGGGAAGTGAAAGAGGTAAGGCTCTACCTGGAGGACCAAATCTCTCTAGAACTGATGATGGGTATCTTGGGACTGGCAAAGGAGGTACATCAAACAATATTTTTTTTTGGAAGGTGGAATAGAATATGCATACATGATTTTTTTATCTTATTTTTCTTTTGCCTCAAATTTTCTACATTGGAAGTGTCACAAATATATAATTTGGGAAAAATCTATTTTAAAAAAATAAAGAAAAAAAAACAACACAGAGTTTCCCAATCAATAAAACTTTTGAAAGCCTTTTTAAAGCCATTGGCTTCAAGGAATAGTAAAACATTTTAAGCCCCAAAACATTGATTTCAGCTAATGGAGGAAATTATGTTACCACTGCTAGAATTCAGGACATGCTACCCTAAATTATGGTATTATGTCATTTGAGAAAACAGCAGAAAAAAGAAGGTTATTTTCACCTCCTTCCACACTTCTTGCCTGAAGCAAGGCATAAAAGAATTCTCTGACTTTCCCCTGAAGTAGGATGTAAGAATCTCAGTCCCTAGGTGCCCTCCCTGTACCCAAAATAAAGGAACACTTTTATCTCTGAAGTCACAGGATAGAAGCCTGACGAAACAGGCCTTGCTTAGTTCCCCCATTTCACTATCATTAGATCATATACTGTTTGTCAGTCATATGGCTGCACAGCTGTGCACTTTTTATCAAACCTAAGCAAAATAGAAGAATAGTAGCAGAAGTTAAAATGTATTTGCACCTGCATTTTTCTCATTAAAAACAGGGTTAAGCTGGGTATGTTGGCACACATCCTACTCCTAGCACTCTAGAGACTAAGACTTACTTGAGCCCATTAGTTTAAGACCAACCTGGGCAATATAGTGTCTACAAAGAAGATAGAACAAAAACAGAAACACCCCAGGGTTCCCTCTTTCTTTCAATCTTCATTTACAAAGACTTCAATGCTATGTAAAACTTACATTAAGTAAATTCATATGCTTTTCTCTTGTTAATCTATCCTTTGTTAAGGGGACCTCAGCCATGAACTAAGTAAGGAAAAGACACTATTTTTCTTCCCCACAGTTTCTAGCACTCAAGAAATCACCTCTCTACAATACCATCTTAACAGGAACAGATAAAGATGAAGTTTAGTAAAGAAATAATAAAGATCCAGAGGTTGTTTAATTACAGAAATAAAAACAAAACCCACAGAAGAAAGGAATATTTAATAACATTAACATTGACTCTTGCCCCCCTTAAAATACATGCACCATAAACACACACACATACACATGTGCACACACACACACACACACACACTTTCCAGCACCTCTAATATTCATCAGCATATTCATACAGGTCCCTAAAGGTTACAATTATATCGGTCTCTATAATAACTTTGTTGTCTCTGGTATCTGCTAACAAGAGTTCTTGAGTGCAAGACGATCCATGGACTATGGGTAGAAGGAGTTAAAATGTATTCACACCTGCATTTTTCTGATTAAAAAACAGAATTGTTTGCAATACTTATTTTATAGGGTTGCTGCAAATGGTATGTAAGTTAATTTACTGAAAGCAGGTAGAATATTTTGGAAGAAAGTTCCTTGATCAATAAATGGCAGCAATTATTATTGTTGCCATTACTGTTTATTAAAAATAAGACACAAGTTGAGTTTTACCTATATTTTTAATGTGAGGCATCAGTGACAACTTCAGAAAGACATATATCTCAGATATTCATATTCAAAATGTTCACTGACATGTTTCACTTTTAAAATTTTGGATACCATTGACATGGAGAAAAAAAGACCAAAATTTCATTCCAATCCAGTGTGAGCCTAAATTCAGCCAAAGTGACAAGCTCTTTCTGTATCACTGTAAATGAAGTTTCTCCTGCCTAGAATTCTCTTACCAGCTGAGTAAATCATTCAATCCTCAATGTAATCATCTGTAGTCCTCAGAATTTTACATTTCCCTTTCTTCCCACTTCTTTCTTCTCGTAGTGAATTATGCATTTCTGTTTTATAACACCAACCTATTGTATTGCAATTGGTTATAAGTTTGTGTTTCCTGTTTAATTATGAACTTCTTGTGGACAGAAACTTTCTCTTAGTAAACATCTCTCTGATAACTAATGGAAAGCTGGCAGTCCACGATTGCAGAACAAGTATTGAATGAACTCTCTTTCCATCTTTATGTAAGATAGAAGAGTTTCCTTTCCTCTAGGATAGTAGAGGAAAAATGAATATACACATATTCATAGCAATCACAAATCTCTTTTATTTTGGGGGTTATAATAATATGGCCAGAGATTGATTCTACAATGACATCACCCCAGCGGTGAAGACTGTAGTTTTTCTTGCCTTCTCTCTGATTTTGATGTTTTAGCAAGATGTTCAAACTCTTAACCCAGAAAATGGCCCTGGGAGACTGCATGATGCAGGAGGAAAGACTCACTACAGTGGAATAGAAAACCTCACTTTATTGGCTCTGCCACTTGGGAACAGGATTTTTTTTTTTTTTTTGTAAAACCCAGGGATGCTTAACCACTGAGTAACTTCCCCAGACCTTTTTAAATATTTTATTTAGAGACAGGGTCTCACTGAGTTACTCAGGCTAACTCTGAACTTGTATCCTTCTGCTTCCTCCTCCTGAGCCACTGGGATTACAGGCATGTGCCATCATGCCTGGCTGGGGACAGGATTTTTGAGAAAGATATGTAAACATTTCTGTTATTCCATTATTTTATTAGTAAATTAAAAATTACAATGTTTTGTTTTAGTTTTGATAACACAAAGTCACAGACCCCACTGTACAACGTGCATTAATTCCCTTATACACACTTGACACCACTACTAACACTGCTGAATCCACCCCCACCTCTAAAATAGAGCTCATGTTTTTCAAATTATTTTTAATGTTAGATAACTAGCTCAATTCTTTAATAAAGGAAGCTTCTGAATGACAGAGTCAATCTCTTCCTCTTCTTTAAGATTCCCCTTCAATGCCAAGCCTGGAACCAAACTTGCTGAATCAATATTTGTTCCTTGAATTGAATTGAGCTGATAGTAGTATTTCCCTCCCAGTTTGGTTATTTTCAATGTGTACTGATGTAAATTTCGCTGTGGATGATCCACTCTCTCAAGTACACAGTACATGTGCCCTCGCTCAGCCAGCCAGGCTGTGATCACCAGCCAATTTTCAAATGCAAGCTCTTATTTTTTTTTTTTTAATTCTAGGAAGTTATAAAAATAACAATTCTGCCATCACTTTCTAATTCACAAAGTGACTTCAGTCTCTTGCTTTCTAATTCCTTTCATTTCTCCTTTATAGGCCTGCCAATAGCCTTGGCCTTTGCAGCTTACATATTTAATCAGAGTAACCAATGCTGAGAATTTTTACAGGGAATTAAGTTTGATTTGTTTTGAAATATTTATTTATTCCATATGGTGTTTAAAACAACTGAGTTATTTTTGGTGTTGGAATGAGGTTGCAGAACCCAGATTTGAATTTAAAAAGAAAAAAAGAAAGAAAGAAAGAAAGAGAGAGAGAGAGAGAGAGAGAGAGAGAGAGAGAGAGAGAGAGAGAGAGAAAGGAAGAAAGAAAGAAAGAAAGGAAAGAAAGAAAGAAAGAAAGAAAGAAAGAAAGAAAGAAAGAAAGAAAGAAAGAAAGAAAGGAAGGAAGGAAGGAAGGAAGGAAAGAAAGAAAGAACACAAAGAAAAAGGCCAGGAGTAGTTCTGAAGAAAACGTCTTCTGTAAAACAAAAGTAAACATACAACTGAGGGATCAGATCAGGAGATTTGACAATATCAAAACGAATTTTGTTAAGGCGAGAGTCCCTAACACCTCTCCTCAGTCTCAGGTCAACACTCAGTTGTGCACTAGCATGGACACTTTGCTTTCCTCTCTGTGAGCACCATGTAACTTCCTTACCATAGGACCCTTAATTTAGCTGACAGTGGCAGTGGACACCCTCTTATCTAGGTAATGATGTAAGTACTTATGCAGTCTGTCTTCACGTTCCTAGGTCCAGCCCTGTGAGGTGTCCAGGCCTAACTCCTGACATTGTCCTCAGTGATTAGTGATTGGTACAGCGGGGTAGAGATGTGCTCTGACTTTGTCCAATCAGTAAAGCATAGTACTTTTCTTCTATAGTTGGATAAAGATAAAAGCTCCATCATCCCTTATTCTACAGTTAGAAATGGGCATCCTGACACTGCTGCATCCATTTTCCTATGACAAAGCAAATGAATAAATAACCTGAGATGATTAAAGAATCAAAGAAACCAATCCTGATCATCAAACATGCTAAAAGTTTGCTAACATACAAACGAACCAAATATTGCCGTTAGTGCTAAAGGCAATGTGAGGTATGTTTTGTAGTGGGTTTTCTTGTTTGGTTGGGATGTTGGTGCTTTGTTTTCTTTTCTTTTCTTGTTTTTTTTTTTAATTTTTTTTTATTTTAACAAAAACTCCTGTACCTAAGCAATGAGGCAGAAAAATAAAAGTCTAATAATAAAATCTTTTTGCTGGGTTTCTCTCTCTGGGGCCAGTAGAACATGGTGTATATTACATGGTGTATATTATTTTACACATTCCTTTATCAAAGTAAACTTGCTCTTTAGACCTGAACCATGCTCACTGGGAAAGACTGTGCTGGGAAGACCGCTGCTTCTAATGTATGTTACGGAGTTGATGGTAATAAACATTTTAAACCAGTTAAGTGCATCATTGCAGTTTCCCTTCTCTCCGTGGTTAGAGGTGTGAGTCATGCTTCCTGTTAAGCCCAGAGACAGTGCCTCTGTTTGAGGTTTTATTATTTGGTAACAAAATGGAAAGCACAGTGGTTCTCTGTCAGTGAGCTGGAAGCAATCAACATTTACTAGGCTCACACACAAGAGAAATGCAAATAGGTTTCATTTGCAGGGATATAAGTTGGTGGCTTGACTCAAACACTTCGTACTCCCAGGAAAAAGGAAGTTAAACCGCAGGCTTAATCCTTGACTAAATCTTGAGGCATTTGGAGCCATAAAGTAGAAAATTAAAACCAAAATGTGTTCTTCCATTCCAAAACCAAAGAGCTGAGCTCTTACTTCAGAGGCTGGCAAACCCCTCCACTTTGGCCCATTCCGCTTGATTCTACCCACTGGTTTACTTTTACTAGCTGACCCCCAGAATGTCGAAGGCAGAGCCATGAAACCATGACTCTCAGTTATTGGACCAGAGATTATGTGGCAAATTAGGCCTGAAAGGACACCAGGTGCTTCCAGTGATATATACAGATGGTCCTTCATATTCATGGGTTGTGTGATCTCAGATTCAACCAAACATGGATGAAAGCTACTTGCAAAAATGAAATTATGCCCATACTGAACATGTATAGATTTTTTTTCTCATCATTATTTCTAAACAATACAGTATAAGAACAATTTACATAGCAGTTACATGTGTTTGATATTACAAGTGATGTAGAGATGATTTAACATATATGGGAGGATACGCATATGGGAATTGCAAATACTCTGTCATTTTACATAAGGGGCTTGAGCATCTGTGGAATTTAGTATCTGTGGTGGCCCTGGAATCGGTCCCTCTTAGATACCATAAGACAGGTGTAATTGCTGAATTTCTGGGCATAACTACCCAGGGTCTTTGGGCTGTCTAGGAAAAAATAAATAAATACTGATCTGAGAATTCACAGTCCTCACAGTTTTAACAGTCATTAATTACAAAGTATGGTAACTGTAGCATAAAGGTGGCTAATATAGAGAAGAGGAACCAGCTATGTCCTTCAAAATACAAAGGTCTCAGCCAATAGTCGTTGATAGCAATGATGTATTTCCTTCAGAAAGCAAGTAAAAAAAAAAAGAAGAAGAAGAAGAAGGAGAAGAAAAAGAAATCAAGAAAAGTAACAATTACTTAAACTTAGCTTATGGATGCCTGATTGTATTCCACAGAGGTTTTTACCAGGATAGTTAGAATACTTTAAGAAACCTCTGACTGCTGGGTGTGGTGGCACACGCCTGTAATCCCAGTGGTTTGGGAGGCAGAAACAGAAGGATCGTGAGTTCAAAGCCAGCCTCAGCAACAGTGAGGCACTCAGCAGCTCAATGATATCCTGTCTCTAAATAAAATACAAAATAGGATTGGAGAGGCCACTCAGTGGCTGAGTGCCCCTGAGTTCAATCTCCAGTACCTAAAAAATAAAAGAAAAAGGAAAAGAAAGCTCTGACTATTTTTGAGCATTGTTCAAATGAAATGATTAATATGAGGAAAATAATCCAGACAACAGAAGTTGCTTATGGTTTGTTTAAAAATTAATGATTTGGGAACAACGAGGTAGACAAGTAGAAAACTAATTTTGAGAACCTATTTCCTAGGAGTTACTTTAAAACTCTGGTTTATTTAATGCTCAAATAAAGAAAAATCAGAATTCCTACTAACTCAGGATTTCAGAGACAAAACACATTAATCTGTGTTTCTACAAATACTGAAGTATTGTAATGAATGTTTGGAATACTTTAAAGTGATACATTTTCATACCTTTCATGAGTTCAATCAATAAATATTTGATGACTGCAAATGTGTTTGTGAAACATAGGAGCTATTGGTCTACAAAAAAAAAAATGAATGAATGAAATGAAATGGAAATTTCGATCTTCCTGAAGTTCATCTGTCTGGAAAAGACAAAAGGCATGAAACTGGGTGATCTTCATTAGGACTTGACATGCAAAATGTGTGTCCCAGTTCTCAGATTTGGAATTTGATATTTATTCTACTTAAAACTAATAAGTTAGCCTGTTTCTGCTTCATAGATGCTGGCAGAAAACAGGAGACTCATGGTTTAGCAACTTTAATGATAATACACAGCTCAGCAGCCAGCAGGAGCATTAACGTGTTGACTCAGTTTCTCTTACAGTCTGCCAGGCCATGTTGTGAGGTGCCTGCAGCCCCAGTGTCTTGTGTACAGGGGAAAAATACTGAGCTGAGGGGGTCTACCACTTTCCTGGTGGTAGACTAGCCTGCTGCTTGATATAGGGGAAGGCATTAAAGAATCCCCAGGGCTGGGGTTGTAGCGCAGTGGTTGAGTGCTCGCCTCACATGCATGGGACACTGGGTTCGATCCTTGGCACCACATAAAAAATAAATAAATAAAATAGAGATATCGTGTCCATCTACCATTAAAAACAAAAACTTAAAAATTTAAAAATTAAAAAAAAAAATCCCTAAGGCTGCTCTTGGTAAGCACAACAGCAGGAAATAACTCCCTTAAAGGACAGTTGGTAACTTACTTTCTTGGAATGAAGGCAAGAACACAGAACAGCAAGGGACCCGTGAAGGACATTCTTAGAACACTAGTCAGGATCTAGAGTGCAATGCTGGAAATGTCATGTATTGGCCAAAACAGGAAGTCTAATCTGTCTCTCTGCAATGTGTCAAATATCTTCTTTCAATATACCTAGGGATTTCCATCTTATTACATGTGAATCCCCTTCAGGTCAAAGAAGGAATTCTGGCACGTATGAGGGTGCTGATTGCAAAATGAAGTCCTATAGTATAGAAAACATGCAAAACACAATATACCTACAGTAAAAATAACAGTATGAGTCCCATTTCTGTGTTCTCAAGGTTATCCCATGTTAATCCCTGTTGAAAAAGCCTAGATGATAAGTAAAATGTCCTCAGAATTAAATATACTTTGAGTGTGTTTTTAAAAATATTTTTTAGTTGCAGATAAATACAATATTTTTATTTATTTACTTTTATGTGGTGCTGAGGATCAAACCCAGTGCCTCACACATGTGAGACAAGTGCTCTACCACTAAGGTACAAACCTAGCCCTTCTTTGAGTATTTTACACAGCAGCAAATATAATAGCTTGCTTTGTTGGGGAAAGAGATATAAACAGAGTAACAGTTTGGCTGGAGGCTGGGATAGAACAAGGTCTGGAGTCAACAGAACTAGTTACTCCAATAGAATTTTTCATTCTAAATTATTAAGGTTTGGTATATCTGCCAATGTTCAGTTCATGGAACAAAAGTTATTTTATGCATTCTAAATCCAAAGAGTTTCAATATTGAAAATTTAAGGACTGTAAAATCACTGGGAAGGCTTAGGAACTAAAGTTAGGAATACTGCTACCTTTAATCCCAACCTTAGGCACCAATGGTGTGCTTCTTAAAAGCTCTACAGGAAGATGACATGATTTAAAGAATTTATGGGAGCTCCCATCCAATATTTCACCTGCTGCATTCAATTACTCTCAAAATTCAGATGTTGAATATCTAACCCCCAATGTGATGATATTTAGAGTTGGAGCCTTTGGTAGATCATTAGATTTAAATAAGATAGGATTAGTGCCCTTGTGAAACAGCAGAACTTTGTTCCTTTCCTGCCTGGTAAGGACACAGTAATGAGGTGGCCATCTATAAGCCCAGAAGAGGATCCACACCAGAACCTGACCATGCAGGCACCCTGATGATGAGCTTTCCAGTTTTCAAAACTGTGAGAAATGAATGTTTATTGTCTAAGTTGTTTTGTTCTGGACATTCTAAGCAGATAAAGATAATCAATTTAGAGTTGAAAGGTGAATTGTATGTGTCCATACATGTGTCCATACATTTCACTTCTTCTCTATGGGAAGTCATCCATCTTCACATTCTGAATCTCATACACAGTGTTTCATGGTGACAAACTCTGGGACTTTGCAGGGGAAATCATTCCAAGAAATGTAGTTACAACCTTTTCTCTGTGATAAAATGAGCAATTTTGACACTTGATCCAACCAGTTAGATTATTAAACTAATAAGTACATGATAATAAGTGTCATGTGAATGTTATAAAATGAGTGATATGAGAACAGTGACAGGACAGATAAATTTACTTCTGGTCCATCAAGAGTTGGGTAAACAGTGATGGCCTACAGCAGTGCATACAGTTCAAATGATGGCTGGCACCACCACCACTTTCTAAGCCTTTTCTACCAGGACAGCTCCCTTGGCAAAGCTAGTGACTTTGGTAGAGATACAGAGATGAGAAGATCTCTCAAGAGACTCCCAGGGATATGAAAAGAACAAAGAAGAACATAGAGGTTTTCAGGAAACTTGGGTGAGTTGTTTATTGGCAGGTGGTAGCAAGCACCAAAAACATTTATCAAAAAATAAAACAACCCAGAGCTGGGGTAGAGCTCAGTGGAAGAGCACTTGCCTAGCATATGGAAAGCCCTGGGGTCAATCCCAGCAGCACAAAAATTAAACAAGTAAATAAATAAAATCCAGTTGGATTTACTGACACATGTAATGAATTACATCTATTCAAAAGAATAAAAATGAAATGAAATAAGGACTTTCCTGGTAAAGATGGGAAATGATACTGGAAGCATTGTTTATAAGATGAGTGAGTTTGAATGTGTAATTAAAAAGAAAATAAACTTTGATCTGTAGAAACCACCACATTACATTGCTTTTCTTTAGCAGCTGTACCTTTTTGCAGTTCCCGACATCAGGCTATAAGGGTTCCAATGGTTTTTTTATGATAGTCCTCATAACAGGAAAGAGAGTATAATTTATTCTGGTTTTGATTTTCATTTACATGATGATTAGTGACATTAAACATCTTTCTATGTACCTGTTGGATATTTTTATGTTGTTTTGGTGGAAATGTTTATTTCTGTCCTTAGCCTAGTTTTTAATCATTATAGTTTTTTGATATTGAGTTTTAAAAGTTCCTTATATATTTTAGAAATTAACTCTTTCTCAGATTAGTTGCAAAAACTTTCTCTCATTCTACAGGTTGACCTTTCACTCTGTTGATTGTTTCCTTTGCTGTGCAGAAGGTTTTAGCTTGACATGGTCCCATTTGTCAGCCTTTGCTTATGTTTTGTGGTGTCATATCCATGAAGCTCATTCCTTAATGACGCATACTATATGCCAGATACTGTGTTAGATGTTTGGTATGTTACTATGATAAAACCTTACTCTCCCCTCAGGGGGTTCACATTTTATAGTCAAGCATATAAATATGTCAGGTAATATAAGGAATAATATTTTAAAAGTGTACTTTTAGCTCAAAGGAGAGAATCTGCTATATATAGTAAGGATTAGGCAGTTTGGGAAGACTCAATAGTGGAAGTGATTCTTAAGCTCTACCTTAAAAGAGAAGTAGGATTTGTCAGGTAGGTGAGGTTGGAGGAAAGGAAATCTAAGCAGCTCTAAAGGCAGAAAGAAAGTAGGGAGTTTGCTTTAGATGCCGGGGTACCTCTGATACTTCATACATTTAATGCATACATAGCTTCAGCTTCCATAAGTAGGTTCATCATTTTTATATTAATTAGGGTTTAAAAATAACATGGCTTTAAATGCATCAACATTTCTGATTCTTTAAAAGCATGTGCATATTAGAATACGTCCTTTATTTTGAATCACATGGAAATCCATAGTAAATGGTTTGAGCCTATTGCAGAGTAGGGACACCTTAATGCTTCATTCTAATATTAAAAAAAAAACAGAATTCAACCAAGATAAATAACAATCATAAGGTATTTCAATAGGGAGAAATTTTTAAGTATTTTTCATCAGGCAATTTATGGTTATAGATATAAACTATCACTCTTGCTTTCTTTTCATCTTTTTGGAATTCATATCTCAAAAACACATATTGATGTCATTTTAACTTTGAAAAATTTATGTGAAATCCAATCTATATTTATTTTGCTTTGGTCTTTAGTTATCTGTAACTACCTCCTCTCAGATCAGCACCACCAAAACACCCGAATATTAATCTTGGTAGTAATGATTTATCTGTATTTGGTTACTACAGTCTTACATCCCTGTGTGTGGTCTTAGTCAATTTATTTAATTTTCCTATTAAAATTCTAACATTATAGAGCAGGAATAAGGATAATACATAAGAATTCTTTGAGGGTTAGATAAAATAATATGACAAGAGGATTAGCTGAGTACTTGGCCTAGAGCAATGTTCAGTAAATACTAGTAAATCAACATTTTCTTAAGTGTACATACTACCTCTAACTATATATAGGATTCCTATGAATACCCTAAGTTAAAATAGTGCTTGGGGGCAAAGGAGTTACCAGCTTCAGCATGAATTTTTTCATCTGTTTCACGTATTTCTGGTAATGTCTGCAAAAATAATGAAAAGAAACAAGGAAGATGCCTTTCTTGGAGAACTAAAGAGCCTATGAGTGAAAACTCACCCTGAAGGGAGAGAATTATTAATGTCCAACTTGATTCTACATACATTCTATATTCTCAGAAGAAAAATTACTCTGAGTATAGTCTGGCATCAGAGTATCAATGGCCCAGCACCATGGATTTCTCTCTGGGTCCTGAGAGGGTGGGAACTGTGGGTTAAAAACAGAAGAGCAAGGGGAATGAAAAATTAAACACTAGAACACAACTTGAATTATTTCAGGTTTTGAAACAAACAAAAATACAAGCTGTTCCATTCTAAACTGCTACAAGTAATCTGTGAAGCTATGTCCTCTGAGGAGCCTTGTAATGACTGGTGGTCACAAAAGTTTCTAGTGAAGTGTGGACATGGTTTAGAGACACCCTGGAAGACCATAGCAGGAACAGCAACAATACACACAGGTGTGAAAAGTGGGAACCATCATGCTTGAAGTGCTTAGCCTATTTAACTGGTTCTAGCAACTACTCTTTTGAGAAGGATTATTGTTATGCCATTTTACACCTAAAGAAAAACTGTAAGTCAAATTAAGAGTGGTAAATGTGTAGTTCAAGAACATTCAGTTACCAAGGGGCAGTGGCACACACCTGTAATCCCAGCAATTTGGGAGGCTGAGGCAGGAGGATCGCAAGTTCAAAGCCAGCCTTGGCAATGGTGAGGCACTATGCAACTCAAGAGATCCTGTCTGTAAATAAAATACAGAATAGAGCTGACGATGTGGCTCAGTGGTAGAGCACTTGCCTAGCATGTGTGAGACACTGGATTCAATTCTCAGCATCATATATATTTAAAAAATTTTAAAAAGTTAGTTTTAACTCAAGCAATCTGACTTTAGGATCTAAGAATTTCTAGAACACATGTTAGAAAACCTCTAGAGCAGAGGTCAAAAACTTTTTTCAATCAAAGGCCAGATAGTAAATATTTCCAGCTCTGGGGATCTTATGGTCTCTGTCGCATCTACTAAACTTTGTCATCGTAGTGAAAAAACAACAACAAAAAAACAGCCCTCTGTATACAAATGGGCATGGCTGTGTTCCAACAAAAGCTGATTTCCAAAACCAGAAGTCAGCTAGATTGGGCCCCCAGGCCACAGTTGGCTGACCCCTGTTTCCTTTAACTGCTGTGGCACATGATGTGATCAGTCTTAGGAAAACACGGCTTATAAAAACAGCACTCAAGCCTGAGTCACATCTTTTTCTTCTATTACTGTTAAACTCTCTTAAACTGCTACAGGTTAGTAATCAAAACTGATTTACTTCATTTAGTGAGACAAGTCCCCTTCGGTCACCATGCCAGAAGCAGAGCCTGGGTATGAATTTTCCATAGCAGGTCATTAATTTTGGCACCTCTTTTGCTGCACCTGTTTGTCACCTGTGCTCTGCTTGCTCCCATAAACTGCCCTCTTTCCCTACACCTGCACCAGCCCATCTTCCTCTCCCCCTTTCCTTCTTAGTCACTTTCTGTTAATTTTTTCAGAAATTTCACTTGCTGTCTAAACTTTTCATTTATTTTCTTTAAATCTATGACTTTTATTCCATTTCTCTTAAACAGCTGAGTTTATAACACATTTGTTTATATCTGTAGCATCTGCAATTCTCTGGATAACATATGAATTCTATAGGTACTTTATATTTTTTATTCGAAAGTTTAATTTTTAATAAAATCAAAAGTAAATATAACATCAGCAATCAGGAAAAGATGAAAGGACAAACATTATAAAGTTGAAGTAAACCACATTCCTTAAAGAAACTATTTATTAGAGCTGGAGGAACATAACTAACAATACATCCATGACCTCCTTTCACTAAAAATGATGAAATCAAGAATTTGGAATAATTTATCTAATTGGTTGGTTTACTACAGAGCTGATTCTGAAATTATGATCTGCCCATTCACTATCAAAGGCTCTTTCTAGTTTCATTAGATCTGAACCTGTGAAAAGCAAGAGAAGCATTTCTAAATTGTTTTTTTTTCCTTCTTCCACTAATCTAACATATTGCATCCTTATTCCAGATTCTAATTCTTTAGGCAAAATGAATAGAGCCTGCTCCCTCACTGACACATGTTCCTCTCTGCTGTACACCCCCATAGATAACAAATATGAGGATCATAGCTCTTTCTTTAAAGAAATTCAGGTTTAAGTAATTTCTTCAAAACTTTGTTTGATGAATTCTAGCTATAAAAGAGTCTCAAGGTGGTACACATCTTTCCTTTGTTGGTCTTCTTTGTGTAATAATCAGATTATCTTTGCTAAAACACAACTCTGAATATGCTGCTGTGATGCTCAATAAAAAAAAATATTCAAAGGCTCCTCATTATTTCCTCACACTACAAGCATTTGCTTAATCTTCGAGCTTTGTTTTTCGTTTTCCTTTACCTAAAAAAAATAAAAATTTATTTTTCTCTCCAATTATTCTCATCAAAACCCTAATATTAATTTGCTAGGACCACCATAGCAAAGTTCCACCAGTTGGGTAGCTGAAACAACAGAATTTTTTCATTTGTTTGTTCCTGGTGGTGGTGTTGAATCCAAGGTCTCCTGCATGCAAGGCTGGCACTTCACCACTGAGCTATAAAAACAACAGAAAGTTATTGTCTCACAGTTCTAGAGGCTAAGAAGTCTTGAAATCAATGTTATTAAATTTCCAGAAGTCTTCCTGGAATGATTGGTTCCTTTTGAGGGCTGTAGGGAGAATCTATGCATGCTTCTCTCCTTGTCCCCGGTGGTTTACTGGAGACATCTAACAAGCCCAGTTTGTGTCAGCATAAAGCCAATATTCACATTGCATTCTTCCAGCATCTCTGTGTCCAAATTTCCCAATCATAGTAGAAATATGACCTCCCTTAGCCTTAATGACCTCATCATAACTTCACTACATGTGTAAAGACCCTACTTCTACTTAAGATCACTTTCTGAGGCAGGATGGGTCATGACTTCAACATGAATTTGAAGAGAAACACAGTTCAACCCATAACAATTCTCTTTGTATTTCAAGGTCTGGTACAAAAGCACTGTTTTCCATAAATCATTTCCCCACCTTCAGGATGAGGAAATATTTGCCCCTGCTGAGCCTCAAAGTAACAATTCTCTGTCTCCAATACAATATCACATGACATACTTCTTGAAATCAAAGCATTGTAGCTTTCTCCATTTGCAACTTTACCCCAAAATCTATTATGTCATCTGATATGCAATAGAAATTGAAACAGGTTTGCTGATTGAAAAGAGGGCCATCTAACCCTAGAAGTGACAGTGACTTTCAGGTTAGACACTTCTAGTATATATTAGAGCACAGTGCTAAGAAACAGTATAATATTGTGGTTAAGAGGATACCCTTGACAGACAAATTGATTTTGTCACTTATGTCTGTGTATATGTAACCTGATGACATTCCTTAACTTCTTGCAAATTTCTCAAACATTTCTTCATTTATAAGATATGACATGTTATGCCTACGTTGAAGAATTTGATTGAAAAATGCTTTAGATAGTACATGCAAACTCTAACCAGTGGTAGTTAATGATATTGCTATCTAAAACAGCTACAAATTATTTATAATACCAATGAGACTTCTA
The DNA here is from genome assembly GCF_052094955.1 of Ictidomys tridecemlineatus. NCBI lineage: Eukaryota > Metazoa > Chordata > Mammalia > Rodentia > Sciuridae > Ictidomys > Ictidomys tridecemlineatus. The sequence goes on along the minus strand of NC_135478.1, from coordinate 159,620,829 downwards.
AAGATGTGTAAGAAGTTTATATATATATATATATATATACATATATATATATATATAATATATATAATATAATTTAGCATGACTATAAGTCACAAGGAAGCCTCCATACACACAGAGAAAATTTTTTTGAGCTGGCTTCATGAACAAGGAAAAATATAATAAGGGATACTTTGTATAAGATTAAGGAAACAGTGGTCACTACTGGTCAAGGAGAAAAAGAACCAATTGTATCAAATTCAGCTACAGAGTCTACCTTTGACTTTTTAGTCATGCCACACAATTAGCCAGAAAAGCCATTTTCAAATATCAAGGGCAATACAAACAGCGTTATTATCATCACTCACTCTTCAAACCAGTGACCTTTACTTTGGGCTACTTTCTTTGGCAAGGAAATTTGGCATGAATCTACTGAAGTAACATTAAAATGGTAAAAATCTGCTCTTATAACTATGTTGTCTTCATGACAATTGAACTAAACACCTAATTTTAGGCTCAGAGGTAAAAATGCTTAAGCAACCCCCTGAGACACCCCAGCAGCATATTTATCAAAACGAGTTAAAGTCACCTTCTGAGTAATTGCTATGGAGGTGTTTTCACAGAGCAAAGAAGTCACATTTTCTGTGGGTTGTTCAATTGATCACTAAGTTCTAGTAACAGGTGCATCTTGCTTCTGGGGCCTTGAAACATGACAGCCTGTAGAAAGACTATTAAAATCGCTTTGCTAACAAAGAAAAATCAATTGTTCTCCACAAGGAGGTGCCCTCCAGCACAATCAATATACAATAGTACAATGCTGGGCTGTAAAGTCTGTGAACAGATTTAAGCTTTTGATTAGATAAAAGGCACAAAGAGAGGGAAGAGGTTTTTCATCTCTCTGATGGACTCAGAGAGATAAAATATATTTTGCTGTAAGTTGTATTTGCTTTTCCTTCAGTAGATCCACTCGTTAAAATAGTTTATTTTCTCCCTATTGAGTATAATCCTTTATAAAGTATCATTTTACCTGTTTTCAGTTCAAAGTATGTGTTGAGGAGTTGGAGTTGGTAAGGGGCATTCTTATGAGACTAGTTCAAGAATAAAAATGAAGGGAACTATGGCAAGAACACTATCAGTTGCATTGTTAAGAGCTCTGGATAAAAACTATATGATATTTTTTGACTTTTCTGCTAAATATAAGACATACATGAATTAAGATGTCAGTCAGGTCTTGGTACTTTCTGTGCATTTTTCTAACAAATCAATAATGATCTGTCATTTAAAGACATATGTTTCAAGAACAGAAAAAAATGACATTTTCATGGCATTTACAACCTCTACATATTTTTATAAAGCTTTGCTGGCATGCCAACAATCTTTGAAGCAGGTACAAAACTGGAAATAAACCTCAATTCCAGCTGTTCAGACAGGGGAAACGCTCACTCTGCCTAACAAAGAACTGTATGTTGAGAACATGAAGTGCTTTTTTACTCAAAGGAATGTTACAATTGAATATTGTAGACAAAACCATTGAACAATTGTCAGTAACTTTTATACCAACCTAGAATGTGTATACAGAAACAGATTTGAAATTCAATGTTAAAAATGTTAAGTGTTCTTGAATTTACAAAATCAGCAGCACAAGTCAGGATTTCCATAGAAAATTAATTATATGCATTGGTTGAACATAAAAAAAGATAGTTTGCGGTGTATTTGGTATTGGTGAATGCACTTTATTAAAGAGATTTTTGTTCACAAAGATCAGCTGCTCATCAGCCTCGTGCACTAAAATTAGCAATCTCTCGAATTTGAGCTTAACTAAATCAATCCTGTCAGAGGAAGAAAGAGAAGTCAAAGTAAGTTGCCAAATCTACATAAATGTAATTCTCATTTCATGCATGAAAAATAAAGGTTTGGACTCTGACAGTGTTAGGGACTAAGGCCCAAATTCGAAGACAGATGAGTGCAATAGAGTCAAAAGCCAGGATAGATGTTTTCACTAACAGCTGTCCATATATGTGCCCACCTTTCAACTGGTACAACTTAAACAGGACTCTCTTTTTTTTTTTTAATTTATTATTTTTTTTTTATTGGTTGTTCACAACATTACAAAGCTCTTGACATATTTCATACATTAGATTAAAGTGGGTTATGAACTCCCAATTTTACCCCAAATGCAGATTGCAAAATCACGTCGGTTACACATCCACAATTTTACATAATGCCCAATTAGTAATTGTTGTATTCTGCTACCTTTCCTATCCCCTACTATCCCCCCTCCCCTCCCATCCCATCTTCTCTCTCTACCCCATCTACTGTAATTCATTACTCTCCTTGTTTGTTTTCCCATTCCCCTCACAACCTCTTATATGTAATTTTGTATAGCAATGAGGGTCTCCCTTCATTTCCATGCAATTTCCCTTTTCTCTCCCTTTCCCTCCCATCTCATGACTCTGTTAAATGTTAGTCTTTTCGTCCTGCTCTTCCTCCTTGCTCTGTTCATAGTTGCTCTCATTATATCAAAGAAGACATTTGGTATTTGTTTTTTAGGGATTGACTAGCTTCACTAAGCATAATCTGCTCTAGTGCCATCCATTTCCCTGCTAAATTTCTATGATTTTGTCATTTTTTATTGCTGCATAGTATTCCATTGTGTATAGATGCCACATTTTTTTTATCCATTCATCTATTGAAGGGCATCTGGGTTGGTTCCACAGTCTAGCTATTGTGAATTGTGCTGCTATGAACATCGATATGGCAGCATCCCTGTAGCATGCTCTTTTAAGGTCTTCAGGGAATAGTCCGAGAAGGGCAATAGCAGGGTCAAGTGGTGGTTCCATTCCCAGCTTTCCCAGGAATCTCCAAACTGCCTTCCAAATTGGCCGCACCAATTTGCAGTCCCACCAGCAATGTACAAGAGTACCCTTTTCTCCACATCCTCGCCAGCACTTGTTGTTGTTTGACTTCATAGTGGCTGCCAATCTTACTGGAGTGAGATGGTATCTTAGGGTGGTTTTGATTTGCATTTCTCTGACTGCTAGAGATGGTGAGCATTTTTTCATGTACTTGTTGATTGATTGTATATCCTCCTCTGAGAAGTGTCTGTTCAGATCCTTGGCCCATTTGTTGATTGGGTTATTTGTTATCTTATTGTCTAATTTTTTGAGTTCTTTGTATACTGTGGATATTAGGGCTCTATCTGAAGTGTGAGGAGTAAAAATTTGTTCCCAGGATGTAGGCTCCCTATTTACCTCTCTTATTGTTTCTCTTGCTGAGAAAAAACTTTTTAGTTTAAGTAAGTCCCATTTGTTGATTCTTGTTATTAACTCTTGTGCTATGGGTGTCCTATTAAGGAATTTGGAGCCCGACCCCACAATATGTAGATCGGAGCCAACTTTTTCTTCTATCAGACGCAGAGTCTCTGATTTGATATCAAGCTCCTTGATCCATTTAGAGTTAACTTTTGTGCATGGCGAGAGGAAGGGATTCAGTTTCATTTTTTTGCATATGGATTTCCAGTTTTCCCAACACCATTTGTTGAAGATGCTATCCTTCCTCCATTGCATGCTTTTAGCCCCTTTATCAAATATAAGATAGTTGTAACTTTGTGGATTAGTCTCTGTGTCCTCTATTCTATACCATTGGTCCACTCGCCTGTTTTGGTACCAGTACCATGCTGTTTTTGTCACTATTGCTCTGTAATATAGTTTGAAATCTGGTATCGCTATACCGCCTGATTCACACTTCCTGCTTAAAATTGCTTTTGCTATTCTGGGTCTTTTATTTTTCCATATGAATTTCATGATTGCTTTATCTATTTCTTCAAGAAATGCCATTGGGATTTTGATTGGCATTGCATTAAACCTATAGAGAACTTTTGGTAATATCGCCATTTTGATAATGTTAGTTCTGCCTATGCATGAACAGGGTATATTTTTCCATCTTCTAAGATCTTCTTCTACTTCTCTTTTTAGGGTTTTGTAGTTTTCATTGCCCAGACTGAGTCAGGAGGATACACACAATTTGAACAGACCAATATCAATGGATGAAATTGAAGAAGCCATCAAAAGACTACCAACCAAGAAAAGCCCAGGACCGGATGGGTATACAGCGGAGTTTTACAAAACCTTTAAAGAAGAATTAATACCAATACTTTTTAAGTTATTTCAGGAAATAGAAAAAGAGGGAGCTCTTCCAAATTCATTCTATGAGGCCAACATCACCCTGATTCCGAAACCAGACAAAGACACCTCAAAGAAAGAAAACTACAGACCAATATCTCTAATGAACCTAGATGCAAAAATCCTCAATAAAATTCTGGTGAATCGAATACAAAAACACATCAAAAAAATTGTGCACCATGATCAAGTAGGATTCATCCCTGGTATGCAAGGCTGGTTCAATATACGGAAATCAATAAATGTTATTCACCACATCAATAGACTTAAAGATAAGAACCATATGATCATCTCAATAGACGCAGAGAAAGCATTCGACAAAGTACAGCATCCCTTTATGTTCAAAACACTTGAAAAACTAGGGATAACAGGAACGTACCTTGACATTGTAAAAGCTATCTATGCTAAGCCTCAGGCTAGCATCATTCTGAATGGACAAAAGTTGAAGGCATTCCCTCTAAAATCTGGAACAAGACAGGGATGCCCTCTATCACCACTTCTATTCAATATAGTTCTCAAAACACTGGCCAGAGCAATTAGACAGACGAAAGAAATTAAAGGCATAAAAATAGGAAAAGAAGAACTTAAATTATCACTATTTGCAGATGACATGATTCTATACTTAGAAGACCCAAAAGGGTCTACAAAGAAACTACTAGAACTAATAAATGAATTTAGCAAAGTGGCAGGATATAAAATCAACACGCATAAATCAAAGGCATTTCTGTATATCAGCGACAAAACTTCTGAAACGGAAATGAGGAAAAACACTCCATTCACAATATCCTCCAAAAAAATAAAATACTTGGGAATCAACCTAACAAAAGAGGTGAAAGATTTATACAATTAAACAGGACTCTCTGATACCCGTTTTCTGCACCACCAGAGGAGGGCTGTGTTCATCACTGATCAGGCACTCCACAGTCCTCCTGTTTTCCTATGGAAATACTCAAGGGAACTCTGCAGGCAGATAAAATTGATAAAAAAGGCAAGCCTAGAGATGGAAAATAATTGGAGGAGTAACAGAAAGGGTAGAGCTGTAGGCAAAACTTAATGAATATTTCCAGTGTAAAATGCTAACAATGTGAAAGTCATAGTGTCTTGGATTTTACGCATGTGTATGTTTGTAAGGTCATTATGTTGTCTGAGAAATGATAAGAGCATTAATTTACACTAGACTTTCATCAATTAAAGAGTGTCAAAACCTTTAGAATAAATGTTAACACATTAAATAATGTTGTAATAGTAAAAATAGTAAAAGATTGTATAACTAACAAGCTAATGAGCATTGAATTAATAATTAAGAAAAGAGAACTTCAAAGAATAAAGTTTCATAGATCAGAAAAAAGAAATAGAAATTGCAAAATGATTGATTTAAATGTAAACTTACATAAATACATTGAATGTAAATAAATTAGCAGATTAAAATACTATAAATAAAGAATTAGATGCTGCTTTTAAAAGATACACTTCAAAAATTAAAAATCAGAAAAGCCAAGACAAAAATAGTACAATAAAAATTATTGAAAAGAAATTAAGAAAGCTTTGAAGTGATAATATTAGACAAAATAGACACTAAGTAATGATTCATTATTAAAGATCAAAGAGCTATTTAATAATGATAAAAATTGAGGTAGTAGGAAAAAACAAGAATTCTAAATTTGTACACACCTAATAGCCTCAAAATATAAAATGCGAAATTTCAGAGAACTATAAAGAGAAATAATCTCACAATTATATTGAGATTTAATACAAATATTTTTTTCCTAAAAAGCACAAGTAGATAAATCAGAAAGGTTATACAAAAACTGAAAGACATATTTGACAAATACATGCTTCAACTTGACAACTACAGAATATAAACTAGATTAATCTGTAAGGGAATATATTTGACTTCTTTTTTTTTTTTTACTTTTATAATCATTTATTTTGAACCATTTTGAGTACTCTTAGTAAAAAGTTCCAAGGTTTTCCATATATCATTTACCCAGATTCCCCCAGTATGAACATCTCAGGTAATTGTCATGTAGTGATCACAGCCATGGAGTCAGCATTGCTACAGCATCATTAACTGAACTCAGGATCTTCCTTGATTATCACCTGTTTTATTTATTTATTTATTTGTTTGTTTGTTTGTTTGTTTGTTTGCTTGCTTGCTTGTTTGTTTATTGATTTGTTTATTTAACAGCAAAATGCATTACAATTCTTATACATATATAAAGCACAATTTTTCATATCTCTGGTTGTATACATAGTATATTCACACCAATTTGTGTCTTCATACCTGTATTTTGGATAATAATGATCATCACATTCCACCATCATTAATTACCCCGTGCGCCCTCCCTTGCCCTCCCACTCCTCTGCCCTATCTAGAGTTCCTCTATGCCCATGCTGCCTCTCCCTATCCCACTATGAATCAGCCTCCTTATATCAAAGAAAACATTTGGCATTTGTTTTTTTGGAATTGACTAACTTCACTTAGCGTTACTCATACACTGCTGGTGGGACTGCAAATTGGTGTAGCCAATATGGAAAACAGTATGGAGATTTCTTGGAAAATTGAGAATAAAACCACCATTTGACCCAGCTATCCCTCTCCCCGGTCTATACCCAAAGGACTTAAAAACAGCATACTACAGGAACACAGCCACATCAATATTTATACAGCAGCACAATTCCCAATAGCTAAATTGTGGAACCAACTAGATGCCCTTCAATAGATCAATGGATAAAAAAAAATGTGGAATATTACTCAGCAATAAAAGAGAATAAAATCATGGCACTTGCAGGTAAATGGATGGAGTTAGAGAAGATAAAGCTAAGTGAAGTTAGCCAATCCCCAAAAGACAGATGCAGAATGTTTTCTTTGATATAAGGAGGATGACTTCTTATAGCCTATTATAACAGGGTATCTTGGGCTTCAGTTTTCAGACATTGCTCTTATGGGTTAAAAAATGCCCTTTGGATTTTCAAAGTTTTACTTATATAAGTTCTGCTTAATTTTGTGTATTTGATCTCGTTAACTTCTATGCAAAAAGCTGTCTTTTTGAGATCCAGTTATATAGATCCAAATCAAACTAAGAGTCATTCACAGAAGCACTTCCTGAAAAGATGGGAGTATTCCAATCAACCTTTCATTTCACTCTAACCCCTGAAGACACAAGATCCGGTTAAGTACCTAAACCTATAGCAAGCCTATTAAAACCCAGTGGAATGAGAGAGGAGTTTGCCAATGAAAAATGTTTTGCAGAACTGCATAAAGTTACATCATCCAGTGTTGGGACCTCAGAGGCAGTCTTTGATGCTGGGTAGTCTTAGAAAATTTTAAAAGAAGCATTCATTGGTTTTTTGAGGGGTCACAAATTCATCCCTGAATCTCTTTAGCCAAAAAAATAAAAGTTTCCCTTTTTTAATGTCTTTATTAGGGCATTATAGTTATTCACAATATTGGGGTTCATTTTGATATAGTCACACATGCATGAAATATAATTTGTTTCACTTCAGTTCCTAGTACTTCTATTTCCCTCCCTTCATGCCTCCCCCTTTCAATTTCCTCTACTGATCTTCCTTCTATTTATTTGTAGTATTTTTTAAATTGGTAACAAATTTCTCTTTTAGCTTTTTATTTGGAAATAATTGTAAAACTTCACAAAAATTGCAGTGATATTACAAGGAACTCCCTTATTTGGATCCCCCAAATTTACTAACAACATTTTGGCACTTTTATAATTTGTGTATGTGTATATGTAAATGTGTATTTCTAACCATTTCAAAGTGTGAATGTTGTAAATATCATGGGCCTTAACTCAACTTGGAATTTATTTTCTAAATACAATGGCATTTTTTCCCATAATCCCATAATTAGCACAGTTGCTAAAATTGTGAAATTTAATACCAATGAAATACTATTATATAATGTACAGTAGTATTTGAATTCCATCAGTTGTCCTGACAGTATTCTTTTTGTAACTTTGTTTCTGCTGTAGAATCTGATCCTGAAGTATGCAGTGCATTAGTTGGTAAGACATTTTATATTACTTTAATTTGAAATAACCTCTCAGCCTTTCTTTATCTTTCAGGGCTTTAGCATTTTTTAAAAGTTTAGGCTCATCATTTTTGTTTTGATCCTCCTAGGGTATGTCATTATTTAATACAGATTCTGCATTCTTGGCAGGAATACTACACAAGTGAGACTATGTCCTTTTCAAGGAATTCCATTAAGAGACACATAGTGACAATTTGTCCCTTTGTGGCTTGTGTAAGCTTCATCACTGTGAAAAGATGCAACTGGCATGATTTTTTTTCCCTATAGAGTTGCTATATTTGCTACCATATTGCTAAATAATTCATAGGAAGATGCTTGGGAACTATATAAGTACCTCATTCATCATTCAAATTTCATTCCCTAGTTTCAACATCATTGATGAATCTTACCTGAAAAATCTATTGTTATGAAAGCTGCAAAAATTTGAGGTGTTCTCATTTGACATAGGTTTCAGAATTGACATAATGTAGCAAATGATAGTCCCACTCATACTATGTATATATTGGGGGAGATGTGCCCACAAAGAAATGGGACTATTGCACAGAATAAAGGGAAAAGGAGAGAGCATTAGTCAGACACGTTACTGTTGCCACAGTCCATGGTAGGCTATCTCAATGACTCTCTGGCCAGAAACATACCATTAACTAAAGTATAAGAATCAACCACAAGAGTCTCATAAATCAAGGAAATCAAACCCACAGCTTATTTCTAATACTTATCTAATGACCAAGAGGATGATTCTCTAGCTCTCAAAACCCCATCCCCAGAAAGGGTCATATATAGCCTACTTCAGCTAAAGTTATGTGAAGTCCACTAAGACTTTCTCACAATATTCCTCTTGTTTCAATTATTTATATATGGAAATGAGTCATCCAGAAACTTAGGGGTTTAAAGCAAAAAATATTTTATTTTTACCTTTCTTGACCCTGGGAGTTGACTTGGCCCTGTTAAGAAGTTCTCGTTTAGGGTCTTTCATGCTGTGATGGTAACTGGCTGTCATGCATCCCATAGGTGTCCCCATGTCTAGAAGTTGTTATCAGCCAGAACATGGCCTCTCTATGCAGCATTTAACTCCTCACAGTACAATGGTAAATATCCCCAAAAGACGGCTAAGTGCTGCCTTTTCTGCCATGACTGTGCTTCAGAAGTCACATAGCAACACTTCTTTAATGTATTGCTGATTGAAACAGTCAAAGTTCAATACAACTCATAAAGGAAAAGGGAACATTGACTTTTAACAGGAGGAATGATAAAGAATTCTGATGTTCCATTTTTAAGCTACCATAATTCTGACTGAGGATTCTGACCTTAACTTCAATATTATGTCATAAAAATTCTGCTTTAACCTCTTTTTCCTTTATCAGATAAACCTCAATTGCATGGCATATTATTAGCAAGAAAGTGGTGTATTCTCTTGATAATTCATCCTAAGGCCACTAATTTATTATCATTATGGTTTAGATATGAGGTGGCCCCTAAAAGCTCATCTGTGAGACAATGCAAGAAAGTTTAGAGGTGAAATGATTGTGCTGAGAGCCTTAACTTAATCAATGCTTTGATCAACTTGAATGTATTAACTGGATGGTAACTATAGGCAGGTAGGTTGTAGCTGGAGGAAGTGGGTTCTGGGGGCATGATTGCAGAGTTTATATTTTTGTCCCTCATGAGCAAGAGTTCTCTCTGCTTCCTGGTGGACATGTCTTGATCTGCTTTCTTTCAATACATTCTTCCACTATGATGTTCTGCCCTACCCTGAGCCCAAAGCAATGGAGCTCACTGACTATGGATTGAGACCTCTAAAACCATAAGCCCCAAATAGATTTTTTTTTCTCCTCTAAAATTGTTTTTGTCAGGTCTTTTGGTCACCACAACAAAAAAGCTGACTAAAATAATTATGGATTGCAAAATTCTGATATTCTAATTCTATTATATTTTTATTATTTGCTAGTTTAATACTTTTATGAGGTTAAATGTTTTCTCATGAATTGCTCAATATGGAAAAATCAAGACAAATGAGTGTTTTTTTTTCTATTATCAAATATTTTTTAAAGTTATGAGCTGTTATTACAATATTTTTTTAACTGGTGGCAAGTTAACTTTTTTGTATTTTGTTTTTTCCTTCTTTAATGTTTTCATTTGTGTGTGTTTATATTCTTAAGACTCCATGGACTCATATATGTGTGGTCAGCTTTACAACTAAGTTGCCAAACCATCAAAGGGGAAAAAAAATATTTTCAAAAAATAGAGCAAAGAAAACTGGTATCCATATAGAAAATAATAACTACATCATACTACATACACAAATTAACTCTAAGTGGGTTAATAGTCTTAATGATATGATCAATAAAATGATAAATAAAAAACATTGGGATAAATCGTTGTGACTTTGGATTTAGTAAAGAATTCTGAAGTATTATAAAAAAGCACAAACAATGAAAGAAAATATAGATAAACTGGACTTTATTAAAATTCAAGACTTTTGTGTTTGAAAAATCATCACTAAGGAAATAAAAGATAATCCAAAGAATGGGAGGAAAATATTCGCAAATTTTATTTCTAATAAAGAAATTTTCTTGTGAATATATAAGGAACTCTTCCATCTCAATAATAGACAAACAGCCAATTTAAAAATGTGCAAAAAATCTGAATAAACATTTTTTCAAGGAAGAAATAAACACAACTGGTCAAGGAACAAAAATATGTTTGATATCATTAGTGTTTAGAGAAATGCAAATTAAAACTAGATAATACTTCATAACCATTGGGATGACTAGAATCAAAGTCAGATAATAACAAGCATTGCCAATGATGTGGAGAAATTAAAATCATTGCACATGGTTGATGGAAATGTAAAATGGTGTATATACTTTGAAAAATCGTCTATTAATAATAATGAAATTATTAAAAATGAAGCTACCTTATGACCTAGCAAGTATATTCCTAATTATACATCTAAAATAAATGAATCAGATTTCCACACCAAGACTTGAACATAAATGTTTATAGTTGTATTATTCATAATAGTAGTCAAAATGTAGAAACAAACCCAATATCCATCTACTAATTAATGGATAGATATATGTGGTATATCCATACAATGAAATAGTATTTGGCCATACATAGGAATGAGTACAGATACATGGTACAACATGGATGAAACTTGAATATGTTCTGCTAAGTGAAAGAAACCTGTCACAGGAACCAAATGTTATACAATTCTATATACAGCAAATGTCCAAAAGAGAGAGCTCCATCAAGACAGAGAATAGTGATTATTTAAGGCTGGACATGGTAGAGACAAGTTTTCTTTTTGAGGTGATAAAATGTAAAATTGACTATTATGATAGTTGCAGTCTGTGAATTTATTAAAAACTATTTAATTGACATGTCAGAATGTCTGAAACTTATTTCAAGTGGTTCATTAAAAATATATGCAGGAAAGGACTTTGAGAAAGAGAAAAACTTTAATATGGAAATGATGTTTCTAAATGAAGGGCACGTGCCTATTCATTGAAGAGTCTTCCAGCTTCTTTTGTAAGACTGAACATTTTCAAAATAAATATTAAGGTAAAAGAAAAAAACTATTTAAAAGTACACTTCAAGTGAATGAATCATAATATGTGGATACATCTCAATAAGCCTGTTCAAAAATGAGCTCATAGGGCTGGAGATGAATTAAACATATTTAACATACATTCAATTCATTGTCATTACCATTTATGATGCTCAGATTCTCAAACTTGGACAGGGGAAACCTGTTTGAATTAGTTCTTGAGTCTGATTGGTATATCTTATCTTTGATAATTTTCTTGATATTTATACAAAAAGATGTTCTATGCTCTTATTTTGCATCCCACAAAGAGCTGACTCATTATATCTCCAAATAGATCTGGTTCCTTTCAATTGGAAATGATCACAATCATTTACTGGGGATGCTGTTGCTATTATCCATTTTTCCCAGAGAAAACTAAGTTGTTTGTTTTGTTTTTAAAGTACACATTGTACATGAGGATCATAGGAGTTTTATTTAAACTCCTTTGTCCTCATCTGTATCTCTTTTAGCATATAACAAGAATCTTAGATCTTAAGGATATTGAGGATAAGAGAAGATCACATAATTACTGATTTGCTTTACACATAGGATAATGTCAAAATAATAAAATTACTACTACCACAAACAATATACTTAAGTATATTTTTTAAAATATTGTTTTTTCTGAGGTTGGGTATAGTGCACTAGAGATTCAGAATCAAGTAACTGTTTTAAAAGTCCCATTCCCGGGGCTGAGGTGTAACTCTGTTGTATAGCTCTTAATAGTGCGTGCAATACTCCAGGTTCAAATCCCAGAACCACATGCACACCAAAGAGGAGTTACATTTCCTCTGTTTGATTATGCTATCCATTGAAGACATAATTTATCTCCTTTACTTCATTTTGAAAATTATAGCAATTTAAAATTTTTGATTTTTAAATAATTGTGTGACACATTTAAAACTTTCCAAACTCAACCATAGCTGTTTCCACCAAGGACATAGAAAACTCCAGCTATCTAAGTATGTTATTTCCAACACAACACAAAACAGACAAAAATCCAGATAATAATAATGATAATAATAATAATAATAATAACTAACTATACTTTTGTTCATTTTTGTTTATTTGCTTTAGCTTACTAAGACAGCTAAGATGACATGTTCCTTCAAGTAGAGAGAGGGCATGTTTTAGGCAGAAAAGAAGAAGAAGTGGCAGCCATAAAAAAGGTAATCCAAAGAGTAATATATTAATTCTTTTAAGGGACAGTTTAGAAACCCATGAGCCTCAGATCCAAAGAAGTTTGCACACACTTGGAAACTCTTTGGCTGGCTCTTCACCAGGTCTCCTTGAGGAAGACTTGGGGGCAGAGCAGGAGATATTCTACAATGTATCTAATCAAGCTATCAAAGTTGAATATGTAATTTACTTTGTTCTTTCCATACTCACTTTGGTCCTCCACATTGTACACCTATTTACCTAAGTAGACTAATTTCTGTGTCTTTGATGGACAGTCTATCCCCTTACTGCCCTCTAATATTTCCTTTTTGCTTCTCTGAGCAGCTGTCATTAGATCTAAACATTCAGATCATGTCCCCCTTTTCTCTGGCCATAACCACCATTGTCTACAGCCTTCTGATGCCAATAGTTATGCTTAGTCTGCATGTACTTTGGGATTTTACAATTCTCGAATATGAAAGGTTATTCAAACTAAGAACAATTATTTTTCCTTCAGATGTAGGAAAAAACAATGTTCCCAGGCTTTTACCAATGTTTCTCCTAAGCCCAGGTTATATTTACATCTCCCTATAGTTAGAAATAAGTCAATTACTTTAATATTCAATAACCTCTCTGAACTTCCCCAGTCACTTACCTTAACTGAAAAGATTTCATTGATTTGTTTTTGCATGGTTACCTTTTATGCAGGGATATAGCTTTGTTATGTTCTCTAAAATGACCTTGACATGATTCACCTACTGCTTGATTAAACTTCAGCAAAAGTTAAAATAATGGCACAGCAGATCATCCTGTGACCCAGCACTCTCACTTCTATGAATTTAACCAAGGAAACTATAAGACAAAAGTACATAGATTAATCAATTCTTAATTTATGATAACACTGGGGGTGGGGGGAGTAAAACCAAACCCAAACCCAGAAGTAAATATATGCAACACTGGAAAACTGGTATAATAAATTGTACAACATCCACACAGTTCATTATTACATAACATTTAAAATCATTCTGTGCAACAATACTTAAAAACACAAAAGGACACACAATTTGTCTAGGTCAATAGGTTCAGTTATGAGTTGGCTACTCCAGAATTACTCCCAGGTTAGGTAGCAAAAGTTGAGACTAGATAGGATTGTTTTTTCTGGACTCAAAAGGAAAAGAAAGCCAAATGCAAGAACCATAAAAATTCTTGAGTGAAACTGCAGACAAAGGGGCTGGGGATGTGGCTCAAGCGGTAGCGCACTCGCCTGGCATGCGAGCGGCCTGGGTTCGATCCTCAGCACCACATACCAACAAAGATGTGTCCGCTGAGAACTAAAAGATAAATATTAAAAATTCTCTCTCTCTCCTCACTCACTCTCTCTTAAAAAAAAAAAAAGAAACTGCAGACAAAGTACATGAAATGCAGAGATTTGTTTGTTTGTTTGTTTTCTATCTTTTGGTGTCAAAATTAGCACAGACATAATGTATGCATTAATAACCTTTAGTAAAAGGAATATTATAAGAGCTTTCTCAGCCAATTGACAGGTTCAGAGCTTCACCACATTCAGCCTCCCTGCTTATCACCAAGGATTCCACCCAAGCTCAGTGGAAAAACTAGACCCTTTTTTGCAGTGCATTCTATATTTCTCTTCTCTAACCCATTTCTATTGGTCAGCTCCTCTTTAACCCTCTTGCTATCCAGTCTAAATACAGAGGTATAACAGAGAACACAATTCTTTCATTCCATTTCCTCCAACCCATAGGCAAAGTTTTGATATACCTTATACCACTACCACTAAAGATGACTATGTATTTTAATATGTCCCATCATCTGGCATTGATTGGATACATGTGCTGACTCTGCTAAGGTGAATGTGGCAAATAAGTTCAAGAAAAAAGTCACTGTAAATTTAACTGTGTAACTCTGCTGTTCATTCTACTCATATTCTTCAGCTGTGTTTTCCAAGGAGCTAATTTCTAACACTGTCTATCCATTGATTCTCAAATCAATGGGTTTGAGAATGGCTGAGGCTCAGTGGCAGAATGCTTGCCTAGCATGGGTGAGGCACTGGGTTCAATCCTTAGCACTGCATACAAAAATAAGTAAATAACATAAAGGCATGCTGTCCATCCTACAATTTTTTTTTAAATGACACAGGCATTAGGCATCCATGATTTTCTCCAGTTGGACAGGTCAGTGTCAAGATCCATGGGCTAGCTGTCTCTTCAGTCACACTCCACTCTTGGAATTGACCTGCAATGACAAAATGAGCTGGGTTCAAAAAAGCTGGCTGCTACATTAAACTAAGAAAACTGTGAAGAAATCATGCCACACACAGACATGAGTTTCTCAGATCAATTGTGGGATGGCTCTGCAACCTCAGTGGTCCTCTTCCACACTGGAAGGCAAGAAAGAGTGAGTGCACCCGGAATGCCTTTATTTATAGGGAAAAGAAATTTGATAGAATATTCTATCCAAATAAGGCAGGGGATAATATTTCAAAGATGGGGTCTTGCTTTGTGATATCTTGTGGTCAGCAGATTGATTAACATCTTTTCAAATCACACCCATCTCAGGTGCTGTGTGGGATCACAGGCAGAGCAAGAGGAGAGGCACACTTGTGTCACACAGCCCAATCAGCGTGCAATGCCAGACCTGTCCCCTCATATAGATCTAATGCCCATGCTCACATACACAGCCCATGGATGGCTTGCAGCACCCCACCTTTCAAGCTCCAACCACCACTGTGAAGTAGGTTCACTGTGCACTGGTTACTAGTCTGACTGAGCCCGGTGATTCAGAATGTCCCACCCACAATTGACAAGAAGAGTTTATTACTTATAGATAGTCAGCAAGGGACAAAAGCATTCTTTGTGAGCCCGTTCCCAGATGCCAGGAAAAGCTATCCAAGGAGAATGGAGTCTCATCTGCACATGTTCCAACTGCACTGCAGATGAGGAACCCCAGGGAGTAGCCCACACTAAGTTTTACACTTCAGCATTGCTAGGCTAAAGCACTGGAGGACAACCTCTTTGAGGGGGACAGTGAAGGAGACTGAAACAGAGTTTGGCTATGGCAACCAGTTTCTTCCTATCTCAAGATGATGCACTTCCACATATTCTACAGTTACTGAGAACTACAAGTGAAAAAGTAGAGAGAACTGGGTTCGCCTAAGGCCACCCGGAGAATCATCCAGGAACTACCACCTAACTGGATTTGATTTACTAATTTGTAAAAGTTGATCCACTTTTTGATCTTATTAATTTCACTCTTGGTGATATTTATGATTCATGTTACAGAGTCCCATGATTCTGAATAAAATCAGCATCAGTAGCCCATCTGGCAAATTTTATTAGTTATTAAAACTGCAAACTTTTCCAATATTATACCCAGAAACACCACAAACATCTGAATTTTTACCATATTTCTTAGAATGCATTAGTCATAGTTTCTACCTTTTAAAATTTTAGAGTTGAGTGCAATAACTTTGCACAGCCAACTCAGTTACTTTCTTAGCAAATGAGTCAATTTTCATTTGTTTCAAATGTCCATGTTTTTGATCATGTTCTTTCATTTCCAGGTGAGTTCTATTTATGACTCCATGATCAGCTTATGTATTTTCTATTTTTTTAGATTATTTCTTACATACATGACAATAGTGGAATGGATTACATTCATAATTATCCATTCACAGCAGATTTTTCATAACTCTGTATATAAAGTATGTTCACACAAAATTATGCCATTATACATGAACTCTCTTTTTTGCATTACAATTCTTAATAAACCTTTATACCATAATTTATCATATCTCTGTTTGTATATAAGGTATGTTGACACCAAATTCACATCTTCATACATGTATTTTGTATAATGATAACCATCACCTTCCTCATTTCTAACTGTCATAGCAAAGTTATTCACTAAACTTTTAGTGTTATATCTATATATCAGTGATTTACAGTTATTTATTTATATAACAAGTAAGGTGTGTCTCCTGACATATAAACTCTGAAAACAAAGAATCAGTCTTATTCAGCACTGTCTTCTAGCACAGAGCATGATACAGATGAAAAATGTATAAATGTTTGTTAAAAATGAATATATGCTCAATCCTGGAACCATTCAAGGACCAGGTAATGCCCAACCTAGAAAAACACCTGTTTTAGTCAGCTTTTCCACTGCTGTAACTAAAAGACCAGATCAGAAAAACTATAGAGGAGAAAAATTTTATTTGAGGGCTCATGGTTTCAGAAGTCTCAATCCATAGACAGCAGGCTCCATTCCTCAGGGCTCAAGGTGAAGCAGGACATCATGGTAGAAGACTGTGGCAGAGGGAAATAGATCACATGATGATCAGAAAGCAAAGAGAGACTCCACTCACCAGATATAAATATATACCCCAAAGTCACCCCCCAATTCCCACCTCCTCCAGCTATACTCTACCACTTAGTTACCACTCAGTTAATCCCCATCAGGGCATAATTCGCTGATTACATTAAGGCTATAACCCAAACATTTCTCCTTCAAACCTCCTTGCATTATGTCTCATAATGTCCACCCACCTTGAGCTTTTGGGGGACACCACATCTAAACCATAGCAATGCCTCCTTTGGAGATTTAGTGTTACCAGATCATGGAGGAGTAGGGTGCAAAGTCATAAGTAAATTTCCCAGGGTTTATGATGAACTTAATGAATATACATACATTAACCTACTATGCTGGCCTTGAATCCAAGGCCTACACTTCAGGACTTCCCTGTCCCAGTGGGACTCAATCATACAGGTTTGTGGAAGAAAGTAATCCAATCAAAAACAGAGACCCTAATTTCTTGCCAGGATCTGGTGCAGAGTATGTTCTAAATAAATATTTAACAATTTAATTATATCCCCATACGGTTATCAAAATGTCTAATAGTCCTTGATATATTGCAAGTATTTAGAAGAGCAAAATGATGCAGAGAGACATTTGGACACTATCCAAACCATGCTTTTTTTCCAAACTATTGTACTGATGCTAAATAATCCTTTTCTTATTCTTCTTTTTTTTTTGGGTGGGGGGGTTACTAAGGAACCAAGGGGTGCTAAGCACTGACCAACATCTCTAGCCCTTTCTATATTTTATTTTGTGACTGGTTCTCCCTAAGTTGTTTAAAGCCTCACTAAGTTGCTAAGGCTGGCTTTGAACTTTCGATCCTCCTGCCTCAGCCTCTTGAGTCCTGGAGACTACAAGCATGCACCACAATGTGCCCCACTAAGTAATCCATTGTTTTTTAAATCCCAGTTTTATAAAAGAAGAACAAGAAAGTCCCTTTCTCCTGTGAATCATAATACAAATGGCAGTTGTGATTCAGTTCCAAACAGCTTGAATACTGTTGGCCCCTAGTTAAACATTCAAACTCTCATGAGCTAAACTTGTAAACTAAGTCAGTGCTTAGCACCCCTTGATTTCTTTGTACCAAAAAAAAAAAAAAAAGCTGATCGATGAGTTTACTACTGTCTACTGATCTTTTCAGATCCACTTGGATCTGAATTCCATCTAGAATTTTTAAAATTTAACAATTTATCCCAGAAATGTTACAACTCAAAACCAACACATTTGTCCAGCACACCATTGCCCACAGTTAATGAATTTTTTAGGCATATTTATTCATCAGAACCTGAGCCCATTTGAGAAAATTAATATGAGAAAAGGAAGAAAGACAAAATTTATATCTGGAGTTGATCCATTATTGTATGGTATATTAGAAGAAAAAATCTTATAAAAGTTGATCAAAAATATTAAAGAATTAGAAATTTGTCTCCACTAATCAATAGGCTTGTTTTTGACAGTTTTATGCCAAGTGAGTTTTAATAACATTTTTCCTAAAGCAACAAAACATGCCCTTTCTTTACCAGGTTCAATAAAATAGTTTTCTGGGTACAGTAGCTGAGCTCATTTTAACATTGTTAAAATTTTATATTCTTCCTATATGGGTTGTTTCTTGCTTTTTAAAATTTTGTAGATTTCACTATTATGCAGTAGAAAACACAACAAAGAGCCTGTTAGGATGTGAGAAGCCTAGGACAGACTCTTCTATAGATTTTTGTCAGAGCTCAAAATTTAATGCAAGCTGTCTGGTGTATTTCTGACTACATCTGAAGTTCTGAGTGGGAAACCAGAATGCTTGGCAAACTAGTGAGGTTCTTGATAATCCACGTTGGCCTAGGACAAGGGGTTAAAAAAAAAAAGACATGGGTCACTGAAAAGAGGAAACATAAAACTGAAATCTGAGTAGCAAAATGAAAAATATAAGCATTGACAATCAAGATATATAAAAAGCAAAAATGAAAGAGAACTATAAGGTAATTTTCAGAAGAATGATGTAGAGGAAAGAAGGAATAATACTTATAGTTTTAGTTAACAATTTAGAATAAAAATATTAATTGTAAGTAAACTAGATTAAATATCAACATAGTCAATTGTACCTCATAGATATCCATGGCACTTTGTATATCTATTTGCAATGTAGCAATTAAATAGGCTTTTTTCCTTTCTTATATCAGTAGATGTGTGGATATTCAAGAAAGTAAAGGAAGAGGCCCAAGGACAGCATTGGGAAGGACAAAAGGGTAAATGGGTTTCTGCTGCCACAATTGATACAGTGTACCATAGGATCTCCAGAAAGACAATCACATGGGGCAACCACATGCCTTAATCCTACCAAAATAACAAGATACAACAGGGATGGTAAAACTTCAATAAATTGCACTACTAAAGCAGCGACTATGACTTATCTGCTGTTATGGTTAAATATGAGGTGACCCCCCCAAAGCTCCTGTTAATGCAGGAAGGTTCAGAGGTAAAGTTATTAGATTGTGAGGGTTATAATCTAACAAATCCAGCCAGTTTCAATGGGCTAACAGGTGGGTCATGGATGGAGGAGGAGCATCCCAACTGATGTGCCCCAGAAGGGTGCATATTCCCTGTAGTCCCTCCCCACCCACCAACACACACTCTGCTTTCTAACCCTGTCATGAGCTGAACAGCTTTGTTTCCCTGGGCCCCTATGGTGCACCTCCTCATCCTGGGCCCAGAGTCATGGTGTCAGATGTTTATGGGCTGAGACCTCTGAAACCCTAAGCCCCAATTAAGCTTTACTTACTGTAAGTTGGTTTTGTTGGGTATTTTAGTCACAGTGACAAAAAGTTAACTAAAACAGAAATTGGTACCGACAAGTGGAGTCATTGCTGTGACTAACTTGACCATATGGTTCAGAAGCCTTTGAAGTAGGTTTGCAGTACCAATTTTTGAAAAGTTTAGAGATGCAAGTCAGAAAAGCTTTAGAATGTTGTAAGTGGAGCTTAATGGATGGTTCTGGTGGGAGCTCAGAAGATCAGAATAGTGATGGGAAGGCAGAATGTGTCCATGAGGTTTCAGAGAGAAAGAAGAACTCCCTTGGGAATTGGAATAGCGGTCACTCAGGGTGTAGTCTGGCAAAGAACTTGGCTACATTTTGCTCATGTTCAGAGATTTTGTATGATGCTGAATTTAAAGGTTTTGCACTTGTGCAGAGACTTCATAGGACGCTGAATTTAAAGTGATGGACTAAACTAATCTCATGGAGGGAATTTCAAGGGAGCATTGCATTCAGGCAGACGTGGATTATTGCTAGCAGCTTTTAGTGAGGTTTTCTGTGAGAAAGAGAAGAAGGAAACAGAGATAAAGAATTTTTAAAACTTGTCATTTTGCCAGAGAAGGGCATATAAAGCTTGAGCCAAGGAAGAAGTGTTGGTGAAGTGAATGAAACCCCTAAAGAGATGCTAACTAAGAGACAATAAGAAAATGCCTTCAGGGGATCTCAGGAGTTTGTAGGACTATACCCACTGCAGGATTCAGGATTCAGTTTGTGGGACTATACCCACTGCAGGATTCAGGATGTAGAAGGGACAATTCCTTTGGGAAGAGATCATGGAAGTTATTTCACCATGCTAAGCCATCCAGGCACTCAGAGGCTACTGCTGCCATGATTCCAGGGGCCTACTAGGCAGTAGACCTTGACATCATCTATGGTGCCGGTTCTAGAGGAATGCAGAATGCTAAAGTTAATGTTTCATGGAGGATTCCACCAAGATTTCTAAAGAATACCTGGGAGGCTAGATAAAGTATAGCAGGGTCAGAGTCCCTGCAGGCTGCCCCTGGGAAGGCAATGCATGAAGTTATAAATGTGAAACTAAAGTTGGAAGGGACATCTCAAGAATTAAAAGATGCTATCAACATGAACTTTCTGCCAAAAAAAGCTGCCAGCTCTGAAAAGAAGAGACAGGCTAAAAGCAAGGCTTTGTACAATACAATGGTAAGGCCAAAGGGCCAGGACTTTTCAAGCCCTTTGGAAATAAATTCTCACAGTTCTGTGTCCTAGATGCTGTACACAGAGTTATGGAACCTGTTTGCCCAGCTGGGTTTCAGTCTTGTTTTTTTTTTTTTTTTTTTTCCATCCTTTCTCTCTGTGCTCCCATTCCTCCTTTTTTGGAATGGAAATACTTACTTCATGTCACAATATATTTGATATAAGAAACTTACTTTTTATTTTTATAGGATTCATATCCAAGAGTTTGCCTTGAGTCTCAGAGGAGACTTTAGACTTGGACTAGACATTTGGGAGATGCTGAAGTTGTTAAGACTATGGCACTTGAAGATGAGCCAAATGTGTTTTGCATTGTAAAAATGGAAATGAACTTTTGGGCACCAAGGGTAAAATACTATGGTTTGGATATTAAGTGTGCTAAAAAATCTCCTATATTATACTGTGAGAGGATAACCTTATCAGTCCATCCCAGTTTGAATAACTGAGCAGTAACTATCTCCACTCCTTGTCTCTGCTTTCTGACCTCACCATGGGCAAGCAGATTTCCTTCACCAGGTTCACCAACCATGTTGTGCTAGCTCACCTTGGGCCAAGAGCCAAAGAGTTGGCTGTCTGTGGAATGAGACTTCTGGAAATTATGAGCCCCAAATAAAACTTTTCTCCTCTAAATTGCTCTTGTGTATTTTGGTCAGATGATAGAAAGCAACGAAAACATCTGTTAGTCGTGAAATTCATTTGGAAAAACAAGAGGTCTAGAAGAGTCAAAGCAATTCTTAGAGAGAAAAGTGAAACAGGAGTCATCACAATACCTGACCTTAAATTATACTACAGAATGATAGTAACAAAAATAGCATGGTATTGGCACAAAACCAAAGTGCAGACCAACGAAACAGAATAGAAGATACAGAGACAAACCCACATTTGTCTAGTATCTCTCCTAGACAAAGGTGCCATAAACATACTTTGGGAAAAGATAGCCTTTTCAACAAACGATGCTGAGAAAACTGGAAATCCATATGCAGCAAAATGAAATTAAACCCCTTTCTCTCACCCTGCCCAAAACTCAACTCAAAATGGATCAAGGACCTAGGCATTAGACCAGAGATCCTGTGCCTACTCGAAGAATATGTAGGCCCAAACTTCCTATCATGTCTACTTAGGAATCAACTTCCTCACTAAGGCTTCTAAAGTAACGCAAGAATCAATATTTGGAATGAATTCAAACTAAAAAGCTTCATCAAAGAAGTATGATCTGTCAACAAATATATGAAAAAATGTTCAACATCACTAGCAATTAGAGAAATGAAAATTGAAACTACTCTGAGATTTCATCTCACTCCAGTCAGCATGGCAAATATCAAGAACACAAGTAACAAAAAATGTTGGTGAGGATGTAGGGGAAAAGGTTCACTCAGATATTGCTGGTAGGACTGCAAATTGATGCAACCACTCTAGAAAGCAGTATGGAGATTCCTCAGTAAACTTGGAATGGAACCACCATTTGACCCAGTTATCCCACTCCTCAGTTTATACCCCAAAAACTTAAAGTCAGCATGCTACAGTGACATAACCACATATGTTTATAGCTGCTCAATTTACAATAGCTAAGCTGTGGAACCAACCTAGATGCTCTTTAACAGATGAATGAATAAAGAAAACGTGGTCTATATACACAATTGAATATTGCTCAGTTATAAAGAAAATGAAATTATGGCACTTGTCAGTAAATGAATGGAACTGGAGAATATCAACCTAAGTGAAATAAGCCAACCCCCATCCCCACTACCTCCCCCCAAAAAACCCAAAGGCTGAATGTTCTTTCTGATATATGGATACTGACACACAATAAGGGTAGTAGAATAGAATTTCACTGGATTAGACAAAGGAGAATGAAGGGAAAGGAGAGGTAATGGGAATAGAAAAGTCAGTAGAATGAATCAAACAGAACCTTCCTATGTTCATATAGGAATACATGACCAATGAAGCTCCAAATCATGTACAACCACACAAATGGCATCCTAATTAAAATAAGTTTTATTCCATGTATGTATAATATGTCAAAAAACAGTCTAAAGTATATCTAAAAAAGAACACAGTAAAATAATTGTTAAACTCAGAGTACATGAAACAGTAATTTTGTTTTTTAAACCTGGGAAAGTCTTAGCTCCAGGCGATAGAGAAAGCAACAAAGGAACAACTATTTAAATTTAATTGAAATAATAATAGCAGCAGTTATCACTTACTGACCCTTGCTCTCCAGATGTTACATGTTAATCCACTTAGGTAGTTTTTCTTTATCAATCTTCACTTTCCTCTATAATACCAGCAACTTTTAATTATATTTTACAGATGATGAAATCAAGGCTCAAAAAAATGCAATCATTTAAGTAAATTTATACACTAAGTTAGAATCAAACTCTGAGCGAAGATCTGCCTGACTTCGAGCCTATGCTCTGAAATATTATCCTGTATTGAACAGAGAGAAAAAGGTGTTTAATTGTATAAACAGCATAAGGAACACATAGGTAAAAAGGTGACAATGGTATTCTAGAATTTGTTCTAGTCAAGGGATACAATTAATGGATATGTCCTATAAGGTAGAAGGGTAAGCTTGGTCTTTGGAAAATGCAACTGGATGAGAGATTAGACATGATTTTAAATTTATACCAAAATTGAAGGAGCAGTGGACTATATCTACAGTGAGAGTAAACATGTTTTCAAATGACACAGGTCTATCTTAAGTAAATAATTATGTATCCACATTTTAATTTGTATATAAAGTAGTAGATATTACAGTTATCTTTACAGTATTCACTATACTTCCATACTTCCCCAGAGCTTTACAACTCAATGATTTGCTTAGAACTAATCTTCCCATGTTCTAAGAATGGGTGATAATTGGAGTAAATAAGTAAGAGTAATTCCATTATCCTCTGTGATTTGCTCATAGCAGGGCATGTCACCAAAGTCGGTCTATTCAAGATAAAGCCACAGGTTTCTATTTGGAGATTTGGATGAAATGAAGAGTTATTTTTTTCTGGATAGTCCAGTGCATGACTTTGAGACCTTGAACATCAAGATCCATTTCATCACCATGAGGAACTCAATTCAAGGATGGAGCTGACACACAGAGAACACTGGGAGTACTACAGATCTGGTAGTCACAACCAAGTTACATCTGAAACTTTTATTTATTCTTAACTTTTCCAGTTACCTGTACCGACAAACTGACTTTGTTTGAATTTGTTTAAATCAGTTGATTTTGTTTTTGCTTTTGTTAAGTCCAATGCAACATATGTAGTGTTATAAAATCAAGCTTAACACCACTCTACCCACTAAGAAATCAAGTTTATATTTCATGATGCCAAATCCTGCCCCTGAGAGCTAATATCTCTGCACAAACTGTTTCTTATGAAATTATCAGACCCTCCCACAGCTCCAAATTGTTATGCTATTCACCTATAAATGTTGCACATTCTAGCCAAAAATGGGTTGTACTTCCACTGGACATCTGGTGGATGCCTCAAACATAACATATCTAAAACCAAAGTCCTGGTCTTCTCCACTCAACATCTCAATTGCTGGCAACTACATTCTTCTAGTTTTTCATGCCCTACTACTGTTCCCAACCTTCATGCCAGTTATGCTGACCTTCTTAATGACCTTGAATAGGGCAGGCACTCACCATCTTGGCATTTTCTCATTGACTATTTCCTGTGCCTGGAAAATCTCCCATCTACGGATCTGCCTAGTTAATTCATTTGCTTGTTTTCAGTATTTTCTTAGATGTCACTTTCTCCATCAGGCCTATATTCCTCTCTCTCTCTCTCTCTCTCTCTCTCTCTCTCTCTCTCTCTCTCTCTCTCTCTCACACACACACACACACACACACACACACACACACACACACTCCAAAACCCCTGTCTGTTCTTACTTTTTTCATAGGACCCAACACTTTCTAACATACTGTATATTTTGTCTGTGATGATCTTTATTATATATTTTCTCTTTCTATTAGAATTAAGATCCATGAGGCATACATTTTTGTCTTTTTTAAACTAATATTTTACAAATGTTAGAACATTCCTAGTGTATGAGTAAATTTTTGTTGAATGAAGAAGTGAATCACTCTGCCCTCAGTAGTCCAGCATAGTTCTTCATCCCAAAGAAATGTTGGGCATGAGAAGTTTTCATTTAAAGTCTTTATACTCACACTGATTTGTGATGATTTCCCATAGACATTGAACTGAATGCAAAAAAAGAATCAACTTTGATTTAGAAATTCCAAAATTCCATAAACAGACATACTGATATTTGGATGGCTAAGTAAAGCTCATTTGTTAGACCCTGATGACAGGTTAGCTCTGAGGACCATTGTCTCTAATTCTGTTGCTAGTATGTGACTAATACTGAGTGATGTATGAGATTACCCTGGAAGAAAAGCCATTCATCATATCAGATTGCTTCCAAGCCAAATCCATTTGCTATGATCTGAAATAAAAATCTTTTCACTTTCATATGTCCAGTTAAGAAAAATTCAGAATTTCCTCTCATTTAGGAGAATGTTCAATTATATAATGAAATAAGATAAAATATTTGACTTTGTGATTATAATAGTGTCATGAACTTTTTTTAATACTAGCACATAGTTTTTATCCTGTGGCACATAGTTTTTGTCCTGTGGCTTTAGTCAGAAAAATCCAAAGTGTGAGGAAAAATTCTTGAAAGATGAGAAGGAATTAGAGGATGAAGTTGGAAGAGTTGTGGACAGAGGAAAAACATGAACAAAAGCATAGATTTATTAGGGGGAATAGTGGGCATTCAGGAAAACACAACGTGTTCTGGAGGGAAGAAGGGAGTGTGTGTGTGTGTGTGTGTGTGTGTGTGTGTGTGTGTGTGTGTGACAGAGTAATAAAGTAGATGCCTCTAGAAGGATAGCATAGATCAAATACAAAGGGTTTTGAATAACATTCTAAAGAATTTTATCTGGCTTTTTATGATGATAGCCACTGAAAAGTTGTTTTAAGCAGTGGAATAATAGGACTAAGTGTCCAACTTAGAAAAAAAATCTCTGTTTGCAATTATGGGAAACAGATGAGAGGGGAGCAAAACTGCAGGTAAGGAGGCTTGTGTGAAGGTAGTCTCAGAGAGCAAGATATGATATGGACCTAAAGTAGATCAACAGCAGTAATAAGGGCAATGAAAGGATGACACAAAGAATTTTGCAAATGGGGTCTCAGTAACTAACAAAATGGTAGGATAAAACATATTCCAAGATACCACCCCCAAATTTCTGTATGTGGGAAGGGCGGATTGCTACAGGAAGAGAGAGGAGTGACTATAGACTGAAATAGGGCATAATCACTATAGAACAAAAGAAGTGTTGTAAGATATTTGCTGAGTTCTGTTTTGGAAACATTAAAATTTGAGGGACTTATGGACTATCCAGTTTGAGATGTCTAGCAGTATGTTTGAGAGTAGGATTTGGAATTGGGTTTGGGAATTTAGAATTTTAAACACATCAGAATAAGTGGTAACTGAAACCATAGGCTTCAAAGAGATCAGGGAAAAGCAGCAAGTAAGGCTAGAAACAAGGATACCACTAGAGTGAAAGAACTCAAACTGAGGATGCAGCAGTGACCCAAAAGGCAAGACCAAGCAAAACCTGGAAGCCTCTTAGACACAGAGAAAGTAATCATGCTACCAAAAGCATTGTCTCTAAATCCCATGAAAATCATCCTAGAACTGAAATTTCTATAAATGCTAAAACTCTTTTCATTTCAACATGCCCTCTCTATGCAGAGAAGAAATTGCTTTGTCCATTTTGAAATATCTGATTCATGGCAAGAACATTTCTTCTAGTTTTCCTGGGTGTAGTATGCCTACCACTGTTGATTCTGGCTATAGTCAAACTTTAGGTCCTGTTGTGATCTTTTCTATTCTACTGGTTCCTGTTTACCTTGTTGATGAGCCTTGGCCAGTTGATCCTGTTGGACTAAGCCATTCTTTGTTCAGCCCCCATCCACTCCTGTTCCTGTTGGAATGACACCAGATCAGAGTTCACCCTTATCTGATTTACATTGAATTGCTGTTGTGGACCCCTTTTGAATGTTCATATCGTATATTCTATCCCAAATCTCTCAACAATCACCACAGGTGATTTTGCAGTTTTAAAAAAGTATTTAGTCCCAAATAACATTCTAACCAGGCATGGTGTGTGCACACCTATAATCCCGTCTCCTTGGGAGACTGGGCAGGAGAACTGTGAGTTCAAGGCCAGCCTGAGCAATACAGCAAGACTCCATCTCAAAAATAAATGCAAAGGAAAAGTTGACAAATACCAAATAGGTTATTTTTCCACTGTAGTGTTCCTAAGAACTGCTTGAAGACTCATGCTACTATATCCTAATGCCAATGATTTGGCCTAAAAACAATATTTCTGTTTTACTTAGCTTTTTCGCTGCTGTGATTTAAAGACCCAACAAGCACAACTGTAGAGGAGGAAAAGTTTATGTGAGGACTCTTGGTTTCAGAGGTCTCAATCCACAGACAGCCATCTCCATTCCTCTGGGCACCAGGCAAGACAGAACATCATGGCAGAGAGTGTGGCAGAGGAAGGCAGTTCACCTGATAATCAGAATACAGAGAGAAAGACTCCACTCTCCAGATACAAAACATATTCCCCATAGCCATGCCCCCAATGAACCACCTCCTCCAGCCACACCCCACCTGCCTCCAGTTCCCACTCAGTTAATCTTATCAAGACATAATTCACTGGTTAGGTTAAGGCTAATCATTTCTCCTCCAAACCTTCTTGCATTGTCTCACACAGTCTCACAGCCAAACCATAACAAATATAATCTCTCTCCTTACCTTGTCATCAAAGGATATTCAAATTCTGATCTGATCCTTCTTCACTAGCCTCATCCACCATATACTTTCTCCAATTGCCCTCAATTTCCATCAGTGAGGTCAATGGATCATCTGTAATAGAATTGTTTGAGATTCTGATTCCTGAACCTCACTCAAGGACTGATACTGAAACTCAGGAATAGCTATATGAGAAAAAAATTCCAAGTGATTCTAATGTTAAAGGGCCCAGCCCTAGTTATTTAAATGAATTAAATGAAAAGTAGCAGTGGTGTTCATATAGCTTAAGGTACATTAGCATTATGGTGGAAGCTCGAACAGTATGTGAATGGCTCTAGTTTTTCTGTTGTCAATTTTGGAATTGGGAGATTGGATACACAGACTGTAAAAAAATTCTCAGAAGATTCGGATCATTCCAGATACCCCAACCCCCACCTCCTCTCACCTGCCAGTCCCCGTGAACCACCTGAAATTGTCCATCAAATTCATATACTTAGGTCATATATCAACTCATCTCTAATGATGTCTCCATATTCACATTCAAACAAGATTAACTGCTGTCATAACCGTACTCAAATATTCATTATATATTTATAATACAAAATCCCCCACATTGAATTATAGTCAATGGCCTCCATGTCTTTCTTCCCTACTAGTCTGTGAGTTCCTTTGAAGGTGCTTTGACTTCCTTTTATTTGTTATATCCGCACCATATTCAATGTTGAAGCAATTAAGAATTGTGTATTTTTATAAACACAATAGAACAAATTTCTCAGTGAGAGTCATGTATGGGGGTGATTTTGACCCTCTTGACGCTAGAAAATTCTGTGTGGCCATATGTGAAACAGTTCAATTAACATTTTCTTAAATTTCTTGTCTGAATATTATTATAATGACCATGACCTCATTTTAAGGTGTTGTCTCTACTAGGGAAATTCAAGATGAACTCCAGTGTTCCTTGCCTTGAAATTCAAAAAGAGTATTAAGGGACATGGGTAGTTTGTTTACATATATTGTATTACCCTACCTAGAAAAAATACTCCCACTCACTGAACTCAAACACAGCTGTGTGATATTCTATGGCCAATCACTATGAAGAGCAGAGTGTGACTTCAAGGAAGAAGCTCTAAGGGCCAGCAGATGAGTTCCATGTTCCTTTATCCTAGGCTAGCACGACTGTCCACATTCTGGCTTGAGACTACAATATCAGAACGGAAGCTAGAACAGAATGCAGCTGACCCATAAGGACCATGTAGGGAAAGACCAAAACAACCTTTGTTTTTATAAGCCACATAGCAACGTTTGGTATATTCTGACTGATAGAAGTGACATTGGACCCTTGAACAACCATAAGTGGAGTTCCCCAAGTAGGTATGATGATAAAACTGAACACGGAAAACTTAACTAGTTGGCTTGCTTTGATGAATGTGTTTAAATTTTTTTGAGTTTCTTTGTGAGGAAGAGGCAACCCAAGGGACACTTAGAAGTGTGAATGTGTTTGTGTATGTAGAAATTTGACTATTAAAGTTAATTAGAGATCTACTGACAGGTAGAGACAATGGCTACAGATGCTATACATCCTACTATGCAACAGAATCCTGCAGGGAAAGAACTATCCAGACCAAATGCCCATTATTCTGGTGGAGGTTTACTGGACTTCACACATTAGTGAAAACTAAGCAGATTCAACATTTATGTTTATAGTGATTTATGAAAACTTTGCACTGGAATTTGAATCTTAAAAAAAAAAAACTTTGCACTGGAATTTTTATTCAAATAACCTGTTGGCTCTTTTAGTTTGTGAAGAATGTTCTCATGTTCTTGACAAACCCTTGATCAGAAATTCATTGCATTTCTAATATTATGGTACATTGTCAAGATAGTTCTTCAATGAAAGGGTGGTATTTGAAGGCTTGACATAGTGTCTTCCCCACCCTAAAAAAAGATTTTAATTGTTACTAATATAGGTGTAAGTTTATTCATTCCAAGTTTTTCCAGTTGTATGTTTTCTTGCCCTTTTGAAAATATGTATTCTCTTTTGCTACTAGCCACTTCATAATCATCCTTGTTGCTATGCTCTGATTTTCCTCTGTACCTTTTTGTTATTACAGAAGGAAATGTTTCTAAAGAAAATAAATTCCATCTTCCAGAAGGAACTTTAGTAATATATTCCAAAATCAATGAATCTTTTCCAACATCATCTAATAGATCAAGCATCAAGTTACATCTCTTGGGTGATATCTGACATTGTAAACTCATAAGTTAAGTTGCTGTTTTCTGTCAACTCATTGCATTCTCTGGTGTTATTTCTCCTCCCAAGTGATTTGCATTTAATACACACATTTTTCACTTATACCTGGGTGCAGTTGTAATGCTACTGGCCTTTAGCAGCACCTCCTAGTTTGTAATGAATTGTTTCATTGGAATATTTCTGTTTCCTCCTGTTCATTTAATTAGGTATCGTATTTAACTTGCTCCTTGAAAGTGGGATCTAACATGAAATACTCATGTGTTCTGGTGGAATAATCCTGAACACTAAAAAGTCAAGCAGTCAACAGAACTTGTGTTATCTTCTTCTTCTTTATGGATTTTTTTTTGGGGGTAGGCAGGACCTAGGATTGAAACCAGCAGTCTTCTATCCCTGAGCTGCATCCTTTTGACTTTTTATCTTTTATTTTGAGACAGGGTCTCACCAGATTGCCCAGGCTAGCTTTATACTTGCGATCCTTCTGCCTCAGCTTCCAGAATAGCTGGGATTACAGGCTTCTACCTGCCCACTCAGCATCTCTGTGTATCTTTACTGTTAGGCCAGGCCAATGTGTTGACTTTAAAAATTGGCTTGTCCTGAGCTACAGAAAAAGATCAGATAAACAAGTCTACAACAGAAGTTTGAGCATGAAGTGACCCAGTGATAAAAGTAAATACTTTTGAAAACAATCAAAATCTATGAGGCTAAACCTGTTTTCTTTTTTTTATAAATCTGGATTGATTGTGTACTTTGTCTAGAGTCGTATGGGGTGTTCCTAGTCTTTTATTCCATTTCTTTTCATCAAGCCCAGGAAAGCTGTGTGAATGTTAATGCAGACTGAATAAATTCTGTGATCACTGTAGCACCTTATAATGATGTGTTCCCAAGTTGCATATCATGGTTGATTATTACTTCTTCTTCTTTGCAATCTTTCATTTAATATCCATTTCTTACCCTCGTGTTAATATTCCTGACTATTTGAATTTGTTTTAGAGTTCACAAAATGCTGCATCAAATGTTTTTCTAAAATCTAAATGTATTACATCTCCCACATTACATTCATCCACTAATCTTGTAATTCAATAAAAAAAAAAAAGCAATCAGATTTGTTTGGCATGATTTGTTCTGTATAAACCCATGCTGCTTATTGCTCAATGGTGCTTAAATGATAAGTAGTGCTCAACGCAAATTTCCTCATCTAACTTCTCATTTTAGCTCATCTCAGTAAACTCTATAGTGTTTTTATTCATAGACTTTTTGCCTCCTGTCACATACTTAGTTTCTAAGCCCTAAAATCTAGAGAACAGAAAGAGCAAACTGGCTTTATAATAGTACTATTTTTGTGCTTTTATGTCCCTGCTTTATCCATTTATTATCTCCACATTTTCTTATTAGATTTTTGCTAAATTTATTATATGGATACTTCCTTTATTCTCATTTTCCTAGAACATAGTTTTATGAAAAGAGTTAATTAGTGAAGGTACAACAGGACTATGAAAATAAATTTTGTTTCAAGCATCTCCATTGAGAATAAAGGGCAGTGCCTTGGTTATATCTGTACGATTTCTTTCTCTATATTACTCATATAAGAAACATACAGTTGCAATTTCTCTCTTAAACTTAAAACTTGAGGGCAATGATTTTATTCTTATGAATTCTTCCACTTTTGCTTTCACTTGATCATGATAAGTACTTGTGAGAGATTGAAGTGTGTCTCCCTAAAAAAAAAGATATGTTGGAGTCCTAAACTGCAGTCCCTCAGAATGGGACCTTATTTGGAAATAGGGTCTTTAAGAGGAAGTTAAAATGAGGTTATTACAATGCACCCAAATTCCAATATGACTGATTCCTTGTAAAAGTGGGAAATTTGGTCAGACACAAAGATGTGTAGGGGGAAGACCATGTAAGAAAACACAGGGACAAGATGGTTATCAAGGGAAGAGGTCTGGAACAGATCCATCCCTGAAAAAAATAACACCTTCTGCCAACACCTTGATTTTGAACTTGTAATTTCTAGAATTGTAAGACAATTATATATTTCTGTTGTTGAAGCCACTATTTTTGCTTTGTTGCCACTTAGAAAACTAATGTAGTACCCTAACCTACATGTACATTGTTCTAATCATTATTCCTTTTCTATAACCTGGTAAATATTTCTGGTTCTTACTAATCACTGTTTTTATGCACATGTACCACATTAGCAAAATCCTAAAGGCATCAAAATACTCTTGAAGAAAATGAAAGGACACAAAGGATATTCTAATTCATTTTCAGCTCTGAAGATGGACAATAATAGTATTTCTAGTGGCTTTAAGAAACACTTAACATCCAGCAGATAGTTTTCTTTTTAAGTTGCTAGTTACATGGGTGATGACTTTTCATACATTGTTCAGAACTTGATAAGACAAGTCCCCATGTCCTTTTATAAGCAAAAGGGTGTGAACACAAATCAAAGGGAAAAATCCTTGTGTTCTCTCCTCTGGGGCTATGAATTTTGAGTGGAACAATACAAAAATGGGAAAAAGGTTGACAATTAATGACATAAACAGCAGTGACTTAAATTAGACCTCTGATTATTTCCTGATCCTGGGACTTTGTAGTTTTTAAACTACGTTCTATCATTTCCATCAATTGTGCCACCTAATCATGTTCATTCTGGTAAGTAAGTTGCTTTTCTGATTAAAATGGGCAGAATAGTGCTGTATTCCTTTTCACAAGGACATGTCTACAGTTCATAAGCCTTAGAATATATTCAATTTAACCTCACACAAACCCAGATGCATATGTCTCTAATTCCCATAAATTCTTGTCATTCCTTGACTGATAAATTACAAAGTGTGTTAATATAAGAACAGAATTCATAATAACGGTTGAGGACCACCATATAGAGAGAACAGAAAAAAAGTACAGATCAGTTTTATCCAGGGCAGATAGTGTGATGATTTGATCATAAAAAGCTACCCAAGGTAAGTATTTTACCAGGCTTATATAGAACTATTTATCTAGAATTCAGATGAAGAGTGAATTTATTTTTCATAACTTTGAGATAGAAGTGGGCACTGCTAATAATATTCTGGAATAATAGGTGTAAGCCGAGACCATCCCTGGTGAACAAAAACTATCCTAGCTAACCTTGGGTACTGACATGTACCAACTTTTGGGCTTCATGCTATAAAATGGTCATTGCAGTGTACAAGCAAATGGAGGGCTGGCATCACCCATGGTTAGACGGATCATGTGAATCATGTCTATCACTTTTTGTGAGCATCAGTGGTAGGGCCAGTTGTTGGCAACATACCAAAAATAGCGGTTCCTGTCACTTAGAACCCACAAACAACTAATACAGCACAGTGAGGAATCCCAGTGTGTACATGTACACAGCAAGCAGGCATTTAATCAATGCATTTAATCAAGATGCTCAGGTTCAAGGCAGTCAAGATGTTAAAGTAAGCAACCTGCCCTGCTTCATTTTTAAATTTTCACACTCTGCTGCATTAGGTACTATATACACTTACACTTAGTGATTAATTAAATGCTTCATTTCATAGCAATAGGTGTGAATGAACTTAAACATTCACATATTTGAATGAAAGTATCCTTGTCTTTCATTGTCAAAAGCAAGATGTAATCTACTTCTTTGTTGCACTTCTTTTGCACAGGGTCTAAAACACATTATTTGGCACTAAATGATATACCCCATATATTTATTGTGTTTAGATATACATGGGCTGCCTTTTTTAGTTTGAAGAAAGGAATCATTTTTTACAAATCATTGTATCTTCCAAAGTCTACTTATGCATTTAATTTGGACCCAGAAAACGTATAATCAACTGATTTTATAGCAATGTTTAATACCAATTGGTAGAATATTTGCATTTGGGGCTCTTGAGGTATTAAATAAATGTACTTCCCGACCCAGAGTACATTAAAATGATTAATCCAAAGTCTATTCTAATATGAGTAAATGATTCAATACACAATATTTGCTTTTTCTCTTTTAGGATCTAAATTATCTAAATATTTATTTTCATGTTTCTCTTTGTTTTGGTTGTAGAAGTATGCCTCAGGGGTTGTGTATATCAAAGTTTTTTTTTTGTGAAAATAACCAATTCTGGGGAAGAAACTTTTTCCAGTTTGTTCTATTTCATAATTTTCTTGACACTAAATTTCAGAGCTAAGTTACAAATTTATTTGAATGACCATTTTTAGGTTATTTGTAGTATGCACTATTTACACCTGCAAAACAAAGGCAAAGAACTATCAATTTGGAATACAACTTCTTTTGGCCTGGTGTTATATATTTGAGGGAAAATTACACAAAATAAGAGAATCTGGTCTCTCCAGATGAATGAATATTTCAATCAAGAACCAAAAGTTTAATCCATAGTAAATGATTCTAACTAAGATACTTTAATTTATGTTATTAAGTACCATAAGGGACAGGTTTTGAAAGGAATATTAAATACTTTGGAAAGTTAAAAAAATATTCAATTGCTGTGTTAATATAGTGCTCAGGCTAAAAAATATGGTGAAGAGGTGATAGGGAGAGGTTCCATTTATCTTGTTAGCTTAATTTCACCTTAATTAAACATTAGCATGAATACAGCATATGTTTCAGTTTGAGAATTTTCTCTTTAAGAATGTTGTCTGAAATTATCACTGTCTTAAAGAGTTTAATCATAGACTATAGCTTCAATATGTTCATGTCTACATGATATGTTAATCAAATATGTCAATTCAAACTAAAGAAAGCATGAGTACAAAATATTTTTTTCATGTGACTTGTTTTAAGAGACTTTTTGTATTTATTAACATAAATTAAAATGTTGAGTTGTTCCAAAATACCCGATAAGTTAATTATTTGAATGTACTTTTTTTCTTGCCACAACTATTGAGCTATGTAGAAATAGTGTTTATACACAGTACTTATCTTTTTTCTTAAAAAAGCTATCGAGCTATAGTATAAAAATCAAAGCCAACCTATTAGTAAATGAACAACAATTACATTATTAGAAACATAAAGTTGCATTTTTTTCACATTTCTGATCCTAATGTATAATGTTTAATGTACAACTAAGTATTGCCTGTAGTATTTTAAATAATATTTTAACTAAGAATAAAAATCTAAACATTTGGGGAAGAAGGGGTGATGATTGCACAACACTGTGGATGTAATTAATGCCACTGAATTGTATACTTAAAAATGACTAAAGTAGCAAACGTTATGTTCAGTATATTTTACCACAATTTTTTATAAAGAATGAGAAGTTTTGTTTAAAAAATAAATATTTAAGACTATTTTTAAGAGTTAAGAAAGATTTCTGTGGTTAATTTAAAAAGAATAATATTTTGCAGTTTAAGAAGTAATGTCACATGCATTATTTTACTTTTTAATTTCACCAAAGCTGCCAGTTAAATTTGCATTTTAAATTTCCTATAGGACAACGAAGTTCTTTACAATTTATATAAGAATGTCATAGCCCCCTTTGCAGAAATGATATTAAAAATTAATATGCATTTATAAAGTAATTTCTATTCTTTAGTTCTACTTTATAAAACAGTTTTTGTTTCTTCTGAGTCATGTGACTTTGAAACATTTAGGCCTCATAATTTTTTTCTGAGAATTCTTGTTTTCAGAAGTCATGTTTAATAAATAATGCAAATTATGGAGGCTGTGTGTTTGACTTTCTGAAGATTTTTTTTTTTTGCACAGGAATTATTATTAAGCTGTATCCTTCTCTGATAGGAAAAAGAGTGTTACTTTAATCATTTTGTTTTCTAAATGCTTTCAGAAATTTAAAATTTTTACTTAAATCCATGATTCCTTGCTTCTGTTATTTAAATAAGCAGTGCTTGATTTCCTTTTTAGGTTTTTGCATACAAAATATTCAAAAATTTTAAAAATTTTTAATAGTCCGTGCTTCTGCAAAATGTGAGTCATTGTAATAGACATTTAGTGATTAAGAGTTACATCAGTGAAGCATCTAGGTCCGAGTTATGAACTTGCCTTTGATCACATGGTATCTTAACACAATGACATTTCATTTTTGCCATTAGCTTCAGCTTCTCATTGGACAAAGCCAGGAAGGATGGAAGCAGTAATATAAGTCATGTTTCCATGGTGTTTGGCCTAAAGAACTTACTGAAATGATTTATATAAT
This sequence comes from Ictidomys tridecemlineatus, assembly GCF_052094955.1. NCBI lineage: Eukaryota > Metazoa > Chordata > Mammalia > Rodentia > Sciuridae > Ictidomys > Ictidomys tridecemlineatus. The sequence goes on along the minus strand of NC_135478.1, from coordinate 159,584,251 downwards.
TCTCTTCCTAAAAGTTCTTCCTGATACATTTATCAAAGGGATTAAATGAAAGAATATTTTAAGAAATTGGAACATAGAACTGGAAAAACAAAATTTATCATGTGTCCTAGTATCTAAATTATCCAGAAAGTGAATGGGAAGAAAATGATAGAAGTAGTGCAGAGACATCACTCAAATGATTTGGTCATAAATTATTGAAATGATCTAAAACTATTAGAATGCAGTTTAAACTTTAGATTACATTTGTCAGTTTAAATGTGCCACTATTCAGAGTGATCAAGACAGTTCCATATTTTCCATTTCTGGACTTTTATTTTATTCAAATTTTGAGCATATTTAACTTGCTGTAATTACATGAATTTCATAGCATGTTTTCTCAAACTGTAAGTATAATTTTAATACAACCAAGTGAATTAAAAAAATTTATTTCCCATAGAAACATAAATATAATTTTAGAATGGAACCAAATAAGAATATTGGAGTCTATGTATATGCAAAAAGAAAACCTACCTTACATATGAATTCATAAGTCAAGCTATTATATATACACTTTTAATTGAACATTCTAAAATCATCAGTATTTCTATAAAGCCATACACTAGTCTAATCAAACTTTCTTCTTAAACTATACTTTTCCATAAACTTTTAAAATGTCTCTTTCAAAGAAAAATCAAGCCCTAAAATTGCTAGTTGAGTTCTAAATAAATTAGATCAGCTCTCCAAAGTCCCCAGGAGGCAGCCAGGTGGCCCCTCCCAACCTCCTGTGGGCCCTCCCCCAATCCGAGTCAAATTCTTGTGTTTTGTCCAACACAAATACCTTTCTGAAACTTGACTTATATGCAATTCTTATCACAATTACACAATATGTACATTAGTCTTCTTTTAAATTTCTTCCTAACATTATTTTTATTCAAATTGTATGGTTTTTAATAACTCTAATTCCCCCCCTTTTTGTACCAAACAGCAATGGGAAAATAGCTTACTCATTTCTTTTTTTTTAATTTTAACTTTTTATTTTAAGACTCAAAGTAATAAAAATTCAAATGGCCTTCTTCTCTGTAATGTTTTGTCACTATAAGCTCTGAACTGCTTTTCATAATAGATAAGAGTGGCTTAATTTAGAAACTCCTGCGATCTGTCCAAATGCTATAACATCGAGCAATAAATTTTTTTCCTTGTCATATAAAGACAAGTTAGACATTTTTACAACTGTTCCTTTAATTAACAAGAGACATAGTCTATGTATTGTTCTTACCATTTAAGAAGGAATTATTTGCAAATGTTAAGATCATAGAATAACTACTCATAATAACAGTAAAAGAAATTTATTTTAAAAATATAATCTGACTTGTAAAAGATTAACTGTGCTATTACTGTTATTATCACATCTTCCTTTTTTTTTTCCTCATTATACAATGTTTACTTGCAGTGAAGGGGTGATCTGAATAATATAATAAGTTGAAGTGATTACCAGATGGACTAGTGGAATAGTAAACTTTAATATAGCAAGCTTTCAAAACTATGAAGTATAAGGGTCAGAGTATCTTAATGGTAAATGAAAACATTTCATAATACTAAACTTAGATTCCTTGATAGAACTTTTCTTTGTCCTTGAGTAAATAAGTTAGCATTTTTGCTACACAGGGTCTTCATTATATTAGGCTGGATAAGATAACAGGTTTCCTTGGTCCCCTCCCATGCCCACATGCTAATCCCCAGAACCTATGAAAAATTTCTCTGGCAAAAGGGACTTGGCACATGTGAATAAGGATCTTGAGATGGGGGAGATAAGCTTGAGTTAGTTGGTAAAATCTAAGTATAATCACAGGTATCCTTAAGATTTCAGAAGAAGATTTGACTATAGAAGGGATGTGACTAGTGAAATAGAGATTGACATGACATAGGTAGGAGCCAAGAGATACTGGCAGCCTCCTGAAGCAGGAACAAGGATTGCCTCCAAAAGGAGCCAGTCCTACAGACATCTTGGCTTAAGAACTGGCCCTAAAACACCTTGGTTTTTGCTCTATAGGCTAATGTTAGACTTCGTATTTCCAGAACTAGAATAATCTTGTGTTGAATTACTAAAGTTACTATAACTTACACAATATCTTCAGGAAACTGGATCTCTAAGGTTCTTCTGTGATTTGAGAAAAATGCTCTGCATTGCTTGCTTTGTGTATTTTTGTTTTCAGGTATATTTAAATAGGTATAAATTGAAAAAAAGCATTTTTTCATTAGTTATTTGAGATATAAAATTCTTTGTAGTTAATCTGTTGGATATTAGCATGTCATCAACAAGAGGCAGTGAATACTAGTGGAGATACTCCATTTAGTTTCTCTTACAAAGGGGAAAGAAGACATTATTTCAAATTTCTATGTTAGAATAGCCAATTCAATTAGAAATTCAAAACACGAGAATCTTGCAGAAATCAGCTGCCAGATTTATTAATCTACCTGAAAATTTAAAAAACATAAAAATACAACCAAACAAAAAGTAGAATAAAATCCAAACGTAAAAATAAAAACCAAAAAAAGTTGATACATTTCCCAAAAGAGTTTATAATGCAATATTTTGAATCCTTCTGTATTGGTAATATATTTTCTGTAGGCCAATTACTTATTTAGTTCAGTGAGTCACTACCATAAACAGCAATATGTAATCTGTCCTTAAATATTATATAATGAATGCCATTTCTTTCTTTGATCCCTTAAGATAACTCATGGCCTAATTCTTCCTGACTGACTAGAGTTAGAATATAAAAAGAAAAAAAGGAACAAAAAAAAAAGGAAGAGAAAAAAATCCTCAATATGACTTTCATTTAAACATATTTTAATGACCCACTAAGTTTTCTCTTCAGTTTCACCAAATGTCTCATATAACCATTTTCTTTCCAATAAAATTTCCACTGAATATTTTTAAATCTGTTTTTGTTCTAAGTGTTGCAAATGGCCACATGAGCATAGTGGGGTTTAAAAGAAAAAAAAAATAGTTTCTTATTTTTAAGGCATACTTATTAGCCCATAAAGGGCCAAATGATAGGTGACAAGTATATAGAACAATCGTTGAGATCACAGGTTACATACATATGTTGAAGTAGAATTTTTTTTGTAGGAATAATGTGAATAGTATTGATTTTGGCATGTGGGTTCCCCAATAACTATTTAGAGAAATAGCTGTGATCTGTGTAGTAATGGGTAGCAAGAGACCATCTTTAAATAGTCTTTCTGGTGCTTATCATGAAATGCTTTCATAGGTCTATTTTAGCTTCATGTATATGATGTTTTTTTTAACATTTTGCTATAGACTCTGAAAAAAATGCTTCTAGGATATTAATGGATTGAACAAAATTCATGTCACTTTCTTGATTCTTAACAAGCTATTCAGCGATACCATTTACTTATGGTTCTTTCAGAGTGAATGGAACAAGTCCTGCCTTCGATTATTTTCTCCAAATGCAAAACAAAATACAAAACAAAATCTTTCAAACTTCAAATCTTTAAATCTTCTTTCAAACAATCCAGTCACATTTACAGGAGTGTCCAAAACGAGATGATGGATAATATCAGTGCCAGCACTATGTCATACAGCAAACTTCCTCATATTCTTTGACAGTTTGTAATTTTCCATTTCACCAAAAGTTACAAAAGTTTCCACAGTTTCCCTTAGCAAGCTGAAGCTTACTCTTCATTTGTCAATGTGCATAAAAGCTGCTCATAGCATAGCATAGCATGGCATAAGCTATTTTTTAAGCAATAAATGGTTTGAGTCATCTATTTTGTCCTGAAATGCTATCTGTAGTTAACTGCACTGCTTATAAATGGTCATAGTAAATTCAGCATGAAAGAGAATATTACAGAAAAGACAGCAGCAGAAGCATTAGCATTATCTAATATTTATATATGTTATCAACATAACACAGCAGTAAAACGTTTAAATGCATATCAACGGGTACCATGTCTAAAAATTACTATAGTACCTATTTAGTGTAGTGGATATTTTTCTTAAAGAGTGCTTGCTGTAACTAGAACAGCATAATATGTGATTTAGTACAGTTAATTCTTATTGATTAAATAATGTATTTATGTACTGGAGGAAGAGAAAGGAGACAGATATTTTTTGCTTCATTGTGATCCCAGATTTAACATATAAATGAAGATTCCAAAGGACCATGACATGTCACTATTTAACTGAAACAGGCTTTAAAAATACTTAAAAGACAGTATGATATGTAACTAAAGAGCAAGGTGGCACCAGATAATGTGTAATGCTACTGGCCTATGGCTCAGATTGGAGCCAGAGTCCAAAACTGTGCCCCTCATTTACAGTCATGGTGATTACTCAGCTTCAGAGAGAACTGCCCACTTGCGTGGTTATCCTCTACGAGTCATATATAAAGCAAACAAAACAAAACAAAACAAAAGGTAAATGCAATCCCTAAATACCTTTTTACAAGAGGTGCAAAAACAGTCATTCCTAACAATTAAACTGCCATTTACAGTAGGTTTTTTTGTACACCTGCAGAGCCTCAGAAATGACGGGGGAAAATGCTCAAAGGCAAATAGTCTCCAAGTGGATATTTACACAATGTGAAATTAACTGTACCATAGGTATCCAGAGAAAATGAACATTATCTTATGTTATTATGAAATCGACAGACACAATATAGCTTCATACTTAAAACCTGTAGGACCCCATCCCAAAGCCTAAGTAAAAAGTAATCCCCAAATCCCTCTGCCCATTCACCCATTACCTTCCTGTTACACAGAATAAATGTTTAGATTACTCCCACCCACCCTCAAATAAAGTGCGCAGTCCATGGCAGACCATAGAATAATGCAACAGGAAAAGCCCCCTTTTGTATTATTATTTTAAAATAAAATACAAACAACAAAAATAAAACAAAGACGGAAGAGAATTCAGTGATTCTCTATATCTCGCAGAAAGAGAGAAAGCACGAGGATGCCCCCTTGACTGTCACTCATGTTAGTACACGTAGCCTTCGTTGTAGGGATGAGGGTTGCAGCAGCCCCCTTCAGGCATGTAGGCCATGCTCTCATCAAAGTGAGACAGAGGCACCGTGTCCTCCTCATTGATGTGACGCTCCATGTCTGTCTTCAGCAGTGGGCGCTGATTATCTGGAAAGGCCATAGAGAAAAGGGCTTCTGGATCACACACAAACTTGTAGACGTATCTCTCTCCAGCCACCTGATGAGAACACGGAGAAAAAAGCCCATCCTCACCATCCCCAGATGGGGAGGGGAAAGGAAGGGGGGAAAATGATTTACTATAGGAGAAAGTTGAATGAACAAAGGCAACCCAATACATAGCAGGTATACACACAAAGTTAAAAAAAAAAAAAGTCTTCGTTTTCACAATAAATTGTGATTCAATCAAGGAAAATACAAAATGATAACTGAGTAATAGTTAATCCATTCAGATATAGCTACGAATTTCAGCAGTTTGCTTGTTTTAATATAAAAGCAAAGTTATGTTGTTATTTTTTAAAAAACAATGATCTCACGCAAGCATTTCGCATTGGAAAATTTTTTATTTCATTTGAAGGCAACATCTACATTTGTAAAAATTTATATCTTTAAGGTATGGTATCTCCCTCTCAATATTCCATTTTGAGAACAATGGAAAAACTAAGCCTTGAAAGTTTAAAAGAAAAATGTGTTTTATTCCTAATATCCCCCACCTCCTGCTTTGTGTTGTGTATTCTCATCTAAAAAAGCAAAGATACATTGCCTTATTTAAATGAAAGATGAATCAAGAGGACAGCATTATCGTGGGTACATCACATTTTTAAAAATGAAGGGAAGATACATTAGATGGAACTTAAGGATGTGTGTAAAGTGTCAAATTGAAGCAAGAGGTGTAAAAAAGTGAAAGGAATCTAAAATATACAACGCATACAGAGGAAATGAGAAAAAGAAATGTGACAACTGCCTGAAATAAAAGAGACATACCATAATGTGTAGGGAATGACATACCTCAAACTTAAATTTGGAAGAGTAATGCTTCTGTAGAAAATTATAAGCAATCAAAGGAGACAAATATGGCTCCTACTGAAAAATAGTGCTGACATGTTCAACACCAGGGCAGGGGTGCACATTCATAGTTCTTTGTATTCACTTTGGTTTTGTGTGTATATGTGTGTGTGTGTGTGTGTGTGTGTGTGTGTGTGTGTAGCTCATAATTTCAGAAAGCTGAAAATTTCTCAATGTCTTTGTGCTCCCATATGTCAAAAAGAAATTGCTATTGGATTTGTGGTGTGGGGGAACAGTGTGTTCACGGTTTCTAAACTATTTGTATAATTTTTGGGGAAAAAGAACAACTGCCAAAGTCTTAATCCTCTGAACTCCGTTTCAGAACTTTTTTTTTTTTTTGCCCCAAATTTAAATAAGAGGAACCACTTTAGCAAATTCAAATAAGCTGAATATGCCTGAGTTTTAAAAGAGGCAGGACTTAGTAGTGTTTATGAATCTGGACATGTTGCTTAACTAACTCCCTCCTCAGTTCCCTGCCTTGTGAAATGAAAACAGGAATGGCTCCCTGGAAAGCCACTGTGGGACTGAGAGGAAAGCCTCTTGCACAGTGCATTGCAAACAGAAGCCTCACAGAATTATTTACTTTCCTGCCTTATGCAAAGGAAATTAATTTCTTAAAGGTGAACTGGTGAAATTATCATAAAAAATAAGTAGAAAATACCAGAAACAACCTGAAATATTAAATTCGAGTTTTTCTTTTCTTCCCCCTCCATTGTTCAAAGTATTTGCAGGGAAAAAGGAAAAAAAAAAAGTATATGGCCTGCATACCTTTGAGTGTTTTATAACCTGTTTTATTTTGTTTGGGGCTTCAGAGAAAGAAGGTATATATTTAGGTATATTTGCTTTTCTGTCCAACATGTTGATATTGGCTATAATTAGAAGTGATGTGATAAATGAAAAAGGTTTCACCACAGGGAATTTAAACGGATAACATGCAATCAAGATTATAAAATCTCTTGAGGACTTTGTCTTTACTCACTGTTTCCTCCTGTTTCTTTTCTTTTATTTCTTTATTTATTTTGAATAAACATTTTTAGGTTGACTACTGTATTTATTGAACTATATTAAGTGATGCTGAGTTTAGAACAAGAGCTGACATCCAAACAATGAAAGTGATGTCTTCCATTATTAGTATTACAATCACAATGTGAAAAGGGCTGTACATTAAGTGTCCCCAAATTACAATACTAAGAGAGGAAAAACAGGGATTTTGTGGGCAAATGAATCAGATGAAAACAAGGAGGCATCTTTGTAAGCTGTACTTTCAAAGGTTAAATATTTGAATTATGTTTTAGCTTTTGAAATTTCAAAAGTAATTCAGAGTTATTGGTTACTGAATTAGAAATGACAGATCAAGGGGGGAAAAAAGCTTCCTAATTATATCATCCAGAATATAGTCACTGTTTAAAATGTTGGTATATATTTTTCTAGGCATTTCTAAATTTTGAAATAGAGCACTCCTATTGTCTAGGTACAAGGAGCATTACTACACCATTTCTTCTTTCATAACTACTGAAATTAATTACCAGTTTTAATTTTAATTTTTTTTCATGTTTAGACTCATTGGTTATTTTTATTTTATTTTCTAGCCTTTTAATTTGTTTGTGTGTGTGTGTGTGTTTGTGTGTGTGTTGTATGTGTGTACTCTACATAATGCCCACTGTCAATTCATTGAGTTTTGTCAATGAATAAACATGGTCATGTAAATATTTCCCCTACATGTTGAAGTATGTAATTCTACATCTTTTTTTAAAAAAATAAAAAGGATGGCACAGTTTTCCACTGAATGAATATACTAGAATTGACTTAATCAACAGAACAGTGCATAAGTTAAAGAGGGAAGGGCAGAACATTCTAGAAAGAATGTGAGTGATGCACTGAAGTACAGATGTGTCTAGGAACAGCCAGACACAGAATGGCTATATAGGCATGAGGAGGAGGGATAAGTTTCACAATTAAACTTGTAAGTGTCCTCATTGTGCTAGCCATGAATATAATGCATTTTTTGCATTGAGCTATTGAGCATCCTGCCATTCTTTAAGTCATAAGAAACACCTCAAAAGGTCTGTCATAATTAGCATTTTACTTTCCTAAATTAACTTATAAATTAATGGTAAATAGTTTTCATTGGCAGTTATAGCCTACCAAGGGCAAATATGAGGAATAATGACATTTTTACTGGTATAATTCAGGATCTATATCATTATGTGATAGCATGTTGCCTTATTAACTTATTAAAATAAGAGGACATGGAATAAGACAACAAATGGGAATCAGTAGTGGTCCTACTAGTAATAAGTTTAAACATATTTGAGAATATTTAAGATCAGGTATGACATTCTGTAAATCTCTGTCTACCACTGCAATAGTCTGGATCTTAAGTGTTCTCCAACGGTCTATGTGGTAAAGTTTAGTCCCACACATGTTGCTGCTGGAGGTGGAGATAACTTCAAGAGGTGCAGCCCAGTGAAAGTTCTTTAGACCACTGGGGCCTGCCTTAAAGGAGCAGTGAGACCCTAGTCTCTTCTCTTTCTCTCTTTTGCTTCCTGGCTATGAGATGAGCAGGTTTCCTCTACCATGATATGCTGCCTTGCCATAAACCCAAAGCAAGAGGGCTAATTGATCATGGATTGAAACCTCTAAAACTGTGAGCCACCATAAAACTTTTGGCTTTATAAGGTGAATTACCTCAGGTATTTTTCATCGACATGGAAAGCTAATACAAATACTGTGTTTAAAACCAAAGGAGCAATTATGGGTCTTATAATAATTTTAGCTGAGAATGCTCTTAATGGTCTAGATAAACCACACATGCCTTGGCTTACCATGACTTCCGGATGTAAGCTAGGCTAGGCATCTATCATTTTATAGAGGCTTTAATTATGCCAGGTGCCATGCAAAGTATCTCAAGTACTTTTTATTTAATAATCATGACAACTTTAATGATGTAAGAACATTACCATTTAGTAAAAGAATCTGTTCAAGAAAGTGACCCTAGCGTTGAAACCTAAATGTGCCTGCACTTTCCTTCACTACTTTGTAGTGCTGCCCAGGGAAACTGTGATGGACTGGTACTGAGCTCCCATATGATGAGGAGGGGAATGAAAATGAAGAATAAGATGTATGTGAAAGGATAGGGTTACAAACTGAGTATGGAGGCGGGGTGGAGGGTGTGGAGACAGCAAACAGTCACATATTTTGAAGGTAAGATTCAGGAAATAGGGAGCAATTGAAAATCCAATTCAACTTTATCTTATAAGGATTTTAAAAGTTCTAACTTCTGAGATGGCAAATTCCAGAGCACCAATTCCCTGTGTTCCAGAAAACTCAATAGTCCTACTGCCCTCTATTAAGTTTTATGCAGCGACTGCCAGTTTTTCTTGGCACAACTATGATGCCATAAAAATATGCCACAATCTATAACATGTAACTATGTTTGTCTCCCAAATAAACAAAGAATAAATTGTAAAACAGAAATGTCCACAATGAATAAATCATCAACAAGGCAATTAGATTTGAATACAAATACAAGGCAGAAGGACATCATAACAAATATCTGAATGTTTAATCTTTATTCATTGCTTCCTTCAAAGATTTTATATTTTATTGTATGATTCACTTATCTCTACTGTATTTTTAAGTTACTTTCAAATATTAAAGGAAGCTCTTTTGGGATAAAATGACATATATTAAAATTTGTTCTACCAACCAAAAAAGACCTAGAATAAGTAGTTTAGCATAATAGGCTATTAGGTGACAAAGCCAGGCAAGATATCAGCCAGAAGAAAAAGTATTTTTCCTAATGAGTATAAGAAATATCTGAATGTTTAAGAATCAGAACATTTTAAAAAAAAGGGGGGGGAGAAAGAATTCATTAGCCTAAGAATCTTTATTTGCATTGGAATTTATAAACAAACATTTCAAAAACACAAAGTTGTGGAGAAAGCTGCAGAATAACAACTTCTTCTGGAGAGTTACAGATGCAGCATCAATACCGACATAACTTTTCTTTTTACTCTGTGTAGGAAAGTGGAAACTTCCAGAAAGCCTATTACTTTATATATAATATTATTACACATTTGTCTGTAATGTCCATGAATTTATAAACAGAAAGGCTTAGAATACCAAAACCAAGAGCTAAGCATTTGTTAGAATAAGTGAAAACCTTGCTTCAGCAATGCAATGATATGTGGCTTTTAAAGTATGACATGCAGATTAATGTGCAACATTTCAATGAATTTTAATGCTGTATTAGCTGCTCACCTTTTGCATGATTCCCTTCTCATAATAATAGCGAAGTGAGCGGCTAAGTTTATCATAGTTCATAGCTGGCCTGTTTTTCTGAATGCCCCAACGCCGGGCCACCTGCCACCAGAACAAAATTACATTATAGTGTTAAGGATTAGCAAAGGTTCACAAAAAATAGGTAATTAACTACTTCTAAACCCACCCAAACTTGTTCAAATCAAAGATACAAGTAGCAAAAGCTATCGTGATCTGAATTTCCTGTGCCCTGGTTTGCTTTTTAAACCAGGCATGCAGTGATCATTCTGAAACATCACAATAGAATTCTTTGTCACTATTGTTTTGGATACAAAATTAAATGGAAATAAGGGAATGTGTTTACAACAGAATGAACAGACTGCAATTCACCAAAATGAAGCAAGTTTTCCATTCTGAGATACACTATTTTTTTTCTTTCTTAGTTTTCCAAACCAAACTATAGATTAAAAGCTGCTTTAATGATCTCTTTGTAAAGGTGTTTTATTGAAATTATGATAAACCAAAGAAAAAAGATATCCTGCATAACTCTATGTAAAAGAATAAACAAGTGGGCAATGTATATAGCAGAAGGAGAAATATACAAATTAATAAACCAAACTACAAATAATTTTTATTGCCTGAAGCAGCATCATAATAAAATTGCATCCAAAACCAAACAGGAGAATCAAGCATTCATACATAGTTGGATGCTAAAAATAAGAAGGAAAAGGTCATCATGCATGAGTCCACAAACAAATATCTTTAAAGCAGAATGTTCGCCTCATTGTTTACTAAAATTTCTGAGAGCTTTTGAACATGTGACTTTGGCAGAATTCTTCAAAGAGCTTTAAAAACACATCTCCTTTTTCTATGTACACACCTCCCTAACCTTACTACTAGGCTGGGCGAGCGGAGGCCTTATACAGAATACTGTGTAGCCTGCTTTCCCTTCCCCAGCTAAAGTGTTCTCATTCATTTCCACTTTTATTAGTCTGAGCAAAAACTGCAGCTGCCATGCAAACCTAGGCAACCCCAAGAGAGCATTATCTAACAGGTTTAGTGTGTTCCTTCGTTTCCATGAAATTCCGAGTTGTTGCTACGTCATATATACTAAAATAGCTTTTCTAAGAGATCATTCTGTCTGTCTCCACTTCATTAGCAACAACCTTTTCCAGGGTTTCTTTTTCTTTCTTTTTTTTTTTTTTTTAATACTCATCCTTGCTATTTTTTCTCTCTGCTGATTGTATGCTCTCAATGAAGATGTACTTTAGCCACATGAATCAGTATACTTTTTCAGGGTAGAGAGACATGATATCACAGGGACAAGATTACATACCCAAGCTGCCAATAACAGTGGCAGATATATCTTAGTTTTCCAGAAATAAACTTTATTTTAATGTTAAGGTTCTGAGCAATACTGAAATGGTGTGGGGAAAAGCGGTGTTAAGAAATGAAAGTATTGTCTAAATAAAATATCTTTTAAAAACTTCACAATAGACATCAGTGAATCTTTAATAGACATGGCAGCTGAACAGCATGCAAACTTTGAGGAGATGTGAAAATAAATGCTTATCCCTTCAAATTAAAGAACAATTGAGGAATAATTATTCATTTATAAATGATTCTTTTCTAAAACCTCACCAGGATTCACCTGGAAAATAAAATATCCACAACAAAGTTCAAGAGGACATTCTGGAGATCTCTGGGGAGATAAATATGATTTTCTTAATACCACAAAAGAGTATTCCATCTTTACAGAGTTTGATTCTTATGAGACCTGGTAATTCTCATCACTGTGGGTACTAGTCCATATTTAAGAAAACTACAAGGCATTCTTAAACTTGTTTTAGTGACATTTCTTCACAAAGCTTAGGGGAATGAGGCAAAAAAAAATAAGTCTATGAGATTCAGACAAGAAAGAAGCTTAAAATTAACAGAAAACACAAAAAATTCCTAGGCCAGGTAGACCACCCATAAGCTAAGGAAGTCCACTCAGTCTCCACCTGTGACCTTCCAGTGCCATGCATGGTATCCAGCACCACCTGAAGCTAAGGCACAATTGTCAACATGGAGTGGGAGGTGGAAGCAACACTTTCAAGACTTCCTTATAACACTCATTCAAATAGAAACTTAGGGTGTTAGTGGGGAGAGCAAACTGTGGCACAATGGCATTCCTCCTTATTTTTCCACAAATTAAACAGGATAATGTAATAGAACAAGTATTAGTTAACTTTTTTAAAAAGACCTGCCTGTGTATATATACATGGAAATCACAATGGGGTCCCAACTATCAGACATCCTGGTGCTCAACAATCTTGCCTATTATAAAAAGACTTTGACACTGAGTCTCAAAGATGCCTTAGTAATTATTGCAATACTTTTTCCTGGAACATTTCTCTAGGATTACTGATTAACTTGAATATAATATCTCAAATATCTCAAAAAGAGATATTAAAGATTATGTATTTGCTAAAGTTATCTGTGCAGGTAATCAGCACAGATCTAGATGAAATGTAAAGAAAACAGAAGCCACAAGTCAATGGTTTTGGAGACACCTTTCCTGAGTTGTGCAGACATGTACACAGAGCTGCCATGTAGGGCAGAGGGGAACTATGGGCCACACAGGCTAAAGAAATTTCAGAAACCTGTTACAAAGAAGAAATTTTAACAAGGCATCACAGTCATTGCCTGATGGAAGCAATTCCAACAGTAAGCAATGCAGCAATCAGAAATGAGATTCACTTCATTTTGAACAAAAGCCTTAGGAAATATTCAGTACTTATTGCACAATTCCCATTGAGTTAGTTACCATTTGTAAATGGTCTACTGGCTCTGAATTACCCATTCCTTTTTTTAACTTTATGAGTCTGCTACAGAAAAGTTGTTGAAATGTCAGTTTATAGTACATAACAGATGTAACTATATTCCTTCTCTGTGTTAAAAAAAATCACAGAACCTCAGAATTTGATGGAACTTAATGGTCATCTGGTCATATCTACCACTTATTCAAACTCAAGCATCAGAAAGATCAATAGTTGTTATAAAATGAACTTAATCACTTGCAGAATGTTTATGCTTCTGAGTGGATCAAGAATTACTGACATAACTAAGTAATGTCCCTTATCTTAACAAATACATGACAAAAATTAAAAAGTCCTATTTCTGCTCAGTTTATTTTAATCACAGGTGAAGGGAAATAACTGTTTAACTACTAAAAATCCCTGTTGGACATGCTCAGTTGCTGCATGAATCAAGTCTTACAACGATTATTAGCATCTTCCATGAAGAGAAGAGCACACTCTCCCATCATGTTAGAGGGCTTTCAAATTACTTTGTTAAGCATTTCTAGTCTCAATTTGTTACTGCTTCACATTTTTGTGGTTCTTTCACTTACATCATTTAAGTACATCTACAGAAAAACTAATTTTCTTTGACAGCCAAATTGAGCTTTAGACAGACTCCAAAATTTAAACACCCAAACACTTATTCCACTCTAAATAAGGGGCATTTTCAGTTTCTGCTACTCTCTCTCTCTCTCTCTCTCTCTCTCTCTCTCTCTCTCTCTCTCTCTGTGTGTGTGTGTGTGTGTGTGTGTGTGTTTGGTGTGAGGCAAGGGAGATACTGCAAAAATCGAACCTCTAGTACAACTGGTGTGTTGATGTAAATCAGAGGATACAATCCTCTTATTTCATAGTTTTTAAAATACACTCTTGCAATAAATCATCTCTTAATAAGTTATGTAATTTTGTCTTCTGAACATCAAAAGAGGACATATTATTTGATTATGTTCAATATATCAAATAATAAACCCAGAACATTTAAGATATATGGGCCCAGTAGCCAGGTTATGGATATCCAGTGTCTAAACAAATCACTTTGGATTCCAAAAATTTTCAACTCTTACTAAATTTTTCAGCTTTGCTGAGGTGTTTAGATTCAGTAGCCAATATAATCAGTCACAGGCATGTCAGCCAAAAATCTTCATGGTTTTCTTGGCTGATATTAACTCAAGTCAATTTTTAAAATAACAGAGAAAGCATTTTAATAAAACAAAAATTTCATTGAATAGTCAGTCACCTTTCCCTGGAGGTCCAAAGTGTTATCGATGGATTATGCTATAGTCACTACAGTAGACTTATACCTAAACTAAGTCCTGGGGGAAAGAAAATTTTAATTTTAGGAGCTCTTCATGGAATTACTTCATTTGTGATTCTTTATGAAAATACTTGATTTGTGTGTGCATTGCAAGGTAAGGAGACAGGATTGGGAGACAGTTGAATACTTGGTTGAAAGTGTGTTCCATACATGTATATTATCTCTATCCAGAATGTCTCATTTTAATAATCCCTTGTATACTATAGCAATATTTTAAAGTTTATCCCTACTTTCCAATGGTGTCTACACAGTCCAGATGACTTGAAACAGATATCACTAACATTCAAAAGGAAACAATGTCTCTACCAAGCCTGTGTCTTGTAAAACACTCTTAAGTCTGTGAATTTTCCACTGTATATTGTGGCATTGGATGTCTCTCCCCATCCCCTAACTGTTTTTCACCTCCGCCTTACGCATGACTTTGGTCCTTAAATGCTCCTCTCCAAACCTCTTGATAAAATCCAGATTGTCCAAATAATGACTGCTAATTCAAAAGAACAATTCCTCTATCTACAAAATTAGTTGCGCCTCAGCAGACATCTCCCTTCTTTCCTAATCACCATGAAACCTCCTACCTCCTTCCCCAAATTAAATGCTCTTTTAGAGACTTCTCCAGTTTGGCCTTCCTGAATAAAGAGCCATGCTAATGGTGTTCTGTTTGATTTTCTTCAACATTCTGTAGGACAGTATTACAACGGAAAGATTATAGAATAAATTAGTAGTTTTAAATGTTGACATTATTCTTTTTTGTCCCACTGTCTAATTCAAAAGGTAGCCAGAGTTTTAAAACTACATGTTTAGCATATTAATCAAATATATCAGCTCCTTTACATCATAGCACATCTTATTCTCCCCTAAATAAAATTTACTAAACCAACCTCTTCAGGTTCAATCAGCTTAAATTCCATGCCTCTACCAGTCCAGGCAATGAAATGAGAATTTGAAGGGTCGTCCAGAAGAGCTACCAAAAACTGCCAGAGCTGAAGTGATCCTCGCCGTTGGTACGTGGGTCCTTCCCGATACATTCCTGGCTCTTGTTTGATATCCCCTAAATTAAAAATTTTAAAGGTTCATCATTAGCATCAATATTATGCTATTTATGTAAACTTTTTATTAAACCAATGAAGAAAATGGCTAAACACAGCCACTTTGTGAAATATAATGTAATCCTTAAATAAAGATTTAAAATAATTAAATGGTTGACTAAATCTGCAATCTGTACAAACTTACCAAGAACTATATGTAATATATTCACGTCAAAAATATTGTAAAAAGGTGCAGGAAAAAAAATCCATGGATGTCATTTGCTTACAAAAGTTTTGTATAACTTTTTTTTTCATTGATTTCTCTAAAAACCATGATATACATTGTTATACAGAATACATATATGATGTTGTAATGAGAAAAAGAAAAAAAAAGGGTGTCACATTAGATTGGATAGAGAGAGGATGGGAGAGGAGGGGAGGAGTAGGAGGATAGGAAGGGCAGCAGAATAGAATAGACAATATGATTGATGTATGTACTTTCCGTGTATGTATTATATATCAAAATGCATTCTACTGTCATGTATAACTAAAAATAAATAAATAAAAATAAAAAAATAAAAACATGATATAAGGGACTGAGATGTATTTCAGCCGTAGAAAGTTTGCCTAGCAAACTTGTATGCAGCCCTGGGTTCATTCCCCAGCACTACAAGCAAATATAGTAACAACAACAATAATAATTACCATAGTACCTAATCATACTTATTTGCTTCTTTGTTAATGATATTACTCACTTCTCTAAGCAACATTGAAGAGGGAGTAATCAATTTTAAGCTCAGGGCATTTTATTTGTACAAATTAAATTGTGCAAACTATAATTTGCAAATACCTTATTGACCTATGCATGACAAACTATTGAAAATTTTAATGTGCATATTTCAAAGCAAATGTAATAGACTAATAAACTCTGAGTTAAGTAATGTGCACTTTATATAAATTAGAAAACTCTCCTGGGTAATTCATAGCATACTAGATTCTCATCATACCATCTTTCTTCCACACCTTCATATACCTTCATAGAGAAATTATCACTTTCTTACTTGGCAACAAATAAAAATTCTCTCTCATATTTCTTTAACTCTTATTTGTATTTCATTCATATGAATTTGCCAATTTAAAAATATGCACGTCAGATATTTCTGTGGAAAAAAAGCTATTTTTAAGCAAGAAGATTTGTTTATTTTAGATTCATTTGGCATTCATATATAGTATAAAAATCTAGTAAATAACAATGAAGGTTATTTAGCAGTGTAATGCTTCTTCTATAAATCTGGTCATTTATCTTGGCTTAACAAAGCAAAACACCTAGTGTCATAATCATTGATTATTTACTGCTATCTCCAGTCAATTGTCTCAAAATATGTGGAATTGGTCACAATGGGGACTGAGTGTGTACAGTCAAATGAATACATCATTGTTAATGCATGAAGTTTTCTTCTCCACTAAAGAAACAATTCAGACAGGATACACTCAAGTGGATCTATTGACACTAGTGTGAATTTTAAAACAGACCAAATCATAAGCTTTCTAATTTTTTGGGAGGGGGTCTGTGGAGAGAAATATAACTCTTAAAAGAATTGCACACCAAAATGCAAAGTTATTCAGTCCCTAATTGCTAAAAAATCATTATGTTGTTTTGTTCTAAACTAGATAATACAGGAGTGTATCTTTATATTGGCTTCAAAGACAGTTTTATTTATCTTAGTTTTTCATTATGAGATTTATAAAAATTTTTCATGAGGGTAACTAAACAATTATGCACATAGAATGAAACACTGTTACATTTTTATTGTTTCTATAGCATTTCAGCCTATAAATGTGACTGATTGCACTGACCATGTACAATGAAACAATAATCCCTTGTTTTTTCTTTCTTCTGTTCTCTATTACATGGCAAATACTATCTTTCAACAATGTTCTCTTAGTATAAAATTGAAGAATATTTAAAAGTCAAAGGGAATCAATAATCAAGACAGCCAGTTCCCTAAACATCAGTGTAATTTGGACCTGTAAAACTATAACATAATCTTGTCCATAGCTTTAAGATAGTTTTCCTCCTCATGTGTTCTTGCTAATTTTAACATGACTTAAAATATGATGCTCACCACAAACAAAATAAACTGACAAAGGTCATTCCTACAAGTAAAAGCTTTAAGCTTTTTCGCCTGAAAGAAAAGGCTATATGTTAAGAATTGTGATGTTCTTCTAATGGTGTTAAATAGCCAGTTCTCACATATGAAACGAGGCTTAAAGTATTTATTACAGAATAAAGCCAAAAAAGTGACCCCCAAAGTGACTTTGGAATAAATCTAACAATTTAAAGGAGGTAAAGGAAGTGTATTTTCCCAAGACTCACCATCCCTTCTGAATGGTATAAAAGAATGAATAGCAAAAGCTTGGGAACATAGACTTCAAGTAACTAATTAGAGATTGAAAAGCAATCTGAGCATGTACTTTGCTGTTTAAATAATGACAATTAAAAACTCTGAGAGCTCCCAAGTCATTATAGCCATGATCCCCAAAGTTTGTGCAATCAGCTAATCAGAGGGCCCCTGCTCGTTTCCTGTTTAACAATCAAAGCAGGAAATATGGAGACCACTCTGAAGAACCACTAAATGAATTAACTGTTCACTATTTACCCAAGCTTCCTCATAAATGCCGACTTTTGCCACCTTGTCAAGAAAAGAAGATTCTATCTAACTTGACACTTTCTTATAATATCTGAGACCTTTCCATTGCAGCAGTGAGTGATTTTTAAGAAGATGCTTTCCTAACTCCCTTTTAAGCAATTACAAAGCAATGCTACATTAGTAATGTGCATCTTCCTTGGAAAAAAAATGGGGAGGGGGAGCTAACAATCACTAACTAAATGGGCAGTTATGTTGTTTCTGTCTTCCATAATGCATCTTTTCATGAACAATAAAAGAGAGGAGGGTTTGCATTAAGTTCTCAGTGCATCCACAGTAGCATGCTTTCTGCCCTGCTTTGTTAATTACAGGATCAGCTTTCAATAAATCTCAAATAACAAGCTGAATGTGCTCAGTAGGGCAATGGAAAGACCCTTCTTACTCTACACAAACTTGGCAAGCATGATGCTCGTTGGCTATATCTCCCAAAATGGACTGCCTCATAGAAAAAAAGAAAAAAAAGGTTCTTAATGGGTAGAAGAAAGAGAGAATTTGTAATAAGTTATGTTTAATTAGAATTGAGTACATGATAAATGAAGTGCATAGAAATCTTTAAGTAGTGATGTCAACTATTTTCAGAAGGAAGGGTGATCTCTTCAATCCCTCTCACAAAAAAAAAAAATCAAAATTTGAAGCACACTGAAAAACCTACCATCAAATTTCTCTGGCACAACACAGGTGTCATCATAAAACTGCCTGGGACCCTTTTCAAACATACACCCTGTTGGGGGAAATGGGAGACATTTATTCATGATACAAATTGAGCTGGTTAGTACTTTAAAATATAATCATTAGCACAAAAATTGTGGTAGAAAATGATTCTATGACTTTTCGGCTCTGTGACCCTGGATAAATTTATTTAGATTCTTTGACTCAGATTCCACTCTATATAACGGAAATACAGTAATACCATCTATCTTATAGAGTTGTTGTGAGGATTATATGATTTAAGGTATACAAGTTTAGAATGGTGCCTAGCTCATGGTCACATGTAAGTTAATTGTCACCCAAATATTGGCAAACCTAGGTTTTATAATGTATCAAGTCATTTTTAGTTTCTTTTAGTTTCCTTATTCAATGAGAAGAGAGTGAAATCAAAGTGAATTACTGGCATTTACTTTGCATTATTACTCCGTTGTTCTCGAACATATTTATTTCACAATCCTACTTTCTTGTGGAAGTATCTAGGTAGGTAATCTCATCTTTAATAGCCAAGATAGTTGGGGGGACTTTCTTTCTTTCTTTTCTTTTTTTTTTTTTTTTTTGCTGTAACATAACTTAGTCCACAGAGAAATTTCAAAATAAATTACAGCTTCCCATAATCATTTTTTCTCTTCCAAATATTCTTGACTGTGGTTCTTAATCCAATTGTTGTTGTCTTTAATTACCAGGAACAAATTTCAGCTGGGCATGGTGGTACATGGTGGCTCAGGCCTGTAATCCCAAAGACTGAGGAGAATGAGGCAGGAGGATTGCAAGTTCCAGGCCAGTCTCAGCAATTTAGCAAGACCCATGTCTCAAGATTAAAAGTAAAAAGAACTGGGTGATGCAGCTCTGTAATAAAGTGCTCCTGGGTTCAATCCCAGTACACACACACACACACACACACACACACACACACACACACACATAAATAAATAATAAAAATTTAAAAAGAAGAAAAGAAATTTCACATAGTTTATAGTTTTTTTTTTCTCAAGTGTATTAATCGCTTTGGTTGTTACATACTAGTAATATCAGCAATGATAATGACATTGCATTTGTGCAAAACTGGGTCTCAAATATTTTGGATTTACCATTTTATTCTATCATTTAAACCTCCATTAATATCATCCAAGTAAAATAACCAATAATAGATCTCATGCAAAAGGATGCATCTAGGTTTTACTGAAGAAACAGTGTTTAGGTCAAGAACTATTCACATATTTCCAGAAATCCTTTAGTGGGGATGATAGTCAGATGGAATCACTTTTATCTACTACTTTGCAGATGTCAAAGTCTGTTAGAGCAAAACTTTCCCACCATGGTTACCACAAAATACAGCTGCAATAAAAACTCCTCTAGGCCTCTTATGTGAAATCCCATTCTTTTTTTTTTTTTTTTTTTTTTTTTAAGAGAGTGAGAGAGGGGGACAGAGAGAGAGAGAGAATTTTAACATTTATTTATTTTTTCTTAATTCTCGGCGGACACAACATCTTTGTTGGTATGTGGTGCTGCTGAGGATCGAACCCGGGCCGCACGCATGCTAGGCGAGCGCGCTACCGCTTGAGCCACATCCCAGCCCCCGTGAAATCCCATTCTTAACAATTACGTGTCTAACTGTATAAAATCCAGGATTGTTAAAACTACATGTTTTATCAAGAAACAGACCCATGACTTAAGTCTGTAAAAGCAAACCTGAATATTACTCAAAGACCATTTCAGTAGATTGCAGTGCAGTAAGGTGAGCTGATCTATAAAAGCACAAGTTCTAGCTCAAAATAATGTGGTTGTTGCAAAAAATGAACACAGAAATGCACTTTTCAGCTATTTCTATGTACATGACTCATGTTAACAACCAAACACAAGGTATCATGACCCGAAAAACTTCCTTTTACTTTAAAAATATAAAGTTTTAAAATAATGGTTTAGGGAGCATGAACGAGTTTTCTAAAAGCATATAAATGGTTCATTAAATGATCCCATATTTGGAATGTCCAATTATTTTTAACAATATTAATGCAGAAGTTAAAGTATGTAAGGACTTACCTTCTGTTCTGGGATGAGCCAGGAAGCCTTCTTGCCTCATGTAAATGGAGTGGCAGCTAGGCACTTCTGAAAGAGGAAACAGCATTGGTCAAAGCTGGGTCTGAAGCTGAAAGGACACTGCTGTCAGTGGACAGGGTGAAGACAAACAGAAAGTTACAAAAACGGGCACAAGTCCCCATGAGAAGAATCTGTCAACCCCTGGTCAACATTTCCAGTGGGGCCCACAAACAAAACGTAAGAATGAGTATATCATGGTGAACACTGATTCTCTGGAACAGGACAGGCTCATAAATTTTAAGTTTACCAAAATCAAACTTGATCAGGTTCAGTTCTAACAGCATCTCCACATGAAGGTAATAATGTTCTTCAAATAGTATCCTGAGTTTGTTTTGGGGATACTTATATAATAAATTTATGTATCTCCTGGCTGCTTATATGCAAAGCAGAAATCAACAAATGGTTTGCCCATAGTTTATTTCATGAACACAAGATAGAAATTAGTATGAATAAATAAAACAGTTAAATTTCTTAAAACTTTTAAGGTGATTGCTATTGCTATTGACTGGCTTTTTCATCTTAAGAATATAGATCAAACTAAAAGCCACTAAGAATCTAAAACAGAGATAGAGCAACTTCATAGCAAATACGTATTACTCTAAGTGTGAAGCTTTGCCTACATGACTACAGCATTTAATTCCTGAGAAAACAAACTTGAGTAATGGGTACACCTGGGTCATAATGATGGCTCCAAATTTAAATTGTCTAATAGTTTAGAAATGGGAGAAAGGAAATAAGTATACATTAGAGACAATGGATTAAAATTCAAGTCATTCTCTTACTATTAATTAAGCTGCATAAATTTTTACAAACCATTTTGTGTCTATGTTTCCTTCCTTCCTTCCTTCCTTTTTTCTTCCTTCCCTCCCTCCTTCCTCCCTCTTCCCTCCCTCTTATAAAAGATTGAACCCAGGGGTGCTTAACTGCTGAGTCACATCGCCAGCCCATTTTCTATTTTATTTAGAGACAGGGTTTCTCTCAGTTGCTGAGGCTGGCTTTGAACTCATGATCCTCCTGCCTTAGCCTCCCGAGCTTCTGGGATTACAGGTGTGTGTACCACTGTGACTAGTTTGTGTCTATATTTCTATAAAGCAAAGAGTTGGGTCTGGTGATTCCTGAAATCAATTACAGCTTCCCCCAAGTTCCTTGATTCTGAATATAGATGTTCACTCACATAAAGAGAGGTAGATCAATGGTGAAGCAGTGAACCTCAGGACCTTCCACTTTTGTAAGAGTCCCTTTTGAGGTCCTGTACTTCATTTTGGATTTGCCATTTTACTTTTTTCTTCTTAAAGAGGAATTCACCAAATTTTTACATGTTTTAGTTCCAACAAACCTATGCCCAACCCAGTGTATAGCAACTACAAGTTCTGCAGGAAAGTATAAACATGTGTTCAGATAATTTCTATCTTCTGCATGTCTGTATGCATTACTAAAGTTTTCTTAACAACATGTACAAAAATAAGCTTAAAAATGCATATAAAAATGGACTACTTGACACAAAAAGTCTTCTTTGCCATCACTTGTGATAAATAGATGACCCCTGAAAAAGTAATGATGAACATTTAAAGGAATTGGAACCCAAAGGCCCTTATCTTTTCATAACCATCCAGCTATACACCAAGTTGTTACAATAGATAGCACTATTTTCTGACTCCAGGGGGATCTGGAATGTTCCATTTTTTAAATTCGACATATTTAAAAAACTTTGTCTACTGATGAGAGGGGTGTCTACTGATGAATGACAATCACAATGAGGAATTTTGCTCATGGAAAAAATTTTTATCTAACATGGTTTAGATAAAAACATCATAATGGCAATCCATAATACTAACAACATTTAAATGTATGAAGGAATTGATATCTTTCAAGTTGAAAATACTATAAAATTCATTATCAAATATTTCATTATAATATGCCTTCTTTTTATAAAGTGTTATAGAGCGTATAATTCTCACTGTACACAAGGCAGAGTTAACCCTGTGTCCCGATATCAGCATGTATAACAGGGTAGTAGTAATATAGTTGATCTTTTGTGTTACTAAATAGTGGAGCAATCCATTTTATCCCAACTTTTTAAAAACAATGACACTTCAAATTAATTTTTCATGTTATTCTGATTTATTACCAGGCATAAGGTCGCTGGCAGCAGCTGGGCTGGAAGGGACAGTGTTAATGACAGCCATCAGCTCCACAGCTGCTCCGAGGCAAGCATTTTGTTGTACCAATGTTGACACCCTGCCACAAAATACTTTTACTGACTGCTGCACACCTGGAACACGGCTGTAAAAACAGCTGGTTGACTCTGGAGGTGGCTAGAGGAAAATACATAGGCTAAATTCTATTACAGTAAGTGTGACTAAATACAGTCTTGAGTTCCCACAGGGGGAGAAAAGAAGGAAGAGAGAAAATGCAACGTTATTGAGAAATCTGCTATTCAAAGCTGACGGACACCTTATAAAAGTATTCTAATATAATACAAAACTAACATAATCCTGGGTAAGGATTATGACATCAAAGATAAGATGCCGAATTTCACTGTAACACTCATGTATCTGTTGAATTAGCTGATTTGTTCTCCACTGTATTTACTCTGTAAGAGTCTTCAAAAATTTTAACTATCCATCTATGATATTTAAAATATACTCATTTAAAATTCATAATAAACTGCTAACCATACAATAAGGCTCATGCCAATATCATTATATTTCCAAAGGCCTATTTTATGATCTAAATTCTAAAAAAAAAAAAAAAAAAAGAAAGCAATGAATAACAATTTAGGAAAAAAATACATGTATGAGAATATAATTGTGTTTTTACCAATTCCTCCTACTGGCTATTACACCCTAGGGTAAATGAAATTAACATCTAGCTCTTAAAATTGAGACACTTGGCTAGCGTTGTTTAAATCCAGTCTATCCTTAAATCGGTATCCTTTTTATGGTCTAGAGAAGCCTGAAAAAATATGGCTAAGAGGCTTATTCCCATAAAGTAACTAAAGTCATGTTATCCTAAAGTGATATCAGTTAATTTATGACTATCAGAGTGGGTCAGACTCTAATCAAATTGTAGAAACATTTCCAAAGTGATTATTCAATCAAATGACTAACATGGTTAATTAGGAGCCATAAACATTGCTCTGAAGTTCATCAAAGTAATGACTTGCCCAGAAAAATTACTGCTAATTAAATTGCCTGCTGCTTTCATTTCTACCTTATCTAATAAAAAATCCAACTGACGAAGTTTGGCATTATATTTTAACTTTTGCTAAATGCTCAACTAAGATCCAAACTAGCTAAGTGGCCACTTCAAAGGCAAACGTTTTGTGGTAGGGAATGGAGGCACTGCATATATATTCATTTCTGTTTTTTCATGAAACAAAACTTGAAAAATTTAACAATAATAATAATAAGCTGTGGTTTAACCTATACAAAATGTTAAGATGACAGCATATTTGCACTGTCCTATTGTGCATTCTTGGATTTTTTTTTTTTTTTTTTTTTGGTACTGGGGTCAAATCCATGGATGTTTAACACTGAGCTACATTCACAGAGCTTTTTTGTATTTTGTTTAGAGATAGGGTCTCGCTAAGTTGTTTAGGGCCTCCTAAATTGCTGAGGCTATCTTTTGAGCTCACAATCCTCCTGCCTCAGCCTCCCAAACTGCTGGGATTACAGAGGTGTGCTACCATGCTTAGCTCTCTGGATTATAATTTTAAGATCACTAGTGTAGCACAGTGATTACAAATAAGCACTTTGTCATCTAACACATATGATTCTGAATCTCATATCTGATATTTCGGGGCAGTATATGGCATTTTGTTAGTTGTTTGGCATCATCAACTCCAATCTCCTCAACTGTAAAATGGGAATACTAATATTGATATTAGTTTTTTGGAAGACCCCGAGGGGTAAATCAGGTACAACACTTCCCACAGTATCGGCACACAGTAGGAATTTGACACATGGAACTTTTAACAACAGGACATGTTTTAAGTGATCCTCACAAGTAGCCACACAGAATAAAGAATAGCACTTAAAACTAAGAGTAATTTTACATCCAAATAATTTTGTATCTAAGTTTTTATCCAAATTTGATGTGCAAATATACATATATATTTATATATTTGTCTTCACAATATTTGAACCCAGGGATGCTCTACCACTGAACATCCCCAGCCTTTTCTAGTGTCTATTTTGAACAGGATCTCACTAAGTTGCCTGATTTGGCCTCAAACTTGTGATCTTCCAAGCCTCAGCCTCTCAGGTAGCTGGGATTTCATGCATGCAGCACCACATCTGACTGACTATTGTTCTTAAATCATATAAGATGCTTGACTTGTGTGTTTTTTAAAGTTATTCCTAAATAATCTGTAGAAATCTATCAATCTTTGACACTAAAATATGCTGATTTAGAATTCACAATCAATTTATGATTTATACAGTATACCTCCAAATCTGCATTAGATTTTTTTAAACACCTGAGTATATATCTTTTAAATTTCTTTTTTTACAATATTAGCCCTTAATGTTTGTTCTTAAATAATATTGGTTCAAAAAGTTTTACATTCAATTTATAAATTATGAAAAATAAATGTAAGGCTTTTTAGTTAGTTAGAAACTGGTGGATCAAAGAGCTCTATAACATGACATTAGTACTGACCAAATCAGCTTGCAGAAATTAAACTGCCTACAATTTGTTTCAGATGAGTTCATGGTGATGAAAGCTGATCTAATATGCTCCAAAAATTCAAAGCAGTGAAGCACTGCCATCATTTTAATGTATTGGTTAATGTAGGTACAGTTTAAAAAGAATTAACATAAACGAACACTACAAACTACCAGATTTGGTTAGACTTTACTTTCAGTAATATTATTATTAAAGTAATTTTTGATCAAATTAAGACATGCAGGCACAAAACTTAAAAAAAAAAAAAAGTTGCTTTCTCTGTCTCTTGACTTGTATTTTAAAGCTGTGCTGGGAAATATAATACCGATCTGGGAAGCCTTACCCAAGCTTTGACCACAACGTGCAGTTGTGAATTTGCACATGTAATACTGCTGGGCACTCCTCTGATTTGCATATTTGCTGCCCAGTTGTACAGAATGAAATTTCCCCTTTAGGGCATCATTTGCCTAAAGTTTCTAAAAGCTACATCAGGACACAGCAGAAAGAAAAGATTTGCCATGAATGCCTGAAATCTCTCTACACAGGTTACTGAAATCTCTTTGTTATGAAACAGTGTGCAAAAGTGGGATTATTTTGTATCATAAACTCTGAACAGGGAAGAAAAAAAAGGAAAACAACTACCTTTCATGTGATGCTTCTCATTAAATTCCTGAAGCAATAATCAGTGTATAACTTACTTAAGATTTTAAATTTCCTAAAGTAAATGAGAAATCCCAGAAAACAGAAGTAAAGTTCAAGTTGTATTTTACTGTGGTTTTGAGTTTGTGTAAGTGTTTGTGTAATAGATTGATTATACACTCGACTGACTCCTTATAGAGTTATGTGACAAAATCCAGTCCACAAAAACTGGTTCACTGCATATTGAGGTTCGAAGACAAAATTATACCAAGAACCAAAATGTGTTATGTAAAACATACCTTTGAAATTGTCATGTACTTGATTTTAAAAAGTATGTTTACAGGTTTGTGTGTGTTCTATATATACCTAGAGTCAACAAGTTTTGTTTTTTATTGTTCAACAAATTGCCAAAATATATCTATTTTCTCAAGAAACATTAATTTAAAAAAAACTAATGATACCAATCTCACTCAACAAATGTGAATATTATGACATTATCTTATCAATATTTTCTCCCTTCAACTTTGTACATACTGGTTTGTTTGTTATTTTCCTCTTATTTCCTGGTACTCTCACAGATCACATATAAAACCTTAAAGTGTTATGCATAAATAACACCAAGCTTATGAAGATATGATAAAATGCAAATGCAGAAACATCCTCACTACAAGTTTCTTCTGCTTTCACATGTGCCACTTTAGATTTGGTATAATCAACCAAGAAAGCTCTTATTTTATAATGTTTCCAAAAAGGGATGCTAATGGCAAAGAATTTTTTATATCCACTCTGTTTTTTATACCACTCTGTTGTAGAACAAACCTAAAAGTAATTAACTTCAAAATAAGTCCAGCTCAAACATTCAGGTTTTCTTAGACCTATTTGTGACCAGTCACAAAACTCTGTGAACAAAATATCTCCATCTTGAAGAAGGCAGGGGAGATAGACATGATTTTAAGAAGGGAGTGATAAATTTGGTATTACCTCACTCACACTTAGATGGGATCTTTCTCTTTAGGGTTTTCAGTGAACTGTGAATACAGAAAATATAAAATCTGCAGAGCTATTTCTCCACCACAGCCTAGGTGCATTAAATCTATCCTTAATAGACTTTGAAGGCAGAGAACAATGTTAGACTTTAGTTGCCCACGATAGTGTTTGTAAAATGAAGGAAGGAAGGAGAAGTACATAATGTAGTTAAACAAATTCAGATGCTTTTGAAACATAAAGGCTGAATAGCATCAAATAACAGTATAGAATTGTGCCTATGAAATCACAAATTTCCCATACAAATAAGGATCAGATACAAACAGGATTGATTTATGTGATTTACTAGGCTCCGAAATGTACAGGTTTTACAAGCCTGTGATGGTTTGAATAAGACGGAGTTTAAAATGACATTGAAGTGATAGGAAACACAAGTATTTTGACTAGGTAATTATTAGGTATCTATCTGACAATTAACAGAAGTTTAAAAGAAAACATAAGGGAGGATGCCATTAGTGGTCACAATGGATCACAAAAAATTTATGAAGACATGGAGGATTTAATGCTGAGTTTCAATCCCCAATTGTCACCTGTTAGAATCCACACAATTAGCAACAAACACATCATGGTCAGCTTTGTCCTCTGGGTTTCATCTCTCCTTGAAACCCTTACAACATCCAGATAATTTATTCTGTTTGCTTTGAACATAAATACAACCAGTAAGTTTAGGACAGCTGTTTTCCTGTCAGAAACAGTAGAACAAAACAGTTTCTATCTGAACTTACACTACATGAGTGCTTCTGCTTAAGAAAATCTTTCTTGCTTTGTTTTATCCTCTAGATATCAATGTGTATTTTTAATTATTAGAAATAATAATAGAGAGGGCTGGAGTTGTGGCTCACTGGTAGAGCACTTGCCCAGCAGGTATGAGGCACTGGGTTCAATCCTCAGCACCACAAAAAAATAAATAAAATAAAGGTATTGTATTTATCTACAACTAAAAAATAAATTAAAACAAAAAAGAAATAATAATGGCATCTTATTAAAGGGCCATTACTTTTCAAAAAAATCTATAGAAGTCAAGATAAATTCATGCCAAAAAAATTTCTTTGTTGTTTCCTGAACCCCTAATATGTGCCAAACATAACCACATTTAAGCCTATGAAAACACTAAGAGACGCAAATTATTAACCCCTTTTTATAAATAAGGAAATTGAGGACATGCTCCATATGACACAAATAGTAAATAGATGTCAAGCTTAGGATTTAGTACATTTTCAGTGTCATTCAAAGTGGGTGGTTTTACTTTTCAATGCAAAGAATAAATACAAAACAGATCACCCAGATGAAGCAATAACTGTAGAGACCAGTACATTAAACAGCAAGGTCACCAGAACGAAGAGTTCAAAAATACTTCACTAAGTCACAGAGAAGAATTAAATAAATCACAATGAAACATGCTTGTCATTCTTTCAATTTTGTTTTGCTCTCTTATTTTTTTCATGTTGCTCTTTGAATTACCCACCCTTGTAAAAATGTCCAGACTGCATTAGAAATAATTAAATGGGAAGTTCATATATACCACATGCACACATGTACAGACAGAAAACAATAAGCACCTATTGAACCTGAGAAAGAGTCCTTAAAAATTATTTCAAGTTACTCAAATCCTAGATGGAAACATCTTGTGAAATAAAATAACTCCCTCATCCTTTTACCTACGAAATAGTTAACTCACTTAGGTATTGAAGCATAAAACATTTCATAACAATATTCTAAACCTAAAAACACATATCAAAAAATACGATATGTGTTTTTTTTAAAATTGCATTTTCTTCCCTTTTTTGTTCACATTCATGAAACCCACATAAATAGAAATATCCAAGCATGCATCCTTAAACTGTCTCATTTAATTTCAAACCTCACTCCTGCTTATAAAAACTGTTGTGTGCTCATTTCACCCACTGGCAGTAAGCAATTCTAGGCCCAAGTGTCCCGGTTGTTTTTGTTTAAAAAGAAACTATAAATTACGAGCTATAAAAGTATACTCCACCCCCTTCTAATTCCCTTTTTCCAAGCTAGTACAACTAACAAGTAGATTATCCTTCCCTTCCCCCTTTCCTGCCTGAAAAATTCAAGTTAGACAAACAGAGTGGGGCTGAAATGACATATTTGAATGGAATTCAGACCCACCAGTTCCTGTTTATGTTTCTGATTTAAGAATGTTGTCTTCTCATTCACTATACATTAGGAATGGCAAGGCCATAATGGTATCGGGTTACAAGCAAGCAAGACCAATGGGCATTAATCTTCACTCCCAGTCAACTAGCAAAAGCAGCAGCTGATGGAACACTACACCCTCAGCTCTGTATAAATGGACATTCCAGGGAGTGAGACTGTGTGTGTGCGTGCCTGCGTGTGTGCATGTGTGTGTTTCCTTTCAGTCTCCATTTTATGAATGAAACTCCAGGCTCTATAGAGTCCATTCATGTAGGAGGAATGCTTACAGGGCTCTGCCCCTAGGGATCAATCAGTCATGGGTAAAACTGATATGATTGGTTTAAGACAGCCTACAGCCTTCCATTACTGACTTAAAATGCAGTCCCTGTCCATTTGACCTGTGTTAATGCATAAAGAGTAAATCCAGATCGTACTCTCAATTCTCAAATCAAATCACTAGCCAATGCCACTTACTGTAACTGTAGATTTAGAGCATATTTAAGCATTTCTTAGAAAAACTGATATAGTAGACTGAAGTACTGGTTTGGGAGATTTGCAATTTTAACTCAGAAACAAAAAAGAAACTCCTATGAATAAGACATGCCAAGCAATAGAAAGCAAAGTCAAATCTGGGGGCCAACCCATGACCTCTTTTATAATAACAAAATCAATTAGAAAGACAGAAAGATTCACTGTCACTTTTCACAATTGAAGCACCTAAAAATATCAGAGATTAAGTGATCTACTAGTCCACAAATCACTGGCTGAGTAAAAGAAAATTATCTTTGGATGTTGGAAAAATAGATAGGATGTCAACATTTTCTAAAGGATCAATAGTTCATTCTTTAAAATTCCCAAGTGTTTCTCCACTTGAATTTCTCTAAGCAATAGTTTCAGAGTTAGGAGGTAAAAAATAAGCTGGTGTGTTTCAGGAGAAAATGTAGTCTTAAGCAAATGATGCTTTGTAATGGAATAAGGCCAAGGCTCAGCCTTTGGGAGTGTTACATACCAGGTACAAAAAGCCAAAGTTCATGGAACCATAACATCACTGCACTGGAAATTACCAAAGATGTTAATGCTTGAAAATAAAGTTTTTAGGGAGTAAAAGAAGTTACAAATGAGCAATTATAGGAATTATTTATGAAAAGTCAGTCTTAGACTGAACAGTGTTAATTAAATATATAATGGCTTTTATCAGCCATCTTTAAATTGGGATTTAACTCTGGAGTAAAGAAAACATTTCCATCTTCTAGTGACGTCAAGTCACATGGGAAAACAGTTGCAGTCCACAGTGCCTCTGTGAATCCCTCAACAAATGATCAAGGAAGTTTTACTAGGCTCATAGAAGCAAATAAGAGAAACAAGGAAGTGGCCCCCTCAATTGTTTTAAGCCCATAAAGATTTATTTAATATGATATTATGACAATTTAATATCTTACTCTGAATTTATAACATTTGTCAAGTAAAACAGTAAAGTTATGGTCATATCTCAGAGCTCAAATTGAAATACCTGATACAAGAATGTGAAAAGAGAGTTTATAAGCTACCTCAAAGAACAAAACACAGAAAAAACAACTACTGAAGAGTGAACATACACTAAATTATTAATTACTAATTAACAGATTTTCCTCAAGGCTTTAAGAACTATCCAGTATTCCTTTAGGAATTACTTTTTTAAGATGGTTCAAAGATATGTAAATAAAAATGACAGCATGAATCTGAATATTTGCAAATGTAATATTGCATATTTTAAAACACTTTAATATGCTGCATAAGCTCCATTATGCAACATGTTTAAAATTGGATGACCATTAATACATGGACAATC
This sequence comes from Ictidomys tridecemlineatus, assembly GCF_052094955.1. Classification (NCBI taxonomy): domain Eukaryota; kingdom Metazoa; phylum Chordata; class Mammalia; order Rodentia; family Sciuridae; genus Ictidomys; species Ictidomys tridecemlineatus. The sequence goes on along the minus strand of NC_135478.1, from coordinate 159,552,905 downwards.
TTGTAATTATTAGGGGCTCGATGTAATATCCATAATAGATTGGTTGGAGCAGTGGGAGCAGTGTTTATGCTAACGCATAGATAGTCCCCAACATATGATGGTTCAACTTTATCATTTCAATCATTTCTATTAGAGAAATATGGTATAATACTCTCACAAGATGCTAGGCAATGGCATTAAGCCACAGCTTCCAATCAGCCACACAATCACAAGGGTAAATAGCCTATACTCTAGAGTGTACCATGGTTCAGCTATGTTGCATTAGTGACTTACAATGCATTATGGACTTAAAACATTTTCAACTTATGTTCAGTTTAGCAGGATGCAATCCATCATACGTCAAGGAGCAATATTTGGAGTAGTTTGAGGTGTTAAGAGTTCTAGATACTGTGTTTTTTATAATTTTAGGCCTTCCCTTTTACCTATAAGAACAAGGCAATTCTTGTGATAGATTTGTCTTTGCACAAAAGAGAAGATAAACATTGGAAAGAACCTGGGACTTTCCCATCCCTCTTAGGGAATATGAGCAGAAAATACTGTCCCACTTCCTTCCCCACTTTATCTAAAAAGAATGCAACCATGATTTGGTTTTAAAAATCACTAAAATAGGAAAAAATAATTTCTTCAATATGAAATCACTGGATTATAAGTCATATGTGAATGTTCAAGAAGGGGAAATTATGGATGGTAGGCCTTCCATTTTGGAAATAATAAAGATTGCTAGTTTATGATGCCTGGGGTGTTCAGGAGAAATATCTGTTATCTTTACTTCCTACATCCTGTGTCCCATCTAACTTTACTTGCATTTTTTTAAACAACTTCTTTTATAATCACTGCATTCCTTGTGTTTCTGGAACAATATTTTAGGCTGTTTATATGTGTCCCAATTGTTCGGAAAGGATGTAAGTAAATTTAGTAGCAAATATGTAGAGAGTCAATTTCCCTAGAATATATATTCTGTTTATAAATAATAAGAAATTGTTTTTAAAAGTAACAGTTATTTCTGAGCTATTGCTACCCTATTAGAGTAACAAATGCAACAGTAACAATTTAGAGATAAAGCATAGTGAGATTTTGAACTCTGAATTGTTATTTTTTAAAAAGTTTTTTGCAAGTTTAGTCAGTGGATTGAGGTTCTGGCAAATCATCTCCAAAGATATGAAGCACTATCTATTTATATTTGTATACAAATGCAGAAAATTAGCACATTATTCCTCCTGTTAACGATTTCATTTTATAACTCTAACTGCATGACCATATTATAAACTCTGTAAGGGGAAGCCCAAGCAGTGTTTACTAGAGGCATCGTTAAGAATGACTTCACTATTTCCTCTACTATTTGATTAGGATAAGTATCTACCAACACAGCAAAACAGAATAACATTTACAATATAAAAATCTCCCTCTTTTGCCATTTTGGAAATCCAGGAGCATTTAAATCTCTTCATTAAAGTGCCAGCTCAAGCCCCTGGGAACACCAGATATATCTGTCAGTTCTGACAGATGAAAGTTATACTTATTCCAGTTTTAACATATTTAACATGGGGTAATTTTTTTTTAGGACTTCTTTCTCTTTAGTATTTATTTCGTCCTTTCTCTGCCTAAACATAATTTTTATACAAGCTTAGAAGAGATAATAATTTTTTAAATTTAAAAGTTTTTCTGCTGGCCTTTGTTAAAGTCCTAAAGTGATCAAGATGTCTCTGGGATACTTGCTGAATAATGGATGGAGCTAAAATGAAGAATGAAAAAGGCACACACTGTTCTTCCCAAACAACTTTCCTTACATCTGTTTTAGATACTGGAGTACCTCGTAAGCTTACTTGTCAAAAGTGGATCCAGCTGACAGCAGTTTGAAACCCACTGTTCTAATTAAATTGCAAGTCATCAAGCTATCAAGTATTTTAAGAAAGAAGGAGTCAATTTCAGAAAGAAGACCCAGATAAACCAGTGTTCACACAAAGAATTACAGCAAGGTGGACCATTAATTTGTATCTTTTAAATAATTATTATTCACCCTTTTACAGAAGAATTTTTACAAAAGGCCACTTCTTTGATACTCTCAATTCTTAACAATGTTTGTGGTACATTTAAAAAATAAAAGTAGTAGGCATCTTAATCACTTATATAATTTGAGACTATGAATTTGCCTGCCTCGAAGCAGTAAATACCTAACAATAAGAGTAAAATTTGGGAACCATCTAATATGAAATATACTTCTTCCCAAAATGGAAAAGGCATCGCTTTATGGTGTTAAAGCAGGTGTCTTTATTTGTGGATCATGTAGAGAGCCTTTAAGAATTAAAAAAAAAAAAAAAATCCAGATTGAGATAAATGATCAATAATGTATGTAACAAACTAAAATATTCCCCCTTATTTTGAAAAACGTTTTGAACAACCAATAATAAAAAAAAAAAAGTTAGAGAGACCCAGCTCAGAATAAGCAAGAAGTTATATTACTTGGCAGTAGCTATACAAATTATTAAAACTGCACAAATAAATTTGTTCAGCAACTCCAGGCATAGGAGTTTACCTGAAAAAAAAAAAAAGAAAAGAAAAGAAACCATGAATTGTGCACTAAACTAAGAATCAGAAATTTTTTTTTTCATGGGTTTGGGCTACTTCAGGGTATAACTATATTACTGAATGTAAGTTACTTAACTTGAATGAGCCTCTGCAATTTATCTGTAAAACCTGGGTGTGGAGAGGAAATATGAAGTAGTTTTCTCCAGGAGCTTTAATGGATATAAAGTTATTTGTAATTCTAGCAAACATCTATTTGCATCAATTTTTCCAATTAAAACAGGTGGAACATTTGCCACCAGTAAGTGTTGTGCCTCCAATCAAAAGGCCTAATTCATAGCAGCAGGAGTGAGCCTATAAAAACAACTAAAAATGTAAAAACATTTCTGCAGTAGATATATAGGTTTGCCCCTGTAGTCTTCTATTTCTTTTCTACATAAGCTTAACTTTCCCCATCTTCTTACTTCAGCAACTTTCCTCTTGCCCCTAAATTTCTTTTTCACCCTCTTCGTTCCCAACTCTTTGATCACACTGTTCCACCACCTCGCTGAAAAGAATCTTTTAAACTAATGGAAGCAATAGGATAGAATTCAAGGCTAAAAACAACATATTAATATATTATCCCTCCTACCAACTCCTAGGTTAAGATTCTTAATATACCCCAAACGTATATTATTAATATATATACTAATTATAACTATATATTAATATATATACTAATGGTGGAATCACAAGCACTGTGGACAGATGAACATGAACCCCACCAAGTATAATATTAATTTTCCTTTCTTCCTCTAAGGTAGGCCTAGACCCAAAATAATAGAAGAGTCATTTAGGTTTGCAACATATGAGTCTATATAATGCCATCTTTTCACTTATAAGAATAATATGATTAATTTGAATACTTCTACAACTCTAAGTGAGAAGATTTAAAACAGAAAAGTAACGAAGGCTTATTCTGTCTGATTAGGAGAGCAATGAAGAGGAAAGAACTTCGTAAATAATCAAAAGATACAAATCACCTGTCATCATCACCCAGTATTTCTGTATTGGGCCTTACTTTGCAACTCATGTGCCTTACTTGTCTTTATTAACTCAAGAGCCTCATTTTATTAAATATTTTAAAAACATGACTTCTAATGGCTGTGTAATATTTCTTTTGTTGTAGCCTTAACTTATTTTATCATTCACCCACTCTATACTTGAAATATTTCACTCTCTTTTTGTCTGTCTCTCTCAAATATTCATTGGGTATCCCTTGCTATTTCTAGGATAAATTCCTGAAAGTAAATTACCTGATCAAAGTATATGAACATTATATGCTAATATTTTCTTAGAATCAAAATTTTATTTCATGTGCCCACAACTGCCTCAAACATTACCCTAAGCTATCAAAAAATTAAAGTAAATTAAATAGTACATAGTGCCAACCAATTAACACATACAATTTTAATATATTGTCATAAGTGTTTAAAATATCTGCTTCATTGGGCATTCTGAGCCTGCAAAACGACATGGGTATGAAAATGAGTGAATACCCAAGACATTACGAAATGAGACACGGTATATGGATTCTGCATAAGCCACTCCAAATGAATCACTTGACACTTGTAACTCTTTATGTGGTGACTTGACCATAGAGCAAAAAAATTAAATGAAAACAAAAAAGATCATGTTGGATTTGAAAAAGTCCAACAACAAACAAAAACCCTATGCACTGCTTTATGAAGCACTACTGAGCTAGAAGAGGGAAGGAAAGCAACATTAGTAGATACATTGTATAGGAAGTTTTAATACAATATCAAGATATTATTATGATCACACTGTACTAGCTCACCAAATTGGCTTCATAAATATCTATTTTTTAATCTCTTCTCTGTCTTCTGATCCAAATATTTTTCTCATGTCTTGAAGAAAAATGTCTACTCTAGTAACATAATATTTAGAATTTTTTATCTTAAAAATTCAGTACTTGATGTTGCGTTCCTGTAATTATAATTATAACTAATAGACCTTCCATTTCCCATGTCATAATTAATGTCAGGCTTTATTAGAGCACAATTATGCCATCTTTACCCTTACAAGGCATCTTTTATTGTTACAACATTTATGGTATACTGAATTAGTCAATAAAGGATCCAAGAAGCCTTCTCAAAGGATAACCTTTGGATCATAGATGTTAACTGACTTAGAAAATGTAAAATATTTCCTAATGTGCTGTATGTTCAACACCAATAGCTAACAAAAGCAGGTACTCAAGGATAAGTGTATTAGATTTCCTAAGTTATTCTATATGCTCTCAGCAAAGGTGAAAAAAACTAATGACAACAAATTATCTAGGTCATACTTTTTGATTGCAATATATAAACAGAGGTATCAACTTCAGACAGCAATTTGGTAGTTAAAATATATATATATATATATATATATATATATATATATATATTGATACTGAAAGATTAAATTTTTCATAGACACTGGTTATACTGTTACAACTTTTCTTTTAAATCATATCCAAAAATTCCATCTTTATCATTTAACCCTTCAAATAAAACAAAACTGAATTCTATTGGCAACATTGAAATTAAAATTCAAAGGTGGTAAAAATAAATTTAAATATAGTTAAAAGGGGAGAAAATATCATAACTTGATAGTTTCTCAATTTAAACCAGAAGTTTACAAGTCTTTTGCAATATATATGAAACACTTAGAAGAAATGCCCTATGGACCTTTAAAATGTGATGATGTGTTGTGCTTTTAAAGCTTATGAGTTACAGATTCTGTACTTCTGAAGGTCACACAGTGACTAACTGTGAAGTCCATGAGATAAGATGTATGGTCCACAAATAATGGAATTGACTATTTCAGTACCAGCTCTTTTATTTTTATTCTCATTAGAATCCTTAAATCTCTTTTCCATTTCATTTATATCTCCTCAAAAATAGTGATAAATACTCAATACTATGCAACATATAATTGTGTATATAATATAAAAACAAGATGATATATAAGGAGAAAATCACAGAATCAAGAAAGGAGTTTCAACATTTTACTTTTTTGGTATTATACATATAAATATTTATAAAAATCATTTCTAGAACACACAAAAACCTTTTTAAATGCTATGATATATAAATTTTTTTGGAATGATTATTTGGGCTAATTTGTGTATTTTCCATGAAGAGTTTCTTGAAGTATTGATAAATGAAAAAACTAGTGCAGCAAATTAAAATATTGTTTGTGAAATAAGGATAAATCAGTTAATAGGATGGGGATTTAGAGAAATACATTTTATCTGTAATAAAGTCCACTGAATTTCAGGGTTCATCAATAAGTAGCTTCATGGACAGATATAATAAAAGAGGATCTCAATTGAAACTACTATGAGACATTTCAAGAATCCCAAATTATAATCTTTGGGGCAAAAATTCAAATACAGGCCCTCATGCCATGTTCAAATTTTTTAAATTATAAATCAGCCAGAAAAATGGATAAACACATTTTCTTTTCCCCATCTTTAAAGACATGGAATGATAGTAATATGGAAAGATCAAGTCAAATTAGTTATTTAAGGAAATGTCTTAAGATTAGCTCTGGCAAAGGATGATGTGGAGATCACCAGTGACCAGTCTTCAGATAGTGATCCAACTGCCATTTTGCTTCTCTTCCTATCCTTCAACCTATTTATACCACGCTGTGGGGGACTCACATACAAGTGTAGGGGCATCTAAGCTCCACTTTCAAACACTCATGCACAGCTCCTTTGGCCACCCTCTTAGTCCTAGGGAGACACACAGGAGCAGTGTGCCCTGCCTTCAGTAAAAAAATATCTAGATGAACATGCTCAGGCCCTGGAATAGGACTCAGGGCCAGTTGGGAAGGATGCCCATGGGTCTTGTGGAGCTTATGTGCCCTTTGATTGAGACATGCTTCAGAGAGGCCAACTCCCTCAGTCTGGAAGGATGCAGTCAAAGGATCTCAAGGGAGAGAGCCTTTAAGTCATAAGTCTCCTTGCCAAGCTTTAAGGGCAGTTCATAAGAAAGCAGGTAACTTTACACAAGTTGTAAACTTAAGACCTAGAGTCAGTTTTCTTTTCCCCTCAAACAGATCTGATATAAAATCTCAGAAGAAGTATTAGTCAGGAAGCAATAATTCCTTCATAAAAACTGCGTATCTTTGCATCCAGACAAAAGAAAATTATACTGTTCTCCAATATGTCCATGTCTGCAGCCATCTATTAACCATTGTTATAATAATATTAACAATAGTATTTTAGAGGTATGCAGTGCCATTCTTATACACACTAGCATTTATTTCATGCATCTTTTCAAAATACCTGAGATGTGTGAAAAGCAGATGTCCTATTTTCCCATATTATAGCATGAAAAATTCAGCAGAGATGAGTTTAGTAATTTTTCTAAAGTCTCTAGATTGAATGTTAGCAAATTGATATTAACATTTCAAATAGATCTGACAGACTACACTTTTTAGTACTTTCTAACTCACTAAGACAAAGCTAAACTCCATAAATGAAACATAAATCTGTGTTTTGCTATTCCTGTCCTAATCTCTAAGAATTCTTACTTATGGACCCTTGGAGTCTTCGATACCAATAACATTTTAAGTTATAAACAATAAAATGCCCAGTACAGAAGAGTATTGCTTTATGGGAACACTGTTTTTAAATAGCACTGTAGTAACAAAATAGGAAAAAAAAAATAGAATCAATAATAATTCAATGTTACTCTCTTGGGACTCAGAGTATGCATAATTTTATAAATCGCATTTTTCTTTGAACTGATTTCATTTCCAGACACTATTTTGACCATCTGCTCATGCCAAAATGGTTTGATAGTCCAACCCTTCACATGAAGAGGAAGTTTCAAATAAGGGATAAAACCAGAAAGAATCCATTTAAAAATGATCAGGAGCCACCCAGTTTGACAACAGTACTAAACAAATCGACAAGAGAGGTGAAAAGATGACTTATGTGTAATTCCATCAAAGCACAGGCCTACCTGAATCGTATGCAAAGTCTCTAGGTTCCTGTTTAATCATCAGAGGAGGGGGGAAGCTTTGGCTGGCGGCACCTCCAACCATGGTGTTATGTTCATATACCGGGTCATGGTACTCCTGCTTAAAGCCTTGTGGTGGGAAGGGGATGTTTGGCTCAGACATCTGGCGTTGGTACATAGGACGTCCTTCCCTTGGCATTGTCGGCAAAGGAGGAAAGGAATTACAGGGTTCAGAAAGCTGGCGGCGAAATCTGGGGAATGAAAGAGTATGTTTCAGATAAGGTAGTAACACCGAATATTCTTTAAAATACCATTAGAATTTTGATCTGCTTAGTGAATGAACATATTACCTACTAACTGAAGTGTAAACATTTAATGCACACTAGATTTCTCTTCCTATGACTTCTAATTATACAATGACTTGTGTTCACCTTCTAATCTATCCCTTATAGCATGGTTTTGGTATATTTTCAGTTTAAAGGTGTATTTTGAGAAGAGAAGAGAAGAGAACAGTGAACTATTTTGAGTAAATCTGGATACTAACTGCTAAAATGCCCAATGTTAAGTCAATTGGATCATTTACATACCTTCCACAGGAAAAGGCACATATCTATCACATATCTATCTATCTATCTATCTATCTATCTATCTATATCTATCTATATCTATATATATATATGAAAAAGCATGAAAAACAGAGTCTTTCTCAGACTGCATCTTCAGTCTTTTAACTGTTATCAAACTAAACAAAAACCTAATTATTCATTCTCCTTCTGTGATCACCAGTTTTTGAGGAAGCAAGATAGCAATGATTCCCTTCTTAAATCACCAGGATTTTTAATTCTTCAACAATGTCCTAGCTAACAGTATGTTCCAGTGAGAAATAAAACTTGGCATCATGAGGAGTTAAATCCAACCCATTTTTTAAGAGACCACTTTTTTTCCTGTCAAATAGCAACACAGAACATACTAGCTTCCAATTTGCTTCAAATAGGCTGTCAGTTTGATAAAAATAAGCATAAATATACAGCCAACCACCAAAGATGTAGATAACATGCAATGCGCAGATTTAGAGCAAGTCGGACTGAAAGGTCCTCTGAATGTCCTGAGGCCTTGGCAGAAGGCTGAAAATGAGTCCTGTGCTCCTTCATTCTTGGTTACACTGTGTAACGATTGGCTGATCACATAATCGTTCTGTTCCATGTTTCTCATCCATAATATCATTGACCCACCACAAAGCTGTGGATTAATTAAAGATTTAAAAGTGCTCTAAAAATGCCCCAGGAGTGCTTAAAAATAACCTATAAAACATATCTATGACCAAATATAAGCCCATTAACCGCCCCCCTTCAACTAAAAGCATTCCTAAGACTTTAATTTGGAAAGTTAGCATTTAATTTTGGTAATGTTAAATGAAAATAAGGTGAAAGCTAAAGAATGGCAAAATCATTGCTTTAGAATTTCTAAGAACACTCCATCTTTAACGCTAGGCTCACTGGCTGCCATGGAAAGCACTGAAATTCCACCTACACCTGCAGAAAATAAACTTAGAAACTCGGATACTGCAAAACAGTTAGGCTGACTGGCACTGCATTCATTTCCCTTCTCTTGCTTATTTCATTAGCCAAAAAAAGAAACAGAAATTATCATTAGGAACTGTCAAGGAGTGAATCAGAAAATTGTAACTTGAAGATAAAATAAGAACTTGCTCGCTTGTGAAGCCTTAAAAGGAAGTTAATAATGCTTGTACTGAAAGCTTTGTGGGGAATCAAGCCATTTGTTCCTACAAGTTGACCTGATTTCAGTGGGTCCTAGTTGGGGACTATATATATCAAACGCCCAAGGTCCTTAGGCGGCTGTGTGTGCTTTTGGTGCCTATCTCATGATCCACTGACCAATGGTAAAGGAAAAGTGATTGAAGAAGCTACTGGAAGAAAGTTAATGGGTAAGGAGAGCATGCTGATGAACTCCTGGATAAAGAAAAGCAGGATGTAAGTGGTGGGGAATGCTGAGAAACAGAGACAGGGCTCTTGCTCAGTGGGTTCAGGAAAAAGTGCCAAAGGGCTGGCCCGAGGAGTGGAGGGAGGCTGAGGAAAGGAAGCAGAGTGCCGGCCAGTTGGCCTTAAAGCAATCCCAGAGTAAGGTGGGGTGCCTGGCTGGAGGGGGCTATCTGGGGAAAGGATCTGTTCCCAGAGCAAATTTGCCATTTATAACTAAGGGACTGTCATTTGTTGGCCAGAGCCCTCTAAGAAATCCTCCTCAGAAACATAAGGCTTCAGAGATTTTCCTGGGATTGGCCAGCTGGTCCTGTCCTCAAAACTCAGTTGGGGGCAGCGGGAAAAGACCCTGAGCTTCCCTCTGTAGTTCCGGCCGGCTGTTCTCAGTCTCAAATATATGACTTCAAGTTGTGAAATTAAAATGGATTTGGCGAAAGCATTTCAAGTTAGGTCACCTAAAAACAGCCACACTGCTTATTCAGCAGTCATCTTCCTAAGAAATGACTAGTCTTCACTGAGAGCGAACATAATACTCTGAAATTCTGGCTCTCGTTTGAAGCGTGAGGGACTTGGTTATGGAGAACTCTGGGAAGTCACCAGAAGTGGACAAAAGTTGCTTTTTTGTGGTTCAGACCCTTTTTTCCTTTTAGCCCTACACAATGTGCATCTGTTTAATGGCCCACCCTGCAATAAGCATTCTTTCATCTGTATTTACAAAACTGTTTACACAGATGCACATACCGTTTTGTTCTAACAAAGTCTCAAGTCCACCGAGTGAGAAGATGACAGGAAGCATTCAGTAATAACACACAAGGGACTTAGTGATGGAAGCAGAGGTATAGAATATATGGCTTATCTTCACCCTGGAAATAATGTTATCCCCATATTCCTTGTGTCAAAAAGAATAAGCTATAAAGGAGAGATTCAACTGTTCTTTTATACACAGAAAGTTGCCTATGGCACATGTTCTGCTCTCCTCTGCTGATCTAGGGGATTCCTTTGGCTGAGTTATTTTTACAGTGGTGTGTCAGAGCCTGTTACAGCTCTGGCTTACGGATAAATGTTCAGGAATTTTTTGAGCCAATTGTTAACCACAGTTATTATTAATACAACAGCATAACTAAAAGACATATTCAAACAAAAGCAAGAGAAACTCAAAACTCATTACTCCCTAATTATTTTACTACATTTCACTATTAACTATGCTCCAAGGTCATAGCTGCTATATGTGAATAAGAAAAATGAGATGATGCTTTTGAAAAACTTAGCACAATCCTTACAGATTATAAATGCTCGTAATTGTTTAAAAAAAAAAAGAAAGAAAGAAAAAGAAAAAGAAAAATACCGTATAATGGTATGCTGTTGGCTGTTGCACATCTCTTTCCACCTCCACCTCAACACTCAGGACTGTCACAGTGTTAGCTCAGAGTCAACCATCAGGCAGCAGCCACATCAACTACTCAGCAAATGCTATAGATAAGGTCTTTTACTCCCATGTAGTCTACTGGTGCCAGGACACCAGTGGTTATATTTGAGTACAACAGAGAAGAGAGAAGGAGGTTTGGTACATATAACCGACCTGTATTTTAAGCATATTAAGGCTGTATCTCAGAACCTCAAAAGTCTTCCAATGTTTTATTTAAACATGAATTTTTTCATCACTAGGAGTCAAGAATTGCCCATTATAGCATTCTCCCTAGTTCCACACTTGGGTTCTTTCCTTGTTCCTTTGTAAGCCTCTGTATCTTTGTATATTCTCCGTGTGCAGGGTCATGGGTCTGCTGACATTAAATATTCATCACTTAGGAAGGAAGGTAAATGCTTTTAACCAAGTAAGTTATATTATGCAAAACTATGTATAGCTAAACCATTCAATCTAAGGTAAAGAACCTAATTCCATAAGCCACCTACTAAAATTAGTCTCCTAACTTTACAGAACAAGTACACACATATGCTCATAGAAATAGGATGATCTGATTTAAAGTTTAAGTGAAGCAATTTAATTCAAGCAAAGCAAAAGGAAAATGTTCAAATGTCAGTATATAGATTAATTTTCCATTTTTGCAACCAATTTAAATGTTTATAAAAGGAATGTTTATAAATGACCTTCTTTAAAAATTATTTGTAAGTATAGATAGAGCAGCTCTTTCTAAATATATTTTGCACAGATGTGCAAAATTAATATGCTCACCTTAAAACTACTATAGGTTGTCAGATTTGGTAACAGGAATTTCCTCCAGGAATGCTAAGAAGATTTAAAAAAAAAAAAAATGGTATCTGCAGTTTACCTGTGGTCCATAGGGTAGCTGCTATCTGGTATGGATTGCGATGGAGGGAGGTGAGCTGGGAAGGCCCGGTCAGGTTTCGGAGTGTGAGTTGAGTTTGGAGATGCATGATGTAGTGGGGACACTGGAGTACTGGATGGTGTGGGGGGGTTGGAGGGCCTCATTCCCACTTGTGGCTTCTGATCATAGGCACTACCCAGGGAACAAAAGAAAACAGAACATTTGTTTCTTTGGAGCAATTAAAAAAAAATGTTTCTAATCCAAGGAAGAAAAAATATTTTATATGTTAGTCATATAAGTTATTTTTTTTCATTGTTTTTAATGTCAGACCATGTAAACTTCAAAATCATCACACCCTTAAACAGAAAATAGGATAATACAAAATCTTATAATGGCATAAATACATGTGTATATTAAAGTATATATTTTAATACATATATAGACAGTTTAGTATTAAAAATCACTATTAATAAAAGCAGCAGTACTAATTCCACCTATTCTTTGTTTGTTTGCTTATTTGTTTGTTGTTAGTATCAAGGATTAAACCCAGGGGTGCTTAACCACTAAGCCACATCCCCACCTCCCTTTTTTTTATATTTTATTTAGAGACAAGATCTCACTGAATTGCTTAGGCCTCACTAAATTGCTAAGGCTGGCTTTGAACTCACAATTCTCCTGCCTCAGCCTCCAGAACAGATGGGATTACAGGCATGAACCTCCATGCCCGTCCCTTCGAATAAATTTGATTGATCTTTTCTAAATCGTTAAATAGTTCTGAAAGTATAATTCTTCATCCATGTTACATTTTAAACAAGAAATAATATCAGCTTAATATAATATAATGGAGACTATATTTGCTCTGCCTTTATTTGTGGTGGAAATTTAGGCAATACTTTTGCCTTTTTAATTTTTTTTATATTAAATAAATGATCCATGCCATTAACTTCCTCAGATGGGATAATAAATATTAATAAGATAAATTAAAATGTCTCTGATAATTTCAAAATTTCTTGGAATATAAGAATAAGTATAAAATAATACTAATAAGAAAAATAATAGGAATAATAATAGTAATTCGAATTGTAGTCTAACTTTCACTCATAATTATAAGAGAATAAAATGAGTAAGCTTGATTTTATACTATGAATTTAAGTTGCTTTCCTATATGTAGCTTTCAGGAATATATTTAACCAATTTTTGTAATCTATAAAATAGCTGACATCTAATAATTTATTATTCTTCCATCGATATAAAGAATTATATCCAAGTGCAAAAATTCAGAAGTATTGTATGCTACAAATGTCTGCTCTAGCTTTAAAGTAAAGTCCACTGTACTTATAAAATAAAATAAACAAACAAAAAACCCCCAAAACTTGGGTTTGGTTCTACCTGTTCTTTCTTTGGCAGGTGGGGGGGTACCAGGGACTGAACTCAGGGACTTTCAACCACTGAGCCACATCCCCAGCCCTATTTTGTATTTTGTTTAGAGACAGGGTCTTAATGAGTTACATGTTCACTGTAACTGAGGCTGGCTTTGAACTCATGATCTTCCTGTTTCCTCCTTTGGAGCCACTGGGATTACAGGCATGTGCCACCACACCCTGCTGGTTCTACCTGTTCTTTACTAATATTTATGAATAAAAGTCACTGTTATAAAATAGTTCCCCAATTCATTTCCATGAAAAAAGAAACAAATGACACATTTTCTATCTTGAGATATTATCCCCCCTTCCCAATGAACACAAATTTATTCCATATACCTTGTATCACTGGAGAGCTACTGGTCCCCCCAAAAGCCTCAAAATACTCACACAATTCCTCTACTGTTTATTTATGGCTACAAGATATGTCACACAGAACAGCAGTGATTTCAATCACAGTTCTGATCAATGCTGAAATGCAATGACAACTCTACATCTAACAGCTTCATTGATTGGAAATTCTTTAATATTTTAAATAGCTATGCTGTGGACACACAACACCTTATGGAGTAAACATTAAAAATAATACTAAACTATAAAACTCTGACTGATCAATATTGTCTTATACTGAACTCAGTATGTTTTCATACCCACTCCAAGAGATCTTTTTATAAAAGCTTTGGAGTTTCAACTGAGCTGACCCGTAATTTCAGGCTCTGGCAAACCTCTTAGAAAAGCAGATATAAAAGATATTTATTTTCAAGAATAAATAGTAATGAAATATCAGGGATGCTGCTGATCAGCTGCTGTGAGATGGTACAAATCTAAGTATCCAAGTATTACATATCTTGGATACAAAGAGAATATGTCCTAAATGTATGAAGAAACAGAAGACCTTTGTTTCATAATGAATTATGAGGTTAAAATGATGTTATTATAAAACAATGTAAACATTTGGAAATATTTTTATTATAAGTTTCCAAACCAACTTATTTTAAGAACAAAGTTTCTAATGTGATTGAAAGCAATATTCAATAGACAGAGCCAACTTTTTCTTTATGCAATTAGAGGCCAATATGAAAATAAAAGCACGCAATTGACTGTGAAGAGTTTTTAATGAACATATATGTTATCAAATTTTCTAACAAATGAACAATGTACTTTTACTGCACCACCCTTTACTACCATCAGAAGAACAATTGGCTTTTTAATAGATAATAGCCTCTACTAAGCCTTATGAAATTCTAGTTTTATTGCAATTGTCCATGAATGCATTGTATAGATCATCTGCAAAGCCTGTCAGATAACTAATGTACTGCTCTGACTTGCCAAATGTTTCATTTTTTTTCTACAAACTTCCCATCTAAAGTGCATAATGCATTCATTCTAATGGGAACTTTCAAAAGCTGCTTGTGCCAAACAAGACCCTCTTTACAAACCCAAGATGCATCACTATAGAGAAAAGCAACTAACGATTTGGATGAAAATGATTGCTTTAAAATGAATGTTTCTTGAAAGTGTGTGATTGTATGGTAAAGGGTTCTTTAGAGTTCTGCTAAATGCACCACCTAATTAGCTTGTTCCATGCTTAAGATATAACTCAAAAAATGTGACATGAGATTTTATATTATTCTAGATTATTTATTTCAATAAGAACCACTTTCCTATGCATAAACTTGGTTGCTTTACCTGACATTGTACAGGCACTTTTCTCCATAGCTGAATTTAAAGGGCTGTTCTTGACTGCAGGCAGAGCTGAGTTCTGAACATGGACTGTGGGGTTCTTTCTTGATTTTCAGTGGTAGGCCATGAAAAGCCACTAAGAAAACAAAACAAAAAAATCCACAAAAGTTAAATGAAGTTAGGAATTAAGTATATTAATCTCTTTGGCTTCTCTCATTTAACATGGCATTAATAATTCTAATTAACTTACATATATTTAGAAAAATTACATTTGATGAATTTCAGGGGCAGTAAGATTCTGAAGAATCTCTGTATACTCCTTTTATGCTGTTATACTGTAACAAAATATAAGCCTAAATTTTCTCACTTTAAAGTAAATCAAATCACTTATAATTGACTTAGCTGGTAAATTACTATTAGACTTAAAGATGCTGAGTTTTTTTGCCCCAAGTATCATGAGTTTTCTCTGGGTCTAAATCTGAATTTTTTTGTCATAGTTCGATTGTCATTCCATTAAACAATTACCATTGATGAATTGGAGGCATTTTCCCTTCAATAATGCTTATTAAACTTTTATTACAGTGTTCAGTTCATTCTTAGTCATTAAGTTATATTTTTGTCTGCTTTAGTCACTGTAAATTATTGTAATTTCTATAAAATTGCAATTAAAACACAAAATGTTAAGTATGGATTTTATAAAGCAAGACAATGTCAAGAGAAACAGCATGATTTACAGTTCAGTTCTGATTATTCCATTACAATAATTAGCTTCAATTTGAAAAACTAATTTTTAATATAAGAATTGGATTTCAAAAACTATCAAGTTTCAGGAAACGAACACTGTGCATTTGTATGTGAACACAGTTTTGATGAGTGTTCAATAGTACCTGAGATCCAAAACATCCTAGGAAACAAATTTACCAACTAAGCAAATTTTACTCAAATTCATTATCTAAGGAAACTTAATTATACTGAGTTTTCTGCTTCAACATATTTTCTTAATGTACTGTATGTGCAAACACATGCTAAATATGACTATTCAAGGTAGAGAGAAAAGAAATGGCTGGGGGGGGGAAGAAATTTTATCTATCTCCATTTGCCAAGGTGTTTCACAAAACCAGAAAGTTATAATTTAGGGGCTGGAATACAGCTCAGTGATTGAGTGCATGCTTTCATTCATGAAGTCTAGGACTCAATCTTCAATAGTTGAAAAAAAATAATAATTTGTTAACTTCAGATAAAAGAGGATTAAAAATCTCAAAAATCAATTATGAAGACTTGTTTTTATTCTGATTTAAAAAACTTAAAAATAATAACTCTGAAATAAACAGGGCAATTGAATATAGACTGGATATTAGACAATTCAAAACATTGTTGTTAGTTTCCCTGGTTGAAATAATAATGTAATAGTTGTCCAAAAAAATTTTAACATTAAAGATTAACAAAGTGTTTTCAGGTAAAACAATAAGGTGTCTGCAACCTTTAAAATGCCCCAGAAAAATTTATGTATGAAAATAATCAAATTAGAAAAAGGTTGATAAATATGAAAAGTGGAATAATGGGAACATGGGGGTTCACCATATTCTCTTTACATTTATTTAAGTCCTAAATATCCACTTAAAAAGTTTCCAATATATATATACTTTTTAAAAACTGCCAAATATTTATCGTATTCTATAAGAAAATTCTGTCTCCTCTGTATATAGGTAATGTATGTGTTCATGCTACTTCTTAGAAAAATACTGTATGATGCAACATTTGTAGTACATTAAACTGTATTTATTGCTTTTTTGTCAAATATTTTTCAACTACTTATTACTTCTTTGAAAATATACAGCAAAATGTATATTTTCATGTTTTAGCTCTCTGTATCCTAACTATTCATTTTACATTTCCCTAAGGAAAAAAAATTAGTAACAAATAAGAAACTCAACTTGCATTCAGAGAAGTAAAAAATCATATTATACCTGAGATCTCAGATCTACTTTTTACGAATAAAAATCAATATGAACTCAGGAGCTGATAACTATAGTAGGATTCAAGGTTCACCATCTTAATCAAAATATCAGATACATCAGAGACTGTTACATTTCATATATTTTAAAAGTATTCGGAGCCATGAGGTTCAAAAGGACTAGTGAATGGGATTTAAAAAACACTGACCATAAAAGAAAGACTATCAACAAATCGGGCTTCACTAAAATTGTGAACTTCTCTTCATCAAAAGTCATCATGAGAACAGTGCAAAGTAAGCCACAAGCTACAAGGTGTTTGCAATAGAAAGAGCTAACAAAGAATTCATGTTTAATATAATTGCTACAAATCAATGATATTTGACAATTTACCTATTAAGATAAACAAAGGACTTGAACAGGCAGTTTATAAAAGAAAATATCCAAATGGCAAAACAGAAAAATGTACAACAAATAAAAGCCCACAAAAACAATGAGAAAAATGAAAATGTATTCAAAATCTTTACTCATCATAAATTGCAAATAAGCCACATTAAGCTGTCACTACAAACCCATTCAAATGGCTAAGCTGTAAAAGATTGACATTAGCAAATTTTGTTGATGACGTAAAGCAATGGGAAATTTTATACATGCTGCTGAGAATATGAATTGGTATAACCACTTTAGAAAACTTTGGCAATATCTACCCTGGGATCCAATAATTGCATGTTTGGGTATATATCCAAAAAAAGAGTGCATATGTTCACCAAAAGACACGTGTAAGAAAGTTTTGAACCTTTACTCATGATAGCAAAAGCTGAAAAATATCCATTGGTGAGAGAATGGATAAATCAACCATGCCATAATCATACAATATAATAAATATTATACAGAAATAAAAAGGGACAAACTACCTACCAATGCATCCAAAAAATATGGTCTCCCAGGCATGAAGTTGAGTAGAAGAAAACAAGCACAGGAGTATATAAATTTCAAAAACAGATAAAACGGAGAGAAAAAGAATTTCCTTCTGTTGATTACTATTCGAACTTATTTGGAAAACTAGTTAAATTAAGATGAAGTCACTAAAATGGGCTCTAATCCAATGTGACAAAAAAAAGTGCAAATTTGGATATAGAGACATGCACAGAGAGAGAATATCAAACAAAAATGAAGGCAGAGGTCAAGGTGATGCTTCTGCAAGCCAAGGAATGCCAGACTGCCAGCCAACCTCCAGAAGCCAGTGGAGAGGCATGGTACAGATGCCCTCCCAGCACTTAGAACCCTGCTTGACACTTTGTCTCTGACTTCTAGCCTCTAGAACTCTGAGACAATTTTTTTTTTCTTTTTAAGCCATCTTGCAGGTGGTACTTTGTTATGGCAGCCCCAGCAGACTAGTACACCACTCGAAGAAATTCTGATTCACCAAGGCTGAATGGAACAGGATTTTGTATGTTATAAAAAAAAATTTCTAGGTGATTCTCCCCATAATTGGACAAATTCTGAATCTGTCATGATGCTTGGCAACATCTGGATGAAGTGTATGCTGTATCCAGCTCATTGGCACAGGTCTAGCACTTGAAAATAGTTTTAAAAATGTCGAACATCTTTTTGTCTTAGATGCCAACACTCAAGGATCCGTATAAGTTCTACAACTTCCGAAGTTGAGGACTCTTCCTCTTCATAGCATATTTGATGTATATGGGCCTCTTAAAATCATCATTGGCCCCCAAAACTGATTTTGCTTTTTCTGATCATAAGCCAATTAAGTAATCCCATGAATCTGAGTTGGTGAGGATATTTTTGTTCGCTTTTTGATTTGTTTTTTTGTTGTTGTTCTTAGCTGCTGCATGTGAGGGGAAAAGGAAGCCACGCTGAAGATCTTCAACTTTCTACATGAGAATCTTGGGCTACTTTATTTTCCTCACCTTAATTTTCCTGCTTCCTGGAGATGCTAGGTCACAAAAATGACTTCTCTTATTTATCCTGAAATAAGGGTAGTCTAGAGACTCCCACCGAGAGGGCTGGGTTGGAAACATGTTGGGTATTTCATCACAGGGCTGAGAGCCTGAGCGTCTGCTAACAGGCGGTTTTCCAGCTCATTGGCACAGGCACAAGTGAAAGCAGCACATTCATTTTGTGCAATTTGCTTTACCTTCCCACATGGAGTTGGTGCATGTAAAAGGCTGTTAAGTACTAAATTATTCCTTATCAAATCACCATCATCTGGAGTCATGATCAACACTAATTAAATTACTTGTGCTGAACACGGCTCCAGCCTGCTGCTGAGGCTGCGAGGTACATTTCATTTCACTTACAGTCCCGTCCTCACTGGGTCTGGAACAGAGAGCTACAGGCATCTGTATTGTTTGTAGTTTTAATTAAAGTGAATCTCTCCTTCTTCAAGTCTATCAAATCAAGTGAGTTAACTCCTTCATTTCATTTACAAAGAGATGATAGTTCAAAATGATATTATATCTTTATCCCTGACTTCAGACAGTTCATAATTTATCTATGAAATCTACAGTGTTTCTCAGGCATTCCTAAGACACATTTCTCATGCAAACTTTTATGATCCACAACTCCTCCAGACAATCCGATCTTTGGGAAGAGAGGGAGAGAGAAAACTCAAGAGATGTTTCTTGCATTTTTGTCTTTGATGGAAGCTTGACCTTTAAAACCACATCTTAAGGCTGAATAATGATGACTGAGTTCTTTTAATGGTTAAATTTGAGAGATCAAAAATACCAGGACTTAAAAATATGCACTTCCAAAATAAACGTAACCACTTCTTAATTCAAAAGTTTACTCAGGGTCATGGTATTCATCATTAAATGTTTATTAAATTAGTAATTGCTTTCTTTTTGAACTATGAACTATGAGACATCATCTTGCTTCCACTTTGTTCCACCTAGATTTTAGAAAGGAGCCACAATCTTATCATGATTCCACTGAAGCAAAGAGATGCCTTAGCTTTCCACAACCAACAATGCTAGAGTATAAACACATTCTTGGCTGAGTGTAGATATAATATAAAATCACATTTGAATACTTGAAATATAGATGGAGAAAGCACATTTAAAATTTGCTCAAGGAGAATAATCTCCTAAACATTTGTGACACTGAGGCATTATTTATATTCTTAAATTGAAAGCACATCGTGTTTATTACAACTTCCCAGCAAATGTTTGTTCAGAAAATGAATAGTGAAAATAAATGAATGAAGTCTCTATTTATACTTCTATGGTAAAGGTGATGATAACTTGTTACATTAAGAAAGATAGGGCTGGGGATATAGATCACTGGAAGAGTGCTTGCCTTGCATGCACAAGGCCCTGTGTTCAATCCCCAGCACCATGGGGAAAAAAAAGAAGAAGAAGAAAGATAATATGTTTAACTTTAGGTATTGACAATAAATTGCAGTTGAGTTTAGATTCCTATTAGAATAATGCTATAATACTTTAAAAAAAATTATATATTTTACAATTTTCAAAGAACTGTCTCATACTTTATTCTCGACATCCAAGACAAGAACACTTTTTATAATTCCCATTATGTAGATTATTTAAAGAGACATTGCTATAGTTTGGATCTCAAATGTTCCCCAAATATCCAGGTGTTGAAGGCATAGTTTCCAGCCTTGGCAACAATGAGAGGTGGTGAAACCTTTAGGAAGTGGGGCCTCATCGAAGACAAGTCGGGGGTGTGCCCTTGAAGGGGACAGTGAATCTGGATCCCTGCCCTTTCCCTCTTTTGCTTCTTTGCCACCGTGATGGAGGCATTAACCACCATGTCAAATTGTGCACAATAGGCCCAAAGTGACAGGTCAAGCAACCGTGGACTAAAAACTCTGAAAGCATTTGCCAAAATAAACTTCCCTCCTTTTAAGGTGATTTTGTCATGTATTTTTTGTCATAGGCACAGAAAGCTGACTAATACGAGCCTATTGAAGTTAAGCATCATGTCTAATTAAAGACCTAAAACTAAATTATAACAGGGAAAGTATTAGAGCCCTGGGCTTTTGGCTGCAAATATTAAACCTTTCAACATACAATTCAAATTTATTTATATACATATTTAGAATTCCTTTCATGCATGAGCACCACTATAACATTATTTTAGATGTTTCTTTATTCATTCACTCCTTCAGTAATTAATTCACTAATTAATTCATCTACTATGTCCCAGATATGGAATGAAGACAGAGTAAAACACAGTCTTTACCCACAAGAGTTCCATGGGGTCTATTTCAAACTTGACTTAAGCATTTAAAAAACTCCTTAATAAATATACTACCCAGTACCATATTCTCTAAGTTTGATTAATGCATGTGTGTGATACAGACATCTGTATCCATGACCTTACAAACATATTCTTGGCACTCCTATCTAAGCAGAAACTCTTCTCAGAGCATTCATGCTTGCTTTTAGGCATTCTGCCTTATTCAATTTATTACTGTGACCAAAGACATTTAAAAATTCACACTACTTGTATTCCACTGAAGAAAAAATATTGCTATCCAACATCTAAATCTTCCCCTACACCCTGATAACCAAAATGTCACAAGGGAAGGAAAGGTCTCCTTCTATATATGGACAGCTAATGAAAATATGGTGGCAAGATGTCTTGGTTGACCTTTCCCTCTGCTTTCCTCCTTAACTCTTATCCTAAGAGGAAATTAGAGTACCAATTTCTGTGCATATAAAACAATTACACTGGGAAAAGAAACACATGACGACGTTTTTAATTCTTCTCTAAACAGAACCCTGTCTTTGAATCCCTTCTCGGAGAAAATCTCACTAGTAATACAGAGTCTTGAGGCTAGACTTGGGAGGCTTCATATTTCTGGTCTGTTAAAATATATATATATATATATATATATATATATATATATATATATATATATATATATACATACTGTTTTAGCACAGACTGCTATATGGTGTTCTGGAATAGGGGCTGGCCAATTATGACCCATGGGCTACCTTCAACCTCCCAGCTGTTTTTGAAATGAACTTTTAGAAGGACACTCTCCCAACCATTCCTTGGGGTGTATGCAGTCCAGGGCTCCTGGTAAGGTACAGTGGCTGAAAAGAGTAGTCCTGAAAGCAACCATAGAGCCCACAAAGCCTAAAATATTTATCACCTCTACAGAGAACCATTTTCTGATGCTTGTTCCAGAATATGGTCTATAATGAAAAAGGAATGGAGGGGGAAAAAAAACACATAAAAGAGACTGAGTGGAACCACAGAACCTGCTAGTGATAGGATACAACTAAACCCATCAACAAAGGACACTTAATTTTAATCTAACACTTTGTTTACTCTAACTCTCAAAACCCAAAGTATGCAATGGGCATAGTCAATTTATAGGGACATACACAAACTAGCTAATGGAAAATGACACAAAATTGAGACTCTAAAATACTATAAATTTATGAGCTTCGAGAAATTTCAAAGCATTTATTTACTTAGACCAGGGTGACTTATAACATGGAGAATTTTTTATACCTGTCTGGAAAATATAACTGAAAAAGTCAAAACAAATCATGCTATGGACACTAAAATGCTTAGAGATTTAAAAAAAAAAAAATCACTTGGCTATAACAGTGATGGAAAAAAAAAACTCTGTAAAAGTGAAAAAAAGTAAATGGTGTACATAAATTAGATTATTTAAGACCAGATACAAATATGGCATGAAAAATGCATGCAGCCTTTTATACAAATATATGTTGTTAGGAATACACTCAGTAGATGAAAAGCATTCACTTTAAGTTAATATCACTTCCATTTCAGGTGATAAATGGATGGCAATGACCTCAATTAGTGCTCAGTTAAATTCCAGAAGCAAAGGGGAAGGCTTGTGTACAAATAAAGACAATGGTGTCACATGCTCTATAAATTCGTCTTCTAAGACACAGAGAAAAGCAGAGGCCACTTGAGCTGCATCTGAGCCTCTCAAAGACATTCCCAGTACATTCACCTATTCCAAGCCCGCCCTTCTCCACTATGTACACACACCACTCACACCGGCACACCAACATCCATTACTAAAGAGCCTAATCTCAGCTATCAGCAGAGTGCCTTTATGGGGCCATTAAACCATTTCTCTTGTTTACAGTGCCTGAAGAAAGATGTGAATTATGTCTGTGACAAAACAAGCAATAACATTTCTAAACTGCTATCAAAATGCAAACTGAAACACATTTAAGGACAGGGACCCTGATTCGAGTTTTCATGATTTTCCATTATTCGCAGCATCTGGAAATATATTCACCTATAATATTTCTGAGACAGAAATTTAGACCCTAGCCCAGCAAGTTGATTTTTATTTTTTCTTAAATAAAATTCTTGAAGCAGAACAGCTAAAGAAAGGCAACACAAAAGTTTTTAAAGAGATTGCACACTTAGTTCACCCCCTCATGTTGTTTTGACTACATATAAAATACAGATAGAAAATAGACGAGGAGATATGGATAAAGTCCTGAAGGTGACCCTGGACTTCACGCCCCCATCTGACATGAGGTGTCTAAGGACTTGGAAACTGAAGGTAAAACAGAATGAGAAGCCAGGATTCCTTGTAGTCTGCAGAATGCAGCCCGCTGATGATGGCACAGCCTCCTCATGAGGCGGCTATTTCTCAAAAGCAGACTTTGAATTCCACTCTCCAATGCAGAGTACCATTATAACATCTTAACAGAATAAAGTGGATGTGTTCTGAGTTTCCGTCTGTCCTTCATCTCTTCAAAGAATGGTGGAGGCACCAAGATGTGGTCAACTCTCACTCATCTAAAAGTCACTTTTCCACCTTTGAGAACCTAACGATTTAAATCAGAGGCTATAACTTTTTTTTTTTTTTGATTCACAGAGTGGTTCCAAATAACTTCAACTAGTTGTGATCATTTAAAATGCTGCTTTAAAATATTTTTCTGGTTTTAAAATCAAACTAATAGCTTCTCCAGAAAACACACACATACACACACACACACACACACACACATACACACACACACAATATTCAGCAACACTAATCCACTTTCCAGTTTGAAAGAGGTCAGCAATTCAATGAGCCCATTATCAGCTGCCCCTTTGACCAGGACCTGGGTTTTCCTACTTGCCATGTTCTCCACTGTCCCCATGGTTTCTACTCCCAGTATCATTTGCACTAAACTCATTGCACTCATTTTTGTCTTCTTGGCTTCTGAGTATCTTACCCCTTACCTAACACGGAGCTAAGAAGTCATTAACATGCAAGTGTGCACACAGTGTCTCTTTTCCTCACTCACACTTCACCTCTAATCATAAATATTATGAAACTCATGTTACACTTATGGCTTACATCCTCAGACAATAACAAATAATGGCAAAGCTGGCACACACTAATATCTGCCTGGTTTTAAGTCTAACTTCATCCAGTGGCTGAGCTCTGGGCAAGGCACTGAGCCTCTCTGTATTTGTTTTCTTAACACTTAATTGTGATGACATAGCACCTGCTTCATGGAGCACTTCATATAAGGTATGTAGTGAGTCCTTCATGCGAGATGTTAAAGTTGTTATTATTCAAACCCAGAACCAGCAGGTGTTACAGCTGAGTAAGAACACATAGGTTGCACAGAAGCAGATGGCACAGTGGCTAAGACAAGGAGACTGACTCTTGCCTTTACCACTCGCTAGCTAAAAGGCCTCTGGGAAACCAGGTGACTTCTATGCAACAGTTTTCTTCTCTGTGATATGAGGATGCAGACCTTCCTCGAGGGCTTTGTGGGAGAATTAAACAAGGTAACACACATGAGAAAGAAGAACAGTACCTCACAAGAAGTGGTCAGTCTTCAGAAAATGTTTGTTTTTACTATTGTTGATCCAAATACTTCCTCAAACAGAAGCTAAATTGAGACTCAAGAAAGTAAAGTGACTATGACAGAAATAAGCCTTCTAGACCTCAAACTTATCTCACCTGTTCTTTTTTATCTTTTCCCAATTTCTCTTCAAGTCTGTCCATTATACATTATTAGCAAAAAATAAAAAAATTAAATTAAATTAAACATGAGAAGAAATACGTTAGAGGAGAATATTCTGACAAAATAAAAAAAGTAAACAGTATGGCCTGATATAATAAAATAAGCACTCCATTGGGAGTCATATAATCTCTACCTAATTCCTACCCAAAATACAACTAGCTGTGTGACCATAAGAAAATCGTGAAAGAGCTTCTGTTTCTAATCTCCAAAATGAAGGCATTCAGACTCAGTAAACTTTCCTTGTAATTCTAAAACGTCATGCCTGGGAGAAAGGGGAGGAGGTACTGGGGAAGGAAATTGACCAAATTATATTGTCATATTGTGTTCATGGATGAATATGTAACAATAATTCCCACTAGTATATATAATTATAGTATATGAATAAAAATTATTTTAAATAAAATAAAAGCAGGTATAATAAGTCCCTGCTTATTGCTGTAAAAGAAAAAGGGAAAAGGACAAAGACCTGATACAAGAATTTCAAGGGTATAAAATCCTGAAGCCGTTTAGTAAAATGGGCACAAAGCTGAAGGTATCACTGCATCCTATGAAGCAACAGACTTGATAATGACCCTCAATCACCATGAAAGAATAAATTCAGGTTAAATATCCTATCTAAGAAGGGAAGGTGCATAATGCACATTAGAAATACGTGCAGCAATGCGGTTGACATTTTAAAACACTGGATGTTCTAAAAGGTGTTTCGGAGTCTCCTTTAAACTCGATTACATGGACCACCTACTTTCCAGTTGATGTGAGAAAGTAAGATGTTATTATATTAATAAAACAAAAGGCAGAATCAAAAGGCAGAAAGTTACATTCCTAATTTTAAAAGCATCATTAATTGAAAAACAAAGAGATCAAATACACAATGTGTTGATTCTATCCCTCTAAATTTTGAAGTCTAAACTTAATATAATGGCACTTCAGCAGTAGTGGTACTAAATGATCCTCATCTTCTCAGTCTAATTGCCAGGAAAAAGTGCCCTGGGAGGAAACTGGTTCTTCCATCTGGAAAAGGGTAAGAACAGGCAAAGGAAGGCCTAATGTACGAATAATCCAAATCCGATAGATTTTGCATTTTGCATTGGCTTCAGATCAGATCTTCCTACCCCTACTGGTCCAGTAGATGGAAAGCAGCACGACACATTTTTTTTGGAAACAAATTCTGTACAGTGAGCCCAAACATACAGTACTTCATATCCAACTGGCAGGAACAAAACTGAACAAGCTGCAACTATTTGAGAAACAGATCTAATAAACTGAAATGAAGTCCCTGAATCAAGATACCCATCCAAATCTGCACCATTCAAACATTGTTCTGCTTAATAAATTTCCTAATTATGACCTTTATGAACATGGAAAAGACCTCTTCTACTGAAATTGTCTTTGTCTTGATATATATACTTTTTAAGGCTTGCAAAGTTTCAAAAATAAGAATTACTTCTCTACCTGGTAACTTCTTCCAAATAATGGATAACGGGTATTTGGAAAAGAGTATGTAGTATCTGCTGGGGTGGGGCTGGAAGAGCATTCCTAGCTTGGTTGGGGCTGGAAGATCCCAACACTTCCCAGTGCTTCTGAGTCCGGCATAAAAAGGTTCCAAGGAATGCTATGACAGATGGGTCTGCGGAATATCCAGACACCAACAGGGCTCTGTCCTGGCTTCTGACTGGCCAGAAGATGGGTTCTTACCACAGAAGAACATGTGAAAGGTGGGCTTCCTTCTATCCTGCATCCTCTGCCTCATCTACCATTCCAGAACAAAGCCCCGAGTGCTGCCTTCTGTAGATGACCTGTACAGTTCTCTAACCAACAGTTCAGAAAAAAATGTGGTAAATATGTTCTACAAAATTCAATGCCTCCCAAAAAGTAAGCAGAACATAGACACATCACAACTGATGAAGATAATTGCATCTAAAGAGATCTTACCTAAAAGTAAGAATAATGTGATCTTCAGTGTTCCTTTTTAATTAAATCGCAAACACAGAAGCTCCAACCAAAATTTTTACATTAATTACTTTAACTATGGGCCATACTAATATGCAAAACAGAATTAAGATAATATTGCATTGCCACAGACCACTGCCAAATACTAATATGCCTGTCAACACTCGGAGTAATAAGTACTAAAAAGCAGTTTCTAAGATTTGTAAATTTTACTCGTTTAAGAACAAGTAGTCAAATAAACATTTTTTATAAAATAAAATATAACCATTTTCTCCAGCAGTATTTTAAAGTCAATGAAATAAGTAATTAGTGATGCAAGTACTTGCTTAAATAAATTTATTACTGTGGTCTTAAAAACTAGAGCCGTATAATTCTAATTTTATAATTAATCTACATGCATTAATATGATCTGGACAAGTCTTCCTATAAACCCGGAAGTAAGGCATAAAGAAGACCTCCTGAAATTCCAAATCCGTATACCACACTCACAAGTGTAGCAAAATTATGCAATTGTTTTAGTTCTTCAAATGTTTATACATTACTTCTTTTAATATTTATCCCCTAGAAACAATCTTTTGATGTAAATTTGGTGACCCTTTGCTACTGAAAAAAATTCCATTTTCTTTGGAGTTATCAAGTCCTCACTTTTGATTCACAATTTCACATGCTTTTCTTTGAGTCTGGATGTGAAAGGAACCTGTAATTTGCATCATCTTAAATTGACCATTTTAGCACCAAAATGATATGCTGGTAAGTATGAAGCAACACTCAAATGGTTGAAGTACACCTGCAGCATTTGATGTCACCCTCCTGAAGACAAGAATGAGATCAATCCAGACATTAGCCACTTGGCTGCTTGTTCAAAAGGACCCCATCAGTAGACAATCAAAGCTGAAAATATATTCTCAATACCAGAGCTAGGAAAGTTTGCCTGAAAAAGAAAGCCAGCTGGCTAGGGCCAAAAAAAGTACCTTTCTGTAAATGCCAATAAAACTTTACAGGCTGCCAAAATAACAAAGAGTGATTACAAAGGAAACTTTGCAATTTTCCTGACAATAAACACCTTCTTAAAAAGAAATGATTTGTCACCTGGCCTCAACTTATAGCTGTTAATGCTAGCTGGGGCGATTCCTGCAAACACATTTTATTTAAACCAACTACTCATTTGGTACTATTTTTTATAATTTATATCCCAAAATAAATTTGGGAAATGTCCTTTAAAGCTGCCTTGTAATATTTAATTCAGTGTATATTAGAGCAATTTCCATGAAGAATCACCACTCTTCACAGAACGATGTTTACCTAAAAGTATTTCATCCATACTCTTCATTTAACTCTACTAGATTAAGAATTGCCCAAAAGGAAAGGGAGATGTATGAAACATAAAAGCAAAGAGTGAAGGGGAAGGTACTTTTTCCCTGTCGATCAAGCCCTTTGTTCATTTTCTTTTTTTTTTTTTTCTTTGTGGGGGGCACCAGGGATTGAACTCAGGGATGCTTAACTACTGAGCCACATCCTCAGCCCTTTTTATTTTTTATTTTGAGACAAGGTCTCCTTGAGTTGCTTAGGACCTTGCTAAATTGCTCAGGCTGGCTTTGAACTTGCAATTCTCCTGCCTCAGTCTCTGGGATTACAGATGTGCACCACTACACCCAGCCTTTTTGTCATTTCTTAATGATAAATATTAACACCTACAGCACGAGTGGTGCCAGAATAATAAACCTTAAGTCTCTATTGACAAGCCCAGCCCCCACCCACAAAACAGGAAGCAAACAAGCCCAATGTTAACAAAGCTTCCCAGCAAGACATAAATTTGACCATTACATAAACAAGAGAAAACACACATGGACTTATATTGGTAGAGTGCTTGCCTCATATGCACAAGTCCCTGGATTCAATTCTCAGCACCACAAAAAAGAAAAAGAAATTCTAATTTTACTTTTTAAGTATTGGAGGAACAAAATGTAAATATAGTGATGACATAGATCACATTTCAATGGCTACCGGATATAACCCCAAGAAAACTAACATTGGGATGAAGAATTTTAGATTTATATTAACATTTTTGGATCTAATATTTGTGGTTTCTTTTACACACTCATTTTTTTTTTCCTACAACAACACACCTCTAATTTTCACTGTTACCCAGTTGGGAGTTCATGAATCACAAATGAACAAGGTCTTATTATAGTATTTCACAAGGAGTTTAAGGTATTATTCTTATCTGCCTTCATAATCTTTAGAAAGAGCAATTATTGAAAAGCAATCATGGAGATAAAATTTGTTATATCTGACTTCAGTATCCTGCAGGCAATTTATGACATATCTACACAAATTTACAATATTATTTGATTTAGTTGATAGGATCCAGTGATTTGCAATTATTAGAACAGCTGAAAATATATAATGGAGTAATATATGGCTATTCATTAATGCATATACTTGGAACCTAAGAAATGTTCTTAATTTTAATACTATTAATAGTAATCCAGAAGGGCTTCTTAAATGTATAGAAAATTATTACTTAAATTTTATTACACTTTATACAGTTATTAATGTAACTTCCCGTTTGGTAGGTTCAAAGCATTCCTACTGCTTTTTTTTTTTTTTTAATCAACTCTAGAACCTCACTATTACCTTTAAGACACACCTTTAGGTTGTGCCACAGGACAACTCCATAAGAGATCCTCTGATCCTTCAGGAACCAAGTTCTATCTAATGGGAACCAACACATCTCACCTGCTACTAAATTTTGGCTCCACAGAAACAGTGTCATGGCAAAATTCCAATGTATATTTTTTTACTTTGACTTGCTAACTGCAAATAAGAAGAGATTAAATTACCACATTAAACATAAAATGTAATACAGAACTAGGTAGCAGTGATGTACAGGTGTTATTGGAAATGGAAACTTGAAGCACAGAGGCAATAATATTTTAACATTACAAATCTTTTTACTTCTATCTTGGGCAGAGTGTTTGTGTTAACATCAAAGTACAAATCAAATCATACTAATCCCTGCATAATGCAAGTTTTTATGTTATTCGTAATATACAGAAGACTAGCTAAAAAATAACTTCTGCATTTGATTTTATTCTTACACAAATTTCACTTATTATCTACTAATCCTTGAGAAATTTTGAGATGTGATTATAAAGGAAAGCCAGTTATAAATGAATCTCTCTTCTTAAATAAGGTGGCACATCTAAACACTGACGCAGTCTAATATACAACCGCATTCTTTTAAATTGCCAAAATATCATTTACTTCTATGTCAATCTAAAGCATCTATTTAAGTTTAACCTTTTGAGACTCTCAGATATTAGTTCATTTGAATAAATAGATTTTATAATGCCTGTTGTAGATCACAGATTAATTAGAGGAACAGTCATTTTTCTGAAATTTACTGATCAAAGAGGATGATAGACAATGACAACAAACAGCCCTGTTGTTTACCAACACAGTGCAATGTAGGAGAGTTGTATGTTGAATGGATTTTTTTTAATATTCCTCTTTTATTTTCTGAATTATAATCTAATTCTTTAGAGCAGAGTCCTGCCAATGTATCTCCTGTAACTCCAGGTGTAAGGTGGCTATTAGGTGTATTAAATACTGTAACCGCCTGATAGATTCAGCAGCTTATATTAGCACTTAAACAGACAAAGAAGATTTATACAGTGCTCTTTGTAATTGATAGCTCCAAGAAACTAGAAAAATATGAAGATGAAAGAGCGCTCTCCTCTCCTTCCAAGTGTGCAAATAGAAAAGATGAGCTTTGGAAAAACACATGGGTACCACCTGCAAAACAATCGTATGATCACAAACATAATAGGCCTGGTTTGCATTCTCCTCCTCACCCCTTTGAAGTAAATAGGCGCTTTGTAAATTGAGGGTGTGCATAGGGATAAAAGTTAAGTCAGATAAAGCTGGATTCTCCTCTTCCCTTAGGATAGTGCATAAATTCTTAGCCAGTGCCTATTTCACTGAATTATCACATTAGATTCTACTGATATAATTATAAAATTTAGTTCATTCTTTAATATCTGCTTTAAATGTGGTTAAATGCAAGTGCACCTATATGCTAAAATACTTTTTTTTTTTTTGTACCAGGGATTGAACCCAGAGCACTTAAACACTGAACCATATCCCCTGTACTTTTTTATGTTTTATTTAGAGACAGAGTCTGACTGAGTTGCTTTGGGCCCCACAAAGTTGCTGAGGTTGACTTTGAATTCATGATCCTCCTGCCTCAGCCTCTGAAACTGCTGGAATTATAGGCATGAGCCATGGCACCCAAGCTGCTAAAATACTTTTTAAAAAAATGAGACCACTTGGGCTTTTTTATCTTTTTTCTCTACTTTCTCTGCCCCAGTAATGTGACACCTAAATTCATCCAGGTTGGCCCATTTTTTATTTCAATGAACCCCAAACATGTCCTAGAAGAGGACATAACACACAATAAGCACTATGTAAGTACTAACTATCATTACCCAGTTGGTGGGGAGGCTATAGGTCCATATCATTGCTAATATTTCATGAGACTGAGTTTCTAATTCCAGGTCATGTTTCATTGTTTCCATGAGGCCTTTCAAAACTATTTCAATTTGTATTGATCTCTCTAAAAAGAAACTACAGAATTTAGTGTCTATAGAACTAATCTGTAGTCAGATAGTACTGCCTATATGTTGATATAATAGCAATCACGTTAATAATTATGAATGTTTTGACTTTATCTTTATTACACTTACATGGTATCCTTCCTATTCCAATCCCCTTTGGAAAATGAAGAATGAAATACTGAGAGATTCAGGGACTCACCAAGGTCCCTCAACTGGAAAGTAGCCAAGCTCCAGCTGCTACATTAACTCCCCATCCACTGTATCTTAACTGCTCCTAACCTGTGTCTCCCTTCTTCCTCCAAACTTGTCATTATGCTTTCTGAAGGCAGAAATCATGTTGTTGTTGTTCTTGTTACATATTTTAATGTTGGAGAATTATATTCCATATAAATAAATACTTAAATATTTACTTTTCTTAAATCTTGGCATTGTAACTATGGAAGTCATCCATATAAATTCCACAATGAAATGGCTCTCTAATTAAAACTGTATTTTAAATATATAGTTTGCTCTCTAGAACAAATAGTTCTCTAGAACCATTTTGTTTTTGTTTAATTGGGAAACACAGATATAATATTTGGTAGTTCTGTGCATAGACAGCTGACACACAATCTGAAAAAGGAGCACGGTCCGCTACAAATCTGCAGTGTATATGCTGCTGCGTCTGCTGTGCTTCCTCTCTTGAGTGGGTAGGGTAGCACAGTGGAATGGAAGCAGAGTTGTAATGAGCAATAATATCTATCTAGGGAAGCTATCCTACCAGTGTGTGGTAGCAAGAATAACATCACAAACCAAACTCTTTTATTGCTAGGTCGATCAAATACAATTGTCTCAAATTCTTTCAACCATACTATCGATATTACTATTCTGAATATTCATTACTCTTAATGTGGTTTATAAAATCCTCTGGGGTCAAAAGATAGCTAAATTAAATACATATTGGTATTGTCTTACTTCTACAGAACAATTGAGTTATTCAATACCAACCTATGTGTTAAAATTTTGACAAAAATTATGTCCTTTACTCATTATATCAACCCATTTACTTTTACATTTTGCTCACAAAGCCCAAAGAAGTAATGAGCTCCAAATCACAAAAGTGGTGAATTATAAAACCAAGATTTGAACCTGGACATGCTGGACTCCAGAATTCACACTTTGCCTCCTAAGCTTACAACTATACTTTTTACTGCAATGCTAAATAATTCTCTGATGCTAATAATTCCCTTTGGGGGATGGGGAAAAACTGGTTTCTCTTTTTCTTATATTTAGCAGACAGAATCCAGTTGAAGAAATTTAATTATAAATTATTTTCTTATTGTTTTTGATTTTCCGTGAAATTGGAAAATATAAGAATCTGTTACAAATGATGATTACACTAATGCTTGTGAAATACTTCGGGTCAAACATGTCTGGTCCTGTAGGAGCTGACTACTACTTAACAAATGATTTATTGAGGAAGAGCTATT
This sequence comes from Ictidomys tridecemlineatus, assembly GCF_052094955.1. Classification (NCBI taxonomy): domain Eukaryota; kingdom Metazoa; phylum Chordata; class Mammalia; order Rodentia; family Sciuridae; genus Ictidomys; species Ictidomys tridecemlineatus. Next base: position 159,519,973 of record NC_135478.1, on the reverse strand, counting down.
TTCTAAGGATGGTCTTTGGTCATCCACAATTTAAGCAGTAATTACTTTTAATATGGGCTTAAGGAGGGCCACATATAAAGCCTAATATCACTTCACTGCAAGTAGAGTTACAGCAAGGGTCCTGTGGATTCATTTTTATTATTTAAGTAGAGATGATCATAAAATTAGCACCCTTCTAATGTAGTTCTCATCTTGATTATTGCTATTTAACTAGTGAAATTTTTTCTTCAGGCTGAATGAACACTATAATTATTATTGCTTTGCATTGTAAAGGTTGCATCTTAATTGAAAAATCAACACTTTTTTCCCTTTCAATGAATACATCAACTTCAAAATCAACAAAAACACTGAAGATGCAAGCAATTTTGCTAGACCCACAAATTAATGTGTCCTTGATCAACCAGAATTCATAACCCATAATCTCAAATAGAAGATGCTAACTGAACCTATCACTGGGCCTGTATTACAAGTATCATTATGTTTCTACCTGAACGTTCTATTTGTGAATGCATATGGTCAAAGTGTCAGTAGGTTTGAACCAATAACATTTCTAAGCTTGTTCTGCTGACAATATATCATAATAGATATGCCCTCAACTACATAACAAAATCAACAAAAAAATGTGCAGTTATTTTTGTTACTATTTTATAATATGTGTAGACTTGGCCTATAGGTTCATAGATATAGATATAATTCCTGGCATGGAAACAAAACTAACATATAATATAAAAAGGTAAACTGATCAGATAAAAGGTACTTGTGATATAATATGAATGGTTTTTCATTAATTATTTTTAGTTGTACATGGAGACAATACCTTTATTTTGTTTATTTATTTTTATGTGATGCTGAGGATCAAACACAGTGCCTCACATGTGTGAGGCAATTGCTCTACTGATGAGCGACCTCAGCCCTGAACAGTGTATTCTTAAACACTGCATATCCTATAATTTATATAAAGAATAAAAGCTTCTATAGTGTCTTCTTGGAATTATATATATATATAAATACACACACATATATATATATATATATATTTCATTAAAACATATGCAATGTTACACAAACACATAGTCAGATACATACTCATTTACTAATTAGGTCAAATAGGAGAAGGTAATATCATTATGCCCTTTTTATGTAGGAGGAACTGAGGCCCAGTGATCTTAAGATGCTTGTATGAGGTCATACATCTTAGTAAATAGCACAGATCTGAACACAAATGACTAATGTTCTGCTCTTATGTGATGTACTGTTCTCAGTTCCCTGGATAATGCTTGTCCTGTTTATAGTACATGGCTTTAGTGTCTACAACATTGAAACTATAAATAGTCCAATGGTTTTTCTTTTTTTTCAAGTAGTAATAAAGCAAAATGTGATGTTCAAATGTGATGTTAAATTAATTTTTGCAAGTTTTAGCAAATGTTTTTGGCCTAATTACACCACTGTCCAGAGATATACATTGTCCAAACCAAAATTCAGAAATTCATTTTAGGGAGATTATTTTGTTAAGCAAACATTCAGGATTCCTGAAGCTCAAGACCTATGTATACATAGGACTTAACTACATTTCTATAATTCAAAGCAAGAGGATGAAGATTTTCATAGAATAATAAGGAAATTAGCTTCCTGCCTACTTCACCTTTGCTTTCATTTATGTATTGTATTGTACACTATGTTATAAATTAGAAGAGCCCTGTAAGTAATAAAAAAATTGTTTTCCATTTTTACTGCATTATACAAGCATATAAATTTATATATGTATAAATACATGTAGCAAAAATACTTGTATATATTTACTCACTTGTATAGTCATACCAAGTAACTAAAAGCCATGATTAACACAATTTGCTGGAAAGCAGACAAAAGACAATGTTACCAGATGAGTCCTGGTTCTGGCATGTACGACCTAGAAGACTCGGGAGTTACACCAAAGTGGTAATGGACCTTGTCCATTCTCCATATAACCCAGGGTTGTTTTGAGAAGAAAATGAGATATGGGATATAAAAATGGTCTCTGAACTCTAAAATGCTAAACAAATATCAGAGATTAGTGTTGCTGCTAGTATTACATTTATCTTTCAGTTCCTAGCACCTAGCACAATGCCTGGTGCTGTGAATGTATATTGGCTTAACTTGGTTTTCATTTTGAGAAAGCCATGGTAGGAATTCAACTAAAAGGACAAGATGCATTTTGCCAAAAGAAACATGCTAAATCTTAATAAAAGTGTCATTCAACTTGACTACATAATAATATGGAATAAAAGCATATTATTTTCAATTCTGTAATCATAAGATTCATGTGTATTTTGCTACATGTATAATCACTGAAATTTACATTAGGAGTTTAGGAGGTATGTTAATACCAGACTTAAACAGAAAAAGGCTATGTGTGTGCAAGTGTGTGTGTGTTTGTATACACATATGAGGGTGGTGGAGATTCTAATAAATACATTTGACCAAAATTTTAAGAACAGTGAGAATGCACTATTTGGCATAAAATTCAGATGGAGTCCTTTATATAGGTAGTTTAGTTTATGAATACATTACATAAACACATAAATTCGTATGTCTGCCTCTATACACAAAAGGGCCGGACCATGTATTCCATGAGCACATTATCTAAACCTTAAGAAACTGCCACTTAAAAGCTAAGGGTCTAAATTTCCTCTTTGATCAATGGGATAGCTTTATCACAAGATGGGACTGACAGTTATTGATTAGCTGATAACCTTCTAATGTACCAGCCTTTAATCTGCAATAAAACCGTGAATGAAAGTTGAATTCTCACAAAAAAAAAAAAAAGGAAATAGGGTTTGATTATCCTGGAAAGAAACAAGAATGGGGACATTCTTGGGAAGGAAAAAAAAATCAAGAAAAACAGAGCACTGACATCCAGTTACTTGGCTGTCACTGCAGACCTGTGAGTTTAAGACCACTGCATCACCTGACATTCTGGCCGTGGTGCCAAAGACTGGAGAGTCAAATCAAATCAACATAATAAGGCTGTTGTGTCCATCAGAATAGAGAAAAACAACCTCAAACAGCGGTAAAAGTTCATTTCACAGCATGAATGCCATTTCAAAGGAAAAGCTAACACTACTGAAGGGTTTACTTCAATACTATCCATACATCTTGCTAGGAATGAGCCATTCTTAACCCAGTCCTGTGGCCTTGATAGTGTTTGACAGAACTTTTGCTGGCAACTTTGCAGCTGGAAAGAATTCTAAGAAGGGCATCCTGTGCTTTAGGACTAAATGTCAGTATTGAAAAGTTAAGGGGAAAAATAGAGAAAGGGGGATATGTATTTATAATAAAAATGCACTCAGTTTTGTGTGGGTTTATAGATCTTGATCATAATTAATGTGAAAAATCTAAATAAGAATCAACTAAGAATTATGTGTAGACACGCTAAAATTAATGAAGTGGATAAACAAAAGAGATATTGAACCGAATTCATCCTTTCATCCAACATTTACGTTTTTGTGCATGTGAGTGGCAGATTTTAAAAGTATCTTTTTAAAAAACAAAAATGGGTGATAAATGTGGTCTTATTCCAGTATCACAAATAGAGGATTCGATAAAGAAAACATCACTAATAAGTGAAGTGATGTTCACTTGGTTCATTGTTTTATTTGCTATTTTTCCCAACACATAACTAAGGTCATACACTCTTTCTTCTTTTAAAACCAGATAGGAAAAAAAAGAAAAACATATAAAGTCCAACAGCTATTTTGGATTTCTGTATTCCATCTTTAAGTTTAAAATGTTGATATCATTCATTTATAATATCTCTTCCCAAACTGCAGCTTGGGGTTTCTATTCACAATTACACTGAAAATTCCATGAATGCAACCAGTACTACCAGCACTATTTCTAAAAACCTCAGCTGCTGTTTCTACTGCCACCACTGCCCAAATGCTTCTTCTCCCCAGTAAGGAAAATGTGTCAAGGCTGAAATATTTGAAAAATCAAAAACCTGTACGTAGACAAGATGTATCATCAGAAACCTCTCTCAAATTCTGAATAAACAAGAGAAAATCCATGAGGCAGAGAAATGCAAGCCCTGCAGCCCAGATAATAAGTAGAGAATCTCTCAAATACCAAGCTGTCCCAACTTGTTTTCCCACAGCTATAAGCCCATATGAGTTCACAGAATATTTGTCCTGGCAAAAATTTCTACAAGAAGGTTCTCCTGGTCTCTTTTAATGTATCATGCCTTGATTTTTCAAGTATCATCAATGTCCTGAATGGGGGTCATTATTTGTTAACTGTGTACTTTTTATACTTCTTTTGTTGTTGTTGTTGTTGTTGTTGTGCTGCTTGGGATTCAACCCAATGCCTCATGCATGCTAGACAATCCTTGTGCAACTGACCCACATCCCCAGCCCCAACCATATCCTTTTTGTTTTTGTTTATACTTTTTCAGTGTAGAAGCAGCTTTGAAAATTTGTTAAATGGTCTGAGTACTAGCTGTCAGGGAAAGAAGAATATCCCCACAGACCAAGCAACCAAGCTGGGGACAGTTCAACCGAGCTGTGCAACTTCCATCTCCACATAACTTTGTTATTTGATTTTTTTATGTTATTTTATGCCCAGAATTTCCCTTTATATCAATTGAGAACAATATCAAGTTATTTCAGAGTATTTGTGCTAAATAGAGATTACTGAGAAATATATTGTGAGAGAGGAGTATCAAATAATATTTATTAGAGAGCCCTTATCTAATAACTGAGGTCTAGCTCTAATGTTACATATGTGCAAACATATTCCCATTATCCCTCAAGAAAAATGAAACAGGGAGAAAAAAAATCAAAGCAGATATTTGCATTAGATCTCAAACAACTCTGTACATTAATGTTTTTTAAAATGCTAAATACCCAAGAAGTTATTTATTCAGTTCAATTCAATATTCAGTGAATTCCTAAATGTGGACCAGATAAAGATAAGCAGTACATGATCCATCCCTCTGCAAGCTCATGAAACAGGAGTAAAGTTGGATGTCACTAAATTTGACTAAGAGAATCAAAGAATAAGTGATGGCCGGGTGTGATGGTGCTTGCCTGTAATCCTAGCAGCTCAAGAGGCTGAGACAAGAGGATCTCAATTTAAACGCCAGCCTCAGCAATGTCCAGGAGCTAAGCAACTCAGTGAGATCCTGCTTCTACATAAAATACAAAATAAGACTGGGATGTGGCTCAGTGGTTGAATGCCCCTGAGTTCAATCCCCAGTATCTCCCCCTCCAAAAAAATAAGTGACATTAGAACTGAATCTTAGAGAACAAATCTGTAGTAGAGTAACAGAGTTGGACAATACTCTCCATGTAGTAATAATAGTAGTGAACATTAAATACATGGGGCTGGGAGTGTGGCATCGTGATAAATTGCATGCCTAGCATGTGAAAGGTCTTGGTTAGATTCCCAGCACCACAAAACACCAAGCAAACAAACAAACAAACAGAAAATAACCTTAGTAACAAACTATAGTATGTGATTTTTAAAAAGTTATAAGATAATTTGCTTATTCCCTCATCACAGAAATTTGGCATAAGCTAAATAAGTATGGTCACAGACACTGAAGGCCATTCAGTGGGCCACAAAAGCCATACCTTTGGGCAGAGTTCATTTTTAGAAGTAAACTTAATATGAAAGAAACAAAATCTAAGCTCATTTTCTGCAGAATTTAATGAATCAGAGTCTGAATACACAATGGTTATGAAAAGACACTGTCCCCCATACAAGTTCACAACACCTATCTTAGGATGTTGTGATATATAACTTCCTATATCAGATACAGAACATAAGCTCTGCGATAGCAGATGATTTTTTTTGTGGGTTTTGTTGTTGTTGTTGTTGTTGTTGTTGTTGTTACTTCACCACTGTGTCATTTGCTGCATAGAACAAAGCCAGACACATGATGGGAACTCAAAATATATTTGTTGAATAAAAAAACTTGTAGAGTTTTGTAAACCTATCAGTCATCCGTATAGACACAATTGTATAGACATATGTACTTAATAAATAAATGTTAAGCTGAAATCTCATAAGGTAAGAATTATTCCATTTTAACAATTTATTGTTAAATAAATTTATTATTCATATTTGAAATCATAAAATTAATTTTATGATTATGGATATGGATTTCATTTGTAACAATACAATCATTCCAATTTTGCTAACAGAATGGTGATATAATATATCCCTAATATGAGATAAATAAAGAGATCATCACAACTGAACCTTTCTACAGAATTTCAAAATCACTTATAACAGAATTATAAAGCCAATAAATAGGAGTGATTATGAAACAGATAGCTTAATGTTGTACCCACAGTAAAAAACAAATCCTTTTTTTGTTAAACACTAGATTTAAATAATATTCAAAAATTGCATATAAAATCATTTTACAGAAATAATTCTTATTTATTGAAAGCTTAATTAGTCATTGTATTACCAGATTTTTTTAAGAGAGAGAGAGAGAGAGAGAGAGAGAGAGAATTTTTTAATATTTATTTTTTAGTTCTCCGTGGACACAACATCTTTGTTTGTATGTGGTGCTGAGGATCGAACCGGGCGGCAAGCATGCCAGGTGAGCGCGCTACCGTTTGAGCCACATCCTCAGCCCTGTATAACCAGGTTTTTAATCTATGCATTCCTGATATAATGCCAATAATTGAGCTCTTCAGTTATCATCACTCTCAGCTACAGTCAGATGCAAGTAGAGCTTGTTGGCATATAATTCATTAGATTTTTAAAAAGCAAACAGTATCAAACCAACATTTTTACTTAGTGACACACAGCAGAAACTCTCATTAGAAGAAAATTCAATAAACAGACAAAAGCAAATATGCATTGTGAATTTTAAATAGATGTTTATCATTATAAAAGAAAAATGGAAAAAATAAGGCTATAAATAAAAACCCACAAAAAGCAAACACTTAATATACAATTATGACATAAAGGTCCACATGTATTAGTTTAGCTCATATTATTTCCTCATTAAATCTGATTTAATAGAATTTATAAAATCTATGAAATCATGTCCCAAAAATACAATTATTTTCATGACGGATATTATTTTCCAATACTAGTAAATATTGTGTTTGCTTTTATACACATCACAGAATATTTGTGTATTTCTATATATTTAAAATATTAGAACAAAGCTTACAAATTTTTCTTTTTTAATTTTTTTTAGTTGTAAATGGACCTACAATATCTTTATTAATTTTTATGTGGTGCTGAGGATTGAACCCAGTGCCTCACACATGCAAGGCAAGCACTTTACCACTGAGTTATAGCCCCAACCCCACTACAAAATTTTCTTCTGTAAATTATTTTCCACCCTATTCTTTACATAGGTTTTCCAAAAAAATATTGTTTGGCTTGTACCCCTTAAAGGGCCAATCACTGCATAATATGCGAGGAGTGGTGGTACAGGCCTATAATCCCAGTGGTTCCGGAGGAGGCTGATGCAGAAGGATCACAAGTTCAAAGCCAGCCTCAGCAACTTAACAAGACCCTAAGGATCTTAACAAGACCCTGTCTCTTAAATAAAAGTATTTTTTTAAAAAAAGGACTGAGATGTGGGTAAGTGGTTAAGCAACCATAAAAAACGAAAGAAAGAAGATACTGATTTAATATTGAGTGAACTTCAAAAAAAGATGGCACAGATTACTTTTCTCAAAATAATTTGTTACTAATTATAGGCATGGTTGAGTGGAAAATATTTGTTGACATACTTCCTTTGAGCATGTTTTAGAAGTCAATTTAAAAGATACGTTATTACATGAAGGGCAAAACTAAGAATAAAGAATCTAGGAGGAAAATGCTAAAGACTTGGTTTTAGATATATGTTTTTAGCATTTAGCTATGGTGAATAGTTAGCCTCAGTTTTACAGAGTTTTTAATTTTGCTTTGTTTTTTAGATTAAACCTTGGAATTATGTCTGACCTATCTATCTTAACAAGAATGAACTGATACTGGATACGTTGATGCCCAACTATAATTCCAGCGACTCAGGAGGCTGAGAAAGGAGAATAGGAGAATCACAAGTTTGAGGCTAGCCTCAGCAATTTAATAAAACTCTGTCTTAAAAATAAAAAATAAAAAGGGCTAAGAATGTAGTTTAGTGCTAAAGCACCCCTGGCTTCAATTCCTAGTACAAAAAAAAAAAAAAAAGGTAAAACAAAAAATATATCTAAAACTATCAACCACAGGATATTTTATTAAAATTAAGATCAAGGCAATTTTCTGCTGTAAGCATACAGTCTTTATTTTATTTTTTTTTAAAGAGAGAGTGAGAGACAGAGAGAGAGAGAGAGAGGAGAGAATTTTTTAATATTTATTTTTTAGTTTTCGGCAGGCACAACATCTTTTGTTTATATGTGGTGCTGAGGATCCAACCTGGGCCGCACGCATGCCAGGCGAGCGCGCTACCACTGAGCCACATCCCCAGCCCATACAGTCTTTATTAATAGTTTCTACCTGCACATTATTCCCCCATTAATTATGTTTTTTCCTAAGGTCCACTTTTAATTTCAAATATGCACACAATCATATTTAGATTTTACCTTTTCTACTTGAATGTGGAAGAAGAAACATAAAATCATAATGTGATGTGCTGTGTCTAAGAGATGATTTAGTTCTGTCAACTTTTAGTTAAGTTAAAGGTTAAGGAAATGTCCTCAGTGTGCCATTGTGATTTTGTTTCTTCTATCGGATCTGATGGATTGCTAGAAGACGACCTGATTTGAAAAGTGCATTCCTTGTGAAACAAACACACACCAAACTAAAATTTCTGCCCTCCTGAAACAGTGGTTGCTAGGTTCTAAACTATGACAGACACAGGGCACATCTGCAACAGTGTAAAAATAGACTATCTAATGATAAGAATCCCTACCACAAAAACTGAGCAGGATGGGCCAACAATGCCCTGGTTCCCCTCTAATCACTATTGGAAATTTTATAATTTACTAGTAAGGCTTAAAAATCAGAATTTGCTCCTGTATGACAGTGAGTTACAATCAGGATTGATTCTCAAATTTAAAAGTAAGAGAAAATAACTAGAAAATAGTCTTCAGAATTAGAAAATATGCATGATTATAGCAAAGACAGCAAAACAATAAGAAGCTTTAAAAATTTAATTTTTATGTAGATTTCACTTTTAATTCTTTAGTATATTTGAAAATAAAATGACAATATATTTCTTACCTAAAATTTTCAGAAGCTGATTGCATCTGTTATAAATTTTATAGCTGTTTGCATAACAGGGTTCATCAGCTTTGACACTTCCACCTTTATTGTTCTGCAATTAAGTAAATAACAGGGCGGGCACAGTAACCAACCTCAGGTTCCAAAAAAAGCCTGCATCATAATCATCTATCAGTTTCTCAGAGATTCAGGACCCAGTTCCAGATCTATAGTCAAACTCTCACAGGATAAGAAATACTATGCTGTATTTGGAGAAGCTTCCCAAATGATTCTTATTCATGGCCAGGTGTGAATAAGATTACTGGACTCCAGTAGAACTGCACAGCAGATTACTGTCAGTCAAATAATTAAAATCCATACCAAATGCTACTTTAATAGGGCAACAAATAAAATTTAAAACTGATGAATTTAGAAGTTACAGTACCAGCATGTTATTTAAAATGTGGGACAAGTAAAAGGGAAAAAAATAAATTTTTGTCCTACAAAGAAGATCAGAGTTGTAGGATAAAGGAATGACTTCGTGTGTGTGTGTGAGTGTGTGTGTGTGTGTGTGTGTGTGTGTGTGTTTTCCCAACTCTATAAGTATATTGGTATATTGCCCTAATAAAATATTCTAACTGTAAGAAAGAAAAAAAAAAGGGGGGGAAAGCATTAAACAGCAACAACAAAAAAATATAGAAAGGAACAGATTTTTCCAGAACTAATTATTACTAAGATCTCAAGCAAATTACCTCAAGTGAGGAAGGATGGGACAATTTATCCTTCAAACGATTAGCTTGAATTCCACTTCAGTAACAAATTTAATTGTCCCGCAAAATTTAAAATTTTTTAAAAAATTGAACACAGTAACAAACACATAGTCTCAAACCTCAGAAATGTAGCTGGGAATGGGATGATGCATACCTATAATCCCCACTACATAGGAAGCTAAAGAACAAGGATCACAAGCTCTAGTCCAGCCTAGACCCTGTCTTTCAAAAAAAAAAAAAAAAAACAAAATTCAGTGGTGGAGCACTTTCCTAGCATGCACAATGCTTGGGTTCAACTCCCAATCCAGAAAATAGATAGATAGAAATATAAAGGTGAATATCCATCTATCCTGTGATAATTGAATTTCCTTACATACCTCAATGAAATAAGAAGCTTCTATTTTCATTTATTGCTATCACCGTAGAGAAGACTGAAATGAACTAATGTAACCAAAGAGAAATGAAGTAGTTATAATAAAAACACTACATAACTTTGTAATGAATAAAATGAAAATTAGATGTGAAGGTTAGTGATGTAAGTAAATTTAAAACATATAATTTAAAATATAAGATTATTAAGGTAAAATTTTAAAGCATGATTTATAAAAGTTTCAGTTTATGTACAATTTGCATCTACATCAGAAAGATAAGGCTCATCTGTGTTTTCAATACTCTTGATTTCTCCTTTCTGTTTATTTATTTGCTTATTTATTCATTGGATACTAGGAATTGAATTCAGGGCTGCTCTACCACTGAGCTACATCCCTAGTGCTTTTCATTTTCTTTATTTTGAGACAAGGTCTTGCTAAATTGTCCAGACTGGCCATAAAATCCTTCTGCCTCAAAGTTGCTGGGACTGTAGATGTACATCACCACTTTGGGCAGGAGTTCTCCATTCTGAAGAGATACACTTCCATTTTTTCCAGACTAAAGTGTATCCCTAAAGTAATTCAATGTGTACCAACAGAGTTACCTAAGAAGAATGTATTGCTAAAACACAAACAAATAAATGTATTCAAACCATGTTATTTGTTTTCTGGCATGCACTTGTAGGAAGTTGTTTGATTTATTTATTTATAATTTCTATACTTGTTTCAAAGTTCAGCATCTTCAAAATTTAGTAAGCTGTAGTATAACATGATTGGATTTCAAATTTCTAATTGATATATTAGAAAATAAGGAATACTCAGAAAGATTATTAGAAAATTCCCAAGTGTTAAGGTTTAATTCCCTTTTCACAATTTTTGAATGTTCTCTTCACTACTCTTCCACAAAAATTCAAACATGTTACAATCAAATGCATTTTCTTAACTGAATAGAATATGGCTGTTAATCTGGCTAGCCTTCAATTACTAAAAGACTAAAGCAATAAATGAAAATAGAAGCATTTTATTTCATTAAGGTATATAAGGAAATTCAATTATTTACATTTGAAAAAGTAGCTCCATACGCTTTATAGAGGAGCACACAACAGGGATAAAGTTGTTTTGTTTTGGTTTGGTTTGGTTTTTTTTTGGTACCAAGCATTGAACTCAGGGGCACTCGACCTCTAAGCCACATCCCCAGCCCTATTTTGTATTTAATATAGAGACAGGATCTCACTGAGTTGCTTAGTACCTCAATTTTACTGAGGCTGGCTGGTTTTGAACTTTCAATCCTCCCTGCCTCAGCCTCCAAAGCTGCTGGGAGATAGGAACCCTCTGAACCACTAAGCATCTACAGAGAGACATCCACCAAGCATTTATAAAAGGCATTTCGAAGACCATCTAATTCCCAGTTCTAGTATTTCATAAGCTTCACCATTCAGAAATCCTCCTTACAATCTATTCCAAATGCTATTCCTCTTCAAACCATTTTCCTCTTGTTTTCTCCTTAGTGAGGACTGAAATTAGCTGTCAGCCTCATATGAACAAGTTTTTTTTTATGTCATTAGAAACATAAAATAAAATACGCTTCAACTTTATTATAGACTATTTCTGGCTTTTAATTTTGTTATTAGAAGTGCCTCTTATTCTCATATCCCAAAGCCATGTTAGTTAATTTGTTGATATTCATTAAAGTAAAATAAAACATTAATCTAAAGAAACTTAAACTTTCATTGTTTCAGCAAGTTTCCTAGATTGAGACTATATATATTGTTTTAGACACAATTACATGTTTCTCCCTTTAAGAGAATAATGAAAACTCTGAAAATACTAGTGAGGAAATAAGCTCTAAGAAGCTAATCATGATTACCATGACAATTTTACTTACTTTGCTTCTATAACATGTAGGGCATGTTGAATCTGTCATCTCCCAATCCTTAAGGAGTTCACTCTTACGGAAGGCAGACATGTATCTAAGAAATTCTAAGACATAATCCAAGATACAAAATGATGTATAATCCTGGGAACTCTGCAGAGTGTGGGTAGCAAGAAAATAGTGAGGCAGGCTTCAGCAAGGTCAAGTTTTCATGGAGTACAATAAAGGAGAATCGTCAGCTTGCAAAGTGGAAGTGAAAACTTTCAAAGCAAAATGAGGCATGAAATGGAATAATCTGCTTGGAGGATTGAAAAATTGGGATTAAAGTGCTGAGAATGAAAAGGGACAGGGGTGCTAGAGTAGCAAGGGTCAAAACTAAAAAGGTAACCAGGGCCTGGGTTATACAACAATTTTCTGTACAATCAAAGAATTAGGACTTTGTCCTGCTGGAAGTTTAAAGAGAAAATTAACAAGGCCAGATAGCTGTGTGCTAATGTCACTGCAAAGGGCAGGAAGAAAAAAAAAAAAAAAAGCAGAAGCAAAAAAACCAATTAAAAAAAAAAAAAAGACTGATTCAGAAGTTCAGTCAAAGCCAAATGTGGGTGTGAACTAAAGCAAGGAAACAGGGATGGAGTAGAGACTGTGGAATTAAGATGTGTTTGAAAGGAAGAATCAATAATTTGGTTAGCAATCTTGGATGGTAAGGGCTCCAGGCAACCGAATTGAAATCACAGTTTTTTTTTTTTACTTTGGAGAATAATGCCATCAATTTAAAGGAAACAAGAATGAGAAATGTTGCCCAAGAAAAATAATGATTTCAACACTGGACTTGCTGAGCACCCTAGTAAAGATCAGGGTTGGTGTGTAAATGGTGTTTTACACCAACATAAGCCGAGAACGGAGGGGTGAGTCCAGAGGTGTTGCCTTTTTCTAATTTGAAGAGATCCTAGTGGTAGATGAGGTGAGGATGTCCAGTAGCTGAAGAAGGGAGTCCCAGGCTGGAAATAACAATGTGGCAGACATCATTTTGGGGGACTATACTGACCAGGAGAGTAACCAATAAGCCACACATCTAAAATTAATCAAAGTTAGCTAAGATTAAAACTTGAGTTCTTTGGTTCCATTAGCCACATTGCATGTGCTCAATGGCCAATGTGGTTAGCAGCTACTGTACAGTCAGTGGCACAGATGTAATTTCCATCAACAGCAAACATTCCATGGGACAGCACTGTGATACAGTAGAAGAGAAAATGTTTGGGGACAGAACCCCAGGGAAAGACGAGATGCACAAAGAAGAGAGAAGAAAGATATAAGAAATGAAGAGTGATCAAAGGAGGAAAAAGAGAAAGAAAAATATATATATATCACACTACTTTGACCAAGAGAAGAGTTCAAGGGAACAAAATGCTCACGAATGAGAAAAGCTGAAAATAGGTCAAACAAGAAAAGGAGTAAAAAATTAGCTCTAGGTAGTTTATTTTACCCTGACATTTGGTATTGTATGGGAATTGTTACCAATTTCTTCAAATGTGAAATGATTCAATGAGATTAATTCCTTGACTCAGATGACAGATTTAGCTTTTAGAGAGAAGAATTCAAGCTCCCCACGGAAAGCAAAATGTTAGAAATAATAACCGTTGCCTTCCCGCACTTTCATCAGTAAGGGGATACCTTGCTTGGCTGTTGTCCTTGGCCATCAGCCTTCTGCACATGTTTTGAAGGGTCTCTCATTCGGGTCTATATCATTGCTGAATATGTTTCTTGAAAGCATAGGACAAATACCTGCATTCAGATCAAACTGAATGCAAAATTCTCTTCTCATATCAAAAATAAAGCTGATAGAACAATGGTTACCAGGGGCTGGAGAGATAGAAGAATGGGAGGTAATTGTTCTATGAGTAAAATTTCTCTTTGGGCTAATGGAAAAGTCAGGGAAATGAATATTGGTGATGGAAGCACAATGTGAATGTACTTAATGGTCCTGAATTGTACACTTTTAAAAAAGGTTAAAATGATCGATCTTTTGTTATATGTATTTTATCATAATATGCTTTTTGATCAAGCTTACCCAAAATAGGCAAATGGAAGAAAATCCAAAAGAAGTTTCCCACAACCCTCTATGCCTGGGAAATTTAGGATAATAAACATAAAATTTGAAAACATTTCCAACAAATATCTGTTACTTGAAGTAATGTGTTTGTGATACTAAGGTATAAAAATGAGTTTGATTGTAAGGTATTCTAATATTACTGTTGACATTGCTTCAGCTAATATGATCTCAAAAAATAAAACAAGTTATAGCTCTAAATGGCATGGACAGAATAAAAATGCATTAGGCCAGTTTCACAATCAAGATGGCATTTACAGTCATTCCCTTATACATAGTTTCACTTTCTACAGTTTTATTTATCTACTATCCACCACAGTTCAAAAATATTAAATAGAAAATTCCAGAAATAATGTATAACTTAAAAATACCTTTCTCTCTAATATATTCTTTTAATTAGTCTATTTTATTTTTCCAAATTTCTTACTTGTGCCTAATTTATAAATTAAGCTTTATCATAGGTATGTACACATAGAAACAAAAACACCACAGTACACGGTTCAGTTCTATCCGTAGTTTCAGGCAGCCACAGAATATATTGGATCATATCCCCTCACAGAAAAGGGAAAACTACTGTAAAACTTGCTTCTAAGGTCAATAGGTTCAGTTAGTTGGTAGACTGGCAAAGCATAAATTTTAGCAGTAAACCCTAAGGCAACTATGTTAGTACAGGCAAAATGCTCACTCTGCAATTAAGGGAGGGCAAGCACCCCATGAATCACTCCTCATGCTTTCTCTGACAGTTGGGCCCTGGAGTAAGGTTCAGGAAAAGGAACCCTGAAAGGACCCTGAAAGAAACCAATGGCTGCTTCCATTTGTGTACCTGCAAACAGGAAGCAGAAAATTTCAGACTAAAAATTAAATCAAAGCAGGTGACAATTT
The DNA here is from genome assembly GCF_052094955.1 of Ictidomys tridecemlineatus. Lineage (NCBI taxonomy): Eukaryota > Metazoa > Chordata > Mammalia > Rodentia > Sciuridae > Ictidomys > Ictidomys tridecemlineatus. The sequence goes on along the minus strand of NC_135478.1, from coordinate 159,504,781 downwards.
ATGAATGTAATGAATGTTTGGTCCAGAATCTTTTGTAAGCTATACAATAACTAATCTCATATGGATTTTAACTCCAACTGCCTCCCCTCAGCATCCAGACTTTTCCTGGTGAACATATTGGCCAAATGGAAGTAAACACTTGCACATTCATGGATCACACTCTTTGTTTCCTCTCCAAAGACAAGTACAAAATATGAAGAACAGAACATTTAAACAAATCAGTTGTCCTCGCCGGCCGAAGAAGTTTTGCTCAGATCATGCATTGATTCTGCTGATGTCACAACCTGACAAATAAAATCACCTTGACTGTAAGCTTAAAAAGACACTGGTATAACATAAGACCAGATACTAGAAGCGCAAACCAACCCCAAAAGAAAGAATGAAAGAATGAAACATACAAGAGATGAGTCATACTATACTTACAACTTTCAGCCTGATAGTCTGGCACAAACTGCTCATCATTGTCAGGTACCTGAGCTGTGGAAGAAGGAAAAAAAAAAAAATTAAGAGAAAAACTGCCAAGGCATAAGGAATGTCAACTCAGATCTGTCAAACACGGTCTTTTTAGGCTGAGATCAAACCTATTATTATTTGCCAATAAGCTCCTATTTAAAATGGTATTGACAGCGCTACTTAGTAGGAGAAACAGAAGGGATCATTGATGTCAACGAGGAAATATAAATATGTCAGAAATATGACAGTGGCAGGTGTAGTCCCTCGGAATTTCACCCTACCAGATGGAAATAAAAGAGACAAAAAATAAAAATAAAAGAAGCTCTAGGATTTCTATTTCCTGCAGGGTTTCATTTTGCAAGAGTGGAGCAAAAAATATTTCAGTTCACCCACGGCCAGTGCTTAAGCTGCCCATCAAAATGAGCCACACGATTCTTTTAAATCATACACAGGTATCACACACATCCCTCTGCATGTGTACAAACTACTGCTTTTGATATGTTCCATCTCTTACAAATTAGACTGGCATAATTAAAAATGGCTCAGTGGCACACGCCTGTAAACCCAGGAACACCAGAGGCTGAGGTAGGAAAATCATAAGTTTGAGGCCCACCTGGCCAAATAAGTGAGAGACTGTCTCAAAACAAAATAAATAAATAAATAAATAAATAAATTAAATGAAATTAAAATTTTTAGAAAAGGGCTGGAGATGTAACTCAGCAGTAGACCACCACTGGTTCAATCTCCAGTACCTCAAAATGTTTGCCCTAAATTTGACAAGAGGTTGCTATTAAGTTTTAAAAATGAATGAAAAATCATTAATTTGAGTCACATTTAACAAAAGTAATATATTTTGATGATTAGTCATAATAATAATTAAAAATAATAAAACAAATGCCATCTTTTCATGCAAAATATTTTCCTGGCATCTATGCAGCATTAATAAAAAGAATATCACTGTTTCTTCAGTTCTAATGTCAAATGACTTTCCTATTTCAAGTAAAGAAAAAATACTGAATAGCAAGGACTTAATGCATTTGGCAACAATCAAAACAAATTTTTCACTACTAAATTGTTTTTATCACAATTGATTTAGGCATAGAAATAACCTATTCCAAACTGACAGAATATTACTAAAATGAGTTTGCACAAATATACAGACTCTCACATACAGAAACTACACAAACAGAAGTTAGGTTACTTTTAATTTGGTAAACACATAATAAAGTATCATACTAATTAACTTTAGCGAGGATCTGATTAGCTGATATAGTCTTATACAATACTGAAACTTTTTTATCTCATTAAATCATATTAAAACAGACATCAATTAATTTTTTTAGAATGAGCTTATTCTGGATGAGAATGCTAATTAAAATAAATAATCAGTCTCTGCTAAAAATGTCTCAGGCTAATAATTGAATGGGTTAAGACAAATCTGTACAAAGTGGAATTTCATATTAAATATCCTATATAAAAAAAATCTACCATTCATAGAATTAAAGTTTGTTTTTCTCAGTTTGTAAACTGGTATTCTTTTTAAAGTTTGTTTTTCTCAGCCTATCTAATAGTATTCTCTTTAAATAAATATTTGTCTGAATAAATCTATTTATATTATTAAGAATATCACAGTCTAATGAGGCTCGCCCATTTGTGAAGTATATATGATTTGACATTTCAATTGTTTTCCCAAAAACTCTTACACACCAATACTTTACCTTATTAAAGTCACACCATCCCCTACCACCAAACAAAACCAAACAAATTAAGAACTTCTGCAAGTTTCTACTGATGCCTATTTGATTAGCCTATACTAGTTGAAAGGGAAAGTTTTCTCTTCACTTTCCACCAGTATCTATTATTATTATGTAATAGCTTGAAAGTCAGGCAAACTTCAACTCACAGCTCTATGACTTGCTAACTATGTAACTTTAGGTAAGTTATTTAGCCTCTTTAAATGTCATTTTACTCATCAGTATAGAGCAATAACATACAGGTTTTTGTTAGAATTATATAAAAGTCTCTACCCGATGCCAGATACACACTTTTTTATTTTCAGTCCTCCACTATCTACTCTCTTCCTTCAAATCACAATCGAAAAGTACTACAATCATTCATTACATGCCCAGTTACTCATGTCTTAATTTCTAATGAATTCTAGTGGAGACAAAAAAAAATTATTTAAACAAACAAAACAAAACAAAAAAACCCCTAAATTTTGTACAATAGCATTGTGTTAGCTATTAACAACATATTTTTGACATTACTGGCAGTTTGATTTGTCTCATAGATTTATAAATTATGAGTGTAGTGTACTATATTTTGTAATAAGTCTTCACACCAAAAAAAGCAAGGGTTTTAAATAAATACTCAACCAATAACAGCAAGTAAACAATCAAATCCTGCACATTTTTCTCTGATGTCACATGCTTTGGTTTTCCTTCTAACTTAACTAAATAGATGTAACAACTGAGGTGCAAAATTATCAACCACAGCAATTACTGTGCTTTTTAAAAATCCATGTTTATAAGAATCTAATAAAAATGTAATATCCCTTTACAGGAATAGTTAAAAATAGCTGGTGAGTAACAAAAGTATATTTGTAACTGAATATGCTGGTATGAATGTCCTGAAGGCTAATTTCTTTTTTTTTTTTCCCTTAGTATCATAAGACCAAGTCAGAACTCCATACACAATCATTGCAAGAGCAGCAGCAGCAAAATGCCTGATGTGGTGTGTGGTATGTATTGGGACACGTGTAGGGGGAAGAAGGCAAGGCACAAGGGCAAAAGAATCCAGTAGCTGCACTTCACAGATACACAAAAAATAGCTACATACTAACAATTTGTAAAAAGAGTAAGAATAAGAACTGCTATTTCTGTTCTAACTTCTTTACATACTGAATAAATACTTCACACTTAGGCTTGAACATATTACAGAATTTTAACAAAAAACATATGACTCACATTTTCACAGAAGCTAATCTTAAGAAACTGAATAGACCAAATGAAGCAGCATGCTACTTAAATAGACAAAGGCTTAAGTAGACCTCTAATTTCAAGTTGGAGTAAAAGGAAAGCAGTTAACTAAAAACACAAGTTGGATCTGGGCAAGGAAAATATGACAAAGTATTGCCACACTGGTATCAGACATTTCCTTTTTTCTTTAATTCACGAGAATTTTGTGAAAGAGCAAACTACAGCTGCCTGGAAATTTGTTACAAGCCATTCCAACTACAAAGTTGAAAATTAACAATACAGACCAACCTAAAGGTGAAAAAAAATTTTTTTTTTCACTGCTGTCTAGTATTATAAGCTACACTTGAAAGAATCACCTTAGGGGAATAAAAATGTTTCTCTGCACTATGTGATTAAAGAGAAAGGGAAAGAGGAAGAAAGGAGAAAAGGAAAAAATATATATCAAAAGACCAATAAAAGGCTTTCAAGGAGATTAAGCATGTAGATTTTATTGGTAATAGCTGGAGCAGCTCTATCAGTTCATTAACATTAAGACAAGTTGCTATCAAGTCCAGGGTCTGGGCTTTAAAAGGGTAATATCTGCACTCTCAGCTACTTGCTTTACCCAGATTATTATCCAAAGTTGTTCTTTAATTTTTCTCTCTTTTTACTACATCATAATACAGATTGTGGGAGAGAACTTCATAAAAATATTAATAACTACCTAAATGTCAGAAAATCATCAATGCTCAATTTTAACTTTAATATCCTCCCTAACTAACATTACATTAAGGATGGACAATTATGAATATAGCTTGCATTTACTTTATGCCTATTTGTAACTCTTATATAAAATAATATTCACTACTTAAAAAAAAAAGTTAGCATTTAAAAATTTTTCAAGGTCACAGGCAAGTAAGTAACCCTCCCCCCTCCCCCATATTCTCATAAAACTAGGTGCCTGTTGGGTTTTCTTTTAAAGCTATGGAAAAAAAGCGGAAAAATTACAAATAAAGCAAATGTCAAGTATAAAAGGGGTTAATATTTAATTAAAACCAGTTCTATCCACTGTAACAATGACCTGGAGCCAAACAAGGCGGAAGATGTATGAGTCATTCTTTCTGCCCGTGAATGAGACAGCTGATCTCCTCAGCAATTCCTCAAGACAAGCAGGCAGGACTGGAGTTCTGCCTCCATTCACAAAAACACAGTCCAGCATGAGCCATGTGGCCCAACCACAAGCTTTTCATGTCACACCCTTCCAGAGAGCTAAAGCAAGTAAACTTGAACTTGAAATATAAACATACCAATTTTATTGCTCTGTCTCAAATAGAGCTCAGATCCATTAAGAAACACATTTAAATAAATGGCAACTTTATACATACACACATATATTTAACCTATCGTGCTTTACAGGGAAACACAAAGTACAAAACTGAGGAAGAAAAGAAAGAGGAAAAGAAGGGAGTATCAGAGGAAGGAAAGAAGAAAAGAAAGGAAAAGAAAAACCATTCAAAAAATATCTTATTTTACTGGCTTATTATTCAAGTTGATTAACCTAAAACTATAGCAGATAATTGCTGAACTTGGTAGCATTTCACTTTGAATCAAAGGGTTAGAAACAAATTTTTTCAAAGAAATTGTACTTTATTTTAAGTAAAAGTAAAACAACAAGAAAATCAACCTTTGCGCTGTGAATTCCTTTTAATCCTAAATTGAAGCTGCTTCAGGCCATGGAACAAAATAATCATCAGTTCACTAAGCCTAGTTTTATACCACATCCGGTTTTAACATTAAAATGATTGTTCCAATGTAAAAGCATTAATTAATGCAGAAATATAAACATATTTAACAAACAAAAAAAGCAGACCATTTCCACATGACCGAAACACCTTTAGTATATTATTGATATATGTTCTGGAAAAAACAAGAGTAAGTTTTTTTTACTTGTCTTGAACCTCAAATCAGCTTCAATTTCTAACTAAATTGATCTGCAGTGACTTGAAAACTTGAAGCTCAGAGCCAACTAGTTATTTGCAGCCCCAAATTTTCTCTAATGCCACAGAAGTCTGACAGTATTATTATTATCATTTTATTGCAAAATTGTACATAAATCAAAGGGAATAAAGTTTTTCTCTGAAATGCAAGAAATTACAAATTTCTTGTAACTGAACTAGAAAAGCTCAGCAATATTAACATTTATTAATATTAACATTTATTAGGATCCCCTGGAAAAATTACACTCCGTTAACAAATACAACTTTTCTATTTAAAAAAAGGAAAAAGAAATCTTTCTTTTTGTAAATAGCCCATAAATGAAAACCATTTACATATTTTCCATGAACATTTAGAAGTAAAATAAATTTATTCTACCTGCTATCTTTAAATCAAGTCTAAATGAGAAGTCTTTTCTATATTATAGTATATCCTGTTACAACAAATAAAGGAGGGACAGCCACCCTAACAACACCTCCACATCAATTTCTAAGAAATTGTATGAATGTTTTTAATGCATAGTTCTTGATTCCTGTTTTGTATGAATCACATAAAATAATGTCATTTTTAAAGTTTAATTCTTTTCTTTGCAACATAGGCAAAAAAAAAGCACATATCTAATATCGTGTTTTTAAAAAGTAGAATATTTAAACAATAAAAATAGCACATATTATTTAACTAAGAAACATCATAAAATGACTTTGAATATAAATTTAGCTTCAGTCTTAAAAGCAACTGAGGGGAAAGTAATGACATTTCTACTTTTAAGATAGCCTGACAATTACTGGAAAGTCACATCAAGGAAAAAGAAAAAAAAAAACTTATTTTCATGAAGTAATAATAAACTTTGGAATAGAAAGGTTGTTCTTGGAAACAAAACTTTGAAAGTATGACAGTGCATGAAACTTGACTTACTACACCATTGAAAAACATTTTACTCGGAAAGCGGTGAACCCCTGTTGACTTCTTCCTCAATATTACTGATGAAATGGAACCTCAAGACTCTTAGACTCACACAGAATAGGTCAAAAGCAGCTATGCATTTACATCAGATATTTACTGAAATTTATTATTTTTCTTAAATTTGTTTTAGTAGATAAGCTGTGATAAACTTCAGTTTAGAAGAATATAACCCTTTCTTCACTCAGTTTTTCCATCCTTCTATTTCTGTCCCTCATACATACACAAGAGGTTCCATTTTAAGTAGGACTTTTTAGGACACTAGACACTACAGCACTCCAAATAGGTTAAGTACAAGAAGTTATCCATGATGTTGATAGGATTGATATTTGAACTCATTATTTCATGGGATCAAATAATCGAAATTGCCTTCCTGTCCATATCAATCTAATTCAAAAGAGAAAGAATCAATAAAGGATTGTACATGGTGAAAGTACAACATGAAGCATCTGTAGCAAAATTTAAAATAGGCATATTCTCTGAGTTTTCTTTTTTGTTTTTGTTTTAACTGCTGCTATGGTCATTGAAAACACTAGCATTTTAATTTTCTTCAGAATAAGATGAATATTTTAACTTGTGATATACATATTTTAAAATTTTAAACTGCATTGCTAGTGCTTAGAAAGTGATATTGATATTAGTATGACATTATATCCTTAAAAAAACATATTTTACATCAATTCATTGGAATCAAATATAGGGGTAAATGAAAGAATATTTTGAATCGAAAATACTAGTTGCATTAAAATCCTCAATAGAACTGCCTTACCTTTCTCAGTTTCCTCTTAGAGATAAAACACATTTTATAATTCATAATAATTTACTCATGACTAATCCATGTATTGCACTTAGTCTAATATATAAAAATTTTTACAGAAAAAAACAAATTAAGCATGTTATATATATATTATTTCTCAAAGATTTAGGGACTTTGATAATTTTTTAAAAATGTGATAATCATATGACACATTACAACTAACTTGAGTCTCATGTCTAATAAGATTTTTAGACTGTTTAACTTCCCAGTGGGATTCTAACTCATGGGAAAAATTTGATTAGTTGCCAATTTTTTTTTTTTTTAGGGTCAAGATGCCTTAAAATTCATGGTCATTTTCTTGGCTATGGAGCATTATGAAAAGAAATATATAAATCGTTTGTAGTGTGCCAGTGGAGCAATGTTAATTTCTGGATATCCAGAAAGAGATTAAATGGATAAATCTAGCTATAAATAAACCAAGGTAATTTGGCCATCTCTTCTTAGCTAATATTGTTCAAGATCTGGGTTAGTATAGTTAAAATATTAATGCAAAATAATATATTTAATTACTAAGAAGAGAAAGTAATAGTAAAAAAACTTTTTTCACTTTTAGATTTTTTTAAAATTACATTATCAACTTTTTGCTTACATCATGGCTTGATAAATTAATATAAACTATTTTGAAAATGTTTAAATTATTCTAAAATGCAATCTTATCCAGTTTGTAAATTGTAGCACACCTGAGTAATTCCTGAATTTAATTAAGCTTATGAGTTTTTTCTAAGAAAAAAAATCTATGTTCCAACCAATAATTAGTAATTTTCTAGATTTATTTAATATAAGCTAAATCTTCAGATTTGTTTTATAAGTATGTTAACAATCGTGAATAAGAATATTTTGTACAGTTTTTAAAAGTAAGTTCAAATAAATTATCCAAATCACTTATCTGAGCTACAAGACACAAACAAGTCAAAAGTAAAAAAAAAAAAAAAATGTACTGAAACTGATTATAAAATGCTAAGAATCTGTCAGTTCCACATTTTAAAATTCCAGGAACAGAGTTGCTATGCACATTCAAAATCTGCCAGCAAGTGCACTGACTTGGAATCAATCAGATTTAAACATCTTAAAAACCAATAAACCTTCCATAACAATTAAAAGAAATACTTTAAGTTATTTTGGAAAAGTGAATAAATTCCCTCATAAATATAATGTCCTTTCAGTCTTCAACTTTTCAAAACTAATAGCTGAAAGTTAACACAAGAATCTCTGCAAATTTTTCATAAAAAGTAATGTTAGAATGTATGTCTTACATTGCAATAATAAGTAATATGTTACAATAAGTTTCATTTAGAGGGACAAGCAAAATGACCTTTAAGTATAACAGAAACTTTCATTAATACTTACCTTTCATTAACATACAAATACAATCATTCTTTCAAAGGACTACTAGGAAAGCCATTTAACTTAAAAGATTCATAAAGACTGCAAAAGCTCTTTGGAAAACTAGAATATCAGCAAAACAAAGAAACTTATTTTACATGCTAACAGCAACTTGGTCAACTGCATACAAGACCACCGGATGAAACACATCAGTCTGCCTTAAAATAGCCACAAGAGCACTTGGGTTCCATTCAGAGACCCTCTTTCCGGTTAACCATCTTAAAAATCTTTTCCAAAAATGACATATTTCCCATAGAATGTGAACACAGAACACAGTTTATACTCAGCACTTAAATATCTATAATTTTCTGTTTCCCGCAAAACAAATCATAAAAATAATATTTCACCTTGATCATATCAAATCCAAAAAGAAAATTTCAAATCATAGTTGCCAACAAAAATCCCTCAATATCAGACATTTCTGAAGAAATATAAAGCTTCTAATGCAATGCCTCATTGTTTTTTTAAATAAAGTTGCACACAATAAATATATAATAGATTACACCATTAAACTTTATCAAAAAATAATCCAAAATGCCTTTAAATATTTCCTTGCTAAATATTAAGTAAATCCTAATAAAAGTGACAAAATAGCAAAGGTCAATTTCAATAAATATCACATACACAGTAATACACACAAAACATTTTTTAAATCTCATATCCCCCAAAGGTTGATTTTAAACCCCAAGATTTCCTAAGTATTGGATACACACCTAATGTTCTGTGTTGTGAGCAAGGTGGAAAGAAGACACTTGCACTTAAATCTTGAAGCATCCCGTCCTGATGAACCCAGAGAAACTAATTTCTGCCATCAGAAAAGTCCTCCACCAGAACACCAAATAATGATATGCGCTGCTCTAAAGGAAACAGCAAGCCAGCCGGGTTCTGGCTCTAGGAGGTCTCTCGAGGTACAATAATATAAACCTGATCAATTGCAATTAAAATCTGAACAGAGGCTTAGAACTTGAAGTCTTGGTGCATTAGTTCTTGCCAAAAGCAGATGTGATTGTGAGCTGGAAGCAATTTCTCCTGGTAATTTGTGATGACACTGGGTAGTGCAGCCCCAGAGTCCCCAAAGACAAACTCATCAGAGGCTCTAATGTATGCATGACACATGAGGTGGCTCTTTTAGAGCTCAATTAATTGGGCTGAACATTAAGACAGCAAGTTCAGGACTTTTTTTCCCCCTTCTAGAGTTGCTTTTCTCCCCTTTTAAGCAATTTTTTTTTTTTGCCTTACCTTCTGCAAGCCATGTTTCCTGTAATTGACTTAGATCTTGAAAGAGTTCTAAAAAAACAAGTCAAAGACATAAAAATAAGATTTGCAAATCTTTAGACTTCATTAAATAAAAATGTTTGTCATGAAATTGGCATTAAATATGAATTTAATTTAGGGAAAAGGAATAGATAGAAGAAAATAGGATTTATTTAGCTTAACTATCTCAATCACCCTGCCTACTTTTGATGCCTATTAAACAACACTTTAAGAAATTCTTTAATCTACTAAATAATAGTCAATCTCCTCTCCCTCCCTCCCTCCCCCCCCCCGTTTTATTTAACAAATAGCTTAATAAGTAAGTAGCTCAGCGAAACCAAAAATCACGTTAGAATTCACAAAAAGACTGAGGTGAAGGTGTTCTAGTCACAAAAACCTTCCTTAAATATACTCAACTCTGGCTAAAACAGGAGTAGGGAAAAGATTGGAAAGACTGGCATTTTTTGTCTGTCTTCTGAATCTTATATACAAGATATTACCATAACTTGTGGTAACTCTCAAAGTACTGTTTACAGGTTTAATGCCTCAAAATTAAAAGGTACAACTTTATATACTAGTTTTTAAAGAAAAATTTCTACATTAACAGGTTTATAAAAGTCAGAGACTGATAATCCCCTGGAACCAGTTTATTATCAAGTTTAAAACTGCATATCCTGTCATATTGGGGAGAGAAAGGGATATTCAATAAGTATGAAGATTTGAGGAAGTTTCAGAATTCAACTTAATACCTAATTAAGTTGCAGTCTGTACTCTGTTAAATAAATCTAAGTATCTTCAGTTCAATATGAATGCACACATATGGCTGAAATAATTTATAATACATTGACCTCCTACCAACAGTTCATAAAAAGAATCTGCAACCTAATTTCCTAAATAGTATTGTAATTATTAATTAGGCCTTAAGTATGATTCAGTGAACACTTTAAGGCCTATTAACAAGATGTGATGACTTCACAATGTAGTCATCAAACTCACCCATGAAGATTTTTGATAATGGTGTATTAGTTTAGTTTAAAGTAGATGGGAAATCAAACAATCTTTTTATTGTTTAACTTAAAATAAAGCTGAAAGAAAAACATAAGCAGTATTATAACTGTTTACTTTTTCCTACTGTGTTGGATATATTTAAACTGTTATCTTAGAATATAGAATTAGTTATATGTCATATGGTCAAAAGCAAACACAAAACAATGATTAAAAGAAAAATGTCATTGTTAAGTTTTTGTTTCCTTATTTTACTAGTTTGTGACAGGACCATAAAATATTTCCCTGGGCAAACCATCATATAATGTAAACTGTTCCAAGTAAGGTCTTAGTTAAATTCAGTAATTTCAAAGTTTATTATTTTTAAGGTAAGAATGAAGTGCTCCCCTTGTTTATGAGAGTGGAGTGTAGGTAAAGAGGGAGGATTCAGCTCAAAATCAAACCTCACCTTCTGAATCATGAGCCAGATCTCTGTTAATGAATTTTCTTTTCCTGACATTTGTTGGTTTCTCGTTACAATTTCTCCCACGCTGACTCTACAAAGGGAAAGATAAAATCCTTTAAAAGAATGTAAACCTCAAATGTCACACACAAAAAAATACATGCATATATAACATAAGTCTACTGGATCCTCTCTTTGAATAGAAAAAAATAAAAGTTCACAGGATCAATTCTAACATTCAGTTTCTGCCTTCATTTGACAGTGAAAGCTTATGCTGAGGATTCAATAGGCATGGAGAGTTGCTTCCCACCGACGATCCTAACACTGTTTATCAGTCATACATATTCTGGGTATCTCAGCATCGAACATTAAATTATAACACTTAACATTGTTTCTAGGCTGGATCAATACTAGATTAAAATACAGTGAATTATATCCTCTCTCTCACATAGTCCCTCCCCCCAAAAAGCAAAAAGAGTGGAGAAGTGAAAAGAGAGAAAAAAAATGAGAAAAAAAATAACAAAAAAACAAAAACCCATGTAAACAAAAAGTGTCAGCATTTGTCTCAACTTCATTCTTTTCAATGTGGCAGACAAACCCAGCCACAAACTTTGAGTGCAGCAGCTGCTGCTGCCCTCCATCTCCTCTTCCACTCATCTTGGGCACTTTAATCAGAAAAAGGAGTCTTAAAAATAAAAATATGCCTTATCCAAATCACTGAAAGGTAAGCTCATTTTGAAGATTGGGCTTCTAGAAGCACAGTCGCCCTACAGTGGCAACAAAGCAGATAAAGTATCTGCAATCCCAACCCCCTGCCCCCTCCCTTCTCATTCTCTCTCCCCACCCCCCGTCGGAGTCAAGTTTATAAACAGCAACTTTCGAACTGATCACTCACATTGGTGACCATGTAAGGCACTTGCTGGTCATAAAATCCATCCATTCTGCTGCTCTTCGCAAATATTAGCCCAGTATTTTATATTTTGAGCATTTAGCTGGAGATTTCCTCGGGATCTGGACTTCTATCAACCTAGAGGGGAACAAGATGGCTTTTAGGCTTTAAAAAAAAAATCATGAATGAAGCTTTTGAATTTGCATAGCTAATTACCCTCCGACAGTCCCATTCACAAAAATAACCCTCCCCTACACCGCCTCCTTCACCTGGATCCAAAGAGAGCCCAGAGAGTTCACAATTTACATATTTTCGGTAGTAGCAAAAATCCGAACAAGAGGCGATGTATTTATTTACACTCTCGATGTTTCCCTGCGCGGTCGGTGTACCCCGGGCAGCTCTGATTCGCAAACGTGTGCAAAACTAGCAATGGCGATCAGCGAGACTTGCTTTGCACCTAACGGGACTAAAGAGACGGAGACACCTCTTTCATAAGGATAGTTTTTGCAACCCACAACCATGCAATTATCTGGAGAGACATAAAAAGTTGTTGGAAAGACCCACCTGAAGGCCACCGCTGGGCGAACGGCTGCAAAAAATTCCCTCCAAATTTAATAAAAACATTAATTATTGCCCAGCACTTCCCTTTGCAAGCCGAAAGCGACTCTGACAGAGCTCAATTCGGTGGTTTTTCCTCTACTTCTCCTCCAGGGGCCTCCAATCCAAACTGATGGATCGCTGCCTCCCATTGGCTCCACGTCTCTTTCACAAGATCAGATTTCGGGCTGTCAATCAGGAGACTTGCTGCCCCTTCCCGCGGGTCTCTTGTGCCCCTCTGCCCAAACGAGTTCTCTGTCCGCAGGCGCAGGGTCCGCACCCTGGAAAAGCCATGGAGAAAATCGACTTCCTTCCTAACTCGCTGCTTATTGTTAAGGCGCCTGGGGATACTGAAACCATGTGTACCGAATCGCCAGTTCTCAATACTGGTGTGTTTGGTCCACTGTTGGGCTGATTTCCTTAAACATTATTGTTGAGGTTCAGGTATATACTCAGAAAAGCGATTCACAAAGCCCCTGCTTCCTCCTCGCACTCCTCTCCAAGATCTCCAACCCTTCTACTCTTGACCTGACAAGGATCCCACCTCGCAGTCTAGCCTCATTCCCACCAAGCTTTTGGCCCAAGTTCTATTCTCGTTTTTCAACACTAACCTTCACCAATTGCTTATCGAACCATTATTTTTTAAAGACCCATTCTAACTAAAATAAGCTCATGGGACAGAAAAAATAAAGAATCTTTGAGGAAAACATCTGGGTATAAAATCGAGGAATTGTTTATTAGGAGAGGTTGTAATACTGGGAGGGAGAACTATATTGCAATCTGGGTAAGGAAATACATAAAAATAACATTTGTCCCTACGTGTACATTGGGAAAAGGCACTTCAAGTCCACTGTGGGGGTGGGGAGGAACTGCGAGGGGATAGGGTGGTTTGGATATCCGAAGGACTTGCTTGTTTCCTGAGCTTTTGTTATGTATACATGGAGGCGGAGGGTGTCACTTACTGTACTTGACGCTTTCACTTCCTCTCCAGCTTTTAAACAGACAGAGCCCGGAGTTGGGGGCGAGTGGTGAGAGAGCTCGAGTTACAAGGACAATAACTAGGACGTTAAGTGAGAACTGCATTTCTGAAGTCACTTTCCCTGACTCTCCTATAGGACTTGAAGGACTGAAGGGTCTCTTTGGAAGCCCTGGTCCTACAGGGGAAGTAGGAGGCCAAGGGGAAAGAACCGGGAACTGAATGGTGACGAAATTCATTTGTGAATCTGGTAGCGGCCAGAGCTAGTGACCAAAAGAAGTTTCCTGCAGCCGTTTTGCCTAATAGGAAACGTGCTGCGGTTCTCAATTTCTATTTGAAAGTTCCCTTCCTTAAATAGAACCTTTGGAGACGCATTAAAATGGAGTGTGAGCGCCGAAGACTCAACCAAGGACCCATGGAGGAGGGACAGTATCTATGTCAAAACCAACCAACAAAACCCAGCACTTTTTGCTGGGGAAATAACTAATAGCCATGAACAGCAAGGATACACTACCGTGCACTCGCTGAAAATAGAGTTCACAGCGCTCTCATCTAGAAGCATTTTGAGCGGGAACTGTATTTTAACCCCTGCCAAGGAGGGATCCCGGGAACAGCCTGGGCCCGGAGGTTGGAATAGCGAGGCTCTCGGGTGCTTTCTCAGGGTGCAACTACTAGAAGGGACGATAAGAAGGGTGTCCTGCCACTATGCATTCCCAGGATAAGCAAGACCTTGTAAGCAGAGCAAGTTTCTGAAGACCTCTGCCGCCGGACCCAGACGGGTATCCAGGGTAACCGGGAGAGGGTGGAGCTTCAGTTCAGAGCCCCCGCGAGCTTCTCCTGCAGCCAATAACGAACCGTAAATTCCCAGCCCATTGTTGTTTGTTGCTGACCCCGCAGCGCTCCGCTCGGCGATTGGCCGACTTAGGGAAGGGGGCGGAGTCCATCCCGCCCCCTCAGCCACCTTTCGGCTTCATTCACAAAATTCCGGCCTTTCTGGGTCACGTGGTTGGGGGCGTGGAGGGGCAGGGGAAATGACACAACAAAGGCCCAAGTTTCCCAAACCGCAAAACTTTTTTTTTTTTTTTTTTAATGCCTTGCCACCTCCTCTTAGTCGCATCAGTAGAACAGATACTAGATCAGGAAGAGGCGCTTTGGATCTGGGAGCAATAAGGACAGAAAAAAATAGTTTCGAAATTAAAGGAATGCTCACACGGGAATAATTCCGGAGTGCGCTGCAAAGGAAAAAGCTGCGCAAAAGAGAAGGGAATTGAGAATGGGGAGAAAGTTTTAAGGAATGACTAGTAACTAGTTTGTTGCTTCAAAAGGTGTGTTAAAAGTGCCAACAGATCGATTATAGAAAGATCTCCGTTTGCTCACTTAACACCCTGTAATTTTCATTTCTACCTTTGATTTATTCCACAGTAACAATTTTTTAAAGCTTGTTTTAGGAATATTGGAGGTTTTCATGATCGTTCTAGTTTCCATTTCCAAACTCCATCACTCCTTCCCAGGCCAGGGTAATTTCATCACTCTTTCACAGGCCGGGCGCTCCCGCGCCCCTTCTCCATCCCTAGAGTGGAGGGGCAGTTGGAGCGGCGCCCTGAGCCTCTAATTTTACTACGTTTTGCAGAGACTCCATATTTTCCCTTTTGAATTTTTTTAAAGGACTCATATCTGTTAACTAGATGACTTTCCAATAACTGAAAAATGAAGTTCTCATGTGAATAAGCAACCATCTCGCTACAGCTCTGTTTTAAACAGTAGAGCTTGTTGAGATAAATGTCCTCCCCTTCAGAGCGAAAGGTTGAACCCTGCCGGTTCTCTCTCCCTCTTTCTCATCTCCTTTTCTACTTTGATACTTAGTGAGATATATTCTCTCATCATTTCTGCGCCTTGAAACTTAGTGAAACACTACTTTCTGGCCTGGGGGCTGTTTATCTTCTATGCTGGGTACTGGACCAGGGGTTGG
The DNA here is from genome assembly GCF_052094955.1 of Ictidomys tridecemlineatus. NCBI lineage: Eukaryota > Metazoa > Chordata > Mammalia > Rodentia > Sciuridae > Ictidomys > Ictidomys tridecemlineatus. The sequence continues at coordinate 159,489,084 of NC_135478.1, read as the reverse complement.
GTGGAGGGGTGGAACAACAGACCTAGTGGCCAGACATTGGAAAGACTGAAACTTTTTTAGAAAATGTTACAGTGGTGGAAAATGTCCACAGAGGCAGCTGTTCCATCTACAAGAGAAGAATGTCAAAAGTTGCACAAAGTTTCCACTACTTTTGAGAATGTCTTTTAAAAATCAGTTTAGTAAATGCCAGTCCTTCTTGAATGGAAAATTTCATTTTGGCAGGGTTTCAGACATAGAATGGCAGAGCAGAGGCCAAGAAGCTTTGACATTTATTTACTTGTATTTTGAAATCCCATTTGGGTTTTCAAATAAGAACTCTTGAAAGTACCCCCCTCCTCAAAAAGTCCATTTTTTAGTTTAGAAAGTTCTAACACTTTTAAATAGTTTGTGTATAAAGTTATTTAAATCTTTATGGTTCCTTTGCAGTTATTTCGTGAAGTAAAGTAATATTCATTAATGGCTTTTCTGCAGTGAATTTATGGCATTATATTGAAAATGCGTGTAGTTAAAGTGAATTTCTTAAAGCAGTTTAAGAAGCAAACTAAAATAGTGCTGTTTGTTTAAAAGGGTTAATATGATTAAAATGGAATTTTCTCAAAATTAGATTAAGTAAACTAGTACTTTAATAACTTGTTTTATAAAATACTATATAATGCAAATTTTTGATAGCCTAGTTTACACAGGGCTATATCAAACAGATAAGGAAAAAAAATATAGACTACTAAGTAGCAAAACTGGCAAAGGAAATGAACACTTAAAAATAATTCCAATGGAAAAAGAGTCCTAACAGAATGGTGACAGATTATCAGTGGCTTTAATAGGCTCTCTGTGGGAAAGGAAGCTGGAATTTGGGAGGAGGGTGGAGCCTAGGAAGAAGGTAAAAGTAACAAAGAAAGATATTGTAGAAGATATTCCTTTTCCCATTCTATCTGTAAACTCCCTCAAGTAGAGAAAATATAAGTAACTTATGAACATATGATAAAAATAAAATCTTCACTGGAAGTGAGGACAACAGATATTTTAAAAATAAAGAACATTTTTATCATCTCAAGTTGGGAGTGTTTCAAATATACAGAAGTATGAATATTAGGATGAAGGTTCTCACATATATTCTGGTTGAAATGTGAATGTTTTTCTTTTTTCTATCTTTCAGAAGTAAGTTTATAATATGTACTAGATCCTGAAATGTATAATATCTATTAGACCCTATAATTAGATCCAATAATCCTGATTTGCTCTACCACAAATATTAAAACAGTGATACATTAGGATATAATGAAGTATTTATAGAAAGAAAAATCTAGAAGCAATTTAATATCCATCAATGAAAAAAAAAATGAATTTAACAAAGGTGCATATTCCCAATCTTTGGAATTCAATTATGGTTATGTGCCAATTATGGTATGCTAGTTCTTTGGTTCACAAACTTGAGATAACATAAGAAACACTATATTTAAAAAATTAGATTCCTCAAACTAAATAATAAAAAGAGCTGAGGATGCAGCTCAGTGGTCAAGTGCCCATGGGTTCAATCACTAGTACAAAAAAAAAAACCCAAAAAACAAATTCCTTAGTGGATGCAGAGGATTTCTAACTCAGCAGGATTGACCTGGGGTGCAAAAAAACAAGTCACACTGAATTTCTGATGCAAATTTTTCTGCAATTGATCTCTCAGCCGAGATTCCTTGGAGAATCTTGAGAGGCCTGCAATGTGTACCAGTACAAACATGTTTTGCTTGACCCATACACTGTTGATATTCATGGAGAATTCATATTTATAGTTTAAAATTCAGATTACACAAAAAAATCCAGCCTTCCAGTATTGCTGGGGAAATCAGGGAATATAACACTGGGCCCCAATTCTCACACGGCAACCATCTGCAGGAGTTGATTTAAAAGAGCTGATGATTCATTAAAAGAAATATGCAGTTTTCAATTTTACCATGGTCCTCACTCTTCCTCAACGTTTTCTTGTCTTCTTTATGCTACTACCAGACTTCTGTAATGATCTACATGTGCCATCCACAACTTACATTTGGTGTATCATATTAACTGGGGGAAAAAAAGTAGGAAAAAGAATATTCGGTATCATACAATTGTTGTTAAAAAAGAAAAAAAAAACAAATAGTATATATAAACATGGGTGTGTGTCAATTTATATAAACAATATACATATTCTCAAACTTTTTTCTTTATTGTCCCCTAAGAAATTTGTTTTGACATTTACTTTTATTCCTATTTGCTTTCTTCCCATTACATTTTAATAATGCAATTATAATGTGCACCTGTTTATGTCTTATATTCTTGGAGAGTCAAAGACCACTGGGATACCTAAGATCCATCCCTCTAAGAACCAATATTTAGCATTTGGGGACAATATCATCACTGAGAATGATTACACCTATACTGAATTTCTTTTTGTAGATACTATATTTACCTGTAAATGTTGTTTTTTTTTTTTAATTTTATCACCAGAAAAGAATGACATAGAAAGATATCCATCCATCTTTCATCAAAAGTTATAGTTACCATTAGTAGGTCTGGTTGGAGGTAAGAAATAAAAGATAAATATTTCTTCTAGTACTTGAAATGGATTGTTACAATCCAAGTATCATAGGCATACTTTAAAAAAAAAATCTACGTAATGGAAGAACAAATTAATAGTTTAAATTAGAGTTGGTATTGCAAAGCAAAAGAAATTCTTTCAGAATAGGTGGCAGTGGGTATTATCTTTGAAAGATAAAGTTTGAAATAACTAATAAGCAAGGACAAAAGCATGAATGCTTTGGAAAGGGAATCATTTGCATGTTTTTTTTTCTAATTGGTTATGCTAAATTGGTAACTTTAAACAGTAAAATATCAATAGACTTTCACCAATCACTACTTCTTGTGATTGTTCTATGGACATCAATGAGAAATGCCAAAAAAGGAAGAAAAATTAGAAATTAATAAACCTACATATTACAGAAATATATTTAGTACCATGTAACTTTTTAACATTTTTTTCAATAATAATTTAAACATAAAAATATTTTCTTGCTTTATTGAAGTATGATAACAAATACAATTGTTTAATTTATTATAATGAAATGTTTTGATATATATGTACATTGTGAAATAATCATTACAATTAAACTCTAACATTCACCACTTAGTCACCTTTTATGTGTTGGGGTGGGGTAGTGAAAGCACTTACTTGTTCTCAGGAACAAGAACAAATTTTTATCTAAAAGTTATTTGTACTCAGATTTTTCTTGTCTTTTTAATTCAGTAATTGTGTGTTTGTGTGTGTGTGTGTGTGTGTGCATTTTGTTTGCTTTCAGAGCAATCACTGCCACACAGTGCTTAGGTTGATAGTTGAAATTTGTTTATATTTTAAAGGAAGACAGTTTATAAGCTTCCTGTCCATTCATTTATTAATTAATTTGACAACACACACAAACACCTTCTATGTGCTTGTGACTAAAAACACAGGATATCATGGAATTTATTAAATGGAAAGAAATAATAAACATCTACACAGAATATAGAGCAGTGAACAAATACCAGCTTTGAGATCCCGTAGTGATTTTCCCTAAGTCTAATTTGGGGTTGAGAACTAGGAAAACATATTTATTCCAGGAGGAACTCACAGGGCAGGTACTTTGGGGAGTCAGTCTGAAAACATTATTCCTCCTAATGTTTAATATACATAAAATGTTAACTTTATTCTTAGTGCTTTAAATCATTCTAAATCAAATTATAATTCAGGAAGATAAAATTATTTTTCTATAATGGACTTTTGCAATCATTTTTGTTCTTATTACTAACCTGCCTTTTACATTTGAAAACATTTCATTATAATAAATTAAACAATTGTATTTGTTATCATACTTCAATAAAGCAAGAAAATATTTTAATGTTTAAATTATTATTGAAAAAAATGTTAAAAAGTTACATGGAATTAAATATATTTCTGTAATATATAGGTTTATTAATTTCTAATTTTTCTTCCTTTTTTGGCACAGAAACATATTCTTTGTGATTTCTGAGGCTGGGATATTTACATATCACAGCAAAATATCTGAAGTATGTAATTCAGAATCATAGCTTATATTAATGTAACCTCTTTCTTTTTATTTATTAAATGCAGTGTTTATACTAGATGTTCTTGCAACTCCTTATAAAATAAATCCCCCAATTTTCATATTTTTAATCAATGATTATGTTGAAAAAATAAGCAAAAAAAAAAAAAAAACAACAAACATTGTGTGGTGGTGGAATGAGAAATGGCATAGGACAAGCATGGGTTTGTATTCTGGCTCTCACACAGGTCAGATTATTTCATCTCTTTGAGTGTCAATTTCCATACCTGTATAATGGATATAAAGCCTATTTTCCAAAATTGCTGCCAGGAAGAAATGAACTCATTCATGTGAACTGTCTAGCCGAGTTGGTACTCCATAAAAGTTACCACCCTTATGCATTTAAAACTTCTCTATAGCATATGACAGTACATATCTCCTTTCTAGGTCAGCCTGCATTTGTCTGAAGCCATTGAGATCTATCCATGCAACATTCTATATGGGTTTCAGGACTGTTCTTGACACAGGCCTGATGCCCTGCCCACGATTAAAACAGTTTCCTGGCTTCCTATCCATATAGGTGCCAATGCAGACAAGGGATTGTCTGCTGCTCAGACATGAGGTTGACACATCAGAGTCCTCTCCCTGTTCTATGGTGGTCAGCTGACTTGATGCCTGTCACAGCATACCCATTATCTTGCAGTTAAGATCTCCTTACTGAGTTCAAAAGTCTAGCACAACAGGAGACTTCGACTCAAGAAAGTAAAACATAATAGTAGTCCAAAACCAAGCAGTTTCTAAAAGGGGGCAAAAAGAATGGCCTTGTGTCCATCACTTCCTTAAACCCTAGAAAGTCTCCTCTGAATAAGGGTCACCAATGATATTTAAGTCAGCTTCTTGGTATTTGAAGAACAATGTGTCTTTGAACTTTGTAATAGTGATTTCACTTCTTTGTGATCTTCTTGAATTCCCTTTTATATTTAAAATGTTCCTTTTGTCCTGAATTTCTTCTCAAGTTTAAAAATAGCCGTTTGACTACAGGCATTTCATGTGAGCACATCAAAGAAAGCTACAAATCTCCTTTGTATCTGTTTGACACATTCTAAATAAAACCCAGGATTTTGTTCTTGATTCACTAGATTGTAAACTGAAATTATTCCCTCCTTCAATGTGTCAAATAACATCAGTCCTCATTGGTTTGTCAAATATATTCAGGAGGAATATGGTCCACCCAGAAGTAATTTTTTATCAATTATTTATCAATGGGGGTCTAAATTTTCTTAGGAAAGGTTCGCATGTGACACTTTTGACATCATTTGAGTCAATAAGAAAGGCAGCATTATCAAAAAAGGCATCCAAAACACAGAATTTCACTGCTTGCAGTATGTGTATCAATGGGACCTAAAAATAATCTTTGCATTTAGAGTCAAAACAAAGATATTCTTTTCTATACAGGCACTAGTTGTCACACCTATTCCTACTGAAATCTACTCAGAATTCTTAAACTAATAAGTGTTATCAGTTAAAATAGAGGAAAAGGCCATGACATTTATTATAAATAGCTCTTGTCATTTGACTCATTCCTGACATAATGGGTAATAAGAGTGCTCGGATTCAGATAATTCAACCTTCTAACAGGAAGACACATCAATAGCTCATCTAGTTCGTTATCAATGACATAACTACTTTTATTTTCCAACACGCAGAGCCATACTTTAAAAGATCTTGCTAATTCTTGATCTTGCCAATTCTTACTTAAGCCTTCAATATCTGGTCACTAGTCAAAACACTCTAGGTTATATCTGCATTGAAAGACCTTTGTTAGTCATCTATCACTGAATTAAAAAGTATCCCAAAATTTAGCAGCTTAAATCAATCTACACTTACTAGTTTATGTGATGGAAGAATCCTGGAACACCTTAATCCTGGAACACCAGAAGGGTTCGGTGTTTCTGGCTTACAGTTTCTCTTGAGTTAAGCATCAAGCTATCAAGAAGGAGGTGAGTCATCTGCAGCTGTAATATCTGCTTCCAAGTGCACTTGTGGTATTTGTCAGGTCTCAGTTTCTTGTTGACCCTTGATCATATACCTCAGATTCTTGACATGTGGATTTCTCTATAATGTTGCTAACCACTTGGCCTCCCCAGTGTAAGTCCAAAGAGAAAGTCAAAGATGGAGGCCACAGCCTTTCACAATCTTCTCTTGGAAAGGACCTACATAGCTTCTGTCATATGCTATTGATGACACAAATCGACCTTTCTACATCATAAGAGCAGGGTAACAGAAGGAATGAAGACTAGGGGGCTAGATCATAGGTGGCCATCTTGGGAACTGGATGCAAGACCTTTTATTCTTTTTAACATGTCTAATCCATCACAGATTGAATAAATATATTTGCTCTCTTTATACAAAACTACTTCTACTATTAGACCTAAAATTCCAAGATGGAAGGACTCTATCTTGTTAGTAATTATATTCCCATCACATAATAGAATGGTTGCCTAGTAGTAGCCATCCAATGACTATTTGTTGATAGAATTAATATCTACTTTATTTTTAAATCTGCTAAAGCAAAGGTAATCCAGAACTTTAAGGTACAGGATCTTACAAGGATTTGACATCTTAAGCTGAAGACTTGTTCAGTTAAAACTAAATTCGTTATGCTGATGTTTAAACTTATTTCCTCATCTGAAATTTCATTGGGCATTCATCATTATGTACATGCAGATATTGTGTTAAATTAGGAATGCACAGTAAAGAGCATTCCCCGCCAAGACAAGATCATAAACTAAGAGTAGAGACACAAAACAGCAAAACACCTCTTCAGAGGGCTCTTCCATGACCCAGCTCAGGTTCCCTTGAAAAAGAAAATGCAACAGAAGCAAAATGGTGTCATTTGCACTAAGATTCCATATCAGCAAAGAAAATTCAGTTGTTTATTTGTAAGATCTGACCTTCCAAGAAACTGGGAGATAAAAGGTAACCAAATGCCACTAATTCAACAAAATATTTCTTATATTCCTTATAAGAAAGATAATCCATCTGCCAGTTTTTCCTTTCTTCATCCCTCTTTTATTGTTTCTGCCAGTAAAATTTACCCATTTCCTTAGCTCATTGGAACTCCTTTCTACTTTATAGTCTGGATGCAGCCTGGTTCATAAATCAACAATAAAAAAAAATACTTAAATTTTCAAAACTCAATTTGGTAAAATTTTGTTCCTTAACAATTCTAAATCAGACACTCTCTAGCATATTAATCTATTTTATTTTCATCATAGGATTTAGCTTGCTCAAGGTAAGATGGAAAATATTACTTTGTCCTATGAGTTGAGTCCTGTTCCAGACTATCCACGACAAAGCATACAATTTGTTTTGCTTCATTTGTGCTTTCACTTAAGTTCATGGCAATACTTTTTTTTTTTTTTTTTTTTTTTTGTACCAGAGTCTGATCCCAGGGGAGCTTAACCATAGAGTCACATCTCCCTTCCTCTTTAAATATATTTTATTTAGAGACAGGGTCTCTCTGAGTTGCCTAGGGCCTCACTAAGTTGTTGAGGCTGGCTTTGAACTCTCAATCCCTCTGCCTTAGCCTCCCCAGCCCCTGGGATGACTAAACATGCACCACCATGCCCTCCTCATTGCAACATTTTGATCCCATTTTGTTTTGCACTGAGACCACTCCATCTCCTCTAGTTCTATCATTTGTTTATTTATTTTTAATTTTTTTTAACTTATTTTTGTGGGTGCTAGGGATAAAACCTAGGGCATGGGGTTTGATATGCTAAGCATTTTACCATTCAGCCATACCTCTAGTCCCTCTTCAGTTTTACATTTAGGTTGTAAAAAGGATATAAACACAATATTCTTTTTCTTCACTGATTCTGCTTTCATAACTTTTATTACCTAATTTGGTTTAGAACTAAGTGATGTCAATGCAAATTTTGCATGAATAAGTAATGACTGCAAACGAATCTGTTCAAATTAAATGAAAATTAAAGAGACATTTTCAAGGACTTTTTTTCTAAAAATTGATCTGCTTTCAATTAGCTTCATGTAAAATTATATTTCAGTAGTCATGGAATTAGCAAGTAGCCCACTAGCCCATGACAAGTAAAATGGACCATTAGGAATTCATAAAAGTTTGGATAGAAGAAACTTCTTTTTTAAAAAAGAATTGTCTGTCTTGACTTTTAACTGTTCATTTGCAAAATATGGGGAGTAGAGGGAAAACTGGAAAAAGACACTTACTAAAGTTCTGGTTTGTGATAGGCTGTGTAGTAGGTAAATCATACACTGCACAAACCTTCTCATGGATCTTTTGAACAAAACCACCATAGCAGCACTAGTGACCTGTTTTGCAGCAGAGAAGATGCTAAAAAGAAGATTCAAAGTGAAGAGCCAGCAAAGGGAAACACTAATGGATAATGGCGTAGGTCTGATTTCAAACATTTTCCAAGGTGTTTTCTGAACAACTCTGCTTACACAATAAACAGGACAGTTTCCCAAAGTGTGTCTTGAGGGAAGGACATTAGGGGATTTATCTGGAAAATACAAACAAATTAAAAAAGTTGCCAAAAAAATTTTGAAAGTTTAAGGAACTCTTGGTTGAAAATAATTAAACCATTTTTTTTAAAATAGCACTCTTGCATTTATGAGAGCCTTTAGTATGCAAGTGTCCCTGTGAATCAAGGAGAATCTTAGATGAACAACTATTACTGAGAATGGCTAAAATGACTTTTAAAAACAAGCCAAATTCTTAATATTTTCATGGCCTGAGCGAACAGAAAAATTGTAAATTTAAGCAAAAGTCCACATGGCAAAAGTGTTCATCCCAAACCAGATCCAAGTGCAAGCGATTAGAGAAGTTGGGTACTGTGGCCTGTGAGCTGGAGCCTTTGCTACTCAGAGAAGGGCAGGGGGTGACTGAGGTTCGACCCAGCACAGTGACTGTCTCAGTCCAGGTTCTGAAGCTGTGGGGTGTGCAGATTCCCATTTCCCTCCTCTCACTTTATTTCTCTTCCCTCTTTGGATCCTCAGACAGATAAATCACTTACTGAAAGTAGACCAGCCTAGGAAAAAGCAGGGAAGGAGCACAGTAGTTATCCCAAGAAGCCAGTCCAGATTCTCTCCCTTGGGAGATTGGAGTATTGTCTAGTTTCAACATACCCTGCCATTCTGTTTAACAGGGCAGAAGCTTTGTTCCTGTCCTCCCCACAATCCATACTGCCACTCTGGTCCTCTGGCCTGAATGACATCCATCCTCTTCCAACTCTCCCTCTTGTAATCCTCATGTACCCAACAGGGCATCAGATTTTCCAAAACCCTTATGTATCCAACTTTTACAAAACAACAACAATGAAAAAATTAAAATGCAAAACCCAATAAGCATTAAAACGTTTTATCTTTGTATTTCTGTGGGTATGATACGTGGAGCCCATGAAGTATGGAGTCCCATATGTCTCTTTCTAAGGGCAGAACCACTGGATGCATCCAGATTCTTTCCTATTCCCTTCTATTGTCTCCCACTTTCAAGAATCAAAAGAGATAGAATGTATACATATATTTCATATTCATAATCTCATTCTCATGGTTAGCTTGGGTTCAACAAGTCTCTCATTTATGGCATATATTTAATGGAAGAATTATGAAGAAAAGGAATGTCCCCTTCCTGTTTGGTAAAATGGATACAATATGTAGAATTTAATAAATAGGTGTTGATATTACCAGGAGGCAGCTTTCAACTATAACAAAGAATTTGCTTCCTGACTAAAGTCATATATATGGGTATAATTTCTGGGCACAGGGAGTTTATAAAGGAAAGAGTTGAAATTTTAAGACAAGAATTAAAAGGGAGAGCACTTTAGGGTAAGTCCATGTTTATATAATATAAACACATCTTTTAAACACATGAAGGGGGAGTCAGAAAATATATTCATAATATAATCTGTCTTCTCATTAAAAATTTGACTGGCATATTTTCTGGCAGTCAAGGAAAGCAAAGATACATTTTTTTTTTTTTAGTGTTTAGATGTAAAAATTTCCTAGACACTTCAAAAAGACAGTGAAATAAGTATCATTTATTATCTATTTTGTGTTAGTTATTGTATTTTTTTTTGGGAAGTGGGAGAAAACTTACTTTATTGACCAAATATTTTTGCCTTTTCAGATAATACAAAGTATAGTCAGAAATATACTGAGAGAATTAATTTATATGTCTGTCTCTATTTTCTTCAAATGAAAGATTAATGACATAAGATTCTCTGTGTTCTGATATAGCCCACCCAAAACTTTTCAAAATTTCTATCATGACTATGCTTGAGTTTGCTTAACTATAAAAAAGAAATTTCTACTCATCTCTATTTTTGTTTCTGTCCTAAAACCATGTGATTAAGTCCACATATTTGGAGTTTAAGTGAATAACTTCATTTTAATCTTATTAAAGTATTACAAATGATTCCTGTTGATCAAAGCAAATGTAAAAAAAATATGTATGCATATTTTGACTTTACAGTGATTAGACTGATTTCCAGCAATGTTTCTGTATTCAAATTTAAAAGAATGCTGGCATTTTGACATTCTGGGTCTTGTTTAGCAGTTGGCATATGTCTAGTACATGCCTCTAGAACAGGGCATTTATTTAAGAAAATCATAAATAAAACAAATACACTTTTCTTACCTTTAGTGAATTAAATACAATACATATGCTAAAGGAGGATACTTATTTCAAAGACACTGTTATTGCCTAAAACATTTTCAAATCTCACCCTTTATAGTTCCATATTCCATCATCATTGGACATCCATGCTCGTTAGTTTAAACAGAAAAATATTTTCTATTTTTCATTTCTTAAATTCATGCATTTTAATTTTGCATAGTAGTGGAGTTCCTTGCTTCATACTTGTACATGCACACAATAGAAAAAAATACTATTTATTCAATTTCATTCCCAAGTACCTTCCCTTTCCTTTCCCTTTACCCTCCCCCTTATTCACTTTCTCTACTGGTTTCCATTCTATTTCCATGTGAGTCCACCTTTTTTCTTCCTTTTTTCTCTTTAACTTCCACATATGAGAGAAAACATACAATCCTTGATTTTATGACTTTGGCTTATTTTGTTTAATGCAATGTTTTCAAGTTCCATCCATTTTCCTGCAAATGACATAATTTCATTCTTCTTTATGACTGAATAAAATTCCATTGCATAAATATACCACATTGTCTTTATCCATTCATTTGTTAATAGTCACCTAGACTGATTTCTTAATTTGGCTGTTGTTAATTGTGCTGCCATAAACATGGGTGCACACATATCAGTATAGAATGTTGACTTTAATTCATTAGGATAAATACCAAGGAGTGGTACAGCTGGGTCACATGATGGTTCCATTTCTAGTCTTTTGAGGAATCTCCATATTGATTTCAATAGTGGTTGTACCAACTTCCAAACCCACCAGCAGTGTATAAGTATTCTCTTCTCTGCATTCTCCCTAGCATTTATTTATTTGGTGCCGGGGATTGAGCCAGGGATGGTTTACAACTGAATTACACCCCCAGTGCTTTTTAATTCTTTAAATTTTAGGACAGGGTCTTCTTAAATTGCTAAGGGTCTCATTAAACTGTTGAGGCTGGTCTCGAAGTTGTTATTCTCCTGCATCATCCTCTTAGTTGCTGGGATTGCAGGCATGTACCATTGCATCTGACCTCTCCTGCATTTATTACTATTTGTATTTTTGATGTTACATTCTTGTTGAAAATGTTTATATAAAAGAGTATTTAAGTGTGGATTTTCTTTGAAACAAACCATATGGAGGGCAGCTCACACATAAAACAAGATGGGTAATGTTTCCTTTGCCCCATTTTTTTGTTGTTAGTTCACTAAATTGGGTAGAGGTGAGATACACCAACAAGTGCTAAAGAATGTTCCATTCTTTTTAAATTTCAAGTTTCATTCTTGGTTTTTTAAAAATAAATTTGAGAGCTTCACATTTTTTCTATGCTTTGAAGTATTATGGAGGATTTTAACCTATAGAACAAGCCATTCTAACAAACTACAATTTTATTTCAATTTTATTGAAACATGTTTATTTGACATACTACATATAGTTGGAACTTTGTCTTTTGTTTTCCAGAGGAAAGAAGACTATTACATTTATATTAATTCTTTTTATTTTTTTAAATCTGTGTTGTGTTGAGAATTGAACCCAGGACCTCTTATCTGTTAACATGTGCTCTACTACTGAGCTACTTTTAGTCTTAGTGCATTTTCAAAGGATATTCTTTTTTTACTCAATACTCTCGGCCATTATAATTTTTAATTCCTAAATTCAAAACAAGAAATGTCTTCAACTTATCTCAGTATTTTAGAGGAAAGGACTCAGGGGATGTGAGAAGGGGAGGGAGAGAAGAAGTGTTGGAGAGTGACAATGGTGAAATTATACTGTTATATTGTGTACATGTATGAATATGTAGCAATTATGATTCGATCATGTACAATTATAATGCATCAATAAAATGTGGAAAGAAAAAAATTTAAAAAACAAAAATACATGAAATTTAAATTTCACAGTTCCCAAGTAAAATTTTATTGGAACACACAAACACCCACAAAAAATTTCATTTTATCTTTATGTCATTAAATCAAATCTAAAACTGATACTAAGCTTCATCTTCCTTGGCTGCTTAGAGAGCCAATTTGGGTCATTTTGGCAACATTCATTCACCTGTCTAGGGATTTGTGCATAAGAACTCAGTAATTTCACAGGATGACTGGAAAACTCCAGAAGCTCTCTGTGCCTCAGTCATTTGGGACTGTAGTGACATGCTCAATATACAAATCCTCTTCCTCTAGAAGGAAGAAAATGTCAGTCAAAAGAATGTTTGCTAAGTCTTTCAAGACTGGTCTTCCTAAAAGGTCCATGCAGTGAACCATCCACCCTAAGTCCTTCCATACTCTGTTGTTTCAATAAGAATTGTTTCAATATCTTCTCTCTCTTCTTTGATGCTTTCCGCCCGCTGCATTTTCCTCATTTCTCTGCTTTTCTTTTCAAACTTCAGCATAACCTCTTAATAAGCTGAGGTGAGGCTTTTGAAAACAAAATCAGGGAAGGATATTCATCTTCAGGTTTAAAAAAAAAAAAGGAACAGAAATGCTGGCTGCTTTTAGAATGAGGAAGGAAGAGAAGATAGATGTAAAAATAGAGTGTTATTTCTTTCTGAGCCTTTCATAGCAGGGAAAACAAGGCACAAATTAATATCTCAATCAATTATTCCTTCATATACATCATGAATATTTGTTTTCTTTTGTTCATTTTTTGGTACTGGGTCTTGTGATGTCATCCAGGCTGGTTTGAACTCCTGGACTCAAGTTAGCCTCTTGCCTTAGCCTTCCCATTAGCTGAGACTATAGGCATGTTTTCATACTTTTCATTTTGAAACAGGGTCTCACTAAATTGCTGAGGGCCTCTCTAATTAATTCATGTTTGCCTCAAACTTGCCATCCTCCTGTGTCAGCCTCCAGAGTTGCTGTGATTACAGGCTTGTGCCACTGTTTCTGGCTCAATTTCATGTTAATTTCCAAGGTGGGGAAGACTTTTGAAACAGTTACTAGAGCTCTAAATTCTCCACGTTACATTGTTTTAATGCTGTTTCATGTTTTTATCAAAGGGGCTTGAAAGAAATTTAAGAATTCGACTATTTCAGTATTATCAACAAAATGTATGGCTAACTGCATAATTATAGATTATGTTAAGTATCATGGTAAAAATGGCAAGCTTTCTAAAGTAAAATCTTATTTTACAATATGGTCCATCAATGTATTTTTATATAAGCCTTTGCTTAGGTTAAAAGCAATCTTGCAAGAAGGCAATGATTTGCTAAAATTATTAAATATTGAGTATTTTGTTTAATGGTCATTTTCACATGGAAATGTGCAAAATATATTTCAATGTATTTATATAAATGTGCTCTGTGAAGTCTTCTCTAAGGAAGGATTTATCTGAGTCTACAATTTTTGGTAACATTTATTGGAGTCAAACAAGGTGACTTAAAAATTTAAAACTTAAGCAATTTTCTTGTGAATTCTATCTCTAGACTAAAAATCACAATTTTTCATTCTTCTGTTTGGTACAAGCAGGAAACAAAACTCAAACCATTAATATTTTAAACATAATTTTATTCATTTCAATTTCTGCTGTGAAAAAAATTATTGTAATGTCTCACACTATGACAACTATGAGTAGTAAAGAATAGTTAGTACAACCAGTTATACATACATTTTGTCAAATATGAAATCAAAACTGTCTGCATGTATTTGTCACTTTTATAATGGGTACATGGAATATACATTTCTATAGGTTTAATTTCTCTTACTCTCTTACAAATTGCACTTGTTATAATGAGGAATACTTATGATTTTAATTTTAAAAATAAACTATTTTGAAAAATTATGTTCATTTTCAGATATTATATAGATATATGCAGAGTAGAAAGTAACTGTAGATACACATGAGGTAGGTAGATCTTATTCTCAAGTCATCACATCTTTCTGATGCTTCTATGCGCTTTGCTATGAGACTTTGGAACTTCTTCCACTAGAAGTAATAATGGAGGTTTTGCAATTATTTCCTTTGGCCAATGAAATTGGACATAGAGGGTAATGAAACAGTTCAGTCTATTCTTAGAGTGTCTAATGGTAGGCTAAGAGAAAAGCAGGCCTCAGGTAGTTAGTACAATTTTATTTTGGCCCCGAGATGCAACACATGTTAATAAAACCTAACTTTGCCTTTGTCTGTAGCTAAGTCCTCTGAGCTGCAACCTGAAGAAGAACCCATCATTGTTCAGATGAACCACAGTTAACCTGTCTCCTAAGCTTTAGGGTAGATGCTTCTTACACACCACTGTAACTGTGATTGTTGATTATATAGCATTGTTGCAAACTTTCACAAAAGAAAAAATAAGTACACTAATTGATGATGAAATAATGTTTAAATCATTTCAACAGGGAATTAATCCAACATACTTCTGAACTCAATGCCAGTCTTTGTTTTTTTTTTTTTTGTTACTGGGGACCGAATCCAGGAGTACTTAACTACTGAGTCACATCCCCAGTCCTTTTTATATTTTATTTAGAGACAAGATATTGCTAAGTTGCTTAGAGCCTCACTGAGTTGCTGAGCCTGGCTTTGAGCTCTTGATCCTCCTGCCTCAGCCTCACCAGCTGCTGGTGTGTGCCATGGCACCGGCTTCAGTGCCAGTCTTAATTGTTTGATCTGGCCAAGTCACTGTGGTTCTCAGGTTTTCAACTATATTGATAGTATTAGGTAGGGTGAATTTTAAAACCCATATACATTCAATAATGCAAAAATGCCTTTTTATTTCAAAAATAACTGAAAATACAAGAAGATAAGTATAAGTTGAGTGTCTTTAGAGAACCATTATGGTAAATTACATATTACTACCATTATTCATTGAGTGGTTATTGTAAGATATCTTGAATCCAGAATTATGCCACTGTGGGGGATCATAAAAGGCAGAGGTGATGTGTTCTTTGCTGTATGAAATTAAATATCTAGAAGGGGGCATCTCAATACAGAAAAAGAAAAATTGTCATTAGAATATTACAAACTAAGAACTTTGAGAGGATAATCTCCTTCACCTGCAGAGATTAAGAAATGCTCTTGGGAGGACATGGTTTATGAGCTGGATCTTAGTGAACATGATTTCAACAGGAAGAAATTTAAGGCCATTTGTTGACAGGAAGGGCATGGAAACATGGCACAATGGATTACTTATAAGGTTGAGCTTTTCTATTGTAGTACAGTACTCTACATCAGGATCAGATATAGACATGGCTGAAAAGAGAGGTTCCGCACCATATTTGTTGAGGATTTTGGTTTTTATTTTCAGGAGTGCAGAACTTTTCATGTACAGAATGATTCCAAAGAAGAGTATGCAGTGAATGTTTTAGAAAGCTCTAACTGGTAGTATTGGGGGCTGGGAGTGGGGGAGCGGGGAGGAAAGTGAAATTCCAGAGAAGACAACTCTAGAATGGAAGCAGATTTGCATGAAAGTCGTCCTGGGCATTTAATTTATTTTCCACATTTTTATTAGTATACTTGTATATAATGACATGCACACAATCTAACAATATAATTTGGCCCATATCACTCCCCAGCATTTCCCCAGCAGGCCCTGGGCATTTTAAACAGAAACCATAGCAATGTACATTTATTTTCTTTCAGAAAGACAGCATTTTGATAAGATAATATGAAACCTTTACAAAAGAAGCTTTATACTATTCCTGTATTATAAGAAACACAGCATTGTAAAAATGAAATTCAAGCCAGGTGCCATGATGTGCACCTGTAATCCCAGTAATTTAGGAGGCTGAGACAGGAGGATCACAAAATTTAGTGAGGATTTGTCTCAAATAATTAGAAAGACCAGGAGGTAAAGCACCCTGCTTTTGAATCCCCAGTACCAAATAATTATAAAAAAAATAAGTATTTAGGTGACAGTCTTGCAATTTTTTATGTGCATAAGAATTTTCTCATGAAATACAGATTTCTGGGGTGCAACCTTACAAATCTTGAAGCAGTAGGTATTATGAGAGATCCATGAACCTATATATTAATATGTACCTCAAGTAAAAATATGCAAATCACTGTTTAACACTTGTTAGGGAACATAAAAGTAATAATAAAAGAAAATATTTTTTGCCCACTTCCCTTTTGCCAGATACGTCGTTAAGTGTATGCATACACACATTTTCTAATTTTGTCCTCATAGTAAGCCTAAGATGTGTCTATTAGTATTATTTTCCAACTTACTGAAAATCAAGAATTGGAAGGATTAAGCAGAACTTTGAAATCACAGAACTAGGAAGGGACAAATTCAGGATATGAGCCAAAGTTTATCCAACTTCAGAAAGCACATTGAAGAAATCCATGATATTAAAAACTAACTTTTGTCTCTCCTCTTGTTCTTTCCCTTTTCAAAAGTTTCAACTGATTGGGACCAGTGCCACATTTAACAAGATTGCCTGATTAAATTTACTCCAGTAAAAATTTCATTCCTAAGTAGAGAAAGACCAGCTGGAACATAATCAGACATCATAGTGGGATGCCCTAGATATGAAGATGCCCATCCTACCAAGAATAATACATATGCACATAGCAGTAATTCCAAAATAAATATAGAAAATTTCTACAGCATGTGTTATTATAACCATTTAAGCAAAAACATAAGAACTTTAAAGTGGGACATTATCATTGCCTTGAACATTTTTTTCTCCCTGTCTCAAAATTGACATCTCAAAATAAAATTGTGATCTTGAAGCCTAAGCATTAATTGTCTAAAGGAATGGCCCACAATAAAACATGATAAAAGTCAGATTTAATTTTATTCAACTGTCTCTTGCCTCAAACTAGTGCAATTTTTTTTTGTATCAAAAGGC
Source organism: Ictidomys tridecemlineatus (assembly GCF_052094955.1). Classification (NCBI taxonomy): domain Eukaryota; kingdom Metazoa; phylum Chordata; class Mammalia; order Rodentia; family Sciuridae; genus Ictidomys; species Ictidomys tridecemlineatus. Next base: position 159,471,567 of record NC_135478.1, on the reverse strand, counting down.
ACTCATTTACCTACATTTCTTATGATACAGGAAACAGTAGTAGTTTATGTTTCCTTCAGAAAAAAAATGAGGTAAAATATATTCATGGGTTATAGTCAAAGTTCAGTCAGAATTAACATCTATTCCATTGAGAAACAGGATTAAAAACAGAAAATTAATACATATCACACTCCAATCTTAAGGAAAAAATACACAAGATTTCCATGAGTTGGAGTAACATTTGAGATCACTTATAATTCTCCAGTTTTGAATCCAACAGCTATTCATTATGATTTCCTCTATTCTTGAATATGACAGCTGAGGAAAAAGTGGTGGCAGTGTGTCATCACATTAAGTGGATACTGCGTTTTTAGTTACTTTCTTATAAGCAGTGTTATTTTATGTAGTCACATTTTCCCTTTGCTCCCAGAAGTGAGATCATAGTGTTTGGAAAACTTTCTTTTAATATTGTAGTTAGTAGTTCAAGTCAATTTCAAGTTCTTATTCTTTTTCCAGGCCTTTGGAGTTTATTCACAGTTAAACTTTTATTTGAAGTTTATTCAGAATCAAATATTTCCCAGATACCTTGCTAAACTCTGTGTGGGCACTGATCAGTGAGCATGGATTTCTCTGCTTTTCTTTCCATTTGTATCCAGCTTGCTGTGAATCTTATATCTTCAAGGAACTTAGTAAGCCAGAAAGAACTAGAGAAAAATAAAAAGCCTACTTGCTACCATGAGCAGAAAGTTTGGGACATGATAAAGAACACATGTTTGAAAATTTTATTAAAAATTATTTAAATTCTCACTTATTGTAGTGTTAAAATTTTTTGCTTTCAGAAGATACATTTAACCCGTCAGGTCCTATCCACATATGTTCTCTGATTTACATTTTGGTAGAATTATTATTATTTTTTTCTTTTTAAACAGGCATTGAACCCAGGGGCATTTCAACACATCTCCACCCACCCCCCTCCCCCTTTTTGAGACAGGGCCTAGCTAAGTTGCCTTTGAACTTCCAATCCTCCTGCCTCAGCCTTCTTAGCGGCTGGGATTACAGTTGTGCACCACCATGCCCAGTAGTGCATACTTTTTGATTGCCTAATAATGTAAGAACAGCTTGGTAGTAGATTTTTATAATAATGGAAGACTAAGGACATAATGCCAAAATATGTTCATTTATTGGAAAATCAAAGCAAAAGTCCACTGAAATAGATTAAAAGAATGTGTAAATGTAAGTAGACAATGATACATCTAAATCAATAACAGTTTTACATATAATCAAAAAATAGTTTGAATATAAAAGGACTATATTTCTAATAACAATACAAAACCAAATACAAATGAATGGAACATATATCAAAAAACTATAAAATTTGTGTCTTTTATAAAATAACTTTGCATATTTGAAGGGAAAACATGAGAATATCAATACTGAAGTGATGTTATGCCAAATGGATGTATAAATTTACCACAATTTCTCTAAACATCCCATTCAAATTTTTAGGCTTTTCTTTATTCTTTTCTTTTTTTAATTTTTTTTGTATGGAAATTGAATCCAGGAGAGCTTTATCACTGAGATACATTTACTTTAAATTTTGAGGCAAGGTCTCACTAAGTTGCCAAGGCTGGCCTCAATATTGTGATCCTCCTACCTTAGCTTCCTGAGCTTCTAGGATTAGTGACATGGGCCACTGCACCTTGCCCAATTAAAATTTTCTTAGATAAATGAGCAAATAAGAAAATGTCCCAAAGTTTCATCAAAAGAAGAGTATTTGAGATATAATTGGAAATATATTTTATATCACTCTTAATGAGTAAAATGTTGTATATGCATAAGATTAATAAACACTTAATTGGAAAGAAAAAGTAAATATAAAAATAGAATTTAATATGTATATAATAACTAGAATGTGATGATGTAGCTGCTGATTAATAGGGAACATAATTAAATATTTGGTATTTGGGAAATCATACATCAATAGTTCCTTTATCATATTACCTTTTTTTAAAAAAAATTAGGTTTGAATAGACTAAATATGATGATATTGAATATCATCTGGTTGCAAATTTGATCAAAGATTTTGACAGCATGTATCAAAAAAGTGAAAATGCACATAAAGAGACTTGTGTTAGTTTCCCAATATTGTCACCAATAACCTGAAGTAAATCAATTTTAAAATAAGAAAGGTTTATTTTGGCTCACAGCTTAGGAAGTTTCCCTCCACAATCAATTGGCCCTGTTGCTCAAGGCCTGTGTCTGCACATGCTTTGTGGCAGGATTATGTGCTGGAGTAAAGCTTCTCACCTCAGGAAGCCAAAAGAGATGGAAGAAGATGGGGCTATCACTCCACTCTCTGCTTCTAGGAAATGCTTCCAGTGACCTAATGACTATCACTAGGCTTTACCGCTTAAAGGTTCCACAATCTCCAAGTAGCACCACTCTGTGGAGAAATCTTTTAACTCATGGGCCTTGGCGGGACATTCCAGATTCTAACTGCAGCAGGAATGAAAGAAAAAGTTGTGAGAATTCATATCTTGAAAAGCAATGGAGAAATGTGAAGACATCGAAGTATAGAAATTTAGCATATTTTTGAACACAGAGAAAATTAGGCCTGACTAAACCGGTAACAGTTGAGGATACATATGATCAGTTATGACAGAATCATCTAATAGAATGTTCTGCAACCATTTAGAATGACAATAGCAATTGTGAATGAATTCTGTTTATTCAACTTGCCAACATTTTCATGTGCATGTGAATATAATTTTAAAATGTTCACAAACACACATATCTTGAAGGAAATACATAGAAATTTTAATAGTGGTTATTCCTTGATCGTAAGAAGAGTAGTAATTTTCCTTTTTAAAAGTTCTGCATATATGAATTTTCTTATCTTCAAATATAAATATGGTGTGTTTTTAAAGTGAAAAGGGAACAAGAAGTATGATTTCCTGAATCTTGAAAAATGACACAAACAAAAATTAAGGAAATAGATTATTTTCCAAGGCATTCCAAAGTTTTATTGCCATTCTGATGGACTTGCTACCTACATCAACCTTGTAGAAGTTTATTCCAAAGTTATCAGTATCATCATTCATTCACTAAGTTGGTCTTTATAGACCATTTGGTATGTGAGGGTAACACACAGAGAGGAGGTTCATTTGATTAGAAGAATGTAAGGTGATTCTATTGACATTTTGACATCTATTTTGTGATGAGAATTAGGCAGTACCTTTGCACAAGACAAACAGAAGATGTGTTCAAAAAATCTTTTAAAAAACCCCTTAGCATACAATATCCTTTCCTACCTCTTCCAAATTTAATTGTATCTGGTTATAACTCACAGAACAAAAAGGAAAGTGTAAATTTTTCTGATATTTGTCACATCATAGACATTAACTTCTCTTTGACAGGCTGTCACTTAGACATCTCATGCCATGTGCTTCAAATCCTAGATTGCCTTTCCTTTGTTCTTGTCTCCTTTTCTCCTTCCTTCCTTCCTTCCTTCCTTCCTTCCTTCCTTCCTTCCTTCCTTCCTTCCTTCCTTCCTTCCTTCCTTTCTTCTTTCTTTCTTTCTTGTGATGCTGGAGTTCAAACCCAGGCCCTTGACATTCTCTACCACTGATCTACACTCCCATTCTAAATCCTACATTATCTTGATCATAAAGTCATGATCATGTGTAGGAACTCTGTAGCCAGTATGTCTATATTGAAATTCTGTCTTTGCCTCCTAAGCTATTATGACAACCTAAGTACTCTATGCATCATTTTTTTTTCACTTTCAGGAAAGAAACTGGATTTTATGATTTTTTTCTGATTTGTTTAAATGTTAGCTCCAGTTTCCTCTGTAAAAACTGTGCTGTTTAAAGCAAGTATGATTGTAGGCAGCCAAGCCTGGCCCAAATTTCCAGTTACCTGACCTCTTGGAGCAGTCATGATAAACTTTAAACTACTAGGCTTTGCAGAAGAGTTCTGTGCTTGATTTGGTCCTCGCTTTCTCATCTGTTAGTTCAAATTTCTTAGTTTCATTTCCTCTTATGCAGCACACACCTCAATGCCTTTGCAAACTTTCTGTCTAAATTTCACCCCAACTCTGCCTCCATTCTGAACAACTCTTCTTATGTTGAGCCCAGGCACCACCTTCCCCAGAGATCTCCTAACCATTGCCTTAGAATAGACTGTGTTCCTTTCCTAAGTTTTCAGCAATAACCATTGCTCTCTTATAGCACTCAGTGAATTATACAACAGGTGTATAGTTGTCTCTCTAAACTATAAACTCTTTGAAGACAATCACTGTCTAATATTTTGTTTCTACACAGTTCTTCCCAAAATGGATGTTGACGAATTCCTTGTGTTCTGTCCCTTTGTACCTGGCAATGATGTACAAATTCACACTTCAGTGTCTGTTTTCACAAGTCTTAAGTATGGCTCATTTTCTGGTGTTTGTATTTATGTAAGTCATCTACCTTGTCAATATGACACAAATGTCCACATACTTTTCATTTGCTATGGTTTGGATATAAGGTGTCCCTCCAAAGCTTACATGTGAGGCAATGCAAGGAGGTTCAGAGAAGAAATGATTGGGTTATGAAAGCCTTAAACCAATCAGTGAATTAATCACCTGATGGGATTAATTGAGTGGTGGCTGAAGACAGGTGGGGTGTGACTAGAGGAAGTGTGGCATTGGGGGCATGGCTTTGGGGTACATATTTGTATCTGGCAAGTGGAGACCTATCTCTCTGCTTTCTGATCATCATGTAGGCTGTTTCCCTCTGCTACACTCTTCTGCCATGATATTCAGTCTTACCTTGAGCCCTAAGGAATAGAGTTAGCTGTTTATGGATTGAGATCTCTGAAAAGGTGAGCCCTGAAATAAACATTTTCTTTTCTTCAGTTGTTCTGGTTGGGTCTTTAAAATCATAGTAGCGAAAAAAGCTGACTAAAACATCATTTTTTAATTATGCTATTTCTTCAAGGCAAGCTATTTGCTGCCTTACATATTAGGCTGCTCTGCAAACACAAAAAGCATATGGGATTTTTGATCATGGACATTTTGTTTACCTGTTTTCCTTCTTAATCACTTTGCTCTCTGGTAGACTGACTGTTAAAATGTATAGAATATAAATTGAAAAGGAAAGAAGGAATATGGGTAACCTGTGTGATGGATAGGCTCTTTTAAATATTTGAGAGTTTGGCTACTTATCACTGCTAAAACGTTGCTTCTTAAGAGCAAATATTTATAGTGTTATACATTGTTTAAAGCTCCTATTGGTAAAGACATTGCCCAATCATTTAGGCATAGGCTCCAAAACAGAGATCCATAAATAATTCTGTAATCCTACTCAAAACTAAACTAATTAATCTTTTTTAGCATTCACAGCAGATATGGAATGAATCAAAGAAATAATTAACTAACACATAAAATATGCTTATATTTTAATCCATAGCAGCATAGCTCAAGTCTGAAAAAGCTGGGAGCCTTCTTCTATTTCATTACAATCCGCATTCTTGCCAGCATTAGAGCAAGCAGCCCAGCATCTCCTCATAATCTCAAAGACCTCCATCAGTAGTTGTAGCTCTATTGAGTTTTCATCAGATTCATTCAGGACTACCTAATCAGAATCATCTGGACATGCTTGTAAAAAATGCAAATTCCTTGGCACTATCCCAAATCTACCAATAATTTTCTGGACATTGTGAAGAGGGAACCTTCTCTTTTTACCCACCTTTCAGGTAGTTCTTATTCATGCTATAACCCTAATGCTGCAGAGGAAAAAAATGCTATATTCTATTTCATGATTATGAAAAAGATTACATAAAAGAAGAAATAATATACTTTGCACTAACTATGAATCAGGAACTATAATTGTATTTCTTTCTCAATAATAAAAAACAAATATTTCATTAATAAATTTAAAAATATAGAAGGTAGGGTGGAGAGAGGAGAGATCTTGAAATAAAGAGATTTATTGCTTTCTCATTAGATTGTATTCCTCCTTGCATTTTTTCTCCACTCTGCACTTAGAGTAGAATTTTAAAAATCTGTTCTTTTAGCTTAAAAAATAATTATGACAGACTAGTTTCTTTCTTGAAATTAGTGCATTTTTAAAAATGATATCTTACTTCCAACTTTTGCTTCATTTTCTGGCAACTATTTATATTCTTTAAATGAATTATCAGCATGCAAACCTCCTGTTATTTTTCCCAGTTTAAAAAAGTCTCTATCAACCTCACTTATTCCTCAAGCTATCCCTTGTTTCCCTTCCTCTTTTACAGTGAGACTCCATCAAATATGTTTCTATACTTTCAAACATTTCTCTCTACCTATTCATTCTTCAGTTCACTCTGACCCTCCCCAGATTCCTCTTATCAAGACCACCAAGCATTTCCATGTTGTTAAAATCAGTGGTCTGTTCTCTGTCCTTATTGCATATGACCTACCAGAAGCATTTGGCAGAACAGATGTGTTCAAACTAAACTTACTGATTTCCAGGACATGCACTTTTCTGGCCTCTTTATTTCCTTACTGTCTGCTGCCTCTCACGTTCCTACTTCTGGATCATCAGCCAAATTCCTGGTTTGATACTTAAAAGAACTTCCCTTTTCTGTTGTTTCTGAACCCTCAAAGGTCTTATCCAGACTGAAGGGCTTTTAAATACCCCCCTCTATTCTGAATATTCTTAAACTCAATATTTGCAGTTTGGACCTCTTCCCTGCTCACTTGACTCATACATTCCATCGATTACTTGGAGCGTCACTTGGATGTCAAATATGTGTATTAAACAGGCCTCACAAAGAGCTCCTCATATCCTTCTCTTGTGAGCTTACTTCTCTCATAGCTTTCCCCATCTCTGTAGATGGCAAATTCATATTGCCAGATACTTTGAGACATTCTCAAATTTCCCCTTCTTTCTCACACTCTACAAAGGTGAATCCTCTTGACTCTTTCTTTAAATGTATCAGATTCTGGCTACTTTTCCTTTTTTCCACTTGCTTACATCTAGTTCAGGCCTCCATCATCTCACACTTGAACTGGGACAATGACCTCTTAACTCTTCTTAATTTGTTTGCCTTTCTTCCCCTTAAATCATGCCTGATATGACAGAAAGTTTGCAACTCATCACTCCTTCTCTAGAACCTTCCAATTTTTTTTTTTTATTTCACCCAGAGAGATGAAAGAAAAACCATTGCAGTAGTCTATATGGCCTTATATGGCATATTAGTCATCTCTGATTGCATAACAACATAACAAACTTTGCGATTTAGAACAAGGCAGTTACTTAACACAAGGCACTTCAATTGGTTCCTCAGGCCCAGGGTCTCTCACAAGGTTTTGGCTGGGACTCCAGTGTCACATGAAAAATCTACTTTTAGAAGATCCACTTCTAGTATTGCCCACACCATTGTTGGCAGGCTCATGTTTTCTGTTGGCTGTTGGATGGAGGCCTTCCTCAGTTCTTGCCATGGGTCTCCTCTGAGGTTAGCTCACACTATGGCAGCTTGCTTGCATCAGAGAGAATAAAAAAATCAAGAGAAGGAGAGCAAAATTGGAACCCATCTTTTTGTAACTTGATCTTGGGAGTGACATTCCATGATTTTTGCTGTGTTCTCTTCATTAGAAACAAGTCACTAGGTCCAGCCCACACTCAAAGGGTGGGTGTTAAACAAGAGCACGAATCCCAGGAGGTAGGCAGCATTAGAAGCAACTTCAGAGCTGCCCACCACAAGAAACTACACCCTTCCCATTACACATCTGACTTTATCTCTTGAAAATTTTTTCCTTGATCCCTCTACTTCAATTACACTGGCTTCTTTGTTATTCCACGTTATGAGTCATAGCTTCTCATGCCATTTGGGCTAGATATATGAAGGGATTTTTGATTTTTAAAGGTTGCATCCAATTTGTAAGAAGTTATCTGAAGCAACTAGGATGATGGTGATCTCATTGGAACTTCACAGGAGTCCATTATCATGAAGCCAGTGGCATGTTAATCTTGTTGCTATGAGTGGGTTATGTAATGTATTACTATGTATTTATAATATCATGCATGATGAAAAATATCTCAGGAGTCATAAGGTTCGGGTTTTGTGAGCTATAGGATTCTTCTGGCCAGTTATAACTATTAATAGGTAGTAAGTGAATATCTGTTATACCAGGACCTCTTCATTGGCTAAGATAAGAATGTCACAGTGGCTACATTGCTCAAAATGATCAAGGAGAAATGCTGTATAAAAAGTCAAAGTACAAATTCAAATGTAAGGCTGAAAACATGCAACTAAATATTTTTAACAAGAGGAAGTAAAACTTCTACACAAGTTAACCAGATCAAGCTTCATAGGAACTTGACTTACTGATAACCCAGAGAGAATTTAGAAATGAAATGCAAAACAGTATTATAGAATATAGGTAAAATACACCAATACCATAGAAGGATGACCAAAGATATGGCCCTAAATAGTGACTGTAAAAACAATGTACATCAGTAGTCTGCTTTGATGGAATAGTGATGGGAAGTGAGAAAGTCTGAAGCAGAAAATTATTATTGGATTCCATTTTGGTGAAATATTTGTTCTACCAGATGTTTCATTAGTGACTCCTTATAAAGGTTGGTTATGTTAGTATACTCCTGCAGAGGAAGATCAGGCTTTGTGCATTCCAGTAAACTTCACAGAAGCTTTATAAATATTAAATAATCAATTCCAACTCAGCAAACAAAGGATCTTCAACAAATGCTCAATACTTTCCCAACCATCACATCATATACAGAAAACTGTATTTTTTAAAAAACTGAAATGATATGCTTAAAGTATTTCTTTTTAAATAATTTACTGTCTTCCACAAAATGTATGCAGCTGATTTAATAAGAAATCATGTTTTTGCTGAAATATCAACACAATTTTTGAGTATTTTCATTAGCTGTGTGTCACATGCTAGGGAAGAATATTTTAAAAGTAATTTCACTATATTATTTAAAGGTCCAGACCTTTAATAATTCTTATTCTGTAAAAATGTTGCTGTAAGTTAGATTTCTAAGGCAAACACTCCCATTTGCTATGTAGTGCATAAATACTAAGATTTTTTAATATTATATACTAATAGGTAGAGGTCATGGTTTTGATTAAAAGTATCTAATACTAGCTAATCATATTCTGGGTTCACTTTACTCAATATTGTTACCTGACATTTAAAAATTAAATAGAAAGAAATGCATCTAAATCTATGCTACACATTTGAAATTGATAGTTTACATTTGGTATACAAGGGATAAAATTTATAGTCCTGGGTGACAATTTTATGTAACAAGCCATGAGAATGTAAAATTCCATTCAAATTCTTTTCTTATCACTATTCATGAAAACAGCATTTCTCAGCTGGGAAAGCTAACAGTGATATTACATGGTGACATTATTTCAGAAGAGTTGTCTACGATGCAGAATATCTAATTTTTTCACACATGAGTAAGGACTATGTAAAATTTAGCATTTAATTTGCATTCTATATGCAATATTCTAAAGGGCAAGGTTAAGTATTTTTTGAAATATTATAATAACCTGAAATTAATTTAAAAACAAGAATTTAATATTTATGCATCTTTTTTTCTTCCAAGTCTTTCCAAATAGCTTTGCCAAAAGAATAGTATATCTTGATATACGAAAGATACAAACACTATTATTGCTGCTTAAGTAAAATGGAAACTGGAGCATGGAATTGCATAAATGATTTTTCTAAGGCAATCCAAATCAAGTATAGGAGCACAGGAATAATATATCCAGAGTTTCATTATGCCTCAGTCTAGTGTTTGATGCTTTTCTTTTAAATATTAAAACCAGTAGAATAGCCTAATAACGTCACGTGCAAAGTACAAAGCTGTTAACTGCACTGTTTTTATAACCTAACAGAATCATAGTCATTGCAAGATCATGCAACTTTATCCCCTTGGACAAGGAAATTTAAATCTAGAGGAATTGTGACTTGTCCAGGGCTATGAACTATGCAAATATTACAGACTAGACTCAAACACCAGTATCCTTCATGCCTTGTACAGTGCTGTGCCCACCATGATTGAAGTGAAAAAATTGAATTGACTTCCCAGATGCACTGATCCTTTATGCAATTAGATTAATGATTGAAAGAGGTACAAAAGATTCTGACTTTAATGTGCTTTAGATATAATCTGACCTTGATGTGTTGTTCTCACTCACCATGTTTCCTAAAAGACAATACGATTTTAAAAGTCTTTTTTATTTAATTCAGAAAGATGAAATGTTTGTTTACTACTCTTCACCTTTGACTCTCCACCTAATTTATTAGCAAAGCCACTAACTCTTGTATTCCTGAAGTTTAATTATTTAAAGCAGGGTCAACAAATTTTTCTGTAAAGCATTGGATAGTAAATATTTTTGTAACTACTCAAATCTGGTGTAACCACTGGTGTTTGTAGCACCAAGACAGCCATTGAGGTAATGTGAGTGAATGGAAGTAGATTATGATATAACTTCTTTTACAAAAACAGGTGATGAGTCATGGGCTTTATAACCTTAATCTAAAGTACAATGATTGCAAAATGAGGACCAAAATAATGATATACTGTGATGTTTCAGTTCAGGAGTATTTCAGTTCTAAAATAAAATCACCATCAAATCTGGAGCTACAGTTGTTCTAAGTTATGTCTACAGACATTCGCATTGGCATACCTTTTTAAAAATAAAACTTATCTTTATCTTCCCAGAGATTTCTTTTTTTAAAAGTTATCTTGAGTATTATCATTGGTGTTATTTTTTTAGAAGAGAAAATTGAGAATTAGGCAACATATAAGGTTTAAATAAATCATTGTATACTTTTAAAATTTTAACAAAAAATATTTTGGAACCCTTGGTTCTCACATCCATTTGTCTCATCTGTCACTTTTGCCTCTTGAGAATCCCAATGAAATGCCAAGAAGGCAATTAAAAATATATATATATATATATATATATATGAACCCATAAGTTTGCAGAGAACAGGAGGAGAGAAGTTGATGGGCCAGAATTCTCAGCACACTTTTGGTAGGTGGGAAGCAGCAGCGGTGGTGACTCAGATTAGTGGAGGAGGCTAAGCATAAAGCGCTGCAGAGGAGGGCAAGGATGAGAAATGGGCCAATGCAAATTTCCAGCTGCAAAACTTCAGGGGACTAAGAACATAAAAGCATCAGTTAAGGAGGAAGTTAAGATGTGAGCCATGGAAGTAGAGAGTAGGAATATTGTATTAAAGGGTACACATAAAATACATAGGTGCATACTTTCCCCACCTAGATCCCCAACTCCAAACACTTCCAACATCCCATCAACTCCTCCATTAACAGTAGGGACTGGAAGCATCCTCCGAAGAAATATAAAAGCTCAAGGCTCAGGGGCACTCATCCAAAGAGGAGCTGGAGAGAAGAATGGAAGAGAATGCAAAGAAATCAACTCAGTCCTACAGGAAAGACATGAGCCTCTCTGAGCTTCTTTTCCTGTCCTGCTTCCAGAACATCAGCTCTAAATACAGAGGAGTCTTGAGAAATTCACGATTTTGGAGAAAAAAAAAATAGAGGACAACAAACAAACCCCTAACTATATATTGATACATCAATATATATGATATACGAGGGTCCCAATTGCCCAACTTTAAATCCCAAACCCTTTTCTCTCTGCCTTCCCCTCTTTGATATGCATTTCCTCACTCCCATCCCTGGCCCACAGTTCCTAGAAAGTCTCCAAAGTGAAAGAGAAGACACAAAGCTTAAAAAAAAAAAAAAAAATCACAAAAGGAAACCATATCCCCAAAACAAGAACGCAGAAGAAATAGACTCAACATGGGATATGGAAGAAAATAGATGAAGGTATTTATTATAGCTCTGAATGAGAATAGAATTCTACTATAAAGGAATAATGATAGAATAATGAGAAATCTCTTAAAATTAAATGTATGATAGTGGGGCTGGAGATATGGCTCAAGTGGTAGCGCGCTCGCCTGGCATGCGCGGGGCGCTGGGTTCGATCCCCAACACCACATAAAAACATCAACAACAAAAAATTAAAGATATTGTATCCACCTAAATACTAAAAAATAAATATTTAAAAAAGTGTATGATAGTGGATATAAGTGTAGGAAACATAGAAAGATTTAAAAAAAGAGAAATTCTCATAAATTAGAATAAGGGAAAAAATGAAAAATGAAGAAAAACTTAACTTAGAGGATTGATTTGAATGGGCAACATTGAACAAATAGTTTCTAGAAAGTGACAAGAAGTAAGACAAAGGAATAAATAAATTATCAAAAAGCAGTACTTTTTTTGAGAAATTATTATTTTTACAGAAACTATCTTAAAATATTTTAACATTTTCTAGTTTGATATTTCAAAACATAGAGAATGGTTGTAATATAGATCAGAAAGTATTATACTGTAAAATTTAGAGCAAGTTTAAAAGTTAGACTATGGAAATTACAGATAATGCAAGAGAGGTGTTATAACTGCTATATTCCACTTTAGTCATATTGTAAAGTGAAATACTCTATTTTGGTTGGGTACCATACATTAAAAAGGTTAAATACTCTAAGGTATAAAAGTGATGGATAGCAAGCAATTCTGTATTATTTAGTCATTGCTGGATAACAAGACATATCAAAACTTTGTGGCTTTGAACAATAATTGCCGCAGTCTGGCTGGGCACAAAATCATGAGCCACTCACAACCTTGTAGATTCAAACAGCAACTCTTTATTCCCAAACTCACACCGGCACTCTACACACGTTCTGGGGAAATTCACGTTCTAGGCAAAATCCACTCCTCCACTCGGCTCTGTATCCCCCAAAATACTCTCTGAATCCCAGGAGAACTCAATAGGAACTCAAGGAGCGGGCATGCCTGAGGCAGCAGGATGTGTCCTATTCCCAGCAGGGTATACCTTAAACCTGGAACCGCCCTAATCCAGTAGGATCCTCCCTAAACCCAGATCCACCCTGGTCCTTGAGCAGGGTCACCTTTCTCAAACATACATGCAATGTCACTGCAAATGTCTAAGGCAAGTCCATTTCCACGAGTCCTTCCTCTAAGCAACATGGGGTACGCTGGCAAGGAAATTGTCATACCTACTTGGCTAATGGCTCTCAGCAAATAATCATTTCATTTGCTCATGGTTCTGGAGGTCAGCAATTTGAGCTGAGCTAAGCTGAACAGTTCTGCCAGTTCTGGGGTTATTCAAGCAACTGCAGCCAGGTAGTTATTCTGGGACTGGGTAAATCCTTTAAGTGTCTAAAGATTGGTGACAACAAGGTATAGTGCAACTGTAAACCACAGTTCCTTTTTCTTGGGATAGATTGCAAAGGCATGCACATATGCAGATGAGATACAGTTGTGACTATTATATAGCAATCTACTATATTCATCCCAAACCACACCACATAAAGAATGGTTGGAAAAAATGCTTGATTAGCCTATGCTATAGTATAGGAGGCTACGGTAGCTAATTTGAACATTTGAAGTGACGTTGGATATTACACTTCTTTTTAATGGACCCTACAAGTCAAACAAAAGATGCACATAAAAATAAAGGGAGACATTTTCTGCCTAATATAAAGAAGAACTCTTTAAAAATTGTGAAATGCTCTGCACGGGAAGATTTTGGGTACATATTGGAGTACTGCTTATTTTAAGAAGTGTCAGAAAATATTTGAGTATAGAAAGACATTAGGCTACATGATGTTTAATATCTCTTCTCATTCTGGATCCCGTGAGTCTTTACAATCTATTGGGACTATATATCAGTGGCCAGGACTAAATATTATGTTTGGGAATGGTCAGTGAGTAAATGACATGCCTGGGTACTGAGTTTATAAAGAGAGCAGAGAGGAGGAACCTTGGGTGATTCTGAGACACCAGGGAAGGAAGACGAAGCTGTGCCTTACAAAGGAGTAAGTAGAGGAAGGGAGAACTTCAGAATCACTGATTTAACATAGTATGTCATCTTAGCATTTATCTCAGCATGTAAAACTTCATACTGCATTCAGAATAGCTATTTCACCTTATTTCTCTCTGACACATAAATCTTTTTCATCTGAAATTCCTATTTGTGAAGTTATTACTTGGTTCCAGAGTTATTCAGGCTCAAATGGCTCCCACCCCTCAGAGTTTTCCATTTATAATAGCATCCTAACTAGTATATCTTTCCTGGGAGGATAAATTACAATAGCTGTGGGTTTAAAATCTACGGTTACCTTTCAACTTCCTGCATTTTTAACAGAGTTTATATTCAGGCTCTTCAGAGAGAAATATGACTAAACAACCAGGAGAATGTTACATTACCTAATCCAATTGTACATTAGTGGCAGGATAAAGATGAACTCTAGGCCCTATAAGCAAGGTAGACAATTTCCTGGAGTCTCTTGTTGTCTCCTACTTAGAGAAGCTTTTACCTGGGACTGACTCCAGTCTGTAATGGTCAAAGTTCTTGATATAAAGAGACATCCACATTTTTTATGAATCCCCGCCTACTGATAGAGCAACAAGACCTGTGAATTGAAAATTTAGTAGATAAAGCACCACAAAAGGAATAAAAACAAAAGTGTCAATGAAAAATTAATTATAAAAAGCATTTTCAAATGGAATCATGCAGCCCTCTGGTAGTCAGGTCAATCTGAAAGAGAAATATTTAGTTCCAGTAGGAGAAATGATGAGAATATAAGCCCTCAATGGGGTTTCTTCCCAATAAAGCTTAGCATTGGATGTGGCTTGAATGTGGGTGGTCATTTTATTAAGGCAGGTTAAGCAAGGAGAGGAGGGAATTGCTGGTGCTTGGGAAAATGGGTCCTCTTGGTCTCACATATTCCTCTGGCTTTCCTCAACCATGACCCAACAATGGACACGGAGGCCTGCAGCCTGTTTTTCAACCTGGAAATTCCTTGGCTGGCAGAATTGGCCCTTATTTCCTTGGGGGAATTTCTACTAATGGAGGTATCTGTTTTAATATATCCATTATTAATATTTCTCCATTTTCTCTAAACTAGACTATCTAAGGAATCCACATCCTTCCTTCCAAATTTCTCTAGGTTTTTATGAAGATAATCTTGTGTTGGGTTGTATGTATTATATTTTCTTTTCCTACATATTATGAATTTTCAAAAAAATCACAACAGATCTTTATTATTTCCTTTTTGACTTTTGTGAGCCTTTTATTTATTCTTAGTTCACAATTCAGAATGTCTAGCATTATATTTACACTCAGAAAATAGTAAAGAAATGTTCAAGGATGATTTCATACCAACAACTCCTAATTTTTGTATTTTTAAGTATCTCTTGTCTTTTTCTAATACTTAAGCAATCCATGCTTCAAATACTTTTTGCACACTTTTTTTTTTTTTTTTGGTACCAAGGATTGAACCCAGGGATGCTTCACCATTGAGCCACATCCTCATCCCTTTGTTGTATTTTACTTAGATTCAGAGTCTTGTTGAGTTGCTTAGGACCTCGCAGAATTTCTAAGGCTAGTTTTGAACTCACGATCCTCCTGACTCAGCCTCCCAAGTCACTGGGATTATAGGTGTGTACCACTGCACCCAGCCTTTCTGCACATTCTTTAGAATTGTCAAGAACAACTCTAAGTTAATTGAGATGTGATTAGTAACTGTTCATGTTTGCCCATATTTTTATGTGTCATTACTAGTGAGCAATGATCTATATCCACAACATATTTTGGGGACACATAGCAAGTAAATGCTATACTGTAACTCTATCCCCAAACCTGAAAGAAACCATTGGTTAACTTTAATGAAGACCAGAATTTCAAATGACCTCCATCCTGTTCTTTTGTTCTTCCCGTTAACTAGCATCAGGACAAATAATTTAATTTTGGTAACTTTATACCATTGATATTGTTCCAGATCAAGATATATGGTTCTATCTCATTTTTTAAGTAGTACAGAATATTTCTATATATTATTTAATAAGTTTTTTATTGCTAGACATGTAGGATACCTTTTGTTTTTCCTCTGTCATAAACAGTAATTCAGTGAAAATTCCAGCATACACACACAGAGTAAGATGTATTCTTGCGGTAGAACATAATTCTGTAAGTAGAATTGTTGAGTAAGAAGAAAAAAATTTATGTGCCAAAAATCTACACCAGTTTATACTTTCAATTAACAGTTCTTGAGAATATTTTTTCTCTAAGACATTGCTAAATTTTTTGACTCTGATGGGCAAAAATATGTTTATTAGTATTTATTTAATTTTTACTGGGAGTTACCATCGTTACACATTTGTTATTTGTTAATTTTGTAACATGATTATTCATATCCTTTGCCTATTTTTGCATTTGGTTTGTCTTTTTTTTTTTCTTGTATTGGAGATTGAACCAAAGGACATGTAATCACTGAGCCACATCCTCAGTTTGTTTTGTATTTTATTTAGAGACAGGATGTTGCTGAATTGTTTAGGGCCCTACTAAATTGCTGAGGCTGGCCTTGAACTGGTGATCCTCCTGCCTCAGCCTCCTGAGCCACTGGGATTACAGAAGTGTGCCACCACACCTAGCGTGGTTTGTCATTTTTGTATCAGTTGGCAGGAAGACCTTATAATATATTAATGTTATAGTTCAACACTAGGTCTGTATTATTTTTTGTGAATATTTTCTACCTGCCTGTTATTTTAGTTTTTCCATTTGTTTTTTTCCCTCTTTAGGAAGAGGTCTGCAGGCTACTACCTAATCACATTCCCTACCTGCTTACTTCATAGAGATAATCATTGTTTTGAAATTTACTTATTTTCTTTTTCCTTATTTTAGATGGTTCAACTACATACGTTTATATTCCTAGGGAGTATAGTAGTGCATTTTTATTATTTTTGCACCCTATATTTTATGCAACTTGCTATTATTCATTTATTTATTTTGGTGCTAAGGATTTAACCTAGAGTGCTAAGCATATTCTCTACTATACTCACAGCCAATATATTTCTCAAATTTGACTAATCCAAGTTGGTCCTGTATTCAATGGTGTGCTGTCATATTAGTCATATCAGTGCCCTCCCACTGATCTCCCTCTGTCATCCCTGATTTGTAGTCCTGATAGTTTCTGGAACTGAAATACCATGACCCAAGAAGTGTTGTAACAGACTCAAGGTCTTAGAATTCACTGGTCTTACTATGTTCCCCATCATCCTGAAATGGATATTTGAATGCAGTTACAATGCCAGCTAAGTGGCAATACTTTGCAGGGCTGGGACAAGGTTCTTCAAAAGGTTATATATTCTCTAAATCTGCATGTCGTTTATAGGTGCTGTACTTCTTGTAGCCAGGATACAAATTACCAGTAGTATTATAGATTTGAGAAGATATATGCCCAGTGGGCTCTCTTGGAGCCTGGTTGAGCAGGGTCTACCAGATTATCAGATCATAGGCACTCTACTTCCAAACTGTTTATATTTGAATCATGTATGCTGTATTTTTTCTCCGTTGGTACCTTTGATATGAAAAAGTTCTCTTCTACTTCAAGTTTGCCAAGTGTTTCCATCATAGTTTGTGAATGTTCTAGCAGTTTTTTTGCAACTAATAAGATGACCTTGATCTTTTCTTCTTCCTCCTCTAGTCTATTAAGATATAAATAAAATTTAGACCTTTATTTATTTATTCCTGTGCTAATGCTCTTTTGACCCTGGAACAACCTAGCTCCATAATGATCTATTAGTTTCTTTACATACTATTATAGTCTTTTAATATGACTCAACTCTAAGCTTCTCTTTTCCATGTCTCTGGATTAAAATTCTATGTTCACAGGATGGAGTATTGGATTGGCTCTCCTTTAATCTCCAGCCCCTTTTTGAGAACTTATCCAAGGACAGAGGTGAATTGAAGTTTTTTGAATAAAAATACCATTGTCATGACCTTGTCAGCTGTACCAAGAGACCTTTATTTGTCCAACACTAGGAGTACTCAGAGCATAATATATACTAGGCATTCTAGGTTTTTTGTTGTTGTTGTTGTTGTTGTTGTTTGTTTGTTTTAAATTAGGGAGAAAATACTAAACACCATAATTAAGTAAATATTTCAATTTCATAAAAATAATTCAATTATAAACTCTAAACATATAGTGCTTTATTTCTATGCACATGAAATACTTGATCTTTCTTGTGAGTTTATTGTATTTTTAATTGACAAAAATAACCATACACATTTATTGTATTAATTGTACATATTGTGGTGTTCTAATGTGTTTACATATTGTACAATGATCTTATTATAAGCTTATTAACATAGTAGTGAGAGCTTTTAAAACTGTCTCTCTTAGCAATTTTGAAAAATATTATATATTAACTATATTAACTGTGCTGTCACATAGATTTCAAACATTTAACCAAAACTTGGTGCCTGTTGACCAACATCTCCCTAATCCCCTCCCGTTCAACTCTGGCTCCTGGTAACCACTGTTCTACACTTTGCTTTTATATATTCAACTTCATTAGATTTCACATGTAAGTCAGATCATGTGGCATTTATCTTCCCAAGCCTGGCTTATTTCAGTTAACCTCATGTCCTCCAGTTTCATACAGACTATAGTAAATGACAACAGCTCTTTCTTTTTAAAGGCCTTGTAGTATTCCATTGTACATATATACCTCCCTTACTTTACTCATCTGTGATAGATACAGGTTGATGTCATCATATCTTGGCTAGTGTGAATTGTGCTTCAAGAAACATGGGAGTACAGATGTCTCTTCAATACGCTGATTTTGTTTCCTTTAGGTATATACCCAGCAGTGGTATTACTAGATCATGTGGTGGTTCTATTTTGTTTTACTGTTTTCCATAATGGCTGCCCTTTATTTCTCAGCAACAGTCCTTTTTTGCACAACCTTACCAACATTTGTTATCTTTTTTGCATTTTCATAAAAACTATTGTGACAGGTGTGAGGTTTTAATTTGTATTTCCCTGATGATTGGTGATATTGAACATTTTTCATGTACCTGTTTACCATTTGTATGTCTCCTTTTGATACACATCTAGACAGGTTCTTTGCCCATTTTTAATTGGGTTATCTGTTCTCTTCCTATTGAGTTCCTTGTATATTTTGGATATTAACTCTTTTTCAGATGTATGGTTTGCAAATATTTGCAGCATTAATCTTACAAGGAAGGGAGTCAAAGAACAGAATTTCTAAAATAATTTATTCATAATTGTTCTTATAAGTTATTTACTTAGTGGATATAATAGGTAGTTTGAAAAGTAGGACATGTTACATTGCTTCTCTATGAATGAAGATCTATGAAAAGGGGATTGTGAGGATTAAGTAATGTATTTAGAGGAAGTTAGAAATAAAAGTTGAAAAATATAATATTGTAATGGTTAGTCAGCGTCTAGCTTTTCCTGAATAGTTTTGCCAGATGATAGCTTGATTGTGAGCTCCCTAAGGATAACAATCAAATTCTTGTCATTTTGTTATCCTAAAAAATGTGGCAAATGATCAATGCCTGTGTATTTGATGGAAGAAAAGTGGCCCTGGGGAAAAAGGGAAATGGAATTACAATACAGTATATATATCTGAAAAGAGACTAGTAAAATCATAATTGTAAAGGTGAACTGGCATCACTGAATAGGAATGTGTATCCAGAGGAAGAAAAATTGGAGAAGGAGAGGTCAGGCCAGGCTGGACTGAGAAGCAGGTATAGGAGGGAGGACTTGATAAAACTTCAACTCAGCTACCACAGGCAACTGTCCATCTTCCTCTTGTGCTTGTGCCAGTCTGTCACTCTCCCCCGATTCTTTGAAACCATGCAGATTCTACGAGTCCAAGGAATATTTTTTTCTTTTATGGCTTTGAATCTTTAAATCATATTGGGTTGATATTTGACATACTTGTTGACAGCCTAAATGGATTTTTTAATAGTGTAGCTCAGATAAATCTTTTGTTGTTGTTGTTGTAGGGGAGCCAAAAATGTTTTTATGGCTAACTCTAGCTTAATAAGCAGCCAGAGTTTTTTTAAAAAATGCAACCATTTAATTTTTAATATGGATTGGTTCCTTTTGGTAATTAAAAACAAACATTTTGTAAAACTGCCAACATATTAATCAAAATAATGTAGGGTTTTGTACATTGGACTTTTAAATATGCTTTAAACCCTTCTGGGATGGAATCATGAAATAAAATTGAAACAGATGGAAAAAGTGTCTTTTATTGCTCATGCTTTTTTTAAAAAATATTTTTTAGTTGTAGATGGACATGATACCTTTATTTTCTTTATTTGTTTATTTTTATGTGGTTCCAGGGATTGAACCCAGTGCCTCACACATGCTAGGCAAGCGCTTTACCACTGAGTCATGGTAAAGCCATGACTGGCCCCACGGCTCATGTTTTATGTAGAACCGAGGTCATATGTAAAGTTCAGCAAAGGTCATATTAAACTTCAATAGGTTCTAAAGTTTACTTGGGGTAATACATATTTAAAGGTTTGTATCACTACAATGACATGTAGCACCAGGAAATAAAATAATAAAACAACTATGTGTCACCTTGGTTATGGAGGTCTTGAAGTTTTTGCCCCAATCAAGTTTGATCAACAGTGGCCAAATCCCTTTCATTTTTCATTTCATTAGCTGCAGTGTGAATCTATTGCTCTGAATTCAGGGTGATAATATATCTAGATCTTGCCAGCTAGAGCTAGAGACTCCCTGAATTAACCAGGGACTAAAGAAGAGAGCCCCTAAGGGGAGCTTGAAGTTTGCTTTCTTTTCCTTCCTTCTCTTCCTCTCTCACTTTTATTCTCCTCCTTCCTTCCCCTGCCCCCTTTCTTTCATGTCTAAAGAGCTATGTCTCTAGTAAACTCGCAGACATAAGGATTATCCAATATAATTATTTCAAATATCCTGGAATGGGGGCTGAGGATGTGGCTCAAGCGGTAGTGTGCGCTCGCCTGGCATGCACGGGGCGCTGGGTTCAATCCTCAGCACCACATAAAAATAAAATAAAGATGTTGTGTCTGCCGAAAACTGAAAAAATAAATATTAAAAAAAATCTCTCTCTCTCTCTTATCTCTCACTTTAAAAAAAATTCCTGAAATGGTTATATTTGTGTGCTTCTACAAAATGTTCTGGCCTTTCACTCACTTTTGCTATTTCTATACTACAGGCAGTATTCCAGAACTTCTCTAGCTATCTCAGCCATTACATGAGTGAAAAAGAAATCAATTACTAGTTATCATTTATTGGTTTATAATAAAATTTGACACATTAACATTCTTATTTTAATATCAAACATTATGTGTCTTATTCTTTTACTAATATCTTATTGATTTTCCAACATCAAATTCTAATTAAATAATATAATCTATCATTTTGTACTGACAGCTTTTTTGGTTTAATCAGAATGTTCTGCCATTAAGATATTAAAAATGATCAGAGGTATTCAAGCTATATCAATTCCATTCTTTCAAAAGGTAGAACTGAGATTATAATAAGGTTCTTAGTTCTCAAATTTGTTTTACTCAATAAGAAAAGCTAATTTAATAATATTAAATGATCATCAATTAAATGATGGGCTTTATAGAAGTTAGTTTAACAAAGTGAATTCAAAAGAACATTACATCTCTTCAAAGGTAATACGTTGTTATTATTTTTAGAGGCTTAATAGGGTCCAAGTGCTAATACTTTGGCTTGAATAGCACTTAGAAGTTTAAAACCCTTCAAAATAATGTGAAAGTATCTGTGGAGGTGAAGTTTGGACTGAAACTTGAACTGCCCTATAGATCTGTCTGCTTCCTCCTGACTGTTAGTTTTTCCATGTATTTTTGCAGTACTATGAAAATGAAGATCACTAGACTCTCATTTTCTTTATGTTGATGGAGCCACTGAAAGCCCCAAACTACCACAAAGTCAGGAAATGCAAAATGTGGTCACTTTCCACAACCTATTATGAAATAAAATTGCTTAGTATTCTTGCGTTATGTGAGGTTTCAGTTATTGATCTGAAGCATACATCATCAACAAGCAAATAAGTGAATGTGTGCCTCTTCCCCCACTTCATTTTCTATAAAGAATTATCCTGATATTACAGCCAACCACGAACTTTACTCTGATCCCCAAAAGATTAGTATAGGTATACTGCAAAAAGCAACAATTAATATGTTTTATTATTATGTATTATTAATGTGTAGCTTATTTTTGTGGTGAGATTCTAAAATCATTTTTTAAAAAGACATCTGTAGTTCTATGTTTGGAAAAAATGTAAGTATTAATATTTAGAAATATTTCAAGTGAAATATGGTGTACTGAATTTCTGGCTATTGAAATCTGAGGCAGTTTTATAGATGCCTCTGAATTGGTCTTCAATATTTTAATGATCAAAGGTAAGAAGACAAGACTTACATTTCGCTAGTTAGTGCAGGTATGACTTCTTTTAAAGTGAAACTGGGAATGGAACCCATGGCCTCACAGTAGGCACATGGTCCACCACAGTGCTACAATTCGTTTTTCTTAAATTTTATTTTGAGACAGGGTCTCACTGTTGCCCAGGGTGCCCTTGGACTGTGATCTTTTGGCCTCAGCCTCCTGAGTAACTGAAATTACAGGTTTGTGTCACCATGTTCAGCTATTAATGCAGATTCCCAAATAAAATTATGTAGGCTAAAGTGAGCTTGCATTTAAAATGAATTTGAGAAGTCTTCCATAGTTCCTCTAAGGCTCTTCCAAGTCTGTAATATAAAAGAGTATAGAATTTATACACACACACCACACACACACACACACACACACACACACACTCACACACAGCAAAAATTAACTTCTGTGTCACTCTCAAAATACTCTTTATTTACAATGCAGTGGATTAAAAACTACAGAACCCTAAAGAAAGAAATCAAAGAAGACCTTAGAAGATGGAAAGATCTACCTTGCTCTTGGATAGGCAGAATTAATATTATCAAAATGACCATACTACCAAAAGCACTATACAGATTGAATGTAATTCTAATCAAAATCCCAATGACATTTCTCATAGAAATAGAAAAAGAAGTCATGAAATTCATCTGGAAAAATAAGAGACCCAGAATAGCTAAAGCAATCCTTAGCAGGAAGGGTGAAGCAGGTGGTATCAATATACCAGAACTTAAAGTATACTACTGGACAATATTAATAAAAACAGCATGGTATTGGCACCAAAACAGACTGGTAGATCAATGGTACAGAATAGAGGACACAAAGACTAACCTACAACATTACAATTATCTTATATTAGATAACGTCACCAAAAACATGCATTGGAGAAAAGATAGCCTCTCAACAAATGGTGCTGGGAAAACTGGAAATCCATATGCAACAAAATGAAATTAAACCTCTATCTCTCACCATGCACAAAACTCAACTCAAAGTGGATCAAGGACCTAGGAATTAAATCAGAGACTCTGCATCTAATAAAAGAAAAAGTAGGCCTTAATCTTCATCATGTCAGATTAGGCCCCATCTTCCTTAATAAGACTCCTATAGCACAAGAATTAAAATCCAGAATCAATAAATGAGATGAATTCAAATTAAAAAGTTTCTTCTCAACAAAAGAAACAATCTGTGAGGTGAATAGAGAGCCTACACCTTGGAAGCAAATTTTTTCCCTCATACTTCAGATAGAGCACTAATCTCCAGGGTATATAAAGAACTCAAAAAGCTAAACACCAATAAAACAAATAACCCAGTCAATAAATGGGGCAAGGACCTGAACAGATACCTTTCAGAAGATAATATACAATCAATCAACAAATATATGAAAAAGTGCTCATCATCTCTAGCAATTAGAGAAATGAAAATCAAAACTACTCTAAGATTTTATCTCACTCCAGTCAGAATGGCAGCTATTATCAAGACAAACAACAATTAGTGTTGGCAAAAGGATGTGGGGGAAAAGATACACTCATACATTGCTGGTGGGACTGCAAATTGGTGCAGCCAATATGGAAAGCAGTATGGAAATTCCTTGGAAAACTGGGAATAGAACTACCATTTGACCCAGCTATCCCTCTCCTTGGTCTATACCCAAAGGATTTAAAAACAGCATACTACAGGGACACAGCCACATCAATGTTTATAGCAGCATAATTCACAATAGCTAAATTGTGGAAGCGACCTAGATGCCCTTCAATAGATGAATGGATAAAAAAATGTGGCATTTATACTCAATGGAATATTACTTAGCAATAAAAGAAAATAAAATCATGGCATTTGCAGGTAAATAGATGGAGTTGGAGCATATCATGCTAAGTGAAGCTATCCAATCCCCAAAACCAAATGCTGAATGTTCTCTCTGATATAAGGAAGCTGATAGTGGGGTAGAGATGGGGAGCATGGGAGGAATAGATGAACTCTAGATAAGGCACAGGCAAGGGAGGGGAATGGAGGGACATGGTGTTAGAAATGATGGTGGAATATGATGGACATCATTACCCAAAGTACATGTATGAAGACATGAATTGGTATGAATATACTTGTATACAACCAGAGATATGAAAAAGTGTGTTCTGTATGTGTAATATGAATTGTAATTCATTCTGCTATCATATATAAATTTTAAAAAATTAATTAAAAAGTGAAAAAAAATATTAGGAAACAGACATGTGCACCTATGGAGGAAAGATCATATAAGGATGTGGCAAGAAGGCAGCCATCTGCAAGCCAAGGAGAGGTGCCTTGGAAGAAACCAAATCACCAATATCTTGATTTTGAACCTCTAGACTGCAAAATTGTAAGAAAAATGCATTCCTGTTGTGAAAGCTGGCATTTTAGCCCTGGAAAATTAATGCATCTATCAAGGTCAATTTTCTCCTGTCCTTTGGAAAAAACAACAACAAAAAAACCCCTCATTACATCAAACAGGAGTTGGGCTTATGACTCTTCTAGGCCATGATCATTACAGCTATGACAGCCAGAGTCATTTACTTAGGCCCCAAACAGGGTTAGTCAGAGTCTTTCCATGGGCCATTTCTTTAGAGGGATGAGGAATGGTTCTAATTCTTGACTTAAGAGTGTAGTCCTAGAGCACAAAATCAGATGCAAGTACCAGCCTAGGGGAACATGGCAGGTGTCCAGAAAGAGGCAAAGGTGAGAGGAAGCGAAGGAAGCAAAGGTACTTCTTAGAGATGCCTTAATTTCTGAAGCCTTAATTTTATGAACTTCTCTCCCCAAAGTTTCCATTTTAAGTTGAATTGCTGTTACTTTTCACTAATAGAATCCCAATTATTCTTATTTTTTGTTATAGAAATGAACATAGGACTACTAGAAAAGGAGTCCCTTACTTAGAGTTGATATGTTATGGGTTGAATTGTGTCTCTCATTCACCACAGCATCCCACCCTTCTACCACGAAGTCTTCATGCCCAGCATATTAGAATGTGACCTTATTTGGAGCTGCTTCATATTTCTATCATAATTTCAAAGCATTTGTTTTCATATAACAGTCCTTTGTTTAGTGTGATTGTCTACCCTCTCACGCTCCCCTAAGTGATGTGAATGACTTGTCTTTATGCAGGATGCCATTTTAAACATGGCTATGCTTCAGGTACATATTCTCCAAATGCTCATTTGTTAAAGATTTGGTCCCCTGCACATGATATTATTGGGAGGTGGGGGAACCTTTCAGAGGGGCGGATTATTGGGGATGTCTTCAGATCATTGAAAACATGACCTTGAAGGGAATAGTTCCTTTCTGCTTCTTTGTTTCACTTTCTGGACATGAGATGAACCACTTTACTGAACTTTCACCAGGATGGGCTACTTCACCACAGTCAAAAACTGCACCAGGACCAATCTAAAATGGACTAAAACCTCTGAAACCATGAGACAAACTAGACCTTTTCTTTTACAGGTCCGTTATCTCAGGTATTTTGTTATAATATTAGAAATGGAATACAAATGTATATGATTTAAAAGAATGAGCGAATCAATTTCCTGTTTGAAAACCTCCAAATATGTTTGTCAGACTTAGAAAAAAAAAACAACAAAACCTGACATCCTTAACATGGGCCTCAAATCCTGGCCTCATTTCCCATCATGTACTCTTTCACAAAGCTCAAGAAGAAATGGTCATCTTGCTTTTTGTTGATAGACTAAGCACATTCTTAGTTCACATTCTCAGCTCCTTTAGCCTTCAGTCTACCTCTGGGTAGATTTAATGCATCTCCCCATACCAACAATATAAAATAGTAGCACATTTTACTTCTTACCTTTTTCATTACTTATGTTGTTCTTCATAGCATTCATTAACACCTAATATTTTTTATTGCATATTTATTATTTATCTCTGCGACTAGAATGTAGGTTCTCAGAAAACAGATGTTGTGTATCTTACTCACTGCCTTATGCTCAGCATTAAGAAAAGCTACATAGGACAAATGACAGAGTTACTGTTGAATGAGTGACTCACTCAGTGTGTCCAAGCTTTTCAATGGTGGGCATCATCTCACACTGCATTGTTAGATTACCAATCATCTGTAACCCAGTCTTCAATATAAAAAAAAATACCAAATTATTTTATGTGCATGGACAAATATGTAACAAATGAAGCTCACTATAATGTGTGATTATAATGTACTAATTAAAAAAAACCCTTTGGTTGAAGTTATTTTCATATGAGGATCTTAATTTCATGAGTGGTAGAAGCTACACCTTTTTTTTTTAAAGGTCAGTTATCTCAGGCATTTTGTTATAGTATTAGAAATGGAATACACATGAATATGTATTTAAAAGAATGAGTGAATCAATTTCCTGTTTGAAAGCCTCCAAATATATTTGTCAGACTTAAGGAAAACACCTAATGTCCTTAACATAGGCTGCCAAAGGCCAATGTCTCGGCTTGGCACCAGAATCACAAGCCACCACACACGTCCAGGGGCAAACGTGTTCTGCCGTCTCCCGCACCATTCACCTACTCCACGAGGCTCTCTCCAAATCCCATTTTAATCTCACGAGAACTCAACGGGAACAAGCAACAGGAACACCCTAATCCCAGCAATAATCTTCAACCTCTAACTTCCCTAAAACCCATTATCTTAAACTAGCAATGCCTTAAACTCAAGGAGCCGGTTACTTCCTCAAACCTGATCAGCTCTAAACCCGGATCCGCCTTGGTCCTTGAGCAAGGTCACCTTATTAAAGCATGCATGCAATGTCCCATCGAATGTCCTCTAAGCAGCATGGGGTACACTTGGCAAGGAAATTTCGATGCGTCATTCCTACTTGGTAATGGCCCTCAGCAATAGGCCTCAAATACAGGTTCTATTTGAAACCTTAGATCCTTACTTGATTAGGTATCAGAAGAGGAAACATCACTTGAATTGCTTATCCTAAATTTAATATTTGATTTTTCTGCTATTAAATTATTTTATTTCACCCTTCTGTTTTTCACATTATCTTCAGTTTTTAACATAGTATCAATTAATTGTATGAAATGTCCAAAGGAATGGGTACATTTCAGGTCTAGAGTAGAAAAGGGTCTTATTTGGGACACCTCTGACACTGACAAACATTGTTAACACTTCTGTATATCTTAAAGAAGGAGAGATAATAGATCAATTATATTTAATGCAATAAAGGATATGAGTCTCTTAAGGAATAATCTGGATTATACCATATAGATGATGAATAGTGACCAATTATGAGAAAAGGAAAAAAAAGAATGAATAATTTCACTAAAGTGTATATACTTTAGGGAAATAATTTTAAAATTCTTTTACATAATATAACTGAACATAGAATCCCTGAACTAAAATGTCAGAAATTCAGATTGAGGTTAAGCTGCAGAATAATTGTGATTTAAGGCCAAATGACTTAAACTTTTAGCATTTCAAATTTCTTACAAATTATTTTCAAAGCATCTGATCAAGATACATGAAATGGAGAGCCATATTCATCTCTTCTTTGAACAAGGTCTTATTTGTACTAGCAGGTGAGGTTTCAGCCTTTCTTTAAAAACAAAATCCATGGCACAGTAGACTAGGGTAGTTGCAGACCTTCCTAAAGGGAAAAGTTAAGTAGATATATGACGTGCACAGTAGGGAATCTTTCTATCTTAAACTTTATGTTCTGGTCATGCCATGTAAATTGAAAAAAAAAATGAGACATTTTGTTTACCTAAGCAGAACATTTTTCTTTTGAGTTAAAGGAATAGGAAGAAAGAAAGGAATCAATGCTGGGTCCACTATAAAAGTAATCTTAAAAACTATATGACTTAGCGGTTTTTTTTAATATTTAATTTTTAGTTATAGTTGAACACAATACCTTTATCTTATTTATTTATTTTTATGCCATGCTGAGGATCGAACCCAGGGCCTCGCACGTGCTAAGCCAGCACTCTATCGCTGAGCCACAACCCCAGCCCTGACCTAGAGTTTTTGTCAGCTTT
This sequence comes from Ictidomys tridecemlineatus, assembly GCF_052094955.1. Classification (NCBI taxonomy): domain Eukaryota; kingdom Metazoa; phylum Chordata; class Mammalia; order Rodentia; family Sciuridae; genus Ictidomys; species Ictidomys tridecemlineatus. The sequence continues at coordinate 159,443,198 of NC_135478.1, read as the reverse complement.
TTTGCTGTTATCACCCAAAGACTTGACAAGAAAAATTTAAGGAGAAAACATTTATTTGAAGGCTCATGGTTTCAAAGGTCTCAGTCTAAGAGACCTGCCTCCATTTATGGGGGCTGAAGATGAGGCAGAACATCATGCAGAAGAGTGTGTTGGAGGAAAGTTGCTCAGGACTTTACAAGAAAGGAGGAGAAGGGGGAGGAGGGGGAGGGGAAATGGGGAGGGGCGGGGGTGGGTGGGGGAGAGAGAGCTGTTTTCCCCAGGACAAAATAAAAACACTCAAGGAAAACCCCCCAATGACCTATCTTCTTCTAGCCAAACCCTAATGGTAATTCTTTTAATTCCTATCAGGGATTAATTCACTGTTGGGTTAAAGTTTCATAACCCAATCATTTCACCTTTAAACTTTATTGCATTGTCTCACACATGAGGTTTTTGGTGGACACCTAATATCTAAACCATACACTTAGTGAAAGACACTGCAAATAGCAGCTATTAAAAGGAAGGCACTTTTTTAAAAAAACATATATTCCTACATCAGTGTTTTATGGTTTCAGATCTACCAACCCAAGGCCCATAAATCAATTTCAAGGACTTTGTGACTTTGGATGGGGAATATTTGAATTTTTATTCTCATTAATTCCCAGCAGAAATTTAGTTTTTCCTTTAATTATATTCTACAGTAACAACAGTAGAAGTATTACCTATAATTTAATCACCAATAGAAATTGGAGAGTTTTTAAAATCACATTAGGGTTCTTGGTGATATTACAACTTAATATTTATGTTCCTCACATCAGTGGTTATTATAAATAATTCTACGTCTTGTTATTTAATGTGTTTATGAGTCACACAATTCAAAAAGATTTGAATAGCAGTAATTCCATGTAATTGATTTCCTTTATAAATCTATATACTTTGTTTTATGAATCTCTAAACAGTTTTCTCAAAAATTATTATTATTATTATTATTATTATTATTATTATTATTGCAGGGATTGAACTCAGGGATACTCCACCACTAAGCCACATCTCCAGCCCTATTTTGTATTTTATTTAGAGACAGGGTCTCACTGAGCTGCTTAGTGCCCTCGCTTTTGCTGAGGCTGGCTTTGACCTCGAGATCCTCCTGCCTTAGCCTCCTGAGCTGCTGGGATTAAATGCATGTGCCACTGCACCTGGCTCAAAACTTATTTTTTAACGGACTACCAAAAGATTCTTAGCATGAAAAATAGTTTAAAAATCCTCTGATAGTTTTGTGTTTTTGTACTGTTACTATATTGTGCTAAGATTTATTATTATTATTTTTAGAATTAAAGTTTTATAGTTTATACGTAGTATACATATAGTTTATACACAGTAGTTGGGTTCATTCCAACAAACTCACACGTGTATGGAATTTTCTTTCAGTTCTTGATTCGCCTTCTTTACCCTTCGCCTTTTCCCTTATATCCTCCTTCCTCTCTCTCATTCTGCTTCCTCAACTTTACTAGACTGCATTTTCCTCATCTGTTAATTTATATTTGATTGGTTCTTTCTACCTATGCATACAGGCGAAGTGAATATTTATATATGCAAATAACATGATTTTTTAAAGAATTCATTCTACATTGCCTCTCCTTACCCATCCCTCCACTCTGTCTCTTGATCCCATTTTTCTGCATTACTAATCTTCCCTTTAACTTTATGTTATTCTATTCTTCTCCTCCCTTCTTTATTTTACTCTAGCTTCCTCATATATGAGAAAACATTTGATCTTTCAGTTTCTGAGTTTGGTTTATTTCACTTAGCTTCATATTCTCTATTTTCATCCTCTTACCAGCATTACCATAATTTTATTCATTTTTATGGCTGATTAGAATTCCATTATATATATAAAACTGTGAGATACAGATACATATATATATCACAATTTCTTAATCCATTCATGTATTGATGGGCATCTGAATTGATTCTATAATTTAGCTATTGTGAATTGTGCTGCTATAAACATTGAAATGGCTTTTTCACTGTAGTAAGCTAATTTTAGATCATGTGGGAAAATATCAAGGCGGGGGATAGCTGGATCATGTGGTGTTTACATCTCTAGTGTTTTGAGAAATCTCCTAATTGCTTTCTAGAGACATTGAAGTAGTCTGCAGTCCCACCAACAATGTATAAGTGTTCCTTTTCCCCCACAACCTTGTTAGTTTTACAGTTTATATTCTTGGTTCTTGTCATTCTGATTGAAGTGAAATGAAATCTTAAGTGTATTTTTTATTTTCATTTCTCTAATTACAAGAGATGGTAAATACTTTTTTTTACATATTTGGTGGCTGTTTATTATTATATTGTATATTATAATTATATTATGACCCATAAAATAGTTAAGAATATATTATATACTATATAATTATATATTATAATGACATTACATAAAATATGATATAAAACATTATATAAAATATAAGTTATTTTATTTTGATAAATTTTATTTTTCAAAATTATTTTTAAGGACAAAGTAAAAATAAGAACTAGGGAAAAATATTTCTTAAAAATCATCATGCTGATATTACAAGTGAGGTCAATAAAATAGCAATACTAAAAAGTACATACATTAAATTTATAAATTTGTGTTATAAAATAAATGGGAAGGTGACTATCTTCTAATAAGGAATACCAATATGATCCTGAAAATTGATTCTATACCAAAAAGGAAAGCCATATGACCTCTTAAGACACAGTGTCTGTAATGTGGATGGATGTATGCTTGCCAGAGAGCAGTTATTGAGATGTTTCCTTAGCTTTAGGCTGTCTTTGAAGTTGCGTATGTGAAAGTCTCTCAAAGTGATGAGATTTCTTGGTAGTTTCAATATTAAAGCCTGTATTATTTGCATATTTTTGTTAACAAATTTCCTAGACAATATTGTTCTTGTAAAACAAACAAAAATATCTGATTTCTGTTATTTCTTTATTTCTTTATTTTTATTTTTTAGTTCTTGGCGGACACAACATCTTTGTTTGTATGTGGTGCTGAGGATGGAACCCGGGCCACACGCATGCCAGGCGAGTATGCTACCGCTTGAGCCACATCCCTAGCCCCTATCTGATTTCTTTAAACTATCTAAAAAAGAAAAATATTTGAATGGAACATTGGGTTTGAGGCACTACAAAATGGTATCAATCAATCTCTATTTTTAAGGACGTCAGTCTACTTCTAGGAAGAAAAAGCACTTTATTTTTTAATTCCTAAGTAATTATTGAGGTATTGTTTCTTTCTTTGAATTTTTTTTTTTAGATCTAAATAAAACAGGTTGTATGTTAGCCGTTATATTTAAAAAAAAAAGCTTTATGGTACATTGAGGAATCACTTCATGAGTTCTAAAGATGAGAGGGAAGTCTGTTGACAAAGAAAAACAAATTTTGGTACCAGTAAAAAAGAAATCCTGAGATCAAAGAATTATTTAAAAAATCCTAAAAAAAATGGTGGGTTTAAAGATAGGATAAGTTTATATTATTTAATTTGGAAGAGCCATACCCTGTTTCATTTGTCTATTATATGTTGGTTATGGTTTGTACATGAATGTGATCCAAGGTCTTCTGACTTCTTTTTCTCACTATTTACCTTACTTGAACTTTTTGAGTGGGGTGAAGGCATGAGGAAGGAGAGGAGAGATGATGATGAGATATTTTAAAAGTTCATTTTAATCTTGCCTGAAAAATTTATGGTACAGTTGATACCATTTATTTCCAACCACAATCTGTAGACTAAAATAGATATTAACATGCCCTTTAAACTCCCCAGAGGGATTTTTAAAAGGTGCACTTTATGAGAAGTTAGACTAAAAATAAATACGCTTTTTTAAAAGAAATAGAGTAAATATATTTAAACATTCTGAAACTAAAGCCACATATTTAACCATATAATTTATATTTATTCCTCCACTTTGATAAACAGCATATGAACTACAACCTGACAATAAGTTTATGTATCTCCATTCCAAAAATTCCCCACAAATCCAAATTTCTTTATCTCCCTGGCCTACTAGAGATTTCTGCTTAGAAACTAAATAAACACCTCAAATTTTATGTGTCTTAAGCTTAAATCTGAGCTATGATGTGCCTGCTCTCTACCCAACCTTACAACAGCTTCTCCTACAGTCTTTGCCTTTTAAGACACAAATATTGGGTCTTTTTATTCACCCAAAGCAAATCCTTTTAGTACCCTTTTCAAAATATCTACCTAATATGTTTACTTCTCAACATCCCCAAGACCACTATCCTGATCTAAATGACCATTCAGCTCCTACTTCAATTACTGCAGCATTCTCTTAACTTTCTTCTTTGCCTGCTACAGTCTGATACCAACCTAGAATAATCCTGTCAAAACGTAAGAAGAGTCTGGCGTTTTTCTGCTCATGATCTTCTAGTGGAAACCAACCTCACACAGGAAAGGCCCAAACCTGTGTTCTGACTGCCAAGGCTTGTCAGGATATGCACCTTCTCATCTTACTGCTCATCTCCCTGTCCCTCTGTGCCCACAGTGACTCTGTGACCTCATTCCCTGATATTCTTCTTCTACTTAAGTTATTCTGCTCTCCTTTGCACATACCTGTCACTTTCCAGCACAGGGCCTCTGTGTTTATTTCCCCCTTTGCCTAGAATTTTCCAATACATTCATTATAATGCTCCTATTTTCCTTGAGTCTTTACTGACATGCAACCTTCTCACTGAGGCCTTCTCTGGACACTTAGTCTAAAATCATCCCTCTTCTCTCTATTAGGATTCCACAACCCCTTTCTCTGTCTTATTTTTTTTTTCTCCTTGCATCATCACTATTTTAAACTACATTTAATTTATTTATCTTTTTCATGTTTTATCTCCTTTTCTATAATATAATTTTCAGGGAAAGGATTTATTTTTGTCTTTTTTTTTTTTGTATGCCATGTAACCTAGAACTCAGAACATTGTGCAATGTGTAGCAGTTGTAAAATAAATATTTGTTGAATAAAAGATGAAATGATAAGACATACAGAGGTAGTAACCAACTACCTAGATCAGTATTTTTAGTATAAAAAGGAAACTCAGCCAAACTTCTCCAAGTTATGAGGGAGTAACTATGGGGATATGGATCCAGAAAGACAGGAATTTTGAGGCTTCCTCTGTGATAATTCCAAGTCAACTCAAGGAAGTAAGAGTATATAGATCTTTACTCTCATAATGAGTTGTTAATTCAGCAGCTCTGGGCAGACCTGGCTCCTCTTTCTCTTGTCCAGATTTACAATATATAAAATATGTCTTTTCTGGATTACTCGTTTGTATTCCTTCCTGCTTTGGGTTGAATGGAGTCCTTGTTCTCCCTCCAGCCTACACCCCCACACTCCCGGCGAAATGCATTACGAACTTTTTGCTTCAGTTCTCTCTACTGTTTGCTTTTCTCGGTCTCATATGGATATTATAAGAGAGTCTTCTTTACAATTTATATCGTTGGCAGGTCTAGAAGTTGGCTGTCTTGAGACATACCTCTATCACACCATCTGTGACAAAGGCGGTAGTGTTGTATGCATTGCATAATGTCTCCTAAGGACCCCTGTTTAGTAGAAGCTGTGAACAAGGCATGACTAATTATAAGAGTCTTGGAAAAATTATGGCATCAAGATTTATGGATTCAGTAAAGCACAGTGACATAAGAAATACCACAATTATTTTATAAACATTACAATTATCACAATGCATACTAGTATGACCAGTCTGTCAATCCACAGTCATTGAGCAATTTTTATCTTATTCACAGTTCCAGGAAATATTCCATGGTAGAGAACAAAATAAGCAAAATACACAAGATCATTGCTTGTGTAATACTTAATGCTGGAGTATAAGAAAAACAATAAACAAAAAATATATTCTAATGGCAATAATATTATGCAGAGAGTTTTAGATGGTATGTGTTATTTTATATTGGTAGAAACAATCCCTCTGTTTTAATCAACTTTTTTGTTGCTATGACTGAAGGACCCCATGAGAACAATTGTAGAGGAGGAAAGTTTATTTGAGGGCTCACGGTTTCAGAGATCTTAGTTCATAGAAGAGTGGCTCCGTTCCTCAGGGCTCGAGGGGAGGCTGAACATCATGGCAGGAGAGTATGGAAGAGGTAAGCAGCTCACATCATGGTGATCAGAAAGCAGAGAGACTCCACTCTCCAGATACAGATATATACCTCGTAGCCACGCCCCCATGAATCACTTCCTCCAGCCAAGCCCCACCTGTCTTCAGTTACTACTCAGTAATGCCATCGGGGATTAATCCACTGATTAGATTAAGGCTATAACCCAATCATTTCTCCTCCAAATCTTGCATTGTCTTACATGTGAGATTTGGAGGACGATCACATCTAAACCATAACTCCCTCTAAGGTGGATGTTAAACTGAGATGTGCATAACTAATGGTACCAGTAGTGGGGGAATAGCAGTTCAGGTTAGAGCAGCACACATTACACATATTAGCTAAAGTATAATAAATTTGGTAAATTTCATAAAAATTAATGACAGTGTGGTTATAGAGTTTGGGTTGCGCTGTAGAACAGTATGCTATGAGAGCTAAGAGAAATTCTAAAATTAGAATTTTGGAATTTGTCTTAAAACACTAGATGTGCAGCAATGTTATTTACCAAGTAAGGAAGGCTGGGGAGTGAAAAGTTTGGTTGTGCCTAAATATTATATTGATTCTCAGAACCTTCCTCAATATGCCTTGGTGGGGCACACCTTAATCCCAGCAACGCAAGAGGATCAGAAGTTTGAGATCAGCCTCACTGACTTAGAAAGACCCTGTCTCAAGATACAAAAATAAAATAAAAAATAAAAAAGGTTTGGGGATGTAGCTCAGTGGCAGCACATCTCAGGGTTTAATTGCCAGTACTAGGGAAAAGTAAGGAGCCTTTTCTACCTTGTTAAATTGTCCTCTATATGGCAGGGGTAGAAAACATGGATCTCTCAGACTCACATGTCAGCAGTTATTGGTTTAGGTTTTGCCAATGAAGAACTCTTGTGTGAGATTTGGAAGGAGAGCAAAAAGGAGAAGCCATTATTTTTTGGTGGGAGATGCAGGTCACTATGCAGATATTAGAGATGGAAGGCATGGGATTTGTTTTTTTGCTAGTGGCTTCTAGATGTCCTTCTGAGAGTCAGAAACTTGAGTGCTGCAAGTATCTGAAACTACTAGCAGTGGTTTCTGTGTTCAACGCAAATTCTGATTTGGCCCTACTTGTGGCTTCCCCAGCTCTGCCAATGGTCGTATCTCTCTCTCTCTCTCTCTCTTTTTTTTTTTCCTGGATCAAATGAATGTTTTATTATAGAAATTATGGGCCTACTTCCTCCATAAATAAATCTGTGCAGAATTGGGAAGCAGGACTGTGACATCTACAGGAATGAAGAAAGCATACCCTTAAGGCTCAGGGATCAGTACAAGACTTTAGCATCCTCCCATTTTCAAGTACAAGAACAAGGCTGCTGGGATCTTCTTTGGAGTGGAAACAATAAAACCCATGATACAGGATCTCTCAGAATTTGGGGGTCCATTGTAGATTTAACCTATGACTCAGGTCCAAAAGTCTCAGCTTTCTCTGCCACTTCCAAAGCTAGCTTCCCCTTCTGGTCAAACAGCTCACACCTGATGGGCATTTCCAGAGAGTAAAATGGATTCTTTTTTTTTTTTTTTTTTTTACTGGTAAAATATTCACTTTATTTATATAAATTTTATATTTATGTAATAAAACATTCTTATGGTAGTTATTAAGAATCTCTTTGCTTTTGGGGATCATAAATGGAAACAGTGATTGAGTCTGTCCTGAGCAAGGCTGATTTAAAATGTTTTTACTTTGAATAATTTCTAAATCTTTACAACAATGCTTTATGCATTTTTATATGTGCATCATACCTTTTTAAAAAAATATTTATTTTTTTAGTCATACATGACAGAAGAATGCATTTTGATATATAATACATACATGGAACGTACATACATCAATCATATTGTCTATAGAATGGGTTCTTGAAGGAAAAGTCTGAGTAAATTTCATAAATTTTTCGAAGATGAGATTCTATTGCAGCTTGCCCAGGATCTGCCAGCCCCACAAACTTTATCTGAGTGGAACATGGAGGTCGCCGGCATGAGCTTCTCACTGGAGGTGAGGCAGGGCTGACTGAATTGAATGAACACCCAGTAATTAACAGGATTGCCCAGGTACTCCACCTCCTCTTTCCCGTTGGCCACGAATTTGCTGTTCACTTCCATGCCATTGATGGCCAGCACTGTGTGGTCCACCACAGAGCTGAGGCTAAGTGTCAGCAAAGCTCCAAGCCAGGGATCCCAACAGGAAACGGGGGCCTGGAGCACAAGTTGTATCATTCTTTAGTTCTCTGAATTAAGTCACTTCCTGAAGGACATGCTTATGGTGGTTAATATTTTCCTGAAAAATATTTGACAAATATAGGCAGAATAAGCTTCTGTTCTGCCTTTTGAATTTCAAGAGAAAAACCAGAGATGGAGTTACAGATTTGGAAGTCACCAACAAATAAATAATAAACATGGAATATGATGAGGTTTCTTTGCAGATAAGAGAAATGAGGTATGAGAGAATCCTGGGTTTCAAGTTTTTTTGAAGACAAATAAAAAACAAATCAGAAAGAATACCAAGAAGAAGGTACATCAATGAATTAGAAGGAAATCCAGGTGGTATGCATTATAAATGTAAAGTCAAGAAAGTGCTCAGCAAGAAGGGAGATTGCTGACTAGAGAGGTTAAGGAGGTCTAGCTGATAAAAACTTATTTTGAAAGTGAATACATTTTGGATTAGAAAGGAAAAGCTATTTAGCTGGGTTTGAACATGGAAATAAAAGTGCTAATGCATGTAGGGGTCTGTGGATGGAGCAGTTTGTAAAAGATGGTGTAAAATGAACATTTAGAAAGGCAAAAACAAACAACTGGGGATGGCTTGAACACTAATTGAAAAAGTTTGGACCTTTTATTTTTCCTGTAAGTAATGAGAGCCACCCAGTATTTGAATTGATGAAAATTGTAAGTGGGGCAGACCATTCAAAAAATAAGGTGAGATAAGCAGAAGGCATTTTGTTATTGGAGGACATATAGTAGGCTTGGATAACTTATTAAATATTGATATAAAGTGCCTCATTTTTAGCAGTTTTGGTTGAACCAATGAGGAGTAGGATAAATTATTGATAAAAAAGGAAAGTCGAGAGGAAACTGGTACTGCCTTTCTGTAAAGGTGGCATTTTTAAACATAGAATAATGGTCACTCAATGGAATCACAAGAACCAATTAAGAGACAATTTCTTAGGAAAGAATTATGCGAGCAGTTTTTTATATTATTTATTTTTTATTCTAATTTGTTATATATGACAGCAGAATGCATTACATTTCAGATTACACATATAGAACACAATTTCTCATATCTCTGGTTGTACACAAAGTACAGTCATACCATTCATGTCTTCATACATGTACTAGTCCATCATTCCACCTTCTTTTCTACCCCCATGTCCTCCCTTCCCCTACCACCATTTATCCTATCTAGAGTTTATCTAATCCTCCCATGCTTCCCCTCCAACCACATTATGAATCAGCATACTTATATCAGAGAAAACATTCAGCATTTAGTTTTTTGGGGATTGGCTAACTTCACTTAGCATTATAGTCTCTAATTCCATCCATTTACCTGCAAATGCCATGATTTTATTCTCTTTTGTTGATGAGTATAAAAGTTATGTAATATTAATATTCATGAGAGGATATGCATACAATATATGTGTAAAATATGAAGCATAATAATAAAAGGAATAAACTGTAAATTCCAACTCAAGAACTAATATTTATCAATACCGATGATCTGCCTTCCCTTCCAGGATACAAACCTTGTGTTATTGTATAGGAAGTTAGCAGCATCCTGAAAAAATAAATCTTTCCTGAAAAAAAAAACTAGTTTTACTAAATATTCATGTTCTTAAACAATATCTTGCTTAGTTTTTTTTAATTTAAAGTTTTAGAAAAGTACATAATGGGGCTGGGGATGTGGCTCAAGCGGTAGCGTGCTCGCCTGGCATGCGTGCAGCCCGGGTTCGATCCTCAGCACCACGTACAAACAAAGATGTTGTGTCTGCCGAGAAGTAAAAAAAAAATAAATATTAAAAATTCTCTCTCTCTCTCTCTCCTCTCTCACTCTCTCTTTAAAAAAAATATTAAAAAAAAGAAAAGTACATAATGTAATTTTGCTTTTTCTCACTCAACACAATGGTCTAAAGTTCTCTCTTTTGCTTTGTACAACTGAAATCAATTCATTTTTATTGTATTTCTAGCCTTTTCTATCATGAACGATTCTTATGAAGAATAAGTCTCCTAGAACACATATAAAAGTCTGCACAGTGTGAATTAAAAAATGTAATTGCAAGAATGAAATTATGGCATTTGCCAGTAAATGGATGGAACTGGAGAATATCATGCTAAGTGAAATAACCCAGTCCCCTAAAAATTAAAGTCTGAATGTTCTCTCTGATATGAAGATGCTAACTCACAATGGGGAGGTGGAGTAGGGAAGAATGAAGTACTTTGGATTACACAAAGGGGAATGAAGGGAATAGGAAAGATAGTATAACAAATTGGACATTACTATCCCTTGAGCATATATGACTACACAACCAATGTAATTCTACATCAGATACAACCAGAAGAATAAGAAGTTATAATACACACACACACACACACACACACACACACACACACACATACATAATGTGTAAAAATACATTCTACTGGGGCTAGGGCTGGGGTTCAGTGGTAGAGCGCTTGCCTAGCATGTGTGAGGCACTGGGTTCAATTCTCAGCACTATGTAGAAATAAATGAATAAAATAAAAGTCCATCAACATCTAAAAAAATTTAAAAAAAGAAATACATTCTACTATCATGCATAACTAATAAGAACAAATAAAAAAGAATGAAATTTCTAGAACATAGTTTACTGTTATGTTCAAATTTGCAAAATTTATTAGAATGCACAGTGCAGTAGATCCTTATGGTATCAAGAATTTTCAGAAACAGTAAATGTTGTCCATGAAGTTAACAAAACATTATCAAATTTTGGTTTTAATATTCATTTTCCTGAGCACTAGTGAGATTAAAGACGTTTTCATATGAATATTTAACATTAAACTTTCTTCTGACCTTAAGTGACTGATCCCTTTTTGGTCTTTTTTATGGATTATTTGGCTTTGTAAAAATTATTAAGGTGGGGATGTTAATATTCTAGAATGTAATCCTTTATTACTTACATGATTCCAAATATTTTCTTCCAGCTTGTAGTTTTTAATTTTACCTACTTTTTTGATATTGCTTGATGAACAGAGATTCTCAATTTTAATATAATCAAAAAATCAAATTCTAGGTCTAGGTGTATAGCTCAGTGGTAGAGCAATTACTTAGCATGCAATGAGGTCCTGAATTTAAACTCTAGCACTGAAACAACAACAACAACAACAACACAAAAGAATAAATCATTTTAGTGTTAGTGATTATGTTAAGAAATCCTTCTTGCTTCAAGCTCATGAAAATTATCTTTTATTTCATCATAAGAATTGTGCCATTTGACCTTTCCCGGTTATGTTTCTATTTCACCCACATTTCATTGGATAATTCTGGAATAAATAAAACTTTACTTACTATTATACAGATTCTGTAAAACATCTAATAATGATTAAGTGAGTGATAGAGGTCAAATTCCTTTGTAAACAGATTTTTTTTTTTTTGATAAGAAGTTTATTTGGGGAAGGGTGAGGGCAGTTGAGTTGGCCAGAGGAGATTTAACTGTGATGAAATGACAATGGAATGCTTGTCTATTCCAGGAAAAGGCTCTGGAAGATAGAATGCCATTTGAAGTAAAGAAGTCCTCCCTTCCCCATGGTTTTTTTTCCTTTCTGTGGTTTCAGTTACCTATGGTCAACTGAAGACAGAAAATACTGAATAACAAATTCTAGAAATAAACAAATTGTAGTTCTAAGCGGAATGCATTTTGAGTATTGTGATGGACTTTCATGCCATCCCACTCCCTCTCACCTGGGATGTGAGTCATCACTTTGTCCTGCCTACCAGCTCTGTAAATACTACCTGCCCTTTAGTCATCACACCATAGCCATCTGGATAACTGGATTAACTGTTGCAGTACCAAAGAACTTGTGTTCAAATAACCATTAATTTAATTAAAAATGGCTCCAGAGTGCAAGAATAGTGATGTAGAGGAGGACGTTAAGCATGGAAGGACAAAATTAACTTTGGTACCATGTGGCAACACTGCCAGACATATAGCAGAAACATAGTACTGCATGCATAGCGCTTGGTAATATTGAAGATTTCAGTCATCTACACAGGAGGTAGGTCTTGAAATACATTCACCATAGATCATGGGGACCAACATGTAATACCAATTGATAAAACTGTAAAGCCTTTGCTGCCTTCCACCAATCAATCACTGATGTAGGATGGTTTAGGAGCTATAACTTCAAACAGGAAGACCCCTTGGGCCAAAGTCAATTCCTGGGAAGGGACTGAGGTCTAGACCTTTAGTGGCTAAAGTTCTTGGCAGTTAGGAAATGATCCCCAGAAAGGGGATTTTTAACAATTTTTAGGACTGCTATAATGAGTTTACAAAGTAAGTTTAGAAAATCATATTCATTGTTGTATTTCTAGTAAAAACACAGTGTCAGAATCATAGTAGGCATCCAATAAATAGTTGTTGAGAGAATGAGTTTAACACAAAGTAGACACAATAGGAAAACATTTCTATTCCCCCTAAATTGCTTTAAGTCATTTATTAAATAATTCAATACATCACATTGAATAGACTTTGTAGAAATCTATGTTTTGATCATCTTAATTGGTAATTGTTGTGCTCAGCAGGACTCTGGCTGCATGTAATAGAAGTTCAAATTGAACTAGCTTAAACAACAAAAGGGATTTGTTTTCCATTTATAATAAAATGAAAGTCCAGTGAACATTTCAGGTACCGTTGGTTCTAGGGGTCAACAGAAACCCCCCTACTTTACCCTATTGATTTAACCTACCTTTACCTCTTCTTTTATTGTCTTTGTTTTCATATTTTTCCTATATCAGAAAACAAAACAAAACATGATCATTAGAAACTCACAATCAGATATTGCTATTATGGCAACTGCATAAAAATTTTACTTTCCCCTAAGAACCTTAAAGATCTAAGTAAGACTTGAGGTGACTTTGCTTGCATCACAGACAGAACCTTTGATCTTTTGTGGTAGCTGGATGAAAAGAACACTTTAATGATTAGCCTGATTAATGTGTACCCCCATGGAGCACAAAGAACAGGCATCCAACCTCACTACAATTGCATAGACCAGACGTCACTGTTTTCACTTCAAGGCACTATATGAATTAAACTCTATGATGTCCCACTCCCAACTACATGGACTAAATACTGTGTCCACCTCACTCCAACCAAATGGACAGGGAAGGATTCTTACAAGAGAGTGTGGTTCCTAAAAGAGAAAGAATGAAGATATGCATGAATATTTATATAACTCTATCTACTCAGTTAATAAAAGTCAATTTTATGTAGTGGGAAAACTGGAAATCCATATATAACAAAATAAAATTAAACCCCTATCTCTCACCATGCACAAAACTCAATTCAAAGTGGATAAAAGACTTAAGAATTAATAGAAGAAAAAGTAGGCCCTAATCTCCATCATGTGGGATTAGGTCCCAACTTCCTTAATAAGACTCCTATAGTGCAAGAATTAAAATCAAGAATCAATATATGGGATGGACTCAAACTAAAAAGTTTCTTCTCAACAAGAACAACAACAAAAAAGCAATCTGTGAGGTGAATAGAGAGCCTACTTTTGGAGAGCAAATTTTTACTCCTCATACACCAGATAGAGCACTAATCTCTAGGATATATAAAGAACTCAAAAACCTAAACACCAAAAAATAAATAAAATCAAAAATAAAAATAACCCAATCAATAAATGGGGCAAGGACCTGAACAGACACCTCTCAGAAGATAAAATACAATCAACAAATATATGAAAAAGTACTCATCATCTCTAGCAATTAGAGAAATGCAAATCAAAACTACTCTAAGATTTTACCTTACTCCAGCCAGAATGGCAGCTATTAAGAAGACAAACAACAATAAGTGTTGGCAAAAGGATGTGGGGGAAAAGGTACACTCATATATTGCTGGTGGGACTGCAAATTGGTGCAGCCAATATGGAAAGCAGAACCACCATTTGACCCAGCTATCCCTCTCCTTGGTCTATACCCAAAGGATTTAAAAACAGCATACTACAAGGACACAGCCACATCAATGTTTATAGCAGCATAATTCACAATAGCTAAATTGTGGAACCAACCTAGATGCCCTTCAGTAGATGAATGGACAGGAAAACTTTGGTATATACACACAATGAAATATTACTCAGCAATAAAAGAGAATAAAATCATGGCATTTGCATGTAAATGGGTGGAGTTGGAGAAGATAATGATAAATGAAGCTAGCCAATCTCAAAAAAAAAAATGCCAAATGTTCTTTCTGATATAAAGAGGCTGATCCATAGTGGGATAGGGAGGGTGCACTCTAGATAGGGCAGAGGGGTGGGAGGGGGAGGGAGGGGGCCTGGGGTTAAAAATGATGGTGGAATGAGATGGACATCATTATCCAAAATACATGTATGAATATATGAATTGGTATGAATATACTTTGTATACAACCAGAGATACGAACAATTGTGCTCTATATGTGTAATAGAAATTGTAATGCATTCCATTGTCATATGTAAATAAAAAAGAAAGAAAACACTTGCTGATAAAATACAAAAATTTTTTGTACTTTCCAAAATAATGTATTATTACACCTATTCCAGAAATGTTAATTAATTACTTAGAATGTAAAGTTTATCACTCAACTTATTTCCTACTTAAAACTATGAATCAATTGCTATGTATTTATGAATTTGAGCATATTGAAGAACAAGTGTAATAATATATCTTTAAATATAGATGGGGTCCCCCAGGCAGCATTGTCATATTAGGAACCCCAGATGGGCAAAGTTTTAGCGTTTGGAAGAATTTGAATCTCTAGACTAATAGGCAATATGTAACCCATTTCTGGTTTTTATGTCAATTTTGACAAATTTCGATGGTTTTTATAGAAGTTAGCTTGTTCCCGCCTCACAGTTAAACAGCTCACCTGGTCTTCCTCATGCCATGTGCCCACTACAGATTTGACTTCTTACTTCATCATCATACTAAAGTCATAAGATTTAGATCGGAGCTTGGACGCATTTTCCTTTTTAATGAAATTACATGATTAATGACAATTATCCTTAAGATAACTATCATCTGGTATTGATTTATCTTGAATTATCTCACCTTTGGTAATTTTATTGAGCTTACTAGATGCCTGTGTCAATTAATGTATAAGGAACACAATACTTGTCTGAAATGGGTTTTTTTCTTCTTTATACATGAAATTGATATACCTGAGGGAGCTTTTGCCATATCATTTTTTTTTTTGTTCTTTTCATGGAGCAGCCAAGCTTATATCATCTTGCAGTCTATAGTGAAAAGCCATGGTAAAGGTTTCTTGATGGTTGCTAAGTTTTATTTCAGAATTTGTAATACATTGGACAAGTATGGTTGCATAGAACTTTATTTTTAATCTTCCCCAAAACACATAAAGGACTTGCTAAACAAGTGAACTTGATGTATTACGTTACAGAGAAAAACATTCTTTTAAGAGAAACAAATGCTTTCACTCATGATAGATTTCCAGTAATATGAATTGTATATTCCTTATAAACTATATAATTTCATCTTAGACAGGTACTGTCAGTTTGATTGATATTTCTGTCATACTCATTTCAATTATTTTCTACACACCAGCTAAAATATCAAAGATATTTGATTGGATTGTTGGGTGTTAAAAAATTATTAAATTTCTCAAAAACATGCAAGTATTCAGGTTTTATAGTAGTTTGAACAAGTTTTTTTCAATTTGAATTCACAAATTTTTTTTACATGATTTAAATTCTTTCACGGGTGGGAGGATGTGATAGAAAAGCAGTAATATACCAAGGAGAATAATTACTAGAGCTTTGAGAAAAGTAATATTTACCCAAGATAATCAACTGTTTTTTTAAATGAAGTTATTGCATATGAGAATGAGGAAATTATCCAGAAATTTGTGTTATTTATCCAGACACTTGATATCCTGCCACATAATTATAATGGTTATGTATGAGACTGATGACCAATAGCCCTTTCTTATGAGGATTTCCATCATACCTATGGTTATGGGGGGAGGGAAAGAGAAATTTTGGAAGACACCTCTGTGGCCCTTTTACAGTTTATCAATCCAAAAGTGATCATCCAAATTAGGTAAGGTTGTTCAAAATCCTGTGTAAGGATTTTAGGAATTAGCATTCAGAATACTGAGTTTTATCTCTTTCTCCTAATGACTATAAGGTATAAAGTGTGAACTGTTTTTGACTGACCTAATGTGAAGATGAAGAATAAATCTGGCATGGAGAGAAGAGCAAAGTTAAGAGATGCAGAGGATTACTATGAGCACCTACATCCCCATATCTAGTAGTTCTTCTTATTCAGGCACATTGTTATTATTAACAATCCTTATTGGTTATAAAAGATGAAGATTATGCCATTTGTAATCAAAATATTCAGCCTAATATAATTATTGTTTTCCCAATGGATTGTAGAGAGAAACTAAGTTTCATTTTGTACAACAGCTATAATCCCTACTAGTACTGGTATGGGCTACCTGGAATGTTGTGTTGAAAGTGAGTCATAAGAATATTTGTGGGATAGAGGGCAGGGGAGAGAAGGAGGCATGATCATGTAGAAGAGTCTTTTCAGCTTTAGAACAATTTTGAGCCAGAAATATTTGTTGGGGTCTTTTCTGTGTGTTGCCGATTCTGTGTCTTACTACATCTGTGTGATTAGAGGATTACTTTTTCACAGCTTGCTGTATTTTTAACCCACGTGTTTTCCCACTGCCTCTGTATACACCTGGTGTAAACTTTGGCTTTCTACCACCTTATTTCCTGATTTTACACATTGAGAACCAGCTCTGACCTGAGCGACCCAGCACACTTTCCAAGGTGTTGCAACTACACCTTCTCCAACAAAGTGTGACTTTCCACCCCCTGCAATCTTCCTTCCAACCTTGCCTTTCATTGCACACTTTCCTCAGCCCTTACATCCTGATACCTACTCCTCTATCATAGTGTAATAGTTCTTCCTATTACAGTGTTTCTGTTCAAATGACTGTGTTTTCTTTCTTCTGGTTGGTTTCAGATAATACCCCTCTTTATGATAAAGTCCATTTCTGTTTCTTGTGACCACAAGATCTACCTTCAAAGAGGCAGAGCACATAACTGTTTGAAATTCAGGTGCTTCTGCCCTTGTCCTTTGACTTCACAGAATTCCATAAAACTGACCTCGAGGCCTAGAGCTGACTGTACATGCCAAGATGCAGAACTCTTAGTTCATTTTTGATGAACATAAGGTTTGACATATTTGTCAATAGTCCCAGGAATAGTTTTGCATACTATAATATTTAAAAGCCACAGGAGAAGGGCAAACCAATATGATTAAGGTTAAAGGTATGTGGAATAACTGACTCAGAGAAGCTTAATGTGTCTCTATTTCTATTTTAACTTCGTTCAAGTTCATGAATCAACGAGCGAGGGCAAAGTATGTAAAACGAGTAAATTTTCAAATAGATTTTTGCTAGCCATGAAAGCTAATTTACCCATTTAGAAACCATATAATCTTCTTGATATATTGCATATGATCTGGGGCTGTAAGTCAATTTCTTTCATTTAAGAAAAAAAGTCACAAAATAACATGAGTGGTTATTCAGTGATTGATTTCATTAGAGTGTGTGCCTAGCAAATTTCTGCAGAATTTGAGTTATAGATATTAGTTTACTTTGGCATGGAAAACCTTAAAACATAAAAAGTAGGAATGAAGATCTTATAACCTCTCACCTATTCTACATTTGAATGTGCTTAGTGATTAATTACATGACTAACAGACTGAAAATTTGTTGTATGATTTGTTTTGTGATAAGCATTCATATAAAAATGTGAAATAGAAGAATTAGAGGACAAGATTGAATGGATATAATGCACTAATTTTAGGGATTTTACTATAATGAATACTTTCAAATGATGTAGTATATATTAACAACAGAAAGTTAAAAGTAATCTGACAATCAATAATTATGCGATAATACTGGAAAAAGCAAAGTACAATGATTTTCAGTATAGCTGACTCTTTAGAGATAAATATCTTATAGAATATGAAAAATGAAGAGCATCTCTATTTAGAAAAGCTGATTAAACATTATAGTGTGCAATCAATATAATATTTGTAGAACATCAAAAATTTGTACCTAAATATTAACCTACTCAAAGAAAATTATGACTAGATCACACTACATTAAAAGGAGACACTGAAAGGAGACACATAAAAGATTCTATGAATAATTTACTTTTTCATAATAGTTGAAAATTATTAGATTATGAATAACAAGTCAAATATAAGGAAGTAGTTTTAAAATATATTCTTGACATATTATTCAATTGGAATATAGACTTATAATTGAAAGTAAAAATAATAAAGGCACAAGGGTGTTTTGCAGAGAAAAGTGAAGAAATGTATTAGAATACCACAGAACTATTTTTCCTCTTGAATTAAGGCAATAAATGGCATTTAACTATATACTTTTTGGAGCGATAATTTTCTAAAACAAGTATCCTAATTCTAAAGAGCATGCTTTTAAGTAGTATTTCATGGGTATTTTCCTTAATTTAAACACATTATTTTTAAGTAGAATTATATACTTAAAGTATAAATCAAAGGTGTTCAGAAATTTTGAATTCAACAAAATTGAAATAAGATTGAAAGAAAACTTCCCAAAGACTATGACAGATTGTTAGTGAGTAATAGTGGAATGTAAAAAAAATGCAGAGAGAAATATTTAATATCTAACTTGGGCTCTAGATGCAAAGAAAGTTGTAGAAAGAACACAATGAAAATATATACTGAAAACTGAAATTCTTATGTCTTGTTTATTTTGAAAATCAAATTTTTGATAATATTGTTCAATAACTAAATGCCACTTATATTTGGTAAAAAGAGCTCAAATAATTCCTCAGAAATCTTAGAGAAAAATTTTAAATCTGTATATAAGGGTACAAATATCCATTCCCAATCCATTTCTGAAATACTCTAAAATCCCACTATCTCCATAAGGCTATTATTGAAGGATAGCAGAGATTATTGAGAATATAGTTCTCAGTTCCACATCATAATACCTGGAGTGATTTGGGTGATTTTATTAGCTTTATTTGCTTTAGTTATCTGTGAAAGTAGAAAATAATACTTACCTCATAGGAGTATATGAGGAATAAATAAGTAAGTACATATGGAGTGTTGAGAATAATGCTTAAAACATTAGGATGCAATCTTTATTTAGAATCATTTCAATAATTTTTATTATTATATACTCATGACAGTAACAATTGATCATAATTATGAATTTTATTTATCAGTCTATCTACATCTTCTGGAATAGTCTTGTTTAAATTCTTTTTTGCTATTCTATTTATTGTTTATAAACTTATAATGGTTCTCTGGTGGCTTGACCATCAGAGGTAAGTTCTATCTTTAGATACTGAGTCATACTAAATACTAAAACTAAGTCATCTTACTTTTTTGAGGCATTTCCAATTCACCCAAGGTTACATTCCATTTGTTTTGAGACTGACTATCTTTCTTACACGGGTCTTGCCTTTGTTCTTCAATCCAACTGGTCTAAAATAGCCTTTTCTCTTTTCTAGTCTTTCTGAGTCTGTTCCAAAACATTTCATGAAGTCCCATTTGTGCTTGAAGTCCCTTTGTCTTTATTCTTTAATCAGAAATATTTATTCAGTGACTAATCTTTGCAAGGCCTGGCTAAATTCAGCAGAGAGTCAGCAGGCATAGTCCCTGACATTGCTGACTCTACAGACAGGTATAAAAGAAGGGCAACAAAATAGCAACCAGACCACAGTTCATTTGCTTAGATTGTGCTTCTCTACACTCTTCACAAGACGGGCTCCTCTTCAGTCATTTTGGGTCTCAACTCCAAGGTCACCTTCCAAAGATGCCTTTTTGACCACCCCATCAAGAAACACGCATGTCTACCTACAGTCGATATCTTACATTGCCTGTTGTATATTCTTTGTAGCCTTTCTATTCTGGGAAAGTATGTTTTCCATTGATGAATTTGCTTATGAAAAGGGAGTTGTATTGTCCTCTGCTCTTTTCCAAAAGCCAATGACGACAGTGATGTGGTTATATATTTATGTATGTGTGTGTGTGTGTGTGTGTGTGTGTGTGTGTGTGTGTGTGTGTTGCTATAGAGTAAATATTAATGTTAGGTAGAGTGATTCCTTCAACATTATTCTCTTCTATTCTTTCTTATTTTTCTTTCTCTATCAAAATTGCTATAGCTGTGGCATTGTATTAACTCTATAGGCAAATTTTAAGACAGCATCTTTCTTACTTTGAGACTTCAAATCAATACATGTATAATATATTAAGTTCAACTATCAAGTATAGTGTTGATTGTATGGTTTTGGTTGATTTTGTGTGCTGGGTATCTAACCTAGAATCTCCTGCATGCTAGGCAAGCAGTTTATCACTGAACTATATCGCCAGCCCCTATCTATAGATGTTTTTATGGATTCTTTTTCCAAATTGAGATAATTCTCTCTATTCTTGACTTGCTGAAAACATTTTTTTTATTGTGAATTGTATTTTGTTAAATTATTTTTGTGGGACAATTGATATAATTATTTGACTTCTTTTTTTTTTAGGCTGTTGTTATGATAGATGTATTACATGGAGGTCTAACTGTTTAGTCCAACTTGTACACCTGGAATAAATGGCATTTGGTCATGGTGAATGCTTCTTTTATGCATTTTTGTGGAACTGTGTTTACCAATTTTTTTTGAGGATTTTGGTTGTGAATTCTTGAGAGATATTGGCATTGGGGGGATGCTTTCAAATCAGGGAAATTTTAATACCATAAAAAATTAAGGAATGTTCTGCCCACATCTATTTTGGAAATAATGTAAAATTTCCAAAAATGATGTTAATTTTTAAATGTATGATATGATTATTCAGTGAAACTACCTAGAGCTAGAGATATCCTTATTGTATGTTTTAAAAATACAAATGCGGTTTCTTTCTTTCTGCTTTCTTTTTTATTTTTAGTATTGGAGATTGAACCCAGGGCACACTACCACTGAACTGCATCACGGTCCCCCTTTTTAAAAGTTTTATTTTGACTCAGAGTCTTGCTGAGATGCCCAAGATGGCTTTAAATTTGTAATCCTTCTGCCTTAGTGTCCCAGGTAACTGGGATCATGGGTGTGTATGCCTCATCAGCACCTGGCTGAATTCAATTTCTATGATAGTTATGTGACTATTAAAATCATCTACTTTTACCTTGGATCAGTTTAGGTAGTTTGTAGTTTTTGAGGAATTTGTCTGTTTCTTCTAAGTTGTCAAATTATGAAAGTTTTCTGTTTATTTTCCATTAGATTTTAGATGGCCAAGGAATCTGATATCCCCTAATTTATTGCTCATTTTGGTGATATTTGTCTTTTATTTGGTGATATTTGTTTTATTGTTGTGAATGTCTTTTTGTTTTATTGTTGTCAGTTTTGTAGAGGTTTGTCAATGTTATGGATTTATTTGAAGAAACAGCTTTTGTTTTATTGATTTTCTCTATTGTTTTCCTCTTTTAAATTTCAGTGATTTCTGTTTTTATTATTTCCTTCTTTCTACTCTTGGGTTTCTTTCTCTTTTTTTTTTCTAAGCTATTCAGGTTGGGTTTTAAGAGAGTGATTTGAGAATTTCCTTCATTTGTAATATCAATATTTAGTGATATAGTTTCTTTTTCTCATCATGTTGGCAACTACATCTTACCTTCTTTGCTATATTGTATTTAATTTTTATTCAATTATCTGTATTTTTTTAAAAAAGTCCTTTTAGTCTTCCTTTTTCAGCCATAGAGTTTTTTTGTTGTTTGTTTGTTAGTTTGTTTTAAACACACATAAGAAGGGTATTTTCTGGTAGTTTCACTGGGGAATTATTCCAAACATTTAAAAATTAGCATCACTGTTTAATTTAAATGTGTTTGGAAATTTTCCTGTTGTATTTTATTGATTTCTAGAAGGAGTTATAGTTACAGATTACAAGTTATGATTTCAAGTATTTTAAATCCCCTAAGACTTTTGCTCTGGCCCAGGGTATGAATTAACCTGGTGAATTGTTCATAGTTACTTAAGGAAACATAAAATGTGTATCGTCTATTGTTAGGTGGAGTGTTAAATATATGTAAGTTTGGTCCTTTTGGCTGACTGTATTGTTCAATTCAGCTCTGTCCTTGCTGACTTTCTATCTGAAAGTATTGTGGGTTGATGAAAGAGGAGAGTTGAATTTTTCATTTATACTTGTGGATTGGTTGGCTTCTGTTTCAACTCTTGTCTGTTTTTTTCACATGTTTTGAAGCTTGATCTTTTTTGTATTTGTTCGAATTAGTTATACATGAAAGCAGAATGCATTTCAATTCATTCTACACAAATGGAACACAACTTTTTATTTCTCTGGCTGTACACGATATAGACTCATACTATATGTGCAATCCTACATGTGCCTAGGGTAATGATGTTCATCTCATTCCACCATCTTTCCTGGCCCCATGCCCCCTTCCTTTCTTTATCTCCCTTTTCCCAAAGTTCTCGAGGCTTGTTTTTTTTGGACGGTTTTGTTTTAGGACCATAGGACTTATTGGTAGCCTCAATTAAAAAATCCTTATCTTTCCCCTCTTATTTCTAGTGATTTTCTTTTCTCTGACTTCTATATTAATGGATATTTACAGATATTTATATTTTTAAAAAATGTTTGAATTGGGCTGGGGATATAGCTCAGTTGGTAGAGCGTTTGCCTTGCATGAACAAGGCCATGGGTTCAATCCCCAGCACCAAAAAAAAGTTTGTATGGTATAACTTTTTCTGTCCTTTTAGGTTCATTGCATTTGAAGTAAATTCCTCACAAATAACACATAATTGAGTTATATTTTATTCTTTTTGAAAATGTCTGCCTCTTAAGATGATTATTCACATTTAAAATAATTATTCATCTGTTATAGGGCTTAAGTCTAATATTTTATTATGTGGGTATTTGTTGTAGTTCTCTTTCCTGTTTCCTCCCTTCCTATAGCTCACTAAACTTTTTTTTTTTAAAGATTTTATCTTTAAAGATTTTTTAAATATTCTCCTTGTCTGACTTCCATAGTGGCTATGGTAGATGGTCTTACACATGCTATTTATCACAGATACAATATTGTACTAATTGTTGTAAAATGCAAAATCCTTACTTTATTTTTCTTTAATTTCTTTACTTTAGATATCAATATCTAGAGTATCAGATGGTATGGTCTGAATGTGTGCTCCAAAATTCATATGCTGAAACTTAATCACCAATGTGACAGCATGAAAATATGGGTGAGTTCTTCAGGAGGTGATTAAGTCATGAAAGTGGAACCCTCATGAACGGAATTAGTATCCTCATAAAAGAGGTTGAAGGGAGCTTCCTGGCCCTTCCACCATGTAAGGATGTGCCATTTACCACTTCTGCCAATGTGAGAAGGTGGCACCAAAACTCTCCATAGAGTAGAGAGCAAGCTTTAACCAGACATAGAATCTGTGGGACCTTTGATTTATGAATTTTCAGCCTCCATGACTGTGAAAAGTGAATTTCTCTATAAGTTACCCAGGGAAAGATGTTTTGCAGGACCAGCAGGGACTGGGTAAAACAGATGATATTGTAATTTTGTATTTCAAATAGCAAATATAAATCATAAAATTCATGAGGAAAAGATGGTCTATTTTATGTACCCATATTTTTGCTCTTCTGTTGGTCTTTGTTCAGTCTTAATTTCCAAGATTTTCACTGAAGTTTGTAACCCACACTATTCTGTTTGGACTACATGGTCCTAATGTTGAAATGGTATTAAAAGTATTGGCTAGTCATGCTTTACACAAAGTCCATCTCTATGGCTACTTAATCCTGACCCTATACTTTTAGTCTATAAAATTGCTTGATGCTGCTTTCTGGTATATTCCTTTTGATAAGTAGTTAATGGCTTGTCATTGGGCACTTCCTCAGATGCCCAAATAAGTAAATTGTTTGAGACTATGTTAAGACCTGAAATACTCATCGCTGTGGGGGTTTCAGAAAAACATTCTGAGAGGAAAATATCCAAAGAAATTGCCTCGAAAGATGAAATAAAAATGGCAAGGCCAATGTCTCGGCTTGGCACCAGAATCACGAGGCACTCACAGCTTTGTAGGTTCAAACAGCAATTCTTTATTCCCGCTCTCACACCGCCTCCACACAGGTCCAGGGGCAAACACGTTCTGCCATCTCCCGCACAAAACACCTACTCCACGAGGCTATCTCCAAATCCCATTTTAATCTCACGAGAACTCAACGGGAACAAGCAGCAGGAACACCCTAATCCCAGCAATAATCTTCAACTTCCAACTTCCCTAAAACCCATTATCTTAAACTGGCAACGCCTTAAACTCAAGGAGCCGGTTACTTCCTCAAACCTGATCAGCTCTAAACCCGGATCTGCCTTGGTCCTTGAGCAAGGTCACCTTATTAAAGTATGCATGCAATGTCTCATCGAATGTCCTCTAAGCAGCATGGGGTACGCTTGGCAAGGAAATTTCGATGCGTCATTCCTACTTGGTAATGGCCCTCAGCACAAATAAGAGCATTGTACCAGATGATTTACAGAAAATCTCATTGTATTAATGAACAAGTATCCTCTTTCCTCCTCTGACCTGTTATAGAGCTGCCTAAGGATTTGCTTGCTGCTGTTGGTGAATGATCATCACTTTTGAGCAATTGCCCAAGGATTCCATGCAATTGGCCTGGTTCTAAGGGCTTCCAGAGGCAGGAGATAAGACTGTATGAAAATCAGCTACCCTGCATTTAGCAAATAGTAAAATATTCATGGAAAAGATTAATTATTGTCTACATTAATTTAAAGATAGAAACTGGAAACAAAAGCTCCCATATTTGAGTTTGTACTGACTCTGGAACATTCTATTTGTTTTGAAAAATGAAACAAATGAACCATAAAGGGACTCCCATATGAGGTACTGCTGTTTGCAAATCACTGTGGATGTTCTGAGATAAAAAAACAAGGCATGCTGCTGCCCACTAAAGCAAATCTGTGCCAGAACCTACTATGATTGGAATTAAGAAGCTGATATCCTAGGTGGCTTTCTTAAAGAGGTGTTCTACGTCTGTGAAATGAGTGGACACAGGGGAATTTAAATCACATAACAATGTACCAGATGACAACATCCTGATGATCTATAGCAAAGCCCAAACTGTCAACAAAAGTTTCCCTGTTTGGCAGGGGAAAAGACAAAGTCTGAAGCTCATCTTGCCAGAATGTAGTTGGCAAGTGGATTCATTGGCTTTTTACCTCTTTCTGCCAGGAAGATACTTAAATGGATATCGGCAGGACTTGATACATATTCTAGGTTTGGGTTCCCATACTCACTAACTGAAGCCAATACTACTCATGCTCTCACAGGACTAGGACAAGAAATTATTGTATATTAATTTGATCATCCTAGTTGTGTTTCTTCAGATGAAGGCATTCACTTGTAGTGCAATGATGAATACACAAACAGAAATATCACTATTAATGGACTTCTTCCATTCCTTGTCACCCTAAAATGTGATGGGTTAATAAAAACTGACAGAGAAATGCAAACACCTGTTTAAGAAGATGCAGGTGACAAAGAATTTGAGTTCTATAAATTTCCCACCTTACATTTTGCAGTTTAATATCAAGAAGTCTAATAAGCAGTCTCCATTGGATAAATTATTACATACTTGTAAAATTGGGGAATAGCAAACGGAGGATGATACAGGCATTTATATGTAAATTTTCACTTATATGTAAATACATATTTTTTAAAATGTAAGACTTAGAATTTCTGGACTAAAGCTATTATCCCAAAGGTTCATAAGATTCAAAAACAAACAATGATATCTCTTAATCAGAACCTTACTGAAAAAATTGCAAAGATATTGATGGCATAGATTTTTTTCTTCTCTAGACCTTGCCAAGTTGGGCCTGATTTTGCCACATATGTTGCTACCTACTGTATGTGATGGCCCCATTTCTCCATGCTGAATCACTCCAATGCACTGTCACTAGGAAGAATAAGAGAAGAAGCCCTAGAATATGCGATCATGCTACCGTAAGTATGGACTATAACAGTGACTTAACCAAAGAGACCTATTTCAGTGAAAAAGCTTTAGATAAAAAGTAATGATAAATGCAAGAAAGGTGAGTTCTTGTAAGGGAAAAAGAGTCACAATTAAGGGGTGATACAAAATGGGAAATGCTAAGATATTTTTCTCTCTCCTCTAAAGAGGCTTGATATAAATCAACTCCTTTAATTTCAACTTAGATGCCTTTGAGTGAAACATTTGCTGAAACCTCCTCCTCTTCCAAAGAATTAGAGGAAGCTTAGCATTAACTCACATCCATTCTGGAGTGGGTCTATGTCTTCAAAATGAATAAACAGGAGCTCTGACTATGATTATATAAAATTATGAATATGGCTCTGTGTTGTGCTTCACATTTAACTGTATGTGTCTATTAACAAGAATCTATAAAAGGAAGAACAGAGAGATGATATTTACTGAATAAAATCCAGAGAACACAGGTTCATAATAATCAGAATAAATATTGTGTAGCCATTTATTGAGATAAAGGTTAAGAAAACATGGTAGTGTATGATTATAGAAGATTATATGTGACATATCCCAACTGTCATAATAATACACATAAAAATAGTTGTTTACTATGTTTTTCTGGACAGAAAATTAATATTGCAAAAGCTAATAAAACATGACAAAACTGATATTGATACAACTCAACAACAATAAAAACCAAGTAACTTTATTATAAAATAGGCAAAGACCATGAATAAGTACTTCTCCAAAGAAAATATACAAAAACCAACAAGCAAGTTGGAGAAACTCAACTCTCTAATAAGTAGAGAAATTCAAATTAAAATCATGAGATATCATTTCACATACTTTATAGTTTTCACGTGACCACTATTAAAAATAGCATTGTGTGTGTGTGTGTGTGTGTGTGTGTGTGTGTTATTACCACAGAAAATACATGTATTGGCAAGGATGTGGAAATCTGGGATCCTTGAGCATTACTAGTGGGGGTGGAAAATGGTGAAACTACTGTCAGAAAGAGTTTACAGGTTATTTTAAAAAACCCTAAAACTACTTCTGGGCATATATCCAAAATAATTGAAATCAGGATATTAAAAAAAATATTTGCACACCTATGTTCATTGCATCATTATTCATGATAGCCTAGAGACAGAAATAGCCTAAATAGCCATCAACAGATGAATGGATAAGAATATGTGGTATATATCTACAGAGGACAATCATTCAGTCTAGAATAAAGGAGATCTTTGTCACCTGCTCCTATAGAAATGAACCTTGAGGACATTATACTAAGGGGAAACAAGCCCATTACAAAAGAACAAACATTGTGTAACTCCACATACATGAGATATTTAGAGCAGTCAAATAATGAATAGAATGTAAAATTCTATTGTCAGGGCTATAGGAAATGAGAAATGGAGTATTGTTCAATATCTATAGAATTTCAGTTTTGCAAGATTAAAAAGTTCTAGAGATCAGTAGCAGTACAATGTTGTAATACAATAACGTTAACACTACAAAATTATACACTAAAGAATCTGTAAGAGAGTTAAATTTATTTTCTGCTAAACATTTTGAAAAAACTTTGATATTGATATGATGTCAAATGCACTGAAATATGAAATTAAAACATCCAAGGGCATTATGCCTGTGGGAAAAATGGATAAAAGAAGATTAAGACTTACTTAGTGATAGATTGTTTATAGTTCTCAATCACTCAGAAGGTGTATTACCATAAACGTAAAGGTAGTTAAAGACCAGAGAAGCAATTGACTTGTAACATTAATACAGAAACACAAGAAAGTTTGTGCTGATATTGTTGGATGGTCCAGCCATCTGTTGAAATGTATATCAACCCCTAACAGAACATTACAAAGGTATTAATGTGATCTTTATGTGCATTTTGATTATCTATTTGATTATGCATTATTATAAGTGAATAGTTATTGACAAACACAATCATTATAATTCCTGAAGCTGTAGTTTATCCATAATAAATGTCCATTTCAGTCCAAATTGTGCACATTGTTTCCTCATGCTAGCACCTTAATCACTTTGGGTTGTAGTAACAAATCATCATAGACTAGATGGTTTGAAAAATAGCAACTTTATTTTTCACAATCTGGAGGCTAGAAGACTGAGATCGGTTTGGATTTTGGTTAGAGCCCTCTTCTGGACTGCAGATGCTGACTATACTCAAACAGTGGAAAGAATTAAGTAGCTCTCTGGTCTCTACCTGTTAAGGCATGAATCCTACCCCTGAAGTCTCTATTTCTATATACTAATCACTTCCCAAAGCCTCCACCTCCAAATACCATCACATTCGTATTAGAAAGTCAGCATATGAATTTTGTGAAGGGATCCAGTCTACTCAAACTAGTAAGCTTTTTTAAATGACAAGTACACAGTAATATCTGTCACTTCCCAGCCCATCTTCCTATACCAGATTTCTACTTTAGAATTCTATCCTTCTTTTAAAAAAACAGTAAATGATGATTGATTTGCTAAACATTGGTCAGATTTCAAGGAATATCGGTGCAAGTTCTTTTCCTTTATTTTTACTGTATGCTTAAAACTTAGTGAAAATCACAAAGAAATTTGTGACTTATTTCTACTCACAACATTTATGGCATCAAAGGTGAAATTGCAGTAATCAGTTATTATGGCTTTTTCTACAATTTTACCAAGGACTTGTCTATTTCATTTCCTTCACAATTTAGAGACTTCCCCCCATCCCCACCAGTTAGAATAGCTAATGCAATTAGACAATAAATATGGACTGTAACATTTTAAAATATTTTTGGTGAGATTTTTTTTTTTATTGAGCACACCAAAGATGGAATTTTCAGAAAAGTTTGGGAAAAGGAGGTCTAAAATAAGAAGTAGCATAAAGAGGGAGAGAAGATGGCCGATTAGTGGAAGAACACTGCAGTTCCTCAGCACCAGAATTACAAAGTGGAAAGCCTGCTTCTCAGAGAGGTGGTCACTGAGGGAACTCAGTGAAACTTAATACTGACTGTAGAATAAACCATAGAATCACAGAAACTCAGAAACTTGAACATAATATAAGAAATAATACATCAGAGACAGGCCAGGTTGGCTGCCAGCAGCAGCAGCAGCATCGAGGAGGGGGAGGAAGTACAGGCAGACAAAGGACACAGTGTGGCCAGCAGAAAAAGAAATTAAAGAGAAAAGAAAAGGAATATAGAAATATTAACTAGGGAAAACTCGTGGATTGGAGAAGAGCAATGGTTTTAATGGTAATAGAGTCCATAAGGGCAAATCCCCAAATTGCTTGCCCCAGAGGCAGGAAGCATTCAGTGGGTGCAGAAAATGCTCCTGGGTACAGGAAGCACCTGGCGCATGGCATGGGGTGCAGGAAATATCTACAAGCGCTCTGCAGCTGTAGAGATTGGAAACTCATATAGGAAGTTACAAGTAGCCAAATAAAAAACTTCCCAGAGGATGCCTGAACCAGAGAGACTGAAATGGGCAAAAAGAAAATTATACCTGGAATATATAGACTCTGAAAAACAGAGCAAAAAGTTCCCTTTGTGGCTGGTGCTACGTAAGAGGTATTGAGAAGTTGCCTTTAGCAGCCACACAGAAATAGCTTCTCTCCAGGGCAGATGCCCACTATTCCATATTCATAGTGATGAAGGTGAAGCTTGTGGAGATTTAGACCCTATACCCTAAAAGTGGATCTTATTAGAGACCCTAGAAATTCAAAAATCCTGCAGAGACCAAATCTCCCCAGAAATAGGGAGGGTGTATCAAATCTCAAAAATCCATCCATAGAATTCCATAGTTTGGCCAAGACTAAACATCAACTATTGGAACTTCCAATTTAGAACTCTGCTCCAACCCTGCTACAGAAATACACATTTTAACAGCAACGAAATTGTGCTCTCCTACTCTTTACTGGGAGAATGAAAGCTGAGATCTAATACAACCAGCTTTGGCCCCAAGCCACAACAGTTAGACACTAAGGAACATTAAAGTGTTACCCCCAGTCTATTAACCAAGGGTTACAAGTTAAAAATAAATACAAAGAATGATAATCCACCCCTACCAAAAGTTTTGACCATTTTAGTGGAATAAGCCCTTCATTTCTCAGTAATATTTTTCTTTTTTCCCCTAATTTTACTATTTCCTTATTTATTTTTTTCTTCATATTTCCAATATTTAAAATATATTTTGTGTATTTCTTTTTAAAATTTTAATTCTAACTTTAAAAAAAATTGAAAAATATTATTTTATTGTATTTTATCATTTTTTACTTATTATGCATGATTTTTTTGTGTGTATGGACATGTGTATATGTACTCTGTGAATAGGTTTGAAAAATATGTGTATATTCACACAATTTTATTTTCACATTAATTACTTTCTTCTGCTTTGTGTATTATTAAGCCTTGATTTGCTTGTTTTGATCATACATGGGCTGGTTTGTTCATACCTCAGTTCTTTCCCTTCTTATCTCCCTTTCTTCACTCTCTTCCCCCATCAACAACCAAGACTTTCTGTTCCTACTTCCTCTCTCTCTTTTTTTTTATTACATTCAGTTGTTTATTTATTCTTTTTAAAACTTGACAACTGCTAGCTACCTCCTGCATCATCTGATAGCTTTTTAAAATATTTCAATCTTTCTCTCTTCTTCTCATCTTGTTTTCTCTTTACTTAAGAAAACTTCATTGAATAATAGATTTATATAGTTTATGTAATTCCTATCCCAGTCATGTTGCTGTGACTATGAATGCAGTGAACAGCATAGTATACACCTGTTGTCAAAAGTCTGTTCCCATTCAGTATTTTTAAATTATTGATATTGATGTTAAAAGCTGACACCACCATTCCTATATAGGTGGTAATTATTATTACGGGTGTCAAAGTAGACCCTGGACATTTATCTTAAGGCTGTACATCTATTGATGACATTAGTGGTATTCCAGGTTCCCCCTTTCTTCCAAGAGGTACTAGAAAGTGATTGGGACATTTCAAAATGAGATCTTACTGCTGAGAAATACAACTCAGCCAAGCAACAGTGAATCTCACCCAATATATGAAATATCCCCACCTGAGCCTTAAAATTATTTCAATTCATGAATGGAGGAGATAAAAATCCCAAACCAATAACCAGTTCCTAAGGAGAAACAATCAGAGGATACCATTAGGTCCCACTCCTTGATGCCTACTTATATATCGAAAACAGAAATTCCAGAACAAAAAACATAACAACACATGAAGGGACACATGCAAGAAAGAGGAAAGAGAATCCATCTCCATTGATGTATAAGTTTGAGACCTAAAAACATAAGGAAACAGGCAAATAAATCTTCCCTCAACATTAACCAATTCCTCAACAAAGGATTCCACAGATATGGATGTGGATGAAGTTCCAGAGAAAGATTATTTAACAAAAAAGATTATTAAAATGTCCTGTGAATTGAAACATGATCTGAGGAACAAATTAGAGAGAGAAGATGTGAGGGAAGGGGAGGGGGGATAGTAGGGGATAGGAAAGGTAGCAGAATACAACAGTTACTAATAGGGCATTATGTAAAATTGTGGATGTGTAACTGACGTGATTCTGCAATCTGCATTTGGGGTAAAAATTGGGAGTTCATAACCCACACTTCAATCTAATATATGAAATATGATATGTCAAGAGCTTTGTAATGTTGTGAACAACCAATTAAAAAAAAAAAAGTGGTAGCGTGCTCTCCTGGCATGCGTGCGGCCTGGGTTCGATCCTCAGCACCACATACAAAACAAAGATGTTGTGTCCGCCGATATCTAAAAAATAAATATTAAAATTCTCTCTCTCTCTCTCTCCCTCTCCCCAACTCTCTCTCTTTAAAAAAACAAACAAAAAAAAGAGAGAGCAAATATAGGAGATGAAAGACCATTTCAATAAAGAAAAAATTGAAAAGAAAACAATCTGAACTCCTAGAAATTAAAGACTATCAATCAAACTAAAAATTCACTTGAAAGTATCATCAACAGATTATACTGCCCAGAAAATAGAACTTCGGCCCCTGAAGAGAGAACTTCAGTGTTGAGAGCTGTCCACGGGCTGTGTGTGGACATTGTTGGCATCACAGCTCAGTGAATAGGAACATCTGGTGTCTGGGAACTTCCATGGACATTTCCTCTGTGTAACAGTTCCCAGAGACATTGTGAACTCCTATTCCACTCTGCCATGTCCCACACAGTGCCTGAGATGGGTGTAACCTGCCAAGATGCCAATCAACCTACTGAATGAAAGACATCATGAAGCAAGACTCCGCCCTTGAAACCTTACCCCTGCCTTTGATGTACCCCCTTAAATTCAATGCTGGAGCCATTTTTTTTTTTTTTTTTATTGTCTAGCTCCAGCTCCCATGTGGACAAAAACCTATCAGGGGCTCTTCTTTTGAAAATATCTTTCTGACTCTTTGTCTTTTGTTCTTCACTAATTATTCCAGACTTTAATTTCTCAGGTGGATTACACCCTCCTTGGCAGGAAGAAGAATTGCCACCCGTCCCCCACCAACGAGATGCTTGCCATCTCTCCATACTTCAACCTTGAAGACAGGGTAGGTGAACTTCAGTACATGGTATACATAAAAGGGAAACATGGTAGAACATGATCAGAATATACAATATCTATTCTCCTAATCTATGGACACATTGAAAGACTAAACTTGAGAATCATTAAGGCATTAAGAGGCATTAAGAACATTTCCAATGAGATAATAACAGAAAATTTTTCCCCATTATCAGCAAAAATATAGATATCCACATATAGGAGACATACAGGACCCCAAATAGACCAATTATGAAAAGAAGTTCATCTAGACACATAATCAAAATGCCTAACAAGGAAAATAAGAAAAGAATATTAAAATTTGTGAGAGGGAAACATAAGATCAAAATTATAAGTATACCAATAAAGTTCGCTTCTGACCCTAAAATCAAGAAGGCCTGGAATGAGATACTCCAAGCCTTAAAAGAAAACAATTTTCAGTCAATATTACTATACCCAGTAAAGCTCGTTCAAATTCAATGGGGAAATAAAAACTTTACGTGACAAGGATAAACTACAAGAATTCATAATCATCAAACCAGCAGTACAAAGAGTACTCAAAGGTAACACGCACATAGAGGATCCAAGAACAAATCCCAAAGCTCCCAATTCAGGATTGGGAGATCAATAGAAGACTAATAACACAAATAAGAATCAAGACAATTATATATGACAAAAAATCAAAATGGCAGGAAACTGCAAATACATATCTGCAATAATACTGAATATAAATGGCCTCAGCTCCCAAATAAAAAGACATAGATTAGCAAACAACTATATGTTGTTTTTAAGAGATTCATTTCATAGGCAAAGACACTCACAAGCTCAAGTTGAAAAAATGGAAAAAAGTTAGTCCATGAAAATGAAGTTCAGGACACGAAGCAGTAACTATTCTCATAACTGACAAAGCAGATTTCAAGCAAAAAATTAATCAGGAGAGACAAAGAAGGCCACAGCATTCTTGTAAAGAGAACAATCTAACAAGAAGATAGAATGATAGCAAAAATATATGCCCCAAATGTCAGCACACTCAATTACACAAACAAAAAATACTCCTCGACATTAGATCTCAATAAACTCCAGAACAATAATACTGGGTAATTTCAACACACCCGTATCACTAATAAGCCATTGAAACATGAAGTCAATAAAGATATTTTCAACTGAAATAGTACCATAAATCAAATAGTCTTAGTAGACATTTACAGACTATCTCACTCAAAGACAACTGAATTTACTATACTCTCAGCAGCTCATGGAGCCTTTTCCAAAATAAATCACATTCTAAAAATGTTTGACATGTCTAGCAATGAGGGAAATTCAAATCAAAACTTCACTAAAATTTCATCTCACTCCAGTCAGAATGGCAATTATGAAGAACAAAAATAATAATAAATGCTGGCAAGGATGTGGGAACAAAAGTACACTTATACTTTGTTGTTGGGACTGCAAATTAATATAACCACTCTGGAAAGCAGCATGGAATTCCTCGAAAAACTAGGAATGGAACCACCACATAATGCAGCTATCCTACTCCATGGTGTTTCTCCAAAAGTCAGCAGACTAAGTGATATATTCACCTCAATGTTTACAGTAGCACAAATTACAATATCCAAATTATGAAATCAGCCCAGATGTGTGTCAAATAGGTCAAGAAAATGTGGTATACATACACAATGGAGTTTTATCTAGAAAGAGAAATGAAATAATGGCATTAGCTAGTAAATGAATAGAAATGGAGAACATCATGCTATGTGAAATAAGCCAGACTCAGAAAATCAAGGATTGAATGTTTTCTCTCATGTGTGGAAGCTAGAACAAAATAAGAGAAAGCAGGTAGTGGGGGAGACCAGTTATCATAAATATATAGAGAAGATCTATGGAGTAGAAGGTAGAAAATGAGAGGGAGGAAGAAGGATAGGAAAGGGAGGGAATATGGAATCATTTTAACAAAATCAAGTTATATGTGTATATGAATGTACCACCAGGAATTTCACCTTTATGTATATAAAGAAAGTACTAATCAAAAAATAGATAAACAAAGGAGCGAAAGAAAGATAAGAAGAGTAAAGGGAATAGGGGGAGGGAGGAAGAGAGGAAAAAGGTGAATGGGATTGAAATCAATTTCTTTGCATGTATGATTCTGTCAAAATGAACCTAACTATTATATATAACTACAATGCTATAATAATTTTAAAAAGTAAGAAAAGAAATATGAACTAAATATAAATACACCCTCACACAAATAAACCAAACTTGCCATCACAGTGTTAATAAAGTAGATGAAAATATCCTGACCAAAATATTATTAATTCAAAACCAGTAATATATACATGAGACATCACACCATGACTAAGTGATATTATTGCTGAAATGCAAACTTGATTTCACATTTTGAATATCAGTTGATATAAATCATCATATTAATAGATTAAAGATAAAATTATATGATCCTATGACTACATCTGACAAATTTTAGTGCCCATTAATGATAAAGTCTCTGCAAACTGGAAATAGTTAGGAACTTCTTCAATCTAATAAAAGGCACTTATAGAGCAGCTATAGCTAGCTGATTAAATAGAGAAAGGCTGAATGCTTTCTTTCTGTGATCAGGATAAGAAAGGATAACCCACTGTTACCAGTTCTCTTCAATTGTTGTACTAGAAGTCCTAGCCATTGCCAGAGGAAAAAAGATAAAAGAAATAAAAACGTACACATTGAAAAAGAAAAAAGAAAAGAAGTACTGTAAAGATTTCTATTAACTGTGTGTTATGGTTTGGACATGAGTTATCCCCTATAAAAGATCATGTGTTAATGCTCAGAGGTGAACATTATTAGACCTATATTCTTTTTTAATTTTTTTAAAAAATTTATATATAACAGTGGAATTAATTACAACTCTTATTACATATATAGAGCTCAATTTTTCGTATCTCTGGTTGTATACATAGTATACGCACACCAATTCGTGTCCTCCTACATGTACTTTGGATAATAATGATCACCACAGTCAACCATCATTAATTACCCCGTGTCCCCTCCATTCTCCTCCCACCCCTCTGCCCTATATAGAGTTCGTCTACTCCTCCAATGCTCTCCCTCCTTATTCCACTATGAATCAGCCTCCTTATATCAAAGAAAACATTTGGCATTTTTTGGGGGGGATTGGCTAACTTCACTTAGCATTATCTTCTCTAACTCCATCCATTTACCTGCAAATGCCTTGATTTTATATGAGACCTCTATTTTAACCAGTGGATTAGTCCATTTAATAGATAAATAATTTGAAAGAACTACTGTGCTGGGTGGTAAGTATAGACAGGTAGGATGTGGCTGGTGAAAGTTGATCACTGGGATAATGTCCATAGGAATTGTATTTTGTCTGGCTCTCTCTCTTTACTTTCTAGCTGCCTTGAGCTGAGAAGCTTTCCTCCACTATACCCTTCCACCATGATATTCTGCTTCACCCGAGCCCACAGCAATGGAATTGCTTGACTGAATTCTCTGAAAAAAAGAACCCAAAATAAACTTTTTCTCCTCTAATTAATTCTTGTCAGATATTTTGGTCATAACTATGAAAATTGGACTAACACTCTATCCTAATGCTTATCTAGCCAGTTCTAAAAACTATGCATGTGAATATACACTTTTGTTTACTATATTCCAACACCTACTTATGAAGACGTGTTTTTTAAATTTTTTTAAAATTTTTAATGATTTTAAAAATATTTGACACCAGAATGCATTACAATTCATTGTACACATATAGAACACACTTTTTCATATCTCTGGTTGTATAAAAAGTATATTCACATCAATTAGTGTCTTCATGTATGTACTTTGGATAATGATGTCCATCACATTCCACCATCATTGCTAACACCCTGACCCCTCCCTTTCCTTCCCCTCCCTCTGCCCTATCTAGACTTTTTCTATTCTTCCTTGGGCTCCTTCTCTACCCAACTATGAATCAATATCCTTATATCAGATAAACCATTCAACATTTTGGATTTTGGGATTGACTAACTTCACTTAGCATTATCCTCTCCAACTCTACCCATTTACCTGCAAATTCCATGATTTTATTCTCTTTTATTGCTGAGTAATATTCCATTGTGTATATATACCAAAATTTCCCTATCCATTCATCTACTGAAGGACATCTAGGTTGGTTCCATAGTTTAGCTATTGTGAATGGTGCTGCTGTAAACATTGATGTGGCTGTGTCCTTGTAGTATGCTGTTTTTAAGTCCTTTGGGTTTAGACCAAGGAGAGGGATAGCTGGGTCAAATGGTGGGTGGTTCCATTCCGAGATTCCAAGGAATCTCCATACTGCTTTCCATATTGGCTGCACCAATTTGTAGTCTCACCAGCAATGTATGAGTGTACCTTTTTCTCCACATCTTTGCCAATACTTATTGTTGTTTGTCTTCATCATAGCTGCCATTCTGACTGGAGTGAGATGAAATCTTAGAGTAGTTTCGATTTGCATTTCTCTGATTGCTAGCAATGATGAACATTTTTTTCATATATTAGTTAACTGTATATCTTCTGAGAAGTGTCTATTCAGGTCCTTGGCCCATTTGTTGATCAGGATTTTTTTTTTTTTTTTGGTGTTTAGCTTTTGAGTTATTTATATACCCTAGAGATTAGTGTTGTATCTGATGTACGAGGGGTAAAAATTTGCTCCCAAGATGTAGGCTCTCTATTCACCTCACAGACAATTTCTTTTGCTGAGAAGAAACTTTTTAGTTTGAATTCATCCCATTTATTGACTCTTGACTTTAATTCTTGCACTATAGGAGTCTTATTAAGGAAGTTGGGGCCTAATCCGACATGATGAACATTAGGGCCTACTTTTTCTTCTGTTAGATACACGGTCTTTGGTTTTATTCCTAGTCCTGATCCACTTTGAGTTGAGTTTTGTGCATGGTGAGAGATAGGGGTTTAATCTCATTTTGTTGCTTATGGATTTCTAGTTTTCCCAAAACCATTTGTTGAAGAGGCTATCTTAAGAGGTTTATTTGGCTTGCAGTTTTGAAGGTCAAAGCTTAGAATTGGGCATACCTGTTAGTTCTGGCTCTGGCAAGCATGGTGATTGCAGACACATCATGGTGGGAATGCATATAGAAGCATGTGGTCATATTTTAAACAACAAAACAGAGCCAGAGAGACTGTGGACCCACAATCCCTTTTAAGGGCACATTACTGATGACCAAAGGACCTCTCCCTAAGCTCAAATTTTTAAAGGTTTTACCACCTCCCAATACACTGCATCACTCTGAATACAAGTTCCCACTATAGCACATTGTATATGGTTTGAATCTGGAATTTTCCCGCAAAGCTATTTGTTGAAAGCAAGTCCCTGGTGAAGCAAGGTTTGGAGGTAAGGCTCTGGGGAGACTGACTGGATCATGGGGGCTCTGATCTCACCAGTGGATTCATCCACTGATGGCTAATTGGACTATTAGGAAGTGAGACCT
The DNA here is from genome assembly GCF_052094955.1 of Ictidomys tridecemlineatus. Classification (NCBI taxonomy): domain Eukaryota; kingdom Metazoa; phylum Chordata; class Mammalia; order Rodentia; family Sciuridae; genus Ictidomys; species Ictidomys tridecemlineatus. The sequence continues at coordinate 159,404,706 of NC_135478.1, read as the reverse complement.
ACTTGAAGGAGGTAGATCACTGGAGGAGTTTATCATCTTTTGGGTCTTTTCCCCTCTATTTCTCTGCTTCCTGGCTATTGTAAGGAGCCTATCCACCATGATGTTTCTGCCATAGAGTCATCCAAGTATGGTCTGAATCCTCTGAAACTGCAAGTCTTTCCTACTCTAAATTGATATTATCAGGCTTGTTGGTCACAGTCACAAAAAGCTAACACATACACACACACTAATACACGTAACTAAAGCTAAAATGATCACCTATAGTGATTAACCAATTTTTCTTAAAAAATACATTTTTAAAGCAGCTCTGCAAATTCTTGTTTAATTGAATCATATTATAAATTTTATGCTTTCTTGTTTTTTTTGTTTGTTTCTTTTCTATTTTCTTTTTTTTTTTCTCTTTGGTATATTCTCTTTAGCTCTCTACTTGGTCCATTTAATAGACTATAGAAATTAAAGTAAAGAGAAACTATCCTAATACTCTCATGAATTAACTATGAATTAGACTCTGGGAAAAAATTGTCATATGAAATATTTTTTCTTTTTTAATTTCTAGAGTTAAGCATTGACAATATAAATGACTTTTAATTAATTTTTTTAAGTCTTGGAAAAGTTTATTTAAATCAATTCTTATGGGCTGGGATTGTAGCTCAGAGGTGGAGCACTTGCCTAGCACATGTGAGGCATGAGTTCAATCCTTGGCCCCACATAAAAATAAGTAAATAAAATAAAGCTATTGTGTCCATATACAACTAAAAATATTTTTAAAATAAATTATCTTACAAATACAAAGAAGCTTAATATGAAAAACAGGCTAAAGTCAAATTTTTCTGATGAGGATGCTAAGCTTATTGGAGCTCCACTCACTTCTACCATCTACATCCCCTACACCTTTTTTCCTGTCAAATCTGTACCGAAATTGATTCTTCAAATTACTTGGAATTCATTTAGTCCAATTAGAAAACTTGTGGATACCAATATTTCCATTTTTATTTACTGATCTACAATTCTTAATACAAAATTTAATTTACATTTAAATGAATCATATAAAAAACAGCCCAATAGCTTAGAAAATATATAGTTTAACCACTCACAGGAGTTAAATAAAGTGTCACCTACATTTTATTCTTGAGAGGCTATATATTTCTGTAGTAAGGGAGCCAGAATTTGAGATAATACAGTAGTTTAGAGCCTCATAAATTAGATGTTTTTCTGTGTGGCAGTCAAGACAAAGTATTAGATTCCTAAATCATTTGATATAATCCAAGTCATAATGAGACTAGATATGTAAAAGATATGTGTTGTTTTATTAAGATTCAAAATTCATGTTAAGACCTCTAGCTCCATCAAAGTGTTTACATTTTAAATCATTGTTCAAGGACATTGGTACTTACTTTGTGTTAATGGCCATTCAGCAATGTGGAGTAAAAAAAAAAAAAAAGCACTCAGTCCCCCAAAATATAAAACAAGTGCCTACATGAAATAGGGTACAGAGATGCTTTGGGCAACCTTCCTTTGAGTATTCTGTTGCTCAGTTTTCATTTCTGTTTCATTAGACCCAGATGGTGCAGCTTCTCAACATACCTAGTAGAAAGGCAACAGCAAGATGTTCACAAACTAACAGACTTCCAGTGATGAAAATGTGACTGTTAATTGCAAGGTTTTATTTCCAGATGTTCAGATAGCTGAGTGCTTTTCAGACAGCACAAAAAAAAAAAAAAAGCTGGCAGAATAGATTCAAGAAAGTAAAATAAGACAAGAAATAGAAAACGACTGAAGTTTGAGAAATATGAAGTTACCATAGGAGTGGATATTCAAAAAACTTGAGCGATAGGAACATCTGGGAGATATGCAGAAGATGTACTAGGAAATAGAACAGCCACTTTAGGTTCACTTTGTAGATCATAAAACTCACGATAATTTATTTAACTTGCCTAGTAATGCACACTATTCGTCTGTTACTAGGCCTTTATTGTGAACATCAAGAATTCAAGATGAGCAAATTAATTTATTAGTACTTTTTAAAATAAGTAATATGATTAACTGCAAAAGCTCTGTGGTCTTATCTTTTAAGTACTCCTATAATTCATTATTCTTTCAAAAAAAATTCTACCAATGCAGAATATTGCCATATTTTTTATTAAAGGACAGTTGCAAAAGTACATATATATAATCGTATAAAAATCAGATTTAACATATGTGTAAATATTTTTCATCCAGGATGATAAAAAAGGTTGATTTTATTTGTAGATTTGTGAGCATGATAAGAAATAAAACATAGGTAGCTTTTAGGGAAGTTTAAAAGGACAATTTCATGAAGTGTGATATACAAGCACTGTTGATCATATAACAGTATCTCCAAAACATTTAAAAAGCATTAACCTTCAGTGTGTATATATTAATTTGGGCAATAAAGAGTAAAAAATGTAATTCTATTCTAGAATTTAAACTACATTGTAAAATATATTTATAAATAATATTTTAAAAGGAGGCAATGGTTTCTGGGTAAGATATAATACACTGTGGCCAGTAAAAGTTACTGAAAATTAAGAATATAATATTAATAAAACCATAATTTTGAACACAAGAGTACTTTGTAGATGTGGCTAGAAAATTCTTAATAAAGGCAGAGGGAAATATTCTGTAATTTTGTGGTGCTTGGGAAACAAAGTCCTCCTAGAGAAACTGCTTCAAACTCATCTCTACCTCCAGATATAACCTTTATTGGGTGGATGGACCCTTATAAAAAAGGTATGCTCAAAACCTGAAAATTGTGGAAAAAATACTCCACAATATTTAAGGCCACAGAAACAGAGATCGATCAGAGAGTCCAAACTCAGATGAATGTCTTACTGAAACCCTGACTCACCCAGACCTATGTTTTCTTCTTCCATTCAACACTTTTTAAATAGCTCACTCTTGCTACATGGATTTTGAAGAGAAATCTCATGTTATTTTTATCCTCTATCAGTGTGGCTAAGCAACAATTTTTCCCTCTGGCTTCATTCAACAATTTATGTTTGTCTTTGGTTTTCTGTAATTTGACTATGGTATGCTCAGATGTAGATATTTTTGTGTTTGTTTTGTTTTATATTGTCTCAGCTTCCTAAATCTGTGGTTGTTTGTGTAATTCAATTTGGAAAACTCTGAGCCATTATTATTTCCAAGTGTATTCAACGTCTTTATTTCTTTTCCTTCTAGTATTCCCATTATGTATATGTTTCATCATTTGTAATTGTCCCATGGGTATTTTAATTGTTGTTTTTCTTTTAGCTTAGATCTGTTTAATCTAGTGATCAGGACATCAAAGATATTCTTCATTTTGTTAACAGTGCTTTTGATTTTTAACATTTCATTTTAATATTTCCTTAGTTTTTCTATCTCTCTGCTTCCATTACCAGTTTGTTCTTGACCATTAGCCACTTTTTCCACTGGAGCTTTAAGAATATTAATAATCGTGTCTTTAAATTCTGGGTTGATAACTGAATGATCTCTGACATCTACAGATGTGTCTGGTTTGGAAGGTTACTTTGCCTGTCCAGACAATGTACTTTGAAGCTTTTAAGTATGTTTTGAAAGCCAGACAGTGTACCAAGTAAAGATAAACGAGATAAATAGTGTAAATTTAGTGTGAACTTCCATGTTGATCTAGCTAGAATGTTATGCTATATTTAATGTTTGTCATAGAAGTCAGTAGCTTCTTGTAGTCTTTTTAGTTTTGTCTTCATTGTTGTGTTTTGGTTTCCATGGAAACTCCTTAAAAAGAGCCTGCATATCTCATCTCAGTTATGATCTACTCTTATTACTGGGTCTGTTGATGTAGTGGCAGAAGACTCTTGGGAAATGAAGCATTCTATAATGTGTGTTTTGTTTGAAACTTTTTGTTTCCTTGTTTTTCATAGTGGGCTTGACTTCTGGAAATTAACTTTTGTAAGTGTTTCTTATTTTTTCTCCTCTTATGGGAGACAGCAAGATTAACATGACTTATAGTTGTGTAGTTGCTCATTGTCTAGGTCAGATAAAGCTCTAATAAACCTAGTTTGCTTTGAGAGTAGGCTTTGATATGGAGAATGCAATTTTTGGAGAATATTTCAGAACGGTTACTTTCGTTTCCCTGATATTTACCTTAAGAACCTGCTTCAAGGTCCACTTGTTATGGAATTTATTCTAAGACACCACTTATTTCCTTTCCTTACCATATTATAGTAGCTAAGGTCTCTAGAAATAGGTGAAGAAAAGAGTATGTTATGTTTTTAGAATATTTTAGATTTTTCTTCTTATCTTATTGTCTTTGTCCTTTATACATTGAACTTTAAGGCTTGGTATCTATATACAAGTCTTTTTACTTCCTTCCAACATTATTTTTGATAATTCATTTCCATCTTATGACTAATTTTTTTGTTCAGACTGGAAAGATTTTATTTTTAGTCTTTCTTTCGTTCTTTCTTTTCTTCTTCATCTTAATTTCCTTCCAGTCCTCTGTGGATTAGATGGTGGAGTTTCTGAATAAACCCTTTATGACTTTCAACTTGACACTTGTAATTTGATTTTTTTTCATGGTTTACCTTACGTTTCAGGAGATTCTTTTATTTTGCTTTACATAGAACAGATTTTTTTCTTCATCTATTTATTTTATCATTGTTTTCAGTAAACTTTTATGGTGATAACACTGTTTTAACTGTTTTTTAAATTGTTATTCTGACTACCATAAACCCATTTTCATGAAAATAGTAATTTCTCAAATAATTCTGAAAAAGTCAAAACTTTTAAATTCTCTTTTATTGGTTGTGTTGTTACCTTTTCTATAAGTTAAATTATTGTGCTTGTTTGTCTTGGTCTTCTCTTTCCTGCTGTCAATTTTCCTCAATGACAGGTAACCCTTAAACATTTGCTTATTTCTTCTTGAGCAATAAATGAAGTTTCTTGACTTTTATAAATGAAATGCCTAGGAGTGATCAGGTATGTTGAAACATCTCTTGCTTCCATTTCTAATTTCTGTTTTCGTTTTGATTCCTTTTACTTTTAGAGAGCAATCTCCTAGTAAAAAAGATTCTCTCTGACAATTCCAGGCTAACAAAATTCCAGTTACCAAACATCAACTACTAGCTTTGCTTTTGAAAAAGTTTCAAAAAATAAGCTGATAAGGCACATTTAGACTGCATACCACAAGTCCATTTTAAAAGACTTATCAAGGAAATACATGTTAATTATAATACTTTTTAATCTTAGATCATACTTTTCTTTTAAAAGGCAATCCTCCCACTCTTATTTTAAAATATAATATAGATTTGGATTATTATGAAGTTAATAATTTTTCCCAATCCAATTTTAAAGGTAAATATTTTTCTTTCAATTTGCTGTCATTCTTTTCCACGTATCTAAAGGATTTAAAATTTTGCCTTTTGGTTTATTATGATAGAATAAGGAAGCTTTTTATTGTACGAGAATAAATGCCATGAGTTAGACAGTTATTTTATTGAATAAAATATGAAAGGGTAAAGCTCAAAATGCAAAATATACTACTTGTTTACATCTTTATATTTGGGAATTCATTCCTAAAGTTCTATGGAATATTGGAGCAAAATATAGACTATACACTATGAAAAATTACTTTTTGTTTATGACCTGCATACCAAATTTTATTATAGACTTTAGTTTGAGACCTAAAAATGATTGTTTGTAACTTATAACCTAAAAATGAAGCTGTTCTGAGTGATCTAATACATGTACTACCAAATCCAAAAATTATTTCAATTTCAATAATTACTAGTACAGTTATAGATTAATTGTATTGATACAGGAGAGGAGGACTATCCTATTGGAAAAGTAACATTTTCTGTACAAAAAGATCACTACCAACCAGTGAGAAGTAGAAGAAAGAATGGTGAAGATCAGCATGAACCTGGGACCATTGCATAAGAACTACAGAGAAGAGTTCTGACCTGGAGACAAAAAGCCTTTTTCAGAACAGGATCAAAGCCCTGAAGACAGAGAGGAAAACTGCAAAGAGCAAATTGCTGAAGGAGATCATAGAAATAAGCTCTCTCCTCTTGGAATGAACTTACTGAAATTTTGGGGACCATTCAAAAATGCTTTAAATACATCACTGAAGGGTTTCTTCAGAAGAGACTCAATCTAACAACTGAAAGTTCTCTTGTTGAAAAAGGAGAAGAAAGGGTTTTTGTTATGTAATGTGCTATGCTTGCTTTGGATACTGCAGTTTTTAAAATGTCTAATATATATATGGAAAAGAAGAACAGAAGGACACATCCTATATAATCATATTTCATGCTAATTTAAATAAGGAAAGCACTGCCTTTTGAGGTGTACACTACAAGATGAATTTAATAGAATACAGGACATTATGACAAAATAGATATAACACGTTGCTTTAGATTATTTTGATAGTCTATAGATCTATATTTTATACCAATTTGTAATTTTGTGTATGACTATCTTGAGCAATTTATAGCATAAGATTACAGAGTAGAAATGAGCTTTGGCTGGCAAGTGAGGTGACCACTGAACACTTACATTTATTTCATTGTGGCTTTGTTTTCTCATCTCATATTTTCAGTAAAATTCATTCAAAGTGCTGCTGCAAGATTGTGTTTCTCTATGGAAATTACTCCAGAAAGAAATTCAGGTGCTAGTGGTGGGTATACATTCAAATTATTAATGCTTTCATCTATAAAGTAACATTTTCAATAAATTAAAAATGGATTGTCAAATTACACGGCAACTTGGAAATTCGATGTTGTCAAGCCCACACCACAAGCTCTATGTGGAAACAAGAAAAAATGATTTGTGAGGCTGATTCAGCAAATGTTCTAAATAGTCTGAAATTTGCTCATATTGTGAAAGATAAAACTTTAGTAAAATCTGAAAAAGCAATTAACTTGTAATGTGAAATATGTAACTTTAGAAGAAAATGTGCTTTTGGAAAAGTGTATTTTAATAGCTGTATAAATAAACATTGGTCTGATATTATAGATACTTGAATGCCTGGAGGTATCATTGGCATTTTCCAGTTATGCTCTGTTGCATCTGAAGCAAAAAAAAAAAAAAAATCACAGTTCTTAAATTTAAGAAGGTCTCCAGATCACTTGCTAGAATCTGAAGGTGTACTTTATTTCACTAAAAATAATCAGTAAGAATTTATGATGTAGTGCAAGTAAAATATGATTAGAATCCAGGAAATCAAGATTGTAGTCTTCATGTCACTACTGGCTATATGTATGATTTTGTTCAGCCCATTTGATCTTCCCAGGGTTTTAGGCCCCTTTTCTTTTAACTACAGAGGTGAAATAGTAAACCCAGATCTATCTTTCCTAATTCTAAGTTGCTGTGCTTACTCTGATGTTCTTTGTACACAGAAGAAGTTATCAATGTCCCAAAGAATCTGCAGATGAGTAAAAGCCACTTCATCTGCTCCTCATTTTACATGTTGGCAGCACTACAATTAAAGAAAGCTTTTCTGCCATGAGATGAGTAAGAGATTGAGATCCATCTACTCTGAGCAGACTGGCTTCTCTTCTCTCTGCCATACGCCCTCAGAATGAGTGGGATGCAACTGCCAAGCCAAACTTGACGAAACTGTGGATTTGAACATTAGCCTAAAATACAGAAAAAGTTAAATGCTATTAAAACTGCCTACAGTTCCATTTACCCTTCAGCTTAGTATTCATTGATGGGATTCTGTCATTTAAATACATTCTGGTATTCAAGTATTTCAGTAGCTCCCCGCCCCCCAACTTTTTATCTTTGAGAGTAATGTTTATGGCATTTTCTTTTCTCTTTAAAGAAGAAGTGTAAAAGGAAAGAAAAATAATGGGTTAGATAATGCAATCACTGTTCTAACCTTATGATGCCACCTAAAGTTTTGAGAACAATGTCAAGATAAAGTTTCATTATGAATCAAATTTTAAATGGTAGAGATTTTTATAATGCTTCTTGATGGAAGAATATGTTTAACCCCTGAAATAGGCTGGGATTTTCAGCCAGGTTTCAGGGGTCCATTTGGATCTGATCACTTCTGTGAATCCTGCTCCCCACTGAGCTGACTTGGCATCCCTATCCTTCATCTTCTACTTATTATGATTTGGTCTTAAATGTCCCCCAATGGCTCATATGTTGAGCCTTGATACCCTGAACATAGCACACTGGGAGGTGGTGGAACCCTTTGGAGACAGGACATGGTGGAAAGAAGTTAGGTCATCAGGGGTATGCCCTTAAAGTAGATCCTGGGACCTTGGTCCTCTCTCACCTTTCTTTGCTTCTTGGCCACTATGAGGTAAGTAACTTTCCTCTGCCACATGTGTCCATGATAATGTAGTGCTGTGCCACAAAGCCCAAAAGCAATGAAGCCAGATAACCAAGGACTACAACCTCTGAAACTGTGAGCCAAAATTATTCTTTTCTCTCTTAAGTTCATTTTTCAGATATTTTGTCACAGCAGCAGAGAACTGACTTCTCCACTATGCCATAGCCTGCATACACACTTTCTAGCATCCATCAGTTTTAGCCTAGCCACATGAAGTGTTTCAAATATGAAGGAAGAGCCATTGAGGACAGACTTGCTCCTATTTTCTAATCAAAAAACTATAGACACCTGACACATTGTAAGCACTTAAAAATACATGTTGAATAAATGAATGAGTCATGCTTCTCTGATTCTGGATATACCCTTTGGAATCTTTCTTTCTTCCTTCCTTCCTTCCTTCCTTCCTTCCTTCCTTCTCTTTCTTTCTTTCTTTCTTTCTTTCTTTCTTTCTTTCTTTCTTTCTTTCTTTCTTTCTTTCTTTCTTTCTTTCTTTCTTTCTTCTTTCTTCTTTCTTTCTGCTTTGCTTAGAAGATCAGAAAGAGATAATGGTTGAGCTTTGACCAACAAATTAGTTATCAAAATGTAAGAGGAATCAAGTTTTTGAAAATGAGAGGAAATTTATTCTAGCCAATGTTGATGTAATCTAATATTAGATAAAGTTTATTTTGTGATGGGCTCTATCTTAAGTTCTAATTTACATATATTAATTAATTTAGACCCGATTCAATCATATGTGACAGTACCACTATAATTCCCATTTTACAGATGAGGAAACTGAGGCAAAAAATTTAAGTAACTTTATCATAGTCTTACAGACATTGTAGAGCCAGGATTCAGGGCTGTGCAGTCTTTTTCCAGTGTTCATGCTTTTAACCCTTTGTCTCTGGCACTTGAAACTGTGCTGTTGTCAGCCAGGTGGAACCATAATTTTAGAATTAATAGAGATGACTTAATTAATTAGGATTGGAATACATCATTCAGTGGAATCCGTAGTCAGGGATAATGGCTAAAAATACTCTATCTGGAGTTGTTTTATTTAGTTCTATAAGATAAGTGTGAATAACTGCCTCATTTCAAAAGAGAGTTAGTGTTCTAAAAATTTGTCATTGACTTTGGTTTGTAAATCTGGGAAATAGTTCTCCTACATCTCTACTGTAGCTTAGACTGCAGAACCAATGAGAAATTCAAGGAAGCTTTGGAAATTCTCTGGCCAGCAACTGCATTACCTCACTGACCTTCCAATACTGTATTGGCTGTCTGACGATCCCTGTGACAATAAGAGCAAAAATGTGAAGATGTAGAATCTGTGATCCAGGAATTGAAAGTCATCTGGACAACCTTGACGAACTACTGTCCAGAACACCCTGTGCCCCACACATGTAGATTGCTGTCTTGCATTTCAGTAGGGGCGGGGATCTAGTATTAATCTAAGCCACCTCAAGAAAGGGAAGAGAAGAGGAAAAATATAAAAGTAAAAAGAATACTTAGCATAATGCCCATTTATCAAGATAATTTTGAATTTTCTGAGTCTAGAAATCATTACAGCACTAAGCACATAATAAGTACCAATTTGAAAAATATTTACTTTTGATTAACAGCATGTACTATTTTTTTCTAAAAAAATGGTAATTAAGCAGTCAGACTTGAGAGAAGCATATTCCAAATCATCAAAAGAGTCCCTATTTCTTCAAGGGCCTGAAAAGATCAATAGCAGCTTAAAGTTAAATTTCTTTTAGTAAATTAGGTACATTTACATTACTTTAAATAATATTTTTTTTGTTTTAGCTGTCAAAAAGAATAGTTACATAAGGTACATTTACTACATATATTTTAAATTTTTATTAGGAAATTGAAGTTTATGTTACTGAACCATAATACTGTTTACTGCATTTTTGTAGACACTCTATTTCATGGAAGATGTACTTCACAGCAATTATCTATGATGGATTATTTCATCTTATTGATTATTTCTCCACTATTGTTGAGTATTTAGAATGTACTTTAAAAATATGAACTAGTACCATACAAGTACTGAAGATGGTATATGCAGATGCTCATTTTTTAGTTTCTAATATCCTTAAATATATTACCCAACAATTTGTTATTTAAGTTATTACATCTTACATAAATATTTTAAATGAGAGATTAAGGATACAATTATATTAAGATGAACTTGAATATAATAGAATGATTTTCAAATGCTCCAGAAAAATCTGAAAACCTAGTAAGGTATCCTTACAGAACATTCTTCACAGCTAAATCAGTAGCAACTGTGAGTGCCCCTTGTCATAAATATCAACTGACACTCCTGAATCTCTCTTACTTACCTGTTGGCATCTTTCCCTATTATTGATTTCTCTCTCTCTCTCTTGTCATATGGCTCCTGTAATACAGGCTCCTGGTGGTTTTTCTTTCACCATCTGGCTGTGTCTCCCCCACCCCCAGGTTATTTTTCCAGTTCTTCAACCTTTACCCAAGCCACAAATGTTGATGTTTCTCAAAATCTATAGTCCAGACATCTCTAGTCAACTTTTTTTTTGTTCTATAGATATTTAATCTAACATATTTATTTAAATAATTACTTTATGCTTTCCCTCCATTAAAAAATGTTTGAAAATCCAGACTACCATATCTATGTTCCTCTGACATATTTCCTTATATTTGATGGTGGCATCAATAGCTATTTCTTTGCTTAAACCAGGAACAAGAAAGTCATCCTTTTCTTGTCCTCCTCACTAATCTTTTATAATCAATTACCAATATCTCTACATTTATATTTGTTCCGTTTTTTTTTTTTTGCTTCTTCTGTTTTCTTTCTTTATGCTCAAAGCAGCTTCTTCAGTTACCACAAGATGTAGTAACTTTGGCGCTTATATATATTGACATGCTTGTCTCATCTCCTTACTACTTTTTTTTTTTTTTTTTTTTAAGATAGGGGCCTTGCTCCTATGTTAACCAGGCTTCTGAGTTTTATGATTCTTCAGCCCCAGCCTCAGGCTCCTGAGTAGCTGGGATTACAGACATGTTCCATATTACTATTAACATCACCTATGCTGATCTAGGCATCCACAGACTCTCCCACACATATATTTTGATTGTATGTTTAAGATAAACTTAAAACACTTTTGATTTGCACTCTACATGTTTCAACAATCATATATCATAAATAGGCTGATTTCTGTACAATCTGAAATTATTTTATACCATGGTCTTCATCATTCAAACTTAAACTGTTCATCCCAGTTAAAAGCTTCTCTCCTGACCAAAAAAATTTCTTCTTTGTCCTGGACTCTCAAATTGACTACATTCCCCAATATCCTTTGCAGTTAGATGTAGCCATAGTTCTGAGTTTTAGCCAGTTTCTTTTTCTTACGTATACCTTCTCTTCTCTGCCTAAATACTACATTTATTTGAATAATTGTGAGAGTGACACAATTATGGGGCCAGAGAGTAACACAGTATGGGGGCCAGCTTTGTTTCCATTGTGAAATAAGGTTCATGAAATCTGGATAAATTGTCTCTAGTTTTCGTGGACAAGGGGAAGGTAATGGTTGTATCATTTGAAGTCTAATCTTCACTCTTTTCATTCAGAATTTTTTATATACTGTATTAGTTTACTTTTCCTAGTTAGACAAAAGGGAATTGAAGTTTTGTGAGTTTACAAATATATGTAATTAATTAAGTTAATATCACTTATTAGGAAAAGTAATGCAAAATTATGAATACAAAAGTAGGTTCAGGGTCTTAGAGTGCATTCATGTGAGGGAAGCCTGAGACATAAGCTTCATTGCCTTTTAGTAAATGTGACTTACCTTGGTGCATTCTGAACCCATATGAACTTTATTTTTCTTGTGGGAAGTGTAGTCCTGAGGTCTTCTTTTCTATGAAGGTGAGTTACCTTCTTTTGATTTTTTCCACATTTTACTGCCTTCTTTCCAGATATTTTTTCCTTTGCTTTATGGTCAGAAGAATAAAAAGGAGAGTGGACAACCTTTGGTTGTTTCATTCAAGATTCGGAGATGTTGCTAGGGAATTATTTTTGCACAAATACCAGCCTGGTTTTAAGACATGCAGTAGGACAGAAGCCTGCTGTGCTCCCTTGTCTTACTCCAGTATGAAATTGTATACGTTTCCTGTTTTACATTTATTGATTTAGGTGGTTATTATTGCTTGCCTGGCTATTTTTGGAAATTTATTGCATTTTTATTGTATTCAAGGAGAGAAAAGATTTCTGAGAGATTTCTTACAGTAGAATAATCCAGTTGTTCCTCAGTTCTTTGAAACTGCTCTCATCATGTTTCCGCTCCTCTCAAGGGCACAGTGACCTCTGTCTTTGAACTTGTCTTCCTAGATCTCTTAACATAATTTACTATGATTGTCCATTGTCATTTATTGAAAGATGATCTCCTTTGGTTTTCCCTGAAAACAGCCTTCTCCTATTTCTTTTGGCAATAATTTTTGCTGTCCCTTGGTTGGATTTTTCTTTCTTACTTCTGAAATAAAGTTGTATTCAGAGTTCAATATTGAGCCATCTTCTTTCTCTCCACACTCATTCACTGGCTAAATATCAATTGCATTCTAAAGATTCTTACACTTATGTCTACAGCAGACTCCTCCTTTGAGCTCCAGAAATGAATATCTATCAGCACATGGATATTTCACAGCCATCTGAAACTTGTCTGAACAAAACAGAATATTTTTTTTTACTTTATCTTTTTAAAATACTTTATCCTTTTAAAAATTCTATTTTACATTCCATATGAATTCTGCATTTGCACAAATATGAATAATGAATTATTTTGTTCATGTACTTACAATTGAAAAGTAAAGGACACGTATGAAAGGTGTGTATGCATAATCCATGTGTCTAAATTAATAGTTATTAGTATAGTAAACACAGTGTATGCATGTTAGTGAGTTTAAGAAATAGGTCAATGTTGATAGTTCTGAAACATTCTTTGTGGTCCTCTCATATGTATCACCTTTTACAACTCCATCATGTAATCACAATTCTGATTTTTCTTGAATTTCTATATTTGTTCCATGCATATGTAGATATTCATATAGCTGTATGTATTCCTGAATATAACTATACATAACTCTCTATGTACATGATTGATATACTATATAACATGTATTTATAATTTTAGAAAAATTGATCAACAAAAACATATTAATGAATCCTGTAATTGACGGACACCCATAGGAAAATATGATAAATTTAACAGGTGGGATTGGGGATCATTGGGGCAAAACTATTTGCATAAATAGCAATGGGACAATTAATTATGTGAATAGAACAAAATTAAATTGTATTCTCACACCAAACTACTTACACAAAAACACTCTTAAGAACAAATAACAGAAAAAGAGGTGACAGCTATCAGAACAGGAATAAAAAAGAATGATGCCATCTTCTCACATATGGTGATCACTACTATTCAGTCATCATCAATATCATGAAAATAGAGGAAAAAAAACAGATACATTTAAGAAAAGGAAAACATGGTTATTAAAAGGAGGGAAATATAAAAATTGGAATACAAGAAAAATTATTACCTAACAGTATTGGTTGAGACAGAAAAATAAAAAGTTAAAACCAGAAGCTAAGGTTTGGAAGCTGAAAGGCTAAGAATTTATTACGTTGGAACAAAGCAATAATCAACATACGAGAATAAGATTAGAGAGATAGAAAAAAAGTGGTAAAATTAAGATAAATCTAACATGCTAATGATAAAAAATTTGATATTAAAGGAAGCGGAGTTAAGAGTTCAAGAGAACAAAAAAGAGTGAGCAAAAAGCCTTAGAATGCAACAAGGAATACGTAATACAGAAAGATTATTGAGGATCTGTCCAGCCTCCTTGCTTGCCTGAGCTTCTGCCATTGTCTTCAATGTTCTCCGTGGAGACTTCATTGTCTCCATGTTCTCGGAGATCTGAGGGACAGAGGATCATTGCTTCGCATTTCTATTTCATTATGTTTTATCTTCTACCCTTCACAGAAACCTTATTTATTTCGGATATACTCCCCTTTGTATATTGACATTTTACTCTTGCCTCTTTTTTTTTTTTTAATTACAAGAAGAAAACTGTTAGATTTCCATTTCAAATCTCCACAGTTGTGAGATTGTTTTCACATACAAATAAAACTCATGCCATACTCACACAATGTTCTAAGCATAATGTGTGTACTTAACAAGCAAGTATTCACTCCCCAACTTCCAGGAGCAATAAGTACCATCTTATTATTTAAAAGCAAATCCAGTTTGACTCAGATTCTCGATGATGAGAATCTTTGAGATTCATTGATGCTGGGAACACAGGAAGGTTTGATCCTCCAGCCCTGGTTAAATGGCATCATTGCTTTTTTGCCCTTCACCACAGGACCACACCACCTACTTCCAGTCTGTAAATGCCTTCTCTTGGAGGCTCGGGGGTGAATCTCACTCACAGCTGAGGCAGCTCCTCTCCAGGTACCTGTTTAGATTTCACAGGTGCCTTCCTCGACTTCTTCTCTGACTGTTAAGAACAAACAGTCGGCTGTATACATCATTACCCAAGAAATTCTAATGATCTCCCCCAAATTCTTCCTCATCTAGTCTCAGGGTAGATTGAAATCACTGTTTTGCAAGTCCATCACCTTTGCAAACCTAAGAGCATCCTCATACTTCTACCTACTTTCTCCAAAAAAAGAAAAAAATAAGTTTTTATCTAAATAATGAAGACTTGATATCTCAGGGGCAAGAGATCTTTCTGGGTTCCTGGAAACCAAAACTATTGACTGTCCAAGCAAACAGAATAAAACCAAAGCAAAGCAAAAAACAAACAAACAAAAACTCACACAAAAAACACCTTTTGTCACTTCAAGCTTTTCTTACTGGCATAAAATCAAGATCTCAAGGAAAAGTTTCCCTGTAAACATTACAGCTTTTCTGAATCCTCTCTGGTATTTTGTCTCTTAATTTTTTAGTATTCCTGTGGTGGGTGTTTCATGACAGTTTATTTCTGCAACTGCTCAGACTTGGCCACCTGTTTATCTCTATGGCTCTTGCTGCTCTGGATGCTACTGGAATTGATGACATCATTGTTCCTTTTCATGCCTCCCTCACAAAATTCTTTTACTCTTGGAAGTATAAGGTCCTCTCCCTCTGGCTGCATGTATCTTGAATATATTCTTTGCTCCCTTTCTATGTTCTCGCTCTCCTCTGAAAAAAATGAGAGGAAGAGTATAGTAAGACCTGTCTTTTAGATGAAAGAAAGAAGCTTTCAGGTTGACTTTGACCCTAACCCTTCTTTGATATTTCTTCAATTGCAATATCAAACAGCACCTAGATTCCCCAGTCCATCTGAAATGGCACAAAATATTGTAAGTTAACTCTTTTCTGACCACTTCTCTGTGGGTTGCATTGATAGATTCTAGCATACTCCTATATTCAGACAAATCATGGAAAGATTTTAATTAGAAATCAATGCTCATAAGAGAAAGCCTCCTTTGCACTGGTTGACTTTTTTGGGGGGGTGGGGGCTGCTGGGTTAGAACTCAAGGTCTGAGCATTCTAGGCAAGTGCTCGACCATGGAACCATACTCCCAGCCTGCTGGAACTGTTCTATTTGTGAAAAAAAAAAATGATAGCAGCTTATGTTTCTTCCTAGCAGCTGACTCAGCTTTTACTTAGTCTGACAAAACTCAGATAGGACTTTTATTATCTTCCTTGTACCATCTTAGAACTTCACAGAAGAAAAAGACTGAAGAGGAAAATGCAATGGGATTTACCTCCTGGGGCTTTAGGAAAACTTGGGGATCTTCATTTTTTTCCTAGAACAATTTTTCTGGGTGATGGAATTAGCATTTAATTGAGGCATTGCTTTCTTCCATGGAATATCACATTACCTAGAACCTGTCATCTTCCGGAAAATGCTTAGGGTTGAACTCATTAGTACACTGCTATTAATTGTCGGTTTTAGCCACTTAATCGAAAAAGCCACTTGTTCTTAGAAATAGTTAAGTGCATCTTTTCAGTTTTTCCATAATTCTCTGAATGGATCTAGAAATTAGTTATCAGCTGATAGTTTTTTCCCAACTCACAAAACTGTCTACTATATTAAATTATCTAACATTAAGATGTACAGATCTAAATTACAAAGTTGACACTGCTTTCAGGCTTACACGGGACTCTTATTTTTATACATTGTGTAGAATAAACACTGAGAATGTTATTTTTAGCAAATAAACTTATTTTAATAAGAAACTACTTAATTTTTTTTCAAATGCAAGTTAAATGAGAATGCCTGCTTCATAATTAAAATATGAGAAAATTACCAAACTCTCTGAGGCAAACTAAACACAGGAATTCCTGGGTGGCACTTTCCACTTACTTTTTAGTTCTCTTACAAGAGTTTTTAAAGTTTTCGACCTATAGTGTCAGTGAAAGCTCTCCTGATGAACCGTCTTTGATCCCTGTGCACTATAAATCAGTTAGAAAGTACAGCATAAATCTACCTCAAGAAAAGCAAAGATATTTACATATCTGAAAAGTTCCCTGGCCTGGATCTAAACATTTAGTTTTCAAAAACTAATTTACTTGAAAGTAAATATTAAATAGGTTAATAGAACATATACTAGTTTCAAACCATAGACAGCAATTTTGTACATTTTAATAGATTATTTTACATGTATCATCTATCTTATGAACATCTAAAGTGATATTTTTTCCTTTCCCTTTCTATTTTATTCTATACAATGATTCTCAGCCTCTGCATCTTCCCACTATATAACTTTACCCTCTTATCTCAAGCCATGACATGACATCATCTCTCAGCATAGACAACAATATAAATATATCTTTTTGTTGTGGAGAGAAGAAAAAAATTTAGCCACACTAAATATGGTTTTGGTTTTTATTATATAACAAATGCCACAACCTGTACTGACAGCAGAGTCACATCTCTATACTGCAGATAGAAAATGAGAGAATTGGAACTTGCTGTGCTAAACTGCTGAGATCACCATCATACATTATTAATTAAAATAAATAAGAAATAAAAGAAAAAATGACTTTTGCTCCTGCTATTTGAAAGGTCTGTAGTGCATTATCTAGTCATCAATTCAATTTCTTTTACCACATCATGCACCAAATTTATACTATGTGGGTGACAAAATTCTCTCTATGACCTTGTCACTTTAAGTTTTCATACCCCCCCCACTCTACTATCTTTCTCATATTCACTAGAAACTTACTTCTCTGAATTTTATGCTCACAATCACAAAGCTTAGGAATAAAAGCCAAGTTGCTGTCATTGATGGGTTATTTCAAAATAACTAAAAATAAGATGAGCAAATCTGTCACTCAGAAAACTTAGACTGACTTCAACATTTTGTTGTTGACCTTGAAAGAAACAATTAGGCTACACCTACTAGGCTTCATAACAGACGACTATTCTAAGATCTAAAATAGTAGATCTTAGAAGATGGAGGTGGAGGAGGAAGAGGAGGAAGAGAAAAAAAGAAAAAGAATCATCTTATTGAAAAATATGTTTAAGTGAATTTACTAGACATTGAACTAATACAGCCAGCCTTTTAAATTTAAAATTAAAAAAGCCTAATTTTTCATATAGTCTTTGGCTATTTGAAATATTTCTGTATATCCATTACTATTCCTTCTTTTAAAATGGGGAGACTAATAACTGTAGGCTGGACTTTTAATGACTAGAATGTGGTGAAAATCTTGCTGTGTGACTTGGTCATAAAAAATATAACTTTCTTAATCCAAGATCTTTTGTATCACATTTGGGGGAAGCTAACTGCCATATCGTAAAGATGCTCAACTACTCTAAGAAATGTTTCTGTGGAGAAGACTGAGGCCTCTCAACAACAATGAGCATCAACTTGCCAGTCATAATAATGCACCAGAATTGGTATTATTTTTATTTTTTTTCTATCCATTTTTTCAAGAGTTAAAGATTATCATATCCTATTCAGTATTTTCCTTACTGCAGCTGATGTCTGACTCTCGTCACATTTTTTCATTCCTGGAAAAGCTTACCTCCCAATTCACTGTCACTTCATCACAACTCTAGCAGTAATTCTTGAGAACTTTACTACTTATGTCGATGATGCTCTTAGTATCTTGGTCTTATCCTTTAAAGCTGGTGTCCCTAGCTACTCAATCAGAGGTAATGTTTCAGAATTTGCCATTACCAATACCTGAAGTTCCCCCAAATTTCCTTCACATGCATTCTATTTTCCAACAACCACTTTCTATCTTTCTAGTTCACTTGGACTAAGATTCCAGCTCCAAAAAATACTTTAACTTTGGATTTTCTGCCAGATGTCTAAACATCTAAGGTGTACCCCAAAGATAATATATTTGAGAAATAAATTTCTTGTATCCTTCTTTTCAAAAGCTGAGTTCCTTTCAGTCTTTTTCATCACTTAAAGACAATTCCATTCTTCCTGTTTCTCATGCCAAAATCTTTGAATCACTCTCTTTCCCTAACACCCTAATCCAATCTGTCAATAAATCATTTTGGCTGTACCTTCAAAATACATCCAGAATCTGACCATTTCTTACCACCTCTTCATTTGCCATCCTCATCCAAGCATCCTCATTCACTGGAATTCATGTTCAACCCTCCCCATAGTCACCAGCATCTTCCACAGGCCCCTTCAGTCTATTTCATTACAACTGTCAGATTACTTCCTGTAAAATATAAATCATACAAGAGCAAACCTCTGCTCATGGATCTTCAAATTTCCCATCTCATTTCATGTATAAGTGAAGTTATTGGAAATGATCTGAACTCCTGATGAAACCTCTGACGTCATCTATTACATTTCTACCCAAGAGGTTTCATTTCCCTGCCACACAACTTCTCTCTCTGTCTTCTTGAATATCTTCATGTAATAATAGCCGGCTTCCCCCAGAGTGAGTGATCCAAGGGAAGAAGGTAGAAGTATCAATGTCTTTTATGACTTAACTTTAGACATCACATGTCATCATTTCTTTTAATACACTCTGATTACATGAGCCAACCCTGTTCCATGTAGAAAAGCACAAGACAAGGATGTGGATATTAGGGGGTCTTTTTGAAGACTAATAAAGATTTCCAAAAATGAACCAGTTTCTACATTTTCTAGCAAGGGCATTATATTTTTGAAAAAATGGGCATAGATGCTGAGGACTGGATAAATGGACTTTTTTAAATGGTGTAAAAATAGGTATTTTAACTCAGTTGCTTATGTTCAGAAAACAGTTTCTAATTCATACTTCCCTGCCTGCATTCAATACACTCCAGCATTCAATTCTTCAGGAAGCTTGGCCAGATCAATCAGTATACAAGCAAAGATAGAATCTCTCAACTCACATAATAATAAAATATCTTTACCGGCACTCCTACAGCAATAATGGTTGCATAATCCTCATTAATTTAACATTAAATATCCAGCAAACATTACCTCATCATGTAGGTCCTGTTGTTACAGCACTATCAGTTCCATTGCTTTCTATCAATTTAAATGTATTCTTTTGAGCAGAAATAGTGATGAAGCCCATGCAATTTGTAGATTTGCAATGCAAATTTTAGGTTGTAGTAAAAACAACCTGATACAATTAAATGGGATTGATTACATTGAGAATTTTATCACTTTTAGAGCTTGTATTATATTAGTTAATAGATAAAAATGCAATTATCAACATTAGCAAAATAATTTGCTCATGATAAAACCATAAAATACATTGTGATCATAATTTTAAGTATCCTATAAAGTTTAAAACAGTCTAGTCCAACATTTAGCCCAATAATGTCCTCTTCAATATAAACTACAGGTGACCATCTTGACCAGTGGTGAGTAAAATTTTTCTGTGAAGAGAAATACAATAAATATTTTGGGTTTTCAGTCCATAAGGTCTTCCACAGCTACATAGGCCTTGTAGTGTGAAAGCTGCCATAGATGATACATGAAATAAAGAGTGTGGCTGTGCTCTGTTATAACTTTAATTATAAATGCAGGCAGTGAGCTGGATTTGACAATGGCTATAGTTTACCAATCCCTGATCTAGATCATGGATCATATGTTTGGAAGCCAGGCTTAATATATGACTGAGGTATGAGTTTGGCTTGAACATTCTTGATTCCATGTTGTTTAGAAAGAAATGCACTAGGCCAATGAATTCTTAGAAATATTCATCTTAGATTCTATTATCATCTTTTACTAAAATTGTGTTTATTGTACATTTATAAGTGTATTTGAGTCCAATTCAGACTTGGTTTTAAATCTGTGTGATGTCTCAGCACCCCTCAAGGTAACCCGTTTAATGATTAAACATATTTAAATGAATAGACCACCCCATCTCTGTGCTCCCTCAGCATACTACATTGTTTTATCACACTTTTATTAATTTTAATCTTGTAGTTGTTAGTGTCTTCTACCTTATTTAAAACACTTTTAGAGCTAATATTTTATTAGTTAATAGATAAAAATATAATTATCAACTGATATCATGTCTTATTATTTTTGAACCTCAGCATTTAGCACACTGTGCAGCACAGAATGTATGCAAAAGAAATATTTTTTTTGTTGTCATTGATTCATTAATGCAGAAAGGTCTTCCTTCTTCCTGATCGTCATCATTCATCACTGGATATGTTCCCAGTTGTTGGCATCCCTCTTAGAATGAATGCCCACTATACCACAATAGTGTTTAGCAAATCATTATTTTGTGCTAACTACACACCACTGAACTGGGACAGACTCTAGTAAGCTCCATGCTTAACCAGGGACAGGTAAAGGTGGGGGTTCTTATTTCTTCTTCTTTTCCTTGTAAGTACTTAAGGGTTATTTTAAGTATTCTGAAATTTATGTAGGGATGGGTGTTAACACCCTTGGTCTGACAGGATTGTTTTGGTACAAGTCTCACCTATTGGCCTCTATTGATCTTCAACTGTACCTTCGAATACAATGGAAGGACTCTTTAGATTCCTGAGATATTGTTTCTGGACCACAGATAAAACTTCTTAAAACAATCAGTGCCCCTTTTCAGGTTTCTTATCTATTTTTGACTTAAATTCAGCCTGGCAAGTGCAGAGTTTGTCAGATGCTACTGGGACTCCTGTGGAATACTAATGAAGTAAGACTCCCTTATCTGTAACACATATAATTGACAGAAGGCTACTATTAAGCATATGTAAAGAAAATTTCTAAAAATCCACTATAAAGAACTCACCAGTACATTGACGGGCAAAGGTAACACTATAAAATGAGCAAACAGGAAAACTGCAAGGCCGGAAAAACCTCCTCAATTATCAGAAAAGCCCTGTATACCTATGTGGACATATGTATTTTCTTAAGACAAACTTTCATGTGTATCCTATTTATCGTTGTCTAGGTATTTGTATCAAAGAATTCAATGCCAAAATTGTGTTCCTCCATATATGAAGGTACTGAAACATCACACTGTACCCCATAAAATTATGATGATGATGATGATGATTAAGTTTTGTGGATTGAACTCAGGGGGCTTACCCACTAAGCTACATCATCCCCAGGCCTTAAATGTTTTTTTTTTTTTTTTTTTTTTTTTTTTTTTTTTGAGACAGAGTCTCACTAAGTTGCTCAGGACCTCACTAAATTGCTGAGGCTGGCTTTGAACTTCCAATTCTCCTGCCTCAGCCACCTGAGTTGCTGGGATTACAGGTATATCCCACCATGCCCTGCTAAGTTTTACAATTATTATGTTAAATTTAAAAATTGTGTTCCTGCCATTTTTTTCACTTGCTTTTTTGTTGGTTCCTCTAATTTTTTTCTACAGGTTTCTTTTTTGTGATTTTTGGTTACAGCCATCAAATTTTATTTAATCTCTTCTTTAATCCTATGTATGTATTGTGACTTCTGATTTCTTTATTTTCCTCCCAAACCTCTAATTTCTCTAATAGAAAGTTTGAAGGCATTGACAAAGCCCATGTGACTTATGATTTCCTATCATAGAAAGATGTAATGCATGTTTCAGATTTCTTTTTGAAACATTTCAAATGTACTATTTTGAAACACAATAAATTTTTGTTAAATTTAATGAAATGAAGGACTTAACATCTCTTTTTCTTACAAAATCAGAAAAGCAGGCAGCATGAGTGGGGTTTGAAGAACATTATGCGATTAGCCTTGTTCTACTCAGCCTCTTGAATAGCCTTCCTCTGTGGGTAGTTCACAAGCTTCTCCTCTTGTGAGAATTTTTCACCAAGAAGACTTTCTTTCTTTTTTTTTTAGTTACAGATGGACACACTACCTTTATTTTATTTACTTATTTTTATATGGTGCTGAGGATCGAACCCAGTGCCTAACATGTGCCAGGCAAGTGCTCTACCACTGAGTTACAAACCCAGCCCCAGCAGT
Source organism: Ictidomys tridecemlineatus (assembly GCF_052094955.1). Taxonomy (NCBI): domain Eukaryota; kingdom Metazoa; phylum Chordata; class Mammalia; order Rodentia; family Sciuridae; genus Ictidomys; species Ictidomys tridecemlineatus. Next base: position 159,381,994 of record NC_135478.1, on the reverse strand, counting down.
GTGAATATCTTGAATTAGATACAAATAGCATTTGGACTGGAGTATGGTTTACCAGGTAGTTAGGAAAAAGCTATACTATACATGGTGCTTTTTTTATAGTGAGAAATAGTGACTGTACTATGAATATTCTTTGGATAAAATCAAACAAGTAAAATGTGGGCAACACCTTGGATTAAAAAAGAATTAAACTTCAGGAGTCTGAATCCCATTGTTGTCAAATAAATTTCACTTTATGCACTTGCTTGATGTCTAAGGAGAAAACAGAACAAAATTATATTTAGAGGTTTACAAATAAGGTGTATACTACTTAAAAATAAAAACTTCAGAATTTGTCTTATTAGAACATTTTCCTCTGTTTTTCTCCTTCATGGAAAGGTGTTTTTTTTTTTTTTCCTACAGTGAGGATATTTTTCAAGCAGTGGTAAAATGTCTGAGCATGAAGGAAAGACAGTGAGTTGGATCTTTCACCTCCTGTGGCATTCGTGTTGAAAGAGTACATTAGGGCATGTGAATTGACAGCTTTAGATAAATTATTCAAAGTCCTCTATATATTTTGGTTGATCAGGAGCAAAACCTTTTCTGCAAGGTGTTTTTCATAGCATTCTCTAGAAAATGCTGTAAAGATTAGGAAAGCATGTGGTATAACTTAGAAGTTTTTATTTCAGGCTTAACATAATTGATGTTATTGATAATGTAACCACTATCCAGTGCACCAAGGAAAGATTATGGTTTAAAAAATATATTCTTAGAAAATAAAAAAAAATCTATATGCATCCTGAGGGTCAATTTATCTTTTTTTTTGGGGGGGGGTGGAAGCTTTTTTTTTCTTTAAAACCTTATAATAATGATCCATTGGTCTATGAGGATTTTAACTATAATTGTGGGCACTGGAAGTCAGAATTCAGTTGATTTTTCTGCTTTGGATTTGGAAATCTGTGTGTCATTTAAGTTAAATTTTCTTAATACTTAAACATCCCTTGCTTTTCAATAAAATTCTACTTTTTAAATACAAAATTTTCATTTTTTATTATCTTTAACAGTTCCAATGTTAGTAAAGAGAATCGGCCACTTCTTTAAAGGTGTGTTTCTGTTCTTAAATGAAATAATTGCCAGAAATACTTAGAGATAGACTAACTTGTAGTTAGTACCACTAACCTGTGGTATTGTAGGCTCCTAAGAAGAGTATGCCATAGAGGCTGATGTGAGTATCCCCCAATTCCTTCTTGTTCTTTCATCATCTTAACTGAACAAGGTTGGAATTTGTATGAGCCAAGAAGATTCCTTTTACTTCTTTACCGCAAGGCTCACTAAATCAAGCCAAACAGTCTACTTTGGTTTTTTACCCCTGATTGGAAATCTACTGTTCTACTTTGCTGTTGAGGAAGCATGAAAATTTTCAATCATAGAAAAGCAATGACTATCTTCTTTAAAAAGTTTTGCCCTCTCTATGGTTTCAAACCCTACCTGGACCAGCTAGGCTCTTCAAAGGCAGAGAGGAAGAACTGTGCAGAGAGAAAGGAAGAGAGGAAATGCTGTCCAAATTCATAAAACTAACATAATAAGCAACATTTTTTACCCTTACTCTTTCAGGCACTGTCCTATGCACTGGAGCGCGCTCTCTCTCTCTCTCTCTCTCTCTCTCTCTCTCTCTGTCTCCCTCCCCCAATCCAGAGATACTAAGAGTCAGTGGAAGACCAATGCAAACAGTGAGTAAGTGAGGGAGCTGGTGTTCAAAAGGAATGTTTGAGAAGGTAACAAAGAATTTAGATGCTGTATTAACCTTTTTCTTCTCACCTAAAGCTTTGACTTCTAGTCACGTATTTCCATCTTGCATACTAAGGTCCTTGAATATAGGGTACTGTAGGGACAAACAGAAAACTTGACCCACAGAGGGCAAATGCCAGTATTTATTTACAATTTTGTTTATTACTTTATTATTATCATAATCTTTTCAACTGCATAATTTCTGTAGATTTCCAAGGAGGGGAAACCATAGGTTTCCCGTGAATGAAATCCACTGAATTATATGCATTTACTGAGGTGATACAAACATTTAACTTCTGTTTAATGCCAATGTCAAAACATCCATGTGTGCATCCAGAATCCTGCATGGCTAATTATCTAAAGTATTCATTCGGAGTCTATGCCATTGAGAGTTGGTGTCCTGTGGGATTGCCTTACTTTGGATGCAATTTTGTAGGGGAGAAATATTTTTACCAACTTTGTTTTCACATTTATTTTGCTCTCCTGATGAACTTGCTTTTTCAAATATTCTCTAAGGACAGGAGAAATTAATAGTAATGAGCTCATTTGGAAAGAAATGAGCTCATGATCATCTTGGCTTTGTTCACACTGCGGTAATGGCTCCTGCTCATTTTATTTTAAGGAATTTTGCTTAGGCAAGATGCTGAGTACAGCAAGGTGGTTTTCACTAAAATAAATTTATTGAATTTTGGTGAGCCTCTGGGACAAAAAAGGAAAGACAATTGCCTATAAAATGTGGAATTGTTATCTTTTGTCGGAGAAGAACAGTAGGTGTATGCAGCTTCTAGGTGATAAACATGTACGTTTCTAACTTCATTTGTACACTTGCCAAGTCTCCCCAGCAGCTGTCTTCATTACAGCCCATCTGAGCGCTAATAGAACAGGTCCAAATTTTCCTGAACAACATGCATCATATCTAAACTTTAAAAAGGTTTTTATGTCATCAATTGGAAAGTTTCTGACAGTATATGCATAGTAAAATTTAGAGTGTAACATTTGTGGAGATTTTTATTTCCTTTGGTTTACATAAACACTCTGTTTTCCAAAGGTAGCATATTTAATAAAGGAGAATGAAAATGATAACAGAGTTTCTTCCATGAAACAAAGATCTGTTACTAAATTAGAAATACTGACTAGTAAGATTGTTTTGTCCTGATCATGTTAAAGGAACGATTGTATCATATCACAGGTTCTTATTTTCAGTACACACAAATATGAGTACCCCATTTCCTATTTACTTACCGGGAAAACTTTGGGAACAGAGATGGAGGAAAAACTTCTGTTTCTGATGGTGATTCTATGATGGTGATGCTCCTAGGTTCAAGTCTGAACAGCTCATAAGTTTTCTTATCCACGGTGAGCAGTTTAAGGTAGACTTTTGGAACCATCCCTACTAGTTTTGATTTGTAATCACGGATTCTCTACTTATTCTGTTGCTTTCAGTAATTTGCTTCACTTCTCTGATTTTGCACATTTGACAAATAGGGATAAGGAAGAGCATTGATTACTTATCAGTTACAACTGATAACATAATCTCTGCTAGATATTTAGCATATTATCTGGCACATGTTGCTAAAGGAAGAAAACGATGAGATCCTTCATATGAAAACTGAAGAATCTTACCATGCACTAATTTTCAACATTTGGAAACAAAGGATTTTTTGACAGGACTTATGAAAGGACACAGAACCTATCCTGAAGGCTGTAGTGTATTCTGCAGCTATCCCTAAAAGGGGCTTAAAAGGTGGTCAAGGCCATGTTGCATAGACTTGATGATTACTATGGGAATAAAGCTCTAGCCTTTCAAAAGAGGAATGAGGCACGTGGCTCCTGGTGTGTGTGTGTGTGTGTGTGTGTGTGTGTGTGTGTGTGTGTGTGTGTACAGGGGGAGAAGAGGAAAAGAGTACAAAAGCCTGGAGGTTACAGAAAGCAGGAATCTTAAGAGTCTGAAATCCTGAGTACTGCCTCCTCATCTGCAGCTCACAAGAGTTGGGAACAGTGTTTAGAAATGGATTGTTAGTCTGGTGGTCATTGGTGCTTGCATTTGTCAGGGTTCTCCCCAGGGACAGAACCAATAGATTTTATCTACAATTACAAGAGAGAATTTATTAGCTTGTCTTACAGGATCGGAAGCTGGGTCATCCTACACAGACCTTCTGTAGGCTAGAGAGCCAGAGAAAGCATTAGATGCTTAGTTCTAGAAGCTGAAAGCCTCAGAATAAAAGAGACCACTGACACTGCCCCAGCCTGAGGCTGAAGACTTGGATACTTCCTGGAGCATCATGGGAGAGACCACATTCAAAGGCTGAAGAAGCTGGAGTCTGAAGTCTGTAGATAACTGCAACTGCAAAACACCACATCCAGTCAAGAAGTGTAGTGTGTGAGTGTGCGTGAGTGGGTGCACGCACACTTCCCTTTTCTGTCTTTTTCCAGCTGGCCCCAGCCTATTGGATAGGGCTTCCCACCCCTGAGAGGGTCTTGCCCCTTAGTTCCCTCACTCCTATACCAAGAGTCTGGAGACACTCTCACAACACACCAGCATCTGTTTTCTTATTATGAAATTTTAAAAAATATATTTTGTTTTCTAATTTTTAACTGATACATAAAATTGTGTTTTTATAGGGTATCATATTAGGTTTTGATACATGCACACATTCCATAATGCTCCAATCAGGGTAAACACAGCTGTCTCTTCAAACAATAAACACATCACTATGATGAAAACTTCAAAATCCCTTCTCCTAAGATATTTTGCTTCTTTTACAAAACAAAGTATATTATCATCCTCTATCGCCACTTCCCTGTACAACAGAACATCACAACTTCTTTTCCCATCTAATTTTAACTTAGTACCTGTTGATCAACCTTTCTCCATTCCTCCTTCACTCTATTCTCCCCAGCCTCAGTAATCACCATTCTACTCTCAGCTTCTCTGAGGTAAACATTTTTAGATTCTGGATATGATTGAGATCATGTGATACTTGTATTTCTGTGCCTGCCTTATTTTACTTAACACAAAGAACTCTAGTTCCATCCTTGTTGTTGCAAATGATAGGATTGGTATGGAATTCTAGTCAAGTAAGTCTCTTTGAACTGAGTGCCCATGTTTAGACTATGAGAAGTTTCAGTACCTACCTTTTAGGATGATTATGAAAATCAAAGTGAATACCACATGAAACACTTATGACAGCATTAGGCTTATTATAGCACTTAACAGATATTTTGTTAGTAATAATGGAGTTTTCATAGTTAAATGATGGGGGATATGGCAGCTAAAAAATTTATGAAAATGGATAAGAAAAGATGTTTCATATAAGTTTGAGTAACTGAATCAGATGCTTTTATTAGAATATGATGATTCAGTAAAGCCAATCACTTAATAAGAGTAATGATAAAATAGATGAATGGATAAAAATCTGTGGTATATATGCACATGGAATATTATTCAGCATTAAAAGAGAATAAAATCATGGCATTTGCAGGTAAATGGATGGAGTTGAAGCATATCATGCTAAGTGAAGTAAGCCAATCCAAAAAACCAAAGGCTGAATATTTTTTCTGATATGTGGATGCTCATCCATAATGGGAGTAGGGGTGGTGGAGCATGGGAGTAATGAAGGAACTTTAGATAAGGCAAAGGGGAGGGAGAGACAGGGAGGGGGTATGGGGGTAGGAAAGATGGGGAGATGAGATAGACATCATTACCCTAAGTACATGTGTGAAGACACAAATGGTGTGACTCTACTTTGTGTACAACCAGAGATATGAAAAAATTGTGCTGTATATGTATACTATGAATTGAAATGCATTCTGCTATCATGTATAACAAATTAGAATAAATAAATAAAATTTAAAAAGCGTAATGATAAACCAGTTTACTGAACTCTCATTATGTTACAGGGACTGTTTTAAGTTCTTTATATATCACAATCAGTCCTCACAGAAGTCTTGTAACATTAGTAATAACCCACATTTTATAAATAAGCACAAGTGTGAAATTTAGGACTGTGATAGAACATAAAGAAGAGCAAACACAAATTCATGTACATGAATAGGCATACGTACAGACACATTCTAACTAATTTTCTTAAAGGTTTTGATAGTTTTCTACTAAATTAAGTTACAAGAGAAATGTAACAATTTACCATGCTTTGGTTTCAAGTAAGATATTGAAATTACTGACAGGAAGTTACTCTTTGGAAATAGTTTGTTTTTAATAATGACACATTTATAATGATACTTTACGTTGCTCTGATTTTGAGTCTTGAATTCCACACATTTTCTCTCAGGAGAAGAAGTAGAGAGACCAGCGCTGTCCACCAGAATTCTGGGGTGTTAATTTCACCTACTTCAACCTTAAGTTTGTAATTTTGGTTAAATGAAAACTTTTGAACCTCTTTTCTCAATCATGAAAATGAGCATGGGTTAGATCTCATTCTAAAAACTGCTTCAAGGCACATAGATAAAGCTAACAATGACAACAAAAAAAGAAACATTTGAAATGGCTGTTTTTGGTGTAAGTATATTATCATGGTAAAGTAGTAAAATATTTCCCACTACTGTGAAGAATCCACTGTGCAACTTTTACAGTGTGTTGAAGTGCATATTTGAAAAAAGAATTCATAAAACATCATTATAAGGAATATTCAGGTAAATTTTTAATTTTATTATTTCAAGAGTTGCAAGTAGATTATGTATATGGTGACTCAAATTACACATAAATTAAAATTCTCTTACATTTTAGATGCCATCACTGAAAAACAGCTATCTTTAAATTCCTTTGTAAATCAATCCATATTGATTGCTTTTCGTGTTCTGATTTGTATTTGTCCTGGTAGATGTAAATTTTCCTGTATGAATTGTATATAAAATTATGGAGTGACTAGTATAATACATATATAAAGTGTTCTATCATCAATTCATATTGTATGTTTAATTTATTTTGCTGTTGCTTTTTCAGGAGAATGCTTAAAGTTGACATTACCAGAAGATTTTTACTCAAAATTAAAGCACAAGTGAATGGTTTCAGGTTCTGATTATATGATGAAAATATTAACACATGAAATAAACATGCTTAGGGTCCTTTTATCATTTTAGAGACATGGTTTACTTTGAACTCTTAAAATTGTTTATGACACAGAAGGAGACGCTTAGCAAATAATAGGAAAAGCACAGACATCAAATGTAGATTGTGGTATTTTCTAACTTTAACTTTTAGTTACCAAAATCCAAGACTAATGAGAATTTATTTATTTTGAATTATTTTCAAAAGAATTCTTATTTTTATGGATGAAAGAACAAATTAGAACAGTAGCAAATATCTAATAAGATGTCACAAGGAAATTTTTTTTCAAAAAATCATTCGGATTTGATTACTAAAGTAAATGTATAAGGCCACCAAGAATCTAAAAATATTATTTCTTAGGATGAGTGAATGCTTGATAAATAACTGGTTTTATTTCTTTGTAAATTAATGATGACATCTACCTCTGAAATGCAAAATTTTACCACCATGGCAGTAAATAATTATAGGAAAGCTGGAAAGCTAGTTGTGTGAATAAAATGTGACATGTATGTAAATAAATAAATATGCATATTTTAATGTATTTTTTATATTGGAGAAAGCTACTAACTTAAAAAAAAAAACAAACATAAAAAAGCATAGTGTGTCCAAACTACCATGAGTTAGAATCTACTTCTTCAAACAAAATTAAAGAAGTCTTGAAATCTCTTCTTCACTTAATGCATTTCATTCTCCTCTGTGAAATACAAATAATTATTCTGCACTTTTAAGAGTTTTTCTATTTTTAATTTAAATTGCTTTCTACCTGATATCATGGGCTTGGATCCCAAGGACTTGGCTGGCCTCCTTATTCATGGAAGGAAATGGTCATAGATGATGCTTCCTTCTATTGAACTCAGTAGCAGAATCTTTTCATTGATGTCTGTTTCTTATGACATTTGGTTTATTTTTTATGTAACAGATTTGCTTTTTAAAAAGGCTCAAGTCAGAATGCTTTTTCCTGGAATTTTCTTCAAATTTCACTACACATACATTTTTAAAAATTCACTATTCATTATTTATACTGCTCAAGTTCACGGCAAACTCTCTTATGTATAAACACTGCATCATTCATTTCAATTTCCAGGTGGTACTGTCCAAATACAATAATCACGGTGATCACAAGAACAGCTTTTACTTCTTTAATTCATCATTGCACATTTATTCTTTCCTTCATTTCCTTCTCCCCCCTTTTTAAAAAATTTTCTCATGATTTTGGAATTATGTCTTATGGATGCAACCCAATGAGCTTTCTGCTACACTAGGTTGTTTCTTTAAGGTAGCATTTTATAAAAGCTAACCTCTAAATAGAAAAGATCTGGTTGTAAATATTAGCCACTAACCTGGACAACATTATCAGTTGATCACTGAGACAGTACTTGTTTCAGGAATCATTTCATTTCAATTACTGAAATAGTGATCATTACAGTGGGAAACATGAATCATTTTTGGTAAAATATAAAATTCTAGTTCACTTTGTCAAGGGGATTCTGAAGAAAGATACAAAAGACTGAAGGAAGGAAAGTTTTGCTCAATTTACAATATTGACCAAGACCAGATCAGGCATACTGGTATTAAAGGGGTGCTGGGGCTGTCAGTATGTATGTATGTATGGTTCCCAGGAGAAGCTGAATTATGAAATGTGAAGGGGAGAATCTGAGGACAGCAGGAAACCTGTAAAAGGATGTGATAGAATCTCTTGTGACTCCCTCTTACTGTGATGTCCTGGGGTTCTTGTACTTTCTCTCTGACCACAGGAAATAAGAGGGACATATTTTGCACGATTGTGAGAGTTGGGTGAGAATCTCAACCCTTGCTTTCTAAGACTTATATTGTTTCGATTCTTGTGTAAGAGCTGACTAGGATGTTTGCAGAAAAGCTTCCTCTCAAGGTAAAGGAAACCAGACCCTTAAGTAAAATGTCTTTGAGGAAAGGAAAAGTCTAAGCTTGTGTTTCAGCTTACTACAGAGGTTCAAGTAGTAATGGAGGAGAGTTGGTGTGAACACAGCATTTACCAGAAGAAGAAAGCTCACCTCAATGGTATAAACACTGCATGGTGTTATAACATGGGGGAAATGGCCAGGTTTTGAGATAGAAGGAAGGCAAATATTACTTTGCAACAAAAGGTTGTTGTCACTCCTGCAGCACTGCTGAGTGTCAAGCATCCACCGGGCACAAGCAAGCAGCATCACAAACAACTTGGTGGACCCTGCTCCTGAGCATCTGGTACAGACATGATCAGCAGGGAGGAGAGCGAGAAGAGACTCTGCACTGGGCAATGGTGCTAGAGAAAAGGACGCTTCCCCATTCTTCCATGTAAATGGAAAGTTGAGGACTGGCCTGGGAGATGCATGACTTCCATAGTAAACCAGTAAAGAAAAGCAAAAAGTGAATATGTTAAAAAATAGTCATTAATATATTTATTCTAATGTGTTGAATAAAGGGACTCATTTTATTGGTAAAAATTGCTACAAACATCTTTAAATAATTGTTTTATTCAAAGGAAAAGAAGTATTTTTTTTCTAAAACTAAAATGAATTACAGTATTAGGTGTCCTCTTGCACACCATTATAGCCAGATAATATTATTTTCTGTTACTTAGTGCTTCTAAACCAAGGTTTCAAAACCAAAAACTTGAAGATATCTAAGAGCCCATATTTTTAAAAATTACCAAAATTATCTCTATAGTTCAGATAAGTATGGAAAGATTATATTTTCTTCTGACATTATTGCCATTTTACAGTTATTTCACTCCTAATTTTTAGTCATGTATTTACAATGCTTTGGGGTTTGCATTTTATCCAAGATGTAAGTTAAAATTCTGAAAAAAATTTCCAGCTACTGTCTTCTCCACACTTGAGTTATCTCCATTATCATTAGGCTTTGCTTGTTTAAGGGAAGGAAAGTAATTTTAATATTTGCCTACTAAAAAAATAATTATGTAAATTACTTCTAACATTAATCAAACTGTTCTCTAAAACTAAATATTTTGGAAATAATTACTCTATGTCATACACATACTTTTTTGATAATTAACATCATTTGATTGTAATTATTTTGTTTCAAAAGTCTCAGAGTTTTGTAGTTGTTTTTTTTTTCCCCATTTCTGCCTACTTCAACTATTTCTGGAGATAATTCTGGAATATGTAGTTGTTTTATTCTTAGCTTTATCATTAGTCAACTGTAGAAAAGTGGCCAAAGACCTAACATTTATTTGCATGTAACTAAAAAAAAAAGTTTAATGAGAGCTTTTGTCAGGTCTGAATATTTTCTGATACAAATTAGAGTTGTGACACAAATTTAAAATATAATAGGAAATAAATAACTTTGTTTAGCTGAAGATACCATGAGAGAGAATAGTATGCAGCTTTTAAAAATATCTATTACCAAGGCTTAGAAAATGAATAAGTAATTTAAGTTAAAAATGAGATAATATATTTAAGGCAAACTTTCTTAAATTTGAAAAAGTGAAATTTCAAATTGGATCTGAAATAAAATTTCCAGTAACTTAATAATACTTACAAAAGTAGATGCTATAATGCTCTTCAAAATATAGTGTATCTAGAAACTAATGGAGATATTAATCAAAAGGTACAAAGTTTCAGAATAAGTCCTGGTGATCTACAACATAGCACAGTGACTATAATTAGTAGAAATATATTTGAAAATTTCAATATTTCAAAATTGCTAAGAAAGTAGATTTTAAATGTTTTCACCACACAGAAATGTTAAATATGTCAGGTGATGAATATGCTAATTAGCCTTATTTAAGCAATATGCAATGTATGTATGTATCATAACAACATATTGCATCTCATAAGTATACACAACAATTATTTGTCAATTCAGAACAAAACAATTTAAAATATCAATGGAAGATTATGGTCTATAATGGAGTACTGATTTGATGCTATTGTTTCCTATCTTCAAATGTCTATTTTCCCTTCTCTTAAATTGACAGGGATGTCTAGTTTAGGAATATTTATGAACTAGGAGAGTAGCTAAACTCTAACTTAAGATCAAAAAGCTCAGAGTTTATTCTTGAGTTTACAAATTTTATTGTCTGAAATATTAACCCAAGGTGTTTGGGTGTTTTATTTATTTGGAAGCAAATAAAATTTATTTGAAATCAATGGATCATTTAGAAACCTTCATTTGCTAAGCCACAAAATATTTTTACCAAAGGGTTACCATTGAATTTTTGGTTATGTGAACAACTGCATAATGGACATAATGAGCATTTTTAATAATCCTTTAAAATTTTTATCATTAATATGAATTGCAATTCCTTAAAATTAACATAGGTTGTATATGACCAAAGTCTCTTCCATTAAATTTACTTTGCCAATTTGTGTGTGAGGTAGCATTTATATGTGTGTGAATAAATGAGCATTTAGACAAAACTTGTGTCTTTCTTTAAAAAAAATCTCTAAAAGGTAAAATACACATATTGAGAACACACAAAAAACCATATCTATGATATAACAACTTTAAAAGAAATGCCAGATATTTAGAACTGCATATGTTAAGGTAATTTAAAATATTACAAGCCAAAACCCAACTAATTCTCCAAGGATGTACAAATAGAGCTCACAGCATGTGGTTACTAGAGAGCATAGAAAAAGTTACAAATAAGCATAAATATTTTGAAAATATTATTTAGCCCATCTGCAGCTCTTTATATGATGCTGAGTGCTGTAAACTCCTGTATTATCCATTTTTTACCATTTCCAATATAAGTCACAATTTGTTTAATGACTAGATGCAGTGAGACAAGCTTTGAATGCATTAATAAATTCTTTACTAAAAAGGAGATATTAAAACCCATGCGTTTCCTAAAATGGCAAGGATAGAAGAGAGTAAAGGAATATGAAGTCCACGTCTGGGAATTCCTAGAGAGCTGACCTCTGAATTGTACTGGAAGAGTCTGCTAAGTCAGCTATTATCCAAATCCAACACCTTCTGATGTCATAGTTAAGCTCATTCTTCACTGCTACACACCTACCTTGACTCAGGACTCTGGTGTTGATAAGATACTGTTAATGTGTATTCCTATTATTCTTGTCCTTTCCTCACTCCAAATAGATTATTCTAATGCAGGAGTATAAAAACACATTATCATATAAGAACTTCTAAGCTACTGACATTTATACAAAAAATTGACAATTTACTTTATTCAGTATGTAGTCATTTTTCAGAATATATTAATGGTATATTAGTAATTATTTTTGTCAAATAACTGCGATAGCTTATCACTAATCATGTCATTATTCTTCCACTTACTGAATGTTTGTTACCTATTCATTGAAGTCAAGTTTTATGTTAATTTTCAAATAAAATAATAAATGAGACAATTTCCACTATATTAATAAAGATTATATTCCTGTGAGAAAGATATTAATTTTAAAAATACACAAAGTTTGCAGCAGTGATCGCTGCCATGAAGTTGAGATACATCATACCTCAACAGCCTACAGTATGAATTCTGCAAAACTTGTCCTGTTTTGTGGCCCGAGGCTGGAAACTCACAAACTATAATTCTAGATAACTTTTAACAGGCATCATTCAAAAGAGGGTTGGACACACCAAAAGTCATCAGATTCTCCCCAACTCCTCCTCCTGGTTTATGGCTTTCACTTATGAAAGGACATATGCGTTCCCAGTAGCATCTGTTGAGTAATAGCAGTATAAATTTGGGTTCCTAAGTTTCTTTATGATGGTGGCATTGTGGTTCCAATAGCTGCAGTTACAATGTCAGAACCTCCAACAGTGTAAAACAAGCAGCCCATGGAAAGTTTTTTTTTACTGGAAAGTAATGTTTTAGGTATCAGAACGTACAGACAGTTTGCTCTGCCTAGAACATTTTTCATTCCCTCGTTTTCAAGGTGAAAACAGCCCTAAATGGAGGGATATATATTTTAGGGATTGGAAGAAAGCCTTTTTGACTGAAGAACCAAAAACAAGAGGAAGGAATAGTAAGAGATAAGGCTGGAGAGGAAGGAAGTTGACTGAACATACAATATTCACAAACTCTAAGTAACTTCAGATAGTACAAAAGAAGCCGTAAAAGATTTTGAGACATGCATATTTTCTGTTTCAAAATTTTAACTTTACAATTGGAACTTTGCCATCAAATGATTGTCATACAATATATGAGAAGTTTTGTTGAAGACTGCTTGAAACAGAGTCCTTACTTTTTTGGGTAAAGGGCAGGATGTTGTTTGCCCTATCACACTACATAATAATAATGATAGCAACAGTAATTGTGGGAGCACTGTGCATAATATCTTCATTTTTTGAGAGATAGTATGCTACAATATTTGTAACAGATATTGCGATAAGCATTTAGCATGTACACGTTAGTTCTAATAGAAAGTGGAGAAAAGTGTTAGTTTTTCTAATTTATGAATGAAGAAACAGAACATTATTATTCTGAAGTAACTCTCCAGAAGTCAAATGGCTAATTTGGTTTAGTACTGTCCTATTCCTTTTATTTTTGGCCTGGTGATTTTTTGCTTTCTAACCACCTAAAAAAAAAGAACAAAATATGTGCTACTAATCATTTAATATTATGACTCAAAATAATTTATTATCTTTCTTTGCTCAATCATATTCTATTTCCAAGATAATTAACCCTCCAATTGCATCTGTCCACCTGGATAAATATGGACTAAATTGACTTGAAAAAGGGGCATTGTCTTTTCATAACTGAAAAAAATAGTAAGATTATTATGGTGGTTAGAATGTCATCTTCACCAACACTTTATATATATATATATATATATATATATATATGAATGTATATGAATGTATATATATGATTATATATATATGATTGTATTTATATATGAATGTATATATATATGAATGTGTATATATATGAATGTGTATATATATAAATGTGTGTGTATATATATATATATATATATATATATATATATATATATATATATTTGACATACTTTTCACACTCCCTTAAAGTTAAGTTCTGGAGTGACTGATGTTTATGCACACCCTTATCCATTTCTATAGTGACCTCAGAGGTTTTAAACTCAATTTGACAGCATGGTATCATGTAGTTCAGGAGTGAATAAGAAATAGGCTGTTTTTGTCTAATGCCATCATTTTTAAAATTGTATCTATTATTAATTACCTTGTATACTAGAAAATAAAGCAGCATTATTTGTTTTAGAGTGTTAGGGTAGAGTATTAGGAGATAAAATTGTATAATTGAATATGTTTAAGGACCTTAAATATCATTTAGGGCCTTGGTTACTGGGTTAATAATTTAGATTTTTAAGTAGGATGAATAGCTATTAAAGGTTTTTAATATATAAATGGAATGATCTTTCTTTTTAGAAAAAAAATCTTGTATCATGTGGCAAGATCAATTGAAAGAAGAAAATACTGATAGCAGGTACATCAGTTAGGCAGTTATTTTAAAAGTTCAAATAAAATATAAGGAACAAAAAATAGACAATAATGGTGAGGGAGAAGTAGAAGGTGAATGAAAGTGTGTCAAATAAGTGAAATAGAAAAGACCTGGTGACTAGGTAGGAAAGAGAGGGTCATGTTCTCATTAAGTGGAAAAGCAAATATGGACAGGTGAACAGTAGCTATGAGGAATGTGGATGAGTTAAGTTTCCAGCATGTTGAACTGGGGACACCTGTGAACCTTTGAGGAGAGATACATGTAGATAGTTGGACTCAAGTCTGAAACTTTGAAATGGGATCTATACTGCTGGTAAAGATTAGAGTATGGGTCAGTTTTTTTCCCAATGCACATTCCAAAGTTTTAATCACCTAAGGATGTGAGTTTTATTTTAATTTCTCTACTTTGTCTATCTGGAACACAGACATGGATTTTTGTGTTAATTTTTTCATGAAATTTAATTTTTTTCCAAATCTTAGACAAAATTATTTTTCCCCCAAATCTTAGATTTTATCTTAAATCCAAGAAGATACTTCCCTTACCTAAGTCACATTTTTACTTATCCTACCTTGAAAGGCAGTGATATAATGAGTAGCTGGAAATGACAAGGGGTTGGTAAGGAGGAAATGTTCTTGAAAGATATTAAGGTAGTAGAGTTGATAAGTCTGATAGTCATGGCAATCTAGAAGGAGTGGTTCAGGGTTTTCCTGAAATTCTGACTTCAGTCATTAAGTGTATGCCAGTGAAATTCACCTCTAAGAAAGTCAGACATACAGGAAGCGGAAGAGATTAATGCCAATAGTTGAAGTTGGTTTTACTGTGGGTATTTTTAGTTTAATATACATGTGGCATACTCAAATATAGATGTGGAAATAGGCAGTAAAATATAAGTTGGACTCGAGATATAGATTTGATAATTCTAGGCATGTAGGTAAAACTATGGTTATGGTAATATCCATCCAGTATATGTAATGAATTGAATACAAAGAATTAGAAAAGAGAGTTGAGAAGGCATGATGTCAAGAACACTATTTAACTTATAGGTGGAGAAAGAGAAGCCAATATGCCAGGGTTAAAATTTGAAATATTCAATATCTCTAAAATATAAATAAATCAATAGATCAGATATGTTTTAAAATTCCCTTTAATTTTCCCCGGAAGTTATCTACTTGCCTACTTATCTATTTATTCCTCAATTCACACACATTAGTACTATTAATTGATTAAATTAGTCTAATAATTTTCAAATCACCTGTGGAGTTTTGGTGATAACTGGTGTGATCTTTCACTTGGTAAGGTTGTTAGTAGATGAACATCACTTGCCTTTGAGCTATATTTGATGTAAAGGACACCATCAAACTGTTCCAACAACTTCCATACTTAATTTATACTCACTAGGTAACTTCAAGTTTCAATAATATCAAGGATATTGCTCACTGTCTTGGTTATTTTTTTCCTTCTATTTCTATGAAATGAGATTTCTATTTAACATTTTCTCTATTATAAGTTAAATCATAAATATAGTTCCTTATTATATTTTATTTAGCTAGATCAAACCCAATCCTGCAGGCTAGGAGAGGCAGTGTAGCAGGGTGATTATGAGAAGACCATTAGTTGTAATATCCCAGAGCCTCATTCCTAACCCTGTTATAGACATTTTAAAGAATATCACTGTTCCTCCATTTTCTAATGTGTGAAATGGGGATGGTAGAATTTAAATGAGTTCATTTATATACATAATCAGCCTGGAACACAGCCTCTACTTTTATTGACAAAATTAACATTGTTAATACCTGTAAGGTTCTGGTGTGTTTTCATTCATCTAAATGGAGGGGTAGTTTATAGGGACAGTGCAATGTAGGATACACAGGAGGGGCAACCCTAATTCTCTCCTGCTCCATTTGCTTCCTCTATCCCCTGCAGCCTCCTTTCTATGGCTCATTGGTTTGTGTTCACTTATGTCACAGTGGCCTCACATTAGCCCCACATACTCAAAACCACTTTTTTAAACTGTCCTCTGCTTTCTCACAGCCCAAAGTCCATTCAGTGCACGGAATCTGCAGCTTTCGCCATAGCCTTTGAGATAGAATTTCTGTGATTGTGCTGGCTGGCAGGTGAGATCTGCTGCCTCCCCTGCTGGTGTCGGATCAGGGGTAAGAAGTGTAGGTATGAGCGAGCATGTAGAGTCATGCAGGTGTGATAGGCTATAGACACTGCTCAGCTTTGGTTCTTCCCAAAGCCTGATGGCCCTGGGTGGGTGGTATTGCAGGAAGGAGACATTTCCTTAGTCCTATGGCTAGATGAAAGAGAAACGAGTGCCCCAAACAGTGCCTTTGAAATGGACTTTTGGGAATTGACAGATATTAGTAAAGTCCCTAATAATATGAGAATTATCATTATCATGAATATATATATATATATATATATATATATATATATATATATATATATATATATATTGCTCTACCGCTGAGCCACAATCCCAGCCCCCATGAATATATTTTTAATATATTTTTAATGAGAAATTTTTCCCTCAAACCAACTTATTTCATGTAATGAGGGTTTGCAACGAAAAAATGGAGTAAATGAGAGAGAGCTATTTGGGGCTTGTTAGTGATTGCCACCAGTTTTCAGTCATCAGAAAGACTTCTATTATAAATGTTTAGTTTGTGTCATTTACATATATTCTTAACTTTCATACACTTAGCATCAACATTTTACAATCTGTATTGTCTATTATTTTAGCTTTCATAAGCTTTAGAGGGCTTATAAAATTATGTAAATTGGAAAAATATTATCTCATCACAAGTCTTTGGAAATGTAGAATGGCCAGATACTGATTTGAGATTTTAAAAAAATAAGGCTTTCTAGGAATTATTTATTTATTTTCCTCTCTTCTGGGGTGCTAAATTAATTCTTGTCTCTAACCCTAATTTGGGGTTTGGCTTTGTTCTTTCTTCTTCTAACCCTCATTTACTTGCTTCCTGTCTCTTCTTCTTTCTCTCCATTCTTCTCCTGCCCTTTCTCTCCCCAATGACTTTAAGAGGAAGCACTGTCCTAATGCTCCATTCATAATTTTCTCAGTATTTTTATGAAAAAAGGCAACAGCATATGCAGGGCTTGATTTCTGTGCCCATGCTCTTACTCATGTTCTCTTATTCTGAATTCCCTTAATGATACTTTCCTTGTGTAAAGTTCTAGATTTTCAAAAAAACATTTGCAGATCCATTTTTCTTTAGATGTCTTTTTAAATTGCTTTACCAAATCACCATTTTCTCCATTGAACATGTGCCACATTTACCTTATTTACTCACACAATCCAGTCTTTAATATACTTAACTTGTCTAACAGATATATAAACCCTTAGAAAAGAGATTGTGTCCTTTTAATTTTTAATTGCTTCAGATCCTTTGCAAACTATCTTTTACTTAGTCAATGCCCAAGAGATATCTGCTTAAGTCTGTTACACAGAATTAAATTAGAAATCAGTTTTATCCCAAAAATTCAACTCAAGACCACATAATTCCATCCTCCTGGCTTGCTAGCTTTTCTTCGATCGATGAAATTGCCATAATAATGTTCACAGCAGCAACTCAGGGCACAAAGCACCACAAAGTTGAAAGGGTTGGTTTTTTTTTTTTTTCTAGGTAAAAATCTTTTTTTTTTATTATTTTTTATTTTTTTATTGGTTGTTCACAACATAAGGGTTGGTTCTTAAAGACACAGAATTCAATCCCAAAATACACAGCCTCCTTTCTTTGTGAGGAAAGCCAGGGTAGCTATTCCAGCACTCCCAGTGGATGCTCACAGGAGTAGGCTGACTACTGAACTGCTGAAGTAGCTCATTTACAGAGAACATTTGGCTCAAATGGCAGTAAGGAATGACACTTAAGTAAGTGGTTAACACTTTTATTTCAAAAAGCAGCATATCTTATATAACACTTTCTGAGAAAATAATTAAGATACTGTAATTAACTGAATCCGATATTTTAAACACAATAAGAATGTATAGAAACTTTCAAATGTGGGTTTATTCAAATTTTATTTAAATACAATACAATTTAACTGGGAGTTTTAAGTGGTGATTCTGTCTTTCACAAAATGAAGCTCTTTTGCAGATTTTCATTAATTTATTTTCTTAAATTTTACAGCCTTGATGTATCTTACAAGGGTTTGATCTTTTAATGTAGAATATAAATAATGCTTTTAATATTTTTTGATGGTATATGTGCCATGAAATGTCCATTTTCCTTTTTATAACCAATACAAGACAAACTAACACTAGCACAAAAAGGAATGGAAGCTTTTAAAAATCTTGTCCCACTCAAGTAGCATACAGTCTGACATTCAAAACAGATTCTTCCCTGAAAATTGTAATTGCTCTCCATCCTCTTCGAAAAGGAAAACAGAACATAACGTAGAAACATGTATATGATTCATTGGTCCTCGATAGATATACATTTCTGCCTGTATTGGCTGTCCAAGGAAATGAAATGTCTAAACCTATGGTTTCTTTTCTTTTTTTTTTTCATTTAAAATTTTTTTTAGCTATGATCATATGACCTTTTTAAATTAAAAACTTCTTTACAATGTTATTTCTTTTTCAGTTTCTATAAGCTATCTCTTTCCACTACAAAAAACCGATGGGCACTTTTCACATTAAATACACATGAAAGTGGAAAAACAAACTTATAACCTTTAAGTTTTCTGGGTGTTATATAGAAATCTCCATTCCTATTTCTTAAAAGTGTGGCTATCTTGGTTTATTCTGAATTCTCCCCATTTACCAACTTAGCATTTAGTACTTACTATTCAGTACTGAGTATGGCAGTGTTTAGCAATGTGCATCTTTTTTCTCCCTTTTTCTTTGGTTCCCATACTTGGGTCCAGTGTTAATTTTCATGTTAAAGCTTTATTCACTTAAAACTGTTAATCATTATGTCTACTATACTTAAAAGAGGTTGACTCACAACTCAAATTCTCACCCACACACACTGAAGAAAAGTTTCCATTTTGTAAAGCTAACATTCATTATTCAGTATTTTAATATGTCATAGAACTTTCCATTTAGAATTTTACTTAAAATATATATTCTTCACATGAAGCTGTCATATAAAGGAAAGAATATCTTCTCTGATTTCAAAACCATCAAAGTAGATTTTTAAAAACTACTTTCCAAACCCCAGGAGTAGCATACTTGAAGGGCAAGAACAGCAGTATCTTTTGAAAATGAATTGGGAAAAGTCAAATTGGATTCATATTTCAACATTTCTTAATGGTACTAATGATTCCAACTGACTGAACAGGTGAGTAACTACTATTAGCACTAATTGTAGGTATGTAACTACACCGAAGCAAAACTGCATCTCATTCTTTCAATTATTGAAATCATGTAGGCAGGTTGTTTAATTTGCCTCATCTCACTGTCTCTCTAACAGCTTTGCAGTGCACAGATTGTTCAGAGGGATTCACAAACTGTTGCCGCCTTCAAACTATATACTACTCTAAAAGGTAGCCAAGAAATAATTGTATGTTGTACTGAACATAAAATAATTTGTGGCTTCAAACATGTTTTTGACACAAAGCCTGAGTGCCCATTGTAGAAAATTTTGTCAATTCATGTGAAAATATTTACTACCTGTAACCATAGATACACAAAATCATTGTGTGTGTTATGTAACATTATGTCAGTAATGCATTTGTTACTGTTTTGAGATTTCTTTTGGTCTAGATTACTGTTCCGTCAAATAACTTTTATTATTATTATTGTTGTTATTATTATACTACAGTAAGTGATTGCTATACTAAATTTGCAATTTTAATCATATCATAATTTTCCTGGGAATGCTAAATTATGTCTTAATTTTATTCAAAGCTTTTATTTTTAAAGCAATTAAACTTATTGTTGATTGATATTTACCATCCAATGTTCCTGAAACACTAAAAGAGTATGCTTTATACATAATCTTCCATTATACCACAGTGCTAGAGAGTAGCTATTTGATATAACAGCATTCAGTTGAGTTTTCAAACCAAAGAACTAAAATTATAGCAATTTCACTTGAAATCCATAAATCCATGCACAGGATTGTGTTCAACAGAATCACTAAATGCTATTTGTTATTCAAAGATGAATGAATCAATAGAAAAATAGAACTGATAAATCATTGGCACTTTAATGCAGAGTGGAGAGGAAAACTAATAAATCATGCATTTCAAGCACTTGTTTTTCTTATGGCATGTTTGAAAACATAAAACATGCAATGATGAGATGCAAGTCAATATGAATGAACAATACCAAGACTGCTCAGAAGCATTTCATTTTATATCACAAGCTTAAAGAAACACTAACAAAAGTAGTAATTCCATGATTTCTTTAAATAATCAAAGAACCCAACCATGCCATGAACACCTTAAATAGTGATCTAGGCCATTTAATATTTCCAAATAAACATTTGAAATGTCATAGAGATGGGACTGGAATATGTGAATGGGAGGGGGCTAATTGCATGCATGATTTGATTCAATGAGCTCAATATTATTACAGATACCAATTTATACTAGAAGGGAACTGATACAATCATTTACTTTCTTCAAGTGCACTTAACTGATCCATTAAAAATTAAAGACATCTATATTTATAAAGGACCAAATAACCAAGAAATTGGCTCAAGCTTTGTGCTGTATGATGTATTGTCTATGAAAGGTGAGAATTTTGATCATAATAAATGGGTAACTCACTCTCTTCCAGTATGTTACCTCTCAAAAATTAATCATAAGAACCATAAATTTTTTTCCACATAATTATGCGTTAACCCATTTCTCTGAAGCATCTTTTTCTGAAAATTTGGTGAGAAACACATTAATTAAGCACATATTTTAAAACATCTATTTGGTTTCTGGTGTGATTATAAATTTTCTTCTATATTCTCATGCAGAAAGGGATAAAGCTTGCCATATTATCACACTTCACTGCCAAGAAACATATTTTCATTCATTTTTTGGAATTGAAAACCAATGAACAAAATAAAAAGAAACATTTTCTATTTTTTAGCACAAGAAAATCTTATACCTGATATGTACTTCCACTCAGAAGAGTTAGGATGTTGAAGGAAAAACTATTTAGTATCATAGACAACTATTGAATAGAACCTTTGAGTTAAAAGTGTCTCCTTAAGTCATCAAAGATCATTGATACACTAAGAGGGAAAAGTATAGCAATCTGCAACTATGATCACTGCAGCATTACTGATTAATGCTTATTAATAATTAGAATCACACTGAGACTTGTGTTTCCCATGGTATTTCCTTTTCACGTTTCACAGGTTTTTCTCACAGATTAGTAAATGGAAATTGAGTAAGATGCAGTGGGAGACATAAAACTCTATGGGAATGCATGCAACAAAAGTATGCAGTACCACTTCATGTAAACTTCTGCTTTCTTCATGCAAAGGTGCCTATAAAAACTGAGACAATAAATTTTCTAATAGCTGAATTTTACATTAGCTTGGAAACACAATCTATTAAACCAATTCCATGATTTTGCATGAACAGAAGACTTGAAATGGTTCGAAGATTTCCAGCATAAATGTTCCATGGCCCAATTATTCTAATTAAATTTCTAAGAACAAAATCATAGAAGATTATTCCTTGCTTCGGTTTCTTGTTCTTTTGACGAGGGAGCAGAATAACCCGGTTTTTGGAGGAGGGCCCATCAGCATTGGGGCTTGGTTCTTGTGTGTGATTTTTATCTAGAAAAAAAAAGAGAGAGAGAGAGGAGTAATCTCCAAATACAATACTGATTTCAGAGAATCCCTGCTAAGGTTAAAAGTATTTCATTTGTTACTGAAACACCACAAGAGTAAAATTTGCTTTCAGTTTTTTTTAAATTTCTAACATACTTTTAAAGGAAATAAGGATATGCATTTGAATAATATTTCAATGCTAAATATACTAACAAAAAATAAAATTTAGCTGAAGTCACATTTAAATATGATGTTATCTCTAACCTAGCTAGTAGTACTGTAAAACCCACAAACTCTTTATTTAGGCTATACAATAACCGACTATAATTTCTTGACCATTAGTTATGTATTATTTATTGAAAGCAGGAAAAGATGCACCATTACTGTATCCAGAGTCCCAGTGATGGCCCCACATTAACATGTGCTTAGTTGGAGAGCCTTATTTATCTTGCTAATCATATTGTTTCTTTCTTTCAACATGAACTGCAAGGTTTAATTCCCAAACAATCATTAAGAATGAAAGTCAAAAGTTAACATGCAAAAAAGGTCAGAAATGATGAACTAGCTTTCTAATTTGTTAATTAATTGGTAATAGAAAAGAATCAAATATTGAAAAGCCTGCTTAAAACACTTGGAGAGACTGTTCTAAAGCTACTCGTTTTGATTTCTTTAATATAAAACTACGAATCACCTTAAATGAGACAACCTTAAAGTAGATTATGTCTGCAATTTTCCCTAATTCAACTCTAAATTAGAGAAGACATTTTATGAATATATGCTATGCTCAAAGCTAATTGAAAGCAATTATCAAAGTGGCATTTTGTCTGTGACTTTAAGATACATTGTAAGATAATAAATGATTCTCATTATGTAATAAAAAGGTCACATCTTGCCTTTGGGCTAGTGACGCTAAGAGTTTTTCAAAAGCAATCTGAGACATTTTCTTTAGCTTACTGTGACTAATACAAGAACCATCGCTTATTAAATATCAGTTGTCACCTGCACGGTATCCCTATCAGAGATGAGTATTTCTTTCAAAAAGAAACACCACCTCATTAAAACCTGCAAAAAATATATCTCTTAAAGTGCATACCTGACATTTTCAAGTTAAAATGAATATCCTTCACTTGTCATTCATTAATAGCAATGAAACAAAAAGAAAAAAGTTTGTCACATGAACAGGATCATTAAAATCAGTACTAGGCTTTTGGCAAATGGAAATTCACTTCACAGCCTAGAAAGACAGGAGTAAGTGAGAAACCTTGAAAGAATGAACAACTTTATTTAAGTCTGTTGGAATCAGGTTATACTAGAAGGGTTCAGTGTTCTTCTTTTCACTGTAAAAATAAATTGCACTTGTAAAAGGTCACTAGGCTAAGCTGGCCCCAAATCTCTGGATATCTTACTTTATTATATTTTTGTTATCTTAAGAAGTGGGCAGATGATAGCCACACAGATGAGATGCCAAAAATGTACCTGTCTGTATAGATTTAAAATGGTCTCTACCAAATTTTCTCTCTTAATAATTGTTTTAGATTACACTGAATATTAAGCCATTGATTTTTAAACTCCTCTGAATTCTAGCTTTAGACAAGATCTAATATAGTATCAATCATCATTTATTCATTTTATGAAATTTATTCAGCCTCTATTATTCTTTGGACATTTTACCAGGAACTTAGAATAAATAGACCATACACAATCTTTGCTCCCAAGAAATTATAGTCTAGTAGGACAGAGAACTTGAGGAAGCACATTTAATATTATTATCCACACTAAAATAGGAGGCTAAGCAAAGGCACTGTATTTTTCTGTGCTGGAAATGAAAATGAGTCAATTTATACATGCAAAAAAAATATTATTTTTAAATGAGTACCTGGGGAAGTGTTTATTACCTATTACTTACATGATAACCTTAAAGTCAAATGAAACAGCAGGTAAAATTAGAAGACATATTTCTGATTCACAATTGATAGACTAACTCCTTTAAAAGGTATAGTATAAAGACATTTCAGAAGATGAGATAATTTTATTCAATTGTTATTAAGTCTTTGGAAGAAATTACTTTTATAGTCACATATAAAATGAGCATCAATTTATGACAAAGTATAGCCAAGATCTTACAAATTATTGCCTATGATATTTTTTTGTTCTTGTGTGTTTTTTTTAGATATTTGAATTTTGTTGGATCATGAGTATCTTTATGATACTCATGAATATCCTTCTTCAGAAGAAATCATATGTTCTTATTCCTTTGAAATAAGAGTATCTCATTCAAATCTCTTTACAGACTTTGACTCTGTATCCTTGTTACTAATAATTCACTTCTATTTTTCTGTTTTGAAAGAGTTTAACAGCCAATTCTATTTTTACAATTATTTATAATCTGATTTCTTCTTTGTTTAACTTTTCTGTTTAGCTTCTTTGTTTAACTTTTGGTCAAAGTATACAACTCTTTTTAAAATCTAACTTTATTTCTGTAAAGAATTAATTCCATATCCTTTTTATCTGTCCATGGAAATGAAAAACAACTTGTTATTTCCCTCATGATGAGGGGAGGTAACATGGAGGAAACCAGCATTCACAAAATATCTATAATGTGTCCACATTCTCTGCACATATCCTCTCATTGGAAAATTACATGTCTTTGCATATTTGGGCAGAAGCAAAAATGTACCCATTAGAGATAAACCTGGAATGAATGCAGAAGTTACAACATTGCCGTAAAACTGCAAGGTAAATATTGTCTGTAAATGGAATGGTCCCCTATCAAAACTCTTCGTGTCTCTTGAGTACCTACTAGTTTGAAACCAACAGCAGCAGAAGAAAGGATTTCTGCTGCCCATAGTTTTTCTATTTGTCTTTCTATTTGAAATTAATTTTGTCCACATCTAAAAATATGGAGATTAAAAGTTTGATTTTGGTTTTAGTTTTATGAAACAAGGGTTTAACATAGAAACCAATAACCAAATCAAAGATTAAAAGCATTGTTTTTTGTTTGTAAACTGTTAACATTATTAAGGTTGCATAGTGTGCTAGCTTTAGCTCCTAATAGTAAAAATGTCACCACAAATATATGCAATTATTATTTATCAATTAATTTTTTTTCAAAGACTAATAATAAGAATACAGTATTTATTTGGCTTTTATTCTAGGCTGAGTTTTATGTCCATTGTTTGCTATCTGGGACTTTTGGGATATTGTTTTCATTCATTTCTCTCATTGGTACTGTAAAGATTTTAAAATAGTGTCTTATTGGTTTCTTGTAAACATAAATGAATCAATGTACACAAAATGCTTAGAATGTTATTTGGCACATAAAAAGCACTCATTAAATGTTAATTATTAGTAGGAGAATTAGAGTAATGTTATTGTTAAGAACCATCTCTCCACAAAATGAATTAAATACAGTGTACCTAAAACTAACACAAAATTAACAGAAAATTACTTACACATATGAAGTAAACTATTAGAAGAATCAGAACAGTTCATCTGAGGAATGGACATGTGACACAGTACTATTGATGAGACAAGTCTATAATTGTAGTTTTTCAAATATTATCTTGATATAAATGTTAAATAATTTTAAAAATTCCCTATGCAGTGATTATATTGTATCCCAGTGTCCTTAATTCTTCAAATGCAGTCCAAAAACAAGGCACTTACATCATTCTTAAGAAATACAGACTCCCCATAACTTCTGAATCAGATTCTGCTTTATACCAAGAATCACACATGATTTATATGCATGTTTAAATTTGGGAAGCCTAGGTCCATATGTCATTTTATTTTCTTCCTAAGAGGCAAGGTCAATAAATCACTGCTGACTGAAAGAGAACAGCATCCCATAATATGACTGAGAGTTAATAGTAACAAAACAAATATTTTCAATTACTTGTTATCTTTATTCTTAATCTTCTAGGTACCACCTAATTTTCATTTAGTGCTGGAGATTTCAAGTTAAATAGCTTTTTTTCTTTTCTTAACCTAGGAATTTTCTAGTCTAATGACAGTGAGAAATATGTGTACATGTTGTGCTATAGAGATCCTTTCAGTTTGTCACACACACACACACACACACACACACACACACACCCCATTAGGATCATGGTAGAAGGACAGTGATGTAATTAAATGAGTTTCAGTCACACCATCATAAATTAAGGGTTGGGTGCCTGACCAGAGGCAGGAAAAGGAGGTATACAGTTAATGTAGTAATTCAGAAAAGAAGTTTAAGAACTTTAGTTATGGTAGTGCCAAAGACATTGCAGTAGGGGGCATATATAAAAGGCATTTAGGAGGCAAAATCTATAGGCTGAAGCAGATGACTGGATGTGTGGTATATTGGAAAAGGAAAAATCTCTAGTATGATTCCCATGCTTTGGGTATTAGTTGTTAGTTGTGAAGTGACACTATTTTATAGCAAAATAAGCATTTTTTTTTTTTTTTGGCAGGGATGAGAATCACAAAGTTAGTGAAGTCAGAATTGAATGTGACATTTTAAAGGAGAGGTTCAAAATTTTTTGAAAATGTGAGTCTGGTGTTTAGAATGGGGAATAGATCTTCAGACAGATTTAGTTTTGCTACACATATAGTAACATCATTCACTTAGATTACTGAAGAATGGTATAGCAAATATAAACAGCAGATGTTAGACTTTGTTACTTGGGAGTATGGAAATTAGAGGATAATGCAAGAGAATGATATCCTATGAAGAATATGAGTACAAAGAACAGGAGAGGCAGGAGAAAAAATGGAAAAAAATGCCATTATGTAAACATTTCCAATCCATCTTCAGTGTGGCTTATTTCTCTTCTATTAAGTAAGGCGAAGCCTTCATATTCCATTAATCTAGTAATATGCCTGTGTATAAGATAGTTTTGTGTCATTGTGACCAAAATTCATAATAGAAACAACTGAGAGGAGAAAAGGTTTATTGTGCCTTCTAGTTTCTGAAGATTAGTGCATAGGTGGCCAGCCCCATTTCTCTGGGCCATAAAGATGAGGCAGAACCTCATGGCAGAAGGGTATAGTAGAGGAATTCTACTTAGTTCATGGCAGCCAAGAAGCAGAGAAAGGAGAATTCATGGAAAACACCCTTCCAGGGCACATCCCCAGTGAACTATTCCATCCAATTATTTCCCACCTTCAAATGGTCTATTCAGTTATCAATTCATTTTATGGATCAATACACTGATGATCCCTAATGATCCAGTTGTTGCCTAAAAGCTCACCTCTGAAACTTGTTGTATTGGGAGGCAATGCTTTCAACATGTGAGCTTTGGGATTGGAGAGGACATTGCAGATTCAAGCCAAAACTGTATGCATGCTGACATTATTCACAATGGTCTGCATATAAGGGACGTAAGGTATTAAAATGTTTAACCTAATTCTAAATACAGAAATAATCATATTTGAGAGCTACATATGTAGGATCTTTAGGTAGATATCCATGTAATTCTGAGATTGGCAGATATTTTCTGTAAAGGGCTAGAAGATATGTGTTTTATACAACAGGCTATGTGGTCTTAACCTGAACAACTGAACAGTGCCACTGTAGACCATTGGTACTTTTAGACTCTATGTAAATAAATGATTGTGGCCATGTTTCAATAAAATTTGTTTAAGAAATAACATTTGAATTTCACATAATTTTCTCATTATAAATGTTTTATTTTTTTCAACCATTTATAAATATGAAAACCATTTTTAACTCTTTAGTTGTACAAAAATAAGAAGTTGGTTATTTTGGCCCATAAGGTCATAATGTGCTAATACTTGATGTTATTAAGTCAAATACTAAAAAGTAAACCTAGAATTATGAAACATAAAGTGAAATAACAAATTTTAATTTATAATCATGATTTATTGGGCTCATAGCTAAAATATGGATAAAAGTAAAAATAATTTTCTATGGTATGTCTTTGCTCTATTGAGTGCCACTATTGGAATCTATTTTGTTAAAAATCTGAATTGGAATATATACTAACTGCCTTGATTTCAGTATTATACCAACTGATCAAATTTGGTTTAAGTACGTAAAGTCTTTAATTAATTCTCATTGTTGTGTACTAGGGTGAGCTTAATAACATGATTCTTTGAAAGTACCTCAGTGCATAGCAACTTACTTTTAAAATAAAAGTAAGGAGTCTAGGAGCTGCGGGTGGTAGCACATGCCTATAATTCCAGGAACTTAGGAGGCTAAGGTAGAGGGATCACAAATTACAGATCAGCCTCAGCAATTTAGCAAGACCTTCTCTGAAAAATTTTAAAATTAAAAGAATTAGGATATAGCTCAGTGGTAAAGCACCCCTGGATTCAATCTTTAGTATCAATCAATAAATAATAAGTCAATAAATAAAAATAGAGATATTCTCTCTGAATCTAGCCAAAATTTTCTTTCCCTGCTTCATCTCTTTGAGAGTTCATTATTACTGGATTTAATCAGCTACCTTAAAATAAATGGGATTTTCAGAAAATAAATGCCATTGAATATGTGTGGGCAGACAATTTAGCAATTATCTAGAACATTAAAAGCTACTTCAGATTGTATCCTTTCAATAATAAAAACTATTTTGAATTCAAATATGTAGCTGAGCCATATGACAGCAGGGATAAAGTGCATGCTGAATTTCTCAGGTCCATAACTGCCAAAAAAGAAAGGCAATGAAACATAATTTTCTAAAATCCCTTCCCAGCTTCTTTGTGATTCTACCCATTATTTTCTGGAATGATAGTAATTTTCAAGTTTAATACTAAAGTCTTTGATCTAACATTAAATTCAGAGAAATCATTGTGAAGATTTAAAACAAAGTCACTAAAAAATGAGGTTGAGAGGTTTATTTGCTGATGAAATTCACAAGCATTTTAAATATGTATGGAAAAGAAGAACCTTTTTCCTGAAAGTAATGGGCTATTTGATCACATTGCAAGAAAAATAGTCATAACTAGACCTGAAATATCTTTTAAGATATAAATTTTATTTTCCATTCCAAAATATTTTTATGGCTCTAAGTTGGTTGGCAATGAAGGTCAAAGACATTTGAAACCATTTTTATTTTTCTAGTGTCTCTATGGAGAAATTATACCCACAATTTTAACCCTGTTTTTCTGTTTATCTTTTTATAGGGCATCTTCAAATATATGGTCACATGAAAAAAAAAAGAAAGAAAGAAAAACAATAGCAGAACAAAAGAAAACATTTTGGTGGGGAGATTCTCCTTCCTGATTATAACCAAAGTATATTTGCAACTAGAAGTTTTAATTTTCTTAATGAACAATGTTTCATATAAAATTTTCTATGTAGGCTTTCTCATCTAGCATAGGGCTTCAGAATATAGACTTGGGATATAACATAACAGTTTGATTCTCACCTTGGCCAATGGTCAGCTATAAGGTCGTGGCCAATGGATATCCTGTTTTAGACTAAAGCCTTAGTCTGTATTTATTAAAGAAGTATAAGAATAGCACCTACTTTGTAGGATCACTGGAAGCACCAAATGAAATATGTCATACATATACTTTATAAATTTTACATATTATTTTTAGTGTAATTATATACAGTTGAGTTAAAACCACATTTTGCTAAGCCATCTTCTATCTGAGATGACAAAGCTTTCAAAATATCTTGGTGGCACTGGGGAATTGCATATTATAGCTATCTGCTTTCTCTGTGAAATACCAGGCAGCATAATTCCTGCCACATGGTAGTTTCTACTTCCACTCAAAGGAAAGATTAGGGTGAAAAAAGTGTGGGGCATTTACTAGTCATCAGGAGTCCAATTCTTAGATTCAGCCATATCCTTTTCTCTTTGGAACATTATAGCACTGATCTAAAGACTTTCTTCTCCCTCAAAGTTAAAGCATTACATGTTAATCAAATTGGATACCCAGTTTTGATGTCTTATCCATAAAACATATATTCAATTGTGTAATGATAATTGATATTCTCAACAATGTGTCCAGATCAATGATTAGGGAGCATAATTCAGTTGAACTAGTACTAAAGTAGATGGAGAAAACTACCTGATTGTTTTCTGGATTCTATTTCAAAGAATTGTCTTAATACTATTCAGTTCCTCAAGATAATTCAGAAACCAGGATAATCCTTGATACTGTCTTTTTCTTACCTCCCATAACCAATCTGTTTATCAAAGTCAATTTATTGTATCCCTCAAATATTTTGGGTATTTCTTGATTTTGCCCCCTTACTCCCACACTTTAAGGTCCAATTACAGAAGTCCTCTAACTGCTCATTGACTATCTTTTTAATCCATTCCCCACCCAGATTGTTTTTTTCACCATGCAAATAAGCTAACAATTCTCTCCTGATTAAACTTTTCTTTAATTCTATGAGACTCTGAAACTAAGGCTAAAAATTCCTCCTTTGGGCTTCAAGGTCCTACTGCTCTGAGTCTTACACAATTTCCTGCTTGGCCCCATATCTGTTTCTGTCCCATATCTATCATTTTCTCTCTCTGATCCTTGTCATATCAGGCTCCTTTCCACACTGCATAGGACACTCTTTCCTTCCTTTGGGCTTCATCATTTCTTCCTCATCTTTTCTTTCTCAGGTCCACTGTGAGATTTTTGAAAGCTTTCTGGATCTCTTTTGACCAAATAAAACCATTCTCTGTCATTTCCTTATTGTACCATTGAATCACAGTACCATGAACTTTTCCTTCATAATCCTTATATCATTATTAAAATCTTATATTTGTGAGAATATTTGGGTAATATATACCTGCACTGATTTCATAAATCACATTTTGTTTTGGTTTTCTTTGTGCTGTTCCATTGTAATACTCTAGGACAAAATGTCAGCACTTGTTGTCCATACATCATGTTGACAAGGCATTATTAGGTTATTAATATATGCTTTGTCAATAAGCATTTGTTAAATTACTCACCAATATTCTTGAGATGGTTTGGGTAAAATAGCTGCCTTATTTTATTAATTTTTATTCATTAATTTGAACATCTTATTTAATAATATCCATCATGTTCACCCCACAGAATTATCATGATGACACAATGGAATATGTTAAAATTCCTTGAATTTCTTAAGTATCCTTATGAACCATGTGCAATGTGTTCTGAATATCCAAAAAATAAAAACAATAAGTTATCAAATTATTTTTAGTTTATTTCCTAGAGGGGTTTTAAGTCCATATATATATATATATATATTTTTTTTTTTAAATGGGTAGGAACCTTTGTAAAATACTGGACCAGTTTTTATTAACAGATAAGAAGGCTTACTCATTAAAATTTTGAACAATACAGATTGTTGCTTCTTAACAAAAAGCTTGGAATATGTTTTTGGCCTTATTTCCTAATTTTAATACAGAAAAATCAAAGAAGACAAAGAGCTAAATAAAGTGTGATCAGAAGGCAAGTGTAAGAGAAAAGTCAAACTCAGGTCTGGTGATTCTATTGTCTGTATCCACCAGGAGACAGATTTCCAACTGCTGAAAGAAATTAAAACTGTGAATTAGTTGACAATTTCCACCAACAAGGAGATTACTTCTAACTGTACCCATTTTAGAGGAACTCAAGTTTGAACTAGATGTGAATATTGGTCCTCTTGAAAGCTTAAAAGTCTATTAGGTACAACAATTTCATCCCTTTTAGCACATTTACAGTCTATATCCATATCAATATGAATGCAAAATTTATTACAGATTTAGCATGTCTCTTTTCAATTTTGCATATTGTGTTCAACTGGCTTTGGAGTTACTGTTGGAGACTACAAAAATGAGAGATTATTATCTTTTAACCAAAATGAAATGAATTTCTCAAAATTGAAAACAATAACTTTCAAAGTAAATAGAAGACCAATTTATGCTTATGTATAATATTTAAAGAGATATATTAGAGAAACATAAAAAGTTAAAGCCCAATTATAAATACAACATTTGGGAAGGCTTTTAAAATATAATGTAGGAAGAAAAAAGTCTTTAAAATATTTTTGTGCAAAATGCAATCAAATTTAATCAGTTTGGCATTAATTAAGCTCTAATAATGTACTTCAGTAACTTCCCTAAGTAGTGGATCCGTTTCCCCTTCATCCAGGTCGATTTGTGCACATTATGGTGTCATCATAATTTTAAAACATACTGAGAAAATGACAGAGCTGCAAAATTAAAATAAATGATTAATGGTATTTTTTTTCATGTTTTGTACTAATAGGTATTACTGAGACTTTAACTTAATAGAGCTGTCAAGCTCACAGGTTCTACAGATCCAGCTATGAACCGAAATGAAAATTACATATTCCAGAGACACCTAAAGATGACACTTTGGAATATTTTAAATTTTAATTAGTAGGTGCAATTGTTTTGTTCCCCTGTAACCACTGCAAATTAATTGGAAATTAGTCTCATTTTTTTTTTTTTTAAACAACCTGAAATGAAGAGATTGGTGCTTTACACCTTAACATTCTTGTTTGGGGGCCAGAAAGCACACATGCAGTAAATTGCATTGTCAATTACAAAAAACAACAACTCTTGTAAAATTAAGAAAAATTATGCATAGATAAACAAAACTAATTAATGCATAAGTAACAGGGGAACACACAAAATAATGCCCAACTAAACACAAACGTGTCAGTCTTTGGAAAAAAAATTAAGGTTTAGAAATGTAAATTTATGCAAAAGTATTTACCAATTAAGATTTAGGTAAAAGGGTGCTATTAATCTATGTTTTATTTAACTGCTTTTAGGGTATAGTACCACTCACACCTTAAAAGCCTACTGCCCACTAGAACAGCAGTCTGATTGTTCAAATGTTTTAAGATGGCAGATGACTGTAATTTAATTTTCTATTCCTCAAAATACCAGGATGTAGGCTCATTAAATAACAAACTATAGTATTTCCTTTTTTAAACTTTCTCATTATTCACTATTTAAATATTAGACACACTGCAATTTCTAGGCACAGCAAAATGTTCATTATCTGTACCTACATGTTAAATATTTTCCTCCAGATAATTTATGGGTTACTATTTTTCTTTCATGACTGAAAACACAGCACATTCCCTTGTTGAATTTTTTTCTCTTTTGAAAGCAAGTCATTAGAGTAGCTTAACATTCTTTAAAAAGTGTGTCTACTAAGCCAGCAAGTGTTAAGTTTCAATAGCTGTCTAACTTTTAATAAGAAAATAATATTTTTATCAAATTTTCACAAGACTGATTATTAGGAAATCAACCTGGTACATTAAACATTATTTTATAGTATTTAATCAGTTTAATGCAAGGGTCTTGGGAGATTCCGGTTTGGTAAATTTGCAGATAACTTTCATAGCATTATTCTATTCTGAGTAAATTTTAACGTAATTTACTTTTTAGATGATTATTAATGATGTTATATATTTCAACAAAATGCTGTCTTTTCCTAAAATGAGTTTATCTGTAAATGATAATATGAAAACAATGTCTCTATTTTCATAATATTTAAAGATTTATTAGCCAAACTTAAAGTGTCAAATTTTGTTCTAACATAAAATAATATGGGTTTGACTCTTATTTTCCTGTTGCATAATTCAGGATTATAGGGAAGTTGGTCTAAATTATAAAATTAAAGAAATCTAGATGAATTATTAAATATAACAATGTACACCCTAAAATCAATGCTTTCTCTGTGTTGCTAAATGTGATATAAAAATTTTCAAGAACATTTAAATATTTCCTTGTGATGTGTAGTAACTCATTTTAGGAATAAGGAAACAGTTTCAAGAAAATCCATTAAGTAACTCTCTGAAATCCAGAAGTCACTGATATAATAGAAGACCTAACCTTGGACTCTGGCCCTCATTCCTACTTTCTAACCATTGTGACACTCTTTCTTAACAGCAATTTTCCTAAGTAGTTTTTCCCTCCCTCCTTACAGGAATCGAATGAAACATTGCTTTCAAGGAGTGAAAAATATTTTTAACTTCTGACTGCATTTAATTTCTGCTAAAGTGCAAGAAAAGTTGACTATTTCACTTGCAGATGCCAGCTTCCTCAAAATAACTTTTAAAATAGTGAAACCTAGAATAGGTCTTAAATAAAAAGCTGAAAACAGAAGTTTTAATAAAACTTCTGTAATAAGAGAGTAGTAAGACTATAACTTCTAATTTGTTTTTGGTCTTCAGGTCTTTCGTTAGTTAGCTTAGGTATTAGGCATAAGGAGATTTACCTACTGTAAAAAAAGGACGAATTCTAGCTATTTGCCTTCTTCTCAAAATTGCTCCATTTTCTCATAAGTCTTTCCTTGTGTACTGTTTAAATTTAGGTTTTACCAGGATCTTGGCAGGAAACATAGTTCTACCTTTGAGTTGACATTAAGAAAACTTATTATTTAGCTAATATTCAAAAGGGAGGTATAAGCACAAACTATGGGGAAAATTAGCAGATGTCAATGTATTTTCTCATATGATATTAGATAAAATGCTCTTCTGAATACTATTACAAAATAAAAAAGATTTTCATGATATTCAACTTTGGATCTTTGAGAGGGTCATTAAAGCAGTATCCTCTTAAAATGGCTTATTTTTGTTTTTAAAAGTAAATGTTCTGTATGACACTTGCTAGGGAGAGAACTACTAGGGAATGTCCACATGGAAAGGCACCTCACTGGACTGGCTACCTGCTTCACAACTAGATGTTCCCTTTTTCAACACAGTGTACTTTAGGACTCTTCAGAAACATGGCATTTCCTCTTTTGAACTTTTTATCCTTAGGCAAACAGGCTTAATGGACTGATGACAGGTTTAAGAGTAGAAAAACAGGTTAGAAAGTCCCAGTCACAGAACTCTTTGCTTCTTGACCTTGGATCACCTAACCTTGCCTCCAGGTCTAGAAGTCTCCCATACTAACAGATAACTAATAACAGTCTTAAAATGAATGTCTCTGTCGATAAAGTAATGGAAAACAAAACCTCATGTGGTCATATACATCATTCTTGATATAGAGAAATATCTAAAATCTTAATCTTGTCTTTAGAGGTAAATAAAAGAGCTGTGCTTTGGGGCCACATTATTTTCTCTTAAATAGGTAGATGCTGTCTCAAATTGGCTAACTATAGGACATAGGAGTAGAAAAAAATTAAAGACGGTTTACCAAAATGGGTCTGACATTAAGATTAAAGACTTAAAAGATTTATTAGATATAGTTAGTATTTTTTAAGTGATATGAAAATGCGAAATATATTGTGAAATCCACAAGTTAGTGGATTAACATGCATGGGTAATAGGCTGATGGAATGCTGACTCTTGGAGAGAATTCAGTCACATCTAAGAAGAGCCATGAGCAATATAATATCTAAGGATATAGGGGATGATTTCAGGTCTAGCCAGGAGGGAGTAAGTACACTCTACTCTGTTGCTCCCACTGGATATGGCTACAAACCCTGAACATCCTATACCAAGCCTTTGTCTGAGGATACCAAAAAGTAAATGATAACAGACAGATTAGGGAAAAAAAGTCAGAACATTAAATGTTACAGAATTGGTGATGATGTTCCTGTTGTTGTTTCTCCCTTCTTGTATCTCCTGGCTTGGACTTAACTGGAGCTTCTTTATTTATATTGGGCACTGTATACCAAGTATACATAGAGAGTTTCAAGGAAAATCCTATCTTTCTCATTCAAAGAATAGGAGAGTAAAGCCCTTCGGATCAAAGACAGTAAGGAAAATAAAATGTTGTACAACAACCCTACCACAATCTCTACCAACACAGGTCCATAGCCAATTACATAGTAGCGGCAGGTGTCTAACAATTTAGTGCAGGACAGACTTTAACTCATTAAAGGAATTATGGGCTCAATAGGAGATCCCTGTTCTTTCTTTCTCTCTGTATCCCCTTGCCATCCTGGAGGAAGATGCTACTTCAGGAAATACATGGCAGAGCAGAAAAACTAAACTCTTGGATTCTTGCTAGAACATGAGACTGCATGGAATGAAAAACATTAGAGAGATCATGGAGAGGAGGGAGCTCAAGCAAGATATTCTGCCAAGCTTTGTAGAATTCCCTGAATTTGCTCTTTATTTGACTAGGCCTGGATCTGACCTTAAATAGAATACTGATAACTTATAACTGAATTTGAGTGTAGGCTACCATTGGGAGTCCAGACAGACATATAGATCTTTTACATGCAATATAAATTTGAACAATATTACAAATACTTTGAAAACTGAGCTGATATCAGGGCCAAAACTTATAGAAGATGAATTAACATCTGTGACCTGAACCTAACCTGGTAAGGCACCTGCTAGAATAACAATAATGACAACAGCAATGCAATATTTTCCATGGGAATTAAATAATAGCCAGGCCCTCAAAACATGATATTTAAGATGTTCAGGACATAACTCATAATTTCTCAAAATAAAAAGAACCAGGAAAATTTCAAAACGTATACGGTATAAGACACCCAGTGATACAAGCCTTGAGATGATATAATTGTTGAGATTAACAAACAAGGAGTTAGCAGCTATTATAATCATGTCCCAAGAAACAATGGGAGATACTTCAAGAGTAAAGACAGAAAGTGGTAGGTGAGAAATAGAAGATACAAAAAGAATCATTGGAAAATTATACAACTGAAAATTCAGTTTACAATTGAAAAATACAATTATCAAAACAAAAACTGTAAGTTTTTAGGCTCAAGAATAAAATGGAGATAAGAGGGGAAAACAGCAATGAACTTGAATGAAGTAAATGTTTATTATCCTATCTAAATAATAGAAAGAACAAGAGGAAAGAAAAAAGAATGAATAGGCTCGGAGATCTGAGACAATAAAGTATGTAGTATGTACATGTCATAAGAGTTTTAGAAGAAGAGGAGAAAGAGTGTTATGTAGAAATCAGTATTTGAAGAAATAATGACTGAAAACTTCCTGATTTGGCAAAACATAAATCTACAGACACATAAAACTCAGTGAAACTCAACTAGTATAAGCTCAAAGAATTCCATGCCCAGACTCATCAAAATCAAACTGCTGAAAACTAAGAACAAATTAAAAAGTTTAAAAGCAACCTGAGAAAACCGACATATTACATAGTGCAAGCAATGATTCAAATGATTGTGGACTTACTGGAAATCATATTATGTAAAAGATAGTATGCAAGGTGTAAAGGGGAAATAAAGAGGAATCTTAAAATGCTTACAGTTAAGTCAGAAGAGCTGGATGCACACACACACTAGCAGAGAGAGAAGCTTGTGGGTTTGGACACCATGGAGATATTAGCAGAGTCACAGAAGTACAAAGGATCAGGCAAATATTTCAGACAGATAGGGAGTTAAAGAGACTTCAGGAGGAAAGTGCTTTTAAGCTTGGCATTGAAGAAGAGCTTTTAAAAAACTTTTTGTGTATGCAAGTACCTATAATCCCATCATTGTCCAGGAAGATTTTGAAGTAACTTTAAAAATACATATATCCTAAGAAAAGAGAATAATTAATTCAGGCAATCTGAGTAAAAGGGAAACATTAAGTATATAAATATAATAAACCATTGGTAAGATTAGATGAAAAAAATGCAAACCATGGGTTTCAGAGAACTGTTGGAAGAAGCTATAGATTTCCTGAAGCTTGACTGGAGGCTAGAGAATGAATTTATTTCTAAAGCAAAAAACAGAATGGGAATTTTAGGCACAATACAGAAGGAAGCAGTATTGTTAGAGCAGGTAGCTAGACAGATGTAAACAAAAGTGTGGAAGGAAAATTCAGGTTCCACCCCTGGGTGGCACCCATCTGGCTGCTATATCTCCCCACAGACCAACTTGTGCACCAACAGCTCTCTGTCAATCTGAAGAAAGGATACAATCATCCTCAGAGGGACTAGTCGTAGATGACCTTGGGATCATAATTCTATTGTTTGCATTGTGTTTTGTCAGGAGTTCCATAGACTTTGGTGACATCTCTCCCCACTCACCACCCCCACCTTTGTTTTATTTAGGTAGTGATAGGAACAGTTCTGACATAGTAAAATTGGTACAGGTGCAGAAACTTAGGCAGGTGTAATCATCCCACCCAAACTGAATAACTCCTGAGCAAGGAGGATACCAAGCAGAACTTAAAACCTTACAGTGCAGAAGACCACCCCTTTCTCTTGAAATGGCCAGCTCCATGCTCTCTGGGGTGTACTTTTGTTTTGTTAAATAAAGGAGCATGCTTACTTATTCTCATCTGCTCTCTGTATAGTTTGATTTTAAGTTTTTTTGGGGGAAGACAAAAACTGAGGAATCTCCACCCATAACAGTGTAAGTATGAATCTTCCAGAAGTGGTCCCTATGCAGCATGCCAGGCTGGTGCTAGTGTTGGGGGTATAATTTAAGGCTGTGATGAGGATTCTGAATTGTATGCTATGTGAAAGGAGGAGGTACTGGACTTGAATCAAGGAATGCAAGGTATCACAGCTGTGGTGTTCAGTAGTAATTCTGGCAGTAATGTGCGGCATGGCTGTGCTACACTGAGAAGCAAAACATAAAAAGTTCAAAAATATAAATAAGCTAATAAAGATTGGATTCTGTTATAAATAATGTGTTTTAGTTGATTACTACTTTTAGAGATACATTAAGACTCTGAAGAGGAACTGAGTGAAGCAGTAAGCATCAAAATTAGGAGAAGGCAGTAGAGACCAATAGCCTGCTTACTCTTACTATGTAACCTTGGGCAAGTTACTAGACTTCTTGGGCTTCCAGTTTTTTAAAATTTATGATATGGAGATTATAATAACTCTACTGACTTCTTAAGATTTTGTGAAGATTAAATTATTGATGAATATTAGCACACTGAACAGAAAATAGTATATGGTATACATTTAATAAACATTAGGTGTTGAGGCAAAGGTTCCCCTTAAATAACTCCAGTCCTTTAAAATGTCTAGAAAAATCTATAGGCCTTCATCTACTTAGCAGTAAATTTCTGGGTCTGGAAAAATTTACATTTACAAAATCTTTCATTATCAGTATCAGTGGCCTGAGATTAATGGTATCTAGCAAGTGATTAAAGATTAAATAACGGGCTGGGGATGTGGCTCAAGCGGTAGGATGCTCGCCTGGCATGCATGCAGCCTGGGTTCGATCCTCAGCACCACATACAAAAGAGATGTTGTGTCCACCGAAAACTAAAAAATAAATATTAAAAAAATTCTCTCTTTTTCTCTCTCTTAAAAAAAAGATTAAATAACATCTTATAATTATGATTATTTTTAATAATTAAACACAAAACCGAGATATATTAGGCCTCCACTGTTCCTCTTTACAATTTTAAAATTGTGCTGGAGTTTATGAAAACAAGGACCAAAATGAAGATATATATATATATATATATATATATATATATTTTTTTTTTTTTTTTTTTTTTTTTTTTTTACAGGTATCTGTAGTAACTGGGTATGGGGAAAAGATCCCATCTTTCTAGATAAGTGTGCAAGCAAACCCCAAATGTTCAAGTCAAGGAGGTGCTAGAGTCAGTGGAGGGAACTGTCATTCCAGTCAGAAAATTGTGTTTCACTGAAGGGAAATTCAGGGCAGCAGGAGGCCTCAGAAATAACAGGGATCAAATTCTCCAGGCAGCAAGACCACCAGACTCAGCAGGGAGCAGCTAAGTGCTAGGTCAGGGCTGTGTGGCATCTTGAAAGTATTTACACACAAGAAGCTGACATTGGGTGAGTAGGTTCAGGATCCAAAGAGGTATATACTAGAAGGGCAAAGGAAGACCTACACACATAAATACTTTCCAGAAGTTACTGTGACTGCAGTTGTCACTTTGATGAGTCCTCATATTATCACCTGTGGTTTGTTGTTTCACCATTTAGCTTATGATCATGAATAAATTCCTTCGCATTCTCTATGATGTAGGAGAAAGTTTCAGGAATTTTCTCTACCTTATTCATAGACAATGTGCTAAAGGGATCCTGCATTAAAACCTAATTGGTATTATATTTCATAAAAGTGTAACAGATAATAACTAATACAGGCTTATTATATGTCAAAGAATCTGTACAATAAATACTGTTATAGCTTGAATCAGAAACGTCCCCGATGGGCTTATCTTTTGAAGGCCCCAGTGCTACCACGTTTAGAGGTGGGAGGTGATTGGAATGGGAGTCATGATCTGATGGCATTATTCTGAGGTGGTAGAAACCTTAGGAAGTGAGACCTAATTGGATAAAGTGGGTCATGAGGGGCATGCCCTGGAAGCGTTTATCTTATCAGCAGCCCCTTCCTGTCTTTCTCTCTGCTTCCAAGCTACTAAGAGTAGAACAGCTTTCCTCTGCCACACCCTTTCACCATGATATTGTACTGCCCCTCAGGCCCAAAGCAATGGAGCCATCCAGCATGCACTTCATTGAGACCTCTGAAACTGTGAGCCCAAATAAATCTTTCCTCTTTTAAGTAGTTTTTCTCAGGTGTTTTTCACAGTGAGGAAAAGCTGACTAACACAAATACACAATGGATAAGTAAAAGGAAGTAGCCCAAGGAAGTTTACTTGTACCATACCAGGAAACAGAAGGATTACATCTTGTGAGTTGGGAAAGTATATCTTCTCTGATACATTCAAATCTTTGCTTTGAGAATATAATGAATAAAGATAACTCAAAATAACTTTTACATATATTTATATATGAAAAATATGTGAATGAATTGCTAGCCAAACTACATTATGTTCAGTGAAAAAAGATTTAGTAGAAAGCATTTTTAAAAATGTGATACTACCCCATGAAGTGTTTAAGAAATTCACAAATTCAAAATGCACTTGGTATTGGCAATCAAATCATATTTGAGGCACAGTGCTATACTCTGGCTGTACTAAGCTGGCAAAAATTTGGGCTTATATCCTCAGAAAAGCAGCAAAACATGATTTCAACATAATTTTGGAGATACTGACCATGGAGGCTGAGTTTGCAGGTGAGTTGGTGTTAGAATGGGTGCAGGAGTAGAAGGGCAGTACTCAGGCAGGCTTTGTGGAGGAGGGGAGGCTCAGAAGGAGTTTCAAAGGATCAATTGATGCCATTCAACTAAATAAGAGGAAAAGTTTCTTTGAACAAGGGAGAAGTATATGAAAAGGTAAAATTGAAACAGGAGATGAAGTTGGTAAAATAGGAAATCTATCTCAAATTATTATATTTTATCAGATAGAAAATAATTAAATAATTTTAAGTAGAAAGTATCATGGTGAAATTAGTATTTTATAGTGATCATTCTCATAGAAATGTGAAGGATTATTTAAAATAGAACAAAAAATGGTGGTGGAAGAATATATGTAATATTTGCCAGGAATGAGAGAAACGTAATGGGCCAAGTCTATGACAGTGGTAGTAGGACTGGAAGAAAAGATTCTAGAAATAGGTCATATCATTAAGTGGGCATGGTAATTGAATTTGGGAATATATAAATAAGCATAGTATGACTCTGAGATTGCTAGCTAAGAAAACACTGGGTGTGTAATAGTTCCACTAAATCAAAATAACATAGAGAAAAGCAGCAGATCTGGGATATGAGGAGAGGTCAGTATTTGGAGAACAGGAAGAAGAGACAGATGAACAATTCATTTTGGTTATACTGAATTTGAAGTTTCTGATGCCATGTGCAGTCACTTCTAACTTAACAAAACTTTTCTGGGCACCCATCAGTTGTAAAATTTGGAGAGTTAATGGGTGTTGTGTGTACAGATACAAAATAAAGCTAGACCTAATCTTTGTTCTCCCCTATCCTATCATGTAACTCTCTTCTTCTCTCACCCCAGCTGTTCTTCTTCCTGTTTTAGGAATATAAGGACAACAGAGTCAATATGTTCTCTGTATTCAGGAGAGAGGATCAGAGGAGGAAGAAGGTAGAAATAATTTCACTCTGGAGTCCAGCCAGAATAAAGGTTCTGCTAGAACATTTTAATATACATTATTCTAGAATTAAGATCCTCTTAAGTTAAATATGCTTATTTGCATGACTAAATAGTTATATGGCTAAAATATATATTTTTTAACTTGGTGATTATTACAATACTATGAACACAGGGATATTTAACAAACTTCTGTAGATTGATTTTCAGTGAGAGAATTTAAAAAGTCATAAAAATAATTTAAAAATATATATTTCAAGGGCAAATTTAAAACTTTTGGTCTTTGCCTTTCGTCCTATTTTGAAGTCAGGATTAGTAAAGTTTATAAACAAGTATTACATTGTTTCTTAAATCACTTTTTATTGTGGTTATATATATATAAACTTACCATTTTAACTTTACATTTTTAAGTTCATTAGCATTAAATACTTTCACATTGTTATGCATCATCACCAGCCATCTTAGGAACCTGATTTTTAAAAAATATTTATGGATTTTGAATCAAGACATTTATTGCTTGTCCTTCTATTTTATATATTCTATTTAAAGAAAAATAAAACTTCTGCTTTCTTCTAAAATTATATCTAGAGAAACTCTTCATAACTTGAATATCAGTT
Source organism: Ictidomys tridecemlineatus (assembly GCF_052094955.1). Taxonomy (NCBI): domain Eukaryota; kingdom Metazoa; phylum Chordata; class Mammalia; order Rodentia; family Sciuridae; genus Ictidomys; species Ictidomys tridecemlineatus. The sequence continues at coordinate 159,339,546 of NC_135478.1, read as the reverse complement.
CATGGGTATTTAAATTCAGCAAAGAATTTTAACATTCTACCAATTCTTATGTTCTGTAAGAGAAATATTGTGTTATTGATTGAAGAAAATAAAACACTTTCTAGTTAAATCATACTAATGCTATGGATATTAAATATTCTCTTCAATTAAAATGAAATTTAAAGTTCAGAACTCCATGTGGTTCTAGGAAAAACAGAGTGAGCCAGAATGTGAAATAACAATAATGAGCCATAGTCTAGTACAGTTCTTGGCCCAGTGTAGGCTGCAGTGCATGTTTTAAATGAGTAAGTGAATTTACAAGAAGAGAAAATTAAATGTAAATTATATACACATTATTACTAAAATAACAATTGTAGATCATGATAATTAAGAAGTGAAATGAATATACTATTACTAACTAAAATAAAAGTTAAAAGTATTATCAAAAGTACTATGTGAAATAAGCTACAATTATTCTTAAACACTATTTAAATTTCAATAGACATAGTTTTTTTAAAGCTGGAGAAGGTCAGTAAGTGATTTGTAAATGGTCACATTCTGGAGGTGGCTCACTTGGGTACACTGGGATCTTTCCAGGGTGAGATCCATGGTAGACGCAGTGATGAAGAATGAGGACTCTGGAGCCAGGCCACCTGAGTTTCAGTTTCTACCCTGCCACTTAATAGGTGTGCAGAATTAGACAATCTGTTTAGTCTCTGCCTACCTTAGTGGCTTCATCCATAAAGTGAGACTAAACAGGTTATTTTGGGAGAATTAAATATGTCAACAGAGAGAGTACCTCAATATGTACACACAATAAGAACTTAATAAATATGAATTTTTATCATTGCCATTTCAGCTTCTTTACTCACAACATAGTATAGAGACTCTACTCTCCCAAAGAGTCTAAAGGAATACAATGAATATTCATAGAAGTTATTTGGTTTCATTGTTTTTTAAAAATTTATTTTGTTGTGACATGACTGATGAATAGTGACCTTTTATTAAAGACAAGGGAACAACTGTCACTATAACCACTACCATTCTGCTTTACAATCATGAATACCATAATCACTGCAACTACTATCATTACCATTACTAGGAATTTTTCCACTATTTCCACCATAACCATCATAACTACTATTACTCTTCCACCACTATCATGAATGTCTCCAAAATGTCATTACCAGTAAAACTATCACTGCCACCACCACCACCACTACTACCAACATCACCGCCATCACTACCACTACTTCTACACCCTTAACATCTATGTGAATATAAATTTGAATTCAGAAGTGTCATTTGGAGAGCCTAAAGAGGAATAGACAAAGTATAAATGTAGACATTCCGGTAAGTAGAGGGAAAGGAATTTTTAAAAAGGATATTTGGAACCAAAAATAAAAAATGGCAGAAAGCACAGGAAATAGCCAATATTTTTAGGAAATAATGAAACAGAATAAGAAACGAACAAGAGGTTATGTTTATGTGCTATACTTAATGTTTGAGCCAACAGCTCCAGAGTTCAATCTTAAAAGGTAAAATTTAAAAATTCCCTTTGATTTGCTAGGGTGTGCTGTTTGGAATCAGTAGTTTACATTATTTGAACTAAAAGTTGAGAAAATGATACTTCAATAAAGAGATCTGAGTATGAGTTTCATATTTGCCGCATAACAGAACATGAATAAGTTATTTAAAATCCCAAAGACTCACTTTTCCATCTGATAATTCAGATGTTTATTCAGGGTTCGTGTGAAAAATAATAAATTCATTCAACATCAGCACTTAACACAATGTTTATACAAGATGAAGGCCCTGTACTGTTATTCCTTAATCAGTTTCATTTCCAACTTTACTAAGTAAATAGCATTGTCATTTATAGGTCCGAGTTAGCCTCAACTAAAACTCCTCGTTCATCTCCCATTTCCCATCTCAAAAGAATGCATTAGTAAATTCTTCCTGCTCAAAACTCCAGAATGTAGCTCAAATTACATACCCTTGGCAAACTTTAGTTTTCCCTTTTCCTTCCCTGCCACCTCCCAGACAACAGGGATAAACCTGTCTCTTATCTGCTCCTCAGCATATTCTCCACATAGCAGTCAATGTGAACTTTAAACATGTAAGTCAGATGATACTTAAAGCATTTAATAGCTTCTTATTGCATTTATAATAAATAAAATACAAAAAATGGCTGAGGATGTGGCTCAATGGTTAAGTGTCCCTGAGTTCAATCCCCGATACCAAAACAAACAAACAAACAAAAAATAAGCAATAATAAATGTTGGTGATGATGTGGGGAAAAAATGTACATTTATACATTGCTGGTAGGACTGCAAATTGGTGTACCACTCTGGAAAGCAATATGGAGAGTACTCAGAAAACTTGGAATGGAACCATCATTTGATCCAGTTATCCCACTCTTTGGTTTATACCCAAAGGACATAAAATCAGCATACCACAGTGACAGAGCCATATCAATGTTTATAGAGGCTCAATTCAAATAGCTAACTTATGGAACCAACCTAGATACCCTTCAACAGATGAATGGATAAAGAAATCATGGCATATATGCACATAGGATATTACCCGTCCTTAATGAAGAATGAAATTATGGCATTTGTCAATAAATGGATGGAACTGGAGAATATCATGCTAAGTGAAATAAAATAATCCAAAAGAACCAAAGACCAAAAGTTTTCTCTGATATGAAGATGCTAATTCACAATAAGGAGGAGGAGGTAGGTAGGGAAGATAAAGGTACTTTGAATTAAACAAAGGGAGGGTAGGAATGATAGTTGAATGAATCAGATATTACCCTATGTGCATATATGATTACATAACCAGTGTAATGCTACAATATGTACAACCAGAGGAAGGAAAAGTTAGATTCCATTCATGTATGATGTGTCAAAATGTGTTCTACTGTCATGAATAACTAATTAGAAAAATAAAAAAAATGATATCATGTTATGAAGACAACAACTATGGTAGAAAAAGGGGGATTTTTGTTTTTTCTATAGAAAAGCAAACCCACAAGTCCCTAAATGGAGACAAAATAACAGATGAGTAATAAATTCAGGGAGACTTATGTCTGAAGTTCCCATAAATAATTTTCTCATAAGGTGTTCTGAAATAAACACAAGAAAGTTTAGAAACTTTGTATTTTGCTTAGTTCCAGAGTTTATAATTGATCCATGGTATTTAAAGTTATACGTAGGTTAACACATATATTCAAAAACTGAAATTTGTCAAGGGAATATAACTGCTAAACCTTGAATGCAATGGCTTTGATACATAAGTAAGAGGGGAATTATTTGATTATAGGTCCTAAAGGAGGCAAGACAAAAGATTAGATACTGTGATTATTTGTTTGTTATTTTCATTTTGTAAAAATGAAACTGACAGGGTATTTTAGCTGTCCTGTACTCACTGTGCATGGTGTCTGCATCCATGGTTCCCCATCAATCTGCATTGGCAGAGACTTGCTAGTCCTAGGGAAAAATATGTCCCTGTAAGTATAACATTGAAATATATCATATAAAAGACTATATATAGGGTAGATGATGATGAGACCAGGGAAGGCAAATGTGGTAAAGTGGACCTCTAAAGTTATCTCATCTGAAATGGAGATATTTATTCACTATTAATGAATACTCTGAAAGGCACCTAGGTCATAAGAATGTTAAGAGCTTCCTGGTAAATATGGTGTTAAAAACAAAAATTATTAATGCAAAAAAATATGTCAGGGTTTATTTTTAAGGATACAGAATTCGTACATCCAAGAGACTGATTCCTTGTCAAAATGGACTCCCCCCCCCCTTCACCAGTGAAATAATGGGAAACTTTCCTTGGAAAATTTCAAATTTAATTCACATTTTGTTTTACCATACAATAACTTATTACTATTTAATTTCACAGAAACAGTGTTGCAGTTAGGCTATGAAAGAATTTAAGTTCGTAGTTGATTAATATCTTTTTTATTATTATTTTGGATGTATTTACTTGATAAATACTTTAGTGCCTCAGTGAACTTGAGTGTGCATGAGCATAGAGCATAGTGGAGATTAAATTTGCATATTAGAAGGGACACATCACCATTTCCATGGTAGTCAACAAGGGAGACTCAGATTTCAAAGGACCTGATAAGTAATAGCTAGCCAACACTCTATAAAAATCTGCCAATTTCTATCATTTTGAAATATAAATATTAACCATTGCTCATTTGAAGCAAAAATAAATGTCACTATTAGTCTTGTGTGCTTTTGATTATTTTTGGTGAAGTTATGTCAAACCTCTCTGTCAATTACAGAAAAAGAACTACCTGATGACCACAGAAGAGCACTGAGCCAGTCTTCGGCCAGCACTTTTCAGTCCTGTGTATATTTGCCCCATCTCCATGGCTCCTTCCAAACCAACCACCTCCAGCAGCTGATCACTCAGATCTGAAAGAAAACAGATGCCTTTAAGTTATAGTGAATATGCATATGTCCAAAATTTGATGTTATTGGATATTATGGAAATAATGAAAGCCCCTTCACAAAGAAAGATTCTCTGTCTTAAAAACAGAAAGTAAAGATGGCCTAATTCTATAACTCTCAGTTTCACAGAACCTTTGAGGTTCTATGGAAAACGATGTGCTGTCAGCTTATTCTAAAACAAGTGGGAAGAAAAAATTCTGAGCCAAATAATGCCAAAAAACATACCAGTAGTTTCTAACATCAACAAACTTAATGTTATTCCACATGTATATATGGAACATTTATACATCCTACATCAGACATTTGGCAGCAAATACACATCTCATCACTATAAATAAAGTATGAGGATATGCTGTCAAACATGATTTTTAAAAAATTACTCAAATGAGAGACCTTAGAGATCATGGAGTTGAATCTTTTTATATTATAGACTAGAAGACTGAATCCCCAAGTCCTTGAGTGACTTGTCCACAGTCTTAAGTAACTTTGTGTAGAAGTTCAAGAAAAAATGGTCGTTTCTAGAAATGTTTTCTTAAGGAATATTCCCTACCAAATTAATATTTAGGAGCAGATTAGAAAATTAGCACAGTGCAATTATTTATTGTTATTAGGAAAAAAACATTAAAGGTGGGCTAATATTAATAAGTACTACTTGTTAGGTGTTTATCAAGTAGCTGTCACTGGACTAATCATGTTCTATTAATCTCATTGGCTCCCCCTCAGAACCAATTTAAGAAAAATTAAATTATCCCCATTTCTAGAAAGAGAAGCTGAGAATCAGAGAAGGTAATTTTTTATATTTGCACAGTGAACAAGTGATACAGTCAAATATCGAAAGCAGCCACTTTAAAGCATAAACACTAGGCTAGTCTTTGATAAATCAGTTATATGAAGAGCAGACACTTTTAAAACTATATAAATGTCACTCAGGAGTAGAGGCTGAACTCGCATCAATAGAACCCAGAGATGCTGCCCCAAGAGTCCATTTGCTCAGGTACTGACCTGAGTGCTGAGACCCTGGATTTAGAAGCAGTAGTATGGGTAATCACACCCAGTCCATTTCTATTATAGCAGTCCCATATATTCCTAACGTGCTTTTAAATGAAAATTTAAAAATTCAGACTGTTTTAGTAGAAAAAAAATCTAGAGGAAGTGGCCTACAGTGGGAATGCATAATGATGATACCAAATAAACATGTGCTAGTTGGCCATAGCCAAGTTAGACTCCTAGAAAAACAAGAAAGTTGTTTTCTATGGAACCATTTTGTATAGAAAGCCCTCACTCCTCATTAATGAACCCCTTCTAGCCTGGAGTTCAGAAATGCTAATGATTCACTTTGAGTGTAGTTCAACTGTGGCAAAGAGCGTTTGAAATCTCAAAGTTCATGAGGCCTATGATCATTGGAAATTTTAAAATTTTCACTTACAACAGAATGTGTGACCAAACCATCATATGTTTTTTTAAAGCAAATGATTAAAAAGTATTAATCAAAAAAATTTAAATTGTAGCTGTGGCATGAGATTGCTCCAAGTAAAAACAACCTTTCAGGTAGGAAATAAAATGTTACCAAGTCAGAGCTCAGAGCTTCCACCTCGCTGCTCTAACCCCTATTGAGACTTATTTCTCATGAAGCTTATTCTGTTTCTAGTTTAAATTTATGTTGCCAAGAACAGATGGACAAGGAATAGAAACATATTCTTTCAGCTGTAGCCGGCACTAAAATGTGCTTGGCTCTGTAGCCTGGGTGTTAATATACGCATTTCTTAGATATATGTCAACCAGAAAACAGCATTGTGGCAAGCTCTAAAGCCCCAGATGTGTGCCTGGTGATATTTATAAAACAAAAACCACCAGCAGCACGGTCACAGGACTGAAGTTCACACTTGGTATTGTAGGTGTTGTACTGTCTAATTCCTAGAGAGGTGAAATTCCATGTTAATTTTTTTAATGATCTGAGGCTGGTTGATGGGAACTATTCTAGAAGAAACGAAACACTTTCTCGCAACAGAGTTAATCTGTGAGCCCTAACTTTTCCATGAATCATAGAGATTTGTCTACACTCACACCATATTGCTGCTGTCTGCCACCCTCCTTCTATTTTTTCTTTCTTTTAATTTGTCTTTGTTTTTTTTCCTGCAAAAATACTCTGAAAATCAATTCTAGTATTAATAATCACTAAAGAAGCTATTTCTCATGAGTTTACAACACCTAGGCTTTCAAATGATTATGTTGTTGCTAACACAATAAACTGTATGGGAATAGTGGAATGTTTACAAACACTGGCGAAAGTATAAAGTGTCATGGGGTAGAGACAAAAACAAAAGAACTAAGTTTGTGACACACAAATCTTTCTCTCATATTGCATGGGCAATTTTTGATGCAGTGCAATCTGCACAGTATATACATAACTGATGCCCTGATGTGTGATCTTTTAGATCAGTCTTGATTGATTTTGTATAGAGTTTCTATCCATATATTTTTTGAACCCTTTTTCTATATGTGGTATGCTCTGAATATCAAGTACTTCTTCACCTCACATTCTAGCCAAAATTTAAGTGCAACTCTCCCTGCGATGGCCTAATCACATTAACTTATTTAATTGGTTTGCTACCTTGTTATTGATTTCACATTTTAGAATAGGAGTAGCAAACTATAGTCCATGGATCAAATCTACTTCACTGCCAGTTTCTGTATGGCTTATGACTTAAGAATTACTTTTGTTTATTTAAAAACTAAAAAAATGTAAAAGAATAATATGCTGACACATATAAAAACTGTATAAATTTAAATTTCATGGTCCATTAATTAGTTTTTATCAGGCATAGTCACACTTATTTAGTCTGTTTCAGCCCTAGTACTATAATCTCAGAGTAGAGTAGTTGTGACAGCAACCATATGGTCCACAAAGTCTAAAATCTTCACTATCTGGCTCTTAAGATAAAATGTTTGCCAACCTCTTCTTAAGAGAAACATGAACTCTTTCAGATCACTGAAAATTTTACTTTAGCTCTGCTTCAATAAATGTTAAATGGCATCGCAATGGCCTGAAAGGCATAATGTGGCAGCACTGATTCCACAGTGCCTGTATCTATGTATAGAGAAGCTGTTCTCAACCATGGTGCCTTACCACATTGGTGGACTAGGAGATTTGCCACAATACATTTGTTATTTATCATGAAATAATAAAGTTTCTAATTAACCTTATTTCAAAAGGAACCAGAGGAGGTTAACTTTCAACTTTATGCTCAGTCATTGCATTTTTGTTACCTTTTTTTGAGTATGCAGAAAAAGAAGTGGAGTTACAGATAGGAGGGCAAAAATTGCAGCCAGACTTGGAGATCCAGGTGAAAGTTAGCTCTACCTTCTAGAGTTACCTGCAAGCATGGAGACATTCTCACACCCTGATATAGGTGTGTGTGTGTGTGTGTGTGTGATGTGTGTCTCCTCAGGAAGATCTTCCTTTTGTTCAATTGGATATTATAAAATATATTTTTGAAGAGGAAAATACTACTAGGTTTTTGAGTTAATGTCTTTCCAAATATCTCCATGGGAGTAATGGTGGCAAGATAATCTTTCAAATTAGGTACTTTAAGTTGTAAGATTAAAGTCTTAGGAGATGGTTCTGAGGGAAAAACTTAATTAAGTCATCAAAATTGGGTCATATTATAGCTAGATTCTTAATACAAAGTCTGTGAATCTGAATGGGGGAAAATACAAATTTATTATCAGTAGCCTGTAACTGAAACTAAAAGTTATTTCAAGTATAAATTTAAACAAGAAAACGTAGTTGTAGTAGCAATATCTATGATCTATTGCTACTGATAGTTATCAGGGACATTTCCATATTACATCATAGCTATTATAACTTCCTTTTAAAAAAAAGATAGTAACAAATTTCAATCATCCACAATCCCCAAATATCTTCAGTTGTCCCTAGAAAATAATAATCTAAGGTTTGTTTTATTTAAATTAAAAATATTTGTATACATGTAAATATTTGTATATATATAATATATATATATATACACACACATATATATATTTTTTAGTAATCCCTTGTTCTCTGCTAGATTTTTGAAGTTAATTTGCTAATAAGAAAGCACATATATTACTAAATCAAAATTTTAGTATTATTTCAACATAATTGACTACATTTTAAGCCTATATATTTTATCCTTTGAATTTTAAAACACTATTTTGAGAAAAATCAGTAGATTTCAATGGAATTACAAAGACGACTATATCACCAAAATGGCAAGAAACTCTCCTTTACAATAGAATTTGCCTCTGCCTTTGTAAATCTGTTCTTGAATATTGTACCATATTATTTTGCTGCATAGGCAATCAAGGGTATGAATATAAAATCTAAAATTAGGGGCACAGATAGAGAATGCAAGAGCTGCATAGCTAATAAGTGGATAATATTTATTCATTGCTTAGTCTCTTCGGTTTGACAGTTATGCCCTGATAGTATGTCTCATTTTGTAATTGTTTCAGACTACCATATGTGGTGGAACAGAAGAGGATACATTGCAAACACAGACTGAATGTGGGTTGTAGTATTTCATAGAATATAGTTAGTCTTGCTGGAGGGGAAAGGGAGCTGGAGCAAGGCAGGTGAACCTTTTGCCTGGTGCATGATGCATGGGCATGACATGTGGTATCCAGCAATGTGCTTCCCCACTGTGGGAGACCACCTGGAGGTATGCTCAGTGACTCAATAGTAATACTGTAATAATCACAACTTGTTGATTATAATACCATTTATTAAATCCTTATTTGGCCATGGCAAGACCAGACTAGCTCTGCAGTTGGACATCCCTTCAGAAGTGAAGATATGTAGATATGTAGATTGTATGCCCTTTCAGTGATGTTTTATTTATCTAGCAATGATTGGAAACATTTCTGGGATCCAAAGTAACCAATAACCTCCCCCACCCTCTCACTGTGTATTGAACGTAGGGACACACAAATACCAAACCCATACTCTAACACCAAGCTACACATCTGGTTCCCAGAGTAAACTTAAAAAAAACAACAACATATATATGTGAAATACATTCATTAAAGTGAAGATTTCAAGGATTCTTCAACATGTCCACCCATTGCTCATTGATCCTTAATTTAGATGTACTTCTCATAAGCACAAATAACTACTTTCCATATCTCCATAAATTAAAACATAGAAATGAAAAAGGGGGTTAGCAGAGAAAGTTTTAGAAAGAATTTATGTATATAAATATAAAATGTTTTTTTAACAATAAATAATTTATTATAAAATATCAGGTCTATTATCAAAAGAGGGAATGGGAAGGGTTGATATATACATTGTGTGCTTTCTATTAACACACTCTCTGCTCAGAGCTTTACAGATATTTTTTCCATTTTTCCCCAATAATCCTGGTATTATTCTCCTCATTTTATTGATGAATAAACTTGTTTATTGATGAAACTGCTCATTCAAATCTTCACATGTAATATAAAGCCTGGTGTTTCAGCTAGTTATGTTTGACTGCAAATTCCATGTGATTATACATACTGATAACAATAATTAGATGTTATCAGTGATAGAAGAGAAAAAATGCTACAAAGGAATATTTATTCCTTTGAATATATTCAGTGAGCATGCCTCCAGGAGGTCTCCCACAGTGGAGCAGCACATTACTGGACTCCACACAACAATAAGTGTTGCCCTTCAATAGATAAATGCATATATATATATACACACACACACATACACACACACACAGGAAAAAGATAGCCTCTTCAACAAATGGTGATGGGAAAAGAACTGGAAATCCATATTCAACAAAATGAAATTAAACCCCTATCTCTCACCATGCACAGAACTCAACAAAAAATGGATCAAGGACACTTAGAAATACAACCAGAGACCCCACATCTAATAGAAGAAAAAGAAGGTCCTAATCTCCATCAAGTGGGATTAGGCCCCAACTTCCTTAATAAGACTCCTGTGGCACAAGAATTAAAATCAAGGAACAAAAAATGGGATGGCCTCAAACTAAAAAGTTTCTTCTCAGCCAAAGAAACAATCTGTGAGGTGAATAAAGAGCCTACATCTTGGGAGCAAATCTTTACCCCTCATACATCAGATACAGCACTAATCACTAGGGTATATAAAGAACTCAAAAAGCTAAACACCAAAAAAATAAATAAATAAATAAATAAATAAATAAAATAAAAAACAAAACAAAACAAAACAAAAAAAACAACCCATTCAATAAATGGGCCAAGGACCTGAAGAGACACTTCTCAGAAGATGATGTACAATCAATGAACAAATACATGAAAAAATGTTCATCATCACTAGCAATCAGAGAAATGCAAATCAAAACCACTCTAAAATTTCATCTCACTTCAGTCAGAATGGCAGCTATTATGCATACAAACAACAATAAGAGTTGGTAAGGATGCAGGGAAAAGGGTACACTCATACACTGCTGGTGGGACTGCAAATTGGTGCAGCCAGTATGGAAAGCAGTATGGAGATTTCTTGGAAAATTGGGAATGGAACCACCATTTGACGCATTTGTCCCTCTATACCCAAAGGACTTAAAAACAGCATACTACAGGGACTCGGCCAATGTTTATAACAGCACAATTCACAATAGCTAAACTGTGGAACCAACCTAGATGCCCTTCAATAGATGAATGGATAAAAAATGTGGCATATATACACAATGGAATATTACTCAGTAATAAAAGAGAATAAAATCATGGCATTGCAGATAAATGGATGGAATTAGAGAAAAAATGCTAAGTGAAGTTAGCAAATCCCCCCCAAAAACAAATGCTGAATGTCTTCTTTGATATAAGGAGGTTGATTCATAGTGGAATAGGGAGAAGGAGCATTGGAGGAATAGACAAACTCTAGATAGTGCAGAGGGGTTGGAGGGGGAGGGAGGGGGCATGGGGTAATTAATGATGGTGGAATGTGATGGTCATTATTAACCAAAATATAGGTATGAAGACATAAATGGGTGTGAATATACTATGTATACAACCAGAGATATGAAAAATTGTGCTCTATATATGTCATAAAAATTGTAATGCATGCTGCTGTCATACATAAATAAAAAAATGCTACAAAGGAATATATATTTATATATTATATATCATATATAATGTATATTATATATAAATATATATTATATACTTATATATTTTATAATTAATACATATAATTATATTATTATTTATTATATTTATATAATATATTATATTTATATATTATATATTAATATAATTTATATAATTATAATATATTTAAATAATTATATTATTAATACATATATTTATATAATAATATTATTTATTATATATTATATATTTATGTATCTTATACAATTATATAAATATATAATATGATATAATATAATATATATGCCTAAAAATGGTGCTGCTAACAATCCTACCACTAAATTGTTTTGGATGTCATCACCAAATTAAGACACACTACAGAACAATTTATAATGATTGCTCTAGGTCACATGGGAATTATCTCTGAAGAATCCCCATAAGCAGACTAAGAAATGTAAATCACTTTTTGGAAAGATTTGTATCCAAAATGGTTAAAATGTAAAAACTGAAAAGATTGTGTAGGCTAATTTATAAATGGATTAACTAGAATTATTGGGAAAATTTAGCATGAAATATTCATTTTCTTTTGAAATTTGAAAAACAAAGGGTTAATGTCTTCTCGTGCTCGTGTGTGTGTGTGTGTGTGTGTGTGTGTGTGTGTGTGTATGATGAAATCACATGCCTGATTTTAAAAATGCCTTTTAAAGAATGGATTTGATCATTTCTTCTAAAGCCATCTGTTTTTTTTTTTTAACAACCAGCCAGAGATGACTATAACTTTATGTGTTTTCATTCTAAAATTCTGATCTTGTCTAAATGGATCCAAAAAAAGAAGACCAGAAATGACAGTGTTGTCAACAACCTCCCTATTTTGACAGAGAAGTTCAGGGCCTGCAGATCACTTTGTTACACTGTACTTGAAAAGTGATCTTCACCACGGGACACACAATCCAAGGAATCATAAGCATTTCTTTCATAAGACCCATAGAGGTTAATGCATTGCTGAGATCCACAGCGAGCATTCTCAGGAAAGGTATGCAGAAAGTCTATGAGCAGAAGTAGGTGGTGACTGTGCTGCTCCTAGGTTGAGAGTTGGTTTGTTCTGCCGGGCTTTGTGGAGGGACTGAAGGCTCTCACTTGTTTTCTGTGTGAATGAGCCGCTAGTGTCTGTGGGAATGTTTTCACAGCACTGTGCCTCTTCTGCCCTCTTCTATAAACTAAGCTACTTCACGTGTCTCCTCCTATTAGCGCCATCACTGAACAAAGCAAATGCTCCTGAATGAAGGCTGATGTCAGGGAATACTGAATAGCTTCTGGAAGGGCATCTGGAAGGACTGAGCCAATGAGGGGGGTGAAGTCCTCAGGGAAATCATCAACCCTTATTCTCCTAAGAGACAAACAGTTTCAGCAAACAAAAAACAAAAAACAAAAACAAAACAAAACAAAACAAAAGTTCCAAATTAAAATCTAATTTCTTAGAGGGCAATATCCATATTACCTAACGTATGACTATTTAGTCTTTCCATTCATTTTCCAGGAGCACTTCGAAAACACTCATTTTCTTGCAATATAGTATTTAATATTTCTACTGTTCATTTATTTTACTTTCAGTGAAATATGAAAAAATAGATTTTTTAAAACGTGGTGCTTTTGAACTCACATATAAATTTAATGCTAAAAATTAAAATGAGGACAAAATATAATTATAGGGAATAGTGATTTACACTAAACATTTCCTGTATAACTGAGCTGTTTTGGTATTCAACTATCCTGGTTACATATAAATATTATACTCCTAGCAAGAGATTGAAAGACTCTATTATATTTGGGGTTATTGTGCATAAAAACATTGCTGGTCAGAAGTAAATCTCATTCTCCTGGCAGTTTGTCTTCAGAGAGAAGACTACATGACTAAATGAAATTAAATTCCAGCAATGTTCCTTTGGAACTTTTTGTTGTGGGGAAAATATAGGATTATGTCCTGAAGTCTGGTGTCTTGGCCAGAGAACCCTTGAAAACCTGCTGAATTCAAGGCTCTGCACAATAGGAATGTAATAATTTCTACTTTGAACAGTGTGTGTACTTAGGGAGCTTTGCTATTAATACAGGACTGAGGACCCATCCATGCACTGAGACAGGACCTGTCATTATCCTAAGTACAAATCCCATTTCATATCTTCATTGCCTCACTGTTTAAAGATGAACAGTTCTTGACTCATTGGTGCCTCTAGGAAAGAATTATTCCAGTCCAAAAGACATAGCTAAATTTGTTTTCCATCTATTTGAAAGTTTATAACAGATTGTGGACAGATGGACCATCATATCTAATAGGCTGTCTGCTAACAAGTTAGTACAGCTTAGTATATACCTGAACACTTCTATTTTGCATATATTCTCCTTTTTCCTCATTATTGTGCAATAAGGCAATTTTATTTTATGACCTTATGCTTTCAGAAAAAGAATTACACTATTATCCTGGATTATTACACTGAATTATATTGACATAAGTAGTTTTTTTTAAATGGGACTTTAACATTAATTCCATTTGTAAAAACTTATAAGTAATACAATATCCTTTGTCATGTCAATTATAAAATAAGCAGAGAAATTCATTCCATACATGAAATCACTTAGAAGAGAAAACCTGCAATGTACTGCTGTATAGGAGATTTTTGGTATTCAGTCACCTCCTGACAATTATTAATCATGTTCTATGAGTTTCCAAAGAGCTCTAATTTTTTAAAAAATGAAGAATAAGCTTTTGTGTATAGACATGTTGAAGGATTCACATAAGTACAAAAAGTCTCTGTGAGAAAGTTTTCCTTTACATTCTACAAAGCATGCTATTTTATCTCTACAAAAGAACTACACTGATATTAATCCAGCTTTTAGAAAACACAGCAACATTCATGACTAATAGTAATGTGAAAGTAAAACTGGGACATTAAAAGTACCTTCACTCCTAGCAACACTGGAGAATATAAGGGAAGTTCAAATGCAAACTTTCAGACTTCTAGGACTGAGAAACTAAAGACTTTATCTTCCCTTTCAAGGAGTTACTTTGGGGGATGGGAGAAACCAACCCCCCCCTCCTCTCTCTCTCTCTCTCTCTCTCTTTTTAATTTTATTAATACTTTGCCAATGTATCTCATTCTTCTTACACTTCATTTTACAAGAGATATATCCTTTTTTTACTAGTTTAAAATACTATTGCATTGATAGCCTTGGTAAAAGAAAAATTATTCTATTTAGCCATATTCTTTTAAAAGTTATTTGTTTAAAAGGGCTTCACTGTATTGGTCTTGTAGCCCTTCATACAACAGAACAAAAGCAGTTCTATGAAAGAAGACTAAACTTGGACAAACCGTAAAAAAAAGGGGGGGAAAAAAAGCAAAGTTCCTCTCTGTTTTTATCAAATTTGATTGCTGCAGCTGTTCCCAGTTT
This sequence comes from Ictidomys tridecemlineatus, assembly GCF_052094955.1. Taxonomy (NCBI): domain Eukaryota; kingdom Metazoa; phylum Chordata; class Mammalia; order Rodentia; family Sciuridae; genus Ictidomys; species Ictidomys tridecemlineatus. The sequence goes on along the minus strand of NC_135478.1, from coordinate 159,324,544 downwards.
CTGTATTTTAAAAATAGCCTTATTCAGTGCCTTGTTGGCTAAAGGCCAGAGTGCCATTAGAACATGCTGTACGGAAAACCTCTATTCAGTTACAGATACAGAAATATATTTAAGATCAGTGGGGGTCATCTGCAGCAAACACTTGTAAAGGAAAATAGAATTTTAATGTGTTTGGACGGATCTCCACTTTTACTAGCTAGTTTCAAGCTCCTGTGCAGACCCTTCCTATTATTATTTTCTTCTCTTAGATAAAAATGTGGAATGAGTATCAACTTCATTGGAAAAATAACTGTTAGAATGGTATGTTTCTCCAACAGCAATTGTATGGCTGGCAAACATATTTCAAAGTATACCTATTATTGGTCTCGGTTGGACAAGTTCACAGGCATCCATCCACTGGAAAGGTAGGTAACTGAAAAATGCTATAAATGAGTCATAACTACTTTCTCATATAAGCTTCCTAACTGAAGTAGACCAGTCTGCCCACCTCTCCTCATAAATGAGCCCAGGGGCTCCTTTTGGACAGATTGATTTATCCCTTTGGGCTCAAAGTATGCAGAGATTGGGTCAAAGAATTGAATTGTTCCCTGAGTTTCAGAGCTGACTTCCACATTTTCTCAGTTCATTCTTTTTTTCTCAACAAAGGAGTTTAACTAGACTTGTCACTATACAGATTCATTCAGGAGTGTTAATCTGAATTACAAGTAAAAAGAAAATATTCGGCATGGATCATCAATAAAAAGAAGGAATTTATTAAATTCAGGGAATGAGAATAGTAAGAAAGAATTAGAAGGTGAAGTCTAAGGAGAACCTAGGAGAGAAGAGGAGCTTTCATTAGAGAAGTGTACACCAATCTCAAGGCGTGAAGCATCTGAGAGTTAACTTTTCTTGAAAGCTAATATGCTAACCAGCCACCATTTGGTAAAGACTGACAGTGGGTATGAGCCTCTTGGGTTAAAGACTAGAGACTTTATTTCTCATATCAATAGCAGTAGTCAAAGAGTCAAATTTATATAAGTGCCCTGACCCTCAAACATAAGGTAAAACAAATAGATTTAGTATACACCTGCATGTACAGTGGAGTGTGTTATAAGAAAGACCTGTAGGTTGGAGAACCTTGATCTTTTATAAGGAGCATGAGCTTCTGATCTTTTCCCAGCTAACAAACTGGTTAAAAAAATTAACCATTATTAACACCCTGGTCAAATGTGAATGGTAACCTAGTTGGTACCAAAGTAGGGGAGATTTATAAAATATTTTGCAGTCAGAAATACTGGTCCATCTGAGTGGATCTTAGCTATTACAATTTAACAGGGTTCTGAGGCCTCCACTATATCAGACATTGGCCTGGTTGCTGCATCTATAAGTCTATAAAGTCATTGGACAGGATGAGAGAAATAGAAGCTCATGGCCAATAATGAGCTAATGTTAAATAGTTAACATTTGGTACAGTTATGCTGACCAGAAAGCAGCTGTAGATAAAAGATACTATACTGAAATATATTATCAGTTCCTAGAGTTTTAGTGCTAATTTTTTGCTTTACCTGAAAGGTAACCTCAGGAAAGTCATGTAATATTTCTGGGACCAAGATACCCTGTCTCTAAAAGAGAAATGGTACTGACTTTATTTGTCAGTACCATTTTTTTAAAAAATTTTATTTTGGTCAACCCTACAGTATGTTTTTCTTACTTATTCTTTTTCTTTATCCTCCAGACTAAATATACTTTATGAATAAGTGGTAAAATTAGAAGTTCTCTGAATGTTGTACTTTTTTTTTTTTTTTTGTACTAGGGATTGAACTGAGGGGCACCCGACCACTGAGCCACATCACTAATCTTATTTCGTATTTAGAGACAGGGTTTCACTGGTTACTTAGTGCCTTACTTTTACTTAGGCTAGCTTTGAACTCATGATCCTCCTACCTCAGCTTCCCAAGCTGCTAGGATTACAGTTGAGCCCCACTGTGCCCTGCCTGAATAACATACTTTTGATAAACCAACATTTCTATGAAAGTAGTTTGAACAATATTGGAGGCAAACTAATTAATAAGAGTGATGTGACTCAGATGAAGATGTGACTAGGAATATTAAAGTGTGGGTATATAGAATGAATAGAACAAAAGAAAATGAAATGAAAATGTCTGATCTAAGAAATCATTTGGGTTAGATAAATGTGAAATAAAGTTCATCTCATGAAAGGGTCAGAATATGAGCATTCCCCCCATGAAGTCAAATGTAACATATTAACTAGGAGGCACGAGACAAAATTGGGCACACCTGAAGAAAAAAATAAGACCCAGACTGCTCTAATTGCAACCGGAATGGGACAAAGCGGTTATACCCAGATGTTCTATGTAAAAGGCATAGCAGAATAAAAAAAAAATCAATGAATTCACTTAGTAAGTAGAACAAAGTTGCACTACAATAGGACACGTGGTATCCTATTGTCAATGAAGCTATTTAATAGGGAATTAAATGCAATGACTTCACTATGTTATTGCTTCATAATTTCTGAACTAATAGTAGCAGTGATGACAAAGTATACTTTTTCTTAAATAGTTTAAACTATTTTTTAATAGTAATCTTACAAAACAAGGTATTTGCTATTTATCACATGCTTATTACAATTTTTGAAACTATAAAAAGAGAAAAAAAGAAAGTATTGTTTGAGTGCTTGGTTCAGTCATTCCTGAACCTAGTCATGAATTTTCCACTGAAGTGAGCAAATGTATCCATTTTGTATCTTTGCAATCCAACAATACATATTCATAACTTTATTTCTAATACTTCTCTGTGCAAAGTCTAAGACCTTGTCTAAAATACTGTTTTCTCCAGTGAGGCCTGATTACCACTGTCCAATCATAAAGAAAGCTTTACTACTTCTCCTATTTAAGTGATGTTAACCCTTTCAGGCTCAGTTTAATGACTACTCTCCTTTAATGTTTTGTCCTGTCATTTGCCTTCTTCTAAAGGTTATAAAAACACAATATCTTTATGACCCATTTAGTTTGCAATGAGGCAGCAATCAGAGAATTGAAATTTCATATGTATGGCTCCTAGCATGCAAGACCTAGCAATTAGAAAATAGCGCACATTACTTTTTACTTTGATGTTTGGGGTTTTTTTTTTTTGTTGTTGTTGTTTGTTTTTTGCTTTTCCTAGTGGTCTCTTATCACAGTTTCCTATTGTTGAGCATAATCAATATGAATATTTTAGACCAGCTTTCATTTTTCCTCCACACTACCCATGTGGTATATCCCCATTTTTATATAGCTACTCTGAATAGTCAGTTATTTCTTTTTGTTTCTTCTTGCTGGGAAATCTTGCCAAGGATTTTTATTTTTATGGGATAAATTGTATCTTCATATTTATTTTGTAGTAACATACAAATGGCTTAACAATTCTACATAATATATATTTTGTACATTTATTCACTTATTTCATCCAATGAAGTAATATTAAGCTTGAGGAAAAGTGCAATAGATGCATCTATGCCAGGTAGTCTGGAAGGTACTGGGTGTGAAAAAGAGTAGTGTCTTCAAGTGAACATATAAAACTTATTAAAGCTTTGCCAAAAATGGCAGGTGCTTAGCTCCAGGAACTGTGGTTGGTGGTGGGGAGAGTTAGGCTGGAAGGAGTTCAGAGAAATAGTAGAGCTGTGGGTATTAAACAACGAAAGAACTTAGACCCTTGCCTGGTAGCTTGGACCTTCCCTGTGGTTTGCTGAGGTGCAGTTAATATTTCTAAGCCAAGTATAGAAATGGTTAGCTTGCATTTTAAAAGAAAAATTTAGAGAGTTGTGGAATTAGAAAATTTAGAGAGTTCATTCAGCTATAACAAAAATAATAAGTTGGGTGCTTATCAACAACAGAAATTTATTTGCCACAATTTTGGAGGCTGCAAAGTCCAACATTAAAGTGTCATCAATATCTGGAGAATGACTACTTCCTTGACAGCTGTCTTTCAACTATGAACTCATATGGAAGAAGGGGCAAGGGGGCTCTCTGGGGTCCTTTTATAAGGTTGCTAATTCCAATTATCATAGAGCCTAAGCTCATGATTGAATAATTTCTGAAAGGTTCCACCTTCCAATACTATCACCTTGAGGGTTATGATATCAATATCCCTATTTGAGGGAAATCTGTCGACATATTGTAAGGAAATGGAGTAAGAAACAGGGTGATTGAAGAAGCACTGAAATGATTCCAGTGAAAGATGATGAGTTAAAGCAAGGCTGTGTTCATGGCAGAATGTGGACAGGTAGGTGGGGAGTGTCTAAAGGGATGAGGATGCTTGGTTTCAGGCTTTCGAGACAAGCTGGTGGTGAAGCCACCAGCAAAGATCTGGATAGCTGAGAGAAAAGCAAGTAGGAAAGTCAACAGCAGGGTAACTGCAGCTTAGAATGTGCTTATGTTGTTGGCTCTGTGGGGTGTTCACAAAAAACTCTCATTAGAGAGGACTGCTTAGAGAACATATATCTGTGGATGTAAACATTATTTCCAAATTAACTTAAAGTCTTTGGGGATAAGAATCATATAGTGTGTTGTTTTGGAGTTTGTTGTTTTGTTTTAGATCCCCAAATGCACAACCTGGCACAGAATAGACAATCAATAAGCATATGTTGAATTAGTAATAATGCACTGAATTAAGTAAACTTGAAGCCTTCCTGACAGCCTCCTATAAGTGTCTCCAAAAGAAAAATAGATTAGCCTTTAAATTTGGTTTATAGGGAGGACTATTTGGGGAAAAAATGGCTCAGGATTTCAGAGAAAATGTCTTAAAGTAGCAAATGTATTCTTTTTGATTAAAAGTAAACATTGATGGATTATCTTCTGTGTAGTACTCATTTCTTACATTTATTTAACTCTGTTTAGTTTCTTGCATTTTTTCATGTTTAATGTATGCTCACAGTACTTGAATGTTTTATGCTTGAGCCACTGTTACATGGATGTTTTAAAATTTTTACTTGTAATCAAAAGCATTCCTTACTGAATCAGATGGAGAAAAATGCAATATAAAATCAATTATTTACTTACAGTTTTACAGCAAATGTGTAGGGTTCTTCCCATGATATCACAATTCACAATTATTCCCTACATCTCAAATTTACTGATGGGAAAATTATTTGGATATCTGCCTTTAGCTAATAGCATTTTACCTTTTCAAAGGTAAAACACACACACACACACACACACACACACACAGACTTTTTTTATATAGTCATTCTCTTTTTTTAATAAAGTCCTTTGTAATTATTAATTATTCTCAATATTTATCATTATTCCAAAATAATGATAATTTCACTGTTTTTTTTTTTTACTGACTTCTCTAAAGATTGAAATCAATGTGTCATATTCTTGGGTATCTTCCGAATAGCATAAATAAATTTGAGTATGATTGGAATAATAAAATAAAAAGTTAACTGCCTGCTAATGTTTTGTGTTTTCAAATATTTTTGAATGATTAAAATCTGACAGCATTTCTAAAATTTAAATTCTTTGTAATTTAAATAGCCAGGTACTTATTTCTTGTTATAAACACTAATGATATCATCACGTTGCTGGTTGCTAGAAGTATTTTATGAATTTTGAATTCTATTAAATGATGATTTACTTTTTCCAGATAAGTCACCAGGCAAGAGGCCCTTACTTATTACACATGTTTTTCAGCATATGTTGCAAGTTTATTTTAATGCTGAAGAGGCACATTATGATCAAAGCAGAATTCTGCCCAATTTAAACTGTTCCAAGCTATTTTCATACATTCACTCATGTAATACTGTAAGATTTACATTAAAATGAATACTTGTCTACAATTAAGCGATTCAGTCAACATTTAAAAAAAAAGGTGCAAATGTGTGCAATGTGAAAAAAAAAATCAACAGATGTGCAGATAATCTCTGCTTGGGGCCAGTATCAAAAAGAAGAGTATCCCCCCACCCGCCCCGCCAAAATCCAACATTTATTTTTTCTATCCTCTAACATTTCTTTAAAACTAAGTTAAAGGACACACACACATACACAAATCATGAGATTTTCTCTTATGATAATAATTTTATTAATCAATAATAAATGGGGCCAAAGAGCAAATGATACACTGCAAATTCATCAGTAGAACTTAGAGAAGGATGTGTATTTTGGTTTCTCCTCATTCTTATGTTTCTCTATTCTCATAATGAATAAATTTCAAAGCAGAAATGATTCACACACAGAGAAGATTACATATGTATAAACCAAAAAGATTAGCATGAAAGAATTTAAATGATAGTTAGACAGTTAAAATACAATAAAGTGCCTCAGGTTCTGAAGGTCAGTGAACCTGAAAGCCAGTGCAGGCCTGTAGTGATACAAATTGTGTAGTACTTGACCCTGGGAGGAATCATTCACATTGTAGTCTAAGTGAATTTTAGCCTCTCAAATTTTATGAAGCACACTGAGCACACTCATATGTACAGGGCCCTGGAACACATCAGGAAGCTATAGGAAATTTGAAGAGGTTAGTTCAGATGGGATGATTTTGATCAAGTACTCCATAAAGTATCATTTGTTTCAATGAAGTATATTTTGGTGACCACTAGAAGGCTATCTAGTATCCATCTACTTTAGCAGGAGTAGGCAAAGAAAAACAATGCTGATTGATAATCTATAATATTTGGACATTCTGAAGCTTCTTGCCAAACAATATCCATAAATGGTACTTAAGTGTCATCTCTGTTCTTTGCTTCCCTCGTGAACTGCAAGATGTTCATCTCTTTGTCAAATTAACTGAGTTTTCCAATGCCATCTATTTAGAAAATATACGACTAGAAATAGTACTCCCTGGCAATACTATTTCAATATAATACAGGGAAGAAATGAGTTAATGCTATTGTATTTCAATAATGTTGTACTTTGATTTTTTTCAACATAATTAACATTTGTGAAAATTACTGATCTGTATTCTATGAAATCACATACTTTAAAAAAACGAGGACAGTGCTTTTATGTACAAATAGCAACATTCTCTGTTTTCATAGATGAAATTTTGACATGGAAACTTCGATCCTGGGGATTCTTACATGTGCATCTGTGTCCAATATGATGTAACTCAAAGTTTCACCTGTTCTGATTAATTGTAGGGCTTCTACAAAGTTCTAAAAGTAGACTTGGTGAACTGAATCTTCTAAGACAGATGTGTGTCTCTATTGATAAATCTGAGCAAGAAAATGATTAGCCTGAGGTATTTGATTAAATAACAAACTATAATCTATTAGAGGAGACCACCTCTCCACACACATTTAAAATGAGGGAACATAAAACTGCTGAGAAAATACAGGGTTTATGATTTGGTGAGAAATTAATATGTCTTAAATTGTGTCACAAAAAACTTCATTGGCTCTTTGCCCATGAGAACTAAGAGGTTCAAGCTCTTAGTCAACTGGTTAAAAGGGAGTTTTCAGAGCATTTAGAGTGTTGCAAAAATATCTCAGACCCACATTGTCACAATAGGGCAGCAATTATTTTCTACAGAAAATATAAGGATGTTAAAAACAAGGTCATGGGTATGAGAGAGGAACATATGCTCATGTGAATCAGTTCAAGGGAAAAAGAAATATATTGAATTGTTTCTATTCTTTATCTTGAATAATTATTTTCTAGCAGTTCTTTAATATGTGATAATGAATTTTACTTGGGAAAACTTCATGCGCTCAAACAAGCTTTCATTGTGTGTGTGTGTAGGTTCACGACATTAGGTGTTCAAAGAATACCATTTTTTTTCTTGTTAATCATTTCAATTCTGTCTCCATGTTCTCTTTACTCCATCCTATCAGTAAATTCCACCTCAAATATTTTAAAGGTCTATTTCCTCTCTAAAGATGGTATAATATCCAGTAAAATATGAAAACAACCTCTTATTCATGGTCCATCCCATGGGCACAGTTATTCATGTTATACAGGTTTGCCTTCTGATGCCATGAGCATTTGAACTGAGGAAACTTCCTGAGAATCATCTTGGTTGTGTCCCCACATATGTGTATTCACATCTGTTCCAAGTGAGGATTCCTTTCCACCTCCATAGTACTCTTCCAGGGAGCCTCTGAAATTCTATATTGTTTTCAGATTTACCCACAGTAACTATCTCTCTTGCCTGGACCATCAAAATCTTGTTTCCCAAACCTTCTCTTTCCTTGGGATACTTCATGTCATTTCTGCTGGGGAGGCAGAAATCACAAATTGTTGACCAGACTATTGAATCTGGTCTACAGAATTCTCTGGCTCATAAAATATTGTGTTCTGAATATTTTAATGTTTGTTAACATTTTTAATAAAAGTAGATTCCACATAAACATGTGATTCTGAGATGCTCTGAAAGATTAGAAGATCTGACAACACTGGTGAACTTGCCCTCCTGCAAACCTCCTCCTTGAAGTGCGGTAGACCCTTTCCACTTCACTGAAAGCTCTGCCCAGGGTGCTTCACTACTGGCTTCTGAATGTATTTGTGAGTTCATCTTCTGAGCCAAAGATTTCTAACTGCCTTTACCTTGTACTCTGCAAAAAGTCTCAGGGACAAAATGTGGGAAAGATCCTTCCTATATCTGGAAACCAGTTAATAAATAATAAAGCACATATTCAAAATAAAATTTTGTGTTCTAACTATAAGATCTTAATTCTTTCATGAGTTGACATTGTGGAAATGGAAACAACAGAGATGAATCCTCATAGAGATTATAGTCTAATAGAGAAGGTGTGTGTAGAATTCATATAGGCAAACAGTCAATTAATACACCAATTGGAAATCATAATAGGTGATATGATAGAGCCAAGTTCAAGGTGCTAGGTAATTTGTAGGAAGGGAAATTAACCAACCTTAAGGGAAGATTTCTCCAAGGAAGGCATGTGTAAGTAACAACCTGAAGAATATGAGACTCATCCAAAAGAGAGGGCTGGTGATAGTGGGTAGAGGAACAGCATGCAAAGGAACAATGGGTGACATAGAGCCCGGTGCTCAAAAGGACTTCAGAATTATCCAAAATGGCTATAGCATAGAACTTCAGGGAGCAGGAGGGACAGATATATTTGGCTAAATAATGCAAGCAAGTGCATGCACACAGGATTTTATAAAGCCTGTTAGAGAGTTTGGCTTAAGTGAAGAACTGTTGGCTCCCAGTTGAATGTTTTATGTAATGGATAACATAATCAAGATTTTTGATGTTGAAAAATCATATGACCCCTATGAAATCAAGTTTCTTTATTCATAAAGCTGAAATGCCATAAATCCTAGTTGTTTCACTGAATTATTGCAAAAATTAAATCAAATAATATATGCTGTAGTTCAGCAAACTCTATGATGCAAGTCAACATTTTATTAGATAAAATTCATTTAATGCTGCAACTCTTTTTATAGGAGGTAACCAAGCAGGATCTATCATAGATAAATAAGTCTTGTTATATAAGATAGTGGTAGTAGAACATCAGTTACTAGCAAATATTCAATTGAGGAGAAAGAGAGATGGTACAGAGAGCATAAGTATTAGGGTAAAAAGGCAGAAGTTGCCTTCCCCTGCCTCCTTTGAGGTTAGTGTGTGATCCATCAGTGTGTCATCCACCAGATTGTAATCTTCCAATATCTGATCTAGACTTTGCCACTCAGGTGCACCAGTGAAGGACTAGCTAAGAAAATGGTGCTTTAAAGAAAAAGGCAGAAATACTTCTGGCCAGGATGACATGGACATTCTATTCTCTAAGGGTCAGTGTCAGAGGTCCTAGCAATAACCATGTTTGTCCAGCATCTCCCTATGAGGGCTTGCACCCTTTCCCAGAAGCAGAGGCAGTGAGCTCCCCGTGGAAAAGTCAGATGATGCACTTTGTAAGCAGCCTCTGGCTGCACAGCTTTTAAGCTTCATTCTCTGTCCTTTGGGGAGACTCTGGAGACACACTGATGGATCACATGCTAACCCAAAAGAGGCAGGAAAGGTAACTTCTACATTTTTACCCTAATACTTAGGTTCTCTGTACCAAATGTCTTTCTCCTCAATTGAGTATTCACTAGTAACTGATGTTCTACTATCACTATCTTACATAGCAATATTAAGTACATTCCTTTTCTTCCTTAAGTGAAAGTGGATCCTGCTTTTTTCAACTTAACTTCCTGACTGATACATCTAAGTGCAACCATGATTTTCACCCTGCGGTGGCAATACATTTTTTTTTAATTTCCTCTCCTTTACTGTACTTCAGAACCATGACATGAGAACTGTGAGGATGAGAGTATAAATATGGGACAAAAAAGAAGGGAAAGAAATGAATTTCAAGACTGTATCTTCAAATGGAACTAAAATACATTTAAATCATTAACATTTAAGCCTATATATAACTTATCAATACATTTTCTTACGTGATTCTTGAATATCCCTATGGATTTTTCCTTGTAAAGCTGTACTACACTATCTTTTTTAGCAAAATTTATATGATTAAAGGTTCAAGTTTTGTAATGCATGTTCTGGTCCAAATTGTTGCCCCTTAGGTTATTAATTATGTGACCTTAAAAAATTAATCTTTGAAAGCACCTTTATAGAAATAAAACACCTATTGAGAGAGTATATTCAGCACACTTAGTGCCACAGTGGCATAGGACAGGTCCTCAATAGTTGCTATTAATGTCAGTAACAGTAAAAATTATTTATTTGAATTTGAAACAATATTCCAAGGATGGAACAGGAGACTAGTCCCCAGGATTCTTGAACTGCTGGTGTGAATATTTGGGAGCCCTAAAACTTGAAGAAGAGAACTAAGACTAGTCTAAGATAAAGATATACATTTCATTTTAACTTTTGAAGGAGGAGGCAGGAAAGATAAATGGTAGTTCAAGTTCTACTTCAAATAATCCCCATCCCTTTTACTGGACACAGAAGATTGTTATACAGCCACAATTCCCCCCTCTTTTTATATTTCTCCCCTTTCTACTAAGTTAAAGATCCATATTTCTTTGTGCCTTTGAGTACACACATGCCATATTTATATTTCTGTATTGAATAAAGGTTCAAAATAAAATAGTTGTATTAATTTTAAAATATTCAAAGAAACAAGCAATTATAGGTTTTCTCATCTTTTTCTGCATTATAGCTTTAGTTTTTATATTTTGGAATATAGGAGTAGCAGGTACCATCTGCAGGTAGCTTGATTCTAAAACTATTCACTGAAAATATTGCTGTTGTTTGTTCCATCCTATTCTGGTGCCCCAATAGGTGTTAAAAATAAACAAAAGGACTTTCAGAACCTCCTGGATATGGATAGTTTATTTTTTTTTCCATTTATCATTTTTTCTTCTTTATTTTTTCATGTTAGATTCTCCTCTTCTTTCCACTAAATCTCTTAATTAGCTGACTTCGTGGTAATCTATGTATTCTCCCAATTATTCACTAAATTACTGGAGTAATACTGATATAATTGTGTACATCTTTTTTTAATCTATGTGCTGTACACCTCAAACATAATGCACTTATAACTATATGATGATTGAAAATAAGTAGCACTAATATATCTAGGACATGAATATAAACCTGAATAAGTATTACTACTGATTAAAAATAATTTAAACTTAAAAAAATCACCACTCATTAATTTTTAAAATGAATTTCTTCTTTAAACATTTATTTGCTTCAAATAAATAATGAAAGGCAGTCATAACCCCCCCACAACCATAATTATGTATCATTGAAATTCATTTTCATGGAGACATAGATGATAAAATTAGGTATTTGGAAAGATACAGACACTGCTTGCAACTATAAAAATCAGATAAAAACATTTTGATGCCCTTTCTCACTTCAGTGGGACAGCAACTATACAAGGCTATTCTCTGGAGTAATGATCTTGTCTCCTTCCAAAGGCTTTTTATCCTATACTCAAGAGGTCATATTCAGTCTTCAGCTGCACAGAGCTCCACTCCTATTAATTTAAAATGGGGGTTTCAGAGGTTCACATTCAGCAAAATCTGTCCCTTCAGAGGTAAATTCTACCAACCAATTTCTCATTGAAAAAATGAGAGTTTATTTATGGAAAAGAAAAATCTATTTATAGAATCTGTCTCCTTACTAGTAAGAAACAAAGAAAGCTTTTAAATGGAGTTAATAAAATATCTTTTTGCTTAAAAAGTTCATTTTAATTCCATGCTTCAGTAACATTGTTTTTGGGGATTCGGGGGTATTGTCATTATTATCGTTTTGTTAAGTTATCTAGCATATGGAAAAGGTTACTCATCCCATGGGTCTCTCTTTTAAAAAAATACATTGAACATTCATTGAAAAAGGATGAAAGAAATCTAGTGAAGATGCAGGTGCACTAATAAATGGGTGATCTTTGGATTACAGTATTTATATGTACTATGGCAAAGCTGAGCAGAAACCTAAATGTTATACATACAAAGTGGTACAACAAGAACATCTGTGTTGGGGGGATTGAACTGGCATGGCTAACACCTCCAGTGCCAGGTGCAAAGGAAATTTCAATACAGCTTGAGTAATCTTGACTGCAAGCATCTGCCTGCATCAGATTATCTCTGATGTTCCTAGTCCACCACTATCCATTTGAGTATTTATGTGATACATCTGGTGGTTCCATGGCCAGGCAAGAAGAAATGATGCCTCTGCTACTGGGGGCAAATGCCTCACTCTTTAACTCAATACAAAGGCAAGTAGGAGTTCTTTTCAGGCCTGTGGGCAGCCAGCCAACTCCACAAGACTGATTAGCAGATAGCACTCAGCATGATAGCTGCTTTGTCCTTTCAGTTCAGTTACATATCCATGTGCATAATCTGGAGACATTAAACTCTTCAGTTTGAAATTGTGTTTCTAAATATTATTGCCAGGAAAATATCAGGGTTTTAGTGTGTTGCCATAATCATAACAGCTTTAATGTGACTTGGCTCAATCCTAAGTCTCAACATACATCTGATTTTCAGAATGAATATGTGTGGAAGGGTAAGAGAATGGTGGAGCTCCATCCATCAGTCTCCACAAACATAAAGGACCCATTCTGCACAACGATTATGTCCCTTTTCTCGAGTCACCAAATCTCCCTCTCCCTCAAGAGATGACCATGCCACCCACTGCACAGAAAATTTAAGTTACCAGGTGGCCACTGCTTCAGAATTTTACAGTCTTAGAACCTATACAAACCAGCACCCACCATTCTCCTTGTTTCCTGTTACAACAATTTGTGATAACTATGTCTGTATATAGTAAACTTGTATCCTCCTGCTTTTTATTCCTATCCTTCCCTGATTTTTCACGTAGTCTCCCTCTGCACTGAATTTTTACCATCTGAAGTTTAACCTGCTTAGTTTTAGGATTCTCTCATTAGAAGAAAACCTTTATAGATGCTGTGTCCCTCTACAACTCTCTCCTATTCTCTTCTTTCATTATCAAACATCATTACATATTTCTTTACTATGTTCTCCTCCTACTCACTTCTTAAATATTCAAATATGGCTCCTTCCCCCAACATTTCATTAAATTTTATCACGTTATTTCATGTCCATTCATGCTGCTAAAATGAAAGGACTTTAATAGATATTTTTGCAGCATTTGACAAGTGTGACTGTTAACTTCTTCATGCAGTCCCTTTCCTTAGACTCTACTTTGTGATATTCACCTTCTTGTTTTGTTTATTTGTCAATAAACTTATTCCCAGTCTCTTTTGCCTCCCTTTCCCCCAATATTTAACAACTCAAGAATGGAATTCTGCAGGGCATTGTCCTGGACTCTCTTTTCACTTACTTTTTTTCTTGGAAACTCTCATTCTCCAACATGGCATCAGTTTCCATCACTTTATAGATGACTAGTAAATCTTAATCTCCACTTTAGACTAGCTCTGAATTCTAAACTTTAAACCTTATCACCAAAATATTCCTTCAATATCTGAACTAGCATGACTCATAAATACTTCAAATCCAGGAGTTCTGAAGTTCACTTATCATTCCCAGTTCCATACCGACACCTATTCCTTTTCTCGAGTTCCTTGTCCTATCAAATGTCACTACTATGCACTCAATTTATTAAGCCCGATATTTTAAGTCATTTTTGACACCACTGTCCTTCTCCTTTGCAAAATCTATCAATTTACAAGTCTTGGCAAATAACTTTAAAAAATTAAACAAGTCATTCATGACTATGTACTTTGTAAAAAATGGCTACAGGGTCCTTTCATCATTATTCTTAATCCTTGACCATCTTACTTTCCCTAGAGCTTATACGAATTATGAAGTATATATAGTCAAATCTTTAGTCTATTCTTACATGTGCTCGTACATGTAATAGTTTAATTTTGAATGTATTAGTTAGTTTCATATGTTTTCACCAAAAAAGATAACATACTCTGTAATTTTTTCAGCACACACACACATATATAACTCATTTTAATTAATGCACCAAATATTCCAAATACCAGATTATAGGTATCACATGGTTACCTTTCTTATATTTAATGTTAAGATTTCTCTTTTTTTTCTGTTATAATGTTGCAATGAATATCTTCATATATGGCATTCTTATATGATTGTTTCTCAAAATGGAAAATCATAAATTTAAAAGATAATGCCAGATTATGGTCCCAAATTGTGTTGGGAGAAAATTCTCTAAGAATTTGTCACATTTTTGTATGTCTATCAAGCAAGGCATTGTTGATACTTTGTACTACTTTTTCTTTTCTTATTTTAAATTGGTTCTTTTTAGTTATACATGACAATAGAATCTAGTTTTATATAGTTATATAAGTATGGGATATATCTTACTCTAATTAGAACCCAAGTCTTGTGAATGTACATTATGGTAAGATTCATTGTGGTGTATTCATATATGTCCATAGGAAAGTTATGTCAGTTTCATTCCACTGTCTTTCCTTTTCCTATCCTCCCTCACTTCCCTCCATTCCCTTTTGTCTAATCCATTGAACTTCTATCTTCTCCCACCTCTGCCTTAGTGTGGGTTAGTTTTTGCATATAAGAGAAAACATTCTACCTTTGGTTTTGTGGGATTGGTTTATTTAACTTAACATGATAGTCACCAGATCCATCCATTTACTGGCAAATGTCATAAAATGTCATTCTTCTTTATGGGTGAGTAATATGGCATAGTGTATGTATATCACAATTTCTTCATGCATTCATCTGTTGAAGGGTACCTAGATTAGATTGGCTCCATGGATTAAATATTGTGAATTGCTGCACTATCTTTTTCAAAGATGTGTAGAAACAGCCTTAGAAGATAAAATATCTCCTTCCAAAGAAAAGGGAAGGCATGCTTACTCTTCAGGAAAATGATATTCCTCCCAAGCTTGGAGTTCTTCTATTATGTGAATCATTGTATAGGCAAAAATATGTTATCTGGTCCTATTTGTGCCATTCTGTAGGCATTGGGGCCTAGGAAGCTGGTGCCAACATGCTGATGTTCTGAGTATTGCTAATGCTATGAGTGATAAATAGTACTGCCCGCTTACCCAGAATTTTTGTGTCTTCCACCAGCATTTACAAAACAATGACAGAATATCAGATTCGTCATATTATGGCCAATAATTGAGAGTAACAAATTTTTATTTTTTGTTCCCAATAAAAGAGGATAAAATGGTATTACATTAGTTAATCTGCATTTCCATTATTACTCTAGTGAGATTGTACATGTTGCATTTTATTCTTTCTCACCTATATTCAAAATCTGTGTGGACTTCTTAAGGCCAAAACTAGTGTGTTATGTGTCATGAGTATTGTTTGTTTTAAATATTTTTATGGGCTCAAATTATAGATGCATAACATGATTTTGAAAATATACATAGTGCCAAGTTACCACCTTTGACAACAAATATGTGTATGTGAAAGTGCGAAGGGAGGTGTGCTCATAGAATAATTTAAAAGATTCATACCAATGTGCTGGTAATGGTTATCTTTGGAAGATAGAATTATGAATGATTTTTGTAACTTTTCAAAAATCTACAACCTTTATTTTCTATGTATGTGTCAGTGCTTATATATTACATTTAATAAGAAACCACACAAATGTACTTTTTAAAAAATTCTGTAACTGTAACCTAGCTTCCTTCATCTCACACATTGAATGGGAACTTACATGGACTGGGAAAGTCACTTCATTTCTTACAGACCAGGTTCTACATCAAATGATAAGAGAAAGATATTCTCTGAGGTCTCTTAGAGATAAAAAGCTTAAATTTCTAAAGGATATGTATAAGGAATCTACAGTAAAATTTGTATATTAAAATTTTAAAGTGAGTAATTCAGTTTCATTTATCAACAATATCTGCTCCAATAATAATCATAATTGTGAGTAACTATCCATGTTTTCTTTGCCTTGAATTGAAATTAATATTTATATTTTTTTACTGTCTTGAAACATGGAGTATTTTTCTAGATATCAATCTCTGAATCTAGTATTTAATTCCAATCTCTATGATTTTACTTTCCTCATTTTCAGTAAAAATCATCACCAATATTCTTGGTTCTTAATCTGCTACAATTTTCTAAAGCTATCCCAATGCTCTGAGACTGGTGTCAACTTCTGAAGTGATTAAATACACACAAGATTTACATAGAAGTCTATAGTGACCAGGCATGTTGGGAATTCCAAAAGACCTATTCAGAACTATTATCTTTTGGATCTGGAATGTCCTCCCCAAATCTTGTCTGTTGAAAGGATAGTTTCCAATACAGCAATGTTCAAAGATGGGGCTTTTAGGAAATGATTGGATTATGACTGCTGTGACCTCATCAGTGGATTAATCCAGTTGATGGGCTAATAATTTGAATTAACTATTAGGTGGTAATTGTAGGCAGATAGGTATGGACAGAGGAAGAAGGTTATTGGGATGTGGCCTTAGGGACTATATCTTGCCCCTGGTCCCTTTCTCTTTCTCTCCTTCTCCCTCTCTCTTTTGTTCTCCTTTCTGGCTTCCATGAACTGAGCAGTTTTCTCTGTCATGCATTTCTGTCCCAGGATTTCTGCCTTGGAACTGGCTGACCATGGACTGAATCCTCTGAAACCATGAGCCAAAATAAATCTTTCTTCCTCTAGACTGTTCTTGTCAGATATTTTGGTCACAGCAATGAAAAGCTGACTAACACAAGAACATAAATAGGAAAGAGCAGAGAACAGACTTCAAAACAAGATAAAAGCAAGAGAGATGCAAGTAGGAAAACAAACAAAAACATCATTCTTCCAAGTATAGACCAGTGTGATTATATTTCACATGGAGCTCAAGCCTTCTATTCCCTTATTCCCCATATGGGTGGTCTGGCCCTTGACACAAAGTTATGTTCCCTTTAAGGCAGTTGACTCTTCACCCTTTCCTCACATTCCTTTTAACCTTTTCATCCCTTTGTCCATTGATGTCTAGGTGGTGACAAATCCATTTCATTTGAACCCGTGGTTCTGCCCACACTTTTGTAGTAAGTTCCTTAGTAAATAAACACAATTTTATTCATCCTAACATCAACTTTTAATCTGTTTACCACTAGGACCCTTATTAATAAGCAATTATTACATTTCATTTGGCTTTAAGATAACTAAGTCTTACTTGGTAAGGTAAATTTATTCATATAAATGCACAGATTTTACCTACCATAGAGTTTTTTTTTGTTTATAAGACTAGTATTTGAAGAGTTCAGATAATTTAGAATTTACAAAAAAGCAATAATTATTTCCAGTATAAGTAATTCCAATATTGATATGTTCAACATAGATAACAGAAAAATAAATGTACTGGCTCATTCAGAGGAAATGAAAAAAGAATTTGATACCTTTTTCAAATATATAATAAATTTAAGCATTAGCCTAACTTAGCTATGGCACTTGAAATCATATTCACAAGGTCACAGCTTAAAAGTTATAAATCTTGATCGAATTTATTTTATTTATCTCAACACTAAAACCATCTTACAAAAGCACTCAACAGTTAAATAAAAATACCACTCTAATAAAAATCCAGTGAAAACCACAATGATATTTGCTCAACCTCATAGGTGAATGTGTTGGTGGTCTAAGATGTCTGCCAACAAAAGTTCTTTTTGTACTGTAAATTGACTAAAGGCCAAATGCTAATGGAAATGAAGACCTGATCTGTTTTGGAAGTGGCTCTGGCCCATGATGAATAAGAGATGGCTTAAAGAGAGATAAGGGGAAACTGATCATATTTTTGTCCATTTATGGACTTTCTAAACTAAAATATTACATTTTATCTTTTGAGAAAGAAACTGAACCACCATTCTTGGGACAGGTTTCTTTTTTATAGCTTTATTGTAATATAATTCACATATAATAAAATTCAACCATTTAAAATGTGAAAATAATTTTTTTATTATATTTGAACATGTATGTAACTATCATCACAGTAAATTTGAGAATATTTTCATCACTTCAAAAAGAAATTCTATATCCTTTAGGTACTGATTCCTTATTTTCCATTCCTTCACCTCCACGTTCAATCCCAGTGTCTACTCAGCAACTAATAATTTATTTCCCACCTCTGTACATTCACCTACCCCAAATATTTCATATAAATGGAACCACATAATATGCCATTGTTTATACTTCAATTTTTTTCACTTAACATTTTTAAGGTTACTCTATGTTGTAGTATGCATCAGTATTTGTTTATCTTTTTGTGGCTGTGACCAAAAGACCTCAGGGGGAAAAAATAATTTTAGAGGTGGGAATGTTTAATTGGTGCTCATGTTTCAGAGGGCTCAGTCCCAAGATGGCTGACTCCATAGCTCTGGGCCCCATATGAAGGGGAACATTATAGCAGAAGGAAATGGAGGAGGAAATCAGCTTAGGAAATGGCGATCAGGAAGGAGGGGAGAGAGAGAGAGAGAGAGAGAGAGAGAGAGAGAGAGAGAGAGAGAGAGAGAGAGAGAGAGAGAGAGAGAGATATGAACTCTACTCACCAGGGACAAAAATATAAAAACCCCCAAGTTAGTGACTTCAGTGACTTACCTCTTCCAGCCACACCCTACCTGCCTACAGTTACCACCCAGTTAACCCTCTAAACTTTCTTCTCATGTCTCATGCATGAGCTTTTGGAAGAACACCTCATAACTAAACCATAACAGTACTTCATTCCTTCTTATGAATCTATCATATTTTGTTTAACCTTTCATTTACTGATTGACATTTTCATTGCTTTGACTTTGGCTATTGTTATGACTTGGATCTGAATTGTCCCCCAAAAGCTCATGTGTGCTCCCAAAAAGCTTGTTGCCCAATGCAACAGTGTTCAGATGTGGCCTTTGGGAGATGATTGGATGGAGAGGGCTCTGACCTCATCATTATGGATTCATAGCTTAATGGGATTTGGAAGAGGAATTTTTTTTTTAAATAAAAGTAAGCTTTTCTCTGTTTTCTGGTCTCCATGAAATGAGCAGATTTCTTCTACCATGTGCACTCTGCCATGATGTTTTGCCTCATTGTGGGCATAAAAGCAATGAAGCCAGACAACTGAAAAACAGGGACTGAAATCTCTGAAACTGTGAACTAAAATAAATCTTTTCTCCTTTAAGTTGATTTCACTCAGATATTTTGTCACAATGAAGCAACACTAACAACGTTTATGATCTTACTATAAATCTTACTATAAATATAAATGTTCAGGTTTTTGAACACATGCTTTCGTTTCTTTGATATATACCTAAGACTACTAAATTATTTATTCTCCATTTATGTGAGATTTTGCTTTATTTTTATATTCTGTTGTTAGGACATACATTTGTAATTATTGTACTATAAGAATGATGCTTTGTTTAAAAAAGTTCCTGTTTATCTATACGAATATTCTTTATTTTAAAATTTATTAGTATAGCTGTTCCACATTTCTCATGATTACTGTTTGAATGATATATGTTTTCCCAGTCATTTACTTTTAATCGCTTATAATTTTTAAAGTTTGTCTCTCATAGACAACATATAATTTCATCTTCCCCCTCATTCTTATCATCTCTGTCTTTGATTGGGTTGTTTAAGCTATCCACATTTAGTACCATTACTTATTAACTTAGATTTTCTTTTTGTTTGCAATGATTCATTTTTCTGTATCTTTTTTTGCTTTCTTTTGCAGTAAGAGAATATTTTATATTGTAGAATTGTAATTTCTTTAATGATTTTCACTACATTTTCTTGAGAAATCTTACCATATACTTTTTATAAGAATCAACTTCAGTTTTATCTTACAGTAATTCCAGTGAGGTATTGAAATGTTACTCTTAGATAACTATTTCTTTGTCATCTT
The DNA here is from genome assembly GCF_052094955.1 of Ictidomys tridecemlineatus. Lineage (NCBI taxonomy): Eukaryota > Metazoa > Chordata > Mammalia > Rodentia > Sciuridae > Ictidomys > Ictidomys tridecemlineatus. The sequence goes on along the minus strand of NC_135478.1, from coordinate 159,304,278 downwards.
TTTGTGATATTATTTTTCTAACATTACATTAATAAGTGTTACAAATACAATATTACATTACTATAACTATTATATTGCATAACTGCTATATTTTAGAAGATGAGAGAAGAATACAAGTACATATTTATATTTCTGTCTATTAGCTTTATTTATTATTTCTGAAATCTAGAGACAATTTCTAACTCAATATTCTTTGTTTTCACCCAATATATTATCAAATACGTTACATTTCTATGTTATACACCCAATGACATTTATATGTAATACAGAAGTTTTTTAAAAAGTGGAGAGAAAAGGAGAAGAAGTTGCATTTCTAACATATCCTATAATTATATAGTTATTTTTATCATTACTCTTTGTATTTTAAGGTGGATTCAAGCTACTATCCCAGGTCAACCAGAATATTTTCCTGTAGTATTTCATGTAAAATATGTTTGTTACCAACAAATTCTACCAAATATTGTTTATTTGGGAATGTTTACTTTGCTTTTACTTATGGAAGTTAGTTTTGCTCGATATAGAATTTTTGATTGAGTTTTATTTTATCTCTGAACTATGGTATCCCAGTGCTTGCTAGCCTTCATTGTTTCCAAGAAGTTATTCATTAATCTTATTGTAATTATCTTGTACTACATGAAGTGCATTTCCTCTTCTTGCTTTTAAGGTTCTTTTCATCCTTTGGGCTTTCAATATTTTTACTATGATGTGTATGTTTGTGATTCTCTATATTTATTTTTAGTGCAGTTTGCTGAGCTTACTATATAAGCAATATTTTTTTAATAAGGTTGGGAATTCAGTCATTATTTGTTTTTACTTATGTTCCTTTTTCTCCTTTTCTTCTGATATTCCATTACACATATGTTTGCATACTTGATGTTCTGATATTTCTTTGAATTACATTTTTCTTCATTTCTTTTCCTCTTTATTATTTGGATTACATAATTTTTATTGATCTATTTTGAAGTAACTAGTTCTTTTTTTTTGCCAGTTAAAAGTTAGTGAAGTTTTCATTTTAGTCATTATAGTTTTCAACCCCTGGATTTAAAAATGGTTCTTTTTAGAATAATTTCTCTTCATTGATATGGTGATAATATTGATTATTTGATATGTCATTGTTATATACCTTCATTTACTTATTTGAACATATTGATAATGGCTACTTTGAGAACTTTGTTGAATCCAACATTTAAGTGCAATCACACATAGTTTCTCCCCCATCCTCCATATACGAATTATAATCTCCTTCTTCTTTCCCAGTCTTATACTCTTTTAGTGGAAACTTGACACTTGAAACTTTGTAAATACTTTCTCCCATTCCCCAGCACGTTGTCTTTTTTTTTTTTTTTACTTATTTGTTTAGTAACTTGTTGGATTAACTCAGTGTCTGTTCCACTACAACCACCAGCCAAAACCCACCCTTCTCTGCTGTCATGTGAAGCCTCTGACATTGCTCCTCAGGGAATGCAGCCTTGGAAATGCCTCTAGTCACACTGCACTGATAGAGATATTTGACATGAGCATCTTTTTGAGTATCTCTTTCCATAATATGGCAGCCCCACAACTTGCCAGTTTGTAGTGTTTTTGTTTTAACAGTACCATAGTACACTAATTGCTTGACCAACAGATCTAAGCAAATCCAAGATCATTTGAAGAGATAGTTTACAAGATTTGAGGTTGAGATTTTCTTTGAGTCCAGGAGAGCAATTCCTAGCCATTTCTTTCCCTTTAGCAAAGTAGCCAGCCTACAGTTTAACATCTATTTACACCAAATCTGCCAATCTCTTTCAATTTACTATTTACCATAACCATCATTGTTTTTGATAGATCCCTTAGGTTTGAACTTCTCAATACTTTCTTACAAATGAAATCAGTGATTGTGGAAAGAGAAATGGAACTTTTTATTTTATAGCTTCAATCATCCCACTGCAAAAATATCTGAATTATAGTTTCAGAGCAGGGATGGGACAATAGCACATTTCTCTCTGAATGACACCCCAATTTTAGGTGCTGAGTGCTCTATGGATGAAGGGACACAGTATTTTTCATAGATTTTCTTCTATGTAAATAAATATATCTTTATCTAGGCATTATATGACCCACACATGCCATTCTAAACACAATTTCTGGAGATTTTGATGTCTCTAAGAATTATAAATTTCCAGAGACTTCAACATTTTTAAAAACAAGTTTTATAAGTTTTAGTAGGGAGTAAGTCCACTGAGTTCATTGGGCTGGCATATTGTACCAGAAATTTTTATTTTATATATATAGCTGTTGGCTAGGGGTTGGCCAGGACTGGATTTACAAGATCCAGCTTTATATATTTACAAGATCCAGCTTTATATATTATAATTTGAGGTAAATTTTAGGAAAAGAGAACTGTTAAGCATGTGGATCTAGGTATTTCTAGTGTGGGGTGCATGTGGATGGAGCAATTGTAATATTTACAAGTCCTCCAAAGTGAAATTTTCCAGATAGAAAGAAGTTCATCATGGTTATGAAAGAAGCACAATAACTAGGTCCAGAATAGAATGGACGAAGTTAGAAAATCTGTAGTATGACCTGGACTTCTTATCAAATAGCTATGGATTTTTAGAAAAGTTTCAACTTAAAAAGTTGTCTTTTATATAGCTTGGATGCAGTAGTCAAGACATTGATTGGTTTTGATCAGATTAATTAATGATGTAGATGACTAATTGGGCTATTAAGAAGCAATAGCTAGAAATGAAAAATAAGAAAAATTAGTGAGTTAATCATGAGTATAATGTTCTGCTTTCTCTATCATACAAAGAATTGAATTTATTCTTGTCAGGTTTATGATGGTGAAATGTGCTATTGTTATGAAGAGGAAATTTGTTTATTTTTTAGTAAAAGAATTCAGACCAAGCTTATAATTTTTTTTCTCAAATGAATTAGGAAAATACTATTCTCTATAATTTACATAATTTGTTTATTTCAAAAATTTTAAATTTTTACTTAGTTATAGAAATCTAAGGATTAAAATATGTTCAATCATATAATAAATAATCTTTCAGAATCCCAAGATAGTATAATAGAAGTTAAATAAGTAAAAATAAACCTATAGACACAGAAGCATACCAGAAATCATTACAAATAGTTGAATTTCAGAGAAAAAAATGCTATTATAAATATATAATCTCTAGTTACTCACTTTTCCCGTGATTCTTAGATTTAAAGCCAGATTCCTTCATTATTTCTGACCCAATATGAAACACCATCTGGCATGTGCATGTTAAGAGGATTATATGTAAGCAAAATAGATATTTTCTCTTCCCTAAGACTTTTTCAAGTCATGTACAGTATTTAGGTTTGAAATATGAAAACCAAACTGGTAAAGAGGGAAAAAAAATGTTGTTTAATACCTCTTTTATAAAACTAAAGCAATTTTACATTGCTTTACCAATTAACTCTTTTAATTGGAATTCTGTAACTTCTCTTTTAAATTTTAGCCTCATGACCATTTTCCTTGAAGAAAGATTATAAGTTGAGATGTTATAGAGGAAATGATAAGTTAAAGATTTTATAATTATGTTACATACATATGCTAAGTTAAATCTTAGATCTTACTAAATTTATATTGACTAAATTTTCCAGATAATTATCAAATGTTTTACCAATATCCACTTCCATTGTACTTATAGTATGTAAAATAAATCAATTAAAATATAATATGGCATTGGAATCCACAGTTGTGATTACTTTTAAAGGGAAAGAATCCCGCCAATGTTTTTTATGTAAGTAAATGTTCTTTTTTAAAAATTTACTTAGAATAATAAACTTTTAAAGCTAGTAACAGATTTAAAAAGAAGAAAGTTGAAACTTTTCTAAGAATCCATAGCTATTTGGTAAGAAGCCCAGGGTCATACCAAAGATTTTCTAACTTGGTCCATTCTATTCTGGACCTAGTTATTGTGCTTTTTCATAACCACGATGAACTTCTGTCTGGAAAATTTCACTTTGGAGGGCTTGTGAATATAACAGTTGCACCATCCACATGCACCCCACACTAGAAATACCTAGATCCACATTCTGAACAGTTCTCTTTTCCTAAAATTTACCTCAAACAATCACAGTGTCAGTGTTCAGGCTTCAAAATATGGTCAAATTATGCAAACTTCTACAGAAGTCTATAAGCTAAACATGACTAACCAATACAAATAAAATAATAGACTATCATAAAATTAACCAAAAAGAATTTGATAAGATCAATGCACTAGAAATGTAAGTCAATAATATTTTTTGTTTCAAATATGGAATGATCAAATGAGGTTCATTTGGTTCTGTCTTGTCAAAATTACACAGGAAGAAAAAGAAAGAAGGAGGTAGTCTGAGGAGGAAGAAAGGCAACAATCTTATTTATCCATCTATTCCTTTATGTTGGTCCACAGGAAAAAGAAAAATAAGCAGGTACTAAAAACATGGAACAAGTTACAATTGTTCATATGTTTCACACACACTTATGTAATATAATGTTTATCTCTCATTTATTTAAAACAAAAGAACAGCAGGAAGTAAAAAGGGGCATTTAAATTTTGAAATTCTATTAATATTTTATTTACTCTCTTTCATCTTTTGTATATAAGATCATTGTATTTCAAAATTCTGAATGATCATGTGTGCTACTATAAGATATAAAGTTAAAATAGCAATTTTTTACTGTTGTTATTAGGTTGTGTCTGACAAGAATGCAATCTATTAAGCCAGTATTTGCTAAGTTATTGTCCATGTTGAACTAGCTACTCTACATAGTAGTTTAACTAACCTCATCCTATAAGCTCAGGATTTCAGAATCATAGAGAATCTCTGTCTTTTCAAGTAAGTGCTATTAAGTCATCTACTTCTGTGGCTCACTAATTACAGTGACAATGAGGTTATTTGTAATTTAATTTTGTTTTATTTTTACAACTGATGTCTGTTAGGCATACTACAGGCTAGAAACATCTTTGGTTTTTGTTATTATTTCATCACTTTAAAGCAAATAATGAGGCTGACAAAACTAAGGGACGAAGACCAAGTTTTGCTAGACATGCTCTGGCACCCAGGCCACTTCCCATTACAAAACCTTTAAATTAATACAGAAAACATACTCATTGCTATTTTAGTGATGTCACTGTCTGAAGTTGCCCATTATAATCAGAAGGTTCATCTTATTGTTGTAAAACTAAAACTAAAGTTTGAAAAGAAACTAAATTTAGTGTACATAACTTGCAAGTGTAACATGGGCATACTTGAACACACAGTGTACAATACTGTATGGGTGCGTCTTGATGGTAGCCACTCAGCATTATGCACAGAGCCAAGTGGCTTGCCAAGCACAGGGAGCTATGAGCAGATGTGAAACTGGCAAATGATTTTGCACTTGATGCAATCAGAGAAACCATAAAAAAAAATGAACTATAAAGTTTTCAAGGTCAACCGAACACTCAATCCGTGCCATTGGTCTAAACATATTAAACAAGTTTTAAAAATTTACTCCTGCCTGTCTCAAAGCTAATTTCTTCTATCATCACTACAGAGGACTAAAACTTTAACTACCTAGCTTATTTGTTTTTCTCTTTTAAGTATATGAGTATTTCATTTAAAAATATTTTCCTATAAATCATGAAAATTCAATGAATTAAGAGGAATAGCATTTAAGATTATTCATAGTAAATTTGAACATACAAATTTCATTAAGGAAGTGAACAATTTGTACTGAAATCATACATACACAAACACACGCATTCACAAATATGTATATATATATATATATAACTTGTATAATGTATATATATACACACATACATACTATACATACACACATGCATAGTAATTAAGATGTAAAAGAAAATTATCATATAGTCTGATCCCTACATTTTATAAAGGAGAAAATCAAAATATATGTGCCAAAGTATATTGTACAAACAATGGGAGAATATATATTACACCAAATACATTAAATTATATTGTATCTATAAAATCAGCAGATTTATTTCTTTATTAGAGATAGTTTCTAATTTTAAACATCATTCATTATCTTACTTATTATAACCCATTTATGTATGTGTTTGTGGTGTGTTTTGCATACACATTTACCTTGTTTTCCTACAAAATTTATGTCACAATAGAAATTTAAAAAAATTAAGTCATTCAAGGGAAAAATTCTTGGGGTTAAGGATATAGCTTTTTCAATAATTACAAAATAGATCTATCTTTTATTCAATGACTGTCATTTTTTAGGAAGAGGGTACCGAGTACTGGTACACTTAACCCCTGAGCCACATCCCCAGTCCCCCCTTTTTTTTTGTATTATTTAGAGACAAGGTTTCACTGAGTTATTTAGGCTTCACTAACTTGCTGAGGCTGGCTTTGAACTCTTGATCCTCCAGCCTCAGCCTCCCTAGCCATGGGGATTACAGATATGCACCCCACACCCAGTCCTGTCATTTATTCTTGAAAAACTTGTTTCTAAGTTAAAAGCTGTGAAAATTTTTTTAATTAATTATAGTAGGATAAATTATGATGTGTTCTGTCTCATGCAAAGCTAGTCAATTTTCACTGATAGAAAAATGTATTAATTGAATGCTAGAAAAAAATATATATAATAAACATTGATTCAAAAGTAAGCAAATGTGGTTTGCACATAAGTGAAATGCAAGGGAATTTTATTTTCTTTGCCAAAAGATGAAGCTATCTCATAGTGAGAGATGGCTGGTGAAGGAGGTGTGAAAAACAGTTGGTCTTTGGAAAGTTCATGCTTGTTGCATCCTCTTTTTCAGTGTCTTTACTTCCTTTGAACTCATACTTAACCTATACTAAATCTGAACCTAATATTATTAGGGGAAAATGAACATTTAACACAAAGTGCTTCAAAACAGGACAAACAGACTTCATATTCAATAGACTGCTGAGTTGTACAAGATGCCTTATCTTCATTCTCACACTTTTGAATACATACAATTCTAATTTATTCCATATGACTTTTTGTTAGTAAACATGACTTCACATAAATTGATGAAGACATTTTGCCTAAAATCATAATGTCAAAATAATATTTATTATGGCCTAGTCACTTTGTGTGTTTTTTTGGGGGAAAGTCATTTCAATGGGAATAGAGGAAGTTTTGCCTGGAAAAAAAATGACATTTATTTTCAAAAACACCTATGGTGAAATGCCATTATTTGAAGAGATACTATGTGTGTTAACTTTTTTTTTTTTTAAGAGAGAGTGAGAGAGGAGAGAGAGAGAGAGAGAGAGAGAGAGAGAGAGAGAGAGAGAGAGAGAGAGAGAGAGAGAGAGAGAGAGAGAGAGAGAGAGAGAGAGAGAGAGAGAGAGAGAGAGAGAATTTATTTATTTTTTTAGTTCTCAGCGGACACAACATCTTTGTTGGTATGTGGTGCTGAGGATCGAACCCGGGCCGCACGCATGCCAGGCGAGCGCGCTACCGCTTGAGCCACATCCCCAGCCCTGTGTCAACTTTTAAACTCAGAAATTCTCCACAAATTAAGAAAAAAGAGTGGAGATTAATGACATCAACATAAGAAAGACCAATAGCTAAACTGTTTCAAGTGTAAAGCCAGTATGACCAGAGAAATACTGCAACATGGATAACACTGCGACATTTTATTATAGCTCTACAGATTCATATTTAGAAATGTTAGCAAAAACTTTAGAAAAAATTTTCAAGGCCAATAGGTTATCCTTGCTGGTTTTACATCTTCTACTCTTTGATGTTTACTTTCCTCATTTCAGTTCCCATAAAGAACCATCCTTTTCTATTCTGGAGCCACCTCCATATCCGGTATTGCTTCTGTCTGGATCCCGCCTCCAACCCCCATTGTTTTTACTAAGCCCAAACACTCTAGCAAAGTCTTGCATTCTTTCCTGTGAGATGATATGTGTTCCCAACATCTAAGCCTAACACAAATACTTTCAGGGTAATTAAATAATTACTGTTATTTTTTGTCTATTGACAATTATGCTAAAACCTCCAGAAAGACAAGGGCTAAATCTTTGTTATTCAATGCTGTTTGACAGATTAGATTAAGTAAGGTTAGAATACACATTTTAAAGCTTTCCAGAGGATGGTATAGTATTTAACAGCATTTTATAAGAGAAAGTATTTGATAGATAATAACTTGTTAGCATTTTGAAAACAGATATTATAAGAAAATCATCAAAGGGTTATGCAGGAGGCTAATTGCCATCTCAGAAAATTAAGTGAAGTTTGTTAAGTATTTTTTGAACATATATTTTGTTCCAAATTAAGTAAATTTTGTTAAAAATACTTGTGGTGTTGTACATAATATATGCATATGATTACCCATGTACATGTATTTGTGTGGATGTGTATATAGTTTTTCTGTTTGGAATAGATGATAATTTTCTGCTATCCATAAAATAATTACATAAAACAAATTATTGTGTTCTATTTTCTGATTATCCCTTAAGATTCACTATAATGTGATTTTGATTACAGATGATCCCATTAACTGGTTTTTAAAAAGAGAAGGAAGAACCAAGTCTAGTTGATGTGCAGTTCTGACATTTACAAAGAAAAGAGAACATTGTGTTTGGGGTATATCAGTAACGTTATTCAATTATATCAGTCATTAAGTGTTCTTTAAATGTTTAACACCACCTAAGCCCCATCCTATGGGTTTAGAAAAGTTGATATGTTTCATTGAGTTATCCTGTTAGTCCTTATGAGAATTATTAGGAAGACTTTCATACCATTCAAATCTCCTGAGTGGTTGCATCCTGAACAATGCATATATTTTTCTGCTGGCTCACCTCAGTTTGCTCAGGATCCTTCTCTAAAATGCTGGGTTCCTCCTGCATTCTTTTGCCTCTTAAAAAATTCCCTTCCTGTATTTTATACAATCAAGATCTATCAGTAGAGCTGGGTGCAGTGGTGCATGCCTATATTCCCAGCTGCTAGGGAAGCTGAGGCAAGAGGATCTCAAGTTCAAAGCCGGCTTCAGCAACTTATCGAGGACCTAAACAATGAAGCCAAAATTAGACAGGCAGTCAATATAGACAGGTGAATTGAGTCAGGCTGGGTCAAGGAGGCCAATTTGAGTGAATCTGGGAAGTTGGAGACTGCACCCTGAGGGACTGAAATACGTTCAGGGACCTTTCTCCACCCTTATTATGATAACCTGCCCCTGCTTCAACCTGTTGCTAAGGTAACCTGTCCCAGGGATTGTCACTCCCTACAGGGAATTGGGAATCATGTCTCCTTCTTGCCCAGATCACTCCACCTTGGCCCCTCCAGCCCATCTGCTTCTCACCTTTTGACCATCCCGCCAAGCATCTCCTGGGCCTAGTTCAGTATGCAGGAAGGAGAAAGATAAAAGGGAAGAGAACAGGAGAGCAAATAAAGCCTAGGACATATAAAGAAAGTAGAATACCCTCACTTTTTGGGATACCAGGATATCAGCTGTAGTCAGTCCCCTTCTCCCTCCCGGGAGAAGTCTATGTTACCCCTATTTATTTATTTTTTCTTTACAGAGAATGTAGTTTGGTATTATTTTTAGATAAAATGTTTGTGCACAGTGCAACAAGTACAGTTTTTTTTTTTTAAGAGAGAGAAGAGAGAATTTTTTAAATATTTATTTTTCAGTTTTCGGTGGACACAACATCTTTATTTTTATTTTATGTGGTGCTGAGGATCGAACCCAGCACCCCATGTATGCCAGGCAAGTGCGTTACCTCTTGAGCCACATCCCCAGCCCAAACAAGTAAATATTTAAATCTGTTTGGAAAATGTGACTTTCTTTTTGGGTTTCATACTATTAATTACTTCTTCCATGATTTGTTTTACTTCTTTATGTCTTGTAACTGCATGGTTCATAGAGTCCTGAAATTTAGCTCCAGTGAGTCCACTTCCACCTGGTTTATGAAAACAACAGAGTTTGCCTTCCTCATCCATTATTATTGTCAAGTTTCCTATTGCCAGATGCTCCTCCTCTCCAGTACAGTCAACTATCAGCAAAGTGCCATCAAACATAGCAATGAAAGTTACCACAGGGTGAGTTCTAATATTCAAATAACCTTTCTTCTTTAAATTAACTTCTGCTAAAGCAGTTTTCTTCATTTATAGTAACCTCAGGCAACATTTTTTAAAGCCACTGACAAAGCAAATGTGCAGGCATCCAAAATGTTTCCATCGTAATCAAGGCAAATGAGATCACAGTATAGAAACCAAGGAAGCTTTCCTGAAGAAACGCAAAAGTCCTCTTTCTGAATTATCTGTGAATTTTCAGTGACATTTGCAATAAACTGGTTAGCTACTTGGGTCTCTTCTCCAGGAGGTCAAGACTAAAATCTTGATAAACACAGGGGTGGTAGATCTACATTAGGAACAATATCCTTTATTAGGGGCATCTGTTGGTGGTTTCGCAAATTCTGCTTTAACTCCATAAACTACTGTAGTATTTCCCAGCTTCACTAAAGCAGAACCATCCGTGGTACTAATTGGAACTATGTTGACAGTTGTGGTTCTGAATTTGCCAAATTCTCTTCCATTAGTATGACAGTTTTCTTTCAGAAATCTCCTGTAATACTCCATAGGTTCTACAGTTTTGAACCTGACCACCATCTTCCCACATGTGTGCCCACACCAGCCTATGTTACCCCTTTTTAAATAAACCCAGCTTCATATGCTTGCTTCAGAGTGCTTCTCTAATGTTGTACTTCAACATGTGAGGAAGCAGGACTTGTCACCAGTAACCAGCAGTATCAGCAACTTAGCTAGGCCCTAAGCAACTTAGTGGGACTCTGTCTCTAAATAAAATATATAAAGGGCAAAATGCTAATGGCAGTACTAGATATTCCCTTCCCTAGAATATATCAGTCTGGCCTTCTCAGGGACTCCACCTACCAGTGCACTTTATATGCAACCCTTCCCCTTCAGTGCTTTGATTGTCAGGAAACTGTGTCCTTTATAGGAAAATGAGCACTTAAAATTTCTTCCTCTTAAAGTGTAAGGCAAATTCAAGGGGGGAGTGAGTGTTAATCCTTTCAGAAGGCCAGATGTGGCTTCTTTTTTTTTTGTGAATTCAGAATGATTGACAGTGAGATCATGCATTTGCTTCAGGAAAAAATCCCATCCCGCCATATAGAGGGATCTAGATCCTGGAGACAAAAACAAGGAAATCATTAGATTAGACCAAATGCTTCCCCCCGATTTTTATTTTTCCATCTTAACTCACCCAAAATGGGGTATGCATTAAGATAGGACCAATTCAAACTCCTAATTTGGAAGGCAAAGAACCAATGATTAAAAATGCACAGTCCTGCTAGAAGTATTCAATTAGTTTAAAAAGTTATATTTAGTGAAAATTGTTTGGTTATTTTACTAGGTTAGTGTTTGATTGGCCTTGAAGCAATGAACAGGTATTTGTAAGACAAAAAAGTGTTCACTGAAATGGCAGCTTTCCCTAGAATAACTGGTATGCCTGCTATAAGGAAAAATTCCAGGCTCCAACCTATGAGTAAGAATTCTTTACAAGCCCTAATATGTCAGTATCCAAGCTCCAAATATTATAAGATCTAGACAACATCCAGAGTAACAGGAAGAATGTGATCGTCACTTTAAAATACCATTTTGTCTTTGCTAGACAAAAAATATTCAAGCTTGTTATCCATGCTTGTTAATTAGCCTTAATGGTTACAAAAAGGAAGAATCATTTCTCTAGGTGTCTTGACTAGAACTGAAAAAAGAGAGGGAAACACATGAAGAGCCCTCAAGAAAATTCAATCTTATGTATAAAAAAGGGCTTGCCTTAAGCTATGTTCAGGCAAAGAAAGAAGAAAAGGGACATAGAAAAGAAGTGGCAGGGAAATGACTTTTCAGACAATTCCCCACCCTAGTCTGGTCACCCATGACAAGTAGGGCTATCTGAAGCAACTTTGAGTGAAGAGCATTGTAAAAGTTTTCTCTTTTTCTTTGTACTTTATACATTAGCCAAGGGAGGATGTTCATATTTGCTATTTTGTAAAGCAAGATTTCATGCCGACGCCCTTTGTTCTTGCTCTGAAGTTGAATCCAGAATTTTCTTTTTGATATCAACAAGTCTGAGAGGGTGACATTGCAGAATATCTTCCCACTTCAGAGATCCGCATAAAAAAGAGATAACTTTTTTTCTTAAAGATCTTGGGACTGAATCCTTAGGATGGTCTGTAAAGCAGGAATATATCTGTATTCATTGAAGTGAATATTTTGTGTACCTCAAGAAATTGCCTAAGTATGATGATCAATCAACCAAGAATATTAAGCATAAGCTGTGTGTGTATGGGTGGAGGGTAATGGTAGTACCAGAGGGAAACTGTCTCTACAAGAAGAACCAACTATAGAGACAAAGGAACTGGAGAACTGGGAAAGCTGATGGGGAGAACATCTGCTCACAGTTCTCTGCCCTCCCCACCTTACACCAGGAAGTGGAAAAAAACTGGAAAATAAAGCACTCTCCATCCCCCACTCCATCACAAAAACACTCGGTAAAGCCCTGGCTAGAGTAAACTCTGAACCTCAGGGTGTGAAGGCTCCTATTTTGGGTTATGTGAAAGAACCCTAAAATGCTTGGAAGCCATCTTTATCTTCTTGGTGAGTAACAGCCCTGTGAGAGCTCAAAACCTTTGGTTATGTGCTCTTCTTGGGATGAAATGGTTCATTGGGAGAAAAAGCAAGGGAACTTTTGAAGGTTATTGACTTTTAACACAACTCTATTTTTTCAAAATAGTTAAAAAATTAAAAAAAATTCAAAGTAAAATACAAATACTATTCTCCAAAAGTACTTTTGAGATTTCTGAAAATGTAGGTAGATATTTATAGTTCTTAAACTGAACCTATCTTAGTAATAACATATTCCTGTCCTTTCTGAAAACATGGACAACAAAATGCTAAGTGAAATATTTGTTATAAACACATATATCCATGGGTTAAATACTCCAAATTCCAAATAATTTATTAAAAGTAAAAATAATATCTTAAAAAATTAACTTATGTGAATTGATTATTTTTGCAAACATGATTTTATAATCTGAATACAAATAATAAAAAAAACAGTTCAACATATTCTCATTTTATTTTACCATCCTATCTGGTTTTTACTAACACCTATGCCCACAGAAAGCAATTTTATATTGATGCCTTTCTATTGGCAACAGTAAAATCTCAAGGGACTTTTAAAAGGTGACAGAGGGGGTGTATTCCCAATCTTATATCATTGCAGTATTCACTTTCCTTTTCTGTTTCTGCCCCAACATTTCATAATTATATCATTTTACAAGAATTGTGTAATTTACATAACCACCTAAATTGTCATAATTGCTAGAAAGTGCTGAAAAAGCATACGGTAGGCATTTCAGATTCATTTCTGCTCTCTGTTTTAAACTCATTTGAAATGCCTTTTGCATAAAAATTCTTTTGGTCAACAAAAAAGTAAGTTGTGTTTGATTTTGCAGGAGCCCTTTTTGTTTCTTTTTAGGCTGATTTCTCCTTTTATTCCAGAAGCCTTTCCCAGGTATTCTACCTGAGTAAAGAGAGGGCACAAGGACCTGCTCTTGATTTTACACAAAAGAAAACAGAACAGAGAAGTTAACTGACTGGATTTGCATGCCACAGGTCATCTCTGCAATTTTTTTTTTTTTTTTTTTTTTTACTTGCATGGCTTGTTCATCCTCTCATACTCTTATCTACTGCATTTAGAAAGAGGAAAAAGGAAAAATCCAAGAATGAATGGTCTCTCAACAGTTTTCTCAGCATGCCATTTCCATTATAATTATCTTAACCATCTGTTTTGCTTGGAACAGGCAAAAGAATTTGATATTAAGAAACTAAACTGTCATTCTGTACAACAGAGAAGGGCTTTGGAAATTGGATCTTATTTCAGGATACATGAGTGAATATCAATTTGGTCAGAGGGTTCATCAGTAAAGAAGAAAGCCAATATTTGATCCTTATTCTTTGAAAATCAGTGGCTTATGTAATTTTATAAATAAAATTTTAAAACTAAAAGTCATTGCAGCAGATTGTATATGGTATTTGCTAAAGCTATAATCAGGAAATGTGAGCTAAAACACTACTAAACAGGTCAGGGTATTTGAAAATGGCAAGTAATTTTCTTTAATTCTGCCTTAACTTCTGTAAAAATTAATCTATCCTTGCATACTTAAAAGACAGTGTATTAATGTTGAGCTTCCTGAAGTTAGTTTGGCTGTTATGTGACACTATAAAATTCTGTGGCAACATAAGACATATGCATAAATAGCAAGCCACATTTCTGGAATACTTACCTTCTGCATGTATAAACATGCATGGACACATACACACTGCACACAGCACATACATATACACACATACAATTTATGCTACTAATAATTCAGAATTTGAAATGAATAATAAATGAACCAATTCACTTTTTAATTTTTTTGTCAAATATTAGTGTAAAATATGCATTTTAATTATGATTTTAAATAAAATTTAAAGACTGATATACTTATCATTCAGTTATAGGCTTTTTAAATTATAGATATTATGTAAGGATACCAATTGTACTTCAAAATCATTAAATAAATTAATTATAATTGTTACAATTTAACCAAACATCATAACAGGTAGTTAGTAACAGAAAAGGCAGATTATCACTTCCAAAATAAGGAGGGAAGGCAGAATAATTTTCTAAGGAAAATGAAAAGAATATTGAAATCAATTCAGGAAGAATAAAATGAATTATTATTTATTATTTTTTTCCAAAATTTGGAAAACAATAGCAAAGTTAAGAGAAATCAGAGATTCTTTTAATATGAACATCTTCCAATTATGAACATCTCCTCATCACACTAACACTCAAGAAGAACAAAAGAAAATAAATTAAACAACGTATATTTTTTATAAAGACAGTTTTGTGTATTCAATGAGAAACAAATTGAAAAACAATTTATACTGCAGATAGACATGACATAGTCCTATCTGTAATTATAGTCAAATGATTTTAGAAATGGTGGGAAATCTTCATTGAAAAATAAAACAGAATTTATATTTCCTAAAATTTAAGCAAATATAACTTTCTACATTGTGAATTATATACCAGGAAAAAATATACATTACAAATTACAAATTTCTCTTTCATGGGACAGTTATCAAAAAACTTTTAAATCAACAATTTTACATGTGTAAGCCAATTCAATCCTTATCTCCTGGTAAACCAAAAAAAAAAAAATCAAACTTTTGAAATAAAATGGAAAAAATATAAAATGAAAATAAGTACATATATCCCTAGACATCTTCAGAATTCAAAATAAGGTGTTTTTATTTTTTTCTCATGGTCACTTCTCAGTTTTCTTTTCCTAAGTGATATTTATCTTTTATTTTTTTAGTTTCTTGGCAAAGTGGTAGACCAATATATCAACCTGGCATACACATCCTAGTAATCAGTTTGGAGTACAGAGAAACCTATTTCTGAGATTGCTCACATTCAATCCCTTCTCATGAATAAGATTCATGTTTGATGACACAGGTAAAATCCCACAATCCAACATGATACTTGCCTAACACATTTCTACAAAAATAATTCATGATGTCTTTTTACTCTGTTGAAAAAATATAGAGAGAAGTATTTATATGCATATTATTTTTATATTTCCATAAAATGAAACTGAATCCTTTATTGAAATAAGCACCATTGATGTTATATTCTCACTTGTAGAACTAACAGATGGGTACAGGAGCATCCAAATCCCTTTATTAACTTTGTATTGATGCAGTCTTGCACTTTATGAAGTTGGATTCATCACATCATGGTGGAATTTAAAGAATTTTCCCCTTCTCAATTCTTTTCCATTATAACTTTTTATTTTATCCTAAAGATTTTCAGTTATCGCATCTATATCTTCTGTTATTAAGCTTAAAAATACTATAGTAATTAGAATAGTCTAAATTCAGGAATAAATTTAACATTTCTTGAACAATTATACTAATCAAAGATTTTGTGGGGCTTGGATTATAGCTCAGTGACACAGTGACTGCCTTGCACACGTGAGGCACTGGGTTCGATTCTCAGCACTGCATACAAATGAATATATAAAAATAAATAAATAAAGGTATATTACTAACTAAAAAATAAAAATAAAAAATCTTGTAAGACATGAAAAGAAGAAAATCCATTAAAGTGTACAGAATAGGTACTCAGTAAATTATAGCTATTATTATTCTAAGTCAGAATTATGTACATTTATGAAAAAATAAAATGAACTCACTTAATAAACTAGGTAAGTTTAGTAGGAACAAATATTAAGGCAGCAGTTGGGTACTACTCAAAGGCATTAGTTGACATGCTACATATTACATCTGAGTGTACTTGATACTTAGTTTTGGTAACTAATTTAAAAGTTCAGTTAATTTTTAGATGCTTGTTGAAATACCATAGAAATGTAACCTAAGAAAATTATCAGGCTTGTCTCAAATTTAAGTTTAAAGTTTAAAAAAAAAGGATTTTACTTATGAAAAAGAGATACAGACATCTACAGCAAAGATTATATTACAGTGAAGAAGGATTTTGTTTTGTCAGCAATAGCATGTTTTCCAAGGGAGATAGATGAATGCCCACTCCCAATGCCTAACTTTGTAACTGCTTTTGCTGTTTGTTTCCTCTCATTCATTTTGCATCCGTGTTAGGCTTGCATCTGTTTATGTACTTGTCTATTATTCATCTACAGGATAACTGCTCAGCAGTCATTACTTCCTTTCATATCTTTTCTGCATCTTTTGTTTCCATGGGTTGTTTTGGCAATAAAACCAAGAAACGGGTACAAAGCTTATAAAAAAGTGCAGTTGGAACATCATGTTTTTACAGCTCTAAGATCATTATTGCTTATTTCAAAAAGTTTTAAAAAATGTTAAAATGTATTCAGCAAAGTTTAAAGCTCATAGGTATGATAGATTTGAAAATTTGAGTGAATGGAATTTAAAAAGTGTTTTCTGGAATGGCTCACTACTGTTTGATCTTTAGATGGCAGCCTGCCTTGTGCAATTTTCTGTTTACTGTACATTTTAATATCAAAATCTCAAGCAATGCAGTCATAGTAATTTCTTACATTTATATAGCACTTCATAATTTTATTATGTGTTTACCCATTCATTATGCCCGTTAATCTTTCTAGATAGATAATTAGCATCTTCATTTTAAGGACAAAAAAAGAGAAAGAGTATCTATGTTAAATGATATGCAGAGGTCAAAAGGTCAATGAATCTCCCAGCCTAGACTAGAATCTACATTTACTTAATCCTGGTATGGGCCAGAAAAAGCCTCACAATATAAAGTTGTGCCAGGCTTCCTGAAGGTCAAGGGATGAAATATGATTTTTTTTGTCACAGGGGGGGGGGAGTCATAGATAATGTAAGAATGGCTTTATGTGTGATCCTAAATCATTATAATGTCCTCTTACCCAATAAAAATCTATTGATAATTAAATTTCATTAACTCAGGACACAAAAACTTTACTTTCTATGCCAAGGGACCCTTTGATTCTATGAGGTCTTCCCATATACTCCAGATTGTCTAAATTATTTCTCTTTTGGTTGGGGGGATACTTAAGGATTGAATAACCCAGAGGTGCTCTAACACTGAGCCACATCCTCAGCCCTTTTTAGTTTGTTTGTTTGTTTGTTTTGAGACAGATTCTCCTTAAGTTGTTTAGGGTCTCATAAATTGCAGTAGAGGCTGGCCTTGAACTTGGAATTCTCCTGTCTTAGCTTCCAGAGCTGCTGGGATTACAGGCATGGGCCATTATACACAGGTACATTTTGTTATTTATTAAGTACCTGATTCATGCTAGGGTGGGCCCAAGGTATATTAATTTATTTTCAACAGGTAAGTTGAAGATACAAAAAATCAAGTTTGAAGAATCAAAACCAAGACATCAGTACAAGCTCTTGCATTCTGACTATGCTATGTGTTTGTGAAGCTTTTATATATTTACATAAGATTATTTGTAGAGTATCAAGAATAATTTTTCTTTATCAGACCTTTTTAATTTGTTCATTAAGCTTTTGCAGCTATGAAAAATGTACAGAATTATCCAAAGGCAGTTACAATGCTCTTCCTTCAAATGCAAGGTCCACTAGTCAAAAACTATGAAACTCCTTAAAAATTGACAGGCATAATAAAAGAAAGAAAATTATAATAAAGTCCTTATTTACTGTTTAGACTTGGTTGAGTTTAAAATGTTGAAAATATCATTCAGAACTGGTTCTGACTAGGGCATGTATTTCTATCCAAATGATACAAAATTCTTGTTTTGGGAAATCTAAAGGATGTCTCATATTTAGAGCATCACTAGTTCTTTCATTAAATGCCAAATAACTCCAGGGAACCATAGGTGATTTTCTAAATAGTGCTGAGCAGGTTAATTGGGGACAAAAGTAACCCTCAGCTAGCCTGACTATTATGGGATTGAAACCCAGTAAGTAAAGGGATGGAGATGAGAGATTGGAGTGTAAAGATGAAATGATAATTCTACAGAGATTTAACTGTCTTACCATATTCCTGATTTTATAACCTAGCTGAGAAAGATTTTAGGTGTTATTGTTGACATGAGATATAATTGGAAAATAATTTGATACTGTTACCTTAATGGCCACTATATATAAAATTTTGATTAAACATCAATGGGAAAGAAAAAGGGGAGGGACTGTGTAATAAAACAGTTGAGGTATACATAGTTCTATATTTTCCCTTACCAATTACATATTACCATATGTTCTTATTAAGCACAAATTACTGCCCAATAACTTTCATTATTTTCTCTCCAAACACTGGGTCCCCTTCCATCAAAAACAAAACAAAACAAAAAACAAACCCAACCAACAAACCAAACAAACAAAAAGCAACAATTTACTAACCTTTTAATGCCTAGGTTCCATATAAAATAAATTTTCAATGAGAACTATGTCATGCTTGTGAAAAATCATAGAGTTTTAACAATTCATTTGATTTCTACCCCCAAACAACCAAGAAGTGTCAATTTTTAAACACAACCACAATTATTTTTAAAGTTATCTTTGGAGTGCATATACTGTCATTAAGTGATAAATAACAACATGTCTTTATTTTAGACTATGTGTTTCAGGATTCTCCTAAGAAGCCTCAGTGCATACTTTTTTATTCATTATCAGAGCTGTCATTGTTGCTAACTACCATGAAAAAATAAACTACCCCCCTCTTTTAAGCTCTTAAATAAAAAATGCCAGAAATTGCCCCCTTACTTCTATTCCCTCCTGGAAAGAAAACCATTCAGTGAAAAGGCTTAACTTCTGCCATTTGGGACTCCTATTTACTTACAGAAATAAAGAGAGAAAAAGCAAGTTGCTAGAACATGTACTATTCTGCTCTGACATCTTGCTCTTTATTGTTATCTTTCAGTCACCAAGTAATTATCTCTAAGTGACAGTGAATGGTTGGAAAGATTAATAGAAACTGCTTATGGCTTAAAATAATAAGCCTTCGAGGTCTGTGAAAAATTTTAAATGTGCCTCTTAGTGAATTTGTAGAACCTGGGAGTTAATCACTTCACAAACCCATGTGAGAGGTCCCTCTGTCTTTTTCAAGTAGCTGTGGTCATTGACATGGTCTACTGCCCATTCAGCTCTGTCCTCATGTTTGACTTTCACTCATAAATGCTTATTAGTGCTTAAAAACCAAGAAATGGCCTAGATGTGACTTAATTTGTGTTCTAAGCTAGACTGACCCTTTCAGGGCACTAATTAAATATATGGAGCTTTCTTCTAACCCATCCCCACAGTCATCTAATAAAAGTAAGTATTCATTATCATCATTGTTATAAATGATAATATTAAATTATATATACACTATGTATAAAACAAAAGTTCACGATATAAAAATAATTAGCAGTCCAATCTTCATTTAGTAGTGAAAACATAATTTCTCCTATGTAAGGCTGTAAACCTTAGCTATCCATGTGAAGACTTTGTAAATAATTATTCTACACAAATACTAGTACTTTATAATTAAATATGCAAAAGTTCCTAAATTCAAATTATATAGCTTAGTATGAAAAATTACATGTAAGTAATACTGTACAGACCTTATGCATGTCATAAAATTATCCTAAAATTAAGCTGTTAGGAATAAGAAATTAGAAAATAGGAAATATTGCAAATTATAAGTCATATTTTTATTTAAGTGAATGTGAAAATGTTTTGCTATAACTAGTGGCCTTTTACTTAAAAATAGGAAAATAATTAAAATCAACAAATAGTAAAGTTTATCTGCCTGAACTCCAGGAACTTATAAATATTCTAGAAGAACATATATAGACATGACAACAGAAAGAGGGAGAAAATTAGAGATACAATATGTAAAATGCAGGGAAAAATATTTAGAAAAATGAACAGTTTTACAAACATTCAAAAGGACTAAAAATCAATGATTAAATAGTAAAGAAAATACCTTGCTGTAAATTGTTTTTAGAAGCAATAGATATAATAAATGACCTGTAATAGGGAAGTAATTCGACATATCTATATAAAAGGACCAAATGAACATTCTTCAGTCCATATTTATTAGGCAGATGATACCTGATGAATGGGAAAACCTTAGCTGATTTCATTTGATTGCCTTAGTCCCTGACCTGCCTGCAGGCTGACAGTTCTCTTCACAAAGACCAGTCACCAGTGGTTACCAGTCTTGATCTCCTCCAGTGTAGAATGAGTTTCCTTTGAATTACTGGTGCAGGGTGTGTATTAGGATGGATAAATCAGCCAAACAGAAAGGCCTAACAGGGCAAAGAAGCAGTAGGGCACCTGTCCTTATATTGTCCTGAAAGTGACCTCAAGTATGACTTTCTGCAAGGTAAGAGGTAATTCTGTCTCTACTTTGGCTAAGCTTATATCACTCACAGTAAAGGTCACAAATCCTGACAGATTTTCTGTACTTAAGAATCAGATTACTGTTTGTCTGAGAAGGAGCAGAGAGCTGTGAGACCTGCTTCTCTTAGGAATCTAGGTCAGAATTCATCCAGTAATGCCACCCAGGCCCTTCAAAGCAATATCATACATTGTGGAAATACTTTGAGCAAATCCTGACGGTTGTTCATAAATTATATTACAACCTGAAGGGAGAAAAAGTTATTCTGTGCCTTTTTTGACTCCAGCTTTTCATAAAGTAAGTCATAAAATAATTAAGATGACCTCAGAGCAAGGTCATATATAGTTCTTGAATTCAACTATACCCTTCATAACCTCCAAGTCAATAATAATAATAACTGAAGATGTTAGTGCTTCTAGATTCAATAGAAGTGTCATCAGCAGTTAACACACAAAAGCCACATCCAAATATATGAAAGATTTTTTTAAAAGCTTATGAAGCCTTTTGTGTATCTCTGAAATGCCATAGATTTTGGGAATTTGGACTTTATGCAAATAACAAGCATAGGCATATTTATTAACTGGGTGACAATACCTGAAAATTGGAGATAAAAAAGAATATGATGGGGAGAATAATCTTTTTTTAAAAAATCAGATTCAAACATTAAGTGTAAATAAATGAAAAACTGAACAAATGCAAAAAGACTATTTTTAGGTGATTTTACTTTTCTTTAACAGAGAGGTAGGAAGAATGGAAAAGGAGAGGCTTACATACAATTATACATATTGCTCTGAATTTATATAAATATTATCAAAGTTATGTCCATGCTTACTAAAGTGCAGGGAACTTTACAAAGAACTTTCGCAGTTGCAATTTCAAAGTGTGGAAGGTGAAGGTATTGGAAATTAAACTGAACATCCCATTTCCTTCAAGGGGGAGGCAAGTCTAAGGAGAAAAACAGGTGAAACAAGTGACTGAAACTGTTGGTTAGAAGCAAGTAATACAGATACTTTAAAATTCCTAGAACCAGATGGATGCAGTGATATTAGCTTTTAATAATGAATAACTGACTCAAATATATTGACTATCTTTAAAAGTCAAGGTCATATGCTGCATCCACCAAAAACACTATTTGAAATGGGGAAAACATACTTTTAGGCTCTGGCATGTCATTTCACTTTCCAAAACAAATATATTCAAGAATGTCTTTAGAAGCATTAGTGTAGCAAAACACATTGCTTTTCAAATATTTCTTTCTGAAGTAAGAAATTCCAGATGAATTATTTCCTTGGTACACTGCATCTGTTAAATACAAATCTCTCTTCTTAATATTAACACTATTCACATAATAAGTCTAAGAACTCAATTTTCTTTAACTTCTTCCTCCCATAAGTGCACAATTTGTCAAATTTTGATTCAAAATAACACATTTTGCCCTACCGTGATGGACACTTGTAGTCCTAGCTAGTGAGGAGGCTGAGGCAGTAGGGTCATGAGCTCAAGGCCAGCCAGACAAACATAGCAAGACCCATTCTCTAAATAAATAGATACAACAACAAAACCAACTAACCAAAAGAAAACAACAATAATGTTGTCCTTTCTGTTTCCACATCCATTGTTATAATTTGAGAAACTAAACTGGGATTGCTAATAACTGTTTTCTAGTGTCATTTGACATTGGTCAAAACATCTAATCTTACTAAAAGAAAGGTCAAAACCTTTAAATTTACATCTCTATTATCAATATTGTCCTTCTCTATATAAATAAAGTGCTATGGGACATTATTAAAGAGAAAGAGAAGGAGTCAGAGAGTGAGGATGAGCTCAGTCTTCTAGGTACTCATTATCATAAACTCTGGCCAAGAGGTGGGGGGCCTGTCTCCAAGTGCCCTTCAGCATTTAAATATTGTGGTTTTTTTGCAAAGACCAATGATATAATAATAAGAATGCATTAAGCTATTTTCACTAAAAGACAAACTTACAAAAATTACAATAAGTTTCCCTATATTTATTACCTTTGTGAAGCAAATGTGTTGACCAGATTGAAGTGAAAATGAAATTATTTAAAAACCATTTCAAGTTGTAAATAAGAATTAACATTTTAATTATAAATTGGCATTCTGAATATAAAGAAGCCTTATTAAAGGACATTGCTTAACTGTCTTATCTGTAATGCTTAAGCTTCAATCAGTCCAGGAATCTACTACTGTTCAAATGAATTTTCTGTGTCAGTATAAAATAAAGTGTGTATATAAAGGTCAGTATTTATTGAATGGTGATTAATTGCAAAATGTAATTTTAAGTATTTCACATTTAATCTTTACAATATTCCTATATATTATATATGTCTTTAAATTAATGCTATTATACAGTTGAGGGTACTAAGGGACAGAATTGCTAAGTACCTTGCCATTATTGCCCAGCTGGTCAGCAGAGGAGACAACAAGTCAAGAGGACATAATCTATACCTGTAAACCTACATTCCCACTTACTGTGGCAAACTGCTTATTAGGTTTTGTTGAAAATATCTATACCCATCTTTTGGGCTGAGAATGGAATGTAATTCAGTATAAAACTGAAACAAATATAAAACACACTCAATAGGGTTGGAACTCTTGCTTAATGCCTTTGTTTTTATTTTCTGGCTTATGAATAGGGACTGGAAGTAAATTCTATCAAAGGTGACTTGGAATTGTCCTCTGAGTTGTGTCTGCCCTCCCCACCGGTTTTATGGAGGTACAATTGGAAAACAAAAATTCTATGTATTTAAGATGTGTAACATGGTGTTTTGCTATACATATGAATTGTTAAACGATTACCATACTCAAGATAAGTAGATTACTTTTTATATGTGTGTAGTAAAAACAATAAATACCCACTCTCAGAAAATTTCAAATATATAATGCACTATTATTAACTTGGTTCTGTGCATTGTTAATTATACTGCAATCCATACTGTGCATTAGACTTCAGAACTTACTCATTGTGCATAAATGAATCTTTGTATCCTTTGACCAACATCCTCCTATATGCCCTAGCCCCTCACCATTGCAACAACTTTTCTACTTTCCAATTTTAGAAATTTTATGTTTTTACATTCTACATTATAAGTCCCTCAGTATTTGATTCTCTGTTCCTGGCTTAGTCAGTTAGCATAATGTTTGCTAAGTACATCAATGTTGTTTCAAAAAGTAGTATTTCCTTATTTTTAAAGGCTGAATAATATTCCTGTGTGTGTATGTATGCATGTGGTTTTGTTTTTCTTGCTCAAGGATGCTTTGGTTATTTTTAAAAATTGTTCCAGACATATTTTAATATTATTTTTTCCATTTTGGTACAATATGTCATTGGAGTTTTGATAAGGATTGCATTGAATTTGTAGATTGTTTTGAGTAACATGGATACTTCAGTACTTACTAATTCTTCCAATTCACAAACATGGGTATCTTTCTATTTATTCATACCTTCCTCAATTTCTTTCTGCTTCATAGATTTCAGTATGCATATCTTTCATCTCATTGGTTAATTTTCCCCTAAGAATTTTGTTTATTGACTTTAAGTGGGATTGTTAATTTCTTTTTCAGAGAGTTCCTTGTTTGTGTATAGAAATGCAACATCCATCAACATCCATCATATATATATGATTGAACTCAGAGACCCTTAACCACTGAGCCATATCCCTTGTATCCCTTGTATGCTTGGCTAAGTCTTCTTCCCCACAGTGAATTGTGTCTCTCCCCATGTGCTGCAAGGGCTTGGAGGAGGGTGGATGAAGGTAGTGTAAAATATCCTTTCTATCCTCTCTGATATCTACATTCTTATTTCTTCTATTCCACTCTATCATCTTTTTGTTTGTTTGTTTGCTCCTATCAATGTACTTTTGCATGTAGATAGTTGTTGAAATTGATTTTTTTGTAAAGAGATGTATGCTATAAAGGACTACTCTGCCATCCTGCTGATGTCACTCAAAGATCCCCTGACATGTGTTTGTGTCCTCCTCTATATCTTCAACTCTCTGGCCCCAGATTATATGTATTCCATTGTCTAATATTTCCTAGAGGGATCCACTGCCTCATCTTAATGACAATTGAAAACAGCTACAGTGTCCTATTTTTTTTATCCTTAATGCTTCTATGTCAGAAATCTCTCTGGCATCTATGGTCCCCCCATCCCCAACACATACTGAAAGATTAGATTTTTCAATATTCTGATGATAATGATGAAATTTTAAAATATTCTCACTTAACTTGGCTTAAAATATTTTCTGTATGGAGGCGAAAATTAAAGTGACTTTCTTAGCATTTTTTATTCTCTCAGAAATATGTATATATTCTGTGAATGCAATTCAGCCTGACCATACTAATGATTCAACAACTCTCATTCTCCTTTCCTTCTTTCCTTGCCATTTGCCTTCCCTTTCAAAATGCACACCAAAAAATATCCACTTGGGTCAGTTAGCCACCTTTTGAAATAGAACTCATTGGGCAGTTTTCTTGTGTTAGGCTGCATCTATGGACATTGGTCTCCCAAATACATAGTGTAAATATTTATTCCTTTGGTTGAAGTACTAATGATTGCCAGTATCAGTTATGAAGAGGAGGGGTTTACTATATGCAATAGATAAAACCTGGTGAGCCAGTGGTAACAAGAAACTTTCCTGAAATTATGTAATAAGGAAAGGAAAAAGGATTTGGGTTGAAGGCATTATGCCTGTCTTATATTCTCATGCTGCATTCCAAAATAGATTTCAGATTCAACTTGAGAGGTTTTCTCCACATTTACAACTGAATCTTGTTAAACATATTCATATGTTTATGAGGATGTGAGAAGATTTAAGAGGCTGATGAATCATTGGACATGATAACTCTATTACTCTGAAATTGACATCACATGATAGACCATGAAGATTAATTTTACTATGGAGGATTAGTGGTATAAGAAAGGACCACAGGATGAACTATCTGGTTTGCATTTGAGTTTCAACACAGGTATACAGTAGATAACATGTTAGATTACTTGACAATTCTGAATCTCATGCAGTTTATTCATATATGTATTCATTAGTAAAATAATCATACTTCTAGTTTAAAATCTATAATATTAGAAAAGTTTGTTTTATCAGCATTATACACAGAGAAATCTATGTATTTCAATTATTGTTTCAAACTACTTCTAAATATTTAGAAATTTTTCTAAATATCCAAATGAGTTTCTTTCTTTGTTTACCCTGTTTTTCCTCTAGAGCAATCACTACAGTGTATGACTAAGTTTCTTGTAAAAGAAAGAAAAATGAAAAATAGAACCCAACTGAGATTTTTCCTTTCTTTACTTCATCCTACCCCATATCTCATAAAAATACTATGAATATTCAAAAATACTGATGATTTCCCTTGAGTGAACAATGTAATGTAAACAACTGGATTTTTTCTTTTATATTTAGCAAGGCAGCCAAAAGAAGTTGAAGGAAGTCCCACATTTGATTTTCTATATATTAATAATATTAAAAATACAAAAATTTTTCAGGAAAAGAATGAGTTATGAAAGGAAAGATGATTATGAAAAAAGGTATATGTGAAATATATATAATATAATAAGGGTTGAACATGGTATCAAAGCAATTAAATTTGGCTTCGCTTAACATTGTTCTCTATTGTCTGGCTAAGAATTATTTGTAATCAAAAAACTTGAAGAATCCTACTCAAAGACAGATGTAAACTTTCAAACAAAAATAAAATATTCCCATTTTGAGTCTTGGAAAAAATAAAATAATTTAATTAGATGTGTTTTAATGATTAAAATATTTTAATATTAATCACCCTCCTATTGCTCCTAACCATAATGCAATCAGCAGAGTCAACAAGTGTATGCTCTTACCATGGTAAAGACCCAAGACATAGAATTCAACAATTACTAATAGGGCATTATGTAAAATTGTGGATGTATAACCGATGTGATTCTGCAATCTGCATTTGGGGTAAAATTGGGAGTTCATATCTGCATTTGGGGTAAAATTGGGAGTTCAAACCCACTTCAGTCTAATGTATGAAATATGATATGTCAAGAGCTTTGTAATGTTGTGAACAACCAATAAAAAAATAAAAAATTAAAAAAAAA
This sequence comes from Ictidomys tridecemlineatus, assembly GCF_052094955.1. NCBI lineage: Eukaryota > Metazoa > Chordata > Mammalia > Rodentia > Sciuridae > Ictidomys > Ictidomys tridecemlineatus. The sequence goes on along the minus strand of NC_135478.1, from coordinate 159,277,273 downwards.
GAAAAAAAAAGACATAGAATTCAATTAAAGATATTTCATTCTACTCAAAGCCTTGGCCCCTAATTAAGAAGAAAGAATTCTTATAATCTCTTTAGAGAACTGTAAAACAGTAAGTATATCCAGAGATTACTTGGTAACCCTTATACTATTGTAAAGGTAAGAGAGAAAAATCAGTGTTACAATGATGTCCTTACCCTTGCCCTTTAACACACGCAAAACAATACAATGTACTCCTACTTCTAGCTTCTTAATATTGACCTCTGATGTCCTACTAAGTGTGAGACTTAAGGCACATATTTCAGTCCCTATTTTCTTGAACTGATTCTGAGGCTTCTGGAACAGCTCTGTGTGCCTGAATTTTTTATTTCCTTATGACAATGTTCTCTTGGCTTTATCTCATTTTTTATTGATCATTTCTTTTAACTCTTGATAGTTTTGTCCATTTCATTCAGCTCTTAAAAATCTAGTTTGCTTGTATATTTATTTATCTACTTAATATTTATTGTCTACTAAATCTACATTTACTCATTTTCTCTTTAGATACAATTTGCATTTATTTTCCAATTTTCCGTTTTTGTTTTTTTTGTACCAAGGATTGAACCAGAGTTCACTTAAACACTGAGGCACATTCTCAGCTCTTTTTAATTTTTTTTTAAAGTTAGGTTTTTGTTAAGTTGTTAAGTTTGCTAAATTGCTGAGGCTAGTTTTTAACTTGCTGTCCTCCTGACTCCACCTTCCAAGCTACTAATGATTACAGATGTAGGCCACCATACGCAGCCATTTTCCTAACTTCTTGAGTTGATTTCTTAGCCTATTAATTTTTATTTCTCTTTCTTAGTACTTCTACTTTTCAAGTACTTTCTTCTTTGCTGAAACTCATTTGCTATAAGTTATATATTTCTTCTTTCTTATTATATAATTTTGCCTCTAACTACTATTTGAGATACCGCCCTTGAATCTATAGTATTTTATATTTAATTTCATTTTACTATTTCCTCAATTTCATTTTTATGCTTTAAAATTTCCAAAACATATGGATATTTGAAATACTTCTAAATATGAAAAATGAAATGATCTGTTCTGTGTATTTTAAAAGATTACTCTGGCTGTTAACAGTGGATAAAATATAACCAGAGTAGATGCTGAGAGACAAATTATACATTACTGCATAGATGAAGAAGAAATGTAGGAAAGCAATATACAGATTAAAAATATACACTGAAGTTAACAATGGACAAGGCAAATGACAGGTAGCATCATTCAGATCAACATCAATAAAAATGTGAGATGACCAAAAATCAGGATTAAATACTTTCTCCCTTGCTTTTCTACATGTATCTCTTCTCATTAAATAAGAAAAATTCATATTAAGCTTGATTGCTATCTGAACTCTTAACTAAATGCATGGTTCCTACCTCCAACAAAAAGATCTAATATTTTTATTAACTTGGAAAACAGACTCTAAAATGGAGTCAAAACAAAAGAAAGGCATTTCTTGTAAGTGTCTCTGGATAGGAAAGCCAAATGAACCAATGCACTATGATGAGTAAAAGTTGACTTACTTGATAGAGAATTCCTTATGTGAAAAGCTTAGTATGAACACTGTTCAACATTCACATTTTTGGTAAACCAGAAATATATTCTATGTAATTTATTCAATGGACATAGTTTCACAATTTTTAATAGACAACCAGCATAAGGAGACTTGGTATATTAAGGGCAGGTAGAAGCATGCTTGAAAAAGGAACTTTGGATAAGAAGAATACAGATTGTTTTTGTTGGTGCATTATGTTTTTTTTCCTTTTCACTAAGAACCAGTAGTTAATCTTGATTAAATACATTTTAGATTTATTGACTGGAGGAGTAATTAAAGATACATTTTCCAAGACTATAGATAAAATGTGCAGATAGCTGAAATCAGGGTAAAGTACAACAGGACATTCTTTTCTACTTTGTCTTATAGCCTTCTTACATAATCCAAGAACATTAATCAGTTCAAATTTGCCTGAATGGAAGAGAACAAAAATTGCTAGAGGGTGAAAGGGATGGGAGGGGACAAACTCAGAGAAGGCAAATGCAGCTGTAGCTCTCCAATAGCAACAAGTGTTATGGAAATACACATAAGCACAATTGAGTCTATGTACAGCAGGGACTCGGTCTTTGGTATGAAAAAGAACACACTTTTCACAGTTGATTTAATTTTCCCATGTTATACAATGGAGTAGTGAACATATAAAGGAAGAAGAAAGAATTCATAGCCTTAAGGTAAGTGTGTTGTCTCAACTAATCCACACACCAAAAAAAAAAATACAACAAAACAAAAAGCAACAACAACACAACAGAAACATATAATTACTCCTAGGAAAACTGACAATTTTAAAATTATTACTGGGAGGCATTTATTTTCAACTGAGAAAATTTTGATTCTTAAAGCCTAATTTAAATCCTGCTCTAATTTGTAATGTAGTATTTGGATTCATGACTCCATGAAATTTGCTCATCATGATCAAAGATACTATCTTTAAGCATAACTTTTTTTTTTTTAACTCTGTAAAATTCTCTTCTGAACATAGCTTTAAAAACCCCTTGGGCATCTATCTCTTTCCTCCCAGGAACAGAATATAAATTCACAAATGGACATTGTATCCTACCAATGAATTTTTTCGTAGAAAGGAAAAAATTAAATACAAACTGAAAGTGGAAAGTGAAATTATATATAGTGATTATTGACCTATAAAGGCTTATTTTATAAACTTATCAAGAAGGATTATTTAAAAACCCAATACTGTCACAATAACCAGGGCTGTTGAGTAAATCCTAATTAAATCTTCTTCATTTATTCAAAATATAGTAAAATTTTATCAGTGAAGCTCATGTATTTAAATGTTCTTTGTCACTGCAGCTACCTTATAAATATAGAACATGTGAGATACTCAGTATATAGCTATGAGAGTCTCTTCTCAGGAAAAAATAGGAATTTCTGATATTGTCATTGAGGCACTAAAATTACAGAAACGTTTGATTGTTTCTGTCCATTCCTCCATCTTTGATCTAATATTAAATGGTATTTCTTATTTTCATAAGCATCTTATTATGTAAAATAAACATATTTCAAATTGTTGAGCACTTTTTATCTTTTAAGTTTGCAATTATGCATGTTCTGACTTTGAAACATTATTGCAAATTAAAAACAGATTTAAAACACACACATCTTTACACACACACATACGCACACACACACCCTTGAATTTGCTTAGGAAAGAAATCCATCAAAATAAATAATTCATGTTGGGATGGACTGAAATCTAGTCTTTTAGGAGGTGCCAACAGATGGTTTACATTTATAGAATGCACACTTGCTGACTTCCAAACAGAAATTAAAATTCATAAAGTATATCATTAGGACTCCTTATAAGCAGCATTATGTTTATGATATGAGTTTGGATTTTCCCAGGTGAACAGTTTTCCATCATAATTTTACAAAGAAAAAAGTGAAACAAATTGCTTTCCAGTACTATTTTGTGTTAGCAAGTTTAAAATTAAACTATGCTGGTGATCATCCACTATAGAAGCCACTAAACTCAGATATAGATGAGGCTGCTGTTTTCAGGATGTTCATCATTTTATTAAGAATTCTTGGACATTTTTCATCATTAAAATAATAGGCATTATTATTACTAGTAAAATATGGCAGCTTCTCTAGCCTTTATTTCCTATTACATCCATCAGGCTAGAAACTTTCTACCAACATGATTAAGACTTCAGTTTATTAAAGGTCAGGGAACTAAGCAATTTTAGTTAATTTAAGCAACTCTTTGGCTACGGTATGGCCACTTAATACCATGAAATTATAGTAACATTTCAGTTTGAGTGAACCTTGCTACTAACCAAAATGTTAACATTTAACTTGGGCAAGGTTAAGACTAAAATTTGCTTTAATCCCAGAAAAAGAGATGATTTATTGCTCATTAAGGTTTTGTCTACATAGTACAAAGTGAAATATTGTCAGTTATACATTTAGTGAAATAAAAAGAGTCATGAACATGGACAAATAGAAAAAAAATAAGCCCAGGACTGTTATATACTAAGTTTAGCTAGTGGGTTATTTGATCAAATTTACTAAATAAATGACAAAGTCTTTTAAGAATGGCAGTATTTACAAGTGCAGAATATAAGAATATTAAAGTAATGAACTGGACACTTGCTAGACACTTTTAACCATATTTTAATTAGTTTAAATTATTCAGGCATTTTACTTTCATTTTCTTCTTCAACATTTTGGGCTGCCTAATACCAAAATAATTAAATAGTTCTGGTGGCAAAAATCTATCAATTCAGTTCAAAAACTATAAAAATATAAATGTTTTGATATCATAGAAATAAAAACAACTAGTGCTTTATTCTGGAATTGTTGGTTTTCAATCAACAGTTTTAATAAGGTATAGACAGTTTCCTACTATTTTTATGTAGAAATACCTAAGTGCTGACATGAATTATTCCAAGCAAGTTTGGTATTTTTCCCCTCTGCAAACTTTAGATATCATATACCCTAGAATGGATGAGGTACAGAAGTTTTGAACATATTTGTTCAAGAAAGACAAGAAAAATTGAGTTGATATTTTTGCCTTTTCACTTAATATCCTCAGTTGTAATAAGGAGAAGGACATGATACCTAGATTCAATGTATTCATAAGTAATTCAATATGGCTATATATATACATGGCCAAATATAAAATAAGATTGAGAAACATCATTTTCCTTAAAATGGATATAAGAAAGAAACCAAATACATTTCAAATGTATCTTTACACATATTATATACATATATTACATATTTCATATATATGTGTTGTATATATGTATGCATATACACAAAGCTGCTCACCTCATGGTAGCCGGAAGCACAGAGAGAGAAGCAAGAGCCAGGGAGATAAGATTTAATATATGTACATATATTATGTAGACATAGAATTTCAATATTTCAATAGAGAAACAATGGTGATATTTTAAAATTTTGTATATTAAAATTTCATATTCTTGTAGGTCTTATTCCTTTACAAATAGACACACAGTATTCTAAAAGCTTAAATTCCATATTCTTTCTTGAAAAGTCATTGGCTTTAAGTGTCATTAAGAATACAAAACAGAAATATATTTGTCATGTAAAGCTTCTGAATTAAACAATTTTAAAAGAAGTTATGAGAATAAGATTATGTACGGAAAAATGTGGATTTTTGTGGAGAATAATCAATAATGTGGATTTATCCTCTCTGCTTTAGGTTTAAAGATGGTGTGAGGACATAGGGGGCCCTCTGAAGCATAGGCATTCCCCAGATGATGATATACCATTGAATCTTCAACCTAACTAAAGAAACCCAATAGTCCAATGGTGCTGAGTAGAATAAGTTTAGCATCTTTGTGCCAAATCTTTACCTTGAAGAATAGAGAGTGCTATAGACTAAGTGCTAGTGTTCCCTCATAATGAATATGCTAAAATCATCCCCCAATATGACAATATTAAGAGGGGGGATTTGAGGCAGATTATGAAGAAACTAGTGTCCTTAAAGAAGAGGTCTAAGGGAATATGTTTGACCCTTTTACCTTATCAGGATACAACAAAAAGAAACTCTCTGTGAGCCAAAGAGCTGGCCTTCACCACACACCAAATCTGTCATCACTTGGACTTTCTATCCTCCAGAAAGGAATGGCTTGGAAGACTTCTCTGGGCTTAGAGTCAGTCACCTGCCACAGGTCTGCTGCAAAGGCTAGTGTGAGAAGACAAAGGTGGAATACCCACATAAGGAGTAGACGTGGGATGGTATATGCAGAGCTACAGACAAATAAGCTCCAACCAAAAAGACCACTTTCAACTAGAATCATCTTTCAGTTTAGAACATTACTTGGGCAAATTGCAACAAATTAGACAAGGGTCCTTTCCCAGGGAGCAAAAAAAGTCAGAGGACATCTCATGCAACAAGTTAGATTTTCCCTTTCCTACAAGAGGTGGTCATAACCCTTCCTGTGTTAGTCAGCTTTTCATCACTGTGACTAAAATATGGGAAAAGAACAATTTACAGGAGAAAAAGTTAATGTGAGGCTCATAATTTTAGAGGTTCTGTCCTTGGGAGGGGGGGGGGTGGACATCTGCATTGTTTTGGGCCTGAGTAAGGCAGAGCATTACAGTGGAAGGGCATGGTGGAAGAAGCTCTTTAACTCATGGTATCTGGAAGTTGAAAGAGAAAAGCCTGTGGGGGGTGGGAGTAGGGTGGATTTAATCCCCAAGGGAAGATCCCCTGTGACCCATCTCTTCCAGGCATACTCTACTTCTTACAGTTATCACCCAGAACAGTAGTTATTTCAAAATTATTAACCCACCAAATGTATTAATCCACTGATTTGATCATAAGTCTCAAATTCTAATCCTTTCCCCTCTGAACATTCCTGCATTAACAGAGGAGCTTTTCGGGATACCTCATATACAAACCTTAGCACTCACCTCATACATCTGTATAATATCTTGGAAGGAGTCGGAGGAGGAGAACAGTTGGTTAAAAACTAGAAAGAGGTGCACATTTTGTATTAGAAAGACTAAGAATACTGCACAAAGATTGTCAGAACAAGCACATTTGAAAATAGATAGGACTATGTTTTTGTTTCCTGCTATTCAGCAGAGGGAGGTAAATTAGACTAAATTATAGATAAAACAAACTAAACAATTACTACATACCTTGGTAAACTGTTAGTTTGTAACCCATCAACAGCAGGCAATATTATTAACATTATCATCATTTCTTCTTCATTTCATTATTTTTCAGTCTCCTTCCAGGCTAATATTTCTAATTCCTAGTAGCTATATCCCTCTTTAAATATGATGTTGAGACAAACCTACATATTCTAACATCTACTTCTCTTCCTAAACTCACCCATTGCCATTTTACATCAATCCCTAGTTCATGTTCCAGCATACTCAAAAGATTGCTGAAACTGAAGCATGCTATTCTCTCTTTGGCTTCTGATCTTTGAACAAGCTACTCTTACCTCTTTCATTCTATGCCTGGCTAAACCCTATTGATGGGTTTTAAAATCAGTTCTGATACTACTTCCTTGACAATGTCTTCCAGATTGATGTTGACCAGAATAATAAGCATAATACTCTTTCTTGCTTTTGAGCATTCCTCAAAATCAAGGATGAAAGCTAATCAATGTTGAGAATATTGGGCAAGAGCTGCCTAATTTCAGGACTCCAGTCTCCTGGAAATTGATTGTTGAGTTTCCTTTATACTTTAGGCAATATTATATAATTTTATTTGTTACTATCATAAGCCAAACAAATTTTTTATTTTAGATGCAACTTAAACTGATGGTCTATATTGAAATGAGATATATGTGTATATAAGTAACAAAGAATATTCATTCTAACATGCAGTAAGGCTTATGTAGGAAGAGTAAATATAAGGGGGTTTCATGATCTATCTTGTGATTACTTCTCTGTTTTATTTTTGTTAGTGTATACTTTAGTTTCAGAAGTTTCTTCTGTGTTTGGAATATTTAACTTTCTCTCATATCCTAATTTAAAATTTCATTCTCACAGTGGTCTCAGTTCAGATGGCATTTCACTGTACTACTCGGGTTTCCATGTTTCTACACTACCTTCCCTATTTTATAGTAGTTGCTGCACATAAGATATGTTTTTTTACTATTCTGACACTTTCATATCCCGTTCCTTGTGTTGTGTGGTCACATCCCTTCCTTGATCGGGTTTATTCCCACATTTTCTCCTGGTACTTATTTTGGAAAATCCTTCACCACTTCTCTATGATTGAGTTATGAGACACACCTATGTATCCTATAATATACCATCCTGTCTTCAGTAGTTGCATTTTATATCTATCAATCTTCTTTGATTCAAAGTTATTGAAGGCAAAAGCTGATTGTTTCTCCATACTCTTGCTGTGTACCTGGCACCAGCTGGTTCTTTATAAATCCACTGAAAATAAGTGAACAAATTAAAAGTGAGTCAATGATTGAGCCAAAGTTCTATGTACTTTTCCCCAAATATGACTATTCTGGAAAAGTAGACATATATAAAACATTTCCCAAACTGGGCTGTTTATATGAATTTCAGTTTGCCTCTTAATTCCTATTATGAGAGGATAATATAGTGAAAATAATGGCATAATGGAATAGTTTGAATTGCTGAAGAATCCTTTTACCCTAGTTCCAGACTAAGTAGGGAAATGCTGTTGAGTGCTACATTAAAGGCAACTTTTTCTATGGTGGCCTATTCTCTCTGCTCACTTAATTGTAATTTTTACAAGGCAAATAGCTATCAGTGTATAGTGAAGCTATCAGACTCTTATAGATGGTTTTAAAATACTGTTTTTAGTTTGTATGCCTTCAAATTGCGCCTAAATAACAGAGTTATTTTTGACTGATTGATTCTAAGAATTTTGCTATTACAGCCAAACTATGACATTTTGCATCATATATTTTTAGCATTTTTAAAGAATGAAATGCTTTTCTATTTTTTAAATGATTTTTCATTTTGATTTTCAGCCAAATATCTCAAAAATTCATAGCTCCTAGAACTCACAGAAAGTTAGCAAGGCCAAATAAAATACATGTGGTTTACTGCTGCAGCTGTATATTTTAAAGAAAGCTAATATATTCACTAATTCTTAGAAAAGCATCCGCAAATTGCTGTGTTTGAAGAATGTTTGTAGTTATACAGGCTACAGATGATGTCATTTTGCTGTTGCAGGTAAAGAGGCTTCTCTATGTTTTATCTTTCAGATTATGTTTGTTGAGATTCTAAATGAGTATACCAAAAATATATCTATCACTATTTATCAACAATGCTCAAAATAAAATGACAGTACTCCACTGTATCAATAGATGTCTCTTGGTATTTTTACCCTCTATTATTCTAATAGTTCAATTGCTTTCTACTACACAAAGGAATATATATTGGCTTAACTAAATGAATAATACTGTTCACTTTAATACAATCTAATAATTAAAATATTCTCTAGTAAGGTCCTTGATATTAATGATCTCTAACATTAAAATTTTAGCACTTAAATGAGATGATATGTTGGAAGAGGCTTTGTTTTAATTTCTTTGTAGTATGAAGTGTCAGTTCTCTTCTAGAGATGAGATACTTTGTGTGTGAATGAATGTCTTCAAGGCCCACAAAGTGTGGAAGATTAAAAATGCTGCAAATATGTTAAATGCTTTTCTTATTAAGCCTCAGAAACTTCTGTGACTACCTCAACAACAACGAGTAGAAGAAGAAAAAAATAAAAAAGGCAGAAATGAACTGTGCCAATCTGTGGTCCAGACTTTAGGAAAGAATGGCAGTCCCACCTCTTGTCTCAACATTTTGCTCTTAGAGAACTGAGGTAGTTTTTAAGAAGCTTGACTATTTAGCTAGAGAAACACCATGTAGAGGGTCTGAGTCTATATGCAGAGAATGATAAACTCAGATGAATCCACCCTCTCAGCCCTTCAAGCTGAGGTTCCAAACTAAATACCACCAAAGGACCAAGTCATGACACTGGAGTACAAAAATTACCAAACTGCTGAGCCTCAAAGCCATGAGTTGTAAAATATTTCTGTTGCTGTAAGTCACTGTTTTGAGTTATTTGTTATATAGCAAGGGATAACTAGAATTGAGAGTGTAGAGTGTGATTCTGTAAGCTGTATCTATTTGTGATTCTTTTTCACCAAAGTATTTGAGAATAATTCTACTAATCAGGTTACAAGATAAATATCTTCATAGCATAAAATGACTCCAAGAGTATATAAATTGAAACTACTAATCTATAATTTTAAAGTTAATGAAAAAAACATAGAATTTTGCCTCTCTAGTATTACCCAATTTCCATTTCCATGTTGGAGATAACTCAGCTGTACTCATTATGATCTAGCCTACTGGTGTAACCACTCTGTAGAACTATCTGATACCTAGATTTTAAAACCTCTGTTTTACACATTAAATCACACACATATGCACACACATAGCTAACACACACACATATCACATACAGATCTTCTATCACCAGTTAATAAATACTTTATAAATTCCCTTATAAAGATGTATGAGATTCACCCACCACTTATAGGCAGCCATTTATCTAGGGAGGAACTAGCTACAACAATAAGTAAGTAAATAAATAACTCATGGGTTGGAAAGCACCATACATATTTTAGTATTCATATATATATATAAATACTTCAAGCATATGCAGGGTTATTGATTTAGAATTCAGCAGGATGAAGGGCCCAAAGAATTCTTAGAATAACAATGTAAAAAGGCATAAAAATTTTTCTTCCAATTGGTTTCTTTGAAGGTTTAAAAATGAAATTTGTATGATTTAAGAAATGAATAAAAGAAATATATTAGAAGATGTAGGTTCTTTGGGGTTCCTAGTATTATTAATCAATTTTAGACAAAGTCAATTTCCTTTAGAAAAAACAAAAGCACATACAAATTATGTAGATTGTGCAATTAAATCCATTTAATCCCTATAAAGCATGATGTATTTAGAATATTCATTGAACACATTGAACAAAGATATTTTATGTATCACTTCTGATAGGAAAGGGGTTATTGAAAAGTAATGTGAATATTAGAATGTTAGGTAACTTTTATTTTGATGGTGGTTCTGTAAAATGTAAATGCAATATATCAATTATGTATTATGGGTAACCTCTAGTCTTCAAACAGCATGTTAAAACAACAAACATTTATTGTCTCACAGTTTCTGTAGGTTATGAATTTGAAGGTGGGTGATTTTGTCTCAGTCTTTCATGAGGTTGTAAGTAAGCCATCAAGGAGCATCTGAAGACTAATTGTATCTGATATGCTGCCGTGATGGCTCACCCACCCATAGGGCTGTTGGCTAAAGGCCTTAATTCCTCACTGGCTGTTGGTAGGATAATTTATTTCATTGTCATGTGGCTCTCTCCACATGGTTGCCTGAGTCTACTCATGGCATGGCAACTGGATTCCCCCAGAGCAAGGGATTAGAAAAAAGGATGAAGCCACAATGTCATTTATGACTTAACCTCTGCAGTCACATGCCACCATTTGTCCTTTATTTTGTTTATTAGACATGAACCACTAAGTCAATAACACACTTAAGGGCAGAGGAACTAATCTGCACTTCTTAATGGGAACAGTATCAAAAAGATTTTTAGAAATTTTATTTATTTATTTATTCTAATTTATTTATTCTAGTTTGTTATACATGACAGCAGAATGCATTTCAATTCATAGTACACATATAGAGCACATGTGTTTAAGTCTTTTGTTGTACACAATGTAGAGTTGTACCACTTGTGTCTTCATATATGTACTTGGGGTAATGATGTCCATCTCATTCTACTGTCCTACAGACATGTTTTAAAATCACCATAGGCTGGCTCACAGATTTGTCAAAAATCAACTTCATTGGTTTATTTGGTACTAAATTAGAGGCAACAATATAGTTAGTGAACATTTCATTGCTGTGAGCCATAGTTAATGAGTAGTTTTGAAAGCCACAGTCTTTCATGATATATTTAGAACATACACTGAACACATTCATGGGCTCTCCTTGAATTCACTATTTCCCTCACTCTACCTCTGAATCTCATAAAAATCAAAAATATCTCAGGATTCAAACTCATATTCTGGGTAGAGAGGTAGCATTGCAGTTCAGGACAATAGCTAGATCACAACCAGCATTGAATTGCAGTTCATGAATATAGAAACTTACTATTTCAATAAAATCAATTTACCTTCTTTATTTTGTTAGGGAGATTTTATTTTCACTCCTGAGAAGTGTTCTAATATGATTTGGGTCCAAACTAAATCTCAAAATCAACTACATAGAGAAAATTTTATAACACATTTTCTTTTAATGGGTGGCAAATATTTAACTATTTTGCTAAAATCCTGTAATACTTCGTATCAAGGAGACAGAAAATTGACAGATGGGCATTGTGACAAGATAGAAAGGTTCTGACCTTTCTGAATCATAGGTCATTGATTTCTATGTCTTTCACTAAGTTTAGTATGAGGCTTTTATTGTTTATTGCAAGAGAAAGTTATTAAGTTTATTTCATAATAAAAGGTTTTACTTTCAATCTGCAGGTAGATGGTAGTGGAAAGAGAAAAGTAAAGTTGTCAATATTGATGCAGCTCCAGTTTTATGCTATTCTCTCTCTCTCTCTGCTGTTTCTTGAGGTATTTCCATTTTTACTGAAGACAAACTGCATTGTATTCTAATTCTGACTCCAAACAGTTTCCCCTGTTCACTCTTAATTTCTGCTCCCTTATAGTTCTAGATGGCATATGGTAGCTCATGGTAGTTCATCTGCTCCTCTTCATCTAGACTTTCAGCTCCTAAGACACTGTTAAGGTTATGGTCTGTCCTATGTGGATCGGGGTTGCTCCCATTCTTTCAACCAATCCACTCTGGCTGGGGTAGACAGGAATTGTTAAAACACTGACTCCTCAGGAAGCACTGTGGTCAACTTTGTTTCTTTTAGGAGGAGCCATCGATAAGCCTTTGCCTATGGTGCACAATTATAAGTAAATAAACAAAAATGTCATTTTAGTCCTATCTCATCTACTAATTATTTTTATAGTCTTAATAATCTTTTTATATCTTCTCTTACAGTGAAAACAGAAAGTCATCTGGTAATTTAATAATTAGACATATTGAAGACCTATTGTTTGTCATCATATGTGCTAGAATTTATGAGGTCTTGAAGGATGCTTCAGAAGATTTCCTGTCTTCAAAAGCTCCTAGTGACTAATGGGAATGGGTTGAGATAGACAATCAAGAATTTTATACTTAGTGGAGTTCAGATAAGAAATAACTAAAAGAGAGATAATAATATTTTCCTTACCTACCTTATAAAACTGATAACATTAACTGATATAACGTAGGTACAAACCTTGAAGGGAAAACTTAAAAAGTCAAGTTTTGAGAAAAAGAGACTTACAAGAATACAAATTTCTTTTATGACTAAAGAATAACTTAGAAATCAATGACTCAGCAATTAAAATTGACTTACATTATTTAAAACATTTTAATGACTCACAGCTTTTTCAAAAAATTATGTAGCAAAATCAAAATTCACTTTCCCTAACCTGAACTCCTATTCAAAGACACCATGAGAAGCAGAATATGTAGTAATCCATGCTTTGTTGCTCACTGTTATTATGATCCTGTGCAAATCTTTTAACATCTGAGGCCTCAGTCTTCCTTGATAATATGAGGTAATTAGACCAAAAGAATCTTGAAGGTCCTTGTAGCTCTGTGATTCTATTGCATCTTGTCCAATTAGTCAGTTACCTGTCATTACAGAGATTGTGGTGTATGCACACATTTTAGCACAAAACCACAATTTAATAACAGGGCACAGAGGCCACAAAGCCTCCTGATTTGGTTCCATTACTAATTTATCAGGGGCTAAAAGCAACCAAACTGAGGATCCTAGGCAGACAATGGGGCCTTTGAGGGGCAAGGGTAGAATCATTTAAAAGGAAAGCATTACCATTCTAAAATAATAGCAAAGCACATGGCCTGAGTGCTCTGAAAGAAGGTACTATAAGAAAGGTATTCTCAGTTTAAATGCCCCAACTCAAAAGCTCTTAGTTAGGACTTTGTAAGAGAAAAAGAAAATAGCTCCCTATAAATTGTTTTCATCAATATTCTTTGGTGTATGTGCCGGTGTCAAAGGGATAAAGTAAAGACAAATAGGCTTTTCCAAAACCTAACCATATTATGTTTCCTATTCAGAATGAAACTAACTAGGAAAAGTAAAGCAGAAGAGATATTCTTGGGCTCCTGTTTTGAATATTGAAATGCATACAGTAGTACCCTCATGTTAGTACTATAGTTGTATATCTTTTGTGTTCAACTCTCTTTAATGCTTTGACATAAAACATAAGCATACAGTAATATAAATGCATATTTGTGACTTTATTTAATCTGAAGAGGAAAATCAGATTGTAAGCATAATAACTATTATTGCTAATTATGTCTTTGGTGTAGTATCTCTTAGAAACAATAGAAGAAGAAGGTTTATAGTATACTGATTTGGAGAACTAGATGAATTAATGGTCAATAAATTTAAAATAGCATGAAAATATATATAAGAATATGAACTTTCATGTCATAATCAGTAGGGCAAGGTGTTTGTTCACAGATTTTCAGCACTAAAGTTCTTCATGAAAATTCTGCACAAACACCAGGTATTTTTATTATCATATATATATGTAAAATTATAAGTTGGAAGGCAAATCTCATTTAATAAAAAGGAATGCATTTTAAATTGTGCATAGATAACAATAAACTATACAAAATTAAAGATTTAGGTTATAAAACATATTTTTCCAACCATTTTTCTACTAAGATTATGCCTTGAAGAAGCTCTGCACAGTTACTAGAAGCCTGCACTGCACAGTAGTTATCTTTATCTGCCAGGCTGTTAGCACCTTCTTAACTGTATCAACTGTCACTCTACTTTTGTTGTCTAAAACAGATGGAAAGCCTTTTCTCTCAGACTCATTAGTGTTTCAGTATGACAAAATAAATCCTACAAGAACCAAGAAATGTTTATAACTCACCTTGTTGATTCCTAACTATTTAATAATTTCACTTATCTTGCAGAAATGGCTGTTGCCTAAAGTATCTTCAGATCCAAGAGAGATTTCTGAATAATCAAAGTTTTGAAAGAGAAAGGTTATACAATTTGTGAATTTCAGAAGTGAGAATAAGTAACCTATTTTGGAGAGTATATGAAACGGTAGAATAAAAGGATGTTTCTGTTAATAGTTAGAATATGGAATATACCCAAACTAGAAATAAAGATAATGTAATTTAACATGTTGGTCCCACTATTAGTTCTAATTTCATAAGAAATATAGCAATGATTCTCTTCAGGATATGTAATAATATATTTGGCAATCTCATTTCAAAAATCATGATAGAATAGGGACAGGAATTACACAATTACAGGTGTAATTGTGGTTTGTAGATTCAAGTTAATTGCTTTATAGCCAATTTAAGTATATCTCAAGCACTGTAGATTCTTTGGTTTAACACACAGTTTTAGTAACTATAAGGCTAGAATAATAGTTTGAGAATGATTTGAGATATTAGTATTTTCTTAAACATGACATTGGTGGATCTTTAATGTTTCAGAAAATACATTTTAATACACAAATAAATGCTATAGCTATCACTAAGAATAAGTTCATTTCTCTTTTGAAAAGTATTTTCTAAAACTTAACAAACATAATAGCACTCAGTTGTTATAAGCAAGTGGTTCTAACGCCATCCTTTGTTTCATTTATTTATTTTTCATCAGTTTATATTGAGGTTAGAATGTATATGTATGTGTATATGCTAAAAATACACCTGATATTCATAATATTGTATCCATAGGTGATCAATATGGCAATATGTAGAACTAATTATTTAAAATTTTACACTAGGAATGACTTTTAAGAGGGTTTTCAATTATTGGAAATATAATTGCTTTGTAGAAAAATTTCCTTGACCTCAGCAGTGATTTCCCTTTCTGATGGGCCAAAGGGATTTCAGCTGATATGAGCGTATCATGATTTGCTTTGCTCATTTGCAGGACTCTTCCAGGATTGTGGTTGAAGGAGATTGTTTATGTGGTCACTGACTCCTTGCTCCTAAACATCTCCTCAAAAAAATGCGAGACATTTGGATGCTTCATATTATTTCTTTGGCTTTTGGCACTATACCTGGGAGGTTCCCCAAAGATAACATGAAATGATAGGTTCTGTGTTTAGCAACAGCTTCCAAATTTTACACTATTTCTGGACAAAAACTCATCCTACCTTAATAAAACCAGACAGAATTTTCTTAATAAAATATAGGCTCCTCAAATCACTTTTTAAAAACATGCAATGATCCCACGTTATCACAAATTCAACAATGTCTGCATAGCATAAAAATTCCTTTATAAACCCACTACTACCTACTTGTCCTGGTGTTATCTTTATCAACTGATATATTTCCTCTTTAACTTCAGATTTAGAGTGTCTCACTCTCTGCTAATTTTTCCTTTATGTTTGTCTGAGTTAAGGCTGCTACAATAAAACACCATAGACTGGATAGATTAAACAACAATTCCCTTTCACAGATCAGAAATCTGGGATGTCCAAGATGAAGGTGAGGGCAGATTCAGTATCTGATGTGGCCCCTTCCTGGTGTGCAGACACTGTCTTTTTGCAATATCCTCACATGGCAGGGAGATTTTAGGTTTTCTTGTTTTCTTATAAAGGAACTAATCTCATCACAGGAACTCCAACTTCTTGATCTCATCTATACTTACTTATGTTCCAAAGGCCCCACCTTCAAATTTCATCACATTGGGCATTAGCCCTTCAACATATGAAATAGAATGGGGGCATAAACATTCACTCCATAGTTCTGTGTTATGTATATGTATATTTGTCTATATTTCAAATGCGGTTTCTTGTTGAAATAGCCTTCTCCACTACCCTAAATGAATTCTTTTTCCTTATTCAAAATTCAGATTAAACATCACCATTTCTGAGGCATTCCTCTGTCACCTGTGGACAGAAGTAATTAACACTTTATAGGTTACCATTGCTTTGAATGTAATACTAAGCTTATTGATACTGCATCATAGTTTTTTTTTCTGTTTTTAAATTTGTATATCTTCTGATTTGGGGGCAGGTGAATATCTCATACACCTTTATAGTACTAACTCCTGCCATAGGCATATAGAGTTGTCCCACAATAAAAATTGAAGTAATGTTTGATTATGAACATTCTTTCCACAAAGAATGAAACACATAGTCCTTGGTCACAATTTGACATGAGTCTATTTCTTCAGCTAAACTAAGCTTACAATTTAAATCTTTTTAACATTTTTCACTATAATTGCTTTTCAATCTGAGAGGAAAGCAACATTTAGCAAGCACTTAATTGCAGCATGTGTAGAAATGAGTCAAATGGTGTGCATGTGTGGAACTTTTAATAGTTCCAAATCACACAAGGTCTCTGCCTGTTGGAAAGGCTGTTCTTCTCTATCTAGACATTTGACAGCAGACAAGAAACAGCTATAACAAATAGTGTCTTTTAATAAAATCAACTAGCAATTCTTAACAGCCCAGGGGTCAGCTATTGCACAATGTCAGTGATGTCTTGTCAGTAACAGGGTAGAAGAATTCCAGAAGTTTTGAAAAACATTTCCAAATATAATTATAACTAACATGGTCTGATGCATCCAGCCAAATTTTAGGGCAATTCAAGTTGTAAATATCATAATAGTCTGTCATTTATTCATGTGTTTATATAATAGTTAAGTATTTAACTCCTAATTCATAAAGAACAAAGAAATTAAATGCAAGAAGTTCTAAAATTCTTTTTATGCTTTTAGTTGCTAATTTCATATTCCACAGTAATAGACCTAGTATACAAGGAATATTCTCTTTTTAACATTTAAAAATTAGATGATATAAAATTCATATTAAGGTGATATAAATAGTTGAAGCTTTATTTTTTAATGACACAGTCATACATAATTTGCCACTGATAAGACCTGTGGTCTCACTATTTAATGACAGAAATTATTTCAATACATGATCCCACACAATTTCCATCCCCTATAATAAAGGCAAGAAAGCTGTTGATTATTTTTATTTAATTGTAGAAATATATATTTTATTACATTGTACATACTCCTCTTGATTCAAGATCTTTTTGCGCTCTAACACTTCCTTGTACTCTACTTTTTAGAGAAGTATTTTATCACTTAATAAATACATGATAAAACATGAGTTAAATAAATTATAGTATATTTACAGGATAAAATATTATGATGCTAATGCAATCTTTTATTTTAAAATACATATATGATATAAAATATTTTATTTTAAAATACATGTATGATATGAAAGAAATACCCAGTGTATACTTTAAGAGAAAATTTTAGTTATGCAATATTATATGCATAATAATATCCTAGATTTGTGTTTTATATATATATATATATATATATATATATATATATGTCTTATATTTGTGTGTAGGTTAGAAAATTGCTGGAAAATATGTACAATTTCATTAGAGGTACCATGCCTAGGTTATATTACTTGAATGATTTATATTTTACTTCTGTGCTTTTCAGTATTATAAAAGTAATAATCCTTAACATTTAGAATATAAGAATATGGGAACCATTTTTTTAAAGAGAGAGAGAGAAAGAGAGAATTTTTTAATATATTTTTTTTAGTTTTCTGTGGACACAAAATCTTTTTTTTTTTTAAAGAGAGAGTGAGAGAGGAGAGAGAGAGATAGAGAGAGAATTTTTTTTAATATTTATTTTTTAGTTCTCGGTGGACACAACATCTTTGTTGGTATGTGGTGCTGAGGATCGAACCCGGGCCGCACACATGCCAGGCGAGCACGCTACCGCTTGAGCCACATCCCCAGCCCCACAAAAATCTTTATTTTATTTTTATGTGGTGCTGAGGATCACACCCAGCGACCCGCGCATGCCAGGTGAGCACACTACCACTAGAGCCACATCCCCAGCCCCTGTGAACCATTTTTGATGAAATATTACCTATGAATTATCTCAGTATAACAACCATTAGCTAGATATTATTATAATATTCATTTGAAAGATCAAGAAACAGAACATTTATAAAAAACTTATTTTTTAATTTATTCTTTTTAAATAATTTTTTAATTGACAAATTATATTAATGGGCTACAAGGTGATGATTAGATACATTTATACAAAGTGTAATGATTAAATCAAGATGAATAATATTCATCACTCAAGTTATTTTCTGTGGTAAGACATCTGAAATCTACTTAGGTGTTTTGAAATATATAATTCATTATTATTGAATACTGTCACCTTGTTGTGCAATAGATTTCAACACTATTCCTTCTAACTGAAGCTCTAGACTCTTTGCCCAACAAATCTACATTCCCTCTATCATCCCATCTCTTATACCATCATTTTATTATCTGACTTCATGAGTTTGTTATTTCTATATCCACATATAAGTAAGACCCTGTGGTATTTGCCTTCTGGCCTCACTTATTTCACTTTGCATAATTGTCCTCCAGTTTCAACCATATTGTCACAGGATTTCTTACCTTTTTAGAATTGAATAGTATACCATTATGCATATGAACCACATTTTTTTTTTACCCATTCACCCATTTATGAGCACTTAGATTGATGGCATATCCTGTCTACTATGAATCTTGGCTTTGGTGAACATGAGATTTTAGATCTCTTTTCAACATATTGATTTCAAATTCTTTGGACATAAATCCAGAAGTAAAATTGCTGATTAATATGGTAGTTCTACTTTTAGTGTTTTGTGTATCTCCATACTATTTTTCCATGATAGTAATACTAATTTACACCCCAATAATAGTGTACAAGTGTTTTTCTCTACAAGTATACCAATACTTGTTGATGCTCATATTTTTGGCCAGGGCGTACTGAAGATTGAACTGTAGGGCACTCAACCACTAAACCACATCCCCAGCCCAATTTTGTATTTTATTTAGAGACAGGGTCTCACTGAGTTGCTTAGCACCTCGCTTTTTGCTGAGGTTGGTTTTGAACTCAAGATCCTTCTGTCTTAGCCTCCCTAGCTGCTGCTGGGATTATAGGTGTGCACCATTGTGGCTGGAAACTCTCATATTCTTGATAATAGTAACTCTAGCATGTGAAATGATATATCTTTGCAGTTTAATTTATAATTCCCTAATAATTAGTGATGATGAGTATGTTTTTCATGAATCTGTTATTTATATATTTATATAAATATGTTTATAAATTCATATATTTATATGCCTTCTTTTGAGAAATGCCTACAGATTCAAGTAATTCCTGTCAAAATTCTGATGGCATTTTTCTAAAAAAGAGAAAAAAAACCCCTTAAATTTATATGAAAATATGAAGGACCTGAGCTAAACAGCTAAACAATTGTGAGCAAAAAAGAACAAAGTTGGAGGCAACACATTCACTTAAAAATATAAAGTGATAATACTCAAAATAGTATGGTACTGAAATAAAATGACACATCAACCAATGAAATAGGATAGATAGCCCAAAAATAAACCCATTATCTTAGAGTCAATTTCAGCTTATGTTCCAAGAACATACAAAGGGAAAAGGACAGTCTCTTTAAAAAAAAAAAAAAAGTTGCTGCAAAAATGAGATATCCACATGCAAATGAATGAAACATATGATGAATTTAAATATAAAACTTCAAGCTATAGAACTACTGGAAGAAAACACAAGAAAATCACTCTATGACATTAGGCTGGGCAATAATGTTTTTGGTTATGATCCTAAAAGCTCAGGCAACAAAACCAACAGAGACAAATGAAGTTGCATCAAACTGAAAAGCTTCTGTATCACAAAAGAAAGAATGATTAGAGTAGGGACATCTAACAGAACAAAAGAAATTATTTACAAACCATAAATCAATAAATGTTCAACATTCAAAATATATAAAGAACTCAATAACAAAAAATTTTTTAAAAAGATACTTTTTTATTGCAAGATGTAGCAACTTTATTTTTTTAATTAAACCATTTAATTATTCTAATTTGTTATGCATGATGGCAGAATGCAATTCATTTCATATTACACATAAAGAGCCCGTTTTTCAAGTCACTGATTGTACACAAAGTATTCTCACACAATTCATATCTTCATACATGTACTTAGGGTAATTATGTCTAACTCATTCCACCATCATTCCTACTCCCTTGTCCCCTCCTTTCCCGTCCCTCCCCTTTGCCCTATCTAAAGTTCCTCCTTTCCTCCCATGCTCCCGCTCCATCACTATTATGAGTCAGCATCCTCATATCAAAGAAAACATTCAGCCTTTGGTTTGGGGGGATTCATTTACTTCATTTAGAATGATATTTTCCAACTCCATCCATTTACCTGCAAATTTCATGATTTTATTCTCTTTTAATGCTGAGTAATGTCCCATCATGTATATATACCAAAGTTTCCCTATCCATTCATCTACTGAAGGGCATCTGGGTTACTTCCACAATTTAGCTATTGTTAATTGTGCTGCTATAAACATTGATATGACTATGTCCCTGTAGTACACTGTTTTTAAGTCCTTTGGGTATAAACTGAGGAGTGGGGTAGTTGGGTCAAATGGTGGTTCTATTCCAAGTTTTCCAAGGAATCTCCATACTGCTTTCCATATTGGCTACACCAATTTGCAGTCCCACTAGCAATGTATGAGTGTGCCTTTCCCCCCTAGATCCTTGCCAACACTTATTACTGTTTGAATTCTTGATAGCTGTCATTCTGACTGGAGTGAGATGAAATCTTAGAGTAGTTTTGATTTGCATTTCTGTAATTGCTAAAGATGTTGAACATTTTTTCATATATTTGTTGATTGACTGTATATCATCTTGTGAGAAGTGTCTCTTCAGGTTCTTGGCCCATTTATTGATTGGGTGATTTGTTATTTTGTTGTTAAGATTTTTGATTGCTTTATATCCTAGAGATTAGAGATCTATCTGATGTGCTTTATGGTAAAGATTTGTTCCCATTCTGTAGGCTTTATATTCACCTCACTGATTATTTCTTTTGCTGAGAAGAAGCTTTTTAGTTTGAATCCATCCCATTTATTGATTCTTGGATTTAATTCTTGTGCTATAGGAGTCTTATTAAGGAACTTGGGGCCTAATCTGATATGATGGAGATTTGGCCTACTTTTTCTTTCATTAGGCCCAAGGTCTTTGGTTTAATTCCTAAGTCCTTGATCTACTCTGAGTTGAGTTTTGTCCATGGTGAGAGATAGAGGTGTAATTTCATTTTGTTACACGTGGATTTCCAATTTTCCCAGCACCATTTGTTGAAGAGGCTATCTTTTCTCCAATGCATGTTTTTGGCACCTTTGTCTAATATAAGATAACTGTAGTTATGTGGGTTTGTCTCTTTTTCCTCAATTCTGTACCATTGGTCTATAGGTCTATTTTGGTGCCAATACCATGCTGTTTTTTCTTTCTATTGCTCTGTAGTATAGTTTAAGTTCTGGAATAGGAATTCCACGAGCTTCATTCTTCTTGCTAAGAATTGCTTTGGCTATTCTGGGTCTCTTATTTTTCCAGATGAATTTCAGGTTTGCTTTTTTCTATTTCTGTGAGCAATGTCATTAGGATTGCATTGAGTCTGTATAGTGCTTTTGGTAGTATGGTCATTTTGAAAATATTAATTCTGCCTACCCAAGAACAAGGGAGATCTTTCCATTTTCTAAGGTCTTCTTTAATTTCTTTCTTTAGCATTCTGTAGTTTTCATTGTAGAGGTCTTTTACCTCTTTCATTAAGTTTATTCTGAAGTATTTTTTTTTGAGGCTATCATAAATGGGGTGGTTTTCCTAGTTTCTCTTTCAGAAGATTTGTCACTGATGTACAGAAATGCCTTTGATTTATGAGTGTTGATTTTATATCCCGCTACTTTGCTGAATTCATTTATTAGTTCTAGGAGATTTCTGGTGGAATGTTTTGGGTCTTCTAAGTATAGAATCATATGATCTTCAAATAATGATAATTTGAGTTCTCATTTTCCCATCCATATCCCTTTAATTTCTTTCGTCTGTCTGATTGTTCTGGCTAGAGTTTCAAGAACTATGTTAAACAGAAGTGGTAAAAGAGGACACCCTGTCTTGTTCCAGTTTTAAAAGAATTGAAAAGTTCTACTTGTAGTTAGCCACACTTCCTTACACTGTATCCTTAGAGACTATGTTTTATGACAAATCAAAATAACTTGATTTTTTTCCCCTAGTTCCTAATAAGTGTTTCTGGTTGATTTGACCATGTATGTATTCCCTGCCCTAACTGACTTCCTAAAATACATTGCCATTGTGTGGGTGTTACGAAGTTGAACAAGACATGAAACTTTCTACCTTGTCTAGAGGCAAGCCTCTGATTGCCCACAATTACTGCTATCATAGACAGGCCTTACATCACCAGTGTATCAAAATAGGGGGAAGCATATGGTAAGCAAATGTCTCATAGAGAAGATGCCCTTTCTACTGGGCATTTAAATTTCCCACCTTATTCATCTTTCTCAAGGCATGCTGAATATATCAGACTGAGTAAGGACAAATAAGAAAGATAAAATATATAGTTATTTAGAAGAGGCCAGGAAAGCATTATTTTCTGAATAAATCTCATAGACCACTTTGTGGATGAGTTGTCAGTTGGGTTGGGTACGCTGCTAGTTATGCCAAACTGCATCTGGTAACTCACATTATGTAACTGGACAATAATATATGCCACATGATGGATATCAAATGTCTTTTGTTTTTTAAAGCAATTATGATACGTATTTTGAATGATGCATCTACGTATGTGGAGAGCTGTTAGATAATTTAAAGAAGCAAAGAACACATATATAAAATAAAAATGTGTTTAGCATATTTGAAAAATTCTTGCCCTTAATATTCCTAACAGCAGTCAGCATTTTGGGGGCAGGTTCAAATACTTAAATGTATGATATTTTTCTATTAAAAAAATTAAAAAGGAGACCTATGTTTGGCTCTTCATTTACTATATTAGTATAAATTGTATACATCAATGGATCAGAATAGAGTTTTTGGTTGTTGTTCTCTAATTCTCTTTAGAAGGTATAGTGCTTAGAGGCTGGAGATCTCTTTACCTAAGAAAGTTTCAGTGTCAGAAATCATTATTTATAATTAGTGCCAGTGCGTATTGAAGGGTTCTCGGCAACCACCACCGGAAGCAGGTCATGAAATCTATTTTTAGAGATTTCACTCAACACCTGTGAGCCACCCTGGCCCAGAGCTGTGTGGTATCACTTCCAATACTTCTGAAGGGTGCCTCATAGAGCACTGGGGGCACAATTCTTTGGAAGGACAAAGTCTTATAATTGGAGAAACTTGTGAAACTATATAGCTGCATAAGTTATTATAGTTTTAACAGGAAAATTCTGGCATCTAGAATTAGAACAGTGAAAGAATACAAAGAAAGTATTACTTAGACACAAAAACTTGTATAAAAGAATATGAAAAGACCAAAATTTGCAATTAGGATCTCTGTGGTAACTATCTTCATTTAAAAAAGGGTAAGTCAGAATCAGGGATTGAGTAATTGTCCATACAATGGAAATTTGCTTATCTACATAGAACTAATCTTGTTATTTATACTTTAAACTTTTTATTGCCCTAAATTTTCATTCTAGTAGTCCTTTAAGTACGTTATAAAGAGGTTTTTTTTTTTTTTCTTTTTTTCCTAATCTTTCTGGATAAGAAACTTTCATAAGTTCACTGAATGTTCAGTGTCTGGATAATTTCTGAGATTCCAGACTGTGCTTCAATAACTGTAGTTATAAATACATAAGCATATTATAACTTAACATATTTCAGTTATTATTAGAATTATAAAATATGTGCCAAAAACCTCAGACAATTTTAGAAAAATGATTCAATGGACAAAATGACTCCATGATATAATTTTTTTTCAGCTGCAACCAACACATTAGCCACTTAGATTACTTTCTGTATTGGTCACACCTTCTTAAATAAAGTGATATATACACATATGGACTTCTTAAATCATGTTTATTTTTGGTATATGTGGATAGAAGGGAAAGCGAGACCATGTGATCTCTATCATCTCTTTAAGCACTAAGATTCTGTGAATATGGTTTAAAATATAATATTTCTTTCCATTAGAAAACAGATTTATTAACTTATGGTGAAAGATTTATTAGACCTTATGACTCTAAAATTCAAATATGACACAGAATAAAAGCTAGACTTTCAGTATGCTAAATATATCTGATGAAAGTGTAGGAAGATCTTATTGGTTCTTCTAGCATCTGTCCTTTTACAATATTTCAAAGGGTTCTTAAGTTTTGTATTTCAGTGTCTCTCTTCTATTAGGTTAGCTTTGCCCCACTGAAGTAGCATTTTTTAACACCTTTTCTCATAAGCAGAATTTTTAATGAGAAATTTCTAGAAACATCTGAGTTGTTCTAAATGCCTGTCACCATACTTGGCTTTTGGTAGATTAAGATTTGTTGAAATATCATCCATTTTCTTATAGTTAAAAGATTTGTTGAAATATCATCCATTTTCTTATAGTTAGTTTTATCTACCTCCATTACATGGTCTACAAGACTGATAATGAAACCAGGTTATATAACAGTATGAGTAGGATCCACAGTTAAGGTGGTATTAGATCATTAACAGGAATACATTGCCAATTGGGGATTTTTGACCAAAGTTTTACAGAAAAGCAACTTTTTAAACTGAGAGAGGAATAGTGAAGATGCAATAGAAAAAGGTGCATACGGAGATGTTTGAATGAAAAAGGTCCTGAAACTGAGCTTTCTAGAACTTAGTGCCCAATTATTCTTTAATTAACATGCTTAGATTTAAGGCATCTTAAATTTTTAATTAATGGGAAGGTATCTTAGCCTCATAGAAGACACTGTAAAAAATACCTGAAAGGCGAGAATTTAAAACACAATGTTCTGAGATCTTCCACATTTAGAATCTTTAAACTTTCTGTTCACAAAGCTACCTTTTTTATGATTGCAATTGTTAACACATAAATTGTTCAAATTAATGGGATTCATTGTGGCATTTCTATTCATGCATGTGTCATGCTTTGATCATGTTCACTCTCCTGCTCCCACTTTCTCCTACCCCTGCCTCTTGGCCCTCTCCCCATTCATAACAGACACTCTTCTATTCTCAGGTCATCTTTTAAACACAATAGTATTCCATGGCATTGCCTCATTTCCTCATTTATCCTGTTGAATATATGAGAGTCTGTAATGGAGAGGAAATGTCAGGAGCAGCCAAGGCTACACTAGTCAAGGTTTGCCTGTAAATAGGTTTTGCAAGGTTTTATGCTTTTTTTTATTTTGTTAGGAGTAGACATAGAGGCAATGGAAGGGCCATATTAGAGCTGGAAAGATAGTGTTTGCATGTAAGAAATTCCACCTTCAACTTTCTGAACTGATTTTGAGAATTTGCATCTCAAAATCTGAGTGTCTTTATAATTTGTGAGACTATATCTGAAGTTTTTATTTTGCCTTTTACTGATATATCCTTAAACTGGTGGCTCAGGAGAAAAGAATTATCCTTATTTTAAAATAGTTTTTTTTAGTGTCATGCCTATGGTGTATTTCATACACTAAATCAAATTCATATTTGAAAAGAATTTACTCAGGTACTGATTGAAGGGATTATATATCTAGGCCTACTTGACAATCGCTGTCCCTTATTTCAGTTCAATTGTATAGTCCCAAGAATAAAGTGCTCTTGCACCCTCAACCATTAGCTATTGTTATTTTCTTCCTTGTACCTTTTTGTCTCTGATTTTGTCTGTTTCCCTTTTAGCCTTTCACCTTATTCACATCCTTTCTTTTCTCTTTGCCTTCAGCATTATGTCCTTGTAGAGTAGCCAAAGTCAGCCTTTGGTTGTTAGTCAGACTCCATGGGCAATTTTCTCAATGTTTTCATTGTTTACATGAAAGCATCCAAATGTATAGCAAATAGACCAGCTGGAAACCTCCCGGCAGACAGACGTATCCAAACAGGAGGTTCTTTGATGTGTTGTGGTGGGTCAGTCTGGTTCTGCTACCAGAAAGAACAGCCCACACCCATATGCACTGTTGCTCCTGAATGGAAAGATTGCGATAGCATCCGCATGGACTGGGCCTCAGCCAAAATTTAGCCCCCAGCATATACAGTGAGACAGAAAGATGTGACGGCGACAGAGTTTTGGAATACTGTGTATAGCATGCTGTTCTTTGGCATGCTTCTTCAGAATGTAAGAACAGATTTCTCCTAATTTTCTAAAGACACATTGTTTATTGGAGAACTGGTCTTTAAAAATAAGTATAGGTTTGAAGACAGTTGGTCAATTTAATACTAAGCTCAGTATTTATTGTAGATATTATGAAAATTTAATTTGAAATGTTGCAATAGTTTCTCATGCTTGAAAAACCATTTAATTTTTTAAAATATATTTTTCAGGATGTGGAAAGGTAACATTATTAATGGGACAAATACAGTTATTCTGGACTTTAAATTAGAGAGATGCTGTAAAATTTATCAATAAAAATAGAAAGCTTAAAAGCAGAAACAGATGTATTTGAATGCATTTCACAAACACAGAGTTTATAAGAATAATATATTTGTATGAGTGTGCATTCATGTTACAAAGCATACTAAAATCCTTATTGAAAAATAAACACTTCATAATATTTAAACATTCTATGTTGCAAAGGATCAATATGGGATACTAACACATGTGTAAGTCAGTAGATATATTTGTTATAAATGATTTTAAAGGATAATATATTACAAATTTCTATCTAAGCCACAGCAATATGCCACCATAAAGACTAATACCATTAAGAAAACAATTTCAGTTTTTAAAACTACCGCTTTGTCTATCACTATAATTAAAAAAATTAAAATATATAAAAAATGGTCAACCTCCTCTAATGAAAGTGATTCTATAAGATAATGAAGTTAGATAGACATGTCTTTAGACTCTGCTAAGCAACCACCTTGATCAAGGCAAAAGAGACACTGTAGATATGATATCCTTATTAGGAAGGGAAACAGCTGCTGCATTTTTCTGTCTCTCATGCTTATTACTCCAGCATGGTCAACCTGAGTACAAAATCATCCACTGACACTCAAGATGTGTGCCAAATCAAATACTATATCCCAATCCAAAATGAATAAAACACTGCTACAGATTTGGCAGACATCATAAGCAATATGCAACCAGTCTGGAAGACTTGAAACTACCGGTTTGCAGGTTAGACTAACAGATAACATGTTCACAGACATACTGTAGGTAAACATAGGCTCTGGGGGGAAAGCTATGTGTCTTAATCTAAGCAGCTTGAAATTTTCAATGCTATTCATTCCTAGAAAGACATTTGAAAAATTGAAGAGTAAAAAAAAAAAAAAAGTTCTCATATCCCTCTTCATGATAGATACAATATTGAATTCCACAAGCTTGCTGATTGAAATAAAATTATTTGGTTTTCTCTAATTTGAACATCTAGAATAAGGATGATTTTGAGACTTTACCCATGGCCTGAAAGCATACAAACTGTGAGAGGTGGAATTTGTATCACTCATAAAAGGCTATGCTATTCTAACACATAAATAATCCTGATGTTTTTGGTGGTTTGGTGTCTACCAGCATCAGTGCTCTGCTTCCACAGTTTTATTTTATACTCACAATACATATCCATCAAAGGTGAACTGTAAGTTGTCTGCACCTTCTCTTCTCTCACACTCAGGCCCACTGGGCACCCTCTATCTGGATCATTGTTTTTGTTGTGACAGGGGGAAAGGACACCTAAGCTATACATTAGCTCTTATAGCTTCTGTCCAGAGCAGACACCAATAACTTCTACTTACATGCTATCAGGCAAAGAGAGTTTCATGTTGCACTGGATGTCAATGGGTCAAAGGAGCCAATGCAATCTTTTCTTCTATCAACATAAAGTCTTTGCAGACGAAAATAACATTTTTCATAGATAATACCAGACAATATATATTCTAGGAAAAGGAATGTCCTGCTACTGTGGACTTCAGTAGGGAATGTTAGACTAATAGATACTTGGGTGGACTACGACTCACAGTCAAGAAAAATGTTCACAAATAACGGATACATGATGCTAGCCTTTGAGCAGTAGGAGGAAATGCCAAAGTATCCTACTATCTAAAAGTAGGCAAATGCTATAAAATATTAAGCATAGGGAGATGAAATAGTAAACAATTTTCTCTTTTCTGAGTTCAAGGAGTTTCTTCATTTCTGAGCCAGATATAAGGGAAAAAATTCACTTATGATTCAAGTAATCATGAGATCAAGCTGTTTGAAATGAAATGGGTCATAGATTTTTGAAATGTGGGCTATTAAGATTTTGGCTTTTTCCTTGGCAATCCCAAAATGGATTTGGTTTAGGAATCTTGAGTCCTTCTCAGGGGAAATTCTCCTATCAGTATTAGAAGGAACCTGTAATTTGGGGGTCCTAAAGACCTGGCTGTAAAAGAAGCTTGAAATTCTCTCTGACATTTTTGTTTTGAGGGGAAAATTTTTCAGTGTAATTTCTTTTAGGGATGCAGATAAGAGTTTTAAATTTTTTCACTAAATTTTAAAAATATTTTTATATTAAAAATATTTTTATATGTAGAAATACATTCAGGTGATTTATCCATTATATGCAGAAAATTGTGACATTACTAGTGAAAAGAACAAACCTTAAAAAATAGGCAACGAAAATCCTGTTGCCCTGAACATTTTGCTTCTCTAAGCAGCAAATCGCATTGTCCTTTTAGACAAAGCAAACACTGGCCTAGAGAGGCAGGAGCTAATCTCAGGAGTTTCAGAGAGTATAACTTCTTAAAATGGTCAGTAGCATCTATTATTTATCTCCTTTTCAATTTCTTCACAAAAGAGGCACAATCTCAGAGGGACAAATGGTCACTTTTGAAATTTGAACATTGTGTTTATCACGGCTATGAAAAACAGTGGAAAACATGACAGTTCATTTGTTCTGCTTGTGAAGAGTCCTTTTGGCTCAATATTTTGGGGTTTAAAAGCATAATTGTGAATGTCTTTTGGGAAGATATAAATTACAATGTTTGAATTCAAGAGTCCTCTCCGTGAGAAGTTACCTCACTTTGATCTGTGGTGGGTAGGAAATGATTCATTTACATGGTTCTTTTTCCCTCTTGCTGGGTCTTCCCTTGCAAAATCTCCCAGCTCTGTCAGCACTGACTTGGAATGTGGAGCTTGGAGGGGCCGCCTTTCTCACAGTATTTTACGCATATTCAAGCTGTGAAAAGTGTCGCAGCAATACTCCCATTCTGTGTCAGCTGAACTGTATCTGCTCATACTCACATTTTGGATTGATGACAATTCAAAACGAGTTATTTGTTTTTTTATCAATTGTCACAAAATAAAAGGAATATTTCAGCAGTGTTTTTCAGTCTCCAAATAGGAAACCAATTTTTAGACAGATCTATACCATTCCCTCTTTGGGAGTATCAATCCTTAAACCAGCAGGTGAGGCTACGTTTTATTAAATGGCTCATTCTAATTCAGATCCTGGGGTGGTCTTACTTATGGATGAATTTTGCTGCTATGCCAAGAAAACCATTTAACCTATCTGCACTCAGAGACTGCCTCTGTGTACCTGCTGTCTGATTTCAAACCATGAAATGAGATGCTTCTGTTTTTGAAATCAGATTTCTCAGAGATGCTGGTTTGATAGTGGCTACTACTTCATTGAAGAAAGAATAAGACAAATAAGCAGAGCTTTGACCACTACTGGTTTCATGTTAGGTCATCTCTACATGATGCAAAATTATACACAAAAAAAATGAGTCATCTGGTATCTTGGGCTTTTTGGACAACCAACTCAGAAACTGAGAAAACTGAGATGATTGCATGCAGTTCATCCTTAGAATAAGAGAAAGATAAAAAAAAAAAAAGGAAAAATTCAGTGGACATGTATTGACATGTCTTTTGAGAATATGTTTAAAAATTATTGTATTTTGCTTAGAGCTATTTGTTGACCATTATTAGTGTTACACACATATTTTACTTAATAGAATAGCAATTATTGAAAAGTCTGTAAATAATCTTTCATAAATTTTGTTACACAAAAATAGAAAATCTGTGCAGAAGTCATGTTAAGAAAAACAGTTTGCCTGAATTTTCAGGTACATGATAAAATTACCTCAGTGCCAAGCTTCTATTTGCACCTGTGTAGATGAAGCCTGACAGATTAAAGAGAAATCTTCCCATAGATTTTGGTTTCCATTTCATTCTGGGGTCATTCACTGTGTCTTCTCTTTACAGGGAGGGGACTAATATCTTAAACCTGTGGCTGATTTTTTTTCTCCATATGTTATGTCATTTATTGTTTTCTTTTTAATTACCACAGAAAATGTGTTCAAGAAACTTGTAAGACAAAAATAAATAAATAAATAACACATAAATCATCTGTCATGTCACCACCAGAAATAGCTACTGGCAGCATATGGTTTGCCCTTCCAGTGTTTTTCCATGTTGCTTCCTCCTCTTTTTCTACTCCCCTTCTCTTTTCTACCTGCATACTTCTTCCTATGTGATATCCTCCAGGATCCCCACAATCTACCCTACACACCTTTTAAAACACTCTAGTTTTAAACCCTGTAGTAAATTTCACTTGCAATAAATTTCAAAGTCTTCATGGTGTTCTGGCTGGTGGTCTTTAAAAATCTTTGTGTCTGACTTTGTATACTCTGATTTTTTTTGTCCTATTCTGTATTTGCTTCTTATTGCTGATACAAATTGCCACTAATTTAGTGACTTAAAGCAACACAATTTTTAAAATCTTTAATTTCGGGAGGTCAAAAATCCAAAATTGGTCTCACAGAGTTAAAATCCAAGTGTTGGCAGGCTGCATTCTTTCTGGCTATCCCACAGCACAATCTGCTTGCTTGCTTTTTCCATTTTCTAGAGAGCATTGCTTGGCTCATGGTCGCCTAGAAAACTAGAAACTTTGATCTGCCTCACCTCATCTCTTTCTTCCACTTATAAAATCTCTTAGGAATACATTGGGCTCACCTAGGTTATCCAGATAATCTCTTTATTTAAAAGCCAGAAGATTCACAACCTTATTTCTTCTTTGCCATGTAACATGACATATCAACATCTTGGGAGAGGAGCCATCTTCTGCCTAGGACACTTCCGCACACTCTTCAGAGTCAAATACTCTTGCTGCCTGGTACCTTCAGGCACACCAAACATGCACAGCCTGTGCTGGCCCAACAGCCACAGTGATGTGCAGATCATCATACTTGACCTTCTAAATAACTTGAAAATTTTAGAAATGCTGGAATTTTGAAAACTGCAAGAGGTGAGAAGATCATGAGTCTGGAGCACAAGTTTATTCAGCCAAAATTTATAAGGAACAATAAAAATATCTATTGCACTGTTCTGACATTAGTTTGCTGTGATTTACCAAATATACACTTTATCTTTTTCTTTGAATAGAACTTCTTCAGAAACAAATAATACACTATGCAGTGTTTTGATGGCTATTATTCCATTGTTAAAACATGCCAAATATCTTATATAGGATAACCTTGGGAATTCAGCTGGGACAAGTGACCTATCAGTCTATTGAGAGAATCACACAGGTGACGTTTAATATACAGAGTAAGAAAATTTTGGTGTAGGTTTCAGAGGGTCTTACTGGAGTTGAAAAGAGATTAACCAGGAAAGGTCATCTAACACAGTCTAAACCAGAGAGGTTCAAAAACTCTTTCCAAACAGAGATGAACAACTATTGAGGGGAGTATCTGTCAACAGGTACCTTTCTTTATCATCTTTTTCCTTCTACTGGAAAGGAAATTCCTTTTTCCCTTGTGCCCATCACTAGCATGCAGACTAGTTCCTGGCACATAACAGGTTCTCTAAAGGTAAATGTTGAATAAGAAAACAAAACAAACAAAAAACTATACACACACACACACACATATACACATATATATGTATATATTTATATATATATAATGCAGTTTTTCTTTATAAAAAAGTCATCATACTGAATGAACTATTTAGGAATATGCTTTGCTTTCCTTTGGCAATATGCTACCACCATTGACTGATCCCATTTTACTGAAATCCAATCCCAAATATATCTGGAACCATAATTTTCTATATTAGATATTTATAGTTATAGAATGTAAAATATTTTCTTGGTACTTATTAGAGGAGCTTTAGAGACCAAATGTAGATTATAATTTCCCAAAGCCTAAAATCTGCATTTGTAAGAGTCTGTTCAAAGTTGTGTTTTAGATCTTTCCTTATCTCCATTCCTATCTGAGCTCACAGCTATAGATCCTGCTGCCTCACTTATTTTTTCCTGGATAAGGTTTTCTCAGCTAGCTTATATTCAATACACTCTTAAAACTTGAAGGCTATGCTTGCTTTCCAATAAGCTCAACCTATAATTCTCCATCTTCATTGTTTTGAGACCTTTATGTTATATAATTCTAACAATTCTTGTAACTCTATTTCAAATATAACAAATGATAGTGGAGGGGTGATAGTGGAAATAAAGTATTGGATGGAAAGTAGGTGGTAGCCTAAAACATAAAGGACCATTTTATAATAGTTTCTGGTTGGCTACAAATGTATAGTTTTTAAGGGGAAAAGTAAAAGGAAAAATACCTGTGTAGAAAAGAACATAAAATATGTGGGATTACATTTCTTTATATCATAATCTTCTAAAATAGCTTCTGATACATATTAAGGACACAATATTAAGTGAATGAATGCATAAATTATATATGAATGAGAGTTTTTGGGAAAAGCTAAGTTTGTTGCAATACAGAAAAATAAATATATGAATACTACTATGGTGCTTCATTTAAACCAAGTACTACATTGTGTTGTAGGCAAAAACCATTACCCACAATTTAGCACCTCTGTTCTCCCTCTTTCCTTCTCTTTTTCTCTGTGTGGCTGTTGTTGGGCCAGCACAGGCTGTGCATACACACACAATGTATTTACCCATCGTGATCAAAAACTCATGATTTGACTGAAAAGACAGGCGAGTAAATAAGAGGGAGGGGTCTTTAAAAAGAAAAATAAAAGGAGCCACAATCTATAGTACATGGAGGTGGGGAATCAGGGACTGTTCTTGCACCTGCTCCTTTCTTATACTCTACTACACATCTCTAAGTGATATGCTCTCCATTCCTAGATTCTGAGAAAGGCTAGCCAGTGAACTGCTATCATGTGTATATATCTGTGACAGTTATTTAGCAATAAACAAAGCCCTCCACAATAAACAAAAACAAATAAAACCAAAGTAGAAACAAACAAAAATCCTATATTATGAGCCACATAAAAATACCGGAAAATGATGTATTTCCTACAACACAGGACATGTGGTTGCTACATTCCTGTAGCAGGAACTTCAAAACACACATAGAAGAATGTGTAATTATACTTTCATATTTCTGAAGACATGTACCAAATATAGTGTATTTTTCTAAATCCATTAATATTTACAAACAATATGAAATAAACATTTTCTAAAAATTAACTCAATAAAAATGTTTCATTTTAGCCGTCACGTTCATTTTAAATGATAACATATATTAGCAAAGCATACAGTCTTATTTCTTAGTCCTATTTCATTTCTTTCTCCTCTTATCTTCTATCTGATTTTCCTTAAATTGTCAATGACATGATTCAGGGATTGATGCATATGATTATTATGCAATAATCACCCAGTTTATGACTTATTCTAGTTTTAAAAGCCCTAAGTGGAAATGATTATTCATTTTTATTAGTAAATTAATCTTCACAACCTGTTTGATACAATTAACTGTACAATAAATCTATGAAAACTTTGTCAAATCTAAATTTTCCCTTAACTTTATATTTTCTTCCTCTATTATGTCATTTTATTGTTGCTCTTTCTGAGACTTATTACTCAATTTCAATTGTAAGCATATCAACTCTCTTAAGTACATCCAGAAACCACTTTTAACAAATGTATCATTCATAAGAACATCTCCTCTGTGGCTGCACTGTTTTTCAGCTTCCTGGTTTTGAATAGTCTTATTTCTATCAACAGCAAATCTAAAGGTACCTCATTTCAACTAAAGCAAATGGCTGTTGAATTCACTGACTCACTCAGCACAGAAATTCATTAGACATTGGTTTATCAGTCAAAGATGACATTTGTTTTGAGCCAGATGGGTTTTCTTGAGGAAATCCTTTAACTGGATGCAGATTTGATTACATTTTAGTTTTCCTACACTATTAGGCATCAGGGTTTCATATGGCACAAGCAGCCTGCAATATATTTGTATATATTTGATACAATTTTAATAGCTAAAGTTTTAAAAATAAAAGATTGCACTTTTCCTTTAGTTTATGTATTTGCGAGATTTGACATTTTATTTGTTTTAATACATGTATCGTCTTGTAAATACATTTTTGAATCCTAAAATCTGAGAATGTATTTTTAAATCAGAGAATAAACAATAACAAAAAGGAAAAAGTCTCATTTGATTAGGATGTCCAGTAATGACACAATGGGAACTGTTGATTTGAGACATAATTTTTGCTTTGGTATCAGACTCAGTGTCTCCTCTAATTTCCCACATCATACACATCTTAACAATTGGCAAGTCCTGAGATTTCTATCTAACAGAAAAAAAAAATTTCTTTTTCCAAACACCATTTTAATGAAGACATCTACATTTGTTGCACACAACAGCAGTATTAATCCAATTTGCATCCTATCTTTAAATATGACTGCTTAAATCCAGTTTTATAAAAGCAGCCAGTAACCTTTTAAAAACATAAATTAGAAAGCTCTACTTATTGTAATAAGAACCATAACTGGGCCAATCCTTCCTGTGAGGACAGTAACAGTACTGAGTACACAAACACATAATATATATTCACACACATTCACAGATACAGATGCATATGCACATACACCTACATAAAAGCTCAGAAAGTTAATAAGAAAGTAAAGACTCAGGTTCAGCCTCTGGCTAAAGATGGAGATCTGGAGAAGTAGGCTACTTTCCCTGTGAGTTTTTTCGTCTGTTCTAGGGGATACTCCATAGAGTATACAGTGCTTTTGTTGGACTCATGGGACTGAGACTTCGAGGGTCCACTAGAGTAGGGTGTTGGGCAAATTCCCCTAGTCATGAGTTTGGACACCAAATAGCAATGAAAGCAAATTAAAATTAGGCAGACTCATGAGAATGGCAGGTGATTCTTTCTATCTCTCTCATCCTCTGCAGGAGTGATTATGAAAAAATTAAACCCAAGATAGCAAAATGAGAAAATCTCAGAAACATGATTTTGAGTAAAGAAACTGAGACACACAAGCAGAGTACTAAATGATCTTATTTCAACACATAAGATATGTTTAGGAATGAATTTTTGGATGTTAAATTTATAGGGTAATCAAGACAATTTATAACGAAAGTAAGATAATGGTTCCTCTAGAACAGAGAAGAACCTTGCAATTGAGAAGAGGACAGGAAAAATTTCTTGGATACTGCCAATTTTTTTTTTTTTTCACTTTTTAGGTGATGTTTACACAGGCAATGACTTAGTGATAAATCATTTGAATGTATGCTTTGTTTTGAAATTTGTGTGCTTGCATGCTCTATTTTAAACTAAGAATATTAAAGTATATATTGGTTTTATTGCTCCCTATTGAAAATCTTCAAATTATAGGCCTTTATCTATTTCCTGTTCTTATCCAGAAATACCTTTTCTTTCCTTTGCTCACTTTACTCTAGGTATAAGGAATTCCTCCATTTTCTTCAAAAAACACAGCATCTTGACCACTTCAGAATCTTTGCACTTCAACTCACTTTTATTTCTGCAGTACACTTCTATTGGCTTGTCCCATAATTACTTCTTTATCATTCAACCTCAGATTAATTGTAGCTTCCTCACAGATGCATTTCTTGACCACTCTTTCTAAACTGACAACTGAAAACCCAATAATTACTCCATATCCTCTTGTTTATTTTCTTCATTTTAGAAAGTACCGTAAGATGAAATTTAATTTGCAATTTTTATATATATCTTTCACTTAATGTAAGATTTTTATATAAAACAAAATCTATGAGGATAAGTAGACTTTTGGTGTTTATTCTCATCATCAAATGAATCTGTGGCCATGAAAATCATTTTGAAAGGGACTTTTGAGCTGGGTATGGTGATACACTCCTCTAATCCCAGTGACTCCTGAAGCTGAGGCAGGAGGATTGTAAGTTCAAGGCCAAACTCAACAACTTAGCAAGGTTCTAAGACACTTAGTGGGACCTTGTCTCCAAATAAAAAATAAAAAGGGTCAGTGATTAAATGCCCCTGGGTTCAATCTCCAGTACCAAAAAAACAAAAAACAGGAACTTTTTGCAGTTCCTGAAGATTAGTCTATTTTACTAGGGGTGGTACAATAGACTTATAATAACATTGTATAATTTGGTTATAGCCATACTGTTAGGCAGTAAAGATATTAATTAGACCAAATATCTAAAATTGTCTTAGACAAGCTAAGTTGATAAACAAAGTTTCATTACTGATTATTGATCCTTTTGACACTGTGCTTTATAATTCAGCCAGTAATATAATTTATCTTCCATATATACTGTTTGAATTTTGGTGTATTTTCACCCTTAATCCTTTTCTTTACTATGTGTTATTTCTTTGTCAGACCAATTCCGGTCTTCATCAAGCTGCATTGTCAAAGACATCTCATAAATCATTGTAACATTCTCTGTCACTTTGATACTTTGATAAGTCAAAGTCAGCCTGCCAGAACAGTGATGGAAATTTGGAAGATCAAATGCCACATACACTGCCACACTGACTCCAGATAACCACTGAGTCATTACTTTAGTTATACATAGGCCCAAAAGCTTTAAAGTGAAGGTGGCTCAGTGCTCACTGGAGGTTTTCATTCACTTTGTTTCCCCAAACTCTCTTGCCATCATGAAGGCCATCCAAAGGTTGAAAAATCTATTGAGTACTATGAGAAAGAAAGCTAATATATAAGCACATAGTTTAATGAAAACCTTGACTAGTAAGTATGCACCTTCACTCTTGTTTTATCTTAGTATTATATTGCCTACCCTGGTTCATGGCTAGCTCCTATGAACTAACATAAATTCACATGTGCACATACACCATTCAAGCAAACAGGATGAAAATATTTTTTACAAAAATAACAAACCAGGACTGGGGATGTAGCTCAGTTGGTAGAGTGCTTGCCTTGCATGTACAAGGCCCTGGGTTCAATTCTAGCACCAACAAACAAACAAACAACAACAACAAAAAGACACCAACCTGTAATTCCTCACCCTGAAGGTAAGATTTCTACGTATGATTCAAGTTTTTCAAGTTAAAATTACTACCTTTCAGTTAAATTATTTATTTATTTATTTGTTTGTTTGTTTATTTATTTATTTATTTATAGAGCTACCTAGGCTGTCAGCATTCTACATTCAGCATCATCACATCCAGTTAATGTAAGACAGCTTATTTTTATATTGTGGTGTTTTATAGATTTTTTTATTGCACCATTAAGAGCATTTTGATTTCTGCAATATTACCAGATTTTCTTGTCATAATACACAACATTCCACAGTCCCACTTTGTGCTAAGCCTCATAGCATTCACTTACATCTAGTTTTCTGCCTCAGAACGCCAGGTAATGAGATGAGCTTCAGCAAAAGAAATTGCTGGTTTCGTTTTTCACATTACAGCCCAAACAGATTGTTTTTTCTTCAATTGCTAGCCAATACTCAGTTCACACATATTTCCCCTGGTAGGTGAGCACTGCCAATTTAGTGTCCAATAGTGAGCTTACAACTCATAAATGTCATTTGATTTTCAGTTTTTAAACTGAGAAATAAAATGTTTCTTTCAATATTCTGTGAATTTTAATGGAAATTCTCTGGAATTTTTAAAGTGCTCAATAAAGTAAAAATTTGTTCATTCATGACATGTTAGGACTATTTTAAGCCTAGTGAAAAATATCAAGGTGATTTATATTATTGACATTGACTACTTTGTGTAATCTTACAAAACTATTTCAATATAGGCAGACTCCAGCTTTGGAGCTTGTTTTGCACATACCATTACCACATTAACTATGTTTTCTCACTCAAAGTATACACATGTCTCACAAAATGCATTTAAGACTCTCACCTCATTTTTGATGATATTAAATAGAGGTCGAATCTTTGGTAGTTATGTCTGAGGTTGACATGAGGCAAAGAAGTCAGTCATAATTAGAATAAACTGATATTAAAGATAGAACTCATATATATATATATATATATACACACACACACACACATACAGAATCTCACACATGTGTGTGAATAAAATGTTAAAAATAATGAACTTCAAAGTTTTCTGAACATGTGAACAACTGCATTTATTTATAGGCTTAATGGCTTGTGATCCATCAGAAGGCACAAATGCCACCCTTCTCAGAGACTAGGTGTTCTCAGCAGTGATCCTATATGGTGTCTGTATAATTTCTAATCTCTGACTTGTCAACAATTTTACAAAAGCAGTAAAACTCATAGTCTTTCTGTGTTTCTCACTTCATAAGAACATGAAGAAGCAGAAAGTTCTATAATAATACAATAGCTTGACCAGTTCTTAATAAACAGGACTACTAAATTTCCAGCTACTTTGACTTTTCTTTCAAAGTTCTATGTTTAAACATTTTCCCAAATGATTAATATTTGTTTGCATGACCATTCAAAGGAATAAAAGAATAGATGAAACCTATGTTAATTCCAGGATTTAATACTGAAGTTGGCCTGAAATCTAAGAGACAGTATTTGTTGCTTTCTTTCTCCTTAGAATAATTGCAAGTAGGATTTTAAAGTTCATTCTAAAGCAGTTAAAAATCTTGAGCAGCTATTTAATTATTTGGAATCATTCTTTTTTATCACAGTGATATCAGACATAGACATATATACATATATGAATTAGAATTATCAATAATACAAGATATAAAAGTAAAATTGACTGAAATAATAAAAGGCTTAACAATGTATAAAAGTGAAAATAAGAAGGGAAAAAATATAAGATAGTGAAGGGGCCTGGAGGTATATGAGTGGTAAAGTAAATACTTAATACAATATTAACATTAAATTATTATTTCATCTTCATATTTGGGCTTTCATGAAGTCATAGTTGTAGCATTCCATGACTGAATACTCAAGGTCACTCCAGGTCAACTGGACTTTAAGAAATAACCACACAGTGACAGAGAAATACCTTTTTCTTTGGGTCCTATGATGGATCCTCTGACCTTAGGTCAGACCTTAAGTCTATGGAAAGAGAGAGAGAAGCATGTGCTCTACCCTTGTATTGGGAAGAAGCCATTCAAATTAGGCAAGGGGTAGGAGTACAAGGAAACAGGTGAGTGTAGCTCAACCCCTCTGGGTGCCACTCACTCCTAGGGTCACTCCCAGAGCCATACCTTATTATCAGAGCAAGGGAAAAGCTTGAGTCACAAGTCATGGCACTACCACACCAGACTACAGTGGTCTTTCAGATCCCTGTGGTACATCAGGACTTAAAGATGCAAGTATTTGGAGTGGCTCCCCACATATAGTAGTCTTTTTCTCAGGATGTCTGGAAAGCCCAATTGGCAGAGAAATGTTCCCTGGATCCTTGGACTGTGCCTCAGAAATGGGTCATTGCCTTTTAAGAAATGTTATGCCGAATTTGGAGCCATACTAGTTTTGATAGAGCTAAGCCTTATCCTCACTTTACTATGTACAGACTTTGAGTTTCAGCAAGATTTCAAATGTTTAATCTTAGTTTGCTCACCTGAAAACATTGGTATTTATGAATATTAGCATTTGATGTGCACAAAGTTTATCCTCAACTTCACCTTTTCCAAGTCCTTCCCCATTTTTCACAAAGATTCTTTGGGTTACTATTGAGTGCCAGAAACCATACTCAATCCTGAGAATATAAGAGGAAATAAAATACTTATGTTCCTTGTCCTCATGGTGTTTATAGTTTGGTAGGAAAGAAACAAATAAATAACAACAATAAAAAACACATAATCATGCCAGTAATTGGCTAATTGTATTGTAATTTCATACTGTCTTATCTTTGTAACTCTATCCCTGTTGCTCCATAATATCAATATTCCTTTTCTTCTTTGTCTACTTAATCCATTCTTATGTTTAGGTCTCATCAAAATGGCAAATACTCTAACTTCTTTATTGATTTCAACAAAATTTGATATCCCTAGTATGGCTTTGTTACCAGTACTTCCCCATTATAACACTAACATTATGTCATCATAATTACTGGTTTAATTTTATTTTCCACCCTTTTTTTTCTATTTGAATTTCTTGGCATACCATATTATACACAAATATTAATAGAAAAATCGGTAATTAAAATTTATGCTTAATTTTGTATCACAGTATAGAATCAAATACCTAATAACTAGACTGTGCTACAGTGCTTGCCTAGTGTGGATGAGGCACTGGGTTTGATCCTCAGCACCACATAAAAAACAAATAAATAAAAAATAAAGGTTAAATTCTTTAATAAAATTTCTAATAACTATCTTCAATATCTTAAACTATAACTCTAATTTATAAAACTGAAGAATTTTAATAGTATGGAAAATGCTTATAGTCATTTAATACTTTCCAACTTCAATTAATTAAAGTCTTCCATTGAAAATGATGTGGTATTATAAGGTTTCATCCAAGACACTTAATTCAAGTTTTAACATATTTCTAATGTATGACTGGGCATATTAATTGAATAAAGTCAAATAAGAGAAAAGGTTAAATACTTTAAGGTGTTCTAAATGAAAGATGAACATTGGTTGCTATGTATGCATGTGGGAAAAGAATAGTTGGAACTTATCTTAGTATTGAAGGAACATGCCCTTATATGTACAAATAAAATACAAGTCTTTACCATGTATAGTACTGAATGTCAACTAATAAGTGGTTGAATCTGTGGAGGATACTTAATGTTAGTAGTTAATATAAATAAAATAATGTTAGTACACTCAAAGGAAGGAATTTGTTTCCCTTATCCATTTTAACTGTATCCATTGGGCTTTT
The DNA here is from genome assembly GCF_052094955.1 of Ictidomys tridecemlineatus. Classification (NCBI taxonomy): domain Eukaryota; kingdom Metazoa; phylum Chordata; class Mammalia; order Rodentia; family Sciuridae; genus Ictidomys; species Ictidomys tridecemlineatus. The sequence continues at coordinate 159,235,526 of NC_135478.1, read as the reverse complement.
CTCTGATATTGTATCATCTTTTCTTTTAAGATCATAATATCTTACTGAAATTTTATTTAGCTCTTTAGTTTTCTGCCATTCAAATATTTCCATATTGACTTGTTTATGTAGCTTGTTTATATAGCTCCATACCAGACTTTATTCATGTGATTCTATATCATAAACATTCTCAAATATTATGAAAAATGCCTCAACCTATGATTTTAATGACTATGTAATGATTAATTTGATAATACTCTTAATTTGACTATTTATATTATTTATTAATAACAATGAATTTACTTGTATATAAATCATTTTCTAAGATTATTAACATAATATTTTACAGTGGTGACTAAATTAAAATATTTAAACTTCTTTCTTATAGTATATACTTAACATTAACATATTATTTAACAATATAATTATATATGTTCCAAAGGAGTGTCACATTACAAATTAAATGGTTCTTCCAATCACAAATACTTTTGCCAAGCTTTATAAGCAATAGATAGAGTAATGTGTGGGCATAAATGTTCTACTCAGTATATTGTATGAATGGAGAAGGATATGGAATTAATTATATGGCCACAAACATTAAATAATGCTAAAAAAGCTATTAGCTAAATCTAAAATCAAGTGTAAAACTGCAAGTATTAAGGTAGATAATGGGGAAGTGTGTAGGTGACATTCAAAACACAAAAGAGGGACTATTAAACCTGGTGGGAAGCCCATAGAGACTAGGCTAGGATAGAATGCAGTCTTGTTTCTAGAAAAAGCCAAAAACACAGGACACATTTTTCTCAGTGACATATTTTTTCTTAGTTCCACAAGTAGGTCTCCAACAATCTTATGCTCTTTTGTTCCAGGATTTAAGAAAAATGCTCCAAATTTCTTCCACTTTGAAAATGGTCAAATGCTACTTCCTTTACAGGATTATTGTTGGGATTAAAGGACATAATCTGTTAGAGTCAGTGCCCTGCCTGTTTTGCTCACCACAGATCTGCAGGGGTTGCATATAGTAGAGCTTCAGTGCCATTTTTCTTAATGGACCTGTGTGAAAGCAAATACCACCCTGATTAATCACCAATTCAAGGCAAAAAGTGAAAACCAAAGGGCCTCTATTGCAAGAGTTAAGGAAACCTACTTTTCTGCAGTCAAAAAGCAAAGAGAGGACTATGCTCAAAACTTAGTCATAAAAGCTGCAGAATTCAGAGAAGTCTGGTTTCCAACTCAAGTTCAAAACCCTGATAGTAATGTATGATTATATGGAGAGATGTAATTAAGAAATTGGAATTTCTAGATTCTCTCTGGATCACTTTTACTTTTTATGCAATTGTATACTCCATACTCCTGCTTGAAGATCATATACAGACCTAAAAACTGGCAGATTCTTTATAGGATAATCAGTGCCCTTCCTCAAGATTACTATTATATTTTTTTCTTGAAAACCAGACCAATATTGACAGTCAGGTATCAGCACAACTAGAACACAGAGTGCATAGAATGTTATAGGACTAGTAAGAAAGAAGAAGAGCAATCACTGAAGTTGCTGAAGGATCTAGAGGAGCTGAGAAGAGGCACATGACATGGATCCTGAGGGTCCTTGACAATGTCTGACAAAATATACTTGAGTGCCATATTAGATATGGCAATTAATTGATATGGAAGCACTCTACTGTGATACAAAATTTAAAATTCTGGCACAAAACCTAGAACATGGTGTTAAAAGCTTCCAGAATGGTTCTTAGAAGCTTGGAAAAATTTATAGCCCACCCTAACTGAGGTAAAAATTCCAGAACTGCCATGAAAGATGAGGAAGGGATTGAAGATAGCATACTGAGCATGCCTGAGATGATATACATAAGGTTAGAAAACTCACCAGATGAAAATAATCCACATTATCAACCACAAGATATTCTACTTACTAAACAATAAGAATTGTGGTTCAGAAAGGGACAACAATATGCAGTGGCACACATCTGTAATCCCAGAAACAGGAGGCAGAGGAAAGAGGATCACATGAGGCCAGCCTAAGTAACATACAAAGACCTTGTTTTAAAGTTAAAAAAAAAAAAAAAAAAGGTCTGGGGTGTAGCTTAGTGGGAGAGTAGTCCTGCATTCAATCCCCAATCCAATCCCCAGTAACGCACACACACACACAAACAAGAAAAAAAAAAAAAAAACACAGAAAAGGGGGAAAAAAACACAATGGGACAACAGTGTCATTGAGATGCTCAGTGACAATTGTCCTCCATAGGTCAGCTGATAGGACATAGTACAAAATCATATTATAGAACTGGGGTTCCTGATAAAAATTGGGAGTGATAGAATCTCTAAATAATAGATACCAATAAGTTGTAGTTAATGACGAGAAGAAATATAGATGCAATTAGTACAATGAGCAGAAAAAAGTGGAACTTAAGAGGAAGCAGTACTAGTAATTAATACATTCTTCATTGCTAAGAAATAGTTTTTTTTAAAAAAAATGTACTCTTAGTGAAGGAATAAAAATCATATTAGATCCTTATTCCTGAGTACATTTTTAAAATAATCTTTTTGGTGAAATGAGAAAAGTACATTAAGCACCAAACAATGATGTCAGATTAAAGAATGGAATTTCCATAACTGACAGAGTTGTGAGCTAAACTGATCACGATTTTTTTTTAATGGAACACCCTTTTTTATTCTTTTATTTAAGCTTCAAATAACTTCAGACTTGGATATTTGGAAGACTTATTTTTTTCTTTTATAACTGATAACATATTGTTCCAATAAGAAAATCCAATTTATAAAATGAAAACTAGGAACTCAGAAATTTTATGTTTACCAATGAGAGCTTAAAATTAGCAACTATCATTTTTTTATATTATATAAAAAACTATCTCAATAATTAAAATCTTAAAAATGTAGAAATTTTAATTTTCAAAAAGATTCATTTATGGTTTTTTGTGTAGGCAAAAACCAATTCAAAGTTTAAGATAACTCCTGTTAATTTTACTGTAACTATATGAATATTAATGTGTTTTATATTGCACATTTCAACTAACCTTTAAGAAACTACCACTTGTTCAATTTTAATATAAGCCAAAGAATAATATGCAGCTACATATTTGTGTTAGACTTATTTTTCTTCATATACTTAAAAACAAGATATTATAATAGGTTGAATATCAAAGCAGATTTGAGAATGCAGCTGTATTCTATTAGGCCAGACCTTAAGGATATTTACAGGTATTCAAAACAATGTTGTTATTCTTATTAATTTTTTTGTTTTTTAAAATGCTGCTATTTAAATATATACCATTTATATTAGCATGTGATAATTTATTATTATTTTCAAATAAATAGACAAAATATTTTTCTCTATCCTAATTTCTCATCTGTCAAATTACAATAGAGATAGACATAATCTATTAAGCCAAAGATTTTCTTTTGGGGGGGTCTGTAATAATTTTTAATAGTGTAAATGGGTCTTTATACAAAAAATTTGAGAATAACTATACTAGTTCTCTAATGGGGCTAGATAAACTGAGCAATAAACTGAATGTGGGTTGGAGACCTTTGAAAGACAATGACTTGCCAGAAGATGAGAGATAAATTCTATGAAAATTCAGCTCTCATCTTTACATGGGTCTGGAGATCTTCAATATGTCAGAGAATGTTCTCCAAAGTAAAAGATAAAGTAAGTATCCTGTACTTCCCAGCACAAAGAAAAAAGTACAACATTGATAGCTCTTTAGGATTTGGAGGCAGCATATGTTGCACTTGTGAGGCATAGTCTTCCTTCTTCATCTAGTAACATAAAAGTTTTAAAGCTTTGTGTCAGATGCAGGAAAAGAAAGGACTCTGGAGTAGGTTAGACTGAAATGTATTCAGCTCAGTGACCGGAGCCATACAGGACAGCACATAATTCCAGATATAAGTATGGTTGAAAAGATGCCTTTTGGACTTCGTAGCAAGCCTAATAAAGAACCATAATGTAGGCCCTATGGCTGTAGAGCAAGGCTATCACTACTGCAAACAGAATTGTGCAATATAAAGCTAAAATAATTCAAGTAGAAAGCAGCTCTGGTCATGACACTAGGAATGTGTAAAAAAAAAAAATCTGATGATGTGATATCAAGTAATGATACTACCATTTCAGAGGCCCACCATAACCCAAATTTTGTTCAATCTGCTGCATAACTTTGCTTTTCATTACTATAATATAATACTAGCAACTGGGAAACTTTATAATGAAAAGGGATTTGCTTAGCTCACAGTTCTGAAGGTTTAAGGACATGGAAGCCGCATCAGCTTAGGTATAGTGAGGACTTCATGGCAGATTGGAGTACAATAGTGGGAGTGTATGTGGAAGGAGACCACATCACTGCACAGGAAGCCAAGGAGAGACTTGGGTGTCAGGCTTAGGCTTTTATAATAACTTTCTATCATTAGAACTAATGCATGGCTCCCATGAGAACTATCTTCATCCCTTCTAATTACAGTTCCCCAGTCACCTAAAGACTTCACTCTAGGCTCCACTTCCTAATGGTCTTACCACTTTCACAACACTGAACTCTAACCCTTGTTCACAAATGGTTGGAATATAAATTATTACTACCACTTATAGAAGTACCTGCTAAACTAAATATACACACACCCTATGACCCAGCAATTTTCATTCCTCAGTATGTACACAGAAGAAATGTATAATGTTCAACATGAAAATTCATAGAAGTAGAGTTAACAGTACTCCTGCACTGTAAAAATATGTATATCACATTATACATATTATTTAATAATAAAAATATGAAATTATGGAAGCCCAACTTATATAATTCTGTTTACATAAAATTCAAAAACTAGAACAGCCTATCCATGTGAAAAAATTTAGAATATTGAGTACAGCATGTGATTGGGACTTCTGTGGCATGGTCATGTCCTGTTTTTGATCCAACAGAGTGGCTATGTACTTTGTCAAAATTCATCAATTGTACATCTATAATATATGCACCTTTCTGCACATGTTATAGTTCATTATAGTGTTTGGGCTTTTAGAAAGCATAACACATAGTGGGAGAGGAAGTAGAGATAGGAAGGTATTTTTGACAGGAGGTCAAAGTAATCCTATTTCAAGAGAGTATACTTAATAGTAACCTATTTTCAGTGATCTGAGGGAAATAAAAGAGAAGTCATGTGAAAATCTGAGGTAAGAATATTCTAGACAGAGGGAATGTCCATACAGTTTCTGAGATGGTATAATGTTTGGTGTACTTCATGAGCATTAAAAAGGCCATTTGAACTTGAGTGGGCTTAAGTGAAATGGAAGCCTGCCACAAATCAGATGGGCTGGGTACATATTAAGCTATTGAGCAAAGAACCTCCATACTTATTGACATTTATGGTCTTAATATGATTGTTCTCTGTTATCTGTCCATTAAATATACATGACAAATTGCAAAAAATGGAGAAACTTTGATTGAGAAAAGGGTAGGGAGGGAGCATGGGGGCAGGAAAGATGGTGGAATGAGATGGACATCATTACCCTATGAACATCTATGACTGCATATATGGTGGGACCCTACATCATGTACAACCATAGAAATGTAAAGTTGTGTTTCATTGTGTACAATGAATCAAAATTCACTGTGCTTTCATAGATACCTAATTAAAATATATATATATATATATATATATATATATATATATATATATATATATAAACAAATTTCAAAATGATTTTTTTAAAAGCCTGTCCACTAGGCTTACAAAAAAACCCAAAAAAACAAAACAGATTTAACACAAGGGTATTCAGTTTACTCAATTCAAGAATAAAGTCCCATTTCATTTAATCTTTAGGTTTCATCAATCCCACATAATTCCCAATGAAGATAGAAACTATCAGTTAATCAAGAACATAGTTGAGAAAAAAAGTGTTATTAAAAGCATAATCTGTTCCTTTATTGTCATTTATGGAAAATGAATTCCATGCACATTACAGACATGCATATTTAAGTTTTGCTGAGAGACAGTCATATTTAAGACATGACACAAGCAACAATGGAAACAAGGGAGAGTCATTCTGTAAAGGGCTATATTGCCTTATAGACATAATTACCTCAAGGTTGTCCATGAAAAACAGGCAATAACATTTGAGGTGATTGATATCATCAAATAGCAAAAGAATATGAACAATCATTATACTTTCTCTATTTTACAAGAACCTAGACATGCATATTCTAACTCTGTGGGAATTTTTGATTTCTAATTAAAAAAGGAAAATCATCAATATAATCACCACCAACAAAACAATAACAGTTTATGCAAGAACAATAGAATACATATTCAAAGTCTCAGTATCCCTCAAAGTTGCAAATAATCTGCAGTGAGATCATGACCCTACTGCCTAAAAAGTATTGCATCAGGAGCAGGAGGAACTAAACTTTAAACAAAACCATAGAACTACTATTACCTTTCCTCTCTTACTGAGTCTACATTAAAGTACCATAAATCTTGTTGACAGTTATTGCCACATCTATTGGTGCACAGTCAGTGCCAGTTTGAAAAGAGTTTTGCAGCATAGCTAGGGCCCATTACCTGTCCCCTGTCTTTTCTTACAATTTATTTTCACCCCAGCAGGCAGCACCTCACAATGTCATTAATTTGCTAGGCAGTTTGTATTTTCCATAGAGCCTACTTTTGAGAATGCTCTTAGAAACAACTCTGTGTATCACCAGCAACACATTGAATTTCCAAGAGGGCATCAGAAATTTAAGAGCAGCAGGGACAACCTAAACTGGTTGCTAAGGTGACTTGGACTGGGCTGCAAGATCAGTAGGGGCAGTAATTTGCTTATGTGGGTCCTAGGGATTCAGTACTGGGGCCATCACAATTTTAAGAAAGTGAGAGATGTTAGACATGTAACAAAGGAAATGAAGGAAGAAAATACTGTATTCCATGATTCTCTGTGAGGAAAAGGCAATACATGGGCAGAGAAAACTTAAAGAAATAACATGCATTATTAAGTTATTTTGAGAACTCTAATACCTGAAAAGAGTCAACTGTATTCTAATAAACTCTTATTGATACAAATATTCTAACAGAAATTGCTCCGTTCTTCATAAAATATTGTAGAAAAATAAAGTAATTCAAGTGGATCAGAAATCTGTCAGGACCTAAATCTTTATTGGACAGTCCTTAAATGTTTTAAGACTTGAGAACTCCACTACTTTAATCATAATACAGTTTTTCCGGAAAGGAAAATTTTCACATAAACTGAAATATTAATCCTATTTGTTTCTAATCATTCAGTGGTGCCAGGATTAATTCCTAGAAGGACTATTGATTCAATAGTGGGAGAATGACCCCTAGTCCTCTGCTTCCTCTTACAAATGTGACCCAAATGCTTCAATAATACCAGAGTGGAATCTTTCACATATTTTAAATTTTATGAACAATAATTAGAGCATCTTACATTTCCACCGTAAATTATTATTTAAAATGTATTGAGATGTACAGATAATCCTCTGTGGTAGACAAATCAGAAATGCTTGTTTCCATCTACAGAGGTTATGAAACAAACGTGGCCAAATTAATAATTGGCCCAAGATTACAGATTTCTTCCTCTTTTTACCATATGATTATAGCTATAAACTTATACTCCAGCAAAATAAAAACTAAAGCTCATCTATAAAAAATTCAGTTGTCTTCAATGTTCATGTCAAAGTTCTTCCCTATCAAGGGATACTGACTTAAAAGAAAGTAGACAGAAGGCATCATAGGGTGAGAGAGAATTCTGGGTAACATAAACCATTTGGTGTGATAATAGTTTACTCCTTTTTCTTGCCCCTGGAATGATAACCACTTTTTATCACATACCTCATGGGGAGTCATAAAACAAATCAACAAAAGAATGAGAAGTCAAAACAGAATTTCACTGAGTTTCCCCATAGCTTCAGAAGCTACTGTCTCCTGGTCCATGGATAACTATAACTGTACTACAAGAGACAATCCAGGAGGGGTTGTTCAGTGCATGGCAGGAATCATGATAGGATTGGCCTTTTTATACAGAAGAGGAATAGGGATGAAATCTGAAGAATACATTATTCTTAAAGGATCACTGCTATTGGTTCCCTGGTTCTCTGATGGAGACTTCCAAAACAATATGCATTCAAGTGCTGTTATTCTGTGCTTCGTTTCAAACACACACACACACACACACACACACACACACACACACACACCCGTCCAACACATCTCTGCAAGATTTTTTTTATCTGAGTACTCATTATTAAACAGATTTATTTACAAATTCTAACAACAGAGGTTTTGTGTGTCCATTTTTCTTAGTTTAATTCAAGTTTTATGCATAAACAAATTCACTTATTTCAATTCTTTTTTCTTTATAGTGTTTGGATAACAGAATGGTTTCTCGACTTGCAAAGGATGTTAAATTTCAATATCTGCCATAAACATCACATTCATTTGCTTCCTCAAGAATGAAAACACCTGTTATAGTTTCTTGTTGATTGCTGATTTTTAAATGAACATTTGGATGAAAAGTAATGTTTACAAAGATAACATATATAAAATATTCAAAAACAAAACAGCAGAAATGAAAAACAAAACAGAAAAAAAACAAAAAAAATCCAAATAGAAATCCAAAAAGTTGATTTTAACAAAACTATAAGGCTATGTGTGTAATGAGACCCACTGAGCCAGATACAGTGGCATATGCCTGAAATCCCAGCTATTAGGGAGGCGGAGGCAGGAGAATCATAAGTTCAATGCTAGTTCAGGCAACTTAGTGATACCCTGCCATAAACTAAAAAAATAAAAAGGGCTGGAAATGTAACTCAGTGGTTTAGTGGCATAACAACCCTGGGTCCAATCCCTACTACTACTATAAAAAAAAATAGTCCTCATTAACAAAAGAAAAGACATCATATTAATGAATAATTCTAAAATAACACTTAACTAAAAAATGTATTAAAACCTAAGATTAAACCTGTAATTCAAAATAGCACTACTCATGTGTCAGCATATATGTTTTTATTAAGATAGAAGAACTGTTTTTATTAAGATAGAAGAAATATATATATATATATACATATATATATATATATATATTTTTTAATCAAAAGAGCATCTTTCCTCCTGTTGGATCAGGTAAAAGATGCATGCATTGGTTCCCTGCTTTTCACTAGACTCACTAGACATCCTGGTGCTTCATCTTGGTCAGCTGGTCAAGATAATGTGAAGAAAAGACTAAACTATAAGCAATCATTACCATCAAGTACAAAAAGTATGGTCAGACCATCACTAATTAATATATTGTTTTATTCTTCCTGAATTATTTACCAAAGTATGTATCCACTTGCATATGATCTACATGTTTGAACATGAAATATATCTCAGATCTATTTTCTATTGAAGAGAATTTTAATGTACTCATTCTCCTTTAAATTACTAAAGACCTTACTAAAAAAATCCATAATCCTTTGGTGCAAGAAATCTAAAATTAGAATTCACTTATACTCATTGATTTTCTCTCTTTTACTATTGTTCTACAAAGATATTTTTAAAACTTGAATACTATACACTTGGTAATAAAATGTTTCATGTGTTTTGGGTAAAGAAGCATTTATTGGGGAAAAATATCAGTATATTAAGGATTATCAGAGGAGATTAATATGAATCATGAGAAAAAATTTAGTGCTTTTAGATATTAAATATTTTTAAAATATAGTTATGTTTGTGTTTCATTCATAGAAACTGAGTTTTACAAATAGCAGCTAATTCTTTCATTAAATCAAAACCAAATTACTAATTTCAGTATTAATGGTTAGCTTTGACATGTTTAAAAAGGGTAGAAAGTACTTAATAGACCTGTCTTCAACTATGAAATGAACAACTGTTCAGGGAAATGGAATTGTTCAAAGATACATTTTCTTTCTGCCAATCTGTGAAATATAATACAATTATTCTCTTTTAATGAATCTCTCAACTAGGAATAATCTTTTAGCACTTGAACAGGTAAAATATAATGATAATGGGAACAGCTTTGTAAATAAAAGGATGAAATGAGATTGTTATTTTGTGCTATATTATGGGATAATTAGATAACAGTGCCATGTTCATCAGGCATTTTAACTTTCTCAAAAAAGCTCTCCAGGGCTTATTTAAATTAGTCATGTTTATCCATGTAGACTTTTAGTTTATTTCAAATGACTGGCACCTTATAATATTCAGGCCTCAATATTTAGCCTAACCTGATTAATAGCTGATACTGTACAGCAGACAATAGACCTTACCTAAAACAAATGTTAAAAAAACAGAAGCCCTAACATTATAAACTCATAGTTTATCAAGGGAAGAATAATGGAACTGTTTTTATTAAGATAGAAAAAAGTCACTTAATGTAAACGGACTGTTATTTATACAAATTTCTGTCAATTTCTAAAAAAATGGACTGGGCTGAATACTATCCCAGAATGTACCATGCATATGTTAATTAGCTCTAATAAATGACGATATTCATGGAAACTAAATTCATGGCAAGGGACTCCAGAAGTTGGTCCCTTTGGTTAACTCAAACTCAATTATTCAAAGATAATTAAGTAAATGGTAGAATTTAATTCTTTTAAAAACAGGTTTCTTTGCTGTTTACTGAGACCCCCAGCACTTTTGGTAGTTAGATAACTGTGCCAGGAGGACCAGGTATAGAGTGTGCCATTTTATTATATCCATAAAGGTTATCAAAAAATTGTAAATAAAAAAAGGTGAAGTTCAAAGTTCAAAATTTCCCTGATATTACTTCAAACATTTAAATGAGATGCCAAACCACAATATGGTATAACTGAATATGAATTCTCATCTAGGTAATAGTGGTTAATTTTTCCACCTTAATGGAAAGGAAAACATGGTATTTAATAGCGATCGGAAAAAAATAGAACCATGACTTAGGTTTTAAACAATGTAGTTAATTTCATGCCTTCTTAAAGAGTTCTTTCACATTTATAATTTTAAAGTACTCCCTAAGTTATTGTCATGTCTCTTGATAATAGAAAAAATCATTATAAGTCCCCGTGGGGACATCTACCTCCTGATATTCAAATAATTACCCTCAAAGGACAAGGTTACTATAGTACTTTATATTTAGAAAATTTGTATGGATGGTCTCATATTTGAGATATAAAATTTTTGTGGACACGATTTGAATTCAGATTCTACAATGTTATTTAACTGGATGAAACTTATGTAGAGAACTAATATTTATTTAACTTGAAAATCTATTTTGTATTTCCACCACTGTGTAACCAACCTATATATACTTAAAATTACTTTTCAGCCTTAACCTGGGTAGAAAACCTGCCATTATTTTCAACAGACACAAGACTGGACATATAATGTCACAGAAACAATATGATAATTTTATCACCAATATCAGACATGTACATGTACAGAAAATGACATGTTAAAACATTTGTATTTTCCATCTGGTTTTGAAGTTACAATAAAATCAATTGTTAGAAATGTGCAATGGCTCAGGATAGCATTTAGCATTTTGAAAACAAAGAAGGTATTCTGCCTTCAATGCCATATAAGCTAAACAGCTTGGGGTTTCATTAAAAGCCCTAAGTAAATGAGTCCCTTTCCTTGGACCCTTGCACCTATTAGATTGACTGATAAATCATATACTTTTCAATATGCAGCTGTTACACAAAGCACATTTCTTTGCACATTTTCCCAAATTCATTTATTCAGCCATTCTTATCTTTTTAGATTTTACCCATTTTTGTTTTCAGGAGTGAAACCTAAAGGGCAGTGATTTAATTTATGTTTTAGAAAACAGAACTTTCCTATTTAAATAATTATCTATTATTTTCAATACAAAATGACTTCGCAGCTATACCAATTTTACCATAAGAAGTTCTAGAATTCTACCAGATGTCAGCTTTTGGTTTTAGAATCATATTTAATGTATGATTTTTAAAAATTGGACTGTTAAATTAGAGAAAAAGGGACAATAATAATGGCCTTAAAAGCATAAAGTTATTTTATACAGCTTCAGAAGCAACATAAAGAGTATTCTAAAAATTGTCCTCCACTATTTTCAGTTGTCCCTAAATATTAATTTATTCATATTTCTGGCTTCTGCTTTTAATGTTCCCAGAGGTTAGCATTTTGTGTGAAGTTTTTACAGTACAAGTAGAAATTTCAAAAATGCTTCTTAATAACATTATATGCTTTATCACATAGCTAGACCAAAGATTATACCTGGTCCTATATTTTTATTATATTTTTATGTAAAAGAATTGTCTTCTGTGTTACAAGACAAAAGTATTTGTTACTGATTTATAAACTTTAAAGGCATACTTACATTAAGACTTATGAGTTACATAACATTAAGACACCCAGATATATCATATAATCTTAATTGCAAGCAGCAATTCTGATATAGATAGCTTTATTAAGCATATATTTGATTATTTGATTGTCCATTTCTGAAATTTTTCAAAAGAGGCGATTGAAAAACATATGATTAGGAACTCATTTGGAATTATCTTAAAGGTTACTAGGTAGCAAATGTTTGAATCTATTTATTTTCAACTAATGCAATTATCTTGGTATTAGAATATGCACATATTTTTGTGAAATGAAACATCTCAAATACCATGATCTTTTTTTCAACAATTTAACATCCAGGTATAATAATGCTACATGAAATTCTTTTCTTGTTTCTAAATTTAATTGATTTAATCACTGAATTTAAATGCTTGGAAATTGTTCTGCTTGCTGGGGTTTGAATGCCAAATACATCATCTACAGTTCTAAAACGAATATTGCATTTATATTTAGACAACTTAAAACACTGCCTTCTAAGTTACCCTAAATAACCCATAGAAATATCTGAAAAAATTGGTAATAATAGATGTCAAATGTCCATTACCATAAACTTTCTGATATACCTAACTTCTGCAAGGTATTGCAAGTAATAGTTTTACTATTTAAATGATTTTTGTGCAATTCTCCGGTTAATACTGTGTACAAACACATAGATTAATCTCACCTCTTCCAGAGATCATCACCCTCATTTTCAATATGAAGATATTGAAATTATGTATAGTATTACTCTTCAGAGATAAAAGGAAATTCAAATTTTGTCAAACTTGCAGACATTCTCTAATTCATTCTCTTTGATCAATTTGGTTTGGATTGATTTGTTTTGGTTTGTTTGTCTTCCTAATTTCTGGAAATTTTTTTAAAAAAACTGTAATGATAAAGCCATTTGATGTAGAGATACTCTGACATCGCATCAGATAGATAAAAAATAAACAGGGATATAGTCTTCTATGGATACACAGTGCTCCAAGAAATCAAGTAAGGTGTGATAAAGGCAGGTTTGGTATAAAGTATCTAGAAAAGCTTGTTCTTGGGAAATCACTACGTAGTAAATTTTATGCAAGAAGACGACAAAGAATAAAAATAGTTTTTATACTAAGTAGTCATGCTTGGAGCTATGTCAAAGATAAAAGGTGGTAGAAGTTGCCTGTTTCGGTTTTCTAAACTTTAATCTGTTTTGTCCCACCTTCATAATTTTTGCCACATGTAATTACTTCCTATGTTATTATTTATTTTAATTGTTTTACTCTATTTTCAGTTAAATGAATTTAGGTCAAATGAAAAATTGCAATTACCATTATAAATAATAATTTAAAACAGCATTGCTAACAGAAAGAAGACAACTATAATAGTAAGTATATATGAAACTAGTAAACTTTAAAGTATTTGTGGACCTGCTAAACCATCTCAGTTTTCATGAATGAGTGCTTGGTGGGCTTTGATAAATTCTGACCAAATTAAAAAAAAATAGGGTTGTTAAATGTGAATGAAATTACTGAAAATTTCCTGGATGACATAATATGTTAATCAGTTTTTAAGATAAACTTTCCTGTGACAAGTACCTGGCTAGCTATACTATGTGCAGGGTAGACAGACATCTACTTAATGAGGTTTCAAGCAGGAAGTCCAGCTGCTCTTGGCAGCACCTCCCTTAGCTTCTGGCAAATGCTTGAAACTCTATGGTTTGAATGTAATTACTTCTGCTCAGTCATTTTCAAACTTTTTAAAGCAGTCAACAACTTTTGTTTAAACAAATGAAGCAATATTTTAAAAACAAGTAAATAAAAGAGAAAATCAAAATTTTATTTGTACAAATACATTTCAGAGGTTCAAGTTGTTAGCATTTTCAGTTAGTTGATTTACGGGAATAATAGGACTATTTTGATGAAGTCAGTTGCAATGTTACAGCCATCCTGCCTTTCTTAGATTTCTACAGTTTATTTTGGTTGCATGGTATTAGGACTATCCTGATGCAGATATATAATTAAGTACATGAACTTTTTTGCATCTTACTTGGTCACATTCTGATTCCATTAGTGGAAAGTGTAAGAGTTTAACTTGACTATTCAAAGGTACATCAATTAGAACTAAAATAGGTCACATTCCTTAAAAGGTCCTCACTTTTGGTTAAAAAACAGTTTTCATATATTTGTTGAACAGGGTAGGGAAGAAAAGAAGTACTTTGGATTAGACAAAGGGGAATGAAGGGAAGGGAAGGGGAATGGGAATAGGAGGTAGTAGAATGATTTGGACATAACTTTCCTATGTGCATGTATGACTACACAACCAATGTAATTCTGTACAATGTATAACTAGAGTGAGAAGTTATATTTCATATATGTATAACATGTCAAAATACATTATATTACCATATATAATTAATAAGAACAAATGAAGAAATTAAAAAATTTAAAAGTAGTTTTCAAAGGTGCTTTTGTAATCCAAAGTTTTCAAAGGTGGCTTTTGTAATCTAAAGTTTTCCACTTTAGTTAACAGAAATTTATTATATAATGTTACTTCTGCCTGGTTCATATTCTTCTAAAGTTTAAATTAGTAGGATTTATTTTATTCTGCATAAAGACCTAAAATTTTTAATTTCATGCCTGGCTCCTTAGCCACAGTTGTGAATATGTTTAAATCAAATTTTCTCTGACTAAAGCATGCTTGTGATATACTTTGGTATAACCCTATTATTGGAGCTAGTTAATTAATGCAATTTCTTTATGAGCAAAAATGCTATTAAAAAGGATCTTTGTTTTCATTTAAAATATTGGTGTTGTAACCTTGTTTTCACTTCTGCTGGTTGGTATGTGCTGTTTTGTTCTTGTGCCAAAAAATGTGTCTGAATTTGCTGGTCTTTTAGTTCCACTGAGTTCACATACACTATGGTGGTAATGTGTGCATTTGTAGCATTTTTCTCATTAAATATGGAAAGGCATGTTCTTTTAAATGACCACTGAAGAGTTATACACTTTCCAATCAATACCACAGTTATTTATTTATATGTGTGTGTGTGTGCGTGTGTATGTGTGTGTGTACACAAATGTATATGTGTGGCATGTATATTTTTCTTTATCTCCTTCAATCCATCTATTTCTCCCTCTCTCTCTCTCTGTCTCTCTCTCTCTCTCTCTGTCTCTCTCTCTCTCTCTCTCTCTCTCTCTCTCTCTCTCTCTCTCTCTCACACACACACACACACACACACACACACACACACACCCTTTCATTCCACTCCTTTTTTCTAACTAGAGAGAAGAAAGAAGCAGAGAAAGAGGAAAGCCAGAGAAAGCTGATTTTTTCTGGTAACACAAGTTAATCATTTGAGAATAATATGGCAATGTGTTTTTATAGAATATAACATAGGCTATTTTTTTTCATTAAAGACTTTTTTCATGTTTCAAAATACGGCCATGTTTGACCCAAGTTTTTATAGAGCTGCTGAAGAATTACAGTTGTAACTCAATGGAACACAGTATGAAAAATAATGTTTTAGCTAGAGGCCTTTATTTCTTTAATGCAAATACCTCTACCTCCATGTGCAATCATTCATTTATACATTAATGTGAAGAAATTTATTAGACATCTTTCTGAGGTTAATTTAGAAGAGGGGGAGGTAAAGATGAACTCAGCAACTAAAAGACATGGGAAAGATTAAATATTAAGGCTGGGAGCATTGAAAATCAACTTGGCTTACTTTACAGATTTACTTAAAGACTATGCTATCTTTATATAATACACTTACTATACTTATAAACACACACACACACACACACACACACACACACACACACACACACACAGAAAATCCCTACTGATTTAGATGAATGTGAGCATAAATATGTTTCAGAATTGAGTCCAAATACTTTAGTATATTTCAATGAAATGATAATATAATGCAATGAGTTACTTATAATTTTATTCAACCTTGAATTAAGTCAACAGTATAATTTACAACAAATAAATTTATTGACTAAAAATGTTACAATCTTATGTGAATATCTTCAAAGATTGCAAGCTAGTGAATTGTTCAAGAGTCCCAGATCACACATAGCTTGAAGATATTGAGGATATGATGAACCAAATTTAATCTTGCACCTTTGGTCTATGAAATTTATTTAAATAAATTTAAAATATAGTGTACACATTTTATTAATATCATATCAATCTGCTTATTAATAAAATATCTTAGCTCTATCACATGAATTTAGTTATATGCTTCTTCCCCCACCACACAGAAATACTTTCTAAAGTTTAGGGGGAAAAGTTTCCATTCCAAAATATAGTAAAAAATTAGTTGCAACTTGTGATAAATTTTTAAAGAGTCATACAATGACCTTCAAAAACGATACACTTACAAAAATGTATTCCTGACTCACAAATCCAGGATATTCCCACTTTCCTCTTTCTCAGTGTGTATGGGAAATTAGATCTAATAGTTCCACATTAGAAAAAAAAGGCAGAAATGGAATAGAGAGGTTTTCCTACATTTATGGCAGTAAGAATCAATGATAATAGCTGTGACTGGTTTGTCTGGGCTTTATTTAAATCATACATTCTTGAAAAAAAATCATATAAATATCAGAGTTAGTAAGGCCAGGCCAATAGAATCTCAGCTCTGTGCAGGGCTTCACACACATATGTCCATAGAGATATTTGTTTGGATAGAGTACAGCCCTGTTTCTTAGAAAGTTCCAGTGGATGAATGTAGGCAGCTGAGCCACTGGGAACCAATTTGGACACATACTGTAATGTGTACAAGCAAAGGATCTGCCTAATATTGTAATGTAGTGGTCAAATAGAAAAACAAACCAATAATATTTTTGTATATATTAGTTTATATGTGATTAGTACAAAATATTTGTAAAGAAAGAGGGAGTGTATATATATATATATATATATATATATATATATATATATAACATAATAGTGCAATCTGTGGAATTCAAAAGAAAACTTTATAATTTGGTCTTAGTATGTTTCTTAGGCTAATTCTAATTTTCAGAAAATTTTAAACATTTTTAAACTCTACTAATCTTTAAGATGATATTTAAATATGAATACAATATTAATGTCAATATCTTCTAAAAGCTAATAATCATATTTATTTTCTACTTACTATTAATTCATATAGGGCAAGCCTCTCAATTTTTCTAGGTATGTCTCCTTTAAAGTGCTATTTTGTCCATATTTTCATATAGTTATATTGCATTCTGAGTATAAAGTATTCTAATTGATTTTTTAAAATCTTGCTTATACTGAATTCCATAGATATTCACTATTACTTCTACATTTCAGAGGAATCAAAACTTCTAGTCATTGTCAGGTCTTAATAACCTTTTCCTTCTAGAGCATACCCAACTCTTTCTCCATCTATCCTTGTCCCTCTCATCATGATACTGAATTCTGTATAACAGAAGTCATTGCCTATTGCAGACACCTAAATTAATTACCAGTTACCCCCCTCAAAAAAACAACAACATAGAGCTATTTACTACCACAAGTCCACCAACTACCTTCAAATTTTATTTATTTTTTTACTTTGACAATGTGGTCTTATTTCTAAGGCAATCAGTGGTAGTAGGTAAATTGTAGATGGTAAAAAGAAACATTATATACATTCATTTTATTGATTTTTTAAATTCCTATAGATTTTATGAACAAAGATATTACTTTGTTTATAAAATTTACCAAGAAAAATTAGATGTCATATCCCACTGTGAAATATATTACAGTGGAGTTGAAAATTCTTCCCCATAGTCATTGTATCCTATTTTATTAGTATTTGCTCTTTGTTTCCCAGGTGTCGTGTTACTAACTCTATGGAAAAATAATAGCAGATAGTCATAATTTATTGTAGAACATTGAAACATTCCCTGATATATGGTTCTTAGAACAACAGTTTAATGTAAGACAGTTCAGTATCACAGCCTGACTGAAGAAAGACAAGAACAAAACCTCTTAGGATTCAATCTTAGACATGCCTAAACTAGGTCCTTGTTAAATTCGTACATCCTGACTAAGATGATTACATTCCAGAAGAGCTAATGAATACCCTATCCTATTTTACTATCCATTATATATATAGCACACATTTTAATTTTTGTGGGAAAAACCCTAATCAAAGAATGAGAACAAGGAAGGAAAATATTCAGAATCCATTGTGTAATTTAGTAAAACTTGGGTATGTGATACTATGAAAAATACTACTGCATAAATATATACATTTGAGTGCAATGAAAAACTCTTTAAAGGTAGCCTTTGAATTCAGATTAACAAGCAATTTGACAGTTAGTTATTAGGAACCTTACCTTGACTTGCAAACTTCAACTCTTTGGCATCTGTGAGTGTGGTCCTTTTGTCAGACCCTTTCTTCTCTATCCGTCGATGGCTTCTTCTTTTCTTAGACTCTCCCCAGAGGTTGGATCCTCCATGCATGCTTGGTATATTCAAAATAGCAATTCCTTCCAGAGAGATGTTTATTAAGTCAATCTGTACGCCATCACACTGGGGGAAAAAAAAAAGGAACATAGACTGGAACATAATTTATCTTTCTTTGATTTTTTCCTTATCTTTAAATAAGGGCTTTTAAATTCACCATTGTACCTTTTCTAAATAAGCTTTTCAAGAATACCTAAATGCTTATTATAAATATCAACATAAAAGATAAATCAGTCACTAGTATTAACTTATTATCACTAATAATCCTTAAAAAATGATAAAATTAAATCACTAGAAAACTTCCGAGAGAAACATGTTTAGTGTCTACAAATGTGTATCCAGCTGCAAATTTCCAGTATGTTACAAGGAGGTTGATTGTAGGAAGAATGGTCAAATTTGAAGAAGAAATTTTAATGATTGTCACCTGACACCTATTCAGAACATATTGTAACACATTGAAGGGCACTATTCGGGAAAATAAAGAAATAGAATTCTTGAATCATGGCTTACATCTTTAAAACAAAACAAAACAAAACAAACAATAACAACAACAAAAAAGAATAAAGTGTTTTAAAGGTAAAGTAAAGTCCAAAGCAGTAATTCTCAACCACTCTGGAGTGACCAAGAATGGTATCTTGGTCTAGATTAAGTTCTAAGCAGGACATCAAAGGCAACTGGAAGCCCAGTTGTCCAAATGAATATAGAGAGCTAGGAAGATCAAGTAAGGGAAATGATAAGAACAGCAGAAAAAGGGAAACTCCAAACCACTCTATTATGGTAATGGCTTGCTAAAAACCCCAATTAATTAGCCAGAGTTTTTGTTTTGGGCCTGGTGACAAAAAAACCCTGCTGAATATAAAAAGTGTGGACAGTTCTTTGCTGTATTCAGTGTTCACTTTTTAATTTTTTGAACATTTTGATCATTTCCTCTGATGGGCATGTGTGGAGAATAACAGGGCCATTGTCTAATTTTTGAATGACTATGTATTAATTGATACGCTGTAGGTTTTATAAAATGGTAGTTAATATAAATATATCCCAGAAATTATTCTCCCATTTTCAAATACAAGTCAATATGAGTAAAGATATACATACATAACTCTGTTAAAAAAAAAAAAAACTTTGTTAGGAATAAGCATTTTATAAATTGAAGCAAATCTGCAGTGGGATTAGTTCATTTGCCATGTCTTATAAAAATAATAATCATTACTACTAACTTCCTCATTTCTCATAGCAATCAAAACTTTTAGACTTACAAGAGGTAATGCTCCACCAAAATGACAACAAAACACAACCCTCTCTTTTACATTAACTTCATCACACTGACTCTAGAACTGCTTCTTGTTCACCAAAAAATAAAAGCTGTGAAATAAAGCAACATTTTGAGCCTAGTTGGCAGAGATAGAAACAAATTCTAGAGAAAGTGCCAAGTTTTCATTCCATTTGTTTCAAGGAGGGTGAAACCAATATCCGAATGATGACTTTTTTTTCCCCTCAGAAATAAGTGATTTTCCCTCCTTTTCATGTATTAAATTAAGATGATTTCTTTTTACTAAAGAATTCTGCTCATGTGTATACTCACTTACCGCTATATATTCTAGATAAACAGATATTAATTTCATAATTAAAAGTAATCTTGTGTAAATACCCTGCAGGCCTCAATGAATCAAACACATACTGTGTGTCAGGCCTCCCACTGACTTCAAGTGGAATGTACTGGCTGGATAATTAGATAGTACATATTTTTTAACCTTATTTGCATGCATATTATATCTTTTGCACACTGACAAGCAGCAGTAACAACAAAAGTCAGATTACCACAGGGAATTCCCACAAAGAAGTCTTCATTCCTTATAATTTGCAGCCTAAATTAAAATAATTTGATCTTTGACAAGGATGAAATGTCAAGCAGAAGGGGGTCCTCTACAAGCCACGGCCTGTGGCTTCTGAAATCTGCCTAATTTATGTCAGTCACTTCTTAATACATATTTAAGTATTACACGAAAAAGATGATAAATATGCAATCTGACACCTTTGGTATTTCCCTGCTGTTAATTTATAAAGGTCTGGCTTCCCCCAAACTGACTAAAATCATTTAAATAACAGAAGAATTGTGAAATAAGCTGGAGTTGGGGCCTGGCTTCCATTTTCACTCAATATTGAACACAGCAGGTAATACACTAAGACAATTATTTGACTAGGCCTTAGAACCCCACTGTGACAAGTGACTTTCAGAATTAGTGAAAGAGGATTCCTTTGTTCATCTGCAGAAAGGGAGAGCATGCTGCAAATAGGCTTTTTTTTTTCTTTTAATTGAACTAGTGGAGTTACATGTGACAGTGGAAAAATACCAGTGTATACTATTATTCATGTTTGCACTATTCAGAGTCATGTCAATAGTCGTTTTAAGGAAACAGAGTGGGCTGTTACTCTAAGAAGTGAAAAAAAAATTCTTAAGGAGTTACAAAGAAAAAGAGCTGTTGAAGAACACTGATGCTATTTGGGAGCAGGACAATGTATTTAAATAAATTGCAATTTATTGATACTTTGTTCCCACTAGTTCTTGACCCCAGGTAACCTTCCTCTGTTTGCTTTAATGTTATGTTCGTTAATCTGGAAATTTTCAGTGCTATTGCTGATAGAGACCACGGAATGTAGCACACCAGTTGAATACAGGAAAATAAAAGCTGAGGTGAAGGCTATGAAATATAAACAAGTGATAATATTGTGTCAGATAATATTTTCATATGCTTTGAAGATTTATGATTTCTAAAAAGGTAGCTACAGAGGAAAGAATATAAAAGCTTAAACGCTAACAGCCTCAGTTATACAATAAATTCTGAATATTTTTATTGTGTAGGAAAAGGTCATTAACATATAGAACTGTGGGAGCTATTTATAGAGTGCAATGCTATGATGCCATTGTCTACCCTTCTTCATTTTAAAATGAAAGACCTTATTCTAAAACAAGTTTACCTAAAGGAAAAGAATATTTCAAAAATATTTTGGTCAATGTATATTAATCCTAGTTTATAAACTTTGGAGAGCTATAACTTTTGATAGATAATTTGATGAGATTAATTAAACATTAATGATGGATTGTAAATCTTTTATGTAATGAGTTTGACTCTGTAACTCTATCAGATAAAATTATTAGTAAGTTTACTCACTAAAACATTAAAAAACTGCTTTATAGTTAATCTTAGTATTAGGACCCACAGAGTAAAAGCCATACTGGGAAAGAGCCTTGTTGACTTTAAGAATTCTGTTTTCCAGTTTATGGGAAAACAAAAATCTCATCTTTCAAATTCTGAGAACTTGGGCTGGGGATGTGGCTTGATGGTAGAGTGCTTGCCTAGCATGTGTGAGGTTCTAGATTCAATTCTCAGCTCCACATAAAAATGAAAAAATAAAATAAAGGTATTGCGTCCATCTACAATAAATAAATAAGTAAATAAATAAAAATTCTGATAACTTATTTTGTGAACCTGATATTCTTTTTGTCATTTGTTAATTCCTGAGATTAGATTTGTAGAAGTACTTATTCATTGTAATAAATTTCAGCATTTTTGGATGAAAATTCCTGACTTTAGAATTTACCATCTTTCTTAGGCTCATTAACAACCAAGTCTGAAATACTGGAAGAATGTGTTTTCTTATTCTCTTAACAGCTTTTTCTGCTACATGGGGCAAAATGAAAACTATGATCTTTATAGTTTAATTGTAGATGCAGACCTGAAATATTAAAGTATATATCCACTCCTTCTCCCAAATAATTAAATGCAAACTTCACTTTTAAAATGTATTCTTGTGGACTGTGGTTGCAGCTCAGTTGTAGAGCAGTTGTCTAGCATATGTGAGGCACTGGGTTTGATTCTCAGCACCACATAAAATAAATATATAAATAAAATAAGGTATTGTGTCCATCCATAACTAAGAAAAAGTATTGTTTTAATTTTAAAGTTTTTAATTTTATCTATTTTTTCTTCTATAATATAACTTGAAATTATTAAAATTAAAATCTACATTATAGGTTATATATATGTATATATAAATTATATTTGATAAGTGTATATTATATATATTTCTAATATTTTCTTGATTTTAAACATTTTAGCAGCAGCAACAACATGATTCTTATTTCTCTTAAATTACTGAATAAGATGTTTAAATCTACAATAGAGATATAATAGCTTGTCTCTAATTCAGTGTTTTGAAGAAGAATAAATCAGGTAATGCATATGTGTTGCTTAGCACAAGGCATGGGGTAATATTAATAAATTTTAGATATTATTATCAACTATTGTCCCATGATATTTATTTCCTCTCAAACATTTGTCCCCTTTTGAAGGAGACAAATCTGATCTGATCTATATAAAAGAGGAATGTGGTATAAAAAGAGACACAAAAAATGGCTTGTTTTTGAAGAAGCTGCCAATAAAACATATATTCATTGCTTGAGGTTCTGTTGTTACTAAAGTGGTTTATTCCCTGTTATATATTTTTCAAACCATAGTTGGTATGATATTTAGGCCACATAGGAAGCAATAGCAAGCAGAATCAAATTTCCGAATTGCTGTTTTTGTTCTATTTAATTATGAAGTAACCTTGAGGGTAGAAAGGCTTATTCTGCTAATATGATAGACTGGATTCATTAAAATGTGAGCAGAGAGGCAGATTTGGCATTGACATCTATCTACATGTGCATGTGTGTGTGTGCAAGCGCACACACATGCACACACACACACACACACAACTTTCAAGATATGAAGCAATATAATGGAAAGTGCATACTGTGCTGATTGATTTGTAAATACCACTGTAGTGTTTCCCAGAACAAGCCAGTAATGCAAAGCCAGAAAGTTGGCCTTGGAAAATATGTACAATCACAACTATAAGAAAAATAACTTAGCTCTAATTGTCCAAATTTCTTTGAGTGTCTTCTAAATAGTTTTTCTATAAGATGTAAACAGTTCTATAGAACAAAATCACTCACTTTTATCATTGTATAGAACTTTAAAGATCAATGTTTTCCATATTTTATTCAAATATCTTTTGCTATATGATACAACTTTTTTTGTCTTGACCACTTTTTACTTTATAACACATGTAACATTGCTTTATTTATTGAAAGTTTTTCAAGGGAGAAGATGAGGTAAAGAAAGGATAAGAAGGTGCAGAAGGGTTTGGGCTCTCTAAATGTCTTCAACTAGAGCCATACTTCTAATTTTTTTTTTCCTTATTTTTGGCTTCTGCTACAGATTTTCTTGAACATAGGTTTCTGAGAAAAATAAATGCTCAAAACTTATTGTATAAAGCAACTTTATAAAAATAGTAATGCTGAATGTAAAGGGAAATTGCAATTTTTACAATAAATACATAACACATATAACTGTATTTAAAAACATATATGGCATAAATTGCTATATATATTAGATTGTTTATTATTAAAATATACATCTGTGCTATATTTTCATTCATAATTGTATCCATGTGATGCATATATAAAGATATATTATTATAAATAGTAATCACAGAAAGTCCACATTGAAATTAAAATTCTTTACTTTCTGTGATCAAACTACTTCTTAAGGTTATGATCTCATCCAGTTATGAAGGGTTCTCCCCATTTTATAAAACATCTAGTGTTACTTCTAATGATTCACCTTATTTTCCAGTCATGATGAGAAGAAAGTACAAAGAGTTTATTTGGGGAATAATGTCATTTTGATATTATTACTAATAACATCAAATTATAAAGTTAGGACAATGATGAGCCTAGCCAGGCCATTATGAACCTATGTGATCCATCACTTCTGTTTACTAACCTATTACTTGAATGTTTGCCACTAATGATTTAAGTATTAGCAGTTTGTGAATTTATGTTTAAAATGAAAAGCATCAAAGCCAATATTTCTGGATTCCTAAGAGATATTAGGAATTTATTTTTTATTTTTCATGTTTATTATTTGGTTACTTTGTTTTTGTCCTTGCCATTTATTAAAATGCAACTTTTAATTTTCCTTTATCCTTAAAATCTCTCAACGTGTCATTTTCTTTAAAATATGTCTCCAAAATTTTAAGTCCTAAGGTGTCTATGTATTTTTGGTAGACCTATGTGCTCCAAGTCTTTTGAAAGTGTGTCTTGTCTTATTATCTTTGCTCTTTTTCTTGGCATTTTCACTTTCTATACTTGTAAGGGGAAATGGCAACCTTGGGAACTGTGAAAACCTAGTTAATGAATGGGAATGGAATGGGAAAGTATACTTTTTAACGTTGATTCATGAAAGTAAGTACAATTTTTTGTGAACTGTGTTTTAAAGGTTATGAAATATTGAAACTTGAAAATACTAAGTTTTTTTA
Organism: Ictidomys tridecemlineatus; assembly: GCF_052094955.1. NCBI lineage: Eukaryota > Metazoa > Chordata > Mammalia > Rodentia > Sciuridae > Ictidomys > Ictidomys tridecemlineatus. The sequence goes on along the minus strand of NC_135478.1, from coordinate 159,210,356 downwards.
TATATTACAAAACTTTTTCTTTCATTTCATCCACGACTTTTATATCTTTTCACTCTACATTCTCTATGCCCACTAACTTCACTAATTTCCATAGTTGTGTTCCACTTCTCATCCTTCTATATTATATTAAAACAACCTGAACCCACATTTAACTTTATTCTAATATTTCAAATTATGCTACTTTCTTTAGAGTGGCATAAATGACATTTTAGCAACTTGAATAAACGGAAGTGGGTTGCTTAAATTTTATTTCATCCTGTGAGCTACACCACAAACATGTGAAGAACAAAACACAAGCCATTCCATACTATTATAAAAGGGAATTAATTTTCCTTACTTCTATTTCTACAGATTCATGGAGCTTCTTGCAGGTGGCTGAGAAAGTTTCAGACGTGCCAAACTCAAAATACCAAAATTTGTTCTTCATTCTGAAAAAAAAAAAAGAAGAAAAAAAGAAGCAGCTCAGACAATTATCAATAACAGAAAAGTTTTTTTTTTTTAAAAAATGGCCTAACTTTGTCTTGCAATACAAGTAATAAAAAAGGTTTGAAAAATAAGACATCCAAAATGTAATAAATGATCACATAATTTTCAAAGCTTAAACGTTGGTGTCAAATTGTGTGATAGTCCCTAAGGGGATTACAGGAATGGGTTGATCTGACAGATTCATGTATATCTTTAACTTTTCTAACTATTGGTTGATAAGATTTCTAAAAATGTTTTAGTGCTTATGGTTTTCTGTTTTAGGTAACTTGATTTAGGAACTAAGCATTCTGTAATCATAAAGAGAAACAAACATTTTCCCATTTCATGTGAAAAGATAAAGTATAAGCATGTTACATGGGCATGGTTATAAATTCATTAGAAATAGGCATGAATAGATAGCATATTATTAAGAAAAATAATGGTGATCCATAAAGCTAATATTTAGTAATTTAGAGATTTTAAGACATTATTCTTTCTCATATTTCAGTAGCAGGATATTAAGATACACTGTGAACAAAACAAGGAAGAAATAATGATATAAATATAACAAAAGTTGCAAAGAAAGTAGAGTTTAAAATATTTCAGTATTTAATCTTTTTTTAGGTATTTAATCTTAATGTAATATCATGCAATTTTTTCTCCCATGACCCAATGATATTCTCTTTAGCTCTTTGCTCACTTAATGTAAGTTTACAAAGTTGACTATATTTTTCTACTATCCATATTGTACTTAAAAATTCATTCTTGAAAAAAATAGACAGTTTTGAATTATACATATTTCTGATATGGTGTCATGCCCTCAATTAGAAAAACTGCAGGTAAATTGACATACACATCTTTACATACAAAATCAAAACATAAACTTCCATTTAGTATTTGAATATCTCTCACATTAAACTATTTTGTGTGACCTATAAATATTGATATCTGTCTCTTCCATTAGAATGCAAAATGTTTTGATAATTAAAAAGATATTTGGCAAGGGAGTTTTGTACTTGATTCAATGCTGTTATTGGTTAGGAAAATGGTGTGAAATCCAATAGAGTGGTTAGTAATCTGCTGTTAAGTAGAGTTTATGACATGAAATTATAAACTATAAAAGTAATTTTATTTATCTACACATATTCAATAATATCTAGGTTTATACTAGGATTTATTTCCATACAAAATTTTCACAAGCCCTTCTTGTATCAGCCACATTCAGGTCAGTAATCTGAAGATCAAAACAGGTTTCAGATTTCATTGGATTCTGGTACCATGTATCATTATTATTTTTCAGATAATATTTTTCTTATTTAAAGCCTGATTGTATACAATATATATGCTTTTATAAGTTGACATACTTGCTGAAGTTATGTAAAATTAAAAACATTTTCCATTGATTTATCATTGTAATAAAAATGGACATCATTTTATAAGTTAAGAAAAAATTGTTGGTCTGAGATGGTCTCAAGACATTTTTAGTGGTAAGATTATAGGCATATGAGATAATATTTAAAAAATTAATTAGTTAAATAAATATGTGCAAAAAATAATGTGAGCACACTTTGATAATTCAACTAATTTTGCTTTAGGGAATGCAAAAAAATCTTTAAAGGAAAAAGTTATGTTTAATGGTAAGTTAGTAGAAAGCAAATAGAGAAGGAAGGAAGAAAGATAAGTTCTGAGCATCATATCAGTGCAGTATGATGTGAGAGTATGCTGAGTATGGATGGACAAGTGCAGTGAGGTGTGTCTCAGAACATGTATGCCACAGAAAAAGGTTAGATTTGATCTTGTATATTAATAAGATGAATAAGAGGCTGACAAGTTTATTAGCATTGGACTGACATGGCCAGCTTTATTTTATAGATAAATATGTCTAGTAGAAAAGAAAAAGTGGTCTGGAATGTTGAAATGCTGTTGGTGTTGACAGAAACGTGGCTGTTGGAATAATCCAAATGAAATATCATAGGAGGCCTAAACTAAGTGACAAGGGAAATGGAGAAGAGAGTCCCAATTCAATAGACATAAATGAGGTAGAATCAATAAGAACTGGTAATATTGGATTACACTTAGATTTATGCCATACCTAGGTTATCTCTGAATGTGCTTATGGGAATAACAGAGTATTTCTCTGGAATAAAAAGAGCCATGGGTTCATATTTTGACAGGTTCTATGATCTAATGTATATTGTGTTACAGTTGGAAATTAAATATACAGATGAGGCTTTCAGGTGCATAGAAATGATTATACCCTATATTTTCCATTCTGCCTATCAAAATTCATCATAGTTTAATTTAGGGCAATGTGGGACTTTGATCTGCTAACCAAGATTTACTCACTTTAACAAATACATCAGAAGAAATAGAAATTCTGAGAATTTACATTCAGCCTTTATTCACAATATTAGTTAGCATTACTGCTCATGTGCAAAAGCTACTTTAAATTCTCCATTATTACAACCATTTTATGTTTCACTTAGATAAATATATAGAGGTAATAAAAAGCACATAGAGTCAGATTCCACATGACAAATTAAAGGCTGTGAAATTTTATTTTTTCAACCAAACTGGTCTTTAGGTTGTAGAAATGCAAAAAAAAGCCATTTAAGCATGTATGCTGTCTATTTTTATGACTCACATTATAAAATGATCCAAATAATTCAAACACAAATTTGTCAGAGAAAACAAATGTGGACTTCAAGAATGTGGTAAATGGGCATTAACCCATTGTGAAATGGTCACACCAAAAATCAAATTCATTGTATTTATGGGCAGGTTTTATGACTTCAAGCAAGATGACAAATGCCCCAAAAAGTCCAAAAAAGTTATCCATGCAATTCTAATTTAATTGACATATTAAATCCTGTTCAATGAATTTAATTGTAAACCTACAGGTTCCAGTTTAATATTCAGAGTGCTTGGCTAGCAGATGTTCATGTTAAGATGAAAAAATTTCCATTTCCAGGCATTTTGTTACTAATTTTACTTCTATTATATATCCTGAAAGAAATGTGAACTATCAGAGATTTTCCTCAAGCAAAATCATTTTTGTCATTATAAAATTTAGTTAATATTTAGTTCTACAAGTTTTTAACTTTCAAATAGAGAATTTGATTTCTAGCCATATATATATATATATTTTCCTTTGAATATTTCTTTCTAGTTCATTGCTTTTTGCTTCAGCTTTCATCTGTTTGGTAACAACAATGCCACAAACATAAAGCAGAACATTAAGTACCAGTGCTTTTCTCAAAAGAATACAAAAGAACTTAATTATATATAAATCTCATTTCTAACAAAGATGCATCATGAAGAGGGAGATGCTATTACTTCATTTATTTTATGTAGCAAGCTCTATATCATAAACACACAGAAGTTTTTAATTCAGTGAAATTACTCTTAAAGGTCATCTTTTTATCTTACAGAGATTTTAAAGTTATTTTTATGTATTTATGGGGATATAGAAGATTCAAACCAATCATTTAACATGTATGAAACTGAAAAGTCTTCTGTAAGACATCTTCGTCCCTTTTCAAGTATCCTGAACTCAGTGATTCTAACTAAATTGCATGGATAACATACTCAACAAATGAAAAAAATAAATCCTCTTTGATCTTTGGTTTTCAAATGAAAGCAAAATCATAATGTCCTAGGTAAAAACCAATAAATATTTTACTTATTAAGGATGTTTCAAAATCCTATCTTTTTCATTATTTTTGTTTTACTTTTGTCTTATTACTATCATAGTTTAGTAGTCACTTCAAAACGGAATAATTTTCTAATGTAAGTCTTAATCTTAACAATTTGATGGCATAGCTTTGAAGCATAGTAGGGATTTGGTCTTGACTAATATTGCTGGTGTTAGGACTTCCAGTAATGTCAACTTATTGTAACAGTGTTTTAAAAAATGTTATATTTATATCATAGAATCAGTTCAGTTTTATTCATTTTTCATTGCCAAGAAATATTACACTAAACATTAGTTGTAGAACTACTCATTTATTCCTAAATGTAGTGAAATATTACTTTTAAAAATATATTACAAGGAAAATAGAAGAGCTCCTGGGGGAACTGATTTTACCAGTGAAAGAGCAGTGTTGGAAAGGTGCAACTCATCTAAGGAAAAGCACTTGCAAAGTAGCTGTGACAAGCAGAATGCTTGCAGGGCCATGGGGCCCTGTCAGTGCAAGGTCAGTCCAGGAGAAATGAAGGGGCATGTTGTAGCTTATGTTTTTCATCACTTTGTGAAGTCTCCTGGGCAAACAAATGTCATCTGTAGAGACTAAGGTAATAGGTATTTGTTAACAAGAAGGACCTGACCCAACTCAGATAAATTTACCAATTTAATTATTTCTTTTGATTGGCAACTACAAAAATCACAAATAAATAGTTATGAATAAAGTTGTTCTAAGTACAAAATGATGGAATGAATGGGAACTTTTACTCAAATTTATTTTTAAAAATAGCATCAAATATTTAAGTATATAGGTGTTACATATTTGATTGCAGAAACGTAAGACTACAAATAATGAGAGCAACCAAGAAATCATCCATGTGAATGTGCCAGAGAGGAAAGTGACCCTATGTTTTAATATCAGTATAAGTTATGTAAAGAACTCCATTTCATTTAAACTCTCTAACTCATGAATTTTGTTGTTGTTCTTGTTCATAGAATTGTATGTCTCTTATAATACAGAATGATCCTTCTGATATTATTTTATAGGGAAGAAACACTGCTATGATGACTACAATGGGGCTATTTTATATTTACACCAAAGAAAACAAACATTTTTCATGCTTCCTTACAATGGACAGAGCTATATATTTTTTTAAATGACATATAAAAATGCCTGTATCTAATGCTCATTCTTTTTTTTTTAAATTTTTTATTTTTTTTATTGGTTGTTCACAACATTACAAAGCTCTTGACATATCATATTTCATACATTAGATTGAAGTGGGTTATGAACTCCCAATTTTACCCCAAATGCAGATTGCAGAATCACGTCGATTATACATCCACAATTTTACATGTGGCATCTATACACAATGGAGTACTATGCAGCAATAAAAAATGACAAAATCATAGAATTTGCAGGGAAATGGATGGCACTAGAGCAGATTATGCTTAGTGAAGCTAGTCAATCCCTAAAAAACAAATACCAAATGTCTTCTTTGATATAATGAGAGCAACTATGAACAGAGCAAGGAGGAAGAGCAGGAAGAAAAGACTAACATTTAACAGAGTCATGAGATGGGAGGGAAAGGGAGAGAAAAGGGAAATTGCATAGAAATGAAGGGAGACCCTCATTGCTATACAGAATACAACAATTAATGCTCATTCTTAAGGTGTGATTGTTAAACCCAGGGAGACAATGAAACAAGCTATAGAAACTTCAGACAGAATCATATAATACTTTATCTTAGTATGTTTAAAAAAAAAATGGATATTCTAAAAATACAATTTTTAACTTGAATTACTTTCACAAGAATAAAAAAACTTTCTCAACTGTATGAAAATATGAAAATATTCAATCAAAAATCAAATATTTTTTCAGTTATTTAAAAAATTGGTTATATCAAGGTTTTATGTGAAATAATTTTCTCCCCATTATTTATGATCTAAATGTTCTCTTTTTCTCACCTTTATATTGCACAATACATGTAATTAATTGAATGAAAATGAAAAAGTACAAAAGCAGCAGTGTTGTCACATTATAGTCTGTCCTGGATAGGTACATGCATATAGTAAATCCCTAAGAGCAGTGATAAATTTATAATTATACAAAATGTAAAATGAATGTTAAAGAATGTTTAAACAATGACCATGTATGTTTAGAACCAAATATCTTTCAGTAGTAATCATATCTTCACTATTTAAAATAAATTTTTCATAATAATAAAAGTTTCTTTAGGAAAATGTTAGGAAGATTGAACAACATTTGTGGTAGCAATAATTACAGCTGTCACTGAACATGGCGCTGTCTCAGGTAAGCTTGTGGGTCATAGGAGTGATTCTCCTGATATTTTATAGGAAATACCAAAATTTAACTCAAGAAATCCTCTTAAAAGTTTTTTCCCCAAAAATGTTTCTCATTAAATATAATAATAGATTTTAGCATCACGGGAAGCTTTTTCCTAGACTATAAAGAAAATGTTCTTGATTAGACAGGTCATCATTAGATGACAACTTTGTTCCTTTTTCTATTTAAGGGCTTTTATTTCCTTCTCCTGAAGCAAACCCTCTAAATAGGACAGTATAATCTAGAGCTGATGAATGGTACCTGAAGAGAGAATACTGTCAGCTTCTGGGAAAGATTTCCTTCCTGGTAGAGACATACATGCAGAGTGGAAGCTCTCCCCTCCTTTACCATTTTTGTGTGTTGTCACGAAAGGATATTATAATCGGAGATGGAGCAAACATTTTGTTACCATGAATGGGCAGGCAAGGGAAACCAAGAGATGTTGGCAAAATAGAAGGTAATTTTCTGTGTAGTTCAATATTATGAATGTGTTATCTTGAGTCATGGAATTGTGCATCTGAATCCACAGAAAGGAATTATCACCGCCATCTCTCTATTTTAAGTGTATAATTTTTTTTTGGCGGGGGGGGTACAAGGGATTGAACTCAGGGGCACTCAGCCACTGAGCCACATCTCCAGCCTTATTTTGTATTTTATTTAGAGACAGGGTCTCACTGAGTTGCTTAGCACCTCTCTTTTGCTGAGTCTGGCTTTGAATTCTCCATCCTCTTGCCTCAGCCTTCCGAGCTGTTGAGATTACAGGTTGTGTGCCTGTAATATAGTTGTAATATAGTTTATAGTTGATCACATTGAGCAGGTGGATAAGAGCCTGATAAGTTTTAGGTGCCACAATTCAATTATGTTTCTACATTTACCAAAAGGAGGATGAGACTCCAGACTATGTATAATACATCACCAAGATATTGTTCAATGGTAGACCTGCTAGAAAATCCATATATCCTTCCTAAGCAACAGAAACACTAGCTGGATAATGGCAATTGAATATATTGAGTTAGAATATGTAATAACTGCTTACAACATTCACTTTCTATCTACCAATTGACTTTCTTGAAATACCTTGGTGATTTCCCTGATAATTTTCTTTCCTCTCGCTCTTTCTCTCCCAGCTCTTTTTTCCCCTTCCCTGTTTTAATTGTTTTTAGAGAAAACACTGCCAATCATCTGGAATAAGAATATAAAGTGCATTAGTTTTAATACAGTTCAACATGTATTTCAGAAGCACATAATAAGTTTCAGGGAAGTACAGTACACATAGACATGCAAAGCAGTTTCAACCTAGGGAGTTTAAAACAGTTTAAAACAATTTTTTTTTTTCTGTTTGTTTGTTTGTTTTTTCAGTACTGGCAATTGAACCCAGGGGCACTTAACCATTAAACCACCTCTCCAACACTTTTTTTTTTCATTGTTTATTTTGAGAAAGGGTTTTGCTAAGTTATTTAGGGTCTCACCTAATTGTTCAGGGTGTCCTTGAACTTACAATCCTCTTGCCTCAGCCTCCAGAGTTGCTAAGAGTACAGGCATGTGCCACCATGCCCAGCAATTCCACATACATATTTTTGAAAAACACATATACTTTCATCACTGAAGGGCCAACTGATATTTTTCTATTATCCTAAATGTAATAAGATAATTTTAAATCAATAATTTTGTCATAGAATATATTTTGCCCTGCTGTATTTTTGTCTGTGTCTCCTAAGGTTTAGATGCTATATTTTGTAAAACTTGCAAAAATCAAGAAAAATTACACTTCTCTAGCTCCTTCACACATTATATTCCTTACCTATATTCTGTGAAAATTGCTGCAGCTTTACAACTTAAAAAAAAATACTTCTAATAAAAGTTGTTTCCATTCCCTGAAAATTAGTTAAGTGCTTTACCTTTTGTTTCTCTTCACATTTCAGCAGTCTTTTTCCAATTCTGTAACAAGAAGCAAAACTCTACATTTTGCAAATGCTGTTCACTTTAAAATGTCTCTGACATTAGAACTAAAAAAGGAAATTCTTTCTCTTCCAGTATTATAGAGGAGTTCTATAAACATTAATTATCTTGAAAAAAATAAGGGGTAGGAATCAGACTATGTGAGTTATATTGACAATATTAATATTTTAATCAAATTGAAGAATTACTTGGTCCAACATATGAATCAGTAGATCCATTATTATTTAGATTACATTTTTTTGTCACTGATTTACATCATGAGGGACCCAGATGACTCCCTGAAACATCATGATCTTCTTTTGTTTCTAGTCATGATGCTATAATTTATACAAAATATCTAGGCTGACTTATACATGAACTAATTGACAGATATAAGCAACATCATTTGGAGATTAATCATTGTGCCAGTACTCCAAGTGCATGTAAGATAATTTTAAGATAGATGTGAAGGAAACAATTCCTCTCTTTTTTTCTCCACTACCTTTTGTTTTATTTTAAAAACATGCTAGTATATACTATTTTCTCCTGTTTGAAATTATGCCCATATCAGCAGATAATAAATGGAGACTAATTTCAAACTGAAGTAGTTTTCTAAGAAGAAGCTATTTTCAATATATATCACCATCAACAAATTGCCAAACCACTAGATTTTATTATATTAAAACAATAGTAACATGTTGCATTGATTTCTAGGATTTAAACGAAACAACATCTTTACTTTTCCATTGAGTCATAACCAAGTGTTTATAAAAATAGAACTACAATCTGAAACTAGATACAGCATTGAAGTTGTCACATTCTGAATATTGTTACATATTTATGGTCACCCATTCAGCCCAATGACTCATTTAAAGATGTTTCCTGTTCTGAACAGATTACAGAGATTAGAGAAACTATTCTATTGTACTTTGGTCTACCTATTAAATAGAAAACAGAATCTCTGAGATGCTCATTTTAGTGGGTGGTCACATACTCTCAAAATAAGTCATAATGTATATTCTTATATAATGTGAGAGTTCATTATTATGAACTCATGATACCACTTATGTGAGCAGGATCTTTATTTCCTATTTCTCTAAAAATTAGAAGCTAGTCATTTCAGACACAGGAATAAAAAGTAACTTCCTTAAAAACATGAAAGACCAAAGGAAAAATGCATATTAATGTTTCTTAATTATTAAATATTAATGTTTCTCATTAATATTATTAATGAATGATTAAAGTTTTTGTCCTCATATTGATCACAGCAATTAGTTATATAAATGTAAGAAGAAATTGCCTGTTATCACTCAGAAATAATGAATCACTCTCCCCTTTGTCATTCTTAGAAGAGAATGTATATACCATAGAACACACTCCCCATGCATAAAACCAAACTGATCAAACTGTTAATTCAATCAATTGCTGGAATACTTTTTATAATAAATGGCAATTATATATGTAATTACCTTATTATTGAATACAACACAAATTTTTAGTGAGCACAAATTCTTCCTATTCCTCTATGCTTCCTTCTATATAGTGGAACTAGATGGTTTCTCCCTTTTAGAGGTAAATCTCTTGTTTTACTCCCTTGAATCAGGACTAGCTTGTGGTTTAAATGAAAACCCAGCCTCTAGCTCATCTACCAATGTACTGAAGTGGAAGAACTGCTCAACTAATCCACAGAAATATGAGAACAAAGTGATTGCTGCCTATTGCCAGTAAGTTTTGGTGTAGTATACTCTGTAAGTACTGAGAAAAGAGATGAAAACTTAGTACATAACACACGGTGTGCTAAGCACAATATAAAAAAGTCACCAAGAGCTTTCACAAACTACCTTCCAGGATAGTGGGAAAGACAGCATTCTTCACATGTATACAATATAATTACTATGGTAATAAATGAAAATGGAAAAAGTGAAATAGTTAATGAGACATTATGATTACTTTAAAAAAAGTACATTTCCATCACCAGTGATTCTAAGCAGAAAGACCCTGTGGTAAAAAGGAACAGATACCTAAAATCCACTGAAAAAAAGGCCATCAAGCCTGGATAAGGAGCCTTAGCTCACTGAGAAATAAGATCACACTGGCAGGTAAGGGCCAGATATTTACAGTATGGCCTATTTGTCTTATGAATGATATTATTAGAAGCAATGCTTGTATGAAAAAAAAATACATAGAAAAATTTGGTTTCATTGTGTATGTCTTCTTATTTTTTATTTTTTTTGAGGCAATTATTTGCTTCATGAGCATTCTGGAAATGGCAGCAAAATATGCTCCTAAAAAATCCAGAGGCAGCACTTGAATTTCATTATTAATCTTTTTTCATATTCAAACCCTCAGAGTTTGAAACTAAATAACCTAAATACATCTAATAATGAAAATGAATTAAACAGAATGAGCTTTGGTAATTGTGATTGTATTTGTCTTTTCAACAAATAGATTTTTACATAGAATATAATGGGAAAGTTGAAAATAGTAATATAACCAGGCAAAGCAACAAGTTTCTATTGTATGGATTGACTCTGTGCTATGCAGTCATAAACTTTACTAATTTAGTATAACATCAGGAGTGTGCAAAACATCAAAAGGGTGATGAAATTTTTCAAACTCTTGTTCATATAAAAGGAGAGTGTCAAATAAAAAAATCTATCAATTATTTTCAAGCAGATAAAAACTAGTAAAGTACTTCTATTGGCAACAATGTCTTACTTTTTGAGTTCTAAAGATACAAACAGCCACTAACAATTCTGTTGTTCCCTTTCTTTATTAGGTTCATAATATAATTACTGCCCAGAAGAACTGTCAAGTGACCAGAAGGAGGAGGCAGGCAGTGATTACTCATTTAAACAATAAGCTCTTAAAACAGGCAAGAAGAAAAACAAATTTTAAAAAAAAAGAAAGAAAGAAAAGAAAAATTCTGAATTCCTTTTGTTACGGTCAATCGTCACAATAGAGTAATTTTCTCTCATCATCTGTAAATCTATCATCTTGCTAATGCTATGTAAAATCATTTTCATTGTAGCACATAATATATATTAATAAGCTACTAGACTTTTTCTAATATTCTACTTTCCTTTCCACTTTAGATTTAACAATCATATAATAATCACTATTCTGCTTGCGAATGAATCATATGCAATAGTAAGGAAATAGCTAAGAGGGAGATGCCGCCCATGAGAGATTTAATCATAGGAAATGGCTGACTTTTTATTTCCAATAACCATCTGCACTCATGGTAAATCAGGTGCTAATGAAGCTCAGGCCCAGACTGCACAGGAGCATAAATCTCAAGAACCAAAAGTCATGGAGCAACAGACATCAGAAAAACAGAATTTTCTAAGGAAATGTACCAGGATTATCATACAGAAGGTCACCATCTGCAAATGTGTCACATAAATGAATATATTTGGTAGCTGTAATGGCACTTTATGACACTGGCTGTAAACATTAAATCTCTACATTATTTTTTGAAACATCACTTTCAAATATTATGATCGTTTGTGGTTTTATATCACCTCTTAGACAGTCAACATCTTGAGGGTAGGAGCTCTCCATGCCAGTGTAAATTTATCTCCTACACAGTACTTTGCACTCATAAGGACTCAGGATCTGGAGAATAATGATGGAAATAAACTTATTTATTCTGGAATCCTACTTTAAGAGCAAGAAAATACTGCAGAATTTTTTTTTTTTTAAGTGAGTGAAGAAGCCAAATCTAAATTGGGCAGAATCTGTACCACATGGGGAGTTTAATTCAATCAACATGACTATTTTCTAAGAGTTTTTGTCTCTCTGTTATCCATAATCCTCAGCTTCATGTGCTGCTCAGCTATTGTTCAGGTGATATGCACAATTAGAATCAGAATGGAGGTTGGGGGAGGGACAGCCCAGAACAGGCTGGCTGATAGAGTCAAATTCTACATCCCCCCCAAATATTCAAGCCTGAGAATCTGACAGAAAATCTTTTCTATATTCTAGTGTAAACCATGGGCCATGTATTTTATTAGTGATTATTAATGGTTACATTGTCAGCCATTTATAAATAATCCAAAAGCAGGGACCTGAAATCATAGGTAAAGCTGAGATGTGGGATCTCTATTAACATTTGAAACAGCCTAAGTTCCATAGCACATAATTTGCCCCATTTTCCCCACTGGTTTCCATGTGTGCAGAAATCCCAGTGAAGTGCCCAAAAGGTTCTTCTCTCACTTTTGTAAAAAATAGATTTGAAGGCACTAAAACAAAACCTAATTGCTAGAGCCAATTATTCTGTAAATAGCTTTTATAATTACCTGAGGCAGACACTTCAAGCACTAGATCGTAATTTTCCAAGGATCATGGACACAAGGAGAGTTTGACTACAGTCATGAACCCTCTTTTCTGAAATATATACTTGACATATAGGAATAGGATTATGCCTAAAATTTCAGAAGTTTACAGTCCTGAAATCTGTGCATAGCACCCAGGACTGTGTAATTCCACATCAAAAGTTGTGACTACAGCTGTGTTATCAAAATTGAGGATGAGTAAAGATCTTAGATGATACCATAAATTACAGACTTTGATACAGAATATTATTTTCTTCTTATTCAAAGTTACTTTATCAGGTTAAATCACAAATACAATTTCAATTTGTATTTTCATATAGCTCTATGTGAAATAAAATGATAATTCTTTTCATTTAAAACTGAGAAGATACATTTATCATTTAATGTATATATGGAAATGATATATAGAATTGTATTCAGATAATGTTCTAGAGTACTAGTAAGAATTCACAAAATTAGAGTTGTTTATAATTGATGAGTGGGACTCAGAGGTTAGAGGCTAGTTAGTCCATACTTCTGCCTCAGGAAAATTTACGTGGCTGTATCCTAAATATGTTGACATTTGATCTATAAGAAACTTACTTCCTGTTAGGACAATGACCATTTATATATATATATATATATATATATATTCATATCTCTTCCTTTCTTATTTTTCATTTATCTTAATACATGACAAAGAACTGACCAATCTTTGTTTCATAATTTAAATTATTTTATCTGAAGCCAAATCTAATCTCTTTCAATTCAACACAGATAACATGAACTGAGAAGTGACTTTGCAGCATGTGATATTACATATTAGGCATATTTTAAGATTAAAAAATAGTATTAAAATGGATGTTAGTAAAAACCAAGTATTACATTTGAATTTAGAGTTTTCTTCAAAGATAGCTTATTATGTTAAAGATGGTATAAAATTCTTCAAAAACAAATTGTGAAGAAAAGTTTGGTTTATGTTACAGCATATAAAGCAAGGGTATCATAACTTATGACAACAAGTAACAGATGAGTCCAAGAAACACCTGCTGAAGCAGTGCTCTCACAGGCATCTGCATCCTTGGGACCTGGCTCTTACTTGTTTTGTGACATCTTTACCATTATGAGAAAGATTTATACAAAGAAGTAAAGAAGGTTCAAAATTTGTTTTTCAATTTATTCTGTACACTTAATTGTTTGCCTAAAGTTTCAGTTTCAGTTCTTTTTTTTTTTTTTCTTTTCTTTTTTGGAACTGGGGAGTTTGATTTTGAGAATCCAAGGCAGACATTTTGCCACTGAGCTATATTCCAGCCCTCAGTTTCAGTTCAGTAACTTTCACCAAAACTCATTTCCTAAAATAGAATTTTTTTCTTGCCTTACTAATAATTTTCATAAAAATTTTCATAATAATTTTCATAAAATTTTTCCTAAAAAGGAAAGGAAAGGAGGGCAACTTCACTATGCATTTGTCACCCAGGACTTCTTTATTCTTGCTGCAAGTGTTGTCCAAGTGGTCTGACTCCTCCAAGTAGTAGATGAGGTAGAGAGAGTAGGATAGCTCTTATCTGATTTGTACTGTGGTAGAAAACTTCCACTAGCATTTTCTAGTTATGCTATATTTTTAAAATTAACTTTCCTCTTGGGCCTTTGCTTTCAATCTTCAGAGATTCTTTCCTCTGCATTCCTACATCCTTCACCCTAACACAAGGGATCTCTCTCTCATTCTCATGCAGTCTCCTCATGTGGTCAAGCATACCGCTACTTCCCCAGTCCAATTTGACCTCCTCCACATCCCTTGGCGTCTGCTAATCCAACTCTCAATTTTTTCTGCTGAGGTCTCTTTGCCCTTTCTGAAGGATGTAACACAGATTAGTTCCAAAATAGCTGGTATTCTTTCTCCCCTTGCTGTGAGCTCACACACCTAGCCAACAGGCTGCAATGTTCTACCCTGGTAAACTCGGAAATCACAATATTTTTCAAACTGTAGTCCTCCACATCACTAGCCATAGCTCTCCATCCTTTGCTCAGATGTGACTCCTACATGATTACAAACAAGGAATTAATACATGTTAAGATCTTGAAGCGAGTTCTTTAAACCTACTCTCTTGCCTTTATGTCAGGAAATGTTACAGGGAGTGGCCTTGTTGGAAAGGGAGGGTGGACTTGCCTGCATGTCTTTCTGCAGAGACTCATCTTCCAAACTCTTCCAGTCTCCATGCAGGGCTCTCTTATAGCTTTGGTGTGGCTGAGTGCTTCATCAGTGTTCAAATTAGTTCTGAATATACACCTCTCTTTGGAATGTGTCTCAGCTGAAACTTCTATTGTACCATGTGTCTCAAATAGAAATCAAGTCTTGCCAACCCACTTCACCCAACTCAAAACACATGTCCTGATTAAAATTCTTCAGAGACTTCATTTGAATTTAGGATACAATATAATTAAACTTATACAACCCCACATGATCTAGATCCCTCCTGTCTTAATAACTGTGCAATAATAAAAGATACTGACACCGATCTTCTTTATTTTCCATGAAAGCATGCTCTTGCTATACAGCAGGTTTCTCAGTCTCAGCACTATTAATGTTTAATGAGTAGATAAGACTTCATTGTGAGGTACTGTCCACTCGATGCAGGATGCTTAGTAGCATCCCTGGTCTCTACCAGATGTCAGTAGCACCTTCTCCCTTATGACAATCAAAAATGTCTCCAGATCTTGCCAAATGTCTCCTGAGGAGGAGACAACTTGTCCATCTATTGCCTTGCCAAACTTTTAAAATGATTCTTCCTCTGTCTAGATGTCTTTCTCATCCTTCAACTAGAACTCTTGAACTCACCTTTAGCTCTGAAAGACTTCCAGAATAAAATCAGGTCTTCTTATGGTGAAATATCTGACTTCACCTAT
This sequence comes from Ictidomys tridecemlineatus, assembly GCF_052094955.1. NCBI lineage: Eukaryota > Metazoa > Chordata > Mammalia > Rodentia > Sciuridae > Ictidomys > Ictidomys tridecemlineatus. The sequence goes on along the minus strand of NC_135478.1, from coordinate 159,194,704 downwards.
TCTTTGTGACACGTCCATGTTAACAATCCTCTTTCCTCTCCCCCAAAGACATACTTTTTGAGTCAGTTCCATGACACATGTCATACATAAAGGCCAGAAAAACAGAATGAGACCTTTGATAATGTAGTTGAAGACTGACGCAAGGCCAAGCTTCCTTGGAGAGCCCTCCAGACCATGTAACACCTTGAGAGTAATAAACAGCTACACGTACTATACATGTACTCTATGTCTGAAAAAATGACACATTCAGTCCTCATCATGAATCAGCTACTAACACTGCCTTCATTTTACAAATAACATAGCTGAGACCCACAGAATAGTTAATTAGTTCAAGGTCAAATATTGACTTAATTAGTGAGCTTTCTCAAGCCAGACAGAATGCCTTAATTCTTTATATATATAATACACACACACACACACACACACACACACACATACACACACATATTTAGTTGTAGTTGGACACAATACCTTTATTTTATTTACTTATTTTTATGTAGTATTGAGGATCAAACCCAGTGCCTTGCACATGCTAGGCAAGTGCTCTACAGCTGAGCCACAACCCTAACCCCTGCCTTAATTCTTTATACCTGCTTTTCCTTTTGTCTGGAATTTTCTCCTCCCCAAATAATCACATTTCTGCATACTCACCTTCCAGGTATTTCCTTTAATGGTAATTTCCTTTAATGGTACCATCTTAGGGAGGACTTCCTGATGCCCTTATGTAAATTTATAATAGTACCCTAATCTCGTATTTATTTTGACTTGCTTTCTCCCATAGCACTCTCCACCCACTAAAATACAGCTTTCCCTCAACATCCATAGGTCCTGATTTCAGGACCCCCATGAGTAACAAAATTCAAGGATGCTCAAGTACTTTATATAAAATGGCAAAATATTCTCATATAACTTATGCAAGTCTTGCCATATTAGGATTTTATATGATTTAATACTATTACAATCATCTGTAGATTACTTACAGTGTACAGCATAACACAAATGCTATGTATATAATTGTTATACTGTAAGTCTGTAGGCAAACAGTGAAGGCAATTTTTTTTTCTCATAATTTTGATTCAATGCAGAACCTGCAGGTATGGCATACTGACTGTGCTATTCTTTTGCTGATTATCTCCCCACAAAGACTAGAAGTTCCTTTTCTTGAGGACCACACTTTAATTTCAATGCTTTATCCTTAACAACTGCAGCACACCTACCTCACCCATGGTTCATGCTCCATAAATATTTGTTGAACAAATGAATGAATAAATGTGCAGTCTCAGCGTAAGGGTGTTAGGAGTTCAAGTAGGCCAGACAGCAGAATCCTGTGTTGCAAAGTAGACTTTAATTTGCTTTAAGAATTGTATTCATATTTGTTTTCTGCCCATAAGCATTTTGCTTACATAAATGGTATACAGATGATCCCGAATACAAGGGAGAAGTGATGATTCTCTTGCCTCTCTAGTTTCTGCCCTGAGACAGAAAATGGAAAGGAACACCCTGAGTCAGAAAGCTGGTGGAACCCTGCTTATACTTGTGGTAGAAGGTTGCCAGCTTAAGGTGTGTCTGTGCTTTCAATAACATCCATAAGTAGCTGTGGCCAAAAGCAGATGGGCCAAGAGAATTTTTCATGATACATCAAAGTTACCTGCTATAATAATCCACCACTAAACCATGAAACAGGTATGTACTCTCATTACAAAATTAACCTTACATGAGATGAAAATTTTACTAGCCCATCCCCCCAAAATTAACAAAGTTACTAGCTATGCAATTTTTCATTTTAAATTAAATCAAAGGAATAATTTTCCTCTCTCCCTAAACCCATTAAAAGTCCAGTACTTTATAGCAGACACGACATTGAAGGATTTGCAAATTAATGAAACCATTGTTACAGTGCTTTAAATTTTAGGGAACAGAATTATAAAAACCTTTATAAAACCACGACTCTCCCACCCCTGCCTTTTGAGCAGCACATGTGTTGCTTATTTGAATACTAAACCTGTGTAAAGTCGTTTTGTGAACACTTACTGTTAAAATGACTTTTCTAGGAAATATAAAGGCTACCTCAATATTTCCGGAGACAGATTAGAGAAAATGTTCAAACTGTAATCTTATTCTATAAAGCAGAAGTGAGATTTTTCAAAGTGACCAAACTTGGAAGAGAGATTTTGAAAATGGTGTGAGATACTGGGTCCCCTTATCGGCTCCAGAATCCAGGAGAAATATTTTCAAGAGACCCAAGGTATAAGGCTATAAACAGCATGAACTTTGTAACTTCAGTCAATTTCTGGGAAGGGTAAGTATAACTGTGTTTGCATTTCACAGGCTCAAGTAATATGAAGTTAAGGATACAAGTTAAAGGATAGTTCTGAACCAGGAAGACTGATACTATTTTGTGTCAGGATATTCTGAGCTTTGTCTCAAGAGATTTCATCCTTTGACCCATTATGTAGAATTGTTTCTTGATTAGGCTGTTTCAAAAAGAAAAAGGACAAAAATAGGGCTGAGCAGTGAGCCAGCCAAATGTAGCTTTTATAAATCTATCCCTAAACTTGTAGTGAACTCTAACAATGGTTTCATTAATTTAGCAATCACTCAATGTCATTTCTATTATAATGTACTAAGCTCTTAAGAGAGAAAGAAAAAGGAAAATTATTTTATTCCCATGATTTAATTTAAAATGAAAAATGAAAAATTGCATTGATGGTAGTCTTGTTAAACTTTTTTGATTTGCATTTTGATTTAAAGTCTGGAGTTTCTTTTCTTGAAGACCATGCTTTTGTCTTCTGTTTTAAAACTCCTCAATGAATATCCTTATCTTTCTAAGATAGTTACAAAAATACTTGACTTGAATAATTTTAATAAAAAGACATATACTTATAAATTGGTAATAAATACAGCCAAAAAGGGATGCATATTTAAACAGTGTATACCAGGACAATGTAATTAGCAGTACCTAACTTGTCAGTAGGAAATATGAAACCCCAACCCCGACACCCATCACTGAGCATGTACTCTATGCTGGCTGGGTCATTCCCCTGGATTCCTGAGATCTTCCAGGGATTCATATCAAACCCCATTCTCAGGGTGGCTTGGACCCATTGTTGCCCGTGTGGAAATCTTTCACAACCACAGCCTTCCCTCAGAAGGATCCCTGTAGACAATATAATACCATCTCTTGCTCATGAGTGCTCTTAGATAATGTTCTAAGATTTCTTTCTTTTGAATCCATAGGATGTTCTTTGAATGGGAATTTCCTAGATCTCCCCAGGCTACTATAATGCCCCTGTGATTCGGGAATGCAGTTAAAATATCTGGGTTATTCACAGAAATTCTTGAAATAGTTAATGTTTATGGACAGCCCAGCCAAAATTGTTGAATTGTGTAGCCCTGCAAGTGAATGGTTTCCACTGAAGGCAGAAAATAATGGAAGACAAATAAATTCAATTCTAGGCTCACAGGGCTCTGTTTCCACCCTCTGACTTTGAAGATGACCACCTTATGGACCTTGATTTTCTTTGGAGAGCCAGTCATTCACAGGAGAACAGGCAAAGACTTTCCAACACATTTGCCCATATAAACAGTATTTTTTTTTAAAAAAATAGTAATGTTAATTTCTTGTTTCCCAGTATTCATTTCTTAGTTTGACAAGTGTATCACGATTATATAAGATACTAACTTAAAGAGAAAATGGGTAAAATGAATGCAGGAATTCTCTGTGCCATCATTATAAATTCTCTGTAAACCTAAAATTAGTCCAGAATCACAAAACCATTTAAGAAGTTAGTGAGTGGCAGAAGAGAGCTGCAATAATTCAAAATCACTTATATTCTTAACAATGCTGCAATCAATGTTTTTGAAGGCTTGAAAATTATGTATTACCTGTCCTAGAAACATTGAGAATATTCATTGAAGACAACATCAAATACCTAAACAATGTCTATATCAGTGTAAGACAATCATAGATTTAGGGCAAGATGTACAGTAGGATGTGTATTAAAAACTTTAAAAAAAAGTTACTAAAACATGCCTTATTTTAACTTGAAAGTACCCTACTTATTTGATTTAGGTTTCTGTTTTACCAGATAATTATGCAAATAGAATTGAAAAGGGAAAATAATCTACTTTTTGCTCTTGTCCATTATAAATATATGCACATTTTGGTAAAGAAGGAAAATGGTTGTTAGTAAAACTGATTTGTAAGGATAGGAGGAAATTTTGATTAAAAATAAAGTACAGCATAATGAGACTGGGGAAAGTGTCATCTGAGGAAAATAATTTTTAATTTTTTTTCCAGTTTTTACCAACATATTTTTGACAATACTATAGACAATTATGCCACATGCACATTTTAAAGGTTTTTTTTTCACATTAACCTAGACTTCATAATTTTCTAAATTTGTTATTTGTAAATCAAATCATTTCTCTGGCTTCATTTTCTTGTCTCATTATGCTGAATTCAGTGTTTGTTTTGAAGCCCTCTTTACAAAAGACGTCCCATTTCTTTTCATCTTCTTTAAGTCCTCAACCACGTATAAAATCATTTTTATTAAACCATTTTATTAAACCAATTTTTATCACACCAGTGCTACTAGAAATTCTGCAATGAAATCCATCATTAGGTGACTCAAAAAAATTAGAGAGATTTGCCTTCCACTTTCTCTTCATTGCCTGCTCTTAAGAAAGGTGGTAATTCCAGGAAAAAGGAAAGAGAGTGGGGACTGTTCTGATTGGTGTCAGGTAGTCCACTAGTTGATGATATCAGCTGACTTTAAGCAGTTGCTCTTAACTATAATTCTTCTTCTAAATTCAATGTGAGGTTTCTTGAAAACATTTATTTTGGTAACTGTGAAGTCCAGTGGTATTGTTGATGGAAACTGGATACATATATGCTCTGGACATCAACTGTCCTGTCATCAATGAAGGGATCCAATGCATGTTACACACCTAACTGTATCCATCTCTGGCAGAAATTCACTTTCAATTATTGAAGCAGTTATTATGTCACAGACCTAAAAGACTGCTAAACACTTTTAAAAATTTAAAACAACTTGTTTATCACAAAATAACAGCAGTATGTTTCAAATTATGATTAACTGGGAAAGAAAATGTAGAATTTTTTGAAAGTTAGGTGAAGAAAGGTAAATGAAAAGTCAAATAACTGGTGTTTTTTTTTTCTAAAGAAAATAAATTCTGTAAAGGAATACAGCTATAAAAATGCAATACAATATTCACACTGATAGTTATAACAAGAGTTCCCACTAGGCTGGGTAATAAATATTACTTGTATTGTTTTATTTGTCTTAGCTTAAATATTCTTGAAAGATATTTATTCACTCTACACATCATCTAAATATATGATATGTATGATTGTGACATAGATAATTAATTTTGTTAATTTGAAATATTTTGTGATTATTAGAAAATTGAAATTCAAGAACAAAAAATATTTCTTTCATCATGTATTGATTAAATATAGTTTTTGCAGGGTCTATTAGGTACAATGCACTACATTAGAATACTATATATTGCTTTAATTTTTTTCTAATTATTTCTTTCTTATTTATTTTCCAGTCAGAGTGTATATACTGTGTTTTAATTTTATAGACATTGTGTTAGGCAAAATGGTTAACTAAACCCATTTTCTAAATGGATTTAGTTAACCATTTTGTGAATGGATTTTCTTACAAGGCTAAGGGACTTTGCAGATGTAATTAAAGTTACAAACTTTTCAAAATATGAAGTCCTATTACCTAATCAGAAAGTTCTTCAAAGCAGAGAAGTTTCTCTGGCTGAGTAGAACCTGCCACTTCATTGATAGCTCTGAGATGGAAAGGCCTAAATGTAAGAACTCAAGGAAGCTCTCTTGAGGAGAAGGGTGGTGACCAGCATGGAAATGGAGACCATAGTCCTGCAACTGCAAGGGACTGTTTGTCAACACCTGCAGGAACTTGGAGGTATACTCTTCCCAGAACCTCCTGATAAGATCCCAGCTGGAAGGCTGGGTTGTGGCCCAGTGATAGAGTGCTTGCCTTACATGTATGAGGCACTGGGTTCAATTTTCAGCACCACATATAAATAAATGAATAAAATAAAGGTCCATCAACAACTAAAAGATATTTAAAAAAAAAAAAATGGAGCCCAGGTGACTGACACCTTGATTTTTTCCTTTGTGAAACCCAGAGCAAAGAAACCAGCCAAGCCCACTCAGACTTTTGACCTACAGAAACTAAAATAGTAAATTTATATTGTTTTGAACTGTTAAGTTGGTAATTTGTTATAGTAGTAATAATGAACTAATACAGACAAGGTGATAACTACAAATAAATAAATATGAAAATACCATCTAAGCATTCAGTTCATCTTTCCCTTTAATATACATGTTATTCTTAAATATTGAACATTGAAAAAAAAAATACTCTATTAGGCATTTAATTTTTATTATAGTGAAGGACTTTGAGCCTATTTATTTTAGGAAAACTTGACACTCTCTGAGAAAGATGTATTCCTGAGCCAAGTTTATCTTTTGTAATGGCCTCATTCAGCCCTCCCCTAGCATTACTTCCCTCTCCCTCCTTCCTGGAATAAAGACTCTGTTAGACCAATACTCCTGGGGTTCTCTGCTACGCACACCCACAGTTACCTGGAAACATACTCCTCTGCCCAAACAGACCTAAGCCACTTTTATAGCCCACACAGTCTCCTTCCCTGATGACAAAATGTGCTATCTGCAACTTTGGGCCCAAGGATAAGTAAAGGCACTACTGTGTGCAGGAGTTATGTGTGGATTGGCACCCCTGTAGTGGAAAAGAGCTCTTCACACTGCCTGAGGAGCTAGGGTAAAGAAAAGAAGAGTAGCCACTGGCAGAGAGCTCGGGGCCTCACTGTCTCTGCATTTCTTTTCCAGGTGAGAAACTCAAAGGGTTGGAACCTGGCCTTTATGTTGTGTTAAGGTAATCATATAGAGACTATTTTATTTAACGCTGTTAAATAGATATAAATTTTTTCAATGTTTAGGAGGGCGTGTGTGCATCCATTTGTGCTTTTTTTCCTCCAGGTTTTTAATGTCTCAGATATAGCTCTGAGGATAATTCTAGCAACCAAGACTTATTGAGTGCCTTCTATTTATTAGACACCATCCAAAAAATTTTGATGCACTCTTGTATTTACCACAGATCACATCAATCTGAGATAGGAACAGTTTGTATACATGTAAGAGATAAGAAAATGAAATTATAGGAGTAGAGTGATCTTATTAAGAAATCCTTTATCTAGTCACACAAATTTCACAAGAATTCTATTTCTTCAGCATGCAGGAAGTGGGTGTTCCTCACACCCCCAGTTTTCCCCTGTGTTTAGCCATGGCCTAACAACAAAGCTTTTGATGACTGAAATTGGTCTCAGAGGAATAGTGATGATGTTTGTCATAGTTTTAGTTTCCATCTGTTTTTAAAGTGGGTTTACACACAAATCTACTGATCTAGAACCCTAATTCTTCATTCTGCAACCTTTTTTGAAATAATGCAGTCTTTTGGTGAGTGTGACCTCTTTCTGGATCCTGAAGTATCCATTTCACATGGGTTCAAATTTAGCTATCCTTCTCCATTTTATTTATACAAAGCAATTTAATCTTAGGAATGCAAATAGTGTTCATCTCAGATTTCTGCTCTGATAGGCTGGTATCATCTTCCTGAATAGTTCTGCTAAGAGAATCATGGGATATAATAAGAAAGAGCACACTTAGAAGAGAGGAGTGAGAGTATGTTTTCCTTGAATTTCTTATCTGCAGTCAGTAAATTCCTTGTGCACAAATACAAAAATAGGTGTAATTTATGTCTACCAAATAATTATTCAAGAAGGTACATTCAACATACAGAGAATTAGATGGTTCTATATTAACTCAAATATACTTATTTTCTTTAAAAATAAAAACAAATAACTACACATCTTACTGTACATTTATACATTTGCCATAATTTGGATGTGGAATGACCACCATCTGGAATGGCCCATGTATAAGGCTAGGTGTCCAGATTGGTACTATTGTGAGGTGGTGAAAACCTTGAGGGGCATAACAGGAGATATTTAGGTTATTGTGGCTTTGCCCCTAAAGGGGATTGTGGTAGTCCAGTTCCTCCTCTTTCTCTCTTAGGATACATAGTTATGAGGTGAGAGGTTTTGCTCTACCATGAGTTTTCAGCATTGCCACTCAGCAATGGGTCTACCTCATGATAGAATACAGCCTCAAAAACAATTCCAAAATATACCTTTTCTAAGTATAAATTATTATCTCAGATATTTGTGATAACAATAGAAAGCTAACATACCATTTCCAAAGATCTTTGGATACTTGAATGTGTGTGTGCATGTTCAGAGGCACACATGATATCACACACACATGCATCCAAAAGTATAAAACTTTAGTTTGCCTCATGGAAGGAAAAATCTGATCTTACTCAGAGGCACAATTAAGTTTAGACATCCCTACTGTTAGGTATGACTAGTTAGAAAACCTTAGTACATTATTGTGGCTGATATTACAACTCTTAGGAAATTATACATTTGGAGAACAATACAGTTATCTTTTAAGAAAGCACTATTTATCACATGAACAACCATGAAGATTATGCACTGTAACTACCTTCTTCTGTATATAGATAAGAAGAAATAACAGAAGATACTCAGAGTTTAAAAATGAAAACTTGGATGGTTACATTTCTGAATTTTTGCTTGGCTAACAAGGGATCCTTCAGGAAATTGAAAAAAGGAAAGAAATATGATAGAAATGCACTGGCTAAGAAAGAAATTGAATAATATCATCCTCGTTCTGATTTCCAAGTTAATAATATTTTTATTGTTCTGAGAAAGAGCTTCCTTCTCTTTTTCTTTGGAGTAGTCTGCAGAGAAAGGCCTATGGTAATATGAGATTCAACAAGAATATGTTTTTAAAATAGCTGTTCCTATTTATAATGACTTTTTTTTTACTCTCAAGAAGAACATTGGAGGAGATCACAGGGTCCTTGAATAACACTGTTATTTCTCCACCTTTTTCCTCTGGAATTGATGCCTTGCCTGTTAATCTGAGGTACATCAGTTCCTGTAGTAATATATAAGAAAGCCAAGGATTCCTAGGATAATCAGGTTCAGAATCAGTTTCAAACTTATGGAGTCATTTAATCAATTATGATCATATTTAGCCACATGTAGAATAAAATCCAAATCATATAAGCTTAAGGGAAATATGGGGTTTCATTTTGTTTTCATTTAGGAGAAATCAGGAGGTATCTAGACCTCTATGTGACTTTCCAGTACATCAGGGGCCCAAATTTCTTTCTGCTCTGTCATCTTCAATGTGTAGTTTCTATCCTCATGGTCCATAGTGGCTTTGATTCCTACCATTGTACCAGACCAGTAGAGTGAAGAAGCTGAGGAAATAAAGGGGAAGGAGGGGTGGGGAAGGTGCATGGGGGCAGGAAAGATGGTGGAATGAGATGGACATCATTACCCTAGATATATGTATGATTGCACATAGGTACAACGCTACGTTGTGTACAACCAGAGAAATGAAAGTTGTGCTGAATTATGTACAATGAATCAAAATGCATTCTGCTGTCATATGTGCCAAATTAAAATAAATTAATTTTAAAAAAGAAGCTGAGGAGAACAAAAGGAGGTTCTTTTCTAACTGAACCAACTTTCTTCGCATATCTTCCGTGTATGTCCCATACACTTTTGCATGTGTCTCATAGGCTATAACTTAGTCACATGGACACATGAAATTAGAGAAGAAGCTGGGAAATATGATCTATTGCTAAATGTGTTTTTCCCATGATTTTAAACTGAGGTTCTAATTGTAAGTAAGAAGGAGAGGATGGCTATTATGTATGTCATTTGATATAGTTTGTCTATTGAGAATGTGTTTAAACAGGCATTCTTACTGATATTGCACAAAGCACAAAATTTTGTGTATAAGAACAGGGTCAACTATATCTTGTGGCTGTCCCTCATCCTGGTCTATCATGGACTGAAACTTCTAGAGTTGAGGTGTGCACTGCCCAGCTTTCAGTAACAATCCAGGTAGGAAGTTCCATATTAAATTTGGCATATGTTATTAAAATGTTAATATATCTGAGAGAAATAGGCAAGGCTGATTTAATTACTCTATGTAAATAAAGCTTTAAATAAGAAGCAATAATAACTTTGAAAATTTGTGTGGTTTAATGATTAAATTGAATGTGTATCAAATAAAGTAAATGACATTTTCTACCTTATAAATAATTTTCCTTATTCTAGACCTAACATGAATACATGGCATTTAGTATAAGTATTGGCAAAATACAGCTTTCAGGCCAAATATGTTTTGACTCTTTTTCTGTTAATAAAGTTTTATTGAAACCTAGCCACCCTCTTTGTTTTACACAGTCAGTGTCTGCTTTCAGCCTATATCTGAAGCATTGAGTAGTGTATGAGACCACCCTGCCCACAAAGCCCACAATATTTATTCTGGAATCATACAGAAAATGTTTCCTTGTCCCTGGTATAAGGTATGATAAAATCCTGGGCACATTGAATTTCCCTTATATGTAGAGGTTAGAGCCCACAAAACTGTTCTGAAAAACTTGCTTAAATAGTAACTGAAATATATAGCAGTCATTTTTTTTTAACCTTAAATTTTTCCTAGGGAATGACAAATTTCTTCCTTACATAAACTAAACATTTGCTCCAGAAGTTTTCCAGGGTTATAACTGTGTCTGCCAACTGCATTTGGCAACATCTGGAGACATTTTCAGTTGTTACAACTTGAGGTTAGAAGGAGTTGCCACTTTCATCTAAAAGGTAGAGACCAGGGATGAATGTAAGCATCCTACAATGCACACATCTTGAGCCACAACAAAGAACTGTTTGGCCCCACATTCTATTAGTGATAAAGCTGAAAAACCACAAAAGAGTGAGAACTCTCCAGGACTGACAGGTGGTTCTCCTTCATCAGGAGAAATCAGTGTCCTCCAAAGTAAAGAGTCTGTAGCATCACTTATTGTGGGGGGAGGGACTTTGCTCAACATACATTGATTTCCTCAGTGTTTTCCCCTCTAGATGAAAAAACCTGCATGAGTAGCTCAAAGTTGATTTAAATTTTATTTTTATTTTATTATTATTTTAATTAATCTCCTATATGGACTGACACAACATTTCACACATAGGTGTCAGGGATGAATGTAAGCATCCTAGAATGCAGGGGTCTTCAGCATTGTAGAAGACTAAATGCTAGTCCCAAGTTTGGTTTTGAGAAAGAAAAGTATCCCATGGTCAAAATAACTTATGGAAGGGTGCTTAAAATGCCATGGTCTTAGAAGTTCACTGTGCATCTCCAAGTTATCTGTGGCACTGAGAATACTGATTAATTAATATGTGAACTGTGGACATAGCTAACTGTAGACAGAGTTCTACAGAAGATGCACTAAGTCAGTGGAGAAATGATCATAGTAGAATTTCTAAACAGTGTCACTTTTGTAACTAGATGGCTGAATTAAACATGGTTATCAGAATGAAGTATAAAAGAATTCCTAAGTAAATTAGTTTGGAGATTTCACATCAGATAAAGCTTAATAAGTGTAGTTAGTGCTAGCATTTTAGAATCTTTTTTGTGTATATGTGATGGTGCTGTTGGTGGTCAAAAATTCCTTAATAATGTCATTATATACACAAAACAAAATGTGTAAGATGTCAAAGTAAACAAGTTATATTGTAGTATAATGATCAAAATATGAAAATAAATTTGTAATATGTTAAAATGCAACTATATTCTTGTTAAAACATTGAATAATAAGATATAGCAGTAGCTCTAATAACTGATAATTTTGAAATAGTAATGAATGTAAATTATATTTTAAGAGAACTGCAATAACTGTGATACTATATGAAAATATCTGACATTTTTATTTTAATATAGCCCCAGGTACTGTTAATAGTCCTAGAGTATCATTCAAATTGAAGAAAATGCTAAATTTTAGTTAAGTGAAAATTAAGTTTAAAAATATTAAGAGCATTTGATAATAGTGTTATGTTCATTTTGAATTTCTAAGAGTGAAGAATGTGGGATTATTTGAACTTTCTTTAATATATGAACTTTCAATATATTTCAAAAATACAATTCCACAAGGGATGTGGGAAATTCTGCTTTAGTGCTTTAGGCCTAGAAGATTCTAATGTGATGATGCAATATTGCATTTATAATCATTGTTTTAAATGAGTGTTTTAAATCCAGTTCAGTTCCATAATAACATCTGTTGTTTTCTTTACTGATGTATTTAACTTTCAAGATATGATTTTTAAAAAATTCTTCAAATTATATACTTTTTTCTTAGGAAGTATCTCCATTTAAATTCCCAGCATGAAAGAAAAAAATGAGTTGTCTCACACCTCCACACTTACCAAATCTAGACTGACTGTGGCCTTTTGCTCCAACACATGACTTTTGTATCAAGTATAATTCCCTTCTAACTAAGTAGCCTCATTCATAAAGAAAGACCTGTGGCAATAAGGTAATTTTTTGCCACAGGAATCATAACACAACCATGTGCCAGTTGCTGAAATAGTTGCACAGATTTTCATGAAAAGTAAGAGATAAGTGAGAAAGAAAGTGAAAATTGTCAGCCCATAAATTACTGCTGCCCTTGGTCTATAGTAATTACAGCAAAGATGTAGTGAACTGTCCCTCTGGTGAACTCTAGCAAACTGGTCTTTTAAGTTTATTAGCATATACATGTACTGCCCTCTCCTAGGAGCACTGGCCTCTTCTAAAGGATCAAAGGTTTTAGGGGCAGGAAGAGGACCAAAAGAGAGAGAGAGAGAGAGAGAGAGAGAGAGAGAGAGAGAGAGAGAGAGAGAGAGAGAGAGAGACAAACGAAGAGAAATTATTAACATGAATAGATTAATTTTTACATTTATTAATTTTAAATGATCTCTCCAGTAGAAACCTTCTAATTTGTGATTTAAATGATACTAGCCATCTTAATGACAATAGCTGTAGAGAACAGGGAGGTTGCTAAATGTTGTACTGTGAAAGCAAAACACAGGGGAGACTCATGATAAGCCATTTAAAAGCATAAACTCAAAGGATCAGTCATTATTCCTATCACATAAACATATACACTGACATATATATATTTTACATTTTCATTTCTTCCTATTTCATTCTTCTTATTTTATACCCTCTCAATTTGATCTTATGAGGGAGTTAATTTACCTATATTACCATTTTACAGGTTAGTTTTATCAATTAAAATAACATTTTCAAGTCATTGCTAGGAAATTCTTTGGCCAAGATTGGATGTAGGATTCCATTTTTCAGATTAGGTTAAGCTTTCCTGAAATAATGTTCAGAAAAACAAAATGCATATACACTTGTTCCATTATTTTAAAAAAATTTAAGCAAATAAACAGAAATATCTAAGGAAACTTTTAAGGAAAAAAGAATGTAAGGGTATAATACTTTAATAAGAAGCAAAAGTCCTTATTCTGGTCTGAAGGGATTATAAGTCTTTTTAAATTTATACAATTTTCTGTATTATCTAAATTTTCTACAATATGTAACTTTAGTTTTCATCAGAAAAAAAAATTCTTCTGAAATAAACATGATTGTATACCTTTTAAATTTTAAGAATAATCAAGTCAATGAATGCCAAGGTTCTGAACTGATTTTTATTAATAAGCAGAGAAAAAAGAATTCTAACAAGAAGCACCATTGCAAAAAAATATAGAAATGGGCATACTGATGACAACTAAGAAAAGAGCACAGAGCTGAAAGCAGAAGCTTGTTGAACTCTCTTCTCCCTCTCCTGCCAACATGGAATGGAGAGCTTTTATATAGAATTTCAAGTGCTGTCCTTTACCCCTTTGTTAACTCATTCTAAGCATGAAGGCAAGCACTCTTGGAAAGATCATTTAAAACACTCCCTGCCCTTTCACTATAGTTTCCCCATACCTTGCCAGCTTAAACTGCAAATCACAAACCATTGTTTTGTTGCTGTTATTGTTGAAGTCCACTCTTCAATATTATCACTGATTTAAGAGTTGATGTATTTCTAAAAGTCAGACTAATATGGCAGCATTTTGGATGAGCCTTCTTTTGTATGGCTGCTTCATTCCTTTGTTGGAGTTACACATTTTCTGTGTGTGGGATTGAGGAATCATGGAAAATTGCCACTTGTGTGATAAATTACTGTTTTCACCCATCAAACATCGAAAATGCTCCATACAAGCCTTGCACACCATTATGTTGTCCCATCTAGGACCCTTTGAAAGTCAGCAGGGTGCATCTGGCTGAAATTCAGTCAGGCGATTAAATTTATTCAAGCTTGGTGAACTTGAGAGCTTTCAAAAGGAGAGTAGCTGAAGGGATGAGATTATAGTCCTGACAGGACTCTGGAAAGGTGTCTGACACCTGACGGCTCACAGTGAGGCATGGTACCTGTTCCCATTGATTTGCAACAAAGTCTTTCTCAATAAGTATTTCCACTTAACATTTCCTCTCAGGGAACCTGTGCCATTGAAGATATTTACGAGTTGCTTTCAGCTTAAAAATAAATCACCTCTAATTCCTCTAAGCGAAATCAATCAAAAACCTGTAAAAAATGGACTGGTTGTTTGGTCGATTCTGGCAGAAAAGTAAACAGCACTTCAGCTTTTCTCCGCCATTAAGGCCTAAATGGCCTAGAAAGTAAATCAATACTTCTAGTCAGCCTTCTGGCTATTGTTTAGCCAGTAGATATGGATTTACTCTGGCTTACTGCACTCCTTTGGGACTAACCTATAATCCTCTGAGAGGAATAATAAGTTCGTTATCTAGTTTAGCTCTCTGTTGTACATTTAAATGGACCACATCCATCAGCCACCCTTGTTAAAGGTAAAGGATGAGGGCATCTCATTCAACCAGCTTTATAGTAAAACACTTTCAACATAGTGAGAAGGAAATTATAACTCAAAATTCTACTGGTTGCCAAATGACCTAAAAACCCTAAGTGGGGGTGAGGCAATCATTTGAGTATGAAGAGATACCTCAAGCTGCTGTATCAATACAAGAAATGCTGCTAACCCATTTATGAGTAAACTAGGATAGATATGTTAGAGACAATAGAATCTTTCATTGTTCCTATTAACTCTCAAATATTTCTTTTGAAATCTCTTGTGATTGTGAACAATAAAAACTGGTCAGAACTTCCCTTTTATGAAATCATAAACCAAAATGCCTCCTCCTCTCCATATCAGCAAATGATTTAATTTTAATAGCTTGGACTAATAATATTTCAATAAAATTTTCAAAGATTTTAGAAAACCAGAATTCTAGAGAAAATATAACTCTTGAACTAACTTATTTGCCTTGTCAATTTAATAAACTAAAATTCTCCTTTAAGTGCCACTCACATTTCCTAGCTTAATATGAGCAAGTGACAATGGAGGAATAATTTATGTTGGAACTATTTTATAGCTTTAATCCTTATGTCATTTTTCTAATTTCTTGGTAAGAGTCACAAAAAGATGAATTTTGCTCATCTGAAAGTTTTAAAATTTAGGTATTTATTGTGCACAAGATATTTCTTCAACACAGCAACAACCACAATAAGAAAACAGAAGCAATATTATACATCCAGGGGCAGTAGGCATCTCTCATTGCATTGGTCTACATTTCACTTAGATCTTTCTCACAATATTTAAGTAAAATTATCACAACAGAAGTGCTAAGGGGAAGTATAATTACTTTAATAACACAGACACAACAGAATTTAGAAAGTAGACATGTATGCAAAGTATACACATTTAAGAAAGGTTATCAATGATTCAAAAGTAGAATAGGGGAACTGACTTGTTATATGGAGAAATTTTTGCAACTTCCTTTTTCAGGAAGAAGGATTTTTACTGCTTCTCTCCTCAATTTCTGAAAAGTTTGTTCTAGAGAGAATATTTAATTATGTGATCATCAGTAATAGAGAAAAATTAGTCAAGAAAAAGAAATATAAAACCAGTACGCATTCAGCTTGACCAATTATTACCTATACATGCTAATTAGAGGTATTTGGGGGATTAAATAAATCTATTAACAATTAATTCATCTTTAGGAATTCAATTAAACATTAATTTATGTGAAAATAAAAAATTTATATCCTTTGTTTTTATGCCATATTTTCAATAAGTCTATGTCAAGAGTTTATGTCAGATCTTGACTTTTGCAAGCAAAGCTAATTTTCTCTCCTCATCACCTTTCACAATTTCCATCCTAATTCAAGACTGAGCTTCTAAGAAGGGTAAGAGAAGGTAACTTGTAAGTACTCTTCTCTGTCTTTCAGATACAACATACGGATAGTTGAAATTCATACTTTCAACTTTTGTAAGGCATATATGCTTAAGGATATGCATAATGATAACTATATTCTCATTATGGGTTGGGAAGATATTGAGAGACTCTACTAATTATATAAGATGAAAATCAGACAGTACGAATACTCTTACCAAAATGAGTTGATTCCTTTTAAACTTTAACATCCTTTTTAAAAAGAAATTTTACTTAAATTATTTGAAGATATGAACATAAGTTCATTGTGTTTTTTGAAACAATATCATCTATATAGGCTGATAGAACCACAGAATACCTATTTCTTATTTGTTGGGAACATTGAAAACTTAAATGCATACAACTTTTCTCTGTATTTTTTTGCTGTATTTTCATTCTGATATTTCAAAAATTCTAATATATATGTAGGAGCACTGTGAAATTAATAGGGTAGAATTTGCCAGTCAAAACTTTATGACTATAAGTTTATACATTTTATCTTGGAGTTGTCACTCGTAGATAATGACAGTAACACATCAAGTAGCAGGACTCTAGCTGAATACTTATTTTTATCAAGTCAATAGCATGATGTAACCACCTGAGATATTTTTGTGAAATATTTCTATATCCTTATAATTATCAGTGAATGCTATATTTTTTTGTACATGATGCATGATTGTTGAAAATGTATAAGTAAATAAATATAATAATCATTTGTATTGTTTCTGCAGTGGCAGTAGAAGTTTAGATAATTTATCAGTGGGTCTTTGGGATTTCACTGGGGCCTCCAGAGTCACTGACAGAATGAATGCACTAAGAAGGGCAGATTTAGTGCTGTTGTGTGCTCTGAGGGAGTGAAGAATAGTTGACAACAAATAATTTTGGTCAAGTCCTATTGGAAATTCCAAATACCATGGACAAAAAGTGGCCACAACTAAAAAATAAGAATTCAAGAGTATTTAATCAGCTGTATTTCACTGACTTAAAGATCTCTATGTAGCAAGATAAGTTGGGGGTAAGAATTTCATTAATATTCTCCCATACAAAAGAAAAAAACCTGCTAAAGAAATAGCTTTACACTAGGACAAAAGTATTTTAGAGAAGATTTTACCAACTAAGGCTGAAGGGCCAAGCAGGCTGTTTTCATTCTGCATGTACGTGTATACTTCATTCTATGAAAGAGTACACTGATTTGGAACCCCTAAGTGAAATGTTATTTTCCCCAAACACAAATTCATCCTCATTAATAAACCATATTACAATAAAATTAACTCAGTTAATAATATATTTTTGATGTTATTGATATACATACTGTAGAAATTTGTTTTATTTTTATATAATGTATATAATATTTTAAATATTATATCCTGCACTGCAAAGCATAAGTATTTACTATTTGACCCTTACTGAAAAAGTTTCCAACCCTTGTTCCAGGATATCATACTGCTTTCTAAGGGTCATAAAATATTTACTTTGCCAATTTAGCTGATTCAACATCTTTGGGTCTTTATATTCTTTCACTTCCTCTCACCATTTGCTTTACAATTTTATTGTTCCACTCTTGCTTATGAAACAATAAAGTATAATATTTTTATAGTGTCTAATGACTTCTTTGTTTCTAAATCTAGACAAGAAATTCTGTGCCTACTATGGTTCTGTAAAAACTAAGCAAACTTGGGCTGGGGCTGTAGTTCAGTGGTAGACTGCTTGCCTAACATGCATATGGCACTGGGTTTGATCCTCAACACCACATAAAAATAATCAAAGGCATTCTGTATATTTATAACTATAAAAAATTTTAAAAAAACTAAGCAAACTCTATGAAATGACTTATATAACATGATGAGTGTGAATGCCACCACAGTCTTAACTAAGGGCAATAAGAGTCTGAGGACACAGTCCAAAACAGAGAGGAGACTGTAGACACAGCCATATAGTGAAATTAAAAGTATGTATTTAAAAGTTCACTTCATCTTTTTTACATTAAATAGCAAAAAAAAATATATCCCTTTTTTCATTTAATTCATAGTAGTATCTACAAATCAGTGATGAAAAAGAAGATCAATTAGGTCATTTAGTTCCTTTCCAGGGTTCCAATTTTCTCATTCAACATATTAACATTGCCCTGTCCAAATTTAAGTGACTGAAGAGATGGGTTTCCACAACTTAACTTGGAAGATATTTCTAAATCAAATTCATCTGTACCAAAGCATCATTAAAGACTTTGCTATTAGAGCTATACTAAATTGTTCTCTGCTTAATTGCATCTCATTTGTCCTTTATTCCCCTTGGCTACCCAAAGCAAACTCTTTTTTTTCCCTTTGACTAGATTTATTTGAGACCAGCTTATCCAGAGGTATTACTGATAAAAAATATGTATCACTAATAGTTTCTGTTTATTAGATGTATTATTGCTTAGATATTTTCAGATCTTTTGCCCAGAAACCACAGTGGAAAGGGCACCCTTGCTAACAAAAATAACCACATTTCATAGAAAAATTTCTTAAATTCATCAGGGTTCTGGTTGTTTATGTCTAAACATTTCTTACTACATTTTCAACACTTCAAACCATGAATGCCCATATAATATGCCATTGTATCTGCACTTTCTTCCTGCTATCCATTTTCCCATCAATGCTCATATTTTTATTTTCTGAAACCTCAATCACATTAAGCTTTCTTTTTTTCTGCAATAAGCACGGCTCCCATACCCCTCATTGATTAAGTCTAACTCAAGAAATTCTGAGGATGCTAGGTTCAACAGCATATTGTTCTCTTCTTCCTGCCCAATTGATGGATATCCTGTAACACAATCTTGAATTCAAAAATGAGCTGATTAAAGAAGTATTAAGAAAATCCATAAATATGACTAAGTCAATCCATCAGTGTTTTTCTTAGCAGGGTCAACTTTTTCTGCATGTAGAATATACCACTGCCAGGAGATAGTAATGAACTACGACCTCTGAGAGTGTTGCAACAGGAACTAACGACAAGAAAACATTTGCTATTAGAGCAAATAGACTCCTAATCAACATATTATTGATCTTTCATTTTTGTCAAGGTCACTTTGTGTTTTAAAAAATGATCCTACACTAAGGCTTTAATAGGAAAAGTAGACTAATTTGATTTAAAGAGTAAATGCTATTAATTATGAACGACAGTCAATAAAAAGCTTGTTCTTCCAAACATAAAGGCAAATCTTCCAGTGCCTTTGATTTATGATAATGAATACAATGATGAAATATTTTCACTAGTCTCTTTTTCTCCATCTCATTTTGAACTTTTATTTGCTCATAAATTACAAACTCTTTAAAATAATCTCTACAATTCAAAGAAAATTTTGACTGAAAATATTTTTTTCATTATTATTACTATGCTCTTTTAAAATAGAGAATTCTTTTACACAGTAATTTGACAGGGTCTCCAGGAGAAACATAAGAAAAGGGGAAAAAAAGGGGGAAAAATCCTATTTTATATTTAAAGATGCTGTTAAAAATTTTAAGGTAGTTATGAGAAGTTGATGTTCAAATATACCATACAGTGATAAGATTTAAACACAAGCTGTAACATTATGAAATCCAGATAGTTAAAAAAATTAGAAAACTACCATGTTTAAATAGTATCTTATTATATGTACAGATGTGTACTTTATCATATGTAAAAGTATATATGTAAATAACAAATCGGTAACATTCTAGATAATGGAATATTAAGTATTGGATTTTTTCTTCATATTATTTCATCTGCAAGAAACTAAGATATTAGTTGTTTAGCTAATATTAAAATAAAACTCAGTAATTTTAAAATAAATTCTTGAACCTATATATGTAACATATTTAATTATTGGTCTCTCCAAGGTAAACAGTAAATACTTTTTTCTTCTAAAATGATTTAATCATAACCAATGCAAGCTATTCTATATACTACTTCAATAAGCTAAAATTTCTTGGTTATAAAATATGCATTTGAAAAACTGCCTTCAATATAAGTTTTCCCATTGTGAGTCATCAATATGTCAACTGAAGCTTGCTCTCCTGGACTGTAATTATGTGACTATGTCACTGGAGAATGGCAGAGCGGGTCAACCTCACCTGTCTGTTAGGATGCAATTTTCTTCTTTTTATGAAAGAACAATTTATTGGTTAGGATAATATATATTTTAATATACTAACTAAATGTGAATAAATGCCAAATACCAGTCTAGTGTACTTGCAAATCTTACCTGAGCAATCCCAAATATTGTTCTGAATTTTATGAAGATGATTTATTTGAAAAAACAGTGGCAAGGTAAAAATAAAGGAGTATATCTCTGAGAAACAAAGGGCACAGAAGTCTAGCTAGGCATGGTGATTAAATGACTAAAACTTTACATTCAACAAATATTTTGTACCATTTATTTAGCATTTAAAAGATTATAATTTCTAGAAAGAAAAGCTATTCTGGTTTCTCATCAAGAATCTCATTAATTCTGGAGTTTTTAGGTATTATTTATTAATCTTTCCATATTGGGATTTAATGCAAAGAATATACTCATGCTCACTTCAAAGCAGGAGAAATCCCCATCTCCCTGTGGCATGGGCTAAAAAAGGCTACCATGAGATTGTATTTGTAGATGGACTGTCTTCAAAACCTAATATTAAACAATACTGATGAAGTTAGGTCAGTGCAGATAGCATATTTAAACAAAATCAATGTTTTATTTTAAATATGCTACAAGCACTGTCTTAAACTGCTTCTGGCTGCGTTTCATACTAGAGTGACAATATGCTTCAATCCACACCCAATTCTCTCATATCCAAAGCTGTTATGTATCTATCTACTGAGTTTATAGAGTGATAAAACTGTACAGAGGAAGGCTAGACATACATACACAGGTTTCTCACTGAATAAAAGAGGCAGAAGATGTTGACATATTCTCTCTTATTGATTCAGGAGAGAGAAAATTTCCAGCAATGTACTAAAGTTGATGTTGTCTACTTATCCATTTTATATTTTTATTATGAAAATTATATAGAAGAGTTGAATAAATTGTATATTTTAAAAAGAGTTCTTGAAGTGTGTGTGTGTGTGTGTGTGTGTGTGTGTGTGTGTGTGTGTTGAGCAGGGCAGGGAAATCGTTTTCTTGCAATTTTATATAAGTAGGACATGATTTAAATTTTCTTGATGATAGACAATTGGACAATTGATTATTAGCATTACTGGTGGTGTTGTACTATATAAAGAGCTGAAGTCACATATGTCTTTTTTTTTTTTTTGATATAGAATTGGACAGGGGATAAGACCTGTGAGTGCACTGAGCTGTTCTCTCAAACTGTTTAATCATAGTGGTTGCCCTACTTTTAACATGCAGTCTATTTTAGCAGTAATAGAAGTACCAGCCCACATTTGCACCTTTCCCTATTTGAATTAACCAGTCTTATCAGATTCTATTCTTAGTTACCTCATTCCCCCTTTACTTCTTTTAATGTAGCAAAGATCACCTCTGTTGGAATCCAGAACTGCCGGGTCCCTCAAGCCAGCAAAGCTGCTTTTTCTATTGTCTCTTCACTTCTCATTTCCATTAGCTTTACAGAATCTCTTCAACACTTCCATCACTACTGCCATGGTCCAATAGACCCTTCTATGTCATGTACTTCCTATTTCATTATACATTTTCACTTTTGTTTGATCATGTTGTGTTTCATGTTATTTTTCTATGCTTCTCAGTTCTTAAGTGAAAAAAGTGGTTTGCTCTTGTCAGCTAATTAGAACATTTATTGTATGGATGCTTTCTTATATCAAGTGAAATCTTTGGATCTTCTGCCTCTTTTAGAGAAATTAATTATTTCAGAGTGCTCATCAATTCAGCTTTATTTTCAAGGAATTGGAAGCCATCTTTTGTGTTTATGCTCTCTCAAATGAATGGGGTGCAAGAAGTCTGATTTCAGGTAGCCAAAATTTTATTGTAATCTCTGAACACTTGGCATTGATGCAAATTTTGGAATCACTTCAAAGAATGCCTTCCATATTGGAGAAAATGCCACACAGTTGCCATAAATACTCACCTACAGCAGTTTATCTAAATATCTACTTTGATCTCATCTTCTTGAATGTTTTTGATCAATGATAATGACCAGTTGGAAAGATTAAAGACGGAAAAAATGAAGAAAACTCAAGTTTTATGGTATCCATTGTGAAACATTATGCTAAACCACATTTACCCATAAATAAATAGTGTCCTAAGTTTCCTTGAACTGAGGCCTTGAAAATGTCCTTGTGAATACAAAATGTAAATTAGGAAAACAAACACCTTATAATGAATGTCTGTGAGATCTCTATATGGTATTAAAAGTATAATTCATTCAAAAGATTGAGTGACTGACAACCAATGCTTCAAGCACAAATTCATATTATGGTTTTGACAGATTCACACTCTCATTTTGAAAAGGAATAGTCAGGCAAAGCTACAATATTCTACTTTTATAAAAACATAAAACTGGCACATACAAAAGCAAAATCTTGGACTCTGTTTTTATTATCATTTTGCTCTTCTCAAATGAGCAAATCATCTACAGAAGTAAAAGATTTAGTAGTGATTTTACTCTGATGAGCCAAATGATGAGGGTATACCCAGAAGAAGGATTAGAAACACATCATGGGAATGGAATCAGAGTGAATTGTGGTTCGAATTTTTTTCTGGAGATATCTATGGAGTGATATGAACTTAGGATGCTAACACTTGGTTTGTGACTTACAGAAGCATAAAAAAATAACAGAAACACAAACAAACAAAAGGGAAAATGTAAAAATATGCAATAGAGTGAAGCAAATTAGTGGCCTGCAAAGGTCATGATCTTGAGCATCATTCAGGTTTTCAAGTTGGTTGTAAGTTATGAGTCCAGCTTGATGCTAGAGGGGATTTAGGTGCCATGTAATTGCAACTTCAGCAGGTTCTCTTGAGGTGAGAGATGACTGCAAATTCTGCAGTTGAATATAACACTCACATTTCCATCTAATGTTTGCAAAGGAAAGGTATGGTGTAAATAATAAGAGATTTGGAATCAAGATGAATGCAGGAGTTTGCTCTACAACTTATAAAACATTCAAATGTGAGTTAGTTTTTAAACTACTCTATACCTAACTTTCTCACTGTCAAAATAGGAATATCACCACTATTACCACCATTACTCCAAGAATGACAGTGGCTTCAAGTATTTGACAACATATCTGAAAATATTTTAGTATATAAAAATATGTTAGTATCTCTTATTATAAATAATAATAACCATTAATTATTGGATGGGATATGCTTCTGAGAGGAAAAAAAAGAATTTACCATCTCCTTTTGAGTTTTCAGTTCTTCAATAACTTCACATGTGGTAAGTGTTCTAAAACCTAAACATTTAGTAGACAGAAGCACTTAATTTATCTGATATCAGTTAAATTAAGAAAATTTCCTTTTATCCTCAACACTTTAACATTCTTCATAGTGCATTCAATCCTGAAAAAGCAAAACAGATATTTATGCTTTAAACAAATAACTTTTAACAAATACTATAGCCAAGTCGTAGGGTTGGAGGAAGAAAAGCAAATTAATTACTATGCATTGTGATAATTCTATACATTTACTTTTATAAAAAAAATCATTTGGAATTTGACCAAGATAAAAGAAAACTTAGAGTTGATAGTGCATGAATTGAGACACACTTTGGGATGACATCCAAATTATGTGTTTCTAGAATGGCAAAGAAAATCTACTTCAACAGGGTGTTCTTTGAAAAAGCCATTTCTCTTGAAGTTCTCAAAAAAGAGACAGAATAGGGCACAGACTATTCTGAAGTCTTTGAATCTAACAAAATGAAAGTTTCAAAAAAAATCTTCATAGACTGCCAGATTTACCCTTTTTGATGGGATAGATACACAACGAAAAATATTAACAAATTTTTAAAATTATTATGAAAACTACCATGAATTTTGCCAAGAACAAAAGGATTTCCTTTCAAAGTATTTTAGGGGAAGTTCTATCTAAGTATTTAACAAATTATCACACAAAAAGCATTTACATACTGAAGTGTATGTAAAAATACTTTCTAAAAAGTTATTTTGAAGTACTATATAAATCGTCTCAATTAGATGGCAAGTCTAAGACAAAACCACCCTTTATGGTCTCCCTTAGAGTCAGCATCATTATTGTACTTCCTTTTGACTCTTAGCAATGCCAAACATAATGCATATTCAGTAAACAGAACAACCCACAGCCTTCCTTTCATTATGTTTAATAATTTGTGACTTATAGAAGTTAAGCAGTGATTCCTCAAAGAAATCACCCATCTGATCCAATAAAAATTCGAGTATTTCAGGCCTCTTCTGCTATTTCTTCACTGGCCAAGTACAAGCATATACTCTGGCATTTGGACAGATACTGGTGCCTGTACAGAAAGCACCATATTCTCCAGAGATCTGGCAAAGAACAAACTTCATCTTGCCAGTGTAGAAATAGCATTAGAGCAAGACTAATTGCTGGAAAGCCTGTTCAGAAAGATTTGTCATTCAGGATGGTAAAAATAATCCCACTTTCAGAGTACATTCAAACTTTTCTTAAATTTCTAGTATTTAATAGAGATCAAAACATTTCCATTTCCACAAGTGAATGCATTTTATGTAATGCCACTATTTCCTTTGATTTGAATTCAAACAGGGAAACTAAAATTTAAAAAAAAAATCTGTCTAGACGTACCATGTTTGTTCCTTTTGTAAGTTGAAATTTATTAAGCCTGAAATGTGGCTTAAGGAAGTATTTATTGTTCCATAAATACCTTATTGAAAAGTAAAAATGCCAAAGGGAGAACTTCTTGAGGTATACAGTTGAAAATACAGTAAAGCCAAATAGGCTAGATTGCTGTAATGGGCCTAAAGATTTATAGTAAAGAAAGAGTTGCAGGGAATCCAACACACCAGCCTTTGCTTGACTGCTTCCGAGCTCAATTTGCTGCCCTGTGCTAGATACACTGTCTTTTTACCTATAACATTTCAAACATACCTGCTTATTTCACTTAGCATGAGGTTCTCCATTTCCACTCATTTACCAGCAAATGCCATAATTCATTCTTCTTTATGGTTGAGTAAAACTCCATTTTGTATACATACCACATTTTCTTAATGTACTCATGTGGATGGGGGCACCTGGGCTGGTTCTAGAACTGAATTGCTATAAACATTGAGTGCCTATATTAGGCATGTATATATACTGAATATATCACAGCAAATTATTTCTTTATGTATATCTATAAACCATCAATTAAAAAAAAAAGTAAACAGAAGGAAGACCAGTAGAGGGGAGAAAGAGGCAGAAGTGGAAGCAGAAGGGTAGAGAAAGAGAAAGCACTAGGGACTAAAATAGAGCAAATTATATATTCTATGAGTGTATGATAATGTCTAAATGAAACACATTATTGTAAAATTATAATGAACTATTAAAAACATAAAAATAATATGACTGCTTATAGCAATAGTGGCCAGAACCTCTCATGACATTAATAACTTGATTCTGACAGTGACAACAGGTATAATGAAAGGCACTGTTTCTAATTAATATAACTTTTCATGCTGCATTTTTAGTAGAATGTTCTCTCCTAGAATTACCATCAGAATCCAAAATGTCTTCCATTATGCAGTGCTAAATTGCCATAATCTATGTGAACCAAGTCCAGAGTAAGCCTGATTCTTCACTCTTATCCTTTAATGGTACTGTGAACATAGTGTTGGATTTCTAGCATCTACAATACCTAGTTTCCTTATTTACCATCCATTGAACCTAAGCAAGCATATCTGTGATTTGTAACTCAAGAGAGCCAACATAACCACAGTAAATAAAAGAGAAACATGTTATGATGTTAAACCATGTGCACTGCTTGGCATTCATTCAGTTCACTGTAGCTGAAAAAATAACTGTGAGGCTCCATATCCCATTAACACTGTGTTAATTATTGTCATTGTCTCATCAGTGGTTTGTTTATGACAGCTCTGGCTGACAGGAATAGTGGGATGTTCTGTCAAGGCCATCACCTGATGAGATTTTTATTGGCAAAAGATCTTTCTTTCCTTTACTCAACTATGTTAGGGGAATCAGTGCTTCATTAACTCCAAGCATAATCACTTCCAATAGGCTAGTTTTTAAATGTTTCAAACAATTGGCATAATCGTCTCTTCCTAGCATTATAGTTAACCAATTCATCCTCTAAAAATGAGAGCTTCTTCAACTTCTCTCAGATTAAAAGAATTTCAGTTTCTTATAGTCAAATATGAAAGAGAAATATAGTCTCACTGGGAATACTTTTTAATACTGATAATATTTTTTATTTCCTTATTTATCATACTTGTGTATAAAACAGTGTTAATACAGGGAAAAAATTGTGTGCCAAGAAAAAACTAGTAATACACACACATGCACGCACACATATCCCCCCCACCCCGAGACAATTTTCAACTGATAGGAATAACTGTCCATTTTCTTTTATATATGTGCAGGGGGGTTAAATATCACTAATGGTGGGGATGTGGCTGTGGCTCAGTGGCAGAGCACTCACCTAGCACGTGCGAGGCCCTGGGTCCGATCCTCAGCACCACATAAAAATAAGTAAATCAAATAAGGGTATTGTGTCCAACTACAAGTAAAAAAATAAATACTTTTAAAAAATCACTAATGGCAAGGGAAAAGGGTACTACAGATTCTTTGGAAGGGAGTGATAATCATTGTTCTCTTTTCTAATTCATATAGACTATCTGAAAGTGATAGATATATTTAATTTCTTGTATGATATTTAAAGTTTATTATTCAAAATAGAAAAGAGGACAGCATTGTTCATATCATTAAAATTATTTATCATAGCCTATTTTGGTAAGTGAAAATATTTCTGGCTAACTAAAAGTTACTTACAATTTCTAGTTCATAGAATAATTCTAATTTAATTATAGCAATGCTAATCCTGTCTTCATTAATGCTTAATTTTAATTCAAGAAACTTATTTTGTTACAAATTTTGTCTTTCAGATTTTTCTGCTTCTTGACCACTGATAAAAATTCATCACAATGGATATAGGCTCCAATCTAAAATTTAAGATTATGTTTGTTTTGGATTGAGTTTCCTTATTAATGTCACTAGAACAAAATGTACTGCCCTGTTTATGTGGCAATACTGTTGGGAATATGTGATGTTTATGATTATGACAGCATTCAAAAACCAGTACCAAAATGGTAAGGTTATTATCCATAGCTCAGACATGGGCCACAAGTAGGCACAGTGTGGTGGTTACTTTGATACATCAATTGACAAGTGTATGATTCCAGTTGTTTGGCCAAATACCAGTCTAGACGTTCCTGTCAAGACAGTATTTTGTAGATATGATTACCTTTTACACTAGCAGATTATGGATAAAGTCGATAACTCTCTATAATATAAACGGGCCTTATCCAATCAGTTGAGGGTCTTAAGAAAAGAGACCAAGTACACCAAAAGGAAGGAATTCTACTTTTTGGACTACAACATGGAAAGTCTCCCTGAGCTCTGAGCTTTTTTGGACTAAATACTAACCACATGAGCTCTTGCTCCCCAGCCAGTCATTGTGTCACACTCTCCTATTCCTTTCAGAATTGGACATGCCAGTCCCACAACTGTATACCATAGTTCTTTAAAACAAATCTCCTCTTTTTCTCTGTCTATATCCACAGTAATTCCTTGATAGAGTGGAGATTGGTTCTAGGATCCCCAGTGGATACCAAAATCTGCATATGCTTAAATTCCTCATATAAAGTAGCATTATAGTATTTGCATGTAACCTATTCACATCATCCTACATACCTTAAACCATCTCTAGATTACTTGTAATACCTAATACAGTATAAACACTATGTAAATGTTTCTTATACTGTATTATTTAGGAAAAATTATAAAAGTCTTTACATGTTCATTACAGGAGCAATATTTTTCTGAATTGGAAACTAAATCCACTGATGTGCAACCCACAAATGGGAAGGCTACCTGTACTTCTTTTGGATTTCTGTTTCTCCAAATACCCTGGCTAATAAAACAGGTATTTGCTGGAAGAAATTATATTCAAGTACATAATTCTATTACATATTTTGAACGCATACTCTCTCCTTTAATAACAAAGGCCTGATGTTCTGGAGTAAGATCTTCTCTCTCATTGTGTCATAATTATTTTCTGCTCCTAGAGAGCAGTAAAGTTCTGCTGTTACTGCCTCCTCCTTCCTCTAGTCTTATGCAAGCAGGAGAGTAATTAATCCTCATGCCTCCTTGAGTTTGGTTTGGCTTTGGCACAGCATGCTTTCCCTAGCAAACCATAATTGATTCTGAATAATTGATCAGTGACGAACATTCAATTTTCTTTATCTTCTCTTCCTCTCATTCTCTTATGATATATGTTTTCTTTGGGGAACCATTTTCCATTTTAAAAAAGCCCCAAATGCAAGGCCTTTTAGCAATCAAATCAATTTATGCTGCTTTCTGCCAATTCACATCAACTCCAATGCAACTCCTCTTGGAGAACTCTTAGGGAACCCTAATTAGTGTCCCGTTGTATCCATTAGTTTTCAATAAGGAAGTAAAGTTCTTATGTAAAGACCTCAGAAACTATTTACATGTGACTGCTTTGTCATGTATCTAACCACATGATGTGCTTTTTTTCTTTTCAAATATTTTTAGATAAAGATTGTTATTGAACTTACTAAACCCTCTGTGAGTCATGCAATCAGGCTGACCAGTCACCTAAAATCAGAAATTGTGATACTATCTAAGCTTTTAAAATTCATATAATGAATATTCTCTTCATTTTTCCCTCATGTGGAAGATTGCATTATAATAATGATTGTGATAGGGCCCCACATATCTAGTAAACACAATTTTTTAGCAATCAGAAAAAAAAAAACCTTGCTACCAAAACAGAAGTAATATTTCCTTTGAGGAAAGTAGTTTTCAAAAGTCCATGATTTGCTCCTGTCAGAGAGAAGTGGATATGCTTAGTGTATTGTGCAAAATTAAGTTCACCACCAACCTAGCAAGTTTAGAGATCTACTTTCCTCTTATAGTCAAAAGACAGGTAACAATGAAAAGTAACAGTGTAGTAGGTTAGAAAATGTTGGACATTGTTATTTTGAGATGTACCACAAATGACCCAGTATTTCCATTTAACCCACTGTTTCCTTTGGAGGTAGTGTCTTTCCTTCTCTTCCCATCTTTTGAAATAAGACATGTAATCATCACTTTCTCTTTACTAGATATCATGCTATCCATACCTTTCCACTCTGATGGAAGTCAAAATATTTAAATGGACAAATCTACAAATGAATCTTTTTTTCTCATTGTTCTTTCTGCCTAACAGCAAAGTAACAAATACACACAACAATTTATTATCAAAAATTCTACTACATGACCTTAACAATATCTTTCAAATGACATTTTCAAAAATAAATTTCATTGTAGAATATGAACTAGGGAATCACAAAATCCCACTTTTAATATAGAAATTCTACCATTTATTAACTTTGTAATGTTACTTATCTTATGACTTCTGAAATAACTCTTCCTAAAACAAATTGTAACTTAGTATTCAATTTAATGCAGATGCCTAAAATTAACATTAACTGAATAATCAGGAAGTGCCAGAAGCTTAGCTCAATGCTGGAAAGAGGGAAGAACGACCATTTTATCACACAATACCCAACATATGTTATCTAGTCACTCTCTCCATCCCTTCGTCCACACCTCTCTCAATCACTTTCTTTCAGGTTCCTCCACTGCATCTCTTTTGCTCTGCTCTAATGTTGCCTTCATCACAGTGTTTTCTTCTTGAATTCTCTGCTACTCATTTCTGTGAACCTACACTTTCTGTGTTTCCTTTAACCTTATTGGTTGTTCCTTCTTGGTCTCTTTTGTTCCCTTTCTCTTCTCCCCTCAGCCATTAAACACTTTCAAGAGCCCAGCTTTAGTCTATTGCACTATCCCCATTATCTCCTAGGAGAGAATCTCACATAGCTCTTGGGAAAAAAAAAAAAAAAAAAACACCACATAAAATTTGATCAGACCTTAATTCAGATCAAAGTCCCAATCTCCAAAAAGTTGTCAGATGTCACCATTTACATCTCACATCAAATACATCTAAGCCTAATTTCTTGATTTATACATTTCAAATCTACTTTATTCCAGGTTTTCAAAACTAGTAATCTTATTCATTATTGTTCATTTGGACAGCTTGCACTATACATTCAAGCAAATAACGGAGAAAAATTCAGTCAGATGCAGTTTGAGGTAGTGTACACCTGTAATCCCAGAGATTTTAGAGGCCAAAGGAGGGGATCATAAGTTAAAGGCTAGTAGCAACAATTAAGCAACTTAAATTCTTCAACTTAACAAGATCCTATCTCAAAATAAAAAGTAAAAAGAACTAGGGATGTAGCTCAGTGGTAAAGTACTCCTGGGTTCAATCTCCAGTAGCCCCTGCCTCCCCCATGTGAAAAAAATTCTACTACATGCCCTTATCAATATCTTTCAAATAACATTTTCAAAAATAAATTTCAGGTTAGAATATGAACTAGGGAATCACAAAATACCACTTTTAAAATAGAAATTCTACCATTTATTAACTTTGTAATGTTACTTCATCTTATGACTTCTGAAGCTACTTAATCTCTATAAATGTCAGTTCCCTTAACTATTAAATTTAAAGCATAAGAATAATTATGCATCAACTTATACTAAGAGTTAAATGTGTTAGGCTTTCTAAAGTCTATGACCAGATTGTCTCAAATATTTTTCTTTCACTTATTTAGAAAAATATGTGCCATAAGCCTAGTGTGCCTCATTTGAGGTGTTGAGGATAACAGAGATAAATCAAGACAGACAAGTTTTCAGACACCACAGAACTACAATGCAGTTGGAGAATACAGGAAAACACAGTCAACCTGTATGTAAAACAATATTCATGTAAACTAGAGACTGTGAGTCAAGGAATGAAAAGATTCCACATGTGAGAGACTAATGGAAACAAGGTAGATGTTGTAGGTTGGTGAATGGGGTGAGACTTGAAGGCAAAGGAGCTTTCCATAGAAAAAGAGAGATCTTTCTAAGCCAGAGGCAGCAGGAAGGGCAAAGAAATTAGGGCAGAAAAGAACTTGGTGTCTTTCTGTAATAAACAAGTATCCATACTAGGGCTGGTGAAGAAACCAGAGTAGGAAGTCAGAGTAGGAAGTCACAATTACTTCTAGGATGCAGAGGAAGAAAGGAGAAGGTGGTTTTAACCAGAGTCCAGATACAGAGTCACCCAGTCTAAGATGGAATATTAGATGTTCTGCTCAAGGCAAGTTGGGTCCAATGAGATACAACAAATCTCACAGAGAAGAAATATATCTCCAAATATCCCTCTTGTCTCTTCATTCATTATCCCACCAGTAACTGAACCAAATAAGATGCCAGATAACATAATAGCCTGGCAAACATAGCTTAAGAATCATTATCCAAATATATTTAATAGAGCAAAAGACAAGGAATTTATCTGAGAGCAAGTTGGCCTAAATTAGCAGAAAATGCTTGAGGTCATGAAGGGTTAATTTTGGCAAATAACACCAATGTGCAGGAAAAGGAAATAAATCTAGAAATGTTAAATTTATAGGGATACAAACAAAAATATTTCCTGATCCTGATTTTAGAAGTTGAAATCAGATAAAGGTGTGTATCTACACATTGGTGTACTCCTAAATAAAACTACATTTTAAAGCTGTAACTAGGTGATAGTTTAATGCAGTAAACAATAATAAATTTCAATTTTGGCCCTTGGTTTTATGGGAAAAAAACAAGCTCTTAGCATTAAGTAGAATGATCCTCTTTGGTGTTATCTAAACCTAGGAATCTTGGAAAATGTATAGAGTGAAATAAAACCTCTAAAAGATTCTAAACTTTCTGCTATTAAATTAAGTAGCTTCTTAAACAATTAACTTAGATGATATAAGATATGACCATATTACATATTGTTTTGTGGAACTATTCAGGTTATCAACAATTTTCTCAAGAGCTATTACTAGACTGGATATAGAAGTTAAGAGTATAAATTGAGGGACTGGTCTATGTTTGGTGTTTTCCGGGAAGACAAAGAAAAGGAAAGAGGAACATATTGGTTGAGGATATAATCAAATAATTATCACAGGTACTATATGAAGAGAACATTTAGTTCAAGAAGATGCATATAGAGTGTGGGGGGAAATGCAGGAATTAATTATCTGAGGATATAAGAGGTTAAAAAGCAGTGGAGAAGAAATGAGAGAGCTAAAAGGATGTGAGATGTGATATAGGAGTGTTTAGTAGACAAGCAGCCATGAGAAAGTGGTAGGGGGAAGACAATAAGGGGCAGTGACTTGGAAGACATCAGACATATATATCAAAAAGCATCCATGAGTCACAGCAGTGGGACTCTCAGGAAACCTGAAAGCAGATAAACTTGTGGAAAATGGGAATCAGTATGCCAAACCTCCCCTAGTTAGAATTAATCAAAACCCCTTAAAGGAACTATTTGTAAAACATCATGTCACATCCTCCACTTTTATGAACAGTCATCATGACACTCATAAAAAAAATTTGCTGAGAGCTATACAAAGGGTAATAAACCATTTAAGGGAAAATGTGAAACTAAGAGAAAAACAAAGGAACCTCAAATCCTTAAAAACTCCAGATTCCTTAGGAGTCATGTTGGAGTCCTCTGAAGAGGATGGTCCCTATATCATGGGTTATTTTTCACTTTTTAAAAAATAATTATTTTTAATTTTTTTTTCTTTTTAGGTATATACAACAGTAGAATGTATTTTGATATATTAGAATAAGTTATTTCTCACTCTTTCTCATAGACTACTAGTTGTTCTTATGTATAACACATTTGAAATTCTTCCTACAGGATTACAGGAATGGATGTCTGTAGCCCCTGAAGTCACTTTGGCTCCTCTACAACAGAAGTAAGATGAAGGTATTGATTCTAGGGTATGAATCTGAGTGGGTGAGGCTAAACAGAATGAAAGTGATAGTTCTTCCAGTTCAGGAGTTCCAGGAACTATAATCCTAGGGAGCTAGAAAGTTACCTACATATATTTAAAATTTGTCCTGAATGTATTCATGAAATGTGTTAATTGTTTATAGTATCTATTATTCAACTTCACTGAATAACAAACAACCTTGAAAATTTCTCTGGTTTACAGGTAGCACACATTATGCCACTAGGTCATAGGTCTATGGCTTGACCATATTCAGTTGATCTAAGACAGGTTCCCCTGAGCCACTCTGCTCCAAGTTTCTGGTAGGGGGATTTTGATCTAAGATTTAGATTTCCTGTTATGTACATTTGTGTTAGAGGCCAGGCTGATTCTAAACTACTTCAGTAAGCTTTCATAAGAGGAAGCAGAAGAGGCAAATCTAACTACACAAATAAAGTCTCAACTCAACTCATATTACATTGGCTAAAATATATACCATGACTCACTGAAATTAATAAGTGTTTTACTTGTTTGGATGACATCTAGCAAGCTTTGTGGTGTTAAAGACAGAGTGATGGATTCAAATTATGATGCAAGAAGAATGATGACAAATGCTCTATAATAGGTACTTGGGTAATCTTTTGAGACTATTGATAAATGAGTGGGAGGTCAACAGATATTGGCAAAAAGAAGAGAGAAAATAGATAGAATTAGTTCTAAACTTTGAAGAAAACATAATCCAGCTCCCAAATCCTGCAAAGCATAGAAGAAGAAACAGTCTGGAAAAAGCAACAATGCAGTGCTACCAACACGCAGAAATCAGAAAATCCAGTGTGGGTGTTATTGAAAGCTTAGTCCTTGTCCCTGATGCCAATCCAATAACAAGGATATGGTTTTGAGAAAAAGAAAAGAGGTTTATTGCTTTGCTAGCAAAAGGGAAACACAGGGGACTCTGTCCTAGAAGCTGTATTTCTACCCATCAGTAGGAACAGGGGCTTTTTAAAAATGTGATTCAAAGACTACATTCTAAGAATTCTCATGTTCTCTGTTGAAGCTGTTGTTCACTTATTAATCTGGAAAACTGTAGTCTTCTCATACAGTCCTCAAAGATCGAATTACTTTGTTCATATGGTGGATGTATACTCAAGGACAGATAAATCTGCCCAAAATGGGAAAGAAAGGTAATTCTCTTTCTCCTGAGATTAGGAAGGGGGATGAGATTAGGGAGGAGCAGGGAGAGAGGAAGAAAAAGAAACATGTTCTTTTAAAAATAAGTTGCAGGGCTGGGGATGTGGTTCAAGCCACATGTAATGTGCTCACCTGGCATGCACGGGGTGCTGGGTTTGATCCTCAGCACCACATAAAAAAATAAAATAAAGATGTTGTGTCCACTGAAAACTGAAAAATAAATATTAAAAAAATTCTCTCTCTCTCTTAAAAGAAAATTTTTTAAAAAGTTGCAGTGTCAGAGCAGCAAGGGCTATATTCAAAGCATAAAGTGGACCACTGTTACATGGCAGGGGGTGGGGTACACTGAACAGTAGTAGTCATTAGGATTTAAGTTGTGTATCACATACTAAGGAGATGCTACATATTATAGCAAACACAATTGTGAAAAAAAAATTCACGAGAGATCTTGATAAAGTGACCATATGCTTCTTTCAGGGTTTAGTAAGCAGTTACTTAGTTGAAATTTTGATCTCTGAGGACATAACAAAGTATTTGAAATTGGCAATTTATACAATTTGCCACTAATAAGCCCCAGGTGAAAGAAGCAGGAGAAGTGACCATCGCCAGGTTAATTTTCATGGAAGTTCTTAGGCCATTTGTCTTGGGTAGAGTAAGTATGGAAATAAGAAAACATCTCAAATTAATAAGCAGACAATTATGCATTTATGTGCTAGCATGTGACTGGTAATGGGCCTAGCCCTGATGAGGAACATAGAAGGATTACAAGACAAAACAATTATTTTCAATGAGTGAAACTGACCACAATATTAATGTTACTAGTGTTAGGCTGAACCAGAGATATTTAATAATTTATTATATTGAGATGAAGGTAAAATACCATTGAAAGATATATCTAGCAACCTTCCAAATTCCAGTAACAATTTCCATTTCTTACTCATTTTATAATCCTAGTCTTCCTAGTTCAATGATTTTTAAAAATTTTAAAATTTTCAAATTTAATGCTTCTCTTGTTTATTACTTAATAATCATTGGATATCATGAATTAAAAACAAACTAGAAATAAAAAATAAAAACAGTATACCACAATTAACAAGGCCTTCTACCCATACCAAAATGTGTCAGGTATCCTTCCACCAATACTTCTGAACTTTTATTTGCATCAAACCTATTTACACCAATTATGTGTGTGTGTGTGTGTGTGTGTGTGTGTTGTGTGTGCATAGAATCTTTTTATATCTTCTTTCAGAGGAGCTTAACATATTTTTAAATTTATAATATAGTTGTATATTTTTATAAAGTCTGGTTCTGTATAAGTTTCTATTCATTTTGATCCAAATTCATCTCATGTGTACATTCATTCTATTTCCAAAACTTTTGCTATTCCTATCTCTAAGACATTTTTATTCAGCAAGACACATCTAAAATAGATTTCATCTACATTCACTTATGTAACCAACCATATTTATCATTTATATTTCCAAGCACTTTTCTTTCAAGAATTATTTAGCATTTATCTATTGTTAAAATGTTTTCAAAAGTCAAATCTTAAATATGGTAAAATCTATGACTGAATAAATCTGGCCATATTATAGGGTTAAAATTATTATCAGACATATGTTATATACATGCCCCATATTTAAAATTAAAAGGAATTTAACAATATGAATAAATATTTACAATATAAAAGGCATGAAAGAGCTCTGATGAGTCAATTTCATTAAAAAATATGCCAGTCAAAACAATAAAATGTAAGATCAGATAACTCATGGCAAGAACACAAATATACTGAACATTATTTGTACTCAAATATGTAAAAATTTATTTAAGATTAGTTTTTATATCTTCAAATAACAAAATATTATTCTTTAATAATAATAGTGATGACTCAGATATGGGTTGGAGATCTAGAGATTAATATAAAGTCCCTAGGACACTGGACAATAAATATCAAGATATTAAATGTATTATTTATCAAATCTTATTGTATTCAGAGAATCTTGTATTCAAATTGTTAATTTTCTCCTTGCTTGCTGTCTAATCTCCCTAACTTCTTTTGCTTTTTGAATCTTAACTTACCTTTCTGTGTAATAGGGACCATAATAACCATCTCAATGGGTGGTTGTAAAACACACACTTTGGCACATTTTCTGGCAAATAATAATTACTCTCCAAATGCAATATGCTAGCATCTCATCATTCTTTCTTACTTTTCCTCTGGAAATAATTACAGATAGAAACAAAGTTCAACCCATGAAGATGTTAATCAAAGTATCACCTATAGCAGTAAAGTAAGAGGACACTGGTAGAATACACTGTCACATTCATACATTGAAATAATATGTGGCCACTGAAGCAATATTATAGAAAATATTAATAAAATTATTTGGTAAAATCCTCAGCAGTTTTTGATAGTCTAAATAATTGAGTTGTATAAGTTATGTGTATTTTACTATCATAATTTTGTTTACATGTGGGGGAGAATTATTCATAAAGGTAAGCATTTATGTGTAGAGGTCATGCATCAGTATATGTGACTATACGCTTATGTGTGATACTATATATGCATGTATAAGCCTCGAGGAAAACCAGAAGCCTGTAAACATTCATTCATTCAGAAATATTCTACAAATTCCTGCTCTAAAGTAGATACCATACTAACTTTTGGTGATAATAAGTAATAAAAGACCAACACAAAATTTTGTTATACAGTAAGCAGTATACCTTACTGCTTACTGTATAACAAAATTTTTAGATATTGTTAGAATTTGCTCAAAATTTGATTTCAAATTGCACTAAGAAAAATGCTATGAAAAGACAATGTTATAAGAAAGTATGTAACTGGGATGGTTAGTTTTTAAAAGGAAGTCATAGTAAGATTCCTTTGTAAAGGAATTTACATTTGAACTAAAATTTAAAAGAAGAGCAGAACCTGTATAGTGGAAAGGGAGGAAAGACAGCTCAGGGAATGCTCTAAGGTAAAAAGCAGCAAAGGAGTTGACAAAGGAGTCTGGTGCTCAGTGAGGCTGGAGAGGCAGGTGTATTGACTGACCAATAAAACAGGGTTTATCAGAGGAGGTCATTAAGGTCAAATGATCTGAGATTTGTTAGGAAAATGTCAACTGGCTATTCACTGAAGAAGAGAATAGTCAGTGAGAATTGTATTCTTGTTTGAGTAATTCAAGGGGCAGGAGACAGAAACCTGGGATAGGATGGAGCTTATGGACAGGGAATGAAGTGAGTAATCCAGGAGCTTTTTATAAGACCAAATTAAAATGATATAGCAAGAGAGCCCTATGAAGAGTACAATGTGGAGACAATAATAATGCCCATCTCAGGTGGCTATGGGAATTAAAAACAAAACAGTAAATCAAATTTTTAGCACTCAGCACAAGGCCAGGCACAGATAGGTGCTGATATTGAGGGAGAAGGAGCTGCTAAAGGTGGCTAAATTCATAATGAGATAAATAGCATTGCCATTCTTGGAGACAGTAAATGTTGGAAAAGGATCAAGTTTGAAAGTATAATTGCAAATTCAGCTTTGTATGCACAGGCCTTGAATTACTTTCCAAATATTCAAGACAAGATGAGGTAGTTGGAAATGAGCTCCGAAGTCAGAAGAGAGGTTTGGATTATATATAAAATTTGGAGGATTACCAACGATGTCAATAAGGCTAAAGTTGAAAGAGCCTAGTGATGAGCAGTGAGACAATCCAGGTAAAGGACAATTAGCATGCAGGAGGGATAAAACCAGGTGTGGCCAGATGAGAGTATCACAGAAGCTAAGTGGGAAAAAAAAGTGTATGAAGAAGTATCCAACTGCAGTGAATCTTGTGAGAACTCATGTAACCTGTACCTAAAAGATGTTTGACCAAAGAGACTGAGATGCATGGCATTGGTGCCCATAGCAAGACTGATGGATGTGTAAGACAAGAGTGGATCAGACTTAAATTGGGAAGACAAAAAACATACAACACATCAGTGTTTTGATTACAAAGAGTAGGAACAAGAACTATAACTTGAATAAGGCAAATTTTTGAGCATATGAAGAATCTTCAAATCTTCAAAGAGATTTGCTCTTTGAAGTTAAAAGGCTAACTCTACATTAAACCTTTTCATTTAATATTTAAAAATCAAATGTTTATTTTCAATGACATTTGTACTCTTTTTAATATATCATATATCCTTTAAGTTTACAGGATTTTGATCATTCAGAGACAATTCAAGAAAATAAAGATTCTAGTAAAATATATGATATTTTAATATGTGTCAATAAAAAAGTTGAAGTAGACAACTTAGGGGGAAAATATGTATCCTTTCCAAATGCCTAGAGCTTAGCAAGTGAACACTCCATGTAAGAGACTGGGGCTGTAAGAGTTAGACATAAGAGAGTGCAAGGAATTTGAAGGGATAGGCATACTTTACCCTCTGAAAGCAGAATAGAGCAAGCATTGGAAGATTAAAAAACGTACTTGAACAATTGAAAAAATAAGAAAGGAAACAAATCCTATGCTACTAGGAAGGCCATTTCAATATTATAGGACATATAAATTGTTCTGAAGATGATGCAGAATGGTAAAGCTAAAAAAAAGTGTTTCCCATGTAGTCAGGCATAAAAGTTAGGTTTGCCTCTGCCAATAATAAAGAGGAGCATCTTGGATAAGGCATTCAATTAATAGGAGCTTTAGTTTCTTAGTATATATATTTAAGAGGTTCCCTGTGTTACCTGTAAATCACTTACAACATTAAAATCCTGTACAACGTTACCAAAAGAAGAGGGATGGTATGCTGTAAGAAAAAAAAAAAGAAAAGAAAAAAAAACATTGATTTAACTTTAACTATCTGTATATTCTTATTTTTCAGAATTTTTTAGGGTAGGTCTCTGTGTAAATGGGGTTAAAAGCTCCACACATTCCTTGTTTTAGTTCTGAATAGGTTGGCAGGGGTGTGAAGTGACATTTTCTAGTCTTAGGGATGTATCAAGGGCACTTAACATTTCTGACAAGCTGAGTCATTTGATATTATTCCCTTTGTACCTTATCTATTAAATTCCTACCTCTGTGCACATAATTTTTAACAAGTACATAAAATTTAAATACTCTGAAGAAAGTAGCTAGTAATTTTCAGACTTTTTCGTGGGATCTATGTTTAAACAAAAAAAAATTTACTATAGAATCTCAATAGAGAATAGATTTAGAAGTTAAAAGATGTATTTTATAGAAGTAAACAGATAAAAATAGCATATACAATGATGAATATAAGTATATGTGTATTATTTCTTGATTTGTTTTCTACAAAAAGATTAAAATTAATTTGGCTTTATGCAGCAGCAAGTCAATGATTAACTGAATCAAATGATACTCAGTTATCTTTAAATAGAGCTTTGCTGTATTACATCTAAGTAAATAAAATTCTATGGTGTATCTTCTCAATCATATGTTTTATGGAACCTGGATAACTTGTAAAATTTTGGAAGGTAATAGATACCCACTCGAATTCTTAAACATTGCTTATTAAATTTATAAAATATACACTGTATGTAAAATATATACATTCAGAATTTCTTTACATTGTGAATTATGTCCAAATCTTACCATTTCCTTCAAATCTTCTCTATTTAAAATTAGTTCATTTCTACATCTCCAAATACATTTATTCAATATTTCCTTTGGTGATCAATTCAAAACATTTCCAAGTTGCAACCAATGCCATCCATGGATAAGACTGTATCTGTTCACCAGGTATCATAGCTTATTAGACAACTTCTTCTTTTATGTACACAATCTAATAATATCATATTCTAATAGCTACTGAGAATTTTATAGATTTTAAATTTTACTGATTTTAAATTTTATTGAGTTTTATTAATTTTAAGGATAAGAACAGAAACATTATTATGTTGTTTCTACTAAATTACTGTGAGAACTTAGGAAAGACACTTGATTCCTCTGTGCCCATAGGGATTTTGGTAACAATTAGGAGTTTTATGAAATCTTTTTTCCAACTAAAGTTTTCAAGTTCCAATTTTAAAATAAATTATAATAATGACTTTTTTATTTTTTAAATTAATTAATTTATTTATTCTAAATAGGTATATTTGATAGCAGAATGCATTTTGATTCATTGTACAAAATTGCAGCACAATTTTTCACTTTTCTGGTTGTACACAATGTGGTGTCCCACTATGATTGCTAACCCCTTGCCCCTCTGCCACTCTCTTACTCCCCACCGCTCTGCCCTATCTAGAGTTCCTCTATTTCTCCCATGCTCCCCCTCCCTACCCTACTATGAGTCAGTCACCTAATATCAGAGAAAACATTCTGCATTTGTTTTGGGGGGGATTGGCTAACTTCACTTAGCATAATCTGCTCTAATGCCATCCATTTCACTGCAAATGCCATGATCTTGTTATTTTTTAGTGCTGAGTAATATTCCATTGTGTATAAATGCCACATCTTTTAAATCCATTAATCTACTGAAGGACATCTAGGTTGGTTCCACAGTTTAGCTATAGTGAATTGTGCTGCTATAAACATTGATATGGCTGTGTCCCTATAGTATGCTGTTTTTAAGTCCTTTGGGTATAGACTGAGGAGAGGAATAGCTGGATCAAATGGTGGTTCCAGTCCCAGTTTTCCAAGGAATCTCTATACTGCTTTCCATATTGGCTGCACCAATTTGCAGTCCTATCAGCAATGTATGAGTATGCCTTTTTCCCCACATCATAGCCAACATTTATTGTTGTTTGTCTTGATAATAGCTGGTATTCTGACAGGAGTGAGATGATATCTTAGAGTAGTTTTGATTTGCATTTCTCTAATAGCCAGAGATGATGAACATTTTTTCATATATTTGTTGACTGATTGTATATCCTATTCTGAGAAGTGTCAGTTCAGGTTCTTGGCCCATTTATTGATGGGTTATTTATTTTTTTTGTGTGCTTAGTTTTTTGAGTTCTTTATATACCCTAGAGATTAGTGCTCTATCTGATGTGTGAGGGGTAAAGATTTGCTCTCAAAATGTAGGCTCTCTATTCACCTCACAGATTGTTTCTTTGCTGACAGGAAACTTTTTAGTTTAAGTCCATCCCATTTATTGATTCTTTGTTTTAATTCTTGTGCTATAGGAGTCTTACTAAGGAAGTTGGGGCCTAATCCACATGATGAAGATTAGGACCTACTTTTTACCCTAATAGACACAGAGTCTCTGGTTTAATTCCTAGGTCCTTGATACACTTTGAGTTGAATTTTGTGCATGGTGAGAGAGAGGGGCTTAATTTCATTTTGTTGCATACGTATTTCCAGTTTTCTTAGCCATTTGTTGAAGAGGCTATATTTTCTCCAATGTATGATTTTGATTTTGGCTCCTTTGTCGAATATAAGATAATTGTAATATTGTGGGTTAGTCTCTGTGTCCTCTATTTTGTACCACTAGTCTACTAGTCTGTTTTGGTGCCAATACCATGTTGTTTTTATTACTAATGCTCTGTAGTATAGTTTAAGGTCTGGTATAGTGATGCCACCTGCTTCACTCTTCCTGTTAAGGATTGCTTTAGCTATTCTGGGTCTCTTATTTTTCCAGATGAATTTCATGATTGCTGTTTCTATTTCTATGAGGAATTCCATTGGGCTTCTGATCAGAATTGCATTAAATCTGTATAGTGCTTTTGGTAGTATGGTCATTTTGATAATATTAATTCTGCCTATCCAAGAGCAAGGTAGATCTTTCCATCTTCTAAGGTCTTCTTTGATTTCTTTCTTTAGGGTTCTGTAGTTATCATTGTATAGATCTTTTACCTCTTTTGTTAAGTAGATTCCCAAGTATTTTATTTTTTTGAGGCTATTATAAATAAGGTA
The DNA here is from genome assembly GCF_052094955.1 of Ictidomys tridecemlineatus. Classification (NCBI taxonomy): domain Eukaryota; kingdom Metazoa; phylum Chordata; class Mammalia; order Rodentia; family Sciuridae; genus Ictidomys; species Ictidomys tridecemlineatus. The sequence goes on along the minus strand of NC_135478.1, from coordinate 159,152,323 downwards.
GTTTTCCTCAATTCCCTTTAGGAGGATTTGTCACCAATATACAGAAATGCCTTTGGTTTATGGGTGTTCATTTTATAACCTGTTACTTTGCTGAGTTTATTTACTAGGTCTAGAAGTTTTCTGGTGGAGCTTCTAGGTATTGAATCATATCATCAGCAAATAGTGCTAATTTAAGTTCTTCTTTTCCTATAGGTATCCCTTTCATTTCTTTCGTCTAATTGCTCTGGCCAGTGTTTCAAGAACTATGTTAAAAAAAAAAAGTGGTGAAAGAGGGCATCCCTGTCCAGGTTTTAGAGGGAATGCCTTCAATGTTTCTCCATTTAGAATGATGTTGGCCTGGAGCTTAGCAAAGATAGCCTTTAAGATGTTGAGATACGTTCCTGTTATCCCTAGTTTTTCTAGTGTTTTGAACATGAAGAGGTGCTGTATTTTCTCAAATGCTTTTTCTGCATCTATTGAGATTATCATATAATTCTTATTGAATCTATTGATGTTAGTTCTTTATATATCCTGCAGATATGTGCTCTATCTGAAGTGTGTGTGGCAAAAATTCGCTCCCAAAATGTACGCTCTCTCTTAACCTCATTGATTGTTTCTTTTGCTGAGAACAAGCTTTTTAGTTTGAATTCATCCCATTTATTGATTATTGATTTTATTTCTTGGGCTTTAGCTCTTGTTAAGAAAAACAGGGCCTGGGTCAACATGGTGAACATTTGGGCCTAGTTTTTCCTCTATTAGGCACATGGTTTCTGGTCTAACTCCTAGGTTCTGATCCACTTTGAGTTGAGTTTTTGTGCATGGAGAGAGAGAGAGAGAGAGAGAGAGAGAGAGAGAGAGAGAGAGAGAGATTTTCATTTTGCTGCATATAGATTTTCAGTTTTCCAAGCACCATTTGTTGAAAAGGCTATCTTTTCTCCAATGTATGTTTTTGGTGCCTTTATCTAATATTAGATAACTGCATTTATGTAGGTTTGTCTCTGAGTCTTTTATTCTGTACCATTGGTATATGTGCCTATTTTGGTGCCAATACCATACCATTTTTGTTAGTAGAGCTTTGTGGTACAGTTTAAGGTCTGGTATGGTGATATCTCCAGTTTTACCTCCAGTTTCTTGCCAAGGATTGCTTTGACTATTCTGGGTCTCTTATTTTTCCAAATAAAATTCATGATTGCTTTTTCTATTTCTATAAAGAATTAATTTGGGATTTTAATTGGAATCACATTGAATTTGTATAGTGCTTTGGGTAGTATGGCCATTTTGACAATATTAATTTTGCCTATCCAAGAGTATGGGAGATTGTTCTATCTTTTAAAGTCTTCTGCAATTTCTTCAGTGTTCTATAGTTTTCATTGTAGAGTTATTTCACTTCTTTTCTTAAATTGATTCCAAAGTATTTCTTTGATTTTTTAGGCTAATGCAAATGGGGTAGTTTTCCTAAATTCTTTTTCAGAGGATTCATCACTGATGTATAAAAATGCATTTGACTTATGGGTATTGATTTTAAATCCTGCTACTTTGCTAAATTCGTTTATTAATTCTAGAAGTTTTTGGTATAATTTTTTGGATCCTTTAAGTAAAGAATCATGTTATCAACAAATAATGATAGTTTGAATTCTTCTTTTTCTATTCACATCCCTTTAATTTATTTCATCTATCTAATTGCTCTGGCTGGAGTTTCAAGGACAATGTTGAATAGAAGTGATGAAAGAGGGCATCACAGCCTTATTCAAGATTTTACAAGAAATGTTTCAATTTTTTTCTTCATTTAGAATGAAGCTGCCCTTTTGTTTAGCATACATAGCTTTTATGTATGTTGAGGTATGTTCCTACATCCCTAGTTTTTCTAGTGTTTTGAACATGAAAGGGTGCTGTATTTTGTCAAATGCTTTCTCTCCAGCAACTGGCATGATTAATGATTCTTTAGGTTTATTTGATGTGATGAATTACATTTAATGACTTCTGTATGTTGAACCAACCTTACACCCTGGAATGAACCTTACTTGATTATGGTACACTATTTTTTGAAATATGTTTTATATGCAATTTGCCAGAATTTTATTGAGAATTTTGGCATCAATGTTTATCAGGGATATTGATAAAAAAAAAAAAATTTTTTTTCCTGATGTGTCTCTGCCTGGTTTTGGTATCAGGATGATACTGGCCTCATAGAATGATTTTGGAAGGGTTCTCTTCTTTTCTATTTCATGGAATGATTTGAGGAGTACTGGTATTAATTGTTCATTGTAGGTCTTGTAGAATGCAGCTGTGAGTTGATCTGGTCCTGGGTTTTTCTTGGTTGGTAGGCTTTTGATGTTGTCTTTTATTTCCTTGTTTAAATGGTGTAAATCCTCTTGACTCAGTTTGGGTTGATCATATGTCTCTAAAAATTTGTTGGTGTCTTTGAGGCTTTCAATTTTACTGGAGTATAAATTTTCAAAATAGTATCTAATTTTCTTCTGTATTTCAATAGTGTCTGTTGTGATATTTCCTTTTACATCACAAATTTTAGTAATTTATGTTTTCTCTCCCGTCTTTTCCTCAGGGTGATTAAGGGCTTATCAATTTTATTTATTTTTTTAAAAAACAGCTTTTTGTCAATTTTTTAATTGTTTCTTTTGTTTCAATTTCATTAATTCCTACCCTGATTTTAATTATTTCCTGTCTTCTACTACTCTTGGTGTTGGTTTGTTCTTCTTTTTCTAGAGCTTTGAGATGTAATGTCACATTGCTTATTTGTTGACATTTTCTTCTTTTAATGAATGAACTTAATGCAACCAACTTTTGTCTTAGCACTGCCTTCATAGTGTCCCATAGATCTTGATAAGTTGTATCAGAGTTCTCATTTACTTCTAAGAATTTTTAAAAATCTTCTCCCTGATGTCTTCCGTTATCCATGCATCATTCAATAGTGTATTATTTAGTATCCAGGTGTTGGAGTAGCTTCTTTTTTATTATTATTTTCTAGTTTCATTCCATTATGGTCAGATAGAATACAGAGTAATATGTCTATTTATTTATTTATTTATTTATTTAATATTTGCTAAGACCTGCTTTATGGCATAACATAATCTGTTTTGGAGAAGAATCCATGTGCTGCTGAGAAGAAAGTATATTTGCTTGTGCTTGTTGATGGATGGAATATTCTGTGTATGCCTGTTAAGTCTAAATTACTGATTATTTTATTGAGTTCTATAGTGTCCTTGTTTAGTTTTTATTTGGAAAATATATCCAGTGGTGAGAAAAGTGTATTAAAGCTACCCAGTATAATTGTGTTGTGGTATATTTGATTCTTGTAGTTGAGAAGGGTTTGTTCAATATACATAGATGCCCTCTCTTGAAGGTAGCATTTTTTAATTCAATCTGTCAGCCCATGTCTTTTTTTTTTTTTTAAAGAGAGAGTGAGAGAGGAGAGAGAGAGAGAGAGAGAGAGAGAGAGAGAGAGAGAGAGAGAGAGAATTTTTAATATTTATTTTTTAGTTCTCGGCAGACACAACATCTTTGTTGGTATGTGGTGCTGAGGATCGAACCCGGGCCGCATGCATGCCAGGTGAGCGCGCTACCGCTTGAGCCACATCCCCAGCCCCAGCCCATGTCTTTTAATTGATGAGTTTAGGCCATTCACATTCTGGTTTATTATTAAAGTATGATTTGTATTCCTTTTTTTTTGTTTGTTTTATTTTTGGTTTTTAACTTGACATGGTTTCTCCTTTGATTGGCCTTTCCTTTAGTATAGTTCCTCCCTTTGCTGTTTTTCATTTCCTCCTGGAATATTTTGCTGAGAATACTCTGTAGTGCAGGGTTTCTCGCTGTTCAATTCTTTTAACTTTTGTTTATCATGAAAGGTTTTTATTTTATCATCAAATCTGAAGCTCAGTTTTGCTGGATATAAGATTCTTGGTTGTCATCCATTTTCTTTCAGAGCTTGGTATATGTTGTTCCAGATCTCCTGGCTTTGAGGTTCTTGGTTGAAAACTTTGCTGATACAAATTGATCTCTCCCTCTATGAGATCTGATTCCTCTTTTTTGCCACCTTTAAGATTCTATCCTTATTCTGTATGCTACAAATTTTCATTCTAATGTGCCTTAGTGTAGATCTGTTGTAACTTTGTACATTCAGTGTCCGTGTAAGCCTCTTGTATTTGGTTTTCCAATTCATTCTTCATGTTTGGGAAATTTTCCAATATTACTTCATTGAAGAGATTGTGCTTTCCATTGGTTTGAATCTCTGTGCCTTCCTCTATCCCAATAAATCTTAGACTTGGTCTTTGATTTTATCCCATAATTCTTGGGTATTCTGTTCATGATTTCTTACCATCTTCACTGTATTTTCACTTTATTTTCAAGATTGTATATTTTATCTTCGTTATCTGAAGTTCTGTCTTCCAAGTGATCTAGTCTGTTGGTGATGCTTTATATTGAGTTTTTTATTTGGTTTATTGTTTCCTTCATTTCCACGATTCTGGTTGTTATTTTTTTTTCCAGAATATCTATTCTTGAAGTAATATTCTTTTAAAGTAATCTTTTGCTACCTGTATTTTCTCCTTTATCTCTTCATTGGTATGATTAATTTTTCCCCTTATTGCTCACGTAAGTCATTCTTTAATTCACAGATCATTTAAATTATGTACATTCTACACTCCTTCTCTGACATTTCATCCACTGCACTGTCAGTTGTTTCTATTTTTGTAGTATCTTGGTTTTGGGGGGCACCTAATTCCCTTGTTTTATCACATTGTCTATGTGTCTTCCTTTATTGCAGCACAGACCTGAGATATTACTGGTTCTACCCTAAAATCTTGTATTGTCCACACAGATTACCTGTACCTCACCTGGAATTGGGCTTCCAGTCCCCAGCCAGTGTACCAGGATTGATGCTACTGCAACTCAATGTGGTGGCAGCAATAGTGGAGGTAATTCAAGATAGCAGTGGGGGTGTCCCAAGATGGATGCAACTACTCTCAGAGTTGGGGCTAAAAGGGTGGGTCTTAGAATGCTTTGTGCTGGCTCTTTGGAGATGCAGCTGCCTCCATGGCCTGTCTATTGTCCCAAGGTATAGGCTACCACATGGGGAGGGATATGGTGATGTCTATAGCCTGGGCTTTGACTTGGGTTGTCCAGTTGCAGGGGTGATCCTGGGCCTCATCATAATGTCTAATTCTATGACTTCAGATTTCAGTTTAAGCTTGCTTTGAGATTGATGTATGCAGATATTACATCAGAAAATAACAGAAACTGTGAAATAACCTTCATCTTCATATGTCCACATAAAACATTTTTAAGAAGCATGGTAAAAGGAGGAGGGAGGGAGTTTTCTTGTCACAGTGAGTTCAGCTGTAACATTTGGATTGGCAGGAATTGTTAGAATAATGAGGCATCTAATAATCCAGAACAAAATACCTGAGATATATTCTCTGAATAATTTCCTTTTGTATAAGCTGGTAAAATTAGCCTGGGATAACAGAAGCATTTTATAAATACTATTTAAAATTATTAAAGTTCATAGAATTTAAGGAACTTTCTAGATTATAATTTGCAGTTGTGTTTAATTTCTGTATCAATGTTACAACTGGGAAATATAAATTGTTTCTGGTCATTTTCATTTACTATTTTATTCATAAGCTATACCTTTGTGTTATGAATGCTACAAGTAATTAAAAATAATCAGAAGAGCTTTCTTCTCTGGAACTCGGATAAGAAAACTGAATAACTGTGTCTTTGGTATATTTGAAGTTACATATTATAGTAATAAAAAAGAAAACAAAAACTTCTTATAGTTTGGATAGGAATTTTGTTGAACATGTTATATATTCATTTATTTTTAAGAAATCCCGGGAGTTTTAAATGTAACTAAACTCAGGTTTGCTTATATCAAAGTTATCATTTGACTATTAATGAATACAGCTTTCTGTAACACAGTGATGTTTATAGAACTCTGTGTACATATATCTCTGCACTAGGTATCTACAGATCATAATTCTTCTCAAGTTTGAATTTCCCTGAAATCATATATATGTGTGTATGTGCATGCATGCACACACACACCATACCACACACAATCTTCCTTCAATGGCAGACATATAATAAGAATTTCCTCTAATTAATAATGCTTACAATGCAAAGCAAGGCACAGTGTCTGGTACATTGCAATTACTCTACAATGTGAACTATTATTATTGATAAACCTCATGTCTTACACCAATTTATCTTTTTATATACTATCATTCAACTACAAAAATAAATAACAATATGGACTCTGCTTAAAACAGAGTTAGATTGAGAGTCTAGGTACTTAAGTTTAATACTGGGAATGTTAATTAATAGTTGCTTTAATTTCATTAACATTTTTACCCTGAGCTTCTCATGACAGGTGTCAAGCAGAGATAGTAATAGTGACCTCAAAGACTTATGGCTACGTGATAAATGTAATAAGAGTATGTATAAAATGATCTATATCAAAATGGCTACAGATGAGGAATTTTAAAAAAGTTAAGTGAACCTGAAATCAGGAAATAAAATTGTTTCTTAATATATAAATGTTTGTAAACATTCTCAATATTCTCTACATCACATGTTATGCATAGCAAATGACAGAGATCGGTCCTACTTCCATCTTAAGAAGCTGTCATTGAGTATGATTATTGTGACCAAGAGAAGGAGAATGTTAGATTCTTTGGAACATGAAAATTTACTACAAAAAAACTTTACATAATTATAATAAATTATTTTATTCAAAATATTGAATAAGATAAATAAAATAAACCTCTGAAAAACTATCTCATCTATTGGAATCATCAGAATGAGAAAGTAGAATGAGAAAGTATTTTGAGTAAATTATGTTAACATGACACAACACATTTCTTAGTTCAGAACCTATGGAAAATATGAATAAAGCTAAATTGTATGCAGAAATTTACAAGGAAATAGTTATTTAAAGACATTCCAACAAATTTTTTTGCCTGATTCTTAGTTAACTATAACACTGTAGAGTTTTGGATATATAAACTGAGTTTTGCAAAAATTCAAATCATCATTCCATTTGGCTTTTAATGACAATGAAGGAAATTGTGACTATCTCTTCATATTGGTTTTATGGCTGAAAAGAATGTAAAAAAACAATGTCATTTTGTAAGGTACTGGTGTTCCTCACTTTTCTCAACATTACCTTTGAAATTGTGTCAAAATTATTCAAGGTACAGAAGCCTAACTTTAAAAACTACTAATGTATTAGAACAGGCCTGATAGTGCTGCAGGAAAGTTAAATGAGCAGGAAAAAATAGTGCACAGACATACAGACATCCAGACTCCCAGTTAGCTATAACTGACACATACAATAATATAGAAAACAAGTTAAAAATGACTCCTAAGTATCAAAGCATGAGCCTGGTTTTGGGACTACAATAATAATGGTCTCAAATACTTTTTATTTCTTACTAATGTCCATGGATTTGGGAAAAGAAGTATGCTTGGCCAGGTTAAAGAGAAAAAGAGGCCTTGTATCAGGCTACTTCATTCATTTTCATTCTGAAATTTGAGACCATATAAGAATGTTAATTCACTTTAGATATTAAATTACTAAATCATTATCTAGCTGATGAGAAACAAAGAGTTTGCTCATACTTTAAAAATATAATGCAACTTTAAAGAACAGAAGTTTGGTTGCTTAAATACTTTCAAATAATCAAGAATTGTACCTGCTGTTTACCAGCTGTCAGAGCATAAATGAAATGTTTTTTAGCTTCTGAAAACAATACATAAATAGATAATGATAATAATAAACACAGTCCTTACCTTTCAGCATTTTGCTCAGACTTAAATAGAACAATTTACCTTTTAAAAAGACTTACTAAACTGTAAACTATTATAGTAATATATTAGTCATTGCTATTCTTGTTATTTTTCCAGATAAGCTAAGTAATATTTATTCTATAATAAGTTATTCGATTATCTTGGGTCATTCACCTCTGGAATTTTTTTATTTGAGAATAAGGAAATGTTTTACCTTTGAGCCTTTATCAATGGAAAACATTTCACTCAATTTCAAAATATAATTTCTACAAATATTTTATTGGGTAGAGTTATTTTTAAAAGCTCTAAAATAAGAACATGGTGATAATGGAAAACAATGTTTAGTACCAACATTGAATAGGCACAAAAAGCACTGTTGTAATTAGCCATGTTTAGACATGTAGCTAAAGAAAATATACCTCCGGGAGAAATTTTGAATGCTGTTACTATTTTGAAACAAATATGGGACTCAAAAGTACCTATTTCAGTGATGGTATTAAATGTCTCACCATTTGTCCATTATAAACCCTTCTTTTAGGATTTTATAACTAGACCATAAAAATTCACTTCAGCCACTCCTTAGCATCCAAAAAAGCTATTACAGCCTCCTGGGAAAATAATAAGCATATTTATAGAAGGTATATATAAAAATATTGATATATTATGTTTACCTATTTTTAAAAATGCACTTGTGACAACTAATCTCCTTTATCAATTTGCTGAATCATATTACCTTCTTCAGTTCCATTAACCTAAAAGGAAAAATACAATTAAATTCAGTCTTCTTTTAATTGTTTCTAAATATGATTAATCTAGTATCAACAAAGTATCACTATACTTCAGAATTTGCTTGCAGGTCTCTAAAAAGTCAGGGGAAGGCTAAATCTCCCTTAGTGGGAATAGATACATATTTATTTTCCTGAAGTTTATTTCAATTGTGTTATTAATAAGAATTTCTGTTGGAAAAATTGTGTACAATTGAAAAGTTTGCTATTAAGTAAAAGAAATGAAGCAACACCTGTTGTCTTAGATGATTTCTTTAGAATTAGGAAGGTTTGAAATCATGGCTATTTCATTTAGATAAAAGACTATCCATTTTTCCCCCAGTTTTCACATGTAGCACATGGAATACAAAGATCTTCCAGGTTTTATTAATTTCAATAATGAAAGGATTCCCTTGAAAATACCTTTGTTGTATTTATTTGATAATGTAGTCTTAAGTTTCTAAATCTCATAGGATTTTGATTTTTTTTCTTAACTGTTGAAAATTCTCCCCTTAAGACCATTTTCATGCTTAATCTTATGGTTCTCATTAGTGAGATTAGGTAATTAAGAATGTTACAGGTGGAACACATTCTTCACAGACTGATGATGATGATGATGATGATGATGATGATGATATAATAACAATACAAGTATACTCATACAATTACTTTTTTTAGTACATTCTGTCCCTTTGTTCGGTGTTAGTTTCTTTACATGTACCATCTAATTAAATCCCTAAACTAAATATGAGATTAATCATATCCTTATGTGGAAAGTAGACTCTATGAATGATATGACTGAAGTAATATGGTATAGGTAATTATTGTCAGTGCTGGGACCCAAATTCTATTCTGAGGATGAAGCCTATATTTCAAATCAAAACCTAGCTATATCTTTAGAAAGAGGTCACTATGATTTGGTTAAATTAAATATTTTAACAGCAACAGAACATAAACTAAGTTACAGATAAAAAAAAGACAATAAATAGTCAGATTGCTTGGCCGTAGACAGAATAACAAAATATCCCTATGCTATTTTTTTCAAATTTGGATTATATTTTTTGCTATCCTAGACACTACTTTTTAAAGTTGCTACAAACCCTGCTATTCAACTGTGAATGTAAGATAAAAAATAATGGACTATGTTTAACTGTCAAAAAGAATAATGCTATTTATCTTTTGAATTCTCAATGGGATATTAATTACTTTTAAACTAATAAAATAATCTGACATTTAAGAAGTTTTAAATGATCTCCTAACCAGTGTAAATGCAACTTTAGTCATTATAAAACAGGTTTTGAAATATCATCTCGCCCATAATTAGTAGAAAAAGTCAATGGTTCTAGGTATAATTCATTTTTTTATTTGAGTATGTAATTACTGCTTAGTAGTTCATAAAATTAGTTTGGATATACTTTGAGAGGCTTAGCAATAACTTTGAAACTTTTAACTCATGAGACTGCAATTCAATATAAGTTAGACTAATTCAGAAAAGAAGAATTTAAAAAAGTTAACTGAAATCATTGACATTTTACATAATGATGATTACATTAAAAGCACTGACACACATTTACCATTTAGAACTACTCTAACCTTTTAATTTGGCACATGACAATATGTTGAAACTAAAATTCCTGATCTCCATTTCATCAGTCTTTTTCTTTGATACTGGTTTCCTCCTAGGAAACAGCACTTCTACTGTTGCTATTTTGCACCAAGTGTTTGACTTTTTATCATTTATTTCTTCTTCAGACCCCACATAAAATCAATGAACAAATCTAATTAATATTAATTTCAAAATGTATCCAAAATTCAGTCACGTCATCATTCACCACCATTTCCTTAGTCCATCTAATATCAATCTTTGCCAGCACTTGGGCACAGGTCTCCTAACTGGACTCACCTCTTAAATTTTTGTGTTTATTCACTGAGTTTTTCAATATCCAAAGTTGTCCCTGAACACTTTGCCAAATCCCATTATTCTGTAAAACTTATTGCTCTTTTTCTGTCTTCCTGCCACCTTGTCATTTTCTTCTTTCAATCACTCTGCTCCTGCTATATTGGCCTCCTTTCCTTGAATTTACCAAGACTGACACTTTTCCTGAGACTTCATGCATATTCTATCCCTTGTTCCAATTGCTCTTTCTCCAGATTTCTGCCCATTATTTCCTCTTTATTTTTAAAAATCTCTGCATAAATATTAATTTTGAAACATCTTCTCTGACCATCCTATATAGAAGAAGTGTTAGCTCCATCACTCCATAGAAGTTTTGCTATATTAAGTAATATCCATCATTTATTTACAGTCTGCTAAGTGTGCTACTTATTCTTATTCATAACCTTCAAAACAATTCTAAGAGGTAGCTTTTATTTCCTTTTTATATTGAAGCTTATGGAATGTAAGTACTGATTAACATTTATAAAACACACTGAAGGTACAGCTAAAATTCAAACTGGGACTCCAGATGTTTTAGTCCTGGTTCTTGACCAATTGCCTAAGCTTACTTATTCTTTTTAACTCCATCAATTTCAGAAAACAGTAAATCAGAGGCTCAGGTACTATTACAACAAAATCACAATAAAATTCCTACTCATTGCTCATATAGTTAATGAAAGATAAGGATCAATCATATCATACATTTGCTTTATACACAAATCAGCCTGTACATATTTGCCAGAGGTGAAAAAAAAATGTCAACTACATACATGATTCAAATATAAACCTCACATGAAGGGCATGAATTTAAAAATGTATGTAAACATGCATCAAGCCACTACTGGTACACCTACATCCAATACACAGACCCAATTAACTATAAGCACTAATCCAATAGTCAATATTACATTAAAGCCATCGAAACAGTAATGTTTCCTGCTCGGAGAGTAAGCATTTCAGTTTCATACCGCATTTATGTAACAGCAGGAGAGAGAAGACAAGTTATCTTTTGACAACATCCTGCAGTATGTCATTGACATTATCCTGTAATTAGACTTGTATTAAAGATGATTAATAATGTTTTTGGTGCCTAATCAGTGCAATCCCAAATCAGCATATATAAAAATGAACATTTTAAATCACTTTAAGAAGGTATTAGTTATAATAGTCTTGTTTCATTCCCTTTAAAGTCATCTCAAATCAAGTAACAACAAAATACTTATCCAATTTTGTTGAGATTCTTTAAAAAGAAAAACCATGGTATTTAGAGTACTGAGATTCAATTGTTTTCAATTAAATTCAAACTCTTGTTTCTAAATCCAGTTTTCAGTCACTATTTTGACTGTAGCTCAGAGTTTCATGAATTGATAGAAAATTGAATATTCTGAGATGAATATACCATAGGCTACCTTTACTATATTTAATTTATGGATTAAAAGTACTTATATAATTATTACTTCATTATTTTAAATTAAATCTATTTAAATTAATATTTCTGTTTCCTTGTGTTTGTATTTAGACTTTCATTTTATTTTATAAAAATACTTATAGAATTTCATAAAAATATATTTTACCCTTAATCTAAAATTACAGTAATTGTATGCATCCACTAGTCCTTACATTATACATCTTCAGTGTTTTCACATTATTATATTCAGTTTGATCTTAAATTTGAGGAATCACCTTTTATGAATTTAAGGATTTTATGGGTAAATTTTATATGATTTTCTAGAATTGAAAAAGTATGGGGCCAATGAGAAATCTGTCTTTATAGTCAATTTGAAATTTTTTATCCAAATATTCTAGGCAATCTGTTTCTTTCTATATTTTGAATCCATTTTAGGTGACAGTGATAGGGTATGTTGTTGGGTTGTTCATTTCATCATTTCAGAATACATCTGGCTCTAAATACTGAATTCATGTCAATATCAAATCTATATCAATTTCTTGAAAGTTATCTTGAATTGTGTCTTTGTATTTTTAAATTGTTTATTATGTAGTTCTTTTCTACCATAACATTAATTTATGTAGGTCCTTTCATTTGCTCAATTGTCAATCAAAAATAATAGGCAATTTTTAATATAATCCCTATAATATACGAGGTGCTATTTTTTGTTTTCTGCCTTACCTTTATAATCATATCCATAATCTTGCACTATTTTCTTTCATTTCCATTCATTTTGATTACATCATTAATTCTGAGTCCTTTATGACACAGTCAGCATTTTTTGAGTTGCACACATTTTGATTTTCATTTTAATAGTCGTTTTACATTTTATCTCACATCTTTCTTGATTCTTCCTGGTTCAGTTTTTATCTTTGTCTCACTGTATATTCTGAGATCTGAATTTTTGCTTTGATCTGTTACACTGAGGTTTTTTGGATGTCCAGAGAAGCTTATGGTTCATGATAATAAGATTCTTATGACTACCTTCTGCTCATTGCAATAGTTTTCTGCTCGGTTTGCTCAGCTCACTATTTTATTCATCTTTCTTCTCCTTTTGCCCACTTAATCACAGTAACTAGCCTGTACTAATTAAGTTTCTATGTTATTACCCTTATATAATATGAACTTTTAGACTTTGGAAGTGTACTAGTATTCTGCCTGTACCTATATACTCTTCTAATGTATTAATTTTTCTCATATAACAGTATTTAAGAAAAAACTGGAATGAAATAGTTGATCTCATCAATTTGAAAATTCAATTTTCTTTAAAAATACTATTTAAGTTTCTATTGTAAATCATTCAAGAAAACAAGTTTTGTGCTTTACTTGTTATTTATGAAAGCTATCTCTGGAAATATCTCCTGATCTCCCAAAAGTCATGTATAATTTTTGAATTTTGACACATATTAAAGTAACATTACTTTTTTGGTATAGAGAACAAATGAATATTCTAATAGATTAGGATTTGGAACAGTATCAAGGGAAAATTCTAAAGAAATCATCATTGTTCTTCCAGCACAAAATATTGCAAATGTAATTTAATGCCTAATTTTTTTCCATTATATATTTGGCATGTAAACAAAGAAACTGTGGACTTTAATGGAGAAAATAAAGTCTTAATTATGTAAGATGAATACATTCCAGAATTAAATATTGTCTCTATGATTAACAATGCAACATTGTACACTTAAAATTTTGTTGAGGGTAAGTGTTCTTACTAAAATAATTTTTTTAAAATGTAGAACTTTAAAAACTAATTCCTCATACCAATCAATCATTATTCTCTATTTATTTTTAATAGCATTGCATGTTCAGCTCTTTGATCCAGAGCATTAATAAATAAGTAATAAGCTTAATGTTAGGTTCCATAAACTAATATTTATAATAAGAGTTGGGTTCATTTACCCATCCAGTGGATGCTGTTCTTCCTGTGGGCCATGGCAGAGCCGCCCCACTCTTCATAATCATCTAACTTCCTATATAATTATCTTAGTAAGCTGTCCTCTGGGATACAAGTTGCTATATTTCTGTCCATCTTATAGCCTTTTCCCATGAAAGGGAGATGGCAACCCTCCTCTCCAAAATAAGTTTTTATTTTAAACTAAATTCAATAATTAAATTATTCAATGCTATTGGATGTTACCTTGCTTTTCATTTCACTATCAACGGTTTCCCCTGTGATTCATTTGCAGAATGTACACATATTTCTAATCCAAAATTCATTAAAGAAAATCTAGTCTTGGATCTAATTCTAGGATTCTGACCTTTGTTTTTAATTAGCAAAGTTGCAATATTGCATTATTAAAAGTACTGAAACCTCAAAAAGAAGAGTATGATTTTCAAAAATATTTTAATGAACCTCAGAGTGAAATTACCCAGGTAAACTATTAAAAATTATATCACTGTTAGGATGCTTTCATAGCACCTATTAATTAGCATAATTAATTTCATCTTCTTTAATGATCTTAACTCAAATGACATTTGGACTTTCTCTTTCTCTGGTTACTTTATGCTTATTTGTGTGTTTTAGCAGTAATGACTTGCAGCCTCAGCAAATGATAAATTTTATTTTTTATACACAAAATATTTTTCTGGTTGCCAAGACCTAATGATTTATGGAGATGCATTTTATTTTTTTAAAACATAAGCGGTTAGAACAATAACATTAATAGGAAAAAATAATCAAGTAGATGTGGTTATAATTAAAAATTACAACCAAATCTAGGATAGCAGAGATTAAAATGTTCTTTATTCAGTAATGTAGAATTAACATAAAATAGCTTTGATCATTCTAAAACTATTTGTGCTTTATGTTTGAGTTTTCTATATATTACTTACAACTTTATTGGATACTGGATTAAAAAAATAAATTAAATCTAAACTGAGGCACAGTATTGACTCAATAGAAAATGTGCTTCACTATCAAAAGTATGCTAAACATACTCTTAAAAGTTTCTCATTAGACAGTATTTACTTACCACATGTGACTGCACGTGCCAGCTTTATTCAACTGATTTATTATTTTGATTACATACCTCCTAAATATGTTTTCAACTAAGATAATTGTGTTAATTTGCATCTTGAAAGGGAATATTTCAGGACAGAGAATTGTCTTCAAGATAATCTCTGAGGAATTAAAATATATTTTCAATTATTTATCATACGATTTTTTAAGGTTAATTCTCCACTTACTCTATAACCCCTAAACTTCCCCCTAGGGCTCTCTCTTAAGCCTTTCTTAGGAAATGACTATAAGATTGTGCCTTAGAGAATTCTAGGGAAAGCTTTGTAAGGGCAGAAAGTATTGCTCTTTAACTGTAAAATAAGACAAGGAAATAAAAGCTTATTTTCCCTATAGCATAGTAGAGATGAAATTACCAAAAACTATATTTATATAGATTTTCCTAAAGGGTTATAGAGTGACAAAAATCATTAATATGTCATAGTAACTATAGGACAATGCCTTATTATCAATACTGAAGTTTGGTAAGTGTTGAACTTAAAAAAAAAGATTTCTTTTTCACTATAAGTGTTGATATAAATCAAACACAAAATTCAGGGATACTAGGACAAATTAATTCTGACTTAACAGATTGCTGACCTAAATTGTCAGTGTAACACTAGAATAGTCAGATTAAGAAATGGGGCTTAAACTGCCTCATTATCAGGTTGTACCTTGTCACTGCTTCTTAGTGAAGCTGATGGAGCTGCATTCCTGGGTCAAAAGAGCAAAGCTAGCCAGTTTTGTTTTTTTTTCTTTTAACCATTCTACCAAACATGTGACATTTGGAGAAAGCACCAGAAACACTTTGTTACCTTGTACTTGCATTCTACAAAAGAAGAAAAGAAAATTAAATACAGACCCTCTCATTAAAGTGATGTTATCAAGCCAGATTTTATTATGTGTTTATTGAGAATAATTTACTGTCCTAATTCCTATACAGGTAACATAATAATTTAGATACAAACAGGAAGAAAAGTGCAACGATCTTACTTCCTGGAGTGACAGAGGTTGGAGCATGGGTAAGATTCCAGTGAACTACACTTATGAGGGGTTATGAATTATAGATGACATCACAGTTAGATGCACTATTTCATCTCAAATTAGAGCCAGATATTGGGAAGCAAGATGTCCTTCTAGCAATCTTAGTAAGTGTTGGTTGCAAGAACATGTTTCAGTCTAGCGATATACTCCTTAAAGAAACAGGTAATTAAATATTACCTAATTATCTTCATTACATCTTTTGAAAGGTTACCATTTGTTCCATGGTTTAAAATCTAAGTGATAAAAAAGGAGTGTTCTGATTATACTCTCTAACCTTTAAGTTTCTAAGAATTTTTGAATTCCTACATTAGCATGAAAATTACATAATAATGAGGGAACCCTTTCTGTTATTTTTTAACAGTAGTTCAACTTCTTTCCAAGGCAAAAGTACCATGCATTCTACTGGAAACAACATAACTAGATAATAGTTCCACTAAGTGTCTTTAAGGGAAAATATAAATAAAAAACAAATGGAGGAGTCATTAAAGAAGGTTTAATTTCAATATTTGTATTAATCTTCAAGCTGTCCCCTTTACATTTTTTTTTCTATACTAGACTCAATTCTGGTAAAAGCTAATGTATTTTCAGTGTTAATTATATTTTTTATAAAGGAAAAAAAACATGAGGCTTCTCCCAATAAGATACAAATCTTATTTGTTAAGTTTAAAATTTTTAATTTTTTATATTTTAGAAATCATAACATATAAATGCTTTCTCTATGCAGCATTTATTAACAAATAATTTATATCTTCTATCAGTCTGCTTTTATAAAATCCAACATTGGAGTTTATGAGATATATTGAGGCATATAGCTGTATCTCAAATCCCTTCATTGCCACTGATATTCTATTATTTGAATTTCTACCACAGTTTTATCCACCACTGATGACACAGTTGACTCCAATGTGTTCTGCCTATTTAAATAAGGCAAAGAATGTTGAACTTTCTTAAATAAAACTCCGGTACACAAAATATGAAAATTATTGGTTCTTAGATATCAATGTGTACATATTATAGATTATGTTTAAGATTGCCCTTTGCTTCCCTTCCATGCCAGCAGTTGCACTGTCAAATCTTATTCTGATAGTTTTGGAATGATAACTTGTATTTTACTTTACTTTTCGTTAGTTAAAACCCATTGAGTAGCTTTATTGGGCCACAGGTTGTTTTATTTTAGAATTGTTTTTGTGTGTGTGTATGTGTATTTTGCAGATTCTTTTGCCAAATAGTTTGACTTCCTCTTTACATTACAAAGAGTCCTTCTAACATTCCAAAAACTAATTCTTTGTCAGTTGTAGGCTTCATAGTTTTCTTCCACTTTGTGTAGGCAACCTTTCCTCTGTGGTTTGTTGTTTGATACACAGAAGTTTTCAACTGTGATGAAGCTTTTTTTGTTGTTAACTTTCCAAATATTTCACAGCTCCAGTCTTCAAAATTTGTTTCCCTCTCTGAGTTCAAAAACTGTTCTCCTATATTTTCTTCTAAACAAGTTAAAATTTCTTTTTTAAATTTAGACTTTCAGAGCATTATAATTTTATATAAATTTTCTAGAAACAAAGATTATGATTTTTATATTATTTCTATATCAAAAGAAATGCTTCCAATTTTCATCATTGTATATCAGGTTTGTTAACTTTTTTATAATAGTGACCTTTTTGTTTCCAATATGCTAAGAATTTTAATCAGGAATATTAAATTTTATCTACTGCCTTTATTTTATGCTAAAACAAGATATTTAATAAACTGTATTTTATATATTTCTTCCATAATAAAAATCCTGACAGTGAGTCACCTTCCATAATAAAAATCCTCACAGTGAGTCACCACACCAAGTATGTTAATACTTGGAATTAGATTTAGTTTTCCTATCTCATTCTGAATTCAATTTCTTTTCATCAGTATGTTCAAACTGATAGAATGAGGGGGAAGGATTTTTTTTCCTCATACTATAGATTGGTAAATATTTATACTACTAGAATATTTGTTAAAATTTGTCTTCAAAAATATCTGTGAATGAACAGGTTCACTCATTTTTAACTACTGAGTCAATTTCTTCAATGGGTTAAACCTAGTAAGATTTTTTATTTCATCATCATTTATATTAATATATCAAAGGCCACATCCCCAGTGATCTACATCCTCCCGAATGCCCCATCTGGCTAGAGTAAGCACCCAGCAGTCCTTCCAAATTTTAATACATTAAGTGTATTAATCCACTGATGAGTATACAACTCTAATCCTTTTACCTATGAACTTTGCTACATTTGATATAATCTTCCCAAAACATGAACTTTATGGGGTATACTTCATATCCAATCTATAACATTTCTACTTACTGTATATGTTGTTACTTTCTATATTATGTAACATATACCCATATATTCTTAGCTTTCTTCTAATTTCTTTGAGTCTATCCTAGCTTTTTAAGTTGAATAACTGTTTCATTAATTTTTGGACTCCTGCCCCCCATAGTAAGTATTTATAGCTATATACCTACTTTAAAGTTCTACAGTAACTGAGTCATTAAAGTTTAACATATAGCAATTTATTATACATTATTTCTAATTTTATCTAATGTGCAATATAACTTTGGTCTATAATGTGTGTGTGATTTTGAAGTTCTAATGAAGTATTTAGGTTTTTTCCTGTAGTTGATAATAGTTGACAATAATATTGAGGATTATTCTTTTGTGTGAAAATATGGTTTATATGACAATAATTCTTAAAAAAAAGTATCACTTACATGGTGGTCAACTATACATATTCAAATTGCCAATATCTATTTTATAACTGTCCAGGTTAACTTATAATGATATGTATTTTGTATTTTCTATATTTTTTCTTTTATATGCATTTTTTGCAAATCCTTTTTTATCTTCCTTTACATTATTTGAGATTCATTTCCTCAATTTTTACTTTTACTAGATTGGAAGTAAAGTGTGACACCTGAAGAATTCAGTATACATCAGCACCATTAGATCCTATGATTTCTCTCCTAACATATATGTTTGAATTATACTTTGTTGTATACCTCCTAATTAGACATTACTGATTGATTCAGCTATTTATTTGTAATTATATTTTACACAAATTGATTTCCTCTGCATACACTAAACAGTTTGTTCTCGGGAAGACATACATTTTAGAACTTCCTAGAGTTAATGTTTGTTGAAGAGAAGATCTCTTGCTTTTTATGGGAAAGGATTTCATTTCCACTTGATCTCAAAATATAGGTTAGCGTATTACTTAAAAATGGGTTGGCAATTACTTCCTTTAAAAACTCTGAAGATTTTGTTTTCAATATCCTGTCTTCTAATGTTAATGAGTAGCCAGTTGTCACTCTTGTTGTGTTCTTTTGATGATAATCTGTCCTTTCTCCCTGGTATTTCTAAGGTTTCTCTTTTTACTCAATAATTTTGCTTCGAGGAATCTGGAAGTTTTGTTCAGGGGTTTTTGTTATAGTTGTTTAGGTAGTGGTGTTGCTTTTCATAGGGTTTATTATGATTCTCAGATTCAGATTTATATACTTTGTTACTTCTGCAATTTTTTCATCATCATTATTAGTTTACCTTCTCTTTACATCTTCTTTTGCAAGCCAATCACGTGCTTCTCTACTTAATTTTTCTTTTCCTTTTGTTCTTTTTCTCATTTGTTATTCTGTTTTCAAATTCATTGTTACTCTCTTTAGCTGTGTTTAATATGCTTATTATCCTCCATTTGGTTTTTTTTTCAAATATTAATAATCATATTTTATATTAGAGATATTGGATTTTGCTTGTTTTCCAAACTTATCTTTTAAAAAATATATTTTGTCCTCAAGCTTTAAATGTATGAATTGTTTGCATTTTAAAAAGGCTTATAATATGTATCAATTTAATTCAATGTTTATTGTTTGTTTTATTTATTTATTTTTTTAATATTAGCATAGCTTGCTTTGTTTCTCTGGTTTCTGTGTCATGTAATTTATACTGCCATCTCTTGTCTACAATTAGGGCTTTATCTGATTTTACGGGTGAGAATTGTATAAGCCCTGGGTTGAGAGACACTTTCTCCAGATTGAAGATACTCTTAGTCTGGTAGATAATCAGTGGTCCTTTCAACCTTGAAGTTCATTAAATTCTTTACTTTTTTATTTTCAAACCTTTAATATAGTGAAAGTTTTTAATCTTAAAATTGCATGAAAAACTTATGTTTTTTAGTTCTTCATGAAATTTTATTATACCAACTTTGTGAACAGGCTGAAACATATCTTTCTCATTTCTTCTGTTGAGCATGATTTTTTTTCCCCCTCACTGTGCCTTTTCGCTCAGTTTGAAGCATTTCAAAAAGTCCAGCTTTGTGGTAAAAGTCTCTTTATAACTTGAATTTGAAGAGGTTGAAGACTTTGTCTCATGTCTCCAGTACAATATATATATATATATATATATATATATATATATATATATATATTGAATTCTTAAGACATGCCCAAGATACCATTGTTTCCAGTTAAACTTAAATGTTTAGCTTTTCTCCCTGTCATAGTTTTCAGGCTTTAGAAATTCTCTTTTACTTGCAATATGGCATGAATTTTAAAAGGTGTTATCTAGAGTTTGAATGTGTTTGGTTTGAAATTTCTAAGTATAACTATCTACCATGATGAAGAAACTAAATACAACATTTAAGTATTTTAAAAATTTCTGTGTATGAAATTCATTTGAAACCACTGGATGTTATATAAACACAATTATTCCTTATATGAGTTAAAAACAGTCTCCTTTCTGATAAATACACTTATATATACAAATTTGGAAAAACTTGACAACAACTTTGGTACTGTATCACTTGAATTTCATAAATTTTCTTAGTGTCTACATGTATATATTTTAATGTTAATGGTTCTGAACAATAATAATAATGATTAATTTTATGTAAAATCTAATAAAAATCACATGAGGATTCTTAATTTTTCCCAAAATCCTAAAATGTGGGGGTCTATTTTTTTTTGCTTACACAAAATCCTTACTTTTACTATTCTACTAATTTACTATTCTACTAATGACCACATAAAAGGCATTTCATGATGTCAAAATAGTAAAACCAAGGAAAAAATTAATTTTATTTCCAAATTACAGGTTTATAAATTATGCTAATTTTTAGTAAAAGCATTTCCCCACAATTTTCATAATAAAAATGGAAAAAGACTGCACTTATCTCTTTTTCTCTCAACCTAAGTATAAAAAATTACAAAATATTTTAAAACACAAACACATTGGTTTTGTAACAGTGTTAGGGAAAAAAATAGACATGAAGATAAAGTAAAATAAAAATTTAAATTTGAGAGATTGAGAAATACATAGGATATATCTGCATAACTTAAATATTAAAATCTTAATATCATAGAAAACAAGTAACTAACAACTATCATTCATAATATCAATTCCTGAATGAATCATTAAGTTAATACAACCTTATAAATTATATTGAAACTTCATCAAGAAGATTATTTTCAATAAACTGGTAAAAGATAAATGAGTATACAAAGATAATTCTGGTTAAGTTACTAACAGAAATTTAACAAATCACATCACATGAAAAGTTTGTGAGGGTAATTTTTAGCAATACACTTCACCAGATTTAATTTAATGAAAAAGAGAGAGTAACAAGTGCTAATATTCTAGTCAGGCGTGGTAGCAGACACCTGTAATCCCAGCAGCTGAGGACACTGAGGCAGGAGAATCATGAGTTCAAAGCCAGCCTTGGCAAAAGTGAGGTGCTTAGAAATTCAGTAAGACCCTGTCTCTAAATAAAATACAAAATTGGGATAGGGATGTATGTGGCTTTGTGGTCAAGTGCCCCTGAGTTAAATTCCCGGTACCCACCCACCCCCACCAAAGTGCTAATATTCTAGTGATATATCAAACTCTGAATAAAGTAAAATTAAAATTAAAATTTAATTAAAATAAAAACAAATACATTAAAGACATTTCAGAGAAAATTGTTTTTAAAAATTTTATATAATCTTTTTCCTAGCTTGTTTCTTTATGCCTGTTTTGCTTTTCTTTGTAGCTCCTTTGATATTTATAGAATAAAAACTTGCATGGCTTTTACAATGATAAATACTGGTATAAATTGCTGAGGGCCATTACCAAGTAGGAATGATGCATCGAAATTTCCTTGCCAAGCGTACCCCATGCTGCTTAGAGGACATTCGATGGGACATTGCATGCAATGTCTCGGCTTGGCACAAGATTCAGGAGGCACCCACACTTTGTAGATTCAAACAGCAATTCTTTATTCCCGCTCTCACACTGCCTCCACACAGGTCCAGGGGCAATCGCGTTCTGCCGTCTCCCGCACAATTCACCTACTCCACAAGGCTATCTCCAAATCCCATTTTAATCTCACGAGAACTCAATGGGAACAAGCAGCAGGAACACCCTAATCCCAGCAATAATCTTCAACTTCCAACTTCCCTAAAACCCATTATCTTAAACTGGCAACGCCTTAAACTCAAGGAGCCGGTTACTTCCTCAAACCTGATCAGCTCTAAACCCGGATCCGCCTTGGTCCTTGAGCAAGGTCACTTTATTAAAGCATGAATGCTTGGTAATGGCCCTCAGCAATAAATAAGTAATGTCTGTGATCTATGGATTTCACATATTTCCACTATGTACCCTCTGTATATAATACCAATGAATTTCACCTTCCTTTGCATTATTGTGCACAAGGTGAAATCAGTAATTATTATCAAGCAAAAAATGATTAGGGGCTGGAGCTGTAGTTCAGTGGTAGAGTGCTTGCCTAGCATGTATGAGGCCCTGGATTCAATCCTCAACACCACATAAAGATAAATAAATAAAATAAAGTATTATGTCCAACTACAACTATAAACAATATGTTGTTAAAAAACGAATTGATTAAAACTGACAAAACATTTTGAATAGAATTATCCACCAAATTTCATAATTGTTCCTTTTCTTAATTTGCTGTGTTCTATTTACTTTATTCAATTGGTTAAATGTTTTTTTTTTTTTTTTTTTTTTGCTAGGAAAAAATTCAAAACTATTCTGAAACATGAAGAATCAGCAAAAAAGAGATAGGTTAAAGAAGACCACAGAAATGGACCCTAAAATGAAGCTAGACTATCTAACCTGAAGTCTACATACATTAGCAACAACTTGGATTTAATTAACAATGATTATAAGATAAACTGAAACAATTGTTCAATAGTTTCTATCTATAATCTTAACAGATGAAAATTTTTCCAAAAAAAAAAAAGGAAAAAGAAAAAGGTGGTACTGGATATTTAAAGATAAAATGCTACTAATGACTAATAAAATATGTCAGGTCTTTTGTGCTGCCGAAATTCACTAGAATCCTAAGTCTTACCAAGAGGGAATTTTATTTTGAATTGTTCAGTATTTATATTTATATTTACGTTCATTTTTTATTCGTAAGTTAAATTTGAATCATTACATGAATGGTTACTGAGACTGAAAAGGGATTTGAGAATGCCATAGGGATAGAAACTTAATTCAAAACAATTAAAAGGAAAAAATTTCCAAGAGAAAGATACAAATATTCAGCTACATAAAGGAAAAAGGTCACCAGTAGTTAAGTCAACCAAGTCTACCTCAAGATAATTTACAATTGTGTTCTCAAAGGTTAAAGAAAAATAGAAGGCTGCAGGAGAAAAGAAACAAATAGCATCTTCATATGTACCAGTTCTCCTAACAGCAAACTTCTCAGCAGAAATCTCACAGGCAAAGAAAGAGTGACATGAGATTTTTACAGTATTAAAGAAAAAAAAAATCTGCCAACCAAATATACTATTCTCAGAAAATTATCCTTCATAAATAAAGGAGACATAAAGACATTCCTATACAAATAAAAGCTGGGGGAATATAATTCCCACCAGACCAGTCCTAAAGTACATAGTAAAGAAAATTTACTATGTACTTTAGAGACAAAAAGGCAGCATTAGAAGGCATAAAACTCAATGGTCAGAGTAAAAATATAAGAAATTGAAAATATTCTAACATTATAAACATTATAACCTCATTAATATGTTAAGTTACATGCAATAAAGAAATATACAAAATTGGAAACTAAGTTTTCAAAGTATGAGGAAGAATGGAGTGCAGGTGAAAAGCTTCTCCTTTTTTAAAAAATATTTTTCTCTATTTCTCACTTTTTTACCCCTTTTCTTGTGTTGCTGTAGTTTCAAATAGCTTGTTATAATCAAAAGACATTTTTTTTTGTAAGCCTCATCATGAGCAAAAAGCAAAAATCTGTAATGGACAAACCAAGTATAATAAGCAAAGAATAAAACTACTAGAGGAAATCATTAAATCACTAAGATAACTGAGAGAGGGAGAAAGAAAGAATGGAATTACCATAAAACTAGAAAATGTGTTGTAAAATGGCTATAATAGAACATTACTTATTGATAATTACTTTAAATTAGAATGATTAAATTATTCAATTAAAAAGCAGGAGTGTCAGGCGCAGTGGCACACATCTGTAATCCCAGTGGCTCGGGAGGCTGAGACAGGAGAATCATGAGTTCAAAGCCAGGCACAGCAACAGCAAGGTGCTAAAAAACTCAGTGAGACCGTGTATCTAAATAAAAATAAAATGGGGCTAGGGATGTGGCTCAGTTGTGGAGTGCCCCAGAGTTCAATCCCTGGTACCCTCCCCCAACAAAAATTTTAAAAACTGGGGATATAGCTCAATAGTAGAAGGCTCCTGAGTTCAATCTCCAGAACCTAAAAAGCATGTGTGACTAAATAGATTTTTAAAAAAGAACAAAAAATAAAAAAGCAACAACAGGAACATGACCCAAGTGTATGTGGTTAAAAAAAATTCAATTTACTTCTAAGAATGCATAGACTGAAGAATAAAAAGATAAAATATTATTTTTCATTAAAATGAAATCCAAAAGAAAGAGGGTATAACCATGTTTAGGTAAAGTAAATTTAAATCAAAATCAGGAAAAAGGCAAAGCAGGGGAAAATAATTCTAAATGTAAATGTACCCAAGTATTGGAACATTCAAACATATAAAGCAATGTTTTAAATAGCTCTTTTTAATTGTATAAGAACACAATATCTTTATTTTATTTATTTATTTTTATGTGGTGCTGAGGATCAAACTCAGTGCATCATGCTTTCAAAGAAAGAGCTCTACCACTGAGCCACAACCCCAGCCCCATAAAGCAATTTTTAACTTGAATGCAGAAAGATTAGAGTCCAATACAATAATGTAATATCCCATTTTCAACAATGTGCAGAACATCCACACAGAAAATTAACAAGGACAAGGGAACTAGAATTAAACCCTCTAAGGAATTGAACCCTATACCAAAAGGACCTATCACACTCCTACATAAAATTTTACCCAACAACTTCAGGACACATGTTCTTCTCAAAAGCATATAGAGTATTCTCCAGGATAGATCATATGATAGGTCACAAAACAAGCTTTGAAATTTTAAAACATATTAAAATCATATTGATTATCTCTTCTGAACACAGTATTAACAAACTAGAAAGCAAATACATGAAAAACTTTGGAAACTTCTTAAATTAAGAGAAAGAAAATAATTTACTCTTGAACAATCAATGGATCAAGGAAGAAATCAAGAAGGTAATTTTAAAAATACTTAAAACAAATGAAAATGGAAGTGCAAAACAGAAAATCCTGTATAGCAGAGGCAATATTAAAAGGGAAGTTTGTAGTTATCCATGAAAATCCATGCATCAAAAAGCAGAAAGACCTCAAACAAACAATTTGTCACCACATTTCAGGGAACTATAAAAAGAAATACCAAACCCCAAATTTGTAGAAAGGAAAAGTAATAAATATCAGAACACAAATTAATGAAATAGATACTAAAAAGCAATTCAAATGATAAAGAGCTGATTTGTCTTAAGGACAGCACAATATAAAAAAGCCAAAGCTAGAGTAAGAAAAAGAGAAAAGCTCAGATAAAAAACAAAGATGGAAGGAGATACTTAACACTTCACACCATAGACATACAAAAGATTGTTAGAGATTATTATGAACAGCTATAAACCAAAAAATTCATAATCTAGAAGACATACACAAATTCCTGGACATAAACACCTTACCAAGATTGAACCATGAAGAAATAAAAATCTAAAAAAAAATAATGAATGATAAGGTTGAATTAGTAACAAAGTTTTCCATTAAAGATTATTTTACTTCTGAGTTCTACTAAACATTAAACTAATCCTTATTCTTCTTAAATCACTCCAAACAATTGAAGAGTCAAATGTGGTGGCACATGCTATAATCCAAGTGACTTGGGAAATTGAAGAAGGAGGATCACAAGTTTGCAGCCAGCCTCAGAAACTTAATGAGGCTCTATAACAACAACAACAACAAAAACAGATCTGGGGATGAAGCTCACTCCTAAATCACCCTTTAGTTAAATTCCTCATCTCAAACAAATAGACCAAAAAACCCAAAAATATGAAGAGAGAATTATTTCAAATTAATTCTCTGAGGCCAGCATTACCCTAATAACACAAAGGAAAATATCTCAAGATAATAAAGGCCAAATATAATTAGCCAACAGCCAACATCATACAGAATGGGGAAAAGGTGAAAGGCTTTTCTCTAAGACTTGGAAGAAGAGGAGGATACCCACTTTCACCTTTTTAATTCAACATTGTATTGGATATTCTCATCAGAAAAGTCAAGAAAGGAGAAGAAATAAAGAGCATTCAAATGGGAAAAGAGGAAGTCAAATTGTCACTCTTTGCTGATGGCATAATTTTATATATAGAAAAATATAAAGTCTCTACCCAAAAGTATTAGATCTACTGAATAAATTTGGCAAAGTTACAGAATACAAAACCAACATAGAAAAATCAGTAGTATTGTTATGTATCCAATAGACAATTTCCTAAAATAGAAACTAAGAAAACAATTCCATTTACAATAGCTACAAAACAAGATAGAAATAAATTTAACCAAAGAGGTGAAAGAGCTCTATGATGAAAATTATAAAACATTAATTTTATAAAGTATTATTTTATAAACATTATTTTATAAAACATTTGTTTTATAAAACATTAATTTTGTGTGTCTTTCCCACACAAAGGGGAAGACATCCCATGTGCAAGGATTAGAAGAATAAATACAATTAAAATGTCTATACTACCCAAGAAAATCTAAGGATTCAATAAAATACCTATCAAGATACCAACTGCAATCTTACTAGAACTAGAAAAACATCCTAAAACTTATATGGAACCACAAAAGAGCCCAAATAGCAAAAGCCACCTTGAAAAAAAAAGAAAAAGCAAGAAATGTTACACTGTCTTACTTCAAAATGTATTGCAAAGCTATGGTAATAAAAGCTGCATGGTATTAGCATATTCTTAGACACATAGACCAATGGAACGAAATAAAGAAGTAGAAATAAACCCACACAATTAGAGCCAACAGATTCTTGACAAACATACTAAGAACTTGTATTGGACAAGGGGTAGTTATTTTAATACAAGTTACTGGGAAACTTTTTCATACACATAGAGAAGAATGAAACCAGACTTCTATGTATTATCAGTTACAAAAGTCAACACAAAAGGAACTGAATACTCCAATATGAGAAACTATAAAACTCCTAGAAGAAAATAAAGAGGAAATACTTTAGGACATAGGAATGTGCAAGAATTTATTGGTCGAGACCCCACAAAGCACAGGAAACAATTGCAAAAATAGATAAATGAAATTAAATCAAACTATGAAGTTCTCAGCAAAGGAAACAACAAGTAAAGAGACAACTTACAGAAGAGGAGAAAGCATTTGTAAATTATACTTCTCACAAAAGTTCAATATCCTGAATATATAGGGAATTAAAAAAAAAACTATCTATCCTCCAAAAACCACAACTAAAAAACTGGTAACAAATCTTAATAGAAACTTCTCAGAAGACACATAGATGACGAAAAAGAATATGAAAAAAAGTTCAATATCATTAATCATCAGGAAGATGCAACTCAAAACCATAATGAGATAGCACCCCTCTTCAGTAAGAAAAGCTAATATCCAAAGAGACAAAAGATAACTATTGTTGGTGAGAATAGGAAGAAGGAACCTTTGAATACTGCTGATGGGAATGTAAATTATTACAGTAATTACAGAGAATTAGCAAATAGTACAGAAGTTCCTGATCAAATCAATATTAGAAATACTATATTACCAGTAATCCCACTTTTGGAAATATAACCAGTGAATATGGGAGTGATATCTGCACTCCCATATTCACTGCAGGACTATTCACTGTAGGAAAGGAATGGAAACAACCTAATTGTTCATCAATTGATGAATAGTTAAATAGAATGTGATATGTATACATCATGGAATACTGTTATGCTATTTAAAAATAAAGAATGAAATCTTATCATTGTGACAACACGGATGGAATTCAATGCCTTCATTTTAAATGAAATAAGCTATACACAAAAAGGTAAGTACTGTGTGATATCATTCACATGTGGGATTTTAAAATAATACTCCAATAGAAGTTAAGAATATATTGGTAGAGCTGGGGATATAACTCCCTTGGCAGAGTACTTGCCTTGCATGCACAAGGCCCTGGGTTCAATATTTGTATATATATGGTTATCAGAGGGTGAGGAGGGTATGGAGTTGAGAGAAATGGGGATAGATTAATTAGTGAGTCCAAGGTATAATTAGATAGGAGTAAACAGTTCTGGTGTGCTATTGCCCAGCAAGATGATTATAGATTAAAAGAGTATATTGTACTTCAATAATCTAGATGTGTCTGAATGTTTTCATCACAAAGAAATGATAAATGAGAAGATAAATATACTATACAATTACGTAAGCAATAAAATATCATTTGATATCCCTTAAATATGTATTATTTTTAAGTTTTTAAGTATTAGTGAAAATAAAAAGTAAAAATAATAAGCAAAATATACAATTACTATCAAGTAAGTTAAACATTATTTATTAAAGAATTTATGCCTACCATACACATATAGGAATTAGGACATAATATGATATAATAATCATATGCCTTTCAAATATCTGACCTTCTAAAACACAAACTCTCCAACTGGTTTCAGTGAGCTTTTTCTCAATCAGGAAATGATTTATTTATTGTTGTTGGAGGTAAATTATAGCCAAGTGTTAAATGTACAAACGTTGACCATGGCTTGCAACATTCTATTTTATGTGGTGCTAGCTTTCTGTTTATATACCTTTGCATTTTACTAATTCGGTACAGACAAAACTGTGTCTTAATGAATTGTCTGTACGATTTCTGAGATATAAATTCCAGGTTATTTTGAAGTTATGCCTGTTTGTATCATTCGCCCACTCAAGACATCACACATTCTTCCAACCACCCCCTACACTTGGAACAGGCACCCAATTAATATACGCCAGGCAGGCCACCTTGCTCTTCTCCTTCAAAAATTCTGAAAAAACCATCTGCTCTGGGAGGCATTCCAGCTACAATAACCACCTACTTCTTTCAATTGCCTATAATATCTGCATCCACTTTCTTGAACACTGATTACATTTTTTACCATTACAAAATCTATATAGCAAGATAATTTTTTAAATCCCTCATAGTGGTATTTAATCTTCTCTCAGACTCCTACATTCCCTTAGATTAGTAAGATATGCTTGCATACACTCTTCCATGACAGAATGAGGAAAAATGAGCTTCTAAATAGTAAGAGAATTAACATTGACTCTGGGATCAAGATGTTTAGCCAACCCAGTTAGACGTTCTGATTAGTGTTTGTGCCACTCATGGAGACTGTTCTGTCAAATTGTCTAATTGGATTCTTGTGAACATACTATAGTGTAGAATGTAAACAATGTAATGAATTGTTGTTAAATTAGCATATATAGAATTTCAAATTTCATTATAGGATACTTGCTAGGCAATGACAACTAATTTGATCTCATGATATTTTTATAATTTTTTTCATGGAATAAAAAAATGAAACATATTCAGAACATGTTCTATCATGAAAAATAGACATAACAAAGAAAATTTCTTTTTTTTTAGACTTTTAAAATTTATATAATTGTCATACTGGATGATAACAAATTCCTGAATTCATGTGACTTTTCTCCCTATTATGTCAACAATATGCAGATGTTCGTGGGAATGGCCTTCTCTAGGTAATAAGCTAAAGACACACATTTCTGATTCTAGCAAAAGTCAGGCCCTGTGAAAGATAAAGGCGTTTCTTTGTATTTCCACAGCAGGGATTTCAGATTAAGAGACAGGTACCAGAGAACTGAGGACAGAAGAATTAATACACTGAAACTATATACTAAGGAGACACAGTGGGAAATTTCTGCCAAACTAAAAGTGCAAAGCACTCAGTGTAGGTGGTAGATGGCAAGTTGGAGCCAAATCATAGGAAAAGAGAGCCAAGAGATTAGATGTAAGCTCTAGTCCCCTCATTCTTTCCAATGAGAAAAACACCAAGTAGGAAGAGGCGATCAAACAATCCTAGCCATGGGAGGCCCTTTCCTGTGACCGAGAAAGACAATTGTAGCTGCTCTCATAATTTTAAACCTTATATTGTATGGGAGCAGCAAGTGTAGCATGGCTGGAGGAGGCATCCAGTCAGGTACAGCAGGGGAGGCCCTAACAAGGTCATGCAGATCTTACTATGGTGAGCGCAAAGTATCCTAGTTATAAGCCCCCCCCCCAAAAAGAATACACACTCAAAAGTGCTAGAAGGATAAAATAGGAGGGAGCATGGGTTAGGATGAGTGATAGGTGACTGCAGGATGTCTCTAATTAGTTCCTTTTCTCTGGAGGACTCAAATACACCTTTTTAAAAGGAGATGCTTTATGCCTTTGGTACCTAAACATTGCTAGAGGAAGGAGGAATGGAAGGGCATAGCCAGGGATTGGAGAGATGTCTAGAAAAACTGGATGGCTGCATGAATGAGAAAAGGTTTTGAACCAAAAAATGAATGAACTACTTTTAATTGACAAAACCAGTTGTTTACTCCATCAGTGAGAATGATGACTCAAGAACAAGATGGAGTAATTCCTACAAATTAATGAAAATTATTCTTTTCTACAAACATCTGATTGCTCCATGTTTTACTGCTTATTTTCTCATAGTTAATATCAAAGCTAGTAATTCTTATATAAAAATTTAATTTGCTCAGCTATTCTTAACTTGACCTAAAAACATTTAGTTAAAAACAGAAAATAATCATTAAAATTTCCTTTTAAATTTATTAAAAGAGGTTTAAAATTATATCATTTAATGACTACTGTGTATCAGGTACATGATAAGCAATGAAGATACAAATATGAATAAGATATGGTTCTTACCTTCAAAATTTTAACCTAATAATTATTTTCTATAACAGTCCTATTAGGAAGGCTTTCAAGAAAATTTCTCCTTTTTTTTTTCATTCTTTATGTCATTCAACAAGTATGTTTTGAAATTTTTTTTCAATTTATTTGGAAAGGTACACCTGTTTTTTGACTGTTTAGAAAATATTAATTATCACCATCAATATGCTTGCAATATTTCCTGCCAAATAAAAAAGAGCAAGGATGGCATACATCTCTAGGCTTAAACATCTCAAGATCACATAAAATAGTTCACATAAAAGCAAATTTAAAACTGTAAATCATCATACACATGTTATTTTTTTAATTTACACAAAAATGATAAAGGTCAACAGTCTTAGAATCTAAAAGAAATAAGGCAATTACCTAGGATCTGTTAACAATTTTATCCTCATGTGAACTCAAAAGTATTCAACACCAGATCTTAAATTAATATTCATTTTGAATTTAAGGGAAAAAACCTGTACACATTGAATGACACATATTATCCTTTCATAGGAAGCATTTATATTTCTTCATCTACTTAGCCCTGAAGAAATATATATCTAGCAACCCACACTTGAGTAGCTATTGTTTGTAAATAATTTATAGTATATCTTGACAAAGGCATTTCTTGACTAAAATTTCCACATAAGATTTCCCTGAATGAGAATTTAGCTCAAAAACTCCACAAGGACAGTAGAATATAACAAGATATAATGAATTTATATTATATAAGGAAAATGATAAAGTATATAAAAATGAAACAGCTAATGTAAGCTAATATAATATATACTTTTGTGTGTTAACAGCAAGAGCAATGGTTTACACGTAAAGTGCGAACTATATGCTGGGCACTGCTCTCAGTGTTTGATAGTATTGACTCATTTATTCTTTTCTGCTCTATGGAGAAGGTACCATTGCTGTGTCATTTGATACAGAGTATTGAGCTGCTTGCCCAGGTTTATCCTTTTGGTAAGTGGGGAAGCTTGGATTTGCACTAGGACTGTCAAGTTCTAGTGTGTTTGCTGTCACTGCTATAGCCATTTCAAATACCAAAGTATGTGGCTGTGGTATGCATTTTCTTTACTGACAAATAAGCGAAGCTGGTGTTAATAAAGGACTTGTCTGTTCTAGAGTCTCTGTTTCAATTATTTTTATAATTCACTATTTTGTGTAGCATATATGGATTGGAACTAGAATGCATTACATTTTGTAAAGAATCTGTTTCTATGTTACTGCTCAAAATATCACTTAGTAGAGTGCCTGCCTCAAACTGTGAGGCACTGGGTTTGATCCTCAGCACCACATAAAAATAAATAAATAAGATACTGTGTCCACCCACAACTAAAAGAATATTTTTAAAAATATCACTTAAGATGAGAAGTCTACTTAAAGTCCTCATCCAATGTATTCTCAACTGTATATATTGTATAGATCCCTAAATCTCAGAACACGAAACGTCTACTCTTCTGATTTGCTCTTAAACCTATTCCCAGTCTTTAGAACATTTTCTCTCAGAGCAATTGTTTTTCATGTGTTACAGAGGTAGCAAACTTTCTCTGTAAAGGACAAGGACCAGATAGTAAATATTTTAGGTTTTGTGGGTCATATGGTCTCTGTCACAACTCAGCTCTGCCCTTGCAGTTCAAATGCAGCCATAAACATTAGAAAAAAAAAAAAACAGTGATTGGCTGAATTCCAACAAAACTTGTTTTCTTTCTTCCTTATTTTTTATTTCTTACAAAGGAAGCAGAGGGCTGGAATTGGCATGATCCTTGATCTTACTATTCAATAGTGGGAAGTTTTTTTTTTTTTTTGTCTGCCTGTTTGAAGGGAGTATATTTTGAAAATACTTCCACATTTAGAGAAGCCACTTAATTCTTTGGCATTTCCTGTGTATCTCTATAAAATCTGTACTCTCTTCTTGACTGTACTCTCTTCTTGACTTTGATTGGAAAACCATGTTAAGCCAATTCTTGTACATCCCATATTTTCACAAATATTTGTGTTTGATATAACAACTCTGAGTAATCTTACCCAAACCATTCTAATATATAGAGGAGGTAAATTTTATAACCAGAAAGTAATACATTGGCCTAATATCAATTTTGTATTTTTTTTTACTATCTAGCACTATTTGCATTGCATAGAAAAATCATATGTGATTATTATCAGATCCATGATAATTCTTGCTTAACAGAGTTTTCAAAAACTTCAAAATCATTTTCCCTTTCCAAGGATCACCTAATATTTCTGACACAACTTCCTAAATTGCAGAGAATTATTGGAATTCTACATTATAGTATATAACATCATGCACTTGGGTTATAATGATAGTTTTGATAGTAAATTCTGGAGGGAATGAAAAGGAAAACTGGCATCACACTACATAACATGCATTATTCAATTTAATTTAACCTTACACCAAACCTCAGAACTAAGTATTACTATTCCATTGTTACAGGTAAATGAAACAGAGGCTCTAAATTCTAAATAAGTTACCTCAGTTTTCATAGATGATAAGACATAGACTCTAACATCAGCAAAGAAAAAAAATCTGAAAGTTTATGCTCTTTGTATGACATCATGAAATGTTTCATGGCTGAGTTGTATGTGAAGCCCAATATGAGCTTCACATTTCTCGACCATCAATTTACTTTTTGTTTCTATAAACTCTGATTCTAAGTCTCTGTATTTCTTATTGAGAACTAGGAAAACATGCTTGTACAATTTGAACAGTAAAGTTAAAAATCACAGAAATAACTTAAATATGAGTTTTGTTACTGTTTATATGCTAGAGAAGTTGGAACATTCTGAATGAAATTAAAATGCATTTCATTGGTGTGGAATCATGAGCATTTTTCATAATTGTTTTGTACAAAATTCCCTGGGTTTTCACAGCTGTATAAATGCTCCCTCAAAGAAATATGTGCAGAATGAATAAAAACAGATGTGGCATTTTTGCATGTTATCAACAAAAATCTCTTTTTATTTTACCTTGGCAATATTTTACTATAACTTCATTTATGTTATAATTATGTACATGTCAGTGTCAGTACTTACAATGGTTTTCAGTAGGATTTTCTGGTTACTTATATTTCTCTAGAGATTACCTTTGCACAGAAACTAATTTTGTATGTTTTCTTACATGAAACCTAACCTTTCATGCTGTGCACTCAAAGCTACACCAAATATTCTCCACTCTATTAAAAGTAATTGAGTCAGAACATTTAAAGACATTTTAAATGAATGTGCACTGAATATTCTCCAACTTGGTCAGGAAATAGATTTAGGGAAGTTTTTAATACCCTGCAAACTTTAAGAAGAGGAAATTACCTTTCGTTATTTAAGGCTAGAGAAGATTGGGCTTTGGACCTGTAAGACAACATGCTATCATCAATTCCAAGGCAGGAAAAGGGTCTGTGCTAAAGTCACCAGTGGCTCATAAGCTGTGCTTTCACTGTTGACATTCAAACATCAAATAGGATTCATTTTGGCACTCAAATATAGTTAATTTTGTGTAATATAAGCTTAAAAAGTATACATATTCACCAATACTCATAAATAAATAGTCAAATAGCTCAATACTCAAATTCTCAGTAACATTTAATGTTGAAGATGTTAGTACACATGCACAAAACAACCCTATGTGACACTTCTAAAACTAAATTGCTCAGTACAAATGGAAAAATTTGGGAGAGATGTAAGTGTTGTTTTTTTAGGTGGATATTCTGACAAAATCTCATACCAATGTTTTACCTGTCATGTTAATAACTTCTTATGTTATTTTCCAATTGTTGGTCATCCAAAGTGTTATGTTAGTTTAACATTAACTTGGAATATTAGCCATATTTACTTTAAAAAGTCTGCACATATTCTACAGCTTTTACTTGTTTCAAATTTATAAAAGAGATCAAATATATTTTAACAAGCACCTACACAGGTGACATAATTATTTTATTCCAATCTGAAAACCTAATTATCACCTTCTTATGAGGACAAGGATCAGAATTACAGGCAAACTAATATATCCTATCAGTGGGACAGTTTGTCACTTTCTTAAATAATTATTGCCTTTGCAAATACAATTTTTACTAGCTTCATATAATGAAGAAAAGAGATGGAACCCTCTCACACTATTACACATCAAAATTAACTTCCTACAGGTTTTTAAACTCTTTACATATCTTTAACTGTACTGGATCATAAAGTAAAAATGTTGGCACTATTAGCTTTTTAAATAATAAGAGGCCAATATGCACACTTCAGTTTTTGTTTGCTTACTTATTTATTTACTTATTGCAGTCATGAGCATTGAACCGAGGGCCTTGCATCTAGGCACATATTCTACCACAGAGCTATGTCCTTAGCCTTTTCATATTAGCTTTTATAAATAAGCAAATTTCATATACTACACAGATTCTACTCATGTTATAATATGAAAAACTCATAATTCACTAGTAAAGATAGCATATAAAAAGATCTACATCTTTAAAAACTAATTGGTGTTACTAAGCAATTACCCAAAAGGAACAGTTGTTAGAAAATTTTCAGTAAGTAGCTTCCATATAGTAAATTCTTTTTACTTGTTTATTTTTCTAAATGGAAATACAAGAATTATAGTAATATATGTATATAAAATATATAAAACTTGTTAAAATAGTCTTAAAGAAGACAGAATTGCTTGTACTTTTGAAAAGTTTCTAAAACAATATTTTGCAAGATCATTAAATACTTCTAAAATAAAAAAGATACATGGAAAAAAATCTTATAAATAGTCTATAGAGTAAGTCATAGTAATGCTATTATTTTAAAATTTAATTACTTGCAAAACAGTTAAATTTTTTGAGAATGATCTCAGTTCCAATTAGAAAATTATTTCAGACATTTTGACATTTATTTAATATGCAATGCTACAATTAGAAAAGAGTATCAACACTTTGACTTTGACTTTTACTGAAGCAAAGCTCCTTTCACGTCAGGTTAAAACTGGTCTTGTTCATCAGATGTGATCAAAAGCTCCCTAATTAGTTAGCAAGACTGAGGTACATAGATGGCCTTTGACTTCCCACCACAGATTGCTAAGATTTTGGCATTTTATAACAGTGTGCTGGCTGGCATTCAAATGCAACTAAAATTACACTTTGCTAAAAAAAATGCATACTACCACCTGATAGGATTATTGATGTGAATCCTAAGTCCTGGCAAAGCAACACAGCAAAAGAATGGCCTTGCTAGTGTACACACAGAGGGAGGACTCATCCCCATGTTTTCCTGGTGGCTGAATTCCTGCAAGGCTGAGTGCATATGGGTGTGCGCCCTCTGCTGGCTTGATTCTTCTTCTTAAAAGTACTCAAATGTGTTTCCAAGTGTTGCTTACAGAAAAGATGTCCTGTTAACAAACTATGGGAAACTCTTAATGAATTTAGATTTTAAACAGAATTTCAGACAATTGAAAACAAGGTGATTCCGTGAAGATAACTGTAAAATTGGATTCCTAAAATATTTATAATGAAAGCTAAAGGAAAAATTTGATAAATTATTTTACCTCAAAAATAAGAGCCTCTGATAAGTATGTATTTTTAAAATTGATAAAGCTATTTAAATAAACATTAAATAAATATTTCTGATAAAACGAATAATGTGTTATACTGAGTTTAATGATTTTTGCATAATATATAAAATGCAATTTGAATTTGCCCATTGATTTTAAGTTAATTTCTTCAAAAAACATAATTATATTTATAACAAGTAGACTACGTTCAATATTTGTAACAAGTAGAATTTAAAATGACAAACTTCAGCCAACTACCCAGTTATCCCTACTCTAGATTTAAGTGATGTTCTAGCTTGTACATTATGGAACAAAAAGAGCTCCTTTATTTCATAACTTTATTAAATTCTAGTATTGACATGTGACCTAATTTCAGACCAGTAAAATCAGTCATATATGGGATTGGCCCATGTATTTCACTGATATCTTACATTCAACATGTGTAGAACTGAACTCATCATCTTTACCTAACATACCTTTTCTTTATATTCACCTTATGGTTGATATTGCCAATATTCTGCCTTTCTTTACAACTTTCACTCATCATTTTCTTCCCCTCCACATTAATATAATTGTCAGTTACTAAACTATGGAACAATAGCCACCTTTGCCTTCTACTAGCCTATATCCTTAGTCTTATATCACATCCTTATTTAAAATCCATTGTTTCATATTAATGGATAAAGGCAAGTTTTCAAGAGAACTACCAAAGTTCTATGTTTTTGTTTATATTTTAATTATTTTTCAATACATGGATTTAACCCAGAAACAATTTACCACTGAGCTATATCCCCAGTCCTCTTTATTTTTTTGAGACAGGGTCTCAGTAAATTGTTTAGGACCTTGTTAAGCTGCTGAGGCTGGCTTTGAACTTGTGATTCTCCTGCCTCAGTCTTCTGAGCTGCTGTGATTATAGGCATGTGATACCAGGCCCAGTTATGTTCTGTATGATCTTACTATGATTTGCAATGCACATTCAATCTTCAATTTCTCATATTTCCTTTTCCTTCCTTCCTTCCTTCCTTCCTTCCTTCCTTCCTTCCTTCCTTCCTTCCTTCCTTCTTTCCTTCCTTCCTCTCTTGTTCCCTTCTTCTCTCTTTTTATTATACATTTCTGTTTAATAACACTTTTCCTTAACACATGATATTCTTTCTATTTTCTCCAATATCACTTGTAATAGTCCTATTGCTTTTGTCAAACCATGATTGGGTATTGTGTCAACTAAAGTCTTGTTAGTGATCACTGCCCCACCACTGCATATGATTTTTCTCCTTTATATCCTCTTCATATGATTTTTAAATGCTGCATTCATCTAACAGTATTATATGTATTTACTCACATGTAACTTTTTCTTACTAATTCATAAACTAGTTGGTTGGAATATGTCAAACTCATCTTTTCTCCTGAGCTACATAGTAGCCATATCCTTTCAAGGAAAGAGATTCCCATCTTCTGGTGAAAGTGATTGTTTCAGTATCAGACATGTGACAGACAAAGAGGCAACAGAAATGGAAATCAGGATTCTCTTTGTCTCATTTTCTCAGGACACTGTGGGCTTGCAAATGTAAATTACAGAATTGTTTTTCACTATAATCTAATCCATTGTGAGGACAAATCTAACATATGAAGGAAGTTGGACATAATAATAAAAGAAAAATGAAATTAGGACCCGCTAATTTTATTTATCTTTGTATTAAAGTTGGTCTGAAGCCTGCCCTTATCATATTTGTCTTGAACCAAAACTTGCTTTATCTTTTGAACCAAAGTGAGGTGGCTTTTGAAAATTTCTTAACAGATGGATTTGTTTTTCTCAACAAGGGCTTTTCTTTTAAAATCATACCCATACGTGTTTACTCTGTGATGTATTAAAGGAAAACTAAAACGTGGCTGTCATCCTCTTTAGTTCCCTCTTCCCTGGAGGGTTGAGAACTTTGTGGAGTTCAGGCAACTGAGCACAAATGCCACATCAGAGTTGCCGAGCACACGTTAGAGACCCAGGTATGCTATTAGAGTTTATATCCCTTGCCATCTGCCCAGAAAAGAGGTCTGCAAATAAAATTCCAATGATGCTTTCAGACTCTCAAAAAACTATCAAGGAGCCAAGATGTGAAAATGTTTGGTGACAGTTAAAATGCCCTAGAAACACAAATGGAATGAATCAAGAGAAACTCCAGAGGTGGGGATTGCAATCAGAAATAAGTGATAAGGTCATGAATCATAATTATTAAGATTCATTGGGCACTTACAATTTGCTACTATCAAAATGTTCTTTGTTCATTGTTATTTTGTCTTTGCAATAACAATGCAAGATTGGTATCATTAGTATCATTACACTAATTAGAAAGTAGGCACAGAAAAAGGAGCAATTTTCCAGAAACCACACATCCAGGAGGTAGAAGAGCACTTTTTGAAGCCAAGGTGTCCTAAAGAGTATGCAATGAATGTATGCAGGAGGGAAAAGGTGAAATGAGGAATTCTAGGCATGGCCTTCATTAAGACTCACTGATTTTTCGTGCTGGGCACAGTGGCACATGCCTATAATCCCAGCAGCTAGGGAGGTTAACACAAGAGGATCAAGAGTTCAAAGTCAGCCTCAACAACTTAGTGAGACCCTGAGAAACTCAGTGAGATTCCTGTCTCAAAATAAAATACAAAATAGGGCTGGGGATGTGGCTTAGGGACCAAGTGCTCCTCAGTTCAATCCTGGTACAAAACAACAACGAGAGAGAGGAGAGAGGAGAGAGAGGAGAGAGAGGAGAGAGAGAGAAAGAGAGAGAGAGAGAGAGAAATTCCCTGGGGCTGGGACTGGGGCTCAGTGATACAGCACTTGCCTCACATGTGTGAGACCCTGAGTTCAATCTTTAGCACCACATAAAAATAAATAAATAAATAAACAAAGATATTGAAAAAAAAGGAAGAAAGAAAAAAAATTCCCTGATTCATCATGGAATTAATGAAAAATACAGTCTATAGGTCATATTGTCCTCATGGTATATAAAGCTGGATCATCCTTCTTAGAGATTGTATGACCACAAATGTTGCTGCTTTCAGTGACATATTATATATAAGAGTTGCATGCGTTGGAAGCATCTGTTTGAATGTGTCCTCAAGCTAGCCTAAGCACAGAAAGGAGCCATCAACCAGGAAATAATGGTTATGTTAGTCAGTTGAGGAAAGGTTTATTTTAGCTTACAGTTTCAGGGGCTCTGGTCCATGACCAATGGACCCGGTTGTTTTGGGTGCTAAGGCAGAGTCTGTGGCACAGCCAAGTTGTTAACCTCATGGCAGCTGAGAAGCAAAAGAGACAAGAAAGTGCCAGAGTCCCAAAATCTCCTTCAAGGGCACATCTCTAACGACCTAACTACCTTCTACTAGCTCTACTTACTAAAGGTTCTACCACCTCCCAATAGCACCATGGGCTAGGGACAAAGTTCAAAACATGGGCCTTCGGGAGGATATTTAAGATCCAGACTAGAGCAAATGCAGTCAAACGATGTCAAATGAAAATATCGTTAAGATTGCTAGAATGTTATCAGATGAAGAAGATCCAGGAAACAAGGTAGAAAGAAGACAGTTGGAAATTTCAATAAAAGATATGACTGAAAAATTAAAAGAGTAAGAGTCATGGAAACAAGAGCACAACATGAAAAGTCAAGCTGATATTTAGAGACATAGTTTAGCCCATGACTTAAGAGCATGGCCTTTGGGTGTACTACTATGAAATATATATGAACAGTGAAAACAGAGAAAATAACATTTTCTCCATACATTGAAAACAGAGAAAATAACAATAGCTACAGAGTAGAGATATTTAAATAATTAAATAAAACATCTCATGACAAAAATAGCTTAATGACTTGGAAGAGATATTTCTAAATAAATAGTATCCTTTACTACAGTAGTACATTGTGGTTTTATCCCCGTTAAACTCTGTAGTTCCTTTGA
This sequence comes from Ictidomys tridecemlineatus, assembly GCF_052094955.1. Taxonomy (NCBI): domain Eukaryota; kingdom Metazoa; phylum Chordata; class Mammalia; order Rodentia; family Sciuridae; genus Ictidomys; species Ictidomys tridecemlineatus. The sequence continues at coordinate 159,111,480 of NC_135478.1, read as the reverse complement.
ACCCAGGGCCTGACATTACTTGTATCCCAAACTCCTGTGAGGAGGTTTTAGAACATATTTGATATTCCTCCATTTGAGAAATGATAGCTATATCCCTTTACTCTAAATCTGAGTCTTTTAAGAGTTTTAATCAATAAAACCATAGTGAGCATGATACTATGCATTCTCCAAAAGTAAGTCAGAATAAGCCATATAGTTTTTGCCTGTTTTCTTGGGGCCCTTAGTTTTGGAGACATGGACTCTCATGTGAGAAATCTGGTCACCTTAGATCACCACAATGTGAGAAATCCAGGCCACATGGAGAAGTCATGTGCAGGTGCGCCAGGTAAGGTCTCAGCCACCAACTGGAATCAACTACCAGACATGACAATAATCATATCTCCAGATGAGTCCAGGCCCCCACTGTTAAGTTAACTCAAGTTGTTGAGTGTTTCCAGGTGAGAGCTCAGATATCATGAGACAGGAACAAACCATTTCTATTGTACCTGGTTTTAATTTCTGTCCCACTACAGCTAGGTACATAATAAAATTATTGTACATATTGCTAAGTTTTAAGTAATCTGTTATGTAGTAATACTAAACATAAAAAAATTTTGATAGGTAAAAGTGAGTGTTGCCATAATAAAAACAAAAAATGTGACATTTACTTTGGGACGTGGGCAGAAGCATGTACTTCAAAAGAAAGGCATTAGTAAGTATGGCTTAGGTGAAGCAAGAAGTAACAAAGTATCTAATTAGTTCCAATTAGTCATGCTAGGGGATTGTTTTCTAGGTAAGATTACCATATAATGAGGTGATTAACTTCTTTGGAAAGAGTTAAGATAGACTTATTTTATGCTTAATATGTTCTATAAAGAAGTGTTACAACAAGGGTCCTAGAAATTGTTCCCTGGGATAAATTCTACCCAGAATGATTTTATTCCAGAACAACCACAAATCTCTTTTAATATGTTACTGATATAGAGTAAATCTGATAATTCTAAATATTAGAGTTTGTATATTTAAACTTCATATCAAATCAACTAACATATGACTTTATCTATACAAAGAAAATAATAACTGAATTCTAATCAATTTCAAATGCTGGTCTACAGGCTACCCATGAACATCAGAGGAGATCACTGACATCAATCAAGGTTATAGGTCACTCCCCAAACTAGACTGTTCATTTTTTCTTTTTCAAAAACTACTTGATTACAAGGAAACAGTCTTACTTGGGTTTTTCTTCTGAAGTTTTGTGGGCATTTATGAATTAAGTACTGCTACTTCATAAATCTTGCTGCATATTTACTATCCTAGGAAGTGTGTGTGTGTGTGGGGGGGGTGTGTGTTTGCATAGCCCACATACAGTTTTACGTAAAAACTAATACAAATCATAGGAATAGCAAGGCAAAGTCAAGGAGTAAAATATAAGCATGGAAATGATACTAATAAACTGTAACTATCTTGCAAACTGAAACTAGAATTAAATAGTTAGTATCTCAGTTGAAGAATATATAACCAATCCCTACTTCAACATATATTCTTTAGTTCTCAGGAGTCACTCTAACTTTTATAACCCCAGGGAATAGCCTTCCTACTGTTCATTTAAAATACAGAATTCCCCTGAAGTTTACATTCTTCAGGAGAACTTGTCATTATGATCTCTCTGTAACTCCAAGTTCACTTTCCTCATTGGCTTAGAGATTCCTCAGGTTCCACATCTATTGCATGACTATTAGATAAACAGGATTTCCTAGAAAATGTTTGCATAATAAATAATCAACCAAATCAATAGCAGATAGGCAGTATTTTATCCAAGTTCAGGATTTCAATTGAGATTTTTGTTACTCTACTGAAGTAGAAAAGAAAAGTGGGGAAGTGCATGGAGGGAGAAAAAGAAATGAAGAAAGAAGAAAAGAGGGAGAGAGCAGCAAAAGAAAGAATAAAGTTACTGACTCCAATCCTTATTTATCCTCATGCACTCTATTCCAAAGAGCTATCTTCCAAACATGGCTTTTCAGCAGCCTGGACACAGAAGTAAGTGTTCATGTTTTATGATACCAGAAAATGATGGAGGAAACTGCAGGTAAAGCAGAGGTTTTCCTGTCAGTGTGCACACAGTTAGATTAAACCAAATATCTAAACAAGTCTCAACATACAAATGAAAATCTAGGAAAAGAATGGCAGTTTGTAAATTATTTGAAAAGCCTTAAATTAGAAATACATGTACAGCAATAAGTATGAAAGATTTATATAAAATGATAATGTAAGAATGGTGTATTTTAGACTTCTAGGCATCACAAATATATGAATATATATATATATTTACATATATTTATTATTTACTTGCCATTTGTCTATACCCTATATGACTTATATGCAAACAATAAGTCATCAATCTGGAAAAGTTGGTTTAACAATATTTCTTATATAGAAAAATGTCAAAGAATCTTATCTAAAGGGTAAAGTTTTATAATCATGTACAGTTAGAATAAAAATGAGAATGGTTCACTAAAAGTAGACCAAAGTTGGTACTGGTATGCAGAAGAGAAAATTACACAAACTTTTCACAATAAAATTCTTTGAGTATATGATTTTGCCCAAAAGTTTTCTATGCAATGTTGATATGGCTAATGAATAAAGACATTATAAAATACTAAAACTTACAAGTATTTAATTTTAACATTAGAAGTAATGTTAAGAATACTAACAATACTAGTTGTATTATTAAAATGGTACCACTTATAGAAAGTAAAATATGCCTCAAAACATAATAATTTGCATTTTTAAACAGAAATGAAATTTTACTATATAATGTAGTTATCCTGATGCAAAGGTAAGGTCAAGTACCTCAACAAAGACATATGTATATGTGATATAGATTCCATTCAGTTTTCTATATTTATTGTTTTTAATGGAGAATAAATGTCAATTATTTAAAAATCAATTGTTGTACACATTAAAAACTATTACAAGTGAGTTAATATATGAAATAAAAGTTTCATTCTTAAAGAGTTCAAAGTGCAAGGAAAACTAAATTCTTCCAAAAGCAATTTGGCATGCATACAGATTAAAAATCTTCAGAGAAACATATGAGAATAACTTCTATATTTATTATAGAAGTTATTCTATAATATAGAATATTCTATAATATAGAAGTTATACATTAATATAGAATAATTTCTATATTATTTCCTGTTATTCCAACTCAAAAGTATGTCAGACATGTTGTGGGCTGAAATTGTGGCTCAGAATTGTGTAAGGCACAGAGTTCAATCCTCAGTATCACATAAAAATAAAATAAAGGTATTGTGTTCATGTATAAACAAAAAAAAAATCTAAAAAAAAAATGTATGTCCGCCATGTATGTAAAAGTATATGTCATGAAATTCCCTGAAGACAATTTCAATTGGTTTTATTAAACATACATTAAAATTCTTATAGTTGATGAAGAAAATTATCTGAATACATAATCATAAAATTAAAAAAAAAACCTTAAACAACTTCATACCTTAAAAATTTTATTACATTGAATTCAGAGAAACAACTTTTCAATGATACTTTACATTATAGATAATAATATTTGGTTAGAATACAGCATTTTTTTCTGTTACTACTTAATCATTGTTTCATTTTTAATTTCATATTTTATTCAAGAACTACAGCTGGATTTTTTTCTGTCTAAATAACAAATGGTAACTTTCCATTTTGTCATTGTTTCCTGTGTGCTTTTCTTTCCCTTTTAAACATCAAATTAGAAAGTTAAAAAAAATATTTAGGTTTGGTTTCTCTATTTTTAACTTGGAAATTGTAATTTTCCATATCCAATAGAGCAAAATATCTAGAAATTTATAATTTCCAAGTTAAGAATATATATTCACTTATAATACAGTTTAAAGTAAAGAATGCTCAGGTATAAAACTGGCATTTTAAAATAAATAATAAAAATTTATGAGCTATTTTGGTTAATAAAATATTTGTTTTGGTAATATATCTCTTCAGATTGATACCATTTATGGAAAAATGAATTTTACAAATTTCAGCATATGGGTTGGTATCACATGCTCTGCAACTAATAAAATAATTTATTTATAGAATTGTCATTCTCTCTCTCTCTCTCTCTCTCTCTCTCTCTCTCTCACAGACACACAAACACACACACACGAAGAGTGATATACTGTCATCAGTTCAATACTGTCACCAGGTAAAAATCAATAAGTGGTCATAATTATATTTTGTTGACCTATAAAACTAAAAATAAGAAGCACAAAACTATGAACCACAAAACTAATCTATAACTGTGTATTATTTATTTGCAACTCAGAGTGCTCAGGGATTTATCTTGTAGAATTTGTTTGTTTTATATTGCTGTGTTGTGGAGGTTAGGTACATGAAAGTTGACAATACTAAAAGGTATTATTGATACTTGAGTGATAATTATGCAGAATCAAGACTCATTTTAGGCATCCTGGAATTCTAATTTTTTTCTATTACTTTTTTGTCACTATAAAAACCATGAACCATAAAAGCAGTAAGATATTGGGAAGAGAAACGTATTATGAAATAATAAATAATTTAATGAATAAATATCTATTGAGTGCTCATTTTATTAAACACACTGCATACAGCAAAGTCCCAGAGTAAAAAAAACAGTAAAACTTATTCCATGAGCTCACAAAACCTCATGTCAAAACAAACAAACAAAAAAAAATCAAGTATTGTTCTATAGAATAATTACTGTAATTTTGAAGGCAAAATTTCTAAGTTCATGTAGGATATTAATTTCCTGGGTAATTTTGAGAGAAAATTCACCACATAAATTCTGAGTTAAATTGCCTTACTTACATTCATACCTCAATTTCAGTTTTTTGGTTATAGAATCCTTAAGAGAAAAACCAGTGAGTAATTAGAAATGAATCACTTTTTTCTGAACAGGGGTCTCAGTAAAGTATTTCTGTTTCTTTCCAGAAGTTTAGAGACCAGATGCCTTTAAATAAGCAGTAGAGACTTTATGGGATAGCATCTTTATCATTACTAGTCATAGTGCTTATGAGTTGATTTACTTTAGTTTACTCGACGAAAATTATTTTAAAGTAATACATTAAGAATTTAAATTGATTCTTCAAAAACATGCTATGACTAAAATTTTGAAGATCTTTGAAAGATCACCATTTTTTTTGTATTACAAAAAACATGTCACAGTTACTTGCAAGTTATTGTTAATATTGCATAGTTAGACTCTTGGAAATCAACATTGTTTTGGATTTTTTCTATAAAAATTATTACTTTAAGTTTTCATAATTATTAGTATGTTGATGGTTAGTTGTTAAAAACCCAAGAACTTAAAATACTCTAGATATTTTAAGACAGGAAAGGTGTAATATCTGAGAAATTACAGAAGAACATCACTATTATTGTAGATATTTAGAGTCAAATTATATAAATATTTTAAACACCAAAGTTATGTAACATATGTTGTCAAATTGTAGTAGCAAAGGTGCTTTAAAGAGTTTTAATGTAAAAGATGATAGAGGTTCTTATGTAAATTTAGTTTTATCTTAAGAGTTTAGAAATTTTCATAGCATGCTTCCTTTCAATAGTTAACTTAGATCTACACAGAAATCTGAAAAGAATACGACATAAACCTCTCAACTAGCACTCTCTTAAGCACCGGAAAAATCATTACCTTTTTCAGTTCTTTCAATTTCTGTCATAAGAAGCATAGAGAGCAGAACTATATATTTTGGTAATTAATTTCCTTAAGATAATGTTAGAAACATCATGTTCTCTAAAATATAAATGAATTTCAAGGTGAGCATTCTAGAGGATTATATTAATGGCATATGATTTATTGTGACAAGAGATCTGATCTGAAACACCATTATTAGGAGTACTTAAAAGAAAATCCATTTGTGAATTCCTGAACATGTGAAAGTGTGCTATGCCTGAGCTAGTCTCAATGTTGAATTCCAAAATCCACCTTTGAGGAACATCTGAACTTGCTTGAATAGGATATCTTGTCTTCAGAGAATCTGGTCAGAAAGTATTCATATTCTGAATGTTTACATTATAGTTTAGGGAATTATCTAAATGCTTGGAACTCTAAGTAAAGACAATCTACAAAAATATAGATGGAAATGCAAGTATCTAATTGATTTGGAAATGTAAGGAGTTTTAGGGCTAACTGCTATCTTAAAAACTGTTGGTCAATAATATGTTAAATATCTATCGTATACTTTTTTCAATTTTTCCAAATTTTGTTAAAATTATAAACCTTTCGATTAAGAAGTTTAATGAAACTCAATCAAAATTAACTTAAGTTCAAAACTATACAAAACCAACTGCTAAATTGTTTACTAATACACATATATTAAATAAGCAGTGTAGACTTATTTTAGAGGTAGGAATGAAATGCCTTCCTAATCCCCTTGCCTTAGGATAGCAAGTTCATAATATTAGGCCTTATAGCACTTTTGTGTAATAATTTTCCTCCTCCACTAGATTGTGACCTCCACAGGGCAGAAACCTATTTTGCCACCATTCTAGTGCATATCTCACACACTTGCCTAGTCTGGTTCTTCACTGCTCTGGTTTCCTCAACAAAAGTAGTGAGTCACCAACCAAACCTCTCACTCTGCTAACCAACAACAAGAAATCTCACCTGCTGACCCTACCTGCAGAGCTAGGTAAGGATGGAGACCAGCCATGGCTCATTTAACCTATAATGGCTTGTTCCATGGAGGGGACCTGGTGTTGAAGTGGAAGTAAAAGAGATGTTCATTCCCCAGACCTTTAACTGGGTCATAATCACCAGTGACTGGGTCACTAATAAGTCCATACTACTTCTATTTTATATTATGTCTACTTGGCTTCAAGTTAGGTAGAGGACATTTGGATACCCTCCCCAGATAAACTGACGCCACTAGCAGCACCAACCTAAGGGCAATAAAGAATGGGGAAAGGGGTGGAAATGCAAAGGAAGAGGAAGGTACATCCCAGGCCACAAGGCTTGATCAGAGACTGAGAATTAAATTTGAGCCTATCAAGGTCTGCAATCTGTCCTTGGCAGTACTGAACAAATACAGAATTTTTATCTAACATCTTTGGCTTTATGAAGAAGTCGAGTGTCTTCATTTACAAACCACTGGACCTTAGTGTCCAGCACAGGGCAACACTAAGGGTACAGGTTCAAGAAATGGGATGAATGGCTGATACCCATGAGACCTTCAGGTTTGACTCAGGAATTGCCTGAAAAGTCTTTCTTCCTTGACACATCCTTTAGTTTTCTTTGTGCTCCTCACAATTGGTCAATATAGCCCTGGTGCTATTTGCATTGTGGGCTCAAAAATTCTTGGTTGAATGAATATAAACTTGCAGATGACTATCTGAGCAGTTGCCAGGTCAAGTGTTCTTTCTGGAATATCCTTCATTCTTCATTCACCTGATCAGTTTATTCTAATGTTTGAGTGGTTACCAAATGTTACACTCTCTTAATGGGCTCATGGGTTTCCTTCTCCAAAAAGCCTTTCTGACTTCTTCTTTAGGAACTCCTCTTCACAGTGGTCACTTGTCTATGTGTACCTCTCAGCCTCTAGACCAAGATGGTGCCTTGAGCACAAGAACCAATCCTGTTTAACCTCTCTGTGGCTATTACCTGGCAGAGCATGATACGGGACTGGGTTCAGGCAACGAGTATAAAAGGCATCATCTCTCTTGGAAGAAATGCACCTCTGGAGAAGATAGATCCTGCATGGCATTCCAGCTTGCCAACTGACAAAAGCTACCTTGTTTTCTATTAGGTTGCATATTAATTAAATGTCCTACCAAATCCAGAAATAAGGTTCTATACTATCACACTGAATTTCCAAGATAATCTTTATCTCTTCATTATCTCTTCAACCTTTTGTGGAGACAGTAGGGCAGGACAGGCCTCTTAATATATAGTATTTGTTAATTCATATTCCTGGGTTAAATGGATAAAGGAGATGAGGTTAAAACAGGATTCTAGGGTTTTTTTTTCCCTCCAGTCTAATGTCCTCCTCTCTCTCCACCCCAAAGTAACCCAGAAAGCAGTGACTAAGAGAAGATCAAAGTATTGATATTTTGTTTGGCAAGTGAAAATATAAGACATTAGGAGTTAAAAAATATAAGTAAGGCTGGGAATAAAGGGAGGTAATACAAGGTGATATATTTCCAGGCTGAAAATTACTTCATGAAAGACTTGAAGAAGCACAGGAGTTATGCCAATGGGTACTCTGAAGGATTTTCCAGAGGATGTACCAATTGTAGAACAGATACTTTGTGGCAATTTATGAAAGAGACTAAAGAAGGCAGAATTCATCAGCCTGTCTCTCTAGCTCCCATTTCCCATTAGTCAAATTTTACCCATGAGTATGCCCCCATACTTCTAGATTCCCAGCCCATACTTGGAATCAGAGATCAAATGCCTTGTGGTGGGACACTGCATCCAACTCTGGAGATGGCAGGAAGAGGCAGAAACTTGGCACATGGTTATTGGGAATTTGATGCAGCCCATGCACAGTCAAATACTTTTTTTGTCTCATTTTCCAGAAGCAGAAACATGGCATAATGAGCAAAGACCTTTCCTAAGTTTACATGGCTAGTAAGAGGTAAATTCTATATTTGAACAAAATCTGGATCTGGAAACTGTAAGAACAACAAAAATAACTTGGATTCTATGTGGTAAGGAAAAAGAGTCACTAAAAGGTTTAAACCTGGGATTTACATGAAATAATATCTTTTTAATAAAGTTTCCAATCTCCACTGTGCTCTATCTTCCCATCTATCTAACCCTGGCAACAGCAGGTGGCTCCAGAGAGGTAAGGGCATTCAGGGTATTTTTTTTTCTTTTATTACTATTTTGACTAGTGAATATATGGAAACAACTTTCTTTTTTAATATTTATTTTTTTAGTTATAGGTGGACACAATGTCTTTATTTCACTTTATGTGGAGCTGAGGATCGAACCCAGTGCCTCCTATATGCTAAGCAAGAGCTCTACCTCTGAGCCACAACTCCAGCCCTAAGGGCAATTTTTGAGGGTTTTGAGGGCTTCCAGACTGAGATCAGAGCTTCATTTAGGCTTCAATACTACATTTTAGTCTTTGTTTCACCTAAGTCTATATATACGTCAAAATGAAGAGCTGATCAAACTCAGAAAGCATCTGGTTAGAGAAGCCAAAATGAGAGGAACTGATTATTGACCTAAGGACTGGGAGCATGAGAACCATATACCTGTCTACTGTGGGTCAGGAATCCATGTATGCTGGCCTTTGCTGATGAATTATTTGATATTGCCTGAGATGGCCAGGTATCATAAATTGTTTCACCACATCAATGTCATCCATATCTAGTATGTTTTCACATATATTGTCCAAGCTCTTCAGAATGAAAGACCATAGCCTAACTTTCATACCTGCATATATGGGATGGATGGAGTGGTGCACTATCTACTTCTGGCTCACTCTCAGGCTTGCTGCTCCATCTCAGCCTGAATTAAACAACTAACTCATAGGGACTGTGCAGAGGTCCACTTTAGATCAGAAGGGAGAGCAGCCTTGATAGTGCCACAGAAGGATGGTCCAACACCTCTAACTCTGGCATTCTTTGAATTCACCATGGAATGTGTCGCTGTATATCATTATAGAAGTCATTATCTGTCTTTGATTTCAATATTCTCTGTAACCTATTTATAAGTAAGATTTACTCATGTGTCAAATTTACAAGGAAGTTTCAATGAAGTAAAGTTCACATCCTATGAAAATATTGAGGTATACAAACACATTATTGTAAATATCATATAATCATATATTGGGCAGTGAAGAATGTTATAAATTAGTGCTATCAAGAATAAAAAGTGAAATGGACATATGTAAAAAGTGGAGTCTTTATTATTAAGAAGAATTAAAATTATTCAGCAGAAAGTAACTCATTAGCTTATGACACAAGAGGGAGGGTCATCAATGTTGGCAATCATATATAGGATTTGATTATCAGATAAATGCACTGATGTATCTCTTTATGTTTTCAATTGTCTCCCTCTGATAACGCCCAATTCCATTTCTCTCACTCCAGAATTACAAAACTTTTCTGAATCCTTCTAAAGATATAATGTGCACTTATCAATAACCATATATGAATTCTTCTATTGCCTTTAAAACAAAAATTACAGCTTTTTGAACTCTGAGATAACAATAAAACTATAAGTTCATGATTTATTATTTTTAAGATAAGAAACAAAATGATATCTAAGGTAAAGTACAATAAATAAGAACTTATTTGTTTTAATAAAACACTTAGGTAAATTTAATGAAAACTCTGATACAACTTCACTAATCATGCAATTTTTTTACTAGGATAATATAAAGCAGTATGCTTAAGTGTACAGTTTAAAGAGATCTAAAATAATTTTGAAAGTATGTCTTAATAGCATTTATTTATTACTAATATACATGGAAAAATTACTTTAATATACTAGGGTATGACAAATTTGAAATAAACAGAAGAATTTCCAGGTGGCAGTTATCTAATGAATTGCGTGGAATATTCTTGGCCAATTGTCAGCTTCGCCAAGTACAGAGAAAACAGCCTTTTGTTTTGAACATTATTGTATAAAATCACTCAAGTATTTATACAGAAATACTGCTTATCATTTTTTAACTTTATGAAATGAATAGAGTGTAAATGAATGTAACCTGAAGTAGAAGACACTTTGCTTTTTCTGCCTCATTTTCTAGGGGAGTGAGGTTAAGAGAGACATATTTCCTCTAGCATGGAGCCAATACAGAGCCAATGATTTCTCTACTCCTTTGAGTAACTACAAACATTTATTGTCTAAATTTTGAAAGGGAAAATGTTTGCCAATTGGTATTATGAGAAAACTTATTTTATGTCAAGACTTTCCTCTGTGAGCAAAAACCCTTTAAGACAATTTATACTGGCATTGACATGGCTGTTACTTTGCATTTAATTGAGGCCTACAGGGAACCAAGAGTCCAAAGACTAGAAGATTTTTAACATACCTTTGGACTTTTCCTTGGGATTAAAGATGATCACCATTTACATACTAAGCCATGTAAAGGTTACACGAATGTCTTACCTTAATAAATTATTACTGTCAAAATTTATAGCATTAAATGTAATTAAACCTAAAAAGAAAAATTCAACTAATTTATACTTTAAACCATTATATATAAAATGTTTTTAACAAAGAGATAATTTATTGTGACACAATTTGATTACCATACTTGTAATTTCATCCTTTGTTACCTTACCTACTATTGAATTTCTCTGGGTGTTTTTCTCTCATGATGTGGAATCTGTGTGCAATGGAGGCATCCTAAAGGGAGAAATGGGGGAAAAAAACAGAATAGTTTATAATCCTATTATCCTACAGAAGTATAAATTTAAAATGACCAATATTTTAAATTCAAAATAGTTTTGTCAAGATGTTTTAAAATTGACATGTAATCTATGTTAAACCTGAACTAGTGTGATTTATGCTATCATGTCATGATTGGTTACTGGTCATCTTTACATCTAGGAGTTGATTTCTATTTGTTTTATATATATCCTTTAAAATATCTAATTTTGGTACCAGACTCACAGTATGTTTAAGATAGCACATAAAGTCATAAATATCAAATAGTAGTTGAAAGTATTGATAAAGAACAGTTAAAAGGACAGCCTAATTGGGAAAATGATGGTAGAAAAGCTCCTACTTCTTTGAGTGGGTACAAAGATAGTATGATGGTGCTGGTCTAGTAGAGGCAACTATAATACTTGACTTCAAAGTCAAGTCCTTGGTTCAGACCACAAGAAGTTTTCTGAACCATTTTGCTTAATGGTAAAAAGCAACAAAGAGAAAGACTTATTTCTAGAGAACTGGTAACAGGTATAACTCATCTCTGAAACCCTAAGTGTAACAGTTCTGAACTCAAATGGGTGTTTTTTACTATCAAGAAATCCTTAGGGTTTTTTTTTAATAAAAATTACAACGAATGTGTGAGGTTGGTGGGATATTGTGATTCAAACTTTTCAAGGGTCCATTCTGACATTAATGAGTTAAACCTATCATATCAAGTGAGATATTTTCCTATTCCTCATCTACATGATTAATCATTCAAATGAGAAACTAATATATTTACCAGTCATCTCAATAGTAAAGAGCTATTGTCGTGATTAAATGTTATTTTGTCTCATAGTGAAGTTAAAGAAAAAGATCCAACACAAAGGAATAAAGAAGTTGTATATTTAAGAGAATCTTGAAAACACTAGTCAAGGATTAAAAATCTAATGAATGAAATGAAAAGGCTCATGTGCTTACTCATGCATAGTAAAGCATGAGGCCCAACAAGAGAGGGACCAATGCCCAATGCAGATGGCAGAGAGTTGCTTATCCCTGCAAGAAAGGGCTAACAATCATTTTTTTTCTGAATAAACATTTTACTTTCTAAAAATTGTCAAATGTTTTAATTAATCCATAAATGAAAGAACTCATGGATATAGGCAGATGAGTATAGAAACAAAACCTTTAAAAGTCACCCCAAAATTTCTCTATTTCTACTTTTTCAACATACAACTTTGTTAAAAAAAAAAAAAAAACAAGGTCAAGTTCCTGGTTTGCTAGGAAGTAGGAATATGAAAACATGGCTCATGTTTATTGATCCAATAGCTCTCAAACCTAGTCACAGAATTTCTCTTTAGAATTCTAAGTCATAATCATATTATAGATTATGAAGTTATCTTATTGTGGTATGAAATTGTAGAAAAATCTGAACTGAGCTACTTGTAATATACATGTGGCATGATCATTCATTAATTAAAAAAAAAAACTTTATCCCTACTCTGGTGCAAAATCAATTTGGAATGCCTTCTAATTAAATGTATACATCAGCAGATCACTTAAACAAAAGCACAGTAATATGAATCAAAGACTGAAAATGAATGATCAATATTGGTTACTCATAGGAAGAATATCATTGAATTTTCTCTTGTTTGAATTATTTGTTTCTGCTAATTTGGAGAAACAAATTTATACAAATGGATTATGTAGTATAATTTTCTTTACAAGTGTATATTTTTTCAAATAAAAAAAATTATTCTTTCTACAGCAACATAAACAGGATAGAGAAAGGGAGAGAGGAGTAGAGACAAGGAGAGACATATAAAAAGAACTAGACTAGACTTACAATGGAGTACACTAATATGGACCATTAGGACACCAAATAACCAGAGATGAACTTAATATTGGCTCTAAATCCAAGACACTCAGGCAATGGATCATTCATTCAGTAAAAAAGAGGGCAAAATAAAAACTAGTGTGAAACACTGGGAGGCCTTTTCCATGTTGAATGGGTTCCACCACAAAGAGAGTTCTGGCTTTGCTGACTATAGAATTGATAGGAATAATGACAGCAGGTGTTCATTTGGATGAGAATTCAAAGTCACAAGGGACCTTGTCACTTTGGCATTACTCCAAGGGGCTTCAAAGAGTTCTGCCAAATGCTGGAAACTTACTGAACAGTCATATTTCAGGGATACTTAGGATTCTCTATCCAGAAACCAAATAAGAAAGAACAAAAATGACATTTTTAAATAAATTGTGCCCTTCCTGTCTTTATGTGGTATAGCTTTCAGGGAACAGAGACTAAATCAACATTAATTCCACTTCCTAAAATGACACTGAATTCAGTTAGACTTTCCCTACTCTAAGCCTTGCAACTTTGAGCAAACTGTTTATTCATGGAGAGTCAGTGCTTTCTTATATTGAAGAGAAAATAATGTACCTTATAACTACCTTGATGGAGACTAAATGAGATTATTCTATATCATGACTGGAACAGTGATTTGTAAGGCAGATGCTCACTTATTTTATAAACAAACAAGATTTTTCTGGAATGCAAAAGGAGGTGCTAAAACATGCTTAAACAACATAATTTTCAAATATGTTTACTGACACTTAAATTGGTTTTGTTATTTCCTGAACTATAAATAGTTTTAAATTTTTTAAAATCACATCTAAGAAGTAACAATTTTCAAAAAGCAAAACATAAACTCATGTTATTTAAGCAGAAAATTTTAAGAGTAATTTCAAAAGATATTCTTACATATGAACCAATACATATAAATATTCATATATAAAAGAATCAGCTTTTTAATCATATCTATCCCAAGTACTTTTGCTCTTCTGAAAATTGTTTTCTTCTTATATGGGATAAAACTGCCATAAATATTCAAGGTTCCATTTTAGGATATTAATTTGAAGTAAATGATAATTTTCTGTGGATTATATTTTTTAAATTGGGAGACTATTCTGTAAATGCTGATATATTTGAGTATATAGTGAAAGAATATTATCAATTCTAAAGACTTTATTAAAATGTGAAATATATTTCACCAAATTTTTCCATGGGTACTCTCTTTTATTCTGTTTAAAGAAATTTTCACAAGTATGTTCACAAAACTTTCAAATACATTGTTTTAATGTTAGAATATTAGATAATTGTACCAATTAAAAGTCTTCTAATTTCATACCATTTTAGGATACAATGTAAATTTACAAATAGGTACCATCAAAGAGGTTATTCCAAAATACAACTGTAGAATTTAAAATTAATTCTTGAATATTATATGAGTTTTTGTTGTTGAAATGATTCAGCTCTTCCTTGATTATGGGGAGATAAATTCCAATTTTTCCCTGTATGCAAGCTTTTTATCCCCCTAAAATTGTAACTTTCTAAAATATTTCAAAACTGAAGCTTTCTGGTCCTCTATTTATAGAGGGTTTTTTTTGTTTTGTTTTGTTTTTTTTTTTTTGTTTTGTTTTGGAGAGGGATAACCTGGGATTGAATTCTGGGGCACTCAACCTCTGAGCCACATCCCCAGCTGTATTTTGTAGTTTATTTAGAGACAGTGTCTTACTGAGATGCTTAATACCTCGCTTTTGCTGAGGCTGGTTTGGAACTTGCCATTCTCCTGCCTCAGATTCCCTAGCTACTGGGATTACAAATGTATGTCACTGTGCCTAGCACACTGAGTATTTCATTAAAGATTTCCAGTGATATATTTTTCTTTTTTGAGCTATTATTAATACAAAAAACCCAACAATTTAAGTGTGTAATTTGATAAGTTTTGACAAAGTAATAACCACCATCCTATCATATGCTATATACACATTTTTATTTCTTCTCATGTGATATACTTACTAATGTTCATTGTTTATTTCAATGATGTATATTAAACTGACTGGATTCAAGAGATAGCTCTATATTTTACTGAATATTTGACCTTGAAAAGTCTGCTTAGACTTTCAATGCTCCCATTTACTTATCTTAAAATAAGAATAATACTAATAATCCTTGATTTTTAGATATAATGCTAATACCTGGAGATAGATAGAACTGTGCATAGCATGGAGAAAGCAAGAAAATAAATGCTAGCTGTTATCATTATTGAAATATATTGATTATGATTTTGAGACTCATATTATTTTTCTCTTTGGTTTATAGATACTGTAAATTAAATTCCATAATTCTAAAGATGGAGCTCTTGGGAAAAGTTGTGTTTTAGTATTCAACATTTTGTGGATTTTAGAAGGATTATACCATGCATATATTATAAATTATTTAACAAACCTAAAAGGATCAGGAACAGTATGCTGTAATTAAATTTCACATAAATATTTCTGCACTGTACATATGAATATTGACTCAGGGAAAGATAGATTGGCATTACAAAGAGGAGGTCAGTTCCACTTATATTTCTACCAAAGACACTAAGAAAATTTTGGTTTTCAAACCTTTGTTAGACTCTGAACTTTTAGATGAGAGTTGTAATGCTATAATATATTTTTCATTTGTAATTAACAATCTTTGCTCACCTGATAATCTTTATCTGGGTATGATATTTCTAGAAGTCACTGTTTTTGCCTCTTAAGATTTTACTTAAGAAAATGATTATAATAATCACAAGTGACATTATTTAACAGGTAGGTTTTATCAGATATTGATTATATGAGATTCTGCCTTAATGAATCAGAGTTATTTTTTCATGCTTTACAACAGTTAATAACACATGGAAATTATTTATTTCTTAAAGTTTTTAAAGAATTTATTTGTGAATTGTTGGCTTAGTAATTTTTGGACTAATTGACATTTTAGTTTTCTTCATTTCTCTCCCTATTTATATTTTCTATGTCTACATAAATTAATTAAAATGCCATTTTTGTGATCTTATCGGTGGTGGGCTGAATGGTGGTTCTCCAAAGATATTGGGTCCTAATCTTGGGAACTTGGTAGATTGTTTGCAGAATGATATCAAGTTCATGACTGATATTTCTTGGGAATTGTGACTGTTTCTACCTGCACTAATTATTTTGGAATAGAAATAGTCATAACTATTTAAAATAGTTAATAGAAATAGCCATAACTATTTAGATAGCCATAACTATTATATTTGTTCGACCACTATATTTTAAAAGCAGATCATTTGTTTTCTAGTTTCATAGGTCCACAAATGGAGAGGGATTTTACTCCTAAATGAATTATACCAACTCTCAGTTATGTTTAATGTACATGATGAGGTTTGGCACTTTGAGCTGATGATATTTAGATGAGATTTTTCTGTTTCATTTGATGTTGGAAAGGACTGAGACAAGTGAACACACTGGGATGGAGTAAACACATTCTGTATACAGGAGGCATGAATCTGGGTTTGAGAGGATAGACAGGGGTAGGAAGAAAAGTGATTCTTAAATATATTACATACTAATTCCTAGAAACTGAAAATGTTACCTTGCATGGTACTATGGCTTGAATACAGTTTGTTTCCTAGGAAAGTCATGTTGGAATTTATTTCCTAAATGCTCTAGTCTTTGGAGATGGGGCTTCAGGTAAGGTCTTGGGGTCTTGGGGGTGGAGCCCTCATGAGTGGATTAGTGTTGCTGTCATAAGAATGGGTTTATTATTGTGGAAATTTGGCCCCCTTTTCCTCATATTTACATGCTGGTTTGCATTTTGCTTTCCACCATGAGTGGTAGTACATGAGTTCCTTACCAAATATTAACATCATGCCTGTGGAATTTCAAGCCCACAGGGCTGTGAAACAAAATAAACCTCTTTTCTTCATAGATTACCCAGTGTTAGACATGCTGTTATAGCAATAGAAAAATAGACAAAGATATATGGTAAACATTTTGCAAGTATTATTAAATTAAGTATCATGAGTTGAGAATATTATCCTAGGTTATTGGGAGCAAAATATCTTCACAAGTTTTCTTACAAGAGAGAGAGAAGAAAATTGGACAGAAGAGGGACTCCATGTGCCTTTATCAGAATTGACTGGAGTGATACATCCATGGTACATCCACTCAAGAAATAAAGAAAACCACCAAAAGCTAAATCTTTTATGGAATTTCTTCTCCCCTATAGTGTCTTGAGGAAACACAAACTATCTGAAAGTTTGATTTCAGCCCAGTGACACTAAATTTGTATTTGCATTCTCTTAAACTGAGAGAGAATAAATGTCGATTGTGCTAAGCCACAAAATTTTGTGATAATTTGTTATAGAAGGCATAAAAAGCTTACATATCATTTAGATTTTTTGAGAAAAGCATTATCTTTTAATTTTTTTTCTGAACCCATTGTTGTTCCTATTCTCAATTATAATTTTTATTACCTTTGCACATAATATGATATTTCTAATTTATAATTTATCAAACAAGCACATAAGTTAATTAGAATTGGGCTTGCAAGGTCTATAAGTCAATTCCATGAAGTAGGCACTAAGAAATAAAACAGCAAAATCCTAGAAAGGAAGAAATATTTGTTTATAAAAGAAAGACTTACTGTAACCCCCAGATAATACTGCTGGTGATCTATTTATCATGCATTAAAGGTCTTTTAAAATACCATAGAATAGATCAAGAATAAAATGATAACAGTTATATGCACTATGAACAAAACATATCTTTTTAACAGATGATAAATATTAGGAAGAAAGAATTCAAAGGTGCCCCGCTGACTGGCAGACTTACACCAGAGACAAGGCTCTGACCAGGCCCTGGACCAGGACCACTTCGCTGACCCACAGACCCACTCTGAAGCCCAGGCTCAGTCCTAGGACTGCCCTCACCGACTTGTGCAGAACCTAGGCCAAGGTTAGTATCATAACCCCTTGTCGACCAGCAGACCCATGCTAGAGCTCAGGCCTCAGCCCAGGACTGCCTCACATACCAGCAGACCCACACCAGAGCACAAGCCTAGCACACCTCCACTTTGGGACACTGCAGCCATTGCCATATCCCTCCCCATGCAGTAACTTCCACTTTGGGACAACTGAAAGGGCATGAAGGTAGCTGCATCTCTGAATAGGCAGACCACCCTTTCAGCCACAGCTTTGAAAGTGGTTGCTGCATCTTGGGACACCCCTACGACTATATTGAGTTACCTTCGCTATTGCAAGTACCATCTTTAGTTCCAGTAGCATTTATCATGGGACACCAGCCAGGGTCTAGAAGCCCAACACCAAGATGAGGTACAGTTAACCTACAGGAACACTACAGGTAAAAACTGTAATATCTCAGATCTGCACTGCAATAAAGGAGGACAAATAGCCAACATGAAAACACAGGGAGAAAAGTGCCCCAAAATCCAAGATACTACAATAAGAGAATCCATGGAAAGTGTGATGAAATGCCAGAGAAGAAGTTCAAAATATACATAATTAAAATGATCTACAAATTAAAGAATGCTTTAAGTAGCAAATACAAGCAAAAATTGACCACTCCAACAAAGACATAAGAGAACAAATACAGGCGACCACTGATCTCACCAACAGAGAGATAAGGGAGCAAATACAGACAATCAATGACCACACCAACAAAGAGATAAGGGAGCAAATACAGGTAGCCAGGTAGCAAAAGATTACTTCAAGAAAGAGATAGAGATTCTAAAATTAAACAACAACAACAACAACAACAAAAAAAAAAAACAGAAATCATGGAAATGAAGAAAACAATAAACCAAATTAAAAACTCAATAGAAAGCATAACCAACAGACTAGATCACTTGGAAGACAGAACTTCAGATAATGAAGATAAAATATACAATCTTGAAAATAATGTTGACAGCAGTGAAGATGGTAAGAAATCATGATCAGAATAACCAAGAATTATGGGATAAAAATCAAAGGACCAAGTCTAAGATTTATTGAGATGGAGGAAGGCACAGAGATTCAAAACAATGGAAAGCACAATCTCTTCAATGAACTAATATCGGAAAATTTCCCAAACATGAAGAACGAAATGGAAAACCAAATACAAGAGGCTTACACGGACACCAAATGTACAAAGTTACAACAGATCTACACCAAGGCACATTAGAATGAAAATTTGTAGCACACAGAATAAGGATGGAATCTTAAAGGTGGCAAAAAAGAGGAATCAGATCTCATAGAGGGAGAGATAAATTTGTATCAGCAAATTTTTCAACCGAGAACCTCAAAGCCAGGAGATCTGGAACAACATATACCAAGCTCTGAAAGAAAATGGATGACAACCAAGAATCTTATATCCAGCAAAACTGAGCTTCAGATTTGATGATAAAATAAAAACCTTTCATGATAAACAAAAGTTAAAAGAATTGAACAGCAAGAAAGCCTGCACTACAGAGCATTCTCAGTAAAATATTCCAGGAGGAAATGAAAAACAGCAAAGGGAGGAACTATACTAAAGAAAAGGCCAATCAAAGGAGAAACCATGTCAAGTTAAAAACCAAAAATAAAACAAAATAACCGGAATACAAATCATAGTTTAATAATAAACCAGAACGTGAATGGCCTAAACTCATCAATTAAAAGACACGGGCAACAGATTGGATTAAAAAATGCCTTCAAGAGAGGGCATCTATGTATATTGAACAAACCCTTCTCAACTACAAGAATCAAATACACCACAAAACAATTATGCTGGGTGACTTTAATACACTTTTCTCACCACTGAATATATCTTCCAAATAAAAACTAAACAAGGAAACTATAGAACTCAATAAAATAATCAGTAATTTAGACTTAACAGGCATACACAGAATATTCCATCCATCAACAAGCACAAGCAAATACACTTTCTTCTCAGCAGCACATGGATACTTCTCCAAAACAGACTATATGTTATGCCACAAAGCAGGTCTTAGCAAATACCCCCTAAAAAGAAAAAAAATAGAGATATTACTCTGTATTTTATCTGACCATAATGGAATGAAACTAGAAAATAATGATAAAAAAGAAGCTACTCCAACACCTGGATACTAACTAATACACTATTGAATGATGCATGGATAACAGAAGACATCAGGGAGAAGATAAAAAAGTTCTTAGAGGTAAATAAGATCTCTTGATACAACTTATCAAGATCTATGGGACACTATGACGGCAGTGCTAAGACAAAAGTTCATTGCATTAAATTCATTCATTAAAAGAAGAAAAAGTCAACAAATAACAATGTGATATTACATCTCAAAGCTCTAGAAAAAGAACAAACCAACACGAAAAGTATTAGAAGACAGGAAATAATTAAAATCAGGATGGGAATCAATGAAACTGAAACAAAAGAAACAATTCAAAAAATTGACAAAAAGCTGGTTCTTTTAAAAAAATAAATAAAATTGAAAAGCCCTTAGCCAACTTAAGGAACAGAGAGAGAGAGAAAACACAAATTACTAAAATTTGTGGTGAAAAAAAAATATCACAACAGACACTATTGAATACAGAAGAAAATTAAAAACTAGTTTGAAAAGTTATGCTCCAGTAAAATAGAAAGCCTCAAAAACCCAACAAATTTTTAGGGGCATCTGATCAACCGAAACTGAGTCAAGAGGACATACACCATTTAAACAAGAAAATAGAAGACACCATCAAAAGCATACCAACCATGAGAAGCCCAGGACTAGGTGGATTCACAGCTGAGTTCTACAAGATCTACAATGAATGATTAATACCACTACTCTTCAAATCATTTCATGAAATAGAAAAGAAGAGGTCTTTTCCAAACTCATTCTATGAAGCTACTATCACCCTGCTACCAAAACCAGTCAGACACACATCCATTTCAGAACACTGATGCAAAAATTCTCATTAAAATTCTGGCAAATTACATACAAAAACATATTAAATAATTAGTGTACCATGATCAGGTGGGGTTCATTCCAGGGATGCAAGGATGGTTCAACATAAGGAAATCAATAAATATAATTTATCACATCAATAGACTTAAAGATAAGAATGATAATATTATATCAATGGATAAAGAGAAAACATTTAACAAAATATAACACCCCCTTTCATGTTCAAAACACTAGAAAAACTGGGGATGTAGGAACCTACCTCAACATTGTAAAAGCTATGTATGCTAAATGCAAGGCCAATATCATTCTAAATGGAGAAAAATTGGTAGCATTCCCTCTGAAATCCTGAACAAGATAGATGCACTCTTTCACCACTTCTATTCAACATAGTCCTTGAAACTCTAACCAGAGCAATTAGACAAAAGAAATTAAAGGGATGTGAATAGGAAAAGAAGAACTCAAACTATCATTATTTGCTGATGACATGATTCTTTACTTAGAGGATTTAAAAGACTCTACCAAAAAAAAACTTCTAAAATTAATAAATAAATTCATCAAAGTATCAGCATATAAAATCAATACCCATAATTAAAATTCACTTCTATACATCACTGACAAATCCTCTGAAAGAGAAATTAGGAAAACCATCCCTTTTGCAATAGCCACAAAAAAAAAATAAATACAATACTTGGGAATCAACAAAAGAGGTGAAAAACCTCTACTATGAAAACTATAGAACACTAAAGAAAGAAATTGAAGACCTTAGAAGGTGGAACAATCTCCCATGCACTTGGATAGGTAAAATTGTCAAAACGGCCATACAGATTCAATGTGATTCCAATTAAAATCCCAATGTCATTCCTTATAGAAATAGAAAAACACATTATGAAACTCATTTGGAAAACTAAGAGACCCAGACTAGACAAAGCATTTCTATTAAGAAATGTGAAACAGAAGGTATCACAATACCAGACCTTAAACTATACTACAAAGCTATAGTAACTAAAATGACATGGTATTTTCACCAAAACAGATATGTGCACCAGTGGTACACAAAAGAAGACTCAGAGACAAACCTACATAAATACAGTTATCTCATACTAGACAAAGGTACCAAAAACATACATTGGAGAATAGGTAACCTCTAACAACACCATTTGTTGAGAGAACTGAAATCCATATGCAGCAAAATAAAACTAATCCCCCATCTTTCATCAAGTACAAAATTCAAATCAAAGTGAATTAAGGACCTGGGAATTAGACCACAGACCCTGTGCCTAATATAGAAAAAGGTAGACCCAATAGCTCATATTAAATATGGTTGTTCTTATATGGGTTTTATCCCTTCCTATAAAGTTTGCAGTAAATATATAAGAAAGTTATTATTATATTGCTTAAACCATAGGGACCAATACATTACTACAATATCCACCTATTTTCTCTAAGTATCAGTTGACTATAAAATATTTAACCAAAACACTTTGTTAAGAAAATCATGGACCTAAATATCTCCCAGGTTCTGTCAGTATCCATTGAATAATATAAAGTTTCAATGTTTTCGTCAAAATTTCTGAGCTCCTTATAATAGAATTTTTATCTCATAATTTGCATTTTTCTTTCTTTATTAGAAAAATGTGACAAATGTATAAATTTAAATAGTTGTAAATTAGATTATAATCATGATATGTGCCTGAGATTTTGCTTTCAAAAAATTTAGGTCAACACCATATATTTTAAACTATTCTTTCAATAGTAAATTAAATACTTAAATATGTTTCAGTGTTTTTCTGATAACTATTATCTTTAGTAATCAAGGTATCATTTTTAGTTAATGCAGAAATGCTGAATCCATTAATTACATTTATGTCTGAGTTTCATTGAATTACTACAGTAGCTATTCACCCTTTTAAAAGCTGCAAATGCATTCTGCGATTTCAGCCAATCTGTAAAGAAAGAACTGTTGCTTCTGAATACTAGGAATTTGAAATGTGATATCATGTTTAATAAAGTCAAGCTAGGCATAATGTTTGGGTTTGCAAAATAAATCCAAGTCAAAACCTCAGTCATCGTACTGGGGATTGGAATGACCAAAGTACAAATGGCAACCAGTAAACTGGGATGCAGTAGCATGAGGAACAGGTACTAAAACAGGCAGCACAGAGGCTGCATTGCCACAAAGGAGGAGGAGAAATGAGGCTGAAGAAAACCAAGCAAAATTTTTTTTTTAATTTACTATTTTTGTAGGAGTGGAAATAGATCTCAATAAGGAGAGAAGAAATAAACCTGTATAAGAAACTGATGGTTCCTCTGTAGGATTATACTGGGGTAGGGAATTGAATAGTTTATTAGAACCAGAATTTGAATTAATACAACTTTCACAACATAAGTATGGAAGTAAGGCTTGCTGTAACCTCCATAAACTCAATAAATGTCAACAGAATCAATGTGGCATTCAAGGATAAGATACAATGTATAATTATGTAGTTTTAACTTCATTAATATCCTTAATAAATTTATGAGAGTGTTTTAGATAAAAAAAAAAGCCTGGAAATCTAATTGATTTCTGTAACTCAGTATAAGTCATAAAGTTGGTGTAGTCAAAACAAAAAGCCAAAATATATGTTATCTACCTATAAGTATTGTATAGCCTTGGACTGTCTCTAAGAATTACTTCCAAAAATATTCTATTTTATAATAAGAATGATTTCCAAAATATTATTAAATTCTGTTTAAAAAACAATCATATTACTAACTTGGTTGATTTAAATAAGGTATCTCCAAGTGAGGGAACACAGTATATTGATTTAACTCTCCTTTCATCTGGCAGCCATGTGGCTAGCTAATAAACAATTAAATCCTGGATTTCTCAAGTTACTCTCTAAGTGGGAATGGTTATTTAAGTATTGTTCCTTTCTATTTCCTCCACTCTTAATCAGCACCACCTTACAGAGCAATATGCATCTATCAAAGATAGATTGACCAAACTTCCTTTACATGTCCTGCTACCTGGAAAAAGAGGATATAATTTGTAACCCCTGTTTGTAACTCTTCATGAAGCCAATCACTCCCAATTGAAACACAGACACTAATTCCCTCACCCTCTGCACCTCTGAGAACCTTAATCTAGTGATTCTGCAAATTCTGCAGTGTGATTTCTATAAAATATTTAATTCAATTATTACTCTGTTTAAAATTACAATACTTTATATTTATGCAGAGTTGTGTGATTTGTAAACGATCTTCTGATAAATTATATATTTCAACCTTATTAATTTGTGTAAATTAGATATCTGACCTTCTGAAACAGAAACAGGGCATTCATTAATATTAGAAAGAAAATATCTAAATGGGTTTAAATTTGTGTCTTTTCAGAAATGAGGCTGAGTTTAGTCTTTTGATTGCTAATCCATTATTCAAGCTTTTACTTCAACACCTAGCAAAGCATCATGGATCCTAAAATAATAAATATTATTCAGAAAATGAAAAAGTGATTATGTTCATAATCCTATTCTTAACCTAATGGTGAGTTTTGTTTAATTAATGATGTGGTTTCTAGGGAGTGTTTGAAAGCAAAATGATGTTATTTGGTTCTTATTAAATAATAAAGAGAATTTGAACTTATTTTGTTCTCAAAAATAAATTTTAAGTATTATTTTCATGTAATCACAATCCTAAAAGGACTGAATCAGTAAACCAGTAGCGTGAGACTATCTTCAGATATTAAGTTATAAGACTTGAGTCCAATATCTCTCAGTAAAAATACCCATATGCCTCAGGGCTTCAGAGAGCATTATAAAAAGTGACCACAGAACTCCATATTAGTGAAGTAGTATTTGAAAGAGAATAAAGACCTATGGTATAATCCGCATAAATAAATAATACTGAATTTGCAAAGACTTCAGAGACAAAAATATTTTCTTCTAATATAAGAATTAAAACCTATTGTAAATTCAGAAAAAAAAGTTCTAGAAAACAATAGGAAATTTTGTTCCTGTTAATCTTTGCTTTTACTTTGTTCCTGAAAGAATCTGCAAGTAGTTTGTTGTGACTGTCCTATGCATAGGAGAGAAAGGAACAATAGTGCCAACAACTGTTATCACTGAAGGAATTGCCCTGTAGGAGGAGAGATGGGGTAGATATAGTCTGAGGCAAATGTGATGGCTATATTGAAAGCCCTGAGGAAAAATCTGAACATAACAATGACAGTGCTTTGGTAATGCTGAAAGTATATCCTTAGATATTTCCACCAACATGAAACTTTAGATCTATTTCCTGTGTAAGAACAAACATTTTACAATTTTGGCCTGTTTGAATATAAATCAATATAGTTGTCACATTTATTAGAGTAACACCAATTGTGGGGTGTACAGAAGTAACGGATATTAGATTCTACTTTAAATTTGACTTCACACAAATCATAAGCCCTATCCCTTGACTTCATCCCATGAAGTGTTTCTAGAAAGTTCAAAGAAGTAGTGGTCAAAATATCTTAAACTTCTGAATATCAGCCACAAGACTTTCTTAAGAAGTTGCTATATATAATTGGAATTCTATAAAAATTTGTCTTAGTAAATTAATAAGACATTTGGCCCTAAACTGTAATAATATATTCAACTTCCTGCTACTGCCTTCACCCAATGAACTTCACTGTTCTTCTGTTTCTTACAAAGCAAAAGTTTAGATAACATTTAGATAAACTCTATAGAGAGCACAACATAGGGAAGAATTACAGCCCCATTACAGGGTTCCTTGTGAGAGAGAATGCAATTTATCCAGCACACATATTATAGGGCTGTTTCACTGAAAACAGGAAAGTTCAAGCAGGTGGTAGAGGGAAAACTAGTGAGTTGTGTCAAAGTTGGAAAATCTAGAGGTGATAGAGATTGAAAGGGAGGGGCAATGTTAATATGAATTTCTGTGTTCCAAGGAAATATGAATACAGATGAAAGGTAATATTTGGGTCATCTTCTAGGTTCAAATTTTCTTCAAAATAGGATTTCAGAGGTTATTTCTTTATAAACAGTTCAGGCATTTTATTTATTTATTTTATAGTTTTAAATATTTAAAAATGTTCTATGAAACCTTCTTCTGTAAATATTTATTTTTCATGAAGAAATAGCCTAGGAGAAGAAAAATAAAACAAGATTCTTCTTAGAATAGAATTGAGTATATATAACTTCTGGTTTAGGACTTGCCAATCAAATCTTCTTTTAATAAACATGTGGGCACTGTTACCATTTGCCATGGTTGAAAGTACAATTTTCCACAGTTGTTCTAGACCTGATGTTTTATGCAGGTCTAAACCTAACTGGGGTCTGACTTGAGTTTTGACTCTGCAAAAGTCCTCTTAGTTCAGATTTTCCAAGAGTATTTCACACAGAAACTTTTTGTATTTATTAGGCATTTTCTGCTCTTCTCAAACCTGTACCTACTCTCCTTCCCTGTTCCATGGTTGTGGGGGTTCCCTTCTTCCATTGTAAAACTCGACCCCATCCCATCTACATTTGGATCCTCTGTCTTCTCAATATCTCAGAAACTTCATTAACTTGGGTATATATATTCCTTCTTTTCTGTGTTTTTTATCAGCTCCCTCCCTACTGTTTATTTTTTTCTAAACCTAAAATTGCTTAGGTACCAATAATCTAAACTAGTTTCCCGTAATCTCCTATGCCTATAAAACGTTATCACACTCCTCTCCCCCTTCACCTAAACTTCTTACAAATAATGAATAAAATTTGTCTTTTTGTGGGTTCAATATTAGAGAATAAAATAACATTTAAACCATGTGGTAGTATTATGGATGGAAATAAATAGTCTTGTTTATGAAAATTTGAGAGGTTAAGTATAGGATTGGGTGACTGATTGCATATAGATTGGTTGAGTAATAATGAAGAGGAAGGGATTGGATAAGGCTCCCTGGATTTTAGCTATCATAACTTCATTAATATGGAGCTTCCAATTCAGATACAATAAAACAGGAAGTTTGGCAGATGACAAAGTCCTACTTGGTCATTTTGAAGCTTGTTGCTTGTTTATCTTTTTATTGAAATGTCATATATATACATATATAAATACACACACACACACACACACACATATATATTAAACTGTATAAAATGTTAATTAGATACAATTGTTCTACTCACATTCAGGTGAAATAAATAGCACATTTACATGATTTCCAAAGTCTAGTTTTTTTTGTTGTTGTATTTTTAAACATTTCTTAGTGAGCCTTGACTTGAGGTTCGCTAAACATTATCAAAGTATGGCATTTATCTGTAAGTATTATGTAAATGTTTGAATGACTGAACATGTAAGGCCTATTTATCTCTAACTTATGAACTAGTATGCAACCATGATTATGTCATGGTACATATTAATGTTTAAATAATTAACTAAGAAAAGGAACAGATTAATGGATTTTTGAGAATATTAATAGGCTACATTAATTGGAAAACTATTAGAATCTCAAACAAAAATATATGTAAAAAATAGTGCTACAATACCAACAAAGCAATTTTTTCCAGGATTTATTTTTCTGTTGAAAGTTGCCAAAAATAATTTGTTTAGATAAAAAACAATTAAAACAAAAATGTTGAAAAACATGGAATTCTTATATATAATGGTTAATGATTCAGATTTTGCTACTTTGTTATTACAAAAATGTTGATTCTACCTTAATCTGGCAAAGTTAAATAAGTAACCATTTAATTTTTCATTGGGGGAAAAATGAAATCAAACCAACAATTTCTTCAGAATATAAAAGTCTTTCTTGGAATCTGTTTCCTACCAGCTTCTAGCAGTAGATCCAGAAAAAATGATTTTCTTTCTTTGAGGTACTTGAAAGGAATAAGTGAGAAAAAATAAGAGAAAGAGTTGAACTAATAGCTACAATAGAGAATATACTCTAATGATAGTTATTCTTTTTCTCATTTTTATGAACTTACAAATGTGAACCATGTCACTGGAAATTAAGAAAATGTCAAATTTCTGACTTCAAAACTATGATATTTTAAGATACCTGTGTTCCATTTTAAATAAATCAATTAAAAGCACTACCTTTTCTTATAAATTGCATAAATGCTTGACGATGTGTTTTTTTAAATAACTAAAATATTTACATTAGTAACTTCATACATTAAAATTTGTTATAGCTATTGAACTTGTGTGTTTTTACCCCTGATTTGTCTGGTATTATTAAAATGTAAGCATTTGAGGATGTGTCATGCATTTGCTTTAAGATCTTGTTAAGTGATACTGGGACACATCCAGCTACTTTCTTGAATTTATTTATGACCTCTCAAAATTTTCTGGTGGAGTTTTGACACAAACAAATATAGGTTCATGACAGCAAAGAGAGATAATTTAAGTTTTTCTTTTCCTATTCATATGCCTTTCCTTTTCTTGACTGATTGCTCTGGCTAGAGTTTCAAGAACTATGTTGAATAGGAGTAGTGAAAGCAGCCTGTTCTTGTTTTTAGAGGAAATGCTTTCAGTTTTTCTCCATTCAGAATAATGTTAGTGTTGGGTTTGTTATATATAGCCTTTACAATATTGAGTTAAGTTCCTTCTATTTTTAAAAATGAATGGATGCTTATCCTGTCAAACACTTTTTTTCTGTATCTATTGAAATAATCATGTGATTCCTGTCCTTAAATTTATTTATATGGTAAATTACATTTATTGATTTCTACTTGTTGAACCAAACTTGCATCCCTGTGATGAAATCCACTTAATCATGATGCACTATCTTTTCAATGTGTTTTTGCATGCAGTTTGCCAATATTATACTAGGAATTTTTACATTTATGTTCATTAATTTTATTGGTCTGACGTTTTCTTTTCTTGAAATGTTTTTGTGTGGTTTTGGTATCAGGGTGATACTGGCTTCATAGATTGAGTTGGCAGTGTTCCCTCTTCTTCTATTTCATGGAATAATTTGAGGATGATTGGTAGTAATAGTTCTTTAAAGGTCTAGTAGTACTCAGCTAAGAATCTATCTGGTCCTGGGCTTTTCTTTATTGAAAGTTTTTGATGGCTGCTTCAGTTTCATTACTTGAGATCAATTTGTTTAAATTTTCTGTACTCATGATTGAATTTGGGTAGGTTATATGTCTCTAAGAATTTGTTGATATCTTCAAGATTTTTCTAACTTATTGGAGTCTAATAGTTTCTGATGATCCTTTCTGGGTTTCAGTATGTCTGTAGTGATATTTAATTTTTCATGCCAAAAATCCATCTTCATTCCTTTCTTTTCTGCAGCATTCAACTACCAACCCTGATAAAATTTAGTTCAGTATCTGCAGCCTTGTCTTCTCTCTTGATTTGCAATCCCATGTTTCCAAATCCATGCAGTTTTCTTGATAAAAATGTAAACTCAATAGTGTCTTTTCCTTGAAAGTGGGTCATCTTCTTAAAATGTTATTCCCATCAGTGATGCCATTACCCTATTTCTAAGCTAAACAGGCTGAGAGTTAGAGTTATTTCATATTTTTCCCCTTATCTACCATATCTAGTATAGACCAATCTTTATTAATTGTAGTTTTTCATTTCCATTTACTTTACATTAGTTTAAGTCTGATCATAACCCAGGTAAACTACTTAGGAAGTTCCAAATGATTCTTCCTGATGATAATCTGCCCCACTACTACCATTCATCCTAAATTCCATGACTTATTTTAATGCAATAGTCTTTCCCATGGAAATTCTAAATATGAGACATAGCTTTTGAAAACTCTGCATCCTCTGGCCATTCTATAAGTATTGCCTCTAGGACCCTACTCACAAACTTACAAATATTTAAATATAGTATATATATATATATATATTTCTATTCCCACAATTAATTTACTTCCAATTAACAAACATTTTAATCTGTTACATAATTATAAAATAATTTTACAACTCTAAAAAATAATATCCATGTTCATCTCATAAAAGCAATACGTGCCAAGAAGTTCAAATCCTTTTGATTACTTACCTTCAAAAGCAATAAAAAGCAACAATAATAAAATTACATATTTAGAGTGCATGGAAAACAGAGTTAAATTTTCATGGAGATGAAAAAATCAACTGTATGTTTGTAGACCGCATGGTACGGTTTAACCACAGTCAAATAGCAAAAGGTAAAATCATCTATGTATACTTTCATAGACATAACAATTTTTAACATAACCATTTTGAATGCTTAATCAGTACGAATTTTAAGAGGCATATTTGTCTAAAGTTGCTATCTGTGATAAAATAGTTTTATATTATTTTTAGCAACAAGGTTCTATGATTAGGCTCAAAATATGTGGTAAATTATGTTTACCTTAATAAATTATGGATTATAAATAGTTTTATGTTTCACATTGCTATATGAAGACTAAAAAGAAGAGAGATTAAGTCAACACTTAATCAATAAATGCTAAAAACATACAGCCTTCTAAAGTTTTGGATTTATCCATAAAGAAAACTTCTCACATACAAACTAAGAAGAATCATCACAGAATTATATATGACATCTGTATATACATTAGAACAATTAAACTGTGATCCTAATTGATGTGCCACAATCCAATAAAAGACAATTATAGCCCAAAAGCCCCATGTTATTTTGGCATCAGTGTATTAGCTTCACTATCTTAAGGGCTTTGGAGGTTGAAAATATACAAAAATTTTCTTCATACAAAATTATTAAAAAAGTACCCCTTCATTAAAGAAAAAATAAATAAATAAGATGTGTTGATTTATGCAAATTTTTCTTGTGAGAGTATATACTCTGTTATATTAATGTTGAATCTTCGATCCTCCACTATCTATCATTTTATTTTGTATGTTCATGCAGCATTTTGATTTATTAGATGTCTAACTGAAAATGTATGAACTTCATGAAACAATTTTTATTTAATATTTCTAATGGTATAATTTCTTTCTGTTTTGTGCTGATCTTAATTCAGGACACCACAACCCAAAAGAGGTAAAAAATAATCAGTTTTTCAAATACAAAAATTTGAATTTAAACTAACTATTTTCATCTCTTTTCAAATTAACAGCATTTCTAAAAATGGCTTTCACTTATTAAGAATTACAACCACATTAAATTAGTCTTACAAAAAAATATTATGGGGCACATTGGATTGAAATATTTTGCCAGGCAAAACCTCATCCATTCTGACATCAATTATGCAAAGTGAGACAAAGGATGAAAGTGCCTGTGAGTTTTTTAAGGTATTCAAAACTACACATTTGTAAAGCACTGCTTTGCTTCCATGATTTAGTTAAATCATTGTATATATTTCAAATTATATGCTGCTCATTTTCTCTAGCAGGAAAAGAAAAAAAATTAAAAAATGAAGACACTGAAGTAGTATCTAGCACTACTGATGTTAACAAGCCTAATGGATACATATGACATATGGTTTCATGAATACTGCTCTCTTCACATAATTACAAACACTAACTCAAAAAAAGCCTTTCAGTAAAGCAAAGGTTTTAGAAGGTAGTTTAAATTACATTTGATAGTACCATTGATATTTATCACAATTTATATTTTCTTTATTATTTTAATAAAAGTCCAAGTATATATCCATTGTATTTCAAATTGGCTCATGAGTTTCTAGATACAGTACCCACTGATCAGTGCCTATATGGCATTCAGACACAAATCTTACCTCACACACACAATGGAAAATACTTTGAAGTGAACACATAAGAACCTACAATACCATTACACAAAGAATACTACAATAATGGCCAACAAATGGCTTTTTTTAAATGTATTATTTGTCACTGAATATAATGCCATTATAACAAGAAACCTTTTGTGCTTTAAAAGGGTATGTTTTGTAGTAAAATATTTATGCTTTTAGAAATTTCCAGACTATATAGCTGATCCACAACAATTTCACTGTTATTACATAAAATTGTAAATTATTTCTCTTAAATTATTAATATGATTGAAAAAAGGAATATTTCAGGCTCATAGTCTTTTGAAAGGACAGCAAAATAGATGAAACAAACCAAGATGACAATTTCAGCATTTAAAATCTACACATGATAATTCAAACAAATGTTATGACATTTAAGATAATGAAAACCTTCATTTATTCTACTATCTGGTATGAGTTTTATTTCACATATAAGGAATAAGAACAGATGTCCAAATATTGTAATGCCAAAAGAAAGTTAGGGCATATCTTGATTAATACCCTCAGAGCAGCCTGCAGTGTCTCTTTAAAACTGGCATGTACTACTTCAAAACAACTCTTCAAAATCCATTCTAGGAAACATAGCTAGACAAAGCATTCCCAAGACAAAAAGAAAACAATAAAGTTCAGTATAACCCTTTTAGCTATGAGTTGCATATTATTGACATAACATTCATTGCAATCAGCAAATGATTAATTGCAAATTTGTTGCTAAATTGACTATACACACACACACAAACACACACACACACAGAGTTTCAGGCTACTGCTAAAGAGAAAAAACTTATGTTAAAAATTATTGGAGACTTTTTGTAGAGAATTAATTTTAATCAATATACTTATTGACTACAGAGTGGAATGATGACTTCCTTAAATAGTTAGAGGTACCCATTATTGTAGACACTCAAATTAATATTTAACATACTGACTTGCATGATTTTAAAAAATTTACTAAAGTAGCACTTTATTGCCTTACCTTTAACAAACAGTCCATGTTTTATCAAACATGTACACACAATTTATTTTTAATTTGAAATGTAGAATGAAGAAATAATGCCCATATGGTCAAACTTACACTAACTGCCTGGAACAATTTGTTCTTGGGTTTTTAAAGATAAATTTTAGCAGAATATAAAAAAACATAAAAAATGAGAAGATGGTATTATGCGTAGGCATTTGTTAATCAGGTACAAATGACTGTTATTTCCATACAAAAGAACAATTTTGGGGTTGTTTTACTCATACTGATTGAACCAAAAGGAAATGTTTATTGACTATTGACCTATATGCTATATGCTATGTTGGGTTTCAAGACAACACAATTAAATAAAACACAGGCCCTGTGCTTAGGAAATCATAATTTTCACAAGTTTCTTTTTCTCTTCCTGTCTTATATTTGAATATATGTGTGTGTGTGTGTGTGTGTGTACATATATATATATGCATATGATAATAAAGAAGAAAATAGAAGGTGAGCTGCTTCAGATATTTACAATTTTGTGACTACTAAAATTATTTTGATTATTTTTAGTCCCATTTTCATGTAGTAAATCAAAGTCAATACACTAATAGGAATGAATTTCAAATTGCAAATGAGGGTTCTTCAAGATATAGGTTGTAAAGGCAAGAAAGTCTCCACACTAGCCCTCCACTTTAAGATTACACTATACTTTTGGGATAATTTTACAGTGTTCTGAAACTCTATGCCCCACATCACTTTCCTTAGATAGATCTACCCTCCTGATTTGTTCCAAGAGAATATTTAGCAGAATGCACTGCTATATTTTATCCACACACATGCAGCTATGTGTCAGGGAGCATAAGTAGCCTAAGCCACATGATCTAGAGATACCAAGTTGTATAGAGCTAGTAATCAACAACTGGAAAGTTTCTGTGTTGTCCTGAATAAGAACACCTCATTGAATTATTGTAGGTTGGATATATATTACCATATATATAGTTGAACAAATTGAGATCTAAGAATGCTAGGTAAATTGTGTAATTTTGTAAAATCAATGGGAAGTTTGAACCTAGTTCAACTGTGTCCCTCTGCTCTAGGAGACAGATGATTATTTTATTTTTACTAGCTGTTGAATTGTTTTATAAGAACAGCTAATATTCCAACATTAACAAAACCCAAAGCACAAGTATTGCTATACATTTAATACAATCAATACAAACACATTATCTCCTTATCTATTTTTGTTTTTAGTTAGATTCTTGTAATTTTAAAAATACTTGGGATTAGTCTCTGTGTCCTTTATTCTGTACCATGGTCTACCAGTCATTTTGGTGCCAATACCATGCTGTTTTTGTTACTATTGCTCTGTAGTAGAGTTTAAGGTCTGGAATAGTGATGTCACCTGATTCACCCTTCCTGCTAAGGATTGCTTTAGCTATTCTGGGTCTCTTATTTTTCCACATGAATTTCATGATTGTTTTTTTCTATTTCTATGAGGAATGCCATTGGGATTTTGATCGGAATTGCATTAAATCTGTATAGAGCTTTTGTTAGTATGTTTATTTTGATAATATTAATTCTGCCTATCCAAGAGCAAAGTAGATCTTTCCATCTTCTAAGGTCTTCTCTGATTACTTTCTTTAGGGTTCTGTAGTTTTCATTGTATAGCTCTTTCTACCTCTTTCATTAAGTTGATTCCCAAGTTTTTTTTTTTTTTTTTTTTGAGGCTATTGTAAATGGGGTAGTTTTCCTCATTTCCTTCTCAGAGGACTTGTCACTAATATATAGAAATGCCTTTGATTTATGGGTGTTGATTTTATATCCTGCTACTTTGCTGAATTCATGTACTAGTTCTAGAAGTTTTCTGGTGGAGCTTTTTGGGTCTTCTAGGTATGGAATCATATATTATCTTATATTAGACAAAGGTGTCAAAAACATGCATTGGAGAAAAGATAGCCTCTTCAACAAATGTGCTAGGAAAACTGGAAATCCATATGCAACAAAGTGAAATTAAAACACTATCTCTCACCATGCACAAAACTCAACTCAAAGTGGATCAAGAACCTAGAAATTAAATCAGAGACTCTGCATCTAATAGAAGAAAAAGTAGGCCATAATCTTCCTCATGTCAGATCAGGCCCCAACTTCCTTAATAAGACTCCTATAGTACAAGAATTAAAAGCAAGAATTAATAAATGGGATGGATTCAAACTAAAAAAGTTTCTTCTCGGCAAAAGAAACAATCTGTGAGGTGAATAGAGAGCATACATCTTGGGAGCAAATTTTTACCCCAAACACATCAGATAAAGCACTAATCTCTAGGATATATAAAGAACTCAAAAAGCTAAACACTGAAAAATAAATAACCCAATCAATAAATGGGGCAAGGACCTGAAGAGATACTTCTCAGAAGAGAATATATAATCAATCAACAAATACATGAAAAAATGTTCAACATCTCTAGCAATCAGAGAAATGCAAATCAAAACTACTCTAAGATTTCATCTCACTCCTATCAGAAGGGCAGTATTATGGAGACAAGCAACAATAAATGTTGGTGAGGATGTGGGGGAAAAGGATATACACATACATTGCTGGTGGGACTGAAAATTGGTGCAGCCAATACTGGAAGCAGTATGGAGATTCCTTGGAATGGAACCACCATTTGATCCAGCTGTCCCTCTACTCCGTCTATATACACAGGACTTAAAAACAGCATACTACAGGGACACAGACACATCAGTGTTTATAGCAGCACAATTCACAATAGCTAAACTGTGAAACCATCCTAGATGCCCTTCAATAGATGAATGGATTAAAAAAACATGTGGCATATATACACAATGGAATATTACTCATCAAGGAAACAGAATAAAATCATGGCATTTGCAGGTAAATGGATGGAGTTAGAGAAGATAATGCTAAATGAAGTTAGCCAATCCCAAAAAACAAATTCTGAATGTTTTCTCTGATATATAAGGTGACTGACTCATAGTGGGGTACGGAAGGGGAGCAGGGGAGGAATAGACAAACTCTAGACAGGGCAGAGGGGTGACAGGGGAAAGGAGGGGTCAGGGGTTAGCAATGATGGTAGAATGTAATGGATATCATTATCCAAAGTACACATATAAAGACACAAATTCGTGTCAACATACTTTATATACAACCAGAGAAATGAAAAATTGTGTTCTATATATGTAATAAGAATTGTAATGCTATCAATTTATTTTAAAAAATCAACAAAAAAGCTTAAAAATGGGAAATAATCATGCTTTAGTCTATCAAAGGATTTTTAGTCTAGAATAGAAATGTTTCTCATTTAAAAGTATGTAATTTATATTTATTCATCCTGTATTTTTGAAAAGTATCTTTTGAAGGAAATATTTTCTTAGCACATTTGTTACCTCGAATATTCTCCTTAATAACATTTGTTAAAGATTCTTATTTTGCTTAAATGTCTTTACATCTCATTAAAGTTTATTCACAAACTTAAGTGGCTCATTTTTAAAAATTGTTTTGCAAAGAATACATTAATATAACCAACTTAATTAGCATATAGTATTACATAATCATAGGAATAAAAATTTAAAAGTGAAGTAGGATAGGTAATAAGCAATGGAATTTTTAAACTTAAAAGGTTTTAGAAATACAAGCTTAAAGATTTAGAGGATGAAATAACCCACCTAAATGTTTGTGTTGAACTAGGAATAGAATGAAATTCTGAATTAAAATTCAGGCATACTTTTATGACAAATCATCGGAACTGCCAATTTAGGTAATTGGTTTGTTTGTTTTTTTGTTTGTTTATTTGCTTTTTTTTTGCCTCAAAATGTGTACTACTCTGGGTCAATGAGTTCTAATATTTATCCATAAGCCCTAATAAGAATTTTGCTAACAAAGAAAGGAAAGCAAAATTAATTTGAATTTTGCAAGGAGAAAATATTAATTACAACTGACTAAAAATTGCTTGTTATATACAATGTGATATTTCTTATCTTGCCTAGTTTACTGATGGGACAGTAGATTATAGTTGATAAGGAAGATCTGGTGAGAGGAAGTACTTGGTGATGGAGGTGGAAGTCAACTAGGTGTTGAAGCCAAAGACAAGAAAGACATTGTGTGTAAACATGAAGGATTTGAGTGAAGAGTTTTAATTTCACTTGATTGAAACTTGAGTCCTCTTCATGAATTATTGAACAGAGGGAGGAAAATGGTATTTCTTGGAGATGGGCCTCATGCTAAAAATGTTTCTATGATTCTGTTTTAGAGAGATTTATTATTACTAAATAATGTAAGTTTTTCCATAGGTTTTATAAGTGGTAAAATGTAACAAATAATGTTCTAAATTTATTTATGCTCAATATAATTTGTGTCATTTTCACTGTTTTTTCACTTAAGTATATTGAGTTCTGAGTTGTTCTATATTAGCACTTAAGCATTGATACCATTTATCATTATAGTTTTAGGTTAAGAATTATCAACCTGGGCAGGAATAAAGACTTCACTTGGTTTTTTAAAAATAGGGATCATTTAGTAGCAAGTTTTGCTTCTTAGAAATAACTTCAAAATAAAGATGGGTGAACTTTTTGCTATAAAGTCTACAGAGACATGATTATTGGCTATTAATATCACCTCCCAAAGATTCATGCAGGTTAATTTTGGGTCAAGTCTTAACTGAATAGCAAACCTGGAAGTAAAGCCAGATTAGGGATTGATTAATATAATCAATCATAAAATTGTAAATGTTGAATCTCACAGATCACCTTATTTGAAAATTTCTTTTAAGCTGGGTACAGTGACACACACTTGTAATCCCAAGAACTCAGAACACTAAGGCAGGAGGACTACAAGTTCAATGCAAGCCTTGACAATTTAGTAAAACCCTGTCTCAATATAAAAATAATTTTTTAAGGGGTGGGAATGTTGAATACTACCCCCGAGTTCAATCCCATGTCTGGAGAAGGGAAGGAAAGGCAGAGAGAGAGGAAATTACCTTTTATAAGCAAGGGAACTTAAATGTTCATAAACAGAAAAATTTACAAATAGTTAATAAGCTGGTGGCCGAGCTACACATCCTGTTTCTGAGTATACAACCTTTATTCTACACAAACTTTAATGTAAAGTAGTAAAGAAATGAAATACATTTTGGCAAGTAAATGCCAGAAGTTGCTTAAAGCATGGCCCAGTGTAATAAGATAAAGGAATGATTAAATGTTTTTCCACATGCTGAAAACCTAAAAATTATCACAATGGATGAGATTTTTAGCTCATCCCAATATTTTCCATTGGCACTAACACTGAAAAGAGGACATTTTGTCTACAGGTCAACTTCAGAGTTGGAAATTCAAATCAAGACAACTATAATTCAAACAGTCTAGTTTTTGCTGGAGGAGTTAGTATTCACAGACTTGTCATGACTTTTCAAATATCTTACATATTTTTTTCTGTTTCCTAATTTTATGTTTCATAAATTTTCATAACTTTTTATGTACAATTTATTTGCTGTAAATCAACCCTAGCTTTTAAGAGTCAAGCAATGACCCTTTTTCTTTTATTTTGAAGTTTATTAATATTATTGCCCTTTAACTGTATTGAACTAAACTATAAATTATCTTATACTTCATCTTTTTGATGAAAAATTTCAAAAAACTCATATTATTTTAATTGATCAGTTTTTTAATAAAATTATTTTAACATTGCACTGAAAGATTGCTCATTTTTTATTATTAGCTTGTTCATTCATCTTGCTCTTATCATATGCTTAGTACTAGAGTAAGTGTTTAAGAGAAGAAAAGAACAGATTGAAAAGTTTGTTTTCCTTTGCTCTCATCTTTCCTCAAGTGAAAAAAAAATCAGAAGTACAAATTGAATTTCTAGTAATATTTCCACATAGTTTGTAAAATCTCTTCACCATCAATCTTGCTATCACTGTTAACAATAATACAAACAAAAAGGTAACTAATATCTATTCCTCTTTGAGATCAGCAGGCTGGTGGTACTGTAAGCATAGTGCTTTATGGCTGGGTACAATATTTGCTTTAGGAGAGGCAGAAGCAGAAGTTGAAAAGATCTGGGGACATCTAATAATGTGAATTTGAAGGATAGCAAGGAAAATGTTATTGGGTCTAAAGAAAAGTGGACCTCTGTTGTACACTGACGAAATGTTTACCAACATTATTCTTTCCTGTTGCATGAGAAATAGAAAGGGCATCTCATGAACTCATGAAAACAACTGAAAATTTCTAGGCAATTTGTAGAAAAGTGTCCATTCACAAAATCTAGTTGCCTATTATGAAATACAAAGGAGAGAAGAACAAAGGGACATAAATTTTTAAAGCAGATTTTTAGGGAAAACATTGAGGCTTCAGGGCTTGATTCATTCTGAGATAAAGTTGTTTTTCAGCCCATACCCTAACCCCCTTCCTTCTCAGCAAAAGATCCTCAAGACAAGAACTGACTTCTAGGAAAAGATTCAACCCAGTGCATTGCCAATAACACAGAGATATAGAATAATTATAAACCATGAGGTTGTAACTGCAAGATTCTTTCTTAGGACCTCAAAATTATTTAAACATCTTCCAGGTAGGATTTCTAAAGCCCCTAGTGGTATGCTTTGCATTCTTGCAGTTAATAGGTTTTTAAGAATCGCAGGGTATTGTCCCACAGAAGCCTCATAGGCAAAACCAAGTAGAGAAAAGTCTTGCAGGAAGGCAAAAATGGCAAAAATGGCTATGATTTTGTATAATTAAGTAGTCTTGTAACTGTACACAGATGAAGCAACTGAAGTTTTAAAAGAGCTCTTCTGGTTTGGCTGAAAGAGATAAAAAAATAATATAAAATGAAGAGGTTGTTGAAGCCCCAAACCTACTATAAGAAGGTAGAAGGCTGTGAAAACTTCTTCATGAAAAACACAGGATATCTTTTCCTGGAAAAGAAATAATGATTCATACAGCAGAACCAAGAGCTTAGAGAACCATCTCCAGGAAAACCAACAGTTCTAAACCAGAAAATGGCAGTATGTACTATGCTGGATTTTAGAATTGCTATGAATCGATGAATTCTGTGTACACTGGATCTTGTCACTTTTTGAATGGGAATGTCTATTTCTGTTAGAACTATCCCATTTTATTTAGGATTTATATATAGGGCTCAGATCATTTGTCTTTTTAGTTGATCCGTCCTTATTTCAAGGTAAATCATACTCAAGGAACTGTACCTAACGATGTGTTAATTATTCTTACAAGACATATTTAACAATCTTAAAATTCTTAAAAAAAAAAACCCTCATAGTCGTGTGTTCATCATCTAAAGTTATGGATCACCCTTTTTCTCTTGCATTGTCTTGAGATCTGCTTCCTTTCCCCTTAGCACTGCATGGGTTTCTTATATAATTTAGTTTTTGCATATTTTGAATTTATGCCATGATCTATGTTTTGATTCTTCTCATTTAAGACTAAGTGTTAATCATTTAATTGAGAGCACCCTTCATGTAAGAAGTGTATTATCTGTGGTACCTTTATTCTAGAAGTGGCTTTCAAAAATATAGTGGAAGTGAGATTAACTCCTGGATTTATTCAATGGGTCTCAAATAAAGGTAAGAATCTGTATTCCACTTGCTCTGGATTCCAGTTGTTTCAGGTACAGATGCCCTGAAACTTAACTATAAAACACTTTTATAGTCAATGGAATGTGATTCAAGAAAATTTTCATATAATAATAAAATGGAAAAAGACTAAAGGAGCAAGTCTAGTCAGGATATCTTTGTAAAAGTCCAGAAGAGTGCTAACGGATGCCTGATCTAGACAGTGACATTAGGAATAGAAAGGAGGGGACAGATGGAAGCTAAACTAGCTATTAACAAGTTCCTAAAACTGCTTTCTATTAAAGCTGCCTTAGAAAATGAAAATGCACTGTTGTAGCACTAAAACAAACACAACCAAAAAGATGTTTTCTTAACTGGGAAATTATGATGTGCAGTTATGTTTGGTATCTAAATGCAAATTTTGCATGTAGGCTGCATTTACGGAAGAACTGAAAACAACCACAATATACTATATCACAGTAGAAACAAAACAAACTAGCTGTACTTGGCATAGTAATGATAAGCCCTTTAAATTAAATCTTTATGCAGATTCTATTTTATACTCCAAACTTTTCATGGAGCCTTGTGTAATTCTGATGTGTAAACCAACAAATAGATATGCTCTGTGTATGAAGTAGCTGGTTTGGATACCAGCTGGCTTGGCTGTACGCCTTTCTAATGGTAATGAAGTCACACAGCTGCTAGGACAATCAGCTGGAGTTCAGATTATCACTAGCTAAATGGATATCCATTGACTAGCTTCTTATCCGGACTCATTAAAGTTCAGTATTGACAAATGAAGAGTGGCTAGAGATTTACAGCTAAGAGGCATCTAAAATGAACTTGTTGACTTTTTTCCCTATAGCTTTCTCCTTGTGATTCACAAAATTTCATTCATTTGTGATGTGCGATTAGTAATGCACTGTAAAATTTTAACCACTCTTCCACTTAAAGTTTTTAAAGTGAGTATACATTCTAAAGCAAGCATCCAAAAGAAATTATCAGTACATGAAACTAAAAAGAATTATCAAAAGTGTTAATTTTCCTTGAAAAAAAAAATTAGAAAAAAGCATGTTCCCCACAAAAAGTTTATAACTGGCTTGAATTTGATTTTTTTGTTTGTTTGTTTTAAAGACTCAAAGGTATTTTAATGAACAGTTTCTAAGGTTTGAGTATATCTAGATCACTAGTTAATATGGTGTTAAATACTAAGGTATTTTTCTCAATAAACAGACTAATAAGTCATGTGAATTGTAGTTAATTCTATATTAATTCCTCGAACATGTATAACCTTTAAAATCCTCAAAGAAACAAGAAGTAGGATTCACATCTGCTAAGTCTAAAGCGGAGAATAAGAAAATGAGAACCAATCACTATGATACAGCTCTCCAATATTCTTTCTTCATCCCATGCCACAATCAAGAAGTAGAGCTCATATACAATGTCCTACCTCTTGCCCTCAAATCCTATTCAGTTCCTGGTTTTAAATTTTGTTTTCTTTTATTTCAAGATCTCTTAACCTCCTTTTCCCCCTATCCATTTTCATCCTATCTTTATCTCCCTCTAGTATATAAAACAGATTTCCGGCTACAAATTTGCTGATGGGAAGACTATGAAAATATTCAGTCCATGCTACCCATTTTTTTTTTTTTTGCCTCAACTGTCAACTTAAAGTAGCCTCCTACATGTATATCATTTTTTTGCCTTAGACTCTTTTCTAAGCACAAAACAAATTTTAGTAGATCTTCCTTAAGAAGACAATAGAAGTAGAAAATGCTCGAGTAAACAAAACTCAAATACCCTGTTGTTTCCTTTTTTACCACCTCCTCGACTTAATTCTCTAAACTTGTTTACTTTCCTCGTCTGTT
Organism: Ictidomys tridecemlineatus; assembly: GCF_052094955.1. Taxonomy (NCBI): domain Eukaryota; kingdom Metazoa; phylum Chordata; class Mammalia; order Rodentia; family Sciuridae; genus Ictidomys; species Ictidomys tridecemlineatus. Next base: position 159,069,256 of record NC_135478.1, on the reverse strand, counting down.
TACTGCTGATTCTAAAAGCACAGCAATGTTCTTCCTATGCTAATACTGTGACTTAAATGTTCTCATGTTCAGCTAGGACAACAGGTATATCTTCAAGTATACGTATCACCAAGTAGATCTTACGGCATTCAGGATAAATCCTCTAGCTCATAGAATGAACCCAAAAAAGATGCCAACACACTATGACTAACCCTTCTTCCTGGTAACTCAAAATAAAAATTCTGGCAGAATCCTCTGATTAGAAAAGAACAAGGTTCTAGGCCTCCCACAAACCAATAGATGTAAAACTCACCCACATGGCTGCTCTCCTGACTCAAAAAGGAACGTTCAAAGTAAGACATGACCTTCATGTAAAGTACAATTTTGAGGAGGTAAAATGGCAAACTCCTACACTCAAAAACTACTTTTCTACCTCGGAAACATTTGTACAAAAAGGTGAACAATATGCAAATAAAGCTTCCCAGTGTGGTACAGAGCTGCAGGAGGAATTACTCTGGAAACTCACTGAGTCCCTTAATCCCTTTAGATATGATAAGTAATAGAAGTTTCACTTTTATTCATTCATTCATTTATTCACTCACTCACTCACTCATAGAACAAAAGTGTGCCATACATAGTGCAAGGCAGTGGGGACACAGAATTGGAGAGCTATACATGCACTGACCTCTGAGGCCATCATCACATCTGGGATCCTTGGGAGTCCCTGACCGTCCAAAATTCTATAAGTGGGATAACAGAGCTATCATTATTCCCTCAAATTATTCCACAGACAAAAGATTGATTTCTGACATTATCTGCTATGGTGAAAGCTGTTTGTACTCCTGATATGTTATGCTCTATTGTATTTTTTGGCAGGTTGACCACTGACTAAATCTAACCAGTGGTTTGTAAGGGAGGTAATATGTGTCATTTCTGGCCTGGCATAGCCTATATTCCTTCTTTTTGACCTCTTTCCTATTCCATCTGCAGGCTGGATGATGCCAAGATAACAATGTAATCACAATGTGGCAGAGGCACTAGTGCCTGTGCCTCATACCTGATTTATTTAAAGACGAGCTTCATGACTGATGTGCTAGATAAGATTTCCATGTGTTAAGCCATACAGATATGAAGGGTCTGTTTGTTGTTGCAGCACAACTTCATCTAGTGTACTTCATTTAAACAATTACATAGTATTATAAGTCTGACTCATTTACTTCAAAAATTAATAGCAACATATTTTTTAGTGCTTATCATGACCATTCCAAAACCTAATATCTCTTTCATACATTTTGGCCCTCAAAACTTAGGAATAGCTGATACTTTTTTCAGGGCACATTGTCAGTTTTAATGAAATACTTGGTTCCCTTGAGCCTACTGCCAAGGTTGTTTGTGAAATACTAAATATGTCATTCAAAAGTCTCAATGGTCATTTAGTAGGCAAAATGATAGGGAATCTACATTCCACTTAATATTTAGATATTTTAAGAATTAAAGTTTTTGAAGAAATTTTCACTTTGTGTCTTGCCCAGAAATTTACACTGTTTTTATTTTAACCTTCTTTTGGAAGAATTCACGGATTTCTATCTTCTTTCACCCTTTCTCTTCAGTTATCCATGAAGGCCATATGTTGAACCAATGTGGTGCCCCCTGAAGCAGGTTTTCTTCTTTCAAATGCTACATCTTACAGCATTCTATGTACCAACCATAGAAATTCCATTATGTTGGCACAGGTCTGACCAACTTGCAAGGAGGCACAATGCCAAATACACAGATGGCGTGAGGGGAAAGTGCCAAAAAAACATGTGAATCAACTGTGGGTATTGATGGCATAATTCCCAGACATGGAAGTCCAAACACTTGTCCATCCTAAGCTTATAGTACATACTTACAGATACACAGATTTGCCAACAATAATCTAGCACTGAGTTAGATTAATTTTAAAAATATTTTTTAAAGCCATGCTTGGCTCCTTAAGACAACTATGAGGCAATGATTATACAAAGGTTGGTTCAGACTTTTGTCTTTCCCAAGTGATTTCTCAAAAGACAATCAAGCAGCATATCTAAAAAATTATTTCTACTTATATAAGGTATAAACAAAAGTGTACCTTGGGTTTATGTAGGAGTTCTGTGTTTGGGACTGGGGTCCCTGATCACTTCATGGCTGTGGCATGCTTGGTGCCTGGGAAAGTTTCTGTGCAAAGGCATAGGATGCCCAGTTGCTATGGTAATGCGCTCCCTGCTAGAGTCTTATCAGCTTCAACCTTAATCTTAGGCACATAACTCCTAGGAATAAAGGAACTTGCTTGCTTGATAACTACAAGGTTTCACCAAGCTCCAATGATCCTAGATCTTCCTGCCTAATAGTAATTTCAGACAATGGACTTTCTTGAGAGCTACACAAAGCCCATAACATTACATATTGTAATTGTGAAATGTAACTGCAGAATAAGCAACCTTACTGATACTCTAGACAATAATATAGTTACAGTACTAATGACCTAATGTAACCTATTAGTATAAATAAACGTGGCCACTTGGACAAAGAGCCACTCTACCACCTTCCCTGCCTCTGCACCTTTTTCTGTCTCCTCTTTATTATTATTCCTTACAGGTTTATTTATATAAACTGTACTAGTAAACCAAGAGAAAAATATCAATAAATTGTACACCAAGAACAGATTCTTATTAGCATATGAAGCTTAAAATTCTGACTATATTAAATATGCATCTTTGACCTTTCCTGCCTGTTTAAACTAAATTTTTATTGAGTTTTATAAACTAATAAACTTTACTATTGGATCTGGATCCATGAACACTTGTATACCAAATTCTAAATGCACATTTTGAAACACCACCAACATATTCCTCATCTGAACAAACTGAAATATAATCCCAGAAGATCATGTCCCAAAAGTCCATGCTAGTTTTACATTCTTTACAAGATGGAATTTTTTGGCTTCATTTTATGACCAACAAGGATTTTAATACTTGATGTATATCCAGTGACTATCCAGAGAATACTGTCTTGTGAATTCTATTAACTTTTTAAGAAATAGGCTTACTCTGGAAGTTCAACTTGAGTATTAGATAGATTACAATGCTCTTAGCTGGCTTGAAAACTCTCTAAAATCTCTTCCTATCAACTCCACCTTTATTTACTTATTTATTGTCTCAAATCCTCTTCATATCTCAGGTCTTAGAAAGTACCTTTCAGCAATTTCCCCAAAGAAGCTAGTATAGGATTACACAATTTTCTAAAATTATAATTAAACTATATAACTTGTTTATAAGTTTTATCACTTCTTTCTACTAAATATACTTAAAAGCCTCCATGCTCCTTAATTATAGAACCTAATTATAACACTACTTATTTACTACATAGGATTCAAAATACCACAAATTATAACATCTCCCTTAAAGCCAAAGTTACACATCAAAACTTGAGAAAGCTTATTTAAACTAAACAGAGATGTTTTTCTTAATGACAATACACTTAGTTTTTTATTTTTTTCTTTCCTTCAATCTTGTGTCATTTATTATTTACTAGTCATTGTTGAGCATTTACTACATGTCAAGAGCTGGGGCAGATACAAAGAAGATATGACATATAACCAAAAGAAAATTCCTCTTTGGCATAAGATTCAGAATTGAAAAGATTATATAACTTCTGCAATGAATGCATGAAAGGAGATGAGGTTTTCATTCAAGGTAGAAAATGACATCCATTATAAAAGTGCTATTAATAACATCCTTTTAATGTTTAATAGAACAGAGTGATTAAGACAGAATTCATACTTTATTATTCTATCTTCCACATGTATTAAGTAGGTTTGACCACATTTGGGGTATTATGTATAATTAAGAGTAAAGCTAAAAAGTTTTTTTTTTAATCCATATGGAACATAATAGACATCTGTGTCATTTAGAGTGAGTAGCTTAATCTGCTCTTATTTAATGCAATTTTTGTGTACTTCTCACTTCTCACTAAATTAAAAAGAATTACATATGAAAACATAATCAGAGGAAGATCTTCAAGAGTTTATTCACCCAACTTTAATGCAGAACGAGATCTTTGAAATTCTAATTCTAGGAGCACATATTACTCAAATACTTATTGCCTATTTTTAATGCTATACCAACAATAATTTACTAAAAAAAAGATTTTTGAATGCAAACATTGCATTTTATGATCTATTGTTCAAAGGCCATAATTTTTATTATGGAACTGTCCAATTTTTATATTAAAATACAAATGAAAATATCATCTTTCTTTAGATGTTTTTGTGTATAGGAACTATATGTGGTCCATATGTACATACACTCAAGGGTTTAGAACAATATATACTATTTGCTGAAAAAGTGTTAGAATTAAATTTAAATGGACATATAGGTGATTTTCTAAAGCTAAAAATGTCCTATTCAGTTATATTGTTCCATTAGTTACTAACTAGTAAAAATAGTCTACCTTTCATTTTGTACCAAAATCCTTTGGTGTTGCATTGGGTCTACTGACATTTCCAGAGAGTTAATTACCACAGAAGTAATCTGATTCTCTTTTAACATGTTCCTTTTTTTATCAATGCAAATTAAAATTAAAATCCACAGATAAATGATAAACATTAAACATCTATAAAATGCCAGTGAAACCCCTACTAATTAACTTGAGAACTGATTATATTTTGAGTACTATTTAAATTGCAAGGCTCTTTCTAGCCAATGAAATTCTGTTTTCTTTTACTAAATGAGTTTAAAAAAGTGGTTTCCTGTTGAATTATACAGGTACATTTCCCCCAACTGTACAAAACAGTTAAATAAAAAGTTTTCAAAATTAAAATTTTTAACTCAGAATTGATAAATGAAAACATAAATCAGGATCATTTTTCCAATTAAAAAAATTTTTAACAAATAGGATATATTAACTTGACTTTCTTAAATGCTACTTACCAGTTGAACTCTAGACTTACTGATTGCATAATTGGAAAATGTCAAGATATTTTTAACTATTATCTATATTGTATATAACTTGATCATAATTTCAAATAATTTTATTGAAAAATTTGAATATAAAATTTTTGTGGGTTGGTAATATAACTATAAAAAGGCAAGGGATTAAATATTTGTTATTACCAAAACATATGCTTATCAGAATCACAAACATATTAGTTAATATGAGATCTTATTTTATATCAAAAAAATGTAGTTTTAATCTATCCTGTATCATATTCCGTGATAAAATGAATGTTTTGAATTAATTAAAAAAAAACTTACAAGAAAGATGTTGGTAATGCCCCATTTAAAAGAAAAAGAGACTAAGGGTTAGTAGCCTAAAGGTTAACATTCAGGGAGTGTTAATCAACAATAAAAATTTCTTCACTAGGGGACTGGGGTTATGCTTTGGTGGTTCAGCACTTGCCTAACCTGTGTGAGTCACTGGGTTGATACTCAGCACCACATAAAAATAAATAAGTAAAATAAATATATTATGTCCATCCACAACTAAAAATATGTTAAAAATTCTTCAATAATAATCCTTAAGTTTATAGGTTTAGATAAAGTTAACAAATAGAAACATTAAATAAAAATGAAAAATTGAAATAGTAGAACATACATATATTTTGTTACTTTCTTATATTAATCAACAATTATAAGAAAATTACTCAAAACACTATGAAGAAACTGATTCAGACTATAAGATTATGTGCCAAGAAAATAATGAAATCAGTGAATAAAAATCAGTGACTAAAATCAGTTCAAGGCCCTATAACAAAGATCAAGGTTTCAAAGTTGATTGTTTGAGATGGATTCTGTCTCAGACATTCATGAGAGGCAGACCAAACACTTCTTTTCCCGACTAGTATGAATAAATCAGAGTCGAAATAACCATCTAACATGTTTAATAATTAAATTTATTAAACTATATTTTTATTTTTCTATTAATACGTACATTAACTACTTGAGAAAGGATATAGGTATCTCATCCAAAAAGCTATGAATCAAGGAAAGGAAAAAAATCAATAAAAATTTCTATATTAGGTGTTCAAAAATTAAAGTAATTGTATAGTAGTGTTGCAATCTGGCCAAAGGAACAGAGTGCAACACTATGTCTTTATCAGTAAAATATTTGAATAATCACCTTGACCATTTTTTCATAGCTGCTTGGATTACATGTAAATGACAAAGTACAGAGCAGTAAGAGGACATTTCATTCCAAATTGCTAGGTAAAAAGGTAGATTTTTTTAAAGAAGTAAAACAATTGTTGCACAACATAAACACACAAAACAATCTATTACTCCAGGAATAAGTAATCTATTGATGTTATTTCCTCCCACATGAAACAGAAAAATAAACCATCAAGAAATACATAATTTGAATACAACTCAAATTAATACTAATTAATTAAAAATACAGCTATAAAATCAAGCTATACCTACTCTATCACTAATGCATACAATTTCATTAATTTTCTGCCTAATTTAAGTATTCATTGTGCTTTCCACAATCTGTAATTTGCATCATTTGTTTAGGGTTGCATCAAAGTCAGGAGCAAACAGCTGAAATATAGAAGGAAAAAAAATAGCAAAGGTAAGAGAGGACAGCTGCATGGTTCAGAGGCATAATGAAGAACCTATACAGCTCAAGGGGTACTCAAGGGTACTTAGTACCTTGTTCCAGCTTAATACTTCCATGTAAGAGAATCAAGAGGAATACTACCATATGCGATTTTTTTTCAGAGAAATGTGAAATTAAAAATTGTAAGACTTTTCAAAAATTATCTGCTAAATATTTTAAAAATTTATGAAAAAATTGACTTATGGAAAATTAGGAGATACAAGTCCCCTCAGACCCATGATCCAGGAAAAGAGAGAATCTTATTAGCACAGGATTTACAGGTAGATGGCTCTCAAATTTTAGCAAGGTAGCAATCACTCAGTGAGATTACTAAAATACAAATTGTTGAGCCAACTGACCAGACATTGATTTAGTAAGCCTAAAACAGGGTCTGGTAAATCTACCTTTCCAAGAATTTCCAGTGATGCCAGTGGTGCTGTTTAAGAGACTTTAGTTTGAGAATCACCAACCTACATATTGATTTTCTCTTTTAATGAAGGGAAAAAAAATCTGGAGCTTCTATTAGTTTTTATTTTTTTAACACAAAAAGGTTTTTATTTCTCCAAATTTGATATTTAAGTCTTCTAACATCAAGTAAAACTGAAAACCTTACTGTTTCCTCACTAAATCTGCTACTTTTATTATCAGTTTCAAATTTTGTCTACTGTTTCATTTTTTTAGATATAAAATTGGAAACAGAATGTTTATTTAGGCTATTAGGACTGGGTTAGAAACATCTCTAGTATAGCACTAGTTGATTAGATCGTTCTAGAATTATATGGCTATTTAAACAATTTTATTATAGTGAATATACATTATAAAATTCTATCATTGTGGACTGGGATTCTGGCTCAGTGGTAGAGTGCTTCCCTAGCACATGTGAGGCACTGAGTTCAATTCTCAGCACCATATAAAAATAAATAAATAAAGATATGTGTCCATCTACAAAAAAAATTACCAAAAAAAATTCTGTCAATTTAATTGCACAATTCAATGATCTTTAGTAAATTTATAGATCCTATAACCATCCCAAATTTCAATTTTAGAATTTACTCTTATTCCCAGACCAACCCTGCAAAACTCCTTCAAACTGATTATAATCACTCCCTCTTCTGACCAGCCTAAGCACCTCTATGATACCTCTGTATATATAGGTCTGTATGTATAGTCTGTTTTGCATATTTCATAAAAATGAAGCATATAATGTGCACTATTTTTATCAGACTTCTTTCACAATGCTCTTGAGCTTCATCTATGTTATAGCATATATTGTCATTTTGTTCCCTTTAACTACTAAGTAAGCTGTATGAATGTATCACATTTAATTTAACCTTTCACCAGGTGATAGGTGTTTGGATTTCTTCCAATTTGGGAATATTATAAATAATACTGATAGAAACATTAACATATAAGTATTTGCAGAGATAAATTTTCATTTATTGGAGGTATATTTCCACATGTGGAATTAACTTTTCATGAAACTGCCAAACCATTATCTCATGTAACTATATAACTGGGAATTAATCGTCACTAAACAGAGCCTTGCTGGTTTTTTTTTTTTGGGGGGGGTGGGTATTTCTTTGTTTATTTTGTTTTAATAAACTCCTTAGTGAGTATGTAGAGGTGTGTCATTATAAATTTAATGTTCATCTCTTAGTACTTACTAATGTTGAGTACTTCTTTTTGAGCTTTTTAGAATTTTAAATTGATTTGTCATTTTTACTACTGGATAATGAGAATGATTTATGTAATTTAGAAAATGTTTCTAATCTGATATAGAACTTACAAATATTTTTCCACTGTGGTTTGTCTTTTCTTTTTCTTACTAGTTTTTTAAAGGGTTTTAATTTATTGAATTCCAATACATCATTTTAATTGATGTTTCCTATTTTCTATATGTCTAAGATATCTGACTCAATTTAAGGTTAGAAATATTTTCACGTTTCCTTCTAGAAGTTTGTAGTTTTAGTAAATATCATTATTATGGACATTGTTAATTCATATCATTTCCCATTTTTTGGTCAGTCTAGCAGGATTTTGCCAGTTTTGCCATAGTAGCAATGGATAATTCTGATTAGTTTAATTAATTGTATCTCTTTTGTATTTCATATTTCATTGATTTCTGCTTGGTTATTACCTCTATTCTGTTTGCTTTAGATTTAGTTTTCCATTTATGATTTTTTTTAAGGTATAAACTTAGGTTGTTGATTTAAAGCCTTTTTCTCTTTTGAGATGAACATTTAAATCTGTAAATTTTTCTCTGAATAAAATTTGTATATGTTGAGGCTTCATTTTCATTCCATTCAAAATATATGTGAGGGAGGTGGTGTGATCTTTCTTTGATCCAAGGGTAATTAGAAGCATCTTGTTTAAATTCTATCAATGAGATTCTCCTATATTTCTGTTTTGGATTTTTAATATAATTTTGCCATGATCAGGGCAACACCTTGTATGATGTCAGTCATTTTATATTTTATTAAGACTTGTTTTATGGACCAGAAAATGATTTCTAATGGAAAATGTTCCATGAGTGCCTGAATGAAACATACAGTCTGCAGTCATTTCGTGGGGATCTACAGAGCCAAGGAATCCTAACAACAAAAGTTTGTAGTCTTCGTTTATCTGGAAAAAAAAAATCTTCTTTCACATTCATTATTAGATGGTAATATTGCTGAACCCATATGAAAATATTTGAGACATTTTGTTTTCTTTCAACATTTTGCATATGCCAATATGTGCATTTGAGCCTCACTCTTACTGCATAGATGTCAGGCACTTTTGTACTATAATCCCTCCAATCTTAGAAGAGTTGTTTTTTTCTTTTGCTTCTTCCAAATTTTTCCCTTTGTCTTTGCCTTTCAACAGTTTGACTAGATATATCTCAGTTTGGAACACTTAGTATTGATATTACTTAGGGTTATTTAATTTCTATAATTGGAAGGTTATGGTTTTTCATCAAATTTAAGGAGTTTCCCACTATTGAATCTTGAATATTTCCCTCTTTTCACTTTGTTCTCTCTTTTGGGGACACACATTATACATACATAGGTATACCTTATATTGTCCCATAGGTCTCATGTTTTTTCTTCAGCTTTTTCTCTATTTGCTTTTCAGATTAGAACACTTCTTTCTATTAATCTATGCAAGATAATTGGTTCTACTTTTCTGACATGACAGGTCTGCACTTTATTCACTCTAGTGAATTAATTTTGTGTGTGGGGAGGTGTTGGGGTTGTAGTTCAGTGGCAAAGCCCTTGCCTAGCATTTGTGAGGCACTGGGTTCGATCCTTAGCATCACATAAAAATAAATAAAGGCATGCTGTCCATCTACAACTATAAAACAATTTTTAAACTTTTGTTATTTTATTTTTCATTATCACAATATAAATTTATTTCTAAATAAGATTATCTCTTTATTATTCATTGAGTCATTATTTTCATGAATCCTTAAACAAGATATTTTTTATTGCTTGAACATATAAATACGAGCAGTTTTTCTAACTATGTCTACTTTTGCAAATCTCAGAATGTTTGAAAATGGTTTTAACTACTTTTATCCCCTGAGTATGGGTCATATTTTCTTATCTCCTTGTATTTCTTCTTTTTTAAAAATACTGGACTTTTGAGATATTGTACTTTAGCAACTCTGAATTTTGACTTTGTTTTCTTCAGTTTTTTTTTTGCTAGTTTTGTTGTTATTGTGTTATTAGTTTGTCTTACTAAGCTTGCCTGAACTAAATCTGTGATGTATGTTTCTAGTAGTGTATAATATCTGTAATGTTTGCTCAGTTTAAAACTTGGCACTTTAAGGGTCACCACAATGACTACATACTTTAGTGTTCATCCCAGTGTATGAGTTTATATGCTTGGCCAGTAAATGTTTCACTTTCAGCTAACAGAACTTTATCTGGCCCAAACAGTGAACAGTTTTGGATTGTGTTTTCCAATTTTTCCAGATTCTTACTCTCTATGAAGCCCTCTGCTATCTCTGCTGCATATGAATATGATCTATATGCAGGAATCCATAGCTGGCTTTGGCATGATATGTTCTGTGTGGTGAATTCACATAAGCTCTGGACAACTGGGAATACATGTAGAGTTTATCAAATATTGTGTCTGAAAGAGTTCCCATTAATTTCTATCACATACTTGGCTAGTCCCCTCATTCACTGGCTGCAATGTCTACGACTGCATGGCCAGCCTAATGAAACTACTATCCCTGCCTGTTGACTTGCCCTGAGGTGATCACTTTAACTGACAATATGCCCTGTCAGGTAAATCATCTTTGGTGGCAGGAAGACCTGTCCCTCCCTAATAGAACTACCATATTGACATAGCTGGGAAGGGGACTGATTGGAACTTCCCCTAGGAAAAATGCCACAGAATTATACACTGACCTTAAGTTAGAAAAATAAAAATATAAATATTTCTCAGTTCATTTTGTGCCTTTGGTTGAATCCTAAAGGAAAGAATTTCTTAGTTTTGAAAGGGTTGTCCAGTTTTATAGTTGATTTATGGAAAAAGGATTTGTCTATTCCTTACTTTGACATGCCATTCATTGATTTTTCATTAGTTATTTCATAAAAGATATTTAAAATAACAAAAGTTGAGATTAATAAGCCTGTCCTATCCTTGTGTAGATGAAGAAAACAGACCATAATGAGTATGAAACTTCTTAAAATTTAATGACTGAAATGAATCTAAACCCAACTTTCTAATGAACAGCAACATTCCTTCCATAACTGTATGCTTCCTGAAGTCAGAGAATCAGAGAATTTAGAATTATAGTTAATTGTCACTAGCTATTGACTTTAAAATAAATGGTAAACTTCAATAACAGAAAACGATGCCACACTGAATGGATATCCTTTTAAATATGTTCCTTTCTTACATAATGTTCTTTAAAAACATTTGAAAATAAAATTTTTTCCTGTCATAACTTCTCTTAAGCACTTCATTTTAACATCACCTCCTTTGAGAAGAGGCATCTTGGAAACCCATCTAAGAAAAACACTACCACTTCCTCTGTTCATGAAAATTGTTTCAAAATGAGATGACTAAGTCTTTTTAGTAACTGGTACAAGCCATGTCCCATGCCTGTTCTCCAGGCACAGCCTTCTAGATTTGCTGAAAAATGGGTCAGGATCTACTTAAAAGATATGTTGCCTTCATACAGTTCAGTAACCAGCCTATAACACAGTTTTTCATATAGTAAGCTCAGGATTTCTGAGGATATTTATGCTAAAATTGTTCTTCACATCAAGAATACATTATAAAACATAAATGTCTGTATTCTAGATTTTAATATAATTTCAATAAAATAGTCATAGGGCATATTATTCAGTAATAATTATTATATACACATCATCTACAAATAATTATGAGGCATATGGATATAAAACTGATGCTGAGTATACTTTACATGAAATGTTGCTTGATATAGAGCTGTAGTAATAGAGCTAGTCATATCAGTGTATGAATCCCAATTCCACTGCTTTTTACCTGTGTGATTTAATATAATTTGGTCTGTTTTAGATTCCTCACCTTATTAATATGAGATTAAAATATCCTCATAGTGTGTTGTTGTGATAACTAAATCACATACTTTATAGATAATATCAGTATCTAACATATAAACTACAGCTAATATCATCCATTACTAGGAATCTCTCAGCTCTGAATGAGTATATAGCTATATCAAATAAATTGGTGATTTTTTTTTACTTTGTATGTTTCTAATTTAAAAATATTTGTCTTACATCTATTTAATGAGAGCTAAGAAACATTGCCTAGTAAATGTAATATTTTACATTTATTGCACTATGTTCAAAACAGATATATTCCATATTCTTAAGTTTCTTTAAAGATACATCAATGTTTAAATTTAAACTTGAAAAAAAACCACTATCCTTTGAAGACTACATTCTAAACAAATTGGTTAAAATATCTTTATTCTCTCTGGGTTTAGGTAACTATAACCACTCTTTGCTTCTGGCCAAGTGAGTGCTGAAAGCAATATTCTTTTCATGTGCTAGCCAGGCTACTGAACCATCTTTGTCTCTCATGATATCCTCAAACCCTGAGTCCATCTTTAGAAATAGTTCATTCACTAAGATCTTCTTTACATAATACCAGTTTGAATGTGGTATCTATTTCCTGCTGGACTTATGAAAATATTAAGGAATTACTGTTATATTGTCAAAAATGATAAAAACACGACCTCTATAGAATAAATAAAGTGTCCTTAAGAGTAGAATGGGCATACTAAAATATTTGTAAGTAAAATGACATCACTCCTGAGATTTGCTATAAATATTCCATGCCAAAAGTGGGGGGATACCAAATTAAGTCAATGTTGATAATTACTGTATGGGGAGAATGGCATTTTATAGGGTTGAAGGCTTTCCTAATAAAATTTTTTGAAAATATTTTAAATATTGCTACATTTAACCTTTTTGATAAGTCATTTTTAATTATTATCTCTGCTTTGGGTTTTTTGTCATGAATACAAATAGCACAACTGTTTCTAAGAGGAGTAAATTACTCATTCCTCATTTGTTCATTTTTGTAGCCCTGTTCCTGGTAACATTCTCCCCATTCCAGTTAAGAAGTTTTTGTTTATGATTCCAAATTTCATCTTCATTTGTACCTGGGAAGCTGAAAGGTGCATATGTGACCTTAGTCTCAGATGAATAGAAGACAGTCAATGGTTTGAGTTAGACTCTTCTAGAAATAAGAATGACTGTTCTGGAAATTATACTCTTTTGCTACATTTATACACTGTCTTGAAAAGAGTGTTATCAAGTTGTCTCCATTAAGCAGCCGAGAAAAATCATTCTGCCCAACAAGGGATTCTCTCTTGTTACACTAATGATTGGGTGCATGTCCTTGGCAGGTCACTTAAGTGACTTGGTCTAATGACCTTTAAATTAGAGACATAACTATTGATAGTAGGCAAGACGTGATGAGTCAATTACTATAATGAATACAGAGGTACTGAAAAAAATTTTTAAAAATCACTAGGCAAAGTAAAATAGTTTTATTTGTGAAATATATAATTTTTACTTTGAATTTTAAATATTCATTTAGTTCATTTCTATCTTAACATATTTCTAGGAATTTTAATGTGTTAATATCACAATTTTGTCCATATAATTCAATTTTGAAACAAAGAAACAGTATTAAAAAAACAAAATATTACTTTGGAGAGAGAAAATTTTAGAATTTTTAAGTCAGTAAGAAAAATTATTTAGTATGAATTTTTTACATATGCTGAAAAAATATGTACATACTCAACCAAAGCTAAAGAGACTAAATTTTATTTTATATTTGCTGAAGCATTATTTTAAATTTAAATTGTATTTCAATTTAAATTGTAAATATCCCTTTACTTCACTGCTAACTTTTTTCTTGACATGGTTTTCTAAAAATTTTGAGAAAAATGCACACTTTGTTAAAATTCCATGTGATTTATTTTATATTTTCAAGGTCAATATATGATCATCCCTTTAAAGCTTGGTTTTTAAAATCTCACTGCTGTGAACAATGAGACCAGAACAATTCTTTGTTGTGGGGCTATACTGTACTGTGCAGTTGTTACATAGCAGCATCCCTGGTCTGTACCCATTAAATAACAGTAGCACTCACCACAGAGAAGCTGGGACAACCAAAAAATGATTTGGGACATTTCCAGATGTCCCCTGGAGTTAAAATTACTTGCACTGAGAATTAATGTTTTACAGCAATGGATTTGCTTTATATTTGCCTATATTCTAATTATTTCTCAAATGATGGAATGAGTCAATAAAGCAAAAAAAAAAGAAATATTTGAGAAAGGAATTGTGACAAGAGATAGTTTTAAAATTAAAGAATTATTCTAAATTAAAAAAGTTCAAATAGCATTTGCTAAACATAAAGATCTATAAGAGGGTACCATAACAAACTGATGCTTAAAAAACTCAAGTTGCTTGCAAAGCTTGGAGAAATGGTATATTATGGAAGACAGTGCCTTTTCACCAAACTGATTTTCATCTTTTCATCATTTAAAGCAGTTCATCTTAGTGAAACAATAAATTTCAAATTTTTGTACTTGTGAACCAAAATTGATATCTCTTTCTCTCTCTCTCTCTCTCTCTCTCTCTCTCTCTCTCTCTCTCTCTCTCTCTCTCTTTCTCTCTCTCTGTCAGTAAATACTTTTCTCTGAGTTAATTCATCCATCTTCCTTTATGTTTTATTTTGTTTTACCTAAATCTGATGTAAAATCTGGTTGTTTCAAGAGTTATTTGGGCTTATGCTTATGTGTTTACCAATCCTACTGGTGGTGACATGCTCAACTCATTTATTTAGTTTTAAATGCTCTTACTAAATATCCTCAGCATTTACATTTAAGGATGGTCTAATACTACTGTGAAAATGTTTAACTATCTAAGCACTGATCTCTGATAGCCTTTTTGTCTTCTCTGCAACCACAGTCAGCCAAATTAGCACATTATACCACTACTAACAGTGTTACATCTAATTTAAAGACAAAATTTTAGATGTAATCACTAACTGACTTGCCAAGGACATGCACTGGATCATAAGTGGAATGAGAGAGCATCTGTATTGAGAGATCCTTTCTTAGGCAAATTCACTGGCTAGCATAATTAACTGTTTACAGAAGGGAATGGGGAATACAATAAACCTAAATAAATATTTGAGAAATTACATTGAGTTTTCTTCTATTTAGATTTTAGCAGCTCTATCAAAAGAGAAACAATGATCAAGAATAAAATAGCTCGAATAAATACCCAAATTGTTGGTGAATTAATAACTTTACAAATATTATTAATAGAGAATGCACTAAGAACTTAGTATAGATTTAAACTTAACGAGGCATTCCTACATACACTTGACCCTACATAAACTAATTTTGGAAGCATCAAGAAAAGGATAATATGTTCATAAAGTTCTATAATTTTGGTTGAGTTTAAATGTTTTCCCCTGTTGACATGAATAATCCCAATTCCCTTTAATATGATTATAGTGAAGATAATTATATATAAAATTAAACATTACATAATTAAATGAATTACACAGTTCAATAGGAAAATACAACTGTGTAAAAGTATTTCTAAAGCAGCAACTTTTATTTAACTCCTAGAGTGGAAAATTATCAATTCTTGCCATGCAACAACTCAATAAAAAGAAAATGTGCTAACTATGATCTTTTGCTGAGGTGCCAGGTGCTGGCACTTAAAACTTCTTGCTATATGGAAGTGAGATAGAAATTTTTAGCGTGTGAACCTTGTACTATGTGATTTTAAATGGTCTATTAGTATCCAAAAAAGCATCCTTGGGTAAAGTGAAAAGAAACACCTTAGGGAAAATGACTTGCTGAAAAGAACAAGTTGATGGGTTTCTTAAATTTTAAGTCAGTATAAGCTCTGTATTTCTCTTTTTGTGGTTTGTGTTTGCTTGCCATGTCAAAAATCTACAACTTTTCTTTAAGAGGCTTTTCCACTGTAAGAACACTGGCTCTCACCTCCACAGAACAGCTCACTCTGTCAGACAAGTTTTGCTCACATGCAGCCTTCAGTAACCTTTCTATAACTGAGTCATAAACCCCTAAACACAGGGGATGAAATCACTGACAGTGCCTTACATATGGTGGTGTGAATGCACTACAATAATTGCTCCATAATTACATGGTAATTATTGACCATTTAAGTACATTTAAGAACAGGGTGAGTACTATGTAATCAAAGACTAATTATCTGATTATTTCTGTCTTTTAAACTGCAGGCTTACAAGATATAAAAATTGCAAGTAACGTGGTGATTAGTCATTGAACTACATGGTAACTTGAAATATAATTATGAAGTAATCTCAGAAAATGTATTTGTATTGTAGTTCTCCTAAACACTAATTGCAGAATAGCTATATTGTAACACACATTCTATGAAGGTATAACAGAAAGAAGATCATCAATAAATTATGCTAATAGGACATAAATATATAAGCAAAAATTATATGAGTCATTAAATAAAAATGTAAATGGGGTATATATTTTGTAAGACAGATAATCAGTATTTGAAATAAGAACTGTTATGATTTGAATATAAAATACAAAAGTGCCACTGGATATTTGAATACTTCTTACAGAATTTCCTTTTATACTCCTTTAAGAAAATCCAATGATAGGGCAAAAAACTGGGGCAGTGATAGAAAAGTGAAATGAATAATTCTGGACAAATTCAACAACTAGTTAACTGCACTAGGGTTCAATTACTGAACCAGATCCAGAGTATAGCCTAATTTCTTAAGACACTGTAAGATCCACATTGGCATCATTTACAACCCTCACCCTTTTCATCCTGAAATTCTAAGTGAATAAAAACTATTTGTATAACTCTATGCAAGGATGCTGAAACACACTAAAGATGCTTACCCCAAATTAATTTCCCAAGTGTGTGCTTAATGTTTGAAAAGAATAATGAATAGACTCTCTCCTGAAAATTTACTTGATATAAGCTGAGTATAAATGGAAATTATGGCGCATCTATGACAAGCAACAAGAGAAAGGTAACTATAATTTGTATGTGTGTGTGTTACAAAAGGTGAATGTCAACTGTTTTTTGAGCACATAGGCTAAAAATTAATAATCTGTAAAATGTATTTGAGTGAAGAACTACTTTTTCTTTGGTAACATGATTGAAGACAACAATAACACAGGACTTGAAATAAAGACCATGTTGATTCCATTATGAAGTAATTGCAATATTTTATATGTGACATAGATGAAGAACTCTGGGATATCTTAATATTCTCATTCTCCATAAAAATGTCCTTAAGAAATAAAGAAAAATTCCATATCTAAGGGAAAAGAATGATTTGAGAGTATCCAAAAAAATTAATAATACTATTAAAATAGAACTTGGGGAAAAGTTTCAAAAGAATAGGTCACTTTCCTGGCTGCTCCATGATGTGAAACTGAGAAAGCAGACAAGTGGCATCTCAGCAAGGTAGGTGAACAAACAAACAAAAAAAGCAGGGAGGACATTATTGGAATTTAAAACTGGACATTCAAAGTAGATTTGGGACTCAGTACGATGGGTATAATAAAATAAGGAAAAAGTGCCAGCACAATAGCCACTACCATGGTTAAGCAGGAAGTACCAGCCAGAAAGGTCTCTTAATGAACAGAGTAGAGGGATAAGGGAACTAAAAGAACCTGAATATTTAGAAGGCCTAAAACATGTCTGGGTATGGAACACTTAGAGATCAAGGACATTACCCAACTAAACTGAAGGGGGAGTTGCACAATATCCTTGTGCAGGAAAGAAGCTGCCATCTCTCCAGGGGGCAAGCACAGAGCAAAGGAAGGAAGCATTTTGCAGCCATGGTGCAGGGACCAGAAATTGAGGGAACCAATTCCTTGAAAAACTGAGTTTGGCCGAAATATAAGCCCAGTGAACACAAACTGCGCAGCGTAGAGTATGCTTAAGTGACTAGGAGAAAATCAAATATGGAAAGAGGTTTATACAGGGGACAACTGGTTGTGGAAACCCACAGGACTCTACTACTCCCTCTCCAATCCAGCTGCTTGCAGGATCAGCTGGAAGAGACATGCCTATCCAGGAATTCAAAAGGGCAAGGGTAGGAAAGATTGAGTTTGGAGACTAAACCCAAGACCAGGAAACTTAGGGTCTGCAGGTGATGCAGGGGATTGAAAATTGGCTGCTCCACCACATGAGTAGAATGCAGGGGAGATCCTTGGGGTATAGTCTTCTTCCAGCATGGATCATCAATTACTGGGCACTGGAGGTACACTGATTTAGAATCTCCAGACCAACTTGCATTCAGCAAAGGGCTTGGAGCCCACCTA
The DNA here is from genome assembly GCF_052094955.1 of Ictidomys tridecemlineatus. Classification (NCBI taxonomy): domain Eukaryota; kingdom Metazoa; phylum Chordata; class Mammalia; order Rodentia; family Sciuridae; genus Ictidomys; species Ictidomys tridecemlineatus. The sequence continues at coordinate 159,050,796 of NC_135478.1, read as the reverse complement.
AACCTAAACCCTGTTTATAGAAATTCCACCTATGGGATTAGCTCTCTCACTGAAGCAAAACAGAAGGTGGAGCATCATTCTCCAGAGGACCCCACCTAACATTGCTGAGAAGATAAACTGAGAATCTTTTAAACTCCATGAGAAACAATTCTTTAGTTTTTCATTGGGATTTTTTCCCTTCCTTTTTTTTTTTTTTTTTTTTTTTTTTCCTTTTCTCTGTTTAACTGTGACCTTAATGGGACATGGACATTTATGAGTACATGTTTGTTTTTTTCTCATTTCTATCATTTTTGAAGACAGTTATTTTTCATGGATTAGTTTTTTTTTTTTGTTTTTGGTTTTGGTTTTTTTGAGGACTAGGATATTTGATTGTATATTTTAGTTCCATTTTTTATTTTTTATTTTTATTTTTTTAAAATTTTCTAAAAATATTTATTTTTAGTTGTAGTTGGATACAATACCTTTGTTTTATTTATTTATTTTTATGTGGTGCCGAGGATCAAACCCAGGGCCTCGAACATGCTAGGCAAGCACTCTACTGCTATGCCGCAACTCCAGCCCCAATTTTTTTTTAATTTCTCTCTCTCTCTCTCTCTCTCTCCCTCTCTCTCTCTCTCTCTCTCTCTCTCTCTCTATATATATATATATATATATATATATATATATATATATTCCCTTACCTGTTTCCCTTTGTTCTCTTTCTTCTGCTAATAGCCAATTTTTATTGACCTCTCTTTCACTCTTCTTTAATTTTTTACTTCTATCTTCTCCCTTCCTTCCTCGTAATCATCACATCCTATATCAATTCTGTTTCCTCCCTGGTCACCATTAGAAATTGTTTGTGAACTTGTTGTTATTATTATAGGCAATAATTAATCATATAATTCCCATGAATTGTGATAATTAACTTTGTAGGCATCATAGTAGGAAGTATTTTGTTTAATGCTATATATTGTTTGCATTGGTTGTTGTAATTATTAGTCTCCCCCTAACCAGTGAGGTACTAGAAACCTTTAGGAACACTATAAGTCCACAGGGTTATAACTCTACTGCCTCAGATCCATACTGTTAGATGGGTAAATACACAAATAACATGAAAAAGTGAGGGAACAGATCATCTCAAACAAACCAAGATATTCCAATAAAAGAATGCACTGACACAACATGAAAGAAAATTCAGAGAAGGAGTATATAACATACTAAGTGGGGCTGGGGAAATAGCTCAGTTGATAGAGTGCTTGTCTCACATGCACAAAGCCCTGGATTCAATCCCCAGTACCACAAGAAAAAAAAAAAGACAAGAATGTACACAGTTAAGTTGATCTGCAAAGTAAAGGACAGTATGAGGAGTGAAATCAGAAAAAAAAATAAAGTGAAAGATCACTTCAATAAAGAGAAAGAGGTTCTTTTTAAAAAAAGAAAAAAAAAGCAGAAATCCTCAAAATGAAGGAATCAATAAACCAAACTAAAAATTCAAATGAAAGTAACCAATAGACTAGATCACTTGGAAGACAAAGTTTCAGGTAATGAATACAAAATACATAATCTTGAAATCAAAGTAGACCATGTAGAAACAATGTTAAGAGACCATGAACAGAACTTCTAAGAAATATGGGATAATCTGAAAAAAACAAATTTAAAATTTATTAGGATAAAGGCTCAGAGATACAAATCAAAGGAATACACAATCTTTTCAGTGAAATGTCAGAAAATTCCCCAAATATAAAGAATGAAATGGAAACTCAAATACAGGAGGCTTACAAGACCCAAAATATACAAAATTACAACAGGCCCACACCAAGGCACATTATTATAAAAATATCTAACATACACAAAAAGGTTAGAATTTTAAAGGATGCCAGTGAAAAATGATAGGTTCACAGAGAGAAAGCAATTGAGATCTCAGCTGATATCTCAAACCAGACCCTTTAGGCTTGGAGGTCTTAGAATAATATATACCAAGCTCTGAAAGAAAATGAATGCCAGCCAAAGATAATATACCCAGGAAACATAAGTTTCAGAATTGATTATGAAATAAAAACTTTCCATGATAAACAAGTTAAAAGAATTCACAACTAGAAAGCCTGAACTACAAAACATAATGAAGAAGAATTGAAAAATAAAAGTGAAAACAGCAAAGAAAGGAAATACACTATAAAAAAAAAGAGTGAGTCAAAGGAGAACTAATTCAAATTAAAACCAGAAGTAACTCAAACTGACAGGAAATAAAAATAATATCTCAATAATAACATTTAATGTAAATGACCTAAAGTCATCTATCAAAAGACAGACACCAGCAGATTAGATAAAAAACAAGACCCAACAATATGATGTCTCCAAGAGACTCACCTCATATGCAAAGATGTCTATAGAAGAAAGATAAATAGAATGGGAAAAAACATACCATTCACATGGACCCAATAAACAAGCAGGAGTTTCTATCCCCATATCAGATAAAGTGGACTTTAAGCCAAAGTTAATCAGAAGGAACAAAGAAAGACATTTCATATTGCTTATGGGAATTTTACATCAACTTATGCCCCTGAACAATGGAGCATCTACATACATCAATCAAAACCTTCTCGATTTCAAAAAACAAATAGAACTCAACACAATAAACATATGTGACTTTCTCTCACCACTAGACAGATCCTCCAAACTAAAACTAAATAAAAAAGCCATAGAACTAAAAAGTAAAATTAACAATTTAGATTTTACAGACATACATAGAACGTTTTATCCATCAATGACTGAACACATATATAAAAAAGGCTAAAATAGAGAATACCTCGGGTCACAATGCTACTCTCAACAAATACCAAACAAACAAACAAAAAAACAGACAATACCTTGCAACTTATCAGATCATAAAAGAATAACATTAGAAATCAATGATGAATAAAAATATAAGCTACTCTAACACCTGAAAACTAAATTATATGCTACTTAATGACAAAATGATAGCAGAAGAAATCAGAGATTAAACAAAAAATACTTAGAGGTTAATAAGAATAACAGTACAACTTATCAAAATATCTGGGCCACTTCATAGTAGTGCTAAGAGGAAAGTTCACTACATGTGCTCATTCATTAAAAGAATAGAAAGTCAACAAATAAGTAACCTAACATTACATCTCAAAACCCTAGAAAGAAAAGAACAAATCAACATCAAAAGCAGTAGATAGGAAATAATTAAAATCAGAGCTGAAATCAATGAAATCCAAACAAAATAAACAATCCAAAAAAACTGACAAAACAAAGTAGTTCTTTGAAAAAATAAATGAAATTGATAAAGCCTTAGCCAAGCTAACAAAGAGAGAGGGAAAAAACCCACAAATTACTAAAATTTATGATGAAAAAGGAAATATCATACTGGACAGTATTTAAATAAAGATAATAATCAGAACCTATTTTAAAAATTTATACTATTAAGGTAGAAAATCTTGAAGACATTATCAAATTACTAGAGAAACATGATGGACCCAATTGAACTAGGAGTATATAGAAACTGATCAATTTCAAGCAATGAACTTGAAGATACCATCAAAAGACTACCAAGAAAGAAAAGCTCAGTACCGGACAGATTCTGAGCTGAGTACTATCAGACCTTCAAAGAAGAACTAACACCAATCCTCCTTAAAATCATTCCATGAAATAGAAAGGGAAGGAACCCTTCCAAACTCATTCTACAAAGCTAGTATAACTCTGATACTAAAAGCAGAAAGAGACACATCAAGAAAAAAAAAATCTGATAAATATCTCTGATGAAAACAGATGCAAAAATTCTTAACAAAATACTGGCAAATCACGTATATAAACATATTAAAAAGATAGTGCACCATATTCAAGTGCGGTTAGTCCCAAGGATGCAAGGATGGTTCAACATAATGAAATCAATAAATATAATTCATCACACCAATAGACTTAAAGAATCACATGATTATATCAAAGAATGTGGAAAAAGCATTAGACAAAATAAAGTATCTATTTTTGTTCAAAACACTAGAAAAACTAGGGATAGTAGGAATATACAACGACATTATAAAAGCTACATATGCTAAACCCATTGCCAATATCATTCTAAATGGAAAAAGAAAACATGAACCAAGGAACAAGGAACAAGGCACAAATGCCTTCTTTCACCTAGTTATATTCAACATAGTCTTGGAAACTCTAGCCAGAGCAATAGACAGAAGACAGAAATTAAGGAAATATAAACAGGAAAAGAAGAATGCAAAGTATCCCTACTTGTTGATGACATGATTCTATGTTTAGAAGACCCCCCCACAAAAAAAAACACTAGAAAATTTCTAGAACTCATAAGTGAATTCAGCTAAGTAGCAGGATATAAAATTAGCACCCATAAATCAATTGCATTTCTATACATCAGTGATAAAACCACATAAAGAGAAATTAGGAAAACTATCCCATTCACAATAGTCTCAAAGAAAATAAAATATTTGGGAATCAATCTAACAATAGAAGTGAACATCCTCTACAAAGAAAACTACAGTACACTAAAGAAAGAAATTGAATAATAACTTAGAAGATGTAAAGATCCCATATTCTGGGATAGGCAGGATTAATATCATCAAAATGGCCATACTATTAAAAGTGTTACACAGATTTAATGCAAGATTTAATGCAATTCCCATTAAGGATCTGAGGACATTTCTTCAGAGAAATACAAAAAATAGTCATGAAATGCATTTGGGAAAATTAGAGATCTAGAATAGCCAAAACTAAACTTAGAAAGAAAAGTGAAGTCGGAGGCATCACAATACCAGGCCTTAAATTATACTACAGAATTATAGTAATAAAAATGACACGGTGGGCTGGGGATGTGGCTCAAGCGGTATCGCGCTCGCCTGGCATGCGTGTGGCCCGGGTTGTGTCCGCAGAGAACTAAAAAATAAATATTAAAAATTCTCTCTCTCTCTCTCTCTCTCTCTCTCTCTCTCTCCCCTCTCTCACTCTCTCTTTTAAAAAATAATGACATGGTATTGGCATCAAAACAGACATGAAGACCAACAGAATAGAAGACACAAAGAGAAACTCACAGAAATTACCTTGTACTAGACAAGGGTACTATAACATATATTGGAGAAAAGATAGCCTCTTCAACAAATGGTAGTGGGAAAACTGGAAATCTATGTATAATAAAATAAAATTTAGATCCTTATCTCTCACCCTGTATAGAACTCAACTCAAAGTAGATCAAGACCAGAGATCCTGTGCTTACTAGACAAAAAAAAAGTAGCCCCAAATCTCCATTATGTCAACTTAGGAATCAAATGCCTCAATAAGATTTCTAAAGTTCAAGAAGTAAAATCAAGGAATAACAAATAGAAATGTAGCAAAAGAAACTATCAAGAACATTAATAGAGAGCCTACAGAATGAAGAAAATCTTTGCCACCTGCACCTTAGATACAGCATTCATCCCCAGGATATATAAAGAACTCTAAAAACTTAACAGCAAAAAAAAAAAAAAAAAAAAAAAAAAAAAAAAATCAACAAATGGACAGAAGAACTGAAAAGACACTTCACAGATCAAATACAAATGGTCAACAAATATATGAAAACATATTCAACATCACTAACAATTAGAGAAATGCAAATTAAAACCACACTGAGACTTGGCAAGGATGTGGGGAAAAAGGGACACTCACATTGCTGGTAGGACTGCAAACTGGTAAAACTACTCTGGAAAGCAGTATGGAGATTCCTGAAGAAACTTTGAATGGAATCATACCACTCCTCGGCATATACCCAAAGGACAACATATTATTGTGACATGACCACATCAATGTTTATAGCAGTTCAATTCACAATAGGTAAGTTATGGAACCAACCTAAGTGCCCTTCAATTGAAGAACAGGTAAAGAAAATATGGTATATATCCACAATGGGATATTTCTCAACCATAAAGAAGAATGAAGTTAAGGTATTTACGCGTAAATGGATGGAACTGGAGACTATCATGCCAAGAGAAATAAGCCAAACTAAATATTGTCTCTGATATGCCCATCCTGAGTCACAACAGGCCATTAGGCACAGATGGGAATAGTGGAGGTTCACCAGATTGGACAGAGGGGAATTGGGGGAAGGGTGGGGAAATAGGAATCTGAAAGACAGTAGAATGAGTCTGACATATCTTTCCTATGTTCATATATGAATATATGAACAATTTAATTCCACATCATGTGCAACCACAAGAATGGGAAATTATATTCCATGTAATTATGATATGTCAAAATACATTCTACTATTATGTATATCTAAAATGATCAAATAAAAAAACCTAAAACTTGGTTTCTTTCAAATCTTTTGTTGCATTTTTGATATATTCTTAAAGTGATTGGTTTTTATAGTGTTTGTCTGTTTTTCCCAAAGTTCCATGAAACACAATATAATTCTGAGTATATTTTAATTGCTTATTTTAATCTTTGATTTATATTGTTTTGCCTGCTATATTCCTTCTCTATAGATTTCTACACTACAACAAATTATACTCTAAAGTAATTTAAAATATTGTCTCATACAATTAGCTAGATACATATCCATAGTTAAGAGAAACGCTATTAGTAGTCACTTATAAACTTGTTAATCTTTTGACCTGAGCAGCTACTCATAAAGTGAAATCCAAAATGAACTGGAGAAGATTTATTTGATAGCATCGATTAATACATGTATCATTACTGAAGTATTTCCTTTGATTGAGGATTCATTATAGGTCTTTATCTTATTTCAAAATGTCAATAATCCTTCTAAGACAAGAATGCCATTTTATTAAGGCCATATTTTACAATATTGTAGCTTAAGTTACTTATAATTTGCTTTTCCAAAAACAAATCTTACACTTCCAATTTTAAAATAAATTACCATATACTATTTTACAAAGGATAAAAATACAGAAGATAGTACAGATCATATTTTAAATAATGCCTTTGGTTACCATCTAGAAAAGAATTAATAAATAATTTATATAGTTTGTCATTCTGTGCATACAATAACTTATTTCAAATTTCCTCTTTCTTATTTTTTTTTAAATCTATTGTGTGGTGTGAGACTTGTGGGAGAAAACAATGACTATTACACAAAATGCACAAATGTATCAAATGTCTTCATTTTTTATAAATGTTCATGTATTATATTAAGATGAATAATTCACATCTGAATTGACAGCCACAAAATAAACTTCTAGGAATATGAAAAATATATGACATTATTCATTATTGTACCATCGTTGACATATAAAAAGCTGTACATACTTCCCTTGATCCCAACTTTCAATTTAAAATTCTTACTTAATAGAGAGGTGAAAGTCAAAAGTTGATGGCAAATATAAAACATAAAATTATATTTTATATGACATTACTATGAGATATTGAGTTTCTCACAAAATATAGACAACATGTAGATACTGTTCATAGTAAGTTTCAGAGAAGGTGCCATAGACAGTTGTATACAGCAAGGTGGTTAAATCTGACTTCTTTTTTTTTTAATATTTATTCACAATACCTTTATTTCACTCATTTATTTTTTACGTGGTGCTGAGGATTGAACCCAGGGTCCCACACGTGCTAGACAAGCGCTCTACCGCTGAGCCACAACCCCAACCACTAAAACTGATTTCTTAATCATGAATATGCATGTAATTTTCTTAGACTAAACATCTCCATTGTCTTCTTTCCTCCTACCAACTCCTTTCCTTTTTTATGTCACTTTTCACAAATTTAAGATGCTCTTGTTGTGAATGTATAGAGAGTTCTTATTTTATCTATTTTTCCTTCATTAAAAAAACCTTTAAAAATACAATACAGCCAAATAATCTAAATTAAAAGCACAAAAATTAAAAATAAAAATCTGTCACATAATATGGTAAATTTAATCTGTTTAATAACTTGCTAAATATTGTCACAAGTACATTATAATTCTTTCCTTCCGTTCCTATACTTCCAAATATATGTAAAGGGCAGCTTGTGCCCTCAACTATACTTTTTTTTTATATTCCTTGGAATATTTGCTATGCCAAAGGGAATGTCCACTTCTATTATACTGAATTATACATTTACAACAAGTAAATTTTAGACTTTATAAGTTATACTTTACTTTCAGAATCAGAAGTTTAAAATATAGAGAAAGGTTTTGTTAAATATCAAAAAAGGAGGAAAGAACAAAATAAAGACAATTTCAGATATCCATAGAGATCAAGATAAAATGATAAATGTAAAATCAACAACATCAATAATTTCATAAATATGGATGAACTAAAATGTGAATTAAATGGAAGAAACAATCAACCCGGATATAAAACAAGGTTCAACTGCATACTATCTATAAAATCGTGCCTTGGAGTCAAGTGCACAAATAAGTAGAATGCAAATGTATGAAAACAAGCTATTCCATATAAATAATTTATCTATATGTGAGAAAATTAAGAAGATAATATCTATATGGATTGCATTTATCTATATGTGAGAAAATTAAGAAGATAGTAGAGCTGGAAGGACAAAGAATTATGCTTCATGTTGATAGAGTCAAGACATAAAGAGCATGTATTATTAGAAAAGTATGTCTGGAGCTCTAAAATACATGAAGTACAATAGTTGCAATAAGAATAACATTTGAGTATTTAAATACTGTTAGTATTGATGACACAGAAAACCAGTAAAAATAGAGAATACATAAAAAACACTGTTAACCAAATGGCCTAATATTTACATAACCCTCTATCCATAAACAGAAGCCACAAATTTCTTTCAAATGTCCAGGTATTTTTATCCAAGTTAGACAACATATTTGACCATTAAAAACAGCATAAGTAATTTTAAGTTTATTATAATCATCTGAGGGATACAATTCAACCAAAATTAAATGCAACTGGAATTCAACAGAAATCACCAAATATGTGTTCATTTATCATCTTCTGAAAATCCATTGCCAAGAGGAAATCACAAGGAAAATTTCTAAACTGAACACAAATAAAATTATTTCAACAAAATTTTTTGGTTTCAGCTACAGAAATGCCCAGAAGTAAAGTAAGAGTTGCCACCATCAGACACAACAAAATCATTTGATAAAATTCAATGCATCATGATGAAGAACCTATCAGTAATAAAAGAGAACTTCCTCCAATATATAAATGACAATACTCAAATCTAATGGTGAAAGACAATGCCTGTTTCCCTGAGATTTTGGAAGAAGAAAGTATGGCAGTTTTATCCAGCTCAGTAAGGAAAAAAAAATACATACACACACACACACAAGTCTAAAAGAAAGTAGTAACCTGTCTTGATTCTATAATACCTGTGTCCTATATGTAGAAAATCTTAAGATATATATAAAAATCTATTAGAAATATTAGCTTTATAAGGTTTCAGGTTCAAGATTGATATGCAAGTCAAATGTATTTCTAAAAAAAAAAGGAAAGGTATTCATTTCAAATTAGCATTGAAACTAAAGTGGACTATTTTAAAATAATAACTTTTTTAAAAAAAGGTTTAAAATCACCAAAGAAAAAATTTAAAAGTCTAGGTAAATGAAGACTCCTTCCATATGAAAGTGTTCAAATTCTCAAAATAAATAGTTACGATGTTACGTCTCACCACAATAATATAGAGAAAAAAATAAAGAATGCCATCTTCATCAATATCCTAAAAGGCTGCTACTTAATAGAAATTGACAAAGGTAAGCCTACAAATTTATAGAAATTCAAGGTAAATATAATAGCAAAAATCTTTGAAAGTAAACACAAATTTGAATTTATATTACCAATTTAAAATTAAAGTTAGAGGGGGCAATCCAAAATAGTGGGCCACAGGGAGGCAGCAAGCATTCTGTGTGTGTCTCTGTGACCTGGAATTCAAGTACTGAGAATACTGCTTCTATGTGAGCAATAGAGGACACCCACCCAGCTGCTTCCACCCAGGAAGCACATCATGGGCTCTAGGACCAGCATCAGAGTAGGACTCCCAAGTACTTGCACAAGCAGGACAACTGGGTCCTTAGTGGGACCACTGGCATCAACACTCACACAAAACTTTCAACCACCCACCCATGCAGAAATCCTGGATACCACTCCAACATAGGACTCCCATCCACTACCCACAAGTAGGAATTCTGGCTGCCACTCCCATGTGGACCCCCATCTACCAACGTGGGGCTCCCCTGGGTCATCTCCATTTTGGGACTCTGCAGCAACTGAGGTAAGTTCCCTATGACCAATAGCTTTACTGCACCAGGGGATATCACACAGGTTCTGAGCCAACAGCCATAACACTGCATGCCACAGAGCTCACCACTGACTGAACACACCACCCAACACCATCACCTAGCTCCCTACCACCCAACCTGACAACTCATTGCTGAAAGCAGTCACTTACATCTTGGGTCACCTTCATCACCACTTTAGTGGGGGCAACTTCCAGTCTGGAACTCCGGATGACTTGGTACCCATAATTTCCAAGCCCTTCCCTCCCCAGCAGCCTCCAACCCAGCACAGTATCTGCCCAATACAAAATACCTCTCCATTGGAAAGAAAGGTCCCTTATTAGGATGTAGAAAGGGAGAGGATGAATAAGAGACACTTTAGAGACTAACATACAGACCAGGAACTATGAGGTCCACAAGCAAGATAAGGAGATAAGACTAGGCACCTATGTCACATCAGCAGGCCCCAGAGGAGATCCTTGAGGTGAAGTCTCCTTTGGTGACCAGAGGGTGCCACACTCTACCTCCAGGTGCCTTGCACCCAAGATCAATCCTCTCACCCTGGTAACATTCACCAACCTGAGGACAGAGATAACAGCTAACAACAGATAGTTACACCTAATGGATAAGAAGGGAAGCAGGAAAGCTACTGATCTCCAACCAAAACAATCCTTGTTTCTTCCTTTGAGATTTTTTTTTTCTTCTTCTCCCTCTCTATTCTCCCACCCTCACATCCCCAACATATGTGAAACCAATGTGGATTAGTATACTGAGGACTTGGATGTTTGAATAGTATATAACATTTGTGTTGTACATTCTTTTTTCTGCCACTTTTACTTTTTTAACATTTTTAAAATTTTTCTTAATATATGTGTGTTGGTTTTATGTACTCTACTTCTTCCTACTTACTTGTCAATTACTTTGTCTCTCTTCTCCTGCTACTAACTTTCTTCTTTAGATTCCTCTTTCATACTTCCTAAGATATAATAATGATATCCTCCTCTCCTAACTCCTCAGCATATCATCCTACACCTCATCCCCAGTTCTTTGTCCTCCATCACAAACGTTAAACACTTTTGCAAACCTACTGATTATTGTAGATAATAAATGAATTCACCATTTATGTACATTGTGACCAAATTGTAAACATCTTAATAGCAACTATTTGATTTAAGATTGTATATAGTTTATATTGAGATCTGTTAACATAGTCCTTCCCCTGAAAGGAGAAGTCCTGAAACCCTACAGGGGAACTATAAGCCTATAGAGTAAAAACAGTAATACCTCAGAACCACATTGCTAAAAGGAAAGATACATGATCAACATGAAAAGACAAGGGAAGAAAATGCCCCCAAACAAATCAAGATACTCCATTATTAGAATCCATGGCCAACACAGCTGAAGAAATGAAAGAGAAGGAGTTAAGGATGTACATAATTAAAATATTCTGTGAATTAAAGGAAGATACAAAAGAGCAATACAGGTAGCAAAATATAATTTCAATAAAGAGCTACATGAGCAAATACAGGAAGCAAAAGATTACTTTAATAGGAAGATAAAGGTTCTAGAAAAAAAAAAAACAGAAATCCTGAAATGAAAGAATTAGAAGTTCAATCAAAAGCATCACCAACAGATTAGACCACTTGGAAGACAGGACCTCAGACAAAGAAGACAAAATATATAATCTTGAAAAAAATGTAGACCACACAGAGAAGATAGTAAGGAACCATGCGCAGAATATTCAAGAAATAAGGGATAGCATAAAAAGAACAAATTGAAGAATTATTGGCATGGAGGAAGGCATAGAGTTCCTAACCAAAGGATTAACAATCTATTCAATGAAATAATACAAGAAAATTTTCCAATCATGAAGAATGAATTAGAAAACCAAATCCAAGAGGCTTACAGGACCAAATGCACAAAATCAAAACAGATCCTCACCAAGGTGCAATATAATGAAAATAACCAAGAGAGAAAATAAGGAGAGAATTTTAAAAGCTATAAGAGAAAGGAATCAGATTACATATAGGGGGAAAACAATTAAGTTATGTGCAGATTTTTCAACACAGACCCTGAAAGCTAGAGGATCCTGGAACAATATATATCAAACACTGAAAGAAAATGGATGCCAACCAAGAACCTTATAGCCACCAAAATTAAGCTTTAGATTTGATGATGAAATGAAAACCTTCCACGATAAACAAAAGTTAAAAGAATTTACAATTAGAAAACCTGTATTACAGAACACCATTGCAAAATACTCCGTGAAGAGGAAATGAAAAACAACAATGAAAATCAACAGAGGTGTTACACTAAAAATGAAGCTAATCAAAGGAGAAACCAAGTCAAGTTAAATAACAAAGCTAAACAAAAATGGCTGTGAATACAAATCATGTTTCAATAGAAACCTTGAATGTTAATGGCCTGAACTCATCAATCAAAAGACATAGGCTAGCAGATTGTATTTTAAAGAAGACCCAACAATATGCTGCCTCCAAGAGACTCATCTCATAGGAAAAGACATCCACAGACTGAAGGTAAAAGGTTAGGAAAAATCAGACCACTCACATGGACTATGGATGCTAGCAGGGGTTTCCATCCTCATATCAAATAATGTAGACTTCAGGCTAAAGTTAATCAAAAAGCATAAAGAAGGACATTTCATACTGCTCAAGGGAACCATACACCAACAAGACATAACAATTATAAGTATATATAACCCAAACAATGGAACATCTATCTTCATCAAACAAACTCCTCTCAAATTCAAGAGTCGAATAGACCACAACACAATAATTCTTGGTGACTTTAACACACCTCTTTCACCACTGGATAGATCTTCCCCTCCCCCCCGCCAAAAAAAAAAAAAAAAACTGAGCAAAGAAACTGTAGAACTCAATAAAAAATACAGTCAATAACTTAGACTTAACTGACATACATACAATAATTCATCCTTCAGCAAGTTGATACACTGTCTTCTCAGAAGCACATGGATCCTTCTCTAAAATAGACCATATATTATGCCACAAAGCAAGTCTTAGCAAACATAAAAACGTAGAGATACTACCCTGCATTCTATCAGATCATAATGGAATGAAATTAGAAAACAATGATAAAATATAAAATAGAAGCTACTAAACTAAATAATATGCTACTGAATGAATGGGTTGCAGAAGACATCAAGGAGGAGATAAAAAATTTGGAGGTAAAGGAGACAACTGATAGAACATATCGAAATCCCTGGTATACTATGATGGCAGTACTAAGAAGAAAGTTCACTGCATGGAGTTCATTCCTTAAAAGGAAAAAAAAGTCAAGAAATAAATGACTTAATATTACATCTCAAAGCCCTAGAAAAAGAAGAACAAATCAAAACTAAAAGCGGTAGAAGACAGGGAATAATTAAAATCAGAGCTGAAATCAAAGAAATTAAAACAAAAGAAACAATTGAAAAAAAATGACAAAACAAAAAGTTGGTTGTTTGAAAAAAATTAATAAAATTGACAAACCCTTAGCCATACTAATGAAGAGAAGGATAAAGAAAACTCAAATTACTAACATATGTGATAAAAAAGGAAATATAACAATAGACACTATGGAAACATAGAAAATAAGTAGAAATTATTTTAAAAACTTGTACTCCAATAAAAAAGAAAATACCAAAGGCATCAACAAATTTCTAGAGTCATATGATTTGCCCAAATTGAATGAGGATGATATACACAATTTAAACAAATCAATTTCAAGCAATGAAATAGAAGACACATTCAGAAGCCTACCAACCAAGTAAAGCCCAGGACTGGATTGATACACAGTTGATTTCTACACACATTTAAAGAAGAACTAATATCAATACTCTTCAAATTGTTTCGTGAAATATAAATAGAGGGAGCACCCAAACTCAGTTTATAAAGTCAATATCACCCTGATTCCAAAACCAGGCAAAGATACATCAAAACAAACAAACAAACAAACAAACAAACAAACTTCAGACAAATATCTCTAATGAACACAGATGCAAGAATTCTCAATAAAATTATGGCAAATTGAATACAAAAACATATCAAAAAGATAGTGCACCATGATCAAGCGGGATTTATTCCAAAGATGCTAGGATGTTTCAAACTATAGAAATCAATAAATGTAATTTATCAATAGACTTAAAGAATCAAATAATCATCTCAATAGATGCAGAAAAACTTCGACAAAATATAGCACCTCTTCACGTTCAAACACTAGAAAAACTAGGGATAATAGGAACATATCTCAATATCATAAAAACTATCTATGCTAAGCCCCAATCCAACATAATTCTAAATTGAGAAAAACTGAAAGCATTCCCTCTAAAAACTGGAACAAGACAAGGATGCCCTCTTTCACCACTTCTATTTAACATAGTTCTTAAAGCACTGACCAGAGCAATTAGATAAAATTAAAGGGATATGCATAGGAAAAAAGAAATCAAATTAGCACTATTTATAGAAGATATAACTGTATACCTAGAAGACCCAAAGAATTCTACCAGAAAACTTCTAGAACCAGTAAATGAATTCAGCAAATTAGCAGGATGTAAAAATCAACACCCAGTAATCAAAGGCATTTCTGTATATCAATGACAAATACTCTGAAAGGGAAATGAGGAAAACTACCCCACTTACAATACCCCCCCCCAAAAAAAAGAAAAGAAATACTTGGGAATCAACTTAACAAAACAGGTGAAAGACCTCTATAATAAAAACTACAGCATAATTTATAAGCATAAATAAAGAAAAGAAAGAAGATCTTAGAATATGGAAAGATCTACCTTGTTCTTAGATAGGCAGAATTAATATTGTAAAAATAATCATACTACCAAAGCAGTATACAGATTTAATGCAATTCCAATCAAAATCCCAATGAAATTCCTCACAGAAATAGAAAAGGCAATCATGAAATTCATCTGGAAAAATAAGAGACCCAGAATAGCTAAAGCAATCCTTAGCAAGAAGAGTGAAGAAGGTGGCATCACTGTACCAGACCTGAAACTAAAAATACACAGCAATAGTAACAAAAAGCATGGTATGGGCACCAAAACAGACTGGTAGACCAATGGTACAGAATAGAGGACACAGAGGCTAACCCACAAAAATTACTATTATCTTACATTAGACAAAGGTGCCAACAACATGCACAGAAGAAAAGATAGCCTCTTCAACAAATGGTGCTGGAAAAACTGGAAATTCATATGCAAACAAAATGAAATTAAAACTCTCTCTCTCACCATGCATAAAACTCAACTCAAAGTAGATCAAGGACATAGGAACAAAACCAGAGACCCTGCCTCTAATAGAAGAAAAAGTAGGCCCAAAATCTCCATCAAATCAGAGTAGGCCCCAACTTCCTTAATAAGACTCCCATATCACAAGAATTAAAATCAAGAATTAATAAATGGGATGAATTCAAACTAAAAAGCATCTTCTCACCTCATCAGCGAGGTGAATAGAGAGCCTACTAATTGGGAAGAAATTCATACCATACGCACGTCAGATAGAGCACTCATCTCTAGAATATATAAAGAGCTCAAAAATCTTAACACCAAAAAAACAAAAACTCGGTCAATAAATGGGCCAAAGAACTGAATAGACACTTCTCAGAAGAAGTTATATAATCATTCAACAAATATATAAAAAAAAGTTCAACATCTCTAGCAATTGGAGAAATGCAAATCAAAACTATTCTAGGTTTTCAACTTACTCCAGTCAGAATGGTAGCTATTAAGAATACAAACAACAATAATTGCTGGCAAGGCTGTGGGGGGAAAGGCACACTCATACAATGCTAGTAGGACTGCAAATTGGTGCAGCCAATATAGAAAGCACTAGGGAGAATCCTCAGAAAATTGGGAATGGAACCATCATTTGACTCAGCTATCCATCTCCTCAGTTTATACCCAAAGGACTTAAAAACAGCCTACTACAGTGATGTAGCCACATCAATATTTATAGGAGCACAATTCACAATAGCTAAACTGTGGAACCAATCTAGATGCCCTTTAATAGATGAATGGATAAAGATACTGTGGTATATATACACAATGGAATATTCCCCACTATTAAAAGAGAATAAAATCATGGCATTTGCAGGTAAATGGATGGAGTTAAAGAATATAATGCTAAGTGAAGTAAGCCAATCCCAAAATACCAATTGCTGAATGCTTTCTCTGATATAAGGATGCTGAATCATAATGGGGTTGGGGAGGAGCATGGGAGGAATTTAGGAACTATAGATAGGTCAAAGGGATGGGATGAGAAAGGAGGGGGCATTTGGGTTGAAAAGATGGTGGAATAAGATGTACATAATTACCCTAAGGACATGTATAAAGATACAAATGATGTGACTATAGTTTGTGTACA
The DNA here is from genome assembly GCF_052094955.1 of Ictidomys tridecemlineatus. Lineage (NCBI taxonomy): Eukaryota > Metazoa > Chordata > Mammalia > Rodentia > Sciuridae > Ictidomys > Ictidomys tridecemlineatus. The sequence goes on along the minus strand of NC_135478.1, from coordinate 159,034,191 downwards.
ACCAGAGATAAGAAAAATTGTGTTATATATTATAATATAAATTTAATGAATTCTGTTCTCATATGGAACATATGGATTTTTGAGCTCTTTATATATAAAATGGAAACTTCATACATTTCTAATAACAAATTAGAATAATAAATAAATAAATGTTACAATAATCAAGATGGTGCAGTATCAATATAAGAACTGGAATGTATTTTTGATAATTTATTTATTGGTAGTGGGGATTAAACTCAGAGGCACTTAAGCACTGGGCCATACCCTCAGCCCATTTTTGTACAAGTTATTTAGAGACAGGGTTTCCCCTTTTTAGTGCATCCTAAATTGCTGAGGTTAGATTTGAACTCATGAACCTCTTCCTCAATCTCCTGAGCCACTGGGATTACAGGTGTGTGCCACTGTGCCCTGCTGTAATGTATTTAAATAGAAAATTCAAAAATGCAGTTTGGTATTTATGGCCAATTGATTTTTAAGTATAGCACCTAGAAATTTCACTGCAGAAAAGATAGTCATTTTAACTAATGGTGTAGGCACAATTTAATATTAATGTGCAAAAATATCTAATAAAGTTTGACAATGATGGATCACAAACCTAAATGTATGAGCTAAAATTGAAAGAAAACCTTTAAAAAACCATAGGAGAAAATTTTTGTAACCTGGAATTAGTCAAAAAATTCTCAGATATAACAATAAAAGGATGATTCGTAAAAACAAAAAAAGAAATTGAAGTTCATCAAAATTAAAATTTTGGTTTCCAACAGACATCATTAAGAAAAAGAAAAAAAAATAGACCCATTAAGAATACGTGAAAAGCATATCACATTAAGGATTTGCATTCTATCTAGCTATCCTTTCATCCATCTCTTTAAAATAATTTCTAACAACCAATAATAATATTTAAAAAGCATCCAATTAAAATATGAAAAGAAGGTTTGGAACAGACATTTAACTAAAGAAGATAAACAATTAGGCAACTAGCATGTTAAAAAGTTCAAAATATCATTAGTTAGTAGGGAAATCCATATAAACACCACAATAAACCTTATATATTGGAGAGGCTTAACAAAAGAAGAGACTATAGATAAGGTAACAGAATGTGAATAAAATGGAAACTTCATACATTTCTGATAGAATGTAAAAATGAATAGCCACTTATAAAACTTTTTGCAGTCTTTATTTTTTAAAGTTAAATATATATGTATCAAATAATCCACAAATTCCTCTCCTAGGTATCTACCCCAGAGAAACATACCCTTCACCTAAGATTTGTATGTGAATGTTCATATCAGTAACTATTAACAGGTAAAAAGTGGAAACTATTCACATGTCCATCAACTGATGAAAATATAAGCAATATGTGGTATTTATATATCATAGAACACTGGCAAAAAAATAATTACTGATACAGCTTCAAAAAATGGAAGGAAACGGATATAAACACTTTATATTATAAGGTTCAACTTATAAGAACTTTCTAGAAAAGATGTAAAACATATTGGTGGTTGCTTAGTGTTGAAAGCAGGAGGAGATGCTAATTGCAAAGAAGAACGAGAGAAATATATGGAAAATGTTCTAAAACTGTTTCTTGGAATAAAGAGTCAGTAAGTAAGATGGTGTAATAGGAAGTCCCCAACTCTAGTCCCAGTATAGAAATTTTGATTTAAAAACTTTTCATAGATACAAATATCATGGTGAAAAGTCAAGGGATAGGCTACAACACTCTGAAAGAGCATAAAAACAGGAAACAGTATTAAAAGAAGATTTTTTAAATGTTTCCCTTTGTTCCTGCCACTCCCTTCTTGATACAGTGAAGCACTCATATAGATACTTTCAGTATATATTTATCTCATAAAGAGAGATTGAAATAGATATTCCACATTTCAGGGTACAGTCCAAGAAGATATTTTCTGCCCCACCTCACAGGGAACACTGGGGCAATCAGCATGGAAAAGCTATCAGTGTATATCTAGAAAAACTTTCAGCACCTATGAGCAGGCAACTTGGCAGTAATCTATTTCAGCAACCCTGCCTAAATACAGAGTCCTGATAACTAGCTCTGCCCAGTAGGTGAACTCAGTCAACCCTTCCCACATGGGAAGCAAAGAACTCATGATCACAGATGCCAACAGTTACTGTTGCTCTAATTGTTTAGAATCTCATGCTATGCTGACTAGTCAAAGTCCTTCTCTAAAGACTAGATGAACTGTCCACTTCTAAAAATGTTCAGACATAAATACAAAGATGAAAGAATTACAAAGAATGAAGGAAACAAAACATAACACCAACAAAGGAAACTAATGAAGATCACAAAAATGACCCTGAAGAAAAGAGGAACTACAAATTTTCTGGCAAAGAATTCAAAATGATCCACAGAAATAAATTGGGGAACTACAAGTCAAGAAAATAGATACCCAAACAACTAAATATGAACAAAATGAGTTCAATAAAGATATAAACTATTAAAAAAAAGAACAAGGAGTATGGCTAAAGAAGATCGTGACTGAACTGGAAAAAAAAATGGAAAGATTCAATAATTGGCTAGATTCAGTTGAAAAACTAATGAACTTGAAAACAGGTAATTTGAAACCATACAGTCAGGTGGGCAAAATGAAGAAGCATACTGACAAAAGACTGCAGGACTTACAGGACATCATCTTATAAAATGACATATTTATTATAGGAGTTTAAAAAAGAAAAGAAAGAGGCAGAAGGATTATGCAAAGAAATAGTGGCTGAAAACTTCCCAAGTCTGGAGAAGGAAATGAACACCCAGATTCATAAAGCCCCATAAAACCCAAACAAGTTAAATCTTAAGAGTTCTACACTGAAACACATTTTAACAAAATTGCTAAAAGACAAAGCCAAAGATTTTGAAAGCAAGCTTACCACAAACAAGGCAACACTTAAAATAAACCATCAGGATATTTCTCAGCAGAAACTCCATAGGCCAGGAGAGAGTGGAATGACACATCGAAGTACTAAAAAAAACCTGCCAATTCATAATAGTGTATTTAATAAAACTATTCTTAAGATATAAAAGAGGAAGAAAAAAATATAAAAGGGATGAAGGAGACATTCTTTGCCAGATTAAAAAGAAACTGCAGAAATTTGTCAATACTAAAACATGTGCTAAAGAAAGTTCTTTGAGTTGAAATGAATAGATGCTGTTCAGCAACATGAGAAATATTTTAAAGCACATATCTCACTTGTAAAGGTAAGTATATAAGCAAACATGGAATACTTAAATCTTACATAAAATCACTTTTTTAAACTTTAAATTTGTTTATGTATTTTGATTTGTTATATATGACAGCAGAATGCATTTCAATTTATAGTAGAGATACAGAGCACAAGTTTTCTTATCTCTGGTTGTACACAAAGTAGAGTCACACCATTTTTGTCTTCATACATGACTTAGGGTAATGATGTCTCATTCCACCATCTTTTCTACCCTCATGCCCCCTCTCATCCCCTTCCTCCCTTTTTCCCTTTCTATAAAGTTCCTCCATTCCTCCCAAGCTCCCTACCCCCATTATGGATCAGCACCTACATATAAGAGAAAACATTTGTTTTGGGGGGATTGGCTTACTTTTCTTAGAATAATATTCCCTAACTCCATCCATTTACCTGCAAATGCCATGATTTTATTCTCTTTTAATAGTGAGGAATATTCTATTGTGTATATATACCACAGTATCTTTTTCCATTCATCTATCGAAGGGCATCTAGATTGGTTCCACAGTTTAGCTATTGTGAATTGTGCTCCTATAAACATTAATGTGGCTGCATCACTGCAGTAGGCTGTTTTTAAGTTCTTTAGGTATAAACTGTGGAGAGGGATAGCTGAGTCAAATGATGGTTCCATTCCCAGTTTTCCAAGGATTCTCCCTACTGTTTTCCATATTGGCTGCACAAATTTGCAGTTCCACTAGCAATGTATGAGTGTACATTTTTTCCCACATCCTTGCCAATACTTATTGTTGTTTGTATTCTTAATAGCTGCCATTCTGACTAGAGTGAGATGAAATCTTATAGTAATATAAAATTTAAAAGATAAAAAGTAATAATAAGTACAATTATGTTAATGTATAATATGAAAAGAACTAAACTAGCAACAATAACACTGTGTTTGTAGTAAGGAGAATAAAAGTATGGAACATTGATGTGTGATTAGAGAATAGTTGTTATCAGTTAAAACAATGCAGGTTCAATTCAGCCTCATAGTAACCATGTGAAAGAAGGAAAGGAGATCACTACTAAAAAAATCATCAAACCAAAATTGAATACAAGAGAATAACAGAGGAAAAAGCATAACCACAAAATAGAGAGAAGACAACAAACTGGCAATAGTAATTCTTTACCAACAATAATTACTTTGAAAACAAATTAATTACATTTCTCAAGAAAAGTAGAATAGAAAAATGTATGACAAATGCAGTCTACAAAAGTTACATCTTATATTTAAAAACACACCTGGGCTGAAAGTCAATGAATGAATAAATTTATTCTTTGCAAATGCTAACCTAAAAAGAGAGGTTGGCTATACTTAGATCAAAGAGACTTTAAGTCAAAATATAATAGACAAAAAAGGTCAATACATAATAAACAAAGATTCAGAATAATAGAAAGGATTAACAATTATCTATATATGTGTCCAATTCAGTTAGAGAGTATCTAATTATTTAAAACAAATAGTGACATATCTGAAAGGAATATTATAAAACAATAAAAAAGAGTAGAAATCCTTAATACTCTACTTTCATTAATGGATTAAATCATCCTGAAAGAAAACCAATAACAATACAGAAACAGCAGACTTGAATACCATAGACCAAATGGTCCCAATAGGAATATTCTGAACACCTATTCAACACAAATGGGATATATATTCTTTTAAGATATTCTCAGAACATTATCTAAGATAAATCACATGCTCATCACACACACACACAAAATCTCAAAATTTAAGAAGACAAATTTGTTATGTTTACTGACCACAATGAAAAAAAAAAGTAAAAGCAAAAATCGACTAGAAATTAATAGCAAAAGAAAAAGGGTAATATTCACAATTATTTGGAAATCAAGAAGCAAAATCTTGAATGATCATTAGGTTTAAAAAGAAATCAGAAGAGGAGTTAGAACTATTTTAAGACAAGTGAAAATGAAAATACAACATATCATAGCAAAACAAGTACAGAGAACAAAGTTTTTGGCAATAGATACATTTTAAATAAGACATTTCAAATAAATAAAACATTTCAAATAAACAACTTAACTATTTCTCAAGGAACTTTAAAAAAGAAGAGCAAACTTAATCCATAGTTTGTAAAAGGAAAGAAATAATAAAAATTAGAAGAGAAAAAAATAATAAAAACAAAATAATAGGAAAAAATAACAAAACTTCTTAAAGTAAATAAAATTGACAAATTCTTCTCTATAGATTATGTAAGAAAAAAGAAGACTCAAAAACACAAAATCAGAAAGGGAAGAGGAGCCAGTATAACATAAGAGTATTATGAAGAGTTATATGCAGCAAATTGGACAACTTATAAGAAATGTATAAATTCCTAGGAACATACAATCTATTATGTCAGATTCAAGATGATAGAGAAACCCAAAAAATACCCCAAAAATAATAATAATTAAGGTTGACTCAGTAATCACAATCCTACAATAAAGAAAATAATACACTAGATTTTTAAAATTCTTCTAAAAATCAATTCTAATCCTTTAAAAATTCTTCCCAAAAACAGAAGAGGTAGTAAATAATTCAAACGTTCTATAAGATTATCATCTTGATATCAATTCCAAAAATGCAAGAAAGAAATTCTATCCCTGAAGGACATAAATGAGAAAATCCTCAACAAAATATTAGTATACTAAATTCAATAGCATATTAAATAACCATATACCATGATCCAATAGGATTTGTCCCCAGAATGCAATAATTGTTTAACAAATACAAATCACCATCTTAGCATATAGAAATCACCATACAGATATACAGTTATCCAAAATACAAATATACAAATGACCATATTAGCATAATGAAGAACAGTAAATGCATAATAATCTCAAAACATTCCAAAAAAGCATTTGACAAAATTCAGTACCATTTCATAGTTAGAAACTCACTAAATTAGGTATACATTAAATATAGAAAGAACTCATTCCAACACAATAATAGCCATATTTGAAAAGCCCACAACTAAAATCATACTCAAGTGTGAAAAGTAAAAGATTTTCCTCTAAGATGTGAAACAAGGCAAGGATGCTCACCCTATTCACTTTTATTCAACATAATTATAGAAGTCCTAAACTGAGCAATTAAGCACACAGGGAAAAAATATATAGATTTGTAAAAGAATAAAATTGATGAAGGATGCTAATGAGGAGTAGGAGAATGAGAAACAAAGAGGCATCCAATTTTATGTGAGAAAATAAAATTATCTATTTTCTGATGATATGATCTTCTTGGTAGAAAATATTTAAGACTGCAACACAACTGAAGACAGTAAAATCAAACAAAAAGTAGAGCTAAATTTCAGATTATACAGTTAATACAAAAAATCAGTTGCATATCTATAAATCAAAAATAAACTATCCAAAAATGAAATAGGAAAATTGTCCCATTTATAATACCACCAAAAATAATAAAACACAGAAATAAACCCAGGCAAGGAGGTAAAAAACCTTGTTCACTGAGAAACCAAAAAGTCTGATAAAAGAATTTGACAGACACACAAAAAAAATGGCAGGCTATTGAATAGAATGCACTGGAAAGCATACAGTGTTAATATGTCCATACTACTCAGAATTAATTTATATATATTCTGTGAAATCCTTATCTATTCTCAAAAATGTTTTACATAGAAAAGGAGAAATTAACATTGCTAAAATTTTGTGGAACCACAAAAGATCACAAATAGGCAGAGCAATTTTGAAAAAATCAGAGGCATCACACTTCCTGCAGTAATCAAGGTAGTATAGTACTGATATAAAGATAGATATGTGGACCTATGGAGAACAATGGAGAACCCACAAATATGTAGTCAACTGTTCTTTGGCAAAAATGCCAAGAATATACAATAGAGAGGGAAAACTGGTTATCCATAGCCAAACCAATAATATTGGACCCTTAGCTTAAGGCATACACAAATATTAATTCAAAATAGAGTAAAAGCAAACTCAAAATCTAATACCATGCAATCACAAAACACCTGAGGAAATTTTCTTGCTCTTGGTAATGAATTCTTTGACATGACACCAAAATCACATGCAACAATAGCAACAACAACAAAAAAATGGGACTACATCCAACTAAAAAGGAAACAACTGACAGAATGAAAGAAGCAATCCATGGAATGGGAGAAAACATTTGCAAATCATATATTTGATAAGTCATTAATTTCCAATTTCTATAAGAAATTCCTTCAATTCAACAGCATAAAACAAAAACAAATTTAAAAATGGGCAAAGGATATGAATAGACATTTCTCCAAAAATAAAAGTCACAGTATATGAAAAGATGGTTGACATTTTTAATGAGAAAAATAAAAATCTAAACCACATGAAGTGTCACCACATATCTGTCAGAATAACAATCAAGAAACATAATAAGATGAAAACATGTGGTGAGTTTGTGAAAAAAGTGAAATATGCATAACGTTGGGGGTATGTAAAATGGCATAACTGCTAGAGAAAGTTTCCTGCATTGAACTGTGCCCTTACAATAGGCTAATTGTATGTTATGTAAGTTATATTTCCTAAGCCTACTTTTTCTTAATGCTGAGATAGAAACTTAAGAAAGTTATAACTTTAATGGACAAAATTAAAAAAAAATCTCACTTGTAATTGCAAAAGCTCATATAATACACAGTCTCTTGACAGCCATGGTGATTCAGTAATAAAAAAGCATAGTCCTAAAGTTGCAACCCAGCTCCTTGAACAATGCACTAAAAAGGTTTACACTTAGTACATGTATCCTTTATTCACCTTCGCACTATTGATTTTCTTCTCTACTTCATCAAGATCCAGAGGGGGATATTTTACCACTAAATATTCACAGTATATGGATTGGCTTTGGGGGTACCCACTTCAGGGTATTTTTATTTCAGGGTTTTTATGATTGATCATGTCTTTTTAATTCTCCATAATAAATGGCTGAATAGTTTTGACTAATCGCCTGTAACATGAATTTTCATGTGATAAGCACAAAAACATCAGTGAACATTTTCTCTCATTTGTGGATTTATCACATGAGTGGCTTCATTTATGTGAAATATTTGTTAGCAGGCAAACTCTGTACTTGGTCTTCCAAGGTGTAGGCAAATGACTGCATGCCAGAGTTGTCGGTATCATTTGATAAGGAAATTTGTCCATACATCACTTCTTGGATGTAATACTTGTTATTAACATTTCAATTGTTGTTTTAATACTCTCCAGTCAACATGTGGCATATTTACCATGAAGATGTAATTTTAATGATGCCTTAGAAGTGCTGGTCTCTTTCTTGCCTTTGGCAAAAATAAGAGTTATTTATTTTGCAAGCATTGTGTGACAATTGTTTCGAAATAATTCAATTGGTTTACAAAAGAGGTTATTGTGCTTTGTTTGAAAATTAAGGAAAAGTTCATAACCCAGATTGGCAGAGATATCTAACCTAAAAAGCTCTGGGGTAAGTTAAAAAAAATCATCAATCCAATAAAAGCTCATTTTAAAAGATTTTTATCTTCATAATTCCTATCATCTCTTCTGTTTTGTCTGTTTATACAAAGTCATGACACTTGCTAATTTGTTTATCTGAGAATATACAGATTTACCTTCTACAATTTATAATATAGTTCGGTTCACTATTTGAGTTACAGCTTTTATGAGTGATTTTATCATTACATTTATATTCCACTGGCTTATTTTGAGTTTTTCATTTTTATGAGTTGTGGATAAAACTCAATGTAATAGTAACCATGTTAACTACATATTTAAAGCACACAGCAATAACATGGAATTGATTTGAAAATATTTAATGAGAGGAAATTTAGCCTGAGTATTACTGAGACAAAATAATCAGCTCTGTCTTTATCATTGATACAGCCCTTCAGTGTATTGTCTATTAATAGTATAATAGAATATCTATGAAAATGGTAACTAATCTCACTTTTCAAATTTATGAAATATATGTAAACAAAACTACTTCATTTTGGTTTTATCTGAAGCCAGCAAATAGCTTGTTGACATTTGACAGATCAAAAAGATTCATGGTTTAAACTCCAAGAAAATTATTTTGTGTAATAAGAATTGTAGTACATTCTACTGTCATTCTTTAAAAACTCAATAAAAAAGAATATTATTTGTTTCTTTTTTTTTCCAGACACACTCATATGACAAGTGATTACATATCCAAAGGACTGTGAGATTCACTCACTTGTGAGAATAGAGAACAATTCAAGTGGAAGCTGAGTAGGATGGGGATAATAATGATTGGATGCTAAGATAAATCAGTCACAAGCATGGATCAGTCATCAACATCACTCCACGTGTGAGCCACACTGACCTGCTTCTAAACTGGATAATAAGATCTGGTGGTACCTTAGAGTCAAAAGAGAAAAGTGGCACTGTAGTCAACACATCTTGCTACTTGTGAAATACATCAAATAGAACAGGAATGAACTGAGTCCACTGAAGACACACAAGTAACAGATGAAATATCACAGAGATGTTACCACAATTGTAAAAGTAAACACTTCAGCTGTCAACATCTTATTCAGAAGCAATAGACTAATAATCACTTATAGAAGGTTACACAGAAGCACTATTATTCCAAAATTTTCCAAAGCACATAAATAATTCTCTTACTCATAAACTACTTTAATTTTCTATAAACTTGTTCATTTCTTTTTTTTTTTCAGGGATCAAACCCACAGGCATTTAACCACTAAGCCATATCCCAGCCTTTTTTTTTTTTTTTTTTTTTGAGATGGTCTTTCTAACTTGCTCCAGGACTTGCTAAGTTACTAAAGCTATCTTTGAACTTAAGATCCTCCTGCCTCGGCCTCCTGAGCCATTATGATTTCTATAGACTTTTTCTAGCAATCCCAACTCGTTGAGAGTGGGAAATAAATTATTGCATTGAACTCCATAGCCTTGGACAGTTTAACTGACACATTTGGAAATCTTTCCTCATGAAGGTATAGAAAAATACACCCATTTGCAGGCAGCTACTATTAATAGGGCCAATTCCATCCCTGGCATGGAATTTATAAGTTCCATAGATTTGAATTTATATGCTTGCTAGTCTTGGGTGAAAGAAATACCAGTGTACCTAAACAACCTTGAGGTACCAGCTGCCGGGGGGAAGAATTATTGTGCAAGTGATAAGGCCCCAACCAAGCCAATTTCCCACAGCCTCTTGCTTCTCCTTTATCTAATAAATTCCTTTGATATGGTGGGCTTTCTCTCTTTGTTAGTATCAGACCCATCAGGTCTTTTCCACCCATCAAGCTCACGCTTTAACTATATTTCTTGTGTCTTTGTCTTTATTTAATACGATTTTATCAGCCTTTTATTTCTAGTCAGCCTATACCTCTGAACAGTTTACTTATTCCCTCCCCATGCAGGTCATGGTGAGATCACCCTATCTATCCATGTACACTTAGACTTTATGTCAGTGACTGTTTTTATTCTGTGTTCCAGGCATGCATTTTTGACATTAGTAAATCAGAAAATATTGTGAAGTTCCTCAATGCCAAATCCATTACCAATGGCTTATCTGTGTCTTTTTTCTTACTACATTTCCATTTTTTTAATCCTAACAGTCCTATAACAGTCCTATTCTGTTTCATTATCATCTCATATCATTCAAATTTGTTATTGACCTCCCTAGCTCTATTTTTATCAAATTTAAATTAAATTTGTGGAGGTCAGGTTTTGTTCCCCCAACACTGTTCCTTTCAAAGGATCAACTGCTTTTCCAACATCTTCCTACAGTTCCTCATGACTACATTTTAACTTGCAAACTCCTTGTAATTGTTGTCAAGGTCCCCCAGGTTGCTCTTTTGCATCTCTTAGGGTCATTAACTTCTTCCCTGTAAGTGGCAGTGATCACTTCCCCTAAATAGGACTCGAACTATGTGTATTCTCCACTTACAGCTTTATTCACATCATTGTTCTTGCCCAGAAAAACCTAACATTCTTCATTTTCCTACTTAATACCTAAACTTCTGCAAATGATCCTACAGAAGGAGATTCTCTGTACAATTTTACTGGTTTTGCATTTTACTATTTTGCCTGGTCACCTGAACCAACCTGTAACTGTCTCTCCCCTGCAGAGGCAAGAGAGTCTTACATTCAAATATGGATATAATGTTTTTGCCTGTCAAAGGTCCAAGTGCACAATTCAAGAGCTCTCTGTTGGGAAGCACTTTGATTGTGAATATGTGCCTAAGACTTCAATCATACCTATTGTATACCAGAAGACTTTCAGCTCAGTTACCAACTTGCAGCTAGAGGACATGGGAGGATTTTTATCAATAGTTACTCAAAGAAAATATCCTATCTCTAAAACCACACTATTTCCAAAATTTTACAGGGAGTGTGGGAAGCTATATTTTGCCATGATGGTTTTGAAACAATGGACCTAGATAGGTCTATTTGGACCATTTAAGGATTTCAAGATAACAATATATATTCAAGTGTGAGATAGTTTCCCACACTATAAGCTATAATGCATTACTTATCTATATAATTTTATTGGCTCAGAACCATTAGAAATTGAAATAATTTCTAAACATACATGATGAACAAATGTCCGTTTGTTAATACTACAGGGCATAAAAAGTATATATTAATTTAAAAACCCTAATTATAATAGTTACAACTTAAAAGAATGAAATGACCTACTTAAAAGAATGAAAAAGACAGTGTTTATATTTTGATACCTCCCTGTATGCCAACTGCATGAACTTGGGAAAAGTAACCTCTCTGAATGACACTTTTCTCTTCAGTAGAATGAGACAAGAATAGTAGTGACTGACTCAAACAATATTTAGATATTGAAATAAAATGCTATTTGTAAAGTATCTTGAAGAAATGTTCACATATAGAAGCTCAAAGAATCATAGCTCATTGCTATGATCACAAATTAAAAATCAGAATTCTGCAACTCTGAAGGTACTGACTGGTTATAATTCCTGGAGAGGAAGCTCCATGAATCCTTTCAAGATGTCAGCATACTCCACAGGGATTCACAATACAGTAAAACAAATGAAACATAGGACATTGAAAAAAATGAAGTGTATCATGTAAATTTTCAAAATAGTATCATTGTGATAACAAATAAATAGGTTAATAAAAATTCAAATTACATATATTATTAAACATGTTGCTGTTGATATACTCTATTTCTCTCTATGTTTTAGTCATTAATTCTGAGCATTTAAATGATCAAGAGATAATTTAAAATATTTTTTCAGTTATAAGATAATAGTTTTATATATAAAATTACATATATTTAGGAAAATTTTAGAAAATCAGAAGAAAGCTTTTGGGATGGTTCTGGTTGTAAGATAGCAGAAGAAAAAAAAATATGTTGTTTCAGGTCCTAGAACTAAAGGAGATATAGATGAACTGAATAACTCATGTAATAAAAATTACACAGAATATAAACATTTCTATGATTTTGTGTTTGCCTATGCTACTAGAATAGCAATGGTTTTCATCAGTCTTTAAGTTATTTTTATCAAGAGGTACATGCTTATAGGATAAAGTGAAAAAGTTAATACAGTTTTATTCAAATAAAGAAAAATTTGTACTGTAGTAATTTTAATATTATCATGTATTTGTAAATTCACTTATTTTTTTATCTACCAAAATGTCAATAGCATCTTTTCTTGTCACAGATCTCTAACATTGCACATATACAATTCAAAATTCAATGCATACTGTAAAACAATTTATTTTTTTCAAAAAACTAAAAAAATATCAGTGGCATTTTTAATTATGAAGATAGTAAAAAATTTGGTGGTTTGGATAATAGTAATAAAATTTGATATAGTGTTTTCAACAGGGAAATTCTTGTAGGATAGGGTAATAAATTCCTTAGCAGTGTTGTTTTCTCTTTTTTAAAAGTTCTTCTCTTTCTCTGCTTTCTAGGCTTTCTCCCAAATGTCAATTTTCCCTCTCATTCACTCCCACTTGTATTTTTACTGTCAGATGCTTCTTCATGTTGATGCCAAAATATGTCCCTTTTTTAAAAATCAGTTTTTTAAACACTTTCATTTTCTTTATACCTGGTACTACTTCCTCCTTTATATTATTATGCTTTCTACCCTCCTGACACTGCTAAAATGTTTAATCTGTCTGTTTTTTATATATTTTTATGTATTTTTTCTATTACTTTCTAGGCATTCATGTTTTGACAGTCATTAGGAGTTTTTGTCTATATTTCAATTCCCCTATTTTTGGATACCATCAAAAATCAAGAGTGCCCATGTATCTTGCTTTAGATAAAAAGTTAAACCAAAATAATGCATGCCATTAGCAGTCAAACACCTTAAGGAGAGTTTATGGTTAATTTGACCATTAGAGAAACTAACAAGCAATTGTGGGTCATCAATGAGGATAATGTGGATTAGACTACACTGGCAACATATCTTAGACATGTAGCTTAGATAAAAAATAAACTATTATTGCCTTTAATCTACTCAGATTTAGGGAGATTGATACTTATACTAGAGAATTCTGGCATGAGTTTAAAAAGATAAAAATATATAAAAGTTTGCTTAGCAGTTTGGTGGTGTCCACTAAGGAAAGTATTATCAGAGGCTTAAGAGAAGTAGGTGATGATCCACATTATTTTGGGTGGAAGAAATTGATCCTGTACTTAAATATGTTGAGCTCTAGAAAGAAGCTTAAAAAAAATGGAAGTAATGTACATAGATTGCTAGTGGTGGTGTGTGGCAAGGTATCCTGAGAGAGAGATGAGCACAGAAAAGAATTAAAGAGTTTTCAAGCAGAAACAAAGAACTCATAGCAAGAATTCATCAGGAATGGAAGAGGAAACTGTGCTGCCCCATATAGAAAAATATGAAGTTAAAAGAATCTTAGAGAAACAGAAATAGATTAAAAGTCAGATTTTATAAAGAACAAATAAGATACATATTAAAACATAATAAAGTACCCTCCATTTATTAAATTACCTCAGGACAAGAGGGAAATTAATTTCTCTTGTTAGAACTTCTGAAAGATGGAGGCACAGTGGAAAAAAATAAAATTAATGGCTAATCATGTGACACAGCCAAATTTTTCATTTGGAATAGATGAGTAGGAGTGGGGAATTACAAAGCTCTCTCACTGAAGTTATGAGATTAAAGTATTCTTCAAAAAAAACAGTGGATAATGGGGTATATACAATGCTGCAGATTAGATCCAAACAGATATAAAGGCAACTGTTTTAGAAATATATTGACAAAAGCTGGGTCTATAAAAGATTGTGAATCTGTGAGAATAAAGATAACCTGGAGTCTCAATATTGGAGCAGAAGGTTCACTGTAAAAACACAATATCTTTTAAGAAGTACATATTATAAACTGTCTACATTAGATATGGCTGAAGAGGAAAAAAAAATACAGCACAAGAAGAAACTATGGAGAACAATCGAAAATAGAGCTTTTGGAGACCAGAATAAAGGCTTATCAGCTTCCGGTACACATCTCAGAGTTGTAACTATCACAGTATCTGATCACAAAAATCTAAGAATTAATGCAAAACATGTTCTGCTGGGTGACTCCCACTCTTTTTTTTTTTTCCTGAGATCATTTGTTTTGGTCAACCTGTTCCTGATCCATCATCATGTACAGCATGAGAAAGAGGGCAGCTAACTCCTTATTTTGGGTTCCAGGTTTATAGCTCAAAAGAGGCCTGGGGAGAACTCATGTAGACAATTTTTACCACCTTCTGAATGAGAGACAGTTCTTTTCTTATTAATAGAACCTCTCTTTAGTATGGGAACAAATTTCCTGTTGCTCAGGTAAAAGTATCCTCACCAGCAGCATCATTATTCTTCTAGGTATGATGGCAACTCAGGTCACTCATTCCTGACTGCCTCAGGAATGAGTACATGTACTGCTGGCTTCATGGGCAAGGTATTTGTACTGTCACATGGGTCTCAACTTAGGGAGCTTCCTCACAAGTGGCTGAATACTGTACTGCTGCATTCTTGAAATTATTAGCAATTTTGAACAAGGGATTCTTCATTGTTACTTTGCACTAGGCTATCCCTCAAAATTATGTCACTTGAGTGCAAGTCCAAACTTAGTTTCTTTTTCTCTGAGAACATCTTCATTTCACCTTTTTTTAAAATATATTTTTTATTTTAATTGACACAAAGTAATGCACATATTTAATATACCTTACTTTGTTCATTAGTGTACATGACATTTAATTTCAATTAATGTACTTAATGTACATCACATTTTAAAACATGTATATAATATGTAATGACCATAGGAGAATACTTAGCATATCTATACTTCAGATCCTTATAATTTCTTTGTGCTGGGAAGATTCAAAATTCCACTAGCTAACTTGAGATATTTAAATACTCCCTGTCAACCACAGTTATCCTAGTGTGCTATAGAATACTGGAAGCTATTTGTTCTTTCCAAATGCTCTCTTCTATACCCATTAACCATCCCCTTACCATTTTTTCTCCCCTGTACAATTCCCAGGCTGCTAACCACTACTCTGTTACCTACTCTATCTTCCACATACAAGGAGCACATTCAGTATTTGTCTTTCTGTGCCTGACTTATTTCACTTAACATAAATGTCCTCAGTTCAATCTGTTATTGCAAATGACAGAAGTTCATTTTTTGTTTGTTTGTTTTTGTCACTCTGTGGATTGAACCCAGGTCCTTGTGCATGCAAGGCAAGCACTCTACCAACTAAGCTACATCCCCAGCCTCAGGAGTTCATTTTTATGGCTGAATAACATTCCATTGTATATATATTGTTTTTATCTATTCACAAATTCAGTGTATACCTAGATAGATTCTGTATCTGATATTGTGAATAGTGCTGTCATAAACATGGAAATGCAGATATCTCTTCTACATAGAAATTTTATTAATTACCATTGTCTATATATCAAATAGTGGGGTTATTGAAACATATGTTAAATTCCAGTACTAATTTTGAAAGAAAACTTCATACTGTCTTCCATATTTGCTGTACTCCTTTACATTCCCATCAGCAGTATATCAGAGTTCCCTTTTAGCTACCATTGCCAGTTTTTGTCATTTTTGTCTTTTTGAGAAAAATTAGTCATTCTAAATAGAGTGAGATGGTATCTTATGTTTTTGATTTGCATTTCCCAGAGAACTGGTGATGTTGAGTATTTTTCATAACTTGTTGGTCATCCGTGTATGGACTTTTGAGAAATATCTATTCATGTCATTCACTAACTTCTTAAAGGGATGTTTTTTTTCTGTTTTGTTTTGTTTTGTTTTGTTTTTCCAGTTCCGGGAAATGTATCCTTTGTTAGATATAATAGATGAGTAGTTGGAAATTTTCTCCCATTTTGTAAGTTGTCTTTTTGCTCTTTAGATTGTTTTCTTTGCCATGCAGAAGCTTTTTAATGTAATGCAATCACATTTGTTATTTTGTGCATATATAAAACATCTTTGCCCAGAACAATGTCCTGAAGAGATTTTCACTTTTTTTCCTAGTCATTTCAATTATCTAGGACTTTCTGTTAGAACTGGGCAGTAACATTGTATCCTTTATTCTGAATTTCAGACAAGAAGTCCCCAAAATGGAGAGTGAAATTGAACCAGAGAATACCATCTGGAAAGCTCAAAATGAATTGAGTCAAAAATCAAATGAATCAAGAGATGGAACAAGGAATTTGGCATTAAAGATGCTGTCAAACTCCTAAACTCAACCTAAAAACAGAAAAACTCTTGGCCCAGTTATGAGTCAATTCCATTCTATAATATTCTATTGAATAATGTTATAATATTACATTGAACAATGTTTCCATTGTTGGTACATTGAGTATCTTTATAGTTTAAGCTAGCAAGAATGGTATTTGGGTCATGAGAATCTCAAGCAGTCCTGACCAAAACACATTTTC
Organism: Ictidomys tridecemlineatus; assembly: GCF_052094955.1. Classification (NCBI taxonomy): domain Eukaryota; kingdom Metazoa; phylum Chordata; class Mammalia; order Rodentia; family Sciuridae; genus Ictidomys; species Ictidomys tridecemlineatus. The sequence goes on along the minus strand of NC_135478.1, from coordinate 159,017,057 downwards.
ATTCTGTATTGAATTGATTTATTTGTTTCTACAAAATATTCTCAATTATGCCTAAAAGCATCACCCTTTACACTAAGTTTTTTCTTGATGAACTAATATCCACATAATCATTAAGCACAGAAATCTGATATAAATTCAATATTCAATATGGAATGTTTAGCAAAATATGGACATGGATTGAAAGATCAAATATTCTGGCTTCTATTTCTTTTGAATTTTTCTGTACCAACAGGTACTCAATAAAGACTGAAAGCTAAACCTCTGATTTGGCTTAATATTTGTTGCATATGCCTCTACATCCTCCAAGAATTAGCAATAAACACGTGGCATTGTATGGCAGTGGGAACTAATCTAATCATTAAAAAAATCAGGCTTTAATTTTGAAATTTTTCATTTCTGCACTCACAAGGAAAAGGATACACACTTCTATATTTCAAATAGAAACTGAAAATGGAATAAAATGAAAATGTATGACAATTATATTATGATAATATGACTAAAGTATTAAGATGAATTGTTAATCATTACTTAGCAAATTACAACTTTCTTATGGAGAAAATAATACCTTACATATATAATGAATAATATTACACTTGGGCTAATATGGTTGTAAGTTAATTATAGACTACACAGCTGATTTAGTTTCATTTACCTAAGGAGCTGTTCTGACCCTGTTGCAGATTAATTACATCTTCAGAAATACACTCTCATTTATCATTGTCACTTGCAGCATTATAGCTCGTAGCAAGAATATAGAGCTTTTTTTAATGTTAAAGAATTCCTTAGCTGTGATACATTTTGCAAGTTTAGTCATTAAAAGCACACGACAGCCCAAACCAGGTAAGATTAAATTAGCTATGGAACATTAGGAAAGTTCATGTCCCAGAAATTAAATGACTATAAAAAAATGAAGACTCTGTTAAAATCATTCTAGTCAGACTGAGGACTTTCCTATATTTAATAGCAGTTCATGGATGATCTCATGTTTTGAAATAAAATATGGTATATTAGGAATTCCTTAACATATATTTGAAAAGTTTTTTAAAAATATTCTCATTTTCTAAAATTATTAGAAATAACCAAAATGATAACATGCTTCTTGTTTTACACATAGATAATAGCACAATAGTGTATATATGGAGATATAAATATATATTCATATACATATTCACATCTATATTCCTAATTATGTAGTCTTATTTTAATAGTAGTGGGAGACCTATATTTAATTTTATCTTACAATAAGACTGTTCTTAATTAAATATAAGCAAGAGAAAAGCCTAAGGGAATCTTCAGCATCAAATTCAGTAGAATATTCATTCATAGGTAAATGATTATTCAATACCTGTTTGAGAACTGTTATATGTCAAAATATGTGCAAAGAGTAGGCATACTTTAATAAGTAGCTTACATTCCTTGAGTCAAGAACCTCAAATTCTCTGGGAAGCTAGACAAACATGCACAGAACTGAAAAAAAATATTAAATGTGGTTAGGATCCAATAAAACTATGTAAAAAGTAGTGTAGATACCCAAAGACTTTTTGAGAGAGGCAAATCAAGAACTGGTTATTTGAAAATGGATAGCAGCAAATCTCACAACTTGTGAATGAGAAAAGATTGGGTGCCTTTGGGAGAACCTGGGAAAAAGGAGATGGGGAAGGTTAGCTGCAGGCCAGAATGTGATACAAAGTGTGGATTTCATCAGCATATTAAATATATCACAGGAGTCATGATTAGATAGTAGTAGTATGGGTTTGTGCAATCAGGACTGGAAGCAGACAGCAAAGAGGAAGCATGAAAATTTTCACTATGCATTGTTAGAAGAATCTGAGACACATGAGAACTTTAAAATAAAAAAGAGAGAGAGAAAGATTTAAGGAGGAGTAGAAGATAAACTCAACAGTATTCCTTTGTTAGTTGTGGGGATTTGTGAAATACCAGGAAAAGAGATATAAGGATGATCTACAGAATGCTATCAATCTGCACAGATGGTAGTAGAAATCATGTGTAGGACTGAGATGACCCAGAGAGATGCAGACAGGAAAGACCAGAAAGCAATACTGATGATTATTAGCAATTAAAGGGCAGAGGTAGTTAGAAAATATTTTGAAGGTGATAAAGATTCAGCAAGTAGTAAGAGAATGGGTAACTGGTTATGGAGCCTTGAGGGAGTGAGAAAAAAATTAAGAAACAAAGTGAGTTAAAGCTAAATGTTGCAAAACACTCACAAAACTAGCAGAACTGGACTGGTTAATTTGATGTCAGGGGTGATGGTAGCCACAGAAATTTTAGGAATGTAATATGGGAGAAATTAAGTAGAAGGACTGCAGAAGCCAGTTTACAATATTAAAACAAATGGGTGATGAAGTAGTGACAGTTAAAAATAATTGTTTTGTACTCAAAGATTACCTAGAAATGATGATTTCAAGGAAATTAATGTATATTTTCCAAGTTCTTCTTTGTGCAAATAATAATTTTAAAACATTATGCTTAATATACTCTATTTTATTTAATATCTTATTTAAATGTTTTAAATAAAATAGGACACTTTATTTTCTTCACAGATCTGAAGTTCTTGTAAATAAAAAGATATGGCAAGCGAGCACATAGCACATGCCTGTAATGCCAGCGGCTAATGAGGCAGAAGCAGAGGAAGATCGTCAGTTCAAAGCCAGCCTTAGCACTAAGCAACTCTGTGAGACCCTATCTCTAAATAAAATACAAAACAGGACTAGGGATGGGGCTTAGGTTTAGAGTGGCCCTGAGTTCAATTCCTGGTAATCCCTACCCCCACCACCAAGCTTCCCCCAAAAATGACATGGTAACTTTCTTGAGTGATAAAGTTCAGGAGAAAAAACTTTTAAAAATACATTTAAGTCTAAAAATTCTATATTAGAGAATTGTTATCTTGTGAGGAAAAATACAATTGAAAAAAATATTAGCAATTAGTTGCTTAATGAAAAAATATTTTAAAATTTATGAATAAAATAAAAAGATTAATTTGTTTCATTCTGATTCAATATTCTCTTTTTAGGTTTTTAGTTTTGAGAATAAATCAAATTACAGTTTCTAATATTGGTTGTTATATGATAGATTTATTTTGAAAAAAATAACAATTAATTTCTATTTTATGCTTAATATATGTTATCATTCAGAAAAGAACCAGTTGAATATCATTTTGTTTCATAAATATACTTTTTTTCTTGAAGTTTAATGTGGCCTAATCAATAAGGCAGAAACAATATACAGTTGTAAGAAAATATCTAATTTAAATTTGCAATAATATCAGTAAAATAAATTGCTTGGACATACAATTATCATGTATATGAGATTAATAAATTTTTGTGATTGATAATTTACTGGAGTTAAGTGATTCTTGAGATAAATAACCTCTTTCAGAAACTAATGTTCCTATTCACATGTCCAACAAAATTATAAAGTTGATTTACCAGAAAGAATATTTTATACCTGTATAGAGTTATGCATCACAAATTCTTGATATAAAAAAGGAAAAATACATTTCAGAATATTACCTTTCTGTAATGAAAATTATAGAAGTCTTATAATCTACATTTCATTGCTACCTTGATCAATAATTTCTCAATTTTCAAATGAAGAGTTTATTTTTATTTAGGATCCACATAATAATTATTATGACTAGTATTATAAAACAATTATCATTAGACAAGCAGAATTTTACCAAAACAAATTTAAGTTATGTGAAAGCAGTAGCTTTTAAAACTTTTATGTTTTATACTCAAGTGGTATATTAAGTAGCAAAAAAATTATATTAATAAACATTTTGATCATGTTCAGAGCCCAAGACCTCAGAACCAGGCCAAAAAATTCTAACTTCTTAACCATTTGGGACATTATGCACATTCTACAGTTAAAGTATTTCCTTTATACTTTCAGTAAAGGCACTGAAAAATGTGTAATGTGAGAAAAGACTGATAACTAGAGAAATTCTGATGGGTAACCATTCCACTTACTTAAAATTTATGGTTATGAGAATTCAGTAGTCATATTTTTCCCACCCTGGCAGAATAAGAGGCTCTTAGTGACTGACTAAAGCTGAAGGATATTAAATCATAACCATGCAAATATCTATTTGATAGGACATTTGGGTGATAATATACATAGTGCAGTAAAAGTCTACTTGTCTTTGTCAGATTTTTACTATACTTGGAGAACATTGCCACAGTGAGCATAGACACCTCTCTGATTTCAGAAGAAGTAATGTGGATAAGGTTTTAATTTTCATGTTGGCTTTCACTTTTTACATAGTGTGTGATACTAATTTGTTTCTGGATATGTTCTACAAAAACTAGAGGACCTTTCCAGAAGCCTTTGCGATTCTTATTGCCTTGCCTGATTCTGCTCATAGTGCTGACTGCTGTGTTGAAGAGTGTCCAAATTGGAACTTACTGGGATGATTAACAGCTGCTACAAAATCAATACTCTATGTAGGGAAAACAGAATTGGGCTAACATGGCCTTACATGAGCACTATTTTGTGGCTGAATATCTACTGATGTCAGCAAGCCAAATATAATTTATCTTAGTGGAAGCATTTCCATGGATACAATCCATGGGCTTTTCAGGCTTGGCCTCAGAGATCCAGGAGATGGGGAAGATAATTCATAGGTATTAAAGACAGGTCATTACGCATCTCCTCACTTGTAAAGATGATCATTGTTACTCTTAGTAAGAAATGAGTTTGCTTAAATCTTCCATTATTTTAACAACTATTATGGTTAAAACACTAAGCCCTATTAATATTGTTGTTGTAACTTATATTAAAACAATTCTTAAATTTTATTCCCCACAAATTAAATTGAAAGATACACCAATGATTGTGAATTTGTCTTATTATACCCAGATATGATAATTTAATTACAGAACAGTACAGAAGTTGCTAATATATGCCTTAAAAGCCTTCATATTTATTATATATTTTGTAAGGCTAAATGACTTCCTATTATAGTAAAGATAAACATGCTACCAATTCAAAGGGAAAGTCACTCCCTAAATCATTATTTATTTTTATCTCTTCTATCCACATTCAAGGGTTGATGCATGTATATGATGTTTTACCTCCATTATGCTACAATTCACACTTCTTCATGGCACCAAGTTCTTCTTTATATCCATTATATTGCTTAACTCAGGACATAGAGCAGACAAGTATTAGAGGAATGAACTAATAAATAAACTCTTTATGATTAAAATACTAAAGAGTTCTAGGATAGTAAATGGCCATGGCAACTCAATATTTTAGAATTTTTATATACTGGGGGAATACCATTAGAAGTTAATAAATATTTATTCATCAATGTCATTTATCAATCACAGTAAATGACACATAAAAGAAATATTTTGTTACTACATTTAACTGTATTCTTTACTGGGAATAATTTTGAGTACGAACACTCCTCCCTTCCTTATGTGCACACAATGACTCTCCCTAATGCAATATGGTAATAGTTGCTCTGGTAAACAAAATGTCACAGCAGGAAAAAAAATAATATTTAAAATGACTTTAAATGATTTTTAGGTGGGCAGGTACCAATAGTTTGACTTCACTCCTTGCATATCATAATAAGCATGGAATCTCTTTACCTTCCCAAGCAGTAGAATAAGAGAATGTTCTCGCACAGGGAACTAACATAGTATGGATTTTATTCTTTTCAGATGTGTGAGCTTTCTACCAGCATTTTAATCAGAAATTGATCCTCTAGCTTAAGGTTCTGATGGTTATAACACAACAAAATAGGATTAGTTTTGCTATGGACTTGGAAAATCACAGCTATCAATAAAATCAGAAAGCTGGAAGATAATATTAATGATCCAGTAAATGTAGGCTAATTCTTATGACCTTTTGACCTTTAGGATGCCTAACATCAAATCCCTAAAAGGGAGCCAAAGAGAAAGTTGAACTTTGAGAAGCAAATGGAAAGAACAACATATGAAATGGAAGAATTTACCAGCTCAAGGCTGCTCAAATGAATTTATTGTATAAAATGTATCAAATAATGTAATACAAGATAAAATATATTTCCCATCCAGTAATGAAATTATGACCCTATGCAATATATCACTTTTTCTTTTCTTTTGGCTGTGGTGGGGTTTGAACCCAGAGCCTCTCACATGGTAGGCATGTTAAAAAACATCTTTAAATTTGAAATTATTTTAAATTCACTTGTTTATTGGCTAACCCCTATGAAGATGTACAATGGTAAGAACCACTTTTCCTTCTTGTATTCTCCAATATGTTTTTGTTTATATTCCAGTGTTGAAGAGTATCCAGTATATAGTGACTACTCAGATATATAAACAAAAATGCTGTAGAAAGAATGAATGTAAAAAACAGAAGAATGCATGAAATGAAAAAAGAACAGCAGCTATAGCTAATCCCGTGATCTAGGCAACTAGAACAATGTCAAATCCACATTATTATTAAAACAATTTAATAAGAGGCAATGACAAAGAGTAGGTTAAATGTGACTATTTGAGAAATTAAGCATCATGGTATAGGTTTTCAAGTATTCAAATACATTTGTGCAATCCTTTGAAGTTTTAAAGATCACTCATAGTTCCACCAAACTTTTGAATTACATATGTACAAGAAATAAATATCCATTTTTCTCTCTGTCTCTTCATCTGAGAGGTAAACTCTGTTAACATTTGGTATAGGTAGATATTTTTTGAGGACCTTTTAAATGTCTTTAGAGACCTAACTATATAAAAACTATTTCACTTGATTACCATTGTCATCTCTAGCATGTACCATTTATTGGGCACCAGTGCTCAAAGGTTCTAAGAACTTCAGTAATCATTCACTCAATCCTCACAAACTCCTTCAAGTACTTTTAATATCATTTTACACAAAAGAAGGATAGGAGAAACAATGTTTACTTATGGACAATTTGTTATTGTCATTTAATTTTCTATATTTTGGGGACTTCTCAGTTCTGGTTATATACTACTGTCCAATTAATAAAATCTTCTCAATAGGATATCATTAAATATAATCGGCACATTGGTTTTTGTATTCTTTTTTTCCTGTGCAATGTGTTTTTAAAAATAGGATTAATAGCTCAAAGGGTATTTGCAATTTTAATGGATATTATCAAATTATTCTCCAAAAGATTATTCTAATTTATAGGCCTATTACACAATAGAAATTGATTTTTTAACATATAGACCTCAGATATAATCAATCTTTGTGATTTTTAATAATTTGAAAGGCAAATGTTAATTAATTATTAAACAATTTTCCATTTCATTACTAACTAAAAACATTCACCATTTATTCATTATAGCAATTTTTATCATCTTGGTCTATTTTTGTACTACATGCTTGTTTTAAAATTATGAATTCCATATTTTATCTTATAAATCTCATTTTTATTATTTGCTTAAAATATTTTCTATGACATTTAAATATTAATGAGTTTTCACATAATTTTTTTAAATGAAAGATTGAGAAATTTTAACTGTAATTTCTTTCATTAATGGGTTTGAGGTTTTCTGTTTGCCTCAGACAAATTGCTCCTACTCCAAGATGACAGCAATATATTTTAATATTTTCTTCTAATATGGGTATATTTGTATTCTTGGTCCATTTGATATATATTTCACATGAACAAGATATAGAAATATATATTTATTTTCATTCAGATAAATAAGCAATTATGTCACATAATTTATTGTGCCCTTCACCTTCATCAAATGATCTGAAATTTCAACATATAGCAAATATACAATATTTTCTACATCTGTAATTTGTTTAACTTTATATTCAGTTCTATTTAATTACTCTATTTTAGTTACAGTAACTTAGTAGGATTTAATACCCTGCAAGAAAATTGACGATATAAGGTATTCATTATTTCAGAAAATTATAAAGGCATTTTTGCCCAAGTACAATTTATAATTAATCAAAACCAGCTACCAGTAATCCTATTAGGATTCTCAGTAGCATTGGGCTAAATGTAAAAATTAAGTCTTAGGAGTACCTGATTTCCTAATAATATTAAATAGTCCCATACAGGAACATGAATCAAATTCTTATTATTCAGATCATATTTTATAAGTTTGCATATATTATTTGGCTTGCCTTGTATAAGCTCAACATCTTTCTATTAAAAGTAAACCTTTGTGTTTTATAGTTTTGTTGATATTATTAACTATTTTACTCATGTTACAATAAATGGTAATATAAAGGAAAGTTATGGGGTTGAAATAAAAATGTATCTATCCAGTATTCACCACCTTATCTTTTGGTTTACTAGTTCAATTTTTAGTTGATGCATACTTACTATGACTATATATCACCTTCAAAATAATAACCTTTGTCAAACTTATGGGACATTTAATTTTTTTTATCATGAAGTTAGCTCACTTTTCTAGAAGTATTGACTGGAATAATAATAGAAAACTTTGTTTTATTCTTGATTTTACTTGGAATATCTTTAGTATGCTATAATTTCCATATTTTAGCTATTGATTTATAGAAAACATTGCAAATGTTCTTCTAATTAGCTTTTAATTATGAAAAGTGGCAACCCTGTTTTTCATCTCAATTAAACAGCTCTGCTAATTTACACCCATTTTAGCTTCCTTAAAAAACCCTACTTGGTCAAGAAGTTTTTTGTCCTTGCATGTATTATTTGAATTTACTTGATAACTTTTTGTTTACAGTTTTTGCATGTGAATTTTCTTTTGGGGTATATATTTATGAAATATTTATAATAAGTTTTTCTAACTATGTAAAATAAACTGGGAAAATTTCCCATTAAAATCCATAGTCTATTATTATTATTATTATTATTTTAGTATTAAGAGTAATGCTATGATGGATAAATTGAATAGAACCCAGCTTTAGTAATTCTATTACTACAGTTTTACATTTTCCCCTTTGGCTATATGCTGAAAGCAAGGGTTCTTGAAGGGTGATACTAGACAAGCAATACTGGGATTACCTAGGATCTTGTTAGACATTTAAATTTTTGGACTTCATCTCAGACATACTAAATTTAAAAAATGTGAATGGTGGCAATTTGGCATTTTGTAAAGCTCTTCACATTATTCTGATAATATGCTTAAGTTTGAGATCCATTGGCTTACATGCTACTCTTCCCTCTTCAACAAATTTCAGTTCTTTATATTTGGATAAAAAATATTCAATTTATTCTGTATTGCCAGAAAAACACAGTTGATATACTCATAATAACTTAAATATTTTCCAGAGCTTTGGTTATATCTTGAATTAATTATGTTGTGTATTCATTTCTTTCTGTTAAAAATGTTCTTGCCAGTTTTCTATATATTCTATTTACTTATTTGGAAGATAAGGCTTTGTGTTTTATATATAATTACTATTTTGGTGTTTCCTCCCAAGGTATCTTACTGTCATTAATTCATCGTAATTTTTGTTTGTTTTGTGCATTTCTCCTTGGTCTTTGATTATTTGAATATTTTATTATATTTTATAATTTAAAAAACTTTTTTAAAAAGTATAAAACCATTATGACTGTAATTTTTGTTTCTGGACAGTTTGGGACATACTTTACTAGGCTTTGCTATGAACTCTGCCAGTATAGATTAACATCTAAGTAATGCCAATTCATTTTTTATTTTCATTTTATCTGAAAAATTTAGAGTAATATTTAATTAAAATAATTAAATTTCTAAATATTTTAATGTCTTTTCATTGGTGCCAATACCTGTCTTTATGCTATTTCGGTCAAATAATTATCATTTAGAATCTCTACAAATTTATTATTACAGTATGAAGAAATTATTAAGATGATTTTCCTGAAATATAGCCTTAAAATTTTGATTCATATTGTTTATCATTCTTAATGTTTTATATTTTCTTATTTATCTGTTTGTTATAATCAAATTTCCAAGGTGTTCTTTTTTATAGATCTTTCTCAAAAGTATTATAGATATATTTATTGTTTACATTTTCTATATCTACATCTATACATATAACAGTTCCATTGACTACACATACATATAGTTATCCATATTCTTGCCATTTACATGTACATATTTGTATTATTATCTATAGAATATATGTAAATAATGAGTTTATGTTTATTCTTTCCAATGCATGTATAGAATCACTATATTATTGTTAATGAATTTTCTCTCTCAGTTTACATTATATTTGTATCTTATTTCTTGAAATAATAGTAAGATCTCTTATTTTTTTGTTCATCCTATAAGATGAAAAGTTATAGATTTTCCTTTGAAATTTCACAATATATAAGAATAGTATATGTCCTATGTAGCTTACTAGTTTCCTTGAATTTTATCTTGGATCTAAGAATTATCTAGGAATCTGTTCTAAAATTTTCAGATGATGGGATTTTTAGATCCGCTTAATATGTACTTCCCATATGATTAAATTATATCAGACCACTGAGGGGAATTGAGATGGTGGATACAATCATCAGAATATGTGCATGTGTGGGAATATCACCATGAAATCCAAATGAACCCAAATAAAATAAGAGGTATCTGCTTAAATGTAACACTGAAGTCACTGAGATTTCAAAATCTTGAATCTGAAGCATTTGTAACCTGAGATGAGATAGAAGCTGTTTCGTGAAATTTCAGGATATCACTTGACCCACTAGGTACCTAACTACATCTTATTTGAGTCTCTTTAATTTCCTTCGTTCCTTCCTTTCCTCTTGCCCCCCCCTTCTTCCTCCTTTCTCTTTCCTCCCTATTTCTCTCTTCCTTTATTATTTTCTCAGAACACATTACATGATGTCTACCCTCTTTATAAAATTTTATAGTAAAATAGTGAACATTATTACTGACTACAGTTTGAATAAATGATTTAAAGATCTCTAGAACTTATATGTTTGACTGAAACTTTATGCTCATTGACTAATAATTCTTGACTTTCCCTGCCCACAGCCCTGGTAACCACTATTCATTATTCAGTTTTATGGATCTATTTTAGGTACCTCAAATAAGTGAAAATATGCAGTATTTTGTTTTCAGTGATTAGTTTATTTCATCCAGATAATGCCCACAAGGCTCGTCCTTGTTGTTGGATATTTTATTGAAGAATTTCCTTCTTTTTAAGGCAAATGATATTCATTTATATAAAGATATCACATTTTCTTTATAATTAATCTATCATTGGTCATTGGTATTTTTTCTACATCATTTTTTGTTGTTTCTATATATGTTGTTCTATAACATTATTCAAATATTAGAAAAATATTTCTTCTTACACCTTGGATGTTGACAAGTGCTACAGTAAATACAGGAGGGATAATCTTTTCAAGATCCTGATTTCAATCTTCTGAGATGTATACCAAAAAGTGGGATTGCTATACTACATGATACCTATATTTTTAACTTTCTAAGAAACTTCCACACTGTTTCTAATAATGGATTCACCATTTTGATTCACACCAACTCTGCAAGAGTCCCAATTCCCCACATCCTTGGCTATACTAATCATCTTTATTTTTTGGAAAATAGCTATCCTTATAGGCGTAAAGTGATATCTCATTGTGATTTTGATTTAAATTTCCTTGATGATTAGTGATATTAAGCATATTTTCATATAGCTGTTCATTATTTTAAATGTCTTCTTTAGAGAAACATTTATGCAATTCCTTTGCTTGTTTTATAATAATGTTATTAATATTTATTTATTTATTTATTGCTATTCAATTATGGGAGTTCTTTATTTTTTCTTGAGGATTAACCACTTATCATATAAACAATTAGTACATGCATTCTCCCATTCCATCAATTGGCTTCACTCTGTGGGTTAATTCCTTTGCTATGCAAAAGCATTTTAGTTTGATATAGTCTTACTTATTTTTGGTTTTGCTGCCTGTGCTTTTGGTGGCGTATTTAAATAATCAGTGCCAACACCAAAGTCAATAAAGTTTCCTCATCCATTTTCTTCCAGGAGTTTTACAGTCTCAAGTAAGCACTTAATTCATTAATCTACTTTTATTTGTGTGTGTGCTATACGGGTTCAATTTCATTCTTTTAACTATGAATATTCAGTTTGCTCAACAGTATTTTAAAGATATTTTCCTTTTTCTATTGTATATTTTGGCAACCTATTGTATATATTGTTCCAATTGTTGATACGACTGTCTTTATGCCAGTGCCATTCTTTGTGAATTACTGTTGCTTTGTAATATAGTATGAATTCAGGAAGTGAATTCTCTTGCTTTGTTTGAAATTAATTTGTGGAATTTTGTGTTTACATATGAATTTATGGTTTTTTTTCCTGTTTCTATAAAACAAATGTCATTGGGCTATTTTGTAGATTTTACGTTGCATTCGTAGATTGCATTGTGTGGTATGGACTTTTTAACAATATTATTCTTCGATTTTTTTTGGAAGAATGTGAGAAATATTAGCATTACATCTTTAAATGTTTGACAAAATTCACTATTGAAGCTATCTAGTTCCATATATCCTTTGTTGGGTAGTTTTTCTGTTAGTGATTCAATTGCCATGTAATTTATATATCTGTTCATATTATTTTTTCATAATGGATACTTTGTTTCTAGAAACTTTTTTTTCCCTCTAGCTTGTTCAAATTGTTTTTAATAGTCCCCTTTTAAAATTTATGTTGTATCACTTATAATGTATCTTCTTTAATTTATTGTTGTATTCATTTGAGTCTTCTTTTTTTCTTATTCTAGCTAAGGATTTGTCAATTATAATTAATTTCTTTTAAAAAGCCCTTTAGTTTCATGATTTTTTCTATTTTAAAAAATTTTCCATTTCACTTATTTCTCCTATAGATTTGCCATTTTCTTTTAACTTTGGACTTGATTTATTCTAACCTTTTTTTTTTTTTTACAGTGTTAGGATGCTTATTTTTAATGCACATGTTCAAACATGAACCACCCTGTTAGTTTTACAGCAAACCTTAATGTTGGTAAGTTATATTTTAATTTTCATTTGTCTTGAGATCTTTTCTAATTGTCCATTTGATTTCTTTGTTGATAAAAGGGATGTTTTTGAGTATGTTTTTTAATTACTGTATTTTTGAAATTTTCAGATTTGCTACTGATTTCTAGTTTTGTTACCTGCACATAGAAAGGGTATTTCTATTTTAAGATGAGAACAACTTAACTTGAACTGTGTGAAAAAACTATATTTTAACTTCTCATGTCATGTTTTATGCTTTTATCACATTTTACATCTTTTCATATTATATGTTCTAATTTATATATTTTTAGTAATAGTTATTTTTTAGTGCTTTTTGCTTTTAACTTTTGCACTGGAATTATAAGTGATTTACCCATTAACATTATGGAGTACAGCCTCCTGTGTTTACCTTTATTAATGGATGTCATCTTTTCTTGTGCTGTTTTGTTGCTGGTTAGCATTACAAGTTTTTCAACTTAAACAACTATATTAAGCATTTCCGGTAAGGCATTTCTAGTGGCAATGAACTCTCTCAGTTTTGTTGTCTGAGATTTTCTTTGTCCTTCATTTCAGGGGACAGCTTTACAGTGTATAATTATTTTTTGTTGGCAGTCCTCTCACACCCCGCCATCCCACAACAGTTTAAATATATGCTCCCACTCTCTAATGACTTTGAAATTCCAATGCAAACGTCATCAGTTAATTTGATAGTTTTTCCCTTGCTTGTGACAAGTCACTTTCCTTTTGCTGCTTTTAAAGTTCTCTTGGTCTCATAATTTTAACAATCTGATTTTAATGTGTTCAGTGTGCTTTTTTTAGTTCATCTTATTCATCTCTACTTAGGCTTCTTGGATCTTGTTGTATATTTTCTTCTCCACAGCTAATAAGAGCTAATTCTTTGAATAGTTTTGGTTATTTCTCTCCTCTCCTGAGATATCCAGAGTGTATACCTTAGTCCACTAGATGGTATTCCATAAGTGTCCTAAGTTTTCTTCACTCTTCCTTTTTCTTTTCATTTTTCATTCTGATTCTTCAATTCATTCCTTTTTTTTCTTTGGCTTTTTTGATAATATTTTCCAGTGATCTGTCTTCAAGTTATCCTTTTTTGTGCTTGATCTACTTTACTGCTGAATGCTTCTGATGAATTTTCAGTTCACTTATTATGTTCTTCAGTTTCAGGGTTTTTACTTGATATTTTTTATCATTTTGTTGAAAATGTATCCTTGTTTATTCATTGTTCTTTTGAATTCAGTGAACATTTTTAATGAAAGTTATTTTTCATTCTCTGTCAAGTAAATCATATAAATATTTATTTAGGATGAGCTTCTGGAGAATTATTTTGTTTATATGCTTAAAACACTATTGCCTAGTTCTTCATTTTCCTTAGTGTTCTGTATCAGTAGTATCATCACAGTTGACAGCTGCCTCTCCCAGTCCTCACAGACTAATTTTATGCAGAAAGCCTCACCAATTAACCAGATGAGAGGTCTTGAAGACTTGACCAACTCTTTGAATCTCTAGGGAGAAATGGAAGCAGCATTTTTGTCTGATTGCTGTGTGCTTATGCATAAAATGGGAGTTTGGGTTTGTAACAGACAAATTCTCCATTTCTGTTCTCCTCCAGAACTGTAGACCTATGTTGAACCTGTCAGAGTTTGAAGACTAGTGAGACAGATGCTAGTTTTTAGGGAAGTCCTGAATAAATTTAGGTATTAGATGTATGGATTTATGCTTTCCCAGATGGAAACTGAAAGCTGGAATTTTTCATTCACTTGTTCTTTGCTGAGCAGTGTGAAGGATCAATGTTGTCAACCAGGCTAAGTCCCTGCTCTGTTTTTCCCTAGATGACTAAACAAACTCCAGATCATCTGGAGTTATGCCAGAGTTAGGGTCTGTAACACAGGGGTATCCTGAATCTTTGTACCAACCTCAGTGAGTCTTGTTTTTATTCTCCCAAGGTGCAGGAGCCTTTTACTTCATTTCTGATTTACCACTGAGAATTCATCTTTGAGTTATTGTTACAGTGGTGTTTTGGGGGGGATTAGGGTAGTAAAGATGCCATGTTGCTGACATCACTCCTGTTATTTTTACTTTAATATCAAAAAAATTTTAAAACTTGTGGTAAAAATTCCTGGGCTGGGTATATAGCTCAGGCATAGGGTACTTGCTTAGCATATGCAAGGCCTTGGGTTCAATCCCAATACCATAGTAAATAAGTACACAAATAAAATTTTCCTTCTTTATTATTATTTAAAATAGAACTACTGTATGATCCAGCAATCCTATTAATGGATATCTATCCCAAGGAAATGAAATCAGTATGTTGAGGAAATACCTGCCTTCCCATTTTTAAAAATGTAGCACTATCCACAATAGTCAAAAGTTTTAAACAACCTAAGTATCAATCAACTACTGAATGGATAAAGAAAATGTGGTACATATATACCATGAAATATTATTAAGCCATAAAAATAATGAAATCCTAATATTTGTGACAATATGGATGGAGTTGGTGATCACTTTGTTTCATTAAATAAGGCAGGCATAGAAAGCACTGCATGAACTTATATAAGAACTTAAAAAGTTGATTTCATGAAAGTTTAGAATAAAATAGGGGATACCAAAGGCTAGGAAGAGTAGGAAGAACCAGGGGGGTGGGGGGAGAAAAGTTTGATCAATGGATACTAAATTGCACTAAGTAGGAGTAAAAAATTTTGGTGGGCTATTTTACAGCATTTTTACATTTTACTTATGACTAGGTGGGTACTTATATCTTAAAACTATAGAAAAAGGGATTTTTAAAAAGTTTTCACCATGAAGAAGTTATAACAGCTAAGTAAATATGTTTAACCTAATTCTACAACATATATCAAAAAATCACATATTACTTAAAGTAATATATACAAATATTATATCAGTTGAAAAAAAATAGGACAAAAACATTAGTCTTTTAAAAGTCAACTTTATTGTCCAAATTTCTCCATTTATTTATTCTAATTTATTAGACTTCTTGGCAATTTTCATCTAGTAAGCCATTGTCTTCTTGAAATAATCTTTTGTCTACCCAAACATCTTATTCTTTAATTTTCCTTCTGCTTCATTTGCCTTTACTTTTCAGGGAAGTTCCCAGATCCTCCTTCGCTAGCAAGTATCTAGGTATTAATAAAACTTGAGGTTTTATCCTAAAGTTTCGTTTCTTCTTTTTGAACTATTTACCATTAATTACATCAGTGTATACTGATTTAAGTATTTGCTGCAATAGATGTAAAATAATGGGCAAACTTTTCATCCATTTTCTGACTGTACACTTTTTTGCACTGTGACTAAATTCCATCGAGAGAACAAGTTTGTCTTTCCACTCCTTATATCTAAGCTTAGCCATGTGACATTCTTTGACCAATGAATCATTCACAAACTTGATGCAAAGGCTTGAATAGTGTTTGAACAGTGGGGTTAATCCTCTGACTACTGAGAATTCTTCCACCAACATGTGATAAAGCCATGACGAAACAGCATATCATAATCATACCAGTAGCCAGAATAAACTGCAAGATTCATGAATGAATCATGGACAGACTAGTCCCAGATAATTTGCCACTGATGGTTCTCCATGGAGGGTAACCACAGACTTTTAAACACGAAATCCCATAATTAAAACTTTGTTTTGAAACTTAGTCTTGAAGATTAAGCCCTGAAGCTTTCTTTTCTTTCATCCTTTTAACACTATGAATTCTGTTTTCAAAATATTTCTTAAGTATATCCAATTATTTCAGTGATCATGACTCTTAGTATCTTTACCTGTCCCTGACTGAATAAGATATGCTAAACTGGCCTCTTTGCTTCCATTCCTGTAAATCTCCATGAGGCAACTGGAATAATTTTTAATAGAGTAGTTCTTTTAATTGACTTTCTTGAAGTGACTTGTCATATTAACAAATATTTTTCTCCATAAGTCATAAAAGATTGTTGTTAAGATACTATCTATAAACTTGAACATTTTTTCCCATTTTGAGGTATGATTATCACGTCATTGATGCTATTTCCAAACCTGTTTATGCAAATTTGGGGTTTAATAATATTTAATTACATATAAAAAGAATATATGATTATAAATATGTTTTTATGGAAACAAGTCAATTGCTGTGGGAAGGCTGTTGTAAGTATAATGCTGGAATTTTGCTCTTTAATTACATCTGAGAGATAATTATTAATAATTATTAAAAATAATTGTAAAAATCCAGAACAAAATGGAATACATTGCTATTTTAGTGTTTTTTGATTTTTTGCTCCACTTTCAAGAAACTGAATTGGCAATCATAGGTGGCTTATTGTGGAGTGTGATTTATATATCAAAGTGTGAAAAACTCTAGTGAATGGCCTGTATTTGAAGAAAGAATATTGGCTGGGCTTTTTAGAATACGTTGACCAATTCTATTATATTTATAGGTTTAAAATGAAATATTTAAAGTTGTATTATCATTTCTATGATACTTGTTTTGTCTGTCTTTCAATTAATGTCTGACTCTCACCTCTAGTAGAAGATATCCTGCTATCCATAAACTGTACTACTTTATTTTTCAATTATAATCATTCAAACCTTCAGTGGCTTATCACTAAAATGACAAATCCAATAGCTTCCAAGAGCCTTACAGACCAGACTGTAGCCATTTCTACAGATGCCTTTCATGTCATTCACTCCCACTCTCCCTCTATGCTCCAGGCACACTGGTCTAAGTGGTCTTTGAAGACACAAAGCTCTTTCTCACCTCGAGCCCTTCACATACAACTATATAGACCTGGTATGTTCTTTCTATCTCTTTGGTGTCCAGCTCAGTATTCTTCAGATCTCATTCTTAAATGAAAATTTTTATATAAGCCATTCCTGACTATCAGATCTAAAGTTGATGTCCCTTATTCTAGGTCATGGTAACTTTTGTTTCTTTCACTTCATTTACCATGTTTAAAAAGCTTTATGTTTATTTATGTTTTAGTGAATGCCTATCAAAAAATCTCCTTTATTTGAGAGTTGTCTGAAACAGTAGTAATCTTTATGGCAAATGAACAAGAGAGGTCAGTGCCTTAATTTTCAAGACTGATTAAGAGAAGTGATTATCCAGTAAACTAGCCAGAAATTTAACAGTCGGCTTTGGGAATGAGATAGTCACAATGGGTAAAGATACACTGTTAGAGAAAGCAAAGGAAATCTTAGTTATTTTCATATCACTGCTTAAATGAGAGGACATGTAAATAAACAGAAGATAAAAAAACTAAACCTGATGTATAATTTTTTGAACTTTGAATATGATCCTCAAAGAACACATGGTTCCATCTAAAAGCAAAGGGGAAACGATGTACTACCTCAAAATGTTTGAGTACAAATTCTAGTTAACTATACTGATACAGGATTGATATCTTGGAAGCCAGGATCAAAACAAAATAAAATTTAAAAAAAATTGAGGCAACAGCATGAGTACACCACAGAGGAGAAAGTCTCCACAGAAAAGTCACTAAACAAGCAAGCATTGACAGTCCATGCAAAAGAATGAAAATCCAGAGTCGTTAAGATATACAAATACAATTTCTAGTTTCTAACAAAAATATGCAAAAGAATATGAAAGTATGTTTGGGTCCCTGGTGTTGGACTTAGCAAAGACTTCATAATAACTATTATAATCATGTCAAAAAACTAAAGTTAACCATATTTAATGAATAAAGGAAAGTATAGCAACAATGATTCTTCACACATAAAAATTCTAATTAAAGATAAGAAATGATTAAAAAATGAAAATTCTGGAGTTAAAAATTATAGTACTCAAAACAAATGATCAAAAATTCCTAAAGAGATTTTAAAAATTAACATCATTCATAATATCCAAAGACTGTAAACAATCCAAATAGCCATCTATTGGTGAAGGAATAATGTATAATACACACATATAATGAATTATCATTCAGCAAAAAAAAGGAAAATTGCATTCACATAGTTTACATGAATGAACTTCAAGCAAATGTTACGTAAATAATCAAGATGAAAAAGACCATATAGAACATGATTTCCTTCATATAAAATGTCCTTAAAACAAGCATTAGAAAACAGATTAGTTATTGCTTAACATTGGGGGAGGGAGTCAAAACTGTTTACAAATGGGGATTAGAGTTCTTGTTTGGCTGTTAAAATATCCCAAAATAGGGATAAAATATTAAAATCATTAAAAGTACACTCAAATGAGTGAATCAGGTTATGCTGAAGGTACACACTAATAAAACAACTGAAAATACTGTTTCATATCAATATGATAGGAAAGCTGTATTTGTTTTGTTTGTTTGTTTGCTTTTATCACTGTGACCAAAATACCAGAAAATAATAATTTAAAGGAGGATAGTTTATTTTGGTTCACTTTCCAGAAGTTTCTATCTATAGTCAGCTGGCTTCACTGCTTTGAGACTTATAGTGAGGTAGAGACATGATGGTTGATGTGGCAGAGGAAAGCTATTCTCCTCTTAGTAACCAGGAAGCAGAGAGAGTAAGGAAGGGGCTGGAGACAAGATTTATGTCCTTCTAGTGAACTCCTTCAGTGATCAACCAACTTCTTCCAGCTAGGCTTCACTTCCTACTTTTTCCACCACCTCCCATTAATGTTATCAAGTTATAAAACTCTCAGTGAACTAATCCACTGATGAAGTCACAGTCCCATGATACAATTACTTTCATAAAGCATTGCCTCTGAAAATTGCTCCCCTTGGGGCCAAGCCTTCAACACATGAGCCTTTGGGGGACATTCAAGATCCAAACCATAACAAGAACTTCTCAGGATCAAGATACATTACAAATACATTGCAATAATAATAACCATCAAAGTATTAATTCATTGTGTATTTTGTCTTTATTATGTAGCATTATTTGAAGTCCTTAAATTATAATCATATTATATGTAACTTTCTAGAAAGGAAATAAATAACATGGTACTAGTAAATGAATACATTCAGATTAAATAATTTTCTCAAGGACGCTTACAGAGGTAGCTTGACCCTTCATTTAACAGACTCAACTGTTACTTTTTATAGTGTGTGTGTGTGTGTGTGAGAGAGAGAGAGAGAGAGAGAGAGAGAGAGAGAGAGAGAGAGAGAGAAAGGAGAGAGAGAGACAAAGACACAGAGAGAAATAAGATGTAAAATTTATACTGAAATACATACATCAAATGCAATGCAATGCTATCATATATGTATTTTTACCTGCATAATTATTGGATAAATACATGTAAATAAAAGAATTATAAAATGATCAATTCCTCAACAATTAAAATTTTCATATCTTATAAACCATTCTAAGCTTCAACTTAGTAACAAAAATGGTCAGGCTGAAAAAATGGATCCCTTTCCTTTGTTTAACACATAAAAATTTTATAAATTGCTGATATTCTGACTTTAAATAAATTCATAAGCTTTATTATTGCCTATTAGAAGAGGTGTTTTGCTGACACAAAGATAAAATAAATTATTTATAATCAGCAAATTTTCATTGTGTAACAGTTTTCATACAGTGTTTATCCAAGGCAGGTTAAAAAAAAAAAAAAAAAAAAAACAAGATGCAGTGGAAAATCTTACCACACCAATGGAAAAGTAATTGTTGATGATACTGTAAGGCACTGGGTCTCCTTTCTCATCTTTGTCATTAGGTATGACTTCAAACTTCCACCTGTCCAACATGATTTCTGTGCTGGTTTCAATGTCTTTTAGTATTTTCATCAGATTCTCACCTTCATAACCTAATGAAAAAAAATTATCTTGAGAAAAAAAGCTAAAAAGTAACAAAAGCTGTTATTTTGTCTTTAGATGTATTCATGGATATAAATTATTCTAAAGCTAAATAAGGCATTTAAAGTTAATTCTACCACCAAAGTAAGAATTAACTATAATCTTACCATAAACATACCAAGATTTTCTTAGCTTTTATTTGCAATGCATATTTCTGTTCTATGGTTCAAATTTTCAGTACACCCAATTGCCAAATGAACATATCTGTTGTATATCCCCACAAATGTTTCAATACATTCAAACCATCTTAGAAAGATATCACCCTCCACCCAGTTGCTGAACCTAGATGCCATTTTAGACTTTTCATTCCTCCTTTATTCTCTCCTCTAGCAACAGAGGAATTTTAGTTTAAATAAAAAGATCCTGCTCTTTTTTGTTCATTGTAATTCTTTTCTGTCTATTCAGGTGCTCTTTGTCTCTTTAACTAGTTTCCTTCTATTCCTTCAGCATGGTTTTGATAACACTTCTTTTTTGAAGCCACCCTTCTAAAATAACAGATCAGATGCCCCTCCTCTACAGTCCCACAGATGCAGGTTTCAACATCAGCCTTAGCTTAGAACGGACACACTGCACTATTGTTATTTGTGTTTTCCTCACTACAAGCTCTGCTTGCTAAATCTTCATGAATCAATATTTTAATGAATTTGCTACAGAGGAACAAAAAGCCCAAACAG
Organism: Ictidomys tridecemlineatus; assembly: GCF_052094955.1. Classification (NCBI taxonomy): domain Eukaryota; kingdom Metazoa; phylum Chordata; class Mammalia; order Rodentia; family Sciuridae; genus Ictidomys; species Ictidomys tridecemlineatus. The sequence goes on along the minus strand of NC_135478.1, from coordinate 158,995,630 downwards.
ACAGTGTTTGTCTAACAATTTTCTTAAGTTTATCTATGGGTATATATTAGTAGTTAAAACTGTAGCCTCATCTGCTGTGTTACTGTTTTTGTTTTAGTATTAGTTTCCTCTCCTGTCAAATCTAACCTTGGCTGGGAAGATAAAATGAGACATGGCATAAAAGAGGCCTAAAACTTAATTAAAAGTTTTCAACAATATAATACAACTAAAGATAACATCAGAATTTGAAATGTTGTATTAAGTTAAACTCTCTTTTGTGCATGTGTGCATATACACACACCTGCATACATAAAATATACTTCAAAATAATATTTGAGTGGAAAATATTTTTAATAGCTTTTTTTTTCCACATTCAACTTTTGGCTTGTAACTTGCTAATTTACTTGTTAAACAAGGAAATATCAAAGGTTATTTGTCCTCATTAGAGCTGTTAGCATACATATATTGAAAAAAACTCAATGGGTTAAAAGAAAAAAAAAACAGGTACTCTCATATGTCAATATTTCCTAAAACATAGTAAGTTATATTAAAAATGGATTTGCTTAATTATTTATAAGAAGATGAACACAGTCCCACACTAAAAATACTACTTTTGGAGACAACCATTAACTCTTACTTTTCAGAGATTTAAAAAATAATTATGAACCATTTTATGCATACAGCAAAAGTATAACGAATAATAATTACATAGAAATTATTGACTATTTTTCAAAACATATGTCTGATGCAGTGGTGCATCCCTAAAATTCCATTAATTCAAGATTCTGAGGCAGGAATGTCCCAAGTTTGAGGCCAGCCTCAGCAACTTAGCAAGACACTAGGTAAAAAAAAGGGGCCTCGGAGGTGTAACTCAAAAGTAAAACATCCCTGGGTTCAATCCCCAGTAAGAAAAGAAAATAAAAATTTTATTTATATATATATATATATATATGGAATTTTAAAATGTGAATATTAATAATATATACATAATTTAATTCAGTGCCAAAACACTGAATGACTTCAACTTAAAGACTAAAATAATCACATTTACTTATATCAAATTTTTTAATAGTTCTAGTATCATTTTCATTTTTTTAAGAACTATTAAGTTAGCTGGGTATGGTTATTTATACCCGTAATCTCAACAGCTGAAGAGGCTGAGACAGGAGGCTCACAAGTTGTAAGCCAGCGTCAGTAACTACCGGAAGCCCTAAGCAACTTATCGAGATCTTGTATCACAATATAAAATAAAAGGCACTGGGGTGTAGGCTCAGTGGTTAAATGCCTGTAGGTTCAATCCCTGGTAACAGCAACAACAACAAAAGAATAAGAATTTCTAGTCATCAAAATAAAAATTATATATGTGTGTGTGTGTGTGCATTTCTCTACTGAATTAAATTTAAAAGCAGTTAATTATATTCACTTATTTTCCAAGTTTTCCTTTTGTTTTAGAATAAGCAGGATGGGTAGAGGAACAAGATGGCAGAGTACAGAAAGGAGGAAGGCCCAGCAATGCCTCAGCACCAGACTTAGAAAGCAAGCAAGTTACAAAGGAACCTCAATGAAACATAATATTGACCTGTAAAAACAGAACACAGAGCTACAGAAAGTTGGTAATCTGAGCACAAGTAATACTACCTTAGAGATGTGCAGCTCCAGCTGCCAGTGGAGGAAATGGAGGAATGCAGACAAAGGAGCCGTGGAACCAGCAGATAAAGAAATGTTAAAATAAAGAAAAATCGGGAAACCTGCAGTTTACTAATGAGTTGGTAGGGTAAGCTTCTCTGGGAAAACAAATCCTAAGTGGTCCACTGAGGTGAAAGCACTTGGTGCGGGCAGGAAGCCCTGTACAGGCAGACACAGGAATGCAACATGGAAAAGCCTCCCCCAGGGCAGAGCCCGGAACCTGCCAGCAGGTGAGGAAAACTTTCCCCGGGAGCTGGAATCTGGCCCCACGAAGCTCCCACAGCTGCATACAGAGATGGGACCTTGTAAACTCATAAGGGAAATTGCCAGCAGTCGGAGAACAAATTCCCAAAGGTGCCTGAACCTGAGAGACTGAAATAGAACCAAAGAATGTTTTAGGTGAACCACTTAGCATCTGGATCCCAAGGGAGAAAAATCCCATAATGGCTGGCACCCCATAAGAGCTACTGTGAGGAGTTTCACTGTGGCCACAGAATTGCATCTGATTCCAGGAAGAAACGGATAATTCATATCCATAGTGTTGAAGGTAAAACCTGCCGAGGCTTGGTCCCTATGTTCTAAAAGTGGATTTTTTCCAGATGCCCCAGAGATCCAAAATCCATCAGTGATAGAAGCTCCATGTCAGTATGCAGAGTAGATCAAATCTCAAATACCTACCCACAGAACTGCAAAGTCCAAATCCCCCAAACGGGAAATTTCAATGTAGAAGTCCGCATCATCTACACTATAGGATTACATAATTCATCAGGACTCCCCAGTTTATTTCACCCAATACTGGGAGATTAGAAGGTGAGCACTACTATAATTAGCTAGCTGCTAGGTGAGGACCGCAAGCACAGTGGCCAAAAATAGGGAGTTAAAAATAAAAGTAAAGACTGAAAATCCATGGCTGCCAACAGATTTGATCACTGCAGTAGAAACAAGCTCTCTCGCTCTCTCATTAAGACTTTCTCTTTTTCTTTCCTTTTATCTTCTTTTTTCTTTTCCTTTTCCTTATTTCATTATTCCTTCACATTCCCATTTTTTTATTTTTTAAATTTTAAAATATTTTTCATTTAAAAAAAATTATTTCATAATGTTGTAGTATTATTCTTTTTTTTCATTTTTGCGTGATTTTCTGTGTATGTAAATGTGCATGTGTGGTTTTGTATACTCACACTGCAAGGATAGGTTTGAATATATGTATACATACACCAAGAAATTTACTTCAACATCATAAATATTCATGCAACTTACACATTAATAGCCCTCTCTTGCATTATTTAATTAATTCATTAGTTAGCCTAAATTATACTTAGATCAATCATATGAAACTTTTTATCTAAGACCTTATGGTCTTACATAAAAAACAATAACTAATTCCAAAATCAGTACAATATAGGAAATAATTAACATCAGAGCCGAAATTAGTGAAATTTAGCATAAAAAAATGGACAGGATCAATTCAACAAAGAAGAAAAATAAAAACACAAAATTGATAGACCCTTAGCCAATCTTACAAAAAAAGAGAGAAAACCCAAATCAAAAAAATTACAGGTACAAAAGGAAATGTCAAAACACACTCTTCTGAAATCCAGAGGATCATCAAAAACTATTTTTGAAAATGTATATTCCAATAAAACAGAAAAACTAGAAGTCACTAAGCAATTTCTAGACACATAAGATCTGCCCAAATTAAACCAAGAAGATATAGAAAACATAAACATACCAATATCAATTAATGACATTGAAACATCAATTAAAGGCCCTCCAAAAAAGAAAAGCCCAGGACCACATTGATTCTTGGCTGAGTTCTATTATAACTTGAAAAAGAACCTACACCAATCTCTCTCAGATCATTCCATGAAATTGAAAGGGAGGGAACACTCCCAAATATGTTCTATAAAGCCAATATCACTTTAATACCCAAAACAGAAAAAGACAGAACAAGAAAACTGTAAGACTAATCTTACTGATGAATATAGATGTAAAAATCCTTCACAAAATATTATTAAACCACATTCAACAATACAACAAGAAGATAACATACCATGATAAAGTGGATCGCATTTCAGGGATCCAAGGATGGTTCAACATACTCAAATCAAAATAAGTAATCTACTACTTAAACAGAATTAAGAACAGAAATCATATAATCATCTTAATAGATGCAGAAAAGGTCTTTGATAAATTCCAGCACTGTAAAAATGCTGGAGAAGCTAGGGATAGAAGAAATTTACCTCAACATCATAAAGGCTATTTATGACAAACCCAAAGCCAACATCATATTGAATGGAGAAAAACTAAAAGCATTTCCTCTAAAATCAGAAACAAGACAAGGATGTCCACTTTTACTACTGCTATTGAGTCTAGTCCTCAAAACATTAACCAGAATGATCAGGTAAGAAAAAGAAATTAGAGAGCTACAAATAGAAAAAGAAGAAGTAAAACTATCTCTGCTTGATGACATGATTCTATATCTAGCAAACCCCAAAGTCTCTACCAGAAGACTTACAGAGTTTATAAATTAGTTCAACAAAATAGCAGATATAAGCTCAACACCCATAAATCAATAGCTTTCCTATACTCCAACAATGATTCAGCTGAGGAAGAAATCAGAAAAATCATTCCATTCACAATAATCTCAAAAACAAAAGCAAAACAATAACAGCAGGAAAACCAACAACAACAACAACAAAAAAAAAGGGAATTAATCTAAACAAGGATGTGAAAGAGCTCTACATTGAAAATTAGGGAACACCGAAGAAATAAACTGAAGATCTTAAAAGACAGACCTCCCATGTTCTTGGATAGACAGAACTAATGTTGTAAAAATGGCCATACTATCAAAATCATATACAGATTCAATTCAATCTCCATCAAATATCAATGACATTCTGCAAAGAATTAGAAAAAACAATCCTTAAATTTATTTGGAAGAATAACAGACCCAGAAGAGCCAAAGCAATTCTAAACAATGAAAGCCAAATAGTAGACATCATAATACCCATTCTCAAATTATACTACAGACCCATGTAACAAAAACAGCATGGCACTGGCATCAAAACAAACATCAAAACAAACAGAGACAAACCCACCTACTTACAGCTATTTGATACTTGACTAAAAATGCCAAAAATTTATCTTGGAGAAAGATAGCCTTTTTAACAAATGGGGTAGGGAAAACTGGATAATAATATGTAGAAACATGAAACTAAATCACCATTATTCACCTTGCACAAAAGTCAATCCAAATGGATCAAGACTTAAGAATTAGACCAGAAAACTTGCAACTGCTAGAAGAAAACATAGGGTCAACACTCCATCATATTGTTGCTGACACTGACTTCCTTATCAAGACCCCAAAAACACAGAAATAAAACCAAGAATCAATAAGTGGGATGTCATGAAGTTAAAAAGCATTTGCACAGCAAGGGAAATGATTAATAAGAATGTGAATAAAGAATCTATAGAATGGAAGAAAATCTTTTCCAGCTAATCTTCTGATAGGGGACTAATATTCAGAATATATAAAAAATATCATAAGACTTAACATCAAAAAAATAAATAAATGTGCAATACCGAAATGCAGATTTCTTAAAAGAAGAAACACAAATGACTAATATATGAAAAATGTGCAACCTTTCTAGTAATCAGGGAAATACAAATCAAAACTATAATATTTGATTCTATTCCAGTCAGAATGGCAATGGTCAATACAAACAGTTATAAGTGCTAATGAGGTTATAAGGAAAAAGGTACACTTGTACATTGTTGGTGGGACTGCAGACTAGTACCACCACTATGAAAAGCAGTACTGAGATTCCTTAAAAAACTAGGGATGGATCACCGTATGAACCAGCTACCACACTTCTTGGTATTTTCCCCAAAGAACTAAAATCAATATGCTATAACAATACAGCCACATAAATATTTATAGCAGCACAATTCACAATAGCTAAATTATGGAATCAACACAGATGCTTTTCAACAGACAAATGAAATAAGAAATTTTGGTATATATACACAATGAAGTTTTACTCAGCCATAGAAAAGAATAAAATTATGGTACTTGCTGACAAATGAATGAAAATGGAGACTACTATGCTAAGTGAAATAGACTGAAAAACTCAAAAGTCAAATATTTTTTCTCATATATGGAAGCTTAAATAAAATTTAAAAAAAAAGAAGAGGGATGAATAGGATATTGGAAAGACATAGGGAGATTAGTAGTGTAGCAGGGGACTGAGTGGCAGAACAGAGGGATGGGAAAGTAGAAGCAATGGGGAATGAATTTCTAAAAAATCACGTTATGTGTATATATAAAAATACCACAGGGAATTTCATCTTCATATATATTTTTAAAGAACCAATCAAATATAGAAAAATAGATAAGTAAAAGGAATCTAGCAGACTAGAGGAAGAAGAAATAGGGAGGGGAGGAAGACAGGAAGGTAAAGGGGTGGTAAAAGGAGGGGATAATAAACTAAAATCAAATTCACATGCATGTATGATTTTGTTGGGAGGTAAACCATGTATAACTATAAAGCTCTAATAAAAACTAGAGTGAGCACCATAGTTTTTAATTATAAATGAATTAATATATAGATGCATAGTGTGTATATACATACACACACCTACTCATCAGAAAAGTAAGTAAATAATAAGGCTTTAAATAAATTATTGAGCTTGCCTTTACCCATATCTCAGGTTTATAGCAGCATTGTTCATCCTAGCACAGAACAAGATAGGAATAGTAACTAAACAGGAAAATTTAGTGAAATTTAATTACCAGGGCTAGATTGTAGGAGCTCAAAATATTTACCACTAAATATGTTTTCACAGATTTTTATGGCTAAATCTGAGGAAGACTGGTATCAATCAGTCTTATAGCCAAATAAAAAGGGAAAAGCCAATAAATAAACGTATTTTGAGAATTACAACATCTGGAGTTGGAAGCTAATTCACAAAGGCATACTGCAAATTGTAGTCCCCCACTTAACAAATATTTACGACATGCAAGTTTGTATTTATGTATGCCATGCAGTGGCATATAGCCATTACTAAGCATTCCTGAAGTTAAGAAGATTGAATTATTTTAAATAACCAAAACCATTAAATACACAAGCAAAAGCTTGTTTAAAGGAAAGCATGATGGCATTTTCTGTCATTAATTTATTTTAAAAGTGTTAATCACTCTTGTGTAAGAAACAAAATGAGCCAGGAGTGGTGGCACATGCTAATAATCCCAGTAACCAGGAGGCTGAAATAGGAGGATCCCAAGTTCAAGTCCAATCTCAGCAATTTAGTGAGGCCTTAAGCAACTTAGTGAGTCCCTGTCTCAAAATAAAAAATAAAAAGGGCTGGAGATGTAGCTCAGTGGTAAATTGCCCATGGCTTAAATCCCCATTACTGTCTCTCCCCAAAACAAAAAGGAAAAAAATGAACAAAATGAAAATACAATATTTATTTGTTCTTTAATGACATAATTTCTGGATCACTTAATCTACTTAAAAATTCAAATAATTTTTTTCAAATGAAAAAAGCAGAAACAAATATTTGTAAAAGTGTGCCCCATTTAAAACTCTGTCCCTTACCTTTATACTCTATGCAAACAAAATTTTGCTTCCAATATTCTTCAAATTTTTGTTAGATTAATGATGGTTAACAAATTTTCCAAGAGAATGCTAATTAAATATTTTTCAAATGCCTTAGGAACTATTACATTATTACAGTGTAACTCTTTCTAAAATACGGAAATATTGTCCTGTAAAAAAAGTCTTCAAGTCAATACATTTAACTGACATTAAGTGAATCCAGTGATTATTAACGGGATAAAGTACTTTCACAAATATTATACAAAGTACTCATCACAAGCACTGGACAAAGCAATTTAACAGTTTTAAACCAGCTACCTAAGCCCAAGAACCTAGGAGGCAGGCACCATTACTAACTCTGAATTCTGATGAGGAAGGAGTAGAATGTACACAGGTGCTCAACAACATGCCCAAAGCTACACACCTAACAAGACATAATCCCACTTCACATATTTCCTTATTAATAATCTCTAGCCAATGACTTTTGTTTCTCTAATTGTTCACGTTGGGCTCCTTGTTATCTGTTTTTTCCCAAACCCCTTGTCCAGTTCTCCAGCAAGTTCAATCTGTCTAAGCCTGAAAATGCACTTCAAGGTTCTCTACTTACATCACAACACCCTAGTCCAACCTTTAAATTTTCCAGTTGGGGCAACTATAATTTGCATTTTCATTTGTACAATTATACTTTTCCATATTTTCACATTTTTGACCAGTTTATTTTCCACTAAAAAAATTTCTATTTTTAAAAATACAAATATTGGGCTGGGGATATAGCTCAGTTGGTAGAGTGCTTGCCTCCCATGCACAAGGCCCAGAGCTCAATCCGCAGCACCAAAAAAATAGAAAATAAAAAAATACAAATGTCATTGTATTGCTCTACTTCTGAAACTTTTTAGATACACCTTTTGTTTCAAATTCAATCAAATAAAATTCTTGACAGACAATACCCTGCATTGTTTAGCTCTTTACTGACATTCTATACTCACAGTTCACAATACCCCTAACAATCCACCAACTTAGTGCTGCTTGAGCAACCCCTCCAACCTCTCTGAGTCCTCTCAACAGGAAGCTTTTTCTCCCTCCTTATATTTTAAGTCCAGCTTAAATGTTTCTTCCTCAGAGACACCTCCTTGACCAATTAACTAAATAGCCCATAGCTATTATTCATTTTTTGTAACCCTGATCATATTTTGTAAATTGATTTATTGTCTATATACGCAATAAAAATACAATCTTCAAAATGGTAGGAAACATTCATTTATTTCCTTACTCTATATGTATAACCTAGAACAGTGCCATCATGTACCAGACACAAGGAATTCATCACTAATATAGACTTTGACATGTACTTCAGTGCTTCTCTTTGTCTATCTACAATATCTTTATGTGGTTTTATATGACTCACTAGATTGTAAAAAAAATGGACTTCTTCATCAAAATTCAGATTTAATCCACTTACTTATTTGGAAATAAAAATAAAATTAGAAATTTCCAAATATCAAATGTATGTTTCAGAAATGCACTTCAAGGTTCCCTTCTTTTAAATCAATGCACCTGTATGAGAATTGGCAAATATATCTTAGAAGCAATGCTTACGTCTTTATCTCTGTAGATTTCATGATATTTAACTCAATACCTGATGATTTTCTTTTACTACAGTACATTCTTATGAAAATTCCAAATAGATTATATTGTAAGCTTTTTACTTAGTTTATAATTCTCCCCATCTAACATATATACTAGTTGACCAGATAGTCGACTAGGATGGAATAATATTTCTCAAATTTTCTGTAAATCAGAAAATTCTCTCCATCTAATTCTCTCCATCTACTTAGAAAGTGTTTAAAAAGACAATTGCTTGCTCAGGTCCCATCTTCAAAGATTTCAATTTACATATTTAGGGTAAGATCAGGTCACTATATTTTTAACAAGCTCCCCAAGGGCTTCTGATTCATATACCCTTAGTAGAGTCTTTCCAACATCTCTGAGTTTAGATGCTAAAAATATTAATTTCAATTCTTGCTTCTTTAGGAAAATGTGTTGTTCCTCTGTAATCTTCAGATAATGTGTTAGTGACAGCTCAAAATATTTTAAGACCTCATCTTGGAATGCCCTCTCTCTACTCACTCTTTTCTACATACTATTCTATTTACAGTTCTTTGAGTATGCCATGCAATTAACCTCTTTTGAACTTAATGTTTCCTCTATGAAGACTATTCCCAGTTTTATATGGCTGTGTCATTGTCTAATCATCAAATGAGGCCTTCCCTCATTTGGTACCTATTGTCTTGTTAGTACAAAGTCTCTCCATTTATATACAATTTTATGCACCACTAGATTTTAAGGACCTTTCTTTTTTCAACTCTTACCTCTGTATCCCAATTACAGAATACACTGGATAGCAAAAGCTGGTATCAACTATTAAGTATTACTTAAGGCATTCATTTCTGGGAAAGTCATTCATCAGTATTTCATTTTTTTTCTTTGTGATTTTTTTCACATACCTTATATATTAAAAATCTGAACAATATCTTAGAGTCCATCTACATTTACCTCATTTTTCTAAGCAAGAAAAACAAAAACCAAACACAGTTTAAACACTCCCAAACTGAGCTTATCATTAGTACCTGATTAAAGCCAAATACCTGTACTTGCTTTGTACTATATTTGCTCTTCCACTCCATACTATTGTTCAAAATCATATATATATATATATATATATATATATATATATATATTCCATTCTATTTGCTAAAATCACATGACAATTATCACACAATAAAGAAATGCTAGGTTGTTTTTATGGGTATGTGTATGTACTGTGTTCCTGCATCTTTTCTCATGCAGCTGTTTTACCTCCTCCCCATCGCAGGCACCTCGCTAGGTCATTGCCAGTCCCAAGAGGCAGAATAGCAACTGGAGGATGCTTGACTACATTAGCCTTTTCTGTGGAAATAAAAATAAAACAAAATGTTGATCACAGATAGAATAGCAACAAAAATGGTAACCTAACATTAAATGAAAAAGATTTACTTATAATTTTTATTCATTTGTGACAATTGATAAAAAACAAACATAATTATTATCAATGTGACAGGGATTTTTCAAATAATAAATGAGAAAACATTTTAAAATACCATAACTCAGCTGAATATTGTATTTTTTTGTATGTAATCGTGTGTGTGTGCGCACATGTGCGCATGTGTGTGATCTCTGTTAAAATTCCCAGATAGTCATATACCTGCAGTATCAAAACAGGAATGTGACCAGGATACCTTATTAGATTCCAATATAGTCCTTTTTATAGCATCAAATCTAGATCCATTGTACTTTAAGGAATAAAACACATAAAAACAACTGAATTGTAAGGGAGAATAAATTGCTAATATTGTCCTTGAATTGTTTCTACCCACGTGCTGTTTTCTGTCAGAACAAATGAAGACAAAGTTAATACTGAGTAACCTAAGATTAGGTTTTTTGATGAGATCAATCTTTATATCATATAGTGCTTTGAATTTAGAGCAGCATAGATCTCTGTCATTGAAATTCCATATGCTTTTGTTTGAAACATTTTATGCCCCAAGTGAATCTCACAATTGTATATTATTCTTTTTACTTTTCACACCCTCTTTAGTCCTTTAAAGTCAGTGTGGAGATGAGTATAAGAACAGAGGGACTGGGTAATTAAGGGACATGCCACAGATGTAGACTTTAGGGATTAAATAAGCCAAACTCCCCACATTTTTCACTCTGAAATCCACACAAGTCCACAGATACTTTTCCATTAACTTAGAAACTTTTGTAATTCTTGAATTCTGGTTTTCTTCCTTGATAGAGCATATAAATACTGTATACCTTTTTTTTATTGGAAGGACAAGAGCAGAATATTTACTGATTATTTTGTAAAATATTAGTATATTAATGTTGCTAGACTCTTACCAAAAGTGTTACTTATAACATGTATTTTTAAATTTGAATATTTTCAGTATATGAAAAAATATAATCCAAATCAACTAATATAACTTTGTTTTAATCTACAGAGAACAAAACTTCTTAGGTCAATTCTTATTGTGAAAGGATCTGATTCTATTAAAGAAATGTGGATTCAATAACTGGAATGAGATATAAGAGTAAATAAATATTTGTTTGGATTTATTCCTTATAAATGCCAATTTATGTTGTAACTAGTAATCTAAATAATAATAAGTTCTTAGAAGTGCCTAGATCTTAAAAATCAGTTTACATTTTCAGAATTTATCAAGTTTTCTTGTATAGTATTATCACCTTTCTATCCTCAATCATATATTTGTTTTTGTGTTTATAAACTCAAACTCTTTAACTACAGAGAAAATACAAAATAAGGTTAAAGTGTGCCTTCTCACCCAGCTCTGTCAGTTTATAACTCCTAGGCTTTGCTCTAGTTATTTGGCCACTTTAAGCTTAGATTACCTGTGTCTAAGATGAGGTTTGACAGATTTATGGGGAATTAATGAGATGATTTAGGAATATCCAATAGTTATAAATAGGTAGAAAAATTAGCTATGGTAATGATGATGACAGTTGCTGATAATGATATAAATATATACAGAGGGTAAGGTTTTGGGACTTCACATTTAAATCAGGTAAATATATCCATTTGTCACAGACTTTATCAGAAGTGCTAAGATCCGTTTGGCTTCCTTTCTAGGGCAAAGAAACAAGATTTCCTAGAGCCTGATTTGAAAACAACTCTGAAGATTTAGAAAATGCTATGAGAAATGATTAGAAGTTATTTCTAAATTCTTGTAAATTATATCAATTAAAATTCTAAACGATAGAAGAAGGAATTAATCCAGTTACTGTACAACCTGAAAGATGTCAACTTACATAATTGCATCCAAAGATCCTAATGTTGACATTTGGTAGATAGATACATAGAGAGATAGATAAAACAGAATTTTAGGTCATTATTCTCACACAAGCCACATTAAGTACTTTTCCTCATTACCTATGCAATCCAGAATCCAGCCCACGGTTCCATCTCCACCACAGGCTAACACTCTGAAGTCAGGAACATCCCGGAAAAAGTTTAACCTGAAAAATAAACATGTTATGGCACATGACTGATATTTAAAAATGAGGATTTTGTTGGTTTTTTTATTCCTGCCATTTTATCCAATTAACTATATTTCTATTTTATAGAAACTACAAAGTATTTCATTGATATTTTACATTTCATTTAAATATATTTTATAATTATATATTCCAGATTCTTCCTTTTAAAATATTTGGTAATATGTTCCAGATGACATACTAGATATTTCATTTTTTTATAAATGATAACATTTTAAAATATAATAAATCCTGATTTTCATTAAAATATTCACCCAGATGTGATCTGAGATCACATAATCCAGAATGACATAAACTTTATTATTTCATTTAACAATTTTTATCAGTTAAAAATTATCATTTGAATAATAATTTAAAAATCACCATGTCAGTAAATACAATGCCTTTAAGACTTTTCTATTTTCCTTATCACTGGGAGAAACTGATCAGGCTGCAAGTGGGAGTATAGCCAACTCTTTGAGCTTTTCCTTTTGACTTAGAATCAGCAAATAGTAGCCAGACTTCACCTTGTCTCTCAACCTGATGACTAGTGTTTACTACCCAGGAACACTCAAGCTTAATTGCTGGGTCAGCTGTGATAAATACCCACTGCTCTTGTTACTGCTGCATGCAATGTGCTTATTAATGCAACCTACCTGGGAAAAAGTCACAAACACAGGCAATACAGCCAGTTATACAGTCATACATGCCTATTTTATTGCAAGAAAAGAAATTAAACAGGAAAGAAACCCATGCCTTCTCTTCATTTGCCCCAGATATAACCACTGGTAATCATATAAAACCACTGAAGTAATTTTTCTATACACTGCATATGAATATAGTGATGTAGGTAAAACATTATTACACACACTTTTAACCTGAATGGGATTGTGACACAGTGTTCATTTACTGTGCTTTTTTAAAACTTAAAATGTGTGTCAGAGATCTTTCTATATTGTACATAACATACATATATTATGTGTTGACTCATTCCACATCATAATTTCAAAGTATCACAGGATGATTTATAATAAGTGAATATACTCCAACATTAAATTGTTTCTTTTTATGTGTTTACAAACTATACCTAGTGTTTCACTAGCATAAAAGTACAATAATTCACAATATTAAAAGTATATTTGTGTGTGAATATGTATATGTGTTTGAAGCCTAGTCTTCAGGAAGATGTTTGGTACATCATCATTTGAAAAGTCTCTCACTGTGGCATATGTTAGTGGCCATTTCCTTGCAAACCCAAAACAGTACATATAAACAACCTTATAACATTTTCTTTGATAATGAGTAAAAAATAGCATCTTGCTATTTTTGGGTGAAGCTCACTTCCGTGTTTGCTTTTGACTTGAGCATATTTTCACAGGTTCCAGGAGAAGCATGACCTATGTGAAGAGCATCCTCAAAGACTTACCCCTCTATTGAACTAGTTGTCTTTTTCATATTGTTTTTTAAACTCTACATATTACATGTGATATTTTAAATTTACATAATTTTAAACTTTTGTCAAAGTTAAATAGTGCAAAAATATATTTGAAATGTATAAAAAATAAGTAAACCCCACCATCTGGCAATAACACTCATGGGTATTTGGAATAAGAAGCTTCCATGCATTTCCCTATGTTTAATTCTGTGGATATTTGACCTTTGTTAGATATTTTGCAAGTATTTTTTCCAGTTTATTGCCAATGTATTTGCTTATATTACACATAGTATAATAAATACCTGTGTTGCAATTACTACTCCAGGAGGTAGAATATTTCCAGTAACTTGCATATTCCTCTGTATTTTTCCCTGTAGCACTGCTCTTCCTCATTCACAAAGGTGAGCACTAACTGAATATAGGCTGTCATGCAAATTTCATAACCAACATATTGCTTTCTATCTTTTTCACTTAACTTTGGTTCATCAATGTTGTTGCTGAATTCTTTGCATTTGAAACTGTTCTTTTATATTTCTACAGCTGTGTAGTATGCTAGTTATGGCAATATGCCTTTTTAAACCCACGTCAATGGAAATTTGGACTAGTTACTTTTATGTTCTTAATAAAAAGTACATTCTTGCTTCTTAGTGCTGCTGGGCAGTAGTTACTTTGGGTGAGGTTATTAAACATGCAGTTTTACAAGACAAGTAATTTCCCCCTCAAAAAAACTGTACCATTATACAATGTGTGAGCCTTATTGAATCTATCCTCTCTAATGCTTCTAATGACATGCATCTTAATTTTGTGTAGTTTTTTCTTTCTATGAAAAATTTCCCACAATTTTCTACCCATATTGTTCTTGTTGTTTGGCAAAAATTCTTTACTTGCCATTGATTTTAATATTTTCTGGTTTGTATTTTTTTCAAATATTTTACAAGATGGAAGTTTTTTTCATTTACTTTCACTGTATATGTTAATGAGTAATATTTTGGTTTCAGTGTATTCAAGGTTATCAATTATTTGGTAAGTGACTAGTACTTTCAACCAGTCTTTTTAAAGAAAAGTTTCCTCAGAGGTCAGAGAAGAATTCACATTTATTCTCTTAAAATTTAGCTTTATATTTGACATAAAATTTTTTTTCTTCCTATCCATTTTTTCCTTCCTTCATTTTCCTTGCATCCATCCATTCTTCCTATCTTCTTTCCTTCCAACCTCTTTCCCTTCTCCTTTTGCTACAGTGCACAAATTATTTGGGCTTATTTTATACATATGAATTTACTGAATAATTCAACTTCTACCATGCAAACTTCATCTTAAATCTAATTTTTATATATGGGTGCATTTTTCTTTGTATTCTCTTTGTTGTTTAATTCATGGATTTGTGCACCTCTGCACCAGTACCACAGTCTTACAATAGCTCCAGCTTTCCCATAGAGTTATGTATCATAAAGTATGATGAATCTTGGCATTTTGATGTGCATTTCAAAGTTAACATGACATCCCTCCAAACTAAAATTAAGAAAAAATAAAAATAAATCATAATTCTGATTGGAGTTGGATTCAACTTATGAATCAATTTTGGGATAAACAGCATTTGTATGTTAATTTTTTTTATCCATGAACATAGGATTGTTCAGTTTATTTAGGTATTCTTTAGTGTTCTTCAATAAAATTTTGAATTAGATGTTTATGAGTATTACATACATTTTTGGATGTATTCTTGGTTATTTTATAGATTTTGTTGATATTTTCAATACTTTAAAAATTATGTTTGTTAATGTTAAAGTTTTTACTGCTAGTATAGAGAAATATATTTGACAATTGTATATAAATGTCATATTACTTCTACCTTTTGAATTACTTATATTTTGTTTGTAGATTTGTTTATGTATACAATTGTGTTATATACTTATAGCAATGATATTAGTCATCTCCAATTTTTGTAATTCATTCTTCCTCAGTTTCATTATCGTGGCCAGAATTCCAGTATATTATGGTATATGATGATTCTGAAACCATTCATAGCATGTTTCTGAATTTCAAAAAAATTAATTTCCTGAGTCTGTCTATTTAGAGTGATATTTGTTATTTGGAATTTCTTTTCTTTTTTAGAAAAATTATTGACACATTTTCTTAAGTTAATAGAGTTCCTTTTTCCTTCTATAATAGTAATTTTATTATGAATAAATGTTTACCTTTTTCACATCTTTAGAGATGTTGATTTGGTTTCTCTCATTTAATTATCTGGTATGAATATACATTTCTGTATTAGGAAAGCATTCTTTCAATTCTTTTATGTATCCAAATTGGTCACTGCTTACTAATATTTTTGTAGAATATTACATCTAGTTTACTCAAATCTTGTTTAGAAGCTCTAAAACTAGATTCAGGAACAAAATAGATCTATTGTTTTTCTTATACATATTGCTTCTGTTTCACTTTTTAAATAAAATTATGTTGCCATTTTTAAAAGTTGCAAATTGCACATCACCTTTTTGGGAAAAACTTGTATAATTTTAGAAAATTCTTAATAACTGGTAACACTCAAATGAAAACTATCTAATTTCTGGTGAGTCCTTTTTTTAAAAAATAGAAAGGTCTTAGATATTAATTTCAATTCTTTAATGTCTATTGAAAAAAATGCTTTTTTAATTATTTGCACATTAGTATTTTCCAGTTATGTTTCTTTAGCAATTTGTGTATCTCTCTTAGATTTTCTAACCCTTTGGCACTGAAGCTCAAGACAGGTTTTTGAAACATGCTAGCAGTGGAAACATTTACCACAGAGTTAATGGTGTCTGGTGAAACCTAACCATCCATTGACTCACCATTGTTCTTCTACTCCATGATGATGTTTCATCTGTTATTCATTCTTGTTTTCTTTTAAAATTGTCATCATTGGTTCTTCAGCAGCATCCTACCCCCAAACATAAACCCCACGTGACTGTCAGACCAGCTTACTCTCTGTAAATTGATTGCTAAATGGATGGAAAATTGACCTCTCTTTATCTCAATTTCTTAATCCACTCAATCCATGCAGTTTTTTCCTGGGGATTCATTCATTCCTTATTTCATTCATTCATTGAATAGTAGCCTATAATCATTCTGATTCTCCATTTGCTTATTTTTCAAATGGAATTAACACCACCTGTTTTGTTAACTGTTTACATACACATAATGAGTTTGTGTTATACTATCTCTAGGTCATTACAAATTAAATTATGTTTTCCCCTCATTAAAAGTGTGTATATGTGTTATAGGTCAGAGTGCTTCTCTTCTATTTCCCAACTACTCCATCCTCAGTGTTCTGGCAGAAGAGTCACCAAGATAATTTCTAAAACTTCCAAGCTGGACTGGACAGTGAGGAGAGCCTTACCTACAAACTGAAATCACGGACAGTGGACAATTGAGAAACTTGTTTACACCTCTGGGACAGCAGGTGCAGCTGTGACCAAGGACAAACAATTCCAAGAGATTTGGCCAGAGTCAAAACACAGAACTCTAGATGTTACTGATTTTTCATCCATGAAGACTACCAGGACAAACAGCTGTGAAGCACACACTTCACAGGTCATCTTTCCAAAGGGGAGGAGTGAGGAGAGAGTGTCAGAAATAAAATCTCTTTGGGGAACTTCAGTAGTGTGTACTATGCTTTTCATATATCAGTATCAAAAGGTTAGTATGTATAAACATTTTACAATGAAATAATCATGGTTGGATTCTGAATTTATTTGTGCTATTTTAATGGACCTTTTTGAATTTAAAAATTTAAATTATTTATTAAGGAGATTAAAGATGATTAAGTTTCAACATTGGTCATTAGAGAATTGATCCTCTTGAGAGTTTACTATTTATCTGCAGTAGTTATATTTGGAAAGTGATCCTATGTTAATGTATGGATTTAGTAGTTCTATGTCCATTGATTTCTTCAGTTAAGCTTAGTAACAACCACTATAACATTCCCTAAAGTTCCAGTTATGCAAAATGAATAAAGTATGGAGATCTGCTATACAGATCTCTTATGTTCCTATGATTGTCAATACTGCATTGTACACCCAAAAAATTGTTCAGAGGGGCATGTTATTATCACAACAAAAGAAAACTGAGTGATGAAATATGATGCAAAAAACACTGAGAAAAAGATCATTTCTTCTAAGACTCAGAAGTTTACTTTCCTATTTTCATAGGCATGAAAATAAGTAGGTTTTTATTGGTGCTTAATAATAGTTTCTCAAAAGCACATCAGGAAAATATTTTAAGAAAGAATAGAAAATTACAATACCAATTTCAGTATTTTGGAAAGTGTTTTGTGATCAGATTTCTTAAATAACATCATAGAGGTATTTATTTTGATTCAAATATTACATGTTATTTTTCAAAGAAAATAAGATATCACCATTTTATATGATGTTGATGTATTGTTTATAAATCAAACTGATTAAACAAATATAAATAAATGTATGTCTATTAAACAGTATACACATTGCACATTATGTATTATAAAACAATATTCTTTAGTACATAGAGGAAATCAGTGTGAGATTCATAAATTTTTTTCTTACCGATGCATAGTAAGTGCTCATTTTAATTACACATATTTATATCTTTTCATATTGCAGAAACACTAGGCTGACAGATAAAAAATGTCTTTATCATAAGTCATCAACTCTCCTCTTGTTCTTTTTTCCTCTTATTTAGGAAAAGTAATTTACTTTAGGAGTTTCCTAAGAAAGATCTGAATTCTGATCTAAGCATTTCAAGGCAGAAACAAGCATACTTATTGCTTATTATTATGCTCAATTCATATTCACACTTGCATACACACAGTTACATATTATTCTTAAAGTTAAAAGATTATATGACTTCACAATTGCCTCACTAAAATCAGGCTGGAATTTTCTGGTGCCTGTTGTTACTGCTGTTTTTGATTTATAGTCATGAAAACCAATTTGTAATAACTTCTATCTCTTCTAATACACAGACCACATCTGTACATTCCTTAGTATTGTTGATGTCATTTTTGTTGCTGCAGTATCTTTAAAAGATACATCCCTGGAGCATTTATGCCCCCTAAAGTTTTATCCTATTATTTATATTACAAAATGGCACAGGGAAAGGGGGACATTATTTAGGTTTTAATTGTTTTCTATGAATCTTGAGAAGGTCAGTGTTATGCTTTATATGTACGGTGTCCCCCAGAAGATCCTGGCTAATGCAGGAATATTCAGCTGGGCTTGGTGGTGCATGCCTATAATCCTAGTGACATGGCAGGCTAAGGCAAGAGGATCACAAGATCAAGGCCAGTCCCAGGAACTTAGTGAGACTTTAAGCCTTAGTGAGACCCTGTCTGTCTCAAATTAAAAAATAAAAAAGGCTGAGAATGTAGCTCAGTGATAAAGCACCTGGGAGTTCAACTCCCTGTATTTAAAAAAATATATAATAATAAAGCCAGATTATTCAGAAGTTAAAAGATAGATTATGAGAGCTGGTACCTAATTGGCCCATTCTCATTTGAATGGATTGAATGGTAACTGCAGGTGGGGAATGGCTACCAGAGGGTTCCTGGGAGTGTGCTTGGAAGGGGTAATTTTCCCTGCATACTGCATGCCCTCCCCCACCAACTCTGCCTCCCAGCTGCCAGGAATGGAGTAGACCACAGCCTTCTGTGGTGATATACTGCTTTCCCTTGGGCCTAAAGCATATGAGTTTGTCCCACTATGGGCTAACCCTCTGAACTTGAGCCAAAATAAACTTTTCTTCCTCTAAGTTGTTCTTCTTTGGTATAAGGGTCACAGAAATGCAAAGATGACTGAAATAGCTTCAAGGTGAAAATTCACCAATTAATGTAAAGACCAATCATTTCAAATAAAGTAATACTAATTGTAGCTATGATCTCATATTTCATATCTTATGTACTTTAATGATAAATTATAAAGTTTAGGTAAACTAGAATAGATGACTGTTTCAACAAATCTGGCTAGTCTTTTGAGGTATTGCACAAAAGGTAAATGTATACTCTTTAGTCGACATTTCATGCGAATAACTAGAATAGTTATTTCAAACATAATTTATAATCACTTAGGAGATCTGTATAACTTAATACTGTTACCATTATATCCAGACAAATTTTCAGAATATTTGAGAAAATATATATTGCAGTGATCCATTAAATATATAATCATTAATCTCATTATCTCTGGATATCTCAAAAAATTACTTATATATTATGTATATAAGGAGTAAAGGGACAGAGAAAGAAATGATGAAAGAAAAAATAGAGAACATTAACTACTGGGAAAGGTATGATATTTTCTTATTAAATAACTTTATTTATATTTCCTAATGTAAAATGTGTTAGAAATGAGAAGAAAGTAAATAATAGCCTCTATAATGTAGACTAAATTTTTCCTTTTTTGACTAATGTATATGATCTTTGGAAAATTAATATTAAAGGAATATAAAATTTATTTTATCATTTTTGAATAAATCTAATATTTAGGGAAATATTCTTGATTTTATATAGGAAGCATTCCTAACTTCATTACTTTCAGAACACACCTTTGTAAAGATTTTTTTCTTCTCAAAACCTGAATTTTTTCTAGTACATGGAAGACAGTTATTTTTTAAGATTATTTCAGAGAGATACAAACATGACTTATTATTTAAGAAACAAGTAACTGATGTTAAACAGAATATACAGGAAGCAATGGTTTTAGAGTGGGCTATGGCACTGTGCCCTTATAGGCCAGACCAAACCAGAATGGAGTCATGTAATCAAATGAACTTTGTAACAGATTAGCTTTCCAACAAAATAGGAGATTTACTATAACCAATCAGAAGTGGCTCATTTGCCTGAGTCAGCATGATAAAGAAGTTTCCCATATTTTAATCCATTAAGAAAAGTAACTTAGAAATATCACTCCTTATGCCTGCTTCCTTAAGCCCTCTCTTCTGTCTATATAGGCCACTTACCCTGTTCAGCCCACTGGAAGACTCATGCTATTTTATAAAATGAGCTAATGCACAATCCTAGATTAACAAATAAAAGCCAATTAGATCTTTAAAGTAAATGTTGTTGTAATTTTGTCTTTTGACATTTAAGAATATAAAATATATTTTTCAGCCATTATCGCTCATCTATAAATATAAGTTTTCTCCATTAGAATAGGAGTAAATTGGGCTGGGGATGTGGCTCAAGCAGTAACACACTCGCCTGGCATGCACGGGACACTGGGTTCGATCCTCAGCACCACATAAAAATAAAATAAAGATGTTGTGTCCACCAAAAACCTGAAAAATAAATTTAAAAAATTCTCTCTCTCTCTCTCTCTCTCCTCTCTCTCTCTCTCTCTCTCTCTCTCTCTCTCCTCTCTCTCTCTCTAAAAAAAAAGAATAGGAATAAGTTAATACATATTATTTTCCCATACTGTATCTATAGTTATACAAATGGAGTGAAGTTTATGATCATGCTATATAAGCCTCCCTCTCTGAAAGTACTTACTGAATATTTAAAGCTGACTATTTTGAAGTAAATGAGCCTAAAGTGAAAAATACAATAAAAAGTTACTAAATAGGGCTGGGGTTGTGGCTTCGTGGTAGAGCGCTCGCCTAGCATTCAATCCTCAGCACCACATAAATGCAAAATAAGGATATTGTGTCCACTTAAAAACTAAATAATAATAAAATAAATATTTAAAAAGTTACTAAATAAACCAGAAATTTCATATTCTTCTGATCTTTCAAAGTTAACTTAGAAATGTTCATTCTTCATGTTTCTAATTTGAAAACAGAGATATACAGTTTGTGATCCAAAGTTCACAGTTTAAACTAAACCCTTAAAATGTAGCATTAAAAATATGATTAGGTTGCTCAGTTCTAATTCATTTTCTCACGCTAACATTTTTATTATTAATAATTAGGGTGAGATTTTGTTCTGTATACATGAGATAATTCCACTGTTTTAACCAAATATGCTACAAGGAAGTATTTTTAAAGAGAAAAAAAATACTTATGCTTTTATAGAGAGAGAAAAATTATTTTGTCTAAGATCAATTACAAAAAAATCTTTAAATACCTAAAAAAGAGATTTAATAGAAAATTCATATACTTTATTTGGAAATACATCTTTATAAATAACAAAACATCTACATTTATTTAATTATTTGATATACATTCATTAACCACAAATGTGTATCAGGAGTTGAACTAGATTTCACAAATTCAAAAGCAAGTTAGCATTCTTGCCTTCAAGTATCTTGCTGTATTGAAAGGACAGACAAAAACCCATGCAATTTAGGTAACAGTGTGATGTTCCCTGAGGATGGATAAATGCACATTAGATAGAGTTGGTTTAGTAAAAATGCATACATTCAGGTTGACTCTTGAAGCATGGGTAAGAGTTAATTTGCTAATGAACTTTAGGACAGGTGTGAGGAAAGACTGAGGGAAGAGTTGTAAGAAAGAAGGTAAGTCTAGAAAATAGAGTGAGTAGATGAAAAAATCTGGAAAGTTTGAAATAATGTCAGAGAGGTTGGAAAAGTTGTTTCTTATGAATGTTCTTTCCATTCACCAAATGAGGAGTAAAGGCCATGGGTGGATTTGCAAGAGAGAGAAGGAGAGAGAAAGAACAAGCTTATTATTAGACATGACAATTTGAGATATCTACGGGACATGTGTATTTAAGAGTAGAAATACGAAATATAAGTTAAAATAACTTCCTTTCCATGATCTCTGACAATCACTCTTCTAGGGCTAGATGGAGTAGTGGTTTTCAGAGATTTTTACAAGGTGTTTTTTAACTTTATTGACTCAATATCATAGTCATCTCACTGCTCCCCTCCCCAAGGATTCTTAGTGACTCTAAAGTCAAAAAGAGAATAACTGAATAACAAATTTGTGTTTGTGTGTGGGGGGAGGGGAGGCAATTGTAGGCATGTATGTGTGCATATGATGTGACAATTAAGGTTTTTATTGTAACTAATAGAATGTTAAAATCTTCTTTTGATACAGTTATGTGCTTGGCACTATCATTTCAAACATGTTTTTTTCATGTACATATATCTTACTGTAGTAAGAACCATGTTTTTGTAGAAATGAGATGTTCTGTCAAAAATCTACATTCAAATAACTGCATCTTTAGTGCTGAACCTTTTAAATTAGTTTATGTTAGCATATCACTAATTTCTAAAGTTGCATGCAAATGAATGCTTCCAAATGTTATTAGTGTCCATGAATTGAATTAGCTCAAATCACTATGCAAACAGGTTTTCTATTTAAAGCATTCTGAGCATTCTGATATAAATATGATATAACTTGCTCTTTTTACAGTTCTGCTAATGGTGCCAAAATACTAATGGCAATCACTTCACTTATAGCAAACATAAGAAAATTTGGAAGTGAAAATGAACATTAATTTAAAATAGTCATTTGATCTGAATGAAAAATCATGCTTCAAAGAGTGATATGAAAAGGGACTTTCTGTAATCTAAATGATTGCACTTGGGCAGAGAATTTACTATTAATTTTATTTTATTTATTTATTTTTTTAAAGAGAGAGAGAGAGAGAGAGAGAGAGAATTTTTTAATATTATTATTATTATTATTTTAGTTTTCGGCAGACATAACATCTTTGTTGTATGTGGTGCTGAGGATGGAACCAGGGCCGCACGCATGCCAGGTGAGAGTGCTACCGCTTGAGCCACATCCCAGCCCTTTTCTATTAATTTTAAAGCACATGTTGATACTTTCTCAGTTTGTTATTAGTTTTCACATGGCCATTTATATCACTAGGATTACAGTTGAGGGTGATAATGTCAACAAATATTTCACACGCATTATAAATTCATCATACTTTTAAGAAACAGAAATTTAAAACTTACTCTTTCAATTACAAGACATTTTCAATTCTGAGTTAATTTTGTTGAAAAGCTTTGTGGCAAAATAAAAAGCATTGCAAGTCACAAATATTTATGGATGTAAACCATATGTTTAATGAATAAAAACACTGAAGAAGAGAATATGAGCTATATACTATGTGTTATTGACAGGACTGCTCATCTTCTCACATGTATTTCATATATGTAAGGATTCAACTTGATATGACCCACAGTTACCATGAGTTGTACCACCATGACAAGTAACCCTGACAGGTTCCCCCACATAGTTTTCCAGCATACTGTAAATAAACAAAACCACTAGAGTGGTAAGTGAAGCTTTACAATGAGACCCTGGCACCATTAGTGTCAGGAATGTGCCTGAAGTCAATGATACTGGCTTGTGATTAACCAGGTCTATTCCAAACAAGATGCAGTCACTTTTGTTCTATTATTTCCTCCTTCTTCTGGCCCACGTAATGGGGATCCACCTGGTCTTGCTGCCACATAGGACCTTGCTCTGTCAGTATGTGCTTAACAAATTGTACTCTGTGCAATCTTGAATCTTTTTTCATCTTTAGTTACATAGGATCACGTAGCCAGTTCTCATACCCTGAGATTAGTTGTTCTGAAAAAATGCACATGTAGTATATGATTTCGTACAATCTCTGTTGACATTGTTGCCTGGTATACTTGTACTCTTTGCACATCCCTGGGAGATGTCAGGAATAAACCACAGCATATCAGCTGGAATAATGATTATGCCAACTCTTAAAAGGAAGTTGTAATTTCTTGCTGAGAGTAGAAAGAATCAGGAAAAGATTATTTTGTGGTCACTATTATATATGTAAGTGATGACTCTGGTCATTGTACATGTGTCTTACATATTGCTATAGAATAACTGCTACATAATCATTTTTTTAAATTATGAGATAATTATAAGCTTTCTTATTTTTACTATGAAAGTCATGATTATTAAATTGCTTGTATATGTGACAAACTTGCATCAGGGAACTTGATGGACAAGGATAGATGATAATTCATTGAAAATACTGAAATAAATAGTTATTTATTATGCTTGATTTTTGTAGAGAAAAATCAGAAACAGTTTAAAGAAACAAAAGAAGTAGTGGTTTTCAACAGTTCAATGATCTAGTTTTTGCATGTGAGCTAACAGTTTATCATTTTAAGCAAATTTGGGAATAACTTACTCCTTAGGAATAGATACTAATTTTACAACATTAAATAATTAATTTATAATATTAAGGTAGCCCCAGTCCATTATTCTAACATGATTTCATCTTTTCAGACACTTCTCCATAGGGAAATGTCTTTATGATTGTTACCATCTACAAAACAATGATGATTTCTGACATTTTATTATATTTTATAATAAATATTTTCCTTATTATTTCTTTTTTATTGCTTAAATGATAATTTATTTTTTTATTCTTCATGGTTAACATGTTTCATGGTTAAATAACATTTAGTCATATAATTATATATAATTTTTAAAAAGTATTTTAGAATGTTCTGGCAATTTCAATAAGCAATGATCTCTAAACAAGTGAAAGAAACAATATCTATCTATCTACCTACCTATTTATCTAGATAGATAGGTAGATAGATAGATCTGGTAACAGCCATTAAGTCAATGTTTTTTCTGTTCTCTATGATATGAGTAATAACTGTTCAGATTTTTCAAAATTTTGAAGTCATAATGCATTTGTTGACATGTATATAAAGTGATTAAAGAGCTACAATACCTCAAATGGGAAAATTTCTTGTTCAAGGCAAGAAATTATGTAATCTTTAATTGTATGAGACTGTTATGGGTTTTGCTGCTTTTACTAATTTACAGATCTTAATTTGAAAGAATAAGTCATCTTTCAAACTCAGGCATTCCAGCGATCAAGGCAGAGTTATGCTGATGTATTTAACTGTGAGAGGGCTTGGATCCTCATATTTTACAATTAAGAGATAAGTTAAAAGCTTTTTACATTAGTAAAACATTAGATTTTTGTATTTTTTGGATACTTCCAGTAGAATTGGATTGAATTTTGATGGATATTTTCTTAGTCTTTTGAGACTTCTTAATATAACTGATATTAACAATAACTGCTTACATCTCTGAGACAATTTCATAACAAGACATGTATATAAAAGGTCATAATTTTCTAATTAAAGAGGGATTCTATTTAAATACAAATATGGTAGATATCATGTTATATAAAATGATGTTTTAAATTAAGAAAGTACAAAATAAATAGACTCTTTTATATGTTGTCTAAATTGCACATTTATTTTAATAGGATTATATATTTTGAAGTTTCACTATAGAAATATGTCTGATATTTGGAATACATAAGACTGTAGGTTGATAAGTTTAGTTTTTAAAATTATATGTGTACTATATTCAGTTAACATAGATGAAATAAAAGATTTTTATATAGCACTTTTCTCAAAAATAATCAATGTATAATTATGTTCAATAATGGGGAAAATTACATATTTTAAAAGAATCATCTTGTATTTTATTTTGAATTCAATAAACAGTTATTGTTATTTTACTTACAAGTTTTAAAGATAATGTGAGAATAAGCCATCTGTACTTTCAAGAATCTTAAAGTCAAAGGGAACAAGTAATGTCACAAGTATACAATAACTGATACTAACATTTTTTAAGTCACATTAACATGTGGAGTTAGTTTATTATAACTAGAGATGTACATATTTATTTAATGGTATTAAGGAAAAAGATCTGATTCTATGAAGACCAGAGGAGCAATTTAAAATTTACATTTAATCAACTGCTATGGCATTACAATTACCCTGGGAGTCATTCAAGGACAGGGAGAACTCCATTTGATCTGGGAACAGTATTTCATACAATATAGATTGCCATCCACATTTTCTGGACTATACTATGTCCATAGTTTAGGAAATACACCAATTCAATAGCACTGGCTGATAATATGACTCACACTATCAAAGGCTTGGAAAGGAGAAGAATGGAAAATCAGTGACAAAAGAAAATTATGTAAATAAATTTTTCAGAATTTCTCAGACCTCAAATAACACAAAGCAATGCCAGGCAGTAGTATTTCTTCACTGAGCATTCAAAAGGCTCATATTCATGTTGGCAGAGGTGAAGGTTATGGAAGGAATGAACAACATTTATTTGCTTTGGACAACAAAGTAGCTACTGACTTTGGAATTAGCTATCATCAAAGAAACAAGTTCGTGAGTTACAATGTATACATCAAGGGGATCTAATGGATCCTTTCCACAATGGAACTGCAGCAATTTGAACTAACTACATTAGACTCTTGTATCAACTGGATTTCTTTTTTTTTTTTTTTAACCATTTTGCCTTTGTCAGTGATCATAGCAACTGAATTACGAATGTCTTATGCAATCATGTCTTGCCTTCTCCTTAAAGAATTACTTTCTCAAAACAAAAACAGAGAAAAGACAGTAGTTTTATAGCCCTGGGAGTAAAAGTCCTTTAAATAAGTTAATTGGTTAAAGCAGTTGGCCAATTAGAATACTGAAATAGTCTACTTAAGATTCCAGTCACTGAATCAGTGGAAGACTCTAAATAATATACTATCCAGTGGATCTAGAATGTACACTGATCTACAAGGTGTCATTTCACTAATATCAGAATACACAGTTCTGGGGTCAAAAGGCAAATCTTGAATAATAAAAACTTAAATTTTATTTAAGTAATGATCAATTTTAGATATAAATGAAGCTGGGCCACAGGGTTCCCAGATATTTGGTCAAACATTTTTGTGTTTGATTCAGTGAGGACATTTTTAGATGAGATTAACATTTAAATTGGTGTACTGAATAAAGAAAATTTCCTTCCACAATGTGGATGGCCTTATCCAATCCATTAAAGGACAGATAGAAAAAAAATGTTTGCCCTCCTTTGAGTAAAAAAGAATTCTGCTGGAGAACATTTGACTGGATTATATACTCTGTAGATTTTGGATTCACCAGCTTCTATAATCTCATGACCCTATTCTTTTAATGTCTACATCCCCACACCCCCTTAGATATATGTAATATACAGATATAGATATAACTAGATAGATATATCCTAGTGGTTGTGTTTCTCTGGAGGACACTGTCTAATATGTCCACTTTTGAACATTTTTTTTTCTGATCCTCTTGGTTTTCAGCTCATAGGAGAATTTAAAAACTAAACAGAGACAAGCTGGCATAAAAGATAATAAAGTTTTTACTGAATTAAATGCTAAAAATGGACATTTTCATGTTCTTTTTCCCACTAGACAAACACACGGATAAAGGAGATAAGATGTAATTGACTCTCACAACCCAGGGATAACTGGTTTGTTGCTGCACAGTGGGTATAGGCAATACTACTATGGTCTCTCATCTCACCATTGGTTTAGTCTCTACGCCCTAGGTTACAAAGAGTAACGAGCAACACCAGATCTTAGTGATATAACATTACAGAGGCTTTGAATATCATTCATTCTTCACACATTGGAGTGATCAGGCTCTCTATTCCTGTCTTCACTTCATGATACACACTAATTATAGAGTCAGTATCTCGAGTGTGGCTGGTCATTATGGCAAATGAAAAGAAATTGTGGAAAATATACTTCTGCCTATAGTTTAATGCAAGAGATAGTTATATGTTGACTTTTAACACCTGGGATGAAAGGAACTGTCATAAAATCAAGTGTCTTAGAGGAAACCTAGAGATATCTGATAGACAGCACTAATATTGTCATGTGCCAACATGCCTATCAAAAATGTACATGAGAAAATATTTTTTCCCCTCCACAAACAATTCTACCAAAGTACTATCAGGTAAATATACTTAGTTCACTCTGCTGGGTATAAATTACTGGCCAGCTAAGATAAAGTAGGAGAAAAATGCTAGGTTCCACCAACAGCTTTTGACCAGTTGTGAAACCAGGACTATTGACTGTATAAGATTTCATTCTTTTAATTATTAAAAATATCACTTAAATTCATATTTATAGTTAAAATTGGAATTTTTTGGAACACTGAGGGAATTGATAAAGAGAGAACATCCATTACAAAGAGTTTTCCAGAGAAATGTAACTTAAACTTAGATATAGTAACTGTGACATTGGGTTGTCTAGAGGACATGACTATTTTCAGATATGTTCAGGAATATCCATATGGTTAGTGGTTATCTTTTCCATTTTGCATGTTCATAGCAAAAGTTATGTTGTTCCACCCAAATGTTAAGACTGTGGCGGATACCTACTGTTTATTCCTACCAAGAATTCATCTTTCTTCCTCAATGACTCCAGCATCATCATTGGTTTTGAGGAAACAATCTGTTTGGATAGTTTCAACTGGACTATCAGATAAGATGCCCAACTCCACACTAGCCAAGGATGTGGCATGATAAATACATAAGCTTCTCCATGATATGTGAACCTTGAGCACAGAAATGAAAACACTAAAAACAATTGACTGGAATCCATTACTCTGAACACTAGCTACCATGGGACTTTTCTTTTTATTGATGCTCATTTCCTCAAACTGTCCTGCTTCCTATTTTCCTAAACTAATAATTTCCCAATTACTAGTTTCCCTAATAATTCAATGAGCAACCTCATAATTTTTAGTATATGTTATTTGAATAATAAACTAGAGCATATTTCTTTGCTTAGAAAATAAACATAATTGATGCCATATTTAACTTTACAATTGATTAGAAAAATGCAAATAAAAACATAAAGTACATATTTTCACTTCTCAAATTAGATATAGAGATTAATATAGATAGCCAATTTAAGGGAGGTTGGGGAAATAGGAATTATATACTATTGTTGGGATTATAATAAATAAATATAATAAATATTATTTTTATTACTAAAAGAAAAATTTTGGATAATAATTTGGCAGAACCAGATAAAACTTAAAGTTGAAAAACTTCAGTCAAGCAATTTTACCTATAGTGACTTATTCTGTGAAACTATTTGAGCAAGCTTTCAAAAGTACATAATAAATCAATATCAATAATAATAAATACTCAACAAATTGATAGAGTTAAAGAATAGTTGTCAATAAGTAGAAAACAAATGCAATCTAAACACTCATCAACAATGGATAGCTGACAAACTTACAGAATACCATGCAGGCCTTAGAAATAATGAAACTGTCTATAACTACCAAAAAGGACAAGGACAAATAATTACATGCTTTTGACTAGAAGGAGCAAGTTGCAAATCGATATAGTCTATACTCCAAGTTATGTCAAAACATCTATTTGTCTATCAAATATATATTTGAATATATTAGATAGAAAGATAAGAGATATTAAATAGAAATATATGCAAGACAGACATTTGTTTATATATGTATATTTGATTGTTTGGGAAGATATACCCAATTATACTGGTAATTTCTAAGGAGTGGTAATTCTTGAAGTGAGACCAGTATCTGCTTGTTTTCTGCATAATATTCATTGCAATGTGCAGGCTTCTTACAATCACACACATACATATAGTATATACTTTCATTTTTTCACATATTAAATTAATACTATGTAGTATATACTTCCACGTTTTCATATAATAAAATTAAAATAGAGTAGAGGATAATGAATGGCCTTAAACTGAAAGAGAGAAAGAAAACATGTAAAGTATATTTAAGTGTAGAGGCAAAAATAAATAAGCAAATGAAATGAAATGAAATGAGAAAATGGGGCTAAAAATCAATGCTATTGTAGTATATTTACAAAGCTATGTTATTATTATTAATTAATATCAATACAAACATTATTGAAATTTGTAACATTTATTGACATACTATGTGGAAAGCACATGATTATGTACTTCATAGGCATTGCCCATTTAACTTCACAACTACTCTATGAGGTAGGTACTGCCCTCATTTTACAGATTAGACAATGAAGGCCCAAATAGGTTAAATTTACAAAGCTAGTAATTGGTAGAGCAAACAGACACTCTGCTTAACTGTGAAATGCAAAAAAATTCTAGGTTTACTTGGTTTTGTGGGCCTACAGAGTTCTTGGCATGACTAAACCTTGGAATTCATTATTCTCAAAAGTCCAGAAAACATTAAAGGTCATGAAAAAGAACTACTCTAATTGAGCTTATGAGTTAATATCAAGTCTTTACTTCGGCTTGACTTTTTCTACCCTGCTTCATTCTGCATGTGGTTCACCTAGCCTATATTCTGATCATCATTCCTCTAGATTCTGGAGCTCAATAAAGGCAGTATTTGAACTAAATTGTTGTGATTCTGGTAAGCCTGCCTTCTACAGAAAGGAGATTCCTCAGATCATGTCTTAGTATTTGCAAACCTACCTTAGAAAGTAGGTAGCAAGGCATAGAAGAAATAAATATAATTGTGGGAGCCTATGCTAACCAACTGTATTTTATTTACATTTATTTAACATAAGAAACAATGCTATATATTGTACTCAGCAATTTGAAGAGTACAATTTCAATATTTGGTATATAGTTGCCAAATATGAGTTAATTTAAATCATACTATTTTTTTAAATGGAGCATGCAAAAGCTGATTAAACTCTTCTCTACTTATGTGGTCTAAAGTTTACTCTCATGTTGATAGAAAGAAACGAGGTTAGTGGAAGAAGATAAAATTAATTATTTAAATAGGCCAAAATAATGATGATTTATTTTGGTACATATTTGTGATATGAAAATCAGATAGTTTATATTAAAAAATAACTTTATCTCACTTTATCTTACCCATTAACAATAAAATATGTTACAAAGAGTGATATTCATTAGATTTTGCAAGCAATAAATTAAGATATTATATTATGATTTGAATTCTTTGTTAACTAGTTTTCTCCACATTCTGGAGCAGATCTATATTTTATATTTAATAAGTAAAAGAAAGGAGAATTGTAATTCAAACACATGGCTTAGTAGTTTTTTAAACACAAACACTTGTCTAGTATGCTGTGTATACTGTTATTGTTATTAGTATTATTAGTATTGTTTCACAATGTTTAGACGGGAGGAAATTTTTACTTATAATGGAATGTCAGCTATTTCAATTAACATTATCTGTATTGTTTCTCTTATGCAGTTCACATTAATTTTGTATATACTGATCCATCTGTGTTATTCCAGTAACATTGTTTATGGATATGATAGTCTGCTTAATAAATTAATTACTATTAAGCAAGTTAATGGTAATGATATTATCCTTGGACTTACCCTGGCATTGGTCCATTCCCAGAAAGACTGTAAACCTGTCGAGGATTTAGTAGATACTGAAATTTTCTGTAAATTCTATAAAGATAAAATATAGGAAGAAGAGAAGTAATTTAATTATAATAAGGGGGTAACATCTCAATGTTATAAATATGTAATTGCAATTAAAATATTTGATATGTATTGCATTAATAGTATCAGAAATATAATATCTCAATAGGAAATAGAGGAAATAGTAGTTCTCAAAAAATAAAAAGAAAAAGAACTTGTTAGCCATTGTAAAGGCAATATATCTTAGAAGTCAGAAATAATGATACATTCCAAATGTGCATAGGCATTTAGAATATTCTCCAACTCACTTTTGAATTCATTTAGTTAAATAATTGGGTTTCAAATAAATATTTGGAAAAGTATTTCAGTAAATTACTTAAATATATTATCTCAATGAATAGAAATACATTCTTTTCTCCATAGAATTCGAGATTGAGTTGTTGGGCCAAATTAATAGAGATCAAAATTATCTACCCCACACAAACCATGGGGTTGTATACCTTATATGTATTTATATAAGCAAAGAATGTAGCCTCAGATGGCAAAATTATTTTATATAAACAATTATCGTGACCTGTTAATTCACAAAACTACTGTCTTAACAGATATGTATTAAATAACTCATTTTTCTGAAAGAAAATAATTTTAATATAACAAATCAAACAAAAGTGTTTCTAAATTCTTATATCCCATATGGTTTAAATTTTTACACAAAATATTTAAATTAAAGGGTGATATTTTGATTGGGGGATTACTTTTATATACACATAAAAATATTACTCTATATTCTATAAATGCATTTATATGATACTTACTGATAGAAATTCTGTAAACACACTATGTAATACCTACATATATTTCCCCATCTTCAAATCTTCAATAACCCCACATTCTAGTTTCTGATTAGTATCTGAAGAAAGATCTTGGAGTTATTCTCAATAGATCCTTTACCCTGGCACCAGAACTCCACCAGAGGACCATCTTGTGCCTTCTAACTGAGAAATGCCTCTCAAGCTGGGGTACTAATATTCACTGGTTTAGTTCAGGTCTTTAATTTCTCTCATGGGCTCTATTAAATTTTTTAATTAATTTTTTTATTTATATATGACAGCAGACTACATTACAATTCTTATTACACAAATAGAGCACAATTTTTCATATCTCTGGTTGTATACAAAGTATATTCACACCAATTCATATTTTCATACATGTACTTTGGATAATAATGACCATCACATGCCATCATAATTTCTAACCCCATGCCCCTTCCCTTCCCCTCAAACTCTTCTGTCCTATATAGAGTTTGTCTATCCCTCCCATGCTCCCTCTCCCTATCCCACTATGAATCAACCTACTTATATCAGAGAAAAAATTCAGCATTTGTTTTTTGAGGATTGGCTAACTTCATTTAGCATTATCTTCTCTAACTTCATCCATTTACCCGCAAATGCCATGATTTTATTCTCTTTTATTGCTGAGTAATATTCCATTGTGTATATATGCAACATTTTTTTATCCATTCATTTACTGAAGGGCATCTAGGTTGGTTCCACAGTTTAGCTATTGTGAATTGTGCTGCTATAAACATTCATATGGATGTTTCCCTGTTGTATGCTTTTTTAAAGTTCTTGTACACTCATACACTGCTGGTGAGACTGCAAATTGGTGCAGCCAATATGGAAAACAGTATGGAGATTTCTTGGAAAATTGGAAATGGAACCACCATTTGACCCAGCTATCCCTCTCCTCAGTCTATGCCCAAAGGAATCTTATTAAGGAAGTTGGGGCCTAATCTGAGATGATGGAGATTAGGGCCTACTTTTTCTTCTGTTAGACACAGGGTCTCTGGTTTTATTCCTATGTCCTTGATCCATTCTGAGTTGAATTTTTGTGCATAGGGGTTTAATTTCATTTTGTTGCATATGGATTTCCAGTTTTCCCAGCACCATTTGTTGAAGAGGCTATCTTTTCTCCAATGCATGTTTTTGGCACCTTTGTCTAATATAAAATAATTGTAATTTTGTGGGTTAGTCTTTGTGTCCTCTATTCTGTTCCACTAGTCTCCCAATCTGTTTTGGTGCCCATATCATGCTGTTTTTGTTACTATTGCTCTGTAGTATAGTTTCAGGTCTGGTGTAGTAATGTCACCTGCTTCACTGTTCTTGCTGAGAATTGCTTTAGCTATTCTGGGTTTCTTATTTTTCCAGATGAATTTGATGACTGCTTTTTCTATTTCTATAAGAAATTTCATTGGAATTTTGATTGGAATTGCATTAAATCTGTATAGTGCTTTTGGTAGTATGGTCATTTTGATAATATTAATTCTGCCTATCCAGGAGCAAGGTCGTTCTTTCCATCTTCTAAGCTCTTCTTTGATTTCTTTCTTTAGGGTTCTGTAATTTTCATTACATAGATCTTCAGATTTATTAAATTTTTCACATTCCAGTTCCTTCCCCTACTACTGTTTAGGTACAGACATATTGTTTCCAGGATGAAATTCCAATATCATCCCAATATGGGCAAGTTAATCTCTTATCTTTCCCTTAAACTTAAACCTTGGTAAATCATTCCTAGTTGGCATCAAGATTTTTCATGAATTTGTCTTTCTCTGTCCTACATGTGGGAAACACCTATTTAAATAACAAACAATATAAAAGCTACTTTTTCTTCAAAGACTCTCAGTTTTTAGATATTTCCCCATTGGATCCTCCATAGCACCTTTATTTCGAACATTTCTAGTTTAACATTTATCATATACGATTCAATATATCTGCTTACATGTTTGACAGCATGCATGATTTTTACAAATCTTTATCCCCAAATCCTAGTATTGTTTAAATTTGCCCAGTGGTTGCTGTCTGAATGGATGATATGTGAACACTTTCATACCTGTTGCATTATATAGGGAACTGTTTGTGCAAATATAATTCTGTGACTTTTGCAACTTATATGACATATCAAAGTCAAAATAGCTGAAAATATTTTAAAGGAAAAAACTATGTAATCCCATTGTGAAAGGTATCTTGTATGCATACAAAAAGTTATACTTACATTCATAATAAATCTTTTTTAAAACATATTTACATTTCATTTGATTTTGAATGGTTCCAGTGAATGGATGAAGAGAAAACAGAAGTTGCTATGCATACAGACTACGCATTCAAATTTGCCACCCTCTCCCCATAAAGTTTTGTTTCCTTATCATTTTATCCCTATATAATTGGTCTATAATTTATAAAAAAAATATGTACTGAGATAAGGGAAAGACAGTTATTAAGCTCAGGGTCATCATACATGATTAATGTAATTTTAATTAGAAGGAAATGTAGTTTCTTTTGGAAATATATTTTTAATTCTTTTCTATTGATTTCATTTGACTTTACTCTTTAACATAGATTTAAATCTTATCTGATTCTTTGTGAGAGATATTTGTATTCAAGGTAACCACAGTATATTTTTGCTTTAATTTCCTATGCTTTTGGGGTCTTGTCCAAAAATATTCTTGCCCATTGCAGTGTTGTGAGTCATTTCCCTTATCTTTTTTTTCTAGTAGGTTCATAGATACAGATTTTATAAGGTTTTAATACATTTTGAGTTAATTTTTATAAAGGATGAGAGTGACCTAATTTTAATCTTTTGCTTGTGGATATTCTCTTACTACAATATATTGAAAAGACTGTCTCCAACACATGTTGTTAATACCTCTGTCAAAACTCAGCTGTGGAAGCACGAGTAAAATTCTGGACTCTTTTCTGTTCCATCTGTCTATGTGTCTATGTCTATGACAAAACCATGTTTTGATTACTACTGCTTTATAGTAGATTCTGAAGTTAGTGTCATGCCTCCTCTTTTTTTTCTTTTTGGTCAATGTGTCTTTAGTTACTTAGGTTTTCTGTGTGATTTTATACAAATTCTAGGATTCTCTTTCCTAGTCCTATGTAATTGGTATTTGGTAGGGATTCCTTAAAACTAGAGATCACTTTGGGAATCAGGGGCATTCTACAAAGGTTGATTCTTCTAATCTATGAACACGAACATCATATTTTTTGTGTCCCATTTAGTTATTTTAATCAGTGTTTCATAAATTTCATTGTAGATATCGTTCATCTCCTTGCTTTGGTTTATTATGATGTATTTTAATTTTTTGGTAACCTTTATAAATGGTATTATTTTCTTGATTTCAATTTTAAATACTTTGCGATTGGAATATAACAACACTGCTGGCTTTTGTATACTGATTTTTATATCCTATACTTTGCTGATTTCAAATTAATTTGAATTAATTCTATTATATTTTTTTCTGATGGAGGGTTTTGGTGGAATGTTTTGGACTTTCTATATGGAAGATCATGTCATATGCAAACAGTAAATATTGGATTTCCTTTTTCCTATGTGGATGCCTTTTATTTCTGTCTCTTGCTTGATTATTCTACTTCAGACTATGTTGAATAAAGTGGTGAAAGTAGATATCCTTATTTTATTCCAGATCATGGAAAGAAAGCTTATAATCTTTCCCCATTCAGTATGATGTCAGCTGTGGGCTTGTTATATTTGGCATTTATTATATTGAGCTAATTTTATTTCTGTGCTCACTTTGTTCAATGTTTTATCATGAATAGGTGACTTTTCTGCATCTATTGAGCTAATCACATGGACAAAAGAGATTATATCAAACAAAAAAACTTTTGAACAGCCTAAGAAACAGCCAACATAGTGAATATGCAAACTATACAAATGGCTAGGGGTTGATATCTGCATGTATAAGGAATTCCAAAACATTAACAGCATAAAAAATGATTGAAAATAAGCAATAGACATAAATAGATATTTCACAAAAGAAGATCATCAGGTATATGATAGGTATATGAAAAAAATGCCCCAAATCACAAATCATCCGAGAAATGAAAATCAAAATCACAATTAGATATCACCTCATTCCAGTAAGAATGACATTATTAAAAATACTACAGATATTAAGTACTGACTAGGATGTAGAGAAGATGGATCTCTTGCACTGTTGATGGGAATGTAAATTAGCAGCCATTGTGGGAGATAGTGGAGGGTTCCTTAAAATATTAAAAATAGAACTATCATATGACACAACAATCCCTCTTCAGCATATTGATTTCATTTGCTTTGGGTGCATACTTCAGGTGCCTCTTCAGCATACTGATTTCACTTTGGGGTGTATGCACCCAAAGCAAGTGAAATCAATATGCTGAAGAGGCACCTGAACACCTCTGCTATTGTGGTACTGTTTACCTCAGCCAAGAAGTAGAAACAACCAAAGTATCCCTCAACTGATGAATGCAGTAAGTAAATAGTATAAATTGACAGTGGAACATTATTCCGCCATAAAAATATTGCAAATATTGTTTTTGCAACAAAATGTATGGAACTAGTGATAATTATGCTAGGACAGAGAAAAACAAGGGAAATAACCTCATTCATATGGAATTTTTTTAAAAAGTTGGCCTCAAAGAGATTGATAGTAGAATGGTGATTACTAGAGGCTGGTGTGACTAGGGGGAGGGAGGGTCTGTAGAGAGACTGATCAGTGGGTACTTAGGGTTAGAGAGGAAGAAGCAGCTCTGTTATGCTATTTCCCAAATGATGGCTATGGATAATAACATACATTTTAAAAAGCTAGAAGAATAGAGTGTGAGTTTTCAAATGAGAAAAAAAAAGGATAATGTTTGAGGAGATTGATATGTTGAAACTGATTTAAATACTACACAATATATACATATAATCCAAACATCACTTGGTACTTAATTCATATGTGCAAGTGTTATGTCGTTATGTGCTAAAGAATAAATTTAATTTAAATAAAAAATACTCAAAGGATAGACAGCTAACAAACTGCAAATGGCACAATAGAAAATAATTTTAGTATTATTATTCAATTACAATTTTAAACCTGTTTGAGCAAGGCAACCATTCTCTTAAGTAAAATTTTGTGAAATTTTAACTATTAAGCTATTATTTATTTAAAATAATTCATATCTTGGGCTGGGGATGTGACTCAAGCAGTAGAGCTCTCGCCTGGCATGCGTGTGGCCCGGGTTCAATCCTCAGCACTACATACAAACAAAGATGTTGTGTCTGCCGAAAACTAAAAAATAAATATTAAAAAATTCTCTCTCTCTCTCTCTCTCTCTCTCTCTTAAAAAATATAATAATTCATATCATGCTTAGCAGGGTACAAACATAAATATGTTAATGGAAATTTTAAAAACACATTTTATGCAGAAGTAATATTTGTTTTTGATTGAAAAATGAAGAATTCTTTTCATTTCATTGAAATACATTCAAAATTTAAATAGTAGGAAAGGATATTACTTTGCAAATTCTATCATTTATGAAAACATTTCCAATTGTTACTAGTTGAACCACAAAAGACATTTGTTTTCCCATTATAGTGCTTGTGTAAGTGCTTTGTCTGTTTGCTTATATTAGGTTGAGGTTAAGAAAGATATCTAGACATCATGAAGGTAGGCATAGCTACAGTTTTGTTTGTCACTGTCCTCTTTAATAGGACATTAGACTTATTCTTTAAGAGAATGATTTTTATATTTCTATTAAATATTATTATTTAATCACTAATCCACTATAAAATGAAATTTTATGTCATCAGCTAGTATATGAAGATATCTGATAATGCAGTGTATTATTATTCAGATTAAATATATTGTGCTTTTCCAGAAAATATGGCTTCATTTTCTCCAAAATGTGCATGCAAAATAATTGTAACAATATATTTTGCCTAGAAGCTGGATATAAATTCTGCTCCTAAGTACTTGGTTATGATTTATCTCCAATCACCTGATTAAGAAGTTAGAGACTCAGTTTTTATTCAACAGTATTTATAAAACCAGGTTGTAAGCAAAGCTCTTTGTTAAGGGTTAAGATGGTAGGTGGGTTGTGAAGAATGCAGATACCTGAGCTATAATAATAAAATGCTTACAAAAAAAGCCATTACATTAAGTTTTAAACTATAAAAATTATTAGCAGTACATTATATGTAGATGCTGGAATTATATATTATATATAACATTAAAATTATATATATATATAACATTAAAATTACTAAATAGTGAGGAATAATGTTCTAAACATGTGCACATCACAATTTTAGCTGATCTTTTTATATTTATGATATAGAAAATAAACATGTTATTTAAAAGCATACCGTTCTCCTTGCTTCCCACCACTTTTGGGGTTCACAAAGACTAAAAGCGGATGAGTTCCAGGAACAGGAGTGATCTAGGAAAAAAGGTTGGTATATGGAGAAGTTATTAGGCATCTGATATATGAAGAAGACTCCTTGCTATTTCTACATCATGAAATTTCAGTGTACAAATTCATGAATGTGACACTTTTATTCTATAAAGTGTATCAAAAGGAAAACCTCTGCACAGAGAGGTGTGCTTGACAATCTAGAAGGCAGAGGGGAAGGCCCTTAAGAAAATAAAATAGCTGTTAGATGAAAACTATAGAGTTGCAATTTGTGAGTCAGTAAGCAAAGGAGCCAGAATAAAGAAGAATTTCAGGGAAAGATCATAAGCAAATAGAAAGATCAAGTGATACAGAAGGCTTCTTTTAAAGAGGCCCCCTTGTTCAGAGCTCTGTGGCCTTTGTGGAATCTACCTTTCAGACCACACAGGAACTCGAAACTCGGCAAATGTCTTCAGATGCATTTGGGCTGAGAAGTCTGTTCTGAGCAATCTTTCCTCAATGCTTTCTTTCCCAGCGTGGTGAGCAGAGTGCCAGTGAATCAAGTCTATTTGCTAAGATTCCTTTGGTAAAGGGTCTCTCTTTCACTTATCAAGGACTGTCCATGTCCCTACTACATCCTGTGTGCTTCATCACTATTCACTTCTCTGTGGAACAAGAAAGATCAAGTGCCCATCCTAATGGAGGTTATATCCACAGGGAGAATTATACACTAAACAAACAAATACATACTATTAGTGAAATGTGCCATGAAGGAAAAGGAGGTAAAGTGTCAGGACTTCATTTATGTGGGTAGACTTGTATTAAACAGCATGTACAGAATACTTATTTTTTTTTAACCTGAATTCAATGTTAAGAGAGAGATGTAGCTGATAGAATGGACACTCTACATATTAAGTTGAAAAGTTTTAGAATAATCTGCTTTTGTGAAAGTATATTCAGAGTATTCTTTGTGCAGTGATATGTCTCTCCTAGAAAGTATCCTTAAATATTTAATGAAACAATTGAAAACAATAATGTCACCATATCATGCCCTTCCTTCCTATTCAATAAGTCAGAATATTCTAATAACATATTTTCTTCCAACTCTTAAGTACAATGGCATTTTTCTAATGAGTATAGACAATTGGAAAATGTTAAACTCCTCACATTAGCTAAATGAGAAAGTTGAGTAAGATCTTCTTAATTCATCTACTCTTATCCAGCTAGTTTTCATTACTATCTATCATAGTGTCTGACTGTTTTACTTTCCTTAGTAAAGAGCACCAGGGTTCTTCTTTCCTAATTTGCCTCTAAATCAACTGGAAAAGGTGAGCTGGAGTAACTTCTGTAGCAACTTCCCAGTTCACCCTGAACTAAAAGTTCTCAATTAATGAATGCATATCCAGTACCTACATATTAAAGACCTTGGGCTGCTGATATGTGCTTCTCTTGCCCATTCAAAACTGAACTGAAAAAAAAACACACCTATGTCTAATCATTAGTGTTCAATTTCCATTTTTCTCTTATGCAAAAGTTAAACCTACCAAACAAATATTTTACTTGATTTTTCACCTTAATTTGAAGTGTTACTCCTTACTTTTGAAAACAGGTGAGAATTTCAGGGTAAATAAGGGATTTTGAGCAGAGTATTAAATCTGAACACACATATTGTTTTCTCTTTTCATTCCCAAACTCAATATTAAGCTTACCACTATATGAGTTTACATATAAATATAAATTTAAACTGGTTCCAAATTTGGAATTCTTTTAAAAAATATATTTTAAAATGTAGGTCAAATATATTTATTTTGTGAAATATTTAAGGCATCAACAAAAAGATCAAATAAAGGTCAGTAATACTTGTGTTATAAATTCCATAATATTATGAATAATTAGTTAGATATTTTAGTAGTCAGTAGAGTATCTCAAAATAAAATATAAAATCTAGTCTGGGTGCAGTGATACATGCCTTGGGAGCTAAGCCAGGAGGATCATAAATTCTAGGTCAGCCTCAGCAACTTAGTAAGACCTTGTCTCAAAAAATAAAAAGTAAATATATATATATATATATATATATGTGTGTGTGTGTGTGTGTGTGTGTGTGTGTGTGTGTGTGTGTGTATGTAATATAATCACACATACACATAAGAATGAATGGGGATATAGCTCAGTAGTAAGGCACCACTGGGTTTAATCCAGAGTCCTATAAATACATACATACATACATACATATTCAGGCATTATTTTTAGGAGTTGTATTCCCCAGAGAAACAGATAAAATGGACTAGAAAAATAGGAGAGAATTTAAAGAATTTAGGAGAATGGCGATATTTCATAAGTGACAAAAGTCAAATATCCAATATGAAAATATTAAAATAAATTTGCAGTTTTCATCACATCTACTCTTACTTCAAAAATGAGACAAATGTTGAAAATATAATGTGGTATTTATTTGTAAGTTATCAAGTACTCTGGATTTGTGCCCCTGAAGCCAGAATTAGACAGGCAGTCAGTATGGATAGGTAAATCAAATCAATGAAAGAGGTCTATTTTGAGTGAGTCTGGGAAGTTGGAGACTGTCCCCTAAGGGATTGAAATGTTAATTCCTTCAGAGCCCTTCCTCCACCCTTTTCAACAACCTGGCCCAGCTCAAACCTGTTGCCAAGGTAAGCTGTCTCTGAGCTACAAGGTTGTTAATGTGTCCTTGGCTACTCCATCCAGCCCTTTCCCCTTCAGCCCACCAGTTTCCCACCTTTGGGCCTTTCCATCAAGCATTCTTGGGCCTAGTCACCTATGCAGGAAGGAGAAAGACAAGGGGGAAAAGGCAGGAGAACAAAGGAAGCCAGGGACAAATAAAAAGGGCAGAACACCCTGTTTCTTGTGATACCATGGTACTAGCTATGGCCCTCTTCTCCCTCCCGAGAAGTCTATGTCACACCTTTTTAAATAAGCCCTGCTTTATATGATATATGATTGCTTTGCCTCATTGTGCTTCTCTAATGCTCAAACTTCAAAACTTCAACATGTGGGAAAGCAGGACTCATCACCAATACCAGCGGTATCACCCCATTTGATGATATTAACAGGTACTTGACATAATGTAATCCCTATTTAAGGGGTGATATGTGATTGAACAACTACATCACTGAGTCTCTGGTGTTGAGGAACATATTATGGTGTTAGACTAGAAATGTTAGAGTTCCAGGCAAACCTGTCATGTTTTTCTATGCTCATTCAAAAAGCTTTAAAATTGTGTTAACCTTTGCAACTATAAAAAGAAGGCCCATCTAACTGAGTAAATTTGGATGCCAAGCAAAGACAGAACTCTTAGATTTGAGAGCCAAAGACCTGCAGTACTGCATAGTCATTTTCAAGTCTGACAAGTTAAAAATAAACAACTACTGAGTTCAGTGACAGTCTGAAATAAGCAGCAGTATCTTAGTGGTAGAATCTGCTTTGGCACTTCAGTACCATATTCCCCTTTGCCCTGGGTAAAAGAACCTGGTGCATATGGTAATTTAGAAAGATTCCATCCTCCTATCCTATCTATATTTTGGAAGTTGCTGCTGCTTACAGAATTTACACACACACACACACACACACACACACACACACACACACATACACACACACATATACACACACAGACACTTTTTAAGAGCTTTAAGAAATTGTAACTTCTGGTGTCTTATAAGGTAAAAGGACACACAAATACATAGAAAAAAGAAAAATGTGTTTATGTTTTGTCTGGTGAGATCTCTTGGAAGTTACTATGATTAAATTATGTCCCTCCTGAGATTCATATGTTGAAGCTCTAAGCCCCAATGTAATAACACTTGGAGATGGGGTTTTCTAGAGATAATTAGAGTTAGGTAAGGACATGAGGGTAAGATACTTATAATGACATTAGTGCCTATTGAAAAGACAAGATTCTCTCTAGTCCTCCATGTCTCCCTCTGTTTCTCTTTTGGAACACCCAGTGAGATAGTGGCTGCCTACAAGCCAAGTGGTCTCGAAATTAATCTACCTTGTGTGTACCATGGTCTTGGATACCCTAGCCTCAATACTGTGAGAAAGTTCCTAATCTTTTACTTCCTGATGCCAACATGAAATTTGGAAATTACAGTAGCCATCTTTG
Source organism: Ictidomys tridecemlineatus (assembly GCF_052094955.1). Taxonomy (NCBI): domain Eukaryota; kingdom Metazoa; phylum Chordata; class Mammalia; order Rodentia; family Sciuridae; genus Ictidomys; species Ictidomys tridecemlineatus. The sequence goes on along the minus strand of NC_135478.1, from coordinate 158,952,332 downwards.
CTCATTAGTTGACTTTGAAGATGTCATCAATGGAGGACATAAAAGAGAACAGTAGGATTGGCATTACCAATGAGACTGTGTAGTTGTCTTAGTGCCAGAGAGCCTACTTCTGGACTTTATTTACATGACAGAAAAATTGATGGCTATGTTTTTCAATACATTGTTGTTTTGTGTGTTCCCTGTTTTTGTTGTTTCTCTGCTAAATCCTGCATAACACAAATGTAAATGATGTGAACAAAAGCAAGTTCTATAAGGACTCAAAATGGATACAAATCATATCAGGCATAGAGAAATACTTTATTCTTCATCAAACTTATTAATATATCTAGTCTGGGGGTGGGGGAGAACAATTGTTCCTTGATATCAAAACACAGAATGGACTCTGTATTTTTTCTCATATTATGCTATTCTTATTTTTAATATGTTCTTACTCATTTTCAGTCAATTCGTTTATGTCTGAAAGAGTCTGAGACTAAGAAAAACATGTAGTCATTATTAGATGTGATATTTCAGTTACTTAATCTAATCTATTTTATTTCAGATTCTGGTTTCCAGAGAGGCCAATTAGGTAGAAATAACTTCATCTTCTATACAGAATTTAGTCTAGGGGAGCTAATTTATACTATAACGTGAATCATATCTACCAAATAAAGGAATATAAACAGTCCTCTCAGTTTCTAAAACAGTATAATTGATTTCAGTGAATAAAGATTTATGTAAATATCTTTCAATAACATTTTTTAAATTCACAGTGATAGTTTCATTTTTATTTTTTGAAACAGTCTATTGTTAGTTTTTTTTTTTTATTGCTGTGAACAAAATACCTGACAAGAGCAAACTACAGAAGAAAAATTTAATGGTGTATTCATAGTTTCAAATGTCTCAGTTCACAGTTGGCCGACTGCATTTCTCTGGGCCTGAGATGGGGCAGAACATCATGGTGGAAGAGTTTAGTAAAAAAAAAAAAAAAAAAAAAAAAAAAAAGGTGCCCAATTCATGGCAGCCAGGAAGGAGAGAGAGAAGAGAGCAAAAGAAAACAAATATACTTGCAAGGAGCCTGGCACAATATATAGTCTTTAAAGGCATTCCTCCAGTTATCTACTTCCTCCAAACATATCCCACCTGCCTAAAATTACCACCCATTATTAATCCACTAAATGGATTAATCCATTCATAAGGTAGAAACTCATCATTGTCTAATGATCTCATCTCTGAACCTTGGTACATTTTAGATTATGCTTTTAAAGCACAAGTTTTTCTGGAAACATTCTTAGATCCAAACTATAACAAATCTCGAATTTAGAGAAAAGTTACAAAGACTGTATAAAGAGTCTTTCCCCTGAACCATCTGTTAGTAACTTCAAAAAATAGTTCTCCATTACTTCCACTTAACTTCAGCATTGTATACCCTCAAGAAGCATTCTGTTTAACACATACAACTATCCATCACAGGAAGTTATTATGATTCAAGACTAGTTTCTTTTATTTAACATATTATTGAAACAATTGATAAAACTTCAGTGGGATCTGAGGATAAGATAGAAAAAATTTATCAATGTTATAATCAAGTTTACTATTTCTCTCTTGGACTCTCATCTATTATTTAGAAGAATGAATTTTGAATTTTTGCTTTTATATAAAATTTTTGAAATGAGATGTAAATGTTAGTATTTTGCAAACTAATTTATTGACATACTAAAATATTATACTCAGTCATAGATTTTGATGGAATGGGAATCAAAAGAAAAAGCACAAATATGCCAAGACTCTGTCACCATAAAAACTATTCACTGTTGGAAGTATATACTTAAACAGCATTGGAGAGAATCTTAAAATGATACAGTAAATAAACAGGTAAAAGCTAAGATTCTATATCTAAAGACAAAAAAACCCTGAGCCTGTTCCCAATGTCTCATTAACCCATCTCTGTGCTTAAATATCTCTACAGAACTCTTTCTCTTTATGAAACAGTTTTTAAGAATGTTGAGATATACTGATGAAGAATAACAAAGAAGATGTTGATGAACAGACAAAATATTCGGGGTAGCTTTGGTACTTTAAATCTTGAAAATAGTTATTAATTAGGTAAGTGTGAAGAAAATTCCAGAAGGACACTGTTCAAGTTGTATTTTTCTTTTTGTTAAATAGAGTTAATCATGTAAAACATATTTTTTCATTCAAAGGGGCTTTTTAGTATAATACATTTAAAGAATATGAAACTTTGGAGTCAGACTGATTGTGGGTTCCAGTTCTACTCCTCCTCTTGACATATATCAATACATAGTATATTATATTAGTATATATATAATATATATATCATCCACATATATTTATGTTCCTTTTTGGTACCTTTAATTATCATCAATATGTCTTTACTCATAAATTTATATTTGTCCTTTAACTTGAATCATACATTCACTTGATGGTCTTCCTAATTGACATTTCCATTTGGATGTCTGACAGCATCAGAAATTTCTCCCCAAACCATACTCTCCCAAACTCTTCATTCATCTCATTCAATGGCAATTCCACCATTTCAGTTGCATGGACCCACTATGGTGATGTCTCTGACTCCTCATTTTCTTATAGACTACACTTAATCCATCAGCATATCCTTTTAGTTTGATCCTCAAATCATTTCTCCATATCTGTTGTTCTACACTGACAAGCTTCCAGCCTATTATCACCCCATCCTATAATTCAGTAATTTACAGAGCATTCAATGCAGCAATAAGCGAATCTTTACAAAACCAATAATTTAAATCATGTCATTCTCTGCTTCATCCTCCCCTTCAAAATTTCCTCATCTCATATCAAAAGACAAAGTTTTCATGAAAGTTTTCCCAGGACTTATAGCATCTAGCTGTTGTTTCTTCTCTTAAGCACTCTCTACTGCTTGCTATCCTACTCAGTCTACTCCAAACATCTATTTCTTTTTGATCTTACAATTGTGGGCATACACTTACTGTTTTAGTCAGCTTTGTGCCAATGCAAACAAAAGACTTAACAGGAACAAGTTAGGGAGAGAAAGTTTATTTGGCACTCATAGTTTCAGAGGTCTCAGTGCACAGATAGCCAACTCCATTGTCCTGGACCCAAGGTAAGGCAGAACATGTTGAAAGGGCATGGAGGAGGAAAGCAGCTCAGGACATAGCAAACAGGAAGCAGAGACAAGGCGCCACTCACCAGGGAAAAAATATAAATTCCAGAAGAATGTCTCCAGTAATCTACTTTTCCAACCATATTCTACTTGCCTAAAATTATTGTCCAATTAACCAACGGTTTAATACACTGACCAGGTTTATGATCTTATAACCCAGTCGTTTCACCTCAGAACTTTCTTACATTGTCTCACACAGGAGCTTTAGGGGAATGTCACATATCCAAACCATAACACTTGTGTTAGAAGTTACAGCTTCCCATTTCTCATAATGCTTATGTACAAATGACTCACCTGTTTTAATAATTTATCCAAATATCCTCCTTAGCCATCTTCTTAAAATTATAGAAAACACAGCTCTATATTTTTCATATTACTTTTCACCTAGTAAAATATGTATATGAAAAAAGTGATTCTGTTCAAAGTTTGCTACAATACTTAAAAATATAGAGCAATAACTCTAAATTTAGAGAATTAGAATGACAATTATGATCTCAGTATGAAAGAATCACCAGGATTAAGGGTTCTGAGTGAGGGACACACATATAGGTAACTATCAAATGTGTCTCTCTCTTTCACACACACACACACACACAAATCAAATACAGGAGATTAATTGATAAGCATACTATACATTTGTTTATAGTGCAATAGTGCATGTATAGGTGATAATCTTGGTGATTACAAAAATAAGATAAAACATAAAATAGACAAAGGGGAGAAATGATTGTTGGGGCAAGACATTGGTTTAGTTTTAGATACTAAGTGAAAAGGTCCCATCTTCCTACCTTGGGTTTAAAGTTTGAGAAACTAAGAAACTAGATTCTTTCGCTCTCTGGTGACCCTTCTATTTGGAAATTTCAAATAATATTTAGGACAGGGTAACTTTAGTATAATACATTTTAAACAATTATTCTTTTTAATTTTTTTCTTTTATCCATTTACAGATGGGTTGGTCACCTGTATTTTTATATCTCCTGCATCTTAAAAAATTGTAGTTTCAATTACATTTGATAGTATCTAATAAATGTAAACCTATGGTGTGAGAAATGACAAAGACAGAGTGCCTAACCACCGCTACTTGAAGTCCCCTAGGACTCGGGTTAATTAATGAGACTCATCCTAAGGTTATACATGATCTATTACTTCCTCTAATTAGAAATAATAATCCTGATCATTATGCTGGTTAGCTGGAAAGACGTAAGATGAATGTGCTTAACTATGATTAATAGTCTTCTTTAAGCAGTGTAGATCTCTCCTGTCACTGAGTTATATGCAAACTGGACTGCAACTCAATGCTTTTTTATGATATGTAATTTTTAAAGCTTAGAGAAAAATTCATTTTCTGGTAGATGTTTTTGGCTTTTCTGGTTAAAAAGCAAAACAACCTTTTAACCATTTTAAAATCAATCATTATAACACAATCTTTTACCATTTTGCATGAAATAACTATCTCAAAATTTATCATTTTACTTTTTTGTATTTTCTCCAAATTTTATGAACACTTATGGGGATCCATTCTGCTAAGATAAAACAGACTTTTGCACATGATAATACACCAATTCACAAAAACTGAAAATTTATTATGACATTACAATATCAGTTATTTACTGCTGTTTTGTTAAGGTTAATGTCTACATTTTACCTACTGACAACTTCAGCTTCCACTTTCATATGCCAAAAAAAGCTAAAACAAGTAAATACCTGCTTGGAGAAGCCCACACATCCATAGACAATGTTAATCAAGTAGGGTTTTTAATGTGACTAATTTAACTATAATAGGGCCAAATATTTCAGAATCATTTTAAATTAAAAGATAGAACTTGTGTTGCTATCTCAATTTAAACCTTTAAAATACTGTGCATATACCATTTAATTTTGGTTTTGAATATGGAAAAATTCAGACATGATTACTTAAATCTTAAGAGGCTGAGTCTACAAAAGTTATAGTTGTAGTGAATATATGATTTTTATCTCAATACCTCAAGCAATATTAGAACACTTGGGAGAACAAGGCAGTCAGAATTTTGACAGTTACACATATGTTTAAATTTCTTGAGCAAAGAGACAGGTTATCTGTGTAAAACACAGAATTTGAGTCAGAGAGTCCTCCTTCAGTAATAAGCTTTATCAATGAATGACAGGGTGGCGTTGGGAAAGTTACCCTACTTCTTACTATTAATATAATTTTGAAAATGGTGATAACTATAAGGGCATTGATCTCATGTTTCTTTTGAGAATGAAAACAGGCTAATATGTATAAAATATCACCATAATGCATAGGTTATACTAAACAGTGATAAAAGATAACATGCTTCTTTTCCATCATGAGAAATATGTACCTCGCTTTGACTGAAATATACTTGGATTTCAAAACCAGTGTTTCGATTCATCAGTTGTATGGCAAGAACTCAGTGTGATTAAATTTTAAATTGATCAATATTTCCAATTGACACATTAAAGTCAGATGTTAATTTTTTAAATAATTTTTTATAAGATTTCAGTGAAATTTCTTTGCTATCAAAATTGTGAAAAAATTAGAACAAATATATGTATTAATTAAAAAATTGTGGACAGATTTCATATTTGAGGACTTCAATGAAATGCTATGCTAAATACATAGATATGATTTCTGAAAATTACTTTTTGAGTTAGTCTTTCATAATTGAATCATATACTCTGATGCATAATAATTTTATATTTCATAATTATCTTTTCACAATTTTGTTAATAATTTATGAGATTTTCTATTTGAAATGTGTTTTAATAGATCAAACCAGATCCCTTATTATATATTTGTAAGCAATAATCACTGAAGTTTCCATGAGTTATTCAAGACAATGAATAAGCAAATATTTAGGCATGTATTATATACTCCTAATTGTGCTTGTAAATTGAAAAATACAAAAAGATGTAACATATTTTCACAGGTAAAACAATAAATTGTAATAAACATAATAAAATTGATTAAAATCAATAATATGCTAAAATCAATCACATACACTAAATGCAAGTAATGACATAATCTGTATGTTAAGTGGTAAGTTTTCCTGGACAATGTGAAATTTGAAGCATATTGTTAAGGAAAGGAATAAGCAATTGAAAGAAACATATAGATAGAAAAATTAAAAATTAACTTCCCAATTTCATAGATTAAGCTCATTTTGTTGACTGTTTATATTTTGGAGTTAAAAGTAGAGGTAAATACATAAAATATATTTACTCTATAAAGTAACTTGAAATGCAGATGGAAAGAAATGCTCTTTTGATATCATAGATCACAGAGAAAATACACAGGTTTTTAAAGTACTAGAAAAAGTTTAGCTACATGTGTTTAAACTAGAAATATATATATGGTTTTTAATTTTTATTTAAAACTTTGAAGTATATGGATAAATTGTAATAAATTTCTTTATAATTTATTTAGGAAAAAATATAACCATACAAATAGAGTTCCTTTGTTTTCTTTCCTAAATAATAGTTTTACAATAAAAATGACTCCTCAAAATCATACCCATACTTAGTATATATACAAATGAAGAGAGAGTAGGAGAGAACATACTTGTAAATGACACATGTGTATATAATAAATGTGTATATTTAGTATTAATTTGAAAAAACTTTTAGAGTGACAAAAGACTTTTCCAATTTGAGTTTAATGGAGATAACATCATAAATGATTAATCTAACCAGAATGTCACTCTGTCAATCAACTATAAGACTGACATCTTGATAAATTAATAACAATCTTTCTGAAACTGTCTACTGAGCTAACATAAATGTTAAATAAATGTGTTGATGACTGAACATATGCTGTTCTTTGAACATAAGAGGAACAAACATAAAATCCACTAAGATTTGTAATTAAAAAGTCATACCTGTAGGCCTTGTCCATCAACAGTAACAGAGTTGGCTCTTTGCATTTTGTTCCTATCATTTCCTTTGTTTGGTTGCTGGGAACCACTCTTTTCCTTTTTCACTGTTGCTTGTCTTTCCTGTAAGAGAAATATTTTTTAAAAATAAAATTAACATAAAATATTTCACTAGATGGTACAACTAATAAATATCTCATGGTTACAAACTGAGGCCCAACTTCCTAATTTGGAGTTGCTACTACATAATACAAAAACTACTTCTTTAACTGGCTCCATATATGTGATAGTTACATGATGAAAAAAAATCAGTTAAAGAAACAATGCAAAAGAAAGCCAAATTGTAATTATTTCTCTGTGTCCAATTATTGCTCTTTATCAAAAGTTATTCACAAACAATGGGATATATAAATATTATAGGATTATCACTTGAAGAATTTGGTAAAGAGTTGCTAACATAATGCTCTTAAAGATATGCAATATTGTAAACAAATTCTAATTGCATGATGGATTTTGAAGGTACTACTTATATCAGGGGTGGCATCTAAAAAAAATCCCATTCAGCCCCAGCTAATTCTTTAGTTCATATATATTTTGGAGTTGTCTGTTTCCTTTTTTTCACTCTTCCTATAACCCAGCCCTGTCAACTTTTATCACCACTGCCTGAGCTTTTATTCAAATGATATCCTTCTCATGTCGCATCTAATAGCCATGATTTACTCAAACTTTAAGCAACATTTGATAGATTGGATCTCTTCTCACTTCTTGAAAACTTGCCTCAATTTGCTTTCAGCACACTTCTTTCTCTTAACTCTCTTCTTACTTCATTAACTGCTCCCTTACAGTCTCTTTCACTCATTTGTCCTCCAGCTTTGCCACCTATAAGACTTAGCCTCTTCTTTATACCTCAGCTTCACTGTCTATACTTGCTCTCTAGGTAACTTCATTTCAACATTAGGTTTTCAAATTCAATTTTATGAAGACTTCTAAATGCATAACTCTTGATTCAGAACTCTCCCTCAATTCCTATATATAAATGCCCTTTCTGTCTTTCCATGTATCAGTCCTTGGACAGTTACCACTTCCATTAACATGTGGCTCATGTGATAGTTCTCTCTTTTGCCTGGATTGTTATCACCATCGCCTAAGGGGTCAATCTCCTTCCAGTTTCATCTCTCTGTAGTCAATTTTTTACACAACAGCAACATTCATTCCTTTTTACTCCACTTCAGCAACTCTGGCCAACTCATTGCTCCTTGGTCACAACAATCCTGCTTTTAATTCAGGGATTTTTGCAATCATTTTGTACTATGCCGGAACATTTTCCCCTGTGTATTTGCTGCGTTTTGTCCTCCCATCATGTCTTTGGTCAAATATCAGAAAGCCTTCTCTATTTCCTTTAACTTCCTTTTAAATATAATTTATTACAACCTGAATAGTTATTTATGTGATTTATTGAATGCTTGTGTTCTTCATGTTAATCAGAGTCCCACAGGGAAAGAATTTTCTTTGGATCACAGGTCTGTGTTAGATCCTAGATCAGTGCCTGAGGGAAGACAGAATAAATGAATAAAGAAATAACCTCAAAATGTTAAAAAAAATCGTTTTTAAAAAAGTACCTAGATAATTGTGTTTAGGATTTGGGGGCCATGTCTAGGCTTGATGTGAAAATGTTGTTCTGATTAGCAATGCCTGGTTAAGGGTGCCTATGTGCTTTAGTGACACTTATTTCCGATAAACTTATCCAGATATATATTTCCTAGTCCCTCTATCTACTTGTTAAGTATCATTTAAATTTCTGTAACTTAGAAAGATGTTTTTAAATAGCTTCAAACGTAAGCTCTTTTTAAAACCTATTAGTGATAGATAGATTAGAAATCTCTTTTGACGAAAATAAATGCTAATCAGTGTAGTCTAGTCATCTTGCAATTGCATGGTGCAAAAACACTGAATACATTTCGTGTATGGTTGAAAATGGATGGTATAATAGAATTCCTGATATTCAAGTTCTTTGGAAAATGATATGCTTTCATATAAGCATAATTTCTGGCAAAAATATTGATTTTTTAAAAAGAAAGTTCCTTCTTTCTAAACTTGCAAATTAAAATTTTATCCATATTGTAAACAGTATAATGCATAAGAAGAGGAAACGTGACTTGAATCCCATCTTTGTTACTTAGAGATGTGATATAGACAACCTACTCTTAACAAAATGGATAGTGTTTTCTATTTCGAAGAGTTGTTTAAAGTTTAATAGAAAATCTATAAAGTCTTTACCATTGTGTTTATATTATAGTATGTGCTCAATAAATTAAAGTAGGAATGGTTCCTCATGGCAGGCCTTATTTGTATTGCCACCATGCAAAATGGTTTCATATTTTCAAATCATATATATGAAAAAATTACATTGGTTACATTAGGAATATGTTTGAATAAGATCAATGCTTATATTTGAAAATGTATAGTGCTAGGAGTTAAAAATACAAAGTTAGTGAAAACAGAGATAGTTTATTTCAGGGTCCTTTGATGTATGTATATATAACATAGAATGAATATTTTGTAAAAATGTACAATGTGAAAGATATACTTGAATACAACTATTTTGTTACATAATGCATTTAAAAATTTATTTAGGACTTAATTCTTAAATTGCTTCAATGAGAAGAATCAAATAAAATTCAAGTTCATTAGTCACACTAGAACTGGGTATTTATACCAGATCATGTATATATGTTACATGTAAAACTTAAGATATGTATGTATAAATCTATAAAGAGCTAACAAATCATCTATCAACCTTATTTTATTCTAGTCCATGCAAAGAACTAGGAACTGCCTATGTGGTAAGAAATTTTAGCTAGCAGAGAGAGCAGTTTTTATCTGGTTTCTTGTCCTTGAAGGAGTCATAACTCTGAGCATGCTGAGAAGAAGAAGACTAAATGTTTTAGAGCACACTAGTGTAAAAAAATAATAATAAAATCCTAAAATGAGTTTTCAATTGATGAGGTTTTATTTTTGAATTCTAATCTGAGATATTAATTTATAGCAAATCAATTTTTAAAATCCTCATCATATAAATATTTTTGTATTTTATTATAAAATCTAGCTAATACTAAATGGTAAACATTCATTTAATCATACACATACATTAAGAAAAGCAATGGATTTCTTTGGAGAAAAATGCCAGTAGGTAAAATTATAGAATTAATCAAGGTTGAAATATTAAAAACAGAAGAGACTTGTGGTCATTTAATTTTCCCCAGGATTCTCTTATTTTTATTTTTGACTCTTATAGAGGTCTGTCTGGGATATTCACTGTATTTTATTTAAGCAACCTAGTGAACAGGTGGGTAGTTGGATACATTTTCCTATTTCCATTGAGGAAATCTTATTTTTGTATGAGGTACAGAAAAGGAAAGCAATTGCATCCTTCAAAAAATATGCTGTCCTCAAGGATTTCACTAGCTTGTTCAGGGGGTTAATTAACCCTGACTGGCAAAGCTCCACTGTGATATTTAAGAAGAGTTATTTCCCAATTGTTACAGTTATTAAAAAGTTTCAGTAAGAACTCAGAAACCTTATTTTGTATCATCAATCAGGATAAAATTACGCTGTGAGTAATAGGGGGCAATGTTCACCATTTAACCTTCAGTTTCTTTTTTTGAGATTTTGGGCTCAAAACCACAAAATAAATTACAATGTTATAATTAAGGCAAATTTCCTTCTGCCAGATAAATTATCCTAGACATAAAGATTTGGAAAATTGTCGTGTTAATCAATAGAAATTATTCAAACCCTGAAAAGAACTACTGAACAAAAAAGCTTGAAAGAATATAGAACATATAATACAAAATATAAAATACATTTATTGATGTTTGAACATTTTCAAATATCAACCATTTGTGTTTGCTATGCAGACATTTTAAATACAAAATTCAGGGTTTTGTGATCATTGGACACTACAAGTAGCACAACAGATCTTGAGTGGGGAATATATTGTATTAGAATTCCAAAAGAATAATCAACATAATAAACAGACAAGAAAAGCCAAAGAAACCATTCACAGAAAACAGAAAGATGAAATAAGTGAAATAAAAAGACCTCACTTTAAATATGTGTTCTTAAAAAAAATCTTTTTCTGTATCATGCTGATTCTCAGAGGTAGAGTATTTGTACATTGGTGAAAACTGCTTTCTCAAAAGGGTTGTTTACCACAATACTTAAGCCTGCTGCTATCGATCACTGGAAAACCAGAAGCAGCAAGTGATGATTACTTTGAGCGCGAGATTTTCTCCTTTTTGTCCAAACTCAGCATGAGAGACAGACGGCAGAAAAGCACCTGGACTGGGATAAAGCTATGAAGTGCTTTGCTGCCAACAGCTTCCATCCCTCAGATCCTGGAACTTACTCTCTCTGCTACTGTACAACTTGTGGTAAGAAGACAAATATGGCCAATCCTGTCAATAGAGCTAGGGCATAAGAATCTCCCAGAAACCTCAGAATCTTAACCCCAGGTATCAAGTATATATTCGTAGTATTTAAGGTGTCTCTCACCATATTCATCAGAGCTCTCAAAAGAACTCTGAGAAAACAACTTGTATCTGCAAAGCTACAACTTTATTAGTGTATATTATTTGGGGTTTTGAATATTTTACTAGCTTAGAGAAAAAAATCCATTCTAAAAAGTGGCAAAGGTTCTAAATCTACTAGGAATCCTTGGATGTTGCCTCAAAACTGATTGCTGACTAGAGAAGTCGCATTAATACTTAAAAAATATTTTATAAAGTTTTCAACATAAATATAGTAAGTGATAGATTTAAAGATTCTCACTTTAAGAAAATTAAATAAGTTCATATTGAAACAGAAATAGCTTTGGGCAAAGACAAATGTCTGAGCATCTGAGCATTGTCTCATTATTTTGTAAACTTGGGCAACTTATTTACCATTATTAGGTCACCATTTATTCCACCTTTAAACTGGAAAGTTTCATGTAAAGATAAATGGAAATAAAGGTTGACTTAAAATACGTACTCAGTAAATGACAATATTTTTTGAAGTACAAAGACATATCATTTTATTATTAAGATCATCACAAGTATGTTACTCAGGTCATAGTAGTAAATGTTGGGTGTTGTAGAGAAGAAATTTACTGTATTGTAATTTATTTGCCACTGCATCACTATAACTGGAAATCGTCATTGTAATGATATTGGCCATGTCCTTGGGTTAGATATGAAACAAAAAAAGTTGAAAATATGAAACCTGGAAATAAAGTACCTGGAAGAGCTACTTGTTTCCTGAGCTAGAAGGGACATTTTGATCAACACATCCTGGTTTTCATACATCACACATCATGTGCATATTTTCTCAGAAGATAATTTCATACTGCACATAACCACCTACAAAATTTCTGTTAAAAAATTCCTGAGTGGATTTCTTCAATGAATTTTAAGAATGAGAGAGTCCATGTCAAAATAATTTAATTTTGGCTATGCACTAGCATACTGAAGCACAATTATGAAATAAGATTGTGTGTGTGTGTGTGTACAAAATGTACATATGAAAGTAGACAGAGGAACCAGTCTCAACTTTGTCCAAGTGACTTTGTAAAGCATACTGGCAACTGGCTATAGTAACCTAAAGCTTTCTAACAGCAACGAGGCAGCTCTTCATATGCTTATCATATTCTTTGTCTCTATTAGTTAAGCTAAATGTTAAACCTTGTGATTCCTGTGTTATTGTTTGATCTGTTTTTGTCATTTTCAAGTGAAATGTGTCCTCTTGTATTATAACTATGTAATTTAATTACTACAGTTTTTAATTTTGAGTACAAAATGAAAGATTTGTTGCCATGAAAAATTACATGCAGGTTTTAGAAAGGCGTGATAATATAAGCTACATATGTGTTGGAGCTGGTGGTGTGTAAGAGGAATGGTTAAGTTTAGATGCAAAAACAATGTGTTGGAAATTAATCATAAAAATGGAGAAAACTTTATATTTAGATTGCTTCACAGATGTTCTTTAATTTTTGTTACACTTTAAAACAACTGAACCTGAGTATCATGGATAATAAGACTATGACAGAGGCAGGAAAGTCTATATGCCACTTCCCATTAGAAAAACTGTCCTCATAGAAAGCCCTTCATCCTGTGTCAAAGGTGGAGTGATGATGATACATTTGCTTTTTTAGTTCACTTGTTAACATATGTGTATATCTTTGTGTATGTCCTTCCTATTCACTCTAACCACATTTTCAGTTAACCTAAGTGCAATTTTTCCTGCTGGTAGAACATAAGGTTCCCTGTCTGAGTGTATATATGTGTATTCACACACGCCCTCATGCATATATCCACACCTGGGTTTAAGAAAATTTTTGGAACAACATAGCTTAAAAATGTATATAATGATTTTTGAGGGATAGTGGAAAATTTAAATCAATGTAAACCAATATATCTTGCCAGAAAGAATATAAATAGTATAGGAAGAATTCTGAAAAACTTTTTATCAGGAAAAAGATATTTTAAAAAATTGAAAAAAGCATATTGTAAAACTAGAGAATTTGACTTGCTTATTCAGTGTATATGATCCATTTTATATGGGACTATGGGAGACCTTTGGAGATTAACAAAACTAAAATGAGAAATCTAATTTTCAAATGTAGTATCTATATTCACTTGATGAATTTATAATAGCCGTAAAATAAAGTCAATATCTTGAAGAGGTAATATTAATTCTCTCACAAATAATTAATGAAATGATATACTCTTCTAATATCTTGTCACTTGAATGGGGAAGTTAACATCTCTATTTAATAATAATTATGATAATAATGCCATCAATTCATTTGAAGGATACAAAAATAAGTTTAATATTTCCTTTAGATTAGAAACATTATACTTCAAGCATATCTCTAAGCATATTTTCAAGTTTGTATCTGATTTGAAACAATAGTTTATTTTAATTCATTGAGGCAGTTGACACTGATTAGAAAATTATATTTGGTGGGGAGGGGAGAACAGTTATACTTTTGTGCAATTATGTTATTCTCTAATTAAATTCATATTCTTATGTAGTATTCATATATTATAAATAATTCTTTCTGAAGCAGGTAGATTCAATTTTCAGGCAAACAATACCATCTGAACATTTTCTATAAAGATAATAACAATTGAACAGGAGATTGTCACAGAACATTGTGAGGATTTTGCTTCATCAATGCAAAGACAGAGCTAATACTGTAAGCAAATGTGGTGATGCTGATGCTTACATTTATTTTCAAAAGATGAAATTTACTTGTGACTATATTTTTCTCCAATGACTTTCTATGCAATATCAAGTGCTATATGATTAATACAGATGTACTGTCTTTAAAATAATAAGCACTTCAAAGTGAGGAAGGATTTCTCAATATAGTATCATGGAAAGCTTCACTTTTATGATTTTAAAGGATTGAATAATATTGGATTTGTTTTCATATGATTATATTTTATGATAAAAAATAAAAATGACACTATTTTATGCTCTAGTTAGCTTTACTAAGTAAACTTTATGTTTTCTCTATTTTTTTCATATAATATCTTATATCCCCAATTCTTTCCACAAATGCAGACTGGAATCCTATCCCATTAGTGAAAATATACATAATCTCATTTCCATATATTGGAATAAAAAGAAAATCAAATATCAAAATTGATGTCAGTAGGTCACTGAGCCAACCCCCCATTTTTTATAACAATATAATATGCACAATGAACTATAATTGCAAGTGTGAAACCTTGTTTAGCTTACGCACCTCAGGAACTGAAACTCCTGAAGTGGGCAGAGTCTGCTGAAAAAGAGAAGTTCATATTAAATCTGAAAAAAAAGTCAAACTGAATACAAGATATCAATGAAGATTCTTATAACACTATATGTCTATAAATAAATGTACAATTTAAAAATTTATTCCCTTGGCATCATTTTCTATTTCCTTAAATAACTGATATCTTTTCATTGAATTAGGAATGTTCTAAGACAGAGTGGGCTTGGTTGTGAAATTATTTATCCAAAATACACCTGAATCTACTCAAAGCACACTGATAAATATCCTTGATCAACCTCATAGACCTCTCTACAATATTAATACATTATTGTATTTTGGGAATGGAACTCATCTTCAAGTTCCATTATCCTTTGTAAAGAAAATTATAAATTTCCCCTTTACTGACCCCACTATTTTATTTTCCAATCCAATTTTCATTACTTTCTAAAATTACTGTCTTTTGACTTTATTTTGTGATACTCTGAAAATAAAAAAATCATTAAAATCAATAAAAAATAAAAAGATTTAAATTAATAAATTTTAACTTGAGAGTAATTTATAAAGACAAGGTTAAATACATGAACACTGACCTTCATGACAGTGTATCTATCTTCAATTATCTACCACCATCATTTTGCTTGTGTGTATGTGAAAGAGTGTACATATGCATGTGTGTGTTAAGAGAGAAAAAGTTGTTGAAATTCCAAAAACCTGAATTCTGAAAAACATAGAATGTAAAAAACAAAATTTGCAAGAACAGATGACTAATTGTGCACATAATACTAGATAAAAGCTTCCCATGGAGAAGAAGAATAGGACAACTGGATGGGAAACTGGGAGCTCTTATATATTGTATGCCCCTGGAAAAGAGAGGGCTGTTGGTATTTTCCATTTGCCTCCACAGACTCAAGCTCACATAGCCAAACAGAATATAGATAGATGGATTTTAGATCATCAGGATGGATATGAAAAATCTGAGAGCAGAGATACTATTCTGCTATCTTACTCAGTAGAACTCCAGGAAAGTAGCAGGAACCAAAAGAACAAACAAACAAACAAATAAAATACCTACATCAGAGATAGGTAAAACCTCATACACTCTCACAGTGGCACAACATAACAATGGACCTGAAAATTTTAATGCACCTAAAAGTGGCACACAAATAGAAGAGATGTAAGGAAACTCTAGAAAAAATTAAGTTCTCCAGGAGTACAAATAGATTTACAAGATATTCCCATAATTTGTATAAAAATATGATGGATGAAATTTTGTTAAAGAAAGAATTCATAAAATCTAGGAATATGAACCCTGGTCAAATTGAAAGGAGAATTCCTTAAAAGTAATTTCTGTCATTTTGAATGTGAATTGACAATAGGGTTTATCAAGTTGCCATTGAATTCTTCAAAATTTTAGTAATATTCTTGACTTTAAAGTCTAAATCACCCATGTAACAGCTGGGACAATAGATAGTGGGCAAATGTTTTGGCTTGTTTCCATTAGAGCCAGTGCAAAGTCATTTGTCAGACTTACTGTCTTTGTTTCTTGGCTCCTTGTTAAAGTTTAAGTTTTGAAAAAAAAATATTATAAGACAATGATGTTGTGCTTCCATTTTTTTTATAGGACTCTGTTTGCTGCCCCACATCAATCCAGATTAAATGTTTCATCCTATGGATCATTTTTCTGTAGATAAGGAAACATGGAAGCAAATAAGACACCCCCCTAAACAGTCTCCAGAGCTGGAGTTGCAGATGCCTTCTACCCTGCAAGACTGTGTGCTCCCTACACATACATCTGTAGAGGGTGAGTCATTGGAAATCAAGTGAAAAAATTAAGGTCATCCAAATGTTTTGGAACAACAAATGCAATGCAAGGTTCTGCTTGAATAGATCCCGCTTGACTCCCAAATCTACCAACAACAACAACAACAACAACAACAACAACAAAATGAGTAGGTAACAGCTATAAAAAATCATTTATTTGATAATTGTGGACATTTTTAAATATGGGCACAATTATCAAATAAATGTTTATCTTTTAGAATTATTGATAATTTTCTTAGTTGTGAAGATAATAATATCATTGGGTAAAAAAATTGCTTTTAGTCTTGGAAGATGCTTGCCAAAATATTAGGGATATATTATCATACAACATGCAATTTACTTTCAAAACTTTCAACCTAATAAAATATGCATTATGTTTGGCAATATAAGTAAGTATCTAGGCTTTGGAGAAAGAAGACTAGAGAGATGCACAGAAGGAAAAAGTAATATTTCAGATAGGGTCCAAGAAGACAATGCAAATGGATCTGGTGTTAAAAATGCAAAGATTACCATGTTGTGCAATAAATGTTTCATTTAAAGTATTTAAAAATACGAGATATTGTGGGATGAAATTGAACCCTCACTACCACTTTGCTGCCACTGTATAAAAAACCGGTATCCACAAAGGATACCCATGCTTGGAAGATTCCCTTTCTCAAAGCAGTATGGGTTAGCTACTGTTATATACTGAGAGCAAGTAAGGTGGTCAGAGAGGTGGCAAGATGAAGAAGGTGAGAATTTTTTCATTACATCTCTGAGAATGAGATAGCTGTTGACTAAGGTAAAGAAAGAGGTTGAAAGTTATCAATGTACATGAAAAGAAGCCACCAGTTCTGAGAATTCGGCCAACATGCATAATCCTGAGATCAACTCTAGAAATTCAATGAAGAAGGGTAATAAAAACATATATATGAACTCAAAAACACCTTGTTTAAGGAAGTATGTATTAAATTAGCATGCCCATAAGTAGCTTATTCTTGAGATACAATCAGAAAACCATAGTACCTAGGATAAAAAAGTAAGTGGAAACTTGTTAGAAAATGAATTCAGATGTTATATTACTTGATTTTTACTCTTCTGTACATATACTTAAATATCAAGAATAAGCAGAGTAAATGTTTTAGGTGTTTTTTTTTGAAAATTATCATGAGCATATAATTCTAAATGTAATATATTTTTAATCAGAATTAATACAGGAACAGTATATTTTTATTTAATCAAATGAGAGGTGTGACTACAGAGGAATGTGATTGATTTTATTTAATCAGTATCTTTTAATATTAAATAGAATACACAGTACAGATAATTAGTTTAAAAGATGCATTTGCCTTCAGGGCACT
Organism: Ictidomys tridecemlineatus; assembly: GCF_052094955.1. Lineage (NCBI taxonomy): Eukaryota > Metazoa > Chordata > Mammalia > Rodentia > Sciuridae > Ictidomys > Ictidomys tridecemlineatus. The sequence goes on along the minus strand of NC_135478.1, from coordinate 158,934,338 downwards.
TATTAAGTTCAATCTAATATCAAAGAATTTTTTAAAATCCTATTATTCTTAAGTATTAGGATATTTCTTGTCTTCATATTTTCTAATGTGTAATCATTTTAAATTGACAATTTAATCCAGATTGTCATAGGACAAAGAAAAATCTTTGGTGGAGATTATTGGAGGTTTGACTTAGTTAACATATAATAGTAGCACAGTATTCACATTAAAAAGGTCATTAGTTATTTCAAGACTAAAGTAAAATTAACAAAATTAGGCCTTCTACTTACATAAGAAGTGTTCATATTTTTAAAAAATTGCTGTCATATCCTTGGTCTCATTTAATCCTTTTAACCAAGATATTCCATTCTTGCAGATTGAGAAACAACAGATCAGAAAGATTAAATGTCAGGCACCCAAAAAATAAAGTTAGTAAAAGAATGTTGCTGTATTTTTACAACAAAAGAAATAGAAAAGGAATGTTTTCTAAAAGTTACTCTTTAGGCCAAGTCTCATGTTTTAAGTGTTTGGGAAAGAAAATTATTTTAAAACATTGATAAAGATTACAAAACATGGTTTTACAAAGAACTGGTTTGAAGGTTAATATGGATTAATTTAACACAATAACTGTTAATGCCAAATAGAACTATTTTAAATAGCTTGTTTTCCTTTATATGCAATAGGGTATCTCTGGCATCAACAATAAGTGAGAGATAAAGAGAAAAACCAGGCCAGAGAAAAGAAAATTTGTATTCATCAAATGGCACACAATGCCAGCTGAAGAGGTAAGGTTTTTTTTTTTTTCCTTCACATGATAATAAAAAATATATATACAGGGCATTTTAGGGTATGGAAACTAAATACATTTTTGTTTCCATGAATTTTATTTCCATTTTTTAGTTATGTAATTTGATTATGCTTAAAGTTTTTGTGGGTCCTTAAGTATGTTTACTCATGCAAATGAACACAATTTAAATTTTTTAAAGGAAATGAGATGGAAATAATTTTATACTACTTTTGCCTTTATAGGCATTTTTAATTAAATGTTATTTCATTGTATTACAAACACCAATCAGAATAATATTAAATTACGTTTGGTTTTCTACTGACTCCTTGGCATATCTAATTAAAATATAAAAGAAGACATTTCAGAAGGTGCATTTGTTATAATCTTATCCAGGGTGTCTTACCTAACCACTTCTCACCTGAGTCAATATTTTCAGCTTACATTTATTTAATGATAAAAATTCTCACCTTGATTATTTTACTATCTTTAAATAATGATCACTCACAAAAATATTCTATTATCACTCTAGTAAATATGATTGTTAATGCATCTTGCAGAGTTCTGTCTAGAGGCCTTCGAAAAAAAGAAACTGTGTTCATGTTATATATTGTTTCCTTTGCTGAGAAGAAGCTTTTTAGTTTGAATCCATCCCATTTATTAATTCTTTATTTTATTTCTTGCACTTTAGGAGTATGGATATGGAGGTCAGGACCTAATCTGACATGATAAAGATAGTGGGAGAACATCTCTACTACACACACATCAGATAGAGCACTTATCTCCAGGATATATAAAGAACTCAAAAAACTTAACATCAAAAAAATAAATAACCCAATCAGTAAATGGGCTAAGGAACTGAACAGACACATCTCAGAAGAAGATATATAATTGATCAACAAATACATGGAAAAATATTCAACTTTTCTAGTAATTAGAGAAATGCAAATCAAAACTATTCCAAGACTTCATCTTACTCCAGTCAGAATGGCAATTATCAAGAATACAAGCAACAATAAGTGTTGCCAAGGATGTGGAGAAAAAGGAACACTCATACATTTCTGGTGGCACTGCAAATTAGTGCAACCACTATGGGAAGCAGTATGGAAAAAACTTGGAATGGAACCACCATTTGACCTAGATATGCCACTCCTTTTTCTACAACCAAAGGACAGCATACTATAGTGACTCAGCTCTGTCAATGTTCATAGCAGCTCAATTCACAATAGCTAAACTGTGGAACCAACCTAGATGCCCTAGATGAATGGATAAAGAAACTGTGGTACATATATACAATGAAATATTAGCATTGAAAGAGAATAAAATTATGGCATTTTTAGGAAAATGGATGGAGTTGGAGAATATCATGCTACACAAAGTAAAATAATCCCCAAAAACTAAAGGCTGAATGTTCTAATTAGTGAATGTTGATCCATAATGTGGTGGGGGGCACATGGGGGAGAATGGAGGGACTTTGATTGGGCAAAGGGGAAGAAGAAAAGGGGAAGAAGCATGGGGGCAGGAAATATGATAGAATGAGATGAACATCATTACCTTAGGTACATGTATGACTGCTCATATGGTGTGACTGTATATCATGTACAACCATAGAAATGAAAAGTTGTGCTCCATTTGTGTACAATGAATTGCAATGCATTTTGCTGTCATGTATAACTATTTTGAACAAATAATAAAAAAGGAGACCGTGAGACTCCTTCTACTCCTACTTTTAGTATGTGTGTATGTGTGTGTGCGTGTGTGTGTGTGTGTGTGTGTGTGTGTGTGTTTATAAAGGAAATACAACCAAATCTATAGGTAGGGATCATGTACCCAGTGCAATGAATGTCTGAAAACTTTAGTGGCACCAAATGTTTTCAATGAAAATAGAATGTGGCAGTGTGCACTGGCACATGCCTATAATATCAGTGTCTTGGGAGACTGGAGACTGATGCAAGAGCATCGTGATTCAAAGCCAGCCTCAGCAACAGCAAGCCACTAAGAAACTCAGTGAGACATTGTCTCTTAAAAAAAAAAATAGGTCTGGGGATGTGCCTCAATAGATGAATGCTGCCGAGCTTGATCCCCTGTACCACCACCTCTGTCCACACACACAAACAAAAGAATATAGAATGTGTCCTTCTGGAAATATAGAAGCCATTTCAAATATAGATTTCCAAATATGAACACACTTCGAAATAACAAATAAAATCCTTTCTAATATTATTGTCTTGCCTGTTTGATTCTCACATGAAAGAAGTCATTAGAAATAAGTAATAAACTCAAATTAGTTAAGTCTCATAAACTCATTAGCAGTTGATATGGTTAAAGAACCTTTCTTCAATTCATTTAAAAATTTTGTTCCACACTAAGAATATTTGTGAATTTACACACTTGTAAAAGAATCTCACAAAAACTGCTAAACCTATGAGCCCCACTCTCTCTTATGTTCTATTCTTTCCATTTTCTTCTCCTTTATTCCATTGTTTTTCTGTCCGTTCCTTTTATGAAATTCCAATGTATTTCTTCTAAATAAATCTCATTTGCTGCAAATGTTGGAAATTACAGCATACATATGAACAATAGGTTTAAAACATGGGTATTAATTAATCTAGTGTTAATTCTTTAAGTTGTAAATTGTGTCATTTTAGGTAAATTTCTTAATCTTATTAAACTGCACTTTCCTCATATCCACTGTATACAATTATACCTAACCAGAGGGTGGATATATATATATATATATATATATATATATATATATATATATGTATATATACACACACATACATATATATGTATATATATACACACACATACATATATACCCACATATATATACACATATACATATATACACACACATTACTTTTATTCATTCTATAAATATACACACATATATATGTACATATGTAAATATATATAAACATATATTGAACTTCTCTAAAAATAGATAACTGATTTATTAACATTAGAAGTGAAATGATTCACTTAGTTTTCACTGCTTGATTAAGAACTCAGCAAGAAAATTATGCTTCCTTCATCTGGAACCATTTCTAAAAAAAATTTTTTAGTTACAGATGGACATAATATCTTTATATTGTTTACTTATTTTTATGTGGTGCTGAGGTTCAAACCCAGTGCTGAGGATCAAACCCAGTCTCTCACATGTGGGAGGCAAGCACTCTGCCACTGAGGCACAACCCCAGCCCCATCTGGAATGATTTTTTGTTGAAAATAAGTAGAATGAATAGAAATGAATATTTTTCATGAGAACACCTATGTGGAGACTATTAGAGAAAAAGAATGAGAAATGAATGGAGGGGAGAGGAGAGATTCAAGACAAAGAAAGAGAGGAAAGGGAAGAAATGAGAGAGATAGACCTCAGAAGAGAGGGAGAAAAAATTCTCACTGCTGTTTTTTTCAATACTAGATAATTTTCTACCCAAAGTTTGAGCAATAAAATAATGAAATTGAGAAGGATAAAAATGAATGGGAGCTTATAATTAAAGTTATCATTTCTAAAATTCATTCCATTATTGACTATTTATGTTTTGATTATTCTGTAGATCTTTTGCTTTATATATAATTGATACTGATTTATTAGGTATAACTAATATGTGTAAACTATGTATTACCTCTGTTTGTATGTGTTTAAGATAGGCTTTGAGTGTAGCTGGTGGCTTAGAGAACAATCACCCATCAAGTAATCTAACATAATACATTAATTCCTGTATGTTTTATTTCATAAAATTAATCTATAATACTTCCTGTTGTCTCCATTTTTCCTCTCTAAAAAACATGAGTTCTAGAAACATATTATTGTACAGTTGTTTTACCACTGCCTTCCAGAGTAGAAAACAATCACTGTAGCTAATGAAAAAATATTGATAATATTATTTAGAGTTAAAGCTTAGATTTCCTTTTCATCATCTGTGGAAAAAGAACTTGAATTAAAAACAAAGAGTGTATAATTGAAATTATTTTCATCCTTTGTCCCTCTAATTATTCACTGATCTCATGCCAAAGCATCTTCTAACCAGGTTAAAGTCCAGTTCTGTACGTTAGGTTAAAATTCAATTGAGTTAAAATTTTACACTGACTGCCAGTCAACCTTATCATGAACTTTCATTATGTGCATGTAATTAATTGGGTCTAACGAACAATATCAGTACTAAGTTATAGACTCTTTTCCCCTGACCATATAATTAGAATATAATTACCCACAGGATATCAGAATGATGCAGAACCTTTCCTCTAAATGCGCCCTCATTAGGAAACAAGTCTCAATGTGCATTTATTCAATCAGTGTGAATTAATTAAAATGTTACTGAAATAAAAGAGGGTAGCAATAAAGAGTATCTGACATCTATTTAGAGACTATCACTTGAGATCTGTATGCACAGTTTATGTTTAAACCTATTTAGCTCAAATAGGAACTTTGCCATGTAATGTGATATACATTCAGCGTACTAGGACAACCGATTAAATGAATCAGTGTGTTTTTTGAAAATAGTATAGTACAAGATGGCTACAAAATTTTACAGGATTGGCTTTGATTCTAGAGACACAATTATTGTCTGTTAATTCCATAAAATACATTATCATAAGATAAAATTATTTTTGTCCACCAAATATATTCTAACTCAAAATATTTAGGCAATTATTTATTAATCCCATATCCTTACATTACAAAGCTGACATATTTGTACTAAAATGCCTTAGAAGATTATGACTGCAATACCCCAGACATATAAATATACTACCTTTGTCTTTTAATAAAATACTCAATTACTTAAGCTAACTCAAGATATTTAAATAGATTTTCTTTAAACAGAAAATTTGTGTGTACCTAAGAATATCTTATTTTTTAAAAAATGCATAATATATCATACCACACAGTCAGGTTATATAACCCATGGTAAAAAATAGTAAATGCGTAAAAAAGAAGAGGGACATATGATACATATCCCAAAAGAAGCTGCTGATTCACACATTCTACCTATAAGTTATTAATCTTCACTTCTCTAGAACCTGGCATGCAGCAATACTCAGTAAAAGTTTATTAAATAAATAAATATCTCTGAAAAGGAATATTCAGTATTAGTCCAGGACAATGTCATAAAAAGTAACAAAAAATTCAAAGGGCTGTATGTAATAAAGAAACATATATATTTTTAAGCTTTCAACATCATCACATCTTTCACAGAACTTTTTAGATTTAGAAATAGGTTTTTTAAAAACTTAGTTATGATGGTCAGAATTTGGCATTCATTCTCAAAACAGACATGCATTGCTTTATCATGGAAATTGTGGATGAGCACTAAGATAAACAAAGCCCCTACCAATTACTATTTTTCACATGCTTTTTGAGAACAAATGATAAGAAGTTTTTAAATTATTGATTTTTTATCTAAGAAACTTGAACTCCATAAGATTTTGTAAATTTCATATTCATACACTTATATATGTGTATACATACAGATGTAAAAATACAAATATAAAAATCTGTTTTTAAATGTTCTGAATGCATGGTTTATTTATATTCTTGAATGATGTTCAATTTAGCTGTTAGACATGTCTTACTGGACACAAAACAATGGAGGAAAATAATGTTCCCACTCTGCTTTAAGCAAGTAGATAGACTGTCTCATACAGATTTGCTTTATTTTTGATAAAACAGTTTTCTCTGGATTTCAGTAATAAAGACATGAAGTGATAAAAGCTTGTTAAAAATGTCACATTTGAGTAACATTCACCAAAAGCCAAATTAACTATGGGTAATTCCTACTATAACCCAAAAGATTTCTAAACAATTCAAGTGTACTTTCAGGGCCCAATTTGTAATAAACATCAGTTTTTACTTCTGAATTACCCTGAGTAGATATTTATGGCATTTTACATGAAAGAGCATATTGCTTAAGCCATATTTTAAACATCGGATTTTAAATATAATTATATATTCAGAGAAAAAATATCTTGATTCATTTTTCATTCTGAAAATGTTCCCTTTAAACTTTGTATCTGCAAAGTCACATTATTTTATAAAACTGTCTTTTGGATGTTTTATATAACTACAAGAACATAACAATCAAAAGTTTTGCCAAATTTATGAATGAAAGGCTTCAAGTGATATTTCAGAAACTAAACATGATACTATTTTGACATCTACTGATATTATTTTATCATATACTTTAAATTATTGGCTTTTAACAATAAAATTCAATTATGAAATTTCAGTGATTAAAAAATAAAAATCTTTTTTCATTTTAATTTTCATTTGACATTTATGTCATTGATACATTTTTTTCTTGGCTCAGAACTGATAATTGCTAAGTGTAAAAAAATTTTCTCTCAGAAAATATTATTGAGCATCTAGTTTCTGTCAGAATGGAATGAGGTACTAGAGCTAGATAAAGAGATCAACCCTTTTGATATAGGTGGCAAGGAATACTATTCAGTAAGCAGAAAGAATAGCCTCAACAAGAACATGTCAAGTTCTGTTGATGCTATGTTGATCATGTGTCCTCTGTGGGTCATCCAAGAAGAAGAACAAAGCAGAGCACATGGATCCAATGGGTGTAAGAACAAGCTTCACAACACTCAAAACTGGGAGATGCAACCATGGATCTGGATGATGCAATTTAGAAAGACCACAACAAGATAAGAATACAAAATGAAACTCTAGCATATATTTAAGAATGAAGGGAATGCTAGGAATTTAATAGGTTGACAAAGTGTGACTTCAGGGGTAAAATAAATCAGAATTTGTTCCAAACAAAAGAGAATAGTGTCTACAATATCAAATAAAAGGAGTTTAGTTTTGCTTGAAAAAAAAATCTAGAAGAAATACAGTGGATGAGTGCTATAGAATATAAGAGAAGAACATTTTAGTGTCAAACACTAAAGAGGATTCAAAAGAGATCACTCTTGGAAAGGGTCTCAAGTACATCCTGTTGGTAGTCCAAAGCAGATCCTTTGCTACCTTGCCAAGGCACCTACCTCTAGCTACTAAGTGTCAACTACTGAGAGCTCTTAGCTATCCCTGTTTTGCAAAGAATTATCCCTTGCTTGTAGGAGCACATCCTCCCAGCAATGCCTCCAATCTTGGAAAATTCCTAGTCTGTGAGTAACCAGTAATGATTAGACAAGTACAGTCCCTTTGCCTTAAGTTAAGAATAACCAATCTTGTGGTATGATTTTTTTATCAGTTCATTAAAATTATACATAACTGTGAGATTACATTATGCCATATTCACACTTGCATATAACATAATTTGAAAGTCCTAAGGTAAAGTCCTAAGGTGAAGTTCAAGGCCAAACTTTGTGATCACTTCCTTGCTCCCAGTTTGTCTTCTTGCTTTTTGTGCTTTGGAAGAACATTTCTTTCCTAAATCACTCAGAGTTAACATACTGTCATGATCTGATCCTTGGACACCCAGCTTAAAACATGTAATTGGATTTGGTAAGGCTGGCAAGAACAATTTTAGATGTATTTTTGTAGTAAAAAATTAGACTAATGTGGGTTAAAGAGGAAAGAAGAGATGAATTTGGTGTAATGAGTCTGTCTGCACACCAACCTATACTTAAGGTGATGTGAATAGGCAGATTCTTGTGCAAATTCAGAAAGTCTTGCATACAAGGAAAAACAGCTCTTCTATTGCTATGGATTCTACAACCTATGGAGAGGAAGACCAAAGTTGGACTACTGGACTAAATCAGGAAGCTCTTAAGAACTTAATTTATATAGCTATGTTGGATTATAGTTTGTCTGAGTTTTTTTTCTATTATAAATTAGGGAATTAGCATATTTTTCAAGGTCATGACAAGTTCCATTAATGCAGAAAACTAAGAAGTGTCAGGAGACAAGGTAGGGAATACTAGAATGAATAAATGTGGAAGAACATAAATAGTGAATGATTCAAGGATATTGAGGGAATGGTAACTAAATGTAATAATAGGAAAATATTTTTAGTTAAGATGAAGTAAGATTTATGTAACAGGCTGGGCACAATGGTGCGTGTCTGTCATCTCAGTGGCTCCAGAGGATGAGACAGGAAGATTGCAAGTTCAAAGCCAGCCTCAACAAAAGCAAGACACTAAGCAATTCAGTGAGATCATCTCTAAATAAAATACAAAATAGGACTGGGGATGTGGCTTGGTGGTTGAGTGCCCCTGAGTTAAATTCCTAGTATTCCTCACCCTCCCCAAAAAAGAGAGATGCAATAAAGAGAAGATTTAGTATAGAAGTGTATTTTTTCCTTGGTCAAATAAGACCAAAAATGTCACAAAGTTCTTGAGAGTATTAACAACAGAATGTCAGGCGATGGATTTTAACCTCTAGACTGCACGGCAAGGAGTGGTCATAGAGGACTAAGCACAAGTATTATTTTTCCATATAAAGGGGACACTAGTTGAAGTAAGGAACAAACACAGAAGTGAGAGAGACATCACTGTATTATACAAAAAAACTGATGTGTGGACCAACAATTGCATAGAAATTAATTCCTCCTCAGGTTTCAAGTGAAAATTAAAAAGAGACAAACTATATTTAATACTAAAACAGAACAAAGCATATACATAAATACTTTATGATCATCCATTTAAGCAGGAATCATTAAAACCACAGATTACCTTAGCAAGGTGAAATTTAAATGTCTAGTGGTGAAGGGAGTCTGGTTGTTATTACATTCAATATTTAAAAATTAGGAGATGGGAATGAAGTAAAGCATTTCCTTCTATTCCATTACTATAAAACCTGGATATTTGCCCTGCCCAAATCCCAATATTCCATCAAAGGGAAAAAGCAGAAACACTAACATAGAAGTTCACATGTTTGGAAGCTTTTATTCCATAGTTTGTGACAATTTAGTCTCACCATTGTTTAAATGTGATTAGCCAATTTTACACATACCGGCCAACACTGGATATTGTCATTTTAAAAATATTTTCCCAAATGGACAGAATAAAAGTAAATCTTGTTTTAATTTCCATTTGTTGATTACTTATGAGTTCCAAATTTTAAAATTATTTTTAATTATTTGCTATAATTTACAGAGACATTTTATGTTTATCTTTGCCTTGATTTGTTTAATCTTTACCATTTTAAAAATTATTTTTGGCAGGGCATGGTGGTACATGCCTGTAATCCCAACAACTCAGGAGGATGAGGCAGGAGGACATCAAATTTAAGGCCAGTCTCAGCAACTTATGGAGGCTCTAAGCAACTTAGTGAGACCCTGTCTCAAAGTAAAAAATAAAAAGAGTGGAAGGTATCTCAGTGATTTAGATGCCCTTGGGTTCAAACCCTGGTATCAAAAAAAGAAAAAAAAAACCTATTTTTCACTGCTTAAATCTATCCACATTTTATCTTTCATTTAATAGGAAATAAAATAAAAAGGTCTTGCCTGAGCAAAAATTATTTAATCCATGTTTGATTTATTTTGGAAGAAACATAACATAGGACTTATTTTACTTTAGTTTCCATGTGATTCTACAGTAACCTCAAGAATATTGCTATGACAGTATATATGATAGTTATGTTTATCACACACTCTATTACTGTATGTAGTTCAATACATCTTTGGTTTTCTACCAGTTCTTAATATCTTCTAGAGATAATACTACCTTATTTTAAATCACTATAACTAACAAACATGTTTTTAAGTTTTTTTACTTAGATTAGGTCTTCTTATTCTTCTTTTTCTATTGTATAATATGTTTGTGCATATTTGTCCATCCAGACAAACTTTAAAATTAGTTTTTAAAGCACAAAACATTGCATAGAAATTTCATCAAGGAGGAAATAAGTTAATTTGAATACATGCAGGTTCTTTTTTGTTCAGCTTGATTTTCTTCATTATTCTTAGACTTCATAAAATACTTAAATTTTGTTTTATTTATTTTGCTTAAGTTTAGCCTGCTCCCTTTCTACCCAGTTCCTATCCTCTTTTTCATTGCAGGAGATTTTCTTAATCCTCTCTCCTCAATTACTGATGTAGTATTCAACAATAATTTTATACTATTCTGATACGAATATATTTTACTTCTACTAAGGCATTATCTTTACATCTCTACAACCTTTCTTAACTCTGTATCCATCTCTTTCAAATCAGTTTATTTTTGAGTAGATATTTCCTTTAGTATTTGAATATCTAAAACAATTGTAAGCAAAATTTTCTTTTGTTTGAAGCAAAAATTTGTCTTGTATGATATCCATCTAAATTTGACTTACTTGTTTTTTATTTGCAGAATTATTACTATTTCACTTTAGCAACAGATAGATTTTTATACTAAAATGCACTTTGGCCATAGGCCATAAGTTGAATTGACCATTATTATAAAAAGCCAAAGGAAACAGAATCCACTAACCTGGTTATTGCAATGTAGTTGTGATGCAGTCTAACACTAATACAATATCACACAGAAACAACCTCAGGTTTCAGTGACAACAAAACAATAAACAGTGTTTTCTTCAACTAAACACCCTCAAACATTTATTATCATTATTATTATTATTATTTTTACTTTGTGTTAATACTAATACAAAATTCAGGGGCAGTTTTGGGGAGATTTGTGATATGAATTTCTAACATATAACTTGATTTTGGCATGAATTTTCTACAATTTTTAGTGCATATTGTATTTTAAGTGAGCAGCCTTGAATATTGTCCATAATTCACAGACCACCTTAAGTCATTGGCTTTTCTAGAAATCCCAACAAACCTAACTTGGCACAAGTTTATTACTTTAAAAAATTTTATAACTTGCCTTGTGTACATATTTATGTTAGGCAGAAATCATTATAGAAACTTGAAAGAATATTTTTATAGCCCTATTAAAAAATAAACCTCCTAAAAATGGACCTTATTCATATTCATATACATAGAAACAATTATAATTGGCCATAATAGATGAACTTTTACTTTGAGAATAGACCTTGTTTATAAATGTGCATATTCTATATAAAATAGTTCATGTCAGCATAAAAATGGGTTCCAGAGAACCAAATAAATCCAATCCAACTAAGACACTGTAACAGATACATGGTTCACTCAGAAGCATGGATGATGTAATCCTCATCTAGTGATGTTTGGCATTTCTCCTTCTCCTATGCTACAAACTTCAAAGTACACGTACATAAAGGTACATAAAAAATATGACTAAACAAAAGTGAATGTATACAAATCTCACAAACATTACAGAACCCTAGGGTTTAATGTGTTCCTTACTGGAATTTGAATGTCAAAGTTTATTTCTATAGCTCTTAAAAATTAAATAAATAAAAAGAAGTCATAGCTTATGAATAATACCCTGAAATTGAGTCTGGGTTGGATTTTCAAAATATGGAAAAAATGAGATTCCCTTTTTCCTATCATTACTATGATGACAATTATGAATTGATCTATAATGAATATTAATTAAATGAATATTAAGTAATGACACTGATGAAACATTTATTGAGAACTGACAATGTGCTTTATTCCACTTTTTTGACAAAAGAAAATTGCACAGGTGCAAGCCTTAGGTAGATTACATAAAGAATTTCAAGAAAATAGATGAGTTCAGTAACTGTGGTGAGAGGTTAAAGAGGCAAATAGAAAAGAAGGGTGAAGCAGACAAAAATGATATAAAATAAAAACTGAAGCTCAGTGCAGCAAGACACATCCCTAGTCAAGTATTCACACCTCCTCACCAGACAGACATTTCTGGAAGTTCTATAACTAGCCTAGGGAACAAACTTACAGAGAATTCAAAATCTAAATTTCAGAATCATATGGAATTCAGATGTCTCCCTCCCTCTTTAATTGGCTGATGTTTAACATTGGAGTTGTCATTATTAACTCTCACTGGCTAGCAGTAAGTGACAGCAAAAACAAAGATCCCGTAAACCTTGGGGTCTGAAGAAGAGACACACCAGACTTCATCCCTAACAGACCTTCCGACATTCGGAGGAGGAATGACTTCATTTTAACACATGCTCTAAGGAAAGACTTCACATGCTCTATGCTATTTAAGATTTAATCACCATATTTACAATGTATAATTTAGAATTCTTAAAATTGTAGAAGAGCAAGTAAGATTAGAAGAGGAGAAGATGCTGTGACATATGGTTCCCTTAGGGTGTTACACGTGGAGATACGTCGATTGCTGCTTCAGGGATACAACTTGGTTACATGCAGAAGAAAGAGGTTGAATTGGAACCATTTGAATATAATATAAAAATATTTTTATAATTTATATTGTTTGGAGTCTGTGAGCTAATTAGCTTCATTACTTATCTTGTTGGCATTTGTAAAAACTCAACTCTTAAAAATTAATGACTTAACTTAAAAGTTAAGTTAGTAGTCCAGAAAGAACACACAACATTTAGTCCAAAAGGGGCAAATGTTTAATATATTCATTGTTTTACATCAACTTAATGCCTATTGATACATAATACTCATTTGTACATTCTGATGATACAATTAAATTTTTAAAAGAACTAAAATATTCACCCAATTAATTTCAAATTTTTATTTGTTTATGCTGAATAAATTTTCTGTTTTAGAAAACATTCCAATCTTTATTTCATTGATTTACAGATGAACTTATAGTACATAAAAAGTAAAAAAAAATTATTAATTCTGACTCATGTTTAGAAGAAAATGTCACAGTATGGGAAAAATGATTAGTCTCATTTTTAATATTTAAAATGTTCACTAATGTGTTACTTGTAATAAAATAAGGAATAGGAAGATGCTAGATACAATAGTGTTTTAACTAAATTAGGGATATACTCATTTAAAGAGATAGATTATGAAGTTATTAATAGTGATGTTCCATAGTAAATGGAACTTAATAATATAAGTTCAAAATAGGATATTAAAATAGGATGCTACAGTGACATATCAAGTTTAATTACAAAAGAAGGAGACTAAACGTCAATTTTATTATATAACTTACACATTAATACTGGTTTTATATAACTGTCACAGGTTTTTAGTTTTTCCTTTTTTGATTCTGTATCTTTTAAAATTTTTTTTTATTTATAAAAGGACACAATACCTTTATTTTATTTGCTTATTTTGATGTGGTGCCAGAGATCGAACACAGTGCCTCACTCATGCTAGGCAAACGCTCTACCACTAAGCCACAACCCTGGTCCTTTGTATCATTTTTTTAAAAATATTTTTAGTTGTCAATGGACCTTTACTTTATTTATTTAAATGCAGTGCTAAGAATCGAACCCAGTGCCTCACACATGCTAGGCAAGCACTCTATCATTTAGCCACAACCCCAACCCTCATTCAGTGTCATTTTAAACTTTATACAGTGAGTGCATAGTTATTTTATAAATGCTGTTAATTTATAATAAAAGTTAGCATCCACTTTTTAAAACTCCAATACTTACAACAGATGATACTGACTGAGTGTTAACTCGACATTGGGAATAGCTCTAAAGCAATTCTCATGAATTAATACATTTCACAATTGGAAAAGAGAGGGACAAAATATTAATAACTTGCCTCTTGTCATAAAACTAGTAAAAAAGCCAGAATTCAAATATGGGCAGTATACTGTTCAGTGATGTTCTAAGTAACTCTCCAACTGTAATGTATGAATAATCTGCATGCTACTTAACAAAGTTTAAGCTTTTAAATTGCATTGATTATATATTTGGGGTAGGTGCATAAAGTGTTATATGTGATATTGCAATACAGATTTTCCTTATGAGAAATGACAGTGATATATACATACACATACATATACACATTCCAAATGCCTGTTTCTGTTAGGTCTCTTGCCCTTTTGAATTGGGTCACTTGCTTATGATTGATTTATATAAATTGTTTTTATAATTCAAATGTGAGTCATCTGTCAGCATTCCAAAACTATTTGAAGGAAATGACTTTCCCAGAGACCCAGAGTTCCTGTTAGAACTCCAGTACCTAGCTGTCTCTCCTTTCTGGCTGTCACTATTCCATGCTTATGTCTTTCTTTCTCTTCTGTCTTCCTTAGTCTTCCATCTCTGTCTAAAACCTTTAAGTAAGGTCTCTAGATCACTTATCCCAAATAAACAAATTATCATTTTCTTCTGTTAAAAAAATAAATCTTATAATTTGCCTATGACATTCCTGAAAAAGAATGCCTACACTCTCACCCATTTTTGATTCCATGATTTTAATGAAAATTTCTTGGCTTACCATCAAATTTCTTTGATCTCCAAATCAGAATCCTCTATCACTTGAGGCTATTGAAATATACTAGTTACCGGCTCTATCTTTATTAATTACTATCATATAGTGACAATTTCAACAGTTTTCAGGGTGATTTTCCAAACCTAGCAAACACCCTATCACATCAGTGGAGGTACCAAGATGAATGGCTGCATATTGGATCCTGTAATAATCTGGAACTAATCTATTGCCAGATAAAATAAAATTCCAATATTCTATTCTCTGCTAGTCATTTTCCTGGTTCCCTCATTTTCTTACTCTGCTGGTGTCCTATCACCATCTAATACGGATACTGGATACTCTCATCTCTCTTCCAGTTTGTGTTTAAAATTTATTTTACATCACACTGACAAAAAAAAGTTGTCTTTCTACAACACAAAGCCAATAATATAGCCTCATATTTACATTAAATGAATCCCAACTCTTTGACAAGACAGACCGCACTTTCCACTTAGATCTTACCTTGTCTCTCTAGCCTTTGACAAAAATGCTTAAGAAGTATTTTATAGTTCTATAATCACACCATGCATGCTGTCAGGACTTTTGTCAAAAGAAAGAAAGTAATGAATGAATGAGTAAAGTAGAGAAGAGTGAGAGAGTTTAAAATGTAAAGAATTGAGTGTTGTAGATCATGTTCACATGTGGGTATAAATTTAATTCTAAGCTTCCTAAGTATAGAAAATAAAATATGACAGTAATTATTCAGAAAGTTTCAAAAGACAACAAACCATAAAAACCAGAGTTGAGAATAATTTCTTCCAAGTAATAGAGGGCATTTCCAACATACCTTTTGGTTGTTTAATGCCCATCAGTTTGAATAGAGTGAAGCAATTTTGTAGGCAAAAAAACTTGGCCAATTTGTTTAAATATGAGTATTTAAATAGTTAATGGATATAACAGTCAAATATTTGTTGTTCTTTACAGAAGTAACCTTTAATTCTTACTTAGCAAGATAGAAAAAATAATGTAAAATGTAGAAATTGAAGCTGATTTATCAGCACATACAAGACTCAAAAGGCTTGAGAGAAGAGGTGTACTTGAAAAATTACAAGTAGTTCATTTATTCTTGATTTCTAGTGTGTGAGGTGGTTTGTGAAAGATCGGGTGGGTTGATGAAGCTAAAGAACCTTGTTTATCATGCTAGAGAGTTTGGAATTCAAATAATGAATCAGCAAAAATGTTATGTGTGAAAGAGTCATCACATTTGCATTTTAGGAAGTAGACCCAGGAAGCAAATTGGGGCTGTATAAAAAAAGAGGTAGTTCATCAAAGATACTACTGGGATAATCCTGGGGAAAATCAGGGTAGTATATGAGGCAGTTACATTTAGAATGAATTAAGAGATAAGATTAAGAACATTAGAATATGATAAATGATGATAATTTGATATTTAAGATAAAGAACAAAAGTTATCATTCAGTTTCTGGTTTGAGAAAACTGGGGTCTCCTAAGGAGAAAGGGTAGAAAAACAAATTTAGGAATGATAATAACACTTGGATTCCAACCTGGATTGCCATTTACCAGCCATGTGACAATAGAGAACTCACTCATTCCCTTCTGAGTTTCTTCCTATGTAAAATGGAGACAATTACTATATTTACCTTATGGGGTCACTGTGAGGATTAAATGAATTAATATATCTCATTATCAATAATTGCAATCTCCCAATTCATATCTCATTTTCTCTATTAAAGGGGGGCCATTATCCTTGACTCCTTATCTTTGACTCTATTGCAATTTACAATGTATTGTTCCTAACATCTGTTACTGCATCTCACTCCCGTGTCCTTATTCCCTTCATTCCCCAGCTTAAATTCAATAGTCAACCTTTATGATTGTTAGTGTACATATGTTTTCAACTTCTTGGTTTTCTCCCTTCATGATGTTTTGAAAAACACACAGTTTCACTATGACAGGGCTATGAGAAATATAACAGAAAGTGAATATAGAAATATACTCATTCAAGCTTACTGATTTTATTCTAAATGAATGATTGTTAAATAGAGGTGGCTTATCTCTTCTCCTTGGAAATCATAATATATTTTTTGGATCCATTTAATTTCTACCTTCCTGTGCCACTGCTGGATAATGTCTTCCCATTCCTCAGACTTCTAATGTCTTAAATTATCCTCATTCTCAGCCAATTATCCAACTTTCTATTTCTCTGAGTAAATAGACAAGTTATATCTTTTATTCTATTATTGTCTTCTTATCATAGCAGGTAGACTGTTCTTTTTAAAACATAAGTCATGGCTCTGGGCTGCTCTCCCTCCTTGAGTGAGCACAGAGTCCCAGCACGCTGGAATGGATCCCCAATAAATCCCCTTTTGCCAATTGCATGGAGTAAGTCTCTTGTGTGGTCTCTCCCTCCGACATTCCACCGGACCCCCCTTACATTTGGTGTGTTGGCCGGGAACAGCATATCGCCGGACAGGGAGACCCTAACAACAGACTGCTTCAGGGGGTAAGTAAGGCGCCTTTCTCTCTCTCTCTCTCTCTCTCTCCCTCCCTCCCTCCCCTCTTTCTTCCTTTCTTTTCCTTTTCTCCTCCTTGTTTTTCTTTCGCGATCGCTCGGGTTCAATTTCTGGCTTAGTGGAGAGCATAAGCTCCCAGAGAGCATCTGTCTTTTGTGATCGCTCTTTTGCGATCGCTCGGGTTCTGGTGTCTGGCTCAATGGCGGGCGTGAGCTCGCAGAAAGCATTCGGGTTCGGTTTCTGGCTCAATGGCGGGAATGAGTTCCCAGAGAGCAGTCGGGTTCGGTTTCTGGCTCAATGGCAGGTGTGAGCCCCCAGAGACCGTGAGGTCTCAGAGCCTTTTTGGTTTTGGGTTGGTAGCATGTGGTTTCCAGTGGAAAACGTGAGTTTTCCCGGACTGTGGCTGGCTGTTGCGGACAGACGTGTCATTGGAGTCACAGGCCATGTTCTCCAGAGGGACGCCCTGGAGGACTCGGGGAGAAACAGAGGTGCCCTCATTGGGGCGGGGGGCGAAAAGGCCCCCCCATCGGTGCTGCCAACCCGTCTGGTTATGCCGGCTACTCTTTGTTTACTGTCTGGGTTGAGTTTACTGTTTGTCTTTAATCTTTGACTCTGAACTCATGTTAAACGTTTATTGTGTGTGTACCTGTTTGTGTCACGTTTGTATTGTCTCTCTGCCTTTCAGAATGGCCCACCCTCGGAGTTGAATGGCCCCCAGGAGAGTCCCTCCATCTCTCTCTCTAATCTGCAAAGTCAGAGATATTGTCTTTCAGCTGGGCCGCATGGCCATCCAGATCATGGCTTCTAACCTTTCAGGATCTCTGCAAATCTCTTCCTGCATGGGTGGGGTCCACGCAGTTTGCTGGGAGGATTTCACCTGGTGTTAGGGCAGATCTGTCCTGTCCCTGTTCCTCCCGGCCGGCCCCTCCACCCACCTGTCTTTCGGCCTCTCCCCAGAGGAGGGGTGCTCCAGTGGGCGGGGTTGGAGGTAAGGTCAGTGGGAACCACCCCTCCCCCTCCTCTGCCAGCGACCATTTCCACCAGAGTGTGGTGGGCGGGTCAGAGATGGAGTCCACAGGGGACTGCCCCCTCCCTCCGACCACCTGGCGAGCGGGGGAAGGTGGCTAGGGGCACCTGGCCCTTTCCCTCCCTTGTGGAGGCAGAAGGGACCGGGTCCCCAGAGGTTGCTTGGGAATGCAGCCCCAAGGCGGGTGGTAAACTTTGCTCCCCTTTGTTAAACAAAAGTAGGAAAACAATGTTTTCTTTCCCTCCCTTTGTTGGCTTGAGTGAACATGGAGATGCCTGCTGATTAAATTGGTGTTAATTGGCTTTGGGGGATGGGAACCAAATTTTCAGTCACAAAGTTTGACACTCCCAAGGGGGCTTTTAAGAAATCCCCACTTTGCTTTCTTGGGGAAGCCTAGCACTCAAAATAACTGCAAGCAGAGGATGAGCATTTTGGGAGCTGGCTACTAAAAAGTTAGAAAAGAAAAAATATGCCTAGTGCCTAAGGTCAAACCAAACTGGAGGAAAGCTAATCTTGCAAGTGAAAGGGAAAACTGAGGAATTCCCAGCAGCTGTCAGAGCCTTTTTCGCTTTGGGGAAATTTCCTCATTTTTTTCTCTGCACTGTAAGGATTACTACTCCACCTAAATGCAGTAAGTCAGTCACACTGAGAATTTGACCTTGCATGTGTGTTTGAGAAAGGTGACCCTGCTCAATGACCAGGGTGGATCCAGGATTAGGGTGTATCCTGCAGGTTTTAGGAAGTATGTGGGTTTAAGATAATTTGGGTTTAGGGTGTTCCCGGTTTAAGACAATAGGGGTTTTAGGGAAGATGAAGGTTAAAGATTATTGCTGCTGGGATTAGGGTGCTCCTGCTGCTTGTTCCCATTGAGTTCTCATGAGATTAAAATGGGATTGGGAAAAAGCCTCGTGGAGTAGGTGAATTGGTGGCAGAACATGGATTTCCCCAGAACCTGTTTGTGTAGAGGCCAGTGTGAGTTCGGGAATAAAGGATTGCTCTTTGAATCTACAAGGTGTGTGGTGGCTCGTGATTCTGTGCCAAGCCGAGACATTGGCAGCCCCTATGTGAGGACATCTTGTCGACTCATGGGAAATCTAAGGTGCCACTGATAGGAGTCATAATTAAATGGAAGTTCAAAACCTGGAGAGATTTTTTTTTTCCTTATCTGGTCTGTTTTAAAGGTTATTATAGATTGTTTCTTGGGGATAATCTAGGCTAAATGTGTGTCTAAAAGACGTTTCATTGTAACATCTGGTATCTAAATGACTTTGAAGCATTGTATAATCTTACAGTTAAAATTTAGGGTTAGGTAATTGTTTAGTTTGTGGTTTCAGACAATTCATGCCAGAGAACTTAAATACTTAGGATAGAAAATTAAAAGAACTCAACTTCCAAGTTGGCAAGTAACTCCCAATCATTCAGTTTTATTTTTTTCATCAATTTTTGAACTGGGTAGCCTAAGGAGATTTCACTAGGTATACAGTGCATTGATTTGGGCAAGGATAGTAAATTATGATTTGGTATCTGTTTCTCTGTGTGTAAGATTTAGGGAAAAAAGTGTTAAATTACAACGTTGGTCTGGCTTATTAAAATGACATTAGATAATTAAATAATAACAGTCTTGGAAATTTTCAAAGCTTAATTTCAGATATGCATGTTAGTGTGTGGTTCTCTTTTTAAAATTTTTCAGGCAAATTTAATGTAACCTAATGCTACTCTAGGAACTTCAGAACAAGGAAAGTGGCTTAGAGGACCTAAAGAAATTTCTTCTGATGGTAGAGATCCTATTTCTAGTTTTATGTGAGCAAGTTTTTCTAGTGTAAAAAGATATAAAATTTTGGGAATCATTTCTTAAATTTGTATCATAATTTTCAACATCCAAACCTGGAAATATAACTTAAGGTTAAAATGCCTTAGGCCTAAAGTGTCTGCTCAAAATAGCAGTTTTTCCCTGCTCCTTCCAGACCTTAGCCAGGGGTTAAGCTGATATGCAAACAGAAGCAGCTTGGAGCTCAGGCCCAAGGGAAAAAAAAAAAAAGAGTAAAAGTGTCTTTTTACCTGAACTCAAACTAGACCAAACCAAAAATTAAATTGTATGGTATTTAGTAACTACTGGCCAGTCATCTTTTTTTTAGGACTCTTGCTTTTTCTTAGATTCTGTATTTTTTTTTTTTTTTGAGCTCGTGATTCTGATCCTACAGACCTAGGTTAATGTTTTTCTGATCAGTAGAGTTTTTTTTGGAACATTGCAATGGAGATTTCATCTGCAAAAAGCTACAAGGCCTTCACTATTGTTACGTGTGCACACTCTTGTTATGTGTTGTATGTCGGTATGTCTGTATGTGTGTATGTCCATATATCCTGCAGTGATATGACAACTGACAGATGAGGAGCGCTCATGAAAAATTAAAAATGGATCCAAATATCTTTGATTCACGTGATTAAAATGGTTCAATTTAGATTGGGTAAACAGATAAAAGTAAAGATGTCTTTAAGATTAAACTTATAAATTTCTCTAGGTGTTCAAAAAGGCCCTAATAAAATGTTAACTCTGCTTAAATTCAAAAGTTTACAAGTATTGTTTCAAGATGTGAACAGAAGGAGGTTAACAGATGAAAAAGAGAAACTAGAAGGTTCTAGGTATGGATTTAATAGAGGAAAAATGTGTTTCTGGATAAGAGTTTAAGTAAATAAGAGGGTTTAAGTAAGTGATAAAAAAAAGTCTGTGTAAGTTGGTTATAAGTGTAAGTTTTTGAACAGGTAATCTTTAAGAAATTAAACAGCTGATTAAACAAGTGCTGTTGTTTTAGAGAATTGTGCTATGTTATTTCTTTAAAAGCCAAACTTGGTTAGCATAAAATCATCAATGCAATTGTTGATGTTACTAATGTGTTCATATCTTCCAGGTATACAAGTCTGTAAGGTAGAAGCTTTACAAACTGGTGTTCTAAAGTTGTATGGTAATTTTAGGTTCAAAGAAAAAAAAAACATGTTGGAGATTCAATTATATCATTTGTGTTCTATAACTGGACTTGTTATCAGTAAGATATATAAAGTTCTATGTTGCTTTCTACACTGAGACACAATTTGAATGAATTTCTAAGTTAATGAGAGCCTAATCTGGGTAAAGGTTTTATTGTAAAACACAGAAGTACTTTGCTACTTTTCTACAAAAGGTTAAAAGCTTTCGGCCTTTCTTTAATTCTTGTTTTAGATGTGATATTATGTTGTGTTTGCTCAAGTTCACAACAATTTATGTAGGCTTTGTAAAATGATGTCTAAAAAGCAAAGATCAGCTTCAGAACTATAGTATTTAAGACTGTTTCTGTCAAGTGTGTCTGTATCTGCCAAGAGAGACTGCATGAAGAGCCCCACCTTGAGATAAGGCTCTATGTCCCATCTCACTGTATGTGAAAGTGACTATGAAAGAAGTAGGCCAGATTTCAGTGCATTTAAGGTTGTGTCCAAAAGTTGGTTTTTGTCACGATTGCCAGGATCTCAAACAGGGTATTATAATGTATAACTCTGCCAGAATTCAAGGTAGCTATTACATAAACTAAATATGTTTTTATCCTAGTTAGTTTTGTTTTGTAGTTTGCTTTTAGATGGTCTAAGGATTGCCTGTTAATGTTTTAAAGAGGTACTGCTTTAAGAACTCACAACCTGGCTTAACTTAAGATAAGGAGTTATCACCTACAGAATAGAGAGGTAGGTACTAAAGCCCAGTACTTAGTATAAGGCTGTTGAAGTTTATTTGCTGGATGTTTAAGATTAAGTTTTAAAATTAAAGTTAAATTAAAGGGGCCAAGAAAACCAATATTTGGCTCTTTCCCTCTAGTCAGTCTGAATCAGGGATAGAGTCTTCTCCAAAGGGCTCTGCAACTCTAGGCCACATAACCTCCTGATCAGGGAGATTAATGAGACCAGTGGAGGACAGAAAGCCAATCAGTGCATTTGCTGTGAAGAGGAGGGTCATCAGAGAAGGGAGACATCCCTGATGCTTCCGAGGGAAGGCACATGGTCAAGCAAGGCCTGAACCCATCCTAGCGCAAATGGCACTAGCAGAACTGAGAAGCTGCTGTGAAGTTCCCGAGGACTCCCAGGAGATTCAACTGACTGTTAATAATAGATGGAAACAAAGTCAGTTTGACTTGCTTCATCTTAAACACTTAGCAAAGACGGTCGAAGCCAAAACATAGCTATACCTGGACATTTTAAATGATAATAATAGTTAAATGTAACTTCCATAATTAAGTAGACTGGAGGCTACAAAAGAGATTCTTAGACAGAAATGCCTGATAACTGTCAAAGGGACTGTTAGAGTAGTTTTAGTCTAAGGCCTTTATTTCTAACCAATGCAGATAGGCTTGATGTTTGCTAGTATGGTTATCCAGCCCTGAGTAGCAGAATTAAAGATTTCTCTATTAGACACAGAGGGCAGTAAAAGGATTTTGCAGGATCAGATGGCATTAAATTATTAGACTATATCTTAAGGGAAAAGAAGTCTGTAACCCTAAATGTTAGTTGTTGTGTTGACATCCCTGACATTTCTGACAATGTGACAAATACCCTTAAAGATTTACATGCTCAGATAGAAGCCATGTCCTCAGTGACTTTGTCATGGAGACAGTATTTTAGCTCCTGGTTCTTGGTATTTCCTGGTGAAAAACATTGTTAATCTTTGTCTTGGCCATTATACTCATTGGCATATTTCTGTGCTGTGGCATTTCTTGCTGCATCAATCTGTTTCCAGTACTAATGAATTCTTGTTTCTCTTATAGACCACCTATCACTCGAATGGCCCTCCAGCCTATTACTTCTCAATTGGACTTTTAGCATGGACCACTCGATAGACCTGATATTTTTAAGGGGGACTCCAAACTGCTTGCCCCACACCATCCCTTTTCAGCCTGAAGAAGCCAGAGAGATCATCTTCGTCCCCCTTCCTCACAGCAGTAAAGAGTTCCCAAATTAGAGGGGGGAATGAAGCTAGATTTAAAGCTAGGTAGTCAGTGTAGTAAAATCGGGGTCTAATACCAAGTGAAATCTAAAATGGAGGCCATGCTAAAAATGATTCCAGGAAACACAGGACAACGCATGGTAATCAGAAGGCAATATGCTCCACTGACAGAGATGAAAAATGAGACTCCCCAATAATTATGATTCATTACTTTTAAGATTAAAAGTAGTCAGAAAAAGGAGTGGGGAATGAAAGGGTAAAGTTTCTAAGCTGGAAGGCTTGAATTAAAATGTAAAAGATTAGGTATTATTGAGTTCCTCTGTTACACCCAGATTCCTGAGATAGTTAAGACAACACTCTACTAGCCATTTAGCCTAGAACCCTGTGCAGTTTGTCACAGGGCCCGAACCAATCAGTTTGAATGTGTACCCCACTTAGGAATGACCAATCACCCCTGCCCGAGTTGTTCCCGCCAATGAATTTGCCAATCACGTCTCAGAGTTGTTGTTCAATTTCCCCGCGCCTCATGATGATTTGTTCTGATGTATGCAAAGCCCACCGCCCTCTCCAAAAAGTGTACTTAAGCTCTGCTTGACCTTTGCTCTGGGCTCTGGGTTGCTCTCCTTCCTTGAGTGAGCACAGAGTCCCAGCGCGCTGGAATGGATCCCCAATAAATCCCCTTTTGCCAATTAAAAAAAAAAAAAAAAAACATAAGTCATGATTTTCCTTTATCGACAAAACATTTAATGTCTTCTTAAAATCAGAGTAAAAGTCAAATATCTTACTATACATAGCCTCAACTATGTTACCTAATATTAAAATCTTGTGATCTCTTTGATCTTCTCTTCTCCAATTTTTCCCCTACATACTCAGGTCCAGCCATGAATTTCATGTTGGCCTTCAGGTATGCTGGGCATCTCTTGCCTCAGTGTATGTGTCCTGGCTGGCTCCTGTTTGTGAAGCTCCATACTAAGAGCCATATGGTGACTCCTCCAAATGCCTTAACTCTTTACTCCAACTATCTCTTTAGAGAACTCTTTCCTGACTGTCTCATAATTGCAACCCCAGAATTTCTTTTCTTTACCTGCTTTAGTTCTGTTCTTTACTTTGAAAATTAATCACTGTTTTTTATTGTATAATTCAAGGTATAAAATTTAAATACTGTTAAACTAAAAACATGATGGACCATTGTTTTGGCTGACCTTCTGCACTGGGCCCTACAGATCAGACCAAATCAAAATGAAATTACTAATGCTAACTGCCACATAATAAAACTGCAACCATAAGGAAGTAAAGCGATCCCAAAACAGGCTCTTTTTCCTAAAAATAGGAGAATCTATCTACCCAAATCAGTATAATAAGAAAGTTCCTTCTGCTTTAATATTTATTTTAAAAGTAGCCTGATGTTGTTTTTCTATTGCTGTTCCCTTGTCCACACTTTACACAATTCACTGTTCCACTATTGCCCAGTCAGAGCTCTCATGCTATTTTATAGAATGGGGCTGATCTTGAATAATGAATCACAAGTAAAAGATGATTAGATTTATAACTACATTTATTATAATTTTGCCTATATGCATGTGTCTTTCTGTTTCTTTTGACTAAAAACATATGCATGTATGTAAAACATACACACAAAGTAAAATGATTACTACAGTTAAGCAAGTTAACATACAATTTCCTCACATAGTTAAGTTTTTCTGTATAGGTGATAAAATCACCTGAAATCTAATTGCTTAGTAAGTTTCCAATATACAACGCAGTATATTCACTCTGGTTTTCATTCTGTATGTTAGATCTCCAGAATTTTTCATCCCTCTTAAGTTAAACTTATCATTCTTTGACCAATTTCTTCCCTTCCTCCTTCCCTAACCCTTGGAAGCCACCACTTTACCCTCTGTTTCTATGTATTTAAAAGAACCAGGTACTAAATAATTCACTTATTTGTATTATTTATTGTCTACTTCACCTCACAGGGGAATGTAAACTCTATAAAGCAAAGATCTGTTTTGCCTTTTACTGTTTTTTTCCCCTACCAATAATAGTGTGTGGTCAATGTTAGACACTGAATAAATATTTATTGAATTACTTTGTTTATACTTTTAGCATAGTGCCTGGTATATATTCTTAGATGTTACATTTTTATTATAGTAAACTAAAGTTGCAGACATTAAATTTCCATGACTTTTTTTAAAAATGAGAAGTGTATTTTAGGTGTAAAATAGTTTATTTTGCAAAATAAGTTTCACTTTAGAAACAATTTGGATTTCTAAGATCAATATCACCTCTGAATACCTGTTTCTCTTCCTACCAAGGTTTGTTCCTTTCAATTACTTTCTTCATGCATTTTTATTTCTATGTTTATAGAATTAAGTAACTATTTTGCCAGTACTGAAATTTATTGTTCAATAAAACAATTTAAACAACAGCTAATAGCAGTGCATAACTTTTTTTTCAAGGTTTTTGTAATCATATATGTGATAAATAAATAAGAGCTATAATTATTAAATTAATTAATAATATCTTGGGCATGTACTTAAAACAATATGGCAACACGAGGTTGAAGCTCTGTACATGTGTGATTCAGGACAGAAGGATGAGCTGAGTAGACATTAACATAAACACAGGGATGCACCAACATGGGCAGGTTGACATCATAATTCCAGAAGATACAGAATGAAAAGGAACTGGGAAAATGTGGTATCAGGAAAGTCAATTAAAGGTAAACATTTGTGAAGGATGCAATGGCTAACAGTTGTCAAGTACTTCAGAGTAGAGAGTACCACAGATTAAATAGAAAATGTTGTGATATAATTCATGATTAAAAATAAAATGATTGAAATTAAATATTCAGAATCAAGTGTGTAAGAGTAGCAACAAAAGACTGTGCAATACTTTGGAAGACAAAAACATTCATATAACACATTTTCTACACCTTTCTCAAAGAAAGAAGGAATAGAATAATGAAAATAATGCACCTCATATTTTAATTTATATAACCAGAGCTGACACAAGAATCTTCAATTAGTGGTTTCTTCCAAGGCAAATGGATAGAATACTGAAATTTCTTTTAGAGTTAAAAATATGAGATCTAGAATGCATCTAAACCAACAAAATTACTATACTTTAAAAAAGACTTTTAAAATGTAAAAATTCTAGAGGTCCTTTTTCTTTAAGATAAAACGTAAAAAGAATAAAAGTGATATCAAGTGAACCTAAAATATATAGCATTTTATATGACTCTCATTATTTTTAATTAATATCATTTACTTAAAGCTGTCTAATAAATCTTAGATAAAGAAAGGAAATTTAGAATTAGGTATTGCTATCCTCAGCAATATGGCATTATTTTATTTTCATCTATTTTTTTACTCTGATAAAATGAAAAGATTTTAATAGTTTTGTTAAATAAAGGCATTTAAAATACAACAAGTATTTTACAGATAATTACAAAATGAATCATAAGTGGGTGCAAATTGAGTAATTTGATTAATTTCTACATTGACCTTTACAAAAGTATTTGTCTAACATTTCTTAGTTGTTATATTTTCATTATAGCAAACTGAAGTTCCAGCCATTAAATTTTCATCTTGTTTAAAAAAAAAAAAGTGCATTACGGATATAAAATAGTTTGTTTTGTAAAATAACTTTCATTATAGAAACAATTTGGATTTTGAAAATGAATGTTGTCTTGGAATATCTTCTCTTCTTAGCAAGGATTTTCTTTTTGGAGTTACCCTTATCATGCATTTTTCATTTCTATATTTATTAAATTAAATAATTATTTTGCAGGTAGTTAAATTATTGTTCAATAAATTAAAAAAAAACATAGTTAATGGCAGTGCCTAATTTTTTTCAAGGTTTGTGTCATCATTTTAAGTAGCCTCTGGTCTGAGAGAACTCAACACTGCAGATATATAACATGCATCCCTAGCAAAATTGCCCATAAGAATAACTTCATTATTCTGGGAAGCTAGATCTATAAAATATGTAAAATGTAGAAGTGTTCTGCCTATACAATTTCTGGTAAGTACAGTATGACTAAGTGATAAAACCTGAGTCAGCTTCAGTCCGAGCATACCTTACTACAAAGTGGATTGTGACATGAAGGAAAAAGGAAATACATTGAGTAAAGGTGTTCTGCTCCAAAGTAATGATGTTCTTCCTTGACTAATAAAAATTAGCTCCAAAGCACTTAATGGTGCAATGTACCAATTATTCCTAGTATCCCCAAGTTAGAGCAGAATGGTAAGGACTCACCAGGACCACTGGACAGATTGTTGTGGGTGGTAAAATATGGTCCTTCAAAGGTCCACAGTCACATTCAGGTTTTAGATGAGAAGCACATTTATTATGCAGCTAGAAAAATAGAAAAGAGGGTAATATCAAATTCTACATGACAACAGCAAACATATGGCAGATTACATTTCAATTGAGGTACAGCAAATATATTAAAAATACATTAAAATAATTACCAAAGCAAATAAACAGGATTATAAAGAGATTTGCATTACACTTGCCCCCATATATCTACCTTAAATAAGCTGTTAAGAAACTTTCATGACACAGACTGTATTTTCTAATTCTCAGAATCTTTTATATTAAAAACATGTTTTTAAGTTTTACACCAAAGAAGACTGATTTCTTTGACAAACACAAGTTATAGTCTTTCCCTTTCTCTGCATATCTGTGAGCAAAATCTTGAAACCACTGTGTACGGTGGATGCTTTTTCTTTCTCTCTCTCTCTCTCTGTCTCTCTCTCTCTCTCTTTTTTTTTTTGACCCTCCTGTTTTCTCAAAGTCATTCCAAAGTGCACAGCTCAGTATGGGGCATAATTGATCCCATCATTAGTTTTAACTTTGTAATTCAATATGTAAATGTAACCAGAGATTCATCTCAGTAGGAGCAGGATATAAATAAAAGAAGATGATTATGATTATAAAAATTTATCTTTACATTGTATTTATAAGCTCAGTATTATAGCATATACTCATATAATGTACTATTTATTTTACAACATCTATCAACCCAAAGTTATATTTTTATCAACCTGATCGTAAATTTAAATTAACATGTTATAACACAGTGTATTCAATAGTAATGTGTTTTAAATCAAGATGGTATTTTTTATTGGAATAGTACAGATTTTAGAAAATAATACTTGCTTAAAGGCAAGTAAAGATTTCTTCTCCCACAATTTTATATCAATTTAATATTAAATATTCATAATTTATAAAAATTATACATTTTAATATGATAATATGTCGTATTTTAAAAAAAGAGCTACAGCATTTTTCAGTTTTGAGTTGAAGACCATCCATTTATGCTTTGGCTGTATTAACTTACCTTTGGAAGCAGTTAATTAGCAAATAAGGAAGGAGATATATGAGTGCTAATTTATTGTTGGTGATGGAACTGTATTGAAGGGGTATTTTCATGGTCCAAGAATCTGGAATGTTCGTCCCACTAACTCCCTGACTCAGGGTTCAGGATGTACTAAACTTAGTGCATATTAGGCTCTAGTACATGGAATGTACTATCTTTACACATACATCCATAATTACCAGCTCTGCTTCACAGTGACATATACACTTCTCTATACAAAAAGAGTTTAATTTTTATATTAGGGTCTCCTAATCCTTGACAAGAGGTGTTAAAGGTAAAGCCATTGAATACTTATACACAATAGAACTAAATAAACTAAATAGTCCAGGCACAGAGGTGCACACCTGTAATCCCCATGCCTTGGGAGGTTGAGGCAGTAGGATCAAAAGTTCAAGACCAGCCTCACCAACTTAGTGAGGCAATATGCAACTTTGTGAGAAACTATCTCAAAATAAAAAATCAAAAGGACTCAGAATGTGGCTCAGTGGTTCAGCTCCCCTGGGTTCAATC
Source organism: Ictidomys tridecemlineatus (assembly GCF_052094955.1). Classification (NCBI taxonomy): domain Eukaryota; kingdom Metazoa; phylum Chordata; class Mammalia; order Rodentia; family Sciuridae; genus Ictidomys; species Ictidomys tridecemlineatus. The sequence continues at coordinate 158,905,005 of NC_135478.1, read as the reverse complement.
CCCAATACCAAAAAAAAAAAAAAAAAAAAAAAAAAGAATTCATATGGGAGGTATAATAATTTTTTAAAAGAACTAAATAAACTAGCACTCTGAATGGACAAATGAAAATCCATAATGTCCTCAAAAAGAAGAATAGTTTAAAATATATATTTTAAAGCTGGGTGCAGTGGTACTCACTTATTATTCCACATACTTGAGAAGCAAAGGTAAAAGAATCTCAAATATGTGAGCCACAGCAATTTAGTGAGATACTGTCTCAAAATAAAAATAAAGAGGGCTGAGGATATAGCTTTGTGGCAGAGTGCCCCAAGGTTTGATCTGCATTACTACTAGTACACACACACACACACACAAACACACACAAATACATATGTATTTGTGGGATGAATGGGTACCTCAATAAAGATATGTCAAAATCCTAAACTATAGTAAATGTGAATATGAACATTTTTGTATACAGAGCCTGTGTAGCTGTATATAAGTTAAGATATAGCCATATTAGTTTGGGCCCTAATCCTATGACTGTTATCCTTATAAGAAAAGGGAAATCTGAACAGAAAAATATAGGTACAGTGGGGAAATAGCCATGCGATAACAGAAGTCAAAATTTGAGTGATTCAGTTAAATGGCAAGGAATACCAAGAATTTCTGGCAATTACCAGAATTTAGAAAGGGCCAAAGGATTCTTCCCTAAGACTTTCTTTTATTTTGGACTTTTAGCTTCCAGAATTGTGGGTGAATAAGTTTGCAGATTTTTAGAAAATTATTACTCTTGGTTCTTTTTAGTTATACATGATATCAGTATTTAATCTGACATAATTATGAAAGCATGTAATATAATTTGTTCTAATTCAGTTGCCAGTACTTCTTTCTCTCCCCTCCTTCTCCCCTGCTGTACCCTTCCCTCTACTCCATAGGTTTTCCTGCTATTTGTTATAAGAATTGTAGGATACTAGTACATCAAGCACTATAAAATGTAAACTAAAACCAAAGGCAGACTATGTATCTTAAGGCTGTTCTGTAACATAGTTGTCACAGAGTAAAAAACAAAACAAAAACTTTAGTACCTTGATCTTGCACAATCCTTTTAAAATGAAAAATACAGCCAGGCATGGTGACACAGGCCTATAATCCCAGCGCCTCCAGAGTCTGAGGCAGAAGGATTGCAAGTTGAAATCTAGCCTCAGCAACTTAGCAAGGCTATAAGCAACTTTGTGAAACCCTGTCTCAAAAAAATAAAGAAGGCTGGGGATGTGGCTCAGTGGTTAAGCACGTCTGGAATCAATCCCTGGTACTAAAATAAGTAAAATAAAATGGAAAATGCAGATTCTAAGAAACTGCTACACATAGCAAAATCTGAAATGAAAATCTCCTTTGTATAGTTTGAGAAAGTATTGAATTTTTAATTCTTATCCACACTGTAAAGATATCCTGGTGAAGCAACAGGGTAGGTACTTTGAGGCTCATGCAAGCCCTGTCAATAGATGCAGTCAAGAGGACTCTATTAACTAAGAATATTCAGGAGTACTTTATGCTTTTATAGAGAGCGGAATGTGTCAGCTGGTGAGTATATTTGGATGGTCCTCAACATCATGATATTAGAACATGATGCTGAGAGCATTAGGTTAGAACAAGTTTGCCTACAGGTCTAATTTAAGTACTATATTGCTCAGATACATACTTGATGACAAAATATAAAATGTGAAAGCCAGTAAGAAAATGCATACATCCTATGATTATTTATCCAACTGAAAGTTGAACATGAGTTTTGCTCAGAACATAAAGCTGCTCTAAAAAATAAAGCCTGGGGCTGGGATTGTGGCTCAGCAGTACAGCGCTCGCCTAGCACATGCAAGGCCCTGAGTTCAATCCTCAGCACCACATAAAATAAATAAATAAATAAATAAAGATATTGTGTTTAACTACAACTAAAAAATAAATATTTAAAAAAAATTAAAAATAAAGCCTATCAAAAGAAAGCAAATATCAACAAAATAAAAATTGGTAATTGAATTCAAAGTACAAAATATTTTTTTAGGTTACTGGTAATATTCTTTTTGGTCAAGTGCTTCTGAGGTGGAGTATTCATTTGTGGAAAGTGATTGATCTCTACCCTTAGAATAAGAACAATTTACTGTATATATGTCATTTTTCAATAAAAAATTCAAAAGAAAAAAAAATGGACATTGTCAAAGATAACAAGTTGCTTAAATTTGGGCCATGGTTTCAATGTATTCTTCAAAAGTTCACATGTTGGAAACTAAACCCCAAATACCTACATTGATGGTAGTTGAAGGTCAGGCCTTTGGGAGGTTACTAGGGTTAGATAAGACATGAGGGTAGGTCCTCCATAATTAAATTAGTGACCTTATAAGAAGTAGAAGAGAAACCCAAGCTTGAACACTTCCTCTGCCATATAATACCTTCTGCCATGTTATGACACAACAAGGCCTTCACCAGATGTGTCCCCTTGACCTTGGACATCTTAGCTTCCAAACTATAAAAAATAATTGCCTTTTTAAAGAATAAATCATTCAACCTGTGATGTTGTGTTATAGCAAAATAAAACAGGCTAAGACATTTTGTTACTATGTCATTTCATGAATAAGAATATAAGAAAAAGACATAACTGAGTCCTTCTCAGTATCAATAAGAAAGTAAAGATCGATAAATTGCCTTAAAGGTAGCCCAGACTCCAAATCAGTAAAATCCAGGACACAAAGAGCCTCATCAAGAATTGAAATAAACAAAGCATTGAAAAATACTGCCTCGTGAATAAAATAACCAGTGAGGCACCAAAGATAAGGAATTATGTCCTGTTTTAAAATTTTTTTTAAAAATGTTATTCATGGTTATTTTTGTGCTCTTTTTTAGGTAAGATATAGAATTCTTGGATCATTACTTTTATATATAAGAAATTCCCCCCCTTTATTTATTTATTTTTTAAGAAAATTTCACCCCATATCTAGAAAGTCATAAAACATGAGCCATGTATTCCTGGAAGTGAAATAAACCCTTAGAAATAATTTCAGGATTTATGACAGCTCCTACTAGCACCTAATTCAGAGCCATATCTATGTGTATTAAAAAAATCTGTCTCAAAATTAGAAGAAAAATGAAGTGTGTATATGTGTGTATGTGTTTATAGGGTAAAGTTGAGAAAATAGTGAATGTATTGGCCAGAGAAGAAGGTGGTAGAATTTAAGAAGTCAAATTGAGAAAAAAAATAGAATATAAATGGTCACAGAAATGTAGATGTCACACAAAGAAGAGAAAAAAAAATTACTCTTCTAAAAGAAAGAGTCGGTGGTCTAATTTGAGGGAACATATTTATTAGTTGCTACAATCCATTGGCCCTAATATTTTGCGTGTTCAGGATGCATACTTAATGCTGGTATTTACTAAAGATAAAGCATATGGTTTTGGAAACTTTTAAATATTATAGTTAGGAGTTTCATATTGTAATTAAAAGAGTATCATTATATAATACCACAAGTTAGTAATCCATACTTATAAAATAGACATTCTTTTGTTAAACTAAACAAAATGTATGAAAATCCCATCCTGGTGAGTCCTGACTAACCAGGAATTGTTCATCTGGATAGTAAACAATTCACAACATATTCTAAATAGAATGTCAAAGAAACCCTCTTCATGGGAGTGAACAGGTATAAGCAGTGGGTTCTTAATGATGGCAGGATGTGAGTACGAGAGAGGAGAGAGAACCACAGTGAATATTTTGCCTGGCTCAAAGGATCAAAAAAGAAAGCATGGAAGACAAGTTGCCTACACAGTGGAAGAGTTTTTCCACTGTTCTTATTTAGGTTTTTCCTGCTTTTGTTTTCTAAGTGGTTAGATTTTCAAAAGGATATAAAATATCATTCTAAGAGCTTACCTAGATACATACAAGATGGCAAACCAGTATAATGCACCATCAAGACACCACAAATACTGACTGAAAAACAGTGTGAAAATGGATTTTTTTCTTTAAATATTTTAATGCATTTCAAATGTATTTTTAATACTTGCCTATTTGATGCAGATTTGACTGTCACCGGATGATATTTGAAAACAAAAGTTAAATAGGGCATGCATTTGGAATTCAGTATTTATCAACAAGAAGAAAACTGTATGAGTATTTCAAGTGAACTTCACAAGGCCTTCTTCTAAACTCAATGCTCCATCATGAATTTTATGTAATTAGGAAACAATATGTGACATTGACCTACCCCTGAAACAAGAGTGTAGTCTAGAAGTGTAGACAGTATTAGTAAGCAGACATGATATTACTGAGAACAATTCAGTCTTTTTTGCGGGCGGGGGGAGGGGGTAGAGTAAAAAGTATTCAGAAAAAGGAAATATTAGTATCAAAGAAAATTCCAAAGAAGATAAGGAAGTTAACTTGATTCCTGAGATGTAGTAAGAATATAAAACAAGTGCATTCAAGGGAATTGGATGCGTGAAATAACAGGCACAGGGAAAACAGTCTTCCCAGGGGACTGCCAACCAGACATACACAGCTATAGCAGAGGGAGAGAATGGGGAAGGAAAATATACGGATATGTGCTTAGGTCTCAGTCTGAGTTTTGAGGAAGTGAAAACCAACTTGAGGTAGCGGGTGTTGAGGGCTGCATTTATCATCACAGGATTATTATAGGTTGCTAAAGAAGGCATATGATAACAAATTGGTATTTTGGGAAGATCTTTCAGGAGGTCGTATGCAGGCTGTATTATAGGAAAAGTACCTTCTGTCAGGGAGGTAAGCCAGAAGATTCTGACTCTAATCTAGTCAAGAGGTGCTAAGAGCTTGCACTAGGGTTGTGAATGTAGAGACAAAAACTCAGCTCTGGAAGAGATATTTTAAGGAGGAAATGTCAGGACTTCGTGGTAGGTTGTATAAATGGATAAAGGAGAAAGAGTAAAATAAATTGACTTGAAACTCTATCTTCAAAGACTAGAAGTGTGAGGGCAAAACATCTAATCTGTCTGATAGAAAACTGTAATAGCAACTCATTGTGAATATAGATCAATCAAGTTGGCTTAAAATTAAGTGAAATTCAAGTCCACATGATTTTGGATGCTTTTAGTATATGCAGGTGCTTTTGTGACTTAGACCAGATCATTAGAGATTGTTCCAGAAGTAAGAAAGAAAGGGCATGATCTCTCTTCTTGAGGTACTCTGGGGACCCCAGCATTGATTTTGGGAACCCATGTGGCACTTTACCTCTCACCAAGGTGTTACTTGCTGAAGAAGGTTCTTTTTTAAACATTTCTACACTTACAGTGACAACTTTAATTCTTAAGATAACTTATACTATGATATAGACTTCATTAAGTACATTTTACAAATTAGAAAATTGGCCCAAACTTGTTATATACATGACCCAAAAATGGCATAGCTTGTAACTAACAGATGTGATCTTAAGGATCTGGTTGGCCTGACTTATGATACCAAGTCATTTCCAGAAGTCATATATAAAGGGAAGTACTGGCTTTTGGGGGAAAAAAATGAAGCCAAGTTTTATTCTCTTGGTTTCTTTCTGCAGTAGATTACTTATGGAATCCATTCTAATAGGCCTTCCAAAAACACTGACAGTGCCCTATCCCATCACTCTCAGAATAATGTACAGTAGCTCTTTGTAATTAATAGCACTTTCTGGAAAGTGGGAGGACAAAATAAAATAGATGATTTTAGAATCAAATCTGTAGTAGTAGGTAATGGTTGGTCAAGGCAGATCAGTTTTATCCTAAAATTTTTATATTATGGCTTATGAAAAAAAGTCTAAATAGTAATTACATAAATATTCAGAAGTAAATATATTCTGTTATCAGGGAGGCACAAAATTATTAATTTAATAAATATATCCCTATAACTACTTAAAACTCTTGAAGTAAGTTAGGAATCTAGCTCAGTTGGTAGAGTGCTTGCCTTGCACACAAAGCCCTGGGTTCAATCTAGCACCACCAAAAAATAAATAAATAAATAAAATAACAACTCTTGAGGTACAGAAAGCCTGAAGTTACTTTTAAAAAAGGCTATATATTCTTCCAGACATACAATAACATATTATTTTAAATTTTCAAGCTTCTTTCATGAGCAAAACAACTGGGATCACAGGGTCTTTGGAGCTCAAGACTCAACAAATAAGGCTGAGGTTGGCCAGAAGCTCAGCTCCTAGGAGAGTTTTGCAAAAAGAGAACTATTTTTACTTTTTCTTTTTCTTGACTCTGCCTAAACCCTATAATACTCCCTTTATAGCCTTATTTCCTGAATAAAACTCAGAGATTTTAATTGATTTAGACCTCAAGAATTTAAAGACATTTACAGTTCATGTTGTATTCTGCTACATTAAAAAATAAAATCATCTTCAAAAAATTTGTTGATCTCCAGTATAAGAATCAAATATTAGGGACATATTGTCTGAGCTGATTTGGGACATGAAATTTCTACATTTTTAAAGGTACGGTTTGTTCAGAGTAATACTCTTTCTTATAAAAAAGGAAGTGCTTCATATCCTATAAGGCAAAAGCCAGGGTCAAGACCAAAGCTCAACTGGTCTTGGTCAAGTGCTTGGTCATCAGTAGGTGGTAGTGCTAGAGTTAGATTCCAGAGTCAGTGATAAGAGAAACCATTAAAACAAAGAAAGTAGAGGAGAAAAACAAGTTGCAATGTAAACAAGGACAGAAATAATTTTAAGATGCTTTGAGTACCAATTAGAGGCTTTTTTGAGCCCACAGATCCTATGATTAAAATAAAGTTACAATATATGTCACACACATACCAAATAAAATAAAATAAAATAAAATAACACCTTTAAAAAATGTTGTGAGGTGGAATTAAGAATTGAGTTCTACCCAATCCTTTTCCTATTCTCATTGCTTACCATTGGCCATGTCCTCTGATTGCCTTTTTGGGAACTTCTAGAGTTCTAAGGACACAATCTGAAAACCATAAGATAGTATCATCTCTGAGGCTGTTACTCAGTTCTAAAGTTCTGGATTCTATGAGGGCAAAAGCAGGAAATGCTTAATTAAATCAGTCCTCACTCAAATTTTTCACAATAATTTCCACATGACAAAAATATTAAAGACAAATTGATGACTGCCAAATGGCTTGGTGTCATTTGCAAGAAGAAAGAGATTCATATTTTACAAAGTGTAGGCCTTCTCTCCCTTTGGAAGTGAGATGAACTAAGAAGCTTCTGTGATTTTATGCTGATTGACTTAAATACTCTAGAAGGTCTTCCAGACATCTGACAGTATGGGATACAGAGTTTTCAATATGAGTGACTACGGGATTTGTCTGCTAATGTTACTCACTGTGATCTGACACCAAACACAATGCAGTCCTGTCAGTCCCTGGTAACATTTAACTGTTTTGTGGCACTTATCACATTTAGTTGGACAGTTGCCTTCAACCCAGTAATGGTGCATGACCTAGAACAGAAAAACAGTATTGTGGTAAGAGAAGGATCCATAATTGCCACCCACAAAAAGCAAGCATGGTCACAAACTTACATCAGTGTTCTTTTTGGACTTCACATAGGTCTTGATACAAGAGGGAGGTGCTCTAGCCACGCATCGCTCATGAACTGTGTACTTGCAGACTGAAAGGAAACAGGTACACAAATTCAGAGCTAATCCTGGTCCTGATTGCAATTTTATAGGGAAAGAATGACATTAACAGGACCTCATTTCATATCCACTGCTCACTAATCAATCCAATCAGCCACATCAAGGAAAAGCCCAAGTCGACTGTTTTTACCATGGAATACAAAAGGCCAATTAGTACAGGAAATATTATGCATGTGAAAAACCAAGACTCCTCTATCATGGCATAGCAGGAAATGCTTAATTAAATCAGTCCTCACTCAAATTTTTCACAATAATTTCCAGATGACAAAAATATTAAAGACAAATTGATGACTGCCAAATGGCTTGGTGTCATTTGCTAGAAGGAAGAGATCCATATTTTACAAAGTATAGGCATGAGAGCAGCTGGTGAGCATGGGAAAAAAAAGCCGATGAATTTATGCTATTTTGTCTATTGATTTATCTAAACCTTAAATGGCTGATTAGTCTATTTCTAGAGACTAGATTTCATCATACATGCCAGGCTTTCAGTCAGTACAAGATCATTCGTCACTTGACATCATGGCATTGCCTGTCCAAAAAAAAAAAAAGAAAAAAAATATCTTTGCTCAGCAGCATATGGTATGATATATATGTAAGCAAAAACTGATGCTCATTTGCACACATGTATATATACACATATGTAATCAAATATATATATGTGTATGCACATAATATGTCATAAAATTAACACTTTTTAGCATTTTACATATTTTTGTGCTTTGACTCTGAATATAATTAGGGTCATAAAAGTGGCTCTCTAAAAATAATGCTGGTTCCAAGTTAAGAGCTCCAAATGCATACACATATAGAATAAAACAATCTTAATGATATTCAGGTAGTCCTCTTCATAAAAATGAAAGCACCTAAAGATTTCCTGAAATATAAATAAAAACCATTAAATCCACATAATTTATATATATATATACACACACACACACACACACACACACACACATACACACACACTAGAAAACTCTTCTAAACTGTTAATATCTGTGATTTTGGGGGGCAACACTGAGGAAGAAAACATACTTTTAAAATTTTACTACAAGTAATTATGCCAAGATTCTTGATTTCACCCTACTAGTCAATTAAAAAAAAAAGAAAAAAAAGTTGTGAACAAAATTCTCACATTTATATAACACCACTCACCTTATTTGAGAGTCATTTTGTTTCATGTCCTCCTATCAATAGAATTTACCATAAAATATTATTCTCCTTAAAAAAAATCATAGGACTTTAAAAGCAAAGCATTTTCTTTGGGTATGCAGAATGTTCCAGAGTAAAGAACGTTTCAAATGTGGCCACCAGAAACTGTCTTCAGAGATAAAGGCAAGTTTCATGGAACTTCATTATCGTCCTTTAACACTTAGGATAACAATATCGTCCTTTAACACTTTTTTGGTGTCAAAAAATATATCTGGTGAAAAATACATTTCCAAACTTATTTCTAAACAAGCTGCTAGCTAAAAAAAAAAAAAAAAAAAAAAAAAAAAAAAAAAAAAAAAAAGAGGGGGGAGGAAAGAATAGGAAAACAAAAAGAAAGAAAATAACAACAAATCTGAAAACAATATACTGTATGCTAGCCAGATAAAAACTTAACTGTGCAAAAGTGAGAAAGTGGAGTATATATAATAAGCTTGATAGTTTCAGTAACTTTTTACATAGCAGAAAAAAGTGTAGATAGACATATTGCAGGATTAATGAAGAATGCTAGCCCTCAATGAAGAGGAAATGATATGTGTTCTACTTTCGTAGGAATGTCAGAGAATACAAAATATTCTCAGATAGATATGCTATAGAATTAAAAATACTTAGGTAATTTTTAAAGTTAACTCCTTCATACTCTATTAGAAAAATTCTAAGTGGCAGTAATGAATTAATAGAATAAAAAATAATTGCAAATATAAGTGAACTGAAGTTAGAAAAATGGACACACTTACAAACTTGCAACCACATCTGAAGATATTCTTTATGAGAACATTAAAAATAACACACTTGAGGTGTTAAACTTAATTTGAATACCAAACTACTTTTAATCAGTTATTTTTTTTAAAGACCTGATGGAATTACACTATTATAAGAAGTCTGTGTGAATAAATTGCCAAAGTTAGGGAGATAAATATAAATAAATAAATAACACGTAAACTGAGAAATTCGTGGAAACTACAAATTAGTGAAAATTCCAAAAGAACTCAAAATCATGAATAAATTAAACTATCATGGAAAGTAAATGGCTAAAGAATTAGAAAAGTTCCTTCACTCTTTTTCAGAGGAAGGACTTTCCAAAACTGAGTAAAGGTAAAACCAGAGTGACTTCATTCAGAGGTCTGCAGAGCAATGTAAATGGTAATTCAGAGAGAGTCTGGATTACTTTATCATTTGATAAACAGGACTCTATAAAACAGCCTTTGCTCACTGGGGGTGAGGGCATCCAGGCAGAGCAAACATACTCACAGGAACAGCAGAGGCCCTGCTTCCCCACACCAATCAGCATGTTCAGGCAAAGATTGCAGTAGGCAGGTTTGTTAAAGTGCTTGAGTCGCCACACATGCTGTCCATCATCCTTCACATTCTGCACAGGGATATAAGAGAAACAGATTTCACTTAATGAAATAAACAGTAGAATATGTAGGTGCCAATAAAATTCAGAGCTGGACTGAAGCATTTGAAGACAATCTGTTATTTCATCTCTGACTTTCTCCAAGATCGCCACAGAGTCTTAGAAAAACACATGTGCTCTAGTGGAATGAGACACCGCTAACAAATCGTGGATGCTATAGCAACCCACAAGTTCTTGTCAAATGTCAGCAGTTCAACAGCATACCCCAAACCTTCATTATGATCTGGCAAACTGAGCACTCCCTCAGAAGAGGGACGTGTCTGCCTCGCCTTTGAATTCTTAGCAAAATTCCATAAACAAGTGAATGAATAAAGAGAGAAAATTCTCTTGAGTGTAAGTGGTTGAACAATGAAAATTGTAAAAATTAGATTAACCCTTGCTTAGAATGGGAATATGAAAAACTCCCAATGATGGTTAGGTCTTATAAGAAGGCAGAGGATTGGGATGGGCTGGAAAATACAGCACTTACCAGCAAGATATGGTGTTACTTTAGAACGTAATTTGTGGATAGTAGGCTATGTTATATTTTCTAATAATATATTCCATATCTCAAATAATAAATTTAAATGCATCAACATTTTAAGGGACTAAATTACATTTCCTTCTTGCTTATGTCTCTTTTGTAAAATAAATGATTTTATTATTAGAGAATGATGGTAAACTGCATTGCTATATGTATAACAATCAGCTTAGTTTTTGTCAACAAAACCTTGAGTTTATATTAATTTACACACCATTTAGCAAAAACTCTGTGATTATTACTTACTGTTTTAAGTAAAACTCTGCATATCATAATAGCTACTTCTCTAATGGATGTTTAATCATACTGTATAGTTCAAGATTCAATAAAATGAGTCTTGAACGCCTTACAAGAAGGTCAAAATACAGATATAAAGTTATATATTTCATTACATATCATTTTACCATCATTTTCTTCATTGACTTGTGTACTCCGTATTCACTTCACTAATTTGTGTGAAACTTAATTTCAGACATAATTTATTGGTACTCTATTGACACCACCATAACTCATAATTTTTCAGGTTAGCCAAATTGTCCCATTTCTTAGAATTACATTCACCAAATAATTTTTGAGCATTTACTATGTATTGAGGAAATCATTAATTCTGAGGTGGTATGATAACACAAACATCTAGATCATATTGATTCTTTTGATAAGAAAATATTAATATTAACATTCCTAACCACTTTTTTTCTATTCTCAGTCAAGAGACAAGCCATCAGATTTATAATACCAGAGGAAATCTATAGTAACTAATTCTTACATTAGAACCAGAAATTTCAAATTTGCATCATACTATGAAACATTAATAAAAATGGTTTATCTGGGAGATAATTCTCCAAGGATCTCTTGAATGTCTGCATGTTTTGGAAGCAGAAGCACTATCTTTTTTTATTCCTCCCTCCCAAGAAATCTTTTCAAACTTACTGAAAAAAAGCTTTGGACAATAAAGATGTTTCTCTAGCCAGTAGAGAAGGCAGGTTTATTTATTGTCCAGTCTAATAAGGATAATCTCTTTCTTCTAAGCAAAGATTAAACGGATTTCTTTACTGCACATTAAAAGAGATTTAGTTTCCCTAAGGTAGAAGTTCCTAACTCGGATGCTGTACACTGCAATTAGTTGGGTCTCACTTCATTTTCCCCATGAAACTTAGGGAGAAAGGCAAACAGATCAAACATGAAGTTCCTGATGCTGCTTCACTGTGAGTACTAAAACCCATTGTCTCTGACCCAAAAGTCTCATGTCCTCTGCCAGCTTCCAGGAAATGGTGGCAAGTTAACACATTAACAACACATTAACCTGAAAGAAGGGTAAATCTAGACCTATAAATCTCAATAATGCTCATGTTTGGCTTTCTGACAAGGGGCTAATGAGATCTCAACAAAAGCAGCTAGGCATAAGGTGTCAAGGAGAGAACTTCAGAAGATATAATTTCAGTTTTCAAAAACTCAAGAAATAGACTTCATAGTAATTTCCTAATTGAGTTTGGGTTTAGATGAACCATAAGATTTCAAGTCGTAATAAAATGTGAATAGTATACATGTTTAACTTTGCTACATTTTGAAAACTGTCTATATTTAAATTTCTATTGCTTTAAAAATTAAACATCCTGATGTAAAAAAAGTTTAACTATGGCATTGTTAATTTTTAAAACTAACAAACTTTAAAATTAGCAGTTAAATTTTTTGAAATATTTTTAAGTAAAAGAAGAAAGGAAAAAAACTATTTTTCATATGTATTACCATTTTTATATTCCTTGTCATTTTATTTTTAAATGATTGTCCATTATATGTGAATAAGCCTCATCCTGTTGGAGAGCACATATGGACTAAGTTAGCTGGCATTTTCCTTATCAAAAAATAAACAAGTCTGAATGTGGGTGTTCTGTCAATCAGAACACTTAGCCATGTTACAGGCTGCAACTGATGTACAAATCCATTACCCAGGCATAAAACGCTTTACCAAAAAACAAATCAAATAGCTTTATAGCTCTTAGCCGGATGCATTGCCAAAATATGCAAGGAATGAAATATGTATGTGACTTCTTTAAAAGAAGAAATTGAAACCAGGAGCCAACTACTTCTCAGCAGTGCAAATTATACTCCAACTCTCTGTATTTTCATGTCTTGTCTTGTTTGTCTTATTCAGATTGTAAACTTAGTAGGGAAGAGAAAGAATCTGTCCTTTCCTATATCCTATCAGCCAATAGAGCATATTTCTATTAGTGCTTCTGTTACAAATAAATATTTATTGCCAAGAAATGAATTCACTTTTATATTAAAAAAAAAAGAAAAAGAAAAAAGAAAGAAATGAACAGAGAATCCAGAAGGCTTGGTTCCTGCCTACTATGAAAATGTGAACCGGCCATTTCATCTTTCTTCTTCTTATTTTCCTCTCTAATGAAATCAAAGTACCCACTTTCCTTTCCCAGGCCTTCGTGTGAGGTTTCATTATACAATACCTGTGAAGTTAATTTAGCTCCTCAGAAGACTGGTGTTATATAAACAGCAAATATTATTACCATCATTGGGTTGAGTTGTGTAACATCCCAACATATCAGCTAAAAGAATTAAGAAAAATATTCATAGATTTTTATGTACTTTATTTCAGAGGAAATGTGTTAATTTATTTTCATTACCAGATATAGCACTGCAGATTACAATGTAGCAGCTCAGTTCTATGCTTAGGACAGAGAGAAATGTTTACTGAGTCTCAGGCTGGTCTACTCTTAAGAAAGAGCTTCATGTCCTTCCTTGATTCTCAGTTTCCTAGAAGCCAAAGGGATGTTTCAAATGGGAGAAGGCTCTTTGCACTTTTTCAAACTTAATTTCCTTATCCTAGTGGTTTCTAAAATTTTAGGATTTTCCTAAATATTTCAAAGATCAAATATAATGTTCAACTGAACTTGAATCACTATATCACTATAAATATTTTTATTTTCAAAGACCTCAAGGAGAAATTTTACAGATCCCAGTATAAGTACTCCTTCCCTGGCACTCAGCCACATTTCAACTGACTTATTTAGAACACATAGATGAGCCAATGTGGAAAATTACTTTAAATTCATTATCAATAAAGATCACTAAATTGTCTTACTATTTTGTTCAAGATCTCCAAACAGTAAATGTCAATATGAAAGAAACTACTCATTTAGACAAAAAAAAAAAAAAAAAAAGCTATATCAGACACTGGTCAATGAGAAAACAAAGATAAATATTAAAATTTGGGGCAGATTTGCAGTGAATTGCTCATCACCAGACTACACCTTCTGAGAGCAGACTGGGCCCCTGCAGCTCAGATGCAAACTCAATAACATGTGAAACCACATGTTCATTTTTCTTTTTCAATACCTAATCTGAAATCTCAAGAATTGTCACATATATCTGGTTTTGAAAGTTCTTTCTATATTGAACCATGTATATATAGAGGAACAAAAACTGTAAACCAGGGCTGGGGATGTGGCTCAAGCGGTAGCACGCTTGCCTGGCATGCGTGCGGACCGGGTTCGATCCTCAGCACCACATACAAACAAAGATGTTGTGTCCACCAATAACTAACTAAATAAATAAATATTAAAAAAAACTGTAAACCAAATTAACATTGTAAAAATTGGAATACAAATCATAATTTTTAAAAATATAATTTAGATTATTAAAAATATGTTATCATTTATACTGTACCACTCAGAAATTTTATCAGAGAATATATTTCATATTCTTTTATTCTATCAAGAAAGTTAACAGGTCTTAAACCATCTCAATCAAAGGAAGAGTTTATGTTACTTCTAAGGATTAAAGGCCAATATTCTTTGAGATATAATCATTCTCTTTAAAACCAGAATAGATTAGATGTGGGCACAAGAGTCTACACCAAGAAGTTAAGGTCATTTCAAGGATACCTGGATGGATAATATTTACATTTATTATATGTGTATAATAGGTGAATGTGTATTTTTGGTTTTAGGAATTAAGGAATTTCTAATAATATGAATTTGGGGATTTTTCTTGAACAATTTAGTAAAGATTCAAGATTATGGTTTTCAGGAATTTAAGTATTATTAATTGTCTTGTTGGTCTCAGAAAAGAAACATTAGAACTAAAAAAAAAAAAGGTTTTGAAAAAGAAAAACATCTTCTTGACTAACTTTCTTTTCATTTTTTAGAGGAAGCAACTCCCTGGCACAAAATGTCTGACTTAATAACAGTCAGGATGGTGATCAGTTCATGAAGTCCACTGCTTCTGTATCTCACTCATGTCTTGCTGTGGTTGTTTGTGTGCCAAGTCAGAGGTATTCTAGAGTCCTGTCTCCTGAATTATTAAAAGTAAATTAAAACATCTTCTGTTTGTAGTATGACAAATTAGTAACAAAACAGATCAGCAGTTGGCACAAAAGGTGGCACGTGGTTCAAGTCTGTTAATCAATCTGTTTTATAAATAAAGTTTTATTGGAACATAGCCTTGTTGGTTGCTTTTTTACAATCTCTGTGATTACTTTTGGGCTATAACAGAAGCACTGAGCAGTTGGGACAGAAATCTTTATGGCCATAAAACCTAAACTATATAATGTATTTCCCATGATAGACAGGTTCCAGTTACTGAAGCAAATAGTTGTTAGTGAAAAGAAAAAAAAAAGGGGGGGGGGTTTCATTATATAAGGCTTGAAAAAATCCTTCAATAAGATGACTATTGAAAAAAGAATAAGTTTTTTCATATGCAGTGGTGCATATCTGTAATCCCAGAAATTTAGAGGCTGAGGAAGGAGAATTAAAAATTCAAACCCAGCCTCAGCGACTTAGCAAGGACCTAAGCAACTCAGTGAGACCCTGCCTCTAAATAAGATATTTAAAAAGGCCTGGGAATGTGGCTCAGTGGTAAAGCACCTCTAGGTTCAGTCCCCAGTCCCCTCTTCCCTCCAAAATAAATAAAGAATGTTTCAAGTTAACTTTTGGTAGTGGTCATCAAAATCATGTAATCATTTAAACTCCCTATTTTCCTTCAAATGTAAGAGACACTAAGACTTGGTACTGTTTTTGACCAGTTTATCTTGGGTTTTGTGAAGTTTGCATTAGTGCTTGTGAAAGAAATGACTCTTTCTTTTTAGTGTTTGGTGAAGAATTAAGTCCTGATAAACTACATTTCTGATTTTAGTAGATAAGCATATTTTATTTAAAATAGAGCATTTTAAATTCTGTTAATGGAGAAAAATAAATATAGTGAAATCATAACAATTGTGCCTCACATGAGAACAGAGGCTTACTCTCTCAGAATGACATTTTTATCTATGCTATTGGCTCGTCCACGGCAGTCACTCTCAAATACACTGTGGTATTTAACACCCACTATCAATTAGAATCTACTCTCCAAGCTCATAATTGACAATAGACAAGAATATATAGGACAACATAACAAGGCAAGCTTTATAATAAATGGCCAGCTTCAAACTGAAGCATCTAGATTTCCAATTTAATAAGCAAAAGATGTGGTGGGGGTTGGGGCTCTATCACCAGGGATCAAATTCTCTACAGGTAATAATATAACACATTAACTGCCTACAGAAAGGAAATAAATCTCAATTACTAAAAAAAGACTCTCATCATTCAATTGTCTTGGTGTCATTCCTGCTTTTTACAACACTTACAATGCCTTAGACTTAAAAAGCTATTTTTAACAGAGAGGTATTCTGTTTTATGATCATTACACATGATTACAGTGCTTATATATCTTATTAAAAGATACTTAAAATATGGTCGCCTTACTCTTTTTTTCTAAATGTGAAAGAAAAGGGAAATTTCTTTCAGAATCCTAATTCACAGAGGAAAAACATCCAATCTCTTAAATATATTTGCCTTATTCATGTTAAACAATGTGGCCCTGACATCTAGTGGCCAGAACTGGGAACACAGCTCTTTTTACAATTAACAAAACCCTAAATTTATTTTTCCTGTCAATCTTAGAACTAAGAACATAAAATATTAATTTACAAGTTCAATTAACAATAATTTACAAATAATTAACCAAATATACATTAAAAGCAAAGAAATTTCATTCAATGTAACTTACTGCTATACCAGAAACTAATGAAATATCATTTCTTTAAAATATTTAGTTAAATCTAAACAAATTTGTGAACTATGTTAGCCATGCTATTTGTATAATTTTACAAGAACCTCTATTTATAAATTAAAATTTAAGCCTTTTATAAACAATAATATGTAAAGTAAACCATTATTTCAACATCCTCTGTGATGTTTAAAATAAATGTAACAAAATCTCCATTTCTATACTTTCTTGTCTCACATATGACTACATTTCATTTAGTCATTCCTGTATCTCCTCTGCTTTCATACACCAATTTCCAAAAGCATATAGAATACTCAAATTTTAGTTTTGATAATATAAAACTATCTTCTAGAGAACCATTATCATTGGCTCTCCATGACTAGAGTCTTCTAACAATTGTTTTTCAGCACAGAATGTAAATAAAACTTAAAATGCTGACATTTTATATTTTTTCCTTTTGTTCTTTCATCATAATTCAATTTACATAATGCTTTTATCAACAGGTATATTAAAAATTAAATAATTATAATAGGGGTAATTAAATAATTATAATAGGGGTATATAACAAGTTATAAAAGATGCTAAATTATGTGTAGTATACAAACATAAGGTACAAGGAAATACTGAATAATTAATTTTCAAAGTGTAGAAATATGTATTTATGAGAAATAATATCTATATTCATTATCTTTGTCATAAATTATTTTAAGGTGATGTCCTACATATCAACTATTAGTATTTTTTTCTTCATCTGACAGAGACTAAAATCCCAGTGTTCCTATGAAAGGTAACATCAAAATAGCAGTAAATAATTTGAAGTTCCAGGTAAAAAGAAAGGATAATTTTCTGAACTTCATCTATTTATTTGTAAACTCATATATAATCCTAAACCCTAAACCTATCTACATATTCTTAAACCCATTTACACAAACATGTTTATATATACGTTCATAGGTTTCACAAATAGACTGTAAAATGTCTTGAGAGCTGACTTAAAAAAATTTGTTGTGTTGAATAACTGGTCTAGTCTTAAATCTGCAAAATTAGTTTTGCTGGTAACAAGAAGTATGAAGAGTTTGAGGATCAGGAGCAAAGTGATAGACACTATGTTCTTGTATCTCAAAAATTTAAATGTTATGTGTGTCAGAGTGGTTTCTATCCCTTATACTCTTTGATTCTAAGAAAATACGCTATTATAGACATATTATAGTTCATTCCTATTCCAGAATTAATGCTAAATACAAAAACTAGTTTTTTTCTGTTGATGTCACCAGGTTTCTGAATTAATTTCTGAAATAATTTTATGGCAGAGTTAGGCAAGATTTAGTTTCAAAGTCATTATTATATCACATCTGGTCATAGATTGATCTACTTTAAACCCCCAAACTATATATTTAATTGCCAATACATGGCACTTAGGCACCAATTTTTTTAAAAAAAAAAACTTTTGAGAATTAAATTAGAATAAGAACATGGGTTGATCTGCAGAAATATAAGAACAACATTTTTCATATACATGTATATCTCTCATCCTCCACCAATACCTAATTGCCCTCTCCAAGTATGGGATATCAATAAAATAGATTATCTTCATGTGAGAGGGAATATTGATTGAGATAGAGCATCACAAGGACCACAGAATACAACAATAGTACAGAATTTCTTACATTAAATGATATATGAAGAAACAACATTGGGGAGATATGCAGTTTTAAAAAAAGTATTGCACTTTAAACAGAGGAAAACAAAAGAGAAAAAATACACATGTAATCCTAAGGTATTATTTTAAGAGGATCAATATGTTTATGTCAAGTGTTACCACATAAGGAGCTACTGTTAAATTGCACCATGGTGTATTTATTAAAAGTAGCAGGCACTCACTACATGCTTCGTGGTAGAAAACGGCCAGATCAATTTATAATCAAAAGGTTAATAGAGAACCCCACTGAGTGATTGCCAGGCCACCCTTCTCCATGGAATTGCTTACATTTTCCAAGCCCAGGAGCACAAGAAGTGGGATTGTTGTCATTCCTCCTTGAATCCACTCCTCCAGAGACACGGTTCCATCATGATCATAGTCAATTTCTTCCATCATTTCGTGAAGGATCTGAAGAAGAGGAGATCAGTGAAGACTTAAAAAGAAATCAATAAAATGCGTTTCACATAATATAGCAAGGCATTACATTGAACGGATTACAACAAATTTTGACTAGTAGCAAAACGGAGAGTTGGCATATATGTTTTGATAACTCAGTACAACATTAATCCTATTACTGAGAAAATAGTGACTTAATGATTTTTGGAACACAGCTAACTACATTGATCAACTGCTAGAAATAAGTGCTTAAATTTCTAATATTTTTTCAATGAAGAGCACAGCTAAAATAAGTTAACTTTAATTTAATAGTGAAAGTGGTCTTTAATTACTTCCTCAAGATGATTATTTTTTTTAAGATTCATATATATGCCAGAAAATGTCTGAACAAATTAATTTCATGGCAAAGAGCTCAAAGAATTCTTTGCTAAGTAGTAAAGGGTAAAAGAATAAAGCTGTTTTTAATTGCCTATCAGAACTCAATAGAGCCCCAAATTTAAATGACCTAATCATATTTAATTAGACTTCTTTTCTAAAGATAACTTGCAATAATGTCCCAAAATGTTCTTCACAGTATTGTAGTACATTTAACCTCTTTGTGGAATGGTGATGATGTTGGTACTTACTTCAAATTATAAATAGAAGACCCCTGCATATATCATGTCACACAGTATTGTTTTATTATTATTAAAGTAAATTATATGAGTTCAACCATATGACCCTTGGCTGCTGGAAAGACAAAGTACTTCCCATCTCAAGATATCAAGGTGGCAAACCTGGTAAGAACCCTAGTGAGTTATTGCCTTTATATAATGTGGGAATTTCAAACAATTAAGAACAAGCAAGAAATTCAAAGAACATTATAACAGAAACTTTAAAAGTATAATAAATAAAATACTTGGTTGGGGCTGTAGTTCAGTAATAGAGAGATTGTGGAGCATGTACAATGCTGTTGGTTTGGTCTCCACCACTGAATTTTTAAAAATTTTTTGGTAAAAAATATTGTTTGCCTAAACACTTCTGTGCTTGGTGTGTTTCCTCAGAAAGTATTTTAAAATCCTAATGTTTTCCTTCATAGCAACACAATGATCTGTAAGTACAGAAAAAAAAATTTATTTTAATGTGCTGGAATAATTATTTAATTATTCTCAAAATAAAAGATAAATTATTTTAAATTTGATAAAATGGCAAAAGATTCAGTTTAAATGCTCTGCCTCTTGAGGGGGATGCTCATTAACCAATGGAAAGGAATAGATGAGAATAAACTAAACTCTTACCTAATACTAACGTTAGAGCTGGGATTAGTTGAATTAAAATTCCTTCCAAGGACATCTGAGCCTTCCCTACTAGTTATGATCAACCTCAAATAATCACTTATTGTTATTCATATATGCCAAGTTAATAAGACTCTCAAACTGTGTACATTTGTTCAAAATGAAGATCACTGTTGAAGCAGTAGGCAAGATGAAGCAGTTACCAAGATAGCAAATGACATGCTCAAAGGAAGGCCTTCATCTTTATTTTTCACACTGAAACATTCAGAATAGAGGCCAGCTTATCAGACCACACATGACAAATAATGCTACAGGTATTATTTCTATTTTCCCATCGGTATTTGTCATAGTTAGGCTGTCCAGCCACTTACTATCTCCTTCCCAGCATCTAGATCTTTCTTTTTTCAAACCTACACCTCCTGTCACCAAATATAATTTTTGCTAGAAAATGGTGGTACCCACTTCTACTTAGAAAGTTGTTAGGAAAAAAATCTCCCTTCCTTTCCTCAGTTGATTGATAGATGAACAATCTCACAGGTCAAAAGGTAGGGAAGAGGAAAGAAAGCTGTTTTAGATTACTATAACCAAAAAGGTCAACAGAACTTATAAGAAATCCCCTGATTACAGTAAAAATAGTACTAAGACAATTGAGCAATCAATTAAATACATGTCATCATCTACTTTTAAAAATATATATATATTTTTTAGTTTTAGATGAACACAGTATCTTTATTTTACTTATTTATTTTTATGTGGTGCTGAGGGTCAAACCCAGTGCTAGGCAAGCAATATACTACTCAGCCACAATCCCAACCCTCATCATCTACTTTATCATTCCATACACAAAATACAATCTGTTACTGATAGCTGCCAGTCACTAGAAGAAGGTTGGATGCATTTCTACATCAAACAAATAAACAACAACAACAACAACCCTCCCCCCAAACAGTTGCATTACGACTGGAAAAATCCAAATCCAATTATGAATGGTACAATGTTTTGCACCTTATGTATTTACTGTGTAGTTTAGAAAGGAAAATAAATGATTTGAGCTCTTGTAACACATATTCATGCACTTATCATGCTACTAACTGTATAAATGCAAAAATTGGTTTACAGACTTTTAAAATTCATATAAAATGCAAAGCATTTCAATTAAAATTGATCTGTATTTGCTTTATTCATGTAATCTTAATTGACTTCAAAATGAACTAAAATTAGTATTTTTTATCATCTTCCAAAATATTTCTTACAGCTAAATTCACAGAAAATTATATTTGCTATGCAGATTATTTTAATATCCATTTGAATAATGCTGGAAGTTTTAGTACTTCTACTTAAGTAAGAAGTTTTTATTAAAGTTATGAGGCATTGTTTCTTTAAACAAATTGATTTAAAATTCCAAGCTTTATTATGAAGAAGCCAAAGAGCTTTGGGCTTTCCTTGGAGAAGGAACAAAAGTTAACTGATGAGAGCTTTAGAATACCACAAATACTTTGTCTTATTTAGAATCCTTTTTGACTTCTCATTAGAAATAGTAACTTAGAGTGACTTAAAGACAAAAATCAAATGTTACTAGTACATTTAGTCCCAGGAAAGACAGAAAGAAAGAAAGGAAGGAAGGATGGAAGGAAAGAAGCAAGAAAGAAAGAAACCTTCTAGGATTTAGTCAACAGTTAAATCATTCTTATACCTACTGGATTAAGTTCAGTGACATCCCATTCAAGGTACTCAGCAACGTGCATCATTTGACTGATGATATTTTCTAGCTCCTGAAAAAAGAGAAAAAGGGGGTCGGGTGGGGGAGAGAATATATGAATAGAAGATCTTATTAATCTTTGACTTAAAGGAATTGTTTTGTTCAACAAGTAGCTAAAAAATTAAATAATACATATATTCCAATTTAAATATTTTATTAATGATATAGAGAAGAGGAAACTAAATAGAAATTCATCTTGTACTTTGTCTAGAAATTTCCACCAGAAGAGGGCACAATTATACAAAGAAAGGCTTTCTTCTACTAGAAATAGAGGGCCTGATGAAAGCAGAAGTTTATGTATATTTTCACAGGATGTGATTTTCTAAGTCACTGACCATCCTGACCCTTTGGCTTCCAAGCAGATGTGCACGGGTGGAAGGAAGCATCTGAGAGCAACTGAGAGGTTTATTTTTATTTTGATACACTGAGAACATATATTGACTCTTCCAGTCATTTATTGGGATAATATGCTTTGCTAGGAGGATATTCAGGGTAAAGGTTTGGAGGCTAAGTATATGTAGAGTTTATTTTGTGAGAGGATAGAATTTTAGCTTGAATTTTTATAGTATTCTGCTCAAATTTCAACTCTTTAAAGACCTACTGGTGAATACATATGGCTTGGCTAAATAAAATTCAAATATTTTTCAGATGCATGTCTTCAATGTTTCAATTTTCTTTGCCTATTTTCAGAAAAGATCAAACATGGCTTTATAAGATACTTTTGATTTTAAATGGAGATATAACATGATTTTAAAAGTGGTATAATTTCAAATATAAGAAGTATAAAAGCATTAGGCTTGAAAGTATATTAGTCAAAGATTACGCTGCTTCACCCCTGATCTAATATATGTGGTCAATGTTCATTACATGAAGAGGGAAATATGGCAAAAATTAGAAAAAGCAGGTCCCTCTGATGAAGTTGTAAAACCTATATTCTCTCTCTCTAAAAAATATATATTATGTTATTAATGCATGATAGGAAGCCCCACAACAACATAAATGTATATTAGAAATTGCTAAATTTTGAAACTTGCAAAAATTGTGTATTTGAATTACTAAATTATCACCTAGTCCATGTTTGCTTATAAACAACTCAATGGTTTGGAGAGGTTGAAGTCCTTGGATGTGTTTTTAAGAACAAGAACTATTTTTCATGGACTACATTACATAGTCTTTAATCTCTAGATTCCTCATCACTAAACATGGATATTCTAATTTTTCCTAGTTGATAAAGTTGCTGCCAAGATTAAACATCTTTTTATATGAAATATATTATCTAGTTTAGCATATTATAAAAGATCAATAAACTTTAACTCTCACTATGAGAAATACTCATCATTTTCCAAATTAATTTCCAAATCAATTTTTTCTTTTTTTGTCCTCCAAAAGGTGAACTGCAAATGACTACAGAAGGTAAAATTTGAAACTGATACTGAAGAAAATTACTGGGCAATGGATTATGTGGATTATGTGGAGAAAACCCCCAAATTTAATCACTAAGAAAAAAAGAGTAATTACCATAAACAAATCAATTTAAAACAATTTATCCTCAATTAATTGTTCAATATTGGGAATACTGCAATATATGAATATTACAAGTAATCTACTATATATGTTACCCCAAAATGGCCTAAGACCAAAAAAAAAAATCTGGCTGAATTTTCAAATCCACCAAATTTCAACCCATGGTTAAAAGCCTAGTGTAAAAAACATCCTTTTATTTTCTTTCTTTTTCTTTTTTTCTTTTTAGTTTTTAGAAGTTTATTTAGTTTTCTTCATGTGGTGCTGGGGATTGAATCCAATGCCTCATGTGTGCTCGGCAAGCACTCTACCACTGACCCATAATCCCAGCCCAAGAAACATCATTTAAACTTAATTAAAAGAAACATTAAATAAAACAGATTCTCATTACAACACAATATGTAGTATTGTAGTTACAATAAGCATACTGAGATATCTAGAAAAAACTCATAATTCCTAGCTGTGAAATGGTACCAGAAAATGAGAAAATTTATCATGCACCCCCAAATTACTAAATGGAAAACTCAAGATAAGTAGGCACTTAAAAGCAATAGTCTGAGGAATATTCTAGAGACTTAAACATAAGTCCCACAGTCAGAGCATCAGTTCAAAGCAGTGGTGGTCATTTCCTGCAATGGGAATTATAATTTCATTTCTCTGGCAATGCTAATATGCCACTTTCCTCCTCAGTGTTACATAAACATGTCTCCAGCTTCATTGCTCCTCTTGTAAAATTCTATTTGAGTTTGCCACAGGGGGGCCCACCACACAACCAGAGAAACTCATCATCAGAGAGAGTATGTATTTTAGTCATTGTCAAATGTGTGAAAACATTTGGTGTAAATGTGCCTGTGCACTTCACAATTGCCAGAACTTGACACTCTTATTATTCATATTTTTCATTAAGACAGAAGGAAATAATATAAAGTGGCAAATATGTGATCAGCAAATACATAGTACATTATTGAATGAAACCTGAAATAGACTTTCATAGAAGATACTGATGTGCACACTGGAATGGAGGCTAATTTCTCATAGGACATACTGATGTGTACTTTGGAACTGAGGCTAATTTCTACTTTTCTGAGAGCTAACTATGATCTCTGTACATTACAAATAAAATAAACATTTGAGTGTTCCTTCCAGTTAATCATACAGAGATGGTATTTTTTTCTTTCACTAATTTTTATGACTTAGAGTGCAAGCTGCATATGTATCTAGATGAGAGACTTTACAAAGGAAAGTCTGTCAAATCAATAAAGAGAGGTAATCACACTGCCACGAGACAACCATTTGCTATGAAAATATGTAAAATATATTTATGTGTATATACATACATACACATATATATACACATATATACCCACACACACCTATATATATACACATACTTATTTCAACAGCATGTATGACTAAGAATATGTTTTTAAAAGTGGAAAAATAAGGAAATAATCAAATTATTAAATTGACTTTATAATTCCTTTAGATTTTATTTCTATTCTCAATGTTTTCCTTAGTGTCAAATCTTACTGATAGTTTTTCTTTCTTTCTAGACCAGTGGTCTCAACTTTATCTAATGTTTTATTCAATGTTGGAGTCTTTGTTTTTTATCAAAATTCTGCGCAGAAAAAAAAAGTCATGTTTTCATAGCAAAACTATTCAATACAACAATCATAATCCTGTCTCCTCAGATCACTCCTTGGAAAATGATAAAAATGCTGTGTGAATGGATGTAAATTATATTAAGTGTGCCTTCTGTGGTAATAGCTATAAATTTATTCATTGCCTTTTTCAAAAGAAATTACTTTGAAATTTTCACAGAAAATTTGAAGGAAAAAAATTACCGAGCTGTCCAGGAAGCCATTCCCATCTGTGTCATACAGGCGAAACATAACTAGAATAAAAGAAGTGTTAAAAAAAAGATAATAGGTGAACAAGATCAATGTTAGTTTAAGGCATATTCTTTAAAACTTTTCTGTTGAAAACAAATGTTAAAGTTCTCCATTGCTCAAAGAAATTATTTGCGAGATTGTTTCCCAAGTTAAATTGAAAACAAATTAATTGTTAATAAAATTCTAGATATCAGATATGAAATCTACCAAGTTTTGTTTGTATCTAGGAAACACTGAAAAAGCACCATTGTTTGTTCAAACTCTTATTTGGCCATTAAATGTAAAAACTCAAATATAACAAGAGAAAAGTTGAGACCCTCAGAGTCTCAACATCAAAGGGCTAAGTGGATAAGAACAAACAAATGATTTGAAATTTAAAAAATTAATTATAAATTGGAACCGACCCTCCAATCTTACAGGAACTTTGCCCAACACTGTTTTCTTATCTATAAAGGGAGGTAATCACAGTGCCAAGAGACACCCATTTGCTATGAAAGTTAAGTAAAGCAGTACACTCAAGTGCATGCCAGAAACTGTAGGTTCTATTCAGATACAACCCACTGTAATGGTTGATCCCCAAACAGTGTGGAAGCGGATGGAGGAGTACAAAGAACAAGTTCTTTCTGGGGAATGTCAGCACACAAAATGTATTGTTTTCATGGCTACAATGGTTCATCTGTCTAGATCTGTGGTAGAGCTTCATGGGGTAATTCATCTTTAAACTAATCAAGTAGGGATATGGAGAATATGGGTTACATGTTAGTGAGCTCAGGAGAGCAGGACAAAGCCTTCCCAGCCTGAGGATTCCATTGTAGAATTCACACTCCACTAGGAGGCTGTGGAAGAGGCTGCAGGTGCCCTTTTGAGATAAACAGAGAAGAATGATACAGCTGTAAAAACAGAAGAGTGGAAGTGGGGGTGTGTGTTGGCTTTGTATAATTTCCTGTAGGATCTTGGTGTCTGAGACCTACAATATTAAAACAGACATTGATAACTAGGAGGCATAATTATGCAATGACCTTGATCAAATAACTGCCATTGATTATTATCATTTTATTTAATGATTTTTATATTTCACCAGTTGTAAGATATGATTATTTATAAGATTTAAAATTATTCTACATATCACTAAAATTTAAAATATTGCCAACTTAATGATGACATTCTATTTTTTTGTAAGTGGGAAAAAATCTAAAAGATGTTAAAATATAAAGGGGGAATGTAACTATTGAATTAAGGGAAATAAATATTAGGCCAACTCACACACTTAAATATGCTTATTTGCCAACCATACAGATTATTCCCTCTCATCTCCTCAATAAATGAGAATAAAATGCAGTAGAAAAAAAAAATGCCTACCACAAAATGGACAATGAGATTTTCAAGATTTTCTAGTGTAGCAGCAAATAGTAAAAATTACCTTTGTAAGTACTAAGAAGTTATAGATTCACTCAGAGAAGAGGTTAACAGCAGGAGGTCAAAGCCACAGAGAAGTCTAACTGTTCTTTAGAGGGAGGGAAACTGTGGTTTTGTTCATCCTCAGTGGAATAAAGTTCTGTAAAAGCATCTTGTATAGTTTAGACATGTGGAGACCCAGTGCCCACTGGTAGCAAAAAGAAAATTATATCCATGAAATAAGACTAGAAGCATATAAGGATCCTGCTGGGATCAAAGTGGATTATCTGTGAAGTCAAAATCTGATTAAAAAACAAGTGTGAGAAAAGTCATCATATGATGTAAAATAGGTCCCAGATATGGAATGAAAGACATAGATAAAAGGAAAGAAGGTGAAAAATAAAGAAAGAAAAACTCAAAGTTTTGTCTTAAAGCTTCTATAGTCAAATAAAAGTGGTTCTAGAAAGATAGAACAAATGAAATAAAGGGGTAGGACATTATCAATGAAAAGTTTAAAGTACGAAGAGCACAAGTTTCTAAGCCAAAATTTATGGGGTGGGGGCAAAGTTGAGAATTAATTAGCTGTATGGATAGAGAAAACTATCGAGTTAGGGGAAAAAACGCAATTATTAACTCCATGGGAAATAAATGTTTTTTGGTCTAATAAGCCTATAAAACCTTTCCCTTTTAAAACTATCTTTATAAATAATATGGGTAAAACTAAGCTTTAATCTTTGTTATAATAAGACAATTTCTTCTCCATATTTAAAACAGAAGAGAGATTAGTGGACTAGAAGAAGGGAATTGAGGGAAGAATGAGGGACAGGCAAAGGGAGGAATGGTGCAACGAAATCGACCAAATTATCTTATGTATATAAATATATCACAGTGAATTTCACCTTTACGTATATCTATAAAGCACTAATTTTAAAAATGCATAAATAAAAAGTAAAGGTAGGCTTCAAGATAAGTGAATAACTGAACAAACAGATCTTATTTCTAAAACCAAGATAAGCATACAGAGGTTTATGTGTAAAAATAAAGTAAGCCCAATATTGAAATTATTGTATCAATATGATGATTTCCAAAGGTAGGTACTGGTTGCAAAGTTATGACCTAGTTTAACTCACTTTTTTTCTAATTTTTGGTCCCATAATTTCACTTTATATAGAACCAATTATGTGCCTACACATGTATTTAATTAAAAGATCAGAGCCAAGGCATATTATGTAAGAAAAGGGAATTCTTTATTCTTATAATTTTTTTCTTCCCCAAAGTTCTACTGGTTTCTATTTTTCTTACTGAATATACCTAGTATACATACTATGTTGTTTGTAAACTTTCCATGATACATTATTGATATGAAAATATTAATATAGAACATATTA
Organism: Ictidomys tridecemlineatus; assembly: GCF_052094955.1. Lineage (NCBI taxonomy): Eukaryota > Metazoa > Chordata > Mammalia > Rodentia > Sciuridae > Ictidomys > Ictidomys tridecemlineatus. The sequence goes on along the minus strand of NC_135478.1, from coordinate 158,876,840 downwards.
TTAAACATTAGAAATTGTACATTTTTAAAGACCTTTAAACTAAGGTTTAATTTTCAAGATTTTATAGGTATATGTACTTCAATAACTATTTAATAAACTTTAAGGGCAGAGGTAAAGAAAATCAGCTGTTTAGTTTTTGCCAACCAGTGTAATGGAATAATATTTTTCACAATAAAAACAGAAATAAAATAAATAGGGCACTATATGGTAGGTTAAGAATCATGTTTCAATTATAACCAAACTGGTGGTCAAATTAATAATTAGTGTCTTGGGGCTTTAGTTTGTTTCACTGATAAAGTATAGGAAGGCTGACCAGATGATCTTTTGGTTCTCTTCAGTATAAAAATTCAGTGGTTTTAAGGTACTACACATAGTAAGTAGTACCTTTACCTTACAGATTCCTCTTCATTATCTGCATGTCGATTATCTACTTTCCAAGTATTTTCCTATTGATTTCTCTTCCATGATACATTTTCAACAAATGTAAGGCATGAAGGAGAGACACACATCTTCATAGAGATTTCAAGACGATTTATCAAGCAAGGTAGGTCTCCAGTCTGGACTGGATCAGAAATACACTGAGAGAGAATTTCCCCAGGAAGGTAGAAAAGTTTAGAGTTTGTCTGATAACTGAGAGGTTGACCAAGGAATATTGTTGGTGTGTGTGTGTGTGTGTGTGTGTGCAGGTTCAAGCCAAATGTGAGACTGGCAAGAAAATGTGGGTCAAACTGTAGAGCCAGATTTTATGTTATGGGTTTAAATTATACTTATTTTTCAATTGGAAATCATCAATTTCATATTTTCCTTTATGTCAAAATAGAAAGAGTCAAGTATACAGATAGCAGTGGACATGCTTTAGGTTATAGGGGACAAAGTACAAGAATTCACAAGACAAAATACAAGAATTCAAGATGATTATTAAATAGGTAACATGCAGGTGTTTGAAAAAACAAAGTGTCTGCTTTACTTTCAGCTGAGAGAAACACTGGGCACCAAAGGGTTGCTGGGGACTTGTGTAGAAATATAATCTACAGAATTATATCTTTATTCCACTAAATTTCTACCACCCCAGGATGTGAGTAAATGCATTGGATAACCAAAACTAAGTGTGAGAGAATACCTGACATCATGGTTTATGAGATCCATTTAAATTTGAAGGAACAGAGGCCAAAAGGTAGCAGGCAAATTCATGAAGAAGTGAAGTGGTCAAGGTCAAAAAATGTTAACAGACTGTTATTTATTTTTTTAACAGATACCTATGTGAACTGATAAAGGTGAAGAAATTTATGTATGCAATTACTAGCTCATCTAATCCTCACATCTACACCATGACATAGTCACTATTTTATGATCCCAATTTTACAGTTTGGGAGACTAAGTCCTGGAGAGGTTTTTAAACTGGACCAAGTTAGTGTCTACCTGGGATTCATGTTTAATCAGTGTTTAGAGTCCAGGTTCTTAAGTACTACTGTGCTCTCCTATATTTAAATTAGACTAGGAAGTGCACAAAGTCTGTGGTCAAGAGAAATTCTGGAGTTTACTATTTTAGAGTAAGAGCAGTTCTTAAATGTTATGAGCATTGGGGGATTTCAACAAAGGTAGGTGGTGCAATCCACCACCTGGTGGGTGGTATTAAAGGTTAGAAAGGCAAGGCATCCCTGGTGTCATGTCCTCCTCCATTCATTGGAATTGTTGGAAATTGATACCAACAAGGGAAGATTAAAAAGTGGAATGCCCTTGTAGCACCAACACCAGAGAGACAGAGCAAAGAGATAGACACAGAGACAAGCACACATTCTTTCTAAGAGCACATGGGGACAAGTTAATAAACACCTTCTACTTGATAATTTCAGGACAATCAAGATCCTCAGAGAGAAATTAGGATGGGGTTAAGAAATGGCTTGTAATAGGTAGAAAGCTCAAAAAACATTTGTTCATCAGTTTCTTTTCTACAGGATAAGCTTTATATGAAACATTATGTAAATATCTTGCAGAAAAAGACAGAAAGGGAGATAGAAAGTGGCAGAAAGAAGTGAATAGATGTATAAAACATTATTGTGGGGAAATGTCTTCCTTTTCTAAACTCTGACAGTGATGCATGCATTTTATCTAATAACCCAGGTGAAAGAATTTTATAAGCACTGCCACTATTCCAGGAAGCACAACAATTATGTCACATGAACTGTGTATGTGTGTTATGGTTTAGATGTGAGATGTCCCCCAAAAAGCTCATTTGGAGATGATGCAAGAAGGTTCAGAGGAGAAGACTGGGTTGTGAGAGTCTTAATTCAATTAGTGAATTAATTCCCTGATACAGTAGTAACTGAAGTGGTAGAGTGTGGCTGGTGGTGGGAATTGGGGGTGTGGCTTTGAGGTCTATATTTGTATCTGGCAAGCAGAGACTTCCTCTTTGCTTCCCTCTCCACATTCTTCCACCATGATGCTCTGCCTCACATTGAGCCCTGAGGAAGGAGTTGGACTTCTATGGACTAAGATCTCTAAAAATGTGAGCCCTCAAATGAACTTTTCCTTCTCTATAGTTGTTCTGGTCTGGTCCTTTAATCACAGCAGAGAAATAGCTAACTAAAACAATGTGTATGAATGTTTACTCAAGAGAAAAAAGTTGCATGAACCGGTGCTTCTTTAAATGAGGTCCCTGGGCCAGGAGCATTAGCAAATGTGTCACAAAACCAAATTCCAAGCTCACGTGACAGGTCTGCTGAATCAGAAATGCAAGAGTGGGGCCCTGCAAGCTGTGGGCACAGACCTATAGGTGATTTTTATGGGTGATAAAGATGGAGAACCTCTAAATCAACATATATGTATTCCTTTCTACTTAGCTACCTGAAAGTAAGAACTGAATTCAGTATTCACATACAAAAGTTAAGTACTTTAGGTGCTTGATCACACCTTGTAATTGCTTTTCTTTTAATTCTTCTGTTTAATAGGTCATAACCCTTCTAAACTAAACAGTATTAAATGCTTTTTAAAGTCTTACTAAGATTTTTTTTAATCTGTAAAAGAATATATGAATGAATATTAGGAGTCTGTAAGTGTGCATTTGTAGGAGAAAATGTATGACAAATTGCTAAGAAATTGGGTGAGGGGGATTGATTCTGATTTAGTTGATGTGGGAAGGGTCAGGCATTGGCATTATAAAATAAAAAAGTAAAAAATACAAACCTGATGGTTGTGATAGATAACCAGATTAAGGATCACAAAGTAGGAAAACAGAGAAGATGACTAGGGTATCATTTACTTTGAGGAGTTTGATAAAAACCCCAATAGTAACAGAAGAATATGAAAACACTGTTTGGGGGGGAAAAAGGGAAACCTTAGATCAATCTGGTATAAGCTTATAAAAAGAACTGGGAAACTCAAAGAAACAACAGAGCAAAGGGTGCTGAGAACTATGAAGAAAAGTGAATGTCATATTGGCTTGACTTGATTCAGCAAAAGTTTTTGAATGGCTCATGAGTTCATATTCTGCCTGTAGTGTGGACAAAGGTCAGGTATGTTCAAGAACTCTAACTGAAAACTATAAAAGCACGCTTATTAGAAATTGCACCTTAAAAGCAACACACTTCCATTTGACCCAGAAATAATTAAACTGCAACAAAGACCACTGGGGAGGATTGATGGGGTCTTTATTCATTCTTAGATCTGGAAAAAATATTTGTCTTTATATCTTCTTAATCATCCCAAATATGGTTCTGATAACACCTGAGCAAACTTTCTCTCTGGCCATTACTTCAAAAGAATTCATTGAACATTAATATTTATGTTGGAATGAGAGAAATTTCTGTAGGCTCTTAGGAATATGAAATAAATCTTGAAATATAAATATGTAACATTTATGAATAATAAATATATATTTAAAGATGATGTGCACATGGTTTATTTATAACCTAAGCAGGTGTGACTCTTGAATAATCTTATTTTGGTAAACTCTTTATTTGTAGGAGAAACATTATCAAAAATTAATAAAGTTGAATTAAAAACACTTCCTAATCAAAACTTAGAAATATCACAATGTTTTACATTTACTTTAGAAATAGTAAAGTTTGGATTAATTAGCTTCACCATCATTTTAGTAGTAAATTTTTAAATTCATCTTAATGATATCTAATATAGTCAAATTAATTAGATTATTTAATAAAGTTTCAACATTATATTCATTAAAAGCTTTGAGAGATAATAGAATATCAAATGATCAGGCTTAGAGTAATTGAAAAATATTTTCTTGCATTGCAATGAGTATAGATTGCCACCAGAGAGAGCTCAGTCACTATATTTTATGAAAGAGAATAATTGATACTTGCAGCAGATAGGAACTCTCTACCTGTCACAGTGAAGGAACAAAGGTCTTGTTTAATAATTTGTAATATCCAGAGTCAAGTCCTATAAATAAGACTCTCAGATTTGGCATTTAAGTGTTATGTTGGTATTGGCAAAAAAAAAAGGGAGAGGGGATTATTAACACTGAAAATTGCAATAGAGATTTATCCATGGGAGAAGGATACAGGCGGGATATATAAAGGGATAATTTTTGGCTCACTAATAGGAACACCACTTCATACCATACCACTTCACACCAGAATCAATACTTTTTCACCAAAGGATGCTTTGTGACAGTATTATGTTAACTCAAAAGAATTGAGGACTTTCTTTAAAAGTCATGTAAAAGAAAAATATGCTTAAGAAATCACTGGCTATAAATGGAACTTAATAAATTGAAATTGATGAGTCTTAATATTTTTAATTGAGTCTCAGGAGGAGGAATTTATATTGTTAAGCAAGGTTACTTAATTTACAAAAAATTTAGACAAGCATAGTTGGTGCAATTTTAAGTTCATCAATATCCAGTTTGTTCCCCTGCCTCCAACCACAAAAAGCAAATTAAATGAAGAAACACATACACTCAAGTTTATCCTCAGGTCTTCCTCTTTCAAGGAGAGACAGGTAACAGACAATGTCCTTCAGGTGGATTACTTCTGGGGAACACGTATTTGCAGGAGAAGTACGGGGAGGAGTGATGGCACCTTTATTCATTCTCAGACCTGGAAAAATACATTTAAAAACATTCAAAGTGCTCTCAAATTAAAAAAAATGAATAAAGAAAATAGAAAACACACAAAATATATAACACCTGCATATTTATTTGACAGAGAATGACCCACTTCTGTGGAACTCCAGTACAGAAGAGACACATATGTCCACTGACTGGAATGTGGAATAGAGAACTCTTTGGGATCCAGGAACATGGGGGCTGAGCTGCCTGACCTAGGTATTAGGATCAGGATTCTGTTGTCCAGGGTGAGCTGGCATACCATTTCTACTACACCTTTCTCTGTCTTAGGCAATGACAGATAAAAATTGGCTAGGAAGACAATGGAAATGAGCCTTTCACAAAAACTGAAGAAATATGAGTATGTCAAATTGTGATCTATATATTGATCATAAGTAATCATTTATTCACAAAACAAGTATATATGTCAAATATTTCTGAGAACCATAAATAAGACATCCTTTATGCCATTCAAGGAATTTGTGGATGAGTAAGAGTGAAGAAAACATAAACAATCTAGATAATTATGATGGACATTTAATTAAGAGGTAAAAGCACATGACTACAGTATGATTTTAATGTGGTTATCACTTCATTTAAAAAAAAAAACCTTATTTATTGCCTTGTTCCAAGACAAGAGTAGAGAGAACATGAACATCTATTCACAACTGATGGTAATTGCTCATTTCCTATCTGATCTAACTACAACTTGCTTACAATAAACTTAGTCCATTCTTACAGAGAAATCTCTGAAACCAGACCATGTGTGCCTTAGAATGCCTGAGGGTAAATATCATTATATTTTGAGGTCAATTTGGCAACAACAGGCATATTTGGTTGGAATACCTAAAGAGCTGAATGGGTGCCAGATTCCTAATTGACCAGTAGAGAATGGAAAGGAGGGAATAATCCCAACCAAATACAGTTTTGTAAGCCTGTCTTTTGGTACCTCAGATTTGCCTTCCTGTTCATCTCTTAGATACTCATTTCTTTAGGTATATTATATCAATTGAATACCTATCCTCTTACCCTGCTATCTTAAGATTGTCAGGCATATAATTTAATGCTTTATGAAATGTCTTGTTTTTTTCCATTGTCAATATTACTAATAAAATATATGATTAATTGAATGTCTAATATATAGCATGATGTATGGTAGGGGCTTTAATACATACCACTCAATTCTCATATTAATCCTATAAGAGAGATTGCATTTTCCCCCTTTTAAGGACATATGCATATTACTTTACCAAAGTTGCATAGACAGCAAGAAATTCAATTCTTTTTATTCTACAAAAGTGGTCTACAAACTAATTTTTCTTCAAGGTCAATAAAGAGAGAATTTTTTTTAAAAAAGAATTTATATCTTACCCCAGCACATGTCACACTAGTGAGTTTTAATAAATGCCCAAGTATTTTGTCCTCTGTGCTGACCTACCGTTATTCCATTTTACCTTATTTCATCTTCCAAAATCTGTCAGAGACCCTTTAACCTGAGTTTACTAGCCACTGACAAATCACATCCAGTTTCAAAAACAATACTTTAGATACTTTCTTCATTTTCTTTACTGAAGTTTTACTTATCCCAGATATCTGTACATTCAACTCCCATTCGTACTTATCAATAAAGGGACATAAAGGGACGGATTTTTCTTCATAACAGAGGTATTACTATATATCTCTAATACAAAGTATTAACTATTTTTATAAACCAAAGAAGACAGAAAATTAAAGATAATCCTGAGCTTTAAAAAATACCCCAAATAATTGGGACTATCCAATTAAAGATTAGCCAGCTGCAGAAATAAGTTCCAACTTGTGATAAAAGACATTTTGGCACTGACCCTTGACACAACCTTAACTTGCAGACTTGAAGAACACAGCACTTGAATTATGGTTGGATAAACTATGACCTAACTCATCCTGCCAGATGAGCTAATCTTCTTTCCCCCTGTGGTACTGAAGTGATTTAATCAGCTCAATTTAATTCTTTAATACAAAAACTCAGAACAAAAAAAGGAAGAAAGAAAATAACAAGTTGTCTCATTTATTTGAAAGAAATCTAAACATTTTATGTTTTCACTTGTTTAGAAGTTATTAAATTTTCATTCATTTAGAATGATAATTTGTACTCATAAAAAATAAGGTGCATGATAATTGGTTAACTGCTTTCATAATATAGCATTGAATATAAGTAATCAGAAAACTGTGAGGACCACATGATTCTCTGTTTTTCTTCCCTATTGAGTAGGAGCCTACACATATACATTTATCCTCAGATTTGAAGGAGCATACTCCTGTACTAAAATTGTTTTTTTTTGAGGAAAATATTTTCCTTTTTACATTCATGAAATTTTCTTAAAAGTCCTAGCATACATTTAATTGTGTCATAGTTTTACATTAAAAAAAATATAAAACAAATAGTCATCTATCTAAAGAACCATTTGAAGAACTAAGTAACTCTCCCAATAACCTAAATGTAGTCAAATTCCGGAAGGAAACTATGTACTTTTTTGTTATGACTTATGGTAGCGTGCATCAAAGCATAAACTGTCAATGACCTTTTTCATGAATATTTGGTAACAAAATTTATAGAACTGGACCTTATTAATATTCTAAGACTTTTTATTTTTAGTGAAGCTTTAGCCTTATAGTAAATTTGGGGAAGATACAGATATTTCTCTTTCACTTCCCACACATGCAGCCTCTCCTTCACTATTGACATCCCTTCAGAGTGGTACCTTTCTAGCAACTGAAGAATCCATACTGACGCTTAATTCCACAGTCTTCACTAGTTCACTATTTGTGTTTTACCTTCTATGAGTTTAAACAAATGTGCTGCCACCATAGCCTCAAACAGAGAGATTTCACTGCACTATAAATCTGTGTTCTGCCCATTCATCTCCCAACTTCAATGTCTAACAAAGCACGGATCTTTTTATTTTCTCCTTAGTTTAGCCTATTTCAGAATATTATATAGTTGAAATTATAACAGCACATAGCCTTTCTAGATTGGCTTTTATCACTTAGTAATATGCAAATAAGTGTACTCTATGATGTTTTATGAGACAATGATTCATTTCTTTTTAGCACTTACATTCCATTGTCTGGATATACCACAGTTTTTCCCTTCACTGACTTTATTAAATTTTGGGGTGATTAATGAAAAAGCCCAGAGGTTTGTTCTTGCTCCCAATACTCTCTTCAAGATCAACCCACTTTCTCTTAGGTAATGACAACGTTTCTTCATGTTTTCATTTCATTTACTGAAAGCAGGCTTTGGGGTTTACACCCTAATTAACCTTTCACCTTTTCCATTTCCCTAAGTCTAGCTGACATGTCTCCACTATTTATTTTCCCCTGCTACAGTTCATTACTTCTTAAGCACTTTGTGTAAATTATCATGAAGAAGCATAGGAAACAACACATAAGAGATTGCAAGCCTACTTTCTTGACTACGGCTCCTCAGTGAGATGATAAGCAGCATCTTTTATTACTTCCTAGCAGCAATAGCCTGTGATGAAGAGACTCAGAATCTTTTTTATTAATTTTTTATTTCTTTCATTTTTCTTTTTTTCTCTTTCTTTACCCTTCCATCTTTCTTTCTTTTTTTTCCCCTTCCATTCTAGGGTTCAAACTCAGCACCTCACCTGTCCTAGGCAAGCACTCCACTACTTAGCAGCATCCCTAGCCAAAGAGGGTCAAAATTCTACTTCCCATTAAAAAAGACTATTTACCTCTTCCAAAATTGGTGAAATTCTCACTTCAGAATTGAAAGAGAACAGGAAGTTAAGCAAAACAAAAGTTGGGTTTTTTTTTCCTCATATGTAGCTCTGAAGATCATGTGATTCACTGATACTCAATTTCTGGTTTTCTCACTTGCCCCAGGTCATACTATTTTAAATATTTCATCACAAAAGTGAAGCAAGAGCAAACCCAGAACACATGAGAAATGTCCATATGCCCCAAACATCTATGTATGTATATATACTCATCATGAAGTAAAGTACACAATAAAAGTGAAAAATAAACATTGTAATTACAGTGAGTTTTACCAGGAATAATTATTTTGTACTTAGCACCTTTCTGTGTTTTTAAAATGATTTGATGCATACATACAGACATACACATACACAGAGAACATTCTTCTCAATATTTTCATTATAAAGTAGCATTAATAAAGTTGAATATTGCATGCTATTATCATTTCCTTCAAGCACATGGTTTTCATTCCACTACAATCTAGACATTTTTCTTGAAACAATAAGCTAAAAAGTTTTGTTCTAATATATATCTTTAATTCTGATCTTAAAGTTTAGTTATTAGCAAACGAGTTTTTAATACATGTTAAATTGGTACCTCTGATGCAGTTTGTCTTATTTTCAAACAATTTCATTTCAGATAATGGAAAGGTGGCATTATCTTGTTTACTGTCATCTTTTACAATGAAATATGCAAAATTCATGCAATTAATTACATTTATAAACTTAAGAAAATAAAACACTAGGAACTTAGCTTTTCCATTTTTATTCTTTTTCAATATTCAGAAGTTTTTTAGTCTTAAAAAGCAATTTATCACATAGTACTGTGGTATAGTTATATTTCCAATATCCACATTAAAATTCAGGTTGATCAGCATAATCAAGAATAGAAACATTTGACAGAGTACTGCTGTATATTTTATGATCCTTACACTTAATCTCTTAACCTTCCGAATATACTTGTCTAAGGATAGTATTATAATTATTTTGTATTCGTTATGCTTACATAAACTGGCAGAAAAAATTAAATACACCAGATTACAAATCAATAAGGAATGTAAAATAGTCATTCCTCAAAATGTGAGTACAGTCTGTGGGATGTAATCCCTGATGTGAGACTGGGGCCAGACATATCTCCCTGAGAATGTAAGCATACTCTTAGATTCATCTATCTGGAGATTGGCATAAAATCTGAATAAAGCAATTATATATAGTTGACTTGAAGAAGAGCAGGAGTTAGGGGGTACTGTTCTAGAAGCATTGGATAAGTTTATAATATATAAAAATAATAATACATGTATTCCCACTTTATACTTAAGAAAACAGGGGCAAACTTGTATTGCAAAGGTACAATTCTAAAGGCAGTCTGAATTGAGGCTTTATAATTTAAGGTTGATTCTGTGAGGCTAGAGAGGGAAAAAATAAATCTGTCTCTGCTCCTCAATAAATGACTTCTGCCTTAAGAGGTACCTTGATAATATATATAGTATACATATTATATATATATCCCACATATGAACATGCACGTATCCCCAAGACAATCAATACAAGCATAATAATTTCTTCTTATTACAATTAATTAAGCCTCTTGGTAAGAACATTCAATAAGGTCATTTGCAGAAAAAACTTTTCCCATAGTTTCAAGTACCTGATTTTCATTGCACAGTTTTTAATTCCTAACTTCCTATGGACAAAAAAGAATTGCAGGTTTTTTTCTTTGTAAAATAAGTACTGTGGCATAACTCCTTGGTATCATAGAAAACATGAAATGAACTAAATTCTACTATTGATATCACAGCCAATTTGTATGCACAGCCCAACATCACAAATCATCAACCATTACCCCATCAGATTGGCAAGGAAGGGCTGGTAACTAAGGAAAGGGTACCTTAACTTATTTTTAATTATCATCTTCTGCTTCCTTTATCACTTTTAGCCATTTCCCTCTTCCGTATCACTGGCAGTATGATTATTTTCTGGCATATAATCTTGTAATGACTTTGATCTATGCTGGATACAACTAATAATTTAGTATTACAGTCAAAACCATTCTCCACATGGCTTGATGGCCATTCTCACCCCTCCCCTTGCTATTCTCTAATCACTTCATCTTCACTAGCCCATGTGGACCTCTCAGTGTTCCTAATCAGATCTACTTTCCTCCATCTCACACTACATATATTTACTTATTTGCTTGTCTTTTTCTTCCCACTAGAATTAGGATATAGTTTATATACTGAATATCCCTCAAAGGTCCATGTCCTAGGGGCTTGGTTGCCAGAATGGCACTGTTGAGTAGAACATTTAAGAGGTGGGGCCTATCAGGAGGTCCCTAGGTTATTGGGGACCCACCTTTGAAGGGGATTATGTGACTCCCTCCTTCCTTTTTCTTTCATTTGATTCCTTGCTATGAGGGGAGTAGTTTTGTTCTGTAATGTGCTCCCACAATAATGTGCTGTCTTGCCACAGGTCCAAAGCAACAAAGAGATTCAATTATGTACTAGAACTTCTAACACTGTGATCCAAAGTAAACCATTTTTCTTTGTAAATGAATTACTATTTTGTTATAGTGACAAAAAGCTGACTGTGCAGATTACAAATAAATATGGAAAAAATTCTATTTTTCTCACTGATGAATCCTCAGCGATGTGAACAGTAAGTAGCACATTGTAACTGAACAGTTTTCACCAAATAAATATTAGATGTCTTAAAATTCACAAACTGTCCTTTCATTAGACATGCTTTTAAAAATATAAATAGCAATGTACTTGTTGCTTTGTTTTCTTGGAACTCCCTTTCCACCCTTTTACATCAGTATATAATCTTCCCTGACCACTTCATGTAAAAAAATCCAGATGGGCCCTACCATAGCTCACATCTCTGTTACTGCAGTCTCACTTGAGTGAGTATCTCCTTCACTGTGCTCTCTTCATCATCAGTTTACAAGTGAATCACAGCATTTATTTTATGGTAATATAATTGATCACATAATTTTCTGTCTATTCCTGATTGGTTTTAAACAATCTTCAACTTTCCTATAGAATTTCTGGTCATATAATATGTTTAAATAAATGTATGGTTAGATGCATGAATTAAAGAATGAGTAAAATAAGTAACTAAATGCACAACTGATTAATTAACTACCTGATCTGATTTAAAGGGTGCTGGGGGAAATCTTATCTTTCTGTCCTATCAAATAACTAATAAGACCCAACAATTAAAAAAAAAACTTACAATGAGCTGTGGCTAACACCAGATTATAGATTCAACATTTTGGATATTGTGAAGCCTTACAGAAATAACTATTATAGGTATGAGTCAACAAATCATACTCTCTTTTAGTTTCTATAGTTTTTGAGAAACTAACTGTAACCAATAACTGCTGTTAATTGCTGTCCTTTAAGAAAGATATTTTAGCTGAAGGCAATTAATTTCCAGAGTGTCTGTGTAGAATTGGTATTAGTTCCATAGGGACCATACAAAGATGTTATAAGATACATATGCTGCTTCCTTTACATCAGTGCCAGGATTGCTTTCTACTGGCACACTTTGGTTATGCCTATGTCATTGATCATTGAGTTTCTAGCATGGAACCCAGTGTGTGCTATGTAATTAGACTGAAGCTTTAGTAGAGGCTTTAAGGAGGAGTTGGGTTTTTCTTTAGGGATAAGGGAAGAGGATACATAAAGCAAGAAAGCACCGAGTCCTAAGAAAGCACAGAAACTTCAAGTCATAGCAAACAGTAGGCATGAAATGTATAGGACTGTGGGAAAACTCAGTAACCTGCATAGTGTTGTGCTTCAGGCTATGGATCTAAATATTATCGTCATCCTAACTAACACAGTTAACACTGGCAACATGCCTGGAACTTGGAGCCTCACTAAGGAAGCTTCATAACGGGTATTTCAAAAGGTGAGAGTGAGCAAGATTCCATGTATTCCTGTCTCCTGCACCCAGTTCCTTCACATACTCAATTATAATTGTTTTTAGAATCAGGGATTTATGTTTGATTGAAAACCACGTTTAATATAAAAGCCCTACAATAATTGATGGTAAGACCTGAAATTTGTAAACCCAAAAGTAATATAATCAGGTTTCTGATAGAACATTTGGAGATGCAAATTCAAGTTGGGAGCCACACTAATTGAGAGTCTATGACATAAACAATGATGAATCAAATTATGATTGGGAAGAAGTGGTCATCATGACTAATCAGATTATTCCGTGATGAGGAATGAAACCCTGAATAGTTGGGAACATCCAATATTTAGTGCTAGGAAATTGATAGATTTGGGGTGCCATTCACCAAGAGAGAAGGTACAAATAGAAGAAGTTTTGAGTAGAATATAAATAGTTTACTTTCAGACATAGTTTTAAAATATCTTATGGAACACCCAGAGGATGTACTACATGTGGATATACTTTATGAACTAAAGAAACAGTTTTCAGTTTTATAGGGAGTAATTGAAGAATTTTATATTTGATTTTAGCTATATTTAAGTGTTGTGAACAAATGTCATTGTGTTGAGATTGTGGGGATACATTTAAATGAGCTTAAGGAAGTTTGGAAAGTTCTATAAATGTTTCTAGTGGATAGTATCAATAATAGGCAATTTTATAAAATATTTATTTTAAAGCTTAAGAAGTTTTAAGGTCATATAAACACCAGGTATTAGGAGTTCATAGTGTCAGCAATCTCTATATTTGTGAAAGCCATCTCAGGTCTTACACTATTAAAGTAGAAGTGATAAAATATGAGCTCAGAATATCAATTTATATTTGGGAGGTTGGGAGGTACTTGTAGAAAATGCAGAATTCTAACTCAATGAAAAAATGTTTATAAAGTGATTGACTCTAAGGATGAAAATAAGAAGAGTAGTTCCTCATTGAATTGGCAGAAAAGTGGAAGATTAGGGACCTGGCATTTATAAGAAGGGGCAGAAGGTGCATGAGACTTCTGAAGATATTTTATATTATGAATATTTTCAAAAAATCCAAATTCCAAAATGGGAAGAGTAGAAGTGATTTTACCTTCATGTAGATAATAAAAGTACCTTATTTTGTAACCAAGTATTTCACAAAACAACTCACGCATATTATGAAATTCCAGATGAATCATTAGGTATTTCAAGTCAAACAAAACACTGCTACACATATGCATATACTTGTGCACAAACCTTATACCTATTTATATTATATTTTTATATTGAAAAAATTTATTTTATGAAAACTAAATGTCTTACTTGCAATATAGCTCCTATATTTGACAATTAATCTTTGATGAGAGAAATTTTTTTCTTTTTAATTTTGCATTTTATTGAGGAACTCTTATTTTTCAGCTGACATGCACAGTAATGAATAGCTATCCTATTACTGGTGGTATTGTGGTAATTGAATAATGTGAAATCTAACAGGAAAAACAAAAATTTCATGATAGTACCTTTCTGTTCAAAAGTCACTGTGATTTTTCAACCACAAATACACCTTATCCAGATAATATATTATTAAAAGGAAGGTTCTGGGAACAGAAAGACATTTATGTTTTCAGCTTCTGAGTCAAGAAAACCTTGGTCCTTAAAATTTCATTGCTGTCTAGTGTTCCTTGTTCTTTGGGATAAACTATCAAAGATATTTTTGAAAAGAAAATAGGGTAGAAATGGTCTTGGAAAGGACACTATGCACTTAATTCTACAATGTGTATGCCAAACTTTGAAAAGAAATGGAAGTTAATGTATCATTGCTGCATGAGGGCATAAGGGTCACACAGCCTTTTTCCTTTCAAGTCGATCTGTGAACAATGAGACTGTCCCAAATGAAGTGCAGCCTAAGGACAAACCCTTCCTTATTTTTTCCCCTTGATTTGGTTTTTACTCCTACTAAATCAGACATCTTCTATTTATCACTTAATATATGCTGTTAGAAGAAAAGTAAATTTAAGTATAAATAAGTTATTAAAATCTCTTTCTTTTACATCCTATACAGACAACATAAACATGTATAGGATGTAAAAGAAAGAGATTTTAATATTTGTTATATCTAGGTTTACAAAAGGAAATTACCACGTTGAGAACACCCTCTTCTTTATCAAAATCCAAGGACAGTATTAGTTAATGCAAACTGCAAGGTCAGGTTTGTTATTTTATTCAATTTGAGTTACATGCAATCAATTATAGCATGAAGACAGAACTGGGAAGTTTTAATTTCTAGGTCAATAAGGAATCATCTCATTTTAAAATGTTTATCCTGGAACATTATTCAAATCTCACACTACGATTTATGGACCAACTATTGAAATTCAGTCTGAGAAAAAACAGCAGGTGTGATTTTTTTTAATCCATGATGTAATAGGAATTATTTAAAGAACTAAAAATATATTAGAGGAAAAAATATGGTAAACATGGTAAGTTGTCATATATCTCATGGGTTACCATATGAAAAGTGTTCACTTGATTTTTAAAAGTTTGTACCAACAGCTGATAGCTCTTAGAAAATTAGGTAACATTCTTAACAGAGAGGGTAGAGTCACCACATAAAGTATAATAATGCCGACAGTTGATCAGATATTCTAGCTTTGTTTAAGGCTCAACCACCTGTTTCTTAATTATATATTTTTAAGTTTTTAATTATTAGTGTAGTAGCTATTAAACTTTTCCTTGTCTCTTATTCAGCACTTCAGTATTTTACTCTGTGATATTAAGGTTCTTGTTCTTCAGATCATTGGCTGCTCTCCTAGGATCCCTGAATTACCGTCAGGGAATTTGGAACATCACAACAATTCTCATAATAATACTAAGATAATGTTTGACTCTCATTCTGTCATGAATGTATAGCAAGGTTCTCAAGAGGCCCTATGGTATATGATATGGCAATAGAAACAAGCTCAGGTAAGATTATCCAATGGTCCTCAGTAAAGATAGGCATTAAAGAGATTAGTAATAATGCAGAATCATGCCACATTTCTCAGTCATTTTGTTTTTTAAAATAGCTATTTTTAATAAAATAGGTTAATTTTGTTAGCATGAAGTGGGTTGATCATTGTTAATTTTAGAATATCTCATCTTCAATACAGTAAATACCAATAGATACCATATACATAAAGAAAAGAAATATGATATGTCAAGATCATTGTAATGTTTTGAGCAACCAATAAAAAAAAGAAAATTATTTCTGATCCGCAATAATATTTAAGCCTTCAGAAAATCCCTGATATTGAAGAGTGAGAAATATTTCAATGCCTACATTTCTCTGTTGCCCTCTGAACTCCTACTGGGTCTTTAGGGGACACTAGATAGAGACGGAAGGCAGGAGGAAGGGGAAAGGGCAGGCTAGACAGCCAGCTCTTCATCATTTCATCCCTACAACACATGGTTCCAGTGGCAGTAGTTTCTATTCTCCAGCTTAATGCCTTGCTAACAAGGGACAGGAGCTTTCTGTTACATGGTCCAACACAGACCACCGTGATGCAGCCTCATGAGAGCTCTGAGGCCCAGGGCTACAGACTCCTTCTTGAACTCCTGATCTATGAAAGTCAGCAAGGAAGGACCTGCTCCATAGCAATCTTAGGGCTAGATCTTCCAGGTGATGCTCTCATCTCAGAACTATTTCCCGGATCAAGAGGTCCTTCCTCCATGCCTTTGGGTTTTGAATACTTTAACCTAGGGGCAGCATGTGATTCTTACTCTTCTTACTATCTAAACATTGGGTCCCCCCTTTGCTTTTTCAATCCTCCACACCATTAAGACAATTTCTGATTTTGCATTATTTTGTGTAATACAGTGAAATTTCCATTTTCCTAACTGAATGGAGATTGATACTGTTATCAACAAGTATTAATATACTTCTACATCTCCAAAATGCTACCCATAACAAGAGAGCCGACCACCTTTGTGTTAAAAAATAATAATTATCAGAGATATAAATAAAAACCATATTCTGAGCTTACAAATCGAAAATTGTGAAAGTATACTGGTAATTACCATAATTGATTTTAAATATTGTAAGTTTTCTAGACATACTGCTTTGAGATTATATTTTGAAATATACAGTTGTCTATATTTGGTCATTTAAAAATAATACTTTTCTAAACTTTATGTCTTAAAATTATTACCTCAACCTGGACTTGCAGGTTGATAGATAATGATGGATTATGTGTCCTCTAATGTTTAATTATTATTTGGAGACATTTTAAATGATTTACACAATCACAGTGTAGATTATAAATCCTGAAAAAAAGACAATTTTAATCAAATTGTCATTTCCCTTTTAATGAGAACTTGATACTAATTTAGCTTTTGAGATTTTAACTGAATAGACACTTTTAAAGTAAATAAACTTACCACCTGAAAGGAGAGCAGGCTTACTTTTAACCATTGGGCTAGAATGAGGAAACTTGTTGCTAAATGACATGAAAAGGTGTGCAGTGAAATCATCGGGAAGCTCGGCTTCCAGGAATGTCTTCATGAATAGCTTGAAACCTTCAAAATCTATGGTCTGAAAAACAATTTTTAAACATATATTTTAAGATCCAGCCAAATGTTAAGATTTAGTGCTATCTTCAAAATCATTAGTAGACATTACCTCCAACATTTGTTATATCCAGGTTTACAAAAGGAAAATACCAAGTTGAGAAATAGGTTGACCAGTCCTACACTAACATTGGCAATGGGATATATGTCTCACCTGTAGTGGTATAAGCAGGAAGAGAAGGAAATTTCCGGTTAGATGTTTCTATTTCCACAGTATCTGTATGACCTGAAAAATTTGCTCTCTGAAACTCAATTTTGTCGTCTACAAATTGGTGTTCTTATTCCTGTCCCACCAAGTGACAATGATTCGATCAGATGATGGTGTGAACAAGCCAATGCAGAGTCTTACAATCCCAACAGGCATACACAAGGAAAGGAGATCCTTATCTCCTTTTCTTGTTCATGATGGTGAGTACTGCTTTTGACAGTTGTCAAAAGTTGCTGACTTGTTCCAACTAAATACCGAGATCACTTGATAAAATAGTGGAAAACTTCATGCACAGACTTTCAAAGAAACATAATTCAAGATCATTACACACCCTTCTTCATTATAGAACCATGTTGATTAGAACTTAATTCAAAGAGCATTATTATGGCACTGAGTGTTGCTGTGTCCACTTGGTGAATGGTGACAGAAGCCACCTTCAACCTCAAGGTAAACAGGAACATTGCTCAAGAGCCATCAGAGAGCTTGCTTTCAGCTCCCAGCAGAGGAGGACAATGGACCAGAGTCTGACTTCTGATGGGGAAACTGGGAACAAGCAGGTGGTACTCTGGGGACAAGGCATGTGAATGGTATTGTATTGCACTTGGCCAAAACCTCTGTGACTGAAGAAATAATGATGTGTATGTTTCCTGAGAAACAGATGTGGACAATGTAGAAGAGAAGGCCTGTGGAATTATCTTGGGTCTTATTCATTTGAAAGGACTAGAAGATCTACAGAGAAAAGGCTGGAATAAAGCCACATGGGTCAAAAGAAAGAGAATGTAACTGCAGATGGGCTTCATAGGGAGCCCTTTCAAGGGCCATTTTTTTTCTTACCCTGCTTAATGTACTGAGATAAAACTAAAAATAGGACAAAAACGAAATTTGGCAGGCTGATGCTTTTAATTTTGTTCAAACTCCTGGCAAGTGAGAATAAAATTAATTTTCTAAAGTGTTATTTCAGAATCTTAAAAGTCTATTTTCCTCTATAAAAATATTAGAGGAAGGTGTTGAAATACGATCACCCACCACCTATTATTATCATTATCACTGTGTTATTGTTATAATATTTTGAATAAACCCCAAATGGAATATAACAATCAGGGATATCATTAGATAAAGTAGATTTTTTAAACCTGGATCATGTACTAATTCAGTATCATTTTTGTAACTTAATGTAATCTCAAGCAAAAAAAGTGAAACCAAAAACTTCACTTATTAATAGTTCCAAGACTCTGCCTACACCTCAATCTGACATTTTCAGTTTAGTTTAGTTTTGTTTTGCTTATTCATTTTCACAAATAAGACATTTATATTGGTGGCTGTAAAAAGACTTCATTTTCTTTTATCTTAAATAAATCTCCACCACCACCACAAAATATTGTGAAATCTGCTAGTAAAGTGAATTACATAACTAAAATCTATGAATAATATAAATATATGAAGAATAGCCTTAGGAAGTAGTTCTTTCAAAGAGCAATTTAACAAAATGAATGCAGTCAACATTTCACAATACAAAGATGAGGCCCACTTCTAGGCCACTCTATTCAACCTAAATTTTGAGAAGGGGCACTTACTCACACTAATAGCATTCCTTAGAGATTAACAATTACAGGGGAAAAAAATACATTCAACCAGATGAGTGACCAACATTGGTAGATGATCTTCAACATGTATGATGACCTTTGGGGAATTGAGAGTTGATTTAATTGCAAAGTGATAAGGAAGTTTGTGGAATGAAAATACTCACAGGCATAGTGGTTAAAAGCAAGATTAATCATGGTAGCACTTCCTTTTCTGCCCTGCATCTTCTGTGGTCAGCATTTTGTTTTCAACATAACAAGTGACAAGGTCTATGGTATTGGAAGTCAGATTACCTGGGTTAATTATTGGATCCAGTATTGGCTGTGTGACTGTGGAAAATGTATTTAATCTCTGTATGCCTTAATTTCTTCATCTATTAAATGTAAATAACAGTACTTACCTCTTAGCTTGTTGGGATAATTAGATTATTTACTATTTTTAAAGCATCATAATGATATCTGGCACACACTAAATATTATAAGTAGTTAAACAAAAATAAACAATATTTGTGAATAGAATCATCAGTATTAATGTTCAGAATTCCAAATAATATTGAAAAATACACTTCAAATTTATATACATTTTTTCATATGCATTTAATAAGCCATTATATGATTCACTGTTTTCATTGTTGGTTAGAGAACTAATAATCAAATCTGAACTTCCAGAAGGTGCAAAGGAGTAGAAATTACCAAAAGTTTTTCTCTGGGTCTCCTTTTAGAATGCAACTATATTTGAAAAAGTTATTTCAAGCTTAGAGTTTAGCTTGGTGACAGAGGAAAACAAAACCCACAAACAAAAACAAAAGCAAAAGAAAGGACTTCAGAATAAAACAATTCTATTTCAGAACCCAATACTTCCAGTTGCCCTGAGTGATATGGAACAAGGGCAAGAAATTTATTTGCTTTTTTGAAGAAAACACCTGCCAAATCTCAATTGTGTGCTCTTTACTCAGCTTTATGTACCCAAGAAGAATGGTAACTGTGATTTAATGATGAAAACTAGAACAATGTCCCACAAAGAGAGGAAACAAGCTGAAATACCTAGCATTCCTTCCTCCTCTTGAACAATATATTCCTCCTCAGCCCTCTTTTTTTCCCCTTTCTTTTCTTTTTTAGTACTCAGGAAGTGTTTCTGAGCTTTCCCTAGTATCCTAGCTCTGCCTTGCTCAATAAGCAAAAAATTCAGTTTAGTTTTATTTCTGGCAGCTCTAAGCCTTAATTTCCTCTATATAAATTCATATATGAGATCAGCAGTTCAGGGTTGTTGTCTAAATGTAATAAAAATTGGTGTAAAGTGTTTAACATACCCTCGAGCACATAATATGTAAAATAAGTAAATATTAAAAAGAACAAATAAAAGGAAACACTGTCTTGAGGTTAGATGGATGTTCTTTATTATCTTAACTTGCCTTTTTATTGTTTTTAAAAACTAAAATTCACTGTGTCTTCCCAAATGAAAACCTCAGATTTTCTGTGGCCTTAAATTATTTTCCAATAACTATTCTGTTATTATGCAACATTAATTTAAAAACTGCTTTTAGAAGGCAGGAATTTAAAAATAGATACTATGCTATTTTTTTTTTTAAACCTATTACCCTGTAAGCCCAGCTACTCAGGAGTTTGAGGCATGAGGATCACATGTTTGAGGCTAGACTGGGAAATTCAGAGCCTTTCTAAAAATAAAATATAAAAAGAAGTGGGATAGAACTCAGTAGAGCATTCCTGGGTTCAAACCCCATTACCCCCTAGCCTCCACAAAAGAAAGAAAGGGGATAGAAAGGAAAAAGCCTACTATAGAAAAGCAAAGATTTAATATTTCCTTAGTTCTTAGTGACTTCTAAGAGATTGCTGAAAGGGTACTGATGATGTTAATTGTTTCTTCAAATTTTTTTCTGTGTTCTTGGAAGTAGAACTTTCTTTTGCATTTTCTAATATACATGGCTTAAAAGGCTGCAAAACCCAAGGTTCATAGCCCGGTAAGAGCTGACTCAGTGTTTCTAATTCATTGAGGAATTGGTTCTTCAATGTTCATCCTGAGAAATTATCCTTTTTCTTTTTTCATTTGTAAAAGATATTTTAATATCTCCTAAAATTCTATGTTGTCTAAATTATTAGACATTTTTTATATGATTGATGTCTTCATACATTTTTTTATCTTAGTAGAAATTTTCCAAATTTAGGAATCAGAGTTTCTACTCCTGCCTTTAAAATTGATTATTTAATATTGTGGCCTTTAAATAGAATGAAATCACTTATAGACATATCAGCAGAAACATTAATGAGAAAAAGTGGATGAGATTTAATTGAGTGTTCAAAAAATCTTATTGAGGGCTGGGGATAAAGCTTAATTGGTAGAGTGCTTGCCTCGCGTACACAAGGCCCTGGGTTCAATCCCCAGCACCATAAAAATAAATAAATAAACAAACAAACAAACAAACAAACAAATAAATAAATAAAAAGAATCGAATTGAATATGAGCTCCTACAAATACAGGCACAATCTACTTGAATGTAAGCGCCTACAAATATAGGCATAATGTTTAAAATTTTGAAAAATTTTTTTTTTCCTTAAGGAGCAGCCACAGACTATTCAGAGAGATATCAGAGAATCTGTGACAAATGCAGACTGAGGGCGCTGCTCAGATGTTGCTGCCAAATTGGCATAAATTCAAACACATTTCTATATGCGTTTCATTATTATAGTTGACCATCTGGATCCTTTGTTTTTAAATCCCCTTTAATACTAAGGAAATAACACTGGTATTCATTTGAATATATTTGAAGTGAATGAAAATAAATGTAATTTTATCATTAATTTCCTCTGGCAGTTTTGGGTTGGGAATTTTCTCATGTTCAGCAAATGATCATTGATCATCCACTCTGTACCAAGCATCTTATAGGTGTTATGAAAAGAGTGTTATTGAAACACACACAAAAGAATCCTTCCCATCAGGGAGCTTATCTTCTAATGAAAGGAATAAGAAAACAACAACAAAATGTGCTAGAGGCACCATGTTGGATGGTATTAACTGCTATAGAAACAATAAAGAAAGAAAGATTTAATATTTGGGGAGATATGGTTGCAGTTTTAAACCAAATAAGCTGTTTCTTGAATAAAGATATAAAGATGATGAGGGAGAAAACTTATAGAAAGACAAAACAGTTAATGCAAAGAGCCTGAACTGTAAGGATATTCCTGTTTTTGTGGAATTGATACAGGATCTATGAGAAGAGTAAGAGACTAGAACAGGAGGGAGGGAGAACTCCAAAAAGAGGAGCCAAGGAAAGGATTTTTGGTGACAAGTGGACTGGGGAAAATCATGTAGAATTTTCAATCATCAAAGGACAGTTACAGTGTTAACATAAAGTCGGAGGAACACACTGGAAGGTTTTTAGCAGAAAACCACAGGATTTGACTCAATTTAACAGAATCCTATGAACATAAAACTCATGTTTATATAAGACAGAAGATAGTCCCTGTAAAGCTTTTTACATTTTTCTAACAAATGCTTTTGTGTTTTAAAAGACATGTAATAATTAATTAATAAAATGACTTTTTGAGCTATTAGAGATGAAGTAAACATCTACAACCACAGCCAAGGAAAGATTTCCCCTCATCTATTTATGAGTGCTGATTGTCTGATTGTAAGTCTAAATGTATAAGATACTATGTTAGCTACTGGGCAAAATAACACTGACAAAATGAGTCAGTTAATGATTTAAATTATTAAGGGGTTTTCTTTTATCCTTTCCATTTCAAGTTTGCTTTCTAATGTATATCATTAACTAATTATGTTAAATTGAAAATTGATGTGAAGACCATTAAGCCAAAGTATAGATATTAAATATGTAAGATGGCTAATTTTCTGAAATTTCAAGCACATATTTTTGATATTAATATACTTTCAGAAAAAAATGGTATTTTAAAATTTTCCATTTCTTATGGTTATCTTGGATTGTGATTGTATTGTTCCTTACTTTAAATTTCACAGAATTCCTTGATAATTCCCTAAGACTGCCATATAGCAATTTTCTTTGAAAAGAAATAATGAACAGCATAAAACCCTTCAATATTAATTTTAAAATTTGTCCACCAGAGGTTTATAATCCATAAGACTATACATTGCCTACAATCAATCTTGCCTAAGCCTAGCTTTTATTAAGGATCAGTAAAGAGAAAATGAGAAAATGCATATTTTTAGTAAAAGATCATATATGGCAAAAAAAGAGCTAATGATGCTCAAAGTTATTTTAGTGATTACAAAATACTCATTATGGATTGGAAGAATTTTAATGAGAATATTTTTAATGTGGTTTCCAGCATGCATTGTAATTTACTCAACTAACATGTGTACTTCAGCTATAATCAATCTCTCTTAACCTGATGAGATGGGGCCTTGTCTATTTTTCAACACTGTCACTAGTACAGGATTGAGTATTAACAAAACATACATATAAATACATACACATTTTCTCTTTGAAAAATGAAACCCATTAAAGATATCATGAATACCCATATACATGTATAATTCTAATGAATGATGTCAGTTTTTTTTATTATTCCATTAATTGAATGTTTACTTATAAAGAACATTTCCAAAAGTTATACTCTAGGTGGTGACACATGCCAGCAGATTTGCATGTGCAACTCCTCTTCCCTGCTGGACTGTAAGTCCCAATCCTACTCTGTGTCAAAAATTATCATGCCAAATAGGCCAATGCCAAAAAAAATACAAAGGCCTAATGTTCTCTCTGATACGTGAATGCTAACACAAAACAAAAGGAAAGGGAAGAATAGAAGTAAAGTGTATTAGACAAAGGGAAAAGGGCAGGGAGTAGCGAGAGGAATAGGAAAGACAGTAGAATGAATTGGACATAACTTTCCTATGTTCATATATGAATACACCACCAGTGAAACCACATCATATACAACTGCAAGAATGAGATCCTAATTAGCGTAAGTTATACTCCATGTATGTGTAATATGTCAAGATATACTCTACTGTCATTTATATATTAAAAAAAATAAAAATAATACATGAAACCCCCACACAGTGATCAACATAGGATCTTTTATACTGTAAGTCCTCATTATTTTTGTGAAGTATAGACAGTAGGATGGCAAAAAATCATGAAATTACGCTAAATTATATCTTCATAGGCAACCTAGCAAGAAATAAACTTGGCTAGGTAAATGATAAAAATTTTGGAAAGTAGAATGAGTACAAAAGTTTCTCAGCGGGGATATATTCCTTCACTTAATGAATTTCAAACAACATTATTTCAAAATATAACAGACTATAGCCATATATTTACTACTGTAACAGGATAAAATAAAACAAAACCAGTAAGAACAGTGTGACCAAGGGTTTCAAATACATCCTATTTCAAAAATTCTGTTCTTTTGAATCCATAAATGCCCAAATCTTCCAGGATTAGCACTGGGAGAAATATCAAGTTGAGAAAGATAATAAAACCAGGAAACACTCTGTCAACATCTGAAAGTGAGGGATTAAGATTTTACAACTAGGTCAGGGAATTTACTATTTTTAGGACTTGAGAATCTCCTGAATTGAAACATTTTGTCAGCAGCTTACAAAGTGGATTTACTAGTTTGACACTCTTGGGTAGCAAAGACCATTCTGAGCATTTCCATTTCTCTCACAGAACCATATTCAGTATCTAGTACATATTAAACATGCCACAGTCAGTGCATTTGGGATGCAGTACAATAGTTTTGTATATGTTTCAAGTGTTTTTTCTCTGTATATTTATGACTCAATTATGGGTGTTTTTATTCTGTTTTCCTTCTCAAAGTCTCCACTCTTTCCTTTTAATCTTTATGGTCAATGATCTCCTCCATTATCCTTAAATGGAAAGATGATATTGGAAATTTGATTACAATGCCAGTTGCATTTAATGGAAACACTAAGTGTGGCAATGCTTTAGGAACTGAGCCAAGTATTTTGTATGCATGCGATAATTTAATAAGTAGATGCTATTATTACTCCTATTAAATACAATTCCAGGTTCAGAAAATTTCTTTAAATAGCCCAACACCCAAAGCTTCTAATTATCACCAAAGACCTAAATATTACTAACTTTAATGCCCGTGTTAACAAAACATATACCTAAGTACATACACATTTTCTCTTTGAAAAATGAACCCCTCACCTGTAGGTGAAAAGTGCAATTTTGTAGAAATATTTTGCAATATTCATACATAGTACATGACATTCTGTGGTTGATTTTTAAAAGGTAGGTGCACTGATCAGTATCAATAAGCCTACCACTTTAGAAGAAGAGCTACTCACACAAAAATGTATAAAAATAAAACGTAGTGATATAATACTCTTGTCAGTTGCCCAGTTTTGAAAACAATTGTCACTTTTTCTGCAACCTTTGATTAAAATTGTAACATATTACCTACATCTGAAACATGTTCTAAATCGGTCCCTGACTTTCATTATAATCTGCATTGCCACCTCAGTTGTTTTTACTTTATTGCTTTGGATATCTCATCTTCTTTTCCACTGAAGTCTATTTTACACATCATCTTTGAAGGTATTTTTCTAAGAGAAAATTTTAACTTGTTCATCTTAAAGTTATTAATTATGATTTCCTTTACCTATTTTAAAAAACCTTAAAATTATTAGACATTCTAAGACATTCTACCCAAATAATTAGATTAATTTACCATCAGTGCTCTTCTGCTCAAAAAACTACTGCTGGTGATTAAAAAAAATCAGAGACAAAACCCTAAAAATAAACTTCTTGTTTGGCTGGGTACCCTTTGTTCTACTTCTCCTTGGAAAAAAGCAGAGAGGTCGCCTCAAGATAAAATACCAGCATCACTGTTTTCTATAATCTGGTATTTAACTCCTATTTAATAAATGTTATTAAACAAATGAAGGACAAATGAATTTATACACTATCTAAAATTCACACTTAAATTTTGTTCTATTAAACTAAAGAGAGAAACAATTTATTTTCCAAATCCATTTACATTTATTCCATAATCTCACTTTTGAGAAAGTAACTGAATAGAATTGGCTTAGTTGTACCTTATGTACTCTAAATAATTACCTACATTTTATTTTTTGTATGATTATTATAGCAGTTTGTGGTAGAAATAAATCAATTTTGATAGCTATCACCTAGCAGTCAAATCATTAATACAAGTTCTCAATGTAGAAAAGATGTAGCAGATGGTTCATTCTCAAATTCTGTTTTCATAAATAAACGATAGTGTATCTTCATAAACATTGAAGTTTGAGTAAAAACTGCAAGAAGCTATTCAAGGTGATTTGTTTAATTATGTTATAACTAATTAAGCTAACAAATATAGATATAAATAACTTCTCAAATTGTTGAACATAATTTCATTCTATGCTAGAACAATTTTCTGAGTATGGGGCATAAAAAGTCAAGCCCACATATTGAAAGGCGAAGTACTGTAGATTCCATGAATAATCAATAGATGGTCAATATCAGGTTAATAACACAGAATTTCAGTTGGCAGTTTATTTTTCTGTCTTGTAGTTTGCCTTCAAAACTTGTCTCCTCTGTAGGTTTGATGAGAAGGGGAAAGTCACAAACATGACACTAATGGTAGTAGAAATGCTTGTAGAAAAAGATGTCATTCCTGGTTCAATACAGTTGTGAGAGATGGAACAAATATCACAGCATGATAGTGCTTACATTGGGACAGCATTCAGGGTTGAGGCCAGCATGGCAGTGGAAGCAAATATTGTGTCATGTCCCCTCCCCACCACATGATAGAAAGAAATAATATAGCAGTCATACTTCCTCATGTTTGCATAAAAAAGGTGAGTGTCTAAAAAAATTAAGGATGCAAGATTGGTTGGTGTTATAATCTCAGATGTTCTAGCTAAATTTCTCATTTGGTACATGATTCAGAATTTTTGGATAAAATTATGTTGGTCACTAATGTGTGACCTATGGTGTCAGTGTCTCTAAATGCTAATGGGACACATACTCTGAGCCACTCATAGAGCTGATTATTTCACATGCACTTTAGAATTAAAACCTTTTAACAATGCAGTTTAGCTGCTACCCTCTGTATTTTATAGGTGAACAAGGATTCCTAAGGTTGGATTTATACTCAGTTCAGCCAGATTCTTTTTTTTTAAAGAGAGAGAGAGAGAGAGAGAGAGAGAGAGAGAGAGAGAGAGAGAGAGAGAGAATGAATTTTAAAAAAAATATTTATTTTTTAGTTTTCGGCGGACACAACATCTTTGTTTGTATGTGGAGCTGAGGATCGAACCCGGGCCACATGCATGCCAGGCCAGCGTGCTACCACTTGAGCCACATCCCAGGCCCTTCCTTATGCTTTCTTTAATGGAAAACATTGGATATGGTTTAGTAATTTTCATTTACAAAAGGATTTCCGTATTATTGTTAATAACAATATCAATGTCAATATCTTTTATAAAGACATTTAAAATATTACACTTGAGCTGGGGGTATAGCTCAGTGGTACAGTATAGTCAAAAACTGAATATTACATTAGTTAGCAGCACTTCAATATGTAGGTTCTAAATTCTCAGCTTTTTTTTTTTTTATTAAGGGATCACAGCAACTTACTTGTCTGAATGTAAAACATACAGACATTAACAGAAACAACAGTGCACAATATCAAGTGCAAAGATGAGGGAAGCCCAGGGAGATTTGAACCCTAACACAGTCTTAGGCCAAAGACCAACTACTGACAGGAAAACACCACATGCAGAGAACACTGGTACATCAAAGACACAGGTAGAGCAATAGCACAGGTAACATTCTCATTTTTTTGTTTGTTTGTTTGTTTTTGTGGTGCTGGGGATTGAACTCAGGGTCTTGCACATGCAAGGCAAGTACTCTACCAGCTAAGCTATATCCCCAGCTTGCTTTTCAATATTTTTTAACCTTTTGGTTCCCCTCAGCTTTGCCTGGTTTTTCTATTCTGCAAGAGATTTCTTGGCTACTAAAGAACAGCAAATGGAACAAAGGACAGACAAGGAGAAGAAAAGTAGAAACTCATGCTGTCTAGGACTGGTGTCTAAATCCACCAAGACTACTCTGATATATGATTATATTTTACATGCAGGGCATTAAATCACTGTGCTTATTGTTACAGAAAGCATCAGAATACTTGAGAACAAAAAACAACTTTTATGTATCCAGTATTGCCCAAGAGAAACAATAGTATAGTTTTAGAAAACTCATGCATTTTAGTAAGAAAATATGCCTAAGTTGGTAAAAAATATATCTATATGTGTATACATGTATGTGTATCTATATGTGTATACATTTATCACATATATCTATATATGTATACATGTATCACTATATATATATATACACATGTATCGCATATATCTATATGTGTATACATGTATCACTATATAGATAGATAGATAGATAGATAGATAGATAGATAGATAGATAGATAGAATTATCTACATAGAACACCCAATAATGTGTTGTAATTCTATACATTCAACTGAACTAGTGACCTATAACTTCCCTGGAAGAAAGTAATAGAAATAACAGACTGTTTACCCTTTTTCCCAGGAGGACAAAATTAACAGCTTTGTGAAAGTTATGTTTCACACAGAGAAACAAACATAAAATTGTAGACAAAACAAAACAAAAAGACTGTATCATTTTATTTTGAATGCAATTTTTAAATCTTCCATTTTAAATTAATAAATTGAGACTTTCATTGAATAAGCTAATTTATCAGTCTCACTTGTCTGAGTGAAATTAGAAAATTAAATTCCAGAGTATACAAAACTGAAGTCCATACTCTGGATATTCTTTTAAATTCTATTAAGGTAGCTATTCCTCCATTTAAGACACTGTTTTGAAAAAAAATTCTGTTATACCTGACCTCAATTAAAAATTTATGAGTATTATAGCTAATATAATACTATGTAAACCTTATTGATTCCGAAGTATAGTTTAGTGGTATTGGATGAGAAATTCATAGGTCATATCAGAATAAAAGAAGAAAGATTGTAATAGAAAAGAAAATGTCTTACTTGGTTAAGAATGTCTTGTTTCTGTGCATGCAAGGAAAGAAAGAATACATGTGTTAATGTAAGATAATTTATACTCATTATCTCATTTCTCTGATAATTATATTAAAAGTTCAAGTTTATAGATTGGTTTTAAAACATATACTAGGCCTAGATCTCAAAATATGATTTTTGACAGCATCAGCACCATAAACTGGAAGAGTGATAGAAATACAAATTCAGCAGCCCCCACCCCAGAAACACCAAATCAGAAACTAATGGAAGCAGAGAGACAAGTAACATTTCATGTTTTAATAAGCCCCCACATAATTCTGATGTACACTTGGATTTGAGAACCATTGACTAGATCAGTATTTGAATAAGCAAACAATTTGAACTGACATGAGACAAATATAATGAATAACACATATTGTATGATGAAAGTCATTGAAAGTGGATAATGAAAATATGAGCTTGCAAAAAATATATTAGATAATGAATACTTATTCTCCATTCTTCATGTTTCCTTTTATTAGCATAACATGCCAATCTTTTCTCCATGCTTCTAAAGATTATATATATTATTTCCACACACTGCCAATTTATTTGAATTTTTTAGATATCAATAGAATAATTTGGAATTGATTTTAAAATCCAAGGCCAAAACAAAAAATTATGTGGAATTCTAATGGTTCCACTACTCTCCTCAGATCATTTACATGTCCTGACAGTGTTTTATAGAAAATCTTTTTGCTAAGACAAGGTCTCTGCTACAAACTAGTTGTAATAATACTCTTAACTTCATATTATTCATATAAGATTAGGCAAAGACCAATAGGAGCAACCTCTTACCTTGCCAGTCACAGGTCAGCAACAATTATGTGTCTGTGATATGCCACACTTATTATAAAAGCAATAACATCCACTACCTTCCCCTTCCCCTATTCTTCGTAGGAATCAGGGCCTTCCTGCTTTCTATGGCTTAGTCAATGGAGGAGGAAATCTTAAAAACGGGCATCAGCCTTAAACTGGGTCTCTGAATAGTAGTTTTAATTGTGGTTGTTGTCATCCATCTAACTAGTTAATCTTTGAAACATCATTTTACTTTTTTAAAAATAATTTTTTTTAATTTAAAGGCCTTGCAAACTTATGAAATTAGATATGTCAGTTCTTTTAAAGACCTTTATTCAAAGAATATTTAAGGTCATTGTTTGGATATCTGCTATTGATTTCTTCAAAGGACAAAATTTTCTTTAAAAGAATTAAAATAAATCATTGTGCATATTAAACATAATATTTCTACTCAACTAAAATAGGCTTAAGAAGTTTATATCTTCTTTGGATCAAGTTTTCATATACAACTTTTAAAAGTCAGTAATGCAAGCAAATTATAAACTAAGGAATGCATATACTCCTTTAGCAGCTTTACTTTGTATTGGGAGATGCAATTTAAGGGACTTTCTGTTTATTCTCTTCACAAATGTATTTAGTATGGATTATGTGTCATATCTATTTTAGAAAACAAGGGATTAATTATTTATTCTAAAGTCAGCCTTGATTAATCACTTCTCTTGTATTATTGAGCATCAATAAGAGTCATTCATGCCAAACAACTTTGGTCTCAACTTTGCTCAAGACAGAGTGATGATTTCACCTATGAATTAACAGTAGAAATTCTTTCATACTACTAGAGTAACTTTTCATAAATAAGGACATATTAAAATAACTATGGGCGTTAGTATTTTCATTCTCAGTAGAGGACATTCCTAATTATTTCCAATTGGCTTTTATAAAATACATAACTTCTTTCTTTAAAAAATCACAATACTTTAAAATTTTCACCTGAAGGAAAAATTTCTGTCAATATTCAGATCAAAGAGTGGTTTCACTCTTAATTTAGAATTGCTGTTGGGTCTTAATGAGATCCAGCTTTTTGTTTATCCACTCTCCATTATTTTAATTATGCATCTCTACAGATCTGTGCTTTTACAGAGAGGTATTACATGATTGAAGTCTGACAACATATGTGTGTCTAGCAAAGAACCTAGAAATTACCACAATAAATCCAGTATATAGTGAATGATAGTCCTCATGAAATAGATAATATTAGCAAGACTACATCTTGGGAATTGTTTAAATAAGAAATCACTGAGGTAAAAAGTCTATGATAGCTTTCAGCTATCTTTAGGGAGAAAAGTAAGTTTTAATCTCTGTATAGAGTAGATAAATATGCATGTTTTCAGGTAATATGGTGATTGTTAATATTAATGACATTTTTCTTTTATAGAAATTTAGTGTAGTTGACATCTCTAATTTCCACACTCTGCTTTCTTGGACTTTGAGATTTTCAATTCTACAAATTAAGCCATTAATATTATTTTTCTCACACTAGAGCTTCTAGGAAAATAAATTGTGAGGGAAATGCAGACCAGACATTTGTTTTGTTCCTGATAGAGGAAAACAGGAATAGTTTTAAAATTGCCTTTATTTTCCCCACCTTTTTACCATTAAACATAATAATTTTATGTTTTAAAAAGAAAATAAATCTTAGGCTAAATAGATATAAAAATTTATCATACTGTAGAGAGAATAAGCAAACGTGACAAAAACACCTATGAGAAATAATTGATAGGGATTTATAAAACAATAGGAATATTTGAAGGTTAGAATCTAGAGCTTAGAGAAGAATACTTAAAATCAAGTTCTAAATATTCCAGAGAAGAATAAGATTGAAAGTCAATCAGGGACTGTGTTCTTATAATCATGGAAATGCAAAAAAAAAAAAAAATGACAACAAAAGAGATACTACATCTTTGTCTGTAAACAAATCTATCTAGATGGTACATTTAGGTAAAATTGTGTTTTGATAAGAGCAGTCTATTTTTATTCCCATAAAACCCAAATAACACTTGGTGAAGCTACAAATTAACTAATTTTAATACTGACACTCAAAATGTAACACTTCTTAACTAATATTAAAGGAAAGACTTTTTAACAAATGATTAGGAAAGGGAAGACATTCATTCCAATATGGCATGCAAAAGTAATTGACAGTTAAAAAAGAGAACTTCAGGAATTCAAACCATAATAATAATAGGTTAAGCACAAGATTGGAGGAAGAAATTACTTTCCTTTAGTACAAGCTGGCTCCTTAAAATGACAAAGTGATTATGTACATCACAATATCTTTGGGGAAATAATTTCCTGAATGGGACAACTCTCATGCCCCACACTAATGCCCATATTGGTTGAAATGTGAAGGTTATAGAGTGAGAATCAAGCACTCTCTCTCCACTATCTGATCTGATTTCTTGACATCTAAAAAAAAATAACACTCCATTTAAATGATCTAACTTTTCAAGCATATAATGTAGAAATACAATATCATTAGTAATTTTGAATGAAAAACATGCTATATTTATGATACCTTCAGAAAAGCATTTTGTTATGAATATTTTTTTATGTATGGTATATGGTAATGATTTATGGGATGTGATATATACATGTATGTGTATATATGTATACATATACATATATGTGTGTTTATGCACGTAAGCATATAATATATATATGCCTACACACTATACATATTTTCAAGAACTTTTAATGAAGAAATACCCACTTCTAACCATAATAATTAAACTAATATAAAGAAAAAAGAAGTTTTACCCCTTCAGGATTATACTTTGCAAGCACGCCGTTACCATGGAATTCTTCAAGAACATCCTTTAATTTCTTTGTAGAATCTACAAAAAATAAACAAAAACACATAAATTGTTTAATATGTCTACTATGATCACATAGTACAGGCCAGAATAAAAGATATAAAATGTAAAATAATCATCAACAGAAATGAATTTAAAAATCATCATGTAAAATGTAAAATTTTTTGAAATGCCATTT
Source organism: Ictidomys tridecemlineatus (assembly GCF_052094955.1). Taxonomy (NCBI): domain Eukaryota; kingdom Metazoa; phylum Chordata; class Mammalia; order Rodentia; family Sciuridae; genus Ictidomys; species Ictidomys tridecemlineatus. The sequence continues at coordinate 158,843,771 of NC_135478.1, read as the reverse complement.
ATTTGGAAAAAATGACAAAGTAACAAAAACGAACAGAAATAAGTATATTCTACCACGTATATTGCTTAAGAACAGGCCACTGACTCTATATTATATGAATTAATGAGCAAATAAGTGAATAGGCTATATGTTCTCTTCATTTATTTCCATAGCATAAAATCTAAATAAATGAAATACACAGTTCAAAAAGAAAAAAGAGAACATAGTCATTCCTTGTCAAACTTTACAATTTATATTTTCAAATATCACTGCATTAACTAACAACAACATTGTTAAAGTTTTATATCATATTAGGTGTTGAGATTGACAGCAAAATAGTGTCCTAAACTAAAATAAATACTCTTAGAATTAATATTTTAATATTTTATTAGACTGAATGTACTATTATATATTCAGTGTACTAAAACAATGCTCTCATAGAAATATAATTTTGATTAAGCATCTCAGATATATGGTGCATTTAAGTTAGTTAGAAACAGTAGATAACAAGTATAAGTCATCTAAATATTCAATCAAGTTTAAATAATAGTGAATGAATAATCTTGAAATAAAGTGTAGGAATTATGTAGATTCATTTACAGAAGGTGGCAGGAGTAATTGTATCCGAGCAGTTGAATATAATTCTTTCTGACTTTGCCTAAACTCAGTATTTTTTTTTTTTTTTTGGTAGTGTGCATTAAACTTGGGGGAACTTGATCACAGAGCCACATTCCCAGACCTGGTTTGTATTTTACTTAGAGATAGTCTCATTGAGTTGCTTAGTGCCTGAGTGCTTGCTGAGGTTATCTTTGAACTCACAATCCCTCTGTCTCAGCCTCCTGAGCCACTGGGATTACAGGTGTGCACCACTGTGCTTGTCAAATATCTCAGTGATATTTGATCTGCATAAAATATTTCCCAGTTCCAAAAAAACCTCATTTTCAAATAAGCTTTTGAAATACCTGTTAGAAAATCCACTCTTGATGAGTGTCCATCAAATGTATCATGCCTATATTTTGTGAACTCTATTTTCACTTGGAATGTACAATTTTCTTCCTTTATATTTGAAATCATGTGTGTTTGTACGTTTGTGTGAGTTATTTTTAATTGAGATAAATTTATATAACATAAAATTCACTGCTTCAACTATTATAAATATGCAATTCTTACATTTTCAGTACATTCTCAATGCTATACAAACATTACCAATTGTCTGATTCCAGAATATTTTCATTTCCCTGAAAAGAAAGCCCATAGTTATTAACCATAACTCCCCATTTTCCTTTCTTTCCGGTCCTTGATTACCACTAATCAATTTTATTTGTATATCAATTTACCTATTCTGGACATTTAATGTAAACAGAATATAGTTTCCTATATTTTTCATTTTTAGTACATATTGTGATAGCAATTTTTATCTGTCATCAGAGTTAATTTTCGCTCATGTCCCTTACTAGACTGTAGGTTACCCTAGCACAGAAAACATATATTTACATTTTTACCCAACTTCAACTGTATGACAAAGCTGAAACAACAGAATTGCAATAAATATTTGGATTGAGTTGAAGATGTAGCTCAATGACAAGGCTGGGTTTTAATTCCTGCCACCACCATAAAAATAAAGTGGGATTGATTGTATGTCCTCCTCTGAGAAGTGTCTGTTCAGGTCCTTGGCCCATTTGTTGATTGGGTTATTTGTTGTCTTATTGTCTAATTTTTTGAGTTCTGGTATACTCTGCAATAGCTGGGTCAAATGGTGGTTCCATTCCCAGCTTTCCCAGAAATCTCCATACTGCTTTCAAAATTGGCCACACCAGTTTGCAGTCCCACCAGCAATGTACAAGTGTACCCTTTCCCCACATCCTTGCCAGCACTTGTTGTTTGACTTCATAATGGCTGCCAATCTTACTGGAGTGAGATGGTATCTTAGGGTGGTTTTGATTTGCATTTCTCTGACTGCTTGAGATGGGGAGCATTTTTTCATGTTGTGAGGGGAATGGGAAAATAAACAAGGAGAGAAATGAATTACAGTAGATGGGGTAGAGAGAGAAGATGGGAGGGGAAGGGAGGGGAGGGGGGATAGTAGGGGATAGGAAAGGTAGCAGAATTCAACAGTTACTAATAGGGCATTATGTAAAAATGTGGATGTGTAACCGATGTGATTCTGCAATCTGCATTTGGGGTAAAAATGGGAGTTCATAACCCACTTGAATCTAATGTATGAAATATGATATGTCAAGAACTTTGTAATGTTTTGAACAACCAATAAAAAAATAACAAATAAATAAAGTGGGATTAATTTAACAAGAGCCCTTCCCAAACTACAACAAACATGGTAATTGTGTTGACATGGTTCTTGTCGAAACTTACATTACTGCAGAGATGAAATTATGTATTCAAAAGAAAGATGAAGCTGATCCCTTATTCCCAAATCCCTCTTGTGGGTAATAAGGTAGTATTCTAAGGAAAAGGACCCTTTTACACCTTCTTGCTTATAAGTAGATACAGAATCTTCTATGCATACCAACAGAGATATAAATTTATAGTAATACACACAATCTGCAATGTCATATTCCAATAAACTATTTTAACTATATTGTAGCTCCATAATAAATGAAAGGGGAAGAAAAGTTTTTGGTTTCTTATAGATAGGCTCCAACAAAATTTTTGGAGACACTGCCTAAAGCTGGTCTTTTCATTTCAGGTTTCCATAAGAGTAAAAAGACATCTGTATGTAACTGCCCCCAAAAGGGTAAAAGTTCTAAAAATTATTCATGTTATATTTTACTGATTTATAAATCATAGTTTATATTGTACTATTTCCAGTACAGAGAACATGAGCTAAATTAAGAGTCAAAAATCTTTATTTTTTTTATTTTTTTATTTTTTTTTATTGGTTGTTCACAACATTACAAAGCTCTTGACATATCATACTTCGAACAATAGTTTCAAGTGAGTTATGAACTCCCATTTTTACCCCAAATACAGATTGCAGAATCACATAGGTTACACATTCACAATTTTACATAATGCCATACTAGTGACTGATGTATTCTGCTACCTTTCCTATCCTCTACTATCCCCCTCCCCCCATCTTCTCTTTCTATCCCATCTACTATAATTCATTTCTCTCCTTATTTTTCTTCCAATTCCCCTCACAACCTCTTTTATGTAGTTTTTTATAACAATGAGGGTCTCTTTCCATTTCCATGCAATTCCACTTTTCTCTCTCTTTCCCTCCCATCTCGTGCCTCTGTTTAATGTCAATCTTTTCTTCCTGCTCTTCCTCCCTACTCTATTCTTAGTTGCTCTCATTATATCAAAGAAGACATTTGGTATTTGTTTTTTAGGGATTGACTAGCTTCACTGAGCATAATCTGCTCTAATGCCATCCATTTCCCTGCAAATTCCATGATTTTGTCATTTTTTTAGTGCTGCGTAATACTCCATAGTGTATAAATGCCACATTTTTTTAATCCATTCATCCATTGAAGGGCATCTGGGTTGGTTCCACAGTCTAGCTATTATGAATTGTGCTGCTGTGAACATTGATGTGGCAGTATCCCTGTAGTACGCTCTTTTAAGGTCTTCAGGGAATAGACCAAGAAGGGCAATAACTGGGTCAAATGGTGGTTCCATTCCTAGCTTTCCCAGGAATCTCCATACTGCTTTCCAAATTGGCCGAACCAATTTGCAGTCCCACCAGCAATGTATAAGAGTACCCTTTTCCCCACATCCTCGCCAGCACTTGTTATTATTTGACTTCATAATGGCTGCCAATCTTACTGGAGTGAGATGGTATCTTAGGGTAGTTTTGATTTGCATTTCTCTGACTGCTAGAGATGGTGAGCATTTTTTCATGTATCTGTTGATTGATTGTATGTCCTCCTCTGAGAAGTGTCTGTTCAGGTCCTTGGCCCATTTGTTGATTGGGTTATTTGTTGTCTTATTGTCTAATTTTTTGAGTTCTTTGTAAACTCTGGATATTAAGGCTCTATCTGAAGTGTGGGGGGTAAAAATTTGTTCCCATGATGTAGGCTCCCGATTTACTTCTCTTATTGTTTCTCTTGCTGTGAAAAAACTTTTTAGTTTAAGTAAGTCCCATTTGTTGATTCTTGCTATTAACTCTTGTGCTATGGGTGTCCTGTTAAGGAATTTGGAGCCTGATCCCACAATATGTAGATCGTAGCCAACTTTTTCTTCTATCATACGCAGAGTCTCTGATTTGATATCAAGGTCCTTGATCCATTTTGAGCTAATTTTTGTGCATGGTGAGAGGAGGGGATTCAGTTTCATTTTGTTGCATATGGATTTCCAGTTTTCCCAACACCATTTGTTGAAAATGCTATCCTTCCTCCATTGCATGCTTTTAGCCCCTTTATTGAATATAAGATAGTTGTAACTTTGTGGATTAGTCTCTGTATCCTCTATTCTGTACCATTGGTCTACCCGCCTGTTTTGGTACCAGTACCATGCTGTTTTTGTTACTATTGCTCTGTAGTATAGTTTGAAATCTGGTATTGCTATACCACCTGATTCACACTTCCTGCTTAGAATTGCTTTTGCTATTCTGGGTCTTTTATTTTTCCATATGAATTTCATGATTGCTTTATCTATTTCTACAAGCAATGCCATTGGAATTTTGATTGGCATTGCATTAACCTATAGAGGACTTTTGGTAATATCGCCATTTTGATGATGTTAGTTCTGCCTATCCATGAACAGGGTATATCTTTCCATCTTCTAAGATCTTCTTCTATTTCTCTTTTTAGGGATCTGTAGTTTTCATTGTATAAATCTTTCACCTCTTTTGTTAGGTTGATTCCCAAGTATTTTATTTTTTTTGAGGATATTGTGAATGGAGTGGTTTTCCTTATTTCCATTTCAGAGGTTTTGTTGCTGATATACAGAAATGCCTTTGATTTGTGCGTGTTGATTTTATATCCTGCCACTTTGCTGAATTCATTTATTAGTTCTAGTAGTTTTTTTGTAGACCATTTTGGGTCTTCTAGGTATAGAATCATGTCATCTGCAAATAGTGATAATTTAAGTTCTTCCTTTCCAATTTTTATGCCTTTAATTTCTTTCGTTTGTCTAATTGCTCTGGCCAGTGTTTCGAGAACTATATTGAATAGAAGTGGTGATAGAGGGCATCCCTGTCTTGTTCCTGATTTTAAGGGGAATGCCTTCAATTTTTCTCCATTCAGAATGATGCTAGCCTGGGGCTTAGCGTAAATAGCTTTTACAATATCAAGGTAAGTTCCTGTTATCCCTAGTTTTTCTAATGTTTTGAACATAAAGGGATGCTGTACTTTGTCGAATGCTTTTTCTGCGTCTATCGAGATGATCATATGGTTCTTATCTTTAAGTCTATTGATATGGTGAATAACATTTATTGATTTCCGTATATTGAACCATCCCTGCATCCCAGGGATGAATCCTACTTGATCATGGTGCACAATTTTTTTGATGTGTCTTTGTATCCGATTCGCCAGAATTTTATTGAGGATTTTTGCATCTAGGTTCATCAGAGATATTGGTCTGTAGTTTTCTTTCTTTGATGTGTCTTTGTCTGATTTCGGAAGCAATGTGATGTTGGCCTCATAGAATGAATTTGGAAGGACTCCCTCTTTTTCTATTTCCTGGAATAACTTGAAAAGTATTGGTATTAATTCTTCTTTATAGGTTTTGTAAAACTCCGCTGTATACCCATCCGGTCCTGGGCTTTTCTTGGTTGGTAGTCTTTTGATTACTTCTTCAATTTCATCCATTTATATTGGTCTGTTCAAATCGTGTGTGTCCTCCTGACTCAGTCTGGGCAAATCATATGTCTTAAGAAATTTATTGATGTCTTCACTATCTTCTATTTTATTGGAATATAGGTTTTCAAAATAGTTTCTAATTGTCTTCTGTATTTCTGTGGCGTCTGTTGTGATATTGCCTTTTTCATCCCTTATGTTAGTAATTTGAGTTCTCTCTCTTCTTCTCTTCGTTAGCATGGCTAAAGGTTTGTCAATCTTGTTTATTTTTTCAAAGAACCAACTTTTAGTTTTGTTAATTTTTTCGATAGTTTCTTTTGTTTCAATTTCATTGATTTCCGCTCTGATTTTAATTATTTCTTGTTTTCTGCTGCATTTGCTATTGTTTTGCTCTTCATTTTCTAGGGCTTTGAGATGAAGTGTGAGCTCATTTATTTGTTGGTTTTTCCTTTTTTTGAGGAATGACCTCCAGGTGATGAATTTCCCTCTTAAAACTGCTTTCATTGTGTCCCATAGATTCCGATAGGTTGTGTCTGCATTTTCATTTATCTCTAAGAATTTTTTGATTTCCTCCTTTATGTCTTCTGTAACCCTTTGATCATTCAGTAACATATTGTTCATTTTCCATGTGATATTGGATTTTCCCTTCCTTCTTTTATCATTAATTTCCAGTTTCAATCCATTATGATCAGATAAAATGCATGGTATAATCTCTACCCCTTTATATTTATTGAGGGTTGCCCTATGGCATAATATATGGTGTATTTTTGAGAAGGATCCATGTGCTGCTGAGAAAAAAGTATATCCATTCGATGATGGTTGGTATATTCTATATATGTCAGTTAAGTCTAGGTTATTGATTGTGGTATTGAGGTCTATAGTTTCTTTATTCAACTTTTGCTTGGAGGATCTGTCCAATGGTGAGAGAGGTGTGTTGAAGTCACCCATAATTATTGTGTTGTGGTCTATTTGATTCTTGAACTTGAGGAGAATTTGTTTTATAAACTTCGAAGCGCCATTATTTGGTGCATAAATATTGATAATTGTTATGTCTTGTTGTTTAATGGTTCCTTTTAACAGTATATAATGTCCTTCCTTATCCCTTTGGATTAACTTAGTCTTGAATTCGATTTTATTCGATATGAGGATGGCCACCCCTGCTTGCTTGCGAGGAGCGTGTGCGTGGTATATTTTTTCCCAACCTTTCACCTTCAGCCTGTGTATGTCTTTTCCAGTCAGGTGAGTCTCCTGGAGACAGCATATTGTTGGATTTGTTTTTTTGATCCATGTTACCAGCCTATGTCGCTTTATTGGAGTGTTTAAACCATTAATGTTTAGAGTTACTATTGATATATGGTTTGTTCTTCCAGCCATAGTTGATTATTTATCTCGTTTTTTTTTTTTTAATTGCGTTTGTTTCACCATGATTAGTTTTCCCCCCTCTGTCTGTCTTTACTGAGGTACTTCCCACTGTTGGCTTTGGTTATTGTTTTCCGTTTCTTCCTCGTGAAGTGTTTTGCTCAAGATGCTTTGCAATGCTGGTTTTCTGGCTGCAAATTCTTTTAGTTTTTGTTTATCGTGAAAGATTTTTATTTCGTTGTCGTATCTGAAGCTTAATTTTGCTGGGTACAGAATTCTTGGTTGGCATCCATTGTCTTTCAGTGTTTGAAATACATTATTCCAGGATCTTCTCGCTTTCAGCGTCTGAGTTGAGAAGTCCGTTGTTAACCTTATTGGTTTACCCCTGAATGTAATCTTTCTCTTTTCTCTTGTAGCTTTTAATATTTTCTCTTTGTTCTGTATATTGGATATCTGCATAACAATGTGTCTTGGCGTTGGTCTACTGTGATTTTGTATGTTCGGTGTCCTGTATGCATCTACAATTTGTATATCTGTTTTCTTTTTTAATTCTGGAAAGTTTTCTGTGATTATTTCATCTAGTAGATTACTCATTCCCCTTGTTTGAATCTCTATCCCTTCCTCTATCCCAATGACTCTTAAATTTGGTTTTTTTATATTATCACATATCTCTTGTATGCTTCTCTCATGATTTTTAACCAGCCTTTCTGAGATGGCTAGCCTCTTTTCCAAATGATATATTTTGTCTTCATTATCTGATGTTCTAGCTTCTACTTGCTCCACTCTATTAATGATACTCTCATTTGAGTTTTTAATTTGGTTTATAGTTTCCTTCATTTCTAAGATTATGGTTTGATTCTTTTTTATAGTCTCTATCTCCTGATAAAGATGCTTAACTTCTTCCTTTATCTGTTTGTGTAATACATTCTCAATGTGTTCTTTCGCTGCTTGAATTTGCTGTCTCTTATCCTTTTTAAGGTTCCATTCCATCTGTCTCAGGTGTTCCATGAGTTCTTTATATGACCATTTTTCTGGTGATTCTATATCCTCCTGAATATTTAGGCTGCCCTGCATTGTTTGCACTCCTTTTCTTCCTTGCTTTTTCATGCTGTTCATATTGTTTCTTGTTCTGTTTGACTGCTGAGTTACTGTTTACTCCTATAAATATATTTGAAGCTTGGGAGGAAAGGTATTAGAAGGGATGGGTAGAAGTCACTAAAGAGAATAAGAGTAAGCAGGTAGAATTCAAGGAAGGGGGAAATAAGAAAATTAAAAAGAGATGTAAAGACAGGAGAAAAGAAGGATAGAAAAAAATAGAAGATTAAAAGGGATTTAAAGAAAAATAATAATAGTAGAAATGGAAAATGAGATTTAAAAAATAGAATAAAATGAAATAAGATGGATTAAAAAACATTTAAAAAGACAGCAAAAAAAAAAAAATTTATAAATGCAGTCCTAGAGTTTGATTAACTGCTCTTCCAGTGGGTGGAGCTATGCCCACCGGGCCAAGTTTCTCCTCTCAGTAGGCGGGAGTCAATCACTGTGCAGCGGTACTTCCTCCCGGATTGGGCGGGTCTCCATTCCTGCTGTTCGCTGTGTGGGCGGGGCCTTTTGCAGAGCTGGTCAGGGGTCGTTTGCAGGGTTGGCAGGTGGAGGGTGGTCGTCTGCAGCTCCAAACCGCCAGAGGAGGTTCACAGGGTTGGGCCCTCGGGGCCGGGCAGGCAGCGCCTGCTCCCCCACTCACTGCAAGGGTGTAGGCAGCGGCCGCTTGGCGGTAGCCAGCAGCGGTTCACCGAGCTGGTCTGCGGGGGCCCAAGCAGCCAAGCAGGCAGCGCAGGCTCCCAAGTTCACTGCGCCGTGTGAGCAGCGGCTGGCTGAGGTTCACCAAGCCAGCCCGGGGGAGGGGGGGGGACAGGCAGACAGCCAGCAACGGCTCCCAAGTTCGATGCTACGTGTGGGCGGTTCACAAAGCCGGGCTGCAGGGACCCAGGCTCCTAAACTCGCTGCAGCGTGTGGGCGGCGGTCGGCTTGGGTTCACAGGGCCCGCCCGCGGGGGTCCAGGCAGGCAGCAATGGTTCCCAAGAACAATGCAGTGTGTGGCCTGCGCCGGCTGCGATTCACAGAGCCAGCTCGCGGGGACCCAGGCAGGCAACGACCGTTCCCACGAATGCTGCAGCGTGTGGGCAGCGGTCGGCTTGGGTTCACAGAGCCCGCCCGCGGGGGTCCAGGCGGTTAGTGTCCGCTCCTATGCTCACTGCAATGTGTAGGCAGCGGCCATTCGGCGGCCCCGGCGGGACTGTGCCCCTGCTCTGGGTTGCCGAGATTCAGTATTTTGTGACAATCTGACACCTCCTATTAAACTTACTAGTTCCAGGAAGGTCTCCTTTCAGAGGAAATTTGCTTGAAGTTTCCCAGCAGGACGCATGTGGGTGTATTAATGAGTCTCTCTGATCCCCTTACCACGGAGGCATTGTATGTGCTGCCTCTTCGCTGGCAGCCATGTTCTTCCTCCAAAAATCTTGATATATGTGACTGTTATTTCCACAAACTGAGGTTCAATTATGAACTTGGACTAAACAATTTAAGTATTTCATATTCAGATGACTTACTATCAATTCAACTTCTTCCTTTTCTAATTCTCAAGTTCCAGAACCAGTTTTTTTAAGGGGGGCAGATACCAGGGATTGCAGTCAGGGTCACTCAACCACTGAGCTACATCTCCCGCCCTATTTTGTATTTTATTTAGAGACAGGATCTCACTGAGTTGCTTAGCACCTTGGTTTTGCTGGGGTTGGATTTGAACTTGCAATCCCCCTGCCTCAACCTCCTGAGCCACTGGGATTACAGGCATGCACCACTGCACCCAGATAGTTCCAACATCTTGATACAAACTTACCTAGGATCTAATTTCCACTTCACAAATGTATTTTGGAACTCTTTTGTTCTTCTGTACTTGTCTCAATAACCTTTCTTGTGCCTAGTCTCTCCAAGATTGAGGCCTTGACTTGTCTGGCTGATCATCTGCAGATTGGGGTTTTGGTATAGGAATACCCAAGGGACCTAGATATCCATAATCTTTGAACAGCATTCTTGTATGTAAACTGCCTGCATATCTGCTTTGATTCTCAATTTTATCAGCTTGTGAATTTCCTACTGTTGTACTTTACCTACCTTCATGAGAGAACTCATAGTATCTTACTTTGTAATTTCACTAATTTTTCAATTCCTTCCTGTCTTTTTGAATCTGCTTTCTCTGGATCATGTTTTGTGAAAAACAGTGTCAGGGCACTAAAGAAGAGAAAGGATTCATATCTAGGACTGACTTACCCTATAGGAACAGACAGATACTAAGGAAGTAACATCTGGATAAAAAGTCTATAGGTAAGACATGGTGTCAGTCACATTGCAGTTAATATCAGCGCTCCACATGAAAGAGCACAATGACAGATTTTGGACTCAGGAACACTGAGAAATCCAGGCAGATAGCTAGCCAGGCAAGGCAGCTGTGAGCTAGGGGATCAATTCACAGTTGATACATATCTATAATGGGATAAAGTTCTGGTGATCAGGAAGATAGGCCAATGAAGTGTGAGGGAGCCAAGTGTTGGGAAGTCAGGTTCAAAAGTTGTTTAATCTTTGGGTTATGGAATTAAGATGGATGTTCAGCACAGAACATTGAATCTTGTAGAAATAAAAGGAGGGTTTATCAATTTTATTTATTTTTTCAAAGAACCAACTTTGGGTTTTCTCAATTTTTTAAATTGTTTCTTTTGTTTCAATTTCATTGATTTCAGCTCTGATTTTAATTATTTACTGTCCTCTACTGCTTTTGGTATTGATTTTTTCTTCTTTTCTAGGGATTTGAGATGTAATGTTAGGTCATTTAATTGTTGACTTTTTCTTTTAAGGAATGAACTCCAAGCAATAAACTTTCCTCTTAGATAGCCTCTTTAACAAAAGGTGCTGAGAAAACTGCAAATCCATATGCAGCAAAATGAAATTAAGCCCCCATGCACAAAACTCAACTCAAAGTGGATCAAGGACCTAGGAATTAAACCAGAGACCCTGTGCCTAATAGAAGAAAAATAGGCCCAAGTATTCATCATGTCAGATCAGGCCCCTAATTCTTTAATAAGACTCTTAAGGCACAAGAAATAAAATCAAGAATCAATAAATGGATGGATTCAAACTAAAAATCTTCTCAGCAAAAGAAACAAGCAGTGAGGTGAATAGAGAGCCTACAGAATGGGAGCAAATTTTTACCAAATGCACATCAGATAGAGCACTAATCTCCAGGATATATAAAGAACTCAAAAACTTTAACACCAAAAACACAAATAACCCAATCATTAATAAATGGACCAAGGACTGAACACACACTACTCAGAAGATGATATATAATCAATCAACAAATATATAAAAAAATGTTCAACATCTTTAGCAACTAGAGAAATTCAAATTGAAACTACTCTAAGATTTCATCTCACTCCAGTCAGAATGGAAGCTGTTAAGAATACAAATAACAATAAGTGTTGGTGAGGATGTGGGAAGAAAGGCACACTCATACACTGTTGGTGGAACTGCAAATTGGTGCAGCCAATATGGAAAACAGTATGGAGATTTCTCAGAAAAACTTGGAATGGAAGCACCATTTGACCTAACTATTCCACTCCTCAGTCTATACACAAAGGACTTAAAAACAGAATACTACAATGATGCAGCCACATCAATGTTCTTAGCAACACATTCACAATAGCTAAATTATGGAGCCAACCTAGATGCCCTTCAGTAGATGAATGGATAAAGAAAATGTGGTGTATATAGACAATAGAATACTATTCAGCAATAAAAGAAAATAAAATCACTGCATTTGCAGGTAAATGGATGAATTTGGAGAATATTATGCTAAGTGAAGTAAGCCAATTGCAAAAACCAAATGCCAAATGTTTTCTCTGATATGTGGATGCTGATCCATAATGGGGATGGGGGGAGCATGGGCAGAATGGAGGAACTTTAGATAGGGCAAAGGAGAGGGAAGAGGAGGATGTGTGGGTAAGAAAGACAGTGGAATGAGATGTACATCATTACCCTAAGTACATGTATGAAGAGATGAATGGTATGACTCTACTTTGTGTACAGAGATATGAAAAATGTGTTCTATGTGTGTAATATGAATTATAATTCATTCTGCTGTCATGTATGACAAATTAGAATAAATAAATTAAAAAAGATCATTGTAATGTTTTGAGCAACTAATATAAAAATAAAAAATAAAAAAATAAATCAAAAGGGAGTCATGAATTACAGCAATTCTGAGACACAGGGATAATTCCAGAGGTGCCTACACTTGACTTGTGGGGCAAAGGACTTGGAGAACAACAGTGGATACCAATTGCAAACATGACAGAAGCACATCAACCTTCCCAAGAAGTAATTTAATATTAATAACCACAATAGAAGATTGTGCTTAATTGGGGTTATTCTTTCCATTACTAGCAGAATCATTTAAGAACTAAGGTAATACCAAGTCTCAAAGTTGGACTCATTCTACTTGGGAAACTCCCTTACAAAGTGCTTGGAGATAGACAGCAGCTGATAAAAGCATATTTGCCTCTTACAACTTGTCTCTCCAGCACCTGCTTTGCTATATGAATACTTCCTGGTACTGGGAATGTCCTGGGAATTCCTCTCATATTGACTCAGTCACATAATAAAAAATAAATGAGAATTAAACTAGCTGTTTAAGGAATGAATATTAAATTATTATGTAGTTTTGCAAATTCTAAATTGTACATAATTTTAAGGAAAATCAAATTTCCTTTCCATAAGCCTGAAATAAAAATAAATTAATAAGGGCATTTGGCAGTGTATACCCAATGGGTCCTAAACCCTGCTACATTAAAACAAACAAACAAAAATAAAAGTTTTTAGTTTATCTCACATCTCTTTAAGCATTGTGACATCTTGAATGATCTTTTTATAATTTCACTGCCTTTTTATTACAAAAAACTTCAACAAGTCCTTATCAGGTTAATCTCAAAGGCCACATGGAGTAATGAAGCAATGTAAAATCAGATAGATTTGGATTTGAATCTTGGCTGTAGAATTCTTGGCTGAATATACTGGGCATAGTTATAAGTTGTCTGTGACTCAGTTTTCTAATACTTAAAATTTGAATAATATTATGAATTTTGCAATACTGTATCTAGCAAGGTGCCAGTGTCTAATAAATTCCTGTTCCTTTGATACAACTTCAGCCATCCTTCAATAGTTCCATATTTGCCTTCAAATTTAAGTATAAACCCTTCCTATTGGAATCATAGGTATGTCTAAATACAATGAAACACTCAAATTAATAAATATTTTCTATCCTTCCAAATTTGCACATCAATATCCAGCCATTCAATTCCCAAGGCATCCCCTGAGTGCAGAGTTCTTTCTGTGTTCATGATATTACTTTTGGCCAGGATTCCCTTCAATGTCACATGAAGTTCAAATATAATGTGTCCTATACTTGACCTGCCAGCTTGTCCACCCTACTTCTCAGGACTTCCTTCAGTCACTGTAGGTAGTACCTGCCTCTCTCTGGAACTCCTCATAAAAGCTCTTAGAATCTACATCTATTAGTGATAGCATGCATATGTAGTATTTTACTTTGAAAAAGTGTTTATTTTCATTTCAAAGTCACAATGAATTTACCTTTTTCCTACTTAACATAAGATCATTATCTATTAAGAGTCACACAATTAAAATCAGCTGAAAAAATTTGAAGAAGTGATTACTTTTATATATATATATAAAAATAAACAAACTTATTCTCTTTCTTTGAAAAAACATAATTGTTTCCAATTCAACCAAGGAACCAAGTTAGGAGTTTATGACTTATTATTTAGTTAATGAATTTTATTATTTATTTTTACAGTACATAGATATATTTGACTTCTATTTACTGTTTTACATTAATGGGTAAAGAATATATCTTCAGTATATACTAAAATATAAGAGAAAGCAAAAGAATCATATGGATACTTTCTAAGTTTTACCATGTTTACATTTTTGCTTGGGTTATGTTTTTATTTGACAATAGAATTTATATTGATAATAATAGAATTTATATATAAATATATGTTATTTCTTCTGAAAATTTCAAAATACATGCAAATTTTTCATAATTATTATTTCATATAATTACTATAAATATGTATTATGAATAAAAACATAAAATTTTCATGCTTCATTATTAGGGGAAAACACATAGAAAAGTAAAGGCCTATGATATAGAATTAAAAATTATTCCTCAAGCCAACCTCAACGCAAGGCACTAAGCAACTCAATAAGACCCTGTCTCTAAATAAAATACAAAAAAAAATTGTTCTGAAAATAACATATGCTCATTATGCCTCATAAGAAAACCTGTTTCTGTTTGTTCCCAAGTAAATATATTTTAAAAGCATTATTACTACCTAAATATTAGTGATAGTGCTATGAGAATACCAGGACATATTCCATGGTTAACAAGACTACCTAACATATAATGTGCATTTGCTGTTTGTACAAAATATTTGTGAAAGCTAACTATAGATTCATAATTTAGCCCTTTAGTCATCAAAGTAGACAATTTCAGGGTTCCAAGTTACAGTGAGGTTGGGTGAATTGTGAAACAGAAATGATAACAATATTACCTTCATTGTGCTTTTTCTGGGATTAGTATCTGGTACATGGTAAATAGCAAATAACTATAATCCCTTATCATCATCCCAGTGACCTCTGGGATTGCTTTATTCCATAACCTTAATTTAAGGTTACTCTCCATCCTCTTTATTAAAAATAAATTCTATAAATACTTTAAACTCCCATTTTTTTGAGCCAAAACCAAGAATATAATTTAAACTCTTTTAAAGTTATATTTAACATACTAATTTAAAATTTTTGTTATGCAAAATTCAGTTCATGTGCAATGGAAATAAATGTAGTCATTATATGTGCTGAATCAAAACATTTAATGAAATGCAATTATGAGTTACAATTCTGAATCTGCACATTATTTCAAAATTTTAAACCCACGCTAGTTCATAAGATGACAATTTTATTTAGTTTTTTTTAAGTCCTTATGTGGGTTGCAAAGTACTGAGAAACCAGACATTCTGGCAACAATACTGTATTCTCTGATCACAATGCTAATAACATCCTCTTTTAGAACAATATAAAATTACTGAAGTTTCCAACTAGTTTCTGAACATAAAAATTTTTAGTTCTCTGTACATTTACAAACAATCTTAATATCAGGCAATGTGGAAAAAGCAAAATCTTTTATCTTGCAAGCATTCAGGTTTTAAAGGATAAATTGCTCACATACATATATTAAAGAACCCAAAACTCCATAATATTTTCAACAAATCTTAAATTCTGAATAGCACTCAGGGAAATGTAGCATATTTATATTGTGGTTTTGTGTATCTTCTCATCTTTGCCACAGCTTAAGAGGCTGTGATGATCTCAATGTGAGAAGGAGGCTAGGAATTGCATACATAATTGGAAGTAGTTGAGATGTTTGTTTCTAGACTTTGCTTTTAGATGACCAAAGGGATAGTCCCACAAATGGTCTCTTTTTTCTCCCTCTAATTCTGAAAATATTAGAAGAAACTATATTGGAGGACTCTTCCAGCCACAATATGTTATGATAATAAGATCCTGATATATATATATATATATGTATATATACATATATATATATGTACATATATGTATATATATATAAGAGAGAGAGAGAGAGAGAGAGAGAGAGAGAGAGAAGGGTCTACATATTGTCCTACACTGCTAAATATTCCTCTCTTGATATTCCCACCACTGATTTTTACTTCTTGCAAACCTTACCCTACTTTTTAATAGAAAGATCATGCTGAATAATTTGTAAATTTTTAATCTCACTATCAGGTAAGCAGATAAAGCAGAGTCTGGCTGGAGGTGAGGAGTGCAAGAATTCCAGTTCAGAAAGGAAAATGTTTTTCTTACATGTTGAACCAGTATTAGAACTTCTAGTAGTGTAATTCAGATCATATTTATAATTATACTTATTACTCTGAAAAGTAGTACAGTTTGATCTAGTTCACATAAAGCTTAAACCAATTATGTTAAATTTGATCTTTACCTACACTGTGATGATCAATCTTCAGGTTTTTCAAAATTTGGGGGAGGAGGACTGACAATGACATAGTATGTTTGTGGACATTTTCCCTCAGTTCTGATTATCCTTCTTGTCTGGTATTCAGAAGGGACTGAATACTGAGTACTGTTTTTATGAAATGACATCTCTCACAATGCACATTCTAATGTGGAATATTTGCTACAACAACTTCCAACAAACTTTGCCATATTTGCTATCAAATAAAAATCCTACTCCAGTGCTAGTTAAATGTGTTAACTGTTCAGAGGTGAGAGGATTTCTGATGCACTTTTGCTGTATTTCCGATAAGAGGACCAAGGTTAGTCACACATTGTTTAAATGCTTTTGAAGATCCAAAAAGAAAGAATTGGATAAGGATGATGATCTTAGAAAGGAATTTACTTACAAAGCAAGAGTGAGTGGGTTTGGGAGATTTTGGTTTCATATAACATCAAACAATTTAAAAATCAGGCATAAGCAACTCCAGTGAATAGGCTACAGCAGTCCCCAGGGAACTGGAGGACTCCTTTGACCAATATGCTCCTACTACAGAGGAAATTCTTCATCATGTAGACATTGTTTTCTTTCTTTTCTTTAACCAATACCATCTCATAAATTCACTTAGTAATTAGAAAACCTGTCAGGAACATAAAAACTGCCAAACATAAGACAAAATTATTTATTAGTTTCCTAGGTCTGTTATAAAAATTACTAGAAGTCTGGTGATTTAAGCCAATAGATATTTATTCTCTCATAGGTCTGGAGACCAGAGGTCTGAAATCAAGGTGTTAACAGGGTTGATTCTTTCTGGAGGTCCAGAGGGAGTATCTATTTCATGCCTCTCCATCAACTTCTGGTGCCTGCTGGAAAACCTTGATGATCCTTGACTTGACGTCCCATCACTCCCATCTCTGCCTCTGTTTCCACATGGCCTCTCTGCTCCTGTGTTTTATAAAGACACTAGCCACTGGACTTAGAGCTATCCCACCAGAAATCCAGGATGATATCAACTTGAGATCCTGGATGTAACTGGATTTGCAAAGACTCTTTTCCTTAATAAAGCCACTACATGTTATGACTTAGACATATATTTTGGAGCCATTTTTTTTTTTTTTTGGTAACGGATTAAACTCAGGGGTACTCGACCACTGAGCCACATCCCGAGTCCTATTTTGTATTTCATTTAGAGCCAGGGTCTCACTGAGTTGCTTAACTCCTCAACATTGCTGAGGCTGGCTTTGAACTTGTGGTCCTCCTGTCTCAGTCTCCCAAGCTGCTGGGATTACAGGTGTGTGCCAACACACCCAGCTAGAGCTACTATTTAATTTACTAAATATTGGTTTTAGGTAGAGATAATAAAGACGATGTGTAATCCAAACTTTTATGGAGAAATTTCTCTGAAAACCTAGGGCTTTAACAAAATTTGTTAAAGTCTATTGTTTTTAAATTATTTGTTAGTTCAGACTCTTTGAAAAACACAAGCAGGTAGAAATACCTACAAAAAAATAAAGGGAGGAGGAGCAAGAGTAGGTTGGGAGAACCTCTAGACTGTGAAGCAAATCCAATACCAGTGAAAAGGACAAGGAGGAAGAGGATGGGATAGCAAGGTCTCAGACAGTGGCACAGTGGTCTCCTCAAGAATAACAAGGAGTTCCTCAGAAAACATGGCCCTTTGAAAGAATTCTCTGTTGGAGAGGACATCCTAGATTTACTACCACCATTGCACTTGATTTGCCTGGGAGCAGTCCAGGGAGAACATGGCCTTGGTGTCAATACTGTAGCAAATCTAAAGTGTTACTCCTAAATGATTAGGAGGTAACCAAAGCTCATGTGAGAATCTTTCTATCATCATTCACAAAATAATACAAGAATTGAAAAAGAAGGAAAATTCTGCAACACAGTCCCTTTGATATCTCTAGAAAAATCAAATCTGGGAGCATCCTAGGACATTCTTCTAGTACTATTGATTGTGAGATTATATCCAAATGATCTTCATGACTCCCAATCCCATGGTTATTTTTAAAGCAAATAGTATTGGCAATCTTAAAGGCATATTCATCTATGATGGAGATAAAATATTTGGAGTGCTTATAAATGGGGATATTAGTACTCTGACAAAGGATTAATTTATTAAAAGATTAATTTTATTAATTAATTTTATTAATTAATTAAAAGAACTCAAGTTGGTCAACTGAGGTACAAAAAGAATCTCATGCCTAATAATGTCCAAAGTCTGGATACAAGAAAGATTTCTCTAGGTTGTTCCTAAATTTCCAAATATTTATGAACAGAACTACACATCAGATATTTTTATATATTGAGGAGGCCCAATTTACTACAATGAATAGTATGAATACTGAATAGTGTCTATGAAATACAATTACAGAAAAGAGTTTAAAAAGCTTAATTTTTGTTATTAACTGGAAGAAGACAAAAGATAAATACTTGATGCAGAACTTTAAAACAAATTTCAGAACATGTATACAAAAATAATTTGGCAAGTATACACGAGTATGATATGAATATAGACATCACAGACTCTCTGTATCACCAGATATATTCACATAAGCAAAGTGAATTGAAATGAATGTGAAATGAGAGTTTCAATTCTCCTACTGGTATCTATGGCATCAGTTAGTGGTTCACAGCCATTTATTTGTAGACAGACACACAAATATGGGAAACCTGAAAAGCTCTCTCTCATTTGGGCATGGCCAAACATCAAGCATTTATTTTTTTTCTTTCTTACCCCCACCAGGTCCCTCCCATCACCCTCCTCTCCAGTCAGCAGCGGTATTGACTGCATCTTCCACATCTTACTTTTTAATATTAAAATTCAGTCAGGAAATCTTTTTTTTTTCAGTCAGGAAATCTTTAATGTTTAAATTTCTAAAAATTCTTTATTTTTTGTCAAGAGTTCTGTTTATTCATTGCATCTTTAACATATTATTTACTCTTCTTTCTGCTTAAGGCAAATGTAATCTGTACCCGAAGCTTACAGGACAGGCACATAAAATGCTAAATTAATTAGGTATTACAAGATAAATTGGTGCTTTAGGACTTCATGTTATGCGGAATTCTCTGCTGGGTCTTGTATAGATGTTTAAATATTTATTATTATTTGAGAAAATTTGGTTGGGTGTTTTTATGTGTTGGAAATATATTTCTGTCTATTAAAAATAATGGCAGACAGGCTCTTCCTATTAAAGAAAATCAGTAGACAACACATTTTTAATAACATTTTAGGTTTAAAGGAGAAATGAATGCATTATATTTCTTATGTCAAAATAGTATATAAGTGGTGAATTCAGTGAAACTAACTGAAGAATCACAAAGTAATGAAGAGACCAAAGAGTAAAAAAGTGAGGAATAGCACTGGGATTTAAGCAAGTAGAAGTCGAGATAAATCTGAACAGTTGCAGTCCCCAATATCAGCTTTTCTAAATAAGGGATTCTATCCTCAAGATAAAGCAAAGAGTGATGAGGGGCTCAGAAAAATATGATGAAATTGTCTGTCTCAAAGAAAATTCTGGAGGAGAGCACAAGAGGACTTTTGCACTGGATGAAAGATGAGAGATCACAAGGAGATGTAAATTGCCCATAAGTAAAATTGATTATACTGGCCAACATCTGTGGTAAATTCTTTTGTACTGTAGTCTGTCATGCATCATGATAAAGGCACGTAATATTAGACAGTTATATTTTCATGAACCCACATGGCCTCACATTTGTAGTTTCCAATGCAAAGGGAAAAATTTCCCCAGACAATAGGGTGTGGCTCTTGTAAATGGGCTTAGGTAACTAGAATTTGTGAGAGCCCCTTGAATTATTTGATTTTTGGTCTTTACTTGCCTGAGTGTTATGACCTCATATAGGAATAAAACTTATATAAGGGCCAGTTTAAAATTCTGGACCGAATGACTGGACTGAAAGATTTATAAAACTTGGAGCATCATGTTGTCTCTATAAGACTGAGAAGTTCTAGTAAATAATTTCCTCTAGATTTAAAGATAGGGAGGAAAAAATATTTAAATAAAGAGAATTCCAAAAAATTAAACTCAAATTTTTACTTAGTAAGAGCTTTGCCTAAAGCACATTGTTTAAGCACATACAACATTAAAGGGAAGATTTCAAATTTTGTTCCACTCAAAATCTGAAATCGCAGAAAAACTAAGAGGCAGTATGAAATAAATTGTCAAAAAACTTTAGGTTTCCTCTTATTTATATGTGATTATCATTATTATTTTGCTCTAGTATAACTTGAATGTGTCATGAATGAAGCTATTTGATTAATAACTTTTAAATAACTGGCCCTTTGAAAATGTTATTTAAATCTTAATTTGGTTATAATTGGATATCAATCATCCTTTTCCCAACCTTAGAATCTATGAAGTCATATGCAATAGTCTTCTCAAAATTATTAAATTTTCGAGGGAAGTCCAAGTTAATAAAGACAGATGGCCAACTAAATGAAATTGGAAACCAATTTATCTAAATTTGTTAGATTTTAAAAAATAATTTCTTATTATCTTAGACTTTTCCACTCCCTTTTCTCCCTTTCTTTGCTTTTATTTTCATCACAGATTTCTTTACATGTCTTGGCTATAACTCTGCAGAATGAAGTCATATTAACTAGTATGTTACTTTGCGGTTACTTGGAAGCGGTTTTGTGTTTTAAGGCAGGATCATTGCAATGTTTTATGATTATGTAATTAACAATTCCCATTTTAAAAAATGAAAGCACTTCAACATAAAAAGATAATCAGTCATAATTTCTAAACCTGGAAATAATGTCTATTATCTGTGTGTTGAGATTCTTCAGGGATATTTTCAATAAGTGGACATAAATGCATATTTATAAAACTGGGATCAGAAATTACAGAAATAACATTAGGAATTATGTGGCATTTTGAAGATGCACTTTCACTTTGCATATATTAAGTATTTTTTTCATGGTAATAAGTATAAACCCATTCCACCAACATTACTGACTGAACAGTGTTTCTTTGTATAGTTATATCATAATTTAGTTTATGAACTGGCTTCTTTGGGGCATTTAAATGAAATATTTGTTAATATTCATAGTCTAATAAAAGGAGTATATATAGATTTGGGGAACATATTTCATTCTATTCTTACCATAAATTCCAAAAAGTAGTGTTGATAGGTCAAAGGTTTCACTAATTTTAAGGCTTTGCTTTATATCCTTCTAATCTAACGTTCAGCAAGTTTGAACGAACTAAATTTGTCACAGCAGTATACAAGAGGAAAGTAGGATTATTGTGTGTAAAATCTGAAATAATTTATATGTGAAGCAAATTTACTTGCATTGTAACTATAAGAATCAAACACATCAAAATACCATATTAATTCAAACTTCATATCACTGTAAATCACTTAAGTGAACCTAAGTGTAATTAGCAGATTCTCTGATTTACTTGCATTATAGTTGAGTGATTACTGATATCATGTTCTTAAAAAGAAAAGGAATAAAGAAGAAAAGTGGTATAAAGTAATGAGAGGACAGGATTCAGAATTAGGAAACCTGTTCTACTAGGATAAACATATTCCCTGAATCTGATGATGATGATTGTTTTCATCTTCAAATAAAAATAGCATTGTGGGCAATCTCTAAACCTTTCTAGTTCTAAAACTCTACCTCATGTACAACTACAAGAATGGGATCCTAGTTAAAATAAATTATACTCTCTGTATGTATAATGTCAAAATACACTCTGTCATGTATATCTAAAAAGAATAAAATTAATTTAATTTTAATAAAATTAAAATAAAATAAATAAAATTTATTAAAAATTAATAAAACATTAAATTCTATATGAAAGTGGTCTAAGGAAATGACTATTACTTATTTTTGTAACTTTTTCCCATAGAACCTCACTCATAAATTACCTTGCATGAAATCATCATTTTATGTGCCATAAGGATCATATTAAAATCTATTTTTAAAATAAGCATGCTAAGATGGTTATTAATCAAATATCATTTCATAGGATTACCTAAAAATAAAATAAGAATTGATTTTCCAGTACTTATTATTCTACACTCCTTGGCAGATGGAATCATTTTTCCCATTGCTTGAAATTTTTCCACAAAGAAAATGGATAATTTTGGTATTATGAAATGTTATTAATAAAGGAATCTTATTAATTGGTTTTATATTCCCTGTATATAGGAACAAGAGAGAACTGATGAAGGGGTTGACTTCTTTCATTCTTAAATAGATAGTTTTATATTTTTAAATATAATATGAGTTATTTATTTGTCCTAATTTTTATTAGGACAACTGTTTTAATTAACAAAAATTTAGAAAGGGTTTGCTATCATGCAGCACATTGGAATGCACTCTCTGAAAAACTTCTTTAAAAGCCCTCTGTTTTCCCAGAAAGGCAGAACCTCAGCCTCAAGGACTGAAGTTCTCTGTGCTTCTCCTTTGCTAGGAAAGAAATAAACCTTTTTCATTTTTCTAAAGCAAAACAAAACAAGATAGAACTTCCCTGTTTTAACAGTATTATATTTTTAATTAATATGTAATAATTATAAACATTGTTTAATATAAACATGGATAAATATACATGATCAAAATATGCAAACAGCAAAAGATATAGTGTTAAAAAAACTGAAGTCTACTATAAACCTCAGAATTCAATATTTTATCCATTCTATTTTGTTAAAACATTTCTGTTTCTTGTTACAGTATCTGTTGATTCCCTGATATTAAAGGTGAGAAACAGGCTTATAACACACTCAAAGATATTCAAAATTTTACTGGCTATATTATTGGTTTTATAATTCATCCAGTGTGATTTACAGATAGATATCAGAAATAGAGGATATGGACAATGTTTATAGCAGCACAATTCACAATAGCTAAACTGTGGAGCCAACTTAGATGACCTTCAGTGGATGAATGGATAAAAAAATGTGGCATATATACACAATGGAATTTTACTCAGCAATAAAAGAGAATAAGAATAAAATCATGGCATTTGCAGGTAAATGGATGGTGTTGGAGAAAATAATGCTAAGTGAAGTTAGCCAATCCCTCAAAAATAAATGCCAAATGTTTTCTCTGATATAAGGAGGTTGACTCATAGTGGGGTAGGGAGGGGAAGCATGGGATAAATAGATGAATTCAAGATAGGACAGAGGGGTGGAGAGAAAGGGAGGGGGCAGGGGATTAGCAAGGATGGTGGAATGTGATAGACATCATTATCCAAAGTATATATATGAAGACATGAATTGGTGTATACATACTTTATATATAAAAACAGAGGTATGAAAATTTGTGTAATAAGAATTGTGATGCATTCCACTTTCATGTATTTAAAAAATAAAACAAAAAAAAAGTCATAGAGGAGATGGATATTCTGGGATGTTTCTAGTGAGTACAACTGAGAGTTAGGTTGAATGGGCTTATTTTTCTTTCTCATTTTCACTCATAAATCACTCTAATAAAAGTAAGTTTACTCTAAGAACATGTATAAAGACACTAATGGTGTGATTCTACTTTGTATAAAACCAGAGATATGAAAAATTGTGCTCTATATGTGTAATATGAATTGTAATGCATTCTGCTATCATATATAACACATTTTTAAAAAAGTAAATGTTTTATCTAGTTAGATCCCAAGCAAATGAGTCCTTTCTCCTGCTGACCTTCTGCTGCTTCCATAGCCTCAGCTAATGATAAGGTGCTACAGCCAGAGATATGGCATCAAATTTGTTAGCATAATTATGAAGAGTGAGCATTTCATATTTCACATCTGTAGTTAGACTCATTAGGTTAGAAACCTAATGGGCTGTAGACTGCTTTACTTCTAAGTAAAAAAGCTATAGCCTAACTTAATATGGTTCATAATGGCTTTTACATATGTTTCAAATCCTGTGGAAATAGAATATAACTTTATTCGGCTTGTGGTATATGTATCTCTCTCTTTGCTTTTTAAAAATTGAGTTTTACAATAGGAAAATTTTGGGCTAAATAGGCAACAGAAATAAAATCATATATCAAGATGTTTCCCATATTAAATGGAGGGAGTTTGCAGTATTTTTGTTGAAATGGAAGGTACTTTTTACTCCACACAGAGCAATCTAAATTTCAAAGACTCAGAACATAATGAAATACAAAGCAACAACTCTCATGAATAAAATTTAATGCTGTCATTAAGCAGTTAAGGATCCTTAAGCTCAAGAGGATCATTTCATGATGGTTCACCCTTACCATTACACACTTCTGGATGGGTGACCAGATGCTATTAAAAAAAAAAAAATCCTGAATTTTGGGCAATTCAGTAGCCTGGGCTAACTCATATGAGTTCTTCTAATTGGCACTTTTTGTACTTCCAACTGGAATTTTATTACTGTAAATATTCCACTAAAAGGATCTATTTTGGTCTTTCAATTCTAGACTATCTGATGTGTATTTTCGATGGAGTCTAGGTATATCATTTATTTCATTTTCACTTTTTCTTTCCCTAGTCCTGTATTGGGGATGGAACCCAGGTCCTCTGCCACTGGGACATACCCCCAGGCTGGCAAATTTTCTTAACCAAATCTTTACATTTTTATTCACTGATGGAGATTTTTTCTTCTTCTGTGGTATTTTATTTTCACAGGGCTGATGTAAGAGCGGGGCATGGAATGCAAGGAAATGAGTTGTGCTGACTCCAAGCTGGGGCACTTGGATAATGCATGCTTCTGCTTCCTTGTTTCTGACAGCTGGAAAATGGGTAAGACCTGGACCCAGATTAAAGTAGGTAAGAAAAGGAAGAGCCACATGATACGAGTAATATCAGTATCTAAATGATCCTCAGATGGCCTCTAGATTGGAACATTCCCCTATCTATTTTGTACCTCAGTATACAAGCTTCTTTATTCTTATGTCTTAAAATTTAGGGTTTCTGTGTTTGCATCTTAACCCATCCTAACAAAAACATCTCAGTATTTTGCCTATTTTTGTATTATAAAATTTCAAAACCACTTAGCAGCACTTACGAACATAGGCATGCGATACTATCATTTACTTCTTAACCAAATGATATTATTGGACTCTGAGAAAAGAAGCTATATTGCTACGTTAATTTTGTGCCACTTGAAGGAGGATGTTCCAAGGATCAGTTAGATTCCATTTTCATATATTATACCAGTAGTTCAAAATATACTATATTTTAATTTGGATGGTATTGTGAGCATGATATTCTTGGCCACTTGTTTAAAAAAAAAAAAAAAGGAAAGGAATACTTGTCTCCTGCTAAGGTGCTTATGAAATACACTAGACTTTATACCTCTGTGTTGTTTTCTTCTGTATTAAAAATAGATACATGGTTTGCATTTGAGTCATAAAGATCTTCAACAATATAAATTGTATTAAATAACATTTTTAATATTTGACATTATAATTTTATTTTTTTCTGAGAATTCCTGCTGATTTCTGATGTTTCTTGTCAGCATAAATTTTTGTTGTTTCATGTTATTCTCTTAAATCTCACAAATAGTAATACTTATATTGCTTTTGAATCCTAATTTTCTCTTTTATTATGTTTTTTCCTAGATTCAACTTTTCATCTTAAAGGTTTTTTTTTCTTTCAAACTATTATTTTCTTCAAATAATTTGTGATTCTTGGTTATTCATTCATATTTTGCATCAATAAAAAACTGAGGTTTGTTTCTTTTACAGTTTTCTATGTCTGTTTATCAAAAAGCAGCTAATCCTATCAAAAGGTGAGCTTTCCTTAAGGTGTGTGGTTGAGCAAGGTATATATTGTCTTACAACATTCTAAAGACACCACAGGGAAATATTCTGATATAAAATAATTTTTATGAATATAACAACCATGGAAACTCATCTATCCTGTTCTTCTTTCAATTCAATATTCTTCTGATTCCTCTTTAGGTGCACTTTGATTATTCTTTAGACATTAATATTATTTACATTGGTCAAATATAAAAGCTACACATCCAACTTCTTTGAAAATATTGGAAGGGAATAAATGCTGCTAATCATAATCCATCAGTAACCTGTATGTGGACTCCCAATTGCCTCCTAACGGTCTATTCCAGCTATAGCCAGGGGTTTCTATATCCATTATTACTTAATCACAGTTTTTTCTTGGTTTTATTTTCTTTGCTCTGGTCTGTCAATTAAATCACATTTATTTTCCAGTCTTGATAGAAATTACTCAGAGACTTATTGTTAATCAGGAAATTCTAACTTTCACATCTTTATTTAAATACCCTATTCCACTTGAAAAGCAATATAGATATTTGCAGTAAACATTTTATATGTGATATTTGTATTACTATGTATAGTCCACTAGGCGTGTTCTTATTACTGTATCATAAGGTGATATATTTATTAAGACTGTATCATTACAAGCATTTTGAACAATGAAGCTTTTGTCTGTGGCCATGACCAGTTAATTCAGGAAAATCTAACATCTTTCCTACTCTTTTTTTTTTTTTTTTTTTTGGTCCTTAGGGTAAGGCACAGAGTTTGATCATCTTCAATTCTTTTTACTTACCATATACTTGATAAATGTGGAAAGCATTTTAAAGCACTATATACTTGACCATGTGGTTTAATTAACGAGATAAATAAGACTACTGAGATCACACTATGCTTAGATGTTAATATGTTGTCTCCCAAGCTGACTAGCACCACCAATTTGTGGGTATATCTCTGGGACCATATATAAATTCATTGTTTCAAGAATACTTTTTTCTTTTTTATTGATTTTTTAAAAAAATAAGTGACAGAAGAATGCATTACAATTCTTATTACATATATACAGCACAAGTTTTCATATCTCTGGTTGTATGTAAAGTATGATGACACCAATTTGTGTCTTCATACATGTACTTTGGATAATGATATCTATCACATTCCACTATCCTTGCTAATCCCCTGTTCCCTCTCTTTCCCTCCCACCCCTCTGCCCTATCTAGAATTCATCTATTCCTCCCATGCTCCCCTTCCCTACCCCACTATGAGTCAGCCTATTTATATCAGAGAAAACATTTGTCATTTACTTTTTGGAGATTGGTTAACTTCACTTAGCATTATCTTCTCCAACGTCATCTATTTACCTGCAAATGCCATGATTTTATTCTCTTTTATTGCTGAGTAAAATTCAATTGTGTATGTATGCCACATTTTTTTCATCCATTCAACTACTGAAGGGCATCTAGGTTGGCTCCACAGTTTAGCTATTGTGAATTGTGCTGCTATAAACCAAGAATCAATAAATGGGTTGGAATTAAACTAAAAAGTTTCTTCTTAGCAAAAGAAATAATCTGTGAGATGAATAGAGAACCTACATACTGGGAGCAAATTTTTACCCCTCACACATAAGATTAGAGCACTAATCTCTAGGGTATATGAAGAATTCAAAAAGCTAAGCACCAAAAATATAAATAACCAAATCAACAAATGGGCCAAGGACCTGACAGACACTTTTCAGTAGAGGTTATACAATCAATCAACAAATATATGAAAAAATGTTCATCATCTCTAGCAATTAGAGAAATGCAAATCAAAATTACTCTAAGATATCATCTCACTTCAATCAGAATGTCAGCTATTATGAATACAAACAACAATAAGTATTGGTGAGGATGTGGGGAAAAAGGTGCACTCATTCATTGCTGGTGGCACTGCAAATTGGTGCAGCCAATATGGAAAGCAGTGTGGAGATTCCTTGGAAATCTGAGAATGGAACCACCATTTGACCCAGCTTGCCTCTCCTCAGTCTATACCCAAAAGACTTTAAAACAGCCTACTACAGGGACACAGCCACATCAATGTTTATAGCAGCATAAAAAATACTTTTTCATTGTCTATTCTGCCTTGTGCTCTAGGCACTGGGAAAAATATGTAGAAAACAGGAAGATATATTTATTCTTTTAGAAAATAAGACTAAATAAAGGACCTCATAAAGTTAGGAAAGTCTATTCTAGATCAGTATAAAGGCAAGCAGAGGGTGAGGAGATTGGTATGATGGACCATAGTTCACACTCACATGAAAATATTATCTTTTATTGTTGGAAGAATTTATATGACTCATCTTCCCCTTTAACTATTCATTTGGGTATTGTTTAAATTTTTTGTATGTTTTTTGAAGACTCATGTCATATTGAATTGTTCTTGCCATCCTGGAAGCATTTATTCAGTAAGAAACATACAATGAGAATGTTAAATATTATTTTAAATAATGAATAAAAATTTATTGATAACCTGACCAATTAAGTGAATTTTAGGAACATTTGAAGCATAGGGTTATCCAAAATATGGATCATTCCTATACCCAGGGAAATATATTTAGCAAGGATTATAAACTCTTTTTGTCATTACCATTAAGTGAAAAAGGAAGTAATATGCACTTCTGAACTACTGATTGCAAGAAATTAGGAAGAATTTTGAAGTGCCTGAAATATTTGCAATTATAGAAGTAAAATATGTTAATTCACCTTCCTAGTGAGTCTTGCCCTTATATGTGCATTCCCTCTTGCGTACTAAAGCCATTTCCTTTATGCTTTCACTATTTGACTCTGCTGTTTGACATTAGGGAATTGTTGGAGTGGTTATGTTTGTTCAGTTCTATTTTCAGCAAACTGCTCATTACAAAACTCAAATGCATGAATTATTAATGAAATTGGCAAGTATAAATATTTTTGCATTTATTTTGTCATAATTAATTTAGCAAACATCTTTTTGAACAGAGTTTACATTTCTAAAGAAAGGGAAATAATTAAATACCAGGTATGTTTAATGCAAACATTACTTTTCAATGAGTATACTGAGACACTGATTGATTCAATGATTTTATCATGACTTTCAACTAGGAATTGCATGGGATGGGTTACTTTCATAATTAGTGGTTATTTACATTGTAAAACATTTCATACACATAAAATAATAAATTTAACATAAAATATAAAAGGATAATCAAATTAATATCCATGACCCAATTTAAAACCTTTAACATCATGAATGCTAGTGAAGTCTCTTGTGTATCCCAGCCAGATCATAATCCTGAAAATTGGTTAATTGGTTTTCTTGTGTGTGTGTGTGTGTGTGTGTGTGTGTGTGTGTGTTTTGTGTGTGTATGTGTTTTTTATTTTTGGAACTGGTATTGAACCCAGAGGCTTTCTGCAACCAAGCTTCAGCCCAACCTTTTTTGCTTTTTATTTTGAGACAGGGTCTTCCTAGTTGCCAATGTAGCCTTGAACTTGTGATCCTCCTGCCTCCATCTCCAGAGTTGCTAGGATTACAGACATGTACCAGCACACCTGGCTAGGAATCATTTTTTTCAAACTCAAAAATTATGCTCATGGAATTTATTAGCATTGATATTCTAGCTTTAGTTCATTTATCTTCACCACTTATATATCTCCAAAATTTACATAACATAGTTTTGTTGATGAACATTTTTGTGTCTTAAATATAGGCAATGCTTCTAAAATATATTTATATAGGTTTGTGGATATATGTATTTGAGTTGCCTTGAGAAATTACTCAGAATAGAATTGCTCAATTCTGGTGTACATGGATCTTCATTTTGTAAGAAGCATTAACTCCATAAATTCCTCCCCAAAATGTACCAATTTATACTGTCAACAACATTGCCCGTTATTCTTTCAGTTACATGTCTTCACCAATATTAGTTGATGTCTTTATTAATATTAGTTATTATCAATCTTATTACAGTTGGATGGTGTAATGAACATGTATCCTTTTGCAATGTACTTTTTTGGTATGCAACTGAGTACTGATGATACTGAACATTTTTGCCCATGATTACTAGCTATGCATAACATTTATTATATAAGATATCAGTAACACTTTTTCTGTTTTTTATTAAGTTATTTTTTGTTTTTTACTGATTCACAAAGGTTCGTTTTTGTTTTGGGAGAGAGACCCATTGCTAGGTATAAATGCTTACCAATATCACATTCCATTATTTGAGTTCTTTTTATTTTCTCATGATGTCTTGATATCAAAAGAAGCTCCTTATAATATAGTCAAACATATAATTAATCTGTATTTATGGCTTACTACATAACATGTTTGGTTTCAGAAATCTTTTCCTAGCATATGGTCACAAATACAGTCTCCTCCATCATCAAATGAAGCATTTATATTTTTTCTTTCTTATATGCCTATTATGCAAAGGAATTGCCTTTATTTGAATAATACAAAAGGAATACAATTTATTTTATTATTCTACATATATTCAGTTAGTCAGCACAATTTATTTAATTTTCTACTTATTTATTCACAAATAACACATCTATTATTTAGTCTATTTTACATATATGCACAAGTATTCAAGTTCTTGGCTCTTAATTTCATTACTCTAATTGTTTATTCCTTTGATAATTCCACAATATCTTAGTGGGTACAATTTTATTAAAAAACAACTCATTACTTCTTAGGACATACATTTTAATTTCAATAGATAATACACCATTCTTTATCTTTTGTTATCTCATTTAATTTTAGGATCCATTTCCTTGAAGGCCTTCGTATTCCCTAAATTTTCACTGAGATATTTATTATAATACACTTAGGCTCATAGCTTAATTTATGAAGGATTCGTCTTACTTTTTCTTCAATATTAGGTCTTCTTGGTGAGGTACATGGAATATTGTTCCATCCATTTATATCAATTTGAACATTTTTCCATGAAGTTTTATAATTTTATCTATTAGGTTTTTACATATATTTAGATTTTTTAGGAACAACATATTTTTCTTTTTATTATAAATTATATTTTCCAGTTTTTAGTTTTAAAACAAAAACTTGAACTTTGTTCTTTGTTGCTCTTACTGTCATCAACCTCATTATCTCTATTAATAATTCTTCAGCTGCCTCCAAAATTTTCTGCATTTTTAAAAAAGGATAGTCATGTTATCCATAAATCATGAGGATTTGACCTTTCTATCTACTTCTTATACCTTCTTTCTTTTCTTATTTTACTAGAGGCTTCATTTTAATATTCAACAGAAGTAATAGTATATGTCTGTTTTGTGTTCCTGGTTTGAGAAGAAATACTTGCATCATTTTACCAATGATAATTGTTATACTCCTCTATTAAATACTTTTAATCTAGATGAAGATATTTTCTTGCTTTCTGGTTTGACAGAAATTAAAATCATGAGTGTATTTTGAGTTTTATTAAATGTTTTTATTGCATCTCTTATTCACATGGATGGCTTAATGCAAAATTGCATTAATTTGAATTTTAACTTAAAAATACATTTGCATTCTCCATATATGTAATTAAACTATGATACTGTATCTTTCCCTTACTTCTATTTATCCCCTTCAGCTTATGTTACTCCCACCTTCCCACTCCTTTATATGTTGTATCCTCTAACCTACTCTTTGGTCACAGAAAATAATATATATTCTTACACCATTAACATCTAATTTTAATCACATCTGAACAACAAAATAAACATGGAACATTCTTGGTCATGATTTCCTTCCTTCCAAATTATGTCACTTCTCTTGCAATGTTAGTTACCTATTTTTCATTCATCACAAGAAATTACTATAATTATTTATACACTTAATATCTGTTTAATTTCCTGGTGTTAGTCTAGGCTTCCAGAGCAACCTGGCTGCTTTGTTCTCTTACTGTTCCTGAGTCAGCTATTTTCTTCTTTCCTTTTTCCCTCCCTCCCTCCTTTCTTCTTCCTTTCTTTGTTTCCATCTTTGGCCATTGGAATCATTCCATGTTTCTTGAAACTCAACTATAGGGCTGGGGATGTGGCTCAAGTGGTAGCGCGCTCGCCTGGCATGAGTGCGGCCCGGGTTCAATCCTCAGCACCACATACCAACACAGATGTTGTGTCCACCGAGAACTAAAAAATAAATATTAAAAATTCTCTCTCTCTCTCTCTCTCTCTTAAAAAAAACCTCAACTATATATTTAATGCACATTTATTACAGAAAAACTAGAATGTGTCTAGTCTGCTGTGCTACTAGTCAGTCTCTTCCAGACACAGGTATCTAGAGTGCAGGTCCTATGTGTATGACACTGTTTCCAAGAGCCTTGCTGACCAGGAGATGGAAGTAACAATGAACCTTCTACAGGGAAAGAGAAGAAAGTACGCTAAATGTTTCCAGTGACTTTTACCTATATTTCCTTTTTACCTTAGCATTTTACACTTGTTTTCTCATATGACTTATAAAGTCTAGAAAAAAAAGTAAAAGAAAAATGAAAACTTAATATGATATAAAAAGAGTGATACTGAAAGCATTTATAATAAATTTTATAAATGGAATTTTTAAAAATCATTTTCTGATATCTCATTAAAAGTACTTGAGAAAAGTACAAAAATCACCTGGAAAATTTATTAAGTCTAGGAAATGGTTTTAGCTTTTTGTTACTCAATCTTCCTGCCTTAGCATTTCATTTACTTTGACTTTTTTTTTTTTTTTTTTTACATGTGCATATGTTCTCTTGTTCTTCTACCTTCTACCTTCTTCTATCTTCTGCTAAGGAATGGTGCGGCCAAATGGCCCTTGCCAAACGCAGGCCCCTGACATTGGATTTTCCAGTCTCTAGAATAGTTAAGATATAATATCTCTGTTTGTTTTATATTGCCCAGTCTCAGGTATTCCGTAACAGTAACACAAAATATACTAAGGTAGTTTTGAACACTCAAACAGCCGGTAAGAAAAGGATGATAGTTATAGAAAAAAACTGAAAAACAAAAAAATCTTATAGGCCAAGTGTGGTAAAGTATGTCAATTTGGTCTGGAGGATCAAGACTCAGTAGCTCCTTCCCACGAGCTTCTTTGGGTGCTCACAAGAAATGTAGTATTCAGGCAGAGGCTGAGAGGACCTTCTTCCCCCAGCTGGTACAGGCATGCAGGTAGCCATTGGTTTTCACTGGATGTCAAGCACAAACTTTGCATCCTTCATGAACATAGAGGTAAAGCTGTTTCTGGGAAATGAGCAGAAAAATCTCACCTTCCTGAGTTCTTTTTGACTTTTCTTTAGTGTTTTTTAATGTATTGTCTCATACAGGTTTTAGTGTTTTCCCTAGAGATTACCCTACATTTACACAGGTATATAAACAAATATATAGACTACTTGTATCACCATTTTACCAGGTTAAGTGAAATGGAAAATTACCACCTTCCATTCCTTTATTAAAGAAAATTTCTTTAAATATTATTTAAATTTATTAAAGATATATATTAAATATATATATAAGTTTATTAAAGATAATTTATTTAAATATTTCTTCTATATGTATTTAAGCACAAAAGAAATGAAAATGTTTATGGACACATAGATTTGCACTCAGATATTCAAAGCCATGTCATTCATAAGTATGAGAAGTTAGTACAGGCAGTAAGTGGTGATTAGACTAATCTGCATGGTTTTTTTAATATAATTCATTTATATTCCTATACTAGTATGATAGGCTATGCTAGCATATAGTTTATAAAACTTCATAGCTGAAGTGGAGTGGATACTTCATGGAAGCTATTAAATCTACCAGTGTCTTTTAAAGAATGACTTTTATGGTTATGGATGGTTATGATAGCAAGAAGGTGGGAAACTAATAATGAGAGACCTAAGGGCAGCACAAACCAGTTCTTGAAGACAAAAAGCAGAAGTCCAGTTGGGGCTGGGGATATAGCTCATCAGTGTTGCTCTTGCCTAGCATACTTGAAGGCCTGTATTGCTGAAACCATCCAACCAACCAACCAACCAACTAACAACCCTCAGAAGTACAGTTAAGGGAGAAAGACTAGCCTTCTATTTTGCTGATTCACATAAAAATTTGTAAGTAAATAGAAAAAAAATATTTGACTCATCTTATGAATTTTTTTCTTTTTCTGAATAGTTCAGAGAGGTTGTTTTCAGCTTCATCATAAAATGTTTAATGGTTTCCATTACAAATACAATACAAGTGCATCGTTCTTACTGATTATTCCTTTATTGAAAGTTCCAGAGTGTTCTATTCCTATGGCAAAAATGACACAGATTAAAGGGCGTCTTGCCAGCTGGAATTATCTAAAGAATATTCTGACAATGTTTCCAGGAGTATATTCCTTAAAATAGTCAACTAAGTGGGAGGGGTTGCTATTAGTGTTCTAGAAATAGGTTTGCTTACGAATGTCAGGGAGCCTTGACAGAATTCTGATTGATAGTTTTACAGTCATTTACCTTGTTTCAGACCTATCATTTGCTTTGCCTTTCCAGAACAAAATGTTCTAACAATCATCAAGTATGAGAATGGGGAAGCTCTGCAACTTTTCATGCAACCCTAATCCCCAAATCCAATTAGCATTCAGCCTTGTTATGTAGCTACCCTTCTAATGCTTTTTCAACTTCATGCAGTTCTGGGGTTCTGATTAAAAACAGTGGGTGGCCTTGACCACGTAAGGTGCTTCTTATAAAATCACTGGGAATCTAGCTGAGAAAGAAAATAGATCCAAAAGAAGGATAGATATTACATAATAATTAAAAAAAACAAACATTGACATGTTTCAAGAAAGATATTTTCAACTGAAACAGTCCACTAACAAGATGAGAAAGATGGAAAACAATATCATTTATATTTGTGTAATATTAATTTGGACAATATGATCTAGAGAGAAAATTAAACTTACAATTATTGTCCCTATTATATATCACACATATCATTCAAAGTTGTACTAATTATTTCATTCATCTTCAAAATGATCTTCTGCAGTTCCTGTTGTTTCCCCCCATTTTATAGAGGACACCAAATAAGATCAGAGAGAGTAAATCATTTACACAGGTTAGTAGATCCCATAAATACAAAGATAACTTCAAATCTAGGTCTCTTTAATCCTGAAGATCCAAGTATGCTGGAGCGATGATTGTTGTTGTGTCCCAGACTTGCAATTATATAATTCTATCTTCTCATAAACATAAATAAATATAAATAAATTATACAAATTAACTTCTTACATTCTCCGTAACTATATTTTCTTTCAACAACCCTGCAGAGTCTTTAGAATGTGTCTTAAACAAATTCATAATTATGTACAAATATGAGATAACTTGACAAATGCTATGGGTAAATGAAGAAGATAGGATACAACTCAATTAAAAAAAAAGCATGTATTTGTGTGTGTGTGAGTGTGTGTGTGTGTGTGTATGTGTGTGTGCAAGAAAGGACTGTTAAATTTTATTAGATAGCCAAGCACAGTGGTACATGCCTGTAATCCCAGAAGCTAGGGAGGCTGAGGCAAGAGGATTAGGAATTTAAAGCCTACCTCAGCAACTTAGTGAGGCCTTAAGCAAGACCCAGTCTCTAAATAAAATATAAATAAGGACTGGAAAAAAAACAAAAGGACTGGGGGTATGGCTCAGTGGTTAAGTGCCCTCAGTTCAATCCCTGGAACCAAAGAAAATTTCATTAGGTAATAAAGAGCACAAAGTAGCTATGAAGAAATCATGAGAAAAGTTTCTATATACTACCATGGAAATAGCTTCAGGGTTTAGTTTATGTAAAAAAGAAAAAAAAAGAGTGAAAGAGAAAATATACTTTAAAGACATCCTATTTAAGAAGGGGAATTATAATAACATGTATTAGATTTTTCTTTTTTACTCAAAAAAGAAACAATAGAGAAGTAAATAAGAACCTACTAAAAGAGTTACCAATAATAATTTAAAAAAAAACAGGTAAGTAAAAGGATGAATGGAGACAATGTTTTGTGGTCATGGGAATGAGCCTTCTAAAAACCAATTTCCTGCTTCATTCAACTAAATGATTAGGAGGCTTAGTGAATTCTTCAGCAGGGACAAGACTGGACACAGTTTCAAATAACCCTGAAATTAAATTCTAACTTTTTTGTTTTCTTACTGTGTAACACTTGAAAATTACTTAACATTTGAGCTTTAATTATATTATTGAGATTATTATTCAAAGGGATGTAGTAAAATGAAATTGAATAATGAATGTAAGTTCCATAATAGGCCTTAAATAGTGTTAAAGAGCCCCGTTATTATCACCATTGCTCTCATATTTAGTTCTGGTTTTACGATATGAAGTAGAAAGGAAATAGGTAATATCTCTTAGAATCCATGCATAAAAGGCCTCGTACTAGGTAATCCTCAACTCACATAGTTTGGCAGTGATAGAACTAAAACAAATGTTTTGGGAAAAATCAGTCACTTTTTCTACCCATTCATAAATGACAATCCTGATATTCTGAAATATCTTTGTATTCATAATAAAAATAAACTGGTAGACCTAAATACAAAGATGAACCTGAAAGTAAAAAAAAAAAAAAGAAAGAAAGAAAGAAAAAGAAAAAAGAAAAATCTTTCAAGCAAACTGAGAAAGTTACATTGAAAATATATTGTGAAAACAGTTTTAGTTGTTTAGTACAGTTACACTTCATCTTTTTGCATAAAGGCTTTAAGTAAAAGCACCCTTACCTAGAGTATAGGTCAAGTATACCTTATCTGAAATGCTTGGGGCTAGAAATATTCCTTTGTTAGAAATGTTTCAGATTTTGGAATATTTTCATATACAAAATGAGAATCTCAGGGAAAAAGGTCCAAGCCTAAACATGGAATCCATTTATGCTTCCTATATACCTTTCATACATATTATGAAGATAAATTAATAAACATTTTTAATGCACCTGTGGTTTGGTCAGGTGTGGCATTTTCTACTTATGTGAAATTATCACTAAAATCATTTCAAATTTTGGAACTCTTCAGATTTCAGATTTTAAAATTAGGAATCTCAACCTGTATTATTACATTAGTCCCTGAAAATGTTTCTTTTAAATACTTTAAAAATCACTTCCACTATAGAAATTTCCCCGTGGGAACATAATATAAAAATGAATTTCATTGAACATTATTTCCACTTTAACTTTCTTTAATTCATCAATTAAAAATGTACAAATTAAATGCATAAAGAAAGACATTTTTCAGAAGAAACACTAACACTTTTTAACAACAAGGAAAATGTAGGTATATAAAAATATACACAGATATAAAAAGTTCTATAATGAAAATCACCAGTTGAGATCTTTGAAGAAAGACTGCACATATCAACATATTTGTATACGATATACATTTTAGAGAAAAGAGGAAGGTGAAAACACAGGACACAAGAGCCCGACAAGCTTCCTAGAATGCCTACAGGGAAAAAAAATGGGTGTACTGGCGGAAAAAAAATGGGTGTACTGGTGGCTATTCTACATAAATATTATGGTGACATTTAAGAAAAATAATGGCAGTCATTCTGGCAGGAGGATGTTGGAAATGCATTCTACATGACAGAAATGCCACGCCACGTAAAACTATGCAGATCAGAAAAGAAAGAATGGCTCCTGTCATCCTTCCTAACTGGACATGATTGGCAGTCACTACTGCCTCAAAACGAAAACAAAAACAAAACAAAACAAAACCCCCTGCCCTTTTGTCCCTACATACCTCACTTGTGACCCTCAAATACTCTCTTGCCTCTTTCCATCTTTCTATTTTTACTTTTCTGGATGTGTTGATTACTTTCCTTCTATGCCAGAGGACCTGAGCCTCATATTCATATAAGACTGCATAATCACAAACTATTGAACAGGAACATTATGGTTTTTTCCACCTATTTGTCCATAAAGTCAATCATAAGCACCTTGTTGTCATCTTGCAAGGTCAACAATACATCAGTACCTTATTAACTCAAGGGTATTTCAACTCTCCAGTTCTGTCATAATTGAGATTGCCAGGATCTTGATCCTCTCTACAATATATCACACTGGTCCATGTCACTGTCAACATTCTGATAACTGGATCTAGGTAGTGAAAAGTAGCAACTGCTCTATATTTATTGGTACTCATTTGCCTGACAGAGGTTGAAAAATCAATCTGGCTAAAATTTAGGAGTCTTCTATCTCAGGGAAACTTCTAGTGGTCCAAAGGTATGGGGCATTTAACATATCTTTTCTAAACTGAAGGATGAATTGTGATATCTGACTGTAATGGTCAGAACCTGGAAGGAAGAAGATTAGAAAAACTAGTGACAAAGAAATTTGGGTATAATGTATATGGATAGCTCTTACTTTGGCAAAAAAAAATCATGAGGATATTTATGTCCCATGTGAATGCTAATGAAATAGTGGCTTAGCACATGAGAATTTTAATAGTCAAGAGGATATGATGGCCCACTCATTCAAAACTAGTAAGGCTCCTTCCCTAAGCCCCCCTTCCATCAACCAATGTGTTCATTGTGTAGGGATGAGGATTTTTCACGGTGGTTGGGATGGGCTTCTACTTACAGAGGCTAACCTGGTTGTGGTCACCTCTGAGTGCAGAATCTTAAAGCAGCAGAGACTGAATCCCCAGCATGGCACTGTTCCTTTGAGATGATCAATCAGCTATCTGCACTCCTTCCATTTTAGAAGAGTGTTTTTTTAGTTTTTTTTTTTTTCCTGCTTGAATAGACACTTAGTCTGTATGTCGATTTGCTTTCACTACATATAATATTCTACCAAAGCTATGATTCTTATCCTCATCGACCTACACAATGCCTTGTCCATCATCATGTTATTCTACACAGCTTTGATTCTAATCAGAGAACTCATTCATGGAAGAAGAAGTACAGCAATGGGTCCATTATAATTGCTGTCAAATTTGGGAATATCCACCATTTCTTATGGTCCTTTGAAATTAAGAGTTTGCTTTTTTATTATAAATTAAAGACTATTAAAATTATTTTAGTCATTTCTAGTATTGATTTAGTTTCCAATT
The DNA here is from genome assembly GCF_052094955.1 of Ictidomys tridecemlineatus. Lineage (NCBI taxonomy): Eukaryota > Metazoa > Chordata > Mammalia > Rodentia > Sciuridae > Ictidomys > Ictidomys tridecemlineatus. The sequence goes on along the minus strand of NC_135478.1, from coordinate 158,804,730 downwards.
TGCACAATCACTGCCACCAATAATACCACCACTGAAAAAAATGATATAATGGCCTTTTAAAGATTTAGTTATAATGTCAGGTTGGTGGCAAAACATGCTATTTCTATGAGTGACCCACTAGCAAAAATTTTGCTTCCTGGTCTCAAGGGTTTCTGCTCTATTCACCTAGAAGTCTCCATTTCAGAGGGAGAAATGCTTCCACCTGAAGATACAACCTTTCCATTGAACTTGAAGTTACAACTACTACCCAATCATGTAAGATTTTGACATCTTTGAATCAACCAACAGGAAAAGAAGGGAGTTATAATGCTGACTAGGGTGATTGATCCTGACTATGAAGAGGAAATTGAATTAATCCACAGTGAAGGTAAGAAAGAGTATTTGTGTAATACAAAAGATCCCTTAGGGCATCCCTCAGTATTAACAGGCTTGTTGATGTCAATGAAAAACTACAATGAGTCAATACAGGTAGGAAATAGTAATAGCCCTGACCTTTCAGGATTAGTGGTTTGGGTCACATCACCAGGTAAAGAATCATGACTAGCTGAGGTGCTTTATGACCATAAAGGGATGAAAGCATGGAGACTGGAAGTAGGTAGTTATAAGTGACAACTATAACTAAGTAACCAGTTATGGAAATAAGAAAGCAAAGACTGTAAATGTTATGATTTTCCCCTCCTTGTTTTACTATGACTATGTATGCATGCATTTGTTCCCATTTCTGTTCTCTTACATTTTACCATTAGATGTCTTGATTTTATATCATAGTATTGTTAATTTTACATCATAGTACTTAATTTATGAAATATCATGAAGAATAAACATCACTCAAGGACTTCACTTTCTCTTCTGGAGAGAGGTGAGTGCAATTGTGTTTGCATACAGGATAGTTGTACCATGTGAGGGAGACTTATGACCACATTATTGGTTTTAATTTCAAGGTGGGTATATGAGTGCCAAGTTGGCATGGAGTGGACTTGTGATGGTTAGTTTTACATGTCAAATGTATTGGCCTTGGGGTGTCCAGATTGATATTTATTTCTCAGTGTGTCTAAGGAATGTTTCGAGATTAACACTTGAATCAATGAACTCATGAAGTAAATTTCTATTCCAAGTTTGAGTATCATCCAATCCGTTGAAGTCCTCAATAGAACAAGATAAAGGAAGGAGGAATTCACAAACCCACTTTTGTTGTTGTTGTTGTTGTTCCCTTATATACCATACTGACCTGGAACATTTTATCTCATCTTCTCCAGTCCTTAGATGGCTATTCACACCATTTTTTCCCTTGATCCCCAAGCCTTTGATCTCAGACTGAATTATACCACCAGTTTTCCTAGGGCATCAGCTTTTAGAGAGCAGATCACAGCACTTCTCAATCTCCATAATCTTTTGAGTCAATTCTTCATAATAGATCTTTCTCCCCCCCACACACTTCCCCTCCCCTCCCCCCCCCACACACGCTCTACACACATACTCCACTGTTTCTGTTTTTTTGGAGACTCTAATACAAAAATATATAATATTATAATTGCTGTCAAATTTGGGAATATCTACCATTTCTTATGGTCCTTTGAAATTAAGAGTTTGCTTTTTATATAAATTAAAGACTATTAAGATTGTTTTAGTCATTTATAGGATTGATTTTGTTTCCAATTTGCACAATCACTGCCACCAATAATACCACAATTCAATTGTAAATGACAAATCATGACTGCAAATCCTTTCTGACTTCCACTTACAGTCTCTTTTGTTATTAATCATAGAAAACAATATTTTTTTCTGCTAATGTTCAATGCAATTAGCAGACTACAGTAGAAAGTATGACATTTCAATTGGTAGATCCACCAAAATCTCAGCAGCTTAAAGTCTGTGGTATGTTTTTGGATCCTTAGCCTTTTTTTAAAATTGAAGATGTTATAACATATTATTTTTAATTCCTGTGAATTTTTCCAGACATTAAAAAATATTTGCTTGTTAACATTCCTAATATAATCTAATTTTTAAAACAATATGGATTTGAAGTTTTACCAAATTAAAATGGATTTTAATACAATTCTACTAGTAAAATTTAAGAACTAAAAACTTTGGAGGAAAAAATCGTGAGTACCTATAAAACTACATGGATTTAGCAAATGTCAAAATGGATGCATTTTTCTTTAGTTCATTTGTAAAAATCAACATAAAATTATAGATCTACTAAAATATGTGTACACATTCCTCTCATCCTCACTGAAAATAACCATATTTCTAAAACTAGAGTGATTCTTCACCATCCCAATTTTTCATACATTTTCTGAATATTTATTCATATAGAGACTACTTATTGGAATGAATGTTTTCATTCATTAAATAAATTTTCTTACTCACAAAAACAGAAAATTAACTATTTTTTTTAAAGTTTGAGGTTAATAATGCTATAACAAGTAAAGCAGATGAAAACTATTTGGAGACTATAAACTGGGAGTAGGATGTAATTTAAATAGGGGACAGAATGTGTGCCTTTTGGGAAGCAGTTATGTGAGCAAACATTTGAAGGAGTGATTTATTTTCCTCAATAATTATTACATTGGTTTGGATCTCCATAAACAAAGATAAATATATGCATTTCTTATTAAGGTTTTTGTGCTTAATACTTTAGCATTCATATTGCTATACTAGTGCTATATGTGTGCAAAACATGTGCAAATAGTGACTAATCACTATAATTTACCTACATGTCTCCTGTCATTATTTTATTTTCATTTATTTATTGTATGCTTCTTATTAGTACTTGGTAGATTTTTAACATCAAATGGCCTTTCTTTTCTTTAAGACCCATGTTCTAACACATGTAACATCTTCTTTATAGATACACAGTGTCCTGGCTACTTTACTACAGTACTTTGTAAGAGTCACATCTTCTTACTGTAAGCCATGAATATCTATTATATCTGCCTACTTGACAGCCACAAGCTGCCCTCCCTTTTATGGCAGCACATCAGTTTCCTTTAAAAAAATCCATTTGTTCCATAGCCATAGGGATGAGTACTTAACTTAGGTCTGGGCAATTAGATGTAAGGCGTTTGTTGCAAGGATGAGCAAGTGCACTGAGACACCTGTTAGCATCATTAGCTCCAGAAATTTCTCTCAGCCATTAGAAATAATGATAGCTCTCTCTGCTAGGATTGCAAACTAGTAGGGAATTCACCTAATACTGTTGGGGTCATGCTGCTAACAGAAGAAAAGACAATGAAGTTCTAGGGGAGAGAATCAGAACTGAGAGAAACACAAATTCTTCAGAAAATAAAGCTAAGCCAGAGATGGAAACAGTCCTGGAACTTTTCAGATGAGTCAATAAATTCTGTGTCTCTCTTTCCAGTAGTTAGTTAGAGTTTGGTTTCTCCCTAACTGTAAGAGTTCTCTCATGGGTCATATAATGTAATGGCCTGTTCTCCTGTTTGAATCACCTACTATATGATAGATAGTATATGTTCCTTGAGGACAAGGTCGTATCTCATTAACCATCTTATGTTCTGTCTCTAATGTAATGCCCAATTCAACTATTTAATAAAAAACAATAAATGAAAATTAGATCAAGCAGCCATTTTCATAGATAATTTGCTATAGTAAATAATTATTATTAATTAATGGATAATTTATCTATAATTCTAGTTAAATATCTTGAGTTGGCAGAAAGTATATGCTATGTTTATTCCATTCTCCTCTGTGGTAAATCATTATGAAGAACAGGAATACTGGAATTGAAAAAAAAACAGCTATCAATTATGGTGTCAAATCACATTGATAAGATAAGTATTGATGCACATCAGTAATAATATAGATGAGGTAGAAAGGTTGGACTTGAACCTGACTTTTTCCAGAGATATCTCATACATACTTTAGACCACATCTCACTTTAGACCACATGTATGAAAGTAAGCAATGGGTCTGTTACTCTGTCTCTGTCATAGAAGCTCCTGCTTTTTTGGATAATATCATATACCAGATATGCCATGGTAGAGAAGAGTTGAGTATTATTGCTTTAGAGCATCTCCATCTGATAGTAGTTTCTTTTATTGTTTTGTTTTTTATATAAAAATGTTGTTTTGAAAATCATGCCTTCAAACTAGCTCTGACAACTGTAATATTTTGTGGCATTTATTTATATTTCTTCTGTATGCATACATGCTTTGGTACTGTTTTAAAATAATTACACATCATGGCATCTCTTCCATATATTCTTCAATATGCAACTTCTAGGAATAAGGATATACTTTACAAAACAATAATCAAATTATCAAAACACCTAAAAATAATTGGTAGCATTCATAGTCTAATATCCAAATTATATACTAATAACGTCAGTTGTCATACAAATACTCATTAGAGGTTCCTTTTAAAAATAAGTTTATCCATTGCAAATGCTTCTTTTTATTCTAGAACAACAGGACTCCTGTGAGTGATGTTTATATATTTAAAACATCATTTCCTGATTGTTTCCCAAAATATTTGTGCCAAAAATTGTTTTTATTTTGCTACATATAAGATCATATTATAAAGAAATTATGTTCTTAAAGAAGATGAGTCCCTAAACAAGTAATAAATAATTAGCAATATGAAGAAGGCAAATTGATTAGCAAGTTGGAATGGTTGTTGAAAAGATGAATAGAACCTAAGTTATGTTAAGCAAAATAAGCCGAAGGGTTATTTGTTTTCTTTTATATGTGGAAGCTAGAGGGGAAAAATGTGGAAAAGAGGCAGATCTCATGAAAATAGAAAGGAGACTAATAGAGTAGAGGAAGAAGACCAGAGGGAGTGAGGGAAGAAAAGGAGAGGCACTAAGGAATGAAATTCACCAAATTATTTTTGGGGCATGCATGAAAACAAAAAACTTCACTCTTATGTATAACTATAATATACCACTAAAATTATAAAAATAAGTTAAAATAAATAAAAATACAAAAATAGAAAAATATGGAATACTATACAAGAACTCTGCATTAATACTTCCTAAGTCTTCATCACTCTCCACCAAAACTCTGAAGAGTCCAAATGAAATATAAGAAGATAAAATTAACTAGGGGTATAAAAAAGATTTCACTGTCAGGAGTTAATAAGAATAGACTCGAGGCACTGAGCTTGAATCTGTAGACAATAAAGGAGTGTACAATAAAGAATGAAGATGATTAATATAATAATTGAAGAAAAATGAGTCTAGCAGAAGAGATTATCAAAGGAAGTAAAACATGGACATTAGCTGCTAGAGTAACCCAGGTAGACTGATGAGAGTGAAATATTTGCTTTTAATTCAGTTTTCATATTGCCAGCAAATGGCCAGAGGGTCTTCATGAAATAGTGGAAATAACTATGCTAGGATAAAAATGTTCCAGGTGATCAACGGAGACTCATCACGAAACAGTTTTATAACCCTGTACAACTCAAGAAACATGCCTCACCCTTAAAATCCTCAGTTGAAAACTGGGAGGGCAAAAGGGATGACAGTTGAGAGGATGGCTCCAGATCCCTCTCAATTCTGGAAGGCCTCTGTCATATCAGCCCTCCTCCATTTATCCTTGAAGTTGCTTCAAGTTTCCAAATGATGAGGAAATTAAAATATTTATTTTTAACAGCAGTTAAAAAGAACATAAAAAAACTAAACTCATGAAGGTGAGAACTTTAGTGGAGGCTGAGTTTTCTCCATAGCTACTGTGTAAAAGTATAAGAAAAGTATTTTAAAAGAAAAACAGGCAGCAGAAATGAAATTGTGATTTCATTTACAGTAATTCTAATACTTAACTGCAAACTATAGGTTCTAGGAGTTCTCAAAAGAAATACTAAAAAGGGTCTATGTTTTCAAGGTCATATCAAAAAGAGTGAGTGAAACATCAAGTCAAGGCTCACAAAGGGAGGTATCATCACACAGAGAGCATAGGTGGTGGTTGTATTTGAACTTCCATTCATGTGAGAAGTTTAGAGCGTTACCAAGGGACAAATTTGGTGTCCTCCAAAAAGTTTCTGTTAATGAAGAATGCATAGCATTAAGAGATTTGTTTATGCCAAACATTTTTTTCTTAAGTTATAAGTTAATATCTTCCAGAAAATCAAATGATGTATCTGCCTTACAAACAGATCTCACATCAACTTTCTACAATAACTGGACCAATGATGCAGCAGTGTTTGGATAATAAGGGGGAAAAGGGGCAGAAAAATTTAAAAATAGCATATGTTATTTATTTTCCTTAAGAAAACTAGGTTCTTCTCACTTTAGACCACATGTATGAAAGTGAGCAATGGATCCCATTACTCAGCCATCCCCAGGTGCATTTGGGGGCTATCAAAGTGTTGTGCTAACATGAAAAAATCATACTTCTGCTAGATTTCTAATCTGAAATTTCTAGGATTGAATTCACTTCCCTAATTTCCACTAAATCTGGTACATAAACACAGGTTTAACCATGTGTGAGTCCTTCAATTCCTTTAGGTCACTGAGATTCCACATAGTTTCTTAATTGTAACTTTTTCTAGATACTTGAAAAAAAATATGTATATTGCAATCATGAATGACTTAGAATAATTAGAAATTGGCCTGAAACTAAGAAAGGTTAATTAAGGGCTAGATCAGTTGTCTTTCCTGTTTTTCTTTCATTAGATTTCTGATAGAATCTAGAGTTTTTCTTTCTAATAGAACAAATAAATCTACTCCATGATCATTTAAATATTTTCTGCCCTGTATTTTTTATTCAGACTCCACTATATCCTTCTAAAGTCATTCTTTAATATGAAATCATTTCACATGAAGAAATATTAGCATACTGAATTCCAAAAATTAAAAAATGTCTCTAGAATATTCTGAACTACAACTCCCAGGGTCCCAAATAAATTATCCCCATTTCACATTTTCTGTTGGAATATATCTTGTCAAATACCCTAGGCTTCAATCTTTCAGCCCTCTTCACTCTATTAATTCTTCTCTCGGCTCCCACATGCGAACTATTTTTGGTATAAAAACTCATTTTTAAGGCAATATAATTTCAACAACTAAAATGCCATGTGTGCTTGGTTAGGTTAAATTTAGCCTTGTGAAATTGCACTGTAGCAATTTTGTAGCATCAGTAAATTCTTCCCCATCTCCAGTTCCCTTTTATCACCAACCCACAACTATCATAGCACTATGATTTCTTCCCTTCTAGTAAGTATGGCTTTGAGGACACATGATCCAAACCAAGGAGATAAGTAAACAGAATAATGTACTAACTATGATCTAAAAATTGGCAAGGAGAGTTCATGAAATCCAGAGAAACAAGGCACATAGAAAAAGTTGACTGTTCTCTAACTTTTTGGGTGCCCTATTTAGACTAAGACCATTCAAAGACTTGTGAAAAGCATATGATAATTTTATTAATAACTAGAACTGTTCCAAGGATGTTCACTGCCTGAATTTCTAGCACATTCAGTATTTTTTACTTCCACCAATTCCCATTAGCAAGTATTAGAAGGAAAGGAAGTGATATATAGATAAGCAATTCTAAATAATTCAACATTTAATTTTTGCTTCTGTTGCAATAAAGTACTCTCATCCATGTACCTATGAGGCATATTTCCCTAACTTTCTGCTACCATGGTTGCTCTTGGAAATGTAAAGCTACCACATAAATGAAGAACAGGAACAGAGAAATGCTGCAGCATAACTGCACCAGGATGTTTGTGCCTGAAGTGTCACCAGAATGGAGGGACAGAGCAATTTATAGCCACCAGATACCTTCTCCTTGGGGAGCAGCTATTTCATCTCTCTCATTTAACCATTCTGCTTTACCTTGCATTCCCTTTGTCTACCATAAACTATATAATAGGACTTTAATTTTGCACTCAAAATAAGATTACATGCAATTTATTTGAAAAAATAATTCTAGATTTATTGTCATGACTTAATCCTGCCACCATATTTCATGTTTCTAAACTTTCACATTTGGTGTCTTTTCTCATAAATAATATTCTCTTTGAATCTAATGATTTTCCAAAAATTCTTCATTAAGTTATCTTTATTAATTATAATTCAGTAGTTATATTATTTAAACATTTTTGTTGGTGTCATCTGAAAACTAAGAACTGAATTATTTAGTTATATTTTCATGTTATATATTTGTTTTTAGTGAATAATTTTGGAAATTTTTCTTCTATCACTACATTTTAAACATGTTTTAGTAATATAGTTATGCATGATTTTCGTGTTCATTCTTAATCTTTTTTATGCCATGAATTTTCCTCACCTCTGTATTTTTTCTTAATTGTTGGAGAACCAATGTGAATATCACAAATTAATTCCTCAATATTCTTTCTCAAATGTATAATCCATAACAACTAGAGATTGGCTGTGATGCACAATTCTGTTCAATGGACTGTGAGAGTATATCTTGGGAGAAAAATACCTTCTTTCATAAAATACAGCTTCAAGAAAGTTTGTCTTTTTTTCAGCCTCTGGATATTAGATGTGACTGTTACCTTTTTGCCAGAGGTCAAACCAGTGCCAAGAATAGCAAAGTAAAGTGATGGGAAATCCAGAATACTTAATGATAACATTGAGCTATTTTTATCAACTCTGAACTGTGAAATGGGAAATGATGTGTGTATAAATATACATGAAGATAAATATGTATATATCATAGCCACTTTGAGTCAGGATTTATGATACTGCATCTTCTTCCACCAAGATTGACATTTTATCACCTGTGTTTCTCAACTCCTACCCACCTTGATGCCTGGCGGTTATTGCAGCAATCACTGATGTTGATTTAGTTTCTAGCTGATGGTAGGTAGATTTGTGCTCACCCACCAGAGGAGTAAATGAATGAAGAACATGAACAATGGAATCAGGAAAATCCAAGGGCCATTTCTACCTGCACATTAAAGATGTACTGCCCCTCTTAACCTTAATTTTCTTGGTCAAATAAATAATACAATCTTGTAAATTTGAAAGGATGATCAAAGGGAATAATGTGAGAAAAGGAATCAGTGAATGTTTTACACATGATAGATATTGCTTATTATTATAGGATGATTATATATATTCTCTGTCAATACTTTGTAATAAACAACTCCAAACCAATATATGCTCATAATAACAATGACTTCCTTCTTCTACAAATGTCATTCAGGGATGAATATCTGAAGATAAATCTGGCTTTGTGTCCTACACAGCTAGTAGGACATGTTTAACACATAAAGTATCTATTAATATATTTTTCTGAATGTATGATGTTCCTTACATAGTATGTGTCAATATTTTTCCCTCTTTTCAAATTGATACTAAAGTTCAGACTCAGTTCCAGTTTTTGAGATTTTGAGAAATAACTAAGCTAAAGAGTTTTCTGAAGTCCATATCCAGGTTGCTTTACTTTGATTAGATTCTCTCTTGGGGATCTTAACATAGCCCCATCACACACAAATGAGACAATGTTATTGTGATACCTTATGTTCTTCATCCCACTAAGAACACATCTCAAATTTTGACAAATGTTGCAAGTTATGACCAGTAATAAAAGAAATAAGAATTAATTTACCAAAAGTCCAAGCTCAAAATTTGGTTTTAATTGAAAAGAGAAGGGTGAAATCCAGCCAGGTATTATCATATTTTAAAAAAGTCAAACAACTAAATAGCAATAAAAACATCTAAAGTTAAGAGACCAACTGTAACAACATAATCAAGGAGAAACTTGATTATCTTTCAATTAAGAAAATGAAAAAACATTGGACTTTGATTTGTAAGGATTTTGTTGTCTTTGAAATGTTTAATATCTTTGCTTTTGCAGAAAATTATTTTTTTTTTAAATTTGAGAGAGGTATTTTAATTAGCATTTTTATTCTTGCTAGGGAAATGCATGTGTTTAATTTAAAATAAACACACGTGACACAATATTTAGATTATATTGTCAAAACCAATTGTCTACGTAGTGTCTATTCACATATTCCTCCAAAAATATTGATAACAATGATATATTACATGGTGAAGTATATTTTAATAACTTATTATGAAACTTAATAACACAAATGCACATGTGCATGCAGAAGCACACAAATTATGGTATGATGCTGATACCAAGAATCAATTCTGGTAACAACAACAAAAAAACAGTAGGTGTCTCATTTATCTGCCAAGCCTAATTCTGAATTTCTCTACTATGTGCTAATCTAAGAGAGAACAACCCAGATACCAACTGGGAAAAACTCCAGATTTTCCCTTGAGCACATAAATCGTGACTTCTGCTGGGAAACTGTGATAATACCAATGTTCCAGAAGATTAGAACATGAATTCTTAAAGAGTCTTAAACTTCTATACACTCACTGAAGGGGGGCCCTTAACAGCTAAGCACATTTGTTTCAAAAATATCAAGGGAAACTGGGCCATTGTATAATCCTCCTACAAGTAACTATTGAAAGAAGTTTAAAGGTATTTTCCAGAAATATAAATAAAATGAATAAATCAGGGGAGGCCTAATTTCTATTCATCGTTAATTCAAATACTTAACTCTGCCTCCTCTGATGCATTCAGTTCTAGAATTTTGAACCAGTAGGTGTTGATGAGAATGACAACACTCATACATAAAAAAGAAAGCAATGAATAGCCAGGTTCAGTGACTTGCTATGCTCCTGTGGCAAGGACAGACAGCTCATTCAATTTCTGTGGTAACCCTTTCCCTTCTGCCTCTTGCTGTTTAGTCACAGTGTCTGAAAACTGGGGAAAGCTCTGAGAAGTGGATGTGAAGAATGGAATTGTAAAATAGCTGCAATATAAGGCAAACAGATGAGAACAATGACTGTCTAGAAAACAAAAAGAATACAGTCCCTTCCAGTCAGATTATTTTATCAATCAAGATTCTAAATCTCTTACTTGTGAAATGGAAATTTATCTTTGCAGGTGAAGAGAAGGAAATGATTATTGGCATGTTAACTGCTGCTGAAACATGGCCATGGTTGGATGTGATCTGATTATGTCCCAGCAGTTTTAGCATTGAAATTTAATCCCCACTGTTAGAGACTGAGAAGGTGGAAACTATTAACTCCAGTGTTTAGAGACCAGGCTTTTAGGAGCTGAGTAGGAGTAGAAAAGATGATCATAGTGGAATCCCCATGATTGAATGCTGTTGGTTTTATAAGAAGAGGGAGAAAAAGCAGAAGAGACTTTGCACATATGTTCTCTGTCTCTTGCCTGGTGATACCTAGGGACTGCCAGCAAGAAGGTCATCACCAGAAGCAGCCCCTCATTCTTGGACCTCCAGAATTGTAAACCAAAACCTCCTTTTGTTAAAACTTACCCATTCTATGGTATTCTGTTATTGGCAACGAAAAAGGACTAATACAAAGTATATTTACATTATGACATACTCAAAATCTGTATATTAGAGATAGTGATATTTTCAGGGGATAAGAAAAAAATCAGAGAAGATGAATTTTATGAAAGTGCAAAGACCTGAAATCAAACATTACTATAGAAGTAATCAAATTTTTGCAATTTAAAAATGAAAATAAAGTAGCAAATATTTAATTGTTCATTTAAATAATTGAATATATCTAAACTTTAGACTGTTTGCTTTCTTCTTTATACTTCCTCTCTGCCGACTTCCTCTGTCTCCTGCTTTCTTCAATCTATACTCTGTAATCTCCAAATGTCAAGTGTCCATTGTCTTTTATAACCTATTTTTTGCCCAATATCTCTCATTCATTTAATACATCAGTACCTCATGTGTATAGTTCTGGGGGAAAATGGTACACGGAGGCCTTGCCTTCAAATTATACATACTTACAATAAATAATTTCATAGACCAATAATAATAATGAGTGGTAATAAATTGCTGGGCTGTGCCCCCATTATAATTATTCACATTTTACAAATAAACTGAGACACAGAGATGAAAGAACATATCCAAAGTTGCAAATTCAAATCAATGCAGTTCAATTCTAACCATATATTCTTAATTTCTACTCTATATGCCTTTATATATATATGTACATATATACACATATAAATACATCTACAAATATATATTATATAATTTAAATATATAAATACATATTATGTATGAATATATAATAATATATCTACATATAGATGTATTTACATAGAGATTTGTATATATATATATATAATAGAGAGAGATGTGTGTTTACATACATATGGTATATAAATATATATATATATATAATTATAAACTCCTTGTTTTTTATATATATGCATATATATATAATAAACCTACTAAGACATAAAACTAAATTAATTATCAAATGATGGTATAATCAATAAATGTAAATTCCAAAGAGAATGAGATTCAGATAGATATAAACATTCAAATAGGACATCATTGCTATTACCACCCCCACCCTCAAAACACACATTGTCTATATACTCCATGTAATGTTTTGGGATATTTGGGGGTTAAAATATATTTGTGAAGAAAAAGAAAATAGAGAAGAGAGGTACTAGTTTTTTCTTCTTTCAATACATTGCCTGGTGCCAGTTCAGTGTAGGAATTACCTTGAAATATTCAGTCCTCACTTATCTAATGATTGTTTGTGGTTTTAAGATAGACTCAGTCACCTTTTATATAAAAAAGTACACATTCTGGCTCTGTAAACTACCTTCTACATCAAGGTTAAATTCATGGGTTTTTTTTTTTTTAACCCACCTACTTTGGGGGCTGGGGGATTCTGAGTGTAGCATGCAGGAGGCCTTGGTTCGAATTCCTGTACCTCACAAACCAAACTAATAAATCTTGTTTATAAAACATTGAGGTACAGTAGTGTTTCACTGCTTTCCAAATTATGCCATAGTGCATTTCAACAAGGAGTTTATAATGTAGTTTGTCAAATGTTAAAAGTCCTAAAGAGATCTTGGATTTGACAGTTAGTAGTGTCTATTATAATGCATGCAAAAATGTCCTTAGATTGGGTATTTTAAACATTTTAAATCACTTGAAACTGCTCATGTAATCAGGAAATTATGTTTTACCATCATGGCTTCCAGTGAATTAAAGTCTTATGTTAGCCAAGCTTCATGAAAAATTAAAATCATTTCAAATTTAATCAAGAGAAGTACAAGAAAGCAGCAAATACTCTCAACAAGCACTGTCTGTCATTGATGGGTAGTCAGAAAATGTTTGAGTACAGTGTATGAATTGCTATGGAGTATGGTATTCTTTCTCTGCTATAACCGTTCTGTTGGATTTAAGGTAAGAAATTCTAACCCAAAATTACCATACAGATTCAACTGAGAGAAAGAAATTGGAAAAGTTTGAAGCACAATGTGGCTCTGTACTTAAATTGACCTAGTCCTACAAATTGCAGTGCATTGAATGAATACTTTTCATCTCAAATTTTAAAGTCATTACTTCGGAACAACTCAAGTATTTGCAGTAAGTATGTTGAGGTGTCTGTCCTCTCTGTGAACATGCTCAATTAGATTCCAGGAATTTCTAGGACATTTTTCTATAGTCAGCTAGTTATTTAGGTATTTCAAAAATTGTCTATTCATACCTAAGTCAATAACATACCCATGACTAGGAATAGTGGAAATTTAAAGTCAGAAAACTTTAATTTCTATCAAAGCATATCTAATCTTCAATATAACCTTTCAATGAAGAGTAATTTTTCCTATTTACCTTAAGTGTAATTGATTCACTTCATCCATATTTATTGAATGTCCATTATGTGTCAAATGTTCCATTCATCAGTTGGATATAGAATCATGAATAAATAAACTATATTCAAGGATAATGGAGGATAAAAACAAATACATAAATTTATATCACATTAATTGTGGTGAATGAAGGTAATAAAGAGCATATAGAGGTGGATAATTCAGGGAGGAAAAACTTCAAGTAGGCAGGAGAGTCCTCAGAGAGAGATTGGCATTTACGATAAAAACTGAAAGATGAAAAGGAAACATCCTGGAGCAAAAAATCAGAAATACAGAAGAAGGGAGTAGAGTGTGACAAGATCCGTGGGGCTAGTCACAGTAAACAAAAGAGAATCCTGTCGGTTGACTTTGAAAACTGGCCAGAGATTGTCTACGTGACTTTTACAGGGAGTGTTAAGAAAACTGTATTTTACTTTTATACAATTTGAGTTTAAGGTTTCATGCAGGGAGAATAACATATTTAAAATTATATCTTCTGAGGATTTTTCTGGCTTCTCTAAGAAAAATATGTTGGTGAGAGACATGGTAGGGGGCAGGGATAGAAGATGACAAAGAAGTAAGATGCTACACTAGTTCAGAAAAGAAATAGAGGTAACTGGGTTTACAGTAAGCACAGCATAACTTAGAATTATTTTAGAGTTGACCTGTTGGCAGATTATATGTTGAGACAATTTATGTGTTGAACATCTATTATGAAAAATAACTTGGTTTTTCCAAATTTATAAAAAGGTGATAGTATAAATTCAAAATGCAATAGCTAAAGGAAGGAACAGAGTTGTATTTCACTTTTTATTTTTGATGGAGAAGAAAGGGAATCAAGAATTCATTTTTTGAATTGTTAAATGTGAAATTCCAGTGAGCCATCTAATTGAATATGTCAGCTCGATGGCTGCATATTTAGAGCTGAAGTTGAGAGAAGATTGATTTATAAATATACATTTGAGAGTTATTGTCACATATGTGGTATTTAAAGCCTTGGAACAGATGATCATATAGGAAATTAAAGTTAAATTTTAAAATGGAGAATAATCCGGAACCAGCCAATATTTAGAGGTCATGTTGAGAAGGAAGAATTTAAAGTGAGATTGAAAAGAATGATCCAGAAATGAGCTAAGAAATAGGAAATTAACAGATCTGCAAGAGGAGAGATGAATATTTCAGGAAGAAATGATCAGTTAATTTGAAGAGTTGAGGTAAAATAAGAACTGAATATTGACCATTTCAACCTTAGGATTAATGGTTTCGGGATTGCTGTTTGCAGAAGTCGGCCAGTCAGGTAAATGAAAGGATAAATAGATAGGTCTAGTCAAGTTTCATAGGACTAGCAATTCTAGAGTACATTTTCAGGTTGATAAAAATGAAAGAGAATAGAATTAAGTCAGTGAGAGGCTAGTGAAAGGGGGAACATCTAGAGATCGATGAACATGGAAGCTACTGAGATCATGGAAGCATTAGTATAAATGATCAAAGAGATGAAAGTGTTAGCTTCTTCAACTATCCTAATAAGCACAAGCCACAAATTTAAAGACTCAATCCGCTGATAATGAAGATCTATTTCAAGAAATTTTTTTTTTATATCTCAGAAATCAGGAATGACTTCAAGTATAATACTTTTCTACTTAATACCTTAAGAAGAATTAGATGATGCAGTCCTTTTTCAGCTGAATTCACCAAGGATTTAAACCAAGTTAACAATTTTTATTGTAAATAATATATTTTAAATTTAAGAGTGAAATTTATGTTTAATTATCTCATTTCATATAATTATAAGTATTCAAGATATCTTTTCACACTAAAAGAAAATTAAGTGAAAAAAAACCTATTCAAAAAATACAATTAAGAAAGCAGTGAGATTTCAGTACAAACTTAACCAAATTAGATAGGCAAAAGAATTGCCAAATTAATAGATATTAAAATATGTATATAAGCTACAAAATGTAATTTTTAATCGATTCTCCTAAAATCCTATTTCTGATCTTTCAAATTACTACATTTTATTCCTAAAGGCAGCAGATTAAAAGTGTTTTTTGAATTTTAAAAATTTACCTCTATGTTATACCAAACATAAGCTATATTTACTGTAACAGAGTTAATATTTGGAGCAAAAACCAGTTACTATAAAATCTAACTAGGAGGAAAAACTTCAAGTACCTCCATGATTTTAAGTTTTTAGCAAGTTTTAACTGAGAACTAAAAGAGTAGATTATGCAGGCTTCATAATATCAGATTTTAAATTAACATCTGCATTAAAATATGAGTATCATTTTCACTAAAATAAAAAATAAACAATGTGTAAAATTCAGTACCCCTAAAGAATCGTCTATTGCCAAAATAAAAACCAAAACAATAATACTCTGATAGCATAAATGTTTTCCCTGTTCCTTCCTAGTTTGCAAATTACCTGAAAGGCATAACCTGCATTACCATGGCTTTTCTTCCAGATTCATATTGTTTCTTTTCATTGATATTTTTACTCTCCCTAAAGAAAGACTAATAGATAAATTAAGTAAAGTTCCATGTTAGCTCCCTAAAAAAATACTAATAGATAAGTAAGGGTCCATGTTGGAAAATATAATAATTTTTGATTTTGACAATTAGGATACTTTTGTTTTCCTCACAACTCTCTGATTAAGATAGAAAATGGAGAGCATGAGGGAGGGAAATAGGAAAAAATACTAGAGAGAAGACAGATTGGAAAAAAAAAATGTGAGATAGATCAAATATAGCTATTTTGTGGAATAAAATTAGCAATATAATCTTATTCCTCATCAGAATTCAGAATTCTACCTTATATCATATAATTAAAAAATGATGAAGTTTCTCAAAATTTATTTATTATCCTCAACTTGGAGGAATTTATGTGTATGATTTGCTTTGAAACAACCAAGGGGAGTTTTATCAGAGAGTAGACAACATATTAGGTTTATTTATTTTTACCCTTTTAAAAATTATTGTTGATCTGTCTTTGCCATTCAGGATCAGAGCACATGAAGTCATATAAAACATCATTTAGAGGTTCATTTTCATTGGTAAAAAAATCATTCACTCTGAATTTTTTTCTTTTAGTAATATGTTTTTTTTCTATATTGACTAGTCACAAAAGAAACAGCTAATTTAGTGGAGATATATATCTCAAACTAATTTAAACACACGCATACACACACACACACACACACACACACACACACACACACACACCACATCCTACATCCTATGTAAGCAGAGATTTCATAGAGCACTCACTTTTCAACACTGTTGTTCTGTGTGTGTTCCCAAGTGCTATGCAATGCCTGGAACCCAACAGGCTTACATGAATGAACTACTGTCTAGACCAGGACTGTTTCAGACAAACTAAAATGTTCAACAGGCTCCGGGATTGATGCTGCCGCTCTTCAAATATACAATTTTTAAAGTTCACATTATGAATAATCCAGGCTGTTTCTTCTCTCCTTAAAAATTACTCTCTACTGAAAGAAAAGCCATAACTGAATCCTTATGCCTGCAATGTACCCATTAAGGTACACCATAAATGGAGGATGAAGGAACACAAATATGGAAATGCCTTAGCCTTTTTGATTCATGACATCTTTGTCAATTGCATTTATATTACAAGTTTCCTTTGGCTCACTTACTAGATCATACCTTCAGCATTTCTTTTTCCTGCTGCTGCCTGGGGCAACCTATTTGATTTCTGCCTACATTGCTTAGGGGCTTGCACACACTAGCAGTGTTAAACTTGCAGTGAAAGTAAGAAGAGTTTCTAAGTGCTTCGACAACTTACCTGACCTTCCCATCCTTCTTCCCACTGAAGCCTGGAAATGGATTCTGCCTAGGAGAAATATATTCCTCCATGGAAGCCTCTGTTTATAACCTCTGGTTATTTCATGAGCTTCTTGATGCTTTCCAACTGACTCCAAAATCTATAAGAACTCTCTCAAATCTACCCTAAAGTATGTATTCAAGACACTTTTAAACTTACCCTTTTCTTAGCCTAGAGGATTCCAGGCAATATCACAGTTAATATTATGTCTTCTTATTTTTTTGTATCAAGTATTTGTATCTTTTAAAAATAATTAAAATTTATGGCAGAATGAGGTTTCCTCATCCCTTTTTTCTTTTTCTTGCTTTCTATTCTCATTTCTGTTTGGGAATAATTTGGCCGGTTTATGCTTTGTTTTTAGTTAACTATCACCCCCAAAATAGCACATCAAGATCTAGCATAGCAGAGTGATTAAATGCATGGATGCTGGAAATTATCCACCTGATTTGAAACATGGTTCTAAAATTTATGTCTGTGACTTTAGGAAAAGTACTGAACTTCTCTGGGCTTCAATTTCCTCATCTTTATGACGATAATAACTGAGGGTCTTATAGACTTGCTTAGAGATTATTATGTTAATAAAGTTAAAGAATATACACTTAGAATAATGTAACCTATGATACACTCTCAATAAGCTTTTTATAAGTATTAGAATTATAAGCCATTCAAGATATGCTCTGAGTGTTAATAAATAATCAGCATTAACCATTTGGCTTCCCTTAAAAATGCACTAGGCTGAACATTCTAAAATAGACTCAATGAACTATCTTTTGATAACATTTTTGCTAACATAGGATGATTCCATGAATAATAAATAGCCGATTCATACTACACAGGACACCAAAATAATGGTCTTGCCAACTTTGACTTTGCAAGGCTCAGGCAGGTTGGAGCCAAGATGTTGCAAATGACTACAAAAAGAAACAGGAAGGGAAACAAGAGAAGGTCAGAAAACAAATGAGCAGAAATATATTCCTCCATGGAAGCCTCTGTTCATAACCTCTGGTTATTTCATTCTTTGTACTCTAGATATGCCCCATTTTTTGTACTTTAAATGTGCTTTTGATCAACTACTCATAGTATTACAGTCTTTGTGGAACAGAGCCTGGACCTGGACTCCCTTTAAAAATTGTGTAGAGTAATAAATAGTATGAAAGCTGTTGGAGAAAAGATTTTCAATGATTTTTGACCTGTGGAAAGGCCCCACCTAAATCCATGCATACCATAGATAGTCCCAGAAACCTCTACTGTGGCATTTACACTGATGACAGAGGTGTGCAGAACACTCTGAGAAAGTAATACCAACAATATGGGAACAATTAGAACTCCAATGGTAAACTTGCTGAAGGAACTTAAACACTGAAAATGTTTCTACTCCAAAGTCAGGATCAAGTTTTACTAATGTGTGTTAGAATGTCTCTCTAATAAATTTCCTGCAGAAAGCATTGGATAAAGTCATATGGTATCACATAACTTATCCAGTATTTAATATGCAATGGTCACAAAGAAATTTGAGGATTCTTTATGGAGAAGAAATGTCCATGAAGGGTGTGGTAGAGCTGCAGGAGCCTATGTAACATTTAAGTCATCCACATGTAGGCTCTGCTCTGTGTGAACACTGAGGGATAAGTAGCATGATTTCTACTCCATGTCACCAGGTGTTGAAATCTCAAAAATAAATAGTGAGACTATCAAGAATGATCTGGGGAACAAAAATGTGAATAAGCCATAATTATAGTGGAAATATGGACTCTGAAATATCTGTGAAATAATGGCAGTTCAAATGTCAGCTTTGAGGTGGAAAATGGAGAATCTTGGAGAAAGTGGCAGTATCTCTGCTATACTGAGTTTGTGGAGTTTACAGTTCAGAAAGCAAATATTCAACATGCTAGAGAATGCCATGAAGATATATAAGCCCCTGACCACCTAATTAAGAGAACATAGAATGTATGTAATTTTGTGATATACTCTGACATTTTTACAGTGGACACAAGACAGGACAATTTAGCATAAACAGTTAGTTGACAATCAAGAGCTGGTAGGAGCAATATATGGCCCAGTGCCAACCTCTGCCAGCCAACATCAATCTCCCTAAGATGTCTAGCATCCTTGTGATTTTAATTAATTTAGAGAGAAGCAAGAAGAAAAGTCAGAGGTTAAGGAAAACTAGGAAAAAATAGAAATAGTTCAAGGGGCATGAATGATATGTCATCACAGAAAATGTGATTGAAAGCTGAGATGGTAGATGTCATGGATGGTTGGAATGATAATTTCTAAAATCTTCACCTTTATGGATAGGGAGAGTATCCTAGGCAAATTCATATGATTCCCCCAAAGGACATCCCATCTTCTGTTAGAGCACAGACTTGGGGTTGGGGGTAACTGTGGCACAAGCTGGTAGATTATGTTTCCAAAGGATTCTTTCCTAGAAGTGGAGAAAATGTCATAGTATTGGATTTGGCAGGGCTGATGATAATAGTGTCTTATTGGAGTTCCTATATGGTGAGTCTCTGAGAAAAGTGCAAATAGTCCAAAATGTTTGCACGAAAGATGAAGATGATTCAGGACAAAGTCTCAGACAACTATTACCATTTAGTCTCTCTCTCTTCAATAACTGTTGATATATCTTTCAGTTCTGTGACCACAGAAATTGATGTGTACATGGGCAGGAGTACTAAGGAGCTCCTGAAGCTGCAGAAGAGAATGAAATCAAAGAAGTGGTACATGTGGACCAAGAACAAATCTCTAATATCTATAGGGAAACGATAAGCCATGAAAATTTAATGGAATTGCACAAACATCTGGGAGACTCCCTTGTCCATGACAAAAATTCAGTTGCCAGCATTTCTTGATTTTTAAATGTGAAACCTTTGTTTTTTCCACTAATCCTAGTTTTGAGGTTGATTTTAAAGGCCAGTGGATTTTTTGCAATCTGGAAGAAACTGAGACGAAAATCTGGAATTCATTCATTATTTGGTGGTTACAAAAATTCAAATAGTAACATACTTTGCTGCCAAGGTATTTATGATAATAGAAGTTAAATACCATTCTGGACCTTCACTGACTTGAAAGGAGTTCTCAAAGCATTTTACAAAAAAGGACTTAGTGGTAAGATTGGGGATATTTGTCCTGTTCTCTGAAACCCTTCTTTTCTGTGTTCTATAATAAAGCACTGAAAAAAATCAGTTAATGGTGACTGATACTTGCAAGAAAAAGGTGTGTATGTATATGAGGTATGTGTGTGTGTGTGTGTGTGTGTGTGTGTGTGTGTGTGTGTGTGAGAGAGAGAGAGAGAGAGAGAGAGAGAGAGAGAGAATGAGAATATGCTTGTGTGTCAGGACATCTTTATTTAAATAAAATGAATGAATTAAGTCTCTTTTTCATGGGGAGGCTCTAAAAAACCAGAACCTAAATTCTCCTTCATACTTCCAGGATGAATATAGAAAAAGGAGTACGTTTCTTACATTGAATTTTAGGGTATAATTGGAGTGGGTCTGAGAATTTTGGAGTAGGGCAAAGGAAAAGATGGGAGATCAGAGACCAAGTCAAAGAGATTTAAATGCCAAGACTCAGGAACACCTTTGCAGATATTGGGAGGTAGCCTGATGGGAAAAAATGTATACTTAGTCACCCTCTGTACACTGACTATAGTATTAATGGCTAACATACGCTTATATTTGTTTGAAGACAATTCTCAGTGTTTCTTTTGTTTCTGTTGCAGCAGAAGCATTAAGTGCCTTTCTTACAGACTATTATTTCAAGGATGTTTTTATAGTAAACAACCAGGGGAGACAGATTATGACTCCTTCTTGAGCAAAGAGCAGATTTGTTTACTGTCCATTATAAAATACCCAGTTCTCTAAACATGGGGATCTCTTCCTGTGACACAACTCACTGCTTGTATGAATGTCACTTGGCATTTTTTATAATTCTCAACAAGAAATAAAGAGAGGGAACCACACCCAACAGGAGGTAAACGCTACTTTCTTTATTTGACATGATTAACGAAGTTCTTTGTCTCTAACCCAGAAGGCCCATGTCTCCAGCATGCAGACATCTGCAGTGGGCTACCTTATTACTTTATATAGAGACAAAAAGTCTCAGGTCCATCATGATATTGGCCATATTCTCACTTATAAAATACAGTTTGGGGTATAAAAAATAATAATTGCTCCCTAAAATGCTTAAACAAAGCTTTAAGAGAGATTGCAGGATTTGAATATAAACTGTTCTAAAAACTTTTTTTAAAAAATTAAAAATTAAAAAAAAACCTGGGCTGCTTTGAGCAGGAGTGCATTTCTCACATAGTCTCATAGAACTAAAATGCAAAATTCAGTAAATAATAAAAATAGAAATAGAAATATGTGTTTGGGAAAAGAAGAGATACTGAACTACAGAAACAGTAAAGAGAGTAGAAAGAAAACTCAGAACAGTCTAGTGGTAACAACAAAAGTGATAATTAACTTACATATGGTGGCTTGCTGTTTACAAAGCATTTATACACATGATATTTTGAGCCTTAGAAAAATCTTTGAGATAGTCTTCATTATTTTCTTAATTACACAGTTCAGAAAATTAAAGTTTGGAAGCGTTATGTAACTTGCTTAAGGCTAACACTAATGTGTTAGGAAAATAAATAGTAGAGACAAAAGACCTAAATAAATTAAACCCAAAACAAAAATCTAGATTTGGCCATCAGTTTGCAAACTTCTTTCACCAATTACTCATTTTACATATGAACTTCCATTCCTATTGTGCCCTTTTTCCCCCCTATGAAAATTTCTTACTTATATGGAAGAATAAAGTCACTCAATTACCTTTACTTTAGTTATGATCTTTCCTTAATCTTTTTATAATCAGGATCCTATAAAACACTCTCTTGTCATTTTTCTTTTCCATTTATCTCACCAAATATATTGTTTGTTTTTATTTTGCTCTCTTTTGTTACTGGGGATTGAACCCAAGGAGCACTGTACCACTGGCATACATTTCCAGTCCTTTTTATTTTTTATATTGAGACAGGTCTCACTCAGTTGCTGAGGGTCCCACAAAGTTGCCAAGGCTGGCCTCAAACTTGTGATCTTCCTGTCTCAGCCTCCCAAGTCACTGGGATTACAAGTGTAAATACACTAAATGTTCAAGACTATATGCATCTTGGTTGTTATCCTAATTTAGACCTCACTTATGAAAACAATTCTCTTCTTTAGATGGGGAATATCATTCACTCATTTATACCTTCCTTTCTTTTATTAATACTAAGTTTTTAGTTGTTTTCATGCATCTCTCCCCTTTCCCCTGTCTTACAAATACAATGTTCCCTAGAACTCTCTCTCCTTCCTTGTCTCCCGAGTCTGCTTTCTCTGGACATCTCATCTATGGCCATGATTTGATAACCAGTCACAATGCAAAGAAACACCCCTTCCACATCTATGGCTCAAATTTCTTTCCTGAGCTCTATCTAGAACTGTACATCTGGATCTGAATGTTTAAGTCAGAAAGTTCGATTGTCCAAAATCAAAACACAGTTTCTATCTAAACCTGTCCTGTTTGTATTATTTTCCTGGATTGAATGGACCACATTGACTTAAGTTCTCCAAGATGAAATACCCTACCCTTCTTAACTGATGCTTGCATTCAGTTCGTTTCCCTGCAGATGCTCTAATACATGCCTACTTGTGTATTAACAATGCCTTAACTTCCATGCAATCCTGCGTACTCATTAAACTGTACTAATAAAGTATTTTGCTATTTGATGTTTAACACACATCAAGATACTATATATTAAAGTTCTTCTGAAATCCATATTTTATAATTTCACCATTTCCAAAATTAATATCCTCAATGTCTCCAAATGTTAATAGACAATATATTATCAAAGAAACCTTTGTGACTCTTGCTGAAATCTTCAGCACTTACACACACACCCCCATGTTCACACACAGATGCTCATACCAAAATATGTGTACATACCAATATGTACTTCAATTCTTTCCTAATGTGTAATATTCTTCCATGCCTCTGCACATTTTCTAATATCTGCTTGGACATCCTCTTTCCTCTTTGCAATGCTTTCAATCAAAATTGAAATTCCCCTATTAACTTTTATTCACATGAAACAGAGATAAAAGCTTTCTAAGAAATATTACATATGATTAACATACTAATAATCCATTTTATTGCTTTATCATCATTTGCCACTATTTTTCTGTATAGACTTTAGTAAGATCATGGATTAAAAGTATCTCACTACGCATTTCTACATTATCAGAGCCAAGCATAATGCCTAAGAGTTAAAGGCACTAAATAATGTTGGCTTAAAGAATAATAAAGGGGGAAATTTAAATTCCTGTAGCCTGCATACTCATTTGCTTTGGGATTTTTGTTATTTTTTTTTCTTGTGTCACTTCTTACAATAATGTAGATGGTAGCAACTAAGGAAATTTCTAGTGAATAACCACTTTTCATCTACAATGAATTAATGATGATTTATGTAATTCAGATACATAAGCCTCAACAATTTTTGTTGTAATTTTTTATAATATTAGTGATAATTAATAAAAAATATCATTTATGAAGAGGCATAATTATCCTCATTGTACATGTGAAGAAATGGAAGCCTAGAAGAGTTTACAATGATTGGCATAATGTTCTAAAGTAAACGATAGTCTATATTTTACTCCTATAATACTGATCATATTAGTAATTTTCATGAAATATTGCATTACTTCTAACACTGGGAAGATGGAAGGAATATACTTTCCTACTTCCTAGAAGTTAAATGTGGTCATATGAAATCTTAGATCAAAAAAAAAAGTGTTCCTATTTCTACCAGCACTCAATTCACAAGCTTCTCTTCCTCTCCCTTCCTCTCCCTCTCTCTCTTTCTTTCCCCCCTCCTCTCTCCTACAACTGTCGATTTCTAAAGTTGATGGATGCTCCATCTGCCCAGGACAAAATTGAGGACAATGTGAGATTGAACCATTTGCTAACTCAGATAAAAATATAAGAAATAAACTTCTGCTTTGGTAAGCCACTGAGATTTTGTGAATATTTTAATGATATCATAAATTGGCTTGACCCAACCAATACTCCATAGAAGTCATAACTTCATTATTGAGGTTCATTTAATCACAAATCTAAATATAAAGATTCTGAAAATTTTAAAATAATAAATGTTTAATACTTACCAAAATTATATGTTTTGGGGCCATAAAATAACAGGAATTTAAACATTCATAATTATTATTATCTTTTACTATTTCAAGAATTAGGGATTGAAAGATTTAAGACATATGGACAACAGGAAAGCAAACCAAAAGGAAATTTAGTTTGAAGCAGTTCAACAAATAGAAAACAGAGCCAGATATGAGGCAGAAGAGATTATGCAGCCAACATACATTCCAGAAATACAATCTGGGCCAAAGCCAAGAACTGCTGAGTTAATCAATGTGAATCAGAAGAAACAGGGTCAGAAATGAGAAACGCACATCAAAAATAGGGCTGCTGATTCACATTTCAGATCAAGTATCAGGGCAAAGTGAAGATATTTCAAATAGGTAGTATACTTGAGTAGACCTAAATCAGAGTAATGGAAGGTCCTCTGATATTAAACTATCTCAGCCACCACTATCATGACCCTAATCATAGTAAAAATATTGAATTCAAAACACCTTAACAAACATTTTCACATTTAATCATTAGCATGACTCTATGAAGAAACTAAGGTACACATCACAGCAGTAGGCTTCAAATCCAGTTTTATCTGACACCAAATTATGTGTTCTCAGATGCTATGCTAAATGGCCCTATGCCATTTATCCTTTTGTCTTGTACAAAGAGAGTAATTATCAATAAGTGGCTTGGCCTCCCAAAATAGAGCCAATCTAACACAGGGCATGAGAGAGAAGTAAAAGCTAATCTCAGCATGATAAATTGGGAAGAGGGCTAGCACATGATCTGAATTTGCTTAACAATGAATAAATACATACATGGTAGGAGGTCAAGTCTCTTCTCCCATCTTGTAGGAATCAAGCAAAAATCAAATCTCAAAGACACAATTAGATCCTAATGCTGGATGGAAGACTTCCTTAAGGAGAAAAATAAAGTTCTGAAAATAGAAAAGTACTATGCCTTTATTACAATTTCTTCATGATTTTCTTTTATTTCTTTTTTTCTCTAGCATATGGTTAGTAAAGGAAGAATGATGGAGACTTCAGGGACAGAAGGAATGAATTTGGGAAGAATGGTAAAACCTGTCTGTATATCAGGCAGAATGCCATTTTTTGTTTACATAGGGCCCAGCTCAATATACCAGAGAGGGAGATCACATATATACATTTGGACCAAGATTTTAGTTAGCAGCTGTGCTTTTTTGTATTGTATGCAAAAACCCTCTAGAAGATGACTTTGGATAATGGAGATATTAGGATCTTAATCCCAGTTCTAGCTTTCCCTATTTTGGAAAAATGATGAATAGCCAATTTATTGACATAACAATATTCATCACACAAATAAATTGTTACAGCTTTGTATTTTGTTGTCAAGAATCTGTGTCAGATAGTCCGCCAGAAACATTCAATCCTCAGAGAGAATGCTTGCCTCCCTCCCAGGATTATTGTGAGGGTTGAGTGAGGTAATATTTGTAGGTTGTTTATTGTAGGGCACTATGAATCTTTACAAAGATAATCGTGACTATCTCATTAAATCTTATATTAAAGAACATTTTGAGGTAGAATCAACTTTGCCTAGGTGACACAGCTGAGGCCTAGGTAGTTTATGTAACATACTCAAGCTTATCCCAATAAATACATAGAAGGAAAGACTGGAATCCAATACCATTAAATATTAGTTTGCCTGCACAGATGGTGTTTTTTCCACTAAGTCATGCTGAATGCCTTCTCTATTGCAAGAAATTTGACATCTAGACATTTAGGCATATTGGTCCATAGTTCAACATATGAGACCATCTCAAGATAAAATTTAAAGAAGGTTTTGGGATGTAGCTCAGTTGTAGAGTACATGCCTGGTATGCGTGAGGCCCTGGGTGTTATAAATAGCACACAATTTGTAAAAGTTTAGAAATGTTCCCACCCTAATAGCAGTATTTTTCAAAAATAATTTATATGCCATATAGCATGCTTTATATATGGCAAACAAAAAGCTAATCCAAAGTGACAATATGTGGGCAGATAATGACTCACTTGAACATATCATGTAGGTTTTACATGGAAGGTATTGTTATCTATGAAACATTGAGTTTCTTAACCCTTTGCTGAGCCACAAAACCACAGCAGGAAGCACTGAAAGACCAATAATGAGATCAGCTCAATTCTCCACCCTGCAGGAGTGAGAGCTTTCTATCTCATAACAGCAATTTGGATGACTTTATATAAAAAGTAAAGATGAGAATTATACTCCCCTCCCACATATCAGTGGAAATGCTTCCCATGGAGTGACTCAGCCTGAAATCCCAAACAGGAGCAT
Source organism: Ictidomys tridecemlineatus (assembly GCF_052094955.1). Classification (NCBI taxonomy): domain Eukaryota; kingdom Metazoa; phylum Chordata; class Mammalia; order Rodentia; family Sciuridae; genus Ictidomys; species Ictidomys tridecemlineatus. Next base: position 158,777,757 of record NC_135478.1, on the reverse strand, counting down.
GGTCACAGCGTGCTGCAGGCAGCCACAGCAGGCTCTGCATTAGCTGCCTGCAGCCTTTGTGGGGACAACATAGAACTAAGGCTGCCAATAGCACCAGAAGCTTCTACCTTGTGAACAGAATTTAGGCTTGTAGCATGGAAAAAAGAAAAGATACCAATTCTTCATGTTCCAAAATGCAGCCCTTTTCTATTTGATCAACAACAAGATAATACATTCATTAACCCTCCATTAAATAGTTATATCACTAAGAATTTGCCAAGCACTGCCCACCTTACTTCACATATAAAATTCATACAATTTAATACTTAAAATGGGTACAGAAAATGTTAAGACACTTGCCAAAAACTATCTAAGGTAGAGTGAGACCAGGATTTTTAACATGAGCTGCCTTATGTGCTAGCTGCCCATCCAGGAATGCTGGACAAGCTTTGCCCTTTCTTTATCTCCAATTAATTTTATGAACAGCCTAGAAGTCAGAAAAATGGGATATATTGCAGTGATGGCAGTGAGAACCCCAAATCAGATAAGTAACTTGTGGAAATGACCTTTATGGTATCCTCTAGGTTCACCATTAAATTTTTGGCTTTTCTACCATCTCAATTATTTTGCCCATCAGTTCCAAAGCCTTCTCCATCCAAAACCAACCAACTAACCATAAAAACACTTATTTAATACACAACATGTGTAATCTTAGTGTGTTTCAAACATAGTTTTAAATCTATAACTTTTAAAAAAGATTTAGTCATTTAAACATATAAAAAATTCTTATTGAAAAAAACAAAATAAAAGTAAATCTAATCTACCACTTTTCTAATAGAATATAGAGGAATTTAATTTTGCCAATATTGCATTACAACATGAAAAATTTGATCCTTAAATACCCCTAATAGCTGATCGCATGCAGAAAACAGTATGGAATGGCCACTAAATTTAGGATCATCAGATTATAAGTTTGTTTCCAGTTATTTTTTGGCTATGGCAATTTATTACACAAGCAGACATTCTAGTTGTTTGATATACTTTGCTTTTTGAATTATATGGAAAACTTCTTGGGAGAAAAAAAGTCTAGCACATCTCATGTCATGTTGACTATTTAAAAAGGGAAGTAAATGCAATGTTCGTGGAACTGGAACTATTTTTTTTTTAATTCTCAGTTAATGTGTATGTAATATGCCTTCTCATGAAATCCATTCTAATAATGTGCTTTCCCTCACTGTGTCACTTTTTATTACCAGTTCACTGAATACTTACTAAACTTAGTCTCAGTTCATTGCAATTTTTACATTTATAAAAATGTTTATCACCCCGTTTGAGCATTTCCACAAATTGGTTAATTCAAGCATTCTTCCATATAAAGATGGTCCTCTGCATATAATGGTTAGACTTAAACATTTTTTTTTTTTACTTCATGTTGATGGTGAAAAAGTGACACAAACTCAGGAAAAGCCCCACCTCAAAATCTGAATTTTAATCTTATCCCTGGCTCACAATAGGTGGTATAATAATCTCTGGCAATGCTGGAGAGTGGCAGTGAGCTATAGCTCCAAAAAGCCATGTGATCACAAAGATAAAAAAGCCATATATTCTACTGCATACTGTGTTACAAAAATATAATGTTCAGTAGGTTAGGAGTATTGAGTTTGTTTTTAAGTTGCCATGTCTTCAACTAACAATGGGTTCATTGGAATACAACACACTGTAAGCCAAACTATACCCCCATATTCCTTAAATAATAAAATACAGTTGGCTGCTTATATTTAATACTTCAGAAGAAATGTCCTTCTGCTTATCAATTCAAGTGGAGTTTCCGTATCTGATAAAGAGTAATTACAGATGATACTTTAGCTATCATAGCAATAATGTGCCTATTTTATATTAATACTTCCATAGGCATTTTTCTTAAGAGTACCCAAACACTAGAGAATATACTTTAAAAATACAGTCAAGTTTATCATAATTAAAACCCAACTCAATGTTTCTTTACTTAAAGGATCTTATCACCATAATCCCCCATCCTCCAAGTCAAATCTGTACCTAAATTAGACTTTTCTCTCTCTCCTCCTCCTCCTCATTTCTCATATTTGATCATTTCCCAAATTCTTCTCTGCTAGTTTCAATGTTACAATATCTGAATCACTAATTTTCTAATCATTTTTCATAATCCACATTAGTCTACACCAAGAGCTGGCTAACTGGTCCAACTCTAGTCTCTTTCCATTAGTATTACTCAAGTTTGGATGCTAAGTATTTCCCAAAGGTCATGAGTATAAAGCTTAGTCATTAACTGGGCACTACTTCTAGTTGGTAGAAATTTTAAGAGGTGGGAATTAATGGGAGGTTTTGTGGTCACTGGGGAGCATGCCCTTGAATGGGTAATAAGACCCCCTAGCCCTTTCATCTTTTTTTTTTTTTAACTCCCCAGCCATCAGGTGAATGACTTTGCTCTGCCATGTACTCCTCACCACGACTTGCTGCCTCGAACAGGGCCGAAAGTAATGGGGGAACCTACTGTGCATTGAAACCTCCCAAGATGTGAGCCAAAATAAACCCTTCTTCTTATAAACTTATTACCTCAGCTATTTGTTTTGATAACAAAAAATTGACAAACTAAACCCCAAAACATTTTCTCAGTCGCAAAATTAAACTTCTTGAAGCATACTCGTATTCCCGTCACTCTAGCATTTATAATCCTACAATGATACTTCACTGCCTGATTCTAGTTTAGTCTTATGCATTTTGATTCATTTTTATGACCTTAACTCCATTTAACCTCAATTTGTGATGTGACTTATCTCCCTTCCTCAAAAGTATGGTTAACTTTTCTTTTTTTCCCTACCATTTGCTTTGTCTTTCATCTTAAACCAAATTTTTAAGTTACTTTAAAAATCTGACTTTTTCCACAAAGACTTTCCTATTCTTTCCTCTGAGTGAAATCCAAAGCACCACAGAACCGTAGACTTTGCTTGTGGCACTTAAAATATCCTACCCAAATGGAAAATTATTATGCATTAGTTTGGGGCCTTTAATAAACTGTAAATTCCTGAGGGGAGGGTACATTTATCTGTTCATATTTGCATCTCTTGCAGCACCAGGAAGAATGCTATCCCTAAAGAAGATGCTCAGAAATATTTACTTAATGATTGAATATAAACAGTACCAAAGGGCATATGATAATTAGAAATCATAGGTAGATCATTTGGGGGTCAATTTAAGAAATACTGAATATAAGAATACAGGCAAGAAACAAGAATTTTGCTATTCTAGGCTAATTCCTCCTTTTATTATAAACAAATGAATTGTGCTTCCTAAAGTTTTGAGAATGAAGATTATAGTTTGTTGTCAAAATGTTTGAACCCCCAAACATGGTACTAGTTACATTCTTATAATTATTTACTAAGAAAGTAAACTTGTAATTTACTAAGAAAGTGGATTTGGAACTTCCTTGCAAACATCCAGCAACATTCTTAATGTCACTCAGTGTAACTCAGTCCTCTCATTAAAAAGGTTCTAGCATACCTTTGAAACTGGCCTTTTCAGAATATGGAGTACTTAGCATTATTCCAGGAGTATAATATGTACCCTGTAAAGGGGATAGTATTCACTACTTTCATCACATTTACTTTTTTATGTTCTAAATTCCTCTTTTGCATTTAACCTTTTCTTCTTCTTTGCCTTCATATTATTCAACTCATTCATAATGCTCATCTCCTATATGCCACACCATCTCTCTGCATAAGTAGCACCAGATGCTTCGATTTTTGCCTCTTTTACTGCTGTGTGCTACTGGTTCTTTTCTTTTTTTCCATTTTTTTATTCTGACAATCGCAATGTTATTCCCTCCACTCTCCACATTGCAATTATATCTTCTATGCCTTATTTTTTCTACTTATCCTCCCAGCCTTTTATTATTTCCTATTTATTATTTGCTTCTTTTCTCTCTTTAGTACCTTGACCCAACTGCTGTTCATATTTAAGGTCTAAATTTGCTTTCGGAAGAAAGATGTATTCCTGAAAATCTATAGTAAATACAAAGTTCTTATAAATAAGAACTGCCCATACATTTAAAAAACATGTTAAAATACCATTTTATGCATTGAATTATCATGTCCTAACATTTTTACTAATATACACAATGACCGGTTGGCTTAAGGTCTTGACAAATTCTCTGTCATTGCAGTCTCTCACTGTAATGCTGTAATGTATCTATGATTTCCTACTTCCAGTCCCTTTGAAGCGATAGGTTAACAAAAAGAAAAGATGATTCAGGCCATAGGGACTCAAGCCATTACTGTATTTTCCTTCTCATTACTGTCTTTGTGTTCCTGTCGGTGCTCTACTTTCCTACTATAGTATCACCAGTTTCCATTCTGCAGTGTGTCTTTGTTTTGCTTCTACTACAGGTGGAGTGTTCCCCAAGCTTAGTTTTGAGTCACAGAGACTGTTTTTTTTTTTTTTTTTTACTTCTAGATTTGATATTTATCTTTTCCTTTTTCTCATGCCAAAAAGGTAGTCATGAGTCAGCCTACTTGTGAACACAAGACAGATCTGCACCTGTACATATTTCTGATATACAGTATCTATGGTCTTTTCTTATAAATGAATGATACCTTTTTTTAACAAAAGAGCCATGAAGTCATATTATCAATGTGAATAATGTGAATACTTACACTCAGCATATTTCTGAAGTTGGGAAAATTCTGAGGGGCTGAGGTGGGCCCATTTCTCCTGATTTGTCATGGTGGAGATAAGTTCTCTTTCATACCAGGAAAGGAATTCTTTATTCAGGTGTTGGGCAGAACTCTATGCTTCAAAGATCCCAAGTGGCATGTTTCATGATGAAATATATGAAGCTTTCAAAACACACAATCTGTCCACATGAAACTGCCGTAGATGTTTGTAGTTTCAATAATGTGTTAAAGCACTGAGAAAAGAAAAACATAAAAATCAAAAGATTAGCATTATTGCCCCAAGGAAAAAAAGTTAGCAAGTTATAAAATAGTAAGGATTGTCAATTTTGAAATCATATATTTCAAAGTTATTTTCGAATAACCTTTAATTGCTTTTTTATTCTTTAATAGCATTTTAATACATATTTCCTAATCACTTACATGAATGAAATTAAAACAAAATGTAAAGGAGTCAAAATAAGCATTATCACCTCTAGAGTATAAAATTGCTAATTTACTAGATTTCCAGCAATTATTTGGAATGGAGTTCAGCTATAGCATATACATTTGCCATGATGCAAGTAAACTCTGGGATTTTTCTAGCTATCAAATGAAGATAGTAACTTTAGTTTTAAAAATCGCAATACATTTGCCAAATTAAAGAAAGTCCAAATGTTTGAAAGCCTTGCTTAATGATAGTAGATGATTCTAGTGTGAATCATGTTTTAAAATAAATACCTAGGTTGTCATGGACTTAGATTCACTGGCAAATCTGTAAAGACAAAGTGAAAACCCATCTGGTTTCAACTTTTTTATCAGAGACTATAATCAATTGTTCAGCAATCAACCCAACTACCACTGTAATCTTTAAAGAAAATGAAGTATTTAGAAGAAATTGCTTAGGTTCTGAAATTGCATCACTGAAAGGCTTATTTATACAGTGACATTAGCTAATGTCAGAGTGTTTATTCAGACAAGGCTCATTTGGTTTTAGGGCCTTGCCTTTGCTTACCATCTCTTTATTGTTCTACAGTATCAATCCCAGTACCCCAAAGTCACATCCTTATTACCTTGTTTTTAACAAGAATAAATAAATAAATGAGTAAGAATTTAAACCTCTTCTTTTCGGTCTTATTTGTGCAGGGTTCCTGTACTCAGCTTTGTAAGGTGGTAGTTTGTTACTTAATGAACAAAGAAGAGTGATCTTAGTGTGTTAACCGAAGATAAATTGCAAAGCAAACTGAAACAAATGGGGACATGTGATGGACATTTCTTGAGTCATCCACCCAGTTTCTTTCTGCAGATTCCATTCTTCACACTGATTTAATCCTAACATTTTGCTTCTCTTCAGTTACACGCAGTTTGGGTATAAAACGACTTGTTCTGCCCTCCCCTATCCAAAGAGGGACAGATGATTCAGTCACATTTGGCACATTACAGTCTCCTGGGGCTTTAAATGTGGAGTGCAGAGTGATTCAAGGACAGGGTGAAAGCAGTTGTAACGAACTCATTACAGAAATAATTGGATACCTTTGCCTGTCTGAGCCTGGATCTCCAGCTATCTTGTCCTTTCCAGAAGTTAGTGATATTCTTTAATAAAGGATTAAATGTGGCCAGGCGAGATGGTGCACGCCTGTAATCCAAATGGCTTGGGAAGCTGAGCCAGGAGGATGGTGAGTTCAAAGCCAGCCCCAGCAACTTAGCAAGGCGTTAAGCAACTTAGTGAGAATCTGTTTCTAAATATATATGAGATGGGGATGTGGCAGCTGGGTCCAATCCCTGGAGCCAAAAATAAATAAAAATAAATAAATAAATATAGACATATGCCAAGATACCATGCTGTACTCCATACATATGTTCAAATATTATCTTGACAAGTAAGGTAACTAACACTAAGTGACTAGAATCTAGTAGGTGTGGCAGAGACTGCTAGAAGTCCCCTCAATATCCATTCTCCCTTGCTTCCTTGGTAACAAAGCCTTAATTTTATTCAGTGAATATATATATCTATCAAAATGACTATACCTAGGTTCTGTGCATGGAAAAGTGGCCAATAATCATGTAAGTAGATATTGGTTGAGGCATACAGAAAGTTTCCATTAGAATAAAAAGTTAGGAAGTGTCCTTTTAAATATTTTTATGTCTTCCTCTAGCTACCTACCAGAAATGTTGACAAATATAGTAGTTTCTTTTGTTATTGGTAATAATAAATAAAATTGAGAAGGGAAGCCAGGGGCTAAGCATAGTGAAGCCCAATAAGATAGACCTGGGTAGGCAAACAATTAACAACAAAATAAATTTGGGCCACATCCTGTTTTTCTAAATAAAGTTTTCTTGGAGCAGAGCCATATTCATTAGAGTAACCCTCAAAAGACCAGATTTTGAAAATATACTTAGTAAAGAAGTCAGGGCATTATCCTGAAGGCAGTAAGGAAGAATGAAAAGACTACCAGAAAAGAAAAAATAAAGTCAGAAACCTGATCAAACTTGCATTTTGGAAAACAGGTCAATATCTAAGTTTAGTTTTTTCTCTGTCTTCTGTTATTAAAATAGCTTCTTAACTAGCTTCTTGAACTCTCTCCTTTCTTTAACCCGGCCAATTCTCATATTTCATTTGTTATTCTTGAATGGTCATAAACTAAAGTGACTCCAGAGGCCTGATGACTTACCAACAATTAATAAATTATAGTAGTAATGATAATCAATCCCATCGGGGCACAAAATCACTTATGTTGCCCCTAACTTTTTAGGGGCAACATACATTATTCATTAAATAATATAAGTTAAATAATTGATTATAAAATATAATATCCAAACAAATAAAACAGTGATGGAGTGATGTATGAGTATAACATTATAAATTGAATCATCAGATTTTAAATCACCAGATTTAAAATCTAAGGATTTTAAATTTGAGTTTCATATACTTAAATGAACTGAAGTGCAGATGGAGAATAGTTTTCCAGTCAAATATTTTAACTAGTGGAATCAATATATCCCAAGCTTGTCAAAAGAGACATGCTGCTGGTATAATATCAAATCCAGAGGCACCACTATTCTTCATGCCTCAGAATGTGATGAAAATGATGGCAGCACTTTCTCATAGTCTCTGCTTCTTCATAAATAGGTAGAAAGAATGCAACACTATTCAACTGAGAATCCCTATGGTGCATTCACAGATTTCCTGTTTCCTTGCAGAAGGTTTTCTTTAGGCACATAAAACGAGTGCCAGGAGGGATCCACTTTACTGGCTTTTGGAAATCAGTCTAATTCTGGCTTTCTCATCTAGTCAACAGATGTGGCACTTTGCCTAGTTGGTGGCAGAAAATAATTATGTTGAAGGAGTTGAAGAAGATTCTTTGGCCTATTGTACCTGGGCTAAAACATTCTTCATCATTAAGAAAGGAGTCATTTACCTTGTGAAGAAGTTATTAGTCATGATCTAAGTAAAAGAGTCTTCTGGGTTGGATGCATTGTTAGTCACATTAAGTATAAATATTTGCAAACTTATCACAGGTCAGTATGTCATGATTCCAATCTTCAAATAAAAGTTGGTAAACATTATGGCACACTGAAGAATACATGTATACAAATGTGTACAAAAAGATGTTATGATGTCTGAAAATATTGACTAGGAAGGTCATGAAACACAAATTATAAGGTAAGCAGTGAAAATATATCTTGGGGGTGAGAAAATGCAGGGTTATATCATAATCATAGAATTGCTTAATGAAAAGTAAGATCAAATTAAACAGAATATTAATTCTATAATTTGATTTATAGTTACTTCTTTATTTAACCATGAAAATAATTTAAAATGAGACCCAATGTTATCCTAGGCATATTCTCAGAATCTGGGAATGTAGTAATGTGTTAAATAGATATTGTAACTTAATTCCTGGCTCTTGGCAAAAGGGAAAGATCTATATTAAATAACCCAATTATACAAATAAATAATTGTGACCTATTATCAGTTATATTGGGGGAGGGAGAAGAGGCAACCAGATTCTGTAAGAGAGTACACCAGGATTTCCTGATATAGTTTGGGATGTTCAAAAAGCAACCTATAAAAGAAGATATATTGAAACCAAATAATAAAAGTGGATTAATAATTATACACTTCAATAAGGTCAAAACCATTCTGAGAGCCTAGATCTGAGAAAAAAGTAGAAATACTAGAAGCTCTCTGTTATGACTCAAATATGAGGTGTCCCTCAAAAGATCATGTATGAGACAATGCAAAAAACTTAGAGGTGAAATGACTAGGTTATTTATGAGAACCTTAGGGTATTAATCCCCTAATATGTATTAACTAGATGGTAACTATAGGCAGGCAGGGTGTGAGGTGGGTCACTGGACACATGCCTTTGGGGTATATATTTTGTTTCAGATGAGTCAAGTTCTCTCTCTGCTTACTTGTGGCCATAGCCTGAGTTGCTTTCCTCTGCCACAATCTGCCCCCATGGTATACTGCCCCAACTCAGGCCCAGAGCTATGAAGTCAGCCATCTGTGGACTGAAACCTTGAGATCAAAAATGAACTCTTTCTTCCTCTTATCGTTCTTGTCAGGTATTTTAGTCATAGCAGTGAAAAATCTGACTAAAACACTGTCTAAAGATGACAATTGTGATTGGACCCTGGTGAATAAAAAGCAGTAGGCCTTAAGAGCAAGCTGCAAAAATAACTGTAGAACTAGATGGGGGAGAGTCTCTAGAGGTCATATTAAGGATAGTAAAACCTGCCATAAGTGATTATGAAGGTATCGAAATATTTTGTGCAAATGATTAACATTTTTCATGTATATTTTAAGAAGTCATTCTGATCAATAGAAAAGGGACAAGAACAGAAGTGGGAAGACCAACAAGGAGAGCTTAAAAATTAGATAAGAGCTAATGGCTTTAACTAGGAAAGAGAAAATAAAGACAAGGGTGTTAAAAAAAAAACACAAAGTCAACATACATTTTGAAATTGGATTTGATAATGAATGGTTTATATTTTGTATAAGATGAAGGATTAAGAATGGCACCTATATTTTATTTTTTTCACTTGTAATATTTGAGATGAATATCAGGCATCTTAGTTGAAAGTACTAGTAGATGATCAGTCTAGAGCTATAGGGATATGAGGTCTGATATTATAAATTGTTCAGTATAGATTATATTTTAACCAATGAGATAGGTATGTCTGTCCTATACGGTGGATATGGAGCTGTGGCACTAAGCTCTGCTAAAGACAGACTTATATTCATCTGCTAAGAGTGTAATCATCTGACAGTCTCTCCTTCTTTCTGTCTTTAGAAACTGATTTAGCTTTTAAACCAAGGTAAACTTTACAGATAGGAGTCAGAGATGAGATGATAGTTTGTGCATTGCAGTCCATTCCTTACTGGTCTATATTTATTCCAAAGCTCCCCATCAGACTGGCTGAAAATACATCAGTATCTGTTTGTAGTGTGAGGCTATTTCTAACTGGTCCTACATCTCCCACTCTATTTTCACCTGTGTCAGATGTGCATCATAACCTGAAGGATTTCCCTACCCTATCCTGCTTGCTTTTTTCTTCTTTTTGTGCTTCATAAGAATACTTTCCTGGTGAGCTTATACATCCCTAATTCCATCTCAGTGTTTCCTGATAAAGGATTCCAGGTATCAAGTTCCCAGTACAAAATAGTTGATACACTTAAAGTGGGTAATAACGAGTTTAACGAAAGGATTATATACAAAGAACAGACATGGGTAAGGGAAGCTAATAAAGGATGAAGGGGTATCCAGTACTAAAAATAGTTGAGAGCTAACTAAGCTTGCAGCTAAAGGTGGGCTTATGAACATGCTGAAATGACACAAGATGTTTCAGCTAACAGACCTTGCCTAGCTATGTAGAGGGTTCTCTATATTAGTGGCTATGGTCTGAATACCTGCTCTCTTTAACCTCATGTTAAATGTAATTGTTGATGTATCAGTATTAAGAGCCGGGACCTTCAAGAATGATTAGGCCACTCTGCCTTTGTGGGTAGGACTAAGGCCATTTTTTTTAAAAAAATATTTTTTTAGTGGTAGTTGGACACAATACCTTTATTTTATTTATTTTTATGTAGTGCTGAGGATCAAACCCAGGGCTTCCAATGTGCTAAATGAGCACTCTCCCCCTGAGCCACCGCCCCAGCCCCAAAGACCATTTTTAATAGGCAAGTTTCGAACCTCTTTGCCTCTTTGCCCTTCTGCTATATGATGACATAGCAAGAAGGCTGTTGCCAAATGCTAGCACCTTGATTTGGATTTCTCCAAATCAAGAGTCTAGAACTGAAAGAAAATACATTTTTGTTCATTGTAAATTAACAAATTTTAGAAATTCTGCTCTAGCAGCGTAAAATAAATTGAAATAAGAGCCACACCCTTAAGGAAAACATCCATCCATCTTAGAATGACCTAGCTGGATAGGAGTTGGGGTAATTTCTTTCTCCCTTTTCCTCCAGTGCCTTACATTAACTAAACCCAACACGAGCCAGAGAGCAAAGACCTCTACCATAGTCTTACCATTGTAAAACAGCCTCATGAAGCAGAGAGCAAGATGAGAAAGGACAAATGAGGCATCTGAAGTGGCAAAGATAGCTATCCAACACATCTGGGGCCAGAATGTAGTGGGAGAAAGATGGTCCAGGATAAATCTCTAAGGCAGTTCCAACATTTAGACCTCAGAGATAGAAACACACCTTTCCCACTTCCCCCACTCCACCTCCAACAAACAACTAGAACAATGTGGAGTTGAAGGAGAAAAAAAAAAAGATTACTTCAAGGAGAAAGGTAGAAGGCATTGTCCTAAAGTCACTGAGTCATTCATTAAGATGATGATTGAAAGATCCAATGGCAACATGGTAGTTGCTGGTGACCTCATCTACAGCCTTTTTTTTTTTTTTTTGAGGCTGAGAAGGTAAGACCATAAAGCTTTTGTATTGCTTCCAACAAGTTTACGAATGAAGACTTTAAATATCATCAACTCTTTGAAAGGTGTGATTGTAAGAGGTGCAGAGAAGAATGTGTGATTAGGTAACAAAACCTAAAGGGCAAATAGTTATATTTTTCCAATTTTAATCAGATGAACCTGCATTCCCCTTAACATTCTGAGCCCAGTTTTTACCCTGTGTGAAGTGAATCACTTAACCTAAGTCAGCCTCAATTTCCTTTCTCATGAAAAGTGGATAACAACCACCCACCTCAGAGGTATTAGCATTTAACCAAATAACATGCACATAATATATAACAAAAGATCTCAATAAGGATTATTTTTCTTTTGCTTTTATAAATATGTATTTAAGATGTATTTGTAGCATTTAGACATATATACAATATGTATTCTGGTGTGGGGAGTATACAAATCTACAAATATTTCAAAAGATTATGTGGGTGGCTTAATATAAAATTCATGATTGTGTTATTTTGGGACTCTGCTGACATATTAGAAAAATCTAACAGAAAAAATTCAAAGAAAATCTTTGATGCTGCAAAAAAGAGACATATTACCAGCTTTGTATCCTGAACAGTTTAAAGTCAGGATTCTGAAATTGAATTAGTATTTTATTTTATTCAGTTTAAAAACATTAAGTGAATTTCAGTTTTTTTCTTTTCAGATATGACTTTAAGAACACCTTTACAATAAAAGCTGGCAGATTAAGTGAAGATGAGGATCCCATGTATAAGAACAGGATCTTTTTTAACATAAAATTTTGAATGTGAAGTCATCAGGCAGGTTCTATTTTCCAAGAACAATGACAGTAATATTGTTCTCACATGGTTTTATAGAACCTGTTATAAATGCCTTTAAAAGATTATTCTACGTCTCATCCTCTTGTACTTGTAGGACGTTGACTTCCTTAACCAAGACAGTGGACAGTAGAAGTGAATCTATATTTATTTCTGTGTCTACCTCATAAAATGTCACTTTAGTCTGTCTCTTGGAAGCTAGCCAACATATCCTAAGAAACCCCAAGCTAGTCATGTGAAGACCAACTAGAACACTTTTAAAGGTTTAACTTGGACCATCTTTCTCCCACATGGAAAAGCCTTGTATGGGTACCAGGCATCAAACTAGCTAATGCCCCAATCAACAGCCAGCACCAATCCCCAAATATGCAATAGAGAATTATGACAAGGATGTCTTCAGATGAGTCTAGCCCAACCTGTCAGGTACCACATTCTCCAAGCTTAGAGTCTTCCCAGTTGAGGCACCAGACAAGTGAAACAGAAACAATCCACCTTACCACTCCTATTCTAATTTCCTGACCCACCAAATCCTGGAGTGTGATAAAATGATTGTTTTACAACACTAAGCACTGGTGGTTTGTTTGCAATATTAACCAGAAAAAGTTACTTAGGGCAAAGTTTGGCACATACAGGAAGCAAACAAAAATACCATTGTCATTGGTATTGTTTTATTTTAGCATATTCTGAATGAAATTTGTGTGGGGGTTTACTTCTTAATTTACCATTCTTACATTATATGATCAGTTTCATATTGTCTATCAGTTCTCATTTCCTTCTGTAGAAAGGAATATGGTCTTTAGGAGTGGAGCATAAATAGTCCATCTGGGTTTTATTCTAACTTGGGACTTTTTAGTGTGGATTTCTGGAAAATTAGGACTAGGGAAGAAAAATAAGGGGTAGGGGAGAATCTACATTATTACTATGTTTTAGAACGGGTAAATATTCCAAACTCCAAAACAAAAAAAAGTCAATTTTGTAGGCCATATTTTGCCAAGGAACAAAGCATGTTTTTGTCTTTTAGAAAAGATTTTCCAATACAAACAAAAATGAATAGGAGAAAGAATGAAGGAGGAAAAAGAATAAAGGATGATTCTTTCCTTTACCCTTGGGATGCAATAATGATTAAGGAAAAATGCAATTGAATGCTTATTCTCAATCTGTCTGACCTGGGGCTTTTTCAATAGAAACAGATATTTCCTAGAATATTGATCATTGCAAGTTAATAAATTTATCTTTGAAAGGTTCTGTGCCCCATTTACAAAAGCAGAAACTGACCCCCCCCAAATGATTTCACATCTATTAATTCCCTTCGTGAAGAAGCACTGACGTAATACATATTCAGACTTTTTACTGAATTAAGAATGTGGGTGCTTACCAATTATACAAATTTCTTCTATTCATTAAAAAATAATAACTCCAGTCTCAGGCACTTCCTGGAAATTAATGATTACTGGCAAGGAACTAATATCTTTCAAACCTTTAATCCCTAGGAAAAAATAATCTACTTTAATTCTGTTATCTAACTTCAAGATAGAGTACACAACTGCCTAAGGAAAATTACTATTGACACACAATGGGGACCTTTTTACCAAATGATATTTGATGTCCTCTCTGAGAAACAGCAATTCTTGCAATAATTCCACCATATAAAACAGAGTTGTACTCAATTTATACACAGATATAGATGCCAACAATAGAAAAACATGTTTTGGCAGTATATCATTTTTTTTTCTTCTAAAAACCTACTACCTTACATTTTTCTCATATATTCTGGTTCACCAAAAACACCACTAAGAAATATTGACAATGTGATTTTGTCCTTCAGTTTTCTCTATTGTTGTTAGTATTAAAATATAAAATGCTGCTTTTCCTTGCTTGATAAAATGTTAATTTTTTGTTAATTACCAAGGATATGTATCTAAGAATATTTTAACCACAAACTGCAAAACTTTTTAGAAGTGAATTAAGAAAACTTTTGGAATATGAACATTTTTCTCTATTTTTTTTAAACAGCAATTACTATGATTTTCACATGCTATTCTAAAAGCAAAACATACTTTGTCTCCACCTCTCTGGCCACTGCATCACCTCAGATCTTTATCTTACCTTGATTCATTCATATGTAACAAACTCCCTTTGTTAAATTATCTGCACTGTAAAAAGTCCCTCAGTAATTTATGACCCCCACATCTAACCTCCTTTAATGGTCCTTTATTACTTAGAGGTTAACGTTCAATTTGCAAAACTAAACATGTATAATTACACCAAAAAGTCTACACTGGTTAAGCATATGACATTTTAGTATAGTATCTTTGGAGCTGAATCTGTCCTAAAACTGTCACTTTCATATGTAGATTCTTTATGCCTGATTTTCATCTTGGGCAGAATGATAATACAAATGATCTCAGAAGGCTTAACTCTGTTGCATAAGGTCACTAGTGCCTGCCACATCCCCACGCCAATTACATTAGATGGCTGAACTTAAAGAAGGGTTATGTTTACATGTTGTGTTTTCATTTATAATCTACACAAGTTTATCTCCAGAATTGCAAAGCAATCAATTGACTAAAGAAATTAGTTTACCTTTATGTTAATGGTCTACTGAAAGAAAAATATATTTAAAAGCTTTATAAGCAAAGAAAGACTTAAAAATATTAAACTCTGAACTGGAATACTCATATGATAGGGTGTAATACATTCAAGAGAACCTGAGATCTAGCCCTCTTAAGTAAGGAAACACTGACAAAAGGAACCACATTATAAACATAGGTTTCCAAAAACGGATATTGAAAATAAATTACTTTTTAAAAATAATGCAAGGTGTGATATGAGATTATAATATTTTACATCAGGTCTATCTCATAAAAGGTTGGTAAGCAGCAGCTTCTTGGAGATCAGTGAAGAAATAATGTACCTTGGGCTTGCCTGGTTAGAAGGGACTAAATTTAGCAGCACTTGGAAGTCCAGAGAGCCTACATCACCCTGTGTAATCTACTTTCAACTAACAGATGCCTCTGTCAAGGTTCCTGAACAAAAATATATATCACTTCAACTTAGGTATAGTTCTAATTTTAAGGCATCTGTTATAAATACATGTCTAGGACATACTAGAAAAGAACAAAGCACTGAAATTTTCATTATGTAAATCTATTTCCCTTGGCCAGCAGGAACAACTGATACCTCCCACCCCACCCCGCCACACACACAAACACACACACACACGAATGTACACAGGCATGCACAGATCTGCTTGTTCACATGAATGTATTTGTTAAGCTGATAAAGTTTTATGACTTCCTTGTCAGTTATAAATGATTACACTCTTTAATGAATCTCTCATATGTTGCTTTATTTACCAAAAGATTCTTTTCAATATAATATTTTTAGGAGCCTCAGATTCTCTCCATCCTTCATTTTTTTTTCATATTAGTTCCTAAATTAGTTCCTATTTGATGTTCACTAGATTTGACCTTTGTTATAACTTACTTTCTGCTCTATGAAGCGTGCCTCACATGTATCTTGAATTTTTTGTGAAGTAACAGGTATAAACAATAGATACAAATTTTACTGTGAAATGTGTATTAGATAACACATAAAAATATTGTTATTGCTAAGTAATACCATTGGTGTTTACTGCCAATATACTAATTTATATGATCAAATGAATATCAGTAATTAACATAGTCCTAAACCTATAAATGCCTTTGAATCTCAAGAGCATATATTTCTATCATATTTAGTGATAGATCTAATCAGGTATGGAATGTTCTTATAGCATTCAAAATACCTTTTAAAAGGGAATTCAGAAGTGAACCATTTTTAACTGATGAATTTTCCTCAATAGCCTCTTGAGGCTTATTTGAGAGTTGAAATATTCTAAATTAAAATTTTTGAAACTCAGCGGAATAGGAAACACAAAAATCCTGAACTCTTCTTTGAAAAAAAAAGACTCTTATATACATATAAAAATATAGTGTTTCAATTGATCTTTATTCAATGGGTAAGCATAGATATTTTTCCACAGTCACACAAACTCACACCTCATGGGTTGGATCTTAAATGTCCCTCCAAACCCATAAATTGAAAGACTTAGTTGCTACATTGTGGAGCTATTGGGAGATGGTGAAACACTTAGGAAGTGAAGCCTAGTGGAAGGAAGTTGGGTCAGTGGGGCATGCATGGCCTTGAAGGAAATATTGGGACCTGAACCTGTCCTCTCTCCTTTTGCTTCCCATGAGATGAATAGATCTCTTCCACCACACATTTCTGCCATAATGCACTATGTCACCATGGCCCAATGTGGTGGGGCCAGGTGACCATGGATTGAAACATCTAAAACCATAATTCAAAATAAACCTTTCCTCCCTTTAATTTTTTTCATCTCAGATATTTTGACACAGTAACATAAAGCTGAAAAAAATCATGTAAATTCAAAACAATATCAATGCTATTTATTATTTCTGTACTTCCTTTATTCTTTTAATGCACATGTAACATACATGGTATGAACACTGTATAGCATCATTTTATTCATCTTAAACTTTATGTAGCTTAGATCACTCTGCCTATCTTTTAAAACAACTTGCATTTTTTTCTCTCAAGTTTTCCAAATGTATCCATTAATATGGATATGCATAAGTAGCTCTAGATCACTGATTATCATGATGATGCAGAGTAAAAGTATTCATTGTATAACACACATGATTTATTATTCTGATTTTTATTTATGTAAGTTTAAACTATCTCTAATTTCTTATTTTTAAAATTAATTATTCAATAAACATTCCATATATGCCTCCTGGGCACATAGTTATCTATGGTATTGCTGCATTTTAGAGTATGTTTTAACGTAGGCTACTCAATTTATCTTCAAAAATAACTTATTTTAGTTTAAGTATTTGCCCATAACTGTAGGGGACATATTCTAGGGCAAGCCCCCAAAGTTGTACTTCTGTAACTCTTCCCTTGAGTATGAGTGGAGTCTCTGACTTCTTGTTAACCAAGAGGACCTGGTAAGTAGGATGGGACATCATTCCCTTGATCAGATCACACATCATGTCATGGTTGATGGGATTTTGAGATGAGATGAAAGCTGTTAATCAGTTGACTTTAAATTCATCAAAAAGGAGATTATCCTGAGTAGACTCAATCTGCTCAAGTGAGTCTTTCAAAAGAGGGCAAAGAGGCCAGAGAACTGAAGCAGCAGAGGTACCCCCCCTGCATCCCATCTTCTATTTTGGTGGGCTTCAGGAAGCAGGCTTTTATGAATTCTTTAGCCTCAAGGAAGTACATTCTGCCAACAATATTAAGGAGCAAGAAAATGGATTTTTCTGCAGTACAACTTCCAGATGAGAACACAGGCCTTAAAATCCGTGCCTTTATGAGATTCTGAGAAAAGAATTCAGCTAAGTCATACCCAGAGTTCTGACCTATAGAAGCTGCAAGATAATGAGTATCATTTGAAGCTGGAAAGTTTTAGGAATTTCTTACAAAAGTATCAAAAACTAATATGATAGTTATGAGATGGCAACTTATCTTTAGTTTGCATATTTTAGATTCTACAATGCTTAACATATTTTCATGTGTCATTTCAACATCCAGTTTGTCTATTTATAACTTTTTTCCATGTTTCTAGTCTGATAAAGTTACCCCATGGTATTTATGGAGGATGGGTCTAAGAAGCCCTATGGACACCACGTCTACAAATATTCAAGTTCTCCATACAAAATGGCATAGTATTTGCATGTAGCCTATATAAATCTGGTCATGTACTTTAAATCACCTCTAGATTATTTATAATGCCTAATACAGTATAAATACATTGTAAATAGTTGTATTATTTATGAAATAATAACAAAACTTAAAGGATGCTAGTTTTTACTTATAAGTAAAATACTCTTACCACATGTAACAGCATTTTTTTTTCATCATAATACAGATGAATATTCAGGATTCTGGTGAGGAATAGGCATGTAGAGGTGAAATTGGTTCCACTATTACAACACTGCAAGACATAACAGTAACCACACTGCAGGGCTTGTCTTGTTTTCTGTTGCCTTTGTAAGATGCTGCTTCACTGAAAACAGCAAGGATTTCGATTTACTTATGTTGGCTAATTGTCACAACCAGATTGCCCATAGCAGATCTCAATGTTCAAGAATGACTCCAGTTAAAAAGGCTTTAAATATCAACAGTAATACACTTCAGAGAACAAGAATGATTATACTTTTCTCATCTTCATTATAAGATATGAATGCAATGTTTTCTGGGAAAAGTTAAAGTGAAAAATATGATAGAAATACAAATATATATGAAAGAAATGCAAGATGTACAGAAGCAGGAAATTCTACATTAGACTAAGAGCCTGTTCTGTGGAGCAAAAACGAACAAGATTTGTTAAGTGGGGGGCATCAGCCTCAAAGGGAGTATAATTACTTGGCCTGCAGAATGTGTGTTATCATTAGGTGGCAGAATAGCATGAGGGATATAAAGTTGTCATGGTGTCAAATGGCATCAGATCAAGGAGTAAAGGGAAAAAGAACCACAGATCTGAAGCAAGCCAGAAATGTGAGTGGGAACATTCAGCAATTGACTCAGAGATGGAGAAAGTCAATCAAGTGAATCATCAAAGCAGTTGCTATAAACTGGAGGAAAAGACAGGTTACAGACATTTGAATCAAACTTTCATTGAGTAAAAAGTGTATACCATGGCTGTTAGTTCTGGGTAAAATAAACATGATTAAGCAGCGGTCCCAGATCTCAGTGATCTCCCATACTATTTACAAAGACAGATTTAATCACATTTATCTTTATACGAGGCAGCCTGATGAATAATAGAGTGTTTCAGAAGCAGAGAGGTGGAAATACGATTCTGACTGCGGAGATTAGGGGAAGCTACAAAGAGGAAGTGTAATGAAAATTTGACCTTGAATTATGTGTGCACAAGAATAACAGGATATGAGAGAAGGTACTCCAAGTAACAGGAATGTCATGCTCAGTAACTGAGGAATGATCCAGGAAGAGTGCAGATTGTGGATGGATGTTAGAAACAGGAAACTCAAGTCAGGCAAAAAGGGGTCAGAATTGGACAGGAGATTTGAATACCAAGAAAAGAGGCAAGTGAGGAGAGCAGAATCTGAGGCTCCTTGTTAGTCTCGGTAATGTGATTTGATTTCCTAGTCCTATGTGATAACAGCCACAGCAAATTGTTATTACTTTATTACATATGTATTTATTCAGTTAGAAACAGACTGTATACACGAGTGATAAAGAAGATGGAAAGCTTCACTTCAAAAGGCTCACCAAGAAAGCTGGGGAACTGGGGACCACCACTTTGCACATTAGAATATGGAAGAGGTAGCTAGCAGGTTATGAATAGAAATAGACAATGGCATAAAAGGAAAAGGAGAGATACATATTGAGGGTTTTTTTTCCCCACAATAAGGGTGTTGTTAAAATTCTCATTTCCTTATCCATTCTCACATCTTTGAAGATAACCCTTCATTCTCTAGAGACAATATGTGCTTCCAAAGCAACTTTTTAAAAATTTCCAAGTTGTTTAAAAAAATTTTCCTTTATGCCCTCAACTCCTTTCCTAAACAAATTCAAACAACTGGACTGCACATGTGCACCTTTCACAAGAATTTGTGAGAGAGACAAGGATCTCCTTAGGGTTAGATACTATTGGTATTTGACTGGACATAGCATGTTTGCAAAGTTGTGCATAAGTCTAGAAGCAATAATGTAGGCAATAGGCAATGTGACCATAAACCTTACCAAGAAATTAGAAGACATTGATGGTACAAACTTAATTTTTACTATCACAAATAAGAAATAGCAAGAAGACAATTTTAAACACTGAAATAATAGAAATGCATCTTTGCAATTTTATATTTAAATAATACATTATAACAACAATGTGCCAGGTATTTCTCTTGTTAAATCATTTTACTACTTTTCTTTTGTCAATTCTGGGAATTGAACCCAGACCTCTGCAGGTTAGGTAAGCACTTTACACTGACTACCTCCCCCATTCCTTTTTATTTTTTTTAACTATAAAGGACAATTTAATGTATACTTACTATAACCTAGGATTTCTGTCATTTTAGAATTAGTGAAATTTTAGAGCATATAGCACTTACCTAAATGTTTTAGATTTCAAATCCATAAAGGTGTAGCATTTTGTTACAAAAGAGAAATTTCATTTATTTTTTTATGATTCATTGCCTTTCTTGTAACATGTGCTTCTTGGACCAAATTTGAGGTCTGATAATAATCTTTAACATGTTTCTTGATGTTTCTTTGATATGTGTACATGAGGACTACCCAAAAAATTAATTTGTGAATTGCAGACAAAACTAAATTTGGATATTCAGTGGCAGAATATTAATCTATAGAAAATTTTAAATAAATGCTTTTACAGTTATGAGTTTTGTAGTTTCAAATGGCATAGTGATATGTTCAGAAGACTGGATAAAGCAATCTTCTTTTTGCTTCAGTCATTTCTCTATTGCACATATTGTTAATTTACAGTTTCAGGGAGTCTTTGGGCAAACTAATATCTGCAAGATTGTGTAAACATATGTGCACACATTGAACAGAAAATTCATAGATTTATGACATTTTGTAAAGGTTATACAATTATAAATATTGAGATCCTACATTTTTCTTGGAATTAAAAAAATATGTTATATTGGCTGGTTTTGTGTTGCTATAACAAAATACCTGGCTCTGGACTCTGATAAGAGGGTTATTTAGCTCACAGTTTGGTAGTTGCATATCCAAAATTGGGAGGCCTCATCTGTTTTGCCTCCAGGGAGGACCTCACTGGCTGGATCACAATATGGAAGGGAAATGGAAAGGGAATCATGTTATATAATAGCAAGAAGACAATTTTAAACACTTAAATAATTTTTAAATGCATCTTTGCAATTTTATATTTAAATGATACATATATATTACTTATATATAATATATGTAACATATATTATATATAATATGCATAATATATGCATAATATATATAATATGCATAATATATGCATAATATATATAATATGCATAATATATGCATAATATATATAATATGCATAATATATGCATAATATATATAATATGCATAATATATGCATAATATATATAATATACATTATATATATATATACACACACACATATCACCAAATGCACAGTGTGGCCTTGATTTGTATCCCACTCTTGCAAAAATTAACTTTTTCAATGAAGTTAGCACTAATCTCCTTTGAGGGCAATGCCATCAATGACCTAATTGACTTCCAAGAGGCCCCAACTTTTAAAGGTTCTATCACTTATCAAAAATCATCACACTTGGGACCAAGCATGCAGCACATAAATTTTGGGGGGTTACATGCCCAAACCATAGCAGGTGACATATCTCCTCATAAACAATGCATGTCAGATTATTTTCCTGATATGTGTTTCCATTATAATTGTTTTCTTAGTGGTGATGAAATGTTCCAATATAAGGGAATTCTAACTTGGAATTCAAAGCTGAGATGATTTCCACACAGTCTGTTTTTATTTCCAGCTACTTGGCAAATGTAGACTACTAGAATTATTTTACTATCATATTTACTATGCAAATCACATAATTTAATTTTAACATTATTTTATGATATTTTATATTTCTCAGCCTGTATGGATTCAATAAGATGTAAAAACTATTTCTGTTTAGTTGTATGTTCAAAACAAAAATGTTATGCTAAATATGAAAAGATATTAAAATGTTGATTTTCAATATAACTATATTTAATAAATTTCTGATATGGTTAAAAATTAAAAAAAATATGGCTAACAATTTTTCATTAAAACATTATGAAATATACCTATGAGAAATGGGTAATATATGTATAAAAATTTGAAAAAATAAGTATATTCCTTTATACCTACTACTAAATTAATGAAACAGTATAGTTATAAAAACGTACAGCCTATTTGCCTCTACTTAAGACCATTCTTTCTACAAGGTCCCAAATTATGATGTAATTGTCACTATACAGTTTTACCACTTATGATATATCCATAGTCAATATATTATCTAAATTTATACTGTTTTTAATATAGTGATGGAATCACACTGCATTTTTCTTCTGTGTTTACTTCATTCCAGCAATATTGTTTTGAAGTTCATTCATTTTTTCTACACAGCTCTACTCCTTTGTCTGAGTACATCAACATTATTCTATTTGCTTGTTGAAGAATGTTTGAGCTGTCTGCAGGTTTTTTGCTTTCATGGAAATGTTGCTATGAACACTCTTATAATTGTGAGGTAATGCCTGTAATCATGAGGTAATGCCTCATTATTCTCCAGAGTTTTTTTTCCCATTTACATTCATATTAGAAGTTAGTTCTCACTAGTACATATTATCACCAATACTTCTTCACTCTGGCTTTTTATATTTAGTCAACATGGTGAATGTGAAATGATATCACATTATGATTTTAAATTCCATTTCTGACATTTAATAAAATTGAGAGTATATATTTTCACATTTTTTTTTGTTTCTCTAGTCAGCTTTATGGAAGCAAATCAACAAAAATTTTGTATACTGTTAGCCCTTCTTATCTGCAGCTTCTGTATCCATGAGATATGCATCCACAGATTCAATCAACTGAAGATCGACTTGGACAGAAAATAAATTTCAATTATATACAATTTTTCTTATCATTATTCCCTAAAAATACAGTATGGCAATTATTTACATCATATTTAAATTTTAGATATAAGTAGTCTAAAAATGACAAACTATCTAGGACCATGTTCAGAGGTTATTTGCAAATATTATACCATTGTGTAGATGTAGATATCAGGGGGAATTCTGATACCAATTCTGAACCTCTGATACCAATCTCCCACACATACTGAGATGCAACTGTATATTCAATGCAGGATGTGATGATTTGATATTAAATTGTGAAATGATAATCACAATCAAATTAATTTAACATATTTATCACCACATATATTTACCATTTTTCATGGTGTGCACATAGTAAGGGCAACTAAAAACCATTTTCTTGTCAAATTTTAGATTCAACACATTCAATATATTTATAATAACAAGGGTTTTAAATATCCCCAAAGGCCCATATAAGAAAGGTTTGGTCACCAATCTGTGGTGTGGTTGAGACATGAGGACACCTTTACGAGATGAAACCTAGTGGAAGTTTCATTGGAAAAAATGCTCATTTTGGTTTAGACATGAGGTATGTCCCTAAAGCTCATTTGTGAGACAATGTAGGAATGTTTGGAGGTGAAACGATTAGATTATGAGAGCAGAATCTAATCAATGGATTGATTCATTTATATGGATTAATTGGGAGGGGGTAGCTGTAGGCAGGTAAGTTATGGCTAGAAGAATAGGTTACTGGGGACATGCCTTTAGGATCTATATTTTGTTCCCAGTGAGCAGAGCTCTCTCTGCTTCCTGTTTTCCATGTTCTGAGCTGCTTTCCTCCTCCATATCCTTCCCCCATGGTGTTTTGCCTCACCTCAGGCCCAGAGTTTATAGAGCCGGCCAACTGTGGCCTGAACCTCTGATACCATGAGCCAAAATAAACTTTTCCTCCTCCAACTGTTCTTGTCAGGATTATTAGTCATAGCAATTAAGAAGCTAATTAGAACAGCTTTTAAAGGAGATATTGGGACACTGGCTTCCTTTCCCTCTCTGCTTAATTGTCATTAGGAGAAAAGCAACTTTGCTCCACCACATGTTTGCACCATGATGTTCTGCCATGACCTGGGCCCCCAAACAGTGGACCCTAGTTATCATAGACTGGAACCTCTGAAACTAGGAGCCACAATATACCTTTCACCTTTGCAAGTGATTATCACTGGTATTTTGTCACTGTAGATGAAAGTTGACTAATATAGTTAAGTAATGTTCTCTTTCATCACCACACTATATATTAGAATAATAGCTAACAATTATGAAGTGTTTCTATAGCCTAGGTACATTATTATTTAGCAGTTTTAACAACTGTTTGGATGAGGTAATATTATTTCCATGTTATATATTAGAGATTGAGATGAGGAGTTTAAATGAGTTTAAATTGTTTATCCCACATCACATACAATAAGTGATGGTGTCAGCAAACTCATGGAGTCAGTAGAAGAACCTTCACTCTCAGCCAGCTGTATCACCATCATATTCTGTTGCTATCCTTATGCAAGAATTAAATATTTCATGTTTATATTAAGAAGTTTAGGGCAATGAGAACAAAGGCCAAAGGCTAAAGAATGCCTGTGTCAGCTGGGTGTGTATTTATATTTATATATTTATAAATATATTTATATTTATATATCCATACATATAATCTGTTTTATCTCTTGATTCAACTGTACCATTTTTGAATATTTGTGTTCTGTCACAATTACTTTAACTCTACTATATTAAATATACTTTACAGGTCACAAAAACATTAAATTTACTTCTCATATATTTTATTTTGCTCAGAAATGATTATTTAAAATAATTTTCAATATGATTGATTTTACAAATACTATAAAAGGTAACAATAAGAGCACTAGTACTAGCAATCAGGAAATAACATTTGGTTAGGGTGGAGAGACCAACTTACATATTTGATACTATTTTTACTAGTATTAATTTTAATTTATTTTTACTTGGTGGCTCAGAGATGCCAAGATATTTCATATTGTACTTCTTCCAGTTTTACTGATGTTGTGAAACTTTACATATCTAGACATTCATAATTTGTGCATGGATGTGTGTGAATTGCATGTTCATATCACCATTTTCAACTGAATTTTTGTATTTTTCTGAAAAACTTTCTTACTATAGTTCATACCAAGTAGTATTTATTTGTGTCTGTTACATGGTGTAAATATTTTCTCTCATTTGGATTTCAAGAAATTTCAGCCTACATTTTAATTCTTCAGCAAACATTTTAACTATGGTAAACAAAACTAATAAGTTACATAAAATTTGAAAAATTTTAGTTTTGTACTTAATTTTAAACTACATAATTTTAATATGCTAGAAAATGGAGAATCATTACAGACACACAAAAAAATACATATATTTTACAGTTTTGCATGAATAAAACAATGTCATAACATGAACTGAAAAACAGTTGCAAAGTTTTAAATTTATCTTGAATTGATGGCTAACAATTATGTATATTTAAAGGGTACAAAGTGATGTATCTATGTATACACTATAGAAAGATTAGATCATTCTAATATAACACATCTATCTCCTCATGAACTTATTTTTCAGAGTGAGAGTGAGTTTTGAGCAAAATATATTAAATTTAAAAAATACTAATACTTTTACTATTTTAAAAGTGAGGCGCTGTCTCTGCGAAATTAAAATTACTTAAGGGTTTTTCAAGCAATCTCATTTATTTCAGAGATAATTACATATCATTTTTATTTTATAATAGTTTTAGATAAGATACATTTCTATAGGTACTCCCATTTGTTTAATTCACTTAGACGAGACAGTCTATATATCAAATATTCACCAAAAAGAATGAGGAGGAGGAGAATAATAAGGAGGAAGAGGAGGAGGAGAAACAGCAGCAGCAGCCACTGTTAAAATAAGACACACACACTCACAAAAAAAAAACAACCAAACAAACAAACAAAAAAAAAAACCACTCATATAATCAGAGTAGAACTGTTTCCATAGACTATAAGAGTCCTAGAAATACAATTAGCATTTTTATAGCATCTACAAAAGGCCTAGCGTGTTACCATATCCTAGGGATACACAAGGAAATGAAGCACACTACTTGGGGTTGAGAATTACCAGTCTGGGGTGGGAATGGAATGTTTGCATGTACATGTACTTAACATACAGAGATAAATGCAAATAGAATTATAAGATATGTTCTGGTATAACAAACAACTGAGTCTGTGTATTAGAATGTTTCCCAGAAAAGAGGTATTTCAGCAGAATCCTATAGGAGTATTGGAATTAGTTAAGGAGAAGAAACAATATATAAAGACAGAAAAATCTGTAATAGCCAGAGATGTCACAGGCTATTTGATAGGACTGAATTGAGGCTATGGATAAAGGGATGATAGATAGAAAAAAATGAAACCAGAATCTAAGGTGAAGTCTTATGATGCTATTTTTTAGATGATGGTTATCATTTTTTTAAATGTAAGGAGAATTTTGTTGTGTCATTCTTATTCCAGACAGAATTCTGCTGGCATTTAAGAAAGGACTGCAAGCAGAGCTACCAGTGACTATGCTTTGCATGGTGTCAAGTAGAAATACGCCAAGGTAAGACACAAGGCCCTTGTAGTGCAGATAATAGAAAATGCCAATGCTAGAGATATTCCACAGTAAAGTTACAATGCTAGAGATATTCTGTGGTAAAATTACAAAGATTTGATGATCTCTTGGCTAACTAAGGAGGCATCAGAGATGACCCCTGTAAATGTTAATTCCATTAATGAGACTCTAGAAAAACAATGGATTTTTGTTAAGATTAAGGATAAATTATTTTAATAAAAATGTGGTTCATATCTGATATTATCAATTCAATCTGTGCTTCCTACTCTCAGACCCATTCCACTTTCCTAATATATTTCCTTGATTTTCAAACACTGAACAGACTTGCATACTTGGGATGAATCCATTTGCTCACAATGCAAATTAAACTATATGATTATATTCCTCTCATAAATTGTTAGATTCAATTTGCTAATATTTTGTTGAGATTTTTTTAAGTGTGCTCATGAGATAAATTGGTATATTGTTTTCTTAATTCTTGTAATGTATTTTCTGGATTGCTATTAGGGTAATACCAATTACCTCAGCTTCTATTTTTTGAAATAGAGAAACCATGGATGGTACAGAATTTACATCAGTTCTTCATTAAATATCAGATAAAACTAACCTGTGTATCCACATGGGCCTACAGCTTTCTGTTTTGGAAGATTAGTAAGCACTGATCTAATTTATTTAATCAATATATGCCTCATCATATTGTCTATTGGTTCTGAATTTATCTTTCAAGGAATTTGTTCATATCCTGTAGCCTGTGAAATTTTAAGTATTGATTTATAGTATGTGTTTGCTGTTCACAGGGTCTATAGTAGTGTCTCCTCTTTTCTTATATATTAGTACTTTGTGTCATTTTATTCTTAGGTTGGCTAGAAATTTATCAACTTATTGACTTGGTTTTATATATTTTCTCTATTGATTGCCTGTTTAATATTTTATTGATTTTTGCTTTAATTTTTACTACTTATTTGGCTTACTTTTGATGTATCCTGCTCTTCTTTGTCTAATTTCCTATAATGGAAATTCAGAATACTGATTTTAGGTCATTCTTTTCTAATAAATGCATTCAGTACCGTACATTTTTCCTCTAAGCCCTGCTTTCACTACTTCACATATTTTGATAAATTTTATTTTCACTTATTTTAATTTTAATTTCTCAAGGTCTTTTTCTTTTACTAATGCATTTTTTAGAAGTATGCTATTTAATGTCCACAATTTCTGGGTTCCAGTTATCTTTCTCTTATTGAATTCTAGTTTAATTCTATTGTGATCTGACAGTAGATACTGTATGATTTCTGTTCATTTAAATTTGATGAATATTATGGGCCAGAATGTGATCTTTATTGATTTATTTTACATGAGTTTCAGAAGAGTGTGTTCTGTTCTTGCTGCATAAAGTAATCTGTATATTTAAACTATATACAGTTGATTGATGTCGAATTAAACTATGCTGATTTTTTTAATGCCTGATGAATTTATCTCTGACAGAAAGAGTTTTGACATCTCCAGTGATGATAGTGAATTCATTCATTTCTTCTAGTTCTGCTCATTTTGTCCTACAGAGTCTAATCCTGTGTTAATAGGTGTATAAATGTTAAGAATTATGTCTTCTTGGACAATTGATTCATTATCAATAAGTAATATTGATTTATTTATCCTTCTGATAAATTTTTTATGAAGCCTAATCTGTCTGAAATTAATAGCTACTACTATTTTACAATTATTGTTAACTTGATATATTTTTTCTATTCATTTGCCTTTGCTAGCTATGTATTTTTATATTAAAATGAGTTTCTTATGGACCACAAATACTTGGTTTGTATTTTCTTTTATGAACTCTGATAATCATGTATTTTAATTGGTATATTTAAAACAATCATATTCAACGTGATTAATAATATAGTATTTATCTTTTGCTGTTATTATTTGTTATAATTCTTCTTTGTATGCTTTTGTAATTTCTACCCTTTTTCTATATTTTCTGGTTTTGCTTAATTTTTTTTTTTTTATACTGGCGATAGAATCCAGGGAAGCTTTATCTACATCCCTAACCCTTTTTTAATGTTTTTTTTTTTTGAGACAAGGTCTTCTCAAGTTGAGAAGGCTGGACATGAATTATGATCTTTCTACCTCAGTTTCTCAAGTTGCTGGGTAAGTGAGCTTATGGTTCCATTTTTTCTCTTTTTTATCACATAAAGAATTTATATTTACTTTTTAATGTTTCCTAGTTTCTGGACTAAAGTATGAAAAAATACATCATTATCAATCCAATTCTTCTATGAATTAACTTACTGATTTACAAGTGAATATCTTGTAACAAAATAACCTAATTTCTACCTCCCTTTATTTGTATTACGGTTGCTATTCATTTTACTTATATATACTTGCATTATTGCTATTGTTAATTCTGCTTATATATAAGCTTATATAAATAGATGTATATATGAGAAAACACTCTTGGTATTAAATTATATATATATAGTAAATATATTTTAAAAGATTATACACACTCATTTTTATTTTTAATATATTGTTATCTTTTAAAAAATTAAGATATTAAAATAAAAGTTTTTATATGAACTTATTCTCTCTTTGGTGTTCTTCCTTTCTGTAAGCCAGAGATGCTGACTTACATAATTTCTCATCTCTCTGAAAATTTATTTTACCATTTCTTGTAAGACATGCCCACTGGCAACAAAGTCCCCTCAATATTTGAGAAAGTTTATTTCTTCACTTTTGAAAGAAAATTTGTAGGATACAGAATTTTAGAATTGGGGTTTGTTTTGTTTTTCTGTAAACACTTTAAATATTTCACTTTATTGCACATATAAGGTTTCTGTGAGAAAATGCTAGATCCATGGTTTGATATGTGCCACTAATTTGAGAAATTTTATCATTATTGCTTCAAATATTTATTTCTCCCCTTCTTTCTTTATGCTCCTCGTATGCCATTATGCCCATGCTACACCTTTTGTAATTACCCCTAGAATTCAGGAATTCTCCCTTTGTTTCTTTGATTCTTTGTTCTTATGTTTTTTAGTTTTCAAAGTTCCTATTAAATGAAAATATATATATTTTCTCAAGATAAGAGATTCTTTACTTAGCCATGTCTGGTTTCCTAATAACCTCATCAAAGGCATTCTTTAATTTATTATAGTGTTTTTTATCTTTAATACTTGTGTGGGGGAGTCCTTTCTTAGAATTTCTATCTCTCTGCTTATATGCTCATCTACTCATGAAGTATCTTTTTTATTCATTATGGTCAATGGCATATTACTCATAATTGTTTACATTTTTGGTCTGATGATTTAACATCCCTGTTATGTCTCATTCTGATGCCTGCTCTGTATCTTCAAATGTGGGGGTGGGGAATGGATGACAATTGTTTTTGCCTTTTAATATGCCTTGGAATTTTTATGATATCTAATTATGATGCACCTGGCAAAGAAAACTGTTGTAATCTTTAGTAATGTGGTAGAAAAATGTTAGGAAAAAGGAACTGTTCTATATTTCATGATTAGGTCTTAGCCTTTTAAGGACATGGGGCACATAATGTGAAAATAAAAAACATTTACTCAAATAAAAATTAGCAATTAGCTTTTGATATCCTGTTATCAAGATCTTATTTCTGATACAGAAACTAAATTGTACTAACAGAAAACTGATATAGTGTTATATATTTGAAATAGCTTCAATGAAGTTTGAAGAACAGCACCACCTACATTTTTGTTTACATTTTAATATATTTGGCTCTCCAAGAAAAGTGCATAATCCTCATTGTCATTTAGTATTCTATGAAGAAATAAAATTGACAACTAATAACTTCATTTTGAATAGTAAAAATGATAGTAGCTGTGGATAAGTTTGATAGCCATCAACAAGATAAATCAACTCAGTCTATTCTACAAAAACAAATGACAAAGACCATACAGAACTCTGTATTTAACATAACTCAGATTTAATTTAATCTCAAGAATGCATTTATTTTCTTTCCACTACTTTTAAAAGTATGGTCCCTGTATAAAGATTGCTAAAGAGATGGTAATTAGTAACAGACATATATGTTCCTAGCCTAATGACATATCTCAACTTCTCATTATTTTAAATCTTCTAAAGAATTCTCTCAAATGAAATAACTTTTATTTATTTATTCATAGTAAATAATCTTTTTGAATGACAGGAATAGAGAATATTAGGTACTAGTACTAACTTTTTTACTTATACTAATAATTTTTAAAGTGAGCAAAAATATAATGTCTAAATTATTTTATAGTAACTATGAATGATAAAAGTAAATCTAAAGTCTTAAAATAATGCATGATGTATTTCAGATGGAGTTCAGTGATGATCTTCATAGATCTTAAATAGAGATAATTCTGCCTTCCAAGAGATATTTGTTAATATCCAGGGAGAATTTTCTTACTACTGCAGGATAGAAGAGGGGTCAGTCACAGTGTCTTATAAACAGGCCAAGGATGCTCTCACATATCCAGCAAAGTACATTCCTACCCCACAACAAAAGATTATCTGGCTCAAAATGTTAATAGTGCCTAGACTGACAAACCTGGTATACAGCATAGAAGTATAAGCTAGTGCTTTTTGGACATTAATATGCATAAGCTTAGTTAGATTATATTTTTATGACACTGGTGATTATTATATGGGACATATAATTATCTAAAGACAGTATTCCTATTTTTAATATATTCATATGCACTTATTAAGTAGTATTTCAAACAGTATTTTCTAGTTAATTGTTTTACTGAAATGTCATATTTTGTTTCAAAGCACTTTAAGATATAATTTCTAATGGCATATAAAATATTCAAAGCCAATACTTCTTGAAATAATGCATTTCCTTTTACCAAAATGGTACTTGTTAAATGACTCGCTAAAATTTGAAAATGAACTTTGTGTTTGCTGAAATTGAACCATTTTTTTTTCAAACTCATTTGCTGAATCATATTTGTGAAAAACAAGCTGTAAATATTTGGAAATTATTAAAAATAGATGTAATTAAGTATATAAGTACCCCTAATGAATCAAATTTTCTCCTTTGTTTTAATAAAATACAAAACCAACTTAGGATTGTTTACTTCTTTGAGAATCATCATTATAAATAATGTTAGCATAGCTGAGAAAGTAAGTTCCTTAAGATAAATATCAGAATAATTAGGATTAAATCTTTAAGATGTCTAGTTCTAACTTAAATGTCTGCCAAACCAAACAAATCAGCTATCTAGTCACACACAGTGAACATAATACCAAATACTATCAACAAGAAATACAGCAGTTTTATTCAGGTGTTGACCAATTGACTTATAGCTATTTCCAATTCTGTGCAAAATGATCTGGTAACAGAATAAGGAAATTTGGAATCAGGAGGTCAAGATAGAATTCCAATCTTTTTGAATGTAGTAAACACCTCTCCATAAAACTAGACCTTCTTCTTCTGGCTCTAGTATAACTATAAACTCTCCTAGGGTCAATCTTTCATTGACAAGAGTGTAAAATTTAGGGAAAGTTTTGTGGTAAAATATGGAAGCGGCAGCTATTGTACATAGTTTACAAAGAAAGACACCTCTTTAATTACTCCCTTAGTCACTGGTCCCATCTGTAGCTGCCTCCAGGTGTGCCTGTCTTCCCTTCTCTCTCTACAGTCTCACTCCAGAACCTACCTGGAGTAACACTGGCACTGCCCCTCAACCCCATGTCTCCTCACCCTGTCCCTTTAACCCCTCCTCATCATTTTACTTTTCATGAGCAATTTCTCCTCCCTCCAACTTCTTTAATTTTCCATTCTCCCTTTTGTAAATGAAATAGGGTTAATTTTCGCCTGTAAATATAATATAGAAAAATAGCATCTATCTTCAAGGATTGTGAAGTTAAAGGTTTTATATTCTAGCCCACTCTCTGCTGTATGTTTAGGCACTTATTCAGTGTTAGTTCCCTGCTTCCTTGCATGGATACAAATTTCAAATTCCTCAGGGAAGATGGAGACATAAAACAGTTCCATGGAGATATCTGGAAAAAGAAACCCTCATCATTGTTTATCTTGGAGGTAAAGAGAGAACATTTTTATCAAACTGTAACATCTAGAAAGACTGTCCTTACAATCTAAATATTGCCAGACTTCTTCATAACTAAATGTGAAGAATTTTATCTTACTATAACAATTGCTAAAGTAACCAAGTCTACAGAGATTAGGATTCGCCTTTTTCCAAAGGGAATATTATATACAAATAAAAAATCTTTTTAAATTAAACACAGTGAGTAATGTAACACTAAAAGTAACCTATATAGTTCTTGGAAAATAGAACTCGATTAAGAATTTAACATTGGTTTTTACTTTGTAATGGCATCACTTTGATATTTTGTCATAGTTGATAGGATTAGACAATTAAGATTTTACTGGTTTCATAATTCCTTGTGTATTTTAAAAGCTTAAAGATTTCCTTTTCTTATTAATATATTTCATTACAACTCTAATTAATTACACAATCCTCCTGTAAGGAACATTCTTTCCATTTTTGGAAAACGTTTAAACTTTCATGCTGTGTCATGGTATTGTTATTAATGTTCATTCTTAAATAAATAACTTTATAACAAAGAGTTATGCACTTTACTTTGAAAAGAAGTAATCAGCTGTAACTCAATAAGGTTTATCTGAAAATTCTTATTGAATTATGTAAAATAGGTGATTAATAAGAAAACCCTAACATGCATTTACCATGCTTGAGTATTTCTGTTCTATACTTATCATTTTAAACTATTACATATTTTACCTACATTATACTTCTATCTATATAGTTTTTTAATTAATTTTGTTCTGCATTTAAATAAATTTACAGATCTCTAATCAGTATTGATGGGTCATTGGATGGTAATATATCAACAAGAGATTGTTCACTAATTCGTATGCTATACCATAAGATCTAGCTTATGATTTGGAAGGCAAATTTAATGTTTTATAATCCAACACTTTGTAAAAATTTCCTCGACCACTGTTATTCTTCTAGCAACACTGAATACTGAGATACAGAATTGTATCTGGCATGTCCTGTAGCTCTCCATGGCTTTCCCTGTGGATTTAGGGATCACCTTTGTGAAAAACCCTTCTAAACTTGCCTCCAGCCCACTTTCTCATCTGACATCCAAGCCCTCAAAATCATTCACTGGGGGCTGGTGATGTGGCTCAAGCAGTAATGTGCCCGCCTGGCATGCGCGGGGCACTGGGTTTGATCCTCAGCACCACATAAAAATAAAAATAAAGATGTTGTGTCCACCGAAAATTGAAAAATAAATATTAAAAAATTCTCTCTCTCTTTTTAAAAAAATAATTAACTGGGGATCTTCACTAGGTACCCTATAGATACCTCAAATGAGGTGACCTCTATGCTCTGATGTTTGTACCACTGGTAGCTTCCTGAAACTTGCAGGGAATGTATTCAAACAACACTTATTGATAATTAAGTAAAATGAAATTAATAAAGACACAAATTAGTGAGTTAATTCTTTATAAGATACCTTTCGAACAGGGTATTTTCCCCATCATCTGTGAAAAATTCTTTTCCGATTTCTCTAACTACAGAAATCCTGCAAAGACTAACAAGTCTGACCTTCTAATCAACATACAACAATTGCACTTATTTATGGACTGTAATATTTCTATAAATATATACATTGTGGAATGACCAAATCAGGCTAATTAATGTACCTATCACCTCTCATGCATATCAGAGGCTGAGATTTGAGGACTGGAAAGAGAAAAGGAGATTTTGGTTAAAGGTACAAAGTCTAACCTTCTTAAGAAAATCTGTCTTGGTATCATGATATACCCTACTGTGATTTACTGTTTAGGGTCAATCCCTCACAGTTTATCAATGTTTATGAAATTTTTATTTCCTCTGCTTTGGATGTTTATATTTCTAGATGTTTGGTATACCCTAATATCATCTAGAATTTAGCTGAGACACACTTGGACTGTTTCTTAGGAAATACGGATAGAACAACACTGGAAAACATTCTAGGAACAAAGGTCATTAACAGGCCAAGAAGAAGTGCCCAGCATTGTTGAGTTTGTATAAAATTAATATTATTGAATTTTATCTTAAATCACTAAGATACAGTATAAACATGTGAAGGTGGATGTATAAAGATGGATAGCATGAAACAGACATTCTCCAAATGAATTTTCATATTTACACACTTTGCATACTTTTTTAATTTTGGAAGTTTGAAACACTTGCTCTGAATTTGTTGTTGTTGTTATTAAAGCTTCTATTACTGATAAGGCACTTTGCCCCATATAAAGCTATCACCAAGACAAGAGTGTGATTCTCAAGAAGATAAACCTCTCCAAGTTCTTTGTGAAGCAAAGGGCAAAATGGTGATTCACCAGATCTAAAAATAAAAATGAGTTTGTAAAAATGAAGAATTGAGCATCATAAGTCATCTCTGCAGTTTAAAATAATAAGAACCTGTCATATCAATCTGTTCACATTGCTCATTACATAAATATGCCACTTACAAAGCACATCAGTTTCTCCCATGAAGTACTATTTTTGAATAAGAAAGTGATGGAACATAGATAATATATAACCTACCTTCTACCACAAGGAACACTTCCCTTCAACATTCAGTCAGTCAGTCACAAATAACTGATTAAAAGATTTTGCTGTTCAGCTCACAGGCAGACTTAGAACTCACTCTAAACAGCCTCATAGTCAAAAATGCTAAGAGATGAGTGATGTTTTTAGTATGTGATGAAACTTATTGTTCAATACATGTTTTAGAATCATGAACTTTGCAGAAAGTAACTGGAAACAGTATGCATCTTACATAAAACTGTACTCTCAATGACTAGCTCAGGTCTTGGTTTAGGGAAGATCTAGGTAAATGCTGGTGGAATAAACAATGCATTTTATTAGTCAATGTTGATTGACTAATAAAATGTATTGTTTATCACCATCATAACTGTTTATAAAGCTCAAGTTGCTGCAAAAATTCAGAAACTGAACACTTCTCATTTCACTGACATTAGATAGTTTCAGAATGTGGCCTTTAAGCTCCCTTGTTCTAAAATATGAATAGTGCACTCCTGGCTTCCTGTGAAGGATATCTGCTTCTTAAAATATTTACAATTTTATGTAATATTTTGGAAGCCAATATGAAAGAATTGAAATTTAATCACTTGGCTTTAATATGTAAGTTTTAAAAAGTAACCAAAAAGTAGAATCATATAGAATCAGATGCAAGTAATGGGAAATTCAAAACACCATAAAAGATAATAAAAGCATCCTGTTTGAGAAACAAATCTTTCCAAAGTATCAGTTAAGCTTCATAGGAATAATTATCTGTCTCCAGAAATTTTTGCTGGGGAACAACATTCTGGCACAGAAGTTCAATTAGTCACTACACTTTTCTATTACATCTCTGCAGTCATCCATTCATACATTCAATTTAGCCCACCTTTACTTGTTCGAAGATAAAAGAAAAATAGGCATTTTCACATTTCTCTTTAATCATAGTTAGCCTTGATCAATAGTACCATAACAGACAACATATTAGTATGAAATGGATTAATATCCTCATACTCTGATCATAATGATAAAAATAAATCAGGCAGAAAAAGTATAAGGCTGAGATAAATTTAGAGTTAATTATAACAAATAATAGTTGTCCAAACATATGAGATTTTTAAAAAATTTTAGGAAATATACCTAATGATTGTGATGGGAAAAGGTTCAAATGGAAACAATAAATATAAATACCAAACTAATATCAATTGCCATAATTTACTTCTTATCACAAAATATATATACTTATTATATGTATATATATGTGATATCTACATATACATATACAGATATTTGCACATATTTTGTAGTGATATGTACATGTATAACAATTCATAGTTAATGTTCAGTTCCATTATATTTAAGCAGTTGTCCATAAAGCCCAAACTATAGACTCAG
This sequence comes from Ictidomys tridecemlineatus, assembly GCF_052094955.1. Taxonomy (NCBI): domain Eukaryota; kingdom Metazoa; phylum Chordata; class Mammalia; order Rodentia; family Sciuridae; genus Ictidomys; species Ictidomys tridecemlineatus. The sequence goes on along the minus strand of NC_135478.1, from coordinate 158,741,058 downwards.
TTACTGAAGATCTATACATTGAATGAAAATTATTAAAATATTATTTACCTTCTTTGACTTTAAAGAAAGAAAATATTTATGATTCACTAATGCCTTTATGTGTTACATTTTATTAATCAAAATATAGAAAAACATGACTGGATGGGGCTGGGGATGTGGCTCAAGCGGTAGCGCGCTCGCCTGGCATGCGTGCGGCCCGGGTTCGATCCTCAACACCACATACCAACAAAGATGTTGTGTCCGTCGAGAACTAAAAAATAAATATTAAAAATTCTCTCTCTCTCTCTCTCTCTCTCTCTCTCTCTCTCTCTCTCTCTCTCTCTCTCTCTCCCTCTCTCACTCTCTCTTTAAAAAAAAAAAACATGACTGGATATCGCACGATATGGAACAGGAGGTTCAACATTGGATGTATTCACAGAACACTAATTAAAAAAAAAAGGTAAACTGTAAGTGGATTGAAGAGAGATCCATGGAATGCAGGGAGGAGAGTAGTGGGTAACAGTTTGAGGACCAAGTGCTACAGAGGACTAAATTGGAGCTGGTTGTGTTCCATGCCCCTGTGATAAGTCAGGGTTTTTCCTCATGTTGTATATAACTAAAAAAAAATTAAGAAAAATTTTCTTTAGTGTTTTCTATTAAAATATGAAAAATAGCTACTCGACTGAGAGTGAAACAGCAGTGATTTTAAAATATTTCTAGTAACAACAATCTTTTTTTGAATAAAATTTGGCTAGTGTACCTAATGTATCAAACAGAGGATGAATTTCTCTAGTTGAAGACGGAGATATACTCAGTTATCCCACAGTAAAGTTCTACACATACAAGCACAAATTCACCTCCAGAAATTTGTTTTGTAAAGGTACAGAAAATCAGCACCTGAGATCCTCTGCTCTGCCCCAGTCTTTTAGGTTTCTTCATTCTTTTCTGTTTAATCAGGATTTATTATGCCACAAGTGAACTCATTGATCATTTAAGTAGACATACATTTACCATAATGTAACTTTTTGTGAAAACAAATCAGTTGATAGCTTAATGCTTTTCATTTATATTATCAGGAGCACATAATCTATAAAAAAAAAATCTTAACTTTCCCCTCTATAAAAAAAAATCTCACTGTGGGATTGTAGTGAGGGAAAACTATTGTCCTACTTTCTAATATAGTATATAGTTCTACCTATAAATTATATATAATTAAATATATATAGTTTCATATAAATTAATATATATACACACAATTAGATAGTTCATGTATTTCCTCTATATGAAAAACTGATAAAAGAAGCAAAGAGATATTGCTGCAAAACATTGAATTTATTTGAAATAATCTTTTTCATTCAGCAAGTAAAAAAAATTAACAAGTACAACAAAATTTACTATACCGTGAGCTTCAAGGCATTATCCAAAATCAGTGTCCCCACATAGATTATTAGACTCATTATAAAATATTAGATGAATAATATAAATTTTCCAGTTGTTTTTCTAAAACAAGCAGGCTCCAATTATTTTTCACTAAGGTGAAAAAACAACAACAAAGAATTCAACATGTAGTTATTTTTTAAAATCTGTAAGAATATACAGTAAGGAATTTTTTCTTGTGTGTTAGAAAATGATACCTATCTTCTTATAAAGAAGTTGATTGTGTCATTAAGTAGATGGCATGGAGTTGATGAATTTCTTTGAAAGCCATAGAAAGCATATAAAACATAAGATGCTATAAGAACAATTTGATCAACATCATATTAAGGGAGATGTTTATGAAGGAATGAAGCTGTCTCTATAAGCTGCAAATAAAATGTTTCATTTCTTTATAGTTATTTGCCATCCAGAGCTTATTTTACTCAAATTTGCATTTAATCTCTATTTATATTCATTCAACCTAAAAACAAATATCTGAATACAGTAAACTAAAGATGAAAAAACAGAGAAGGTGTTACCCTCATAGCACTCCTATTAGGGCAGCTGAAGAATTCATTTAATAGATGAAAAGTCGACTTGAAATAGGCAGAACATAATAGTATATAAAGAGCAAACACTAACAGAAATGAACCCATCTTTTAGCTGTCACTCCAGATAATCCTCTGAGATAATACTGTGCTGTAGTGTTAAGAATCACACAAGAAAAGTATCGTATTAATCAGCTAACTGACCACATGTCACATGTGACAAATACTTCTATGATAGTTTTGTCTAGCATGCTACTGTCTACCCCTACAAAAAAAAGACAGATGTTTGGATATTGATAGTTCTATTTGAAAATTAACAATGTTTAAAACCTCAAAATTAATCTTCATAAATTCAACATTTCTCTTTGAAATAGGCTTAGATCAAGTCCTTGTAAGCTAGGAACCATATGAGTAACTGAATATTCAAAAAAGTTATGTCCTCTATTAAAAATGAAAAACTAGGCTTAGGATATTAATGTCTAATGTCCTTATTGATAGCCAATGGAATTTCCCTTATTTCTACAGGGAAATTCTGCTTTATTATACTTAACTATAGTATAAAATCTGAAAACTTCAATAATTCATTTTATAGAAGTCATCATATTTTTATTTAAGCAACATGGATAATTGTACATTATATATTTAAAATATAACAATTTGCAAAGCTATCTAGAAATACAAATATTTTGTCAGCTATAATTCAGTATAATATCTCATGATTTTACCTTTAATCTTTCAATTATTTATTGGTAAAAATAAAACCATTAAATTTATATACATTTATTTATAAGTGCTTGCCAAGTATGTTTGTTTGTTCGTCTTCCTTCTTTCCTTCCTTCCTTACTTCCTTCCTTCCTTTCTCTTGGTGGAGGAAAGGGGAATGTACACTCACTTCAGTGACCAGATTAGACTATGAAGAAAATCCTCTCTTCTAATACACTGTTGAGTTAAAAGTGAGATCTTTATATTATCACATATACATTTTTGCCCTGTCTACTAAAAATATTGAAGTTAGAACTCAAGCAACTTTTCTCACTTGTTTTTCTTCATTTTATTCTTAGGTTTTGATGCTTATTTAGTAGCAGTACTTACTTGGTATCAGTTTGTTTTGCTTATTTATAAGTTTCATCAGATTCACCTCAATACACCTTAATTGCTTTCCTGGACTTTATAATATTTTATAGCTGATTTTGAACTCCATGGAACCTAACCACTGAGCCACAATCCTAGCCCTATTTTGCATCTTATTTAGAGACAGGGTCTCACTGAGTTGCTTAGCATCTCTCTGTTGCTGAGACTGGCTTTGAACTCCTGGTCTCCCTGCCCCAGCCTCCCAAGCTACTGGTAACAGGCATGTGCTATGGCACCCAGTCACTTTTTCACTGAATGACATGGAGTTCTAGTTGTTTCAACTAACTAGCAGACACATTTTGTACTGCAACCAGCAAAAATGTCATATATTCAATGGTAATATTTATATTCCCTTGAATCAAATAATTAAAACCTAACCTGCATTTCAAATCACTTAAGTTGAATGCTATTAACATCCACTGAACTTTGTTTTCAGAAAATAAAATTTGTCAAAGTATATGATTCCTATATCTTTTGCATTCTACATGCTAAGAATAGTGTTTTGTGCTGGGAAGATAATTTCTCACAAAAAAATCTCCAAAAGTACAAATTAAGAGCATTTATATGCTCTTTTCTTGTGTAATAATGCTGGGATAGTTGGGAAGTTTTCTAACTGTGTTTTGTTTAAGTACTGTTACTCTTTCCAATCCCAAAGAATTAACATGTTTTTTACCCTACAGAATTCTTGCTGAAATTTGCCCATTTTTTTTTGTTTTATTTCTATTCAAATATTCTTTAGAAAAATTCTGTTTAAGGAAATTGCTCCGGTGGTATGTTTCCATCACCCCGTATACAGACTTTGCTGGGCTACTTGTCTGTGGTTTATAACTTATATGTAAAATTTTTTTGGCATGTTCTCATTGTGGCAATGCTTAATAGATGTTTATTTACCAAAATTACTTCAAATTTTAAACATTTCCTGAGAGATAATTAAATAATTATTATTCACATTTGAACAAATAACAGTATCATGAAGTTTTTAAAAATATGCTGACTTGTCATAGGAAAAAATCATTCATGAAACAAAAATTAAATCAAACTTCTTGCTTTCAAGGACTGATTATCATTTTTTGTTGTTGTTTAGTATCTCCAGTGTCTACATAGGTGTGTGTTCTAAAAAAATTTCACATTTATAATCAAAATCTGTATTGGTACTTCACTCCAATTAATTTATGGAAACTTTGAGATGTCTCAATATCAGAAAAAAGCCGATAATATTTTATCAATAAGTTAGATATACAGAGTTTGTCAATAAAAATTCTTTATGTCTGGGTTAGGGTTGTGGCTCAGCACATGCAAGACACTGAGTTCAATCCTCAGCAACACATAAAAAATAAGTAAAATAAAATAAAGGTATATTGTGTCCAATTACAACTAAATATATATATTTCTTTATGTCTGACCCATGCCCATAAACCCAGTTAACAAGAAATAATAATAATAATTCACATGTTAATGGTTTCCACTTTCACTTTTTAAAATTCATCTGTTTTCATCAATGATAATGAGGAGTAAAAGTTTCTACTAATTGCTTTTTAACATTTTTTTCTTCAGTTATTCCTTCATTGGAGTTTTGAAAAGATTTTCAGTAACAACAAAACTAACATTTACCACATTTCTTAAGTAGGTAAAGAGTCTTCTTCACAAACTATGATTTTATTGGGTATAAAAAAATTCAAAGAGAGAGATATTATTTATATCATGTGATATATTAAAACATCTTAAAAACTAACTTTGCTTTCCTCCCATTGAATTCACTATGAATCTTACATTTGCTTTAGCTAATGGGCTATAGGTCATAAGATCCTGAAGCCATTTAACTTTGTATCAAAAGCCATCACCCTCTATTGAAACACAACTACCAAAATGAATGCTCACTTCTTCAAATGATTAGATTATAGTACTCAAAGTCCATACTTTTTAAAAATAATAATACATTAAATACTAATGGCCTCATGTTACCAGACATAACAAAATGTCTGGTATTCTAGGTATATTTATTTTAGCCAAAAGTAATGTGAATCAAAACAATATTTTACAGCCCACAGTAATGTAGGTTTCTCAAATAATGACAAATAAAAATAATCTACATTAATATATTTCAAAATACTTGTGACTCAAGTTATAGGACATCCTGTTTAGTATGTTAGCTAGCCAAATATATCTAAAAAGACAATTTCGTTTGGTAAATTTATATGTTTTATACTTAGTAAATGCATATGGTCAAATTTATATTAAATAGAGAGTGTTTCTAGCACTTCAGTTTGCTTCCTAAATGTAAAATCATTTTTTAAATTTTTCATACTTCATCTTATCAGATTCTTATAAACATATTGCATCCTGTATAAATATTTATGTATTAAGTAAATTCTAGTGACCAAGTTTTAATATCTTAAATGAACAAAACCCAAAAGGTCTTCCTATGATGGTAAATACATATGTTAAGAACAGACTTGTAAATCCCCATTCTTTTATTTGACAAAAATGTCTTTATCCAAAGCTCCTATACCTAGGAAGCAAAATCAAGCAGAGTATTCCTTTTCTTCACGGTAAATTATCTGTATGCTGAAAGAACATATTACATATGTCATTTGTGGGACAAATTGAAATTATTTGTAAATGGAATAATACAGAAGACATTCAAAGTAATAATTGTCAATTGTAGGTCTGATCCTTGTTTCCTCTCATAAGAGGGCTCCAGTTTTAGAAATTACATTTAATGAATACTTCTCTAGTTTATCACTCAAAGCATTTTGAAAATTTTCCCATTACTTAGCAATTCTCAGCTTTGTTATCTGCTAGTCTGGTATTTCTAATTTTAAAATTATATTCCTTGGAATCCTTATAAAGATTCATTACTGGAATAATTTCTATTGAAGATTTTGATTAGTAGTGATTTTAGGGATGCAATACTTAAAAACTAAAGTGTGGAAGACTGGCTTCAGGCAGGAGTGGGTGGTGAGTTTGCAAACTCTACAGTAAGAAAAAGTCACATCGTTTCAAATAACCTAAAAGCGGGTATTGTCAAGTTTCAGGAGTAAGCAAATCCCCCCTCACACAGGATGGTGGTAAAAGTTTGGATTGCATCCTAGTAGTACAAAAAGCCCCTTAAAAGATGTTGAATATGGGAATAGAGATACAGTATTATATAATTTAAAATTATGTATGAAATTGTTTAAATTCACATTTTGTTGAAAAAAAATCCCTAACAATGTCTCTAGGAACCTAATACCAAGCTTATAACTCTAATCACCAGTAAAGCTTTGTGTATAAATCTATTTACACATCACATGTAGGGAATAATGTTTTGCTATTAGTTCTACAATATCCCCACTGATTTTATTTACTCTTGTTACTAGCCTCATAATAATATGTCAATAAAAATTCCTTGCATGTCTATTTTAGCATCTTTATTTTATTGAATGAATGAACAAATAATGATGGAATTTTTTAGCCTCAAAATATAGAAAATTTTAATATAAGTTACGATAAAATAGCAGTTGATAAGCAAGACACTTCCTTACATTCTTGCCAATGTTAGAGGTGATCAAAAGGTTTTAAATTTACCAATCTTATGGGTAAATTTTGTTTTTACAATACTGTTTGTGTTGTTGTGTTATTGGTTTATTTTTATGACAACTATTGAGATTGACCACCTCTTTACATGCTTGGCCATCAGAATTACTTCTACAGATCCAATTGCTTTTATCACACAGAATTAGTTCTATGGCTCTCATTTTTCAGGACATTCTTGAACACTAGAGAAATTAAGCCTTTGCCTAGTATATTATAAAAGTATTTTCTCTCAACAGATCATTAGCTTTTCATTTTTATTTAAATAACTTTTCCATCAAAGTATTTTAAATTTTTATATAATAAAACTGTCAAAAGGACCTTCTTGGGTTAGGCACAGTGGCAAACACTTATAATCCCAGCTACTCAGGAGGCTGAGGCAATAGGACTAGAAGTTTAAGACCATCCTTGGCAATTTGGCTGGGAGTAAAACTCAGTAGCAAAGTATTTGCTAGCATGTGTGAGGTGCTGGGTTCAATCCCCAGTACAAAAAAAAAAAAAAAGCAAATGGTTTCTATAGCCTAACCTAAAAGTTGGAACTTACTGCCTTGTAATAACATGAACCACTCATACCTTTTGGGAAATTCATTTCTCCAATCGTTGAGTCAACCAAGTCTATGAATCTCACACATCCCAATTCTCCTTTGATTCATTACTGACATATTAGTTCCTTCACTAATTGAATAAAAACTTCATTTTGCATTTTATGAAAGTCATATTCTTTTTCTTTAAATTCAAATCACTGTTTCCCAAGCAAGAGATTTTTTAATTTGTTCCAATTCATTCTACTTGACAGTAGAATGCATTTTGAAACATCATACATAACTTCTTATTCTTCTGGTTGTACATGATGTAGAATCACACCAGTGATGTAATCATATATTCAGATAGCATAGTAGAATGAATTAGACATTATTACCCTTTCTACCCATGCTTCCTCCCCTTCCTATTCTCTCCTCTATCAAATCCAAGGTAGCTCTATCTTCACTAGCCCTGCCCCCATTTATTATAAATTAGCATCCCATATCAGAGAAAACATTCAGCCTTTGGTTCTTTGGTATTGGCTTACTTAACATAGCATGATATTCTCCAGTTCCATCCATTTACTGGCAAATGCCATAATTTCTTTTTTCTTTAAAGCTGATTAATATTCCATTATATATATATAATATGTAAATATATTATATATATACATATATATATGTATACACACACACACACACATTTTCTTTATCATTCATCTGTTGAAGGGCACATAGGTGGGTTCCACAGTTTAGCGTTTGTGAGTTGAACTGCTATAAACAAATTGATGTGACTACTTTACTAAAGTATGCTGATTTTTAAGTCATTTGGATATAAACCAAGGAGTGGGTTGATGGGTCAAATGGTGGTTCCATTCCCAGTTTTCCAAGGAATCTCCATACTGTTCTCCATATTGGCTACACCAAACTGTAGTACCTCCAGCAATGTATGAGAGTACCTTTCCCCCATATCCTCTTCAATATTTTATTGTTGCTTGTATTCTTGACTGTTTTGATTTGTATTTCTCTAATTGCTAGAGATGTTGAACACTTTTTCATATATTTGTTGATTGGTTTTATTTCACTTCTGAGAAGTGTCTTTTTAGTTCCTTAACATTTATTGATTAGGTCATTTGTTTTTCTGGTGTTTTTTGAGTTCTTTATATATCCTGAAGATTAATGCTCAATCTCTATGTGGTAAAGATTTTCTCTCATTCTGTAGGGTCTCTCACATTATTGTTTCCTTTGCTGAGAAGAAGCTTTTTAATTTGAATCCATCCCATTTTTTATTCTTGATTTGACTTCTTGAGCTTTAGGAGTCTTGTTAAGGAAGTTGGTTCCTAAGCTGACATGGTGGTGATGTGTGACACTTTTTCTTCTATTAGGCACTTGGTCTCTGTTCTAGTACCTAAGTCCCTGATGTCCACTTTGAGTTGATTTTTGGGAAGGGTAAGCAATAGGGGTTTAGTTTCATTTTGCTGCATAGGGATTTCCAGTTTTTGCAGCATCATTTATTGAAGAGGCTATATTTTCTCCAATTAATATTTTTGGCATCTTTGTCTAGTATGAGATAACTGTATTTATGGGGGTTTGTCTCTGTGTCTTCTATTTTGTACCATTTGTCTACATGTCTGTTTTGGTGGCAATATCATGTCATTTTTGTTTCTATAGCTCTGTAGTATAGTTTAAAGTCTGGTATTGTGATGCTTCCTGCTTCACTCTTCTTACTAAGGATTGCTTTGGCTATTCTCAATCTCATGTCATATTTTTCCAAATGAATTTCATGATTGCTTTTTCTAATTCCATGAAGAACATCATTGGGATTTTAATAGGAATTGCATTAAATCTTTATAATGCTTTTACTAGTATGGCCATTTCCCAAGCAAGAGATTTTGATAATCTCAAATAGAATGATTAATAGAGAAGTGCATTTTGAAGGCAAAAACTGAAATAGCTGAATATGCATGTGTTTAGCAGACTGGAGAGGAACCAGTATGAGCAAGAAAGAATGAAAGTGAATAATTGATGGGGGTGATCCACAAAAAGGGTGATATTTGACAGCCAGAATGTGTAGTAACCAATTGTATTCCTCTGGAGGACGAGAGCTCCCTCTCAAAATAGCAGAAGAAAGAAGAGGGTTGGGAAGGGTTCATTACAGATTACTAGACTGTACTGAATTTAATATTTCAATTCCTTGATAATATTTCTATATGAAACATGCGCTGTGGCTATCTGAGAGTTGGGTGAGAGATAATGACTGCAGTTTTAAGAAGAGTTGAAAAGTTAAATGTTATTTTTTGAGAGCATAAAAACATGCTTCTCCGAGAAAAAGAAAATATAATAAGTTTGCTGGAGTGAAGTGCCCAGTAGTAATCATAAATGTTCCCCTTCTTGTCTTTATCTAACTTTGCTCTTTTCCAATAAATAGCTGTCTCATTGGGGAAGCTTCTGTGTCTCTTTTACCCAAATCGGAAGCCCCATAACCTCTACTTTCTGAACATGACACATCCAAACCATAAATCCCATTAAGAACCATTTAATTGTCCATTTATCCTCAGTACTGCACTACAAAAGGAAAAAAGCTCATCTTTAAATGACCGGGGACTTCCGTTTATTCTTTATGCCTGGACATTCCATAAGTTATAAATAAATAGAAAGCCATGTCAGATTGACCTTCTCCCTTACCTTAGAAAGTTTTCACATAGCTTTTTTAAAGATCTGTACTTATCCTGCTCTGCTTCCCGAAAGGAGATAAATATGTTCCCTGACAGCCTGACTTTTTCTGAGGCAGCACTCAATTCATCACTCTGCTCCTAGAGCACATTTTCCAAATCCTGACAAAAACATCCCTGAAGACTTCAGAGGGGAAAAATAAACTCTCATCTTAGGCTCTGTAAATTACCACCAAGTATAGTCATGAATAAAATGAGAATCTATCCTGATTTATGCTTTTGAAACATCCTAAAAATATGGCCCCTCATGCTCCTAAGGCCATTGATCAGTCCAGAGAAAATTAGGCAGGAAACAGAAAAGATATTCTGTTCTGTTCTATGTCATTTTAAAGGAGGCCAATTATTGGATATTTCTGAGTGAAACAGTATAAAGCTATGTTCTACACCTGTCCTAAAACTGCTTCCTTTAAATTATGTAAAACAACAACAACAACAACTAAGGACTTAACAAAAAAGCAGGGACATTATTGCCAGAAGAACTTAGTTGCAATTCGTTTAGAGTTCCTGGGAACACAGAAAAATGCATTAGCCCTGATCCTTTTAGATAACTACTGACCTGAAAGCTCCTATGTTGAAGAAAAAATATCTGAGCCAGGTAACTTGATGTTCCTTGATGGAGAATGGAGCCAAAACCTCTGTGTGTTCTGAAGGAAATAGGAGAATATCTAAAGGTACTAGATGGGATTGCCTACTTCTATTACAGTCATTCATTCACAGATATTTCAGTAACTATGAATTCTACACAAATAAGTTAAGGATCCTCATGTACTATAGAGATAACAAGCTATAACATATACACACGGCTAATAAGATATGTCAAAATACATAAAAATGGGGAACAACAGAACCTGGAGTTGGGGATGGATAAAGATTGTGAGAGAACTGGATGTTTCCTGGAAAGAGTGAGAATGGAGCTGTTTCTGGAAAAGAAGAGTTTGTTTGTTAATTGTAGGATACTGGGAATTGAACCTGGGTATGGCTTGGTCTACCGCTGAGTCACATTCTCACCACCTCCTCATTTTTGGTACTGGGGATTGAAACTAGCAGTGCTTTACCACTGAGCTACATCCTTGTGTTTGTTTGTTTGTTTGTTTGTTTTATAAGATCTCACCAAGTTGCTGAAGCTGGCCTCATACTTGTGATCCTCCTGCCTCAGCCTCCCAAATGGCAGATTATGGGCATGTGCCATCACACCCAGCTACAAGGAAAAAAAAAATTAGAAAGGAAGATATTGTAAGGAGGTTCTACCAAAAGTAGAGGGATAAAACATTCTAGGCAGAAAAATGCAAGGCACATAAAACTACACAAATAGGGAAAATAAAAGGCATGTTCAATAAGGTGCTTACACATGCCTATGTAGAGAGATGGAGCATAGTGGGTGGACAACAAAATACAGAAATTGTATTCATTCATTTGATCTTTGTGCCATGGACTCTGGTAAGTGAATTTCCTGGACTTATACCATGAATTAGCCTGTACATGAGTTGCTATTTATAATCCCATTAATAAAACAGAAATTATGATGAAATAACCAATGTCCCACAGCTAGTGAATATTAAATGCAGAATTTAAACCAGGTTGTTTTTAATCACTGTGTTAACAACTGTGACAAGCTAACAGGACTTTTGCAGATGCCTTTTGTTATTTGTCTGAATGCCAGACCAATGTGAATATGCAGGAAAGAAGGAAATTTTAGAAAGAAAGAAAAAATATTTTGAGCAAGGACATGGGGAAATCAGAATCTTCCATAGGGAAATTGACAGAATAGAATAAAGTTTCAAACAAAGAATTGACTGAAAATAGAGAGACCAGAAATTAAGAAAGTGCAGGTGAAGAATACAGTGGGTGAAATTTAAGAGCTTGAAAATACCTAAAAGCAGCAGAAATGGAAAAGAAGGAGTCAGTGTAAGAGAAGGCCAAACAGCAAACATCAGGTGAGGGAAGTTGAACCAGCTGTCATGGAAGCTAGGAAGATTCTAGGGAGTGAGAATATACTAAGATGACTGAGATCTGAGTGTAGAAGGAGAATTTGGAGTGATGACAGTAAATTGAGTTTTGATACTATTCTTTTTTTGGATGGGGGGGCAGGTACTAGGGATTGAACTCAGGGGCACTCAACCACTGAGACACACCCTCAGCCCTATTTGATATTTTATTTAGAGACAGGTCTCGATGAGTTGCTTAGCGCCTCACCATTGCTGAGGCTGATTTTGAACTCAAAATTCTTCTGCCTCAGCCTCCTGAGCTGCTGGGATTAAAGGCATGTGCCATTGAGTCTGAGGATACTATTCTTAAGTTGTCAGTAGGATATGTTCTTGAGTCTAGCAGGCTTATCACAATGGTTCAACGTCCCTAAAATTCAACATGTTTAAATTGAATTCACAAGCTTGACAAAAATATCAGCAGACTAAAGCAATCCTGCTCTAATTCTCTTCTAATTGCTGCAAGGCCCTGGCTGCCCTGCTGCTTGTGCCTGAAGTCTAAAGTTTGTTCTTGATTTCTCTACCTCATTTTTCCATATGCTTATATTCAGACTGTTACAAGCCTCATCAAATTGCATTTTGTAAATCCGACTATAAAAATATATTTTTCATCACTTCTACCATTACTATTATGATTCAGGCTAAAATAACCACTCACCTTTATTGCTTCCATGGCTTGCTGACTGGCTACCTCCTTCCTTCTGCCTGACCTGCAATTCATCTTGGACACAGCAGCTAGGGTAATCTCATCAAACTACATTATATTGTCCATATCTCCCATGTCCTTTAAATCCTCGATTATTGACAGTGCTCTAAGGTTAAAGACAAAATGGCCTGTACCTCCTGGATTCTGTTTAATCTCATATTATGTCTAAACCAGCTAGAATGGACTTCTTTTAGCTCTCAAATTTACCATGCACTAGACTTTTTACATGCTTCTCTATCTTCTCTTTATTATGTATCCATGCTATAGATACATAGTAATGAGAAGATACATTCTTCAGAACTCAGTTCATAATTACTTCAAAAAGCCTCTTAAACCCTCTGGACACTAGATTTAGAACCCTAAGGTATAAACTCCAATTTATTCATGTGATCATTAGATTGTTTTTCTCCATTTCAACACCAACAATTCACACTTTAATTAGCTTCAGTCAGCTTTTGCTACACCACTCTGAGATAGAAGATAGTCCCTTTTCAGAATCAGAAAAGACAATTCTTTCAAAGTCCTAAAGTCAAAGCAAAGTCAACCAGCTGGTCCTCTTAGTTGCAACTAAGACCTTTCTGCAACATTTCCTTCTTGAAACACTTGGTTAGTGGCATCTGAGAGCATCCTGTTGGCATTCCCCATTTCCTTCATTGCTATAAAATAATCTAACCCAGTTCCCTTGGTAGATTTCTCTACCACTGTTCTGTCATGAAAAGTTGATTTACATTCAAGACTTAGCACTGGACATTCTTCTCCATGGAAACTCAACCTTTATGTTCTCTTTCCAGCTTCCAGGTTTACACAGTTTCCATATATTTTACCTCCAACAAATCTCCTTAAGTCTCACATGTCAAACTGCCCATTAACATCACCTCTCAAGTATCTTACAGGAATTTCATAAGTAGGTTGTTTGTAGAGGGATAGAACACATTTTCAAAATCTAATATAGCACATTATTTAAAATAGTACCCACTCTCCATCTCTTTCCTCTGCCCTCACTTTTTTGTCTTACATATAAAATTATATTTAATCTTTACTTCCATTCTCCATCTTTCCCAAGAGAATCTACGTTTTGATTATACCATTTTAGTACAGCATTTCCAATGCCTAGAACAAAACTTAGCATCAAGTAGATGCTCAAAATATATTTTGTAAATTAGATAATAACATCAATCACTCTCATTGAACTGAAATCTCACTGGGGCAGTCAGTTTTTGTAAGTTTGATTAGTATTGTTTTTCAAGTGATTGTCAAATGGTGGTTAGTTTTAAATGCTTCCTAACTGCTGGAATGAATAAAATAATATTAGTGTAGTACAGACATAACTAATAACAATGGAAGATAAAATTTCAGAAATGAGTGAAGCTGTCAAACATGTCAAATACAAGGATGACAAGAATTGATAATAGGCAAAAGCATTTGATAATCAAGAAATTATTAATACATTTCCAGGCCAAATTAAATATATACTGATAGCAGGTTAAAACTGACTAAGCAATTAGTGGGAGGTACACAGAGGCCCCAAGAGCAACCTGATACAGTAAACATTGTTCCTAACACATAGATAACTTTAATTCCATAAAGGGTTAAAAATTCTTGCACCATTATACCAGTATTCCCCTGACCTCTAATTAAGATAGTGAATAGGGAGGGGACACCTTAAGTGTTCAAAAGGCCAGCCCTCTTCATCATCTTTCTGTGAGCAGGAGTCATACATCTGGAAATTGCAAGGGTAGATCATTGTTTAGAATGTATTACATAAAATTTTGTGAAACAATCAACATAGAAATGGTAGGTGGGCTTGTTCATGTATGCCTGTAATCCCAGCTATGCAGGGAGTAATTTATGTATAATATAAATTTGTATTTATATACTTATGCAAACACAACTGTGTGTGTGTTTGTTAGTATAAGAGAAATAGACTTCGGTAGACATAAAGATGAATTAAAACTGGAATGCAAATTAAAAAATTAGCAATCAAAAGAGAATGCTTGTTGATTCTTCACAATTTCCCTTGGTTATCCTCCTTCATCTTCAGCTCTGTAAAGGAGAGTACTCATAGAGCTTAATAGTGTGAAGACAGAATATTGTTGTAAATTGAGTTTCATGCAGTATATTGCTTGCACCCTCTTTTGTAAGTATTAAAATCATGAAGTATCCTGGACTAGCCAAGTTTTTTAAGATTAATAATTTTTTAAAACATTAATTAAAGATTATATAACTTGCACCTTGCTGGTTTAACATGAATAAAGAGAAATACCATGGAATTATAGCAGCCAGGAAGTATTATATTATATATAACACAACAATGAATTCATGAGCCATTCCAGTGAAGACTTTTTTTATCATCAATTCTAAAGTAGTCAAAACAAAAACTGCCAGTTCAGGTTCTAGCATTGGCAAGAATGAGGACCATGGTTCAGTATGTCTGGCAGCCCCTACCATTTTAGGGAATTTAATTGCTCTACAGAAAAACACTTCTGTATTTCATCTCTTATCTTTCTTCAGACCGTCCGAAGTTCCAGTACAATAGGTCTGGCTATGACCCATCACAAACCCCACTTAAAAGGAGATGGGAGAGGAAGATCATTTTACAGTTCAATTCAGGAAACTGGAGCAGCCAAACACACTAGCAGAGAATAAGCATCCCATGTGTAGTAACAGGCCAACAGTACTTATAATATAAGAAAAAACAAGTCTTCAAAGGTATCAATTAATAGTTTGTATTCCAGACCTCGGCAACTAAAGTATAAATTGAAAGGAAAGGAGCATAAAATAAAGACATAAAATCTTACTACTGTTAAAAAAAAAGTGGAATAGCTCAATTTGAATCTATCAGCTTATTTCTTTAAACTCAAAATTAGTTTTCATTTGTTTTTCCTATATGACATGGGATAAGTATCATACATAAATACATTAACTTCTTTCAGTAATGTCTACAACAAATGAAATAGAGAAAAAGTTAAACATATGTGCATTAAAAAATAAATCAGTTTGTCAGGATTTACCTAGTCATAAAATCTAATGGAATTTTCCAGTCTGACTCTTTTCATTCTGGTTTTCACTTTTCATAAAATCATATTTTAAAAATCTCAGATAAAATTAATGAGGACTGGGCTGGGGTTGTGGCTCAGTGGTAGAGTGCTTACTTAGCATGCTTAAGGCCCCGAGTTTGATCCTCAGCACCACATAAATGTTAAATAAAATTAATGAGGGCATACACTATATTGTGTGCCAAGGAAATTGAGTATACTTTTTTGGGGGGGAGGGGTAGGCCACGGTTAACCTTATTTATGATGCTTAAATAGAATTACATAGGAAAAAATTATTATAAATTCAAAGGCTATCCTAGATACAACCTCATTCTATGATTTTTGAAGCTGAAGGTAAATGGAAATTGCACACTTGCAAAACAGACTAGTAAATTGCTAAGAGTGCACTACTTGAAGATGAACTTTGATAGAAATCAACCTTTTCTTCTAAAAAAAAAACCTTTATTTATTTCTCTAAGCAATTTGATTCTATGGGGGAAAAGAAGGAGGATGAGAAGGTAGGTGACAAGAATGAAGAATCTGAACTTTTGACTATCCACTCCTGAGTTAAACCTGAAAATCCTGATAAAACCTTTTATAATTTTTTTTTTTACACTTTGTATAGAAAGTATTTGATGTGACTGGGAAAAATCTTTTCTTTTGTTACTATCAGCACATCATCACTTAAATGTGACCCCAAGAAAGTGACAAAGCACTAGGAAAAGTAGATTCTTATCTTCTGTGCTTTCTATGTGTGACCTCTTAGCCTTCTGTTTACTTCCTATGATTCCTCAAAGTCTCCATGCTTGTATTCGTCAAATTCTGAAAATAACCCTATCCTTCACCTCCTTTATATTCAGTTCACAGTCTGAATACTTATAAATCAGTTCACAAAATGTCATAAATAAAACAAATGCCTATGTCTACCTTATCTTGCTAACGTTGTCGAAATATAGTTCTAAATACTGTAACTTTGTTAAATTAAAAATAATCTCCTTCTCTCAAAACAGAATAATATGATTGAATATTTTCTCCATAAAGAGCAAAAATATTCATTACTATTTCATACCAAGAAGGTATTCTAAATAACAAGCAATTTCTTATAAGCAGAAAAGAATAATGATGATGTATAGGAAAAGAGAAGGTATGGTGTATTTCAGAGAAGGAAGGAGATGGCCATTTACCTATTTAACAGAGAAGACTTAAAGGAAAAAAAATGTATTGTTTTCCCAGAGAGATCTTTCATGAGACAGCTCATCCTCTCCAATCAAGCAAAGGGCATTGTCATAGTTCCCTTGTTTATTCAGTGCTTTTTAGGTATCTGTTTGGTGCCAGGCGCTATTATAGATACTAGAAAAAAAAATGAACAACAATGTGAGTGCAAGTAAGGTAAAGAAGTTACTCTGGCAGCGAGGATCCTCAGAGCACAGTGTTGAAAAGAGTAGAGCAGCAGTTGACACTCTTGAAGACATAAAGAGGGTCCATGTCCTGAAGCTTTTTCTAAAAGCCAGGGACATAGAGAAGTTAGGGGATCATGGGAAGTAAGGTTGAAGTGTGGTAGATATTAATAATTTTACAAAAACTCCAAAGTCACATTGCTCAAGTGAGAAAGAATAATGATTTTCCTGGATGTGAAATGGAAGGAAATGAGTACAGAGAAATGAAGATTTAGACAAGACAGTTCTTTAAGTTGTATAACAGGCCTTGTCTGGATAGTAAGAAAAGGGAAAAAAGAGTCATTGGAAGAAAATGAGGTTGTTGAGGTACCCCAGGTTGGTGGGAGGTAGAGTGAGCCATGTGATGACTGCATTATAGTTCATGATTCCCAAGGTAACAAGTTCCAGGCAATAACAAGATTCATATGGAGCAGTGGTTAACCTGGAATAGATAGGAATGCTGATGCAGGTGAGTTGAGGGGGATTTCTGCCAGAGGTAACTGACGTCTTGATCTATGTAACTTAACCAATCTTAATGATGACAGGAGATACAGATAGAAACTTTGCCATCCAGATTTCCACATCTGAAGGAGTAATAAGGAAGATCATAGATGACACTGAGAAGTAGGTGTGGTATTTTAATAAAATCAAAAAAATAAAACAATCTAATTTTGATTAATTCTATTCATGTTTTCACGTTTTCTATGTCACATCCAGCTGCGTATAGAATGACATTTTGAGGTAAATTGCTATTATCATAAATCAAAGATCATCTTCTCAAATAGCCTCTTCCCAATATTGCTCAGATCATAGTATATGGCTCTGGAAAATAAACTTTCTAAACTTAAAACATTCTCCTCTTGGTTCAAAGGAAGAAAATTTAAATTCCAGAAATATTCTCAGCTGAGCACTGTAAAACCTTCACACCTCTTCAGTTTGTTCCTTTCTATCCTTCCTCCCCTCTTTATCTAGAGGTGGTACCCCTCTTGGTCAAAGTGAACCTATATCCTCTGTCTTAGATACATGAGAATGTGGGACTGATAAGATCTATCAAACATCCCTTTTCTCCTCTACACTTTTTAAATCACTCTTCACTTCTCATAGATATTTAAATATATATATATATATTATATCCCATCTCAGAAAAGTGAAAGCTTCTTCAAACCCCTATTCTTCTCCAGAAAACAGTTCTTTCTTTAAACCTTCATAGATACAACTTTTGAATGAGTCACTGTCTCTCTTTCCTGAACTCCTACACACTCCACACATTTTCTTCTTAGTTTCACACCCTCCCCCCACTTCAGCAATGTGTCTTTAGTTAAGACCATCAATGATCTCCTTGTGTTCAAAGGCAATTGATATTTTCCAGGCCCATTTCACTTCACCTCTTGGCAGTAACCAATACTTTGTCATTCTTACAGCATGCTTTCTCTGGGTCTTCAGAATGCCACAGATCACTCTTGTACTTTCCATTCTCTAAGACAAGCCATTTGCACTCTTTACAAGCTTGTCTTCATCAAAATATTCTAAAAATATTAGGATGCATCTTTTTTCCCCTAAAAGTATCTTCTTTTTCATTCTAGCAGTATTTTCTCGGGGATTCTTATCTATGCCTAAGGATTCAATGCCCATCTATAAGAACAAACTAGGAAAGAGATGTGTAAGTTTGGTCATATCTCTTTTTCACATAGCTAACTGTTCACTCCAGAGTTGGGTTGGATAAACAAAAGGAATATTGGTTTTCATGGGAAAATAAACAAATAATAACCTCTAGATATATCTTTATAAGTGCTTTTGTCATCTTTTGAGTGAATTTCTGGTCTTCCCTCAAGACTCAAATCAGATTCTAAATTATCTGATTAATTCCTTAGTCTCTTCCTCTCCTCATCTCCTATAGCAACATGTGCCTACTTCTGCCGCTACATATAGCCATGGTATTTTAATTTCTACATCTACATGTCTTCCTCCAACGTCAACTACACAGTTAGGAGCTCCTTAGTGTCAGAGCCAGGTTTTATTCATAATTTGCTTCCCAGAACCTACTGTCTAATGCATGGTAGGTATTCAAATTTTTAAATTAATAATCAAATGCTAATAGACCACTATTTCCTAAATTGTACTCTGGGTTTTCCAAAGGCATATTAGTAGATGCTCCCAGAAGGAAGGATTCTGTGATTAAATAAGGTCAGGGAAGTTTGTTCTCCATCCCTGGCCAGCACATGCTTGCATCTGGACTACGCAAATTAAAAAATTAATGGTTAAATTGGGAAAGATTTCCCTCTCTTTTATGATTTTCCTTCTCTTAATACATATGCTATTATTCTTCAAACAAGTTTTCTTTACCATGTAACATAGTTTGGATTTTCCCTCATTAGTATCATCAAACAAATGCTAAAGAAGCAGAGGTTATAGGACATTCTTTTGTCTAGGATAATCACTGTACAATACAGGTGCAAATTCCAGGTGCAAATTCCTTCAAGAAGCTTTGATGCTTCTTAGTGCAGAAAAAAAAAATTGATCAGTGTAGCACTGCTACAGTGTTGACAAATACATCAAGTCAAACACATGTTTTCTTATTTTTACAGTCATTAATATAAACAATTAAGGTACATTTACTTAATCATAAAATAGCAATATTATAGTCACTTTCAAGCTATTCTTTTTCTGTTAGAGAGGAATTTTTAATGTTTATTTTTTAGTATTTTTTGGTTGACACAACATCTTTATTTTATTTTAATGTGGTGCTGAGGATCAAACCCAGCGCCCTGCGCATACCAGGCAAGCACACTACCACTTGACCCACATCCCCAGCCCAAACTATTCTTTTTTAATTGCTCTTACAAAGATAATATAGTTAATTAAGCATCAAATGCACCACCAAGTAGTTATGCAGTTAAGTTGGATACCAGAAGGATTGGTAGGTCCAAAACAAAATTTCTACTTGAAGCTCAAAGACCTTACCACTTCACTGTCAGAATATATTGTCCTTTGGACAGGGCACACTCAAAATCTGAGACTAAGCAAAACAATAGCCCCTCCTGAATGGCTTTTACACTACACTGCTTTCTTCAACGTGTGACAGGGAACCTTTATTTACCAAATAGAAAGTTCTAACATATGCTGTGGCACACGACATTATGTAATAACAAGGCACCCATTCTGGTGATCAGAACTCTTACTAAGAACAACCGGATCACAAAGTGACTCATCAGCTTGCGGGCTCTTTCCTGATTCTAGTAATTTGGGACAAGTGTGGGGAAGTTACAAGTCGATAATGTGCAGCCCAAAATGACAGGCAAGAGAAGTTACTAAGCAACATTAAGTACTTGCATATTTCTAATCTTTAAAAGCTGCCCGAAGCTGAATAATTCTATAATATAAAGGGAAAGAAAAAAGCAATGTGGGAGTCATGTTTTTGACTGAATGAAAGTGTTTTGCTCGATAATTCTGAAATTCTGATTCACCATGAATTCATCTGTCTTGCTCTTAAGGATTCCTTCAAGTGTACAATCCCCTTGAACTCCCTGTCACCTTATACTCACCGTCAACTACAGAGGGAAAAATAAAACAAAACTGATGAGGTGGGGAGGGCACAAGTGGTCCCTGTTAATCTTGAGACCAGTCTGTTCCCCTGCCACGAGGCTCTTCTGTTCTTGGTGTCAGCTCTTTGTCTCTCATAGCAATATGAGGACAGCACATTAGGTGCTTGTCTCCCTGTTGAGGTGTTTTTACTTCCATCTTTCTCTTTCACTGAAGTGCAACTTTAGGTACTATGGGCACTTGTCTGCTATCATTACTCCTCCTCCACTGATAGTGGCTCAGTGTCTCACAGAGTAGCCCATTGGTGGCTGAAGGATGAAACAGGATCAGGGTCATGGTGTCAGTACTTCTGTCTTTAGGCCATGGCCTTCATATCTCCATTTGTATGAATCAAACTTCCCAGTAGCTATTACTTGCAGTCTCCAAAATGTACAGAAGCAAAGGCATGACAAGCAAGAATTCCCCAGCTCTATTTTTCTTTTTTTTTTTTTCTTTTTCATTAACCAGCAAAGGAATTCTTTGGTCAAAAGCCAGGGAAGAAACACTTTTATAACACCTGTATCAGCAAAACAACTTGCTGAATAAACTACAATCTCATCTTTTCTGTTTGAAGTTCTGTTTTCAGGTCAAGTATCCTATAATGCTTTCTCATAGCACTTCTATTTCTTCCTCCTTTCCAGTTCATATAACTCAAAAGGAATCAATCTAGGAAATAGTAATTTTCCTCACAGAAGAGGTCATGTTTTCACAGTGTGCTTAGGTACAAATAGCAGAGTAGTCTATATAAAACAAAATAGAAAGTCATCTTATATATCAAATAGGTAAGTATGACTACATTTGATGAATGTCAGAGAAATTGAAATGAAAGACCTCTCAATATAGGTTTTTTGTTTGTTTGTTTGTTTGTTTTTACAAAAAGGAAAGGGAACTAGAATTTCTGAAGATTAATTGTGCATCAGCCACTACTCAGGAAGTGTACATGTATATTTAATTTATCTATATTAACAGTTATCTTTATTTTTGACTTTGTAATTCAATAAAAAAATTTGGGCCCTAATAGTAATTAATAAAACTCCTTATAAAAAGTTTAAATAATATTTAATAAATGTTGAGTTACATTAAATATTTTTACCAATATGAAACTAATATAAGGGTTGTTTTTACATTTAGATTTTAATCCCTATATCATTGTAACTAAGACTAGAATGGCAAAATTCTGGCTTTTTTTGCATATTGAGAAATTATTTGTACAGTGAATTTCTTCACACCTTTATTCACAACTTTATCTCATCATGATCAAAACCTGGAATTTTTTTTAAAAAAGTAAATGTAAAGCAAGGTCCAACTGCCTCACTGGGAAAACGTCATTCTAAGATTACTCTGTTGATGTAACTCCAAAGACCAGACATTTTTTTTTTTTTTTTTTTTTTTTTTTAAAGAGAGAGTGAGAGAGGAGAGAGAGAGAGAGAGAGAGAGAGAGAGAGAGAGAGAGAGAATTTTTAATATTTATTTTTCAGTTCTCGGCAGACACAACATCTTTGTTGGTATGTGGTGCTGAGGATCGAACCCGGGTCGCACGCATACCAGGCGAGCGCGCTACCGCTTGAGCCACATCCCCAGCCCAAGACCAGACATTTTAAATAGCTACCATACTTCTCTTCCCATCTGTCCTTCCCCTTATTGTAATTCTTATTTGATAATTCATGTGGATTAGGAAGAATAACAAAATGGAATGATTTTGCCTAAGACATTGCTTTTTAAAAACTATTATATCTGAAAAATAATAGTCTAGTTACATAACATTTAAATATTTATTAAAAGAAATTTTAAAAACTAGGGTTCAAGTAATCATATAAACTGAAAATACTTCTTTGAGGGAGGGAAGTTGGGAATAATTTCCTACTACCAACCTTGACTTCAGTCTCTGTAGTGGTACTGAAGTATGGAAGGTCTGTTTTCAGATAGGATTCACTATTTGTTAGCTACCACTGAATTAAAATTTCATAAGGTATTTTTCCTCAAAGGAAATAAGAGTTCAAAAAACAATTTTAAAAAGCACAGTTTCACAACTTTCACACTATTGTCCTATAAGGGCAGGACACCTTTGATGACTAACTCATTTATTCTAATATTTATTTTTATCCTCTAAAAAATACAAAAATAACTTGATATCAGAAATGAGGGATCAATAAAAATTCTACCTTATGATTTGGAAATAAATGTTATTTCATTTTCCAAAAATATCTTCCCCTATATTTTAAATACTTAATACCGGTTGAGCATTCCTAATCTCAAGTGCTCTCAAATCAGAAACTTTTTGAGTATAGCCATGATGCCACAAGTAGAAAATTTCATACCTGATCTCATGCAACAGGTGAGCTGAAAAACAGGCACACTAAAAATATTGTATAAAGTTACCTTCAGGCTATTTGTATAACTATATATGAAACAAATGAATTTCATTTTCAGACGTGGGTCCCACCCCAAGATATCCTATTATGTATATGCAAATATTCCTGCAAAAAATCTGAAACACTTCTTGTCCCATGCGTGTTGGGTAAGGGATACTCAATTCAAACCACACAGGGGAAGTAAATGCATTTTGAGTAATTTTAGATACCAACCAGGAGTTTTGTTTATTAAAATATATTCCCTGGCTCAAAATTTACACCTTGTGTTTAAAAGGCAATTCTCTAGTCTTTTTGGAAGGTAAAGGTGAAATATTTTGCACGTGGGTCTCCCTATTCCTTTTAGGGAATAGAGTTGGAGTCCTGAGGTCAGTTTATTAAGAGAAGTATTTATTGAGCTTCAATGGCATGTTAGACACTATGCTAAACACTAAAGTTCTAAAAAAATAAGTCTTGTTTCCCCTCTTCAGTGTGGAAACAAGACCATTTCAACTCTGTGGCATATTCAACGAAGAAAAACACAGATTTTGGTAGAATCTCAGATCAGCAGTAAAATCCAAATAAAATCCCCAGTGGGTCATGACTCTACACTAAAAGCTTAAGGGCTGAAGTTTCATTACAAAATGACACACGTGAGTATGGTGTGAGGCCAGAGGATTTGGGGAATCAAGAAGTAAATTCCAGCTGGACACAATATTCTAGCCTGTAATCCCAGTTACTTTGTAGGCCTAGGCAGGAGGATGGCAAGTTCGAGGGCAGCCTGGGCAACTTAGTGAGATCCTTTCTCAGAATGAAAAATGGAAAGGACTAGGGATGTCGTATGTCAGTGGTAGGGAGACTCAGGTTCAATCCTCAGCACCAAAACAAAATAAAACTGTAAATTCCAGAGAGACAAATATAAACAGAAACAAAGGAGGTATAAGATAGTATGAACCGTAGAGGATTATAATAAACCAATGACAAATAGTAGACTTTCAAGCTTTTGGTTAAAAATCTAGTTTCTAGAGCCAAACTGTCTGGATTCAAGCCCCCACTGTATATCTACAAGTTTCTAACTGTGGAAAATCACTTAACCCTCCTGTTCCTCAGTTTGCCCTTATAAAATGAGAAGGAAAAAAACAATTAGGATTATCAAATAAGGGTAATGTCAAGATTAAATGTACAAGATGCTTATAAAGTTAGCTGGCATATAGTAAACATTCAACAAAAGTTGGTACCATGATTTTTAAACTGTAAAAAGATGAAGGCCATTTTCAATACTACTTTTAAAAATCATCCCTCAGAATTGCATTCCCAGCCCCAACGTGAAATGTCACAAATGACAAGGGAATGAATCAGGGCCAAGAACGTGAACATATTTGCAAAGCTCCATCACTACATACATATTTGACAACAGCTCAGTAGCATCAACTCAGCTTGTGGAGCACGCTCATTTACTTTCTGATTTGAAGGTAACAGTTTTTATGTTCCTTGCATCTATAGTGATTGGCATGTTGCCAATCAAAAATAACCCAGTCAAGGACACAGTGTTTCAAATTTACAAGGCAATACAAACTCCCTATTAAAAGGCAAATCCTCATTTCAAATTGTTGACTCAGAAAGTCCTTAAAAAAGAATTTCAGCTGTTTAAATTTAGCATGCTGAGAAAGACCAATCCTAAAATATTGTTTGGCTCTATGCCTATAACATTTTCATTTTATTCCTTGTTAGTGTTTGTCTTCTGTGATAAGAAGACAAGTGGCAGTAATCATGTTAGGCTCCGTAACACTTCACATTTTACCTAACACTTCACATTCTGTTTTGCTCCTCAGTAGTTGAAGATGGCCTTTTGCTTCTTGGCAAATTTTCAAGAAACGATTATGCAACAATCAGTGATATTTCCATGCACTGTTTTACCTCTACAGTCATCATCTGGCCTTTTTCACCCCACTTTTCTTTGAATCATTTTTTTCCCTCTTAAAAGTGTGTAAAGATTATCTGGAGATAAGCCTAACCTCATTTTTATAATCAGATCTTACAATTATTTAAAGAGATGTTTCAAGTCTGTGTTTTATCTGCGACTTTAAACATATCCACCCCCCACACATGGCCTAAGGAGTCTTTTAGAGAACCTCAGAACAAAGGATCTGGACACATTTTATGTGTCTCCTACCATGTCATCCATTTATTTTCCTTTTATCCCTCTTCCAACTTCATTCCTCCCAAATGAACTCCAGCATCTTCCTGGCAATGTCCCCAGCTTCATTTCCACAGTTTGTAAAGCCAAAGCGGAACCTGAAATTGGATGGTGACTATGCCAGGTTTGGATCTGGGGTTAATTTAGGTTCCAATTTTGGGGGTTCCAATCTTTGGTATCATCAGAGCAGAAAGATCTCCCCTACCTGATGTGACTTCTCAAACACTCACTTACCAACTGCATCCACAAAATGGTAGACTTAACACACCTAATCATCAACAGAGTACCATTTGAATAGTTCAGGTAAACAACAACAAGAAGAAAAATGACTAGAAATTGGAGTTAGTCACATTTGTGGGCTAATCCTAGTCCATTATCTACCAAATATGTTGCTTTCAACATTTCTTTTATTCTATGGAACATTGAATTCCCTCCAAATGGGAGAGAATGCCATCTCCCTTCCATAGCTGTTATACCATAAATGAAACAACACTTTCAAAATACTTGACCTAGTACTGCATTGACTATACTTACAGAAATTATCATTATCATTCATTGTGCAATGAGCAAATTATGTATGGAAATAATCGGCAGAGCTCTGAAGGAATTGAATCTACTTCACGGTTGATACCCAGGGTCAACAAGTACATGGGCTCTTACTTGAGGTTATTTTATGTTGGTGTTTTATAAGAGCGAGAATGCTGTAGATAGAATAGGGGCTCTAGGAAGAGGTTTATTCTCAGCTTTGCCTGAATCTTCCTCTGGGCAGGTGCTCATAGGTTAGAGGTATTACTCTTAAGAGAATTCTGCAACACTATCTTGCATACATAAATACAGCTCTGATCCTGAGTCAGCCAGAAGAAGCATCCAGGAAATAATAATCTTAAAATGTCATATCAAGCCTATATATATCATATTTATTATTATTAGCAGACAAATTAGATTTAGGGACAAGCAACTATCTATGTCTGACCTGTGTGGCTACAACTCTTTCTTCTTTCAGTAGTGTACAAGGAAAACCATGACTCACAGGATACTTTCCTAGTTCAAACACTGTCCCAATAAACCTCACCAATGGTTTAAACCTTAAAATAATTGCTTTCTTTCAAAAACGTAACAGTTTTCTTAACAACATAATACAAATTTTTCTTATCAGTAGGACCAGAAAAGTGTGAATCAAGGTTATTTCTATACTTCACCTCCAACTACCTAAGTTTCTGTCTTTAAAGACATTTTCATAAGTTGTTATCAATGTCTTCCACCTGATATTCCTTCTCTTTAGATTGCTACCTGAAGTTCAAGTATTCATCTCTTTTAGAGTACATGGAACTGCTTAAAAACTCCTTCAACCTATATTCTTCTTTACCTAGATCTTTTTTATTGCTGCCTAAACTTTTTAATCACCCTCATGTATGCATTATCATAATACAAATACATAAATACATAGCAAATACGTCCTCTGGATTATATTTTACTCAGTGACTCAGAAAGTCACATGTTTATGCAGAGAGAAATTTCATGTGTGGAATGGATACTACAACAATACAATGCCAAAAGTACTAAGAAAAGCTTTGTATCTAGATATCGACAGGATGAGCAGCTAATTAGACTAAACAAATTACATCCTGGACATATTTTATTTTTAGCAAACTAATGAAGATTAGGTGGATTAAAGAAAGTATAATACAATTTAAAATTGAAATAATAGGATAAGAGTAGGCTTTAATTTCCTCTTTTCTCATGGCAGAGGTCTTCAGAAATATTGTGCATCACACAAGAGTTATTTCAAAAGTTTGTAACCACCTTAACCTATAGAGTTTATGCTACTTTATAGGAACATCCAGTTTAAAATCCTGAATTCTGTTTTCAGTACTTTCTAATTTACATTAGTCTTTCTTGGAGAAAGATGTAATAATATAGAAATTTCTCCAATGATCCTCCAATTAAATATAACTTTTTTGTGTACCATATGCTTTCAACTTGAGAGACTCGTTTTCTTTTCTTTTTCTTTTTTTTTTTCTTTTTCTTTTCACCATTATAAAATTACAATCTATGAGAGGGCCTGGCTAGACACTTCAACATATTCAGATTAATAATTCCCAGTTTCTCTTTTAGAAAAAAGACCTTTAGTGTTCTGCCTGCATTCATGCTTATTTGGGCATTTGCTTTACAATGGGCTGGCCCTTACTGACCTATTTTTAAAAGAGTTGGTTATCTGCAATTTGAGTTTAAGTTGTTTTTTAAAAGTTTTTTTAAGCCTTCATTTTCTGCCAGTGAACACAATGCTGCTTAGTTTCTAAGTATAGAGCCATCTATGTAAAAAATCACCACTGTGAAATCACAAGGAAGATACTGTTGAACAAGTGGAGATTACTGCAGCAATAAGAAACTGGGGGAACTCTCTGCATGCCACCCACTGAAGAATATTTGAATGTGATCATATTACCAGTGCCCCCTAGGTTGTTGTTGCCTAGCAGTAACCCAGAGCCTGAGTTCACATTTCTTTTTCTTTTTTTTTTTTCTTAATTTAATAAGGTAAATCAAAGACATTTTTGTTTTGTCTGCTTGTTTTACGTTTAGGAAATAAATCAGGAGTGAAACTTACAACCATTATCTAGAGCATTTGGAATTCTAAACCAGCCCCATTGCTGATTTATTTTTTTAAAGGCAAGCTGCCATCTCATCAGTAACTTTCAGCAGACCACTTTGGAATTAAATCTAGAACACATCTACCAGCTTTGTTGCTTAAAATCACAACAAACCGGGCACTTTCTGCAGACCTAACTAGCAATCAGCAGTGCAAATAACTGAGTAACACGACCACAGCATAACTAGGACAGGAGTCAGGGAGACAAACCGAATGATTGCACATTGCATGGGAAAATTCAAAGCTGTGTTTTTCTAACTTTCCTCTCCATTTCTTTTCAGCTTCCCTTCCCCCGCACTCCATACTCAGAAGCCACTCAAATTGCCAACCGTGTCCAGTTTAACTTACTGCAGTGTGATGCAGGCGAAGGTTAGGGGCATCTCCGAAAGGGAGAGCGACTGCTTTTCCGGAGAGGAACTGGGACCGACCAGCTCTCAGGATCCTTTCCAATTCACACGCCGTCCGCTCAGTAAGAAGGCTCTCCCACAGCTCGGCTTCCCCTGAGGAGTGGAGCTAAAGAACTCTGCTCACAGCATCCTCCTCCCTACTGCCACCCGCTTCCAGAACACACTGCCCCTTCAAACTAGTGTCGGAAAAGATGGAAATCTACTTCCAGGCAACAGCACCGGCTGCCTGCAGTCCACCAGTCCCTGATCCTTTGCAACTCAAAAACAGCGGAGGTTGAAAGACATGAAAGACGTAGGTTTCCGGAGCTTGAAAGTCAATTTTGGCGTCCCTCTTCCCCACATCTCACTCCTCCCACTTCACCCTCCTCCACTACGGACCTCCTCTCCTACTCAGGCTAGGTAGGGCAAAAGATTATTTTATTATTCATGCCAATAAGCATCAAGAACACTGGATTTACCAGATAATTGGAAATACCTGTTGTCCATGACTAACGCTCTTCTTTCATCTCTTTTCATCCCTTGATTTTTATCAAAGACGCCTTGATATTGGAAGTCTGTTCAGTGTGTGTGTGTGCGTGTGTATGTGTGTGTGTATGTGTGTGCGTGCGCGCGCGCGTGCGGTGAGGAGGAGGCAATCTGCACGGCTGCAAGCAACAGCCCTGCCTATCTCTGGCTGCTGCTGCTGTTGCTACTATTGCTGTTGGAGCACAGGGGAAAATCAGGGAGACAGGGCTTCACAGCTGTTTAACTGCTGGTTGAGTTATTAGATAGAGGAGAAGACTGTATAGGTTATGAGTGACTGTTATTGAGACATTAAACTGAATTCACTGCAATTACTACCATTCAGTGTATATCTCCCCTCCCATGAGAAACCTGATACCTGTCTCCCCTCTTTCTATAGAGTATGTAATCTTTGATGGGTCATTGTTCAGCAACCACCTGCCTAATCCACGTCTATGAATTGTGGCAGCTGCGCACACTATTGCTGCATTCCAGCTTGGTAACCCAGGAGTGGATGAATAAGGATGAACTAGACATTTATTAAGATGGAAAATGTATATATACGTAACCAATCAGGACACACATAAAAATGATGATTTTCAGCCATGAGTATCAAATAAGGCATCGGATACTAAAAATGTAGGCCAGTCAATAATCAGGTTATCTGATAGAATATGTGCAAACCCTGATAGTTAAAGAGAGTGCTTAACTGCCTCAGTGCAGGTTACATTGATGCATGTGTCCATTGGGGGTTCTTAGCTTCCCCACACACTGTGATTTTGATGCATTAATATTGCCCCATTAACTATAAATTCTGCTGAAATCTACTTGTTACTTTTGTTTATGGGCTCTCCCTCTCTCTGGTTGTTGGTTACTTATTTTCTGCCCTCATTTATTTCAATATATTCTCACTTAAGGTGATATTCAGCGGAATTTACAGGTTAAAGACATTCTAATTCCTCTGAAGTCTAGGATGCATCTTGATACCTGACGTCATTTACTCTAGCAATGATTTATTTTCACAGTTGTTCTGTAGATTGGTTCATCATGAAAAACCCTTACTAAGTACCACTTAATATTTCTAATCTACTTTCATCCTTCAGTTGTCTGAGCTAAAAATAAGCTTAATTCCTTTTGATTTTATTCCTTATGTACACCTTCAATTATTTCTGCCTTGCTTTGAGTACTTTCATGTTTGCCATATATTTTCCCTGTCATAAGGATTTCTATAATCAGGGTTAATTCAGACAGTGGAGAATACAGAAAGAAGAAATTCTTGGGAATATAACAAGAAATCAAATGGAAGAAAAAGAACCCCAAAAGATTAATACATCTCCTGATTTGTTTATATAAGAAAACTACAAAGACCAATCAATGAACAAAGCATCTTTCAATCATCCAATAAATAAATTTGCCAAAATAACCATAATGACAGAAGACGCCATAGGCTAACATTTTGTATTAAAAATCATATAATATCCTAAGTGCAAAAGGTATCCAGAATTTTTTAAATGTCAAAATTCTAATAAAACATACAACATATTTTTGCCTATTTATGCTTTGTCTATTAAATAATTATTATATAAAGCACAATTAATATTAAAATCTGAAAAGTAACATCTTATTTTTGTACTTGAATCCACTGCATTGTAAGAAAGTAGTTTCTACCACCTAGAATACATTATGGTACATAAAGCCAAGGGCAGGTGGTATGACTTTAAGCTTATTCTGGCCCTAAAACTCCTTTCTCAGGAAGAAACACTATCAGGATCACAAATTTCATAGTTTAGCAGGTTTTTTATTCATACTTTACCATTTTAGTTTTTGTCTTTACCTTTATCCCTATTTTGAAATTCAACATATTTAGGAAAAAACACTTGAACATTCTTAAGAGACAAAATGTATTAGACATTTTTATTATAAAAAAGGAAGAAAGCTAAGCATTCAGTCTGGGTAGAGAAGAAATAAGCACAAGATATTGAGATTATTGGTATTTTTTTAAACAAATCTACCTAACACTAATTAAATTGATTTGTTAAAAAAATGCTCATAGCATTACTGAGAATTAAAGAAAAGAAAAACAGTCTTATTGACAAAATTACAAGATTTGGTAATGAAGAAAATGATCTTCATTTGAGGACCAATCCTTAATTCTTTACTGTTATAATTCAGGATTTCTATTTTGGGGGAGAATTTACAAATTGCTGCTTTTGATTCCTTGTCTATTTGTTTAAGATGCTTCTCTACCCCCAAAACTTCATTTAAAGAAAATTCTACTGGGATATTTATATAATTGATCAATTTTTTTTTAAAAAAAGTGGTAGAAAAAAGAACTTGCTCTATAAATACTCATTAATTTAAAAAAGCAACACTTTAAGTAAAGATAGAAATAATCTTAATTTTTATCTAAATCTCTTTCATCATCAACAAATGTTTTCTCAAACTAAATTATTTAATGCTACTCCTTTACTAGAGAAAAAGCCAAAAGTTTGCAATGTTTACAAAAGCCATGTTTGTGTAGTTCACTCATTTATCTCTAGTATCTACCAAAGTGCTTAGAATAGTAGGTGCATATTAGTTTTTTTAAAAAATATATTAGTGAATAAGGAGATAATCTATGAGTGTGGGGCATTGGGAAGTTAACTGAGATGGGAAAAAAGGTGTTTGCTGTCTTCCTGTCCTAACTCAGCTGTTAAGTAACTGTGGCACTGTAGGAAAGTGGCACACTTACCACCATCTTTAAGCATCCTTTCAGGTCCATCCCTCACAAACTACACAAAATTGCATGGTAAATCCCTACTCTTAATACTGCTCCAGAGTGGGTTTCCACTCTCCAAAGGCAATCAATAAAATTCCCTATAATCTCATATCCTGATCATTTTTGCAAACCAGTTACATCAAGGACCTACTTAATCCTTAAGAAATTTACAGCTCTCCCTTGTCCCCCTTCTTTGACTTGCCAATCTGGATCTAGGTTTGTGGAGACTTGTTTAAAAGCATAAAAAAATAGGTTGTTGCATACTTGTGTAAGAATTCCAAAAAATGTTAGAGACTTTTATAGACCTTTTATCACTCTCAATAATGTGATTCTTTAAACAAATGATGATGGGAAATAGCTTGTATAATGAAGTATATTACTTTCAGTAGATAAATTTATAATTTAAAATTCCAGAAGATAGAAATTTATTTTTAATCATCCCTTTATGTAAACAAATGCCTAAGAATCACCTTGACAATTGCATGTATCCACAAGAAATTAATTTTAAACAGCAACAATAAGTAAATGGTAAAAAGATCAGTAGAGGGAAGGGGGGAGGGAAAGGGGAGGTAGTAGGGACTGAATTAGAACAATATACACTCCATGCTTTTATAATTATTTCAAAATGAATTCTACTGTCATGTATAACTAAAAAGAATTAAAAAGGAGAATAACCTTGTCATATTAATTTTATTCAACAAACATTGACCATCTATTTCTCTCAAAAGTATGAAGAAATAGTTCAATTAGTCATAACATCTGCTTTTAAAGGACATATGGTCTCATAAATAAAAACTGTTAATTAAAATTAAGAATGTTTATGTTTCAGAAAAGTCAAATCATTCAGATTTATGATAACATGATTTAAATCCTTAATAACTTTGATTTGTATGATTTTTAAAAAAAGAACTACTTCCTAAATCGACTAGTTGAACAAACTGTCACATGGGAACTTTTCCACTGGTTTCAAATCTATGAGTCACTGAATGTAGGTTACAAGGCTAGGGGAGACCCAGAAAAGGCATGATTTTATTTCACTCCTTTAAAAAAAAAATCATCATAATATATTGGATTTGGATAGGCCCTTAGACTTTACCTAATTCAATTTTCATCTTTTATAGAAGAGAAAACTAACAAAGTATATCACTGTGGCTTTTTGCTGGAAAGACCATCTTACCAGTCTGCTGAACCCAGGCTTTGGCACATAACAGATACACTTCAACTCCTAGCTAGGTCAATATCTACCTGAAGACCTTGGGACAATTATCTTCTCCACACCTCAGTTTTCTTACCTATAAACTGAGGATAATGATAGTCACTATACTGTAGAATGGTTGTAAGAATCTAGGAAGTATACAGTGCAGGAGAAGCCCACAGCTCAGCACCTAGTAGGGTTGTAAATGTGTGTGCAAATGAACACACTCATAAGCACACCTAGAATAGCCATTTTCATGACTACTGCCAATTCTTTCTTGGAACCACAATTTCTAAGGTTAGTGCTTAATTACATAACTCAAATTATTTTTTCATTTGTTTATTTGTAACCAAATTTGTAACTGAATGGAGATAGCCGAATCTAAATGATTGACTTTGGGGCAGTGAACATCTTGCTGAGGTAGGAGGAAGCAATATTTAAAATCAAAGAGTTCTTTCTGTTACCTAACTGGTGTTTTAAAGCAGCACAACTGAGCAGTGATAAATAACACGAATTAGTGAAGAAGTTGTTTAGTCAAACTTTCTTAGGCTCTGACAATATAAGAAGTCCTAAACTACATACATAATAAAGGAACCACGAAAAACGCAGAAGATAATTTAAAGGACAAAATAGGAAACCTAGGATAGTGTTGTAGTTTTGCAGTTGAAGTTTTAGGTTGGAAATTAGCAGGCTGTAATACAGCCCAGCCATCTATTTGGCTGTCTCAAAGATGGATGTAGAATACAGTATAATTGATTTAGCAATGGTCATCCACACAGAGTTACTGAAAATGCCCATATTTTATAGTGCATGACCTCACTTTATTATTTAGACCAATGGTTTACAAAAAGATAAGGCATACATATTTTGTAGTGTTTTTTCTGATTCTTTCTTAGGAATCTAGATATATAGATTATAATTATTTCTGTGCTCACTCTAACCTTGAAGGACATCCCATCAGTATCCTTAATACTCTGCACATCATTTATTTGTATTCTACTTGTTCTTGAGGCCAAATTATATACATTTTTCACAAAGCCATATAAAAGGAAGGCACTTAAAATAGTTTCAATTGCACTGATAAGTAGAATCAAACCAATCATTTTATTTTTATTTATTTTATTTTATTTATTTTTTTTTTATATTTATTTTTTAGTTTTCAGCGGACACAACATTTTTGTTTGTATGTGGTGCTGAGGATTGAACCCAGGCCACACGCATGCCAGGTGAGCGCGCTACCATTTGAGCCACATCCCCAACCCCAAACCAATCATTTTAAAGACCATTTTTTAAAGAGAACGGGTAACCTCCATTCAATACCTAAATTTATAAAACTCCATGCATATATTTCAAATAGATACTTTAGCGTTAAGCTACTTTAATGATTAAATATTATTTATAGTTTTGTTTACAGTGAAAGAAAAATACTTTAAGAAAAAAATGCAGAATTTTTTTTAAGGTTTGGACTTGAATAGCTTTTTATTGCAATTTTATTAAACTGAAACTTAAATTTCTATAACTTTCAGAAGGGTGGGTGACCTGAAAGGGAGAGTCTAAAAATTTGCAACAGTAATGATAGCCACATACAATATGCATTAAAAATGGAGATATGTATAGATTGAATTGGGGGTAATTTTACAGAAAACTTTGTTGAAAAGATAGATGTAATGTGATAGTAAAGAATAATGACAAAATTCATTATCATTATCTTTACTGTTATAAAATCAGCCATCTGTGTAGTATTTGTCCTTGAAGGTAGTTTGAGAATCTGAGGATGCATACCTTCTCAGTCTACTAGCTGAAGATAAATACAGATATTAGAATAAAAAATATGTTTGCAAAATAGAAAAGCTCATTCTAAACCTCAATTAAACATCTTAAAAAATTGAACTCTATTGTTCTTTATGATAGCTTTCTTTTGTACAATTTCTCTGCCTCGAGTTTGAAGAGTTAAAGGAGCAAAAGCTTAATCATGTATGTGACCCACACAGCCCAAATAGCTCTGGCTGTTAAAGCTAATTCATTTCATCCCACAGTGAATAATTCCTTCCTGCATATTGTAACCATATTTTAAAATGTCAGATTCTCAAAAAACTTAGCATAAAGAAAAACTGTCTGAAAGAAGGGTTGTTTTGTGCAATGCTATTTATAACCTCTTTATCCTTATCAACACCCAATATCATATATACATTATATTACTGGGACTCAGCTTCATAGATCTTCTTGGAGGATTCTGAAGAGGAATTATTTTGTAGAGATGGAAATAAATATATTTTTCACTTGAGGTTTTAAATACAGTTATGAGTAGACCTAGCCCAATACTTAAAAGTAAGTTTCTTGACTTGTACAGAAAATTAAGTCCTCCAATGATCTTTATTACATATCATCTTGCAAAATAAGAATTGCATAATTAAACCAATGAGTAAATATGGGTATTTTTTTTTAAAATCAGTCACTTCTTTTCTCAGTTTTCATGACCTGAATTGAAAGATCATATTTTCCCTGGGTGCTTTATCTAAAAATGGCTTTTACATCAATAAGAATTGACGTCAAAACTGTGGGGGGAAAATTGTTATCCATTGTGATAATCATGGGAAGCTGTGATGTCATAATGCTTTATTGAAAAGATTTCTTCCAAAATACTTTTTAAAAAGACTAGAACATATTTCCTTATGTTCATTTTTTTTGTTCACCAAAACATATTCACTTTTAGAAAGAATACTTTTATGCTAGTTTCAAAGAGATTTATAATAAACAAATGTTACTTCATTTATTACAACTATCTTATGAGAGAGATACCGTTTTTACTTTCAATTTTCAGGTGCAATAACAGAGGCACCAGAATTTCATTTATTCAAGGACTTACAACATGTAGGAAAGGCAAAGACTGCTTTTCATGATCTGGTTCCAGAGGTGATATTTTCAACAGGTCTTCTGTTTTGACTATATAGTTCTAACAGATAAAATATCATTTAAGTGTTCAAAATGTAGCTGATTAATCTATAATTAATCAGTATAGGATATAACTAACTCTTGAAATAATTTGTATCAGATTTGAATCACCTGAAGGTAGGTTTATGATGAATGCTATCTCACCATTTTATATAATCAAATAGATACAATTTTATGTATGTCAGGAACATAAAATTTAATGATAATTTAATGTTATTACACTCCAAATTCAAGCTTCCCTTACCTTTTTTATTATGTATTTTAAGCATGTGTTTGTTTACTGCAACTTAAAGTTTGTGTCAGATATACTTCATGCCAAAGTATAAAATAAATGTATAGAGCCAATCACTAACTTAATAACTGTATGGGCTTTATAATGTACACATGTGGTCAAACATTTCTCGTCAGTTTTTCTGTAACTGGCTCCACATACATTATAAAGTCATTAGTAGAAGGGCCCTATCTTTTTTACTATCTTTAGTTCTTTGAAAAGGGTATGGAATAAGAAATGTCACCTAAATTATCACATTATTAATAAGTGTGTTTTTGTTAGGATCTGTCCAAATGCTGAAAATATTTTCAATAGTTGATCCCAAGCACTATAAATTTTAATTTCTGATGTTATAGTACAAGTACTTATATTTTCTCATTTTTCTTTTGTGGAGATAATAATTAATTATACAGTATATTATTTTGGAAGAACATTTGTCAATCTCACTAACTTTTAAAATCTATAAGGTACAGGATTTGAAGGGGATTTTCTTCACCACTATAGTGCCAACACTTCACACAATATCTGTCAAGTTGTCACTGAAGTTCAAATGATCTATTAATTATCCAAGTCTAAATTAAACTGACAATTCAGGAACAGTTGGTGAATCTATCCCCTTTCATTCTCTTCAAAAAACAGACTGTTTTTTTCCCAAGTCTATATCATCTGATAAAGTTATATTTATTTACCTGGTGTTCTTATGAGTGCCTTATGCTACAGGGCCAGCATCTAGGTACCATGACCCAGGGCTGCCAAACTGCAGCAATTTTGTGTTTCATTCAACCTAGATAAAAGACTGGAAATATAAAAATAATCCAGGGCAACTACTTTAATAAATCATTTTCTAATATGTGTTTTGTGATTTTGTTTACATAATAACATGTTGAAATATTATGTCACTAAAACAGTATACAATGCCAGAAAAAAAAAGGAGGTTGATGAACAGCTAATATGTTTGTAGTATGTTCAAAACACATCTCTTCTGATGGTTTTGTACTTGTTTTAGCTTCTGTTTCCATCTATTTATTGTCTGATTCCCCTTCCTGATAACAAACAGGTTGTTTTCATAAAATTTCATTGGAATGTAAATCAAGGCATCCATGCTCCCAAAGCCAAGGGCTCCATCTAAGAAGACAGATTCTGTCCCTAGCAATTTGAGTTTCTCCAACAATGTTAAGTTATTGGAACAGACTGATTCCAAGTAGAAACACCCTCAGATGTTTCTATCTAGATCTCCAAATAGGACTATTTCCTAGTATTTCTAAGTTCAGAAGCATGGAGATTTATTTTAGTCCATTAACTATTTCATATGGGTTAAATGGTATAATTTTGTGCCAACTGCCAGAATCAGTTTAACTTGTAATAAGAAATTAGCAACTAGATAAAACCACAGTTAAACATGGAGACTTTGCCTCAGGAAAATGAGTTCACTGGGTAGTGGTTAGGGTGATTTGTCTAGTCACAGTAGAGAGAATATATTAGAAAAAAAAGAGACAAACACCAGTAGGATTGGCAGGAGGCTGTTGAATGGTTTACATGAAAATCCAGAACTGTTCTAATGGAGCTAAAATGAAAAGTTTTCAGTGTTATGTCGATTCAACCATAACATTCATCATTGTTTCTTTCCTTAGCTGCACCCAGGCAGTACTAAGTAGATGCCAATAACAAGGCTTCTTACTGTAAAGGAAGTTTGTCAAGGTGTCTGTTTTATTACCTATGTCATTTTCATGATATCATGGTGGTTCCAGCCTCTATCTCTCTTGCAGAATGCTTAGTCTCCTTGCATATCCACCTCTGATCTACCAACAGATTATATTTCATATTTTATTAAACAAAAAACCTGGCCTATGTTTCATTCAAGTTGTTCCTCATTGTTTTAAATCACTACCCCTTATATAACTTGTTGAAGGTAATTTTCTTTCTCATTTCCTCCAGACTTTGTGGTTCTTTTCAAGAATCTCACTTAATTCAACTTTCCTCTCACAGCAGATGATCTTTCTGCTTACTTCAACAAGAAATATGATTCTGGCCAGCTTTCAGCTCAGCCTCACCAGCCTTTTACAAGTTGTTCTAGCACCATGGACCGTATGTCACATCATGCTACTGTGTCTTCACGCTCTGTCACAACCATACTTCAGATGTCTTCTAGGTCTTTCTAGACAGATGCCCCTGTGACCCTTCCTTGGTTTGCCT
The DNA here is from genome assembly GCF_052094955.1 of Ictidomys tridecemlineatus. Lineage (NCBI taxonomy): Eukaryota > Metazoa > Chordata > Mammalia > Rodentia > Sciuridae > Ictidomys > Ictidomys tridecemlineatus. The sequence continues at coordinate 158,702,951 of NC_135478.1, read as the reverse complement.
GGCACACAGAAAATCTTTGTTTCACACTCAGGATGTTTTTGTCTCTTGAAAACATATGGTTTGCCCATCCTGCCAACTTGCATAGCACCTATATACTTAGTAATTATTTTAACTTTTTATAATTATTTTTTTTTACATTTCTTAGAAAATCCCTCTTAAAGTTCCTATTATTCCCATCAAAACATTTATTATCCTTGCCCTAGAAAATTGTGTCCTATGTACTGCACATGATGCTAGACACAGCAAATATAAACACAAATATCAAGAACCTAAATCTACATAGAATATGACAAACCATTCTAAGATTACAGAGGAAGAGAGTGGTTACAATAATAAGAGTGTTAGGAAAAAAGAAGGTAAACCAAAATAAATAAAAGTAGAAACATTCTTCCTGGGATAGTTGACATTGGAGAAGAACTTTCAAGGATGACTTACTCCATGAAAAAAAAAAATGGTAAGGTCTCAAACACACAAAGAGCTTGGAATGTATCATCCCATCTTTACAATGAGTCAAAGCTAATGAAACGGAAAATCAATGATTTTTCTTAGACCCATCAGAAAATTGAAATGACAGGCAAAGTACTAAAGAGACAAGCAAATACAGAGAGTCCTAGCTGAGATCAGGGTACCCTGCAAAAACCAGTGGAAGCCGGAAGTGGTGGTAACACTGAAATGTGATCACACGAGTTTCTCACAGTGAAGGGAGGAAAATTCCTTCCTTCATGATTTGGGGAAAAGGGGAAATTGTTTTGAAATATGTCAAACAAAAGTGACCATTTCAAAATATGCTCTATGTTCTCTATAACAAAAGCTTGCTTTCAAGGGAAATATTTGGCCAGAAGGATCCCTTGAAAATGCCAACCAGAGAACTCCAGTCTCATCTACTACTCTTGTTTGACATAATGAGACAAAAAATAAAGGATAATAAATGCAATGAAGATCACACTGCCAAGGGACACAGATCCACTAAAATCACTGAGATGTAATCATAAGATTATAGAAAGTTACCTTCCCTAACACCTACCACTTTCATAACTGGAGTAACAAAAGAGGTAACTAGGTCAACATATCATTGAGACTCGGCAGCAAAGTAGAGACTCAGAAAGGAGCCCTAAGCAGTAAGGGGAGCTACTGTTCTCAATTCACACACCTGAAACACAATCCACAGCACCTGGAGGGCCTTGGTCATGGATGAAATTAGCAGTCACTGCCTCATGATATACCTTTACAATCTCAGGCTGTGTTACTCTGTCCCCAGTGATTTCTCTTACACCCCCAGGTTAGACAGAACCTCCATCAAGCTTCTACTGACAATTCAGAGTCACTGTTACCCCTCTGAGGAAGAGGACTGACATCGAAGGACAGGGATGGCTGTGGATAGACAGATAGATATAGGTTTGAAAGAAACTGTAATCCTTCCCTCAGCTGTTCCAAAGACCCCTACCTCTAAACTGAGAGGGGTTAATCCAGGGATGTTCAGTTGTGTACAGTGGAGAATACAGGAAAACCTCTTGGGCACTCTCCATTTTACTTATCAATAAAAAACAAGCCTAAGAGAGGGCAACAGGCTGACTCTAATTATGAAAGATATTTTTGAGAAAGCCAAAAATAACAGGGAAGCAGCTAGAGGAAATTTAATCCTCCCTCTGGCAGCTACAATATGGTAAACATTAGCCATAGCTGAGCTCCTAGCCATATTAACATGAATGATCACATTAAAGTCTGAAATGAAAGCTCAGTTTCATTACCAAATACAATTCAATTTGTTTGGTTTTACACACACACACACACACACACAAAAAAAAAAAAAAACAAACCCAGAAAAACAACAACAAAAAACAATTAAATAGGAAATATTAAAATAATTAATATTGCTAATGGAAAAGATAGAGAGCATTCAAGAACAGATGAGTAATGTGAACTGAGATATGAAGACTCTAAGAAGGAATTAAAAGAGAATACTAGAAAAAAAAAACACAAAAAATCCTAATACTAAAATATAAATTAAGAAAGTTTAAGAAGGTCTGGCCTGTAGACTGAATGGAGACGAGAAGAAAATCAGTGGGCTTGATGATATGGCAAGAGTACTTACTTTAAATAAAATGCAAAAAATAAAAATGTAGAACACATGAGCATTAGAGGATAATTACAAATGGTGTAACAAATATAATCTGATGAAGAATATATTAAGGGAAGGAAAGAAGAGAAAAAGAAGGGAGAGAAGGAAGAGAGGAAAGTAGAAGAGAGAAATAGTTGATGTTGTAACAGCTAAGAATTTTTCAAAATTAATAACAGATATTCACCACAGATCCAGGAAGCTTAGAGAATAATAAGCCAGATAAAACAAATAAACAAAAGCCATTTAAAATTAACAAATATTATAACTAGGCCTATCATATTTAAACTGCAGAATAGCAAAGCCAATGAGGAAATTTTGATAGGAGCCAGAAGAGAGAAATGCCCAGCCTATGGAAGAAACAGAAAAAAATAGAGTATAATATTTATAATGTTGAAAGAAAAAAGTCCACCAATCTAGGTTTCATATTCAATGAAATAATCTTTCAAAAGTAATAAAAACCTTTTCATAAAAAGAAAATTAAAAGATGATTTGTCACCTGCAGTTCTTCCTTGCAAGATATGTTAAATAAATTCTTCAGATATTTTTTTTTCAAAACTTTATCTTCAGGAACTTGGATTTATCAAAGAATAGAAGGACAACAGAGAAGAGGTAAGTTAAGGTAAAAGAAAAAATTGTTATTTATTTGAAAGGTAACGATCTAATATTAGTAATAAAATTGCAACAAAATATAAGGTGTGGCATGATTGCAGCTTATGGATGCATGAAATGAATGATAGTGATGTTATATGGGATGGGAGAAAAAAAAGTAGAATTATTTATAAAGGCACTTACACTGCCTGTGAAACAGTCATAATATAATTGAACATGGACTCAGACTTATTGCAAATATGTATTGCAAGATCTAGGGCACCCACTAAAAAAATTTTAAAAGAAGATATGATATTCTAAAATAAGGAAAACTTAGAATTAGGTGAAATGCTCAAATGAAGACAGAGAAGATAGTTGAAAAAGGAAAGGTAAAAAAAAAATAAATGCAATGATTAAAAGACAATTTCAAACATCATAGATAACAATCTCATTATATCAGTAACAATTTTCAATATGAGTGATCTAAATACACATAATTAAAGATAGACTATGAAGGTACATAAAATAGGTAAATAGTAAAGACCCACTGTGTGTTTTCAATAAGACCTTTAGATATAAAAACTTGGATACATTAATGTAAAGCAAAAGGTAAAATTGTTTCATACTGTTACTAATCAGAATGAAACTAAATTAACTATTACTTTCACACAAAGTTGACTTCAAAGAAGTTCATAAATGATAAAGGGAAATGACTCAAGAAGACATAACAATCATTTATGCACATGTTCCTGCAAAGGGAATAAAGTTCATGAGGCAAAACTGATAAAAGTACAAGAAGAAATAGACAACCATAGTATAGTAAAGATTTTAAAACCTTCAAACAGATATTGACTGATCCACCAGCCAGAAAATCAGTAAGCACACGGTTGAACCATGTATCACCATCAATCAACTAAATCTAATTGATATTTGTATAAGACTCTAGCCAGCGGCAGCAAGTACATATGCTTCTCAAGGCCACTTGGGATACACATCAAGATAAACTATATTATAGTCCATAAAATAAGTTTAAAAGAATAGAAATCATGGAAGCTATGTTCTCAAATACAATGGAATTTTATTAGAACTCAATAACAGAAATAGAGCTGGAAAATATTGGAGATGACACACTTCTAAATAATAAATCTCAAGAGAAATTTTAAAAGATTTTGGATTAAATAAAAAGGTACGACTTATATAAAAAATTGTGAGATTAAAAAAAGCAGTGTTAAAAGGGGATGTTTATGGCATTGAATTCATATTTTATAAAAAGAGGAAAGATCTAAGACCAAGGATCTCAACTTCTCCCTTAGGTAACCAGAGAAAGTACAATGATATAATCTAAAACAACAAGAAAAGTATTAAAATTGGAGAAGAAATAAAATTGAAAACAAAATCAATAGAGGAAAATCCATGAAAGCAAAAGCCCAATTCTTTATAGGATTGATAAAATTACAGTCAGCTGGCCATGGTGGTGCATGCCAGTAATCCCAGCAGCTTTAGAGGTTGAGGCAGGAGGATCAAGAGTTCAAAGCCAGCCTCAGCAAAGTGAGGCACTACTAAGAAACTCATGAAACCCAGTTTCTAAATCAAACATAGAATGGGCTGAGGATTTGTCTCAGTGGTTGAGTGCCCCCCAAGTTCAATCCCTGGTACCAAAAAAAGAAAACAAACAAAAATTCTAACCAGGCTCTTCAAGTAAAAACAAGTATTGATTGTGAAATAGAGTTCATTGCCACTGATCCTATTTTAGAATAAAAAGATAATTAAGGAATAAATAGTATTACCAGTCAATGCCTACAAATTGGATAAGTTAGATACCATGTACCAATCTCTTGAAAAACACAATCTACTAAAATTCACAAAGCAGAAAGTAATAATCCAAATAGGATGTATTTATTAAAGAAATTAAATCAATGATTAACAATCAAAACAGAAATGTTATGCCCAGTTTTACTTAAGAATTCCAACAAACATTTTAAAAAGAATTGAAATCAATTCACTATAATCAACTGTAAAAAAAAAAATCAGTAAAGAACTGCCCAATATATTCTGTAAGGCCAGCATTATGCTATTATCAAAATCAGACCATTAGAGTTCAAGAAAGGAAAGCTATAGACAAATATCTCTCATGAAGATAGACATAAAAATCCTCAAATAAATGTTAACCAATTGAATAAAACAATATATAAAAAATTATAAATCACTAGGGGAATTTATCCCAGGAAATGCATACCTAGTTTACCAACTAAAAATCAATATAATAAATGTTATATATTATTATATAATATAGTCATAATAGGCTAAACAAGAAAAATCATGATCTTAGCAGTTGAGAAAGAAAGAGTTGTCAAAATCAACACCCATTTGTGATAAGAAAAAAATATCTTAGCAACTAGGAATAGAGAATTCCTTCAACTTGATAAAGGACACTTGCAAAAACTCTACTGCTAACATCACACTCATTGAGAACATAGATGTTTTCTTCTAAGATTGAAAAAACAACATGGGCATGTCTCCTCTAAGTGTTCCTACTTAATATTGTACTGGGATTTCTAATTAATGCAATGTGAAAAGGAAATATACATATTGAGAACAAAACAATAAAACTATGTAGATAGCATGATGATGATGATGATGATGATGATGATGATGATGATGATTTTTATTATTATGGTTATTATTATTTGTCAATTCTTGGGACTTCCACAAATATAAAAATTCTTCTGGAACTAATGAGCAAATGCAGCAAGGTTATAGAATACAAGAAAACATGTATTAAAAATTTGCCCTCCTATGTACTAGCAGTGAAAAAATTGGAATTCACATTTCACAGCACAATGCCATAATACTCCAAAATAGTAAGTGAAATTCTTAGGTAAAAACATCTAATATGTTCAGGATGGTATGATGAAATCTATAAAACAATAACAAAAAATCTAAGAAGATTTAAATAAATGACAGATATTCCATATTCAAGGATGGGAATACTTGTTCTTTTTTGTTAGTTCAGTTTTTTCCAATATAATCTATAGAGTTAATGCAAGCCCTAACAAAATTCCAGCAATTTATTTTGTGAATATTGACAAATTAATTTTTAAGTTTTCATGGACAGGTAAAAGACTCAGAATAGCTATTAATACTAACAACAAAGTTGGGGGACTGACATCACTTGATTTCAAGACATATTATCCAGTGACAGTAATCAAGACAGCATTATAGTGGCAAAGAATAGCCAAACCATTTGATGAAACAGAACAGAGAGCCCAAAATGCACTCACAGAAATATAGTCAACTGATTTGATGTTTAATGTTTGATGAAGTAAAGGCAACTTAATTGAGAAAAGGAGGGTTTGTAGCAATTGGAGATCCATGGGAAAATGCATATACACTCAGAAATCTAGACAGATCTTAAACCCTTCCCATAAATTCATTCAAAACAAATTGGAAAGAAATGTAAAACCCAAAACTGACACAGGGAGAAAAAAAAACCAGCAGAAAATTCTAGGTAAAATTGTGTTTGGCAATGAGATTTTAGATATACTGCTGAAAGCACAATCCATGAAGAGGAAAATGCTGGACTTAAAACTCCTCTTTGAAAAATGTTAAGAGGGTGGAAAGATATGCCATAGCCTTGGTGAAAATATTTGTAAAACACATATTTAATAAAGCACTTGTACTTAAAATAGAAGATACTTAAAATTAAATAAGAAAAAAACCCCACAATTTAAAATTAAGCAAATTACCTGAATAGACACCACACACACACACACAAAGGTATACATAGGGCAAAAAGAAGGTATACAGATAACACATGAAAATCTACAACATCATACATCATTATGTAATTATAAATTTTTACAATAATAAGATGCCCTTATACATTTATTCGAATGGTTATAATCCAGAAACCCTCTAATACTAAATGCTGGCAGGATGTGGAACACCAGTAATTTTCACTCCTTGTTGAGGAGAATATGAAATATAAAACATAACTTTGGATCCACACAAAAATCTGCACATGAATGTTATGACAGATTTCTACCAATTGCCAAAACCTGAAGAAGTCATTCAATGGATGAATAGGTAAGAAAACTATTGCACATCTCCAAAATGGAATGTTATTTGATGATAAAAGAAAACAAGCTATCAAGAAAACACATAAACTTGAAATGCACTTTCCCAAGTTAAAAAATAAAAAACTCTGAAAAGCCTACAATGCTAAATGATATTCTCAAAAGGCAAAATTATAGAGAGATGGTAAAAATGTACCGTGGTTTCCAAGCATTCTGGAGGGAGACAGTGATGAACAGGTAAAATTATTAGGGTATCAAAACTATTCTGCAAGACACGGTAATGGTAGAAACATGAAATTATGTATTTATCAAATTTCATAGAACTACACAACACAGATAGTGAAACTTAATATAAATTGTGGACTTTAATAATAACTGTACCAACCAATATTAGTTCATTAATTGTAAGAAATATAGGAGATTAATTCAAGATGTGTGAAGCAAAATGGTAGAGCAAGGGTTATGTGGATACCTTCTATCAGTTGCTCAATCTCTCTGTAAATTTTACTATTCTAAAAATAAAATGGATTAGTTTAAAAGAAAAAAAAATATGATGTCTATTTCAAACTGAGAGCAGAATTAGAAAACAGCTGGCTTTGTAGGAAATTTAAGTTATTTGTGTAATACCATGGTTCTCCACAAAGGGTTATTTTACTCCCCAGGGGATAGAGAAGGTCTGCAGATGTTTGTGATTGTCATGGCCAGAATACAGACCTGGGGATGCTTCTAAAAAATTTTCTAAATGGAACTTACAACAAAGTATTATCTAGCCCTAAATATGCATATTTAGTGGAGTGGTTTAGAAAATTGCAGCCAAAGTGATATGTTTTTGGAGGCCTGGGGCACAAAAACTAAGCAATAGATAATTTGAGCAATCAAGCTAAGAATGTTGAAATTTATTCTAACACTATGGGGATATATTAAAGAATTATATTATTTAAATTTACATTTTTTAAAAAATTTCTTTGCTAGCAGCAAAAAACAGCTTTACTTATGCTCAGCACCTAGACATTCCAACATGTTCTGATTAATTATGTTGCAAACTGTCACTAATAATTTAATCAGGCTTTTCAAAAAGGAACAAACAATAAATGAATTGTCCTCTAACAGTACCACTCCATTCATTGGTACCAACCCAGGTCTTCAAAAGAAATGTCAGAGACTGGGACAAAAGTTTCTTTTCCAAGTGATATGGGAGTATGACAGTAGTGGTGGGTAGAGGTCTGTTCATAACCAATGACAAAGAATAAAATTTGGAAAGAAAACTCAAAGTGGAGCACTAATTAACTGTTTTTTATTCCTGAGTATTTAATTTAGAGCAATTATAAACAATAGTATTTTTAATTTCAGTTTTCATATGTTCATTGTTAAAAACACAAGATAAATTGCATTTGTGTGAACTATTTCTTATCCTGCAATCCTTCAAAACTCACTAATTGTTCTCAGTGACTGTTCCTTTGTTTATCATTTTAGATATTTTGCCATTTTCTATGTAGACAATCATGGTTTGGGTATATAGGAATAGTTTTCTCTCCCTTTTTAATTTGCCTCTATTTCTTTGTATTGCCTTATCAGAGTGGCTAGAAGTTCTGGTATTATATTTAAAACAAAATCTTTGCTTAATCCTAAACATCTATCTAGTCTTTCACCATTTTGTTTTGTTAGCTGTACATTTTTTTAATGTTCTTTATCAAATTAAAGAAGATACCCTATTTCCTAGTTTGTGGAGAGTTTTTAATGAGTATTAATTTTTTTTTTCAAATACTTTATCACATATATTTTCAAACAGATTTCTTTTTTTAACCTGTTATTTTGGTTGATTACATTCTATACATTTTTCTTTTGTTTAAAAAGATTTTATAATTGCTTCATTTTCATATTTTGTTTGTTCTTATTAGTTATACAGGACAGTAGAATGTATTTTGATGTATTATACGTATACGGTGTATAACTTCTAATTCTCCTGGTTGTATATGTTGTAAAATTATATTGGTCATATAAGCACATAAAAGAATGAATCAAACCTTACTAGCCTATCTTTCCTATTCCCACTCCCTCTCCCTTTCCTTAATTCCCCTTTGTCTAATGCAAAGAACTTCTATTGTTCCCAAATACCCCCTCCCCCATTGTGAGTTAGCATCTGCATATAAGAGAAAACATGGCCTTTGGCTTTGGGGGGGATTGGTTTATTTCACTTAGAATAATATTCTAAAGTTCCATCCATTTACTGGAAAAGGTCATAATGTCAATCTTTTTTATGCCTGAGTAATATTCCATTGTGTATATATACCACATTTTCTTTATCCATTCATATGTTGAAGGGCACCTAGGTTGGTTGCATAGCTTAGTGAATTGAGCTGCTATACTTGGCCATTGATGGCCAAGTCTCTGTAGTATGCAGATTTTAAATCCTTTGGGTAGAAACTGAGTAATGGGATAAATGGGTCAAATTGTGGTTCCATTTCAAGTTTTCTTAGGAATCTCCATATCTCTCACCCTGCATAAAACTCAACTCAAAGTGAACTAAGGACTTAGGCATTAGCCCAGAGACCCTATGCCTAATAAAAAAAAATGTAGACCCAAATCTATATCATGTTGGCTTATAAACCAACTTCCTTAACAAGACTCCTAAAGTGCAAGAAGTAAAATTAAGAATCAACAAATGGAATGAAATCAAACTAAAAACCTTCTTTAGAGAAAAGGAAATAATCAAGAATGTAAAAAGTGCACCTATAGATTCGAGAAAATTTCTGCCAACTGCACCCCAGAGTTCTTTATATATCTAGGATATATAAAGAACTCAAAAAACTTAACACCAAAAAAAAAAAAAAAAAAAAAAACCCAAAACCCCACAAATGGACCAATTAAAGAAATGAGCAGAAATATGATTGGTCAACATGTACATGAAAAAAAAAAATTCAACATCTCTACCAGTTAGAGAAATGCAAATTAAATCTATACTTATTTCATCTCACTCCAGTCAGAATGGCAATTATCAGGAATACAAGTAACAATAAATGTTGGTGAGACCGTGGGGAAAGAGGTACACTCTGGAAAGCAGTATAATTGCTTTTGAAGTAACCTTTATTACCATGATATCTACTCATTTGATTCATTTTGGTATTCACATCTGCTGGCTTTCTTTTCTCATTCAGTTTGTGATTTTCCTGTTTTTTTTTTTTCCTATAACCAGTGATTTTTTTATTGTAGGTTTAAATGTTTGTTCCTAGTCAGCCTTCTGCCTTTTTTCCATCTTTCAGAGTCTTATTTTTTATTGTTCTCACATTGTTTAGTTGAATTTTTGTTTTGATTTTCAATTTTTGTTTGTTTGTTTTAACTGGGAAAAGCTATGAAGAATAATCTGCTCTTATTCCTATGGAACCAGCAGTTTTGATTTCTAGTTTTGTAAGATATTTTTGCTTTTAGCAATATGTTTGATCAATTTTTATGTCTCATCCTTCTCAAATGTCCTCAATCTTTGGTAGATATATTTAATTCGTGCATTTTATTTCTGGTTCACTCAGTATTTACTGTCTGCATCCGAATTTGGTATGTAAAATGCTTGTTGGTAATGCCTGCATTCTTTTGTGTGTATGCTTTGTAAGTTTTAGCAATCTGCTTATTTTCCCTCAAAATTTACCATTGAAATTTTTTGATAACCTCTCTGCATGTGGTTCTCCACAGAAGATTTTCATTTGCTTCTATGTTTGGAAGGGTTCCAGGGACTCTTCCACCCAAGGACCATTTCATTATAAATTTTGAGCTTTAGGTTTTTAAGCCAGTCCATCTGATAATTTGAGCTGTAGATATTGAAGGAGCAAGTTTAGCATTACTACTTCACCATTCAAACATCAAGTTTGAAAACAGGCAGAGCCCCTTTTTTCTGGGAGTACTTGGGTAGTAGATATTTGTATTTACCTGTTTCAAGGATGATTTAGAGCTTTTGCGTTTTGATAGTATGCAGGGATAGAGAGGACAGTGGTCTCCTCTACTGCATCCTGTATCCTGGTGACATGAAACATCATGTCCATCTGTTTTAGCAAATGTTCTCAAGATAGAGAAAACTGGCCTCTGTATGGCTCACTTAGCTGTTTTCTTTCTTCTTTTGTTTGTGCCATTAAGTACTAATTTTTTTTTCCACTTTATTGACTTAAAATTAAAAACATTTTTTCTTTTTGTTTTTCAAAAGTGAGTATATTTGAGCATCTGTTCCACCACACACTACTCCTTAACTTTTTAAAAAAATATCTATCCTGGGGGCTGGGATGGTGGCACAGTGGTGCAGCACTTGCCTAGCACGTGTGAGGCACTGGGTTCAATTCTTAACAACACATAAAAATAAATGAATAAAATAAAGATCTATCAATATCTATCCTGACATATGAGGATGCTAGCTAGTTTTGCATTTTTGTTGTTGTTGTTTTACAAACTGAAAAATTTTAAAGCAAGAAATTCAATGCACACTCCAATATAAATCCTACAACATTAAATCCAAAAGCCATTGAAGGATATAGAATATAACTTCCCCCAAGAAAAGGGGACCGGTATCCCCCAGGGAGGAGGGAGGACAATGGGTTCTGGGAGAGAAAAGGTAAACATTAGACCCTGGGCCCTGGACTTTCATCTCTTCCCAGTGGCAATAAGTGACAATGAGGAAGGAGGTAAACATTAGGTTCTGGGCTCTAGTCTTTCATCCTATCCCAGTAACAATGAGACCTGGAGGGAGTTAAGGTTTTACAGCTGTTTTCCTGAATTAGATTTTTAATCTAAACTACTAGCTTCCTGACTGCTCAGGCAGCACATCCCAAGTCTCTAATGATTAAGTCACCCCAGACATTCTGCTATGATTAACTTTCACTCAGACCTATAAAAACAGACCCCTGGGGCTGGGGTTGTGGCTCAGACGTAGAGAGCTTGCCTAGCACATATGAGGCACAAGTTTGATCCTCAGCACCACATATAAATAAATAAAAAGGTATTGTGTCCTCCTAAAACTAAAAAAAAAAGAAAAAAATATTTTAAAAAAACAAAACCAAAAAACAGCCCCTTCTTGTAACCAGTAGCTATTTTCTCCCCTGAAAATGTGCCATTCCACCACTGCTCCAAAAGACAGCTTGCTGATCTGAGTTCAGCTCCCATTTTTGGTTATTTTTGCATACAACATGGTCAATAAATATCAAACACAAACAAAAAACCCTTAAAATAACAGTAAGACTCTGTCTACTTTTAGAAAGGTATACTGCCCTTTTGCTTTCTATGAAGAAAAAGAACACTTCTTTTAATAATAATAATGCTTCATTTTCTCCTCCAGCTATATTCCATATTCATAGAGAAAAGTCAGAGAACTTAGAAAAATCAAAAGAATTTTTAAAAAATATAAACCAATTATATTAAGCAGCAGCTGATTTACATTTTGCACCTTCTCCTTTCCTAAATATTTATGTGCTAAATTTACTCTAAAATCCCCGATTTCGAGATCCCATTACATATTTAATTTACAAGAACTACGTTGTTGACTAGTTTATTTGGAGATAATCTGTAGTCAATTCTGAGCCAGTCTATAAAGAGGCAAGATTGCTACTGCAAATATATCCCTCACAGTGCAATGTCTAGATGATATCACTCATATAATTATTGGAGTCGTTTGGGCATCTGAAAACTCTGATTAAATAAGATTTTTCTTGCAGAAGTCCCTTCGACTTGGGAAACAAAACCATTTGAAATTATATTCATATATTGTGTTAGTCAGTTTTTTATCACTGTGTCCAAAATACTGAGCAAGAACCACTTAGCAAACAAAAGGTTTACTTTGGCTCAAGGTTTCAGAGGTTCAGACCATGGTCAGCTGGCTCCATTGCTCTGGGGCCAAAATGAAGCCAAATGTTATGGCAAAAGGGCATGGAAGGGAAGTGTCACTCAGTTCATAGGGACAGGGAAGCAAAGAATGAGAGAAAGGGATTGCAGGAAGGTAAACCCATTCAGGACACTTGCCCAGTGGCAGAACTTCTCCAGCCCCACCCTACCTCCCTACAGTTAACACCCAGTTAGTCCAATTCAAATTAGGATTGACCATTAGGCTAATCATGTAACCTCCTCCTCCTGCATTAATAGAGGAGCTTTTATGTGGCAACTCATATTCAAACTATAGTATGTAATAGTTTGTAAAGTAGGTATGCTACTATAATGATGAATCCTTTCAACAAACACATACTGAGACATAAATTTATGCTGGACATTGATGATTTGGAAATAAACATAAAACCCCGAGTTAATGGAACTTGAGGCTTATGGATGAGTTTATAGAAATTTATTTAGTAACAATTATGCCAACACAAGGCATTACCACATATTTTTAAAATGTTAAACATCTAAATACCTAGTTTCCATCCCAACACTGTAATCAAAAATTTGTAAGAATTTTACTTAAGATATTAGCATCTAAAAATGGTGAACAAATGAGTGTTCTTTTCTTGGTCAGATTGAAAAAAAAATCTAATTAAATATATTTTTTCTTATAAAATTTTTGTTCTCTCACAGCTAATTTTTTTCTAAATAGTAATATATATTAGTGCTGTATTAACCTCCTCAGTGCTTCAACCCACTGTTTTTTTGTTGTGTTTAATTTGTCACAGGAAGTGATCTTAAAAATGTCACCAGTGAGGGGCTGGGGTTGTGGCTCAGTAGTAGAATGCTTGCCTAGCATGAGTGAGGCATTGGGTTCAATTCTCAGCACCACGTATAAATAAGTAAATAAAACAAAGCTCCATTTACATATAAAAAGATTTTTTTTCACCAGTAACCTCTTGTTAAACAAACTAGGTTGCACTGTTTCTCTTTACCCGAATTACTAATAGCCCTCCCAAGTTACACTATTTTTCCAGATTACCATGCATTCTATTCACATTCAAACTATAGTATATAATAGTAAAATAGGTACTCTCTTGTAAAGATGAATCCTGAAACCACAAAATTATACTTGTTCAAGCATATTACTTTACACCACCCCCATGAGGCAAAAATCCCTCCATATTTTTTTTAAAGAGAGAGCGAGAGAGAGAAAGAGAGAATTTTTAAATATTTATTTTCTAGTGTTTTTGGTGGATACAACAACTTTATTTTTTTTATTTCATTTTATTTTTTATGTGGTGCTGAGGATCAAACCCAGTGCCTGTGCATGCCAGGCAAGCGCACTACTGCTTCAGCCACATCCCCAGCCCCCTCCATATTTTTAAAACAGAAAACAAGCCAGGAATTCCAAACACAGCTCATTTCACATATAATTAAATTTAGAAAGGTCATGAAAAATGGAATCAACACAAAATAGCTACTATCCCTAAAGACTCCAGACTCTGAAGTAGCACCAGAACATAGGTGATCATCAAAGCTACTCTGCCGACCACAAATGCATTTTCAGATAGCTGGGGGGTTGGGGGAAGGAAGGGGGGGGAGTGGATGATTAGAACTCTGCTTCACTCTGGGGTCACCTTGAAAATTTCTATGTTGTCCTTTTAGAAGAATTAAATGGCACTGGCACTGTTTTTGTCTGCTGATGCTAAAAGAACTGACAAAAACTGGAGACAGGAAGACAGTCCTTGCTTTCCGCTGACCTTTACATCTTAACACCATTACCTCCCAGCTCGTAAAGAAACCTTTTATATACAGTTTGTAGACATTCAACCCCAATATCATAGGGTGCAATATAAAATTGGTAAGCTGGACAGTGACAGACAGGATCAGCTATACATTACCCCACTTTTGATGAAGTTTTGCTTCCAGATTAATCTACTGCCTAAAGCATCACCACTTAATTCTGCATTAAATTATTCTCTATCACCAGAACACATTTAAACTTTCTCATTAAATTCCTTATACCAGGACATTTTGTATCTCTGGAGTTCAGTCTGGTTCCCTTATCATCTTTGCAAAGGGTATATATCAATCCTTCAATTCTGCTCTTAAATTTGATTGCCTAGAAATATTTTCCTTAGGCTCCCAGTTAAACTCATTGTTTACATAGTGCTTGGCATACAGTCCTGGGAACTATGTGCTGAGTAGATGGAGTCCAGTTTTCATCTACATTTGTATCTCTCTCAAGATTACTGCATTCTGCTTCCTTCAAATAATTATTATTATGCTAATTGTGTCACTCCTTAAGTTCCCTCAGGGTTGAAATGATATTTTACTCTTGTCTGTAGTCTCCAGATGTTAGGTGCTTATTAACTAATGAAATTTCTGAAATGGATGTATACAAAGATAGAAAAAAAATAGCAGAGGTCTTATGAATATATGAATTTTAAATTTAGAAAGGCAAGAAGCTTAACTAGCTCCTTCAGAATATGAATTTCTTAGTTTTTGTGCTTTGTGCTTTGCTGCTCTTCAATTATGATTAGTATTTAAGAGATAAAACTAATTTTCAGCAGCCCTAGAAGTTTCTCTGTTCATTTGACATTTGAAAATTACAAGGCATTACTTTAATTTTTTTTTTTAATCAATTACGGTCCATAAGCTGAAAACTGAAAGCACTTCTCCCCAATTATGGGACAATCCCAATAAATTCCTCTTTGGAATCCACCTCTGGATCCAGAGAAAGGATATCCTTGTCAGTATGGCCCCACCTACCCACCCAGTGCATAACAAAACACTGGCTCTGACCACCCTTTCACTGCTTTTGATCTGCAGATAATCAGTGTCCCCAGGAAAAACTGAAACTCTGAATTGCCCATCAGCATTAGAGTTGATAAACAATGTTTCAGTGCTTTAACCTTATGAATAATTTCAGATTCTGTTTCAGCAGAAAATTAAGTTATTTTTCCTTACTAATATTCAGAATTACTTATGTTAAAACATTAGTTATAGGAGCTGCTTGAGGTGATACATGCCTTTGATTCTCAGCTATTTGGGAGACTGAGGCAGGAGGATCTCAAATTCAGGCCAGCCTCAGCAACTAATGAAGGCTCTTTAGCACCTTAATATAAGACCCTGTCTCACAGTAAAAAAAAAAAAAAAATTAAATGCTGGGGATCTGGGTTCAATCCCTAGTACCTAAAAATAAAACAAGAGTTAAAAAAAATGTTGCTCCTATAAAAGTCACTTTTAAACAATTTCAATGATAAACCTAACTTTGTTCTTTGCCAACTCTGTAAATAAGCATTTGAAATATTAATTTAAAATATGCTATAGATAAAAGCAAGCAATTATCTGATATTCTGCTGGATTATAAACCCTACAAGTGCAGGAATGTTTGCTATACTCTACATCATCAATCCTATGATCTCACTGAACTAGAAATTAGTTTTCATTCATTTATTTTTCATTATTATTTTCAGGCTAATCTACTACTTTTTAAATTTTCTGGTTAAGACACCAAACTAGAGAAGATGTAAGTAATTAGAAATCATTAAATGCTAATTTTAAGATAATTATATGATTTTAAATACATATTTCACCAGCATTTATTGCTGTTTAAATCTCTAATATCCTGCCCAATATAATAAACCTGTGTAAAATATGCAAAGTGAAAGATATTTCACAATACTCCCTTACACAGATGTAAAATAGATAAAGCCAAGCGATTACAAAAAGAAATGTCTATTTCAATCAATCCCTTAATTTGCCTTAAAACTCCTTGTGTTATATTGATTTGTTTTTTATATCTGCCCAACTTCTTAAATTCAATGTGTTTTTATCAGGGACTAAAACAAAAACAAGGCAACCCACATAACTGAATTTCTTGCAGTCATAATTGTACCTACAACCTAATGTTACATTTGGAGTCTTGTGGTTTTAAAAACACATTACAAACACCAAGATAAGCCTTAGAGCCAATTTGAGTATTATTGGACAGGAAAGCATTCAAGTGCCTGCTTCTTTCTGAGAATATCAGTTGACAAATCTATGATACCAGGTCCTGTCTTTGGGTGCTCTAATGAGCCTGCAAATGGTATCTGAATTTAAACTGGCTTTGGCAGCCTTATGGATCTGTAAATTCTGGATATTTCTAAATGGAATCATTAACAAAAAAGTACAACATTTATTGCAAAAACATGTAAAAGAGGTAGCTGTGTCATAGTGAGATATATATCCAGGAGGAAAACAAAATTTCTCTTATAGCAACTACAAGGCAAACTATAGGTTTTGAGTGTACCACAGGAGTTTCACCAAAGCTCAGTCATGAGCATTAATTATCAGAATGACAAGCAAGGAATTTTTTTCCTAAAAATATTCAAGACAACTTCTGCAAAAAAAAAAAATTATATATATATAATTTAATGAAATTATCATCTGCATTTTTGACAAAAAGCAGTCAGGTAAACCTTCCATTAATTATTTGCACTTAGGTTATGGTAATCATACATAATAGCAATAATTCTATATAAAAATAGAAAGTGATGAAACTAGTGAATGCAGAATAGTTAAGGTGTGTATGATATTCTTTTGAAGACCTTTAATGTATCATACATGCACAATGCTATTTCTATGCTGTTAGACTGTACCTTAGTTTTAATTGTGCTAATTATATTGTGGCTAAATCAGAAGGCAAATAATTGTTCTCTTATTCTGCCCTCCACTCTCCTAGATTCCCCTCCCTCTTTTATTTCTTCCCTTTTCTCCATTCTTTCCTTTCTCTTCCATCTCTTTCTTCTTTCTCTGCTGTCTCAAAAAAAATATTGGACCCATTCTATAGGAAAGTACTTCCCAGAAGTCAGATTAAAAGGTACATTCTGATTCAATAGGGCTTTGGAATTGTTTATTTCTAAAATGTTCCCATCCCAAAGTGATGCCCATGTTGTTGGTCTGTCAACCACATGTGGAGTAGCAAGACCATTAATTTTAGTTTGGAAAGCGCTAATCTAGGCAAAAGAATCCAAATCCAGCAAGCAATCTTTTAAAACACATTATGAAACATTCAGGATCAAATATCAGAATATAAATAATAGATAGGGAAAAAATAAATGAATATAGTGGAAAGAGAAGAAACTTTTAATAAAAAGCAATAAGGAGGCAGGCCCAGTGGTACATACCTGTAATCTCTGCTAGTTGGGAGGCTGAGGCAGAATGATTACAAATTTAAAGGCAGTCTGGGCAATTTAGCGAGTCCCTGTCTCAAAATAAAAACTAAGAAGGGCTGGGGAAATGCTCAAGGTAGCATGCCACTGAATTCAATTCCCAGTACTGCAGGGGGAAAAAAAAAAAAGGCAATAAGGAAAAAAGACAGACTGGCAGAGACAATAACAAGGTTGATTTGTTTTGTTTTGTTTCTGTAATAGGCAGTGTACACCTATTGTCAGAGACAGGTTAGGTCAACAGATTGGAAAATCTGACTATATAAACAAGAAAGGAGAAAACAGATGAAGAACTGTCTCTGTAAAATTGGATCAAAATCACCACTGGAAGTAACAAATTTGAATGAAAAAGATTGCTTACTTCAGGGTAAAGACAGGTTGTGCAAGCTCCTAAAGCATACAGTAGGAGAGACCAGGGAAGTGACAGACATGTATTCTGGAGTAATTTTCCATTCCCCTCTCAATCCTTAAGTGCTGTGATTAAATCTGATTTGCCTATAAAGATGTTCCAAACAAAAAAAAGTAAGGAAAAGGAGAACTGGGATGGAAGACATTATAGATCAGAGCTACATAGGAACACAGGGTAGCCTGTTTGCGAGCTCAACTTCCTTTCCATCTTCTCCTGGCAGCAGACCTAGAATTTTCTTTGGTAGACCATCCTTTCCCCTTCCCACACCATCCTGCTGAAACTGTCATTCTGGGTTCCATCTTTCCAATCCAATAAAACTTGCCTTTCCAGGAATGTGGACCTTGCACAGTGTTACACAAGCGCAGAGAACATTCTAGTGGTGGGATATATGGGAAATGAGCCTTTCATTCACATCACTGAGGTCCTTGCCCTTGTCTCTCTTCCTGCCATGGTATGAATGTTTGACTTTGATTTTTTCTAATTTTTCTTCTTCTACTTTTCCTTGTCATAAGTTGAATAAAATTAGACTTGCAAGCAAAGAATCTTAATATAGTATTATGTACTGGGGTTGACAATTGACCTACTATTTGGTAGCTTCTTATGAGCAACAGTCTGAGAGACATTTAGTATACAGAAATTTGCTTTTACTCATTCTTTAAGATGACAAATTCAAACTTCTAGACACAGTAAAAGCTCTTCTTATATTCTATGTGAATACCTTACATTCAATTAAATTAAGCTTATATATCTACCTCCTTCACCAAAACTGAGCTCTTCAAAGTAGACTATGTCTTTTTTTAAAAGAGAGAGAGAGGAGAGAGAGGAGGGAGGGAGAGAGGGAGGGAGAGAGGGAGGAAAAGAGGGAGGGAGAGAGAGGGAGGGAGGGAGGGAGGGAGAGAGAGAGAGAGAGAGAGAGAGAGAGAGAGAGAGAGAGAGAGAGAGAGAGAGAGAGAATTTTTCATATTTATTTTTCAGTTTTCGGTGGATACAACATCTTTATTTTATTTTTCTGTGGTGCTGAGGATGGAACCCAGCACTCCACTTATGCCAGGCAAGAGTGTTACCCCTTGAGCCCATCCCCAGCCCAGACTATGTCTTAATACTGTTAATATTTCATGTATTATATTCTGTGCCTACCATCAAGTAGGGGATGGGTAAATGTGTATTTTTCCACAGTATTAAAGAAGCAGTAAGATCAGACCTTTTTTCCTCTGTTTTCTAAAGAATGTCTCAATATTAGAATCACTATTTGCACTGAGTTTTGATAACGTATAAATATTTGGTTGTTTTTGAAATGATTAGAACAGTGTTTCATCCTTAACCTTAAAAGAAAAATTTTTCCTGTATTCAAAAAATCCTCTGCATGTAATACTCTAACTCTGCAAAAATCAAACAGAACAAAGGGCCCTTGAAGAGTATCAGAGCATATTCAGAATTTTCAAGGACATTTTACCAAAATCAAAATTCCTAGTATCTCATAGTCTTACCTACTGAAAAGCATATGGTTGATAAAGAAAGGCAACATGCATGTTTTGTTACCTAAAACTGGGGATAGTGCTCAGTTTTGAGGGCAGGTAAATGATAGAATTTCCCCTGTTAGTTTGTAAAAGTTTACCTGAGGGCAGGTAAATGTTGCCCTGTGATTAATTTTGTCTTTGAGGTCATTTTAGGGAATTATTGAAAAATAGAATTTCACTTTTATGGAAATCCACTAAAAACCCTCATGCTAGTTAAATACCCCTTATAATGGCTTATTCGCTTAAGTGTTAAAAAACCAACTATTGATCTGATTGATTTTCATTGCCCAAACACACTCTATATATGTATATGCATATATATATATATATATATATATATATATTCCCTATATATTTTTAAATTATCAATATGTATATGCAAAGTTTTTACAATGTTTATGCTATCAATGCATCTAAATTATTATCTAAATTCTATTATCTAATATTTAGATAATAAAAGTCTTTCATGTTTCCAGATGTACCTTAAATTTATAAATATGTCCAAATTCTGATTGAATAAAGTTTATATAAATGATTTTCTATGGAAAAATGTTCCACTTTGAAAAGACAGACACAATTATACATATTATAAACTAAAAAAACCAGCTATTAAACCATTCATACACATGCACGCACACACAAAGGCACACTCACATATAATATGCATATATAAATTTATAAAGTAAGATGATCAATACCATCTTCAAGGCATCCTAGCAAAGATTAAATAACTTACACAGGATGTCTAGACAGTACACCTGTTCTTCACTGTGTTTGTTGCCTCTCCCTCTTTCCTGCTCTAATATATATGAATATACATATAAAAACACACAAGTGCTCAAGTAGTTACACATTTGTGCAATACATATGTGCAGTGATCTAGACAACCCTGGACATTCTACATGTGGTCTCTATTCAAAACACAAAAATATCAGTTGTTTAAAAATGTGAATGTTTCATTTTCAAAATCCTCTGAAAGGGCTAAGAGGTATAAAGAATGGTATCTAAGAGATAAAAGAGAATGCAGAACATGAAAGGAGACCCTTAGAACAGTCATTTAATAGGTATATGGGATGCACTGATTGTAACATGTAAGCACATATTCAGCATTATAAATTTTTCTTATAGCCCAAATAAGTAAATCTTTCCGTTGCATTGTTTGTCTTACCTGATAAAGTAAATATATGCAAACCTTTCTATCAAAATAAAAATATATTTCTGAAATTGTACAAATATCTCTCTATAATGCAATATACTCCTTGAAAGCATTTTGTCAAGAACACAAAATCACTATTCAAAGTTTAATATTTCTGAGGTGATCAGTCTATAAAAGCTACAAATAGTGTCAGATCCTATTTTGGTTTAGTTATATGTCTATGAACAGTAAGAAAAACACCTAGGTATTACATTTAATGGTGATAAGCCTATTAATTGACTTTAACAACTCCTTAGACTGTCTATTTTAGGAGAGTGTTACTGGGATCCAATCTAGGGGTGTTCTACCACTGAGTCACATCCCTGGTCTATTAATTAATTCATTAATTAATTTATTTATATCTTGTTGCCCAGGCTGCCATCAAACCTCTGATCCTCCTAAACCAGCCTCCCAAGTTGCTGGGGTCATAGGAGTACACAACCACACCTGGCTGGATTGTCTTTTTCAAGTAATGTATCTAAAATAAGACTCTGAAAGGACAGAATATAATTTCATTTTTTAAATTCTCAAAGTGTACAGATCATAGTTTTTGTTATGGTAAGAAAAATTATTTAAATACTAGATGTAAGATTAAAAGTTATATTTTTTATTAACATTTGAGATAAACTACTTATTCTTTCCCAAAGTCCAACTAACTTTAGTAAGTACACCAGGGACGATTTTAAATGGAACTGTGTCATTAAAAAACCCATTTTCAAATAAATTATTCAAATAGTAGTGTTGTAATAAAAGAGAATCTGAAAATCTTAGATTGTATGAGGGCAGGTCTTTAAAGAAACAGCACTAATGACAGAAGTTTTTGATATGCAATTTAGATAGGACTCTACTATTATGGGATCCAGCTAATTAGAATCAGCTGAATGAACTGAATAGGAAGGAGAAAATTTTTAAGAATATTTATTTAATCAGAATCTTAGCCTGAAGTACCCTAAATTTATGAAGTACTTAAATGGATTTCATGAAGAATGAGTACACACACCCAAAGTGTTACTTTAAGCATACAGTTATTTGTGAAGATAATTTATAGTTTATAGAAAATTACTGAACTGCTCCTTAAGTAATTAATGATGGTGATTTAAATGTTAAGGAATAATAGCAGATATGAAATCTTTTTTCTTATTTCATAATTTATTCCAAGAAACCTGTTAGTAATTAACAAAAGGAGTCAAGCCATAATCACTCAATGAGATCACATAAAAATTTTAAGAATAACACTAAATTTAAATATTAAGAATTATGGAAAAACACACAAAAAATTTGATTAATAACTTGGACAGGAATTAATAAAAGATAGTTAGACATGGTGTAAGTTCAAAGAGATACAATTTTGAAATTACTGTATTATTATTTGTAACTCAAAACTTTGTAGCAGTTAATTTTAGAATCCAGTAAGAATTTCTTTGGAGCTCTATAGCATCAAAAACAATGCTCCAGCCATGAGAGAGAATTAAAAACTGTGTATAAATTGTTCCAGTGCTTTTATGACAGGTAGTGCTAAAACTACCTAATTTCATGTCTATTTTAGAAAAAAAGAATGAGTATTCCAACTGTTTAAAATAGTTTGAGGTGAGATACTCTGGTTAGATATGAGTTATCTCCCAAAGCTCATGAATTAGACAATTCAGGAATGTATCAGAGTTGAAATTATTAGATCATGAGAGGTGTAATCTCATTAGTGGATTAATCCATTTGATAGATTGATAATTCGAATGGACTACTGGATGGTAATTCTAGGCATATGGAGTGTGGCTGGAATACGATCGCTGGGAGTGTGAGCTTGGACTACATTCTCATTCTCTCTCATTCTTATATTTTTTGTAGTTGTATATGGACAGAATGCCTTCATTTTATTTGTTTTTATGTGTGCCAAGGATCGAACCCAATGCTTCACACATGCTAGGCAAGCGCTCTGCCACTGAGCTGTAGCCCCAGCCCTGCCCCTCTCATTCTTGTTCTCTCATTCTCTATCTCCCTCTCTCTCTCCTCTCTTCTTGCTCCCTCTTTTCCTCCCTCTTCTCCCTGTTCCTCCTTCCCCGCTGCATTGAACTGAGCTGCTTTCCTCTGCCATGGTGTTGTGTCACTCAGACCCAGAGCTATGAAGTTGAGGGACTATAGACAGAACCTCTGAAACTGTGAACCCCAAATAAACTTTTCCTTCTCTAAGTTATTCTTGCCAGCTATTTTGGTCACAGTGACAAAGAGGTGACTAACACATGAGATTTCTATTACTTTCAGTGAAAAAACATGCCCAGTGAATACATTGAAATACAACTTCATGCTGTCTTAGAATTCAATTTTGTGAATATTTCAGTATAAGTCTAAGCAATAATAATGTTTCAAACACAGATGAACAACATTTCATTAATAGTCTATTATGATTATTATAAGAACCAGAAATATAGATGCATCTACTATAACTCAAAAGTTACATGTCTAATACAATATTTAAAAAGCATTACATATTACAATGAATAAAAGTGTTAAGGAGATAGGTAAAGTGAATATAAAACCTAGTTTTTACATATAAAAATAAATTAAAGAATGGTAGTGTTGAACATCAATATTCTAATTACTTATGCTTATTTATCATACTTTGGTCATCATTTAGAATTTGCAAAATTTTTATTTTTGATGACATCAACTTTATACACAATATTTTCATAATAAATAAATGAACAAATTATAGTCGTCCCTTTGTACTTCTTCTTGCAGCTTTCATACCCATAATTTTCTAAAGGAAAAAAAAATATGAATTTCAAGGGAAAATACTTTGATTCTAATATTACTATGATGTTGTGCTATTCAATATTGTTCATTTATATATATATATACATACATATATATGTAAATATATAAATCAAATTAAATAGGTATTAAACATTTGATATATAATTGAATTGTTTTTCTTTTGGGGGGATACCAGGGATTGAACTCAGGGACACCCAAACACTGAGCCACATCCCCCAGATCTTTTTTTGTATTTTACTTAGAGGCAGAGTCGCAGAGTTGCTTAGTGCCTTTGCTGAGGCTGGCTTTGAACCCCCAATCCTCCTGTCTCAGCTAGAATTACAGATGTGTGTCACCAAACCCTGCTGATTGAGCTTTTAATAAATAACATTAACATATGGGTATTCTTCACAATAAATTTTAATTCCATATAGGTCTATAGCATTTAATTCCACATAGGTCCATAGCAATTGTGCCTTTTTTTTCTCATTATCTTCTTAACACGTTCAATGGACCTTTCATTTCCTTAACTACCACCTTTATTTAGGCCAAACATCCACTTATTTTTACACTGGCTTCTGAAAACCTTTTGCTGCATCCTAATCACTGTAATCTTTGGTTTAACCTAAATGCCCCCACCTAACACACATACACATTGCATATAAAATAAAATTTACATTTGGTGGTTTTGCATTAGAAACTGCACATTTTAAAATATAATATACCTCAATAAAAGCATCCTTATCACCTCTTCTAAATTTCATACATAAACACAAGCACACAAGTATCAGACACTTAGAGTTCCAAATTTCTTGCTTCACAAGAGCCCTGTGGTTGTGTTAGCAGAGAAAATGAAAAGTGACCAAAAAGAGTGTGACTTGCCCCAGATCACTTAGTTATTGAATTATAAAGACGGGAATATCACTTGGGTATATTCTGAAAGCTCAATTCCAAGCGCTTTTCTCATATTGTTGGCCACAGTATCAATACAACTTGGTAAATATCCTGTAACATTAGAATCAAGTTTCTTAAAGTGAATCAGCTTTTCATTATGTTCTGCTGATAGTGTAATTCAACAAAATCATCCATGTCATATTTTATGATAGAAATTAAAAAGTATTTCAAAATAAAATGGTATATTTAAAACAATCAGAAACAATAAGCCATATTCTAAAAGATATTTTAAGTGGTAGAGTAGTAAAGAGATTAATTAGCATTGTTAGTTTGTCATTACTTACAAGAGCAATTAACAAAGGAAAGGAAATCCAACTCAAAGACTTTCACTAGGAAAGAGAAATTCTAATTTTTGTGATGAGTCATCTTCTTATCTTTGTAATGGTTCAGTTTGTTATGTTTAAACGTAAAATGCATAAGGTCTGTTTAGGCATCTAAGAGCCTAGCAACAAGAAGTTTGTTTTAAGCCATTTGTTACTTTGCTTGTAAAACAAACTCCTTTATATAGAAATGGAAAAACAAAACTGTTCTCTTATGAATCTTTTAATTTATCTTTCTGGCATTCCATTTGTTTCTCCTTGAATTATTGTTAACATGTAAACTTTTCCTTAAGATTTTTTTTTCTTGCATCTTTTGTGAAACATGTATAGAAAGTATACATACATTAAACTGAAACTCTTAGGTCAAAGTAATGAGATTGTACAGAACACTCAGGAGACAATTTAGTGTATGTCATCATACAATAGTAGGCAGAAAATAAAACCCCTAAGAAGCATTCTTCCAGAGGGAAAGACAGAGAGAGAGAGAAAAAATGAGCGTTAATTGTACTGTAATACAATACTTATCTACCAGGGCATGTTCCTAGATCTCCAGTGACTGTCTGAAATGAAGGATAATTCTGAATCTCCTATCCACCATTTATTTTTCCCTAACAAATGTCTAATAAAGTTCTAGGTGCAGTAACAGATTAACAATGATTATTTACAATAGATTTTTGCAATCTCCGTATCCTATTCTTTTCTTTCCTTGTTACCGCTTTTGTTCTTTTCACTGAAAGGAAGAACTTCACAGCTTATCTGGCATGGCTACATTGCCGGCACTGTCATCTTATGCTTTGTGTCCATTCTTAAGTAAAATAGAGCTTATTTAAACAAGTGCTATGATTTTAAGACAGTCCATCTGATAACCCAGATGGCTACTAAATGATTAACAGTGGGTAACATATACTGTGTGGATATTCTGGAGGCATGATTCATGCCCAGGCAGGATGGAGCATAACAGCTCAAGGTTTTATTATGTTGTGCAGAATGTCATGGCAATTTGAAACTTGTGAACCTTTTATTTCTGGAAACTTCCATTTAACATTTTCTGACCATAGATATTCACAGGTCGCTAAAATAACCGGAGGTACAACTACAAACAAGGGGAGGGACCTTCTCTATCATATATATCTTAATATAAACGTTCAAAGAGAAGTTGGGAAAGATAGATGTTGAAAGTATTATATCAGATATGGTGGCTATATACTCATTTCCTCAGAACATTTTTATACAAGCATGTTATTCTTTCCCACAGTAATGGGTTCCATAATGGCACCAAGCCCATTATCAATCTGCTTTTATTGCAGAACTTCTCCTCATATTAATTTCTATTCATCCCCATCACAACATAGGTCCACCTGCTTAGTCAACACATTTGAACCAATAGTCAGTAGTGGCTCAGGGTGAATGGCTATATATTGACAGATTTTAGTATGATATATTGGCAATTTTATTTTCCTTCTCTGAAGAGGAGCTTGTCAACAAAGTAATCTTGCAAGGTACCAAAAAATGGAATTCGGGAATATCATAACGTATCAGAGCATCTAAAATAGAATAGCAAACTGAGACCACAAACATTCTAATCTTACCTCCCCAAGTCTTTCCTCACTGGTTTATTTTATTTTTCTAATGGAAAGGATTACTTTTAATTCACTTACTATGAAAATTCCTAACAATTTTCCCCCATGGATTCTACTGAAATTTCTTTGTGAATTTTAAACTTAATATGGAATGGATTTTAAAGAGTGTTTTGGCAAATATAATTCTCTAGAACTCTCCTCACTCCAATAAAATATATTAGACCTCTGCATGAACTGTGGTATAAAAGTAATTTAAAGTGCTACTGAGTTCACTAGAATATAAATTTCTGAACCTTAAGACAACAACAAAATAGAGTTTAAATCTCAGTAAAGAAACAAGCAAAATATAACACAACATGGTTTCCCTTAAAATAATCAATTGAGAGGAATAATCTAATAATGGTTCCTTAAGAATATAAAAAAGTTGAAATTAAGCACTCCTCAAATTCATCTAGAGACTATAAAAAGGATTAAAACGGTTAGTGACAACTTTGGTCAAATCAGAAAAAATAAAATTCTATCTGGAAGTAGGTATTTATAATTTAGATCATGGAATTCTCTATTTAATTTAATAAATTATGAGTTATAATAAATAATTACTATTAGAAGTGAAAGTCATCCCATTGGCTCAAGAGACTGAGGCAGGAGAGTCGGGTGTTCAAAGCCCACTTCAGCAAAATTGAGGCACTAAGCAACTCAATGAGACCCTGTCTCTAAATCAAAAATACAAAAAGATCTGGGGATGTGGCTCAGTGGTTGAATGCAACCGAATTCAATCCCTGTTTTTTTGGGGTTTTTTTGTTGTTTTTTTAAGTGAAAGTCTAAAATTTAACATTTAGACAATCTTGAATAAATCTCATATTACAATTATTATATAACAAAAAAATTTGTATGCATTGATGAAGGAAATAAATGGAATTTAGAAATGAACAAGGAAAAATTATAAGAATGGCTAGGTATATATTAAAGGAGTTAAAAGTAAATTTTAGAAGCATATCCATTGAATTGGATTAATCAATGCATATCTTAAAATAGATGTGGAGATATTTAGCATGAAGTAAATATGAAAAAATACTCATCTGAAAAAAATTCCTTGGGGAAAGAAAGGAAATGAAAAAAATGTGTTTAGGATGTATTCCAAAATAAGAGAGAACTTATAGTTAATTAGATTCATCTTGTAGAGAGAGAACAAACAGATCATGGAAGAATATTTCTAGAATTGAAGAGAAATACCAATTATCCATCAATACAAAAAATTAAAATGTGGAGCAATAAGTAATATTACACATACATACTAAAACTATTGACCAAAGGCCAGGAGTAAAGGGTATTTCTGTTGCTTTCAGACTTCTCAATAGCAACAATGACATCTAGAGGAGTTGAATAATTTTGTCAACAAAGAGAACGAATAACTAATCAAAAGAGAAAAAAAAACAGCTGTCAATCAGCTAAAGTATGGTTTTTACAAAGACTATTTTTCTAAACTGAAGGCAAATTAAAGACACTTCACAGATAAAACTAGAGAGAAATACCACAACGCACCTGCACTAAAACAAAACAAATAAACCAGATAACTAAATGATACATTCCAAGATGCAGCAAAGTAAACCCAGGTGGGACATTTGAGATATAAAAAAGAATAGCAAGGAAACAAAGCACAAATTGGAAAGGTTATTTGAAATTCATGTAAACAACACAAGATTTAATCAGTATACTTATGGAAATTTTGTGAATCAAACAACTTTTAAAAGTACAGGAAATAGATACAAATAGTAATATCATAAAAGAAACAAGTGGAAAACAAATACATGATAAGATTTCCAATCTCATTTATAACCCTAAATTGAAAATTAACAATAAGATACTAAAGATTAAAGTAATAATAAAAAATTACCCCTAAAGAAAATCCAGGGCACATAAAGTTTACTGAGTTTCTTTCAAACATTAAGGAAGAACTAATGCCATTTCTTCACAAACTATTTCAAAAAAAAGAAGAAGAAGGAAATTACTTCCTAATTCAGTTTACAAAGCCAGGATTACAGTGATACCACAATTAGAAGAGACATTAAAGAAAGGGAAACTATAGGCCAGTATCTTTTGAAATATCAATGCAAAAAAATATAATATACATATTATATGTATAATAATGTATAAAAATATTATACTATCTGATAAGTGGGATTTATTACATGAATGCAAAGTTGGTTTATAGCCTATGATCACTTAATATAACTCATCACAGTAAGAATAAAAAAAATAAAGTAAAAGCATTGGACAAAACTTAACATGCTTTCACATTAAAAAAAAATTACTCAAGGGACTGGAGTTTTAGCTCAGCGGTTGAGCGCTTGCCTTGTACAAGTGAGGCACCACATATAAATAAGCAAATAAAATAAAGGTCCATCAACAACTAAAATTAAAAAAAAATGAAGTCACTGAATACAAACAATAGAAGGTACCTCCTTAACCTGATAAGGGGCTTTTATAAAAATCCCACTGCTAATATGCTACCAAATGGTGAAAGACTGAGTGTTTTCTGCCTGAGACTGGAAGGCCAGGGTGTCTGCTCTTGTCACTTCATAGAAGTTTCTACAGATGTTGGCAGATTTATTAATGATTGTCAAAACTTTTAAGCAACTGAGATGTCCTTCAATGGGTGAAGGAACAAACTATTGCAAAAGAAAGAAACTCTCAATTGTGAAAAGTCATGGAAAAATCTTACATGTATCTTGATAAGTATAAGAAAACAATCTGAAAAGGCTACATACTATAGGATTCAAACAATACGACATTCAAGAAAAGGAAAAATGATGGAGATGGTGAAGACATCAGTGGGTGCCAGAGGTTTAGGAATGGCTTAGGGGAAGGAGAGAGAAATAGGTGAAACAGAGGGATTTTAGAGCTGCAAACTATTCTATGACACTGTAGTGGTGAATATATATCATTATAAATTTTTCAAAAATCCATACAATGTTAAACAGTGAACTCTAATATAAACTGTGTACTCTGGTTAATAAAAATATTGAAATATTAATTAATTTATTATTAAATTTGTACCATACTAAGTCAAGACTTTAAAAATTGAAGATCCTCAGAGGATGGGGTATCAAAGAGGTCTATTTGAACTCTACTTTTTTTTCAGTCTGTAAACATGAAACTGCTAAAAAAAAAAAAAGGCTTTAAAGTAAAAATAACTTGCAGTTTGAAAACTATAAAGAACCATTGAAATAAATCAATGATAATCTAACTAAAAATATATGTTTTAAATTGTGCTCCTCTACATTTGACATCTTGAAGTCCTAACCCTCAAGTACTTAAGAAGGTGAATTTATTTGGAAATAAGTTTAATGGCAGGAGTAATAAGGTGTAATGACAGTGGCACATGCCTAAAATCCCAGCGCCCAAAAGGCTGACATGGGAGGATCGTGAATTTGAATCCAGCTCCAGCAATAATTTAGCAAGGCCCCAAGTAGCTCAGAGAGACCCTGCCTCAAAATAAAACATATAAGGTGTGAAGGATGCTTCTGGGGATGAGACTTAATGGTTAAGCACCCCTGAGTTCAATCACTGGTACCAAATAACAACAACAATAATAACGTGATTATCATAGTGGAGTAGGGTTTGCACCAAATCCAGTGACACATGCTTGCAGGAGGATGCCAGGTGATGACTGCAGTCATGCCTCACCAGGAACTACCAGAAGAGATACCTGGTACAGATCCTTCCTCAGCCTTCAGAAAGTATGGTCCTGCTGACCACTAATACTTTCAGCTTCGAATGCCAGGCACAATACATTTCTGTTGCCTAAACTACTCGATTTGTGATATTTCGATGTGGCAACCCTGGAAAACTGGCACAACATTCCATCTGCATAATCAAATGACTCAATATTGTTAAGAGAGCCATGCTCCCCAAATTAACATATAGATGCAATCTCTCCCCACCTCCCCCCTGGCTGGGGATCAATCCCAGGCCCAGTGCATGCTATGAAAAGTGCTCTACCACTAAGCTACCTTCCTAGTCTTCAATAATATCTTGTGAGAAGTCTAGTTGAAATATTTAGAGAAATTGACAATTCTAAAATTAATATGTAATTAACAAGGAAACAATAGCAAAAATAATCTGCAAAAGAACCAAGTTCCTTATCTCAAAACCTGCAACAAAGTAGAGTGATCAAGAAAGTGCAGTTCTGGCCTAAGGATATACTGGTAGACATGGTAGACATATATGCAATATATACAATTCATTTAAATTGGAAAAGTATTTGCAAATAATTACATGTATAAATTATATATATATAAAACAAAGGAATTGTACCTAGAATATGTAAATAACAGATACTAGTAATAAGGAGATTAATAATCCAATTAAAAATTGGAGAAAATTTTAAACAGATGTTTCTCCAAAAAATAAATGGCTAATAAGCATACTGAATATGCTCACAATCTCAGGAAAAGACAAATGTAATCCACAGTGAGATATCACATTCTCATATAGTAGGATGACTGTGATAAAAAGATAAGAACAGAGGTTTTCATTAGTGTAAAGAAAGTGGAAAGCAGCTATATTCATATTAGATATACAATGGACACAACCCAAATGTTTACCAACTATAACCAAATAAAATGTGGTTTATCCCTACAATGGAATATTATTCAGTCACAAAAGAAATTGAAATGGTGGTACATACTACAATAAATATTAAGCTGAAAATCATTTTCTAAATGAAAGAAGTCAGTCACAAAATTACACTTAATACTGTATAATAACATTTATGAGTTATTTCCAGAATACGAAAATCTGTGGAGACAAAGTAAATTTGTGTTTGCCTGGGCCAGGGAATGTTTGGGAAGAAATGTAAGGTAAATGCTAATCATCACAGTGTTTCTTTTGGAGGTGAGAAGTATGTAAAATTAAAAGTAAACTTAATTTACTTAATTTCCATGAAACTTAGTGAATAACCACAAACTGATGAATTGTATAGTTTAAATTTGTAAAGTATATGGTAAGAGAATTATGTCTCAATATATCTGTTACAAAAAAATAAATGAAAGCCAAAAGCAACTAGAATAGGAAATGTATTACTTGGTAAAATAATAAGATAAAATACTTTATAAAGTTAAAAAAATCAGCTCAAAATTCAATACACTATTGAAATTACATATACAGTAAAAATTAGTATGCTAAAAATCACTGTTAGTCACAAAATTAAGTATATGCCTACCTCTGCATAAGGATGCAGGGGTGGGCAGAGAAAGATCAAATAATGGAAGAGTACTCAGAGAGAGTGGAGATATTGCTAATATTTTGATTGCTTAAGTAAATTGTAATTCAATTATATTACATTTAGCATATATTCTATGTACTAGAAATTGTTTATATCTAATGCCTATTACATAGTATTGCTAAAATTAAAAGAAAACTGAGAAAGGAGGGTCTTGCTAAGTTGCTGAGACTGGCCTCAAACTTTTAGCTTCCTGTTTTAGCTTCCCAAATTAATGGGATTATAGGTGTATCCCCCCATGCCTGGCACATTTTAGTCCATCTTCACAGCATATCTTCCTACTGCTAGCCTTTGAACATGGAACATGTAGTCTTTCACCCTTTCAAGGCCAATTCTTGGTTTTTGTTCTTGATTGCATTGCTATTAATGTAGATATCTCATCTTATCGGCTGTATTTCTTATAGTGTTCTCACCTGATCTGCTACTTCCAGTCTTTTCCACTTGGTATATAACATAGTTGAATGTATCCAAACTATAAAAAAAGAAAACTTAACCATAAATAATATAATTTTCTCACCTTATTTCTTCAACTTATAATTTAGCCTTGATTTGCTGTCTCTATTTTTTCAAATTCAGTTAATTCTCAGAAATCTGTTCCCCACCCTCATCATTTCAATAAAATGACTTTCTAAGGATTACAAGGACTTAATTTGTGAAAGATAAATATTTGATTTTGTGACTATTCTCAATTCTCTCCTCCACATTCTATTCTTTCATTTGTTCATTAATAAGTGAACAAACAAAATGATTCTTGAGTGCCTACCTTGCATTGGGTCAAAGAAATTTGTTGCTGTGGCCTTGCTGTCAATGGACTTCCACCCTCCAGCTCAGAGAAGCATCAAAGCACAACCAACCCCTATGTAGTCACAAACTGTAATGAGACCATTAGGCAAGACTGTGTGGTGTGATGAGGGATGAAAACAGGCGAACCCAATTTATATTATAGCACTAAATCTCAGCTTGGCTGCCAATAGAAATTATCTCATGAAATCGGAGAGTTATCCACACCTAAAACCTGCTCCCAGAAATTCTGATATAATTGATATAAATGGGTGTGGTATGGGCATCAATGTTTCTTTAAGACTACTTTAGGTGATGCTCCTGTAGAGCCCAGGCTGAGTTCCTTTATAAAACCACAGGTTCTTCATGTTCCAGATATGCAGTATCAGCATCACCTGGGAACTCATTAAAAATGCAAATTCTTAATCCTCCAACCCAGCCCTACTGCATATGAAATTATGGGGCTGCAAGTCAGCAATCTGTATTTTACTAAACCCTACACCTGATTTTGATCCTGCTCTGAGAACCACTTTACTAGGAGATAAAAGAAAACTTTTCTGAATTCCTTTTTTATCTATTTTAAGTTGGTCCAGTAAGGGAAGGACGGGGCGGGGGTGGGGGGGAGGGGGGAATGTCAAACACTTAACTCTTTCACTTCCAAATCAAATTGCAAATCAAGTGCTAAGGTCTACATTTCTAAGAAGGCAATTGATGTCCATGGTGCTGACAAGAACAATCTATTGGCAGTGGCAGTGGAGAGCATTTCAGGTGTGTGAGGACAAAGGAAGAAAATGTATAGAGAATTATATTGAGTCAGAGAGGTATGAGCAGAAGTTAAAAAAGAAAAAAAAAGGAAAACCATGTGGAGCTTTCCAAGGAATATCAATGATTTAAATGTTAAATTAAAGGAAATTATTAATAGTCAGGAAGCATAGTGATGTGACTAGATGTTCATTCCAAAGAATTCTTTCATCCAATGAATTCAGAATAAACTGGAAGGAAAGCAAAGTCAAAGTTAAAGGATTAATAAGAGGATATTTTAGTGGTCAAGCAAATGTGGTTTTTCATTACCAATCGAGTGATGAGATGTACAAAAAATTTAAATCTTCATGGAGGAAGATTGAAAAATCATTTGTTTTGGATATTAGGTAAAAACAAAAAGATAGAAAAATAACATGTATGCTTAATAAAATTGGCTTTATGTTTTAACCTCTGAAGAACACTTTAAATTTCAGTAGGAATCTACATATCACACACTGGTATGTAGATATTTCCCTAAACTTGCGACAAACTTTAGACAGAATATAAAAAATAATCTTCTCTACACTGGAAATTGAAGAAACTTTAACATTAAGACATTTTTAAAAGTAGACAACTGTTTTAGTGCACTTTTTTACTGTTGCAACTAAAAGACCCAACAAGAACAATTTTAGAGGCGGAAAATGTATTTGGGGACTCACAGTTTCTCAGTTTTCAACCCTTAGAAAGCCAGTTCCATTCCTCAGAGCTCCATTGAGGCTGACTGTGATGACAGAAGAGTATGGCTGAGCCAAGAGGCTCACATGATGATCAGAGAGCAGAGAGAGACACCACTGGCCAGATGCAAAATATATATTCCAAAGCCACATCCTCAATGTGCACCTCCTCCAGCCATGCCCTACTCTCCTTCAGTTATCACTCAGTTAATCCTCATCAGGGGATTAATTCACTGATTGGGTTAAGGCTATCACAATCCAATAATTTCTTCTCTTAACCTTCTTGCATTATCTCACACATGAGCTTTTGGGTACACCTCACATCCAAACCATAATACCAACAAAGGAAACATCGAGAAGCAGCTATAGAGTCAGGATGAACTACCAGCAGGCTGTGAGGTAATGACAGACAACAAAAGAAACTTCTAGAATAAGAGTGAAACCAATACCATGTAAAGTTGCTGAGAGGTCAAAGAAAAGGAAGTGGACATTTGAATTAACAACAAAGATCATTTGTAAGAACAAGTCTAATGGAAAAGTTGGGGCAGAAACAAGGTCTTTCTTTCCAGTTTCAAAATGAATAAGAGGAAAGAAAGTAGAGAGAATATATATGAGCAATTTTTACTATAAGTACATGCTCCTTAATCTCCTTTCTCTTATTTTCTTAGTTGTTGAAATTCCTCTCATTTCTTCTCTCTCTGCAGACTTTTCCTAAATTATCTGAACTCTACTTATTTCTTTAAGCCAAACTTGTTCCTCATAACTGGTGCTTTACCTTTGATGACATTCCTTCTGGAAGATTCTATGTAAGAGAAGATAAAAGAAAAAAGAAAAAAAAAAACATCTCAATGGTGTCTCAGAGAATGGAGGCATCTCAGAAGAAAACAGCTAATGGCATCCAAGTCAGTGTTCAGCTTCAGAAAAGTCTAAAACTGTTTGCTCAAAAAGATGATGGAAACTCATTTTGATGTCACTAAAACCAGTAATATCATGATTGTGAGGGCTGGCTTCATCATTGATAGTGCAAACTGCTGCTGCTGTTGCCTCTATTTATTTTTGTCTGTATGAGTCCTTTGTTGGATAAGTATAACTTAAGTTGGTGGCACAGACCTGTTGATTTGCTGCATGCAAATATTAGTACTATTTTTCAGAAAACTCTTCAATAAAATATCTTTAAAAAAAGATGCTGGAAGGAAAGAGTCCAGGAACTAAAGAAACAGAAAGAAATGTTTGAAAATTACAACAATTAAAAGAAGAGGAGGGCAATGATAAAGCCAATTAAAGTGTCTGAGTGAAATGGTGCTGCTGTAGATAAACCTAGCTCCTCTCTTCACAGTACTGAAATGTAAATCTCATGTAGATAATCACCACATAATGACTTTTACTAATAAGATAACCAGAGTCGAATCTGAAAGGTGAGCATATCTTTATTTTGTTTTAGGCAATTAGTATTTAATCACTTGGAAATAACTTCTAGAATTACACTGAAGAGGCAGATTACAGATAAGTGTGGTTTCAGGTAAATGTAGTCTCATCTCATGTGATGGAGAAAAGTGATCCTCTGAAAGAGAATATAACACTAAGAATGGCAAGGCTCAAGGTTTAGCAAGATGTATCAAAATATGGAACAAATTCAAAGTAGGCTAAATGCCATCTCAGGTAATTTTAATGAAGATGATACCTTTGACACAGTACAAAACTGAGTAGAGATCAAGAGACTGAAATAATTTTCTTTGACATTCATGTGTGAAAGACCTGACATGTTTCAAAGAATTTCAAACACAGTACTTTATATAGTAGGATCCTTCCTAAACCTGAATGTCTTGCCCCCTCCCCATGGCTCAACTGGTCACAAACTAAAGGACTCCCTTAATTTGTGAAAGACTGTGTACTATTGCCCAACAAATTTGAATAACAGCACACAATTTAATCACCTAAAGTTTTGCTCAATGTTTGGTAAGGATTTTAGGAAGGCTTTATTTAAATTCAAAATGAGTTCCATACTAGTAACTTACTAATGGCCCCATATTTTCAGGAGATGAGAAATGGGCTGCTAAATAATTCCATTAATTCAACAATTAAAATATGTTCTATTTGTACCAAAGAAGTGACATGATTGAGTAAGACAACTTTTCAGCTTTTAGGAAGTGGTTCACATCAGGCAAAAATTCATTTTCTATTCATTATTATTGTGACATCATAGACCAATGTATTTGTGTAACAATATATGGGCACACAATTTTTTTAAAAGGGATAATTATACCTTTGCATGCAACAATGAAAATGTATAGATCAGAAAGTGGCTGGGCTTGGTGGTGCACAGCTATAATACTAGCAACTGGAGAGAATTATCCAGGAGGTTCTCAAGTTTGAGGTCAGCATAGGCAACTTAGAACTTATATCATTATAAAAATGGCTGGTGGTGTAGCACAGTGGTAAAATGCCCCTGGGTTCTGTTCCCCATACTTAAAAATTTGAAATATGCACGCACACACACACACATATACATTATATATAAAAATATATAATATATACATTATATATATGAATATATAATACATACATTATATATATCATAAAATGTCTGTATTAAATGTGGATTTTGTTTATGTCTGAAGTGTGATTCTTCGGTTTAAAAAGGGGGAAAGAAGGCAATTTCTCTGCCTTGGTTCGTTCTCTCTCTCTCTCTCTCTCTCTCTCTCTCTCTCTCTCTCTCTCCTAGGCCAAAGTGCAGTTAAGAGGAAGTTAAACATTTTTGTAGTATTCCTTCCTGTCCCTACTTCCTGGCTTTCTTCTCTCTACCTTTAGAAATCTCTTACAAAGCAATGAAATCTTTAACCTAAAACCTGTCAATCATACACTTAACATTTTTTTCAGAGTCTATAAAATGCTTTAGTTAAATTTGTGAGTCTTTGTAATTTTCTAGTTTCCTAGTTGAAATTTTCTATTTCAATCTGTAGTGTCTTATTAAATATTTTGTCCCATTATGTTTAAAACAAAGAGATCTTTAAAATATTTAACAATTTTTAGCTTGATTCAGTGCTTCCAAAAATAAGACACTAGTCAGAACTTAAAAATGCATGACACTTCTTTTTTTTTTTTTTTTTCAAATACATTATCTATGGAGCTTTCTGGAAATATTCCTAGCAGAAAAGTTTACTATGCTGCTTTGGTCTATGTAGAGAGTTATTTATTCTCTGATGACAGTGGGAGAGATAAAATAATGTGATCTAGCATTGGAGATAGTTTCTTTTTCAACTATAGTACAAAAGTAGAATGTAATAATTAAGGTTCAACAAAGCATAGGAAGAGAAGAAATAGAAATATTCTACCCAATAACATTGAGTAAAACTTTACAGAGAACAGTCTAAAAAGGTAGGGAGAGACATATTAATATTTCCTAAGACTAGCTATTACCCCACCTAATAATGGTTGTGAAACTCCTTATAGTACCTATTGCCATATACTTGCTTTATAAACACTTATTTTTCACATGAGATTGACACAATCTATTACCTTGCCTGCTTATAATTATAGTTGTTAAAACACCTGCCCCAAACTATTATACATGTAGTTACCTGAAGTCAGATAATTCGACAAAGTGAAAAGCCTCAATTATGAAGCTGTGAATGAATGATAAGAGAATACAAGCATACAGTGAAATTGTAAAGTTTGCTTCACACACACAGCATAAACTGTGAAAGCATAAACTTCATACATGTTGCTTTAAAATACTTTTTCAAAATATATCCTAAGTAATTAACAGTTATTTGATAAAATGTGTGCTTATGTAGGATCTGTTGTAATGTGGAGTCTGTGATGCTGTACATAAGTAATTTAAGTGCATTGGTTTGAAACCCTTATACCAATTCTAGATTTTCTTGTTTTAAATTCCAGATTTCCAAGCAATTTTTGCAGCATGGGTTCACGGGAGTTAAATAAACATCCAGTCCACCCTGATGTCCATTTCACTAAATGTCAGCATTGTCCATTTGCTAATAGGTATTTGTGTCCTGCTGAACTGCCAAACTTGCCAGTATGTAGCCAAGGCCTCCAGCAGGTCCCCCTGAACTCCTGAGGATGGGCTTTGCTGTGGAGAGAAGTCCACATGAATTA
Source organism: Ictidomys tridecemlineatus (assembly GCF_052094955.1). Lineage (NCBI taxonomy): Eukaryota > Metazoa > Chordata > Mammalia > Rodentia > Sciuridae > Ictidomys > Ictidomys tridecemlineatus. The sequence goes on along the minus strand of NC_135478.1, from coordinate 158,664,727 downwards.
ATTCTGGACAAATGAAGGGAGGAAATGGCAGATAGTGAATGCATATAACTGAACTAGACGGTTCCCTAAATTGCTAATCTCACCACACCCCCATTTAATCATTTAATATCTCCACACATATACACCCTCTGGGAGATGTTAATAAAATAGGAGGAAAAAAGCCTGAGCTGCAGGAAATTTCTTTTTCAGTATTTTAAGCCAAAAGGGCCTGATTTTCATTCACTAATGATTGGTTTTATTATCAAATGTCCCAAAGATGCTTTTTTTAATTAAAGTAACCAACATTTTCATTGCTTCAAGTTTTCCAGCTTCTTTGTATATTTCCACAGGAGTATTATGCACATCCCTGGCCACATTTCATCATCTCCTCACAAGTAAATGTAACCCATGAAGTAAGATGCCTGCCACATGGTGGGCACACAGCTGGATGGATTTATCTCCTTATGCTGGGGTCTCTTCACCTTCCATAGAAGTTTCTCCTGAAAAGGAATCTTCAGGTGGGTTAACATTTTGTGCATAAGGAAATGTCAAAGATCATTTCTGAATACATAATCTAGATTTTAATGTCAAAAGCCAAAGAATAACCTAGCCACAAACTGAACAGTTCCATTTTTTATATTGTTCTTTAAATTCCTCTGTCAATTTTTGAAAAAAAAATACTGTTATTAATTTGGTATTTTCATTTTGTATTTTGTTTGGGATTTCATTGAGTTAAATAAAATAGAAAGGATCAATAGAAGGTCAACTTGACTGAAACCTAACATCTTTCCCAGTCTGGTGGCACATGCCTATAATCCCAGTGGTTTGGGAGGCTAAAACAAGAGGATTAAAGTTCAAGGCCAGCCTCAGCAACTTAGAGGGGCCCTCTCAAAATAAGAAAGACCAAGAGACAAACCCACATAAATAGAGTTATCTCATCCTAGACAAAGGTGCCAAAAACATACTTTCGACAAAAGATAGCCTCTTCAACAAATGGTGCTGGGAGAACTGGAAATCCATATTCAACAAAATGAAAATCTCTCACCATGCACAAAACTCAAATTAAAGTGGATCAAAGACCTAGAATTAGACAAGAGATCCTGCACCTAATAGAGGAAAAAGTAGGCCCAAATCTTTATCACATCGGATTTGGCCCAATTTCCTTAACAAGACTCCTAAAGTGCAAGAAATAAAATGAAGAATCAATAAATCAGATGTATTCAAACTAAAAAGCTTCTTCTCAACAAAAGAAACAATCAATGAGTTGAAGAGACAGCCTGCATTTTGGGAGCAAATTTTTGCCACATGTACTTCAGATAGAGCACTAATTTCCAGGATATATAAAAAACTTAACACCAAAACAAACAAACCCAATCAATAAATGGGCTAAAAGGCTGAACAGACACTCCTCAGAGGAGGTTATAAATTTGATCAACAAATATATGAAAAAATGTTCAATATGTCTAGTAATTAGAGAAATGTAAATCGAAACTACTGTAAGATTTCATCTCACGCCAGTGAGAATGGTAGTTATCAAGAGTAAAGATAACAATAAATGTTGACCAGGTTGTGGGGAGAAAGGCACACTCATTCATTGCTGATGGGAATGAAAAGTAGTGCAACCAGTCTGGAAAGCAGTACAGAGATTCATTAGAAAACTTGGAATGGAACCACATTTGACCAAGCTATCCCACTCCTCTGTCTATACCCAAAGGACTTAAAAACAGCATACTACAGGGACACAGCTATCTCAATGTTTATAGCAGCTCAATTAAAAATAGTTAATCTGTGGAAGCAACCTAGATGCCCTTTTCAATAGATGAATGGATAAAGAAATGAGCAATGGAATATTGCTCAGCATTAAAAGAGATTAAAATTATGGCATTTGCAGGTAAATGGATGGAGTTGGAGAATATCATGCTAAGTTAAGTAAGCGAATTCCCCAAAACCAAAGGCTGAATATTCTCTCTGATAAGTGGATGCTGATCCATAATGGGGGGAACATGGGAAAAAAATGGACGAAATTTGATAGGGCAAAGGAAGAGAGGTGTGGGGAGGGGGCATGGGGGTAGGAAAGATTGTGGAATGAGATGGACTTCATTACCCTAGGTACATGCATGATTGTACATATGATTTGACACTACATTGTGTACAACATAGAACATAGAATATAGAACATAGAAATGCAAAATTGTGTACAAGGAAACAAAATGCATTCTGCTGTGATATATATCTAATTAAAATAAATAAATAAATAAATAAATAAATAGGAAATAAAGAAAGACAAAAAGGGCTGGAAATGTGGCTCACTGGTAAAACCCCTCTGGGTTAAATCTCTAGTACCAAAATATAAAATGAAAGAATAACACCTGCAATATTAACATATTTACAAATGTGTCTTCTCATTTTATAATTTTGAATATTTTTCCACCTGCTTAGGTCTTTTATATTCTCCAGTAAAATGTAGTAAATTCCTTCACAGAAAGAGTTCACATTTATTGATAAATTTATTTCTAGACATTTTATATATTTTTTGCAGTTACATTTTCCCATTGGTTACCACTGGTTATATGAAAGCTCCTGATCTTGGCAGACTGATTTTAAACCTGGCTTATTAATTTTATGCCTGCAATTTGCCTATTCAATAGAGATATTTTTAAAAATACAATTTTCATTCTTCTAGAGCATTTTGGGTTGAAGAAGAGTTATATACCTTTATTCATTCCATCTGCCCATTTATTTTTATTTTTCTTTATCTACCATTGATACACAACCTCCTCCCCAGTCCTATATTCCCTAGTTTCTTGGATTTAATATTTTTAATTGGAATCTGGAGAGGAAAACTAATTTCGGTATACACAGTCCTAGAGTTCATCTAGGACAACATAACTCATTTGTAACTTAGTAACATTTGTCACTAAATTACATAATGCCTTGCTAGCTAAGTAACTTTTCCAATGTGTCAACCTAAGAGAGGTCAGTGGAAAGCTCAGTAATTTAAACATTTCAGGTCTGGAGAGGTTACAGTCATTCCTCCACACTCATTATTGTGAGGGGAAACGGAAACTGTATAACATCAGATTTTTCACTGAAAGTAAAATAGAAAAACAGCAGCATTCTCTAATATTTCTCCTTCACTTTCAATTTAACCAAAATTTTTCTCCTACCTCATATGAAAATGACTATGTGCTTATGAATATTACATACATATCCACATACAGTTATTATATGCCTAGGAAACATCCAGGTTTTTCTTTAAGCAAAATGATTTTCAATCTACTCCTGGTGAGTGTACAACTTTTCCTTTAGCTTCTCAACAAATTGGTTACATTTGGTGTACTTGCATAGGGAAGACTTTTTCATCAGTGAATTGTGACTATGGGCATGAATTACAAGTTAGAGATCTACCCCAGGGAGCCTTTTGTAGACCAATCTGCCTTCTAAGTTACAAATATGTGAAAATTAAGATCAGCCTCTTAACTTTCTCCTGTTACTATTTTAGAGTCTAAAAATCAATAAAGTTAAAACATAAACTCCAAGTACTATTATGTGGTGAATGCATTTAGTTCACTGCTAGAATATTATGATGCTACTCAAAGTAGCTTTTAAGAACATATAACAATAGCTTGGAACATTTTGATATATGAAAAGAAGAACAACCCATAGTTTTTATATACTACTTGTTTACAAAAGAGAATTTTTGTCTTAAAAAATTTTTAAATGGCCCAGCACTGTGGCACATGCCTGGAATCCTAACAGTTTGGGAGGCTGAGGCAAGAGGATGGCAAGTTCAAAACCAGCCTCAGCAACTTAGCAAAGGCCTAAGCAACTAAGCAAGACCCTATCTTAAAATAAAAAGTAAAAATAAAACCAGGCATGATGGTGCATGCCTGTAATCCCAGCAGCTTGGGAGGCTGAGGCAGGAGGATAGCAATTTCAAAGCCAGCCTCAGCAAAAAGCAAGGTTCAGGCAATTCAGAGAGACCCTGTCTCTAAAATAAAAATATAAAAAGGGACTGGATATGTGACTCAGTGGTTAAGTGTCCCTGAGTTCAATCCCCAGTACAAAAAAAAAAAAAAAAGAAGAAAAGAAAGAAAGGAAAAAGTAAAAATAAAAAGTGCTGGGGGCTGCAGATGTGGCTGGTTTGAGCAGTTAAATGCCTCTGATTTTATCCTTGCTACTAAAATAAATAAATAAATACATAAATAAAAATAATTAAATGGACCAAAAATATTAATAGTACACACATTTAGATATTAGAACTACAAATAATCTCATGACTTTATTTTTTCTGGTATTTATACAAGATTGACTAAAAACTATATAAAATTTAAATAAAACATCATCAGAAATAGTACTGTAGTAAGGGTAAGCAACAGTAGAAAGAAAGTAAACTAACTTTACATAGTAATTCAGTAAATTGATTCTACAAATAGCATTTCTATGATGAAGTCAGAGCAATTGCAGAGGAATAGATTGACAATGAATATGGTAATTTTCCCCCAAAACTTCATCTGATACTAACTACTGTCTATCTGTGATACCCTTATCCTTGTCACACAGTAGATCATCTTCTTATGCATTCTGATGTCAAAGTGAATATTGTATATTTAGTACTAATAATTCACTTATCTTCTCTTCCTCTCAAATTTTATGACTTATAGTAACAAATACTTCTCTTGCTGTCAGACAAAGCTAAATATAAGACATTGGTAAATGTTTTATGACCTAGGATCTCAGGGAGAAGGGTTCAGGACAAACATCAGAAAACACAAACATTTAAAGACTATGGCATGTCACAACAACTCAAACTCAAACATTTCAGCAATCCTGATCTTTGTGATAGTAGTCTATTGTAGGGGTTGTGCTGACATGACTAATTTATAAGAGCAATTCAAAACAGAGGTCTCTTATGATGGTACTGCTTATTATGACATGTATTCTAGTTTAGGAAAAAATAAACTAGAATTCCAGTATACTTTTCCTAGTTTTCTTTTATTCCATCCTTATTTTGAATATATTCAGTTGTGTTGTTTTCCTATTTTCAAAATTTGTGCCATATTTCGAAAACATTTGAATATTTTTATCGTTTTGGAGATGGTTCTGCACACAACTTCCCTTTAATTTATTTATTTTTATTATTGACTGTTCATGCATTGACTTATTTCCATATTTCTCCATCTTCTACTAAAACAATCCCAAGTGGTCACCCCAAAATTCTTTAGCAAGAAAAACTTTCCAAATTTAAAAACACATATTTTTGATTTTTATTCAATGGTCTATCTCATTTCTTTGTGTTAACTTTTAGCCTTAGATGTCTGGAATGAAGGTGTCATGGTGCTGCAAAACACAAGTATAAGGATGACCCTCAGCCAGCTCTGAAGAATGTAACTGGGAAGATAGTTTCTAGCTATCAACTTCTAGTTTATCACAGCTTTTAAGCCAAGACCACTCTTCTTCATGTAGCCACAGCTGATACATGAACAAACAACGATAGAAAAATTAGACCAGATTTTCTCAACCCAGAACACTTCTATTAGGAAATCTTTCTTTCAGACCTCTCTGTTGGATGGAAGAGTTTATCAAATCTAAAATATGGTGTGAAAGTTCCTCCTGCATAATCCTGCTTCTTTCCTATCACTATCCTACTTTTTACAAAGATGTTACTCATGAATACAACTTTGTACCCTATTAAACTTCAGTCTTTACCTTTGCTGATCAAAGGATCCAGTTTTCAGATAATACAGAAATTATTTTCTAACAACACTAACTCAAAATGTTACAGATTGATTAACTATAATGTCCTTGCACTGGGAAAAAGCATAACTTATTGGACTTCAAATCATATAGGATGGTATGTGTGTGAGTTCTTTACAAACACCATCTACCAAGCATAAAACCATTTGTCTAGAACTGAGTAAAAAATTATAAATTTGAACAGTATATGACACAAGACTATAATCTCAATTACCATCAGTTTAATTCATTATTCATTATGTCATGGATTAGATATTTTATGAGCCATTTCCAGACCCACAAAACAGAGAGAAATCTTACATATCCATAGTTTAAATACACCTTTTCTCTAATTTCAGATGTGAATAAGCCACTTTTTAGTTTGAGAAAGTTTGTCTTCATTGGCATGTTACTTATCCAGCAGAATTTCAGGAGACATCACATTGTTCCCTTCCTTGTGTACTGATTAAAATATTAGCAGTACCAACAGCAGCAAAAGCAGTTGCTGCGTTTTCAAAAATCAAAGTCACACTAATATTTTTATGTTTTGAATGAAATAATTTATTTGCAGACAGAGAGCACATAGTTATGTTTAGAAACAGATTTTAATCATGATACTAAAAAATCATGGTTTTGACTATTTACTCATTCAAAATATAATGAAACATCTATTTTTGCTTTCACAGAAGACATTAATGTTTATGGAATTTTTGAAAGTAGATGTATTTGCACGTGTGTGTGTGTGTGTTTGTGAGTAGGCAAACAAGTAGAAAATATGGCAATAAGCTTCCCTACAGTTATTTCAAGTGTTATTTAATTTTGGATTTTCTATTTTCATCAAACATAAAATTTCATAACTGATAATATATAAGGTATTACATGATACAGGTTTCTATTGATTACAAGGGACAAACACTCCACTAAAATGAGTTTTGGCAAGATATGGACTTGATAGCTCATTAGTGAAACTATAAGTCTCAACTACTAGAGCCAAGAAGTGAGCCCCTCCTTTACTATTGTGTTCTTACTCTCTTCATTACTCACGTTTGCATCTCTTGGACTGGTTGTTTTACTCTCTCCAATAATCCATCTTTATAAATATAGAACCTTTGACATAAACAGTTTCCAGGGTCTCATCTTCTTTATCACATTCCATGATAAAAAAATCCTTTTTCTATAACTCTAACTTTAAAAATTCATAAGAACCTATAATCCCAGCAGCCTGGGAGGCCGAGGCAGGAGGATCAAAGTCAGCCTTAGCAATTTACCAAGGCCTTAAGCAACTTAGCAAAACCCTTTCTCAACATAAAAAATAAAAACAGCTGGGGAGGTATCTCAGTGGGATTCCTGGGTTTAATCCATAGCAACAAACAAACAAATAAAACAAAATGAACAAAAAAACAGAGGCAAATGAAAATTCATATGATGGCCTTTGATTATTTTTCTTGCTAGATGCTTCTTCCTGTGACCTCAGAGGAGATTACTAATAAGGAAACCCTTTATAAAATGTCAGAGTTTCTCTGAGAAATAGCTTTATAAAGGACTGAATATACAAAAATGCACAAAATGAGCACTTCATTGTGTAACATAAGATGGAGAATATGTTCACCAAGAAAAATCAAGTGGTGTGTGTTTTGTTCCCTCAGTTTAATTCAGCATATTAAGTATTGATTGAAGTAATCAATCAATTAGGCACAATAAACTCAGTGAAGTTACCTATTTAATAAGTTGCAAAAAAATTTGAGAATTCAAATGTTTCACCCTTTTTATGAAAAATTAATGAGGCTATTTCCTTCCATTGAATTTGAATTTGAGTGAGGGAAGTCATATGTTTGACTTCTGAAACTCAATTCACTACTAAAATTCAAAGACAATTGTTTGATAATTAGTAAGCAAGGGAATGACTGAGAAAAAATTTTATTTCCAAAAAGGACTGTTTCAGAGCTCCTGGTTTTATAAGTCTATGTTCCCATTCAATAGCTAATATTTTAGATTTTTAGGACTTCTTTGTAGTACATGGAAGATTTACTCTTATTCACACAATATTATTAAAATCTATCATGTTGCAGGAACTGTTGAACTCCAGCAATACATGGATATAATATAGAATGGACTTTGCCCTGTAGCAACACAAAGTAAAGTTATGACGATAAAAAGGTAAAATTAAAATCATGTGGGTGAGTGTGTGTGTATACACACACACGATATTTGTTATACTAAAGTTATATAGCAAAATCTAAAGTAGTAAAATTGATTATATATGACATAAAGTGGAAATTTGGGGTTAGGGAGAAATTTTACATTGTGGGTGATATCTAGGGAAGATTTGGAAGAATTAATTTACTTATCAGTTGAATTGTGGACAAGAATAAGGCACAGAGTCACAAAACATGTGGTAAGGCACGGAGTCACAAAGCAATATATTTAAGTTTTTCATAAATATATTGGATAAATAGAGAATAAAGCACATAGTAAGTTTTACAAAGAGTTTAGCCAAGACTAGAAAAAGAAGAAACTTTTATATATTGGGATTTATTATATCACACTGAAAGTTTGTAAACAGGAGTTTAATGAGTTAAGAGACATGTAAATATTACATTTTCATTGTTAAAAGACTTTTATGGCAAGAATGTGGAGGAAAGATAGACAAGACTATTAGCAGTTAAATGATATAGGAGGCAAGAGATATAATGTAAATCTAAATCAGTGACACTTAAGATTGAAATTGTAGGCTTGTATAATATTCCAGGATTCTATTAGTTGCAAGTAATGGAGACTCAAATAAAACTAGCTTAAGCAATAAATTCTACTGGCTCACATAATCCAACTATAGACATAATCTGAATAGCATGAGGGAGAAAAAATACATAGAGGGTATGAATTGATTAGATGTGACTAGTGGAAGAACCAGCAGAGAGGCATTGGCTTCACAATATTTCTTTCTTTCTTGATAGTTGGTTTTATGATGTTCATCCAAACTTCATTTGGGAAGATCAGAAGAATATAAGGTAAGTATGATGTAAATTGGATGAGTGGATCTTATTTTAGATATGTATAATTTAACATACATTACACAAATAGAAAGTCCTTGAGGCAGTAGTTTATATGGATTTAGGGTTAATGAAGTTAAATAGTTTTAAAGATATAGATGGAAGCGACAGTAGTACTTTGAGAATAAATATGTTGTAATAAATACATAGTTAAGAGTGAGAAAATTGTGAAAATCAACATTTGAGTACGAGAACAGTTTCTAACACCCCCAAATGTGAACTCGAAGCATATTTTTATATCAACAACTTATATCAAGTAGCTGAACTTTAGTATAAAAAATTCTTGTGAAAATTGCTGATAGAAACTCCAGCACATTTTACAGCAGGGTTCCTAAGATAAATATTTTCCAAACTTTAGAACAAACGTTAAATAAAACCAACACAACAAAAATATCACTTTCTAATGGATTAGCAGTGGTTAATAGTCATAGAAATGAAAAAGGACTGAGTGATAATATAGGAACACCACTATCCATGTTCTGTTAAGTTTACATAGGCCTGACAAAGAAAGAATGTAACATACTATGAAAAGGTGTCCTCGATCCTCACACCACATTTGAATCTTTGGTGCACACCTTACTTGGCAGCAGCCCTACATATTGAAAATCGTTTCCAACTCACACATAAACGTATTCCAAAATTTCCATTCCTGTGTTCTTAATTTGATTGAATCTTTTCCCATAATTTCCCATGTTATATTTCTATACTTCTTTCAACAAAACAGCATCCTATCCAGTTATGATCTTAAGGCCTTTAATCTCTGAATATTTTGTTATGACATTCCATACTAACTGCTTCCTTCCATTTCCTACAAGAAGATGAGTAAAATATAATTTAGCTTTTACATCTCTCTCCCTAATTAAACACGGAGTGCCTTGATGCATTAAGTCCTAAAAGGCTTTTTTATATCACGTAGCACGATAGGAGAAACACAGAAAAAGCTTACTGAATAATGTTTAGTGATTCACGATGGTAATATCAGAATGGATTGGCATCATTTTCCTTGTTCAAGGAAAAGCTCGAATTAGATAGGAATGGCATAAGTTCTTAAGGGGATATTCAATCAATGTTGTTTACAGCCTGAGCTTGTACTTCCTCCATTAGAACAGACTGACCAGATGAGAGATTTATTTGGATTTTTTCCTTGGTCTCATTCCACAATAACCTTAGGCAGTCTAATTAATTTTTGATTTTCTTTCTTTCTTTTTTTGGTCAAGTACAGAGATGTTGTAAAGACAAATCACTGGCAATTAGAGAAAAGGATACCTTTATTTAATTACAAACAAAATTTCATTAAAATGTACTACATAAAATCTACCTTACAAAATTTTACATAAAAACACAATTACACAAGATTCTTCCTGTTTAAAACCCTGAAGAAATCAATCTTAAGGAAGTAATATTGTACATGAATTGTACTTTTTACAATAGACTCTGATACATTTTATTCATTCTGTGTCTAATGCAAACCTTTGCAATGAGCCAATTATTTGAATTGAACCAATTTAGTCCTATGTTTGACGGTGGTTATTGATTCAGTTAAATAACTGAATTAATTTTAACTTTTCTTTTTGGTCTGAAATTTTAGCTGGTTGGCTGAAGATTTTTTTTAAATCTGAAAGATGGAAATATTTAAAGTGAAAAAATTCATCCATATTTGCTAAGGGAAACCTTAGGATTTGAAACCTGCTACATAAGGATATCAACAAACTCTTCATTTCATCCATAGTACATCCTAAAGAATAAGTGCTTTCTGATTTTAGAAACACAAAGTTGACTTTATTAGGAAAAAATGTATTTTATAGTTAAAAATAAAAGTTTTGTTTTCTTTCTTTCTTTTATTTTTAGGTACTGGGGATTGAACTCAGGGGCACATGACCACTAAACCACATCCCAGCTCTATTTTGTATTTTATTTAGAGACAGGGTCTCACTGAGGTGGTTAGCACCTCACTGTTGCTGAGGCTGGCTTCCTCTTGCCTCCTGAACTGCTGGGATTACAGGTGTGTGCCACCACACCCAGTCTATTTTCTTATTTGACATAAATTGAGACCTATTTTTCTTGAAAAAATGCAATTGTAGAGCTTAAAAAACTTAAAATTGTCTTATGGAAGAATAGTCTTGTTTAAAATACTGGAATTCAGTAAAATACATTAGACTAATGAAATTCACGGCACAATTTTTAGCCAGAAAACTAATTAGAGCAAAAGATATGTGTGTGTGTGTGTGTGTGTGTGTGTGTGTGTGTGTGACAGAGAGAGAGAGAGAGAGAGAGAGAGAGAGAGAGAGAGAGAGAGAGAGAAAGAAATAGTGGGTTAGTTAAACTCAACCCAAAGCTGTAACCTACTGCAAAACTTGCTGAGACTAGTAAGTATTCCTATTTCTGACACATGAATGTGAAGGTGAAGTAGTGACAGCCCACTGGGCCATTTCCATAGAGCAGAAAAATTCAAAACTGAGTGACTTTGGCCACTTTCGCTTAATGTTACCAGGAGTAGAGAAGCAATAAAGAATTATATGATCCTCTTTATATATTTTAATCTCAGGCAAATTTGACCTTTCCCCCCCTTCCTTGTTTCAGCAAAACAATAAGTAGGAGGAGAATAAAAAGTTCCATTGACTTACTCTCATATTAATCAAGAAACACTAAGCCTGTTCTAAGTGGAGAAGTAACAGAATGTAACCAATTAAAACAAATGAGCTCATAACTTAAGGTTTTAAGACATTTTATTTGAATAACCTTTTATTTATTGTATTTGTGTGTATGACTATTTGAACCAAACTAAATGCAACATTGCTTTGGATAGAGTGAAAAGTAAGATATATATATATATAAAATATGCAGTTCTTATTACTGTTATCACCATGTGTCAAAAAATATTTTGAATGGAACAATTTATTTATATAGTAAATTGTCCATTTGGGGTTCTTTAAAGCCACAGGTAACATTAAAATCACAGATCTTCAAGAGACTCTTTGTGAAAAAAAAGCATTTTCTATATTTTATCGTTGATAACCTAAAATAAAAAGATCTTAATTATCTTTTTCATTCACTTCCCTTGGCCCTGTTTTGCTTTGGGTGATTTATCAGATAATCAAATGTCAGACTTGGAAGGGACTCCAGACCTTTCCAACATCTATTGCATGGATTCTGCCTATAACTGCCCTGAATCAAAAGTACATTTTTTTTTTAATCCCAAAACTTCATGTGGTAAGGTTCAGGTATCTTGCTCTGGAAAAGCCTGGAATAAATTAAATTGACCCTACTAAAATTGAAGTAAATTTTTATATCTCTCTTGAAATACAGTGCATGCTATTTTTTTTTTAATTCAGGCATATGTGTTTATTAAAACCCATGCAGTTTCTTTTTTAAAAAATCATATTTACCATGTATTTGCACCAGGAAAATGTTGAGAAGTGTTTTGTTTTCACCATTAATAGTGTTATTCTGGGTATTTTCTTATTATGTATTCTCAACTGTTTTTAATATTTAAATAGAAGAAACTCCATTAATTTTTGTAAAATGCTAGTCATTTTTTGGACTTATTTTCCAATCTGTCAAAATTGTTATGATTATTAATTGCCCTATCCAACATTATGCAATTTGTAAAAGAGTCAATAAAACCACAGTAACCGCAACAGAAGAGGATGCTGCCAGGGACAAACTGAAGGTGGAGGCTTGATGTTACCATCAATTTTCCTTAAGTCTTTTTGTATCATAAATACATTTAAGCGAATATCCATTTAATACTTTAAGATGGCACAAAAAGACTGATCCTAATCCCTGTGGAACACAAATGTGCCTGGGGAAAAATAGACAAGAGTGATTGCAGACACTTTGACTTTAGGAAATTTTGAGCTATTTGAAAGTGAAAATTTATTGGTTCAATCCATCATTATGTGTAGTAACATGTTTGGGTCCAATTAATTTCAGTAATCCTATGGTAAAAATTCAATCATTTGTGCTTTCATTTATTTTGCAAATGTTTAAAATTTTTATAAATATTAGCTGCTCTCAGTGATGAAGATGAAGATAAGGATTAACCATACTCATCACTATTTTCAATATGCCAGGCAACCCCTATGTCTAGTAATTTCAACACTGAAAAACACATAGAATTTATTTTTCCTACTACACTTATGCTTCAGAAGAGGAAAAGAGACAACATAGCAAACAAATAAGATGATTTCAAGTACTGACAAATGCTTTACAGGAACACCAGAGGGTAATACAGAAATGTAATGCCTGAAGGCAAGAACATGTTTGGCAAATAATAGAGTAAGAATAAAGTGGATCATAAAGCTAAAATACTTAATGAATGTTAGCTGAATGAATAAATTAATAGCTGAAGGGGAAAAGAAAATGAAGGAATGAATGAATGTCTGAGAGGAGAAAAAAACAAGCAGATATAAATCGGCCTCAAAAATGCTTCTATTTCATCAATCATAAAGGGAGAGCAGGTAAAACTAGTCTCTGTTTTCCTGCCCATTCCCAGAGTTGCATAACAGCCTTTTTTTTTTTTTTTTTTTTTGTGATTCTGGCCCGAAAGGCTATATTTTGCTTTAATGAGAATATAAATCTGGGAGATGAGGACACACTGTAATATCCTTTGGACTCCTTCTTCCAGAGATCAGCCCCAAGCTCTGTGACCAGCCTTTGAAGAGGGCAGGCTGGAGAGCAGATCCATACACTATAATGCCCCAGATCCCCAAGTGGGGTGAGGGAATGAAGGTGTTACAGTTTTCTTCAACCATTTCTGTGTAAAACCCTAAAATGAAGTTTCAAATGCAAATCTTGTTGAAAAATAATTAAAATTTTCTTTTCTTTCCCCAAGGAGTCAAATAAGGCAAACTATTGTGTCACGATGAGATGAAAAGAAAACTAAGCCTTTGCTCCCTCCACCATGATTTCAATTGTTGGGATTAGTTTCTCGGTTGAAGAGCATCTGCAGGTGGGATTATTCTTTTGCTGTTCTGCTCGATTCAAAATATTTTCTGACAGATGGTGATAGCAGTAATAAGAACTGCATATCTCAAAGGTGAAAGAATGCCTAGGCTTTGAAAAGAACTATAATCATAAATAAATATATTTCAAGGTGTTCCTATGTTTACTGAGCTTTGGGATATTAGAGGAAAAAAAATCTTACAGGAAAAAAAAAAAAGGACGTTTCCTACCTCATTTTCCACTTCTGAATAATATTAACAAAAGGCTTGATATTGTGTTCTTGGCAGAAAACTTCAGCCTTGAGATAAAATTATTTGAAGATGTTAAATATAGTACTTTTATAATGATTATTTGGTTCAAAATTTGTAGCTGAGTACAAATATGTAGCCAATGTTCTGTATCCTAACTGCAAGATAGAGACAACTAAACTTAAAACAAATGTTTATGAAGCCAATTAGGCTTACTCAGGAAAAAGACTGAAAGAAAATTAGCATATGTGTTAACACTAAACTTATCAAATGAAATAATGTGCATGGAAAAATTCCTAGACAGCTGAAAGTATTTATTTCATTTCAACGTCATAACAATGTGGAAACTTGCCTATGAAAGTGTATGGGATATATTTTCAAGACAAATCAAGATGATACTGCTTCAGAAAATGAGAGGCCACTTTACATTAGGAACTAGGTGTGATGCAACTTAGTCTGGAATCCTATTTCAATTCACAAATGCCATTTTCAACATAATTGCAAATAAACTCTGATTTCATTTATAGTCTTACTACAACAAAAACTAGTGAAAAGTTTGCATTTTCAATTTATTACCATTCCAAATGTTAGGGTTTCTTGTGTATTAAAAAAGCTATTTAATGTAACAATGGTGGCAAACTGGAGTAAATCCGAGTCTATGATTTTGTCTTTTTGTCAAAAATTGTTATATTTATAAAACTTTTTGACAAAAAAGACAAACAAAATTTCCAGTGTAGAAAACATTGACAATTTTAAATCTGAAGGGTAAAAAAGAAAAGAAAAGAATACCTTGCTACCTATTTCTAAGTTGCAGTAAAATCACTGAACTTAAATAAATTAAAAACATTAGATGAGGGTATAATCATCATATTGAAGTGGTAAATTTGACATATGACTAATATTATATTAGATCTTGGGGCTGGGGATATGGCTCAAGCGGTAGTGGGCTCGCCTGGCATGCATGCAGCCTGGATTCGATCCTCAGCACCACATGCAAACAAAGACGTTGTGTCCGCCAAAAAACCAAAAAATAAATATTGAAATTCTCTCTCTCTCTCCTCCCTCTCTCCTCTCTCTCTCTCTTTAAAAAATATTATATTAGATCTGAACTATATTGCTTAAGATTTGAATGCTTCTTATAAGAATATGATTGCTAAATTTTTAATTCTCTCAAAGATTACAGAAAACACATTGCTTGAATTTTTAAATAAAAATTATCCTTGAGGATAATTTTTAATTTATTTACCTCTTTAGTAATTTTTAAAGTGATATAATAAAAATAAGATTATGATGAGAATTTAGATAACACATAAGAATAGGCACCTACTAAACTCCCCATCTCTTCATCTTGGACATAAAGACATGTATATCTCGGAATGTGTGTATATGGGTGGTGGAGAAAATGGGTAGCTTTATATAGGACATAGGAAATCTAACCAATATAGGAAAAATAGGTTATATGATAAAGAATTATTTTTAAGTGATGTACAATATGCTCTGCTAAAGGCTTATCTTAATATGGAAACTATAATTTGTAAGGGAAGTTTGCCTCCTGAAAATGAAGCTCAATGCAATCAATTTTGAAGTGTTTTCACTAAAATCCAAGTCTGAAATCCTTCCCTCTTCAAATTTCTACATATCCACTAGACTTTTAATTAAATTTATTCTCTGCTTATATCTGTGCTTACCTATATTTAACTTTTGTTTAAAATGCTATTTAAGGGATATTCAAAACATTCCTCATAGAAGTGAAATTTATTTTCGTCTTTGGATGGTGTATAATAAAATCAGTATAATATGGAAAATAAATACTGTTTAGTTAAAAATAATAAAATCAGAAGATGTACATCAGAATTCTAAAACATATCAATTAGGTAAATTATGGATTGAATACTAAGTTATTCAGTAACATCATTTCTCAGAGAGATCTTAAGCTACATATTCTCTATTTTTGATATTTTGATAGTTTTCCTCTCACCTACTATAATTGGGTATTTGAGTAGCACTGAAAACATACTTCAGTTTTTTATTAGAAATATACTCAGAATAATACATCACTCACCAAAAATATTTTGTTTTTCTTTTAGTGTCTCTAGCACCAAGTAATGCACCACAGGAAAAAAAAAAAGCCTTGTAATTAGGTTTATGTGTCTAAGAAGTTATAAAGGAACAAAGCGACCATCTCTGTGATCAATGCCCATCTTTATACATGAACTGTAACAATCATATCTCTTAATTACTCAAAATAAAATTTAGTATTTCAATTCAAATCAGGTTGTATAGTCTTCTTTTTTTTTTCTTTTTAATAAATAAATTTAGTCTTACCAGGAAGGAATTCCTCTAAAGAGTTTCAGATTTGGCTTGGATAAATTAAAAGGCAAACATTACTGGGAAAATTGCCATTTGTCAACTGTTCCATGTCACATCATGTGTGATACAGTTCTCTAAACAGCAAATGTCAGAATACTGACACTCTACTGTACAAACTAAAACAAGTACAAAATTGAGCATAAATGATCCAAAAATATTGGCAGCGATGCATTTGTAAATGAACAGTATTTGTGATAACTGGTATCTTATTTCTAGGTTCTAGCAGGCCTGCTTTTGTTTCTGTAGTACCCTCCTGAGGGGAAGGGGGCAGAGAACAGAAGAGTGAAGTTATTTTTAAAGTTAACAAAGAAGAAATGACTTTGAATCCTTGCTTAATTAAAAATGGAACAGTACAAGTGGGTGACTCACTTCTATCTTAAAAAGCTAAAAATTTAAAATTATGCAATATCCTAAAAATACAAAGACTGATTCAAATGTTTTTTTCACATAATAATCTTCAAATAGATTCCCAAGAAGCTCACCTATTTAAACTGTATGTTACTCTCACTGAATTATATTCTCGTAATTGCAAAATATAAATAAGCAAATGATGAGAAGTTTATTAACTTAAAAAGTTCCTTATATTATAATGAAAAAACAATCACTTACCTTTTAATGGATCAAAAAGTTACAGTACACATTCTTCAAATATTCAAATCTTACCTTAGGAGAAAGATTAGCATGAACTGTTTCTTCATCCAATTGTGATTCAACATTTTCTAACCATTAAGGTACTAATTTATGTATTAAAGCAGAGGTCCTACATGTTACATTTTATTCAGAAATACAGATGACATTTCCTTTTACTAGGTAGCTTAGAGTGACTAGTTCTTGTCATAATGTTGTCATAGTGATAGTGACATCAATGTGCTTCATGGTAATCAGTGCAGCGATTTATCTGAGAAAAATAACAGCACCAGTTCCTGGTATATTTTATATGTGAAATGCTGTAAAACATGTTGTTTAATATATTACAGGTAAATGAGCTTTACTTAAGGAAAGCACTCAGGACTTGAGACTAATTGATTGATTCATATATCTATGAAATGTAGATAAAAACATAAGAGTCTGAAGGAAAGATGGGGATATTGGTGAACATAGCCAAGAGATCATGATTAACTGGTTGCTAAGGAAGAGTTTTCTCTCAAGTGCCTTTGCCAAATACTAAAGCTCCCCTAGTTTAATTATTTTTTTAATCCTTTTTAAATTTTTTGGACTCCAAGAGTGATATTATAGTGATAGTCCACAATTCTGGATTCCATCCTACACAGCCTTGGCAAAATTCCCTCAAGTAATCACCTTCCATGCCAAAGGACTACTGTTGAAAAATGTCTGATGACGTGCTTTCTAATGGTTCAATGACCTCCTACTCCAGTCCCATGATGGTTGTTATCACAGTAAACAATGAGAACAATGTTGGCAGAGCCTCTTAGAGGTGGAGAGAAAATACCCATTTTCAGGTCACCAGAATAGAAAAATGAAGGACAAGAAAAAACAAAACAAAACAAAACAAACAAACAAAAACAAAATAAGTTAGAATTTTTGTGTGCTTACAATATTTTAAAATAGTCATTTTAAAATCAAACTATGATGTAACTATGTTTTCACTAAACATAATTACAGAATATATTGTTAAAATAACAATTCACAATGAACTATATATGTTCATTATTAAATGATCCCATGCTGAAATTTGCCCCCCCCCCATCCCCAATGTGACATCTCTCAATCCTGGAGGCAGTGTCTATTGCTGACTGTGCAGATTCATTGTGAGAAGACCATGAGATTCTTCATGGATGCATGAATCCAACCAGACATCAATTCCGTATCTGCTAAGAAAAATTAATTCTAATTAAAGTACAGGGATAGCAGAGGCTTTTTGGATAAATTTCACTTTATCACAACTAAATTTCAGACTAGAAAGAGTTCTTTTCTCAAACATTTTCTGATATGTGCTCAAAATATCAGTTTATAGGAGATAAACAATGAAAATATCTGGATTATTTCCAATTAAATGTTTGCTTCACTGATTTTTTTCATTGGTGGAACTGTAAAAAATACCACAGCTCCTTTGTCATCCTTCTAATTTTCTTTAAAAATAATTACTTAGGAAATAGTCTGTACCCAAAACGTAAACTTTTAGTTGGTTAAAAAAATCAGTGTGTTTGCTAAGGGCTCTCCATGAATAAAGAAGGCTTTAATTAAAGCTATAGTATTTTCACTATTATTAATAAAATATTTTATTTTTATATAGAAAATCTGAACAAGTTATGTATTTGAAATTAGAAATTTTAGATACTTACTTTATGCCATGTCACCTTAGACTGGTTTAGTGCGAGCCAGTTGGGACAGAAGAGGCAGAAGATGTTTTGGCTGTTCAGACTTCCATACATCAACTTTTTAAATTGTTCCCCCACTTACCGTAGTGTACCCTGGATTTCTGCCACTCTGTCACATTTCCTGGGGCCTAGTGATTCTACATCACTTGTTTTTGTGGATGCCACTGCTGCAGAAATTTCAAGTGAGTCTTTCCCACCAAGTTTCCATGAGCCAGAGATAAGACTGTTACTCTATTACCTGAAATTGCTAGGAAATCTGATCTAAGACCAAGTTTCACGAGACAGGAAGGTTGTCAGGAAGGCTGAGTATCTGAGAAGAACTACTAGAGTGCAGCAGCCCATTAGAGCTACTTTCTCTATTGATCTTTCATTCAGAAAAGAGAATCGACATTTTCTTAGCACTGCTGGGCCAGAGCCTTTGCATCTTAGCTTCCTCACAACTTCAAAGATAGGTATCAGTATTTACACTGTGTAAATAAGAAAATCAAGTTCAATTTGTGCCTTGATAATTTCACATTGAAGATTAGAGAAGCCTGATTCGAATACAATATTTTGACTAAAACAAAGATGGGTCTCTGAGGTCATCAAGATATCTCACTTTTTACTACTTCTGCTTCATGTCTGCTTTAAATAATAAATGTATTTAACTATATTCAAGAGACATATTTACTATTGCAGTATGGGAAGCATTAAAGACGGAATGATTTCTGCAAACCGATGGAGACCTTAACAAAGAATTCTAACTCAGAGTCTGCTTTCCTTCCACCCAATTCCAAAGACCTATAAGACATACCTCTGAGTAAGCCCAGCCAGCAACTGAGGTGCAGAGTCAGACAAGAACAAAATACAATGAGAAGTCAAATAATACACACAGGCACACCCACGTATTGCATACATATGTGTATTATTTGACCTCTCATTGTACTTACATCAGTTTTGAGCTTAATTATTAGACATCTTTGAGTGGCACAAATGGTAGCACAGAGTTTTAGAGAGTAGATATAAGTTCCCCTAAACAGATAGAAATACATTTTGAGATTTGAAAGGAAGCAAACAAGCAGTAATATAAGGAATCCTCGTAGGACAGACTGTAACCATGTGTCCCATTTATATGGCAAAAATATCCTGAAATTTGGGGTTTTCTAGAAGTATGTTGGTGGAATTTTAAACTGTGTTTAAAGTACGAGTTATATTATTTTTTTTAAAGAGAGAGTGAGAGAGGAGAGAGAGATAGAGAGAGAATTTTTAATATTTATTTTTTAGGGCGGACACAACATCTTTGTTGGTATGTGGTGCTGAGAATCGAACCCGGGCCGCACGCATGCCAGGTGAGCGCGCTACCGCTTGAGCCATATCTCCAGCCCCTTATATTATTTTTTGTGATAATAATATTTTGATGTATCCCTTCAGTCAGGGTGGTAGATGGCAGGCACCAGTTTTGCTGTAAAATAATATGAACTGATAGTGATGTTTATATAAAGATTAGTGATATTTTTCTGTAACCAAGAGTGAAAAGTAATGGTGATCATGGACAGAGAAAAGAGCATGAGGTCACCATGGCAAGCCGAAAGGTAAAAAAAGGAGAAAGTCTGGGAAGAGAGAGGCATAGGCTATCATGGACCAGTAGGAAGCATTCATTATATTAAAATAGTACAGATAGTTATAAGCTCTAAAAATTTTCTTTTAGGCATGCAAGTGTACCAGGGTTGTGGGATAAGTAAATAGGGAGCCCAGGAATGTGATAGATTTCCTAATATCAAAAAGAATAAAGGTAATGTTCTTTGTCCAACTCTTCAGCCTTTTAGGATATGCAGCCTGATGGTGTTGCTGATATGGTGGGTTCAGTGTCTGGGATGAAACTGTCTCTGGCACAAAAGCAGAGTAATCTCAACCTGTGAGGTCTTGAGTGGTGTCACATTATCTGAGGTAATATCATCTCCAATGACTAGTCTCTGGGCATTGTGGTCTGGGATATGGGATTGGGATATCCATATTAAGTAGATGCCTATTCAAGTTTATTTGAGTCTGGTTTATGGGTATTATAGTAAAACTAAGTCTCTTGTAAAATCTGAGGGCAAAGATGAATCTGGAAGCTTGACTTGTAAATATCTTTTAAGTCAAGGCTTTCTGGGTACACAGCTAAGAAAGAGGTGATGGCATTTGTGATGTTGGTGTAATTAGCTGATACTTAATTGGCACAATCTGGTATAGAACCCAACTTGCATAATCAAAACCTTAATTAAGGGTGTCAGAACTTAAAACTCCTCAAATTCCAAGGTTTTTGTCTAGATTGATTTGGGGGAGATTCTGCTACAGTTAGGTTTTAAATTGTATGGCAAGACTTGTGCATGTTTTTAATAGGGTGTTAAGCACTATCATATAGGCATGCCCTCCAGTTTACTTAATGGGTCCTTTGTCTCTGTTGCTGGTTTACCAGCTTTATGTTTTAGCAGTATGGCTTGTATTAGCCTGGCCAAATTCCCTGGAATATGGACCTCAGTATTTAATATGTTGAAACAATGGTTTACTTGGAGGGTTTGAGGCTCTGAATAACAAACCAATGAAAACATCCAGACCAACAATAATAAGACCAACAGTCAACAGATTGATCTATTGCTACATTTGACAGGATTTAGCTGTCTGATACTGATTTTCTTCCAGCATGCATTATTGCCAATGAGAAATTGTCTCTTTTCACCATTATGGGATATGATATTGATTTCACTTTTATCTCTGGACATTATATTTATTTAATAAGTGGATTTTTCTGTCTCCCTTCTTGGTGTCTATATGGTCTACAGGAATGTTCCTGGAAAGCTAATATTAATTTCCTAGAAAGCATCAGAAGGAGAGCCTGAATCATTCATTCAACCACCGTAAGCTAAATACTGAGAACGATTTTCTGGTTGGTGGAAGCTTAGGTTCAAATGGCTCCCAAAACAGATGGGCAGAGTCCTGGCTCATTGGGAAATCTATTGTTAACAGGTTCCAGAGAAGTCATTGTTTTAGATCTGGCCTATCACCTTTGCAGAGTTGAGGAAGAATTAAAAATCCATAAAAATTAGAGGAATTTCTATTATACGGTCAAGAATATAATGAGTCTTTTTAGTCATTGAGTTTATAGTCACTGAAGTGAGACATCTTTCACTTTAAATATAGAAAAAAAGATACAAAGTTTTTAAAAAGTGGTTTAAAATATATTTTAAAGGGACTTGGGTTAAAATTATTAAATGCCTGGGGCAAATTAAGAACCCTATACATATTTACATTTTTTTTTGTAACTGAAATAAGAGTTTTGTGAGGAGCTCATTAAGTCTCCTTATTAAAGTAGTTATCTGAGACCTATTGAGGAAATGAAAGTTTTGTTTTGCAGTTTTTCAAGAGCTGGGTTAGGAATTCTGAGAAGTGAGATGTATCCATGACCAACCTATGGCCATTATTAGTGGTCCATTTTCCAGGAAGCATGACACGAGGTTGCCAATCACAGGTAACTTACGCTCACTAATGTCTAGATTTCCAAAGAGGATAAGGAGTGTTATATTGAAGCCTTGTATTATGGACTAAGTATTTCTAGAGACATGTGTGACTTTGATATCTGTGAGGCAAGAGATTGACAGAGTTCTTTATTCTGAAAGGACATTTCTCAGGCAATGATTCAAAAATTTGAAAAAAATGTACAGATAAAGCCATATGCTAACCAGGACAATCCGTACTAGGAAGACTGCCTGAAATTTTGACAATTTGCTGATTCTCTAATCCTGTCCTTTATCAGAAATATGATAAAGGGGTGGAAAGCAACATTCCACAAAGCTCAATATCTTAGGATGTTTAGCAGTTCCATCCCTACATTCGATAAACTTCCATTGCTGCTCAGTCATTTAATCTCAAGGTACTTCCTAGATACCCAAGAGATCTTTGGGTGATATGATCTCCTTCAGCACTATGGCATCTGTCAAGAGACTTAGGACAGTGGAATGTTAGAGTCTGTAAACAAGTCTGGATGGCGCCTGGCATTTTGCAGAGGGAGTGGTTTGTGAAGTAACGCCAGCGAGCCATTAAGTGTGGAGATTCCTTATTGGTTGACTGCTGTATCTAGTTTATGTTAATTAAGATAAGCTGTGTGTAATGTATATATACCCCTCCGGTCCTACAATAAACGGCTCCCACTCCTGCTGTATCAATCCACACGAGTTGCTCGTCACCCCCCCGCCCCCCGGTTATTTTGCCCAGCCAGCCGGGCTGCGACAGTGGAAGTCATCACCTCCTCTGGGTGGAATATGACACAGGGCCCAGGTTCAGATCCATCCTGACCAAGAAGGCCTCAATAGCAATACTGAGCTTGTTGGGCTTCTGATTTTACATCAAAGACATAATGGACAATTGGATATGGAGGAAGGGTCACATATTTATGATCTGTGAGGGCCTCTAATGCTAGGAAAGCCCATTATGTGGCCAGTCCCTTTTGTCCTAATAGTGTATAACACAGAATCAAAAAGACTGACTTCCTGTGTCAGCAGCCCATGAACAAACTGTGGCTATTATAGGTGGTCTAGACTCCAGTAGGCATGACAGGAGGTTACTAAATTCTCTACAGAAAATTACTTAAGGGACTAAAAAATTCCTGCCATTTCTCTCCTAAATCAATGATTTTAATATAGAAAAATGAATGTCTGAGAGACAATGAGTTCATTCATCTGTAGTCCTTTAAACAGAACCATCTGATATTTAGCTAAGGGTATGTATTGTGATTTTTGAGATCAATACATTTCAATGACTACTTTTAGGCAGATAGGCCCTGTTCTTGTTTTCTTTTAGGAGGAATGTATCCTTCCACTTAGATGAGAGGCCAAATGCTAATTTTGTAGAGATGGTTTTACTTTGATCTTCATTTTCTCCGTGTTAAGATCATGCATAATGGTGTGTCTTGTGAGACTTTGTTTCATTGCAAATCTTTTGTCACAGCTGTCTTGGTCACACAATGGTGCTTTTCCTCATGAAAAGAGAATATGGCTCTGGAGATGAAACACAGTTGGTAAGTTCTGTTACAGTTTTCTCTAGGACCTTAGTATACATCCCTTTCTGAGGCATGAGTTTTCACATGTTGCTTGAGACAACTTTGCATTTGAATGTTTTCTGGCATACCTGATGTCATTTTCTTTTTATGAATTTCTCTAGTGTTTTCAGAAAGTTGTTTGTGACACATATTGTCCTTGTGGATCTTCCTGTGTCCTTTCAGCTTGCTGTATAAAACAAAGTGTTTCCCACATCTTTCATAGTTACCTTGATTAATGGGTTGTTTTATGCTGGCACTGAAGGATATTCAGCTGCTGTTTTTAAAAGTCTCCTTACATCTTTCAAAATTATGTAAATACTTCTTTCACTGATTTTTATGTTTGCATGCAAAATGGTTCTTCCAATTAGTTTTTGTGTTGAATTTTTTATCACAGCTGCTAACTACATAAATAAAAGACATTTCTCCAGTGTGAATCAGGGTGTGATAATTCAGATGGCAGTCCCTGATGAAGGCTTTGCTAAACTCATCAAACAAGTGATCTCTCCCTGCCATGTGCTTGCACAAGTGTATGCTGTGGAAATATCTAAGCTGGTCTGACCTCTGGCCTATTCAGGTGAAGGATATCTGCAATGGTCAGGGACAACACTAACACTAGGTGCACCATGGCTTTAGAGCCTCTGCACAGGCATTATTAGATACACAATGACATGTAAGACCTATGAAGGTGATCAGCACCAGGCAGCCAATGTTCTCTCTGCCTAGATCCAACTGCACTGGATGACCCCAGACAAAACTTATAGTGGGCCCTTGCAGGGCCAGCTAATTTTAATATGTAAAGGTTTTGGAGCTATTTACTGGAGTAGGCCCCATTTAATATGGGCTGGTTTGTAAGTAGAAGTATCAGACTAAGCAGAACTTATAAATGAGAAAAATACTGCCTTCACAACCCAAAAAGGACTAAAAAAGATTGGACATTTATTGTCCTAATGAGTATATCAAAGGAAACTCCTTGGAGGTGGATGTGATCAGTGCAAATCATACCTGTGTTGATGGAGAAAGATGGATACTGTTAAGCTGCTGTCTACCAAGATGGTGAATTATAGCAAAGGTGTTGAGGTTCCACATTGGGTGGTCTAAAGAGGTGTACTTTTTCCTTTGAAGGTAAAGGCAAACTACAACTGAAAGGTCATTGATAGCTACTAAAAAGAAATATCAACAAACTCTAGTTTGGTAGAATGATGATAATAATTTTAATAATAATAGGTATTGAGTATGGGGACCTGAATAGATGGGACCACAGCATTGAAGTTTCAGTAAACCACCATGAAGTGCCTTTCTTTATTTTTCAATTTTTTAAAGGTTTAAGCAAAGGAAAAGTGTTTAAAATTGAGTTGAGTAGAAAAGTAGTTGGGATAATCACATTTTTTTTTCTTCTTTTTTTTTCTTTTTGGTCTTGTGATTGAACCCAGGAATGTTTTATATTAATAAGTTTTAATTCTTGAAATTCTTATTTTGACAGGGATAAATGTACGGGAACACTTAAGTCAATTTTTAAATGCCTAAATTTTTATTTAATTTTAATTTATTATACATTGTATCAGGGCATCCATGCCCAAAAAGGGCAATTTTGAGGACAGTAGATACTATGTCTTTGGAAAATTTAGGAAAATGTTTAAATTTAGAAATAATTTCTTTATTTTATATTTAGGTGTTCATTAAGATTTCAGGTAGTATCATGTTTAAATGTAATGGGATTCCTTGGTGGAACTATAATTTGAGACTCAGATAAAATCTATGAAGCTTTAGCTCAATGCATGCATTAGAACAAATTTTAAGGTTAATTTAGGTTGGGCATGGTGGTGCACACCTGTAATCCCAGCGATTCTGAAGGCTGAAGCAAGAAAATCATAAATTTTAGGCTAGTCTCTGCAATTTAGCGAGACTTTCAGAATTCAGTGGGACCCTGTCTCAGCATTAAAAAAAAAAAATAGAAATAACTGGAGGTGTAGCTCAGTGGTAAAGTGGGGTTCAATCCCCAGTACCAAAAAAATAAAGTCAATTTACAATCATCACATTATAGGCACAAAAGTTCAATTAGAGTACTTACTACATGTTATAAAAACATTTTTTATCAAATTTTGAACTTTCAACTACTTTATGGATATGTACACACATATCTTTATATATAGTTATATTGCATTATTTATATATTTATTTTAAAGGTTTCTATATCTTCCTTTTTTTGTAAAAAAAAAAATCAATTATTTGTGCTTCTAGCAACCTAAAGCTGTGTTTTGTTGTTGTTGCTGTTGTTTAGTTTCTTTCTCTATTTAATAACCATAATATAGATCATCTAGATGGAAGGCAGCTCTCATTCCAAGGCTTCCCAATTTACCTCTGAAGGATTAGAGTTTCACTTGAGGACCAGAACAGTTTCTCCCTGGTACAGTACAATAGCCTCCTAAGCTGAAGTACCAGCCTCTTCTCATGTTGATATGCAAGGTCCCTGACTGTCTAGGGTATTGCATTACTTAAGCAACTGGGTAACTTTTGAAGGTATTCTGAAGGAGTTTTCAGGGGTGAGGTATTAGTTTTCTTGCCCCAGAAGCACCCTTTGGGTTAAACATTGGGCTGATGATCTCCCAGGTTGCAGCCCAGAATGTTCCTGAGAGTCTTGAGGACATGAAATATGTGGCAAAGAAGACAGTAGCCTGCTACCCCACCTTAGCAAGAATGGCAACCATGGGTGCCATTTCCCCACCACAGAGAAATTCAATTGACATTTTCTTCTTCAGGGATTTTTTCTGAAACACATTGACAAATCAGGATTCTTGACCAAGTAATATCAAATACCAGTGCCAAAGAAGTAGGGCTCTTTGAGTAGGCCTTTGCAAAACAAAACAAAACAAAAACCTGCTGACTAGAAGCACAATAGAATGCTAACCCCATAATGCACACTTCAAGTGGTCAGCCATTCTTCCTGTCATAAGGTACGCTCTCACTTAGGCATCTATCTGGCCTCTAGAGTTTGCCCCATTAGCAGTTTGTTTATAATATCCTGAAAGACCTGGAGAGACGCAGCAAACACAGGAAGACACAGTGGCTGGCAACTAGGCTAAAAGCACAAGCTCAAGTTCCATGGAAGCAGCTCTTACAGTAGTCTGGAAGCAATTAGCAAGCCAAGAGCAGACTCCTGAGAAGGCATCCAAGTGTCACCGGTCATGGCCACAGCTTTCTGAGCACACTGCAAATTGTTTTATGAGATTTAAGAATTCCTTTGATGTCAGAATTTAATACACTGACACTTGAATAGATGAAAGACAGAATTTCTTGTTGCTTACAACGGCTAATGAGAGAAGTATGTCAGACAGGCTCTCATTAGAAACTGTGCTCAGGGATGGGGCGGTAGCAAAGGAGCATGGCCCGAGACAGCTATGTGGGGTAGCTATGGCAAACAAGGTGGGCTTAACTGTTTCTCACACTTTCAGTGAAATGGTTAAAGTACTGTGCCCAATTGTTGGGCACTTGGCCAGGGCTGATTGGGGCTGTTGTATCTGTGACTCAGAGTAGAAGAGCTTGATGAAGGTAGTGGTTGGAATGTGGACTCTGCTTTCTAGAAATGGATTACTGACCAGTCTATAGCCAGGGCCTCAAAACTGGATCAACACATCATTTAAAGACAAAAAGCCAGCACAAGTATATTACATCACACACACACACACACACAAAAAAAAAAAAAAAAAAAAACAGGATTAATAACAGTAATGATAATAATTCTTAAGTTTTTTTAAAATTTGTTTTGAAAAGTTTACTCTAAATTAACTAGATTAGGCAAGTTGTCTATATACTCTCAAAATCCACTAGTATTAGACAGGTAGGAAGAAAAAAAAATCAATACTATATTTCTAAATTCCCCAAAGGCAACCATTCTTTTTAAAAATATTCAATAATTGGAGAATAGATGGAAACATCTTTATATGCATAACTATTTGATAAAATGCATTAATATTATAAATGCAAATTTCTCTAATCTAGGCATTTCACTTTCAGACATTTATCCTACATCTATCTTTAAAGGCATTACAAAATTACAAATGGGCAAGTTTAATAATTGGTAATATCAGTAAAAGTATTATTTAAATTTTGAACCATCCTATAAATTAAATAATATATATTTAAAAAAAAACAAAAAGGAAACAAAAAACCTCAGCAACAGCTTGAGATCTATGCTATATTATACTACAAAGCAATTGCAACAAAGTCAGCGTTTTTTATCTATAGTGTACTGATGTATCTTTTAGAACTATGTTACATGTTATAACTATCATATTATTGCCTGAAACGCAGTAGGTATTCAATAGTAGTTAATGTACAATTCATAATAACATACATTGAGAAGTTTAAAAAGGAATAAAAAAGTGAAGTATATAGCAGGGTATCTAAAATTAACATTTAATTTATATAAAAGAAGGAAGAAAATAATCATCTTCATTTGCATTTATTTGATGAGCAAAGTGAGTGTATATATACCACATTTTTTTAAAAAGGAATTAACTATGATGGTGAATGGATATCACAGATGGAGATGGGAAAGATATATTGGGTCACCTCCAGAGTAGGTGAGACACTTTAAATTTCATAAACATGTTTTGAACCTGTGACTTTTAACAGTTTACATAATTACTAATTCTTTAATCATAATTCTGATAAATTGTACAAATAAAAATATTGTGTTGCATTCAAGTGATAAAGCACATAGTACTTTAGTAAAAACTCAACAGATATAGAGTATTATATTTATGAAGAAATATAGAAAAACTTGGTTTTAATTACTTCATGAAGACATAAAGCCTAATATTGGGTAAATTAAAGTAGTCTGTTCTTTTTGTAACAAGATATAAAGATTTAGGGGACTTTACCTCAAAGATATCTTGGTAATATAGTAAATGTTATTATGGCATATTCTAGTCTATCATTTATGACTCACTTAGGGTAAAGAGGGTCTAATATAAAAATGTAATTCCAAGCTGTACTCATTCACAGATATATGAAGATAACTTTGACTCCATGGATCAGTGATTATGACTCCTTGACATGACAAACTAACTTTAGAGTTAGATTCTAATGAGTGGTATTTTGTATGTCACTTGCTAATAGCACTTTTTTTCTCCTTTTAATGCAGGTCATAAATATAAAATATTTACCATGTTGTAGATTTTATAACATCATAAAGCAAAATGCAATGCCAAATAATAGATCTGTGTTTAAGATGAGGAATATTAAATATTCGGCTCCCATTTTTATTAGAAAATAATTGAGCATCAAAATATAATGAACATTAAATTAGAAGGGAAAACCAAGATGAAATGCATCAAGATAGTGTCTCTGTAGATGATATAAACCGAACAGTGTGGGTTTATTTATGATTCTTTTTTTCAAGGGAAGCACATTTTCACTTTTGAAGATCAGTTCTCAGATTCCTACTTTAAGTATTAAACATGGTTGAAGATGCCATCTTTTGGCTTCAAGATCTTCTGCTAACACTGATTTTCCTTTTCAATTTCTTTTGTGGTTTTGGTGGTTTTTCTTTCTTTCTTTTTCCCAGCAGCTGAACAGTGAATATCCAAGTGCTTACACCCTGGCCTAATTATCTTGTATTTATTTCTTAAGTCTAAATCCATACACCAGATGACTTCATCTAAAAACAAATGGGTCTAAAAAAATTGGTAAACTGACAACACTGAAATTTACATCTCTACCTGAGTACTCCCCAGTGAACTCCAGATTCATGCATTCAATTTTTAATGTTACATCTGTAATTTCAAATAATGTAAAACTATATTTTTCCATATTAAACTTATCTAAAACCAAACTCCTGCCTGCCAAACCCACCCACTTTCACATTTTGTACTCTTGCTACATAAATAAATTCCCACTTGCTAGGGGAGGAAGAAAAAGTTGTTATTGAGGTCTGTATTATTTTCATACTCCCATCCAACCACCAAAAAATTCTGTTGATTCAACTGCAAAATATATCTAGTATGCTTGTAATTATTTCATCTGTCTCCCTTGTCCAAGTCACTAATATCTTTTATATAGATTATTAAAATACTCTCCTATTCACCCAATTTAACTCATCCCTCCTTTACCCTATGCCACAGCCAGAGTAATCCTTTTTCAACTAAATCAGAACATGTCCTTCCTCTGTTCAAAAATGGATCCTATGCCTAGTTAGATAAATAAGTAATATAGACCATGTAAATACAATTTAGTACATCAGATTAAGTTTTCATTTCCTAAAACATGTTGAAAATTGTGAGTGCATTGACAGGTTTCAAGAAAAAGTATACATAACTTAAGAATACAGGTGATCCTTGACTTACAATGTGGTTACGTCTGGATGAACTTATCCTAATTTGACAATATATTTCAAGAATGCATTCAATCCATCTAGCCTACCTCACATCATGGCTTAGCGGTACAGCACACCGCAAAGGGTCAGTTGTTTTCTCCCATGATCCTCAGCTGACTGGGAGCTTGCTGCTCACTGCTGTTGAGTAACATACCACATATCACTGTCCTATAAAAAAATAAAAATTAAAAATATGGTTTCCATTCAAAACCTATCACTTTTACACTATCATAAGGTTGAAAATTCACAACTGCAATTAATTATAAATCAGAGATCATTTGTATTGCAGTTTGAGAAGTGGGGCATCATAGATTATCTCTAGTATTTGTAGTTGGGTGGTAAACCTTAAAACTCAAACAGAACTTGGAATCTCTAGATCAGCTCCCCCAAATGGCTAAAATTGGGTCAACCTCTCAGAGGAATATGGTGGGCAGTATGGCCCTCAGATGCCCAAACACATCTAGTTTTCGAGGTTTAAAGTATGCCTCTGGGAAAGTACCCAGGTCACTCCTCAATTCCTAAGCACCTAGAGCGCCTAGAGATTCTGTTTTAAAATAAATACATTTAATTATTAAGAGTGCATGCTTACTTTTTCTTTTTTCTTTGAACAGAAACTAAATGTTGGAGTATGCACTCAATATTCTTAATTACTCTTTTTTTCTTAATTACTTTTTAATAAACATGAAGTATTGGTTCATTTGATGAGTTTATTTTTAGAGTTTTTTTTTATTCCAATGAAATGATGTCAGTTTTTTA
The DNA here is from genome assembly GCF_052094955.1 of Ictidomys tridecemlineatus. NCBI lineage: Eukaryota > Metazoa > Chordata > Mammalia > Rodentia > Sciuridae > Ictidomys > Ictidomys tridecemlineatus. The sequence continues at coordinate 158,633,879 of NC_135478.1, read as the reverse complement.
AAATCTCCCATGTGAATGCTCATTCTGAAGCCTTTGGAGAGTCACTGAATTTTAAATTCCTTTCACAGATTAATTAAGCAATTTAAGGCAAAATAAAATATCACAACTTCCTTATTCTTAGGAAGTAAAATGTCTTAAAAATGAACAACAATGGAAAGAGAAACTCAAAGAGATGTAACATTTTTTTTAGATATTTCAAATTAATGCAGAAGCCCAATATAATATTAACATGGATATACAATGCTATTGTATAGATTTGTGCAATTGACTTAAAATAGGTGTTTAGCACTGCTGTTAATCTATCTTTTTTATCCTATAAGCTTTCTTTCTCAATTTTCTTAATGATTCCATTTTCCCATCTATTTCTAAACATCTCCTGCCTGTCTGCTTCATTTTGTTCATCCTCCCATCTATAAGTTTGGACCCTGTTACACCTTCTCAGGAATAATACTTAATTTCCCTTTCCTGAATTTTCAACCCCACCATCTCAGCCACAAAGTTTATAATAGGTTCATAAAGTTTATCATCCTTAGGTCTCTATTCCATATCTTCTTCCAGTTATAACCTCACCTCTCTTCCACATCATAATCAATCTTTTAAAAATATTATTCACATTTTGCTGTCTCCATTTTCTCATCTCCTGTGCACATACTAACACACTCCATATCAATACAGCTTCTGTAACATTATATTTCAGATAGTCCTTCCTAAGATCACCAATGGCCTTCATCTTATCAAATCTGGGGCACACTGTTGTTCTGCGTTTAATTGATTTCTCAGCAGTATCTGACACTGTCAACTGTTTCTTTTTCTTGAATTATCCTCTTAACTTCAAATGCTGTGATACAACCCTCTTGACCAATGCCAGAATTAAATCAATAGCAATGGGAATGTAAGAAAAAAGAAATAAAGCACATCTCCTGTATACTTGATCATAAAAGATAACTATTATCTGTCTTTCAAAATCACTTCTCCCTTCTGTTATAGTAGCATGTTACTGTTCAACTGTGTTACATTTCCAGACTCCCTTCTAGTTAGCTCTGACCATGTGCTGTATTTCTCTCCAAAGATGTATGATAAGCACTGTAACTACCCTATGACCCTTCTCAGGTATACCTTTCAGAGCCCTTTCCCCTTTCACCTGGGCATGTCAAGGATTGCAGAGTCAGTTTGAGTCCCTGAATGACCAAGTGGAGTACAGACAACCTCTCCTTCATTTCTATGCACACACATATTTCTGGGTTGTGCATAAGCTTTAGCAAGCATGAAAATCACCTGGAAGGTTTGTTTAAACAGAGATTGCTGGATCTCAGTACCAAAGTTTCTGACTCAGTAGATTTAGCGTCACACTCAAGAATTTTTATTTTTAACAGATTCTTTGTCATAGCCTTAGGGACCATTACCTTGGGAAGTATTACCATAGAGTATTGTGCACAAATAAATTTCTATTTTCTTCCCAAGTCATTACTTTTTGAGACTGTTGCTAAAGCACTTTAGCTTATGCTATCTAATTTAGAAATGATTATGGAAACTTGATCAAAACAATCCTATTTCCATGCTGGAATGAGCACCTAATTCAGCCTAAAATAGAATAAACACTTGTAAGTATATTCAGTGATTAGAAAATGAGCAAAACTACCCAAGTTCTCTGGTTTGTCACCTTCCCACTTGTCCTGCTTCTCCTAAAAATGACCCATTCTCCTCAGCCACACTCACCAGTGCACAAATGGTCAAATGCAGGAAAAACTAGGTATTAGAAATTGGAGAAAAAAAAATGAGAAGGCGAAAAATAGAGATACAAAGACACTTCACGAAACAATGTGCTTTTGAATTTTGCATATAAGAAATAGAAAATAATATTTTGTTCCAAAATTTATTTTGTATTCTTTGAGATGGTAAGTATGTATGCTGTTTGGAGCCAAGAAAATATACTGTTCATAGAGAGTGGGTGCACTGGATAAGGCCAGCATTCAACAGAAGTGCTTACTGATTCAATTTCTATAAGTGTTGACAAGGAAACCTTATGAAACTGAGTTCAATCATGAACAGAGTGATCTCAATCAAGCAACCAGATTTGACCATCCATGACTGTGATTTGAACTCCTTAGTAGAAAGGAAAATAAAATCTTTAACATCCTGTAATAGCATATACAGAGTAGGCTCAAGGTAGTTTTGATGGGCGTACATGTTTTAGGATGATTAAGTAAAATAGATATCCATCCTTAAACTCAATGTGTTGGTGAAAATGACTTAATTTTTATAATAGCATAATAATTAAGATATTAAATGGAGAAATGAGAAATGTTAGTTCTCAGTCATTTCGAAATAGAACAAGACAAAGAAGAGAGCTTTAACACATCAGACAGCTTTGTGTAACTGCTTTAGTAAAATGTTGCTTCAATTTGTCTGAGATTTCAAAGATACTTTTAAAATATCATCCTCTAAATGTTCTTAGGTCATTTAATGTTGCTTTTTCTTTCTTATGAAGGATCTTTATCTACTTCCTATAACCAAGATTGAGTTATTCAAATTGACAGTCCCTTAATTGGCTGTCATTCAAGACACCTTGAATTTTTCAAGAAACCATTTGCACAAAATAATCCTCCCCGGTGTTCTTCCTTATTTCCTTATGATTCTAAATATAAGATCTAAGGACACGTAAATATCACCTCTACTTTATAATAGGTATCCTAACTTTTTCCAAGAAACATTTCTTTTGACTTGTTATCGTCTCAAGGCTCTCCCACTTGACCACTATATGAGAAACTGGGAAAATCCAAGCGAGAATCAGATGTGGCAAGTTGAGCAAACCATAAATTGAAAGAATAATTTAAAAGAGAAAGAGGGGTTGGGGATGTGGCTCAAGTGGTAACGCGCTTGCCTGGTATGAGTGGGGTGCTGGGTTCGATCCTTAGCACCACATAGAGAAAATGGAGATGTTGGGTCAACCGAAAATTAAAAAATAAATATTAAAAGAGAGAGAGAGAGAGAGAGAGAGAGAGAGAGAAAGGGAAAAGCCACTAAGGAAGTCTGATGTTACTCTGCTTTTTTAAGTCAAGAAGAGATTGGATGGATGACTACCCAAACCAATGTGTTTCACCATGGTTTTAAAAAGGCACATTTGCTGGAACAAAAGACAGGAAAAAATTAAATTTTGATTTCTATGATGAGTAGGGACCCAGTATGGTATTAAAATGTACAAAGATGACAACAATATGAGAGGTCTTGTCTCAAGACCCAGCTGTTGCAGCCCACATCTTAAAAGGTTAACTAATGCCTTCAGTGGGGGTGAATTTGATAGAAATATGTTCAGAAAGTGACTATTTTTTATTATCTATTCAACCTTCCCACTCCCTGATAGCACATCATGCAAATCTCATAATTCCCAAGTCATTTCTTCTTCCTTTTCAATCATTATGACTCATTCTCACTTATTTAGATGTTCCTTCCAGTCTAAATCAGAGCTCTAATCTCTAACTTCATTCAAAGTTTTCTTTCCACAAATCAGGAATGACATGTCTTTATATGGAAGCATTCATATATAATTTTTAATTTTTTAAAATTTCTTTGTGGAGTGGAATATCTGCAAATTTTTAAAGAACTCTTGGGGAAAAGTTCACCTCAGAATACTTAGTTTTGTATTACATAGTACTACAATATGGCTATCAGACTCTGAGTATCCCTCTCCTGGTAACCTTCCCACTTTATAGTGCACAGTAAAACAAACCAAACCAAAAACTTACGCTGACCTACATTATTCTGTCTTACTGGTCCATACATCCTTGCCACATACAGCCCCTTCCTTTTTTTCCCTTGGGTATCTTTGAGATAGTGGGCTGTTCAAGCCATAGTTCCACTCACAGAAAACTCATGTAATAAGCCAGTTCTAATCATTTACTTATAGTATAGAGGACTAGTAAAGCACTGCATTGTGCACTATTCCAAGGGATGACCCAGGATAAGATTGTGAGATCCTGTGGCTCATAAGCATTTGACAATTGTGTGCTAAACAGTCTGCTTCTTTTAAAGGCACTGCTAGTCTTCTACATGTTTTCCTAAGATCACCTTGACTTGGGAAGGAAAGAATCTCCTTGCCCTGTTATTCACTGGATGACAACTCAACAACCCAGATTACTTCATATTTCCCTAAATTCCTCTACACCTGTTCTTACCTAGGTTGGAAGGATTCTGGATGTAAGCATGCAGAGGGTCAGGCCTGGGGCTAAGTGTGTTATTTGTGGTTGCTGTATAACATGCAATTATTCATTATTAGACTTTCAGGAAATCTTCAGGAAGGAAAATCTTACCAAAGATTTTCCAAGGGGAAATAAATGCAACTAATTAAGATAGCTCAAAATACTCGATTGCCATGTTTTATTAAATAACTATAAGGTAACAACTTGACATTCTAGAATAGGGGAACAATTACTGCTTACTATTTTAAGAAAAAGAACATTTAACTTTCTGCTACAGAGATATTGTTATATTGAACAAGTTACCTAACCTTTATCGGAATTCCCCAACTGGGCTGCTATATTCATTTCAAATTGCTGCTATAACAAAAACCACAAACTTGGTATCTTACAACAATAGGAATAAATTCTTACTGTTTTGGAGGCCAGATGTCTCAGAACAGTTTCACTGGGTAAAATCAAGATGTTGACAGGTTAGGCTGCTTCCTTCTTGAAACTTCTTGAATATCAATCTTCTTGCCTTTTCTAGCTTCTAGAAGCCACCTGCTGCTTCTTCCCACTTCTTTAAACTCTCACTTCTGAAATCCTATCTCCTGCTTTCTCTCCATTTCCTGCCTCCCTCTTATAAAAACACCCATGATCACCTGGTATTCCTAGATACTCTCTTCATCTCAAGATCCTTAACTAAACCACATCTGCAAAGTCTCTTTTACCTATAATGTGACATTCTGAGGTTCCATGAATTACCATATAGATATTTGGGGAGACCATTATTCAGCCTGCTATAGTTGCCTTCAAGATTAAAGTTACAATGTAGATAAAGTGTCTTCCATGACATCTGGAAAAATGGTAGCATTCAATATATGTTTAATTTCTTCTTCTCATATCTTTATCCTATTTACTATGATACATGGTATTTTGGTTAAGGTACTTGAATTGTCATGGTCCTTTGCTGCCTCATTTGTAAAACTAAATATATTAATAAGACTTTCTATAGGGATATAGTGATAAATAACATTGAATCAAATCCTGTCATTCTAGTTCACTTTCTATTTGACAGAACTAACAATAACACACTCTCCCCAACACACAACTATTTTATTGTAATCTTGAATGTAATAGGATATTAATTAGACCATAAAACAATATGGCAATCTGGTCATGGAAGATGAACTAGAATGATAGGGTCAGGGTCATGCATGACTTCCTCTGTGTTTATTTACCATGTGTCAAATGTTACCTTCATAGAAAGGACTTGATTGACCACATATTCAAAAATGGTCCCTGCCCACTCTACCCTTCACTCTTCTCCCCTAACTTAACTTTTTTCTGGTAATAATTCCTATCTAATATTTTATATATTTATTTTTCTTACTATTTTATTGTCTTCTCCCTCCACTATAGATGTAAGCTTTGGTATGATGGAGTTAAGTTGGTTTGGTTCATTATTATACTCCCAAAACAGTCTGATGAAGGTAGAAGCTTAGTTAATATTTATCTAGTAAATTATGGAGCTATATAAACTCATTAAATATGAAAATGCTAAAATTCCTCTTATCTATTTTAGAAAATGGTGATAGATACACAGGTGTTTTATATCTCACTGTTAAAAGGTAGACAGTTGTACACATAAATCATGAGTGCATTTATCATCTCCCCAAAGATTTGAGTAAAACTCAGTGGGAAACTTACGTGACTATCAGAAAGCTATATTTCCTTTTTTAACAACACCTATTCTAGAGAATAAGTGAATCCACAAATAAAATGTGAGAAGATGATCTATACATGATTTTCTATTTTAAGGACTTCATACACATAGCTTTTCTATATTTGAGAAAAGCTGTTGAAAATGTATTTCTCATAATATTTTCCTATTAACTAACCACACAATGTATGCACAAAAGAGAATATTTTTTCAAAGATAAGGCCAGAATCATTACAAATATATTGATTATGTGTGTGAATGTATAATAATTATTGAAAAAATTCCAACTATCATAAGATTGAATATTATAATCCAAGGCATTTTTATGTTTAATCAATAAAGATATCTCATAAAAAAAGACTTATTAAAATTAAAGCAAATAGTGCTTTGAGTATAAAAAATTCTATTTGCAATTCAATTTCAATTATATAGGTTATAATGGACTATTTAACTTAGTGACATGTTTAAGAAGGAGTAACTCTTAATTTATAGTTTTCAGAATGCTGGTCCTTGAAATTGACGACCTTGTTAATACATTGTTGACTTAAAAGAGAATATGCTATTACCTGTTAGTTTAGTTACATTAGATGCATTATTTTGTTTTGATATGTGCATTGATCAATAATGGGATTCTGGATTTGAAAATATATTTATGTAAATAATATTCAACAGATAAAAATGTCTTGTTTTAAAACAATCTCATCCAAGAATCCAATTTACTTTCAAAATTGAGGCTTCTAGCTATCACTTCTAAGGCATAAGCCATGTGATGCAGTCTTAGACTCTGCAGTTGAGCCTAGTTCCAAGTAAATAATTTGAATAGTTTTCCTAACTACATTATATAAACAATTTAGAACAGTATGTATACAATATATTTATAATATACTTTTACTATATTATATGCTTAATCTGTTCATTTGTTCTACTAACACCAAAAGCAGAGTTTGTGTCATGTCTTCTCTAAACATTTATCTCTATTCCAGAATTGTCTTCTATTCCAACTGTCTATATTCTAATTCAATTTGGTTGTTTCGGGAACTGGTGAATGTAAGCACTCTGAATTGTTTACAAGGTACATTGTTCTAAAAGGAAGCCATACTAGATATTTTCAGTAAAAAAAAATACCAGAGGCCTTCAGGATGGGTAATGCTCCATGAGAACTAAGTATACTTAATGCCTTTTAAGTATACTTAGTTGTCTCACAACTGATGTGTGCAGAAGATATGTGAGATGCTACCAAGTGTGAGAACTTCTTGCACTTCTATGGAAAATTATGGAAGGCCTCAAATTCTCTTCATACAGAGGTGGGGTCTCCTTGCCTTCTCTTTTAATTTTGGCTGGTCTATGGCAACTTTGATCTATAGTGTTTAGCACAAGATAAAAGGATTCTACTTCTGCACTTACCTACTAAGAGTACTAATAAACCTCAGCTTAACATAAGTCCAGTTACTTTGCCAAAGATATTAATGATGTGACTCTGAGACTACAAGAAAAGGAAAGGAAGAAAAATATAGCAGAATCCAGAGGTCCAGCTATCCCCACTAAGGCACAAAGACATGTGACTGAAGCAGTCTTGAATTTTCCAGTTTAGCTCAGCCCCAGCTGAATAAGGCCTAGTGACTCTAATCATGTTCCTGTACAGCAGAAGAATCACCTTGCCTTAATTTCTGAGCCCCCAAATCATAAGATATATTAAAGTGGTTGCTGTTTTGGCTTATGGAGTGATTTTCAGATCTAATAGTTAGAACAACCCCCAAATGAGTCACGTTGAAACTTCAGCATAATTACTTTACATGTTTGAAGACAGATTTTGGCAAGCCAGGTCACCAGATTCAATTGCAGAGCTAGATGAAGTTTTGCTCTATGACCTGTGCCTGTGCCACTCTTCTGCAGTAGTCATGAAGATGGCCAGGCCTCACAAATGCACTGTAAATCAAGACTATGTAATTTTGCAAAAATCCTGCAAAGTCACTCAAGTTTTGCCTTCGAAAGCCTGGAAGAAACTGAGAAGAGCGGATCTGTTACCGTGTACGTATTTAAAATCAGTTGGTCTAAAACAGATCAGCTTGCTTTTTCTATTTAAGGTGGGGCTAACATTCATTCACTGCTCAGTGAGTTAAAGACATTTTAACCACTGGCAACTATTACTCAGATGAATAATTCATATCAGAGCTCCATAACATCTGCCCCTCATTAAATTTATTGCAAGATGTTGACCGCATCCCCATTTCCTGATATGAGGTCTTCATTAATTTTCACATAGTTTCACAAATTCATTACATTAATATTTTCTGGATGTCTTTTTCCACCTCAGAAACTTTCAATGAGAGTTTTTCAATGAATCCTATTTATATATAAAGATTAGCTCCTCAATTCAAATCATTCCAGAGTGCTTAGTGTTTTCTGTTGTCTATTCCAAAATTCACATGCCCTCCCCCTGCTGTATTAGTAACTGTGATCGATAATATCCAATCCTGAAAATATGGGGAAGAAAAGAAAAAGGACATTCTTACTTGGTTAAAGAGAAAGTTCATGGAAAGGCTCATACCAGCAAGGCATTATAACTTACCCTAAATGAAAACTCAAATATAAAAGAAGACAATTTTAGCCATTCTGTAGAAGCCTTGTTCATGTTAAAGGTAACATGATGGAGTTGAATAGGTGAAATTGAGGTAGGATAGAGGAATAAGAAATAGGTAGATAAGAAACATAAAGGAAGGATAAGGAAATATGATTTTAATTCAGAAGTTCCATATATATATTTTTTCCAGGCCTGTCACTCCCCAAGTCTCTTTCTAGGCCTGTTGCTCCCCAATTCTTAAGAAATCTGTAAATCATCTGTGCACTACCTAATCTATTCCATAGTCCCCTAATGAATAGATTTAAAAAGATGCATTATTTTGATAATCTATAATTTAGGGGAGGGTGCAGTGCTCTCTACTGATCAGATAATAAAGACGATGACAACCTAAGGATCTGCAGGTTGACCAAACCTCCAGAAACCATTTTGAGATCATCCCTACATACCTTCTTATACCCACCCCTCACACCAAGTATCCTTTAAGAGCAGGGCTGGAATCCTAAAACTGCATCTCTCACTGTTGAGGTACATGTCTTGCTTTACCCACAAAGCCATCCCTCTCTTGAAATTGCTCTCACTCTTCCTTGAATATGTGACACTTTTCATTTTCTGTCTCTGCCTCTGACTTACATGTGCTGAAATTCTTTTCCATCACATATGTCAAGGACCCTACTGCTCTTGAGTAGAGATCTCCTCTCTTTCTGAAAAACTCCTCAGACTCCTCCTCAGAGACACCTCTTTTGTCATGACAAAATAGGTCCACCTAGATTGTCTTGGAAACTTTTAGATCATGGGAATGGGGTTTAAGTCAAAGAAGAAGTTGCTTTGAACCCTCTTACAATTATTTACTCATAAACCACAAAATAAACTATGCATCAAGCAAATGGACAATAAGCATTTTCTTCTGATTAAATATCTCTACTCAGAATTCATAACCAATTAGCAAATATCCCCTGCTTCTCACAATAATCTTAATCAGTCCTTTGATTTGTACAACTCTTCTTAAAATCACTGAATAAACAAATAAACAAGGTCTCAATATTACGAATCTTGTTTTACTGTCTTTGTGTAATACTGATAATAGTTATCTTGTACTATGTTTGTAAGGTTTAGCAATTAGGAATGAGAGATACCTAGTGCAATATACAGTTGATGGTAATATCAGTAAATAAGGGTAATTTTTTCACTTGTATATATATTGTCACATATACATTATGCTTAAAAAGTTAGGCAGCATTCATGATATAATGCCTGGTTTATTTCTTTTATACTTAATTTTTTAGTTGCCCAAGGTCTGGGAATATAAATCTGAATGAACTGTCAGGCAGGGATATCTCTGAATAGGGATGACTAATGCTAATTTGGAGGATGGAATAGAATTTTCATAGTCTATTGGCTTTTGAAAACTATAACTAGAGCTGGATTCAGTGACCTTTCAAATCTCTCTGTCCTTATTAAATCACGATTTTTATCATCAAGAAACAAAATTGTCAGTGTCTTGTATTCTTGATGTGATTGGAATTTTATCAACTATGTGGTAGGAAAAAAAAAACAGAGAAGCTTTATATGAAGTTTTGATATGAATAAAAATATTTTAATAAGATAATGATGAAGTAATAAGAAAATGCATAGTTTTTTCCAGTTTCCTGTTACAGAGTGTGTGCAATTTCAAAATATAATTAATTAGGGAGGAGGCCAATGTCAAGGTCATGTTGTCCAGGAAGAAGACTCTGAGATTGACATTTAAATGCATCTGGTTTATTGAATAAAGATCAACACCTGAGGAAGAGAGAGACAGAGATAGAGACCCAGACAGAGACAGAGAGAAAGACAGAATGTGTTAAGGAACCAGGATTGGGCAGATTGAGAGAGGGTGAAGGTCAGAGTTGAAATGGGGCTCAGCTGACCTTTTAGGAAGCTCTGTTGATGGTATGGCTCTACAGAGTTTCCCCAAATGGAGGAAAGGAAGCTTGCCATTTATACCCTTCTAGCCTTAACCCATGGAGATTGTTTTGTTTTTGTTTTTTTGATAGAAAGCAATTATGGGGAAGAACTCTGCAGTGACCCAGGGCCACAGTCCCAGCATCTGGAGGAAATTGTGTGTTGGTCCTGAAGGAACCAACCGCAGTGTCTACAGCAAAGAACTATTAAATTTATCTGCTATTGTGTTTTAGGAAATATTATCTGTTCCTCTTCTCTTTGGTCTTTGAGGGAATAAGCAAAGTTAAATATTAATTTAAGATTTATTTAGAAAGAAGTTTGAATAACTCTATATTATTAAATCCAACATCAAGACTTTCTTAAAAATAATTATCACTTCTCATTATTGCATGTATATTCTTGCACTGCAGTTTGACAATTCTTTCATCTCACTTCCATCTATATTTACTCTTTGAAATATTAAACTAGGTTTATATGTGGTGTAAACAAATGTCTTTGGTACTGGGTTGTTCATGCCTTTGTTCTGTCACCATATTTTATTGGGTTCCTACTTATTATTTTGTCAATTGCATAACAGCTTAGTTCTAATTTTGCTCTTTTTCTTCCTCAAAATTGGTGGGAAGCTGCATGAGACAAGTGGTGTACCAAATGCAGCATAGCTATTAAATGATTTCCATTGACTATTCAATTGTTGTTGCATAGAAAAAGGAACAGCTTTAGAGGTATTCATGTGGAATACACATCACAAAGTAATTTTTGAGCTGCAAATGCATCTGGTTTAAATATAAAAGGTTACCACTTGATGAATTTATTTAAATTGTAAGAAAACATAAAATATTTGTACGTATTTTTGTTTTCCTTCATTCAATTTCTGAATATAATGTAAATGTTGATCTTTGCTAACCCATTTCCTCTGTATTTCCCAGGTACCTAAATATTATGTCTCAGCACTTTGTCAAGAAAACATGGAAATTTTAAAAATGACTGTTAAATTGTGGACCAGAACCAAATTCTCTCTTTTTAATTTTTTTATCTTAATTTGTTATATATGACAGCAGAATGCATTACAATTCATATTACACATACAGAGCACAATTTTTCATATCTCTGGTTGTACACAAAGTAGAGTCACACTATTCGCGTCTTCATATGTGTACTTAGGTAATGATGTACATCTTATTCCACCTTCTTTCCTACCCCCATGCCCCTTTCCTTGCCCTCCCTCCCTTTTCCCCTTTGCCCTAACTAGAGTTCATCTAATTCTCCATGGCCCCCACCACCAGATTATGAGCCAGCAGCCATAAATCAGAGAAAGCATTCAGCATTTGGTTTTTTGGGATTGGCTAACTTCACTTAGCATTATATTCTCCAACTCTATCTATTTACCTGCAAATGCCATGATTTTATTCTCTTTTAATGCCAAATAATATTCCATTGTGTATATTTACCACATTTTCTTTATACATTTATATAGAAGGGCATTTTATTTATCCATTCAGTAGAAGGGCATCTATGTTGGTTCCACAGTTTAGCTATTGTGAATTGTGCTGCCATAAACATTGATGTGGCTGTGTCCCTGTAGTATGCTGTTTTTAAGTCTTTTGGATATATAACTGAGATTGGGATAGCTGAGTCAAATGGTGGTTCCATTCCCAGTTTTCCAAGGATTCTCCATACTGCTTTTCATACTGGCTGCACCAATTTGCAGTCCCTCCAGCAATGTAGGAGTGTGCCTTTTCCCCCACATCCTTGCCAACACTTCTTTATAATAAGAATGGCTTTCTAACACACTCCATCCATATTCAGATATTTTTCTTATTCCAAGTGTCAGTTTCTGTGTTATTATCTTGGAGTTTTACCATGTGTAAAGAATCATAACTGGGTAAGGATAAAATTCCATTGTGTAAATATTTCAAGGATATATTTTAAAGTAAAACACCATTCTTAGCAAGACATGGGAAGGAGGAAGTTTACAGTACAATGTCAGGGTCACTTTTGGCTGAAAGTGATGGTTGTTCTTCTTGAGGTAAATGATGTGAGCATCCAGTGTAGCCTCCTTGGGTATTACCATCATTCATATTCTACCTCTTGGAGTCTTTAACTTGATTGTGGAAAGTTAAAAGTCCATTTTAACTTATCTGTAGGGATGCACTTTCAGTTAGTGCTGTTTATTTCCCATCCTCTATTGAGTGTCTAAAATCTCTCTGCAGGTACTTATTTCATCAACTCATTGAGCCTAGGGAATCCTAGTGAGTTAGTCAATATTACCTGTGGGATGCCTTTGTCACCCGTATTCAATCTCTGAAGGGTGATATAGTTGCTATAGTGAAAAACTATGCTCATAGGTTACTTGTGCTGTTTGGGATGCAAAAAGCTCTCCTTTTAAAATGAATTATTTGTTTTCACTCCTTTTTATAAAAATAGAACATTTTCTGTTCTGTCAGTTCTGCTTTGAGTGTGCTATTTTAATTTTCTGTAACCAAATTAAAGAATATTAAGTAAATTGACACATTTTTAGGACTTGTCTTACCTGATGTATTTTATAAATGAACCGATATTCTGACTAAAATATTCAATTCGTTAAAGCTTTTTATTCATTTTAGTGAGTATGGTTTATATTAAAGTCTTCAACAAATTTAGTTGATTTTTTAAAACTAAAAGTATTTTATATTTTAGCCTAATACAGTAGACTTTTGGAGTTTAGAGTAACAGAACATTCCATTCTACCATAGACTTAAGATAACCTGGAGCAGCACCATTCCTAAGGCTCCTTTTTAGGTATGAGGCTGCAGCTCAGACAGGCTGAACAACTTGCCTGAGTTCACAGGGCAAGACAGGGTTCCCCTGAAGCTTCTGATTCCAAATCCAATTTCTTTATTGCAAGCCACAGTGCTTGTAGTTATTAAAATGAACAAATAAGTTTATTGGTCTAGTTGAAAATTCCTTTGTGTATGAAAGATTGTTTAAAATTCCATATTGCTTTTTCAGTGATATGTAAGGATATTAACAGTTAAACAATGAAAATCAGAAAGCAGTACTCAGAAACCATTTGAGGCAGCAGAATTCATTTAAGAATTACATCTCTAAAAACCCTTAGACAATATCATAGTGTATTTTTTTCTAAGTTATTCCATTTGACATAGAAAAGATCGACACAGATATATTATAAGCCAAGTTCTATAGCTCAGGGACTTTATTTATAGCTCTCACTCACCAAGACATTAAAATAGTGCCTAGCACTAGGCACTATTACTTATATATTGAGTAAATGAAAGAATTAACAGCTTCTAAACAGCCAACCCATGAGAATGATTTATACAACATCTGTTTCTCAGCAAATTTATAATTAGATCCTTTGAGCTAAAGAATAAAACAAAAATGTTTGACTATTTAAAATGATTCACTGAGGGATGATTTTGGCCATATTATAAATCCTTCATGTTCAGAAAATTTAAATTTTTGATTGGTTTAAAAAATGAATATTATAGAACTAATTTGATGAATAATACAAACTTGGGAACCCTGCTAATGGTCTACTTACTTGGTATGAAGTTTTCTTTAACTGTCTGAAACATATGAGAAAAAACTAATGAGGTTTTTTTTTTTACTATTTATTTATTTATAAAATTTAATTTTGTACCGGGGATTTAACCGAGGAAGACTTACTACTGAGTTAAGTACCCAGCCCTTTTTATTTATTTATTTTTTTTAAATTTTGAGACAGAGTCTCACTAAATTGCTTAGGGCCTCACTAAATTGCTGAGGCTGGCCTTGAACTTGAGATCCTCCTTCCTCAGACTCCAGAGTCACTGGTATTATAGAGGTGTCCCATCCCAGAACTGGCTAGTGTGGAAGGTCTATAATGCAAAATACATTTTCTTAGTTCTTGGGTCATTACGAGTTGGAATTTTAGGTATAAGCAAAATCATTGACAGCAAACCCTCTATACCATTCAGCAGCTGTTTCCTGGTAGCAGCAGTATTCTTCTTGCCTAACTTGCCTAAAGTCAATGTTCCCTGATCATTCAAGACAAAGAGATGGATTCTCAGGTGTGAGTGAGAGAATTGTCTCTTCCAAAGTCAAATTTTCATGTCTCACAGTCTTCCTGTTCTCAGGGAATGGCTAGACTCTATAGCCACAACTGAACAGCTGGCACATACTAACAATTCAAAGTCTACCTAATAGGCATCAACTAGATTTTTTTTTTTATTCTGGTGTTTAACAAGTTAAAATCTGAATATAATTCCAGGAAAGTGTCTTATCCTTAATATTAAAAGCAAGTTTTACACACACACACGTACACACACACACATATGCATGCATATATTTGTGTGTATTTTATTGATACATCATAATTATACCTAATATGAGATTTGCTGTTACATTCTCATACAAGTGCACACTATTGCAGTGCATTTGTTCTGTTTCATTCTCCTGGACCTCCTCTTTTTCTTCCATTCTCCCATCCCCCTGGTTCCCTTCCTCTACTCTCCTCATCTCCCTTCAGTTTTCATGTGTTCCCCTCCCATTTTCTTCCCCCTTTTTTCTCTCTACTTTCCACATAAGAAAGAAAGCATGTGTCCCTTGACTTCCAGAATTAGGTTACTTACTTAACATAATGCTAGAAGTTCTATCCATTTTCCTGCAAATTTCATAATTTCATTCTTCTTTATGGCTGAGTAAAACTTTTGTGTATATATAAATGCCACATTTTCTTTACCCATTTATATGTTGACAGATACCTAGGCTGGTTCCATAGTTTGAATATCATGAATTGTGCTGCTATAAAGGTGGGTATGCATATATTACTATAGTATGATGACTTTAATTCCTTAGAAAAAATACCAAGGAGTGGAATAGCTGGGTCATATGGTGGTTCCATGTCCTGTCTTGGAATGTTTTCTAGCCAGCAAAGAGAGATGGATCCCTACTGAACTAATAGTTGCTTACCTCTCAAGTTCGATGTCTGCAGTAGGGACAGCAGGTTTTTCTGTGAGATAAACCATTTAAACATCACATTCAAGGACACTGTATAAAATAAAATGGACTGTCTTTGATATTGATTTCTTTCTCATAAAACATTCTCTAGAGGAAAATCCAGCCAAAAAAAAAAAAAAAATGAGACCTGATTTGTGGCTGTATCACCAATGCTAGCTTAGACCTAACATCCTTATGTGGGGCCAGGCAAGTTTGAAGAGTGTTCCAAAAAAGTGTTCTGTATCTCTGTATGTGTATATTTATGGCTAATGTGGAGAGAACTACAGTTGAGAATTGAGAAGAAAATGCAAATAACTAAGAGAGTACAAGTCAGGACAGAGTAACAGTAAGAGCTCATCTTTTGAAGAATTCACAAAGAAATTATGCCTTTGGTATAAGCATTTTCATTTTCAGTTGGGTCGTTTTAAAATGTGCCAATATCCTAGGCATTGTGAAACTAAAATATTATTTAAATGAGCAATGGAAGTGTAACTGAGGTGATTCTGCAATCTATGTACAGGGTAAAAATGGGAGTCCATAACTCACTTGAATCAAAGTGTGAAATACGATATATCAAGAACTATGTAATGTTTTGAACAACTAACAATAAAAAAAAATTCTCTCTTCTCTACCAAGGAGAAAGAAGATGGTGTCTGAAATCAAGGCATGGAAAAGCAAACGAGGGGCAAACTAGATGGATGACATGAGGACCTAATGGGAAGTCAGAAGATTGGAAGACAGGTAGCTCTTTTTTCATCTCTTACACAAGTGGAAACTGAGGCTAGCCTGTCCCAGTAGCCTGAGGCTATTATGTGGTAGAGCCTAGACATGAACTCACTTCTGATTCTAAGATCCATAAGATTATTGCCATGAAGGTAAATTTCATTTAATTCTATGAAGCTACCTACCTTCCTTTACTCTTTCTTTCTTAAAAGAATATACAACAAACATAATGTTATAAACAAATTGTAACAAATTTAAACATGAGAGGCAGTGGTATAATATGATGATTTATACTGATAAATCATCTTAGACAAATTATCTCTATTCCTCAGTTTTCTTATTTGAAAAAAATGTGATAAAAATACTTACATCCTAGGATTCTTTTGAGAATCAAATGAGTGCTTAAAATACTGCCTGGCATGCAGAAAACATTCAATAAAGGTCTTGCTATTATCGGAGTTATTTGCTTCATTTAGTTTCTATAACTTTTTACCAACTGTTCAGAATTTTCATTTTCAAATGTATTTTATTGTAATATTAGGGTTAATTTTGTTTTGTTTAAAGCATTGTATATTTGCTTCATATGATAAAAAACTACTTAAATAAAAAAATAAAAGTGCTCTTTTTCTAATACCACTTTTTACTAATACATATAGTAATAATATGTATTAGTCAACTCCATTTCTTTTCTATATGCTAGTTACCTTGAAAATAAACTTGAAACATTGTTTATCTCACAATAAACTACTCCAGTGACAAGTTTAGATGTGTGATATGTGTACTACAGCATGCAGTGAAGGGCTTGGGTATTCATCTATTCATCTGCAAACTGTCAAGTTGAGCTGGCAAGAAGAGCATTGTTCTGCCAGCTGATGGTCACAAGGAATAAAATATTCCTCAAGTACCCAGGTTATATCTCCCAAAAGAGCGAGAGAGCCATCAAGATATAAAATCACAACTGCATAACCTAGGTCCTCACTCTTTACCGCTCTTCATTTCCCGGGTTTTCCCATCCTCCACGCCCACCTATGTTATACAGGTGCAACTGCTAGAAATCAATTCCAAGGGCAAAGTCAGTGAGTGAGAAGGGGAGGTAAACTGGGTTGGAATGGAGGAGGTGGAAAAGCAGGAGTCTGCCTGGGTTGCCTTGGCAATGCAAAGGAGAATGTCAAGGGGGAGGGAGTTACATGCTGATGATAATTGCATTTGCTAGTTGCATTCTATTGTGCTGACCCGCCTGCTTCTCCAGTTCATCTTTCTGAGTCATTAAGTAGTTCCAAAAGCTCTCCTAAGCGGTGTGTCCCCTTCTCTTCTAATTTTATCCCCTCTCCCAGTCCCCAGGCCCAGTTACCAGAGCGCTACCTTTGGCAAGACACTGGGAAAGAGGGCTTTAAATGATTGTGAAAGGTTTTTAAAATCCTGTAGGATAATGCATCCCTGCTGGAGCTCGCTGGAATATTGCTTTGCTGTTCAACCACAGCATGAATTTACAACAAAAGAAAGCTGCTGAAAAACCAGAGAAAATAAATCTGAAAGAAACATCCCACAGTGACACGCAGGCTGTAAATGATTCACCAGAAGAAGGAGGAGGAGGACAAGAAGGAGGAGAGAAAAAAAAAAAAAAATTACTGAGCGGTTTTCTCTAGAATCTAGTGTACCTTGAATTGGAAAGGTCCCTGGATATAAGGCTTTCAGATTTATTCCCTTGCTCCCCCTGGTGGGAGTTTGATTTAATTACAATAAGAATCCCAGTGGTTGTCATATTTGAATACATTGATACCTACTGTGAAAAATTCTTTCTTATAATCCTTCATCACTGACATGAATTATTAACATCTGTAACTGTGGCTTGTGGTTAATAAAGTAACAAAAATTTTCAATTCTTGCAGTCTTAATTGCGATGTGAATACCTTCTTAAATCACACAGTATATTTAAATATTTCAAAAGTTATATATATACATAAATTTATTGCAAAATAAATTATTCGCAGTACTTTTTTGTTTCTACTCATGTTCATTTCATCCTCACTGGTCCCTCTCTACAAGGAGTGCATAAGAAATGGTACAATCTTCCTTTGGTCTAATTATGTTTTCCTTATAATGATTTTTATTCTTCTTGTTTTAAACTTTTGCTCTCAGGGGTGGTTTCATCTGTACTAACTTTCCTAAATTTAAGATTTCTATTTGGTTCTAACTCCTTATTTTAACTACAAATCTCTTATGAAGTCTTTCCTGGTGTTTCTTAAGCACTGACTCATTCCAATGCTCAGAACTTAAATTGGCTTCTTGAAGGCAGTAAAAGGCAAGCCAGGCTGTTTCTAGACTGCTTGGTGTCTATCATCTTGTTTTGAATTTGGTCATAAAGTATGGTAGATTTATCTGAGTGGAAATTTTTTTTTTTCCTATGGAAAAAATTAGTCACTGTACAGATTGAAAGAACTTTCCCTGTAAGAGTCCACTCTTTGCCATTCCTAGACCTTGATTAGTGTTTTTCCTTTTTATATGCATACAAAATTCTTTTGAATCATCAGTGATAGTGTGGGGAAAAGGAGAAATAAGGAGGCATTGGCTGGGATCCCTGATGATTATAATGGTTTGGTGATAAATATATCCATATGCTAGGTCCATTACTGACCCTGTGATGCCAAAACCATATTAAATATTTTGCTTATGTAGTGTCACAATACATAAAATTTTAGGTGATTCATTATGCTTGAATTGCAGTATTTTTCGATGGATCTCAACAAGGGTCCACATCTTCCTGACTGCCAAATTAGTTTATTTCCTCACCAAAACAAAATTTAGGGGTATAGTGGATGATTCTCATGGGTATTCCCCACTGGGAAAAGGATGGGACATCCTCTTCAGATATCTATGTATATAAGAAATATGCTTGGAGAGAGATATGTTTGAAGTACATCCAACCCTCATTTATCACAAGGGCAAGGTGATTCTGAGAAAAGTATAGAACAATTGTTGAATTTATATCTCACTCAGGGCTTCAAGGATTTAGGCCTGAATCCTAAGAGAGGTGGCTAGAAATATCTAAAGAAGTAATCAAACTCTTCTTTTAAAAATCTGTGCAACACTGGAATCTACTTACTGTCAGGATGTGTAATTCAAGAGAAATCAAGGCATCTTCTTTATTTTTCTAAATATTGTTCAATGGAGTGCATCCATACTGAATGTTTCAAAATCCTCAGGACTTCCATGGCAGGAGAAGCACATATCTTGACAGGGATTGATGGGGTCCCAAAGGTTAAACAATGGAAGTCTACCTTGCTGACATCTTGAGGGATCTCAGCAAGGTGATTTTGGACAGCTCTACAGGTGACAAACACGAAAAAAGCAGTAGGTCCACTCAGAGGAGGAGAGAAAACAGCAAACTTGATGGGGACTGACAGAGTGGGTCTAAGCACACCAGCAAATTCTTTAAATTTTCCTAAAATGAATGGAGGTCATTTTACAGAATGAAGGCTGTGCATTAATATGCAAGGGTGGTAGCATGTGCCATACTAATTGATTTCTTTTAATGTTAATTGATGTGTGCTCTGAGAGAATAGGGATGGCAGAAAGGTGAGTTCTACATTTTTAATTGCTTCTCATCTACAAGTCTTAATTCTTCTTTAGGAACTATTGAAGTATGCACTAAGGGTGCAGTAACATGACAGCCTTGGTCCTTAAGGATGATGAATAAATAGTCACAAGAAAACAGGCTTATTTCAATTGGGAGAAAGATAAAAACAAAAACAGCCCATAAAAGTACACTTTGGGAGGGACCTATACATGTCTCAGGTTATGGGATGGGAATCAGACAGGGAGACTGCCCTGACAAAATAACCATCAGTTGACATTTGAGGGAGGAACATTATGAGTAGAGGCTATCCAACAGAAGTTTGAGTTGAGAGATGTTTATGGCAGAATATCTATGAAATGCTGAGTGAGAGAGTTTAGAGTTGGTTCAGGAGTGAGAAAAGCTGGTATTGCCTGACATGATTAATATAGGCAGGTCTAGACAACACAGGAGGCTTTGGTAAAATAGTGACATACTCATGCTAAATGTATTTTTATGGGTACCCAACCATTTATTAGCTTATTATATTTATTTTGAAAGTGCCATGTGCCAGATTCCTTTTGTAGAATTCTTATTTTGTTTGTGGGGAGGGATAGTAAAGAAATAAATAAAACTACAATGAACTTCAGTATTTTAATGAAGAAAGGAAACAGAATGATGGTACAGAGAGAACCCCAGTGTAGAGGGCTTATTAGAAGAGGGTCAGGAAAAAGTCTCTAAGGAGACATTTGAGCTAAAATGTGAAAGAAAAAAAAAAGTCAGCTATTCAAAGCAACAGGGGGAAGCAAATGCCATGATCCTATTATGGGACAAGAGCTGGTTTCTTCAGGGACAGAGAGAAGGTTAAGGTGACTCCTTACAGTGAGTGAGGGATGGTGTTATCAGATGTAGGCTGTGGAAAACATTGCAACTTTTATTTTAATGGAAGTTACTGCAAGATTTGATTCAGAGAAACAATGTTATTGTTCTTGTTGTTTTTCTTGTAGTTGACAGATATTTCTCCAGTGCTGACAGAGTATAGATTGAAAAGGAGAAGGAAGAGAAATAAAGTCTGATCTAAAAGTTATTGCAGGGTCTAGGAGAGTGAAGGTGGAGCAAAATTTAAGATGGTGGCACTGTGCTGGGGCTGTAGCTCACTGGCAGAGTGTTTGCCTAGCATGTGTGAAGCCCTGGGTTTTGATCCTCAGCACCACATAAAAATAAGCAAATAAAATAAAAGAATTCTTTCCATCTCACAACTACATTTTTTTTTTTTAAAGATGGTGGTGCTGAAGACAGGGAGAAATGGAGGTATTTTAGCTACAATTTTGGGTATTAATAAATGATAGAATTTGTTGATGATCTGAGTTTTTCATATTTTATTCTTCTCAAATCTGAAAAAAGTGATCAAGTTGAATTACTAAGTTGATAATTGTGCCATTTCCTGAGATAGGAAAAATGTGAAGATAAAATATTAAAAGCTCTGATTTGGACATATGAAGCATGGTGGGTTTCAGATATTTGATGAAGATGTCATGGGACTAGTTAGAGATGAATCTAGAACTCAACAGGAAGATAAAGATATGAATCAAGATTCAAGAAAAGATTTATATTCTAGTGGTCCATGGGCAGAATTGGGCTCATAGACGTGGTCTACTGCTATATGTTATTTTCTTTTGTTTAAAATTTAAAATAATTATTGACATTAACAAATCAGGAGAACTTACATGCCAATGGAATTTGGTAATAATAGGTTTGCATTTTCATCTGCATAGAGCTGAGTAATGCCTCCCTCATTTGTAGAGCTTCTGTCTTTCCATGTGCCACACTATACCACTTCCCATTGTCTCCACAGGAGTCTGAGGAGTGTCAGATACATGGGTGAAATTTATTCTTATAGCAGATAAATGTGGTAAAGTAGGTAAAAATACTTTTTTCCCCATGTTTGAAATGTGTAAACAAATGAGAGAAAAATCAGAAAAATAAATAAACCCTGAAGGCTCTATTTCACTTGCATCAACCTGCATTATTCCTCAATATTTCTTTTTAAACATATATAGATATTTGAAGTTGTGAATGTCCTCATAAGTAAGACTTCAAGTCAAACAAGTGAAACGCAGCATAGTCAGAAGTGAGTGGAGGGACCATAGTTGCGTTCAAGATCCTGACATGTATAATGGTGTGAGTCTTCCTGAGGTGGGCTTCCCTGTGCTGCATGGCCAAATCAGTTTAGAAATTTTTCACTCTCAAATATAGGATGAGAGGAGAAAGTCAGAGAAATAGATGTCAAGGAGGTGAATAATGGATAGAAGAGGAAAAGGTTGGAAAACAATGATGTTAAACAACAAAGAGCAGCCGGCATAGTCATACATGCCTATTAACCCAGTGGCTTGGGAGGCTGAGGCAGGAGAATCACAAGTTTAAGACCACCCTCAGCAACTTAGCAAGGCCCTAAGCAACTTACCCAGATCCTGTATCAAAATTAAAAATTAAAAAAGGGCTGGGAATGTGGCTCAGGGGTTGATCACCCATGGGTTCAATTCCTGGTGCCAAAACAAAACAAAACAACAAACAAACAAACAAAAGAGCAAATGTTCCCTCAACCTCAACTTCAAACCAATAATGGATAGCCACAGTAAGAATTTTGTTATGATTACTAAACACATTGTAATAGTCATGTTTTTATAGCAAGAAGTACTAAAAAGAAAACTCATGAAAGTATTTAAAAAAATAAATCCTCTGTTTTTGACATAATAAGGAAATGTGGTGGTCTCATTAACAAAATATCTCAGGAATAAAGTGGCCACATCAGCCACACTGATATACCAACTCTACCAAAAATGTATTTCCACATTTCAAGATGATGAAAAACATGCCTGGGTTTTATGCAGAGGTGGTAGCTGCCTCCATAGAACCTACATCTTAAAATATATTCATTGCTAGGCTGCCTTAGGCATCAGACTTCTATTATTCTATGTACTTAGAATAGCCTAAAATAAAGTGTAAATATTCTCCCTTGACATTTCACAAGTTTTCAATACCTGAGGGTGATATACAATATACCAGTTGTCAGTGTAACAAAAACGAGTGCAAATGTCAAGTGAATGGATATTTCTAGATGATAAAATAGCAGAAAATAGCTGCCTTTAGCATACAATGTTTTGTGTGTCTCTATATGTCTGTGTATCACATAAGAAGCTGTAGCTGTTTATTTATTAAATATACATCAGCAAAAAGAAACATATGACTTAAGAAATGATAGATAATATTGGATTCAAAACCCAGCTGACCTGGCCTTTCCCTTATTAAGAGGTAGAACTTTTGTCCCTTCTCTTTTGGATCCGGATGGTCATAAGACTGCTTTGACTTCCCTGAGATCACCTGGATGCTGTAGCATCAGTTTTCTTCTCTTCCATTTTATAATCTCCTGAGCATCTATTTCTCTACCTTGCTCCTCCTACTCTTCATTTCTCATAGGATTTGGCCATGTAGTACAGCGTGCTCACCTCAGGAAGACTCACATCTGTTATATATGTCAGGATCTTGATCTCTACTATGGTCCCTTTGTTCATTCTATCTTTACTCTCATTCATTTGTTTGATTTGACATTTTATTTATGAGGATATCCACAACCTCAAATGCCTATAAATGCTTCCCATAGAAACACTGAGTAATATTTCAGGTTGTAAGAAGTCAAATCTACATGGAGAAAATTTAAAGAATGTGATGTCAGGTGGAGAGAGAGCAAGAGAGCAGCTCAAGGGCCCCAGCATCAGACTATCCGGGATATCCTGGCCCAGCTACCTCAGCTTATACCACAAGTGGATTAGAGACACACCTTACTTGAGGCTTTCCAAATTTCTGTTGTGCAAAATTCTGCAAAAACAGATAAGCCTTTAAAGTGGAGTACAGTCATCCTTGGTGACTGAGAGGGATTGAATCCTTGACTCCCCATAGATACCACATTGTCAGATGCCCAAATCCCTTATAAAAATTAGCCCAATATTTGCATATAACCTATGTACATAATCCTGTATATTTTAAATCATCTCTAGGTTACTAATACTACCTAATACAATGTACAGTCTATGTAAATGGGTATTCTACTCTATTGTAATGACAAGAAAAAAGTCTACATATGTTCAGCACATATGCATTTATTTTCTGAATATTTTCAATCTGTGACTGTTTGAATTAACAAATGTGTAACCCATGGATATGGAGGGCTAACTAGTTTGTTATACAGTGGTTCATAACCAGAATACTATTCAACATGGTTTTTTGAGGATATGTGAAGCAATATATATTTGATACCTCATGTAACTTTGATAAATTGTAATAAGAATCTTAGCAAATAATTATTTGCATAAACTGGTGTAGTTAACAAAGGATTTATAAATTAATCCTTAAAATTCCTCTGTGAGGTAAAATTGTCAAAATATTCCAGAAATAGAGCATATGAAGCTCTCTAGTTCCTTCATGAAAACTGTTTACCTACTATGTGCACTTCTATAAAAGCTATACTTCAAGGAGGGGACAGGTACTACAAATCATCCCAAGAGTATGTGTTTGTTTTGCTTTCAACAACATTTTTGTGTGAATGAAAACAATAGGTATTATTCCTTTGTAAATGAGAGAGATGAAGATCAGAGAAGATAACTGATGGGTCCAAGACACCATATGGCCATGCCAGATACAACACCTGATCCTCTAATTCTAAACCAGATGCCTATCCATAGCTGTCCTGCAGAAAATAAAATAAAATAAAATAATTGTCTTATTTCAGTATTAATGGGACTATGGTACTGTCCACACAAGGAGCAAAATAGGTAATCATTTTTCTTTTGCATAGTATCTGTTTTTACATTATAGAGCAAGGATTACTAAGAAGCATCCCAGTTATCAATCTGTGAGGCCCCTGACATGATATCTACTTCCATAATAAACAGAAGGGAAATCAAAGACAATTTCTTCTTTGGAGTAAAGGACTTTAGGGCATAAGACATGATCTAAACCCAGTTAAGTTTATGAGTAGGAACAATGATGGCCGCATTTATAAACATGTATGTATATATTCATTTATGTGTTAATATCCACATAAGTTTTTCAAGAGATAATTATATTTTTCTCACTGAGCATTCAGTCTGATTTTAAAATTTCTCCAAGATATTTGGAGATTGCCATAATATAGGGGTGGGCAAAAACAGTCTCCTTTAATACCTTTTCTCAGAGGAGAGTGACAGCAGCTAACATTTAATGTTGCCATGACCTGTGTGGTATAATAGCAACTATTTTACAGCTCTCCTCTAGTTTCATGCCATGTCACCCAGACATTGGGTAACAGCAACAGAAAAACCTGCACACCTAAACCTTTCATCAGAAAACATGTTCTCCTCTCTAGGTGGGAAAGATACCAAGAGAGAACTATGCAGAAGAGCATATGAAGCTCTCTAGTTACTTCATGAAAACTGTTTACCTACTATGTGCACTTCTATAAAAACTATACTTCAAGGATGGACAGGTACTGCAAATCATCCCAAGAATGTGTTTTGTTTGTTTGCTTTTAACAACATTTTTGTGTGAATGAAAGCAATAGGTATTATTCTTTATAGTACCAAAAGGAAGACCTGATTCTTTTTTTTAATATTTATTTTTTAGTAGTAATTGGGCACAATACCTTTATTTTATTTATTTATATGTGGTGCTGAGGATCAAACCCAGGGCCTTGCATGTGCTAGGCAAGTGCTCTACTGCTGAGCCACAACCCCAGCCCAAGACCTGATTCTTAGTATGAAGTACTGTGCAATTAGGAATGATGATGGGTGATGGAGGTGGGGGATAGATTTAGCATTAGTATATGCTCTTAAAAAAAAGAAAAGATTGCAATCTTTTGCTTTAAGGAAAGATAAGTTATAGTGTTCTAGTCACTTGATTGTGTTTAACCAAAATTATGTACTTTACAAACTTCTGGTAAATGGGAATAATACTAGGTATATACTGCTCTCAAAAGTATTATATTATCAATATATTTTATCCCATGCTTAAAAAGACATAACATATTAAACAAAGTATTTTCCTTTTCTAGGAAAGTTTGGTTAATCCACCTTCTTCCCTTTCAAGAGCACAGATGTGCACATATTAATGTGTGCGTGCATAATCTTTGCCCTGTTGGGAACTCAAATATATTACTACATCTTGACTTTCCATGTGCTTTCTTATTCATCTTTTGTGATCTTTTCAGTCTTTCAATTCCTAATATTTAAAACCTCAAAAAACCAAGATTTATTTGCCCAGTTTGTGAACTCATCCTTTAGGACTCCTACATGAGTATATTTGCTCTTATAAGAATATGTGGGAGGCGTATTTTGTCCCCATGAGCTATGTAAAAAATTACCCATGCTAAGTTTCTTATTACTCATGAATTTTGAAAATTGCAAATCTCCAAGACTACTGATATCAGCCAATGATTCCAATATCTCCCAAATTACTTTTTAGTTTCAGAAGCCAGACATCATTCAGAAGCTATGGATACTACGGCTGAAGTGTTCAAGCTCACATTACTTGGAAGCCTTCTTAAAAGGCTTACAAGCCTTAAAACAAAAGATGAATGTTTGAAATCTCAGTATATTTGATTTCTATTCTTGTCTTTGTTGTGGTGAATTGCTAGATACTAAATCAAGCCACTAAAGCCAAGTTATTATTTATCTACATAAAAACAAGTCAAGTTCTGGTTATGAATATGGACTCTATATTCTGAGCTTACACATAATAAAAGAGAAGTGATCCTAATTTAAATAATTAGCAATAATTGTTTTTCTAATATATGTAAATATAATCATTATTTAGCTAGTCATGTGTGCTTTGCTGTGATATTGATCAAATGGGAAAGCAAATGGTTTCTACCTTGGAGTCTACTTGCCATTCTGTCTCCTACTCAGCTGATGAACATCTCTGATCCCTGAGGATATATTGATGGGTCTTAACCTTGGATGCAAACAAGAGTCATTAAAGAATCAGTTAATATTTACCTATGCCTGGCCCCACCTTATACCACTTAAATCAAGATCTCTGGTTGGGAGATATGAGCTTCAAGGTTGAAAAAGCTTCCCAGCTGAGTAGAGGTAGATCTGCTGAAGCATTCTCATTCACTATTAAAGAGCCAGTTGTTGCTACGGCCACACACTTTGACACTCTTGGCCTCTGGATTCAATATATAACCTGGTGATTGGTCCCTCTGTGGCTCTAGTGAGTGGTCTGTGGTTCTGTAAAAATTATAAACCTAGAAAAACTACAGTGCAAATAACATCCTTTGAGCCCATGAAAGCTATGTCTAGATTTTAGCCAGCAGAATGTGTTTCAAGCCAGGTATGGAAATGCCAAAGGTTAAGCAGCCATAAGGAGCAATTCTAACCACATATATTCAACAAAGCAATCACAGTGAATAGAACACAAGAGAAAAATGAATACTGTCAATCAACAGATTCTATTTTTGGTAAAATAATCATCACATTTGAGGATAAAAACTTGGCCTTAATGGATTTTGAAGGGGAGCCAGGCCATGAATATAGAAGTCCTAAAACATATAGAGCTGAGCAACAGAATTAAGAAGAAAGAGCTGGGTTTCATTAGAATGATTTCCCTATATTAAAACTTTTTCTAAGCCCATTTTCATTTCCAAGAATGACAAAGACCACTTAATCATTGGGAATTAGGACTAAGGATCTATGATTTGCTAGGTTATGGATACTTAAATTGTTCAGCTTTTGACCTAATTGTAAGTCTCTAAAATTAGTATCTTAACTCAGGAAGAAAAATAGAACCTTACATAAAAATGTAAGTCAAATGTAAGATACTTGATTTGTTTACCTAAAATTAATTTTTAAGCAGCCATACTTATATTTGGTTTCATTCAGAATCAACCCCCCCTCACACACATGCACACACACAAAAATTGTACCTAGATACAGATGTTCTAAATTGCAAAGAACAACTTATTCTTCTATTTTTGGTTCAGTTAATGAGCTTTCTCAAAGGAAATGGCTGCAATGAATTAAAAGAAATCAAATAAAAATGTCTTTCCTGAGTCAAATTAACCATAATCTATTGGAGTTTTACTAAGTTTGTAATAGCATTAGTGGCTCATACATACTAAAATTAAATGGGCAATATTCTCCTGGTATTTTCCTATGAATTTCTTAGCACTTTCATTCTCACAGGTAAACCTGATCAAGATGTGTGACTCAATGCAGTGGCAAATGTCCTGCTTTAAGAAAGTAGATAACTTGGTTCCTGGCTCTCATTATGCTGTAATCCATTCCATGACTTCTGGTAAATCATTAAACTGCCAACTTTAAACTTCTTCATTTTTAAAGGGAATTATATACCTTATCTCATTTTGAAGACTCTTGTGGGACTAGTAAATCCATAGAAAAGAGAACACAAAGCGTTAAAAATGTATAAAACTACACATGTTCAGCAACTGCCTCTTTTTGATTTGGTATGGACATGAAGTTTATGAAAGTAACTTCTATAGATGTGAAAATGCATAATTCTTTCATGTGAGAATTTCAGCCTCTGGATAGATATACAATCTTATCCAAAGAGTAACAGCAATGGCTGTGAACTGAGAAGGAAGTCAAGGGATGTGATAGGTCCTAGAGGATGCCATCTTATCAGGTAATATCATCTGTCATCAGAAACAAAAGAAAATAAATCAAGAAATGATGTTCTTGTGGGCCAAAAGTAACCACAGTGGGATACAGGAGAAAACCCCACTTTGAGGTTAAGCCTCAAAGCAAAATATTTCTAAACAGGTCATGAAGGTGGCTACTAAAGACAGATCAGCCCTCCAGGTTCTTTCAAAGGGCAATATTTTCCTTCTTCTCAATTACTGAGCCACCCATATGCTGATGTTTTCTTCTCTAGTGTTATAACCTGACTCAAAAAATATCTGCTGTCATAAAATAAGCAATTATGATAGATTGTCTTCACTCAAATGAGAATTATCATGTCTCATTCAACTTTGTATTTCTTCTTTGTTCTAGTTTGGATATGAGGTTTCTCCTAAAAACTCATGTGAGAAAATGCAGGAATGCTCAATGGTGAAACGATTAGATTATGAGGACCATAATCTAATCAGTGGATTAATCCTTTTGATAGATGAATAATTTAAATTGATTAATGGGTGGTAAATGTAGGCAGGTAGAGCATGGATGGATTAAGTTGGTCTCTTGGGATGTACCCTTTGGAATTATATTATACCTGGATCCTTGCATTCAAGCTCTCTTTGCTTCCTGACTGTCATGAACTAAGCATCTTTCCCTTACCACACTCTTCTGCCATGATGCTCTGCTTCACCTGAGTCCCAAAGGTATGGATTCATCCAACCATGCACTGAACCTCTGAAACTGTGAGTCAAAATAAACTTTTCCTCCTTTAAGAAGGGTATATTGGTCAAAGTGATGCAAAGCTGACTAATAAACTCCTCTAGAGCCTAACAGAGAATTAACTCGTGTTTGAAGAATGAATAAATGAATCAGAGAGGCACTGGTCATCCCTCACTAAGTTTCCCAAAACAATAATAGGCTCTGTTGACTTCCTGTCTGATAGGTCAGATAGGAAAGGCTAATATTGTCACAGAGCTCTGCTGATCATGATGAAACACCATATTTTCCCAGTTCACTCTTTTAGGGAGATTTTAGTCCAGTGAGAAACAGAGACTAAACTAAAATCTATACACAGTTTAACTGTATCTCACTTTCTGCTAGCAGTAAGGAAAACCCTCTTTGTCCCTTTCTTCTTTTATCTTATACAGGTGTTGAGTATGGAAATAAATGAACACTGAAATGATAATATGAAATATATTCTTAGTCTATTTCTCTAAGGTAGAATACAGAAATATCTGGGTCATTTAAAAAGAAATAAGAAGTCTATCAATAGAAGCTGATAGTTTGTGTTCAGAGGGAAAATGGCAAGAAATAAGGAAGAAGATAAAGAGGGACTGGGGTAAAAGAGCACAAAGACACTGAAATTGTTCACAAAAGTGAAATAAAAACATGAAAGAGAAAAAATCATGCTCATTGTATCGTTAAATTTGATATTATTAGAAAATAATAATTAATATTGGATAATTCTCTAATAATTAAGTAGATCAATATTCATTTGGCACTAAAATACATAAAATATAATTGTAATGATCCTAAAAAATGTAGACTCAAGGAGTTGATTAGATTTCTTTAGGCAACAAAAGTTTTGAGATATGTTTATCAGATTTTAAATGAAGTAATTATTTCTCATCTACTTACAAAAAGAAATAATCATAAATGATGTAGAAGTAATCATACTTTTCTGAAAACTCAGCAGTTAAATTACATTTCCTTACTTTTATTTTGAATGCTCACTAGAAGACATTCTTCTCTTTATATTTCTTTCTTTCTTGAGTAATGATCTCAGAATTTTAATAAAATTTGAGATCTAGATTAAATCTCCCATTGTTGAATAGTTCTAGGAAAATAAGGTGGATGTCTGTCATTCTTGCTGACCATTGTTCAAATGAGAAAGGATAGAATTTACTTCTGAAATTACTGCACACAATTTTAAAACCAGATCACTGGATGTCAATTATAATGATAAGGAAAACCAAACAGCCAAACTATAGTTCCCAGAAGGATTAAAAAGAGAAACATATACTAAATTATTTTTTAAAAAATCACAAGTTAATATTTTTATGGAAGAACAGAAGCAGGAGAAGTATAAGGAGAAGCATAGAGTTAAAGTGTGTCTTCTACTCAGGAATGACAAAATTTATCTTATACCAAGATGAAAATGATGTTGCTATTAGCTTTTGTCATAGATTCTCACTAAATACACATTTTCATGGAAAAATTATACATCTATTTCTATTCTCTTCACGATATTCTGGACATATCTACAGGAGAAGGTATAGTAAAAGGAATAAGCACATCATCGAATCCCCAAACACTTTCTTGTCTATACAAAGGTGGAAAGAATTGGTGTGTGTGTGTGTGTGTGTGTGTGTGTGTGTATGTCTGCACACATGTGAATGCGTGTATGTGTAAACCCTATAAATTCCTAAAATTATCACAAATTTTAAAGAAATTTCTGTATTGAAATCCTGTGTTATATTTGGTGAGGCAGATCAGCTGGGAAGTAATGAAAGTCATGCAGTTGTCTAAAGGAAAAACAAGTATATTTTCCACACCTTTTTTCTCCCTGCTCCCCCAGGTCGGTGGATCTGAGGTAAGGGCAATTTGGAGACTGAGCTTTTAATGTTTGTAATTAGACAGAATGTTCTTTTTTGGATCAGCCATCAAGAAGCATGTGTGCATTTCTTTCTCTTTGTATAAATTTTAGAAAAGGCAAAATAATTTGCACAGAAATTTAGAGCTAGGCACTTCATAGGAGGCTGATAATAGCAATTTTTTTTAATCCTGATATTTCAAACACTGAAATTGATATTTATATTGATATTGATGTTGATATTGAAATTGATATGGAAACCTGTCTTTAACTCCCATGTTATCATGTCATATTCTACCACTAATTCACTAATTTTTGGCTTTCCAAAGATAAACTTGGCCTTTCACAGAGAAAGGAATACAGTATTCCACTCCCTGTATAGCAACCTCAGTAGTTTTCAATGTTATCCAGTAAATGAGTGCTTTTGTTATTGTCACCATGTTTGGGAACTCTACCTGTGAAAGATGATGGACCAACTAATATACTCTACTCAATACCCAAATGCCAGGTTTCTTTTCTATGTGGATGAAGGTCAGTCAGTGAAATGAACTGAGTTTTCCAAGGTAAGGGTCAGTTTGTAGGGGGCTATCTGATGGGCATGCCATCACAGGTCCTTTACTCATTGTGAGAGATCTTTTAAATATTCACTTAACTTGGAACATAAATAATTATTAGAACCTTCTCAACATAATCCATATGAGTTCTGGATATTTTGCTTTATTCATTGATGTATCCCAAGTTATTGGAAGAGTACCAGACATAGAGTAAATGCTCAGTAAGGTTGTGTTACAAAAAATCACTTTCATCAAGTGAAAGTGTTACTATGTATAGTTTTAGTGTGAGACAAACATGCTACTCTAGGACATTTAGGATTATGAATTTATTTTCTTTGTACCCTTGAATTAGTCCCAGGGATCCCAAGGAATAAAGTAAAACACCACTTTCTGTTCTGAAGTTTACTATAATATGCAACACAGATTGGCAGCTTTTATAAAAACACAGCTAATTTCCTAACTTGTCTTAAATTACCTACTTCACTATAAACTGTTTATTTTCTTCATTTGTAGTCTCATCCATATTAGATTTTATGAATGATGGAGAAATACATCCATAATTGATACACTATTTTCTCTATGGAGGAATTCACTGTGTGTTAAAGGATTTCATGGGTGAAATTATAATTTGCAATATAAATGGAAAAGTCAGCACAATCAATTCTTATTTTATGAGTGAGTGCAGAAAAAGATTTAGCTCTTATAAAAGTCAAAAAGCTGGCTTAAAATTTTGTTTCCCTTGTGGTTATAAAATGCTGCTGAATTCTAATGCATGATATGATTTCAATTATTCCACTGTTACAGTTTTGTATGTGGAAAACCACACTTGAGATTAAAAAAAATGTTTACATTAGTCAAATTGTAAATGGTTTTTTAAGCTTTTTTTTTAAATGTCATTTTTCTAAACATTTAAGGAAGATGGAGCCACCTTTGAAGTGAATACTATTCTCAAAGAAGTGAATAAAAGATAGAGTCAGAAATCAGGGAGAGTTAAAACTTGAGCATAGTGGAATGTCATAGAGATCACTTATGGTTACCCAGCATGGGTCTTCCCATGTGCCTCCTTCTGGTAACAGACCCTTCCCTGACAGTGGTGAGCACAGAACCCAGATCTGGCCAATAGTAATGTCCCTAGCCTGGCAGGGCAAATGGCTGCTTTTCTCTGGAATTTGTATGTATGTTGGGGGAGGAACAAGGAGTATATTTATTTTCTGGGTATTAATCTACATAAAGTTAGCCACTATCCCAAGTCACAGGTAGAAGATTGTCCATGGTAGGAAGCAACACCGAAGGGAAACTAAACTGAGAGAGCACAACAAGAGAAGGGCAGTGGCAATGGGTTTGTTTCCAGGGGCACTTCAGGGGTGTCTGGGATACGAGGGAGGCCTTCCTTGAGGGATTGATGTTCAGGTGCTTGCTCTTGATCTCTTCTTCTATGCTGCTCTTCCCTCCACTTTGCCTCTATGATTAGATGACATTTATTTATTATGCTCTTATTATATGTTCCCATAAAAAATTACTGTTTTTTTATAAATTGCACAATTGCACATTTATTTGTTCAAGTAGTGCTCTGTGTTTGTTTTTGTCCTTAGATTTGAGGCCAGTGACTATGTCTGATGTTGCTCACCAATATTATCACAGGAGCTTGCACACTCGAGGTAGTGAGTAGAAGATTCTCAAATGCACAAAAGAATAAAATATAAAATTGGGACTAATTTGATTATAAAGTAAAACAAAACAAAAACAAATTTTTTTTTTTCAAACAGAGAAAACAGCATGTACTAATACTCCAGATAGATCAGGGTCTTATCTCTGTGGAGGTGCTACTTAAATGGTTGACTAGGGGGAGGAGCTAAAAGTGTGCAAATGTTGGAGAATTTGAAACAGGAAAATGATGTGATCTCAGTTTGCATGTAATTAGCATCTCTCTGAATCCTATGTGGAAAATGAGTGGACAAGAAAAGGGTAAATACAAGTCGAAAGACTAGGGTCCTTCTAAGGATCTAAGGAGGAGATAGCTGGGGTTTAAACTAGGGTAGTGAAAATGGAGAGGGAGATCCAAGAATATTAAAGAGCATTTGAATGTGAATATACACTAGTTTATATTTAATAAGTAAGGCTGTCCAATATTTTTATTATAACTGGTTCTGCTCCCTTTTAGCAAACAATATGTCAATTTTCCATTTGCGTCAAAACTACTCAATTTCATATATGTTTCTAAGGTGAGCTTATTTAGTGCCAAGAAAATAGAAATGAGGAGGAGCAGTAA
This sequence comes from Ictidomys tridecemlineatus, assembly GCF_052094955.1. Taxonomy (NCBI): domain Eukaryota; kingdom Metazoa; phylum Chordata; class Mammalia; order Rodentia; family Sciuridae; genus Ictidomys; species Ictidomys tridecemlineatus. Next base: position 158,600,124 of record NC_135478.1, on the reverse strand, counting down.
TAAATGAATGGAAAGTCAATTATTTGCTATTAAAATCCTTCAGGCATTCAATTTTATGGAGGCTCTGCTACCAGCTAAGAAAGAAACCAATTCATAAAAACGCATAAATGTACTTCATAATGTCCAGGATGTGCTCACCTCTATTTGGCTGTATGAATCATAAATTCCAGAACTTAAATCAATAGATACACAAGTTATAGATCCTTCACTGAAGGCTTTTCTTTATATGATCATTTTATAAGCTATGGGTTGTTTAATTCCATTAGACAAGAAAAAAATTTTAATATGAAACTTATAAAAACTCCTCATAACCAGGAAAGCTACTAATGTTTTTGAAGGATATAGGCTGATTTGCTCTTTTGTTCTTTTGATTTTCAGTCAACATTTGAGCATCAGGAATTTGCTTTATATTCTAAAATTAATTGGAACATTAGTTATACTAGTATATAATACCTGCAAAATAGTGACATATCTAAGTTAAGATGAATGATTGAACAATCAGGTTTTCTTTATTCTTTTGAAAGACCTAGTGAAATGCCCAAACTAAATACTAATAAAACAAACCTAATCTAGTGACCTGAAAAGATTGTAAGGACTTATCAAACAAAAGAAATGAGAAATTAAGAAAGAAATGAACTAAATGGGGTTAGTATAATCATGAAACATATAGTAACTGTAGGATTGGTAACCCCATGCAACTCAAAGATAAGAACTTATTTCATAGGTGAGTTTTCATAACAGAATCCTGGGATCCACATCAGAAGGGAACTGAATGTAATTTGCCTGGTGTCTGCCAAAGAGTAGTAAAAAAACTATTCCACCTAAGTACTCCTGGCTTCAGTGTTTGAAATGGCTTCACAAGCAGAATACAGCTCTCCAAAGGAAATATAGGTGCTCTGATATGGGGAACTCTAAAGGAGTTTATGGGATTGTGGAAGTGTGTATTGCCTTAAGTGGAAGAGTATCCAAAAGTAAAAAAGAGAGACTGATGACTCTGGAGGCTAAGGCAGGAGGATCATGAGTTCAAAGCCCAGTCTCAGCAACTTAGCGAGGCCCTAGGCAACTCAGTGAGACTGTCTCTAAATAAAATACAAAAAAGGGTTGAGGATGTGGCTCAGTGGTTAAATGTCCTTGAGTCCTTGAGTTCAATCACTGGCACACACACACACACACACACACACACACACACACAAAAGTGTGCAAGAGAGACTAAATATAAAACTAATCTCTTCATCACTTCATCATCCTGAATTTCCTTTTACATTTATATATAAATATTAGAATAACCTTCTTAATTCCCATCAAATTACCTATTAGGATTTTAATATGGCGTGTACTAAAAATAGGTAAATTAGAGAGCACAGTATGTCTTTATGTTATGAGCCTCTTGATGATGAGTATGGTGTATGCTGCCTTCTATTTAGGTCACTTTCAATTCTCTCTGTAACACTTTGTAGACTTGCACTTCTATGAAGTTCTTACACATATGTTTTTATATTTATGCCAAAGCTTGGCCTGTTTTCTATATTAATTTCAATACCATAATTTAAAAATATTTTTATTTACTGTTATCTAGAAAATGCAACCATAGTTTACCTAACAAGTTTGGTAAATTAATATGTTAACTTTACCACTTGTATATTATTTTGGATTTACCACATACATACATTTTCCTTTTCTCCCTTTTATTTTCTATGCCAACATATTTTTTCTGGGTTTGTGTAATCAATTAGTACCTCTAGAAAAGTTAACAATGACAAGAGATATAAGAGTAGGCATCTTTGTACTTCTTTCGATCTAGAAGGTAAAGTTTTTACAATTTCACCAGTAACTTTTGATAATGGATTTAGAAGTTGGTTGATATGCTGTGTTGGACTGAGAAAGTTATTTTTATCCCAGTTTGTTTATGAGTGTTGAAGTTTATCAAATACTTGTTATCCATATATTAATAATACTATGTTAATTATTCTTCTTTTTACCCTGCTGATATATGAAGTGCATCATTTTTTGAATATTAAAATGGCTTCACATTCCTGGAATGATTCCAACTTGGTTTTGATGTGATGTGCTTTATATATTTTGCATTATTATTATCATTACTATTATTTTAGGATTTGAGTAACTATGTTCATAAAAATTTTAGTATGCAACTTTTCTTTCAAAGTGCATTGACTTTTTTTTTTTCCTTTGTGGTGCTATGAATGGAATCAGGGCCTTGTGCATGGTAGGTAATCACTCTACCGCTGAGCCACAGGCCAAGCTCAAGTCTGTGTATTTTGATATCACTGTTATGCTGGCCTCATAAAATAAATTTTGGAGGTACTTCTTTCATTTCTATCTTTCAGAATATCCTGTGTACATTTAAGGTAGGACATATTTCTTGAATTAACGATGAAGTCCTCTAGTCTATGTGGTTTCTTAGTTGTTTAATATAATGGATTTTTGAGGCATAAATCACATACCATATAATTTATCCATTTAAAATGTACGATTCATTAGTATGTTCACAGAGTGGTACGGTCATTACAATAATCAATTTCAGGAAATAATCATCATCCCCAAATGAAGCTCCATACCCAATAGCAGTCCCTTTCCATTTATTCCCAACCCCTTTAAACCAAAGCAATTACTAATCTACTTTACAACTTTCTAGATTTCTCTTTTCTAAACATTTTATATAAATGAAGTCACACACTATGAAGGTTTGTGTGTGTGTGTGTGTGTGTGTATGTGTGTGTGTGTGTGTGTGTGTGTGTGTGTGTGTGTGTGTGTGAGAGAGAGAGAGAGAGAGAGAGAGAGAGAGAGAAAGAGAGAGAGAGAGACTGGCTTATGTAATACTTTCAAGGTTCATCTATGCTGTAGAATGTATCAGTATACAATTTCTCTTTATGACCAAGTTGTCCAATATATGTATATACTACATTTTATTTATCCACTCATCAGTTGAAGGATATTTGGATGTCTGTTTTCCTTTTTGTTTAGTATGAGTAATGATGCTATCATAAACAAGTCCTGTTTTGGACACATTTTTCAATTCTCAGGTATATATGCAGGAGTGGAATTGTTTGTTTATATGATTACTATGCTTAACCTTTCAAATAACTGTCAAATTGATTTCCAAAATGACTGTGCCATTTAACATCTTCGTCAGGGTCCCAACTTTTCCAAATACTTTCCAATATTTGTTATTTTCTCTTTGTAATTATAGCCATCCTAAAATATGTGGATTGATATTTCATTGTAGTTCTGATTTGTATTTGACGAATGAATGAAATGTTGACCAGATGAGCACCTCTCATGTGCTTATTGTCTATTTGGGGGAGTAATTTCTATCCCAGCTGTTGTTCATTTTTAAGTTTGATTGTCTTTTTCTTTTTATCTATGCTAAATAAAAGCCTTGCATCTAATATATGATTTTAAAATATCCTGATAACATCACCATCCTTCTAGAAGAAGTAATAAACCTAATGTTAGAAAACCTGCTAGCAGAGCTTTAGAATACATTAGACAAAAACTGGCATTGTCCATATGGGCATAAGACCTAAAAATAAGCCCAATACCATGTGCTGCCATGACATCCAGTGAAAGCAAGTCTAATTACAAGTTTCCCTCTCACTCTCTCCTTTTTATAATGCCCTCGCCAATGAGATCAGGTATGGTTCCTGCTTATTGACCATTAGTGTGTTTAGGTTCCCAATCAACTCTTGGCATTATTTAAAGAAGTCAATCACATGCTCCATGAAAAAAAAAAAAGGATCATCGTACCTTCTCCCTACTACAATGTCTCTCTTCACAGCTCCTGTTTATTCACTCTGTTCTCAAATGTAAACCCTGTATAGCCCTAGGTGCTCTCCTCTCATAGACTCTGAATATATATGATTAATAAACTGCTGTCCACCTCACCTGTCCATTGTCAAGGGTCATGAGTGGCTATTCCCTTAATCCTAAGGTAAAAGTGCTCCCTCACCAATGAAGTGAAAATAAGAAAATTAAAACAGTTGGCATAATGAAGCAGTGTCCCAGCCATAATGGAGGTCACTTGAGAAGCTCTAGCTGACTGCTCTTGCTAACTCACTCATTCTGTGGTACAGTGAAGGCTACCTGGAACAGAACCACCAATGGCTGGTGCACTTGTTTTGCTTGTGTCCACTTTGCTACCTCCTTCAGGTGTTGCCATACTATTTCACCCTAAAATACTCACATATCTTAAACCAAAATTGTTACTGACTTCTTTTCCTGCTGCAGGATCACTGAAAGCCAGATTCAGCCTGTTTGGTGGGTTGTTTTTGAGCTCCCACCTAAAACAGTGACAATGTAGCTTCTTAACCCAATCTATGCTTTCTGGTCACTGCATCTATCCTGGTGACTGTCATTGGCTACTTGGGGCAGCGATATGGACTTTTTTGGTCATTGTGCACCAACAGAGTGAAAAGATGACAGTTAAAACAATTGGCATAATAAACAGAATGGTTCAACAGGATGTGATAGCAAATTAGAGGTAAAAGGGCTGGAGATGGATCTTTTAGAGGTCTATATAAATAAGATTATCCCAGGAAGAATTCATTGTAAGTGCTTGCCCAACTGGTCATTAATTTCAGGCAAGACTAGTGGCTTTGCTCAACTTCTGCAGTGCTGCTGCTCTCTTGATCTATCATATGTTCTTCCCTGACCTCCAAAGGGACTGAGGTACATGTTCATGGTAGCCTGTGGCCCAGGAACTGAAGAGAAAAAAAAAAGAATTTGGTACTAGCTCCTCTCAGGACATCAAGGAAGGAACTCAACTACTCTCCCAATGCAGAGCCCTTAGTCAGTATGTCTGGGTTTTGCTAAGTACTAATGTTTACCAGCATGCCAAAGAACAATCATGTAATCCCATGGCTTGATGGCTTGTCCTTCAGTAAGACAAAATGGCTTGTCCTTCAGTAAGACAAAATGTGTGTGACCCTCAGGGAGATCTACTGGCACTTCCTTCAGGAGAAAGTGAGTACCTAGGAGGCTGTTGGGGCTCCTGAGTGTTTCTCTGTAACCACCCAGAAACACATTGCATCCTGGATGACCAGGCAAAAACAAAAATTGAAAATTCAGACTTTGTGTGATAGAATAATAAATATACTGAAGGAATTTGTACAGCGAGGCAAGTGGGGAAGAAAAGGAAGCCTTCACTCCAAAAAGGTTAGGCCATAGGATGACTTCAATGTATCTGCATAAAACCCAAACCTGACTTAAATCTGGGGTCCTTGTGAGCTATAAAGCAACCATTGCTGTGAGGGAGGCTACTTACGAACTCTAATGATACTAATTTGAGGGTTTCTGGAGAAATAAATTGTGAATATGAGTAGTTTAGAGAGGAATCCCCTCCCCAACACATACACACAAGCAACCCATGTGCACCCGCCTCACCACACTAATGTATGTACAGTGACAAAAACAAAAACAAAAACAAACAACAAGAAAAAAAAAAAGAAAGAAAGAAAGAGAAGGAGGGGAAGGGGAAAGAAAGAATGGGGAGAGGAAGAAAAGGAGAAGCCTGGATATAAGGGGAGAAATCAAAGAATAAAATGGACCTAATTGAAATCCAAAAGTTACCAAAAGAATGAATCTAATGAAAAGATTAAAAAAAAAAAGTAAATTAGCTTTTGCACCTCTGCAACATATGTCCCTAATTAACTTTACCATCTGCAAAAATGCACTGATTGGCAACCTTTCATGACATTCAATTAATACTGGAGATCCCACTAAATTTAAACATAGCAAGTCCCATAATTTTAGAAGAGACACTGAATATAAGATAAAGAATAAATAGGTATGATTTGAATGCCCTATATGTAAGCTTATCTTTCCCCTTTGATCCTTGGGATATGGCTCCTGGTCAAACGAATCTCTCTTTTTAGAGGACTAGGCAAGCTCTTGCTTATGCCTCTATTTTCTCTATTTCTCTGTCTCTGTGCGCGCTCTCTCTCTCTCTCTCTCTCTCTCTCTCTCTCTCTCTCTCTCTCTCTCTCTCTTTCTCAACTGTATATAATTAATGTATATGATTTGGATTAGTTTGGACTTATGCTACAGCCATGAAACCAACACACAACCAAAGGCCTATCTATCAACACCAAAAGTTTCTCTGTGCCTTAATGTTTTGTTTTATTTTATAAGAACACCTCACATGACATCTAGTACACATAGTCATGTTTACTGTAGGGACAATGTTGTTAAGAAGATCTCTAGAACTTATTCATCTTCTATGAGTTTGATTATTTCAGGTGCCTCATGTTAAATGGAAAGTATTTGTCTTCTGTAATGAGCTTATTTATCTTAGCTTAATATCCTCCAGGTCCATATATGTTGTATGTATGGCAGAATTTTCTTCCTTTTTAAGGCTGAATAATATCTCATGTGATTATACTTCTTGACTAGCAGACTGCAGTTCGTTGCTGCCCACTTAATTATTCAAACAAGACAATAATATCTGTCTCCAGGAAGAAGCGGTTATCCTTCTCCAGGAAGAAGGTTTTATTCTCAAATGTAGGCCCCTACAGCCTGTGGTTGTTCATACTATTCTGTAGATTCAATAAAATTCCAAACAAATTCTTAACATGACTTTGTGTATAAATTAATAATTTATTGTTAAAATAAGTATATGGAAAGGGAAATGAATTAGAATTAATTTAAGAATAAAAACTAAGTTGGAAAAATTTTACTGTCATATTATTAAACTCACCATGGAGGCTATATGGTCTTTGAGAAAGAATATATAGCAATGGAATAGAACAGCAAATCAAGAAATAGACTAAGCCATATATATATATTCTCAACTGATTTCATCAAAGGTAAAATGACAATAATTCCTTCTAGAAAGGACAGATCTTTCATTAAATGAAGCTGAAATAATTGGATTTATATATAAAATAAAACGTACTTCAAGTAGCAACATATTCAGAAATGAATTCAAAAGCTACTGATATTTTTTTCTGTTGGCCATAGTACTATGAAAGAGATCACTTTATAATAAATGACCATGTATTATATATTTGTTTTTATGTTACATGGATTATTTAACATTAAGACTCTATAAAGTCACAAAGAAAAAAAATCCCTGGACTCTGGAAGAACAAGAATCATAAACCTCACACTATGAAACTACATGCCAAATTTAGTGAAATATGTAATAAATCAAGGGCATAGTCTGAGCAGACTATGGAATTCTGTAAAAACAGCAGTAATCGATGTATCAGCTTATTACTTCTGTGAAATGGAAAAATTGAGGGATACAGTAACATCTGTGATTTGAAATGAATTTACAAAATGAAAGGAGGTTGGAGAAAGAAAAGTCAAGAATACCATAGTTATAGGACAAGGTTTGAGGACAAAGGAGGTTTCTGGAGACCATTGGTGTGTGTGCCTATTAAGGGACAGCCACATTTTAGGAAAGCTTCATCCAGGATAGTGAATTTTGCTCTTCTGCTTATCTCTTATCTCTGATGGAGATTGTCTTGGTCATCAAATTTCATGTGGTATCTCACCCTGTTGGAGCAGAAAATTCTAGTGCTTCAAATAAGATTGCAAGAAGTGTGATGACCAGGAAATCCAGTCCTACCTCTCTTAGTACATCCTGAGATACTTCTCTGTGCAGGCGGCAGTTAGAGGGATGCTTCTATTATCATTTTTTTTTCTTGCCAAGGTATATTATTTACTTTCCAAATCATCTCTCTATTATTATGTTTAAGAGTTTTCAAATAAAAGACAAGGATATTTTGTATGTTTACGGTTTTATCTCTGGTAATATCCCTTTTCTAGGGCTATATATTCAGTGCATAAAGAAAGGAAGAAAAAGAAAGGGAAATATGGAATGCAGGAAAAAAGGTTTAATATCTTAAAATACTAAATACTCATAATTAGTAACACATTAAAAAACTATTGAACCCCATAACAAAATTATATCACATAGATGAAGAAAACTTTATTACATGAAGAAAAGCAAAAGTCAACATGAAATCCACTTGGTCTAGAGAAGACCTTAATAAGTGACCTAAATTAATGCATATATTTTATATTCTTGGGATGGAAGGAGAACTTGACCAAGTTTTATTACACCCATAAAAAATTGGAAAATCAAGAGAAATTTGTAAAGAGAACATTTTTTTTAAATGAGAAACTCATTACTTTTATGAGATTTGGAAATCTGTATGATCATTATTAATAAGCCCTGGTCATAGAACTAAGAACATTTGTGAATTTAATACCTGAAAAATTACACTTAAACTAAATTGAAAACCTTGAATTGTCTCATGAACTCTTTTGGGAAAACTGCATAAGGAATTGGGGGGAAATGATTTGGTATTTCTAATTTCTTCTTTCTGCAAAGCAGAGTAGGATTAAACATTTAATGTTAAAAAATTATGACCAGAGAGAAACAGAAATTTTAAAAAAATTTAGATTAAAAAGAGTGTTTCCAAGTAAAAAATGAAACCCAGAACCCAGGAATCATCTTTTGACTACATAAAATTAAGAAATGTTTATATAGTAAGCCTTATTATAAACAGCATCAAAATGGATACAAAGAATAAACAAAATAAGAGTTCAATGGTTTCCAAATGTCAATACCCCCAAATAAATATTTGAAATTAGGGTAAAACTAAAAAAATACAAATAAATCTGGTTGTGTTTGGTTTAGGTTTATTTTTCAGTATTTCAAAATTTATTGAGGTTGGCACTACTTTTTGTTTCCACATTTCCTATCAAATGAAAATGGTCTTTACTGTTTCAATTGTTCCCCTGATCAGGTACAACTTCAGTTATAGTGTAGGTAATAGTGGAAAAACTAAGTAAATTAGAATATAGTACATACAGAATCTAATTCTAGAGAGGACAGTAGAATTAAATTATATATTCTTAAGAGGTATATTAAAGCTATCTGTATTCTGGAATCTACATCTTAGTATTTATAATTATATAAAACTTGGATAAAGTATATACTGCCTCAATTAAATAATCAGTTATAACAAAAAGGCATCAATTGTTCAAAAAGGCATCAGATGATTCAGGACTTAGCTGCTGTGAACCTCAGTCAAGCTTCCACATTGTCCTGTATCCCTCAGTCCTCATGATTCACTTTTTTGCTCTCTTGGCCTTCTCCAGTCACTGCACTGGATCACATGTAGAATGGCAGGTGCAAATGGGGACATTTGAAAAAAAGCTGCATTTCAAACTCAAATTCAGCCATTTTTTTTCTCCAATTGTTTCTCTAGTCCTTCAGACATCTTCCTTTGGGAGTGTAGGCTTTGATGTGTAAGGCTGATGTTTTCCTAAGTATTGAGAAGTTTCTCATCCTTTTCTGAGCCATAAATTCCCTCTTCCATTGATTTTCTTTAACGTCACATTCATAGCCTTTATTACTTCAGGCAGTGTCTGCAGTTTCAATCAGAAGCTTTTGGATCTCACTGATAACCTGCATTTTCTCAAGATGTCCACGTTAGAATTTTTAAGAATATTATGTTTTGGGCTGGGGATGTGGCTCAAGTGGTAGTGCCCTCGCCTGGCATGTGTGCGGCCCGGGTTCGATCCTTAGCACCACATACAAACAAAGATGTTGTGTCCGCCGAGAACTAAAAAATAAAATATTAAAAAATTCTCTCTCTCTCTCTCTCTCTCTCTCTCTCTCTCTCTCTCTCTTTAAAAAAAGAATATTATGTTTTATTATTTCAATTTTTTAAATGGAAACATTTAAATCAACAGCATCAATAAGTTTCTGATATCTGACCAATAACCTTGGATTCCATTTTTCCGACACTCTTTTTGTCCATTTGTCATCATCTGTGTCATTTTCTCTAAAGACAGCAGATTCATTAATCATTTTCAGCATGACTTCAGTCAGATATTTTGACTGGCTTTCCTTATAATTGACCTCCTGTCCCCTTGTGTATTGATGATTTGTAGCCTACTCCCCAATTTCTTCAGCTCCAACATTTCGTTCCTTCCAGCAGTTTCTTGCAAAAGCAGCTTCTTGAAGCTGAGCATCTTCATCAAAAACTGTAACCATTCCCTCTGACATTGTTCTATAGCTTCTATAATGTCTGATATTTCAGCTTTAGTCACGTGACATTGGACAGATTTTGATGCCTCCTTTGAGTGTCTGTGTCAAGATTATTCATCACTATAGCATGAAGAAAAATTTTAAGTAATTGGATTTTCTGTTCTTGCTTAAGAATATCTACTGTATCCTCCAGTTTAAAAAAAAAAGCACACTTTTTTGCATCTTTATCAATTGCTATCAGACACAGAGTTTGCAATGTCAGAGGTCTGACCTCTACTCAGGTGGCTCTAGAGCTTCTGTAATGAATTTAATCTTCTCATTGATTTTTCATTTCTCTTTTCAACTCAGGCAGCAGGACTCCTGGCCAGCTCCTTTTCCCTCAAAGTCACATCCAATTTTTACAATTAAAAACAAGGCAGCACCCATAAAATTTTCAAGGGAAACTCAAATAGACTTGAGCCTTGTGGCCATAATTCTCATGACACATCAGAATACCATATGCCTGCCACAGAACAGTATGAAAGATACTTCTATGGCTATCAGTTAGTCCCCCCAGGGTCCAGTGGCCACTGAAGATCTGTCTCTGCCTATTGCCTTGTGAGCTGTAATTTTCTGCCCAGGCTGTTGTGAAGGTTATACTTCAAAACCATATAAAACTCTGGCAATTAGGACATCATCCATGGCACTGTGGGTGTGTGGGGAGGTATGGACAAGTTTATAAACTGCACTCTTCAACTTTGGTCTGGTCATTGCACAAGCAGAAGTGCAACTCAAAACAATAAGGACATAGTAGGCTTTTTCCCTGTGTGTATTAGAAGTGCATTTGATTCCCATAAAATCAATTACTCAGTTTGACCCATTATGATACTAGAATTCTTGACTATGCATGTTTATTGATATATTTGAAGTATTTAAGTCACTTATAATTAATGTTTTATTTTTAAATTAAAAGAGAAAGAGAAAGAATCTGTATTTTCCTCAATGGGAGACTAACATGTTAGACCAATTGTCTTATCAAGAACAATTAGCCATAAAGAAGAATGAAATTATGGCATTTGCTGATAAATGGATGGAACTGGAGAATATCATGTAATTTAAAATAAGCCAGTTCCAAAACAACAACAACAAAAAAAACAAAAACAAAAACAAAGGCAGAATGTGCTCTCTGATATGTGAATGCTAACCCATAACAAAGGAGGGGAAGATCAGAAGTTCATTGGACTAGACAAAGGGGAATGAAGGAAAGGGCAGGGAGATGGGAATAGAAAAGATAGTAGAATGAATCAGACATAACTTTCCTATTCTTAAATATGAATACACAAGCAATGTAACTCCACATCATATACAACCACAATAATGGGATCCTAATTGGACAAGTTATACTTATTCTATGTAGGTGTAATATGTCAAAATATACTCTACTGTCATGTATACATAGAAAGAACAAATGCAAAATTTAAAAATTAATTTTTTAAAAAAAGAACAATTAGTAGGGGTTAGGGTAGAGCTCAGTGGTAGAGCACAGCCTGCACAAATCCAGGGGTTCAATTCCCAGCTCAGAACAAAATAAAAGAGAACTATTTAAAAAAAATCTGAAAGAAAGAGAAAGAAATCCATATGTTTGAAGGCATTTGAGAGCTAACCAGGCTAAAGGATGACTAGGAGAGTAAAGAATCAAGTGGTGAGAAGGACCCTTGATTGCCCCCTCATGCTGCAATGCTTAAGTTAACAAGATGACTTAATTCCTTTATTCTACACTGTAGATTCAGAGTACACAATTATTTCAAGACTATCATCTTTATATTTCTAGAACTGGTTATTAACTTCTCTATACTTCTGCTCTTAAGTATAAGTTTTGCTAAGAGTTTCTAAAAATCTAAAAACTGGCTATAGCATATGCACAAAAATATACCTGTACATGAGGAACTTGAAAGTGAAAGAGTAAATTTATAATCTTTTCTATATACTAGCATCACTTGAAAAATAAATTTCATCAAAGACAAAATTTTGTAGTGAGACAAATTAAGAATTTGCACAAAAAATAAAATCACATCTAAATCTTCAGAATAGCTTCTGCATTTCCTCATGGGTATCATATGGAAGTATTCTTTACTGAGAAGATAGGATTAACTTGCTGTCAGGAGGAATGAAAACTAATCCTTGTTGACACCATATATCTGTTGTGAATGAAGCTGTTGATACATTCTCCTAAACACTCAGTTTTCCAAATGTTCCCTACCCAAATCTTGTCTTTTCCCAAAAAAATATTTTATATAAACAATTTCTCAGTAAGTAGTGTTTTTAAAACTCTAATAAAGATAGACTAACATAATGTCTCAATTGATATGTTATTTGCTTACATAATTATAACATCTTGCTTCCTCTTTGGTGAAAAAAAAATGCAGGTAGAGAAATTTATGCTATGCACATCTACACCTTTTATACAAAATGCATTTTTCTAAGCTTCAAAGAGTTCTCTAAAATGGTATACCTTTCTAAGTATGTTTATTACATGATGTAACTCAATTTGACATGTTAGAGTAACAGTATGTCAGGCTCAGAGTATTTTGAAAAGAAACACTCTTGCTTAAGGAGCTAACAAAAGTCTCACTGTATAAGCTTTGCAGGGTTTGTGGGGTTTGCATTCTCAAAATTGTCATAAAAATGATTAAAAAATACTTTCAGTGTATTAGATATTAGTAAATAAATTACTTACTCTGTTTATTGCTTGGCAGACAGTATTTTAGAAAGGTCAACATTGCTTTTCAGACAAATCTCACCTGTATTTCAAGCCATTCTTCAGTATATTTAAATGCTATTTTTACCCTGATGCTCCTACTCCCCAGGAGGTCCCCAATCCAACGTGAATGTTTGCCTTTCAATTACAATACACAATAGATATATGTCTGGGTGAAACATACAATAATAAAAATAGTTAGCTGCAAGGAACTACAATTAGAAATCCCTTGTTTACAAATAACATTGATCTCCTAGCTGCCAACTTCAGTTTTGTCATAGTATAATCAGCTAGTAAAACAATAATCTGGCTGAAATGGACTTCAACAAATGTTTAACTTAACTACTCTTCATTTTATAGAAAATTGTAACCAGAGAAACTAACGCTTATCCAATTTTTCAATATTAGGGTATGGGAAAAAATTGTATGAAATATGGACTCCCTTCCATCTAAATACCATACACCACACCAGCATGTCCTTGGGGGAACAAAAATATCAGTGATAATGACGAAGAGAATTAGCCCCCGTCACCCAGGCAACAGCTCCATTTTCAGTATAAACAATTTATTTCTAAAAAAAGAGCTAAAGTTATCCCGAGAAAAGATGAACTCATAGTCAGAAGTCTGAAAAGTGTGCTCAATGCAAGAGTTACTCCATCTTTTATCTCAGATAAATCTTTTGTTAGCTGCAGATCTGTTTCTTCATAAAGTTAAAGAAATTAGATAAGGTAATGCATTCAAAAACTCCCTGAAATATACAGAAGCCTAAAAATGTGCAAGATATTATTGATGGTATTCACCATTCCTAAAGTCTAATATGCTCATTTGATAAACATGAACCCTGGAAGCTGATCTAGCAATTTCTCTCAATTTCCTAACATGCAAATTTGCATGTGTTAACATTATATTGATGATATTTCATTTATTTTTAACATAGAAATTTATTTTCTTTTTGAATTTTCTTAAAAGCTTTTCATGCTAACTTGCACATAGAGGGCTAACAATATTTTAAATTTTTATTTTGGATAACATATTTATGCTGTATACATATTTATAAAAGAAGTTGAACATTGTTTTAGATTTATTTAATAAAATAAGTTTTGGGCAGAAAAAATTCTTGAAAGTATGTAAAAAATTATTTTGCATTTTAATTGAAAGCATTCTTCTACTGTACTTTTTACCACTCAAGAAATATGTGAATAATCTAGGGAAGAAAAAGAGTATAAAAATTGCAGTGAGGGCTGGGGTTGTGGCTCAGTGGTAAAGCGCTTGCCTTGCATGTGTGAGGCACTGGGTTTGATTCTCAGTACCACATATAAATTAATAAATAAATAAAGGCCTATCAACAACTAAAAAAAAATTGCAGTCATTTACCAGCCCCCGATTTTTAAAGCATTAGGAAATGATCTTTTATAAATATAATTTAACAATAACTGGGGAAATTTAAAACATTGGACAATATTTGAAAATATATACATGATTTTACTTGTAAGAAATGCTTTCTTTTATAGAATTATTTTATTCACTATGAACTTTTTCTAATATTGAAATTATCCATTAAAATCACAAAGTTTAGAGAGCTGTAATGAATTTAGAATGAGTTTATCAAGGTAGGGTTGATGGTACATTCAGGGTTTTGCTTTTCCATGAGGCTTTTTTGCAATCTGAGATTTTTATTTTGTGACTCTTTTCTTTTTTCTTTTTATCCTTTTCCATTTTCCTTCCATGCTTGTATCCTATACCTATATCCTATTTCTAACAGTCAAAATTTCCTTATTCATCTGAAGAAACCCTAGTTATGATGTTACTGGTAGACTTCAGGGTTTCCCTAGGAGAAGCTAGATAGAATGCACAGAATCTATGTAGAGAATAATATGACATACCTAGACATATCTTCTCCTGTTTGGTAGAGGATGCACTCCAAAGAAAATGTAGGTGAATACATAGGACTACTAAGAAATTGACTGAATAGAAATATGTGTTATTTTCATTCAATTGAAAAAGTGAACATGGTTCAAAGCCTCATTTAATAGTGAGTCATTTGCTCATTCACCATTGAGACAGATGTCTATGCTGAAAATAGCACAAAATAAATTTAGAAAACTATACCTTCCAACTGCTTTACCACTCACAAAAATTTAACAAAAACATTTGTGCTCTAAATTTTTCCTTTTAATATGAGATTAAAATATTAAGCATCTAAATTTTTACTATGAATATTAGATGTAATAACTTAATAAAAGGAGTGAAGGCATACATTAGGATGGAAAGTATACAAAATCATTCAGACATTTCAATGCATTAGGAGATCTAAAATGAAATAGGTTGATTATTAGCCCACTGTGAAAAATGTGAAGCTATTAAGCTGCATATTTTAAGAGCCCATATAAAGTTCACAAATGTAAATATATGTAGAGAAAAAAATCTGTAGAGAAAATATTATCTCTAATAATTGGAATTACAGTGTACAAAGAAGTAGAATACCAACTTGCAAATTAAAAACAAAAAACAAAAGAATTCAAGGTACCTAATTCCTTTCTAATGTCATCATTTGCCTTTTCTAATAAGTATCACTTAATCTTCTAGATCCTAGAAGAATGTATCTGTTTCTTACTTATTTTTTTTAAAGTAGACTTTTTAAAAAATTGTTGATACATCTTTATTTTATGTACTTGTTTTTATATGCGGTGCTGAGGATCAAACCCAGTGCCTCACACATGCCAGGCAAGTGTGATACCGCTGAGCCCAGCCCCAGCCCCTCTTACTTATTTTTTGATTGTGGTCCAAACCCTGAGATATAACCTTATAGATTTCTGTTTGTTAGAAAAGACTAGCCTAAAGGTTAAGGTTTTAGTGCCACGTAGGACATTACCCAGAATTGTAATCTGATTAATCTTCTTGTCTTTATATCCATCTCTTGCTCTTATTCTTTATCCTTTCTCTTTCTATATTTATAAATGTCCAGCTTCCTAAAGGCATTGAGAATCAGCTTTACCATTTAAGTGATATTTTTATGTTCAGGTTACAAAGCTGCTTTGACCCTTAAAGTTATTCCTAAGTGCTGCCAGTAGCACTTTCTCTCCCACCTCTGAATCCCACAGCCCTACACCCACCTCTGTTTGTTTTGTCAGTTATTTAGTCATTTATTGTGTCCATACACTTTTCAACTTGTGAGTTTAATTCAATAAAGAAAAACATCCCTTGCCTACTTAGGAGAGAAGCCTTTCCTGCAGCAGAGAATCTTTTGTTCTGAATATATTTATTTACTTATTTTTGGTGCTAGGAATTGAACCTAGGGACTTGCACATACTAAGCACATCCTCAATCACTGAGCTACACCCAAGCACCATTCTGTGTTTATGTAACATACATGTAGAAATGAGCTCATAAGCTCTATCAGTATTGGTGTGGTTTTTGACTGGGATACACCTATACCTCTTTTTGTGAATTTGAAATAATTTATTCTCTTCAAAGTATACCAATAATTTTGACTATAGTATCTTAAATGGAAGGAGCTTTGTTTTAATTTTTTTATAGAGACTAACAAGCATAATATAAATAGAATTTTAGTGAGTTTAAGATTTCTTGGTGGGCTCATCTTAAATTTAAAACCTGTAAATATGTTAGTATTTTAAGAGCAACTGTATTCTGCATGGTTTTGAATATGTAAGTTTAAAATAATTTCCAACACCCTTACTTAATTTAAAGACTTGGGCATATGTAATCAAATAATTAATAAACAATATCTAGATACTTGGTGATATGTTAAATAAGATGAAATGCTGACACTTTAAGTACACACACACACACACACTTTTTTTTTTTTTAAACTGGGGATTCAACCACTGAGCCACATCTGTAGTCCTTTTTTATTTTTTATTTTGAGACAAAGTCTCCTTAAGTTAGATAGGGCCTCACTAAGGTGCTGAAGCTGGCTTTCAACTTGCAATTCTTCTGCCTCAGCTTCTCAAGTTGGTTATAGACATGCATCATGGCACCCAGTTAAATGTACATATATGTTTATGCATATCTGTTTAGATACATATATATGGATATCTGGATTTACACAATGTTTTAGTTTTTTTTTTTCTGTTGGACTTACTGACTACCAGGGATTTATTCAGATCCCAGTGCTTGAGGCTGAAAACTCCAAGAGTATGGTACTTTGCATCTGGCAAAGCTTTCTTCCTGCAACATTACATGATGTGGCATCATGTGGGGAGACAGAGCCAGTAAACTTGAGAAAGCTTGTTTTATAACAAAGCCACTCCTGTGATAATCCATTAATTCATCAAAGTATTAATCTATCCAGGAGAGCAAAGCCATCATAACACAATCCGTTTCCAGAAGTACCACCTGTCGGTGCACGGCTGCATAGGAGACTGAGCTTCAACTCAAGAACTTTTGAGGGACACATTCCAACTACAGCACATATAAAAACACATACTTGTTTACTTCTTTCTTTAATATTTTACAGAATAGCTATACTTTGAGCCAAATTAATTAAGGTGTCCTTTTAGCTATTTGAGGAACAAATAAAAGGGGTGTGGTTTTCAGTAGATGCTCATTAATGTACTCATGTGACATTGCTGTCTGCCAGTATACTTGGTATTGAGAGTTATCAGTCACGCTCTGAGAAATTTCTTTGTGTAAGGGAAGTGACTTGGACTAAAAGTCATATTAATATTGATTTTTGAAATTACAGTAGGAATAAAGCAACTCTGTGTATGAGATAAGTTCTTGATTTTTAAGAGAAAAAAAGAGTGGATTTACTTTAAACTTGTCAGGTCATTTCAGAATATAAAAAAGAAAAGTGAAAGGGAAAGCATGAGTTTTTGTAGAAAGTTTTAGAAGTTCTCTAAAAAGTTGAGAGAAGCTAACTTAATTTACCTTGGAAATAATTATTTTTCTGCAAATACTGAGTCTAGAAAAAAACAATAAAATTTGTTAAAATTTTAACTAGATTTGTTATCCCTAAAAGTGACAATTGAAGTAGTCAGTCTTTTCTTAAAAAGAAGTATTAAAATGGAATGCCCAGGCTTTCCTCTGTCATTGCCTCTTCAGAATAACTGAATAATTCTCTACGCTTTGTTTTGACTTTTATTATGTCCTTGAGTTTTAAACATTGAAGAAATATTGCTCATATCTAAAGGAGAAGAGGTTCTAAGCAATGCGTTACATTCTCCATGTTTATACAAAACATTATCTTGTCACACTGATTCTCTTTAGTCATCCATATACCTATTTTAATCAAGTAACCATGTTTTCTCTGCTAATCTTTGTATTTTATATTCCACCAAATCAGACTCTAAGTTTAGTGGGGAAAAAATTGCATGTCTTTGAAACTAAAACCAAAGTGTAAATTTTTGAGAGGATTTCTGGGGGGATCAAAGGCTTTTTCACCTTATCAAAACAGAAATATGAGGAAATAATTAGATTCATTTCACATGCACTCTATTTCTTGACTAGCTTTGCACTACTATAAAAGGTGCTGCATGGAAAGAGGTTTCAATCCAAAAGATGAATTTATACAAATGAATTGTGAATAATATAAATATTTCAGAGATTACACAATTTGCAAAATGGATTTCAAAGCTTCCAAGACTTGTCAATGCTTCTCTTGTCCTTATATGTTCTCAGAGGTAACACTGATAAAATGTTTATGAAAAGGTTATTCACTGCACTTCAATAAGCAACTTTCTTCCTCTATAAACTGATATCATTGGTTTCTGTAACATTAACCACAGAAGTTCAGTGTTACCTACAATATTTTGTTTTCATCTTATGCTTTATTGAAAGCTTTGTTCTAAATTTTTGCCTTTGACAAAGAAAATTATGCTTCCAGTCTCATGGGAAGCAATATGCCAAGACTTTTAACTACTGATGGTTAAGAATTTAGCCATGAACAGACAGACTCATGGGTTATAGGCTTTGAAGCTCAAAGCTAACATCATTTAGACTACTGTCATACTGCTCCAGTACACTGAGTCAGGAAATGTACGTCTTTTTCTTAATCTAGAAATAGAGAACATCATTAAAAACACACAACTGACCTATGACTCATAACAAAATTAATCCTACTGGACTCAATGAACCAAGGAGGAAAACTTAATTGTGGGTATTAGTTTGCAATATTGTTGATTTAGCTACATTATTTTTTTTTCTGTTTGGTACATAATTAAGTTTGCTTACTTTTTGTTTGTTTGTTTCATTGTGTGGGTACCTGGGATTGAACCCAGAGGCATTCAATACTGAGCCACATCTCCAGCCCCCCTTTTTTGTATTTTATTTAGAGACAGGGGCTTTCTGAGTTAGTTAGGGCCTCACTAAGTTGCTTAGACTGGCTTTGAATTTTCAATCTTCCTGCCTCAGCCTCCTGAGCCACTGGAATTATAGGCATACACCACCATGCCAGGTGTTCACTTTTTAATCTATGTCTAACTCTCAATTTACCAGTCTCATTTACTCCTCATAATTGAAAATCAAATACTTCTATTTAGTTTAAAATTTTTATTAAAATATAATCATTTGCATAAATTAAGTAAAATTCTGTTTTTCTTTTACTAAGTTATAGTTGGAAAAATCAGTCAGGTATCCTAGATCAAAACTAGAGTATCCTACTGAGAACACGTCTGATTTTATCAGTAAATGCCAAGCCCACACTTGAGAATAAGTTTGACTGTGGAGTCTATGTTTAATGATGCCTCTCAGGTAAATTGGCCCAGTGACCTGCTATACATTTCTAGTCCTGTATAGAAGAAAGGCCCTTCCTGACAGACTAGAAAATTTAACAGATTTTACACACCTTTTAAAACGTAGAATTTGCTGGGTATGGTGGTGTATGCCTGTAATCCCAGATGCTCGGAGGCTGAGGCAGGATGGTGGCAAATTGAAAGCCAGCCTCAGCAACTGGGAGGCACTAAGCAACTCAGTGAGACTTTGTTTCTAAATAAAATACAAAATAGGACTGAGAATGTGGCTCCATGGTTGAATGCCCCTGAGTTCAATTCCTGGCACACCCCCACCACTGAAAAAAAATTAGAATTCCCCAAATTTATAGTAGAGGCTTTCTTGGTCTTGGTAAATAAGATCAAATAAAATATGCTTACAAAAGTCCAAACTGAGATTCTTTATGAGACTATCTAGAGAGTTTTATTTCTTTGGTAAAGGCCCAGTAGTTGCTCAAAATTTTATGCTTAATGTCTTAGTTGTTCCAGCTGCTGTAACAAAATACCATAGACTGGGTGGCTTATAGACTACGGAAAATTATTGCTTACTCTTCTGGAGGCTGAGAAATCCAAGATCAAGGAGCCAGTCAATTCAACATCTGATGACTTCCTATACTTCCTCATACACAGTAGGTCTCTCATTCTAATTTCATATGGTAGAAGGGGAGGATCCTTTCTCTCTGGAATCTTGTATGAGGGCACTGATCACATTCATAAGGGCTCTGTCACCACAGCTTCCTCTACCTAACACTATTACCTTGAGGGGTAAGGATCTCAACATAGGAATTTTTAGGGGAACATAGCATTTAAACCACAACCTTCAAGAAGAATTAAGTGGTAAATTAATAGCTCTTATTTAACTATACAAATAAACAGTTCAACTTTTGTGTTCAAGTATACTTGGAGGTTATTTATCAAAATGTGGGAACTATTAAGACAAATATTCAAGATTGAGAGAAAATTGAAAAAAAAAGAAAATTGAGAAATTCTCAAAATTGAGATAAAAGACAACAAAATACATAATTTTTCAGTGTTATATCAGAGCATGGTTATCACACATAGAGATAAAGGTATTAAATTTTCTAACAGATTGTTTCTGTGTTTGACATTGCAGTTTACTTTAGAAACTATGATGTGATGTAGTAACATGTATATTTATGTCTGAGCGAAAAAATAAGCCTGGAGGATTTGAATTCATTGTTCTGTAAGACCTTAATATTTTTATGCCTAAAATAGAAAACTTATCCCAACATCATCTTTTTAAAAATAACTATGAATATCCAGTTGTACTGGCAACTACTCTTAGTTCTTTCATTAATGAACTAAAAAATATATGACACATGTTAATTCTATATGAAAGTCAAGTTTTTACATTTCTTTTTACAATGTACTTTGAGAAGAGGAATTTAATATTTTAATTTCCATATTATTTTAAACATTTATATATCTTGTTATAGGAATAAAAGTATGCTACAAAGAATTGAAAACTATTATTTTTTGTTTGATACAACAAAATCAATTGCGAGAGAGTTACATTAAATTATTTCAGGTCATAATATTTTAAAATAAGAAAATTTAATATTTTTTGTTCTTTCATGTCCAACAGTACAATCCAGAGGACATTGAGAACCAAATCCACCCCAAAATATCTGAACTATAGAAGATGTGAAGCCAAGATGTCATGGTAGCATCAATTTCTCAGATGTATTCTCAAGGACATTGATGTGCTTACTTGCAAAGATCAGAAGTATTTTTACCTTCCCTGACCCTCTGGGTTGAGCCCTCTTTCTAAGCTGTATGAACTAGGTCAGTCAGATGATGACAATATGCAAGCCAGTGAGAAACAGGGAGGTCAATGTTATATCCTATATTCTGATAACAGAAGCTCAGCACCACTCTTACCAATTTTTACTCACACTGTAAAACTCTCTTAGAGGAAAGCAATACACACCTTGTCCTACATGATAGTATAATATCCCAGTGGAAACTCAGTTACATAAGAGTGATCAAAATTTGACTAGAAAACATAGCTGGTGTTTATTTTGATGTCATTTTGGGTGAACCAAAAATAAAGGAAAGCTCTGAATAAAAACAAATATATCAGGGTTTTATGTTAGTAATGCATTTGCTAAATGGAAAAAGAAACCTCATCTTTTGTTATGTTCTTATTTGTTTTGTTAGACTGCAGAAAACCCTGTGATGTCCTTGCCTGCTGTAATGAATTTTGTCATTTAAAGTCAGCTAAAATATAAATGAATCAGTTTTTGCATAAAGGTGTATCTCAGATTGCTTTTTGTTTCTGATTATTCTTGATAATTTTTTTTTCTCTTTCCATTTCTTTGTGTTGGTGAAAACACAGGCAAATATTAGGGAAATGTTAAGGATTTTCCAAAGAGTAGTTTTAGTACTAATAGTATTGTATAAAAGGATCTTCATGTAGCATTCAAATGTTTAAAGAAAAAGACAAGGTAATTGTGTATTCTACCTTCAAAGGATTGGCTTGAAAAGAAAAAATGGGCTGTGTTGAACAGTGAGATCATAATATGTTTGCACTGCTTAGTAATTGTAAGTTTATTGTGATAATTCAAATACACTGGTGTCATTTAGTGGCTTAATCTATTTCTAAAGGGCCAAAGATTATTAAATACATCTTGTTTGGAACTTTAGAGAAGGAAGTTCCTAAACTATTAGCTGGATGGATAAAACTACTTATATTTATTCAGATAGAATCATTATAATGAAATGTCAAAAAAATAGTTTAGGTGTGAAGATATCAAGATGGAAATAGTTATTCAGACCTTTATAACTTTTTTCCTAGCAGAATATTATCATAGACTCTTTTATATTACAAAGGTTAGGAAATATACTCCTGAGGGGATCAAACCCAAATGAGCTGAGCAGAGGTCCAGTTGCATTCACCTCCAAAAGAGAAGGTTAGCAAGTGCCATTGCTCACCTCCAGAAGTCCTACATCAAAACACCCTACTTCTTTTTCATTACATTTCTCTATTGGTTGCAAAATGAGCTGTAGATACTTCTGTGCTTTTACTTCCCTTGCTTTTCTTTTCATCAGTGCTAATTACACGGTGCAAAATGATTTCAAAAAAGATAAGTGTGTATTTACAGCAATCTACTTCCAGCTGGATTATATATTGAGATAAAATTTCAAGGGAAAAAAGTCTCACATGACTTATTTAATTGACTTATGTTAATGAGTATGAATATGTGTGTATTTATATGGAGAGTAATTTGAAAGGACGATTTATTCAATATAAATAAGTAGCAATAGTTAAAATAAAAATCTACACATGCACAAGGCCCCCAAAAAATTAAAAATAAAAAAGCTATTTAATGTTTATAATTAATGTTATATTAGAAAATGTTCCTCCCCCAAATATTATGTCTCCATTTTTTATGAATATATCTTATTCTTTGAGGAAAACTGAAGTGCTCAAGGGAAAATGTTTCTGATTTATTAAAGCATGTATTTCAGTGCAGATTAGAAATTTCTAATTCAAGCAATAGAGAAAGAGAAAAGAAGATAGATGTTTACTAAGGATTGAACCTGAAAATTCATTCAAAGGAATATTTGTTTTTGTTCTTTAATCATTAGCCATAAAAAGATCAAAGATGAAGAAAATAATTTGTAAAATTATTTCAGTGTAATCAGAAGAAAATAGGTTATTTAGTTAAAATTACAAAGTTATAATTACTCTTTTCCTATTATGTTTTATTTTCTTTCCTACTCATGAGAAAGTTATTTTGTTTACTAATAATATTTCAGGCATATTTTTAAAAACTAGTGTGTTAACATATTTCTTTTTTGAGAGAGAGAGAATTTTTTTTCAGTGGACACACATCTTTTATTTTATTTTTATGTGATACTGAGGATCAAACCCAGTGCCCTGTGAATGTCAGACGAGCATGCTACCGCTTGAGCCACATCCCCAGCCCTTAACATATTTCTTAACAAGTAATTCCAAAGGAACCTTCCTACACTTTTTCAACCTATTTTTTTCAATGGAAAATAGTTACATGTGTACACATATGAAAAGTTAAAAGTCTTAAATTTAACGGCTTTTCTTAGAAGAAACTGAACATCCTTATACTCTGGGTTAAGCCTACATATTTGTTGCAAATCACACTAATAAATGCTGCCAAGTACATACCTGTAACCTAAGCAGTCTTCAAACCTGAAGGCTATTTGCACTTTTTTCTTTAGTAAGTCACTTTTTAAAAATTACATGTATGTGTATCTTGATATACATTTATTCATATGTGCATTCATCCATAAAAAGACAGTTTTCAATTAATCTCCCAAAGAAAAAGAAGAACAGGTGAAGGAAAACTTGCTTATGTCCTAGAAAATCTGGATGCAAACTATTCAAAAATTTGTTTAAAGTTGGACATTTATGATGAAGTTTATAAAATTATGGATTACAACATCAAACATATTTACTAAACATAGATGCTTGCCACTCAGTTGTGCAACCATTTGGTGCAAAGTTGTTTAGGATGCCAATGCCCTTCCATACACAAAGCAGTGTTACAATTCAGGTAACAGGTTATGTTACATTCCTCAAATAACAACCTGTTATATACTAAGGTACAAAATGCCAGTAAGAAGAACACAAGTTACCCTGAAGGGTGTGTGTGTGTGTGTGTGTGTGTGTGTGTGTGTGTGTGTGTGTGTGGTGGAATGACTTTTGTGATCCTTACACAAACCAGAACTAAGGGAAATTAGGATAGTTTCCCATAACCATAAAATCCATAAGAATAGTTCCAACTAGAACTGATCTGCATGGGCCAAAGTGACCTTGAGTTGTCATGTATAGCAGGGACTTCTAAGTCTGATGTCATCTG
The DNA here is from genome assembly GCF_052094955.1 of Ictidomys tridecemlineatus. Classification (NCBI taxonomy): domain Eukaryota; kingdom Metazoa; phylum Chordata; class Mammalia; order Rodentia; family Sciuridae; genus Ictidomys; species Ictidomys tridecemlineatus. Next base: position 158,575,773 of record NC_135478.1, on the reverse strand, counting down.
TTGTCAGTCAATAGTCAAGAGGGTAGACCTGGGTGGACCTTTCTGGAAACTTTCCTGGGACACCCAATAAAACTGGAGGGCAGGAGGGGCACACCATCCTCCTCCCTTAGAGGACACACTCTCCCAATGAAAGTATCCCCTTTTCCTTTCTCTTCTAATAAACTCATACCTGTTACTCTGAGTAACATATCTGAAATATTTCTGGTACGATCATAAGAAGCAATGAGAACCAAGGTGGCCTTGGCTCCATGGCCAGACTTGCCCTGTCACAATCCTAGCTACTTAGGGTGTTATGTCTGGGGCAAGAAGCTAGGATTGCTGCTCCCAGTGCTCCATAAAGACTTGGGAAAATAGGTTTTATTCAAACCAGTTTTGAAAGATGATAGAGGAAATATTTTTGGTGTTGTTGTTTCAAATCATCGTTTAGAAACCTGGACAGCTTTAATAAGAGAAAGCAGAGGGGACAAAAAGCAGAAAAATACGCATATGTAGATATGGAGAGCTAGCTGTGCCCTAATTTGAGTTACTCCATGGTGTATAGAAAAGGAGTAATAATGTTCAATGCTCAGGCTGTGCATAAAACTGAGTTACTCCATTTTACAAAGCAGTGGTTTTGCACAGACTACTCCATTTTAAGTACAATTGTCAAGGTAGAATGATTCTGTATTTTGTTTTTTACAATTAAACAACCACCATCCACAGGACAAAACCATAACATAAATTGATAAACATTTATACAGGATAACTTCTCAGACTAAATCAAAGAGTACCTGGACACATGGACATCCTCAATCATATCAGGAACGCCAGTCATGGAAGTTTATCAAACTCACCAGAATTGCCCCCCTCACTTAAGAACCACCAATGAAAGAATTTCCTAAGACTAGACACAGTAACAATCTGACTTCATCACCTGATTACCCATCACTAGTTTTGTTAAGGAAAATTGCCACAGTAACAAACATCTTATTTCTTGTCACATTGGACTTTAGTAGAGTGTGCTTTTTCCTGCTCATGATGATCATGCATGGCCCACTTCAAACTGACACCAAGAGCTGAAACTCTAAGCTGTCACACATCAATCTGACACTCCAAAATGATACTCTGAAATTGAAAGTGCCTTGGTTTGGATCCTTTACTTTGACAACTCTGTGGAACTAGCTCATTAAAATTCTAAGTCTGACCACCTATAGTGATTCTTTTACTTTGCATTCATATCTTTCTCTGCCTTGGCTCAGTATCCTGTAATTCTTTGGCCATCTGAATCCTTTCGTAGTCTTGCCTTAGACCTATTTATATATCATAGTGTGAAGTATGATGTGTTAATCAAGTATTATGCATACTAGAAATTAATATTGGAATAAAAGTACTTTTGTTTGCCTGGCTTATGACTATCAGGTAAGCCATAAGTATTTTGGAGAACTGACATCAATGAAAGTGCTGTATCCAATGTTATTTTAATAATAGGCATCTGAACAGCAGTTAGAGAACATGTCAGTTGTGCCTGGCCAGGAGTTTCTTTTTTAAGGGTGAGTGATTTTAGAAATTAAAAGAATTTTGGACTCTTAATTTTTAGGGTGAGAAAGATGCCATTTATTTCAGATGGAATCTGTTTCAGGGAGACTTGAGCAGGAGGATCAAAAGTTCCAGGTCAGCCTAGGTAACTTAGTGGGAACTTATCTCAAACATAAAATAAATAGGGCCCAGGATATGACTTCACAGTAGATTTCTTGCCCAGTATTCGCCGTGGCCTTAGGTTGAACTGTGCATCTACAATGCATGCAAATGTATACACAAACACAAACATTATATTAAACATGATGATCTACGAAACATAGTCTAAAGAATATCACCATGATCTGCTATCAATGACACTTCATTGATCCCGATAAGCATAATCCAGCAAGGATCTCAGATGTTCTAATAATTTACACACACCAGAGTATAAATAATATTTGTCAGAGCTGGCTTCTAATAGTCTGTAAGGTCCAAATGTACTTATCTCTTTCCAAGAACATATTCAGAGTTAACCAAAAAGTAAAATTGACAAAGCTAAAAATCAAGAATTTTACAATTTTCCCTGGGAAGCTGGTCTTTATATTTACCAGAACACTCTTGGGAAAAAAAAAACTTTAAAAATATTGAGGAACTTTCTGCATTGGGAAAATTTATTTATAACTAGAGAGTTCCAGTGGTCTGAGGTATTCTGGAATATACCTGATAAGATAAAGCCACATTTTATACTTGCTTCTCAGAAATGAACATAATGGTTTTAGGAATGGGGAATTTAGAGACAGCCTACATTTAATAAACTTGGGAATATTTTTCTGCTTCATTTATCACAAGTTGTGGAAGGCTGCTGGTTGTGAGTCAGTGCTAGTGGAGAAAGGCTCTGATAGAAGTCTAAAGTGCAAAATAAGTTTCTTTGCCAAATGAGCCCCATTATGCAAAGCTTTTGACAGCTGGAGTTTTTCTTAGTGGGATCCCTGGCTAGTCAGACCCAATAAGTGATATAGAATTGATTCTATATTCTAACAGGTAATAGTGAATAGATCTTACTTTGAGAAACGTCTTTTAATATGCGACTGGACTCTTCTAGCGAGCTTGACAATGGATGATAAGCAATCAAAAATCTGAACTGCCTTTCACGAGCTACATGCTATTGAGGTCCTGAATCCTGAATTCATAAGTGTTTTGCCAACTCATTATACAATGGAAATTGCACAATTAGGACAAGATTCCAGATAGTCCAAAAGCACAAGTAAATTATATTAATATCTACTATTTTACCTACAGACACGAATATTATATCAGGCAAACAGAACAGTTTTAAAGAAGTTATTCAAATATTCAACTTCAGAAAAATTAATAAAGAAAATGGAGAGGGAAGTTAATCTTCTATGTATTTATAGTTTCCCACTGGTTAAATTTTACCCCAGGAGGAGTTACTATCCTTGGATTTCAGGTTGTATTATCTGGTCCACTAGCAGCCACTGGGGACATCAGTTCCACGCCATGAGGAACAGTATGTTATCTGGAAGTGGTGGGATGATCACCAGCCTCAGCATCAGCCTTAGGAAGGCAGACCAGCATGGTCATGTGGAGTTGGTTATGTTGGTAGCTGCTGAGCCAGCAGGCAGAAATCCAGCAGGAGATATAGGTAGGGTTGAAGGTTGAAGGAATCTAGGCTGTGCATAAGAAAACCAACTAACATCCACAACAGAGAACAACAGACTCCTACAAGAATTTTAAATCCAAGTATGTTTTTGTTTACTGAAAAGAAAATGCATGCACTTTGTTAGGTTTTAGGTACTTTCTGAGGTGATTTTCATATATTCAATCATTTAATTTCCATCAGAATTAATGAGGTAGTAGTATGACCTAGGAAGTTTAAAAATAAAAGGAAAGAAAATGCTACATAAGAAAATAAGAAAAAAAGAAAAGAATGAAAAATCAAATATAGTAAACTATAAGGCAAAGTAATATTTAATGCAAAACCCAGTAAATAGGAAAAATAACATTGTGATGTAAACAGTGTAAACAGGTATATATATTACCAAGACATAACTGCTGCAACTTGTGCCAACAATGGGGCAATAATATGCCATACCTGAACCCATGTGTATCTCCACCTGGTCATAATTATTCAATAGATAAACAGGAATGAAAAATTATATAACACAAATCTACACCCTGAGGATAATTTGGTGGTAGAGACTGCATGTCTTTAAAATAACTTGGGCAAAACAGAAATAATTTTCCAAGTAGCAACATGTGATTTCTCACAATACCATGCCATTTTCTCTTCATGCATAGGTTTATGGGAAGAAAGGCAGAAGATGGAAAAATTGGCAAAGACAGAAATAGGGGCCTAAGGTATTAGTTTATAATTATTTTCTTAAAGGGATTTGAAAGCTTCTCTCATTTTCATTGGTTTCAGATGAATTTTAAAGCATTGAGAATATTCACTATTAAAAAGTTTGGTAGAATTACTCCATGACATATTTGAGTCTGGTTCTTCTGGGGCAGTCCATTAATATTTCCTATATTGGTCTATTGTAGCTGGTAAACGCTATTGGGGTTAATTTTGGTCATCTGCTTGTCCCTAGGAAATTATCAATTTCATCTTGGTTTTCAAATCTATTTATATAGAAACCTGGAAAGTTAGTCTTATAAAACTTATTAATATTTGAATATTTATTACTCATTTTTATTTTTAATATTGATGCTATCTCCTGATTTCTCTTGTTCTATTTAGTGATTGGTTTGCATTGTACTGTGAGGAGGATAAAAGAATGAAAACTGATTTTTGCTGACATTGCACATCTATAGTGAACAATTTTTTGTATGCTTACTTCATGATGATTTTTGTGCTTCATTATTTGAGAAATTCATGAACATCTATTATGAAATATGTGAATTTGATTGTTTACATAGTTCAATGGACAGAAAAATCATGATATCAATAAATTTCCAATTTTTAAAATTGAAATCACCATCCAGTCCTAATTACAAAAGAGTTTTAGTAAAATATCACTTGAATATTATTTAGTGTGATTTAGAACCAGATGGCAATATCTTGTTAAATGGTAAAAGAAAAATCTCAGACATCTCTTTTAATTTAAAAACAATGCAGTAATAGCTAGGGCTACTTTTATTTACCAAATAAAATAATTAACTGTTAGCTAGTATAGATTAAGGAACAAAATAAGTTAAAATATTCTAAGCAATCAGGAAAATATTAAAATCTTACATTAAATTCATGATTCTGAAACTACATCATTCAATGTATTGAATAATTATTTCATAATTATTTTCCTGTGGGGGGAAATGCTACATAAATTCTCAAAGATGAAAAAAATTTCAATCACACTTATTTTATTCCTTTGAAATTCAGTTCCTTAAACACTTTTAAAAATTAAATAGTGGGTTATCATTTCAAGACAAAGATCAATTGATATAATTTTTATAATAAAGCTAAAATAAGTTTAAATTATTCAAGATCTAGTTTCAAAATAATGTTAAAATTAAATTTAAATAGGCATTTGGAAATGTGGCAGAGTTTGAGAACTAACAATGAACATGCAGTTGTTTCTATTTAACCAATTTTATGTTTATGTTTACATGGGCTGAAAATTCAAACTCACAAATATATATGAGAATAAATGACAAAAATCAAGGCTTTCTCACTTAAATTTGACAAATACATCTGTGTTAATTAGTCTGCTGTTCCTGGAGGAGCACCAGAATTCTCTAATAATTCTCATAATAAATTTATCCTAAAATTTTCTTTGTATTTATGCCAGTTAAATAATATTTGCCTATTTTTATGTCAAAAGTGCTATTTATGTTTGCAAATAAATAAGTCAGAAATTATCTTCAGACATAAAATAAGCTTAACAAATGATTCTCAAGGAAATTCTGCCATAGTTCTAGGTGACTGAGTATTTGATCTTTCAGAGAAAATAAAAACCATTGTCATTCTCAATTTGTACTTCATATAATATTTCTTCAGTTCTGAAGAATTTGCATGGTTGAATTCTTCCAAAGTATATAAAGAGACCACAAATGTTATAAGGGAAACTATTCTCAAATACAGACAATTAACTTGAAATCATAGTTCATTAATGATTTTATTAAACACACACACACACACACACACACACACACACACCTTGGGGGATTGATTTAAGAAGAAAATATGAATAAAGTGATAACTTCAGAATATGTTATAAAAATTTAAAAACTACATCCAAAATAAAGCTCTGGAGTAATAACTTACAAATAAGTTCTTTTGAGCATTTGAAGAATGGATAATTCTATGTTATATAATCTTTCAAAGTTTCCTGTAGTTTACCTTGGTATCTGAAACTTAATTCAGATGATGAAAAATTAATATATGGATAGATAAAGAAGTTAAATAAATAAATTAAAGCAGCTGAACAATCAAATGTCACAAAACGATAAGAACTGGGATATTACTTAGCATAAAGATGAGCTCTCTGTTGGCCAATTTATTTTATCCCATCAGTGACATATGTCCATTGATACCTAATTTAGTAGTTTTTTATAGGTCTCAACACCTTACTTTTTTGTTTGTTTGTTTAATCTACTTTTGTGTTTTAAACTACCTCACTTTTTGGAAGGTACGAATTTAAATGCCCCATGGAGGGAAGTGACAAAACAAAAACAAAAAGAAAATGATTAATTTGGCAAGTTATATCCACTATTGGTCACCTAGATTTAGTAGATTGATTTTTTTTTCATATAGGCACATAAGCACAGAGCAGAGATTCAATCAGTTATAAAAACTAGCAAAATATATACAATGAATAAAGAAGAATACATGGAAACAAAAAGATGAATACAGATGTTAAAATCCTAAATAAAGTCCTAGGCAACTGAAAAAAATTACCATAATGAACATAGAATTATCTCACCTCCAGTGGAAAAGAAGAAGGTGATAGAGGGGAAAGGAGATGTGGTGTGCAAGGGAAGCATGTGTGTAATGCAATTGATCAAATTATGTTATGTCTAAATATATCACTATGAATTCCATTTTTATATATAACTCTAATGTACCAATTTAAAAATAAATAGAAGGAAGACCTGTAGAGGATCAGGGAAAGGGAGGAGGGAAAGGAAAGGGAGGACTACAGATTGAGAAAGACTAAACTGTTATGTTCATTTATGATTTTGTCAAAATGAACCCCACTATTATGTATAGCTGTAAAGCACTAATATAAACAAAAAAATTTAAAAAGATGTATTCTATCTATTATCGCATTGGTATAGATTGGGTGTCCCCTAAAGGTCATTTGGATTGAAGTCTTTGTCCTCAGGATGGCACTACCCTCCAAAGGTAGTTCTCCTGGAGAACTGGTGATTCTCCCAGGGCAGATGTTGTGAAAGCCTGAATTTGGACCACACATCTCTCTCTGCTCCTGTTTTCCATGTGACCTTCCACGCACACTCCACCATCTACCATTGGCCATAGGCCCTCTCCCAGGGATGCCAGAGCCAGCCCTAAGCTACTGGATTTTCAGTATCCAAAACTGAACTAATAAACCTCTTTTTCTTCATAAATAACCTATGTCAGGTATACCATTATAATGGTAAAAAGCTAAGACACTAGTAATTAAAGAATAATATTTATTATAAAATCACTACATCAGATTCTAAGTCCCTAGGGGGAAAAGTTCACGATTATCTAAAATAGATGTCTCCATGGAATTCAACTAAGTTGTTCTTGATTAAAGTTAAAATTACTTGGGAAATAAAAATGAAATTCCCTTAAGCTAAAGCTACTATGATATTAGATGCGTTCACATTTAAAATAGAAGATGCTCTCTATATTATCACTCAATCCTTCATTTGATACGTCTGACCAAAACAAACAAAAAACAGTAAACAGTGTTATACCAATGAAAAGGGGAAATCTAAAATTTTGTTTTCTTTGTACAAATAATGCATCTGGATTATTTTGCCTAGAAAGTCTAAAGCTAAAGGCTGATGAAAAAAATCCAGCCAGCAATTCTATATATTCAATGTACAATAAAGTCATGCTTAGATATCACTTCTTTAAATGTTTAACTCCTGATTGCATAAAATGTATACCACAAATATTGGGGAGCAAACACCAGAAAGAAGTAATGGAGATCAAGATAAAGGCATGAAGCAGAAGGAAATTTCCAGGATGATGAAAAAATGATAATGTTCTAAAGCCAGATGTGCAGTGTGCTTTCTAAACAAAGTGGTCAGATAGGGGCAGAATGAGAGGTCCTGAGGGATGTATCAATGGGAAGAATGGAATTCAGGGGCGTGTATGAAATATTTGAGCAGATGAAGAATAATTTTACAGTTGTGTGAAAGAGTTTGTGTGACGAACTCATTATAGTTATATGTAGGAAAAAAAAAATAACTGAACAGTAAGATAACTCCAGGAAGGAAAAATACATATAAGAATTACTGTAAAAGTGATCTCAGTGCAAAACTGAAGTGTGAGAGTTCTGTCAGTGGCTCAACAGAAAGTAATATTTGCAATACTATCAAAATGCTAACACTGAAATTTGAGTGCGATGTTAGTACTTAAAAAGTGGAATAGTATTAAAAAAATTGAGAAGATAATTTTAGACTATGTGGAGTCTCAAAGAGGAAGAGAACTCTGTGATCCATAGCCTCTTTTTCTGTAATGTAAATCAGTAAGTTATGTCCAACATCAAAAAATAGAGAAATAACTATAGACTATGTAGTTAGAAATTTGGAGATAACCTCTTTTTGAAAAATATGAATATGAAGATTTTAAGGGAAGTAATATGATGATGGCAAACAAAGGACATTTTTATTATCAGCTTTCTATTATTGTTAGACATTTAAAAATAAAGTAAGAGTATTGCTTGAGAATTCATGCTCTGTATTCAGGTCTACTGTTAGCCCCACATTGGCCTCTTGCTGACTGTGTGACTATAAATTAATCTCATTCTGTCCCTATTTTTAAATACAAGAATAAAGAAACAACTACCTAGGAGAGGTATAAAAGAATGAATGAACTAACACCTGGGAGGTACTTATTTTAAATATATTTAAAACGGCAATTACAATTTTAAAAAGTAATGTAAAGTATAAGATGAGAAAAAGATCTCACAAAAATAATGAATTTACAAAGAAATAATCTATATTAATAATGTATAATATTTATACAAACTGTTAGCAAGATTAAGGAGGTAAAAGTTTTTAAAAATCCTGAGCAAGATTTGTCCACTTAAAATTGCTATTAATTCTAATGGTGAAAGGTAGTTTTTATGTTGCTGAATAAGAATATTTTACAAAAATAAAAGAAAAATAAAATAATTTTCATGAAATTTTATAGACATTTAGGGTACCAAATGGTCCTTCCTTAGAGAAAAAAATATTAAACACACACACACACATTCACATACACATGGAAGAGGTGCTATGAATATCTAAATTTTGTGCCATCTAAAAAATGCTTCTGACACACTGGATATAGTGGCACATGCCTATAATCCCAGTGGCTCAGGAGGCTGAGGCAGGAGGATCATGATTTCAAAGCCAGCCTCAGCAACAGCAAAGCGCTAAGCAATTCAGTTTGACTGTCTCTAAATAATATACAAAATAGGGCTGGGGATGGGGCTCAGTGGTCGAGTGCCCTGAATTCAATCCCTAGTACACCCCTCAAAAAGCCTTTGCCAAATGCTCTAGCATGCACACTATTCAGAAGTTTGAGGCAGGAAGATCACAAGTTTGAGACCAGTCTGAAAAATTAAACTTGGCCCTGTCTCCAAATTAAATTTTAAGATGGGTTGTGTATGTAACTCAGTGGTAGAGCACTTGCCTAGGATGTGCTAGTTTGATCCCAGTATCACAAAAAAATCAATAAATACCCTTACCAATTACTTCTAAGACTTAGTTCTGCCACTTTAGCCTTTAAACACAAAATTTCTTTGTTGCATCATGTTTACTGTTGTCTATTTGTAGCCCTTTTGGGGAAGCTATAAGGTATAATTCTTATTGTACTTTTAATTTTAGTTATATAAATGCTAATATCCTTCTGAAACAATGGGAAGGGGTCCGTGAAAAAGTATTTTAAAAAATAAATACATAAACCTAAAAGCTTAATCTAGAGATGATCACTAACAAGAGTGTAAAAATAGTTCCTAAGCTCCCTTTCCTCCCCCTCAAATGGACCAGTTATTATGAATAGAAACTGATCTCATAGCAGCCATTAACTTTCCTTGTAAACTGAGGAATTTAACCACCCAATGTGTGACATCAATGGAATTTATAGTTCCAGAGTTACTTGCCTAAAACACCCCCCAAAGCATTAGCACTTATGAATACATCCTGGCAGAGAGGATAAAAAGTCTGGATGAAGATGCCATCTGCTCTGGAAACAGGCTGATCACGAACACCTCCCTGCCTTAACTGCATCAGTTTCCTTCTTCTTTGAGGGATCTAATAATTTTTCAGATCTAGAGAAGACAATGATACAACATTTCACCACATTTTCCCACAGAGGCGGTCCTGTTAAAGGAACCCAGTGGGAACTTACTCAAATGATATTTAGAAAAGTTTTCTTAGGGTTTTCTCCTTTAAAACACTTTAGTGACCAAATATAGGTTCATTATAGGGATAATTGTATATGTACCCATCAAAGAAGAGACAGCAAATAACTGTATATAAAACAAGTTTTTTTTTTTTTTTTTGGAGAAACTTGGCAGAAATATGTAACACAATAATGACTGGGTGGGTAAGCTCAGATGGGAAGACCAAGGTGGTACAAACCCATTCTGGAGCCCTGTACCTTGATGTGAATGCCCACTCTGCCACTTACTGGCTGTGTACCAGGCAATCGATTTAACCACCATGTGCTTCAGTTTCCTCAACTGTGTGGTAGAGATAGTGTGGTACCCACTTCATAGGATGGTAATAAATACTAACCTGGCTTTTGTATAGGAGTGTTTAGAATAGTTCCTTACAATAGTTCCTCACACATAGACTAAGGTTTTGTTATGAGAAGCCCTCAGAGCATCCAGATGGGCAACCAAAAATACAAATTTCTTGCTCCCCAGTTTTGCCTTGGTCTGTCTCTTGTATTTATTATCCCCAGATTTGCTGCACTATGTGCTTTTGGAGATTATTTCACATCTGTGTGAAATACTTCATGTGAAATTTCAAGCAGAGTTCTGACCTCCCTCAAAGGAGGATTAACTGGTAAATGATTGCCAAGCACTTGGAAGACTTGAAGAGTTCCAAAAATGTTGCTGGTTAATTCTCCACATTCTGAGAAGGGCCAGCTGATGACAGTCCTAGGCTTGAAGTGCCTCATCTCGTACCAATACTCAGCCTAAAGTTGTGAAATTTCCAATTTGCAAGTGGCCAGAGGGCACACTAAAACATTCATTGAAAAGCAGCACATTCTGCACCTGGCATAAGATTAGTGGCTGCTTAAGGAAAATGTTATTTCCTGCATTCAGTTCTCAGTTTAGTTTTTTTTTTTTCCACATTCTCACATCTGAGTAGTTAAGTGGGCTTCACGTTGCAATCTTTCTGTCATATATCAAATCATATGGTGAAAGACAATATTACCTAAGAAAAATCTGCCAGTTTGAGATGGAAATAAGTAAGAGGTTTTAGTGTGTTCGGTAAGGTCTGCAAATAACATCATATCCACAATTTTGATTGTATTAAAACCTCTAGGAAAGATACTTAATGGTCCCAAAGGCATCTTCAGCAAAAGTACAGGATGAAATGTAAAAGGAAACAGTTTTCATGGAATTGTGAATTGCACAGGAGTACCATCTAGAGATAAATATTCATAAGTCATTAACAAATTCCAGATCAGTTCATGATTATTCAACATTAGAGCACATGCAGTCAATTTTATATGAATTATTCATTGGCTTTGTTTATGAACATCTTTAACTGATTAATTGCAAATCTTGATGAATATTCCTGAATTGTTCAGACTGAAACATAGATCATAATGAATGAAGTCATGCATTGCTTTTCAGGAGTGTGAGATGAATAGCCGATACAGGAAGAAAAATAAGAAAATTCAATGTTTTTTGCAAATATGTCTGGTTTAGAAATCTGAGGGCTTAACTTTTTATTAGTAACACATTGGCAATCAACATCCAACTCTTGAAGCTATGAGTCTTGGCTACAGAGTCAGAAAAGGTGATGCAAGACACAGCCAGGGAACATGCCTCAAGCATTTCGTAGAGTTTCTCTGGCCCAGCTTTCTGAAACCAGGCCTCAAAGTTTGAATAGGCAGATCACACAGTTAAATCACTTCCTCAAATAAAGTATTTCCTGTGATTTTTATACCAAAGATTATTCTTGATCACCAAAAATAACCTTATTCTTTTCATGAGAGTTTTTTTTCCTGGTGAAATATTGTTTTAAAAAGCCAGCTAATGAAGAAAATTAAGATATGGAGAAAAATAAAGAGATGGTCTATATTTTTTTTCTGAGAAGTTAAAATTTAATAGAGTCCTAGTATGTATTTGTGTCTAGCCAGGAGTCAGTTTAATATATACTTTTCTTATTTCTCTGTCTTTTAAACTGATTTGTATATAAAGATATTTATGGTTAAACATCATGTTCTATAAAGGAACTGAATAATGCGCTCTTATTATTAATTATTAGGACATTAAAAGATTGAAGAGAAAAAAGGAATTTAGTTAGAGTTTATTACTAAGTCATTTTTACAATTGTCCTTTGAATCAGAGTAAGTCACAGAATGAAGCTAGATCCATTGGGAACAAAGAACCAAGAGGAAAACTGATTAAAAATGAAGAATTTAGTAAGATCAAGCAAAAATATGGAACATAGAATCCAGGAAGAGTGTTTTATTAAAATTTGACCTATTGCTATGCTTAATTTTTATATTTTGCAAAGGAAGAGCAAGGGATTAAATAATAAGTCCTGAGAAAGAAAGTTTCTCTTGTACCATGGCTTCATTTCCGTATGAATTTGTGGCTAGTCTGAAGCTAGTAAACTGTTTGGAACACAAGCATACTTCACTTAGACTCATCAAATTTTCATGCCACATTGTTGTCAATCAGATTATAAACTTAATTCATGTGTATGGGTTTTTGAATACCTAGACCTGAATAAGTATTAGCAAGTGTTTCAAAAGCAGAGATTTAAAAAGTATTTAGCAAATTTTATTTGTACCCTTGTATCTCTGCCATTACTATGAGCATATGCCCCACCAAACAATTAGAGAAGGGAGTAACATAGAAAACTGAAGGCCCTGGGGCATTGCTAGTCTTTTTTGCAGCCAGTTTTCATCAGTTTACAGGTATTAATTGCCACCCTTGCGAGTGACCCCAGACAAAATGATCAAACCCTCTTTAAAGTACTAAGATGTGGGCTTGTGTGCTAATAAGTGCTAACTTTTTAAGCCACTGAGTATACAGTTTTTTTGTTGGGAAGCATTAGAGTATCAAAAGAAAACTGACACATAATTATAAGCAACAAATTATTTGATTCTAATTTATGGTTCTAATTACAATCTTTGGAAAAAAATCCAAGGTAGTATAAAAGAGTAATGGAAAATATAGTAAAATGGATAAATATATTTAATGAGAATAAAGAATATTTCCAAATTGATAATTTTGGTCATTTGAGTCACCAAATATGATTAGTACATGATGCATATGGTAAAAAATTTTAATCCATTTTCATTCCATCATAAAAGCCACAATTATATCCACTGAATCTAATACAATCTGTATCTAAAATCAAGGTAATACAATCTGTATCTAAAAACAAAGTAAACATTAGTGAAGTAAATGATATGTACCAATTTTAAGAATTGTTTTATTCATTGACTTTTTGAATCAAAATATGTTATTCTTTTGGTATATGTAAGTATATGTGAATTGTATGTGTAAATAATTTACATTTACTGTATACATATATAGTAAATAAAATAAATAATTTAAATGTATGTAAGAAAAATACGTGTGTTTCCAATGCAAACAATGTTAATATTATAGCATAGATCTTCACTTTATAACAAGATAATTGATCACAAGTGGTTTTTCAAATATTTTTAAAAGAATGTGTCTTAAGTCTGTTTGAGTACAATTAAATATTTCTATTTTCAACAGCAGTTTAATGAATGATTCATTATCATGTATATAGAGAAGATATATTATGTCTATAGAGGTGTAATATATAGAGAGAAGACAGAAGATATATCCATGTATTAGAGGTACTTTATTATGTATTTAGGAGACAGACCTAAATTAAAGCCAAACATATTCATTATTTAGATTAGAGCACAAAATCCAGAACAGAAATTAGCAAAAAGGAAACTGAGAAGAAAGTCAAAGAACAATAACAACGAAAAGAAAACCAGGAAAAATCAGTGTCATAAATAAGAGATGTCAATGTTCCAAAAGAGAGGCAGTAGTCAGCTGTGTAAGCTGCTGCTGAAAATCACTAACAATCATCAGAACCACATCTAGGAGGAAGTGGTACCCATGTCTCCATCTGAGGAGCACAGATCAAAGAAGTCATGTGTGAGGATGAGACCCCCCAGGAGAGTAAACCACTATACCTGGTGGAACAGAAACAAACTATCTCAGCTCCCAGGATCTCAATTAATTATTTAGCAACATCCCAGATTAAATAAAGTGGGATTCTGGAGAATAAGAAGTGTATGGTAGGCAGTTGCATGTGGATTTAAAGTGTGAGAATATAGAAATCCAGGATTATTGGAGTGAGCACAAAACAGGGATGAAGCCAAAGAAGGAGGAAGGAAAAGACCCTAAAGGTAAAATGTCTGAAACTCCATTCTGTCTTCCAATTTAAAGAATCTTGTTTATTACAGAATATATTGTGGAAGGCAGGGGAGAGATGGGTGGGGGGTAATTGAGTAAGGTATTGTAAATATGTACAAAAAGTTTTAACTTTGAATAAAAATTTTAAAGTGGAATCTACCCTATCTATAATTTCTTTCCTTGGACAGCAAAATCTAATATAAAATTTGAATTCAAGGAAATAGTCATTCCATTTTCTTTTTCTTTTCAAAACTTTGCAAAAGTAGATGTGCTTTATAAACAATAAAGATTTCAAATATAACTATCTATAATGTACTAATTTAGAGTAATTACAAGCCCCCCAAAGGAAATTGTTTGGATTTCAAATCTTTCCCATATACCATGCACTTAGAAGACATTTCTTTACAATAGTGTCATATGAACACTCTTGGGCTTAAGGGTTTGTTTTTATCAGTTTTTTCACTGCTGTGACTAAAAGATCTGACCAGGACAACTGTAAAGGAGGAAAAAGTTTATTTGGGAGCTCATAGTTTCAGAGATCTCAGTCCATGGACAGCTGGCTTCATTCCTCAAGTCTGAGGTGAGTCAGGACATCATGGCAGAAGAGCGTGATGGAGGGAAGCAGAGAGAGATCACCACTTGCCCAATACAAACACATACCCCAAAGCCCTGCCACCAAGGCCACACCTCCTCCAGCCCAACCCTACATGCCTTTAATTACCACTCACTTAATCGCATCAGATGGTTAAGTTACTGATTGGGTCAAAACTCTCAGAACCCAAACATTTCTTCTCTAAACTTTCTGGCATTGTTTCACAAGGGAGCTTTTGGGGGACACCTCACATCCAAACCGTAACAGCATAAAAGTGATAGCTGTTTCTCTCATAGTCATGCTATCATATAATCAACTAATAAGTAAAAAGAAAATAAAAAAAAATAAGATAAAATCAAAAAGTTATACCCAGATCTGAGTGAAATCGATTCATTGACTAAAATGTGAGTTTCCATTCACTAGCAATCCCATGTTCATACACAATGTTGTAGTAATGCTAGAAGATTCTGGGAATTCTACCAATATTAGCAGATGTTAGAATAAATAATTGATCATCAACTTGAAGTACATATTCTCTTGGATAAAAAAGAAGTTTATTTTACCATTGATGAAAATGGAGAAACTTTATCTTATAGGATACTTTTTGTGCAGTAACCCAGTATCCTATTAGAAAACTGAAACCATTTTACTTTCTTGACCACTTTAATGCTGGCTCATTTTTCCTTTGTTTTGAATTGTTTTAGACAAGTTTCTACCTTCATTACATTCAGACTGAGGCAATTCCAATATTAAGAGTTAGATTTACTTGATGGCCCTGTGTGTCCAGAGTTTTATTTCATTTCAGGATTGTCTCTTCAGGGCTAGACATTTAGCCATCGACCACTCTTACAAATTGAGGTAGGAAGGTTAAGAGGCAGCAGAAAAAGGGAAGCTAGAGTGAAATGTAAAAATAAATAGTGGCAGGACAATTCCATGGAAGCCATTAGGTTCTCAGTCAGATGTAAAGCATTTATTTAGCACATAATTTCTTTCTCAAAATATGATGAATTTGATTAGACAGAGATGTGCAAAACTACTGTTACCCAGAGACAATGACAATGGAGTTTAGAAAAATGCTTATTTTCACCTATTCATGATCCTTGGTAATTCTTTTCTACAAAAATCCTTATCACCACCCCACTTATTTCCTGATTACCCTGGGATCATGAAACTATCCTCTTGAAGCTTTTAAACTTCCTTTCATTCTTTCTTCTTGATTTTCATTTTTTTTCTTTCATTTTTTTAATGTTCATTTCTGGATTATTTAATTCAGCATTTCACATAACTATATAAGTAGGCAAATAAGATTTAGTTATAGACTTACACAAATCATTAGAAACAGACAAGTTGAATTATCACAGTATAAACTTCTTATATTTTCATGAATTCCATTGATTGAAGACATCGAAATTTCTAAAATTTACTGAGAAGCTGTCACTTTGTTCATGATATACAAAAATATTCAAACGTTCCTATATTGCTGTGTATCTTTCATGGACTCACTGGGGACATAGCCAGATAGGATTTTCATGATTTATCTAACTTTTCATTTGAAGTTATTAAAGATTCTTGAGCTCTATATTCTATACTTGTTTGGCTCAAATATATATAAAAAAAGAACAATAGGTGAAATTGATTTGGAGTTCAGTATCAGGTTGAAAATAAAAATGCCTGAAGACTCAAGAATGCAAACTAAACCTCTATAGATATTTTTTAGATCTGGGTGATGTGAAATTCTACTTTACCATGGAAATCCATAATTTATTGCATTTTTAATATGACTGGATAAAGGTCCTTCTATGTTGAAAATAAGAAAGGAGAAAAATAACAATATTGTAAAAGCAAAATAAGCTAACCTGTCTTTGAAGACCTATAAAATGCACTTACAAAAGAGTATGAAGTTTGTTGAAGAAAACAAACTTATAAGTATTCTTAGGATTATGATGGTTTTTTAGATGTGTAAGATATTAATTAAAAACATATACTCTTTAAGTTTTATCACTTATAAACCAGGTAGTCTTAGGTTACCTGGTCTGTTTTCAGAATTTCAAATGGGAAGATGTAATGGTCCTAATATTAAGTTGTAGAAATAAAAACTTGAATCAATGTTCTTAACACAATTCTTGAGTCAAATAAGTAATTGCAAGGAGAGCTATTCTGTGTTATTAAGTTAAAAAAGATTGTGGTATATGTTTATAGGCTTTGAATATGGTTTATTGATCATTTTATTATCAGGAAAACATTATCATATTTTCAACATTGTAACAAATTGCATTTGTCTGTTTTTTGACATCCTTTTGGAACAATAAGTTTTTAACCTATACTGGTAGTAAGTGAAATACAGTGGATATCCAGGAGAAAAAGTATTTGAATAAAGAAGAAACAATTAGACCTAGATTTCCAGTGAGAACTTGCAGGTCTGTTGCAAGACCATCTAAGAAGCACTTGTTTCTGTAATAAATGAAGGAGGAGGCCTTTTAACAGAAGATAAAAGAGTCTACCAAGATCCAGACCATGTATTGCCTCTTGGGCTTTTGTATGGATATCACTGTTTAATCTGAGAATGAGTCAGTAAGCCCCTAAGGGACTTAGAGGAGAGTAGAGACATTGTCTTATATAAAATTTACAGGAGTTATACTGGATGTCTTATTGGAAATGGTTGGTGAAGGACAAAATTAATACCAGGAATTACAGTTAAACTTTTACAGCAATACATCAGGTAAGAGATGATAAGATGATAGTGGCTTATAGAAGGGTAGTCATTGGGAATAGAATTGTCATTAACTGAGGTACAAAAGGCTTGGAAGAGAAAATCACGTTAAATTAATCTTCTTAACATGATGACATGTTAAGTATGTGAGGATTATTAGTTATCCAAGTGAAATGACAATTGAATATGAATCTGGATTCCAGAAGACAGATACAAGCATGAAATATACATTTAAAATTGAAAATAAATGTAAATTTAAGCCACAAGAACGAATGAGGTCATCAAGTCAGTGATAAATAGAAATAAAAAAGATTCCAGTTGTTTAACAATGCAATGCTGCAACAATAAGTGGTCATGAAGAAAATATAGAAACACAAACAATCTGTGAAAGTTTGGAGAGTTAGAGTTGAAAACAAAAAGAGAGACTGCTACACAGGAACCCAAAAGAAGAAAGGAAGACTGGATGGTCAACTATGATAAATTACTGGAATGTCTATCTACCTTAAGAAGGCAAGAATTTTTGCCTATTTTTTTTTTAATTTTTGACCAAAGTTTCAAAAGTTTCAAACATACTAGTTTTTGATGACACATGATTAAGGTAGTGATATTAATAGGTAAAATAAGAAGAGTGTTGAAATTTGGCCAGTGAATTTTGCTACGTGGGTGTCTTTGTAGACTATTTGGGAGGCCTGATCAGAGTGTATTATAAAGAGAATGAGAGGAAAAAAATAAAAACCAGTGAATATGATAATGCTTTTGAAATTTGCTGAAAAGGGATGAAATTGGAAAGGAAAACATTATTAAGAGTTTTCTTTATGAAGAGAAAAATAACAGTATGTATCTACACTGATTAGAACAACATAACAAAGAATCCAATGTATTAGGAAGAAGCTTATCTTAACTACTGCCATACTAATAAGTACATAAGGAAGATTTCTGATTACAAATTTCAAGATATGACACAACACAGTCAGGGTTGCTCCAGGTGAATTGGGTTGGCACTGAATAATCACACAGAGACAGAGAATATACCTTTTTCTTGGGGTTCAATGATGGCTCCTCGGCCCCAGTTCCCACAAGGGAAACAAGAGAGGCAGACAAGAGAGAGAGAGAACAGCCTGAAGCCCTATTTATTGAGGGGAAGACTCTCCAGAAAGTTCTACCCAAATGAGCAAGGGCTTGGGTTTCAGGGGTGTCTAGCCCAATCTCATTGGGTGACACCCATTCCCAGAGCTTCATTCCCCTGCAGAGCAGAGCTGAGGTCCACCTGCTCTCCCACTGTCACTCAAGCCTAAGGGTCCGTACTTACTCATATGTGGCAGCTCCCAATGAAAATGAATGAAATAAACATGTTATTTTTAAAAAAGCATAAGCGTATAAATTTTACATTTAAGTCATACTATGTGCATATGTCTTATATCAAAAAGCAAGGGTCAAACAGTAATTAAGTTACTCTTTCCAGGATTATAGCACCATGGACAGTGACTCATTATCACCAATAGTTCAGCCCAGTCTCTCAGTTAATCTGGACAATGCATAAATACCACAGGTTTTACAAAGAAGAGTCAACTACATAACAATGCTTTTAATGTGATAATTAAAATCAGACACTTAGTTTCTAGGCTTCTAGGAAAAGCATGGTATAATGGAAAGAAAATTGGATTAGGATTAAAGACAAGTGTTTTTAATACAGCTCTAAATAAACCACTTTTAAATATAATCAGCTAAGCTATTTTGGTCAGCCAATTAATATTTTTGGAGTTCAGTATATTATTTATAAAATGATGAGGTATAAATCAAGTTATATAAGTTCCTCTTCTGCTCTACATTTGAATTATATTTCCTAAAATTCATCCTACAAATGTAGATAAACAAAATATTAATTTCTATGCCTGTGCCATTAACAAACTTGCAAGACTTTCAGATTTACCTCAAATAGACTCTTACATAAGTGCTTGAATGTATTGAATAAGTACCAATTTATTACGCAAGTAGGGGTCAAAAATAACTTGTCGATATAGATATGCAATATTGCATATAAAAAGTAGGTCAGAGGTAGAAATATTGGCTAATTTAGTCAATAAACTACATCATAATAACTCAATTCTTTTTATGATTATTCTCTGTCTACATGTATTCAGCTAATTCTGTTATGATGGCTGTACTCAAGTTCCCAAAATGACTACCAAGTTTTCAGGCAAACAAAATAATCCAACAAAGAGAAACATGTTGTTTCTTCTATTTGTTTCCAGTGAGAACAGTGAATCTTATCTAGAACCCTCCTGTAGATTTTTCTTCCTGTCTCTTAGAGCATAATTCCATAACATGTTAATACAGATGCCAAGCTTTGTCCTGGGAGTTGAATTACCATCACAAGTTTTGTTTAGCAAAATTATAACACAGGAATGCAAATTCTGAAATATATGAATCCCTTTCCAGTATACAGTTATCTAAGCAGAACTCAAGTTCTAGTAATATGAAAAGTTAGAAAAGGCTACCAGATCTACCTTCTCTGACCTAAAATCAAAAGTAGGTTTTCCTCCATTCTGTATTTGTCTGCAAGTTGCCATTGACAGACATGTGCAACTGATTTGCAATGAGATATCCTTTGGGAAACTGACTTTCTCTAATAGGAAATCTCCTCTCCCTCTTCATCCATGGCTTTCTGGTTTTGGAAGTATTATCATATAGGTTATCAGCATATTACATGATTCTAAACTAATGAGTATGCCTTAATAACTTTAGTTAAACTGATGGGTTATAGATATTTGAGTATCTCCTCACATAGCATCTTAAAAATTAGGATTGAGTTGCGGGCACAGCATTAATGGTCACTACATAGAAAATACAATAGCTACTTCCAAACTTTAGTGTTGAATTTAACCACCAGAAATATTTTCTTTTCACTCAATTTTCCATTTTATATAATTTTTAGGTTATAAACAGTAGCATATATGTTTTCTTATTATATTAGCTATAAATATAACATTTTTTTCATTTAAATGCATCAAATTTCTGCCAAAGGCTCCAACATTAAAAATCACTTTTAAAGTCAACAACATTGTTATTAGATTCTAAGTAATAACATAAGATATTCCAAATTGTCTCTTAACAGGTATAATGTAAGATTTTCTTACAAAAAAATCAAGTCTTCTCTTTAAAATTCCATGTTATTCCATTCAAATAACAATAGCTCTACTACCACATTTTAATTTTTTTCTTAATACAGAAAACCAACCCTAAGCTAATGATATATATGTAACATTCAATTTACTTAAATATTAATGTCATAATCATTTAAAATCCTCTTCAAATCATCATGAGAGAGCATACCTTAATTTTCTTCAGTATAAAATTTTCCAAGGAACACAAAAACATGAAATCACTTTGTGAAGCCCTGAGCCAATAAAGAAGTGCTACCCATGCTTAGCCAACCACACAGTGCACATACAGACCAACAGACTTGCCACTGTGGAATGGGAGATTGAGTCCAGGGTCATTGTGAGTCTAATAACCAACTAAATTCTTACTTCTCTTAGTCAGAAGAATATGATTAATATAGCAAAAGCTTGATTGTTACCTGATTTTTCTCCCCTCTAGCTATGACATAATTCTGTCTATTCACAAATATATTCCATATGTGATGTTGATTGAACCCTCTGTAAAATACACCAGGAAGGCATTACATCTTTCTGCTCAAGAGCAGAAAAGACTCAGATTTATGCAAACACTGAAAATGAAGGTTTGTTCTTTTAAATGTCACAAGCCTTTTAGGGAAGGCTTTTTTTTTTACATGCAATATCATAATTTTCTTGTGTGCAAACAAGAAATAGGAAAAGTAATCATTGGTTGATCTTTCAAAGAGCAATGGCTCTTTGATCTGAAAATATCAATTTTCTGGTGATAATATTTTGGGTTTGTTTAGTTGATCAAAAATTATATGGGGGGCTGGGACTGGGGGCTCAGTGGGAGAGTGCTTGCCTAGCATGTGTGAGTTATTGGGTTTGATCCTTAGCACTGCATGCATACAAAAATAAATAAAATAAAGGCATGCTGGCTTTCTACAATGTTAAAAAAATGATATGGAAGGCTGTGTTTAGTCCAACAGACATTGAGATGAGTTTCATTTTTAGTGTTAAAATCTAAAGTTGATCAGTAATGGCTTTGAGAATGCTATTTAGTATCTTTTAAAAAACAGAATACAGTCAATGTACAATTGAGGAAGGTGGGGGAAAGAGTACTAAAAATGACCGAAGATCTTCTAGATTGTATGTATATATTAACTATGCATCTAATATATTTAATGTATACTAAAATTTTTAGAACAGAGTTTAAAATCAAAATTCCTAAAGACCCCCCTGTCCTTTTTTAATATTTATTTTTTAGTTGTAGTTGGACACAATACCTTTATTCCATTCATTTATTTTTGTGTGGTGCTAAGGATCGAACCCAGGGCCTCATGGGTGCTAGGCAAGCACTCTACCACTGAGCCACAATCCCAGCCCCACCCTGTCCTTGCAAAAGGAAGAACATTATGTGATATAGTTTTAAAAAATACATATATAGGAATGTATATACAAATACTCAAGGAGAAATGTAATAGTCCCAACGCTTGAACTATTAGAAGAAAATTTTCAAAGTTGTTATTTCATATTCCATAAAAAGGTGAAATAATGTTTCATTCTCCCTTTTTTTAAAATAAAGATGTCAAATGCCTTAAGAATCAACTCAGAGACACTCCTCATGCCCGACCGTGAAAGGAAGCATCAATAGAAGTGAGTGTTTTGCTTTTCTAATGGGAGGAAAAATTATATGAAATGGGCAGACTAATTCTCTTTACTTAGAAATATTTATTCTTAGAAAAATAATAATAGAATTTGAAGACTGGAAGACAAAAGATATGATCATTTGAGTGTTCAACAAAAGACGTAGAAAAGAAAGTCTAGGGGGAATTCTATTCCATATTCTGACAAATAAATGAAATTATCACTAAAGTATATTCATTTAATTTTCTTTCTTTAAATGATTAGATAAAAGAGCACACAATTCTGGAAATGTGGATTCAGTAGGAAATGAATATATCTGGGTTGTGATATCTTCCAGAAGCTAAGATTCAAATGGAACTTGGGTAAGATTTTCAAAGCTCAAGATGATCTCCCAAAAGAACAAAATATACTCCAATCAGAAGGTTTAGACCCTATATCAGAACTGCAGATAAAACTATCACTTGCCATACTAAAACACATCCTTCTAACTTAGCAACTTTTACCCTAATTCAGTCCTCCTTTCTCTGATTCTACACACACACACACACACACACACACACACTCAGGTTCTCAGAAAACCAAAAAAGCACATAATTCATATTTTTCAAACTCAAGCTTAGTCATGGAGAAAAATAAGCCCTAAATAAGGAAGTGAAAGAAATAAGAAGAATTTAACTTCATTGCATCATAAAGAACTTAATAAAAATTGCTCAAGTTAGAAATGAATAAAATGAAAAGAACATGTACTATATCAGTAATACCACAAAAAGGAAAAAAAAGATGCAAAACAATCACATTCTGACATATTCAATTCCGAGATGAAATAAAATCTAAGACAAAAAATAACTTCACTAATGTTCAGTTTTCTTTATATAAGAACTTAGCATACTTTTATGTAAAGAGATACTAAATATGAGATGATGAAATTGCAAAAGGATTTGAATAGGAATAATGGAGACTTAGAGGAACAAATTGTGAATTAAATGATTCTATTATAAAAGTTTAAGAGAATAAGAAGGGAAGAAATAAATTAATGCCACACAGAAAAGACTTAAAATAATTACTGTTAATACCAAATAATGGGAAAAGAACTGATTAAGACAACTGAAAATACTTTATTAGCTGAGAATAAAGACCATGCAGCATCAGGATGACAGTGACTATCAGTTTCTCCATCCAGTGCATGACTAGAAGAAAGTACTAAAGGACAAAAAAAAAAAAAAAAAAAAAAAAAAAAAAAAAGAAAAGAAAAGAAAGAAAGAAAAGAAAAAGAAAGTATAAAGGAGATAAAGCAATGGTATTTTCTTCCAATGAAGGAAAAAATGAATCAGCATATTGAACAAGAATATTGTGTTATTGAGAAACTTAATGGGATTTTTCAGGAACAATTCAAATGGAAACATTCTGATTAAAATATTACATATTCAAGATAAAAAAAATATTTTTCAGGTAATCAGGCACAAAATATGAGGGAGAAATGTCAATGGGTATGAAAGAAAAATTAGTCTAACCTTAGACTTCTTTGCATACATTCTAATATCATAAAACAACAGAATGAAGACTAAGATTTTCAGGGAAAAATGTGATCTACAATTTTCATCTCTTTTTTGCTATTCTTATAATCTAAACTCAACAAGCAAATAGTGCTAAACCAATAATAAGTCATGGCAAATAGAACCCATGAGTTTTGCTGGAAGGAGAAAATGTGATGAAATTCAATCAAAATACACATGAAACTTCAAGAGATAGAGCATGACTCATCATCCCAATTTCTTTCCATCTACCATAGTGGCCAAAAAGAATGTACCAGATCAGGGGTTCAGTCAGATAGAAAACATTTTAGACATTTCGAACTTCAAGGCCTTTATTTTACAGTGCCATTTTACTTCAAGTCACCATAAACAAATAATTTGCAAACAGATGGGTATGGTTGTAACACAATAAAAATTTATTTACAAAATCAGCCAGTTGATTTGCCCTTTGAGCTGTTGTTTTTCAAATAAAAATTAGATGGCAACTACTCTATTACCCTGGGTCTTAGAATGAGGGGAGCTGGAATGGACCCCCAAATTAGTCATCAAAGAATTGTGTTTTGAGTGAGAAATTTACTGGTTTTAATCTGAGATCTTGACATTTTTAAAAACAACACAAATTACTTCGTCCTACCTGATAAAAATAAGCACATTAATTGGAACAAAATTTTGTAAAAACAAAATTGACCCTCTAGATTTGCTGATATTTTTGATTTGGCAATTCCAATGATCTGAATTAAATGCTAAATGCATACTACAAAATAATGATTAAAATACAATAAAGAAAGTGTTAATAACTATATCTCCACTCATATAACATATGACACTAGAATTCGATTAGTAACATAGAGGCTAGATATTTTAAAATATCCTTTGAAGACAATAGATAGTATAAATAATAAAATATTTTTAAATTATCTTTTTCCAACTGATTCAATAATGAATGCATACAAAAGAAAGCAGGGACAAGAAGAACATGATTGGTGTGGATGGACCATCATTCTCTTCATCAGTGCTCATGCCCATGCTCAAGCTGATTGAATTTTCAGTAAAGATAAGTGATCTGTAAATACTTCTACAATTTTATTTTGTTCTCTGCAATTTCAAGATATAAATTGCAAATCATTAAAATTGTAATTGTCTTATGTAAGGTATATCAGGTGATAATTGTAAGGAAGAAAACTTAAATTCTTTCATTTGTTCTGACAATACCTCATTACATTTGAACATATATGACACAGTGAATTAGCAGATATTCTCTTTTATTTATACTTAAGGATATGAGTTTTGCAGGGTTTTTAAATGTTTCTAAGTGCAACCATTTTTCTACTGATTGTTACATATCTTCATTTTAGACTTGCTTTTACTCTGTTATATATATATATACATACACACACACACACACACACACACACTTCAGAATCATGTATGTGAAATATATTTCTTGGAGTCTTAGATTGGGATAAACATCACTTATTTTTGTTTTTGTATATGAATCTGGTAAATATTCATCCTAAAAACTTTTATGAAAAATTACATTACAAATATCAGTTTAAGTATCATTTTTCTTGATTTATTATGAACTCCTTGTGAGCCACTTTCATATTTACATGAATCAATTTTCTTATATTTCATTCAGAACTCAGGGTGTATTGAACTGTGCTGATTCCCTTAGAGTCTTGATATCGCTGCCTATTCTTTTCTATGCTATTTTCTCTCAAACACATTATATACTGTATGAATGCACGATTTATTTTTAATTTTCATTTCTATTTATACTCTGAGGTGGAAATGAAGAATCAATGGTATTACTGAGGAAAACATTGTTATCTAGTCTGATTAGATGAAAACAAATTTTCTCCTTAATTGCCCCATTCTTCATTTACTTTCTTTGTTTAGACAAAGCTACATTACTTGTAAATGAGATGGACAATGACACCAATAATTTAAAAAAAAATTGTTGGTTTGCTTGTTTGGAGGAAATTTCTGACAATTAGAATCAGATGCAATATAAACAACACTGGAAAAGAAATGGCTATTTAATTGGTTAATTAATTATTTCTTAATCCAGCAAGAGAGCCTTAAGTGGGGCTGCTAATTTTGATATTCCCCCAGGAACTTTCACTAAACATGTGTTCACTCTGTCTTCAAATACACTGAAAGATATATGAATCTAAGAGATTTTCCCCAAACAAATCAATGAACTGGAAGCCTCAAATAAATTTGTATAGACCTGTTCCAGTAACACGTTTTACAGGCTGTGCTTTTAAGTATGTCATTAGCTGTCCATTTAGGACAAGATAGTCTCTTTTTCTCCCTAGGGGCTCACCTCCTGTGCCAATGGTGACAGAATGTCATTATCAAGTTTGCAGGGATGCACAAGGTTTTTTTTTTTTTCCTCCAATCCACACTGTCAAAACAGAACAATGAAGAGCAATGTTTTAGAACCCAAGAAATCATTCAAATAAAACCTCAAAATTATTGTTTTTTTCTGTGCAATTTTTTAATCTTAATTATCAATCTCCCTAAAATTTTAGCATGCTAAAAAGATCATCTGAGAAACCCTTGAATTTTTTTATAGATTAATCATTATAAATCTTAACAATTAAAAATGACCAAAATTCATAGATTTTGTTATGAGAAAATCTCATATACTCTAGGTATTTTTAAGGGGTGTTCTCAGTGTTTGTTTTTTTTTAACATGAAAAGGGATGTCCATGAAAAAGGCAATAAAATTGTAGTTACCAGACCAGCTGGTCTCACACGAAAAGCTAGCAAAGATATAA
Source organism: Ictidomys tridecemlineatus (assembly GCF_052094955.1). Taxonomy (NCBI): domain Eukaryota; kingdom Metazoa; phylum Chordata; class Mammalia; order Rodentia; family Sciuridae; genus Ictidomys; species Ictidomys tridecemlineatus. The sequence continues at coordinate 158,549,069 of NC_135478.1, read as the reverse complement.
AAATTAGAAATGGCATAAATATTAGAGTTTCAGTAGTCAATAGAAGACTAGGGGTAAGTATTGAAATTATATGATAAATTATAGAGATCATTATTTTTTCAGGTGGAATTATGAATTGGTATATAATAATGATGATGATGGTGATGATGATGATGATGATGGTGATTTGTTTTTAGAATATGTATTCTTTGAAGACATATATACATACATTGAATTCTGATAGCATTTGTACTTAACTGTGTAGCTATGCATAAATCAATGTTGAGTTAAGATTTTTCATATTATTTTTTAAAGTATATAAAATTAGCAATAAAAAAGTGAGCATTGATATAAAGGAAGAATAGGAAGAACAACCAAATTTATTAAGCCATACAATGGTACTTGATTCTTGGTTCAGCTGTGTGCATTTTCAAAGTACTTAGTAAAATACTTTTCTGGCTTGTCTCTTTAGGCAAATAAATATGTAAACATTTTTTAGCCCAGATTGCCCTAGACAGCATCTCTCCACATGACTAATAATGATCTAGCAATCTAGTACCTTCATCCACATTCTCAGTGCCAATAAACAGGACTAACGTTATCCTAATTATTTAAGTTAGTGATTGTGGGTAAGACCCTAGGTTCTGCTCTAATCCCACTTGTCTCCGACCATCCAGTTGACTATTTCACTTCTTCAATATTTATTGAGAAGTTAAATAATAAAGTAGCCCTATAGCAGGCACTCTATAGATAGCCTCTTTGAAAATCCATCCCCAATTTTTAGTAACTTCACAATCTTGATCAAGTTACTCAAACTTTTTAAAGGATTCATCTTCTCTTCTTTCAAATGAAGATTAAAATAGGTCTGACCTTACAGGGATGTCTTAAGACTTATTTGATCTAATTTATGTAACAAACTTATCACAGACATATCAAATAGTACACACTCAAAGATGTTATCTGTAATCATCATCATCATCAATACAGCAGCAACAGCATCACCGTCCTCATCAACATCAGCATCAGCATCACCATCATCAACACCATCATTGCTGTAATCATCATTTTGAATCTGTTCCTATATCACCTGATACTTCCTCTGCTTTCATTCAGGTCTTCAGCTCAAGACTCTCATCTGATATGATACTTTCCTAATTATTCTTCCTGTTTCCAAAGTTATCACTCTTTCAGAATAGTCTTTTAAAATAAAAATGGATTATGTCTCTCTTATGCTTAAAAACTCGTCTCTCTAATTGAATACAAAATTCATATATAGAAAAATTCATCTCTCTTGTTGAATACACAATTTTGAATTGGGATGAGATGTTCTCATTGAATCAAACACCTCATCCTAATTTCTTCTGTCTGGCACCACCTAATGTGCATTAATTTTTAATGTATTTACTCTCTGCTTTCTGTTTTATCATGTATAACTCCACATTACTTTGGAATTGAGTTTGATCTTCCAAAGATAGAGGGGAATTTCATTTATACTCTCAAACTCAGACTCACATATGTTTCTCTGTTGCTTTTCTAACCTTTTTTTTTTCAATAAATTGAACATTCTTTAATGAATTTAAATGTACACACACTCTTCCATCCAAAATTTTCCTTTCTTTAATAAACATACATATTCTTATTCTTACTAATCTATAATATTTTTACCTTATGATGCTCTTGTCCCATCAGTAAGGCTGGTTCAAACATGGTTAATCAGATGAGCAAATAACTTGCTTCCTCCAAAAAAAACAACCAAACATTTTTCTTATTATGACTTCTATGCCAATTGTGTGATCTCTCTTTCCTTAGAATCCTCATAGGACTTTTATTATTGTCTTAACATACCTACTATGTTCTTCTTGTCATCTTTACTTTTGGGTTTAAATAAGCTATTTCAGCTCCATCTTTAGCAGAAGAACAAAATGTCATCATTCTATAGCCCACATAAATCAAACTCTGTATTACTTTTAATTATGTGTTTGATTAAAAGCCATGGACTAGCAAGGACTATTTTATACCTAGAAATCTGATATACATACCTAAGATATTATTACAATTCTACTTAGAACAATGGAATAATTTCTTTTTTTTTCTCTTCATGTTTAGGGTAGACTCCAGTTTTATTTTCTAAAAATATTGTAATCTTATTTTTACAATGTTAGTGGTAATTTTTCATCCAGTGTCAGTACCAGAATGTAATTGTTTTGCAGTCAAGATTTCATTTACCACTCATAAATCATGGCTAACTTTTATGTATTCCATCTAGACTGTTAATTTTGTTCATAAGTATACTTTAAAATATTTGATGCATCTTTTTTTACATCCCCAGGCTTTTTATTCTTATTTTTAAATTTTTAAAATTTGTTTCTTTAAATTTTAATTTGTTATACATGACAGCAGAATGCATTACAATTCATACTACACATATAGAGTACAATTTTTTTTTTATCTCTGGTTGTACACAAAGTAGAGCCACACCATTCCTGTCTTCACACAACGACAAGGTTTCATGCTTCACTTAAATGAATACAATTTGATGTTGGGTGTCCAGGATACTAAACAATAATGTGATTTATTAGTCTGTATTAGAAAAATCCTGGACTAGACAGTCTGAAATTTGACACTACTTATTAACGTGGATGCAATGTAAACTTTCTCAATTCTCAGTTGCTGTAAAGAGGAGTCTTGGAGGCACAGATGATGGATTAGAACATACAACACTTACCTGCTTCTCTATGAAACAGAATCAAAAAAACTAGGGTACATTTTACTGAAGTGGGTGACTATAGGAGAGTGCTGGAGTTCCCAACAGATCATATATACTTAGAGAAATAGACTCATGGAATAGATGGTAAAACAGAGCACCCCAGAACCAATTGCACAGTAGTATGGACAAGAGAAGTGGGATATCCCTTGGCAGGATTGAGGTGAAAGAAGGAGTGTCCCAGTGAGTCCACTGGCACAGAATTTGGCAACTTGAATAAATATAAACAGACCACAGACCTAGGATTTGCATGGTAGTGTGGCTCTTGAAAAATGACCTGTGCTTCCCATCCTATTCTCACAGTGCTGAAACTGGGAGCCATCTGAGAAAAGTCCTATTGCTTGAAATTACTGCTTGGAGTCAAAAACATTTTACTGTCCTATCTCATAGACCTCTGTGAAATATCACAATACTTGCTCAGTGGGCAGCAGTCTCCAGAGTCAGTTCAACCCGGAGGGAGAGAGACTCTCGCACAAACTCCAGATTCCCTAAGAGTTCTACATGGTGGGAGATTTTTGTGTGGTGCATGATGGAATGGAAGACACTTGCCTTTGTAATCAGTGGTCTGACAGCCCAACTATTAGAGCCTGGGAAATGAGCAGTCATGTGTGATTGTGTACAGGAGACAGGCAGTAAAAACTAGAGTAGTGGGCATCAATGACTGGGAACCCATTCCCATCTCACCAGCAAAAATCTTTGAGGCCAGTATCGTGCTATTTTTGTTACTATTGCTCTGTAGTATAGTTTAAGGTCTGGTATAGGGATACCACCTGTTTCACTCTTCCTGCGGAGAATTGCTTTAGCTATTCTGGGTCTCTTATTTTTCCAGATGAATTTCATAATTGCTTTTTCTATTTCTGAGAGGAATGCCATTGGGATTTTGATCAGAATCACATTGAATCTGCAAAGTGCTTTTGGTAATATGGCCATTTTAATAATATTAATTCTGCCTATCCATGACCAAGGTATATCTTTCCATCTTCTAAGGTCTTCTTCTATTTCTCCTTTAGGGTTCTGTAGTTTTCATTGTATAGATCTTTCACCCTTTTTGTTAAGTTGATTCCCAAATATTTTTTTTTTGAGGATATTGTGAATGGGGTAGTTTTCCTCATTTCCATTTCAGAGGATTTGTCACTGATATACAGGAATGCCTTTGATTTATGGTTGTTGATTTTATATCCTGCCACTTTGCTGAATCCATTTACTAGTTCTGGAAGTTTCCTGGTGGAACTTTTGGGTCTGCTAGGTGGTAGACCAATGGTACAGAATAGAGGACACAGAGACCAACACACAAAATTACAACTACCTTATATTAGACAAAGTTGCTAAAAGCATGCAATGGAGAAAGGATAGCATCTTCAACAAATGGTACAGGGAGAACTGGAAATCCATATGCAACAAAATGAAATTGAATCCCTATCTCTCACCATGCACAAAAGTTAACTCAAATAGATAGAGGATCTAGGAATAGATCAAGGATCAATAATCTAGGAATCAAACCAGAGACTCTGCATCTAATAGAAGAAAAAGTTGGCCCTAGTCTTCATCATGTGGGGGCAGGCCTCAAATTCCTTAATAAAACACCTATAGCACAAGAGTTAAAAACAAGAATCAACAAATGGGATAAATTCAAACTAAAAAGCTTTTTTTTTTTTTTTTCTCAGCAAGAGAAATAATATGTGAGGTGAATAGGGAGCCTACATCCTAGGAACAAATTTTTACCCCTCACACATCAGATAGAGCTCTAATCTCTAGGGTATACAAAGAATTCCAAAAGTTAAACAACAAAAAATCAAATAATTCAATCAACAAATGGGCCAAGGACCTGAACAGACACTTCTCAGAAGAGGATATACAATCAATCAACAAATACACAAAAAATGCTCACCATCTCTAGCCATCAGAGAAATACAAATTAAAACTACTCTAAGATACCATCTCACTCCACTAAGAATGGCAGCCATTATGAAGTCAAACAATAACAAGTGCTGGCGAGGATGCAGAGAAAAAGGTACACTCATACTTGCTGGTGGGACTGCAAATTGTTGCAACCAATTTGGAAAGCAGTATGGAGATTCTTTGGAAAGCCTAGAATGGAACCACCATTCCTCTTCTCTGACTTTACCCCAAAGGCTTAAAAACATCATACCACAGGGACACAGGCACATCAATGTTTATAGCAGCACAATTCACAATAGCTAGACTGTGGAACCAACCTAGATGCCCTTCAATGGATGAATGGATAAAAAAATGTGGCGTTTATACACAACTGAATATTACTCAGCATTAAAAAATAACAAGATCATGGCATTTGCAGGGAAATAGATGGAATTAGAGCAGATTATGCTAAGTGAAGTTAGCCAATCTCTAAAAAACAAATGCTGAATGTCTTCTCTGATATAAGGGGGGTGACTCAAAATGGGAGAGGGAGGAAGAGCATGAGAAGAAGATTACCACTAAATAAGGAAGAGAGGTGGGAGGAAAAGGGAGGGAAAAGGGAATTGCATGGAAGATGGAAGAAGACCCTCATCATTATACAGAATACTTGTATGATGATGTGAGAAGAAAAAAAAAGAAGTGTGTCACATTAGGTTGGGTAGAGAGAAGTGATGGGAGAAGAGGGGAGGCTAAGTGGGAAAGGAAGGACAGCAGAATAAATATTATTGCTGTGTGTATATATGTGACTGCATGACCAATGTGATTATGTAACCTGTACACTCAGAAAAATGAGAAATATACCCCCATCTGATTCAAATGTATGATATGTCAAGATCATTGTACTTTCATGAGTAACTAATTAAAACAAATTAAAAATTAAAAAAAATATATCTTTGAGGCTCCGTAGATTCTCTCTGCCCTATGGGGAGTAAAGTGTCCACCAAAGAGTCAGTGTTAATCCCAAACTGTGAGCACACAGAACAAAAAAATTCTGGAAAGAGTATTTTGGGAGTACCACATTGTGTCTTAAGTTGTTGACTTAATGTGGTAGCACCATCTGACCTGCTCTCTGGGAGCTCAGACCAAATAGCATAGAAAATAATCTTTTTTTGGGGGGGCGGGGGGGCTGGGGATTGAACTCAGGAGCACTCAACCACTGAGTCACATCCCAAGCCCTATTTTGTATTTTAGAGACAGGGTCATATTGAATTACATAGTGCTTGATTTTGCTGAGGCTGGCTTTGAACTCTTGATCCTCCTATCTCAGCCTCAAGAGCTGCTGGGATTACAGGCATGAGCTACTGCTCCCAGCTGGGGACTTAATCTTTATCTGAGGAATTCTGCATTCTAGCAAAGTTCCTTCCAACAGACTAAGCAGCTGAAAGATATTTCAGGAGACTCCAGTCACAAATCACTTCCAGTTACTTGATGAGCAACATAAAAGAAAGAAGGTGGGATGAATAACCCCCAGCCTTTATTCTGTCCAAGGCCACAGTCCAAGAAAACCCAGAGACTAGAGGCTTTGATCAACACAGGTTACAAATATCCACTCTTGCCCACTCATTTGAGCTCCTTGGCAGGAAGGAAATTTTTATCTCTTATGAATACATTTTGTTGTTGCTATTTTATGTTGTTGCTTTCCTCTCCTCCTCTTGTTATTTTTTTCCTTTTTTTTCCTCTTCCTTCCCCCACCTTTTTTCACTTTTATCCTGCATTTTTTCTTTTTTCTCTTTTCTGTTTTTTCTTTCTTCTTTCTTTTCTCCCATTTTCACTTTTCTAGTTTTTTCTACTACTTCTTTTCTTTTAAAATTTTTATTAATTTTATTTGTACTTTTAAACCTTTTATTTTACTTTATATTACCCTCTTTCTTTTTTGTTATTCATTGTGTTTCTATTGTTTTTTATTTGATTTTTAAAAATTTTTTTGAAATCTTTTTTTTTCTTCCTTCCTTTCTTTTTTCTCTACTATCTATAATACTATGAATGGAACCCTACACTCTGTGCACTTTGGGTGGGTGCACTGCCATTATACTCCCAGCACAGCTGAGATTTTCAGCTTGCTACATGGTCAAACCTTGGTAGGTACCTCAACCTAAAAACCAGAATGCTTAAAACCCTAAGCTGAAAATCCATCTCCAAGTAGGCATGACTTGGGGTTCTGAAGTTCTATTCCTTAGCAATAATAGAAATAAATAGCCTAACTATTGTAGGTACCATCCCTACAAGGGATCTCAGATTTAGTTCTAATCATTCTCTATTAAATCACACATTGATGACAAAATGGGAAATAACTGCCACAGAGGGTGAGCTGTGATGCTGGTCACTGCCTTTCCTTGTGAAACAACTGAAGCTTTACTAGTGTCTAAATAGAGAATAAATTCTCCAGGCACAACACCATGATTGAAAACAGCCAGTAGCAGAACTGTTTTCAAATACTAGAGAAAATATCAATGAAGACTAACACCTGAGAGAGGTTTTCCACTGCAGGAGTCACCACAGAGGGTGCACCACATACTCTACTGTCTCTACCACCCTGCTTATACTAGGGCCCTCATACTTGTGAGAGCTGCAGGAGAAGTCTAATTGGTAAGTTTTAATAGAACACATTGTATCAAAACCCACTAGCCACAAAAAGCCACATGGAAACCATACTACTAAATAATTAGAATTAAACTCAGCACTATACAATAATTCGTATCCAAAGCACATCATTAAGAGAACTCTGTTTAATAAAAAGGCCCTCATACAAAAAAATGGAAAAGATATCCATTCCAATACATATGTAAAATTCTACATAAAAGCACAAGAAATATGAAAAAAACAAGGCAATGTGATACTTTGTGAAGATAATAAATTTGTGATAACTGGTTCCCAAAACATCAAAGTGGATGAAATGGAAATGAAATTCAAATGAATGATTTTTAAAAAACTCAATGAAATCAAAGAGACCATTAAAAAAAACGTTGAAAGAATTAAGAAAGACAATATAGAACATGAATGAACACTTCAATAAAGAGTTAAGTTGAAAAAAAAACATATATAACTCTTGGAAATGAAAAACTCAGTCAGTTTTCATGTCAGATAAAATACTCAGTTGAAAGTCTCAACAAAAGAATAGATTAAATCAGAGTATGAGGACTACTCTGCCAAACAGAACATTCAGATATCAATAATGGGGAAAAAAACTAAGAAAGAAGGGAAAAAATATACACAGACTTTGGAAAACCATTTAAAGATCAAATGTCCAAATATTTGGCATACAAGAGGGAAAAGAGCTATAGGCTGAGGGAATAAAAAACTCTACTTAGTGAAATATTTTCAGAGAATTAGAGAATCTTGGGAAAGACATAGACTTCCAGATGCAAGAGTTATTTAGAGCCCCAAATAAACATAAGTAGAAATAAACCTATCTATGACACGTTATGGTTAAATTGACAAAAGTACAAGACAAAGAAAATATTAAAAGCTGTGAAAGAGAAATATCAAACCACATATAAATGTGAATCCATTAGAATAACAACAGGTTTACCAGTGGAAACACAACAGGCCAGGAGGGCATAGGATGATATATTTCACATCATGAAAAAAATATTAGACAATCAATATTACTATATCCAACAAAGTTATACTTTATTATCCAAAAATAATAAAGCAATAGAGACCTTTTAAGATAAGCAAACAAACAAAAAATAAATTCATGACTAACATTATAGAAGATAATTAAAAGAATCCTAGACACAGAATAGTAAGAAATATTAACACAACCACAAAAGCATGGAAAATAATAAATCACCCAATTTATAAAACTGGATACCGAGGGAGAGATAAGCCCCAATTCAGTAATAATGGACAATTTCAATACCCACTCTCACCAATAGATAAAATCATACAGAAAAAAAATAAAGAAAGAAACATCAGAATCACATAGCACTATAGATCAAATGGATTTAACAGACATCTACATAATATATTCATCCAGCTGCTGAAGATCACACATTCTCTTCATCAGCACAGAGTACTTTTTCCAAAACAGAGCATATATTAGGCAATAAAGGAAGTCTTAAAAAATTCATAAAATTGAATTAATTTATTGCATCTTACCAAATCACTATAGAATGAAACTAGAAATCAAAAGAACATACAGAAAGGATGCAATGAAGATTACCCAAACATATTATTGAACAATGGATCACTGAAGACATTTGGGAGAGAAATTTTAAAATTCTTAGAATCAAATGAAAATGGAAACATAATATACAAGAAAACACAGTAAACCAGAACTTGTGGGATATTACTAAGAGAGACACTTATAGCAATTAGTGCCTACATTAAAAAAAGAAGAAATAATTTGATGATTAATCTCAGATTTTTAAAAACAAACCATAACCAAAATCAGAAGGAAAAAAAATTATAATGATCAGAGCAGAAATAAATTTTAAATAGATACTAACAGAATAATAAAAAGGACAATTGAAACTAAGTGCTGTTTTTTTGAAAAAAAAATAACAACCCTTCAGTTAAACTAACTGACTAAGAAAGAAGACACAAATAAATAAAAATAGAGACTAAAAAGGAGACATTATATTAGGTACCTCAGAAATTCAAAGGATCATTAGGGCACATTCTAAAAATCTATTTGCCAATATGTTAGAAAATCTAGAAAAAAAATAGGCAAATATGACCTAAAAATTTAGACTAAGGTGGTTAAAAATACCAAAACAGATAAATAACAAGTAAAGAGATTGATATAGTAATACAAAATTTCCCAATGAAGAAAAGCCCAGGTCCAGAGGAATTCATTGCTGATTTTTGTTAGGCTTTTTTAAAACTAATTAATTTATTTTAATTAGGTATATATGACAGCAGACTGCATTTTGATTCATTGAATATAATTGCAGCACAAATTTACATTTCTATGATTTTTCACAGTGTAGCATCACACCATATGTTCAGTCATACTTGTACCTAGGGTAATGATGTCCATCTTATTCCATCATCTTTCCTGCTCCCATGCACCTTCCCTCTACCTCCCCTTTGCCCAATCAAAGTTCCTCCATTTTTCCCATGCCTCCCTTCACCCCATTGTGGATCAGCATCCACTAATCAGAGAGAACATTTGGCCTTTGTTTTTGGGGGGATTGGCTTACTTCCCTTAGCATGATATTCCCCAACTTCATCCATTTACTTGCAATTTCCAAATTTTTATTTTCTTTTAATGCTGAGAAATATTCCATTGTGTATATAAACACAATTTCTTTGTCCATTCATCATCTATTGAAGGGCACCTAGGTTGCTTCCATAGTTTAACTATCGTGAATTGAGCTGCTATGAACATGATGTGACTTCATTACTATAGTATGCAATCAAGTCCTTTGGGTATAGACTGAATGGGATAGCTGGGTCAAATGGTGGTTCTATGTACAAAATTGCAACAGATTTATGCCAATGCACATTATATGAATATTTTTAGCATACAGAATAAAGATAGAATCTTAAAGGCCGCAAGAGAGAGGAATCAGATTACATATGGGGGAGATCAATTCATATCTCAGCAGATTTTTCAACCCAGATCATGAAAGCCAGGAGATCCTGGAACAACATATACCAAGCTCTGAAAGAAAATGGATGCCAACCAAAAATCTTATACACAGCAATATTAAGCTTCAGATTTGATGAGGAAATAAAAACCTTTCATGATAAAGAAAAGTTAAAAGAATCTGTCAAACTTTTAAAGAAGAACTAACCCAAATGCTTCTCAAATTATTCCATAAATCTGAAAAGAACAATCCATTTCAAATTTATTCTGCAAAGCCAGTATTACTCTTATTTCCAAATCTTATAAGGACACAACAAAAATAGAAAACTATAGACCAATATCCCTTATGAACTTAGATGCAGAAATCCTTAATAAAAGAAATAAAATTCAACATCACATTAAAAAGATTATACAACATGATTGAGTTGGTTTCGTTCCAGGGATGCAAATATGATTCATTATGCACAAATCAGTGATATATTAAAGCATAAAATTAGAATTAAGGATAAAAAGCATGTGGTTAATTCAATAGATATCGAAAAAAAGACCTTTGGTAAAATTCAATATTCCTTCATGAAAAGTTCTGAGTTCTGAATAAGTTAGCTACTGAAGGATCAGACCTTAATATAATAAAGTCTATACATAATAAAGCTAATCCCTGGTACCATAAAAAAAGAAGAAATACAAATGGCCAAAAAATACATTAAAAATGCTCAATATCTTTAGCCATCAGAAAAATGCCAATCAAAACTATACTGAGATTCCATCTCACTCCAGTCAGAACTTCAATTATCAAAAACAAACAAACAAACAAAAAACAAAGAAAAAAATAATGCTGGTGAAGATGTGGAGAAAAGGGAACTCATACACTATTGCTGGTAATGTAAATTACTGCTGCCACCATGGGAAACGGTATAGAGTTTCCTCCCAAAACTTAAACTAGAACTACCCTATGATCCAGTTTACTACTCCTGTGAATATATGTCTGAAGGAAATGAAGTTGGCATACAAAGGAGACACTTTCATATTCATGTTTATTGCAGCACTATTCACAAGAGCTAGGATACGGAATCAACCAAAGTGCCCATCAACTGATGACTGGATAAAGAAACTGTGATATATATCATATATAATAAAGTATTAAAAAGTACTTTTTAGTACTTTAATGTGTGTGTGTGTGTATATATATGTGTGTGTGTGTATATATATATGTACTTTTAAGCCATAAAGAATAATGAAAATCTGTTATTTGAAGGAAAATGGGTAAAACTGGATGAAAAGTATCACACCTTTAATCTTACATGTTGAAACTAAAAAACAAAAAGAGACAAAAAAAAAAATGACCTGAAAGTAGAAGAGGGATTATCAAAGAGTGGGAAGGAGACCAAGTTTATTGGGAAGGGAGGAGAGGGCTAGAAAGAGCAGAAAGGAAGGTGGACATGATCAAGTCACAAAATATGCATATGTGGACATTTTGCATGAAAGCCATTAATTTTAAAAATAATTATGTGCTAATATAATACTACTAATAAGGAGGAGTCTTTGAGTTTTACATATTACTTATATCAATTCATACATATTGGACATACAATTTAAAGATCATACTATTGTCTGTTGATATTGACTTTACTGGAAAAACTGTAATCTTCTGATAATTGAGAAATATTTTTTTGTTTTAAATAAACACTCCATTTTTAAAAATTCTATAGATATGAATGTATCTTTTTAAAATATTTATTCATATATGACAGTTGAATGCATTGGAATTCTTATTAAACACAATTTTTCATATCTCTTATTGTATACAAATATAGTCACACCAATTCGTGTCTTTATACTTGTATTTTGAATAATAATGATCATCACATTCCACCATCATTTATAACCCCATGCCACCTCCCTTACCCTCCAACCCCTGTGCCCTATCTAGAGTTTATCTATTCCTCCCTTGCCCCCTCTCTCTATCCCACTTGAATCAGCCTCCTTATATAAAATAAAACATTCAGCATTTGGTATTTGGGGATTGACTAACTTCACTTAGCATTATCTTCTCTAACTCCATCCATTTACCTGCAAATACCATGATTTTATTCTCTTTTATTGCTGAGTAATATTCCATTGTGTATATATACCATACTTTTTTTTTTATCCATTCATCTATTGAAGGGCATCTAGGTTGGTTCCACAGTTGAGCTACTTATTGTGAATTGTGTTGCTATAAACACTGATGTGGCGTGTCCCTGCAGTATGCTCTTTTTAAGACCTTTGGGTATAGACCGAGGAGAGGGATAGCTAGATCAAATGGTGGTTCCATTTCCAATTTTCCAGGAAATTGCCATACTGCTTTTCATAATGGCTGCACCAATTTGTAGTCTTATCAGCAGGGTATGAATGTACCTTTTCCCCCCACATCCTGGTCAACACTTATTGTTGCCTGTGTGCATAACAGCTGCCATTCTAACTGATGTGAGAAAAATCTTAGAGTGGTTTTGATTTGCATTTCTTTAATTGCTAGTGATGATGAACAGTTTTTCATATATTTGTTGACTGATTCTCTTAAATGTTGAAATGAATTTAAATAATTCACTTTGAGAATATTTTTAAGAGAATAATTATTTTTCTTTGAAGCAAGTGTTAAGAATCAATGTTTTTCAGACATAAAAATATGTATTCAGAAATATAACCTTATTAAAACATTATTATTATGTTTTGTAAAAATATAACCCATTTCTTTTCAAAATGATCTTAAAGTGACCTTATCACATTGAAACTATACTTGGAAATATATATGTGCTTTAGATATGTTCCTATGTGATTTCTTTACATCCTTTCCCCCTATTTCTTTTATGTTTAATTTCTTTTAGATATGTTTAGATATGTTTCCTATGTGATTTCTTTACATCCTTTCCCCCTATTTCTTTTATGTTTAATTTCTTTTAATTTTCCTTTGAGAAAAATGCAATTTTCATATCTTCCGTAGATAACATTCATGCATTCAATAAATCAGTGTGATCATTTGTCAATCAGACACATTCTATTTCAATAACAGCTTAAGACTTAATATACTGACTAAAATATATATCCTTTTTTTGCTCTTTTTTATATAAAGGAACTCCATTCCATAGATCACTCCTAAATTTCTTTTTCCTGTAGAAACAAGAAATACCTCTTCTAGAGTCAGTGAAACTCATATGTGGAAAAAATACCTTATTAGTATGTTAAAAGTTCAAGGAATGTTACTGGAACTGTTGAAAAACAAAATTAAAAACTGAAAAGAGAAAACCACCCAGCAATGCTAGACAATGTCTGAGTTACCAACAATAAAAAACTTTTCATTTACCTAATAAAGATTGAAGTCTTATTTTAAAATACACATTTCATAAAAGGTCATCTGAAATGTGAATGCAGACTGAGTTCTATTATATTTTATTTGTATGTAGGCTATTAGTGAAGTTTTACTTTATATTCATTATAGGGCAAAGATGTTTCTCAAATTCCCTCAAGGCAAATTTTGATAGATAACTATTTGGTAAACACATGCTTATTGCCTAACCTTGGGATTAATTATCTCAAGGGAGGAAAGGGAGGACTGAGAACCCTTCACAATTTGAACTACATGTCCTTGATTCACAATCTCTTTCTACAGACATCTCAACTTTATTTACAGAAGCATTTTCAGAATTAAGCTAATTAACTTTCAGGTCAGGCTTTTGTAACTTACCTTTCTCTCCTTGAGTTCAAGGGTGTTGTGCAAATTCGTATGCATGCTCAGACATCCTCCAAATCCTATACACAAACATGATTAGCTAAATTGTCAAATGAATGCAAAGCTATGTTAAATAGAAATTTTCAAACACATACTTCAACTTCTATTCAAACCAGAAGTCAAAACACTGTAATTGCAATGTGATAAATGTAATGTGCAACAGCAAGAGTCCATCTTTTTTTGGCTTCCTCCCCTATATTTATTTTGTAGAAATTGGTTTAATATTTTCATTCCATGTGTTCTCATGTTTCCTATGTGATTTCTTTACATCCTTTCCCCCTATTTCTTTTATGTTTAATTTCTTCAGTAGGCTTTCTGTGTCTTTTCTGTTGTGTTTATCTATCCTATTTTTGTAGTTTATTTTTAAGTGTAAGGATGGTAATTCATTTGGAGAGTACTGGATCCTGTCAAATTTGCTGTGTTAGGCCAATTTTAAGGCTATAGATTTAGTTTTAAAAAAAATCAAATATCTTAAAATATAATTTTGAGCATTAAAAATATTTGAATATAAATGTCAGAATAAATTTAGATATATCTTTAAATACATTCAAAAAATTTTTACAGTGCTTTCAAAACCTATCAGGGCACAATTCAATATTTTACAAAATCATTCTGCCATTCAAAGTTTGGAATTTTTCTATTGCTTACTCTGCTGTAGGTATAACAATTTACTCTTGATGTTGACTACTTGTTAAGTAAGTATTCTGGAATTATGCTTGGAAATTATGAACAAAATAAAATGTTTTGATTGTGATCTTAAAAGCCTATTTCTATATACTCATCTCCCTCCCCATCTCTACAAGTCACCCAGTATGCTTAATTAATGCTTTATATTTTAATAATATTTTATAAATTATCAAAACTTTATTTGCAAATTATTTTTATTCGATCCTTAAGTGACTTCGCAAAGTTTACAATATTTTAATTCAATATGTAACATTTGTTCATTGTAGCACCTAGCTTAGTATTTTATTTAATGATAGATAAATGATGGGGGCAAAATTCTGTCCCCCTTTTAATGTTACTTACCAAAGTATTTCTGTTGTTCTTTGATAAAAATTTTATATTTTTATCTTCTATATTTTAGGCCTTGGATCTATTTCAATATATTTTTCTATGATGTGAAACTAGGTTGATGTTTATTTTTTTCCATACAAATATCTACATATTTTCACATTGTTTCTTAAAAAATTCCACTTGCGGGGGAAGAGGGTAGGAAAGATGGTGAAACAAGATGGACATCATTACCCTAGGTACATGTATGATTCTATGAATGGTGTGACTCTACTTCATGTACACCCACAGAAGTGAAAAATTCTGCTTCATTTGTGTACACTGAATTGAAAATCTCTCTATTGACATGTATAAATGATTAGTATTAATAAGAAAAGTTTAAAAATTTTTCCCTTTGCCCTACTTAATTCCATTTATTTTATTCCTTTGGTGAAAACCAGTTAAACATAATACATCAACTTTTTTTTTCAGAATCCTGGTCTGATTTATTAATCTTTATGACATTTTTTTTGCCAATACCATGGTATACTAGTTATTATAACTATGGTAAATTTTGAAATCAGGGAATGTAACTTCTCCAAATTTGTGTTTCATTATGTTTGGTGGTTTTTAATTTATTTTCAAAATAGTTGTTGTTGGTATGTGGAAATACTGTTGGTTTTTATGTATCACTTTCTGTAATACTGTTAAATGTATTTATTACTTCCAGAATTTTTTATTCAAATTAACTTCTGTGTTAACCTCTAAGTTGTGGTTAATAATTCCTATCACTGGAAGCTTTGTGAATATTAAATTATCTAATTATAGGGAGAAATTAGAAATTTCATTTTAAGATTTATGCTATAAAAATCAGTCAACATGAGCTTAATTTCAGTTCCCATACTTTAGACTTGACACAGAATTCTAATGGTAAATAAGAAACTTGTAGTATTAGGCAAGGTGAAGTTTTATAAACATAAATTTCACACATTGACATGGTAATGTAGTAATCCAGAATAAGGTTATTATAATTAAACAGTTTCATAAAATCAGGGCTGATATTTATGCATGTTGTTGCTTTTTTACTTGCTCACATTGGCCATGTAAATGACAGAGTCTCCAAATGGATCCTCCATCAGCTTCCCCAACTCCTGGGACAACTGTATTTAACTCTATAATGCAGGATACTCATTTCTCTTATATTGGAATACCTGTATAATCAAGGCTGGATGCAGAGAGAAGTGACATAAATTCTGTTCTATTTGTGGGCTCCCATGTGTGTTCCTGGGTTCCTTGTGGATGCTCTCTATATTTCTTTCTCATAACTGCTTCAGATTAAAGCAAGCCCTGGCTAGAAAGAAAATAAACCACTCATTTAAAAAAATTACATATATCTGACATCTAGTTATCTATATCTACATCCATTTCTATTGTCATTGTGATACTCTTATTGAACATATCAAATATGGTTCCAATTGAACAGAATTTAAACATCATTTTAATGAGTTTGAGGACACATTCCCCCAATATATGACACTGTGACATATTTAATATGTTGAGAAGGAGGTACAGGTACAATTTCCCATTGTAGCAGGTCATAATAACCTCATGTGAGATGTGTCCTCCTGTAGCTGGAGAAAACATCTTCCAAAGATAAGAGGACACCAGGAAGAATTTGAACACATAGCCTTTGCTAATGTCTTTCCCAGATTCTATACTTAGCTGATGTTATTTGTCATAGCATGTTTTTCTGTGAACTTCCACAACTCACTAATTGTAGCACAAAAAATGCCCAGATTTAACCTCTTCTTTGGATCCTTATTTCCTTACTAAGACTCCCATGGCATATAGAATTTATATTTAATAAAATATAAATTTTATATTTTCTTTTTTCTGTTTTTCTCTTGTTGGTCTATCTTCTTATCATAGGGACCCCAGCAGAGAACTTACAAGGGTAGAAAGAAGACACATTTTCTTCCCCTACAGTTTTGTGAATTGTTTCTGGGTTACCTAGTATTGATTCCCTAATGTGACTAAATTTAAATGTAGTAATAACACTGCAAGTATTACTCAGATGACTATGGAAGACGAAGCTTGGTGTGACCGAATATATATCACCTAGGTCATGTTAGTGAAATTAAGGAGAATAATGAGGACATTTGGCTGTTTCTACTTGTGTTGGAGAATTTGGGGAAAAAAAAATGATGTGCTCGGGGATTTAAATTCCAGCATAAGGATGACATAAGAGACTGTAAAGCATCTACTTATTTTTTGTGGCTATCAAGATTTCTCAAAATCAGCCTCTTAGTAATATTCCACAGAAAGTTAAATTATTTTAATTCTTAACCTCTCAGGGTTTCTTTTGTTAAACTTACCATCATGCTTTGAAAAAGAATGGAATTCTGAAAATTGGAATAGAGACCTTTGGACAGATTCCATTGAAGATGAAGACTTTGAAGCCCTAAATTCTTTTGAGATTACATTATTAATAGAAGCCACTATTCTAAATCTGCAGAAGATGGAGAGAATCAAGTTCTCCTTGTGTCAGGAAACTACAGTAGCTACCCTGAGGAGGATCAGCAACCCCTCAGTCCTTCAAGGATTTGCTATTCTTGCTGAGGAACTACCACTAATTCTTCCTCCTTGCTCCTAGATTTTATAGCCAAACTCTAGTCCCACCAGGCCCCAAAAGCTGAGATATAGCTTGAACAATAATGAGGTAAAATAAACACCCAAATAACATGATTTTAACCATTTACATTAATACAAACATGGATAATATGTATGGGGATATATTTGGTAGAAGAAATATGTTAGATTTATTGATATGGAGAGATTCCAAAATTTAATATAATAGTTTACAGATTAAGGGTGATCAGATTTGTTGTTTGATTGACTGACATATGGACCAAAAAGTTACCTATACCAAATTAAGTTGAAATTTTTCTCCTGTTTAGTGAGCATCAGAGGTGTTACCCACAACCTTAAAGCAATTGGAATGGTGTAGTAGATTTACCATATAAGAGCTATTTACGAATTTCATACCTTAAATAGATTCCCCCATGTCTAAAAACACTCACTTTATTAAGGCAATGAGAAAAAAAAAATGTGATGGGAATACATCTTCCCCTTTACATATATTCTTAATGAATTCTACACTAGCTCTTCTCTGCTGGCCATTTTTTATAGAGGAAGCTGCTACAATTAAAAAAGAAACCCTAATGACAATAAGGATTCTGAGGTTGTAAGATTCAAGTTGTTGCACTTAATGGCCAAGGACAAGGTACATGTGGTTATTGAGTTAGACCCAGAGCTATAACATTAATCAGATTAGTCAGATCCACAGAAATATTCGATATTGTCTAACTGACCATTGTGTCCCTAAAACGGAAATAATAGACTAGCAAGTTATTTATATATATAATTGGAGACTTGTGGTTTAGTGAATAAGATTCTAGGTCAAGTTTGACTATCAAACTGTTTTGAATTACCAAAACAGTCATGGCCTCACAATCAATTTCCAAACATGAATTAGTATGCGATCCCAGATCTCTTAAATAAATTAATTATGGATTCTCTTGTGCAAAAGACCCTTCTACTCTGACAAAGTGGTTAATTCTATTTTCCTTCCCCCAAAGGGCCCTATAACTTCTTGAAAATGACTGTGCATTGGAGGAGAGGAAATAAAACTTTTGGGAGGTCACTTATTAGTGAATCTGAATTGACACTGTTCCTAAGGAACCAGAACTTCACTATGGTCCACCCTTTAGACTAGCAGTTTACAGAGGCCCACCAATCAATGGAATTTTCTCTCAATTCCATCTATTAGTGGGCTCAGTGTTGAGATATTTACATAGCAGCCTGGACCTGATGCAGAAGCTTTGCAGCTTTGTAGATTACTCAGTACATGGACTGAAGTAATACACTCAAATGAAAGATGTGCTGCCTCCAATATCCAAAAGGACCTATCTTATACTGGGCATATTTTGACCTGGTAAACCATGAATCTGTGTGTGGAAAGCAACATGCCATCAACAAATAGAAGTATGAGTTGGGCTTCAGCAGGTGCTGAAGGCACAAATAATTCAGATGAGAAAGTGGTCTGAATACCTGTTGTTCTTACTCCTATTACTATACATACTCTTGCTCAACTCACATTATAACTTTGCTAGAAGTTTCTATGACTAGTTGAGTGAAAAGAATTAACTGAGTTTGAAGTGCTTAGGTTCTTTAAATAAGCAGGTATTATTCAAATATGAACAGTTTTAACACTATAGTCCTACTCTGAGGTGGACCTAATGAACAGCAATGAAGACAAAAGCAGTCAATAGATCTTTTAAGCATTTACCTACCTGGTTGTTCTTTCTGTTGGAAAGAGATGTTGTCTACATAAACTTATAAATGTGACTAATGGTTTTTGACTCAGTGCTTAGGGTCTTGGAAATATACAACTGGAAAGTTGGTGATTATTATGATTTGGATATGAAGTGTCACCTAAAAAAACTCCTATGTTAAATGCATGAAAGTTTGGAGGGGAAATGGATTGTGAAAACTGTGATCTAATCAGTCTATCCTAGTTTGAATGGACTGAATGGTTACTATAGTCAGGTGGGGCGTGGCTGGAGGATGTGGGTCATGGTGGCAGGCCCTGAAAGGGTTCATTTTCCCTGTCACCACTTCCAATTTCGTTCTGCTTGTACTATTCTCTTTCTCTTCCCGCCCCCACTCTACTTCCTCTCTGCCATAAATGTAGCGGCACTCTTCCATCATGCCTTTCTTTCACAGTGTTCTGAAGACTCATCTCGGGCCCAGAACAATAAAGTTGGCCCAGGATTGACTAAACCCCTGAAACTGTAAGCCAAAATAAACTTCTTCTCCCTTACATTGACCAGTAGGTCTGTGGGAGATGTTTGGGCAAACATTTATAAAATGACAGCAAATTATTTATGTCAATGAGAATTTCACTGAAGTATGACCTCAATAGGGGATGATTTTAATTCTAAGGTAGATAAAATGTCTCATTCTATAATTCTTGTCATTATTCAAGAGACTCATGAAAATAAAATGTGGCCATGGTAGGAGGAATTAAAGTGATGCCTGTGCCCTAAAATATGTATTTCCACTTACCAATGTTGAGCCACTGCTGACTTCCCAACTTATTAACATCAGAGATGAAAACTCAGTGTCCAATATGACAGAATTCACCAGTGTGGAGAAAAAGCCAAATACCTAGTGGCAGGTTGATTGTGTTAGATTATGTTAATCATAAAAAGGGTCTTACTTCATTCTCACAGGAATAGGCACTTGCTCTCTCTCTCTCTCTCTATATATATATTTTTTCCCCCTGTCCCAAATGCTTCTTCTGAAACCACCATCCTGGGACTTATAAAAAGGTTTATCCACAATCATGATGGGTCCTAGCAGGGAGTCCACATAACTTCATCTCTAGTAAGAAACATATTTCACAGAAGATGAAGTTCAACAATACACCCACATTTATGGAAATATCATGACTGGTCTTATCATAAACTTGAAGTATCTTGTTCATTAAAATGGTGGAATGGTCATTAGGAGAGTCAGTTACAGTATGAGATGGCAAAACCTAGCATACTGGAGAAATGTCCTCCAGGGTGTTTTATATATTCTATATCAGTATCCAATACATGGTCCTTCTCTCCTATTGCCAGTATTCAATAGTCTAGGAATCAAGCAGTAGAAATGTGAGTGATCTCTTGTCCTTCATTTATAAAAGTTTTGTTTTCTGCTTTGCAAATTTATGGTCCTTTGGTCTAGATCTTTGTTCAAAGAAGAGAAATTAAATGCAAAAAAAAACAGAAGTAAGGAAATACTTAGAGCAAAATCCATTAAATTAAAAGAGAAAAAATAAAATTAATGAAAGAAAAATGGATTCTTTGAAAGTAAACTCCTAAAGCATGAAAAGTAAAATCAAGAATTAATAAATGGGATGGATTAAAATAAAAAGCTTCTGCTCAGCAAAGTAAACAATAATGTGAAGAGAAAGCCTACAGAATGGGAGAAAATCTTTGCCATATGCATCTCAGATAGAACACTAATCTACAGGATATATAAAGAACTCAAAAAACTGAACACTAAAAAAACAATTAACCCAATCAATAAATGGGCTAACGAACTGAAAGGACACTTCTTAGAAGAAGAAATGCAATTGATCAACAAGTATATGAATAATGTTCAACATCTCTAGCATTTAGATAATTGTAAATCACAACTACGCTAAGATTTCATCTAACTCCAGTTAGAATGGCAATTTTCAAGAATACAAGTAATAATGAGTGTTGGCAAGGATGTGGAGAAAAAGATACCCTCATACATTGCTGGTGGCACTGCAAGTTGGTGCAACCACTCTGGAAAGCAGTGTGGAGATTCCTCAGAAAACTTGGAATGAAACTACCATTTGACCCAGCTATCCCACTCCTTGTATCCACTCCAAAGGAATTAAAATCAGCATACTACAGTGATGCAGCTCAATTCACAATAGCTAAATGATGGAACCAACCTAGATGTGGTATATACATAATGGAATATTACTCAGCCTTAAAGAATAATTAAATTATGACATTTGGAGGTAAATGGATGGAGCTGGAGATAATCATACTAAGCAAAAAAGTCAAAGCCAAAAAACCAAAGGCCAAATGTTTTCTCTGCTAAGCAATGGTGATCCATAATGGGGTTGGGATAGGGAAAAATAGAAGAACTTTGTATTGTGCAGTGGGGAGTGAGGGGATAGGAGGGATGTGAAGGTGAGAAGAATGGTGGAATGAACTGGACATTATTACCCTATATACATGTATGATTATGTGACTAATGTGATTCTGTACCACATACAGTCAGAAGTTTGAGAAGTTATGCTCCATTTGTGTACAATGTGTTAAAATGCATTCTACTTTCAAGTATAACTAATTAGAACACATTTTTAAAAATAAATTAAAAATGAGTTATTGAAAAGATGAATAAAATTGAAACATTGAACAGAGAAGAAAAAAGATAAATTGCAAGTGATAGGAATAAAAGGGGAGATGTCATTCTAGATTAGACATTAAATGTAAAAAGAATATTAAAAATAATTTTATTACAATAATTTGTAGATTAAATGGAAAAGTCTTTGAAACTCATAAACCACCAAAGCTCACTCAAAGAGAAAGAGATAATTTTTGCAGTTCGAAATCTTAATTTGTGATTTAAAACTCTCCAGAATGAAATATCCCAGTCCAGAAAGCTTAACTGGCAAATTCTATAAAAATTTTAATAAAGAAGTAATATCAAATTTTACAAAAGCCCTTAAAGGCATATTTCTTATCCTTTCACTCAAATTAAATATTACATTGAACGTCATAAGTATAACAAGAAAACAAACCCATATAAGTTGCAACATAAGAAATAAAAATGTCTTTGTTCACATATGACATGATAGTCAATGAAGAAAATTACAAGGAAAGTAAGTATAAATAATCAATTTTGTTGCTTCATACTAGATATGAAAAATTTGGAAACTAAAATGCAAATATCATCATTTGCAATATTAGCAAAAATCATATATATTTATAGATAGATAAATTTAGAAAAATACATGGAAAATTCATGTGTTTCATATATAAAACACTCTGAAACTGATGGGAGAAATCAGAGAAACTTTGAATAAGAAGATATACAATAATAATGGATTGGAAGACAACATTGTTTAGATATTGAATTTCCTCAAATTAAACAATAGATTCAATAAAAGCTATACCAAACCTCAGTAACACTCCCTTTTTTTGTAGAAATCAACAAGTTGATTTCAAAATTTAAATAGAGAAGCACAAATAGCAAAAGCCAATTTTGTAAAAGAAATAAAACTCAATCTACCTGATTTTAAAACCCACTACAAGTTCATAATAATGAAAGCATTCTATCCTTTACTTTTTGGTAAAGGTGTCTAAGAAATTCAAAAGAGAAAATATCATCTTTTCAATAAATGGTGCTGGAAATACTGGATGTCCATATGCAATAAAACAGAATCCTTAATCCATACTTCCATTACATACAAAGGCTAACTAAACACTGTATCATAGACCTTAATATAAAATATAAAACTGTAAATTTCTATAAGAAACTATAGGAGAAAATCTTTTTGTGACTTTGAATTATACACTAAGAACAATATTCTTAAAAGAAATAAAAAATCAAATAAAAAGAAATAAAAAATCAAAACAAGGTAAAGACTAGTAGAAAATAATATATCTGATGCAAATGACATGCCTATATAAATTATTTGTTTAGAATATTAAAATAATTCTTGCAGAGCAAATAAAGAAATCAATGAATACTTTAAAAAAAATCTGGAAAAAATTTGAGCTGACAATTCATGAAAGAAGAGATACAAATGGCAAATTAGCACATCATTAGTCACTAGAGAAGTGTAAATATACCCCACGGAGATATCACTAAATGTCTATAAGAAAGTAAAAGTCAAACATACAAACGATGACACTGTGAAGAATGTGCAGCAATTGCTACTCATACATTTTCCTGGAAAAGCAACATAGCATAAACACTTTTGAAAACATTTGGCTGTTCCTTTGTATTAAAACATACACTCACTCATAAGCCAATATTTCTATGTATTTTTCTAAGATAAATGAAAATGGATGTTCACTCAAAGCCCGAAACATAGTAGCTTTATTTATTACCCCCCAAATTAGAAGCAATCCCTATAACCGTCATCTAGTGAGTAGACAAGCAGATGGTGACAGTGATAGATGACTCAGAATTAAAAAGAAACAAAATACTGATATGTGGAAAGACTTAGATAATCCTAAAAGGATGGAACTAAATTAAAGATCTTAGATGCAAAATATATATATTTTTTTGCATCTAAAATAAACACATTTATGTAATAGTCTGTTAAAAGCAAAAGTAGAGCCACATTTAACATGTTAATGGTTTCTAGGGCTTGGGGTGGTAGGAGGGAATACCTATAGAGAGACAAAAGGGAACTTTATTAGGGGTAATATAACTGTGATACATGTAGACATTTCTAAATTTTTCAGGGTGATATTCTGTATCTCAATTTTGGTGTGGGTTATATGATTTTTTTTTGTATATTTGTCAAAACTCACTTCTTTCATTGTGATCCTAAAAAGAATGAATTTTATTATTTGTAGTTTAGTACCTCAGCAACCTGAATTTATTAAAAAAAAAAAAAACTGAAGAAAATTCTAGATACAAATTTTTAAATAGCCATGTTTCCTTGTTTACTCTTATACCACCCAAGACATGTAGTGCTGAGTCATGTTTAAGGTATACAGGTTAGGAGAATATGGTGAGGCTCAGTTGATAGATTTATTTATCATCCTTTTCTCTCCTGCTCTCAGTGCTCAACCCTCTTGTGTTAGATGAGGGTTTCAAAATTGCCACGTTTGAAGTAATAATATTTCAATAAAAAATGGCATTGATCAAAAATATGAAATGGCATGCTTTTCTCAATCTCTGTGGCTAAACTGAGAAAGACAGAAGCTGTTTTTTTGCCCCCCAAAGGATAATTATTCTGAAGTTTTATAAAGATCTAGTTGATTAGATACTGAAAACCTGTCTAATTGTGAATGTTCATCTATCATCTTGATTAAAAAGTTAAGCAGGTCCTTTAATCTCACCTGCTGGGCTCAATTTTTCTTATAAGCCTTTGATATTCTAATGCAGTATATAATTCAAATTGTATTTAACTTTTGTTTTCTAAGCTAGAGTAGAAGCCACATGAGTTTTGGGAAAATACTTATTTATTTTACTTATTTTTATATATGCCATATACCTAGAAGTGTATTTGGCATAAAGAAGGTTCTCAATAATATTTGTGTATGAATGAATACAGGAATGTTTATATTCACATAGAACTTCAAAATTTACAATGTTCTATAACATATTTCAGGACTTGACTTTCTAACAGACTTATGAGGAAAATGATGCACGTATTACTACTCTCCTCCTTAAATGAGTTTTCAAGAAGTGACCTGCCAAAGGCCAATGTCTCGGCTTGGCACCAGAATCACGAGCCACCACACACCTTCGTAGGTTCAAACAGCAATTCTTTATTCCCGCTCTCACACCGCCTCCACACAGGTCCAGGGGCAATCTCGTTCTCCCGCACAATTCACCTACTCCACGAGGCTATCTCCAAATCCCATTTTAATCTCACGAGAACTCAACGGGAACAAGCAGCAGGAACACCCTAATCCCAGCAATAATCTTCAACTTCCAACTTCCCTAAAACCCGTTATCTTAAACTGGCAACGCCTTAAACTCAAGGAGCCGGTTACTTCCTCAAACCTGATCAGCTCTAAACCCGGATCCGCCTTGGTCCTTGAGCAAGGTCACCTTAAGAAAGCATGCATGCAATGTCCCATCGAATGTCCTCTAAGCAGCATGGGGTACGCTTGGCAAGGAAATTTCGATGTGTCATTCCTACTTGGTAATGGCCCTCAGCAGTGACCTGCCTAAAATTTGATTCTTGGTTGTAAACATGAACCTAAAAATAACTTAGCAGTAATGGAATAAGGTTGAGTTTGGTCATTATACATTTAAAAAAACTTGATAATGATCTTAGTTATTATTGAACTAGAGAAATAACTAATTTAACTTAGTTTTTTCATAAAGCATTGAAGAGCTCATTTAAATCACATAAAAATACGGGCAACAATATAATCAAGCCATTTATCATAGTGAAATGGATGCACCCATAGTTAGGACAGTTTTCCTAGTCAGATAGCGTATTGTAGCTTTTCTATTAAATCTGCATCAATGAAAATCTCAAATATCCCTATAAATATTGAATATAAGTAACTTTTAGCATATCAGAATGTTTTATAAAGCTCTTGGTTTTGACTATATTTTTCGTTGAATACCTCCAGTAGGGATAGCATTGAGAAGTAGTGACTGACAGCATACTCATTGCTTAAGGGCATTAAAAGACAGGCAGAACAAAGTGAAAGTACAAACAAAACAATCAACAACAAAACAGCCCACAGCATTATTCTAGCCTGTTGGTGACTGGCCAGCTTTTCCATACTAGGTCTTTTACCTGAGCCACTTATCTCTGTGGTAGCCATAGTGTCTCCTTGGTTACACTCTTTTTGTATGACAAAATACGCACAGCTGGACCTTTTTTCCTAGTCAGTTTAGATTGTCAATTATGATGATTATGTAATTTTTTTCCAGCAGTACATATTGTGCCATTGTGGGCCTAACATGATTCAGGATATGGGAAAGTCCTCAGCAGAAACTAGAGCAATATGCGGAGATTTATGTCCAGAGTTGCTTAAGTTGAATCAGATGAAGCCTCCTCCTACTTACAAAATGGTTCATTCACTGACATGTTCCCCTTATGTTTGGAAAGAAACTAGACATGGTGTTACCTTCTTCATCTCTTTAGTATTCCATTGATGATTTTAATATAACTAGATATAAATATTCTCAACAACATTGGAGTCAGACTGTTATGCAAATATTACGATCACTTATATCTAGATTCAAATATTCAGTGAGTGTGCCTGACTATAGTGCCTACCACAAAGCCTGAAGTCATGGTAGCACGTAAATCCTGAAAGTGAACAAGATGCAGTGGAGCCTCTACCAAAGAGAACTCTGATGACTAGGGATGAATAGAGAGGAAACATGACAGAAATTAGTTATGATAAAAGTGTTGGATAAATTTTACAATGAAGTATGCAATACTATGGAAATATAAAAGTTGAAAGGTTCAAAGTATATTTCTGTTTAGACTACCACCAAGCACCCCATAGCTTATTGCTAAGAAGTGATTAATTTAATGTAAAGAACCATATAATAATACAGGTAAGCTATAGACAGCCTGTTCTAGATCTCTCCCAACTTTTCACCTTTTGCCTCAGACTTACCTCTAGATGCTTAGTTATTATGAATCTCTTCCTTTTTTCATATTTAGAAAACATTCTTGGGATGGTGTTTATGTTTATCAATTGTCTTCCAGACAATAGGTAATGGCAACCATCAGCTTAAAGAAAGGGACAGGATAAACAAAGTTCCCAACCAGTGGGTCCTTGAAGGGCCAACTCAGGAGACTTAAAAATAGATTCACATGAAAATAGGAGGTGTTTTATCCCTAAAGAAGCTGGAGATCCTGAAAGAGACATAAAATTAAATAGATAGTGGTATGAATCCTAATTGTGTGACCTCAAATTATTTAATCGATCTGAATCTCAATTTTCTTACCTATATATGAAGACAATGTCACTTCCCTTTAAACATTTCTATAAGCATTAAAGAAAATATTTGTAAGTCACTGAATATAGTAACTGATATTTGTAAGGTATTTCAGAGTATATTAGTTAGTAATTAATATTATTCAAATGTTAGAATTTCTTGTCACTAGGCACAGGTATTCACTTAGGTTGAATATTCTATACCAAGGAAGAACTGGAAATCAGGCACACAAAAAACCCCATTTTATGAGGCACAAAGAGCACAATAGAAGTTACTCTCCATTTGGTTTCTTATTTAGACATTATTAATAACTCACTGTGCATTTCCATAAAATAGTTAAACTCTTTACACCTGTTTTCCATAAAAAGGCAATGATAAATATGCTTTATTCTAATATACTTTATTAACATTGCAATTTTAATAAAGATGTTTGCAAACCAAGGCAGTTTTATTTAGAACTTGCTGTAGCTAGGAGTCAGCCACTCTCACTTATGTTTGGAGACATTCCAAGACAGAGGCGTCTGAAGCCCTTCAGTGAATAAAGAAATTCTTCAGATATGCTCTAATTGAAAGTTGTTGGAATGGAGATGCTGGAGGCAGAAGCACAAGAAATGGGCTCTCTCATGTGATTAGTTTGGGAAGCATATTTTTCTTTCTTTTGTTGATCCTCAGTTTGAAGCATTCAAGGGAGGGGACAAAATAGGGAAACTGAAAGTGTTAGACCAAGTCAGTCATCCTAGGATGTTTGCCATATGAGTATTGTTTGACTTCCTGGACTGATCACTGTAGAGGTTGATGGTTGGCTTCCCAAGCTGAGTGCAACAAAGGTGTGGGTCAAGAGTTTTATTTTGGAGACTTATATATTGTCTGGACATTGTTCAATTGTACAGACAACCTCTTAATTTATGCATAGATTTACTTTACTTCTACTATAGTTTATTAAATTAAACTCTGTAAATATAGAGTATGATATGATATGAAGAAGTGAATAAATTTAGGAAGATGGTGCTATGTGCTTAATACACATTTAAATAAAAAAAATCTTGTGTGAAAAATGGAGAAAAGCAACTCATTCTGACCAATTTAATATTTCTTCTATGGTGACTTATAATCAGAAAAATTGTTACTGTTAGAAAATTAAAGCTATATTACTAAAATCTCCCCTAAAATATATTCTTTGAAGATATCATCAGTGCTCCCAGAATATAAATAGAGCATGTGTCCCTACCTCAGAGCCAGGATGAAGTGTTTTCCCTCAGGGGTGGAGAACTGCATGTCCATCCAATTGCATTATGGGTGGTTTTGCCCTTTTTAGGAAGCATCTGGCAATAGCAGCTTCTAAGACAGGATATTGAACAAGAGTTCTGTTCTGGAGTGACAATAACCACACACAGGTCCTGCAAATAGTCATTTAATGATAGTGTCTGTGCTTAACTCAATACAGCCTTGTTGTCACTTGTCAGGCAAATCAAAGGCACATACTGTGTATTGAATGCCTGATATTATCTAAGTGTATCAGTCATGCTTGAGTAATCCCAAAGGCTTAATTTAAAGAAAGAATTGGAAAACCTGCATTGTATAAGAATTGGGGGGTCTAGGACCTGTGTTTTATAAATAGGAAGTTGTAAAATGCTGCATATAATTGTTCTCCTATTTGTAATTTCAATATGTTATTTATTGAGAGCATGAATCAAACTAAAATACAGTTTAATAATCTAAAATATATTTAAATTTAGTCTCTGACCACTTAGGTTTGTTTAGGGCAATAATTTCCAAATTTATTTGATAATTACATTTAGAAACTCAATATTTATTTTTGGCCTCTGCTCTCATGTTTAAAAATAAGACTGTTGCTTACATATATCCTACATTTTTCCCAAGTTAAAATCAAACACTATTATTATTGTCATTGTCGCTCTTTTTTTCTAGAGCTAAAAAATTTATAGAGCAATTCATGAATGTTGGTATAATATTTTTGACATTTTTCTCTACTCTCCTCTTTCCATACAATACTCCAACCTAAATAATTAACACTGAAAATCATTTGAAAAAAATGTTCTAATATGAAAAAAAGTCTATAATTTCTATAAGGTATGGCCAAGAAAACTACAGCATTAACCATGCTCAAGAATAAGTGAAAATAAGAAAATAGACTAAGATATTGGTAATTCTGTTATATAGTAATATCCTCTTATATATACACTTGGCTATTGGTTTAACAGTGAAGAAAAATTTTTGTTTATTTGAAATACTGCTTAAAGGAGTAGAGAAGTGATAGAAAAGTATTGAAATTATGACATCACTTTAATCTGAATGTAATGCATCTGTGTGTGTGTGTGTATGTGTGTGTAATATAAATAAATTATATATGTATGTGTGTATATATTATATATACATATATATACATACATATATATATACATATATATTTCTCAGGAGTGAGCGGTGTGTTTCATTATTATCATGAGTATTACATTTGATATATTGTTCAAAGTAACTAACTTCCTTGAACAAAGAGCCTTGGTTTATGCAAAACAATTTTTAAAAAACTAAAATGATTCATTAAACTTCAAACACTTTTAAGTTTTCAGTGCCAATAGTTATACCATTCTGTTTCAAATATCTTTGCTTGAAATATTTTTCTGGATAGATGAAAAATCCCTATTTTAAAGAAGAAGCAACTTTAGAAATACATATGAAAAATAGGAAATTTTTTCTATAGCCCCCTGAGAGTCTTAATTCAGAAAATGGCTTCATACAAAAATATGGAGTTTTTAATCTGTGGACTTGTTTTTATTACAATAAATAAAACAATAAAATAAAAATAAATAAAACAATGTTTTAATAAGGACAGAACCCAAATGATTTTTTTTTTCAAAGTGGAGTTTGAGCCATGCAACTTAAAGATTAACAAGATTCAAATTTCCTCATCCCTTGGATTCTAGAACTGGGTTAAGCTTTATTAACTCATTGTAACAAGGCATAAAAATGAGTTGGCTCTTATTAATGATAATAAAATAGTGCCATAGTCACCTAAGCAGGAGCTGAAATCATTTCCAGCTAGACTATACAAAGAGTGAATGAAGATTACAGAAAGTGGTTGGTTCACAGAAATTCTGCAATCACCCTGCATTTTTATCAGTCAGTGTTTCAGCAAAAAGCAGATGGTATACTCAAAATAGGATAATGACCTAATACAGGAGTAATTTCCAAATGCAGGGGAAAGAGACAGAGAAAACAGTGAATAAGGCAGTAATGTGGATCTACCCATAGCAAAACTATTATCATATTCTCAATTTAAAAATAAAAAAATGTCTGAGTGATTCCCAAAAGCCAAAGAGACAGTTGGAGTGAGAAGGTTGCCTTTAGAGTCACTGCAGCCTGGAGTTAAGGGAATGCAGCCAGCACAAAGCAACCCCATAGGGAAAGATTTATAGAAATAAACATCCTGAACCCAACTCTCTCTCCTTTTCTCTCTCCAATCTTATACAGGGTGGCCAATTAGTCAAATCGTATCTGAAACCAAAACTTGAGGATACCTGTGAATGCTTCCCATCAGGTCAGCCTTTTGAGACAGAAGGGAGTCGAGATGGGTAGAGAATGATTCTCAAGAGCATGAGGAAGCCACACAGCAGTGGATCTTTAAGCCATAAGACATCAAATAAAAATTACAAATAGGCATTCATGAATTCATTCAACAATTGTTTATCAATATTGAAATGTAATACTTTCATATTTTGGACTCAACATTGGAATTCAGTTTTTATAGAAGAATAGTGTGAGAACACAAATACCAATCAAATTATATTTATTAAGGGTAAGTGCTATAAATACATTAGAACAAGCCTCATCTGATGTGACTTGGGGTTGCTGGTCTTTAAATAGTATTATCTATGAAGATTTTCTTGAAGAGATACCACTAAGTTTAGTCCTAAAAGATGAGGCAATTAAAATTATTCTAGCACCAACTTCAGAATTATTTTAGGCTCCTGAAGTAAGATTTCAGTTCTCTTCTCAAAGCCCGTACATGGCCTTTATTAGGCTCATGGAGCTCATAAGCAAGTAGCATTGGAACTGCAGCCTGTGCTACCTCCTCAGAGCCAGAAAAACTCATATTTTTTATTCACTTAATGAATAAATATGACACAATGTTTTAGGTTTGAGGCACAGAGTACGAAATAAAATACCCAGTGTACTTCTTTTCCAAACAACCCTAATTCTAGTAATGAGACAGAGAATAAATACTTTATTTATAGGTTGACTAAAGAAGGAACAGCCAGTAAATGAGGCTTAAAAGGGGCATTCTGGGAGACAAGAGAACAAACTGAAGAGTGTGATGTAATAGAGCTAAAAGAAGAAAGTTTCAAAAGGGCAGTTGTTATTTATCACAAGAAATTGCTACTAGGTCGTGCCAGTCAAGACCTGGAAAGTGGATTTGACAACATGAAGTTAATAGGCAACATTAATAAAAGTGATCTCAGGAAAGTGATTGTGACCAGAGATCAATTGGGTTAGCTTAAAAATAGAATGTGGAAAAATACAGAGGAGATAGTGACTGTACTTATCTTTTAAAAAGGGAAAGAAATGAAATAGAGAAATAACACAAATATGAGGTCAAGGAAGGTTTTCTGTCACTTGTCTGTGTTTTACAACAGAAGGTTGTTAGAGCTTATTTGCCTACTAATAAGAATGATCTTATTCAAAGACATTAACAAGAAAAACAATTGCAGGCACAGAGTGGGAAGGCAAAGGGGAATTCAAGAGAAGAGCCCTGGGATGATGGCTAAACCCTGACAGAACCATCATACCATTAAAACAACAGATAGGAAAGTGATGTTATTTAGAGGGAAGTTGGGTACAGCTAATCCTTTTTTATCTCTTGAGTTTGTGAGAAATTAGCATTTAACAAGTTCAATACATTTGAGAAGGAAACAGTAAAAGTGAAATAACCCTTTAGGACAGGGGGAAAGAGAATGTGCTAGGAAATGATTGACAAACAGAGCCAAAGGCCCATTTAGGAGGTGAAGCCATTATTTTAGAATCTCAGTAGCTATCCCTGTTGTGTGAGCTTCTTCAGCAATAGTCAGCAACTCAGGTAAAAGCAAAGTAAGAGTAGATAATTGGCTTCAAAATGGTATTGGCAACACAATAGAAGAAAACAGGGTCATGGTGCTGAAGTTGGCTTTAGT
Source organism: Ictidomys tridecemlineatus (assembly GCF_052094955.1). NCBI lineage: Eukaryota > Metazoa > Chordata > Mammalia > Rodentia > Sciuridae > Ictidomys > Ictidomys tridecemlineatus. The sequence continues at coordinate 158,516,652 of NC_135478.1, read as the reverse complement.
GGTATGCTTATCTTAAAAACCATGGAATCTAGAGAACAGGAAGAGATTGGTCATAGCAGCTGGAGTTTTTGTGGTTGAAGAGGGAGGACTACAGAACAAGTGAACTGTGAAATGACGGTGGTGATCTCAAATTGGAATACTTTCAGTGCAGATTTTGTTGGTGGTATAATTACTAACATTGTATCATTGTATTCCAATCAAGAATCTGATCACAGGAGTGGTTATTTGTGAAAAAGATGATGCAAAATCTTATTAGATTGGAGAAGGTCAAGGAATAAATCAAGTTGCTTTGTGTACATGTATATGCATTGTTGTAACTTTTTGGGGATGGATATATATATATTATATATATAATATATATATATTATATATATAATATTTATTTATTTATTTATTTATATATACACACAGAAGGGGAATAAGCTTATATATATATATATATATATATATATATATATATATATATATATATATATCTTTAAGTAGTAAATGTATTTAATGTGCATTTATTAATTTTCCATATGGAAAAATTAGAAACTTTCTTTTTTTTCCTACCTCTATTACAACTTTTTCTGCTCTCTTTCTTTAAATTCTTATTATTTTATTACTATTTTAAATTTCCATTTCTTTACTATACATTTACCATCTACAAAAATACTCAATAATTTGGCAGTTATACATAAATATAGATATATATAAATAAATGTAAACTGTCTTATCTCTGTATTTGTTTTAGTAACAAAAAGTTTTGAACAGACATAGTCAAAACCTGTTCATGTTAGTTTGTCTGTGTGTGTGTGTGTGTATGTGTGTGTATTTGTTTATACATATTTTCTACCAATCTGGTGGTTAAGAGAATTTTTAATGTGATTATGAAAATAGATCACAGTATGAAAATAGAACCCCAAAAGTGATCAAAGCTGAACAGAATCTTTGACTTCTCTTCTTTCTAAGTTGGTAGAATATTCCCTTAAATCAGCAGCCAGAGGCTTTTCTTCTCAAGTGAACAATTGCTATAGTAAATAAAATAACCACATTTTTTTTGGTTTTATGAATTTGTCTTGAATGTTTGAAAGCACTCCAGTTTACGCAATGGATTTAAGTGCCTTTAAAAACCAAATTGGCATATGTAAATAGTATGTACTATTGTCTTTTAAAAATTCTATATTTTTTATCAATGTGCAAATCAAATAATGAAAACCTCTGGATAAAAAGCAATTAATTCTTGTATCAAAGTTCTGTTCCTCAGAGGACCTCTTTTAGATGTTTTTATCTTTATTTCTTCTGTGTTTACTTCTATAATTTTGTATATAATATACTATTTTCCCTCTACTACTTAATATATTTAGACAATATGTATTTGTTTTCCATATGAATGATGAGGACTTTCCTGGCTTTTTTGTTATTTTTTGCTAATTTCCTTCAAAGAGTTATTAGTTATATTATTATTTCAAATTTCAATTTCTTTCCTTTGTATCCTTAATTCATGTTATAAACAACTATATCTTTTTTTGCCTGTGGATTTGATAGCATGTCTTGATGTCTCACATTGTTAAATAAGGGAGCAAGCTCCCCTACTCTTTCTTCCACCATTTTCCCCTTTAACTCCCAAATTTTCAGTTACAACATTTTATTTACACAATCAAAGAATTTCTCTCCACTCACATTCTTCTAGGAAGTTGATGCCAAATTCATCATTATTTAGCATTGCTTGATTATAGAATTGGTAACAAAATAGGACCATATATACTATACCTAAGATTCAAGTGTTTTATAAGATTCAGTGTTTTGTAAATACATTTCTTTTCTTTGGGTCCAAAATCCGTCCCTAGACCACTTAATAATGAAAGTTCTCTGCAAGAATAGCAAACAATATGTGTGTATGTGTGTGTGTATCGCTGTGTGTGTGTGTGTGTGTTTTAAAATTCATAAATTGCTTATCATTATGCCATATTTTATTTTGCTTCATACAAAAGCAATGATTTTGAGTTGCAGTTGTCCTCATTGTATGGAATTCTCAAATTGTATTGTTTTCTTCCACTATTTATCTTTTGTTAAGCTTTTCCCCACCAGAATCTTCCCACTGGGATACTTTCTAGACCTGCCAAACAGATGTCACACAGTAGTTTCTTTGCCCTAAATTTCTGGTTAGAGTCTCTGTTTTCTGTGTGCCATGATTTCCTCTTCCTTGGTTCAATTTCTTGGTTTGCCAAATTATATTCTCATAAAATGTCAACAAAGAAAGTAAGCTTTCTTTGGCCTTGCTTCTCCAAGAATGACTTATTTATTTACATTCCTCACTTGGTTGTTAATTTTCTGGATATAGAGTATTCAGTTGAAAACTATTCTGAGGAATTGAAAGCATTCTATAGCTTTTGGGTAGGCAGAATTTCTGATAATTCTTACCCACTTTTCAGAGACTTGTATCTTTAGAAAATTCGTACTCTTTGTATTCATGCTATTCAGAAATTTTGAAATTATGTATACTGGAGAAATTATTTTTATATATTCTTAAATATTTTACTTTCCCATGGGGAAGACCCATGGATATTTTTGACCTGACACTTAAGTTCTTCTGCCCTAGATTTTTCTTTTTATTTATTTGTATTTTTTCCCTTTTAATTCTCTACTTTTTTATTCACTATATTAATAATATTAATAGTTTATTGTTTTAGTCTCTGTACTATACAGAATTTTGAACTAAATCATTTCTTAGGGACTTGGGAATGCTTTGGAGAAAGTCAGACTTGACACCGCTCTCAAAATAGGTGGCAAACGGGGATGCAGTGGTTGTTGAGGTGCACAGAGACACTGCATGTATCAGAAGATACAGTAGGACCAAATATCCATCATGTGGGATTAGGACCCAACTTCCTCAATAAGACTCCTATAGCACAAGAATTAATATCAAGAATCAATAAATGAAATGAATTCAAACTAAAAAGCTTCTTCTTGGCAAAAGAAACCATCAATGAGATAAATAGAGAGCCTACTAATTGGGAACAAAGTCTTATCAGAGGCACATCAGATAGAGTACTAATATCTAGAATATATAAAAAACTCAAAAATCTTAACACCAATAACCCAATTAATAAATGGGCCAAGGAACTGAACAGATACTTCTGGGAAGAGGATTCACAATCAACCAACAAACATATGAAAAAAGTTCAACATCTCTAGCAATTAGAGAAATGTTAATCAAAACTACTCTAAGATTTCATCTCACTCCAGTCAGAATGGCAGCTCTTAATAGGTGACTCTATGACCAGTATGATTCTGCAATCTGTACAATCAGAAAAATGAGAAATTATACATCAATTGATTCAAATACATGAATTGCCAAGATCATTGTAATGTCATGTGTAGCTAAAAGAAAAAAAAGAATACAAAGAACAGTTAAGTGTTGGCAAGGATGTGGGGGGAAAAGGCACACTCATATATTGCTGGTGGGACTGCAAATTGGTGCAGCCAATATGGAAAGCAGTAAGGAGAATCCTTGGAAAACTGGGAATGGAACCACCATTTGACTCAGCTATCCCACTCCTTGGTTTGTACCCAAAGGACTTAAAAACTGCATACTACAGGGACACAGAAAAATCTATGTTTATAGCAGCGGCACAATTCACAATAGCTAAACTGTTGAACCAACCTAGATGCCCTTCAGTAAATGAATGAAGAAAGAAAATGTGGTATACATACCAATGGAATATTATTCAGCATTAAAAGAGAACAAAATCATGGCATTTGCAGGTAAATGGATGAAGCTGGAGAATTGAAGTTAGCCAATTCTAAAGAACCTGATTTAAGGATGCTGATCCATAATATGCTGGTGTGTGTGTGTGTAGGATTAAATGAGCCCTAGACAGGGCAAAGGGGAAAAGGTAGGGAGGGGGCATAAGGGTAGGAAAGATGGTGAAATGCGGTGGTTATCATTACCCTAAGTACATGTAAGAAGACACAAAGGATGTGAATCTACTTTGTGTACACCAAGAGATATGAAAAATTATGCTCTATATGTGTAATATGAATTGTAATGCATTCTGTTTTCATGTATAACAAATCAAAAATTTAAAAATGCTTAAAAAAAGAAATGCAACACTTATATTTGAAAGCTGAAAAATATCATTGAAAAAATTAAAGACCTACATGAATGAAAAGACAAAAAAAAATCAATTGCAGACCAGCATACAAATAAAAAAGTTAGGAAAAAAATTTTTGATCTTTGAGTTCAAGCCTCAGAATGAATATTAGCATGTATAAAGGAAAGGTGGAGAGGTGCAGTGGTGGAGAGATGCAGTGATTAAAAGAGTTCTTAAAAAAACAATCTGAGAGTGTTGAGAGGGTAGAAAGATGAGGCAGGAAGCAGTAAAACAATATGAAAGACTTTAACCAGAAAAACTTCTCCCCTTGCATCAGAGTTTTCAGAGAACTACAGTCTCTTCATCACTTCTGGGTTCCCAACATAACCCTATTCTTTTGCTCACATTGTAGCTTGGTCCTCTAAGGCCATTATTCTCCTTGTCCTCCAAATTATATTGCTCACGCATTTTGAATCTATCTCAACTCTCAAATTCCTCTATTCTTTAACTCACTAGACCCAGCCAAATTAGGATTACTTTTCCCCCTTGGATGATATTTCCCTTTTGTAGTACACTTATCATTCATATGTTTGATGTTTTTTATATCTCATGACTTTTATTTATTCTGAACCCATTGCTCTACAGTCCTGGAGAGGGAATGCTGTTTTAGTCACTCATAAGTCCAAACATTTTCTTCTGTGAAATTAAAGTTAGACAATAATGACAAGGTACATGTTGTACAAGTCTGATGTCTTTATTTCCTCCTGGATGATTTAAACAGAGTAAAAGACACAGCCTGTAATTAGATTTCACTGTACAACTTGAGCTAGCTAAATCACAATCATGACATCCTCTAAATTCTATAGATTCTGAGGAAATGAGTTGCTGAATCATTACTTATCAAGCTTAGTGATATAAAATAAAATTTCAATTTATCTACATGAGAAATATATCCTGTACAAAAATGCAAAGTCATAAATTAACCAAAAAGCATTTAAAATAATTTGGTTGTCTGGGCCATACATTACAACACATACAACCAGGAATCAATTAAACAGTGAAAGAGCAGAAAAACCTATTACCTAAACAACAAAGGCTTCATTACTTTTCACAAATAATCCACAGTTTGAGATGACAACATATCAATTAACTTTAATGAAGCTGATTAACAGAATATTAATCTTGCTGGATGAATACAAAATGTCTATGAAACCTATAATTAATGAAATATAGTGCAAAGGCTGATTCTATAAATAAAATTCTTAAAAATTATAAATTGGCTTTTTTATTTGGTTCTTAAAAATGTTACTGATACTAATTTACACATTACAAATATGTCTGTGTCACATATGCAAATTAAGAAGGTTAGTAGCAAAATAAACATCTTCTTCCCTTCCAAACCAATCATCCAAATTAAGATCTAGAGAATTTCAAATCTGTGTTTTAGTCTTTGTCTTCCTAGCTCCTCCTCTGCCTAATCTCTAACAAGAGACCATTTTCCAGAATTTTATATTTATCACTTACCATGTTTGTATTATTTTTTTTATCACATATCATATGTAACTCTAGGTCATCTATACTGGGTTTATGAGTTCTCTAAAATGGTACTATAGTGCTGGTTGTTACCTTTGACTTGCTTTGTCAGCTCATAATTGTTCCAATGTTTCATCCACATTAGTCTGTGTAACTTGTTCAATCATTTTCACTGCTGATAATATTCCTCCTGAAAAAAGCCTTTGGAATAACTTTCCATATTTTATTTTTGATAGTGTTGTTATTAATATTCTTGTCTTCTGATGGTCATGTTTTATAGTCTTTGAGGGGAAAGAAGTTGTAGTATATTAGAAACAGCATTGCTGGCATAGCATGTCTGTGGCCCTGGGTTCAATCCCTAGCATCACAAAAAAAGAAACAAACAAAACAAGAAAAAGAAAGAATGAGAAAAAGGGAGAAAAAAAGACAGGAAGGGTGGGAGGGTGGGAGGAAGGAAAGAAAGGAAGGAAAGGAAGGAAGGAAGGAAGGAAGGAAGGAAGGAAGGAAGGAAGGAAGGAAGGAAGGAAGGAAGGAAGGAAGGAAGGAAGGAAGGAAATTATTGGGGTCATTTTATACATAAATGCTTAATCTTCTGAAGTTGTGCCAAATTTCCAATATATCTCTACAGTGTATAGGGAATGCCAATGATTCACATTCTTGTCATTAGGAGTTTACTGAAATATATTTTTCAAAAAATTATATATTAAATACATTAAGCCTTTGCCATGGTTGGAAATTGTAAAGAATGGTGTGTAAATCATTTATACATTAAACAACAAGCTGAACATGTGGCTCAAATATTGCAACAACAAATGAATTACTAAAAGAAAGATATTGTAGAATTACTTAGTGTTCCATGAAAACAAGGCTTAAATGTTGTATAATTGAATTATTTCCTAGGCTTAGCTCTAAACAGTTTACAAAAAAATACATTGTCTAAGCAAAGGAAGCAATCAACTATATTTTGTCCAAGTTCTCTGTGTTAAAATTAAATGATTATATATGTTAGTTTTCTTTCTTCTGAGTCTGAGTTTTAGTTTTATTAACACTAAAACCCCAAATTACATTGTTTATTATTATTATAATTATTATTGCTTAAAATTACCTATATATTTGGACAAGGCATACAAAAAAATTATCTTAAGTGTATCACCATAAAACATTCCCTCAGACCTTTCTAATGCATTTCTGGTCATGGCTTTATCTTCTAAACTATAAACTAGCATTTGAAAGTTGCTGAACTATCAACTACATAAGAAATAATTAATGCATTTTCAGTGAACTCTCAAGACTAAAAAGCAATCTTTGTAATAAAGCATATCTTTCTGCCTATAAAATTGCATATGCATTTTGTAGTGTTTTATTTAGCATAGATTCAGCAACAATTTAAATTATCTCTTAAAAAGAGTTGAAACCCATGTGATGAATCTGTCTGCAGTGTCAGGAGTCTAGGCTACTCTTCCTTATTTCTAGATCATCCTCAGGATGAATTCTTCATCTTTAGGGTCTGAGGTTGTTCACTACCACATTCTGCATGTCCAGACTTGTAGAAGTGGATTGGGGCATTTGACAGCCCAGAGTATTCCTGGGCATAGCACCCATTGCATTTTAATGTATCTCCTTTGCAAGAACTGATTATCATAGCTACAGTTGCCTACAAAGGATTCTGAAAAATGTAAGCTCTTCTGAATTGTTGTGTGCCAAATACAAGGAGTTTTGTCTCTATCAAACACATCTTAAAAGAAACCTGGTAGCCTCTGCTAATAGTCAAATTTACATAAATTCTCAAAATCAAGTCCAGAAAAGTTATAACAGTTGAATGAATTACTAGAACATAGTCTTTCCTTGGTTTAGAGACTAGACTTTTGAGTATTATTATTTGGGCTTTCATTCATTATAAAATATTCATATGATAGCATCAAATGTACATGTCAAGTTTAGAATGTTTTTTCAATCAAGTAAAAGTAGGAGTAACCAACTAAAGTAAGACAGCTCAATATTGTTTGTTTGCTGTAGCAAATACTCTCAGAAAGGAGTCCTGGTACTCTGGTAAAAAAAAAAAAAAAAAAAAAAAAAACTTAAGGAAAGAATCAGTTACTAGTAGTATTAATTTATTTGTAATACAATTAATATTTATTTCTTCTTAGTTACATTTTATATATATGTTTACTCTTCTTTCTCAGGTTTTAGTCCTTTTTTCTGCAATTATTCTCATTCTGCCTGAAACACAAACACACACACACACACACACACTTTTATCTCTGTAGGGGAAGGTTTGTTTAGTAGTAGATCTGTTACATATAAAGTATACTTTGCTCTTGTTATTTTTAAATAATTTATTTTTTATTCTAGAATCAGTCAACACTGTATTACATGAAATAGAATAAGTGTTCCAATGGACAGATCAAAGGAGGTTGGATTTATGGACAAAAGAACAAAAGTGGATTGATCATTTCAAAGTTACCTTTTCTTCTTGAAAGATAATTTTTGTGGATATAGAATTCTAGACCCGCAGCTGTTTTCTCTCAGCACATCAAAGATATTATTCCCTTGTGTTCTATGAGCTTTTAATATTGTTACTACAAAGCTATCTAATTATTGTTCTTTCTTGATAATCTGGTTCTTCTCTCTGGATATGCTGAAGTACTCAAATGACAAATAGAACTGTAATTTGATGCAAATTTATAATTATTTCTATAGTTATATTTCAGTCACTTGAATTTTGATCTACTTTATCAATAACAAACATATAACTAATAGTTACCATGTCTCTGATAGTCTGGTATAAAACAAACCAACCCTCTCTTTTATTTATCTCATTCAGTTCTCACAGACATCTTTTGAAGTAAGTATTCTTACTCCAGTGTCATATGATGAAAGAAGATGAGGTTCAGAAAGGTTAGAAAATCTCTCCCAAATACCTCAACTAGTAAGTGAGAGGATAGAGAGCAAAGACAGAGTCATGGTAATTACACAAACCTTGTGAAGTCCATGGAGTGTAAATCATCCTCCAGTGGTTTGTATTGCCAGTGGTGCTACACTGGAGCTATGTTTCCCAGAATCCTTTTCCTACATGCTTCCAGGTTAACTGAATGGGAATTTTTCAGATTTTGAAAGCAGAAGTAAAGAAGCTATACAAAGGTTGTTGGCAGTACCTGCAGGTGTATTCATGCTTGCCTACTGTTTCCTTCTCAGTACCCCATGCCCCACCTGGCAAGCTGAAGGTCCTGGTGATAAGTAGTGATTCCATGCCCACCCCAGCCCTCCTTGTAGGTGCAGAGCTAACAGCCTGCTACAAACTTCCTCAACTTGTATTCACCTTACTGTCCTGCTTCCAAGATCCCCTTACTAGCTTTTAGCCTTCCATGTGGTCACCTATCAGAAGAACAGGCTTTTGACTTCTCAGATCCTCTAAATATCTTTTCTAGATATTATTTCTCTATCCCCGACCCCCCATAAGTGTGTAAGGTCTGACTCCTGTAATGAATTCCTTATTTCATACTACTCAATGATTCTGTTTCCCAGATTGAACTTTGACTGAAATCAGAAAGGATATAATTTTCTTTTTTTTAAATTAAGGATTCAACTTAGGGACACTCAACTGCTGAGCCACATCCCCAAACCTATTTCGTATTTCATTTAAAGACACAGTCTCACTGAGTTGCTTGGCACCTTGCTTTTGCTGAGGCTGGCTTTGAACTCCTAATCCTCCTGTCTCAGCCTCCAGAGCCAGTGGGATTACAGGCATGTGCCACCTTGCCTTGCTGAAAGGATACAATTTTCAAATAGTGTTTAACAACAGTGTTTCAAAGACTTTCTTGTGAATGTTGGTTAAAATACAGAGTCTATAGGCTCCTCTCTTAAATGTTCTAGCTCATTTTCATGGGCTCTACATTTTCGTCTCTAATAGATTTGTTTATCTATAAACATATTAAACGTTGTATTTTACAATGCTGTTGATATAAAAAGAATAAAATCCAAGGTTTTGGATTAGTGCTTTAGCTTGGATTCCTGAAAGTGTGGATCTAATGGAGAAGTAGGCCTTGCAACTGGGTTTGGATTGGACTCAGGAATATGCATTTTAGAAAGTATCTCCTGATGATTATACTAATTGTGCAAGTTTGAGAAGCACTGCTGGAGGATATGGGTGCTATCGGACCTCAGGGAAGCTCTGTGATCACAGCTGTAAATAACAAGTAATGATGAACAACCTTCACAATTGTATAGAAAACGCTTAAAAATAACAAAAATCAGAGCATATGATGTCAACATGAAGGTAACCTATCCCTAAATAACAGCAACAGATGTTCCACCTCATGGTTTTCCCATTAACACATTTGATTTCTTAAAGTTTTGTTTTGCATTGGCCAGACAGTGTTCTTACTGTAGAATAGAGTTCCATGCAGATAAATGTGTCCCAAAGTGAAGGGACTGAACAATAAATGAGGTCCATTCATAGAGAAGAATCACTCAGGCTACTAGGCTTGTAAAGCCCTGGCATATCATCGATTTCCTTTTATTTGTTTCCTCCCTCTGAATTAAATTTTAATCTCCTTCCTGAAGGAAAATAAATTGTATAATGTATCTCAGGACTTAAAACAGTGCTTTAATCAATGTGGGCTCCTAGGAAACATTAAAAATATCCATGAATAAAAATAAAGTTGATTCGGTCCTAAATATAAATATAAAATGATGAAGAGAGACCCACATTCAGGATAATATTGCTTGCTGCTTTTTTCAGAGGTTAGAAGTGAGGGTGGAGGAGGTGGAAATATACTCTAAGCAACTAATTTGAACATATATCATGCCTTTTATATGGTTCTTGACTGTACTTTCTTTATATTTGATTCCTATCAGTATTTCATATGTATCATCATAACTAGAAATTCCTCAATAATAACTTTTAATACATAATGAAGGAATAAAAAACTTGAGATAGAATTTTCAAAATGTATTTCTGGTTAATTGTGAGGTTCAGATATAGGGAAACTATGATGAGATAAAATTTGCAGACGTTGGTACAAATATACTTTTCAAATTATTTCAAGATTTTGTTCTGAAAAAAAAATTAGGCTCTAAAGAAGGGCTACGAGACAAAGTAGAGGTTAATTACTTAGCTAGTTTTCAGTTCCTCTGCAGAGATTTCATTTCTCTTGTTTCTTCTCGCTACATGATCTCTGGGCATGTGTCCAGGACTTGAAAAGAACAGAGGGTTACTACATTCTCCCCGGGCTTATTCTCAACTGGAATAAACATTTAAAAAAATTTTAAAAAGAGAGAAGGAAAAGAAGAAAAAGAAAAATTATACAGAGAGAAGAAGAAAATCCTACTTTTGCCTTGTCTCGGAAAATAGGAAGCAGAAATCTTTAAAGAGGTGAGGCTAACTCATATGATACTGGTTCACAATGTCAGTCTGAGAGGGGATGCTTTGCCTCTGTCACAAAGGTAGGAAATGTTAACACGCAGGATGGATCAGGTTGATACTTTCAGAGATTCTCCATTTGCTCCAATTTGAGGGTTTTGTGGTGACATTGTATCACTTCGTTAATTTATGAATTCTCAGAAGAGAATACTTCAAAACAGTATAAATTAAACTTTCTACATAGACGATTCATAGTATATGAACATATATATTACGAATAAAAAGAAAAGGCTTTAGAGGAAAAGAGAATATATGTTCACATATAATAATTGATTATTATTCTGTGATAATGCAAAGAACTTTGTAAATGTAAGAAACTTATCTTGTGAGATCTCATTCATCAAACACAGTCCTCATTATCAATTCTTGAGGCCAATTTTTCTCTTAGAACAAGGTTATATGCCTTATAAGAGTGACAGACATATTTAAAATACTGTTATTTTTAACATTCTTCAATCCTTGTAATCAATAAACCCTTATTTACTGTTTCAAACTTGCTGATTTGATCTAGCATAGACCTGGGAAAATTTTTTAAAAAATTCTAAAAAGAGATTATTGGTAGTGTGTATATTTTCATGATTCCTGGAAAAAAAATGACTACAAAACTTTGGTAGTTTTTGAATTAGAGATATTTATCCATTAGCTCTACCTCAGCATTTTTTACCAAGATGTTTCTGAAATAGAAGATCAAAACATTAATAAAGTCAGTAAAGTCAAAATATGGCAAAAGTTAACAATTTTATAGGTAAGTGCAGTTTAAATATGTACTTTATAATCATGAATGAATTATAAGAAAGCTATTTTTACCTGCAAAGTTTTTAAAATTTAAAAGTGTTAAAACCTAATGCTTCTTAGAGAAATTGCTTTAATTGCTTTCAGAAGGCACCTGTTGACATATATCCCAACAACTATTTTTGAAAGGTATATATCACCCATCCTAACAATCTCATGAACAAGGAGGAATCTCATAAGGGTCAATCCCCTGGAAATCATTTCTACACTTAAGAATGTACCACCTATACCACAGTTGATTGTACCAGGAGGGACATTTGAGATAAACTGTGAAACTTCCCTGCAGTAAAAATTCCCTCTATCAAAATGGAAAGTATATCAGTATTTACATTGCACCACATGCCTGTATGTGTTTGTTACCGAGGTGATAGAAATTCAAAAGCTGAGAAATTTGCATGCAGAGAAACAATTTGAGTTAGAGACATAAGAAGGCAGGATATATAAAAAAAATGATGGTAATCAAATATATTGCATCAATTTAAAAAGTGATTAAACAATGATTCTTTGGGTGTTCTAGTTCTTTCATTTTCATCATAGATGGTGATTATCATTTTTTACTCTGATTCACCTGCTTTAATGATTAATTTCATGTGCAAACTTGGCTAGACCATGGAGCACAGGTATTACGCAAAACACTAGTATGAATACTCTTCTAAAGCTGTTTTAAAGAGGAGATTAATATTTAAATTAGCATATTTTAAATAAAGCAGATTATACTCCATAGTGCAAGTGGGCCTCATCTAATCAGTTGAAGGCCTTGAAAGAAAAAAAAAAAGCCTAATATTCCCTGAAACAAATTCTGCTTGCAGATGACTTTGAATGAGAGTTGTAAAATCAACTCTTCCACGGATCTTCAGTTTTCCATACTCTTTTATTATTATTATTATTGCTTTTGTTCTCTCTCTCTCTCTCTCTCTCTCTCTCTCTGTCACACACACACACACACACACACACACACACACACATATACACACACATCTTATTGGTTCTGTCTTTCTGGAGAACATGAGTAATACATCTACCTTACACCCTTCTTAGTATGAGGGATGCACAGAATAACAAGACATTGTTCTTATCCTCTATTTGGCAAGAGACAGAAATGTGACTTGTGTCAGTTTCTCTGCTGATCAGGTTCCTCCTTCTTTTAAATCCATCAAGACTCAGTCAGGGGGATTCACCCTGTGATTTTCTTTGCAATCATCTCCAAAACATCCCACTTCTAAGTATTGTGGTTGAATCAAGTTTCCACCTCCTTTGCACCTCACAATGGGGATTAGACTTCAATATGAGTCTCAGGGTCACAAGTCATGCTTAATCCATAACAAGATATCCTCAGTTTTCTATGCTGATTTACAGCAGGGTGATTAGAAATAAGAAAAAAATAATCTCTATTCCACTCTTAGTTGCTACAAATGTCAACATGAATGTGTCTGAATGGTAACTACAACTCTTAAGAGTTAGAGAATATCTTAATAGGGTAAAACTACACATGAATAGAGGTTTATTGTTCTCAACATGATCACTTCTATGTTACTCATTATAACTTTTTAAAACAAATGACATAGATAATAGACAAAGTGTACGTTAATCTATATGTAGGGAAAAAATGCAAGGATTTTAAGTAATTATATAGAATCATATAGTATCAGTTCTGGTGTTTACTCATTCCTATTGCCATGATATTATTTTATATTATATTATTTAAATCAATATGCAATATATTCTCTTAAAATAGATATAACACAAACTTGATATATTTTTATTTATTTTTGTGGCACTGGGGATTTAACTCAGGGGCACTCTACCACTGATCTATGCACTCAATGGTAGAGATTTGTAATTTTTACTTTGAGAGAGGGTCTCACTCAGTTGCCAAAACTGGTCTCAAACTTATGATCATCCTATCTCAGCCCCCCAAGTTGCTAGAATTACAGGCATATGCCACTGTGCCTTGCTAATAGGGTCATTTTAAAACTCAAGAGCAATTTTCCTTCAAATGGGCAAGTAAAAAAAATATTTGTGTATGCACTGGTTATCAAATATTAAAATAGTAAAAATTGAAATCATGTTAACACTTCTTAGTAAGAAATTAAAGATACTATTTTACAACAAAATGGAATCATTTTATGCACTTCTTACTATATGTATATACATATATATATGTGTATATATATGTATATACACATACACACACACAAGAGCTTATTTATAACATTGATTTGCTCAATAATTTCAATAATTGTGTTTCTACTGTGGTGGGCACTACTCTAGGTATTTGGATTTCAAATGTGAACAAAACACACAAAAACTCCAGGCATTGTGTACATTCTCATAGGGAATAAAATTATTAAATAAACAAATAAAGGTTGTTTTAGTTAGCTTTTTTCCACTGCTGTGACTAGAGGGCCCAACCAGCACAATTATTGAGGAGGAAGAGTTTATTTGAGGGCTCACAGTTTCAGAGGTCTTAGTCCACAGAAGACCAGCTCCATTCCTCAGGTTAGGGTAAACATCATGATGGGAGAGGGTGGCAGAGGGAAGCAGCTCACATCATGGTGATCAGGAAACAGAGAGAAAAAGACTCCACTATCTGCATATAAAATATGTATCCCATAGCCATGTCCCAAATTAACTACTTCCTCTAGCTACACCCTACCTGTCTCCCACTACTCATTTAATCTCATCAAGGATTAATCCACTGATTGGGTTAAGACTCTTACAACTCAATCATCTCTCCTCTAAACCTTCTTGCATTGTCTCACTCATAAAAGCTTTTGGAGGACACCTCACATCCAGACCACAACATTCTTCTCCTGGCCCCCAAAAGTTCATACTCATCTGACAATGCAAAGTACATTTAGTCTATTCTCAAGAGTCATCATAGTCTCAACAGTTCTGTGATTGCTCAAAGTTCAAGTCCAAAGTCTTCTCAAGGCAACCTTACATTGTGAGCTCCTGTAAAATTAAAAGCAATTTACAAGTATCCAACATATAATGGAACAGAATAAACATTTCCATACAAAAATAGGGGCATAGAAAGAAGGAATAGGACAAAAGCAAGACCAAGACCCAGCTGGGCAAATTGGTCTTGTAGTTCTGTGTCCTGCATCTGGGGCACAAGGAATCATGCTGTTTTCTCCAAAGGCCTTGTGTAACTGTGCCCTTGTGGCCTTGTGGGTTGCAGACCAAGTAGCTTTTTTCTTGGCTTATCTCTGCTCAATCCCTGCAGCTCTCCTCGAATGATGTCCCACTTTACTGGCATTTCTTAATATCTGAGTTCTTCACTGCAGTTTTGGCTGTCTTCTCACATCTCCACATTTTGACTTCTCAGGGTATACACACAGGGACTTCTCAGGGTATACACACAGGGACACCCTCATTGACCATCCTAAAAGCCTCTTAATCCAATCAAGTTGACAATTCAAATTAACCATTATGAAGATTCATTATACAGATGTTGAAAATGTGATAGAAAACAATAGACAAAATAGAGCCCATAAGGAGAATCAGTTGTGTTGGACAAGAAGAGCAGGTTGCTCTACTAAGGAGAATCACAAGGAGATGCTTGAGCAAATCATGGAATTGATGAAGGGTAGCCATGCTGGTTGTGCTTGTTCTACGCACAAAGAACATCTGGGGAGTGGGAGTTGGAGGGATGGTAGAAGAGGAGTTCAGAAAGAAATGGGGTGCCAACCATACACAGCTCTTTGACAACAGTAAGAATTTTTACTTCTCAGTGAAATTGATTGCTAATTTTAGGTTGTGATAAGAGTAGAAACATGTTCCAACTTTTTTAAAAATAATTTTTAATTGATCTTGCTGGTGGCTTTTGACTAAGAGGATAAAGAGAAAAAGAGAAAAAGTAGAGAAGTCAGTTAGGATGGTGCTGTGGGCAACCAGAACAGAAAAGATAATGACTGGGTCAGACTGCAGGCAACATAGGGAGACGTGACCACTTTCTCAATATATTTTGAGACTTCCTGGGAGATTCAACATAGGGAATGCAAGAAAGACGGGAGTCAAGGATGATCAAAGCTCTTTGCCTGAGCAAGTAGAAGTTTGGCAATTCTAACAACTGAGATAAAGAGGTCTCTAGAATGAACAAGACTGGCAGTGCAGTCAGTGTAATCAGGAATTCAATTCTGGGACTTTGGAGTATGAGATGGCTCTGAGTCATTCAAGTAGAATGTCCAGTAGGGAGTTAGAGGGAAAAGAAAGAAAATTCTATTTCTTTTTCACATTTGGAGATTCTTAGATATTTTTAATTGACATTTCAGTTGTGTCTATCAATTCTAAGCAAATATGTTTCATCTTGGTAGATTCAAACAATGTCCAATAAAGTTTTAAAAATACTTTGTTTAAATATATAAAGAGATCTTTATATATTTGTGATCTTTATATATGTTGAGAGTTTGGAAATACTATTTAGAAAGAATGATGGAAGAGTTTGAATCACATGCAGTTTTGAAGGTAAAAACTCATATAAAGCATAATTTTAGAATATTACTTTATTAATATAACTAGTTTTAAATATAATTTGCATCAGAAATCATGGAGTAAAGTTTACTTCAGATTTTATGTAGTCAAAAGAAATATCTAGGAAGAGTTTTATATCCAACAATAAGTAGGCACATGGCAAAATGTTGTTCTGCAGGGCAAGCTAGAGTGAGTGGCACCAGAGGACACCAGGAACTCTCACACTGCTTCATACAACCAGCCCCTGCTTAAAGAATAGAATTAATCATGCTTGAACTTTACATATTTGGAAGGCACTTACAACCTCAAAACACTACAAAGTAAAAACAAAAATAAAACATTTTTAAAAGACAATTGTAACACATTATAAACACTTACTGGGTTATCAGATGATAGTGAAAATCCAAAGTTCAGATGTATTTAAGTTTGTGTAATCGAGATCACTGTCCCTACCCTGAAAGCTTTTTAATCACTGTAGGAGTTTCTCTTAAGTCAATTAAAGCAAGACATTTAAACCAGTGCTTTGGCATCATCAGCTCCTGTATCTTTCAACTGTATAACAATACATTTTTAAAATTCCAAATCCTTCACTTTGGGAAGATGTTTCAGAAACTAAGCTGTATTTGACTTTAAATGCTGTATTCTTAATGAATATGAGATGTAAACAAACCCTTTTCAGTAGCACACAACAAATCTTATCTATAGGTAATGGGCTGTCTGGATAGAAATACCACACCTCAGTGAACATACAGTGTCAGAGAAGGTGCCAGGACCTTCTGTGAAAGGACCAAAATATATCATTAAACATACAGATGCAGAGGCTCTATGCGACCTGTTATGCATGCAGCCCCTGCTGCATATTCTGATTGCACAGTGTGGCTGGCAGTACTAGCCTCAGTAAATGTATACCATTAGCCAGCCTGGGCAGCCTCTGGGTCCATATACTCTGATTTGGACTTTAAACCACATCTAGCAACCCTACTGCAGGCATAGGATATATTAAGCTTATTCTGGGAGGTCTTCCTCAGGTCCTAATAAGCCCAAAAGAAGGGAGGAAGGATTCAGGAAAAGCCATGGAAAATAACAACAATAAAGGGATCATTTATAAATCTTTTATATAATGATGTTTAGATTAATGGGTTTTTTTTGTTTTAATCTAAGAAGCATTAGTGAGTTCTTAAATGCAAAATTTTAGGTAACCACCTAGTTAGTCAGTATGTGCTTTCCAAAATGTAATCAGTTATAGAGCCAAGAAAGAAATTGTAGAAGTGCTAACCTCAAATTCAAGAGAGATTTCAGAAGCTTGAGTATCAACAGCAACATGTTGTCTCCCTTTGGCTCTTCCCTGGTTAATTATTTAAGAGGAAGACTATCATTAAGAGGCAGGTTACTTTTTGCTCATAAGCATTTTCATAGCAAGAGGCAGTGGAAACAGTTCCTAAGACACAGAATGCAAAGTACAAAAGTATTCATGCTCTGTCACTAGATGGAGCCCACACTCAATTCAGTATTGGGGTGTCAGAAACATGTGCTTCTAAAAAAACAGAATCAAGATGCTTTAATTATGCTGGAAAGTCACCTAAAATTAATCTGACAATTGGAGATGCTTTCTTGGCAAATTTCTGAACTTTGCAACAGGACACCTGTGTCTTCAATGCCACTCACATAAAAGAAATTCTGATAGGCTCTGTGGAACAAAATAGTTGGAAATAATTGGCATTAGGCAATAGAATAGAAGATAATTTTTAGCTTTGGAATTAGATTAATTACTGTAATTTTTTTCTGTATCAGAGCATTTGAAGAGAATTGTTCTAGTGGCAAATTCTATTTGACTGTCAATGGTCCCAGGAGGATAAGCAGAAGAAGGATGGTAGGTAAGGAAGGAGGAGAAGAGGCCTCAAGAAGGCAGACACATGGCTGTAGAGACTGCTGATCTCCCCCACTAAGGAGAGTAGCAAAATCCCTGATTGACTGTAGGCCAGGGGTCTTCAAACAGTTCCTATAAAGCACTGGCCAGTAAATATTTTTGGCTTTGGAGCCCAGATGGCCTTTAACACAATTACTCAACCCTGTCAAATGTGTGGTACAAGAGCAGCCAGAGACAATATATAAACAAATGAATGTGGCTATGCTCAATGTGGTTTTATTTATGGACACTGAGATTTGGCTTTCATGTTATTTTCATGTGTCATATAACTCTTTTTTATTTTTTAAAGCATTTAAAATGCTAAAGTCTATTCTTATAGTCTGTATAAAAATAAACAGTAGGCGTAATGGCCCCAAAGCTGCTATCTTTTGCTGACACCTGTAAGGCCAACATGTTAAGATGGGAGCTCTTTTTGACCATAGGTGATGCTTCATTTTTGGATGGGGAGATATTTATCAAAGTTATTATTCTAGCATCCTTTTCTATCCCTTATCTTTTTATAAGTATAGATTTTCCAGAGTGCTTGACTACATCATTAGTTTGTGTAATTGGACAGACTTATGATACCGAAGGTCTTAATTGCATGCAGTTTGTGGGTAATTGGCGTCTATTCCCTCACTTGGAACAGAGGGAGTTGACAACATCATCAGGTATTTTTCATCAGCAGATTTATGAGAAGTTGATAGCAGACTTTGTTGCAGTCTTCTATAGGCAGCTCATGTATCAGAGAAATTGATTTGGTTCCTAGTTCCAGGTGGATCCTGATTAGGCCTAACCCATCCTTCCCAACTCCCTTAACAGTGACTGGCTCCAGAAACTTGGCCTAAGCCAGGGAACATTTGTAATATATGAGGGCAGCTTTTACAAATTAGGTGTGGGCACAGTGACCTGAGTTGACTCAAATCATTTTCCAAGTGTTTTAGTCAACTTTTTTGCTGCTGTGACTAAAAGACCTGACAAGAACAATTTTGGAGAAAAAGTTTATTTTGTAGTTCACCGTTTCAGAAGTCTCAGCCCATGGATGGACAACTCCATTCCTTAGAGCTGCAGATAAGGAAGAACATCATGGTGGAAGAGTGTGGGGGAAGAAAGAAGCTCAGGTCATGACAACCAGGAAGCAGAGAGAGACTTATGTTTAACAAGCACAAAATATTTACCCCAAAGGGAACACCTACTTCCAGGGACTCACCTCCCCCAGCCTACCCTACTGCATACAGTTACCAACAAGTTAATCCCTATCAGTGACTTAACAAACTGATTAGGTTAATCCTTTTATAACCCAATTGTTTCATCTTTAAACTTTTTATGCATTATTACACAGATGAGCTTTTGAGGGACATCTGATATCTAAACTGTGACACCAAAGTTGAAAAAAAAAACATTTTTTCTCTTTTGTACTGGATATGAACAAGAAATCATGTTGTTATATAATTAATGTTGGCATCTATCTTGTGACTGAAAATGAGGGCACACTGGCAGAGCTCATAAAGAGAATAAAATGCTTCCACAGCTCTGACTCATATCTGAGAGAACCAACCTAAACTCTGGACCACTTGTTTGGGGAGAAAATATATTCATTATAAAATATAGGTAACTAATTGTTAAAATGAGTTACATAAAAGGAGACAGAAGGATAATTTTGCACTCACTTGATTTTTTTATTATGCAAGAAATTAATGATTAACATAAAAAAATTAAGTATATAAAAAGAAAAAAGAATTCACCATCAGGAGACAACTGAGGTTAGCATATTATATTATTCTAAATGTCTTGCTACTATATATGTCCATACATGCATGTATGTTTTATAATAACAGAGGCATGGTAAGCAGGATATTTATTTTTAAATATTTTTATTTTAGTTTCACAGAAACATTGTGAAGTACATCTTTACAGTATATCGCATGTTCCCATCTACTCATACAAAGTTTATTATATTAGCATGATGCAGAAATCATATCATAATTAGTGAACCAGTATTAATACATTATTACTAACTAAAGTCCATTCTATTTTCATGCCTCCATGAATAATTTTTATTCAACATAATTTTCTGTTCCAACAACCCAACCAGGACAAATACTACATTCTGTGTCACACTCAAGACCCTTTAGATTTCTCTTGGCTGTGAAAGTTTCTGAAACTTTCTTGCTTTCTGAGAACTTCATATTTTAAGAGTGCTAGTTAAGGATTTTGTAAAATACCACCATATTTGGGTTTGAATATTTTTTTTCTTATATTTTTACTGAATTTGTGGTCTATAGGGGGAAGATCCAAAGGCAGAGTGCCATTTTCATCACATTTCATTAAGAGCATATAGCATCCAATGACCTTCAGCTTCCAAAAGTAGAGTTTACCAAGGTAAACGACACTGTTACCCTGTACTTGCAGTGTGGGAAGTTCCACCTCCTTGAGGGTACAGTTTTTATATAATTTATTTGGAATTCTGCATGAAGATTTGTCTATTCTTATTCTCTTTTTTAAACTTTTTTTTCAGTTGTAAGTGGACATAATACCTTTATTTTGTTTATTTATTTTTATGTGGTACTGAGGACTGAACCCAGAGCCTCTCACATGCTAGGCAAGCACTCTATCGCTGAGCCACAACCCCAGCCCTCTATTCTCATTCTTTAGTGATGTATTCAACCAGCACTTTTTTTCACTAAGCAATAGGATTTTAACATTACTTCAATGGGTGCCTAGCATCCTAGCATATTATCATATGTGTGTTATAATTAATTTCAATCAATCTCTTATTAACATTTAAGTTAACTTTTAAACAATTATAAACACTGCAATAAATATCACAAAACTTGAGTAATTCATGGGGGATTTCTTGCCATTGATATAAGCTGAATTTAGAAAATGTCAACAATTGAGAAGAAATAGATTCTCTCAAGGACAATCAATCCTATGTTGCAGCACTATAGACACTTATGTAGCAAGTACTGAGAGCCTAGGATAACATCAAATCTCAAATTCATAACCACATCACTACAGGGCAGTGAAGAGTGCTCTTCTTTGGGTTCTAACACAAAGATATACCAGAAAGTCTATCCTTCACAGAAAGACTTGGAGGCATGGACTGCATCTAAAAGTTAATTGTTTGTAGCCAAGAAATCCTAAATAATTTCACTCTTTATTATAACTTTGAGATCACAGCCTCAGAAGGAGCAGAAAAGAGGTATTCTTGGCTATGCTTTAGGAATAACATTGCCATTATCCCAAATGGAAGTAGGGAACTATTGCTGGTGGACCCATCTTCCAACTCCATGTGGAATCAGTAAGTATCTCTCAGTAGACAGGGATGCATGGGTCAAAACTTTTCCATATGGACTCCAACCAGAACCATCCCTTGGCTCAAGGGAACTTATTTGCAGTCCTACAGAGAGAGCCAAAAGTGCCACTGCAACAGTCATTTTCTTGACCTCAGCAATATGATGTAGATTCAGTGATCGTGCCTGGATTGCCTAAAACATCAAGATTTATCAACAACAACAACAAACCCTGACATTTGATTTAGTTGGAATGAAGAACAAACTTTGGCACTAGGCTGCAATCCTAGTCTATTAATGAGTGATTGAACACATTCTCTTTTGAAAGACCTAGTGGCAGACCCTGGAGATTTCCTCAAACCTTAGTCCCAATATTGTAGGAATGGACATTGAAGGCATGGCCAGCCTAGCTTCTTGTGCCTTCTAGAAGCTGGAGGGAAGAATTCTGCTTATCCAGATTCCAGAAGGAGTGAAAAGAAGGGTAAGGTAAGGTGAGGTGAGAAGGAAAGGACAAAATTAAAAGTCTCAATGACTGCATGAGGAAAGTCTGAGTCCCGTAAGTGCTGGGAAAGAGGGAGATACCCTATGGCCTTTCATGCATTTGCATTTGGATACAAACACTATCCAGTAACATTTAATATCTGGACATCTTACCATCAAAATTGACAAAAATAACTTAGGAGATAGGCAAATCTTAACAATAATAACTTCTGAAATATTTCTATCCCATTATATCTGCCCAGGAGATAAAATATTTCTTTATAGCATCTCTTACTATGTGTACACTTTTTATTGAATTTGATCTTTCATCATAGTTCTGTTGAATAAAGGCATTCACTGAAAGGTTATCCTTGCACAGATTTCTTATAAACAAAACCTAAATCAAAGAAATAGCATGAAATGTCTCATTTTATAGGAAAGGACAAAATGTCATCAACTTTTATGGAATAAATTTTCTATCTGGTGGCCTTTTTATATAATATTGACTCTAAAAAATTGTGAAGTCACATTGATTTTCTTAGAACAGTATGAGTAGGATCTAGCTCCCGTAAGACAAGTCTAAATCAAGTTATATGTCTTGCCCATAGATTATAACTCTGAGTTCCATAATGAAACTATAGATGAAAAGGACAAAAGATTATTAATATAACATAGGAAAAATACTGAAATAAATATAAAGTAGATGAATATAAAACAACTAAGTTGTAGCACTTATGATTACAGAATCATGGCCATGTAAAATTAATATAGCAAATAAAATATAGGATAAGGAACAAAAAGGAAATAAGGAGTTTATAAATTTTCTTATTTTTAAGAAAAAAAGGAAATAGATACTGTGTACATTGGAAAATGCAGTTTAAGTAAAATTATGCTTTCATTCTTATTTCTTTTATATTATTTATATTATTCTTCATTTTTTAAATGTTTGGTAGAAGCTATTTTATAGGAATTAGTATCTTTATAGTATACAAACATTTATTCAAAGGCCAGTGATTTCTTTGGCCTTATTTTTAAATTTTTGTTTATGCAAAATTTGTCCTAAATTTACATTTAAAATAATATGAAGAGCATAATTATGTTTTATCTTTTTTGTTTGTAAATGTGTTTACAGATGTGAGAAGTCTAAAATGTTTTTTTAAAAAATACTGAGGAAAATTCTTCTTTGATGTTAACTGTCAGGGGATTGTTTTATAGATTTTTTATATATTTTTTGGTACTTATAAGTATTTATTGAGCTTCTTAAGTTAACATTCCTCCCCAAATATGTAGATGCATATGTATATACATATATAGAAACAAGTGCAAATCCTTTTGTGTACATACATCTGAGATATGTAAATATGTAAAAATTAGAAAATTAAAGTTAACAATTTCACCACAGAGAAGGGGAATGTATTAGGAGAGGTGAGAGAGAAATGCTCAGATATTACTCTCTGTATGTTATTTATATTTGTAATATGATCATATATTGCTTTAGTAATTTTAAATCTAATTTTTAATCAAGAAAAGAAAGAAGTTAAATTTGGGCTGGTGAAGGGATTAAACCCAGGAGTGCTCTACCACAGAGTTATATCCCCATCCCTTTTTATATTTTATTTTGAGATAAAGTCTCACTAAATTGTTCAGGTTGGACTTGAACTTGTGATTCTCCGGCCTCAGCCTCCTGAAGTGCTGAGATTGTAGAGATGTGCCAGCATCCAGCAAGAAAGATATTAACTTTTAAGAAAAGTAATTTTCTTATCACATGCTTGATAGTCGTAAGTTGGTAAAAGTAAAAGTTCAAAGTGGGGGAATAAAAAAAAAAAAAAAAAAAAACAAGATGGAAACTTTGATGAGGTTTCCAACCCAGCTCAATGGGGAGAAAATATATACTTCACAGGATGTTTTACTGAACAAGTTGTGTGCTCTGAATCTCCATGGAGATGTCTGAAAGTTCACTTAAGGAACACATTATGGAGATAAATTTAGATAGAATTCACTGTAGGACAGATTTGGGTAGAAATGGCATTCATGTTGAGTATTCTTTATCCAAAATTCTTAGTGCCATCACATTATTGAGGTACATTTAGATAGAATTCACTATAGGACAGATTTGGGTAGCAACTGCATTCATGTTGAGTATTCTTTATCCAAAATTCTTAGTACCATAAATATTCAGGTTTTAGATTATTTTTTAATTTTGGAATATTTGCATACATATAATGAGATATCTTGGGGATGGAACCCAAGTTTAAAAACAGAATTCATTTGTTTCATGCATACCTTATACACAAACTCTGAAGGATGTTTAATACAACATTTTCAGTGCACCTATATTTTGACTATAATCCATCATACAAGGTCAAATTTGGAATTTTTCTCTAGTGGCATTTAGGTCCTCAAAAATTTCAGATTTTGGAGCATGTCAGATTTTAGATTTTCTGATTAGGGATGCTCAATCTTTATCAGCCTACATGCTTTACTGAGCATATAATTTTGCCCAAGTGGCAAATAAATAGATTTGGACCTTAACCACAACATTCCAGAAACATTTTTTTTAAAAGAACACTTATAGATTTAGTCAATTAAAATATTTCAGAAAGCTTCCTTTATGTATTATTGATTCAATGATAGGATGCTAATTCTTCAGTGAGTCTGACAAGGAAAACTTGAGTTTATGCCAAAATCACTTTTTTCATTTTTTAAAGTTTAATTTTTATTTAAATTGTGAACACATTACTTAGAGTGCATGAGTTTTAAAACAGATGTAATTATATTTTCAACAACAATTACTAATTTGAAATAGGTTTTTAAGATTGAAAACGCATATAAAATGGGGGTTGTTTTTATTTTTGAACAATTAGAGAATGATGTCATTAAAAAGAATACTTTCCTTTTTTTTAAACCTAGGGAATGTCACTTACTAATAAAGCTACAGATCTAGATAGCACTTCTTTGGTGAAAGAAGAGATAAAAAACTTAGTGCAACAGGATAACTGAAAAATAGGCTGACACAAATAAAGTGAGGAGATCTTTGAAACAAGAGCAAAAGAAATTTCAATGAGAAAAGAGAATTTTTGGCAATGGTACTAGAAAAAATGGAAAAAAAAATAGTTGGTTTCTTATATGTATATATATATATTTTTTTAATTTAAATTTGGACCTAAATTTTAACGTGCTTTTATTTGCCTTCAAAAAACAAACATACAAACATATTCTTCTCTTTTCCAATAGATGTCAGTATCAAAAGAGAAAAGGGATAGTCGTTTAATAGGACTATCTGAAGCACAACAGGAAATATTTTTCACTTCTTTCTTGTTTTATGTATTTAAATTAATAAAAATTAAAGTTGTAGAATGCAATATCCCATCTAAGCACTCCAACAAGGACAGCAGCTGAAGAACACAGAATGGTTATTATTTAGGGGGTATGTAATTAATGTAGGGATCATGATGCTCAAAGAGGAATATAATAATAAGGTAACATCTGAAAATTTTCTGGATAGTTCCTATTTTCTTTACTATTTTGCCACTTTTTCATTCTATATCCTCTCATTATAAAGTCTAATTCCTTATCCTTTGATTTCTGCTTCCCAGTGATAGTCAGTTCAACACGTTATTTTGCAGTTGAAAAGGGGTTTAATATTTCCACATGGCTTTTCAATTTTTGAAAATATACATATCCAATTTTTGCCATCCATTCTATTTCCACTACCATAGGACCTTAATTTACCTTAAATAAAGCATGATAATTCTACTTACTAAAGTTTTCAAATTGATTCATAGCAAACGAATTATGGAGAGAAATGAGAATTTTTAATTTGGTTTAAAACAGAAGGAGTATTTATTCTAAAATTTGCATTTAATCAAACATCACCAGTATTTCTTGAGTCCAGAAATGACACATGAACTTTCTAAACCACTATTGTCACAAAATAGGCATCTTCATCCACTGAGTAGCAGTGTGATGGCTTTGGAAAGAATCATTAATAAAATGCACATTATGCCTGCTGTTTTCTTTCTTTGTTATCCTTAAACTACTGTAACTTCAACTTTTACTACTTTTCTACTTTAGTATTTATACCTACTTAACTTCACAAAAAAAATGGGAAAAAAATGCCTCGCTCATCTATTATTTACATTTCCTTTTAGCATGTTTGAAGCATCAGAAAAGAGGTCCATTATCTTATTTCTTCAGACTTTACTCCTCTTCCATTCTCTGAATTATGATGAGGACTGGACTCCTGAGAGACTAACAGACCAACGGAATGCAAATTTCTGAACCTCTACTGTCTCAGTTTGGTCCCTGAGCATGTAAACTTGATAATTTCTCAGGATCAGAACTGAATATTTGAAGGACTGTTTCTTTTCCTTTTTATTCTTATTAAATTTTTTTATTTGTTATTTTTAGTGACAGTAAAGTAGATTCTTCCTTGTGATCAGAGAGGGTCTTTTGTACAGCGTGCAGGTATAGAGAGCAAGCTTTCCTCTCCACTTTCTATTCTCTCATGGCAAAATATAAGATGATGGCATTTTTTTCTTAGTTTCTTTGAGATATGACAAAAATCACATATATTCATGGTTTACTACCTGATGATTTGAGTGCTTCATGTAATGATGACTAAGATCAAATTGATTGGCACATGCTTTACCACACATAGTTATATGTCATTATGGTTGGGGTGGGAGGTGCACACATAAATTTATTTTAACACATTTCAACTAAGCAACACAGTATTACTAACCACAGTCAACATGCTGTTCACTAGATCAAAAACCTTCAAAAACTTAGAGACATTGCTTTTAATGAGATGAGGTCTATGCCTTTGTTGAAGGCCAAAACCAAACAACAACAACAAAACAACAACAAAAAAGATTAATATCTGATTTAATAAGGAAAAAAAGGTGTTCCTTATAGTTTGTTTGCACAAACCATGTCATTCTTGTCTTTGCTTTCCTTTAAATTAATGGTTTTCAGTTTTATTAAAAATACATCTTTTTTAATATCTCCATACCCACTAAAAGTTCTGGTTTTCCAGAAGCAAAAATTATCTTATTATTTTCTGGTTTTGATGCTACTGATTTGCAACACTCTCAAAAATATTTTTTCTTTTTTGTTGGTACCAGGGATTGAACTCAGGGACACTCAACCACTGAGCCACAACCCCAGCCCTATTTCATATTTTATTTAGAGACCGTGTCTCACTGAGTTGCTTAGCACCTCAATTTTGTTAAGGCTGGCTTTGAACTCTCAATCCTCCCGCCTCAGCCTCCCAAATGGCTGAGATTATAGGTGTGCACCACTGCACCTGGCTCGAAAAAATTTTATAACACTTTTTCTTGGTTCATAAAATGTAGCCATTGTCCATTGATCTATTTTTTGATAGGAATGCAAGGTTTTACATCTGTCACATGCTATACCTCTCTTACCCTCTACTTCAGAAATCTCCTTAAACTTCTGTTTTATCCATTTGCCCTAAACAGTATGTCTGGACTCTGCTTGTAAAAATCATCAACTATTAGAGCTTTCAAAATTCTATTTCTTTTTACCCACCTCCACCTCCCTGTGGTCTTCTGAACCTTCTGTTTTACAGCTCTAAGATTAAACACAAACATTATGTTCACTACCATAGTTGTACTGCTCATTATTTTTATTAGGGGATTCTAAGAGTTGAAAGACCGCTTTCTATATAATGGCATGGCTTTCTTTGATGTGTCCAGTGCCACTTCCATGTCTCTCCATAGAAAATATATGGGGCACAAATTAATATAAATTTCTATTTTTTACCCTATCAAATCCTCAATTATTTCAAATTCTTAGTCATAGCATCTGTTTGATGTTTTTTACTATCCCCCCCCCATCACCCACCATCCTCCTTCCTGCCTTCCTGGTTCCATTTGTTATTGGTACTTGGCACTATTCTGGGACATCCTCTTACCACCCTCTTGTAGGAAGTGAGTCTACTATTTCCTAGATCACATTTCCCTCTTTTATGTTTTTTTTCCTCAAAAGTATTTCCTCAAATAACTCACTGAAATAGGAATTTCCAGGGAAAGCTTCTGAGTCATTGGGTGACTTCGTTTTTACTCCATCAGAGGTAAGATAGAAGAAATAAAGATAGGTAGAAGGGAGACAAAGGGGAAGGATAAAGAGACTATAGCTATAAATCTAAACACCCAATGATCAAACTCACTCCCCTACCCTGTTTGTCCCTGTAGGCCTGTCACTCCCAAATTTAATGGAAATCTATAAAACTGAAGAGTTACTTTAAATTTGCCCATTTATGAAAATTACCTCATTTCGATTAAAGATGAAGTCCACTGTTAGCCTGCACACAGAGTAGATAAAGCAAAGGGAGATGTATTTTTAAAGAAACTCATAATATAGATACACTCCAAATAGCAACTAGAGAGGGAGGATAATGTCCCAACAATGCTTTCAGATGCTGGAAGAAGACCAGACCACCATAAACACTGTGGTCCAGGAACAGAGAAACTGAGCTCACCAGGCTCACAACATCCCCTTAGGCTTTCCCATGCCCTTTCCTCACAAGTTTCCTTAAAAGAAGAGCTAAGACTCAAAAGCATGTCTCAATCTTGGGTACCCATACTTCCTCTTCCCTTGGGAGTATATATGGCCCCATTGTTTTCTTTCATTGAATAAACCTCTGACAGTGCTCTGATATGCCCTGAAATTCTTTTCTGAAGCAAAAGTCAAGAACCCACTGAGGCTAAACTGAGGTCTACTTCTCTTCTTCCGAGGAAACTCTTTAGACCCCTTTTCCTGATATATCCATCCACTTCATAAATAGATTGGTTGACAGAGAATTATAAGTTAAGCTCATTTTCCTGTGACCTTTAAAGGCTTTGTTGCACTGTCTTCTGCAGATTATTTGCTAAAAAAAAAGTCTGAAACCCATTTGCTACCTAACCCAGCTTTCTCTCTGCAAACACTTAGTGCAAGGAGTTCTAGTCATAAGATGTTTTTGTTGTTTCTGCTGTTCTTGTTTTTATAAGTTATTACATTTCCTTTTTTTGATGGCTTTCTTCCTATTCTTCATATTTCTTGGTGATTCCTTTCATCTGAGACTATTACAAATGGCTGCATATACATGGTCCTTAGTAGAGCATCTTCCTTCCTGCACTTGGCCTTTAGCTGATCAAGAAAAGAAAATTACATTATCCCTAAATGATTTAATACCACTGTGAAGGACACTTTCTTCTTTGGTATGGACTCCTTATTTGTTAGAGAAGAATTCTCACTTTGCTGTATAGGGAGGAATCACTTGGATGTTCATAATTCATGCCAAGTATAGAAAAGTCTTCAACATGAAATTTTAATTAATTTTTATTTGATTCCACCTTTGATGCCTGCCCACCATTTTTATCTGTTGAGATTCTGCAGCAACAACCCTATTACCTTCTTAGAGCCCTTTCCCTTCAGATTCGTTAGGGGGTACCATGACAAACTTCTTTAGCATTTACCACAAATCCACATATCTGCTTTATAGCTTCCAAAGAGCTTCTAGATTTCTCACCCTCCCTTCAAAACTATTTTATTCTTTGTTGTAGATAAATACTCTTATTCAATTGCTCTCAATTTAATAGGAAAATGAGATAAATTTGTAAGTTTAATATATATTACCTGAAATTGGAATCTCCCATGTGTTTTGTTTTTTGAGGTTTTGTTTGTTTTTGGTATGAGGTATTGAATGCAGGGGCACTTATCCACTGAACCACATCCCCAGATTTTTTTTTTTAACATTTTATTTTGAAATAGAGTCTTGCTAAATTCCTGAGGCCTGCTTTGATTTGCAATCCTCCTTTCTCAGCCTCCTGAGCTGCTGAGATTACAGGCATGTGCTACTCTCGTGTTATAAAATTTTTATATTAACTATAATAAAAAATTACAGGAACTTTAGAAATCAGATTTTTGATAGAACTGGTTTTGTTTTGTTTTACTTAGTTTTATTGTGTATACCCCTGAGAAAGCAAAAAGAAACTTACGCCATTAGCAGTGGATCATGTGGCATTTAGGGTTTTTCTAAACTTCTGAGCATGTTATAAATTTCAACAGCACAAATTGTGTCATCATATTCATAGTAATATTGTTGACAATAACCAAAATGTTGAAGCAATCCAAGTGTCATCAATGGATAAGGGGATAATCAAAATATAGGTAATGGAATATTATTCAGTCCTAAAATGAAATTCTGTCACATACTACTACATAGATAAATCTTGGAAACATCATCCTAGATAAAATAAGCCAGTCAAAAAAAGACTTATATGTAGTACAAAGTATAGTCAAATTCATAAGGCAGAAAATAGATTGGTGGTTCTTGGGTTGGGGGAAGTAGGAGATGGATAGTGTGTGTCATGAGTGGAGAATTTCAGTTTAGGAATATGAAAAGTTCTGGAAGTGGAGGGTGGTAATGGTTACATGACAAGGTGACTGTATTTAATGGCACAGTACTTTGCACTTACAAATGCCTGAAATGATAAATGTAATGTTATGTACATTTTACCACAATGAAAATTAGTAAAAACAAACACCAATAATATATGTATTAAATCACATACCTTTTTGGTTAAAATAACTTTTTAAATTTTTTATTATGATTCCATATATTTTCAATTAAGGAGGATGCATTTTTTAATTGTTTGACATAATTTTCTGATGCTTCAGTTTCTAGTATATAAAATGCTAATTCCATGCTCAACATGAATATTTTCTTGCTTCTTTATTAATAGCATCATCATTTCTTCACTTTGGTGTCTTTATTTGCAAGATATTGTTCCTGGTTTTCAGTTCAGTAATATGCAGATTCTGAATTTATATGCTCCTACCTTTTCCTTCAGATTCCTATATTTAACCAAATATGGCTATTAGCAAGTTGTTTATTTTCTCTAAGGTTCACTTTCCTGAGTCATAAAATGGAGATAATAGCCACTTAAGAGAGTCAGTGGAGGATTCAATGAGTTAATGTCCATGATAAGGAACTGAATATCAATCTGTGTCATCTGTTAGGTATTTTGTGGCCAACTCACAGTTCCATTATAGAAAATTAGGTCATTTAGTATCAACCAGTTATATTCAAGTGAAAAACTTAATAAAACTAATCTTTTAAAATTCCTTTTTGAGGAGTTCAACAAACACAACTGGGATTTAAAAAATTTCAGTTTCTCAAACTCACAAAATTAGATAACTGTTACTAGGGAAGCAGTTCTCTACAATGTGATTGTCATGGTTAAGCACAGTTTAGTTAGGCAGAAAAATCTTAGCATGTTTTAATAAATTGTTTAAAAATATTGTTAAAAATTTTATTTCCTTAGGAAGCAGTACTTAATCTCCTATCTCCACAAATCTGAATATCTTTACAAACATCCTATACTTAATCTCTATGAAATCATCTTAAAACTAATTATTAAATACAAAAGTGCCCATGTGCATGGTATTTTTTAAAAAGAAATTAAAATGACATTTTGGGGGGGTTGAAAAAAGAGAAGAAAGAAGGCAGGCTTATTTAAGGGAATCCTGGACCTATAATTGTTTTATTATGCAAGTCAATGTTCTACTATGCAATGCTAGTGTTGAAATAAAAATCTATTTTTAAAATTTCTTCAAATATAAAATATTAACATTTCTATAAGGTTAAAATTCAGGAGAATTTTTTTATATTCCTGTTACAATGCAACTTACTTTGTCATTTTAAAATTTTATTTAAAGAGGTCAATATCTTATTTACTATCATTCTTCAATGCTGTGTTTTGATTAAATATTTATTTTAATTAATTTCTTCAGGTTCCCTTTTAGAAATAGCCTAAAAATTATGATACAGTTTAAATATAAAAATCTAAGGTACTTGGTTTACTGCCTTTTCCATTTGTCTGCTTGATATTAGCAGTAAATATGGTCCATCTCGATTTCATTCTAACTTTATATTTTGTTGAAAAAGCTGCTTATAACATATTTCTCCTTCTGGTAGGCAATTGAATGAGGCCTTGGATTCCTGAGCATGCCTAACATCTTCTAAACTGTGCATTCTGGTTATATATAATATACAGCCCCTGGATAAGTGGTTCTTTCATGGACATCGGCAGGGCCTCTGCCTCATGAATGCCAATCAGCATCCCACAGAGGCTGTCCTGCTCATGGATGCCAGGTGTGAACTGTGAAGGGCAAACAGAGATGATTTGTTGGAAATTTAATCACAGCCAGTGTTAGAACTTTGTGTGTGTGTGTGTGTCTTTTTTGAAGACTGGAGCCCAAAAGCTTGGCTCACTAAGGCCTTGAACCAAAGGTAAGTAGTGAAACTGAAATCTATAAAGAATTTATGTCTTGTTTTCTATGAGAATAAAGTTAATAGAATTTCAGTACCATTGCCTATAAGCAGCTTATTAAATTGGCCCAGAATCAAAAATTAATTACGCACGTTCCAACAGTTCATGGTACTCTTTTTTTTTCTTGTTCAATCTTCTAAGTATAGCTCTGCCCCATATGATTTTTGGAACTCTGTATACTGAATTTTAATTGGCCTCATACATAAGCTATTTTGTAGACAGAATGTCCAGGCCCAAGAACTGTAGACTAAAACAAACTGGCCAACAAAGCTCATCTGTGAGCGCTTGACAGGTATGTAAATATTCTTGTCACTCTCAATACCTTGGCCCTTACAGTTGGAGGATCTCCCCTTTATTGCAAAAGTCAACTCTAAGACTGCTTATTGTTTCACTAATATTCTGTTGGTAATATGCCACTTTGTAAAGCTTTCTTCATGAGTTCCAGAAAGCATTTGGCTCCCAACAATACAAAGGATCATTGCAAACATTTTTGGTCAGTTTTGATTGAATACAGATTGCAGGATTGTTTTGCTAGACCACATTATTCTTTCAAATGTTCCTTCAGTAGTCGCACATTACTTTCTAATGATAATCATTTGCATTTCCAGAACCCTTTTGCCCTAATATTTTACAATGTATCCATCTCTGTCTTCACTGTGCTTCTCTCTGGGTTGAGAGGAGGTCTGTATTTCCTGATCTTGCAGGCCAACTTAACAAAAGGCTGCAAAGGATGAATATGAAGAGAAAACCAGGGGTTATGTGTGTACAGCAAGGCTCCCATCCTCACAGAAGGAGAAAATTATAAAGACAATCTATGAACTCTATTTCATCACCATATTAAAAAATTGTTTCTAACGTGACTGTTATGGCTCTCAGACTTCTTATATAATGTAAAAGGTAAACTGAAGGTTAGGCAATTCAGCTGGATGTTTGGTCCCAACCAGCTCCCAGTTTTTCTTTCATTGTCTGCCGCCTCCGCCCCCACATGCTTCCGTCTCACTCCACTTCTGGTGGTCCAGGGTGCACAGTGCAGATGTTTCTCCCACACAGTGGAAACGGTCCCTAATGTGTCTGCACACTTCCAGGTTTTGCTCATATGGGAAAAGGAAAAATTGGAGAGAAAGAATGAATTCTGGATTGGTTTTATTCCCTTTTGAGCCTTTCAAAAGTGCTGAAATAGAGAAGAAAATTTAGACCTATTCACCTTTCCCACAATGCTAGCCATATAAGCCACTTATAAAATGATTTTCTTTTTTATTTTAATAAAATGCAAGTAAACAAATGAAGCTTTCTGTGCAATCTTTCAGAAAGCTCACAGTAGCAATTTCATCTTAGAAAGTTTTGCATAATTGTGTTTTTTTTAAATAAGAGTTTTCATATAAATGGATCAGTTATTTAGAAAATTAGAGCATGTAATTTATTCCGCATAAAACTTAAACACTGCATTCTATAATTGTTAAATAATTTTCATAAGGAGACAAATTTCCCTGTTCGAACAGTAGAATATGGGACCAGAATGCTGATAAAACAAGACTAATAAATATAGAAACAACTTTGTATTTCTCCATTGCCCCTCCTTCTTCTCCGTGGAGATAGATATTTCTTTGTCCTTTGAGCATATCATGGACAACATTCTTCTTTAAAATTTTTTATTTGTTTTAAGTAGTTATAAATGAGAGTAGAATGCACTTATACACTTTGATGTATCATACATAGATGGGATATAATTTCTCATTTTTCTGATTATACATACTGCAGAATCACACTGGTCATACAGTCACATATATAATGTAATAATGACTGCTTCATTCTTCTATCTTTCTTATCCCCACATCCCCTGCCTTCCTCTCCTTCACTTCCCTCTACCTAATCTAAGGTAATGCTATTCTTTTTTTTTTGCATTACAATTCTTAATACATATATATATACCACAATTTTTGTATCTTTGTTTGTATATAAAGTGTGTTTACATCCAATTCAAGTCTTCATACATATACTTTGTACAACACTCTTATTTTATGAGATTACTCTTTGATAATAAGACTCCTTAAATTAAAAAAAATTCTCAGTTCAGAACTATATCTCAATATCTATATTTGAAAAACAAAAAAAATTTTTTTGATTGTATTTGGTGCTAGGATCTAACCCATGGCATTGCCTATGCAGAGAAGCCCTCTTCCATTTTGCTACATAATCATCCCCAGCAAACTTTATTAGAGTTTCTCCTTTCTCAGTAGCTCCTATCCTCCCAATTTGCCCAGCTGTAGGTGTGAAGTGTCAAGTGAGGATGTATCTGTGGAAGAGAGAGAAGGAGAAGGAAGAGTTTGTTGTGTCCTCGGAATTTCATCTTGAGTTGTCTTTACTCTGCCAAATCTTCTCTCTCCTAAAGCCCAGAGCACAGTCTGGGTAAAAGCAGAAGGAAGAAGGGTCAAGAAAGGACTTTGCTAGCTACCTCTGATTTCACAGTTTCTCCCTTACCCTGGTAATGTTTAAAACTTATTACCCAATAGGACCAATCAGGTAAATTTCTGACAAGGATGATACCTCTCACACTGTAGCTTCTGGCTCTACCCTCTCACCAGCAACTAGCATTACATCTGCAGCATCTCTGGGTCAACACTGTGTCTCCCATGTGTCATGTTGGCTCTCACACCCTCTGCCTTCTTTTAGTGCTTGGGGAGCTTGCAAAGGAAGCCCACTATGAGTGTGGCAACTTTCCAAATGTAGCCTTTGGTCACTTAGCTAAACAGATATAGGACAAACAGAAGTCCATTCAAATAAGCCACAAACTTCAGAGAATGAAGAGTAAGCTCTTATCAGATTCCGAAGAGGAAAGAGCCACATACAGTTCCTTTGTAGAGGGAGTGACAAATGGAAATTCATATCCCACCAACTCTCCATGGAAATTCCCTTATTCTCATCTTCTAAACTCTCTCTCAAATATTCATCAGCTTCTTAGTGAGTAAATTAAGATCTTAGAACCCCAAGTACAGAGAATGTCTGTCCCTTATTTTTTCCTATAATCTTTTAATTTAGGATTGGTTGGCAAATATTATAATGCAGGTCAGCTACAACTGAGGCTGAAAGAGTTTCAGATTTTTTTCCAGGCTTAAAAAACTAATGAGTACATTAATATTTATCAAGCACCTCCCATATGCTAGCTATTATTTTAGAAGTTGAAAAAAGAGAACTGTAAGAAAATAATAATTGTTGTTTTTATGGACACTTAGTGAAGAAAACAAAAAATAAGTAAATCTAAAGCATAATAGATATGAAACAGAAATTTTCTTTGGAAAGCATGGGTGTATAAACACAGTGAGCCAAAAATTCAATGAGAAAGTGGCATTTGTTTAAAGACCTGTGAGGCAACAATGAGAGCCCCACTAGCATCATTGAAAGGTACCTTTTAACTATTGAACAATACAGGGAACATCAATATAGATTTGGGAACCAGAAAGCCCAAGCTTACAGTCATGCCATTTCCTGTGGTATAACTTCAAGTAAGTCGCTTAATGTCTTAGTTTTCTAAGTTGAAAATGAGGTTATTATTTTTCAACCAAAAATTTTTTGTGAGGATTAAGCAAGCTATTATACAATCTAACAAACAGTGCCTGGCACTCTATGTTCTATTTTGTATCTCTTACTATGAATGAAAAGGAAATAAGGAAATGAATATGTCTTTAAAATTATAGTTAGAGATATAAATTTGGTAAGTTTGAATTATAGATGAGGTTATTTCTTTGAAATTGGATGATGATACCCAGGGAATAAATATGATAAATATGAAAAAATATTTGAGGATTAAGTTCTAAATCTTGAGCACTAAAGAATTAAAAAGTGTGGAAATGAGAAAAACCCAGCAAGAAGGACCCATATGTTCAACAAAAGAGGAAGTGAGTGCAGTGCTTTGTGAACTCAGGGAAGAAAGTATTTCAAAAAGAAAAAGTTGTGATAGTGTCAAATGCCATAGAGAAGTCGAGTAAGGCCATGCCATGAGATAAGGTTGGACTTCATATTGGCACTGTGCTGACTTTGATAAGGGTGATGTCAGTGGATTCTTGAGAGGCAGTCATGACTAAAGTGTGTCCAAGGAAAAATAGGAGGAGGAAAATTAGAAATGCCAATTATAGACAATGGTGTGAACGAAATTTGGGATAAAATGTTGGGACGTATAATGTTTTTTTTTTTGTGGGGGGGAACGTATAATGTTAACTGTTATAGAAGCTGGACAAAGTAACAGTATTCTTAAAATTGAAGGGAAAGGACAAAGAGCACTTTAGTTAACATAAATGGTGGGACAGATAAAGGGAAGTGTAGGATTACTAAAGCCAAGTCCATGGAGGCTATGATGGTTGAGAGTCATGACAGAAGTTCAGAGGTTAGCCATGAGAGCCTGGGCATTGTTTAATAAAAAGAGATGTGGATGATGTCATTAGCTAGGTGCTGTTCTCTTTGGTGCCTTCTATTTTCTTTTTAATTCAGTGAAATAAGAAGGAGTTCATCAACCAACACCAAGAATGTGCTGAAAGTTTGAGGAGTATGAATTTATTGTTGGGGAATATGGACTGGGGAAGTTTAGGATGACACATGGACAGAATTAAGAGCTCACATGACATATGTAATCAGGAATAGATGAGACTGGTTTCATTGTTTTGTATATTTCTCTAACTATATTCACACACAAGGGTGCACACATTGGGGAGCTATGTAATTGGGTTAAATTTGCATTGTGATTTAATAAGACCAAAAGAGCAATGATTATAATTGACCTTGAAATTGAAAAATATTATGAAAATTAGTAACCACATGAGGAAGAGATAGACAAATAAAACATGGTAGTTATGTCTCAGTGGGGCGGATGTTGGTGGTGGAATCCCAAAGGGAGTGAGCTTGAAAGAGGGAAAGCAGTGGTAAGATAATGGAATGCTTTTTTAAAGGTATTGGCAGGAATGCTGTTCCTAGAAAAGGCAGCGAGAATGACCTAAAGTGAATGACACAATCTTTAGGACAAAGATCCCAAGGACCTGAAATGCTAAGGTACTAGAGAGAATATTTATGTGGATATTGGATTCCTGAGAATTCGGACACAGTAATACTAGAGAAGGTAACCAGTTAAAATCTTTAAGAAATTCAGGAGTGGTAAGAACTGCAATAACAAACAAACAAACAATAACAACAACAAAAAACCCTGACCTGGTTAATAATGGGATTTACAAATAGGGTTTGCAAGATATCCTAAAGGAGATAACCTATCAGCTCTTTTTTGTTTGTTTGTTTGTTATTTCTTCAGAATTTCTTTTTCTTTCTCAAACACTTGAGAAAATAAGATCTCGTTTTATAAAAAAATCAAAGGCTCCATATCATTGGAGAGCTAGAAGAAAAACTTAACTTTATACTATAATCACTGCTGGTTGAATTTAAATCTGCCAATAAATGTCAGGGATGACATCCTCTCTCCTATTAGCGACATCTATGATGCTTTCCACCTTCTATACCATTCTAGAGTTCCATGGGGACATATTGATATGTCCGTGACTTTAAATCATCGAGACAGCTAAGGAAAGCTAATTTTTATACATGATCTTGGCTTGTCTTATATTCCAGCACAGAGAGGTAAGAATAGAAAAAGCAACTCCTTGTATTTTTAAGCTGACAGTTTACATTTCTGAATAATTTTACTAGTTCTTTAAATGTTATTTATCATTCATATTAATAATCAAATTAAAACCTGAATGTTATCCTGAAAAAGCAAGTGATTTACCTTGTGTTCTGTGACCTTCCCTGCTGCTGCACAGTGTACTCACATACACATGTATCAGATGACCTGAATATCCTGAGTTGTTTGCACAGTTTGTGTTCTCAAGATTTCCAGCTGAGATATGCATTGAGCAGTTGTTTGTTTGTAATACCAGAGGAAATGCTTATTAAGGAACTACCTAAGATTTTGACTTAAGTTTTATTCCTAAACAGTGAAAAAGAAGGCCAAAGAAGTAATTTATCAACTAGTAAGTTAAAACGTGGTGGCCATAATAAGCACACATAAGATTCTTAAATGGATGAAGGAAATTATAATTTTTGTATCATCATTCCCTAGTTGGCAGATGTTTTTTTCTAATTTTCCCCATTGACTTGCTTCTAATGAACATATTGGAAAAACCTCATTATTACTGATATAATTTAAATGATTGAAAAGTCTGAATTTGATAAGAAATATAGTTTTAAAAGAATCTTAAGATACAGAAATAATTTGGATTTACCTTTCATAGGATCATCCGAGTTGTAAGAGACTATGGGCATCATCTGATTTAGGGCTTCCATTTTTCCATTACAGATATCAAAATAACAGATAACCAGACTGGGTTCTGAGATTTGAGTTCTAAAGACTTCTCAGCCACTTTCTATCTATG
Source organism: Ictidomys tridecemlineatus (assembly GCF_052094955.1). Lineage (NCBI taxonomy): Eukaryota > Metazoa > Chordata > Mammalia > Rodentia > Sciuridae > Ictidomys > Ictidomys tridecemlineatus. The sequence goes on along the minus strand of NC_135478.1, from coordinate 158,477,918 downwards.
ACCAGAGGCAGATAGCTAGTAATTGATGTGAAAATATAAATACAATTAGTGGGCTGGGGATGTGGCTCAAGCGGTAGCGCGCTCGCCTGGCATGCGTGCGGCCCGGGTTCGATCCTCAGCACCACATACCAACAAAGATGTTGTGTCCGCCAAGAACTAAAAAATAAATATTAAAATTCTCTCTGTCTCCTCTCTCACTCTCTCTTTAAAAAAAAATACAATTAGTATATTAGTTTTTCACAACCACACAAAAACCTGTCTTTAGGACTTATTTACTATATTCATATTGCCAATTACGTCATTTCTTTCCGGGAAAAATATTGTAAACTGCTCAAAAATGACTTCCCCATGTATATTGCATAAATTTGTATTTTAAAGAAATTGAAAAAAGAATCGTTTCTTATATAGTGAGAAATTAAATTTCATATGAAAGATCAGCAATTACAAGCTCAAAAGGAAGCTTTTGAGTAATTAAATGTCGTAACACTGAGAGCATCATAATGTCTTAGTCAAACTAAATGGTTTTTTTTTACTCTTTCCTCTCTCCCTTCTTCCTTTCCCCCTTCCCTTATCTCTCTTTCTTTCTTTCTTAGCACTGAGAGTTAAATATAGAGGCCCTCTATTGCGGCAACACAGACTCATCCCTTTTTATTTTTTGAAAGAGGGCCTTACCAAATGCCTGAAACTGACCTGGAATTTTGATCCTTCTTCTTTAGCCTCTTGAGTGGCTGGGATTATAATCCCAGCCACCATGATGAGCTTTAAATAGATACTCAAAACTGATCAATGATCAAAAACATTACCTTTCAAGGGTTTTAATAAGTTATTATTAATATATTATTAGTAAAATTTTTATTAATAAAGGTTTTATTAGGCACTAATTCATCTTATTATATTTGTTAAATCAATGTATTTAGAATATAAGACATCACAAGTACACTTTAACATAGACACATCTATTAGTGCTAAAGAATATGAAACAATTTTCCTGTCTCTAGGATACACATAAACAGCTTACATAATATTTGTCAATATAATGATTATTTAAATTATGTTCAAAACTCTTCCAAAAATAAAAATATTTCAAAATATAATCAAACCATATGATCAAAGTAAATTTAAAAACCTCACACTGATAATCTAGAATCCAGAATATTAAAAATAACATACTCAGAATAATTATTTTTGATACATACTCACTGCTTTAATCAATTCCTTAGTCACTTCTATGCCCAATAGCTTTTCAGTGATGTTTCTAAGATGTTATTTCCAATATGGAATTATTATTTTGAATTTTCTTATAACCTTACTGTTATTCAAAGTTTCATCTTATGGTTAATATATTCAAAAGTGTTGACACTTTAATTGACTTTTCTCCATACATTTTTGAATGTGAAAATAGTGTGTATATCTACCAAAGTGCATCTGAACCAAGAAAAACACGGCAAATGCATATTTTGTTCTGTTTTTTTTCTTATTGAAAGATTTAACTAATGAGTCAAGCAGTACTCACAGATCTTGCATTTTTGCTTCCATTCAGAATAACTAACTTCAAAAATATTTTAAAAACAAAAGTTTATTAAATAATTTGTCTTTTTTACATGTTTTAGCAGATTTAGATGCTGGTAATTTGTAACCTCTTTAGATTTTGTCCCTTTTCAGTGTATAATTTAAATTTATCCCTTTAGAAACTTCATATATTCATGTATGTATGAATATATATATCTCCCTATATATATTTTTCAATTCTTAAAAAGGAGATATTCTCCAAATCAATCATATGATTTCAGAATAAAAATCTCATGACATTTGATCTCTTATTAATTTCTTGAGTTCTTCTATTTGTAGGGATAAATTTTATGAGCTTTTGTTTGCAAGCTTTATTGTCAATAATTAAAAATTGCTAACAGCTCTGAGACCTGAGAAACTATCGCTATGCATTGATAGTTGTATAAGGATTTCCAACTAATATTTGAAGAAAGTGCAACCAAATTTAGTGAACTCTACCCAAAATTTTCATATTATTTAAGGAGTTGGGTTTGATTTACAAAATTGTTCTTTGGAGGCTCATGTAGTTCTAAACTTTGTTTGATATCTGGCAGCAAAATGTATCCTTGTGTTGATTTAGTCTTTTTTGTTTAACATCTTAACAACAAACAATTGTCTAGGTAGTTTAAAACTCTGCATACATAAAATATTTTTAATGCTGAGAATAAGCCTTTTTGAACATGACTACTAATTATATGTATAACAGAAATAATTTGAAAGACTTTCTCTGGCATTGGTTTCTTAATTTAGAATACCACTCTTGTCATCACACTGTCATACACCAAAATTTTTTTTTATATTACAGAACAAAAATGTTGTGATCCTCAATATTAAACAAGTTATATGTTTAGCATAAATTTTCTTGGAGAAAAATTCAATACCTAATTGATTAAATATGCATTTTAATGGGGGGTGGTTATCAATGCAAATTTGTCGTCTGGTGACTTTTTGCATCTTTTAGACTACTGTACAGGCTTAAGCAAAACTTTCTAATGTTTTGAGTGATGGCTGGGGCCATGATTAAATGATCTTTTAACATCTGTTGCCTTTCCTGAAGGAGCTAGCTGTCCTTAGGGGCTGAGTGTCTCAACTAGCATCACTTTACCAGTGAGTTAAAATGCATTCTTAGTACTGTCTCTCAAAAGGAGGGATTGTGCAGGCTATAAGTTTGAGAAAATAAAGGGAGGCATAAAAAAGGGGGCCCATTTAATTACTACCACTGCTTTCTAGTAAATCATATTCTATACACTAACATATATGTACCATACCTTAAAGATTGCCACTCAGTGGTCCTACTGCAGTTTCTTATTAACCATTGAATTATTTGTCACTAGTAAAGTGAAATTTGGAAACCTCTAGTAAACAGTAATGCAAACTGATAATGTAAAATATAATGAGGAAATTCATATATTTTGGTCATTAATTGAACATCTGATACACAGTTATAGACTGACATATTGTAGAATCATGTCCCAGAGATGATTTAACTAAGTTTAACAAAGATGATTAGAAGAAATGAGATGGTAGTGAAGTCAATGACATATAAATGGGAATAATTCTAGAGAAAATTGACAAACCAAGTATAGGGATGGCTTTTTCACATACACATGCCAAGCCTATTAATAAACTAGGGCATTACCATTCTTAAGTAGGAAGTTTAGAAGTGCAGAACTCACTTTATTAACTAATCCTAGAACCAACATATTTATTCTTCAAACTTTATTTTGTACCTTGAACATCAAAATAAATGGGAAATACTCTGAATAGAAAGCCCTGAAACCACAATTATAAAGATTTTTGCTCTCGCTATCTGATAACATGAAACATAGATATACCATGAACTTTGAATTCAGAATTCAGAGAGTTTTAAAAAAATGGCCATTTATTGTATTTAAGTTATTTAACCTATTTCAGATTCAGAATTCTCTTCTGCAAAATGGTATTAACAGCACCTAATTAGCAAGATTTTAGATGCTAAATTAGATAAACATTGCTAATATACTACTACTCAATGAGTAAATGCTCCTTCCCATCTTTAAGTACATTAGCAAAACTGTCCTCATTTGCATATGCTATTTGCATCTCTCTATTAGAAGTGGCAGGTTAGTCATGGGCCCTATTTTTAATGCTTTTCTCTCTTGAGAGAAAAAGGGAGGAAAAATTAAAATTCTTCCAGTCAACAGTAAACATAAATTACATGGTATCACTCAAGATCAATTTACAACATTACTAATAGTTATATTATCTGTCATCATGTGTTAAGAGCTCTGAAGGAGAAAACTAGGCTGGAAAATTAGCAGGGCTGAAGGTGAAGAATAAAGTGCACAGAGACCATAGGGACACAATTATCTGGGGACCACATCTACTTTCACAGGCCTGGAAAATCTGTGGCTTGAAAATATCTGCATTTCTAAAAGAATACTATTCACAGTCATAGTGAATAAAGGCAAGAGAGAAAAAAAGAAAACGTGGATAAGTTTGATCTTACTCAAAGAAAACTGAAAAAAGGATATTTTAAATTATTTATTTCCATCATTAAACCTATTTTTAGATTACTTCTATAAAGCCCATATATCAAGCATATATACATATTTACACATCACTTCTGGGGCAACCATTAAACTTTCCTGACATGCTAAAATTTTATTTGAAGATTTGTGAAAAGTCTCTCTTCTTTGTCATTACTGAATTATACTACTTATTAGCTGAAATGTCTTTAGAATATAGAATCTGGGTCTTGACAATTTTTTATACTTTAAAGTTCAGTAATTTCGAGCCAGTAGAGGGCTCCCTGCTGCAATGTGATTCTATAAATGTAAAGTCCAGCAAGAATTGTTAGTAATGAACCAAAGTAGGATTTAATATTCATTATGGGCTTAAGTATTTGCTCCAACTCTGTGTTTAATTAAGTATAAAAAAGATGAATGAAGTAAAGCCAAACCCTACTTCTGATGCTTGAGATATAATTTGGTAATTTTTCCATCATGCAAAATTTAAGCTTTTATTGCTATTCCAATTTGAAAAATCTAACATGCATTAGTCCTGCATCATGAGCCTGCATAGACACCTAAAGTCTGATTCTTTTAATAATTCCATACTTATTATTTTCTGTTCATTGTTTGATAATGTATTTATTAAATGAGGCCAACCAACTGATCATCTCCTTAATCCAGTATTCAATACAATCAAAGCTCAGTGAAAGACATTATTTTTTTTCAGTTTAGTACGTGTTACTTTTACTATTTAAATTGTAACTTGAAATCTAAAAAGTATTGGATGAAGAAAATACTTTTTTTCCCCACATTTTTTCAATCTTTTTTTTCTCTAAGCCTCATTCTGCATGTGTCTGTCAGTTCCCACTCAGTGAAATGCTTAGCAATTTTTGCATTCCCAATAATCAACATACACACAATACCTTGGGTAGTTTTACTTAGAGAATTTTATTAACACTATTTTGACAATTTTTAATAACATAGAATTACTGCATACTCCTCAATCTTCCAAAAAAATGAGCAAACATATTAGACATATGTATCACAAATTAGTCTGTTGAACAAACCAATTCTGTCAGATTTATTCATTTTCATTTCAATGATGTTTTTCTGCATCATGACACTTGGTATTACATAGTTTACAAAGGCAAATGCAGTCTTAGGCAGACAAATATTGTAGTATGTCTTTTTGGCTACAAATCTGAATTTAAGCATAATTTTACCAAACATCAAAAAAAAAGAGCATCCAACAATAGAACAATACAAATTCAATATTCATTCCTCTTTACTGTTGGTAAATTTCCTCCCTTCTTCTTATATGTATTGTCATAGATAGTACCAGTAAATATAACATCAGTATATTTGAAATCATTTGCTTTTCAATGGTGGAGCAAAAGGAAAGTAATTGTTAATTGACTTTAATAGAAAATAATAAATGTAAAAAGCAAGGATAAGTAAGTACATTTACTTTTCATTAGAGAAATCATCCCTATAAGCATTGTATAAGATAACTGCATTTCCATATTCAGTGAAAATATGTTGTGGCTATGGAAAATTGATTAAAACAAGAGTGCTGTGTACTCTTAGGTTATTTCCCAGGACCAGTGGCAAGAAGTTTCATGCTTCTTACTCCCCAGAATGTTATGCAAATGGAATAAAAAATCTAAAGAAATAAAACATAAAAAGAAAAAAATGAATTAATACTTTTGTTCCACTGAGTTGCAAATATTTCCTAGGGGAAAATGAACATAAAAATTTTAGACAGTTAAATTAATAAACTAAATCCAGAAATTGTTCACTCACAGCTTTTAACCAATTTAACTTAAAACATGTTATGTGAAGACAGGAGTGGGAGTAAAATGTTTTGTTTTTGTGTTTTTCTTCTCCCTTATGCTCAGAGATGTGGGCCATTTCAAGGGATGGGCCTATCTGAGTAAGATACTGAACTGAACGAAATGGAACTTTGTTCTGGCATTTGGGGATATTGCATGTTGTATATGTTGTATGAAAAGATCTCATTGATTAAATAGTTCAGAAGCCTTTAGAAAAGGAGAAATTAAAACACTGTTCCTCTTGGAGGCAATATAATCTAGCCTATTATGAATTCCATCCAATATAAATTTGGTTTCAAGCATCATTGATGATTTACCTTCTTTAAAAAAAATCTTATTAACATATAAACCTAGCTGTAAAATTCTTTTTAAAGTTGAAGACATAACTAAATTATAATAGGTAACCTCAGAGTGCATCAAGTTTGTTGCCTTGCTTTCAAGTAACATCAGACACTCACAATAAATCACCAAAATCATCCATGCAATTCTCTTGGTTTCTAGTTATCTTAGCAAGAAGCAGTACACAATCCTCCTCAGAAGGAATTACAGTTGTAGGATTTTTTTTCATTCCATGTAACCTGAATACCATGACCCCATAATGCATATATCTGTGCATTGAGGGTAGTTTTTGTACCATCAGGCTTTCACTAAACAAACCTTTCCTCTTGCCTCTCCCTACTTTCCAATAAGTAAGCTAAACTTACTTTATGATCTCCATTTTATGTGGGTGAATATTAGAAAGATGATGAAAGAGAGCGATACTCAAACAGCTAGCTGTTAGGATAGGTGTGTGAGAGTTTCTCCATGTGTATTTTTGTGTGTGTGCAAAATACATCTCCTAGCTATTACAATATGGCCAGTTGCCTCTGGCTAGGAAGATGATAACTAGGCCTAGAAGATCCATTGGAATGTACAAAGGAAGAACACTAATAATAAGATGGAGGCATGGAGTGTTCTAGGGTGAGAGACTGAGATGAAGCCAAAGCCATTAGCTAAAAGCCATTAATTCACAGAAAATATCTTAAATTGCACAGTGTTTCCTATTAAGGCCTGAATAGGGAAAGAACATCACCACTACAACTAACAACAACAAAATCCTGCCAAACACTAATGTTTAGCTTTGTGAACTGCCTGGTTTCATCTGAACCTTATGGTTCTACTTTATGGATAAGGCAACCCTTATCCTTCACATCAGACAATTAGATGATTTTCTTCAAATCCCTGCATTCCTTTCAGATTAAAATACCCATAATATGAAAAAATACTAAAAAAGAAAGCCAGCAGTTATATTGAAGCAGAAGTCAAGAATAATATTAACATTATGGAGTTGCCTTGGAAGTCAAGTACAATATATTTAAAGGCTGGTTTTCATTTTGTTAGTCTTGACTGTAATTCAAGAGGAATGACCTCATGGGATTCCTCATGGTAGTGCCAGGTAAAATAACACCAAGATTAGGGTAGTATTTGTGAAAGCTCTTAGACCTGTGCAGTGAGTTGCTCTCCTCTCTGAAGATGGTTTACTGATGACAAGATAATCAAGAAGACAGCCTTTCAAAGGGGACAGGGATGACAAATCTATAACATCAAATCTATAATTAGTTTGGATCCAGAATATTCTTTGAGCAACTAATAGGTACTTTGTATTGTACAAGTTACTGAGACCAAAATATATTTGGCAATAAAAGCTTTTATTAATTTTGAATATGGTGCCTATGGTCACAGGATTATCTCAATGGGGGGAGGCTCAGGAGAACTATTTCAGTGAAACCTGAAAAACTTTAAAAGTTTGTATGTCATATTTTTCTTTTCACTACTTCCAAAAGAATGGATAGTCCCTTTCAGACTATCTGTATCTGGATTTAATATTCAACATTATTTGGATTCCTAGTAATAGTTAAAATTCTGACCTAAATACAGAATGAAAATAACAATTTTAGCTTATGTCTTTGTTATTAGTCCTCCACTTTACCACCAAGTCTTTCCACCTTTTAAACTATAATTTCAGTCCTTATTTCCTGCAGTCCTCATCTTGAATACACTCAAAAAGACCTTCCCTTTTTTCAATTACTTAAAATTTCTCCAGCTTCCTACCAAAAATTCAGGGTTATATTTGCAGTTATATTCAGTAGGTTTGTTTATCTGTATCAGGCTCCTGTGCATTATCCCTCCCTAAAGATGTAAAGCAGTTGAAGCTGGTGTGTCAGAATTGGATGACAGCAATGTTCAATGGTGACGCTTGCTTAGGCCAGTCACTGTCTTGGGCGTCTTTACTAGATTATGATATCTATCATGACAAACTTCAGTCAACTGGTATCAAGTTTGTTGATGAGGCAATGGAAAGTCAACCTTTAAGTAGTTTATCCAGGAATCATACAACTACCAAATCTTAGACCTGGGATCATGCTTTACATTTATAGTGTCTCACAGAAAATTTAACTGTGAGACACTATAAATGAAGTCCATTCCATAAATATGAACATTCATAGTGAATCTATTTCCTTTTTTATAGTAATCACCTGTATTTGCTTGAGTATAATAGGGATTGAACTAAGGGTGTTCTATCACTGAACTACATCCACAGCTCTTATTTTTTTTAAATTTTGAGACAGGATCTCAATAAATTGCACACATACCCTTGAACTTGTGAGCCTCCTGCTTCAGTCTCCTGAGTAGCTGGGATTACAGGCCTGCACCACCACACCCAGGTGCTTAGATTTTTTTTTTTTTTCCACATCAGTAACTTCTAGGTTTCTGAGACCTTTTCATAATATCTTGAGGATACAAATTAGAATTCTTATGTATTGAAACCCAGATTGGTATGGAATGATAGAAATAAAATATCCTTCTAAAAATATGTATGACCCTGAAATGTTCACCCTGTGCTATTAGAAATGTTCAAGCAAGGAATATTTACTGCTTTTATATTTTTATATATGCATAGATATATAAATTTAAATATGTTACATATGTAATTTTGAGTTAGAAAATTATTTAACATGGGCCCAACTATTGGTTATTGTAGGTGCTCCACTTAAAAATGTCCCATGTCTAACTTTTCTCTTGCCTTTGTATTAAGTTATTCATTTTTAGGTTTCCATGTTTATATTAAATGTGTCACATTAGATAATATTTCATTAACACATATTTCTATCAAATATTTGTAAAATGAAGCCAGCAGAATCTCTACTTTGGTTAGTGGAAGAATAAATGGAAATTTTAGCATTTAAAAAAGTTTTTTTGCAATATTCTTCTCTAATCTACAGATATATGGTCCAGATACATACAAACTCAATGCACACATTTTTTTCCCCCTAGGTCTGGGCAAGTCCCATGATTGTAGCAGCTGGATGCAAAATATGAAACAGAGGAAGTTCATTGTTACAGTCAAACTCTCCTTGCACTAACACATCATTAGTGGCCCTTGTCTTCAGGCTATTTCCTTGGCTTCCCAGGGATTTCAACTCTGATGCTTGAACTCTGGCCTCTACAGATGCTCTCTCTGTTTCCACCACCTCTTTCCAAAAAGTTCATCAATTGGCAGGTGGCTAATCTGAGCAATAGTCTGTATTAAAACCAGTGGGACCTGGTGTTATTCTGTAGCTCCTCCCAGTATGTCTCTTTCAGAGGCCTTATTCGATATGGCTTTTATGAGAGCAAATCAGGCATCCAATTGTGAAGGAGAGAGAAGAGAATCAGAGGAGGTATTTGTGTGCATGTGGCCTGCCCTCAAATTTTAAACCTTCAAATTACAAACAAAGCTAGTGGATTTATGTTGTGTCTATGTACATATGTGTGTTGGTTGGTTTGAGTAGACATTCTACTTATTAATAAATGACATAACAAGAAAAGAAAAAATGTTACCCTGAGCAGTGGGAAGTTTCAAATGTAGCAAAATCCCATAGCTTTTATGGAGGTGATAAAATAAAAAGGCTTCTTATGTCATTTAACCTTTGCAAAAACTTACAAGTCAAATGAAAACTTTAAAGTACCTGAATTATTCACAAGAGAAACAAAATATCTGAAAATAGTTAAATTTAATTTGATTCTCAAGCATGTACTTATTATCATAAATATTTAAACAAAAAATACTGAGATGTCTCATTTAAATGTATGCCTACTGGCAGCAGCAGTATAATTGTATATGCATCCTGAATTGGCAATAATAGGAATGAATATGTTAAATGAGTGAAATCATTTTGTTAATAGGTAGAGCTGCTTATTCTACTTGTCAAGGAAGGAACTTGAATTATTTAAAATATCAAATAGCATTCTTGGGAAGATTACAGGATTAATCACTTTATAAAAAATCATTGTTTAATTAACTATAAATTTACAGCTAAATTTGGATTTTTATATTGAATTACTAATATTCCCCTGGAATATATATTATCTCTAACAAATCATATATTGCCCATAAATACCAGAATATATTTTACCTAAAAATTATTTCTTTGATAAAATGAGGTCCATAACACTAGGTAACTGACTACTACTAAATAGGACTATAAGAATCACTAGAGCAAAATATGTTTTAATTAAAACACATTAAACATGCATTATTTTTGATCAAATTTATTCAAAGTAAAATAAAACTCACTGCTTTCAAAATATAATTTTTAACACAATGTTTTGGCCTTTGTAGTGGTGACCATTATCTGCTGTACAGTAAGAACTCAAAGAGAAATCAATCCTGAATTGCTACAAAATATCTCTATTTCTTATTATTTCAAAAGAACAAATAAACACAAATATTACTGGAACATAAATTGAGGCCAAATGTACTGAAGGTCCTTTTGAAATTAAAACATCAGAAAGATATTAGGTAGTGACACATTTTTCCCCGCTAGGATTTTGTAACAACTTAGCAATAAATGTGAACTAAAAAGAAATTGAGAATTTTTTTTCTTAATTTCAGTATAGTATATAAAGAACCAAAATAAGTCATATGAGGAAAGAAGCAAACAAAATTCTAAGAGAAATAATTTCCAGACACTATACACAATTTTTTTCTTTTTGTGTATTTCTATGCCTATTCAACAAAAATAAAATCACAACTATTTTAAAAGTAAAATTGTAGGAGAACTTATTACTTAATTTTTAAAACAAGAATTTTAATGTTAAAATTTAAGTACATATTAAAGTTCTTAGTTGAGGAAAAGCAATATAAAAAGAAGGTTCATGTGAATTTCTATATATATAAAACAGTCATAAAATATCTACTGATCCTAATTTTTAAACAAGAGAATATACTAGATATACTATAATCAAGCTTTATAAGAACACAAAATAAACTTTAGAAGAGAGTTTTAAAATTATTTAGATGACTTCTAAAAACTGAAAAATCCAATATTTAACTATTTTACTACTCAGTAGAGACAAAGGACACGTAATTAGAGTGAAAAAGTATCCTCTTTATTTACACAACAAATGCAGTTATCATTCATTTCAACCACTTCTTCAGTTCCCCAGAGCTGAGTCTCTCTTTTGGAGGATAGTTTGTTCACTTCTAAAAGTCTAAAGTCCTCAAGAAGGTCCACCCTTTTCAACAATAATCCTAAAGACTATCTTGTTCTGTGCAGAACACATTTGAGCTACCAGTGTAATACTGGAAAACCATAAACATTACTAGGAAGATTAGAGATCACATCAAGGTCTCTAAAGCCCACCTACAATCTAGAGGACATATTTGAAGACAGTTGGCATGAATTAGCTACCGTGCATGCAAACCCATCTGGTTAAAATTGTATAAACCATAATTAGCATAAAGTGAAAATACATGCTACTTTTCTCAAAAACATCTGTGGAGTTTTCATCTTTGAATTCAGAGTTTGAATAAAAGTATCTTTACTGACGTACAACTTCAAAAGTTTCCAGTATTGCCAACCCTTTTAGAGTATGGCAATCTGTTAATATCAATTTTAACACTGTCTTTGATTAATCACTGGATTCTTACTTTGCCTTACAAACAATGATACATTTCAATTTTGATTTTTTCCCCCAGGAAAATTTCTTTATATTTTGATATGTATAGTCTCCATATCCTGGTGTCCTCCTCAATTTTTCCAGGTTAGATTTTAGGTTTTGTTGTTGTTGTTTTTAAGTTTGAAGTTTGTCAAAAGGACAAAGAAATGCCTAGGTCACCTCAACTACCACATTGAGAAAAATTAAGAGAGAAGCAAAGTCACTGAGACAGGATTTATGTTCACTGGGTGACCAGAACATGTCCCATGTTAAAACTTATGCTTGATTTTATGTTTCTAATTAGCTAAGTTTCTAATACCATAGAAGAATAAGACCTGGTAGCACCTTTTCTTTAACTACAGGAGAGAAACAGTAAAGATACATAAAGAGAGTCTGAATAAAGTCAAATTAATAAAGGATCACATATCATTTTTGAGAAGTTATGGGGAATGCTGACAACTGTGCTGGGGAAATCAGGAAAGATAGCATATTTTCCAGAAACAATCATTTTTCTATAATAATCTTTCACTTGTACTCACCATAGAGCCTCATTTTTTCCCCTTTTTATAGATTTGAGAATGAAATTTTAGAAAAACAAAAGGCAATCAAAAACCTTTAAGGATGGCCTGTTTAGTTTATTAAAAGTTGGGAACAAAATAATAATAGAATAAATAACAAGGCACTTAATTACTTTACCTAGTTTGAGTCTGTACTAAGACTTTATTAAAATTAGAGATGGGTGAACCATTCAGAATAAAACAAGTCCATGCTCTAAAACCAAACCCTGAACTTTTTCTTTTTTTTTTTTAAGTATAAGTTAATTTAGTGAATTTAAAAATTTATTATTCAAATTTATTTTTACTTCCATATTTCTGCAAAAATGTTATGATTACAATTTTAAGTAAAATTTTATTTAATTTTTTGAGTATGCTTACCATCACAAAATTGTTTTGTGTCCCGCATGTTTTGAAAATAAAAATATTTGAATAAAATTAGCTACATTAATCATAATCCTTAATGGTCCTAATAGAACTTTCTCTAATGGTGAGAAATACGATGTATAGCTTAAAAATCAAAGTGATGGTCCTTTCTCAACCCTTTTCTTTCTGAATACATAAATTTAAAACATTTATCTTCCTAAATTGGAACTGTTTCAACAAAAATTATCAATGATATCATTCAGTCATAATTTGTCAAAATGCCGCTTATGTGCTAAATGAGTGGCAACCAGCCCTTTCCCACAATAATTCTATCACAACAGCACATTGACCTTTCAGTGTATTCAAAGCAAATGCTTCTAGCATCTCTGACATTAAAAAAAAAGAGAGAGATAAGGTTTCTCACATAGATAAAGATTTTTAAAACTTGATGTACAAAAACAGAATGTAGAAGAATATGTGTTTACACATGCACAATACCATTCAGTACTGCTTATCCAGGATATTTACTGTGTCATCAAAAATATTTTTTTTGTATTTGTCTTCTATCTAGGAAACAAAAAGAACATCTCTTAAAACAAATTCATTTTTAGAAGAAAAAATGTCATGTTTATAGAAAAAAATAGTGATGTCTAGTTTTAAAAATAGGATAGTCTATCTTGGAAAGATGTGTTTTGAAAAGGCCCTTTCTTGGTGTTTTTGCTTGTGTCAAAGGGATGATTAGAGTATATGGGAACCTCCCAGAGTAGGCTAATAGAAAGCCAACAGCCCACATATGGCTTGCAGGTTGGGGGAATTCTCTGTGTTCTGCCAGAGATGGGACTGCCCAAATGGTCTCTCGAGTAAATCCCAAGTCATAAACTGCATCCTACTAGGCCAGCCATGCCAGAACTGGACCCAAGGGTATACACAGTCTTGGCTGATGGGAAACAATGACTGCTTCCTAAGGAAGCTACAGCTGCTTTTCTAAGAGACACCCCAGATGCCTGAATTTTCCCTTACTTTCCATTTTTGACTACCTGTTCTGGCAACAGTTCCAACAAAGGGAGAGGCAGGCAGCAGGCACCCAGCTGTTTTCAATAAGGCTTGGCAACTTAGGTACTGATTACATAAACACTACAGACATTCAGAGAGCATATTTTCTAGCTTTTAGGCTATAAAAAAGGTGTGAACCCATACCAACACCCGATGTTTTGTTTGTCCCAAATAAGATGATGAAGAAGATGATGATAAGAGCTTTAATTATGAAACAAAGACTAGTAGAGGCAACATGATATTGCAAATTGTTAGGAAGAAGTTCAAATTATACAAAGTTTTGGAAAGGTATGAAATCTCCATGTTTGAAGGGCAAGGAGAAACATAAAAACCACTTCTATATATTCTCCCATTCTTCTATTATCTACCTATTATAATAATCTTCCACATTAATATTGAATTCCCTACATCTGAAGCAGTTCAAAATAATTGTTTGTATTTACACAGATCTTCATCCAGGATGATCCTGAGCAACCTAACGAATACAATATATAGACATTTCTTTAGTGGTAGTGTCTCTTGAAATATTCTTTGACATATGTAGAAAGAAATACATTAAGCAATGCTGAATTAATTCTGAGAAATACCAACGTAATGGAATGATAAATTGTTAAAGTAGGCAATCAACAGGAAGATTCCAAAAGAAGGGATGAAATTTGAAGGACATAATGAAGGAAGGAAGAAAAAAATATTACTCAGCCTTAAAGAAGAATGAAATTATGGCATTTGCAGGTAAATGAATGGAGGTGGAGAATATTATGCTAAGCAAAATAAGCCAGTCCCTCCAAACCAAAGCCCAATGTTTTCTGTGATATGTGGATACCAATCTATAATGAGGGGAGGGGTGGGACTAGGGAAATATGGAGGAATTTTGGATTGGATAGAAAGGAGTACATGGAGGGGAGTGGGTTTGGGGTAAGAATAATGGTGGAATGAATGGATATCATTACCCTATATACATATATGATTGCATGAACGGTGTGCCTCTATATCCGGTACAGCCAGAGAAATGAAAAGTTGTGCTCCATTTGTGTACAATGAGTTGAAATGCATTCTGCTGTCATCATGTGTAATTAATTAGAACATTTTTTTTTTAAAAAAAAAGTCTTTTAAGGGCGGGGGCTGTAGTCTAGCTGTAGAGAGCTCGCCTAGCATGTGAAAAGCCCTGGGTTTGAACCTCAGCCCACATAAAAATAAATAAATAAAATAAAGGTATTGTGTCCAACTACAACTAAAAAAATAAATTTTGTTTTTAAAAAAATCTTTTAAGAAAACATTTGCACACATATGAAGTATGTGTAGAGGCTGAAAAGGAGAGACAGAGAGAGATATCCAAGTCATCAATTCCTAGGTATCAACATCTCTAATTAAAAAAAAAAACTAAATAGTAGAAAGATCAATAGAGTAAGAGTAGAGGGAAGGGGACAGAGGCTGGAAGAATGGGGAAAGGGTAGGAAAATGCTGGGGACTGAATTCCAACAAATTATATTCCATGCTTTCATAATTATGTCAAAAGGAATCCTTTTGTTATATATAACTAAAAGAACCAATAAAAATAATTTTAAAAATTATCTCCAATCTCCATGGACACAAGCTGGTCTCCTGGCATTCTTCTGCCTGAAATTTTACAAAGTTAGGGCAAACTAGACTCATCTTTGACAAGTGACCCAGTGGTAATTGCCAGAAAGATGAGAGGTAACATTTCAGCAGGAACAGTGATCCTCACACTTTTCAGAGGAACATACTGAAGAAAAACCAGTCATGGAAAGTTGTAGTGAGTTTTAGGGACAACAGAAGTTTTGGAGGTAAATATTTTGCTTGTTTGTCTTTATAGTTGAAGAAACACAGTTTGTACATTAAAATATTGTCTTGGTTGCTTCACAAAATAAAAACTTCAAAATGTTTACCTTTTATCTAGTCCATAATTTGTTGTTGCTCATTTCTCTGATGAAAGAAAGGAGGGAAGGAGTGAGAGAGAGGGAATGAATTATTAGAATTCTTAAAAACAATGATGTTAAAAATAAGCAGGAAAGTTTTAATATAAAATATTGAATAAAGGACAAATTATATTTTAGTACAGTATGAGTGTTCAGAAAGGGACTTTGTAGCTTCAAATGTGTTTATTATTTTGTCAAAAGGTATCTTTTATGGATTCTGGGGAAATGTGTTAATAATTGTGGTGAATAAGTAGGGAGCAAGTGGAACCTCCTTGGTCAGCTTCTGAAGTTAGCATGTGCAACAAAATTGTCCAGATGTCAATTACCCTAGAAGGTCCTTAAATATCCCCCATAGCACAATAAACATGGTTTGGATACACAATCTTATGGTAATTCTTTCACATACTCAAGTTTGAGAACTACTATGCTAGACTGAAGACATTGACCAAAGTAAAATCTATACATAGATGTGTGACAGCTGAACATAATCCTGATTGTAGATAAGTTGTAAAATTCTCATCAGAGAACAGAGAAATGGATAATAAACTCTAGCATGCTTCTGTTTATGCGGAGGGTTTACTCCATGTGTTTGAAATTATTTCTGTTACTCTAGTACATGTTAAATGTATGTAATTGTTTTGTGAGGATCAAATAAGATAGTGGAATACATCTTGATGTTAGTGGTAAATTCCAGTTTCTAAGAGTAGCTTAATTGTGCAAATGATGTTACTGTACTTTATCTTCATATCCAGGAGAATATTCAGTTTGGCTTCTTTGATGTAAAAACTTTTGTTTTAAAATGACAAAATGACGTTTTAACTGCCTGTATTTTTTTTCCATTGCTACTTCTGCATCTTTGACAGCAATGATCCTATAAGAGCCTAGGCAGGCAGAAGTTTAATTTCAAACATTCAAATGAATAAATTCAATATAAACTCTGTCACACCAAATGTAACATATCAAGAATTTGTTATAAGCAGAGTTAGCCAATTTTAGATTTAAACACTTTTTCTTTACCTAATCATGATTCTCTGCAATAATCCAGTCTACCAGAGTGTATTTACTTCAGGGATTCCCCTTTTTATAAAGCAAGAGTCAGAGAGAAACTTCCAGAATCCTAGCACAAAGAAATTGCTGTGATCCTTAACAATTTCACCAGAATAAATATTGATTAAATTGCATTATGATGAGTTAAATTTCTCCATACTCTAATCAAAAGAAAGAACACATTCAGAAATAGTCTTTGTAATTTTTTTTCTTTGCTGTTGTGAAGTGAGTTACAAGCTCCCATAAGACCTAAAGACAGAACACTGCTTGGGTATAGACCAGAATTCTCCCACATGGGTTTGGTGGCTGGGTCAGTCAGAATGATATTAGTATGTTTAATTTTCAAAACACATACAGTTGGAACAGATGTGTTTTATAAGGACTGCAAAATGAAGTCCATGAATAAGGAGGCCTGGGTAATGTTTTAGTAAACTATGGATAGAGATCACTCTATGAAACTAATTCCTGCTGATAATCATAACTTGCCTCTGTGAAAACTAGTTTATAATATTTGTGCATAGCACTATTGAGAATATCCAAGCTACCAAGATTTGAAACACTACAGCAGGAGCTCCAGAACTTTATGTAAATTAACCCCGCAACATGGAACACATTAACTTGAGGGTTTTTGGAATTTGGATTTCTGAATGCCTAGGATGTGGGTTTAATTGAAGTGCAGTATTATGACAATCAGTTTTCCTCTGGAGACAGAAGTTTTTAAGGTGCATGCAAATGTATAATTGAGCATTGACATATTACATCATGGCGATACATTTTAAACAAGCCATACCTGCTTTATAATATTTACTTCATGAAATACCCCTGGATATTCAAAGATTCCTCCTTTAGAGTCCAGCCGTCTGAATAAATGAACAGTGTGCAGAGGTGAGCCAGTCAATTCTCAGGTGAGGCCAGGCCTCAAAGGCTCACACAAACACAAAGCCCCTCTTCTGGAAAAAACGTTTCTGGGTTTTCAACATAAATCAAGGTCAACACATAATACAATCATATTCTAGTGCATTGAAAAACTGGAAAACAGTCTAACTGGGACTGTGATGCTTCCAGAAAACTCATAGGCCAAACAGCAAGCAGAAAGAGAATTCAGGAATTTGTGTTCAAACCCCATGCCTGTGAAGGGGTTGCCTGCTCTCCTGGGGAAATTTTAAGTGGGTGTTAGAAAGGGACACTTACTCCATGGCTAAGATTTTACAGACTTTCTTTTTCTTACTTAAAAAAAAAGGGCTGGTGATTTGGCTCAAGCGGTAACGCACTCACCTGGCATGTGCAAAGTGCTGGGTTCGATCCTCAGCACCACATAAAAATAAAGATGTTGTGTCCACCAAAAACTAAAAAAAATAAATATTAAAAAATTCTCTCTCTCAAAAAACCAAAAAACTAAACAAATAAACCCCAATAACAACTGTGGACACAGTGGGAGGTAATACTAAATTCCAAGAGCCTTGATTTTCACACTGAAAATTAACTAATACTTTTGTGGTACAAAATGAGCCAAATCTTTTGGTGGTGATCCTAAGTGCATCACTCACAAAGAGTGGTAATAATAAGATTGAAAACAATGACCAAAAATGTTGAAGGGTTACCAAAATTCTATGTAATAATAAAAACTATGCTTGGTAAAATTGCATACTGGATTCAACTATATGGCAGATAAACTAAACATTTTTATTGTTCTATTTAAAAATATAAAGCATCAAATTAACAGTTGCTTATTGCATCGCAGAATTAAAAGCTCTATGATCAATAAACAAATATCTATTGAGTAAGCACTGTATTCTTAGAATCTACTAGAATGAAAGTGACAGAGAAATTTTATATCCATATTCCAAAATACTCTTGACAATGTTGAGAAAATGCAAGATATAGATACATCACATATAAAGAAAAGTACTAGGAATTCCTATAAAGTAACATATTACATAGTAATTTTTTTCTATTACAAGTACATTGAAATACTAGATAAAAACAACCTTTGAAGACCTAATGTATACCTTATCTCAAAAAAAATAAATAAAAGTAAATTCTGTATTCTAGGCTGAAAGAACAAGAGATGAAAGGAACAGAAAACTGAAGCCTTGATGCTCTGCTCAGGCCATGAAATATAGCTGTGATTATTGGGAAGTTGTGGTAAGTGGAAATAATCCTAAGACTGATCCTACAAATAATCCATGAAAAGGTACTATAAAAACAACCACTGGCCCAGAGAAGTAGTAAAGAAGATTTTAGTTCACTCCATACTGCTGATGGGGGAATTTTGTGGGAACCGAAAAGCTGAAATTTTCTACAATGGGAGTGAAAATTAACATAAATTTCTGTCTCTCACAAGAAATTGCTGAGGACCAGAAGAAAGAAATAAGTGTTAAGTAACAGAAAGATCTTTCATAAACCAAGGCATATAAGAAGCCCAGGGATATAACAATCCCAGCTGAGTATGAGCTAATATAACATGCCTGAGTGCATGTGAGCACACACAAAGACATCATGAGGGAGGATTTAACCTATGGGAAAAATGGAGAATTTAAACCACAAATATAAGAAGTGATGACAAAGTTGGAAGTAGAAATTAAGAATTTTTAGAAGTTTTAAAGAGATCTAAAAATAATAGAAAGAGGGAAAAACAAAACAAAGTGATAAAATAAAAAGTAATAGGTACATTTAAACAAAAACCAAAATACCTCAAAATGTAGTTGTTAAAATGAAAATAAAAAAAAAAACAATAAAAATAAAGTTATTAATTTAAAAGATAAAAAAATCACCAAGAGTTAAAGAAGATATGAAAATGAGTTGGAAATATGGAATTTAAATAAGAAATTTAAGATGTGTTAAAACTCAAGAGAGGAAATAGAATGGTGAAGAGGTAACATTAGAAGTGATAATGGATACTAATATTTCAGAACTGGAGAAAAAAAGGAGACAAGTATCCCCTTAAGCATTAAAATGAATCCCAAGAAGCTTAAAAAGAAAGAAAAAAGTTCAAATATATTTTAGTGAAACTACAAAATGCAGGAAAAGAGGATAAATCTAAATGGAAACCAGACAGGCATATTATATTACCAGGAAAAATATAAATATTGCTATGTAGGACTTTAAGTAAGAAGGACATACTTTGAAATCTCCACACATCTCTTTAAATTTAATGTGTCAACCTGAAACTCCACAGCAGACAGCCTGAGAAAGATTAGGGGCATACAGGGAACATTTTCAGATGAACAGAATCAATTCACTAATCACAAACCATTGCTGATTAATTGCAGAAGGATTTATACTTCAGAAAGAATGAAGTTAAACAGGAAATAAAGATGAGAGATAGAAAATAGAAAAAAAAAAAGGAAATCATAATGCAAAATGAGTGAGGGGAGATTTTGATAAAGCAAGATTTGATAAAGATTTTGAGCCCTGACTGATTTATAATAAATTGAGCAATAAAATTCAATAGTAACTAGTAGAATTAACACTAGGTAGAATTAAATACTACAATATTGAAGAAAAATGAATTAGATTTAAAGCATTACTAAATCTACTGAACATTAAAAATGTAAGGTTAATCACTAACAGAATTGAAATTATGACTTCCAAATTAGTAAAACACAAGTTTATAAACACACACACACACACACACACACACACACACTCTCACACTCACACACACAAAGCATAGTGAATGTACTATATTGTATGATGCAAGGAGGGAGAGAAATAAAAGTACAGAAAATGTATTACAGATTAAAATTGAAAAACAAAATAATAGAGATGATATCAAATATATTAGGGATTGAAACATATGCAAATGAATTTTACTTGCCAAATAAAGGAGATTCTCAGAATCTCAGATTGAATAAATATTTTCTAATCATATGTGTATCATGTGTATATGTATGTTTAAACACAGATACATAAAATACATGTATACATATGTATACATATGTATATATGTATACACCTCACAAAACATACCTGTATATACACTTACAATGATGTAGAAATGTTTAAAGAAAAATGACAAAATATGTTAAGACAATTGAGTAAAAGAATATCAATGAATATTCAAAAAGTTAGATTTAAAGCAAAACATTTTAATTATAGAACATCATCACTTAATATTACAATGTTGAAAAAGAGCAATTATATATAATTCCATCCTGTATCTGAATATGCCAAACAATATTAAATCAATGCACACAAGATAAAAATGAAAGAATTATAAAAATGAATCAAGTTCCTAAATAACTGGAAATTTTAGCATATATTTCTCAGAAATGTATCGTTTTAGCATCAAGAATTCTAATAAGAAAATAGATTTAGGCATGATTAAACACACATCCGTATATACACATGTATCCATCTATTACATATATTTAAAATTCATACTAAATAATTAGAGAATATTATTTTCAAGCACATGTGAATTATATTTTGAAGTCCATTTCGTAAGAAATAAAAGATGTTACTTTTAAACCAAAAAGAAATATACAAACAAATCAATTTTTATGCACATAAGAAGTTGTTGAGATGAACCCAACTACTATGTATAACTATAAAGCTCTAATAAAAAAAACAATGTATACACAACATTTTTAAAAAGAAATATACAGATCACAGTTTCTGATAAAATGAATACTAATATAAAACTATTACATAATTAGTAAAAACCAAATACCACTATCTAATCAACATACTGTTATTTTATTGTTCTGTATAATGTACAAGAGGGTATTATATATAACTAAATGACAAATTAAATATCAAATATCAAACTTCTAGGATGCATCTGAAATACAGAAAGAATTATTAGACTTAAACCAATAATAAAATATATATAAAGTATGATATACACAACCAATTAAATATTGCAGGTTAAAAACTAAAATTTCATTTTTCCAGAGTGGATAAATTTTAATAATAAAGTTGAGTGGAAAATATAACTATAGTGTCATTTGCGCGCAATTGTTTTCTTTTCTGTCAGTGTGGGGGTCCTCAGGTCCAATGTTACTCTCAGGCACACAGAAGTATTACCTGTGTCTAGAAGATTTCCTGAATAATTCAGAGCCTCACATAGGCTAGGCAAGTGCTTTACCACTGAGTCACATCCCCAGTCCCTGTATAATTTTTTAAAAAGCAGAATACACTGCTATATATTAAGGTTATATAATGAATGGAACCACATTATCATGCAGATGAATGGGAAACATTAATATCACATTGACTATTATATGCATTATAAAAATTTTTGTTTTACTATTTTGGAAGACATATGTTTCAGTTCTTCTAAAGGTTAGTCTTTCTATGACTCTTAATAGTTTGCAGAGTGACTACACTACAAAGAAAAGAAGATGAGATTGAGGGCAGAGAGCTCCAAGTGTTCAGATAAAATGTGTATTTTCTTTAAATAATCTGAACAAAAAAAATAGCTGCTTAAATTTGGTTAATGTCAAATTATAGATATTTTGTTTTATTTTTCTATTTTTTAAGCAAAGTATAGTTTAAAAGACTTTAATTTCTAATTAACATAAAGGGGCCCAACAAGACTAATGAAAGTTCAGGAAATCTTCCAGAGACAGGTAATTCTTCGTTGTGCCTGCGAGTGAGATTGGATCTGAGGTGGATAAAGGAGGTCTATCCTAGGGGAGGCCCAGTGCATAGAGTGCACTATCAGCCATGTCATGAAGGGCTTGACTTGACTCTCTATGGATATAGTTGGGAGTAAAAGGAAAAAAGATAAAGGAGACATTCCATGGGACAATTCCATGCCAGACTAAATGCCTCATTTGATATTTTAGGTAGAATGATTCTAATAAAAGCTAAAAATAGGTGTGATGAATTGAGATCAAGTTAGGAAAAGTTGGTAGAATCATGTTTGGTGATTGCCAAAGCAATGTAGCTTTGTTTAATTTATTGATCAAATTTTTATTGAGTACTTCTACACACACATTATCCACACAATAGTCATCAACATAAAGATGGTAACAAATATATTCATTCAACAGATAACTACTTATAAAGTAATATTTACCAACCAGGCCATTTTTACTATTAAGGGGTTTGAATTAGAATCAACAATACAGATTGCTGGGCTGGGGTTGTAGCTCAGCGGTAGAGGGCTCACCTCGAAAGTGCAAGACCCTGGGTTCGATCCTCGGCACCACATAAAAATAAGTGAATAAAATAAAGGTATTGTGTTCAACTACAACTAAAAAATAAATACTTAAAAAAAAACAATACAGATTGCTGTGCAATCACAACGTGCATGTATAACAGGGACACTTAGTACCACCTGGAAGACTAAGTGTCTTGGAAGAATTAAGTTTACGAAGCATGACAGTTGCTCATTTAAGAATTTATTGATGAATGAATGCATAATCACATGAACTAATACTTAAAACTAGACCAGAGGAATGATGGGGAATTTGCTAGTTGAAAAGTAGGAAAGATTGCAGGGCAGAGACAACAATCCAGAGAGGGGAAAAGAGAAGAGACAACTTAGGGGAGGAATGAAGAAATATTTAGAGAGGTCTGACCCCAGTAAAATGCAAAAAAAGGAAGGTAGAAATGTGTAAGACAGGGTAGTGAATTGAGGGGCACACACCATGATGTCATGTGATTAGATTTGTCCTTGAACACCTAACTGGTATGGAGAACAAGAGGCTGGCAAACTGGAGGAGGGTAACGTTAGGAGCCTTCTCAGGAAGATGATGATGACAGTGGCCAGAATTAGAGTGGTAATGGCTGTGGGGTTGGAGAGTGAGGTAGATTTAAAGCATTTAGGGGATTAGACCATGAGAATGAATGAGTTCTGCAAGGATTGTATTCATAAGAATTTTTATCTTCCTTTGGTAATTCCCTGACATCTTTACAGACAAACTAGACAGTGTGTTCCATGTTTCCTGAACACAATTCAGCATTTTTTATTGGATAGCTCCCTTCACACTCACTTCCTTTAATTCTGTCTTCCTCCAATTCCATTTCTTTCCTTCTGATGGGCCTCAGTGATTCCTTCTTTATGAAATCTTCCATGATCTCTACAAAGTCTCTTCTTCCTCTAAATCTCCAGAATTTCTTTTACCTCATTTTATTTTATACTATTTACAACAAATTGCCTGCTATCATGGTAATGGTGCATCTTATATGCCTGCTCAACTGTTAAGGAAAGGGAAAATATCAGACACAAGTTGTCTTCCTCTACCCTGTTTGACATATTGTCTTCAGCATTATCAAAAATTCAGCACTAATAACACACTTTATTAATTCAGATATACTCTGTTAAATTTGGATTTACAAGTTACTTCAATAGAAAACTAGCCTTATTTTAAAGTTATTGCAATTCAGCACTGATTGTAAAACTAAGTCTAGAGCTAACAATTGGTTGATATCACTATATGCCATTATTACTATAGTTATCATATATAGATTTTAATCTGTCCTCTGAATTCATGTATTTTTAAATAGTTCAAAGTCACATAGGCTGATAATGATGATATTCTCTGTGATGATACTCAAAATCATATAAGGTATTAAAATTAAAATATTAAATTGTTAAAAAAGCAGGAAAAATAAAATTAAGCCATTGGAATGCTTAATAGGATGGCATAGTTTTACACCCCAAGATCAAGAGAAAGAGGAAAAAAGGATAAATTTTTTTTTCTTGAATCAGTATGTTTCCTTGGTACTGAGCTAATAGTAAACATAGAAGAATCATTTGGCCCCTATTTGGCTTCTGGATATTGAGGACATGTGTGTTGGATCAGAGTTGCAGGGTGATTTCCATGAATATATTCCAACCCCTCTGGAAGAAAACTCCATCTGTCAGTTCCTTGAGCCAGAGCTGAGCTCTTGAACATCATCTATCAAAACTCTGGAATCTGGATGATAATGCTGACGGCTGCAGAGGTGATTTTCATGAATAGCAACTCTACCTACATCATAATTTCAGAAAGGGAGGGGGAAATGATGATTTTTAAAAATCCCTTCTTGTTTTTCCTTTGAATTCTTTATTTCCCTTGCTGAGACAAAGGCCAATAGTGGCAACTGTACATAATCCCTGCTTCCCCTCAAAAATCCAAGTACAGAGTCTTGATTTCATAGCAGTCAACTTGTATTTTTTTTTTCCTTGCTGAAGAGCAGGGTATGTTGCCTTGCCTTTGTCTGCATTCACACTAGAAGTAAGCTGTAGAATCATTTATAAAAAGACAAGGAGCATATGGAAGCTCTTTTTTTACTTTTGGTAAAACTATTGTTCAACAGAATGTTAAACATGCCATCCATGAAATTAAACTTAAGCATTTGCTTCATTCAAAGAATAGCCACTTGCCCTCCCTCTAGAGAGAAACTCAACAAAAAATTTTTGCCTCTTTTGTTTTAGCTATGAACTAGCAATTGATTACTAGATATATGGATGCAGTTGCGGCAATTTCATAGAAATTTTTGTCAATATGAAGGTCAAGGTTTTCAGTACTATATAGCATTATCTTTTTCACTTTATTTTTTTTATTGTTGGTCATTCAAAACATTACATAGTTCTTAATACATCATATTTCACAGTTTGATTCAAGCGGGTTATGAATTCCCAACTTTACCCCGTATACAGATTGCTGTATCCCATCAGTTACCCTTCCATTGCCCTCCCCTCCCCTCCCCTCCCCTCCCCTCCCCTCCCCTTTTCTCTCTCTACCTCTTTTTCACTTTAAAACAATATCAGACTTTACAAAGAAGTGAAACATAGCTTACATAATTATCATGTAGTTAATTAGTCAGGTGGAGAGCACAACTTCTAACTAATCCTGAAATTTCCCTTTAAGATATTTTAATCTAAAATACTATTGATGAAAGAAAACAAGATGCAAACTTCCAATTTGTCCATTTTACTATTTATGAATCCCTCTATTAAAGCATTTTGGAAAGAATGTTAATATATGTGGACCTAATATGTTTTGAAAACAATCTGATAACAAAAATTTTAGAGTCTAAATAAATAGAATCCTGAGGTTACTCAAGAATTGGTGGTTAGTTTAATTAAGTAGTGTACAGATACCTGTAATGTAGCCTAAACTTTGGGTTTGATAAATCAGAATAAACTCAGACACAGCCTGACTAACAGAAAATTTAAATAATAGGTTCAATATATTTTGAAAATAAAATGAAGAAAAAGACAATAAGAGCATGAGGTAATTGGGGTTTAATGGTCTCTAATAGTCCACCAAATATTCTCTTCAAGCAAAAGATTTTTTTTCAATAGTAGTCCTGTGTTCAAATTACTTTATGTCTAGTTATGAGCAATAGTTAGTAGATACCAGCCATGATAGCCGAATACTTCTTTAGGGAGGAAATTTATTACAACTATGGTACTATTTACTTTATTTGATAAATAAATTACTTTCCCCTCCATCTTATAATGAATATTTTCAAATTTAAAGAAAATAGAAAGAATAATATTACATGCATCTCTGTATGTACCTTTACATCTTTCATACATAAAATAGTTGCCCCTCTGTGTATGTGTTGGATTGATTCCAGAATGCCCCCTGGATATTAAAATCCATGAATACTCATTCCCTTAGGCAAAATGGAGTAATGTTTGCATCTAATCTACTCAATCCTTCAGTATACCTTAAGTCATCTTGGAGTTACTTAGAAGTTGCTATACTACTTTTTTGGGTATAACAACAAAAACTGTGTCTGAACGTGTAGGGAACAGATGTAATTTTTTCTGATTTTTTTGATCCCAAATTGGTAAAATTCTTGGAGTTCACAGATATGGATAACTGACTTATAGTTTATCATATATATGTACTCCCCCTGTCACAACACTTCTAAATATTTGAAGTTGTTAATAGATAAAAATTTACCTTACATACTTTACTATGCATCTACTAAGAACTATAACTTTCCCCTACATATTTACAAAAATATTATCACATGCAAAGAACTTAATATTACTAATAATTATGTAATACATCATCCATAGGCAAATTTATCTATCATACTTCAAATTATGACCTACATAGGTTGTGCATGCAGACCTGTGTGCATACAGGTCTGCATGCACAACCTGGACATACACAAGAATCAAGCATTGCATTTGGTTAAATTTTTATTTAATATAAATACTCCTTTAAGATTTTATGGGCATAAATAAAAACATAATAATTAGAATCCAGTAACTTCAAAAATTTAAAATGAGTGGTTCAAAGGAAATTTAAAGAAAATACTAAAATTTAGTTGCCACCCAAACTTACATGATTTGAAGAAAACATGAAACATCACAATAATTGGAACTTCTTAATTTATCATTAGTGATGTTCAATTTAGTATCAAAACTGTTACTAGAAATACTACCATTATTTAATATACAACACACAGTGATCAGATAACAAATTTTAATCCAAATATAGTTTCAGTGATATGTTTTACTAACATACCTTATCCTTACAAAAAGATAGTTTTCAGAAAAATGTGATTCTCATAAATATAAGAACAATAATTTGTTAAAAATCATATCCAGTGAGGAAAACAGAAGTTACAACTTGTTCAAAAGAATGTGAAGGACAGACATATTTATAGAATGTGAAAATAAATGTCCAAAGGAAGGCCAAATTGCCTCCTCCACAGGGGCATGAGTAAAGCCAGACAGAACAGAATTTATGTCCATGGTTAAGAATTATGTTACATTGCTATCAGTTATATGTAATTTATAGAGTTGTAAAGTACCTTCTGTAGAATTATACTCTGTTACCCAAACCAGTCTTCTCTAGTGTCTAGACAATGAATAATTTTGTTTCACTGAAGCACATATATTTATTAATGCTTTCTCCCATCCATTTAATAATTTTTACAATGATGACTGCATTTAACATCAGAAGAATAACATCACTTTGCATTTGAATTTTTCTAATCCATGCAATTAATGGACTCTTAATAAGGGATCATGAAAATGCAAATTCCTAAACTGTTTTCCTCAGAAACTTCATTGGGAAACTTACTAAATATATGTTCTCCAAATAAACACAGCTGGAGAAATCTCTTTTGGGCTGTCAGATAGAAAATTTATTAATTCCAGAATTCTTTGATATATAATCTTTTATTCATATTGATGCATCAGGATTATTATATATGGGTAATAAGAACAAATACAGATCTAAATTAAACAGAGAAGTCAGGCAGCCATTCCTTCTGAGGAGGAATGGTGCAGCTCCCTATTCTGAGGCTTCCAAAGAGTTCTAACATATGATCATAGGTAAAAAGAAAAAATAATCATACAGCTAGATTATTTTTAGAGAATCTCTGCATTCTGTTATGGACTGAATTTTGTGAGCTCAATTCCCACCTCTCACCAAATTAGTCACTGAAATACTAACCCCATTGTGATGGTATCAGGAGAAAGTAGCTCTCCTTCTCTCAGCAGTAAGGGCACCTAGCCCACCATCTGACACAAAGAATATTCCCCAAAGTAATTTTTGAATGAATGAATGAAACAAGTCAGCTTCTATTGCAATGTGCGGATTCTCACTAAATATTCTACATGCATAAATGTGGCCAACATTTGTTCTTGCTTTATTTGGCCCGGTCCTATTCATCCTAAGTCCTAATAAAAAACAGCCTTTCTCACGTCAGATATTATTGACATTGGGTATTATTGACTAAAATCTTATCAAACCTGAGTCTGGAGGATGTCCAAAAAAGCAGAACTTTGAACTCTATATTACCTCTTCATAATACCTGCTAACACATTCTTTATTTCAAATATTACTAGAGTAGATTCCATATATAGAATCACACTAATGCATAGGAAAAATAGTTTTACATCTTGATTACAGGGACTTGACCATATGAAATATGACTTTAGAAGTTACTTAAGCTATAAGATGGCACTTTTTTTCTGACACAAATTCTGAGGACAGTCTGTATTTACTTTTAATGAGAAAATAGTGAATATAAAATTAACCACAATATAATTTTCTATTGTTTGCATACTAACATAGTCTTTGCTAGCCTACAGTGTGACTTAGTTTATAGAACCATGCTACATTTTTGAAGAGTAGAAATATGGGGTCAGAATTTCTGTTTAGGCAGATCTAGCATTTGAAGAAAAGTAATATCTCTACATAGGACCTTTATTTATTTCTAGCCCTGGAGAAAATAGCCCTGGAAAATGTCATATCATGCAGTGACCCACAGCAAATCATTCTGGCACCTAATAGCACACTACATTAGCCTCAAACCTCAATCTGCAACTATTTTTACATTGGATCCGGATCATTTAAGATAAATCACAATTAAAAACACTTTCTGAAGAATATTGTATCAATGAAAAATGATTAAATAGAGTACTTCATATCAGATCAATTAAATAATTAAAAACACTTCCTTCACATGGGATATCTCTGACCAAACATCACATATTATAGGAAGGTGAGGACATTTAATTACACTTAGGGAAGAACATTGAATTATTACCTAATTACCTGAAAAATGTAGACAAATGCAAAATGTCTGCCTTAATTGCATCTGTTTTCCTAGAAACAGCTTAACTGTATTTACAGGTTTCCCCTATTGTTAGGGATAAAACTTATGTTTCTTTCCATAGTGTTTCTTTCCACAGGGAATCAAAGTCTATGCTTTTCCAACAGGCAATAGTATAAGTCTCTACTTTGTGGGCAAGTGATAAAATGTATCTTAATAGGTAGCTTGAGGCACATGAGGTCAAAATCTGGATTTGAACTTTCCAAATGTTGACAGAAGACTTCATGGAGGGCTTGGAACATCCTAAAGCCCGTAGAGGAAAGGGCCACCAACTAAAAAAAAAATTCAAGCTGGATAAGGTCTTTAAAAAACAGAGTACAAGGAAGGAGAGATAAACAGAGTACAAAGAAGGAGAGATACATGGAGAGACAGGAACAAAAGATTGCAGAAAAGGGGCTGAGAGAATATGAGTGAAAGGGTCAAATAGAACAGCCAGGGTGCCCAAGTAGAAAATAAAATGATAAGAGCTAGGCAGAGTCATATATTGGAAATGCATGCATGACAGAAAAGTGAAAGAGAAAGTCACTAGGAGAAAAAGAAGAAGAGGAAAACAGAAGGAAACAAAATCACTAAAGGAAAATAAAGAAGAGACACCAAGAGATATAAATGATCACTTAAAAAGCTATCTGGCATTTATTCATGTTTTGCCATGGTAATTATCTGCCAAAGCTGAAATTACAGTATTCCTCTGTGATTCGCCATAATAGACTCAGCCAGGTGCATTATCTGTAAGCATTCTCATCCAGGAGAAAAATTAGCCAATC
Source organism: Ictidomys tridecemlineatus (assembly GCF_052094955.1). NCBI lineage: Eukaryota > Metazoa > Chordata > Mammalia > Rodentia > Sciuridae > Ictidomys > Ictidomys tridecemlineatus. Next base: position 158,447,833 of record NC_135478.1, on the reverse strand, counting down.
ACGGATCTGGATGTGAATTTAAGGGACAAGAATAAGTGAAAGCTCTCCAAATGATATTTACGTAGTGGTCCAATCAAAATTGCATAAATTACTGCATTCGATTGCCAGGAAAGGGGGTTAAATTTAATACAGCTAGACAGCTGAGCAGCTGCTTTCATGATTTAAATAAAAACAAGCTGAAACCCTTGCTGTCAGCTCAGTGATATATGACTTGTAATGGGATGTTTCCAACCTTTACTTCCATATGGCCTCCTACACTTTAGGTAATGCTCCCTGCCTCCAGTGCAACCAACTTTCCAGAAAACATCTGGGTCCCATTGCTGTCTATTAGCAACGACGATGCCTCCTACAAACACAAATGATTCATTGGACAACATCCTTTTACTTCAGGATCAAATTAGAGAGTTTCATTGATAATTTTATCATGTTTACAACCAGAGATACTATTTGTAAACATGGCATGCTTTCAATCCACACAATCCCTTTACATAGTGTACATACTCATATAGCTAATGTATCTAAATGAAATGTGAATTTTAATCATTGGAATTTTTTAAAGAAATTAAAGTCTATGCCCAAAAGGATACATTTTTTTTTCTTTGCTGCTTTTACTACTTTATCCTTGAAACTTTCCTTCCTCTACATATTCACCCTTATTCTTCCAAAAATATGACAAACAGTACTCTGAAAAGTACATTCAGCAAGGGGAAAAAAGATAACTTTGCCAACTTCACAGCACTTGCAGCCATTTGAAGTTAAAAATAAAGAATTGGTTCCCTTGTAAGAATTAAAATGTAAGAAATGCCAATGCTTATGGAAAAAATGACAATAAAAATACTCATTTGAACTTGCAAATATCATGCAAGCCAAATAGGAGGCTACATTTTCTAATAAGATATGCACTGCTGTAGAATCCAAAATATGCCAGATGATATTCTGTAAAGAGAATGAGAAATATCCTCTTGATACTTGACAATTTGAGATGGTGCTTCTAGTCAATTTTCAACTCCCAACAATAGTTAAATATAAAACATTTCCAACTTTTAATCAATAAACCCAAATTAATATGATGACTTGTACAATTTACATAATTCTTTATTCTAAAAAATTAAATATTTGCATAAAAGCACATAAAATTTTAAACCAAGTTTTCTAAAATGATCATTTTCCCCATTAAAAGATGACAATAACAAAGGAAAAGGAAGAGGAAGAAAAAGTGGAAGAAAAGTAGGAACAGTAGCAGCAGAATTTTGAAGAATTTTGTGCCGAGAAAAGGAAAAAAATGGCAAAAATTGACCATTTTCTTGCATAACAAAAAGGACAAGTTTCCTGCATTTTTCCCATTAAACTTATAAGCTTATTTGGCACCATGCAAAATTCACATTCAAAATTCACCCATGAAGATAATTGAGCAATTGGGCCCCTGGTGAAAACACTGTATATAATTTTTCAGGCCTGAACACAGGAACACAGAAGCTTTATCTGAAGGGGCCTCAACCGAAAACTTCCCTCCTGGCACCAGGCTTGGTCCATAGCCAGTGCATGGCAGCTTCTAAAGGGATTTCCAGAAAAAAAGATGCAAGGCTCCAGTGGCCAGTGGGCTCTTTGGCATATTTACATTCCCAATCTAGGCCTCTTCATTCCTGGAGCTCCTTATCTGAGGATTTTGACAGGTCTTCTGCTAAAACCTCTGTATGGAGGGAAGAGGAGGAATTCTTGAAGACACTACCCTATTCTGTCTCAGCACAGTACTTCTGACTCCCACTCCCAGCTCTCTTTATTCTCTCCTTACCCATCACTGACAAAACTGCTGAGGCCTTTTTGTTCAGGGACTCTCTCAACATTGACATGACCCCCATGTCTGTGGATCCACCTCGTCCTTGACCAGAATATTGTTCCAGCGGGAGAAGGGAAAGGGAGTACCCAATTTCTATGATTTTAGACTTCCACTTAAGTCATCATAGTTTATTGTTGTTGTTGTTGTTGTTGTTACTATTATTATTATTTTTGCCTTACAATTCTTAATACACCTTTATACCACAATTTATCCCCTGAAAAACAAATGCTGAGTGTCATCATAGTTTAACTACCTAATTCTTTCCATTTTTGGCTTGTTACTTCAATCAGCTCTTCCAGTTCATGGTGGCTCAGATATATGCAGAGTTGAGCTCCACATAGTAAAAAGGAGCCCAATCAACTCATTGTGATTTAGAGCATCATTGAAAGAGTTTTTTTTTTTCCAGATCATCACAAAATAACTGCCCTCCATATTTTTCTAATCCTTGAATATATCAGTTTGATGCTACTCTAGAGCAAAGAAATTGCAGGAGAACAGAAATATGATCTTTACTTTTCTACAAAATTGGGAATCTTACTTGATTCTAATAGCTTCCTGTTCCTTTTATTTTACAACTAAAACCTATTCATATGATAAGTTTATGGGCTCTGCTTTCCCCTTTTCTTGGCACAAAATTCTTCAAACTTCTACTGCTTATGCTGTTCTTACTTCTACTTCCTTTTTCTTTTTTTTTTATCTTTGTCATTGTCATCTTTTAATGGGGAAAATGATGATTTTAGAAAACGTGGTTTAATATTTTGTGTACCTATGTGTAAACATTACTTTTTTAGAATAAAAAATTAATGTGAATTGTAAAGTTGTCTTTCATTGACCCCAGTGATATAAGTGGATGCATATTCTCCTAGTTCTCAATTAGGCCCCACGTAGTGGAAGACATGGATCAGATGGGTATCTTTCCTATTATGCACTTTGTTGGGAGTCCCCTTTCTCTTTAAGATAATTAAAGTTTCCTATTATATTTTATGCTAGTTTTTTTGGAAATAAGATAATGTGTTAATAATTATGACATGAAAGCAGTCTTTATTCAACAGTTTTGTATAAGAAATGATAGCAAACAATGGACATGCATATTCCAAGTTTCAAAGCATTTCTCCCTCCCATCCCAATTATGCATTTGCTCATTATGTACAAAAAAGGACCAAAACTCTAGTCATGCCAATCATACATGAGTTAGGATTTTAGATCATGTAGGCATTCCTAACTTATCTGTGAAGATAAAGTTACCCGCCTTGCAGGATTCTGTGAGGACAAAATGAAAGGTGATTTTCAACACCTATTTCTTTTCTTTCCTCTGCACCTCTCGTCACATGTAGGTGGTAAAAAGCTATGCAACTGATACAGTTTAGATATGAGGTGTCCCCCAAAAGCTCATGTATGAAACAATGCAAGACAGTATGGAGGTGAAATGATTGTGTTAGGAGAGCCTAAACCTAATCTGAGCATTAATCCCTGATAGGAATTAAAAGGGTAGTAACTGTAGGCATGTAGTGTGTGAATAGAGGATGGATCACTGGAGACGTGCCTTTGGAGTTGTATTTTGTCCCTCCTGAATGGAGCTCTTTCCTTCCTGATTGCCATGCCCTGTGTTCTCCATAATAGCATAATCTTTTGCTTCTTCTGAGGCCCAGAGCAATGAAGTTGGCCATCTATTTACTGATACCTCTAAAACTATAAGCCCCAAATAAACTTGTCCTCCTTTACATTGTTCTTTTCAAGTGACAAAAAAACCTGATTAAAACAGCAACATTAAGGCTCAGATATAGCATGGGGTATCACCAAAGTAACACCAATCTGACAATGAAAAATAATGGAGCAGTAATTTATGTATTTATTGCAGATTCAGCAAAATGCCAAAGGGTATCCTACATAGAAAACAAAATGCTTTAAAAATGCTCTTAAAAATATTGCTTTTATATCTTACCCCTGGTCATATTTGTGATATAATTTTATCTGCTCTCAAGCTTTCTCACAAAAATCTCCAGAGTGACTTTTTATTTTTACTCCTCCCACCTGCTGAAAGTGTTATTCTCTTTCTCAACTAGCAAACTGGCCTCTTTGAAGCATTTCTCCCCCCCATCCCAATTATGCATTTGCTCATTTGGTACAAAAAAAAGGACCAAGACTCTGGCTGGCAATTGCCTGGGTATAGAGGTTCACGAATATCCACAAACAATTGGAAATTAGGATGTGTGAGGCTCAGGGACTTGCACAAGGTAACATACTTCAGAAGAAAAAGACAGCTTTAACATTCACATATTCTTCCCTTTCTACCTTTCCCACTACTCCTGTTGCAGTGTTGTTTTAATAACCCAAACCACCTAATCATATACGAACCCATCAGAATACATGAGGCATAAAATGTGGGTCTTGCACCACTGCTAACTTGAAGGGCCAAGAGTTTGATGGAGTTTTCTTTTTATGAAGAGTAGAACTTTGTCTTTGTAACTTGGAATGTCTATGCAAAGATTTGAAGATCATACACTAAATAACAGTAAATGAAATATCTGCCAACAAATACAGTCTAAGCCAAAGGAACTTCTACCTAACAAAATAATTTTAATTACAGTTCAGCACTTCAGTACTCTATAAAAACACAGTTAAATACTCCAGTATTTAATATTAAACACACAAATCACAGATATACACATACAAGTAAATAAAAGTTCTATTTCAATCTATTCTGAAATTAGGTTTTTCTAGAAATAACAAGTGGAAGGAAAGGAATGCAGAATAGAAAAGGGAGACGGGAGAAAATAGAAGTTCCAAGAGACAAGTAAACAAATAACTTTAAAGAATAAATGGAAATTACAAAATAACAAGTGGTGGCAGAGATGGAATTTTGTACAATGATTTGTATACAAAAAAAAAAAATCAGACTGCTGTTCTAAATAAATAGCCATTTATTTGATTTAAATCAACTGTCCGAAAAGAGAAAGAAAAAGGCCAACATTTTAAAAGTTGGAGACATTAGCAAAGGAGAAAAGCAATGAATATTCTTTTAATCTACAGATTTTTACATGAGCATTTTACCTGTTTATTTGGGGATACTATTAAGAAAGGTTTATTAATATGTATAGGGTAAATGAATCTACTCAAATTGGTAGTCACAGCTTGGTATTAAGAATGCTTGTCTGTATGGGTTTAAGAAGCTACATTCTCTTCTTGGAATCTTAGTGTGTGTCAGAGAAGTTCAGATAAGAAAACACAGCCTATCATTGGGGGGATTGAAGGGAGGATTTGAATATGTTGATCATACACTTGAAAATGGTCAAATTGGTAAACTTCATATGTATATATTTTACCACAATTTAAAATAAAAGAAAGACTGGAAGTATAGTTCAGTGGAAAAGTGCTTGTCTAGTACATACAAGACTTATGTTAAATGCTTAGTGCCACAAAATATAGAAACAAATAAAATCATCATCATCATCATCATCAAATAAAGGAGCAGCCAATATAAAAAAATAATGTGATGGCAAAGCATGAAAAACAACAGAAGGTGATGGGGCACATTTAGAAAATAACAACAGCAGATTAGCTGTAGCAAGAAGCCTTTGCTACCTAGGACGGGAAAACCTGAGGAAGGAAAGATGGGGTTACCAAATTCCGGGAGTCAAAGTTCTAGCATGAACCACAGTGCAGGCTCTCGACAAGAGCTGGGACCCTGAAGGAGACACAATCACTGATGATGATGCTGAGAAAAGGGTAAAAAAATCTGACTTCTCTTTTTCCCCCCAACTACTAATGTCCACTGGTGACTTACAGTGGCCCAGACTAGGCAGAAGACTGAAGGTTAAGAGGTGTGGCAATGCAGCTCACAGAGTTTGGTTCTTGCAATAGGGTGTAAGTACAGAAAGGAAGATAGAGGAAATGGATCTTGGAGCAAAAACTCACTTAATACTGATACAAAATATATCACTGCAGTGTGCAGCTGGGCACATTGAAAGGATTCAGATTAAGACGTTATAAGCATTTGACCAAATTATACAACATACTGGAGAAAGAAAGGTCAAAATAAATCTTCACTGGAAATCTGATCACTAACTACAACTTGGAAATGGAATTTTTTAAAAATTCTTCTATCCTCTTGTCTTTTTTGACCACAAATTTATGTTTATTTATTTTAAAAAATCATTGAATCTTCTAATTTGACATTCTTTTAATGTTGCCTTTCTTAAGAGAGACCAGTCTGTTTCTATGCTATTTTTTTTTTTTGCAGGGGTGTGGGGGTGGTACTGGGGATTGACCCAGGAGTACTTAACTGCTGAGCCACATCTCTAGCCCTTTTTATGTTTTATTATGAGACATGGTCTCGCTATGTTGCTTAGGGCCTCACTAAGTTGCTGAAGCTGCCCTCAAACTTGAGATCCTCCTGTCTCAGCCTCTCAAGCCACTGGGATTACAGGCATGTGTCATTGTACCCAGTTCTATGCCATTTTTAAGGACTTTATTCTGTGTAAATGCCTCTCCCTCCTAAGGTTGTTATCAAACTTTTTTTTTTCATATCTTCCACACCTTCCAAACCCAGGAAAGGTCCAAAATATATTTACTGATATACTTTTACTATATATACTTGTATAGTTACTTATCACTGATCTTGTTTATAAACTATCTTCAACATATGCCATGTAAGAGAACAGTTGATAAGACAGCTCTTACTAAGAGACATTCTCACTTTTAAATTTCATCCATAGTTTTTTCTTATAATGCAAACTCTTAATGCAAACTCTTGTTCATAGCAGGGGGTCAGCATAAAATTTCTAGAATTTTCTGGAAAAGGCCAGATAGTACAGTCCATATTGCCTCTGCCTCAACTACTGGACTCTATCATATGCAGAAATAGCCAAAGACAATCTAGAAATTAATGAAGGTGACTATGTTCTTATAATGTTAGATTATTCAAAAATGATGTTTTGAAATTTGAATTGTATATCATTTCATATGATTCAAAATATTCTTTTTTGACTTTTATTCTATTTAAACATGTAAAAATCATTCTTAGCTTGCAAGCAGTGCAAAAACAAAAACCAGGCTGTATACCCTGGTTTATAACAAACTTTCTAAAGTCCAGCCCCTACTTACTTTTGCAGTTGTACCTGTTCCCACCTTCACTCTTACCTTATGATTCAGTTACTCTGAACCACTTGCAATTCTCTGTAGCTCATTATGCTGCATAATTCCTCTGCTTGAGTAACACTTCTTTCTATGTATTTTATAAATCCATATTCTGAGACCCTCCTCACAGGCCTTTGAGATCATTTATCCAGTAGTTCTCTTATAATCACTCAGGATCTATAATCTATATACCTATGTAAACATGATTCTCACTGTATTGATATTACTGGTACATATTTGTTTTCACCACTTATTCTTCACAAAATCAAGACAAAAATCTTGATTCACTTTTCATTCCTAGAATTTTGCAGAATTCCTGGGCTGCAACAAATACATAAAGAGTACTTGTTCATTGAGTGGAATTTTAATTAAATTTAGTGATGTTTTCTCATCTACCCACTAGTAAGTTTGGTTCAGATAATCAGAAGTAAAAACTCATTTCACTGTTCATAAATAACTAGAACAATAACAGGAGTTTGGTGGCTTCTGCTAGTATGGCTATAATAAAAAAAATGACTTGTATTTTTGTTTTGTTTTCCAAAAGATTAAGTTAGTTATTGCTTTAAAACACAGATCCTAAAGAAGGAAAATAGCAATTTGGATCACTATAACCATGAATAGCAGGGACACTTGGAGCCATGCAGTTACAATGTTCAGAAACCCCACTGGTGACTTTTGTCAATTCAATACTCTTTGGATAGGAGAAGTAAATAATTCACTTTTGAAAGTAATTTAAAACATTACTTTTATGGAACAAACTGGTAAACAAGGCCATATTGTTTCAGAATGTGAAATCTGTATGATTTTCTTTTAAAGGGTAATTTAGGAGACTATAAAGGTTCTCCCCACCAAAAAGTGGTTTAAAGAAAGATTCGTAGAAACATTGACTTCAAGAGCAACCTCATAACAAATGCTACAAAGAAATGGTAAGTGAAGGAAAATTATATGCTATTCTCTTATACTAAGCAAAATACATAATAAGCATAAGGAATTCAAGTTATACTTTGTTAAATATTACTAAGATACAAAAATTTGAAGACATTGGAATAATTCCTAAACTGAAAGCAATAATTCTGAAGGTTTTAAAGAAAAACTTATATGAGTGTGGGGTGGTTGGATCATACGGTTTAATTAACAGGATTTTATATAGTAGGATAACAGTAGACTTTGTTAAAAACTATATTTACTTGCCTATTGTGCATAGGACTTCATTATATGTCTATAAATGTAAAGGAGATACATAATGATCATGTACTTACTAACAAAATTATTCAGTACAACAAAAGAAAAAGGATTTTGATAAGTACATGTAGCAAAGGAAGACAAACATCCCTGTTTTGAACTGTCACATTAGATATTAGAAATGAAAATGCTGTTTTAAGATTCCCACTTTGACATGGACTTAAGAAACATGTAAGAAGAGAATAATTGATTCCAGGAGTGAAGTTTGTATCTCAGTAGCTTGAAGAAGCCAGTCATAAGGTGATATAATTGGAAGGTTCAACGAAGAGAAAGACAACTAAGATGTGGTTGAGAATATATAATTTAAAGATGAAGAGATTTGTGGTTGCAGCTCTCTTGTAACCAGTGAAAGTTGTGCTAATTAAAATCAAAGAACTGGAATCTCATTACAAGTTAGTAGTAAAATGTTGGCCTGACACTTTTTAGATGCCTCAAATTTTCATGCCATTTTTTTTCACTCCATCACCAAAATTCTCTTAACAATTTCCCAAATGCCATAATTGAAAATGTCCAATATCAGTATAAATGAAAACCAAACACAAAAGTACCCTAAGCATATCCATAAACTAAATTCTGGTCAATGGTCATCTAAGAAATAGAAAATGTTCAAATCTCAGTTAAAGAAAAAGTAATGAGATTTTTATGACTAAGGCAAAGAAAGACTCTTTGAACACTTTTCTTTTACATCTATTGAAAAATCAACTTCAAAATTGCTCTGTAATTCTTGGAACTTCTCTAAAGACTATTTGCTCTGTGTCCACATCATATTCACAGCAGACAATGGAGAGAGAACAAGAAGCAGCAGCTGAGATCCAGAAGCTGTGGGTGGAAAAGTTATGTCTACCATGTTGTGTATTCTTTCTGCTTTGGAGGGTCAGGATTGTGTCAGGGTTTTCAAAGACATTCCTACCAGAACAGATGTAAGTAATATGAAGGAAGGGAAGAATCTCAGGCAGGCTCTCTTTCTTCATACTTTTCCTATATTCTTTTCATTGTGAAAAATTTTAAAAAGAATTTTAGGTGGTATTTAAGAACTTGTCTAAAATTCTATGATATCACCTATGTAATATTTGATTACACTTATATTTGTGATTTGGATATGAGACTGTGTCCTAAAGTTTCTATGTATTGGAAACTTGGTTCTCAGGGTGGTGATATGAAAGGTGGTAGAATCCATAAGAGGTGGTGCCTAGTGGGAAGTCCCTTGGGTCATAGGGGGCTCTTCCCTTGGAAAGGTTATTCCTGTGGGGCTCCTGCATTTATACTTGAGAAAGCAAATTTTAAAAGCTTGACTTCATATTGTGTGATGTGATCTCTTGCTAATGAATGTGGTCTCTTCATTGTGATGTTATCTGCCATGCAGACTTCAGTGTAGGTGAGCTGATGCTGGTGTGGTGATATGCTCTTGAACCTCAAGAAATATGAGCTAAATAAAGTTCTTATCTTTATAAAGTTACAAGCTTCAGGCATTTGTATGGTAATGAGAAAAATAAAATAATACAGGTTAGATCTAGATAAAGTTTTTTTTTGTTCTCCTTGCATGTAGGATAATTTACATTTGAACTATGCCCACACAAACCACACAGCATTTAGAGTCCATTTTAGAAAGTAAAGGGCAGGAAAGCTTTCATAAGAATAACATCAAGATAAAGTTAGGATATATTAGTGGCAGGTATAAAATATCTGCAGTTGACCTTTAAATAATAGTTATATACATACATGGATGTATTCATATAAATAGACATAGAGACAGTCTTAATATTCCCCTCAGTTTGACCAAACTTTAGAAAAGTTTCTTCCTGAACATATGCCCAACCTCCCTAACTCATATTATTTTTTTTACAGATTTTATTTTAGAAAAGTTGGCATTATAATTTTTTTCTCCACTTCTTTGTGATGTAAATATTTTCCCACCCAGTTTTACAAATCAGGATTTTCTTTGTGAGACCTAGGAACTAACTTAAGCTATCTTCTGCTAAACTCAAGTCCTTATCTATCCCAGTTTCTGTAGGAGGGTTGGAGCCTATCTTTTTTATTATTATTTTTTAAAAATAAATGACAGTGGAATGCATTACAATTCTTATTACACATATACAACACAATTTTTCATACCTCTGGTTGTATATAAAGTATGTTGGCACCAATTTTTATCTTCATACATGTACTTTGGATAATGATGTCTATCACATTCCACTATCCTTGCTAATCCCCTGCCCCCTTCCTTTCCCTCCCACCCCTTTGCCCTATCTAGAATTCATCTATTCCTCCCATGCTCCCCCTCCCTACCCCACTATGATTCAGCCTTCTTATATCAGAGAAACATTCAACATTTTTGGGGGGAGGATTAGCTAACTTCACTTAGATTATCTTCCCCAATGCTATCCATTTACCTGCAAATGTCATAATTTATTCTCTTTTATTGCCGAGTAAAATTCCATTGTGTATATATGCCACATTTTTTTAATCCATTCATTCACTGAAGGGCACCTAGGTTGGCTCCACAGTTTAGCTATTTTGAATTGTGCTGCTATAAACATTGATGTAGCTGTGTCCCTGTACTATGCTATTTTGGAGCCTATCTTTGACAAGAGCTAAACAAGAAACAGAGATGGCCTGATTGCACTGACCAACCTCCCCTTTAATGACTTCCAGTATTAATCTGTTTATTCACTCCATCATATAAAACCCTTCTGCCCCAGTTTAGTGGAGTTCTAAAAGTGGCATATTGAGTTTCTTAATCACTATATAAGACAGGATATATTTAATGGCTTAAAACAATACCCATTTATTATTTCAAAATTTTGCAAGTTCCTTTTAGGCTTAGATGACTTCTCTGCCTAGGGTCTCATAAGGTCAAAATGAAGTTGTAGGCCAGGCTGGGCTCCAATATGGAGGCTGTAAGGAAAGAATGGACTTTTAAGCTAGTAAAGTTTGTTTTGATGTAGTTTCTTGAGATTTTAAGACACAGGTTTCTTTTTTATTGTATCTGTGAACTTTTAGAGGTGCTCATATTCCTTGTTATATCTTCCCTTCCTATTTCAAGCCCAAAGTAGGTCCTGAGAAATTCTGAAGGTTAGCATTTCTGAAACGTCCTCATCTCTCACCAGCCAAAGAACCATTAAAACCTTGTTTTGAAAGTGCTGGCACAATTAAATTAGGACCACTAAAATTTCTTTCTTTCAATAAATATAAAATAAAATGAAAAGTAGACTTAATTATATCTTTGCCACATATAATTTGGTCATGACATCTCATATTCACAGTTCTGAGATTAGAGCAGAAAATCTTAGAGGACCACTTTAAGATTCTACCTACTCTCTATGACATCTTGGACTCCAGAAAATATGTGCAGTGGCGCATGGTGCAATCCCAGAGGCTCAGGAGGCTGAGGCAAGGGGATCACAAGTTCAAAGCCAGACTCAGCAACAGTGAATTGCTAAGCAATTTGGGGAGACAATGTTTCTAAATAAAATACAAAAAAGGGCTGGGGATATGGCTCAGTGATTGAGTGCCCCTGAGTTCAATCTCCAGTATGCCCCCATAAAAAATATTCAAGGAGTTTAAAAATGATCTAGTTCATGGACAGATCTTATAGATTGAATTGGATTCAAATTCTAATTCATCCATAGACAAGTACTTTATACCATAGAGTTCTAGGGATGAAATCAGGTATTGAATCTAACTTATTTTTTAACCACAAGTTTTAGAATCAAATTATGTGTTGGTAATTGGTAAATAAATAGTCGTAAATAAATAGTCTTAACTAAATGCTACAGTAAAATATGAGAGGCTTATGAGGCTGTGTATATCAGTTCCAGAACAAAATAAAGAGTTAAATTGATCAATTAACAACTGAATTACAAATCATGTTCATATAAAAGGAGTATCACTAAAACTGACATTGTATTAGAAAAGGACCTACATATTCATGTGATTACCACCTTCCTCATTTTAGAGTAAAAACTTTCAGGATAAAACACATGATAAGCAAAATATGTAAAGTATAAAATAAACATGTGACTAATAATCAGGAATAATGTCAGCTAATAATTATCTGAGCTATATTAAAATAATAAAATAATTTATTTAATTAAAGAAGTCTAGTAAGTGAAATTATATAAATATATGTGTATGTAAAAGAATAGACAGTCTTACAATATTTACATTTCAGTAATTTAAAATATAAGACACTACCAGAAAACTTCTAGAATTAATAAATGAATTCAGCAAAGTAGCTGGGTATAAAATCAATGCTCCCAAATCAAATGCATTTATATACATCAATGATGAATCCTCTGAAAGAGAAATTAGGAAAACTACCCCAGTCACAAAAGCCTCAAAAAACAATTAACTAACTAAATAAAATCAATCTAACAAGAGAGGTGAAAGACCTCTACAATGAAAACTACAGAACACTAAAGAAAGAAATTATAGAAAACCTTAGAAAATGGAAAGATCTCCCATGCTCTTGGATAGGCAAAATTAATATTGTCAAAATGGCCATTCTACCCAAAGCACTATTAAGATTCAATGAGATTCCAATTAAAATCCCAACATCATTCCTCATAGAAAAAGCATTCATGAAATTCATTTGCAAAAATAAGACTGAGAATAGCCAAAGCAATCCTTAGCAAGAAATCTGAAGCATGAGGCATCACAAAAGCAGAACTTGAACTATACTACAAACCTAAAGTAACAAAAATGGCATAAAATTGGCGCCAAAATAGACCAATGGTACAGAATAGAAGACACAGAGGCAAACTCACATAAATACAGTTATCTCATACTAGACAAAGGTGCAAAAACATACACTGGAGAAAAGATACCTTCTTCAATAAATGGTGCTGAGAGAACTGGAAATCCATATGCAGCAAAATAAAAATAAACTTCTATCTCTCACCAAGCAGAAAACTCAACTCCAAGTGGATAAAGGACCTAGGAATTAGACCAGAGACCCTGCACTAATAGAGGAAAAAGTAGGCCCAAATCTTCATCACATTGGACTAGGTCCAGACTTCCTTAACAAGACACCTAAAGTGCAAGAAATGAAATCAAGAATTAACAAATTGGATGGATACAAACTAAAAATATTTTTTTCTCAGCAAAAGAAACAATCAATGAGGTGAAGAGACAGTCTACATTTTGGGAGCAAATTTATGCCACACACACACACATCAGAGAGAGCACTAATCTCCAGGATACATAAAGAACTCAAAAAACACCTGAAAAAAAATTAATAAATGGGCTAAGGAGCTGAACAGACTCTTCTCAGAAGATATACAGTCAATCAACAAATATATGAAAAAATGTTCAACATGTCTAGTAATTAGAGAAATGCAAATCAGAACTACTCTAATATTTCATCTTACCCCAGTCAAATGGCAGTTTCAAGAATACAAACAACAATAAGAGTTGGCAAGGATGTGGGGGGAAAGCACACTCATACATTGGTGGTGGGACTGAAAATTGGTATAACCAATCTGGAAAGCAGTATGGAGATTCCTTAGAAAACTTGGAATGGAACTACCATTTGACGGAGGTATCCCACTCCTTGGTCTATACCCAAAGGACTTAAAAATCAGCATAATATAGTTATGCAGCACGTCAATATTTATAGCAGCTCAATTCACAATAGATAAACTGTGGAACCAAGCTAGATGTCCTTCAATAGATGAATGGATAAAGAACCTATGGTATAAATACACAATGAAATATTAATTAGCATTAAAGAGAATAAAATTATAGCATTTGCAGGTAAATGGATGGAGCTGGAGAATATCATGCTAAGTGAAGTAGGCCAATTCAAAAAATCCAAAGGCTGAATGTTCTCTCTGATAAGTGGATACTGACCCATAATGGAGGAACTTTGGGCAAAAAGGAGCAGGGCCGAACATGGGAGCAGGAAAGATGGTGAAATGATATGGACATCATTACCCTACATACATGTAAGACTGCACATATGGTGTGATGCTAAATCATGTACAACCATAGAAATGTAAAGTTGTGCTGCAATTGTGTACAATGAATCAAAATGCATTCTGCTGTCATATATACCCAGTTAGAGTTAATTAATTAAAAAATTTAAAAAAGACTTCTCTGAAGATCTGGCCCCTTGCCATGACAGTGCTAAACTAGAGAGAATTCCCTTCACTCATTGGCTTTTAATATCTAATATCTGTGGAAACTCACTGGCTAAATGCTTTGTGTGGCTTTATTACACCTAAATATAACAGCACTTTCTGCAACTCTATTAGGATACATTTTTTCATGTGTCAATAAATGAATTATGCCATTTTGAAAATAAAATATAAGACATTTTAAATTAAAATTAAGCATTATAAGTAGAGATTTGTGGAAGAATGTGTGGGTAGAAGCTGCTGAGAGGAGTTTCTTGTAGTACTTTAAATGCCCATTCTATTACTTTATATTTATAATTATATATACTCTTAAAATAGAGAATTAGATGAAATAAGTCTTATATTAATGTGCAGAGAAGGATAGACCTCTATGGATTACTTTTGTAATTCTACTCACTAGATTCAAAACATTAGAAAAATGAGCATCTTCAAATTAAATCCACGTAGAGCATCTTTATAAAGTTGGGTGGTAAGCATTTATCAATGTTTCTTTTTTTTCCCCAAGCAGCCACACCTTTGTAATTCTCTAGACTATCCTATTATTTTATCATGTAGAGACCCAGAAAAGCAACTGGTTAAAATAATCTTTTATCAGAAGATTTTTGGTTACATAGAAATCCTATGAGCTAGGTTTTTTTTCCCCAAAAGATAGAGCAACATACAAAATCAACCCAGATTTATCTAGTTTACTTAATTTTTGGGACTTGGAAGAATCTCTATTTCTCTAGTGTTGGTATATGACCAACAACCATAGATAATGTAAATGCCATTTGACACTAAGCTGAGATGAGTTTACAGAGTTCATGGCTGGAGAGCTTCAAAAGGGAAGTTACACAGTGATCAAAACATATGTCAATTAAGTTTTAAATTGGATTTTAGATATTCTAAGTAGTAACATCAAAACCATCAAGTTGTTTAGACAAATGAGATGTGAACAGTTATCAAAACTCAGAAAGTCTATCCAAGGATGCACAATCCACTTATTTTTTCCAGGCACATGAAATTTTAAGCAAAAGTGCCCACAATTCCCCCTAAATCTCTGATCCATGTTTGTCTCCCACTACCTACTCCATTTACAGTGCAGAAACCTAATTGAAATTTTCTGACAATTCCTTGTACTTCCACCTTCCTGCCGATAGGCTTTGGCTATTTTTTATATATGGACTGCTTTCCCCTTCATCTCCATATTTGAGGTCATAAATCAAACAAGAACCCTTCCTTGGAATATCCTCAAGTCTACTGAGCTAGAAGTAATTTTCCCCTTTTGTCTTTTCTAAAGAATTTTGCTTAGATGTTCCAGCAAACTTTGTATGAGATCAAAATGGCAAATGTATAATAAGTTAGTCTGTGTTTTTAAAAAGGTAAAATAAAACATATATACATATTTATTTAAACTTTCACAAAGAAATAGAAGGATAGGAAACATAATGTGAGAGTAAATAACTGTCCTCCATGTGTAGATTTGTCTATAGTCTTGACTTTTAGAACAGATTTTAAAGTGTATTCAAATATTTAAACATCCTCTCCCCCATTTTTATGTAAGTTTCCCTAGAACAGGGACTATTCATTATTGATCCTTGTGTCCTATATCTATTTATTTATTTTAGTTTATGCATCATTAAGGGCATTGCAAAACACCATCACCCCCACTACCCCTATGCAGTATATATTCTGGAACAAAACCTAATAACAAAATTATTAAAAAACAAACACATTAGAGAATGTATTCATGCCAGAAAAGAATGAAAACAACTAATTTTAATTGATTCACTATCTTGAAAATAATATTATATGTCATTATTAGTCTATAAAAGAAAGCCTTTTAGAGTAGGAAGAATTAAAAACAAATGTTAGTGTGGATTCCAAGGATAAAAATATTAACAGTCTGAGTATTCCAGACCACTAGGAAGTTCTGGTCCACTAGTAGATAAGTTATTCTATATGATGCATTCTATTACAAATCTTTGTTTCTGATTTTTGTTTTTTTATTTATTTTTTAACCACAATGAAAGGTTCCCTCCTTCCCAATTAATCTCCTGTTTTACCAGATTACCAGAGTCATCACTCCCAACTCCCTCCCCAATCAACTCTGGGCTTAAGAATAGACTTAAGAATATACTTCTCTTTCCCTTTTGACCTGGGAATAACTAAATATAGTCTAAATTGGAGCCTGAGCTAGCCTAGTTGACTGAGAGGGAGACTGAGATTTGCAGCCTTCTAAATTAGCCCTAGATTCCTAATTAGCTCAACAGGGAACAAAATAACATTCAGCCTTCCTTCCTTCTTCTGATCCTCCCCCAACTTGGCAAGACAATCTGTAACCCATGAGGCTCAGTAAAAATAAATCACCATCACAAAGGTATTGTGCACCATAAATATTCAAAGCTTTACAATCGTGAACCTACAAATTGGAAGGGTTTCATATATATGTCCCGAATTATGGATCATTTTCTCTATTAAAAAGGCAGAAAATGTCACAATGATTACTCATAATTTAACCACTTTGTTTTTAGTTAATTAAGAATATTATTTAACTCTTAAGTCTAATTTGCCAATCCTGAAATACTATAAATGCTTGTTATTTTCTTCCTAGGATTATAACAGAAACCAGAGCTTAAAGGAATGATAGAGGAAGAGAAGGGAATCCCCATAAGCATTGAATAATAGGTCTGCATCTTATAGATCATCATCCCCAGACAATCAGACACTACATAAATGTTTCCATTGTTCATTTCCTTTATTGCACATACAATGAAACTGTCCAGTATGATTAAGGGATGTCTTATCATAGAAAATAAAAACAGTTTCCTAGAATACATCACCGATGGCATTTTTTAAAGCTGATTAAATGGCTCATCTGTTTCATCACAAACCTTCACTTACTGAAGATAAAGAAATCATGCAATGATTTAAATTGTATTTTTAGGGATTAACTTTTATGCCAAAGTGATTACATATTCCTGCAATAGCTCTCCAAGGATGCTGGTTTTGCAAAATAGCTTCTAGTGGTTAAAATAGATAAGCATTTCCAAACAGAATATGCTACATTTGGTATGCAATAGAAATTTGTTTAATGAATTAATTTGCTCTGTGACCTGCTGTTAATTAAAGTAGGTCCCTAAATGATGTTCTGTAAATTTAGATTTATAGGCAACACTACTGGTAAAACCTTGTATCTTATATTTCTTCAGAAAACACATTTAAAAAAAATGACATTGGTTTTAATAGACAATGACATGGAGTTTATTCATAGTCTACCCATTATGTTGCATTCTTCTCCAGCAGAAGATAGAAGCTATATTAAATCCTTGTGACCCCACATATACATATTGCCAAGCTTTATGTTTTACTTTCTTTCCTTTCCTTCCCATGGTAAAAGGATCTTCAGTTTATGGTTCAAACCCTTTGCTCTATACCCAACTCCTTTAATATGTACCTGGCTGCACATCAAATGCCATCTTACATTCTTGATGCAGAGCTTCTCATTTCCCATCACACCTTAACCGGGCTTATGGTTCTCTCTACTTTATCCTTGTTGTTTTTCCTTTTTCCTTTTGAAAACTATTCTTCTGTAAAGTATATTCCATAGTTACTGTCCTACTTTCTGGCTTCCCATTTATGCCTCAGCTCCCAATAGAAATCAATTTCCCATCTCCATCCTAAACTTCTCATGAATGTGTCACTAGTAGCCCCTTGGTCATCTTGCCATCTTTAAATTATGTGACCTCTAGGATGCATCTGCCATTGGCAACAGAAACTCAAATCTGTTTGGTTTCTGGAAATGATTCCTGTTTTTCTCCTGATCCTTTTAACAACTCAGTTTCAATTTTCTTCAAGGAAAAATACATGTTTTTAATGACAAATTCACTGGCAGTTAAAAATTAGAATATCACCTATAATTTATGCTATGGCTTGGATAGGATTTGGTTTTGTTTCATGAAAGTTCACATGTTGGAAATTTGGTCTCCAATGTGATGATGAGAAGTGGTGAAACCTTTAAAAAGAGGGGCCTAATAGAATATAATTAGGTCACTGGTGGCTCCACTCTCAGAAGAATAGTTAATGTAGTTCTCATGAAACAAAATTAGGTCACTGGAGAGAAAATTGTTATAAAAAGAGCAAGCCTGGCCTTCTTGCTTCCTGTTTCACCATGGGACTGAGCTCTTCCTCTTGCATGTATACCTACTATGATGGCATCTGGCATGTTGTGATGTAGCTAAAAAACTCTTACACCAAAGGCAAAACCAGTGAGACTGCCTATTCTTGGACATGCAGGCTCCAAGAACATTAGCTAAATAATCCACTTTTCTTTATATTTATCCAGCCTCAGACATTTAATTATAGCAAGTAAAAATGGGCTAAGACATGTTTCTAATAAAACTTATATGAAAAAGAATTCATACATCACTAGTAAGAATAAAAATTGAAATAATCATTTCAAAAGGCAATTTGGCAAAGTGTTTTAAAACTCTAAAAAAGACCTATAATCCTTGAGTTAATATGATTCTATTGTTAGGGATATGGTCTAAATAAAGAATAATGAACATTTGAAATACTTTATTTAACAGAAAATTTATGTCACAGCAGTATAAATTAATTTAGAACTAATGGTGGAGAAAGAGTTATAGTTTTTTAGTACAAATAAGTGCTAACAACTATTTCAATGCAGCAATTATATTTGCTTATATTCACATTTTCAAATTGAAAAGACAGACAATAAAACTATGTTAAATATAATCTTGCTATTTATAAAAGAGCATGTACACAAACAAAATATTGGAAGGGTATACATCCAGTCATTCACTACTTTTTCATCTGGTTGATGGAACTAGTATTGTTTTAATGTTGTGATTAAAAAGAATCCTACAATAAGCAAATAATTAACATGTTTTCAAAAGTATTTGTATTTGAGTAAACTAAAGATAGTAGTGAATGTTTAATTTGAAACATTGAACATTTAAACTTGGATAAATGTATAGTTTTTTTTCAGACATATGTTTACAAGTTAATAAGTGATTTTTAAAAATTTTCATAGTGCAGCGAATAAGCATTTTAGAATATGTTAACTAGAACAGGGATGAAAAAGAGTTTTAACTTGAATGCCTATTCCTATTAATCAGATATAACTGTGTTAGGAAAAATTCCCATCCCCATCTAGATCACTGGTAAGGCCATGCAGTGCCTTGTGAGCCTTTGTTCTATCTCTGAAAGGTAGACATTTCAGACCTGCTACCAAATCTACTAAGAATGAATGGACACTAAATTCGAGAGTGGTAGTACATAAAATGTATGTTGCCTTGTGACTATTTCTGGACCACAACATAGGATGTATCTAAGAGAGTGACAGGAAATAATGCTGAATAAATGGGCAGAAGCCCTAAGAAGTTTGCTCTATGGTCCTCAGGAGTCTTGAGTCAGCCAAGTACACAGCCATACAGGGGACCAGCTTTGAGGGTGCATGCCTGTAATCCCAGCTAATCAAGAGGCTGTGGCAGGGGCTGGGATGTGGCCCGGGTTCGATCCTCAGCACCACATACAAACAAAGATGTTGTGTCCACCGAAAACTAAAAAATAAATATTAAAATTCTCTCTCTTTGGAAAAAAAAAGAGGCTGTGGCAGGAGAATCACAAGTGTTTGAGGCCAGCCTGGGAAACTTAGAACTTATCTCAAAATAAGAATAAAAAGGGTATGGGATGTAGCTTAGCAGTAGAGTACATATGGGTTCAATCTCTAGTTAAAAGGACAACTTGATAAGTCCCTTTCTACAATGAAAGTGAACAGCATGATATTAAATGCCCTATTTTACCTCTTTATTCCCTCATATACCCTAAAAATCCTTGATAACAAGAGAAAATGCATATTTCTGACTCTGCAGTGAAATAATCGATTTGTTGGAAGGATATTGACAAGGTTCCTTTCCGATATTTAGGCAAAAGAAAATTTAAGGACAACAAAGAACCTGCAAGACTATGGTGACTCTAAGACTGAAGAACTAGACAGAGAAATAAGACACCATTAGGTACCAAAGAAATCAAGAGCATAGAGGTTATTTTTCAAGGAGGAATTAATATTTGTGTAAAAATCTTCAGAGCAATCACACAAATATCTAAATCAGCCAGTGAATTTAGGAATTGGAAGGTAAACACTGACTTTAATGACTGAACTGAACCCATGATTTCTTTGTCAATATTCTAAGAGCAGTGGGTTCAGAGTAAAGACACAGGTGACAGGGCCTGTAACCCATTTCTGTGTATACGTGTAGAAAGAGAAAGAATGGTAACTAAGGGAAAAAAAAAGATGAGGGTAAATTAATTTTAATTAATAAGGACTTCAAGATTAGAGCACCTATAGAAAGATGCAAAAATATTTCATATAATATTTTGTCTTTGCTTTCCTGATACTCCATTTATTTTTGTTGAAGAAATGACAGGGTTTTTAGTATTAAAAAAGATATTAAAAAGGTAATATGGGCTGAACACAGTGGTGCATACCTGTAATCTCAGTTATTGAGAAGGCTGAGGTAGATTTGAGACCAGCCTGGGCAACTTAGTGAGATCCTGTTGCAAAATAAAATAAAAACAACTGGGGATGTGGCTCAGCCTCAAAGCACATTGAATTTAATACCCAGAGCTAAACAAAACAAAACAAATTAAAAAGCCAGGTAACTTGGGAAGCTTGGCACTCTTCCATGAAAAGCCATCCTTCAGCTGAAGATAGGCCTTAGAAGAAGGGTGCAGAGCAAGGGACAGAACAGAGTGAAGGCAATGGGCATTGGTAAGAAGAGTTCCCAGAATGGGAAAGAGGAAAAGAAAGAAGGTGGTAGGATGTGAAAGATAAAGTACTTCTATTTCCCCAAATTTCCTAGAGCTATCCTTGTGTCCTGGAGATGGGTAGGAGACTTTCTTCTCCCAAAACATTTTTCCCAGATGTGAAATCAGGAAAGAATTATGACCTAATATCATAAGTTTAATGGTTTCTAAAATTTAGCTTGAGAACTTTAGACTTGCAACATTTTGTCTTAGGAAAATGTCCAAAGAAAGATTTTAAATCTTGACTTAGAAAGTATCATTTGATAAATAGCCTTTTACAAGGTTGCATCTGTCAGGATTTATTCTAGGCTAGTAGACAAGTGATTGCGTTCCACTCATGGGTATGTCCTCAATCTTTTCGTAATTGTAGTTGAAGTCTTCAACAATTTAATATAATTGTGCTGTTACCACAATTTGTAAGATTATTAACTTAAGTCCAATATTCACATTTGTTGGCTGACCTAAACTGCCCTAGATGATCCCTGGAGAACAACATCTGTAAAGTCTTGTTTTCAACCATCATAAGTTATTAATTTTTCTTAATGATCAAGTTAGTTGTCAACAACAAAAAAAAGTGTTTAATGATATTCCCACCACTGCAGGAACAATCCTAAGATACTCGAGAAGTGGCTAGATTTTCTGGGTAAGGAAGTCAGACTTATATACATGAAAAACTAAAGCACACAATAGTAAAGCATGTGCTAATTATGAAAATTAATGACCTGTTTATTTTATACTAGGTAGAACCTCAGTCTGGTAGCATTCAAGCATTATTCAGACTGTCTGATACTTTGGTAATATTCCAGTAAGTAGAAGGCACAGAAGGAAATGAGACTGAACGGAAATTAAATCACACACACATGCACACACACACACACTGGTTATGTCACTGAATTGATTTGCAGATATAAATCTAAGGCTGAAGAAACCCCAGAGATGACCCACTTAAAAACATTTGAAAAGACTCACCTTGCATTACACTGTGAGGTTAAACAGAGAAAGTTCACCGAGATGAGTAAGTGAAACATTAATACCTGAATGTTTTAGCAGGCAAAAATTGTTTCTGAATCAAGAAACTCTGCTCATATGTATGTGTTTCTTTATTCAGGGCTGTTTTCCTTTAATAAAGAAATAGGATATGTAACAGCTCCATTAGAGCATTATATTCCCTAGCCCAGCTCACAGTGCTCTCTCTTTGAGATACCCTTCCCCAAACCCATCTGTCATACCCTTCCTGAGTGGCCCCATTTCTTTGTCCATACCTAACAAAATCTGTTAGGCTATAGATTCTTTCCCAATCAAGTCTTGGATAGGATTGTAGGCCTGGCTGCTTAATTGCCGTCTTGAAGAGGACCAGGTAAAACCATTTCTGAACATGGATACATGGCCAAATATGAACCATTGAAATTCTCTCTCACAGAGATTTGGAATTAGAACTTAAGAGGAGACTGGGGGATTTGTACCAATCAGGTTCCAATCAGGGGAATAAAAACTATCCTGGGTAATTAAAACCAAGATAATTTAATGCAGGAAATGTGTTACATCTGTAATGAAAGAGCAAAGAAGCCAAATGTGGGGGAGTGAGTCAATGCATAAAGGAAGTCACTGTATCCCTAGACTGAAGGGAGAAAGGAGAGGGTGGTATTTGGAGCCCCACGGGGGGAACAAAAGACTTAGAAGTTCTCACCCTTGTGAAGTTAATGCTCTACAAAAGGGAGACAGACAATAATTACACAATATTATTGGGGGACTTTTGTTCTCTATTAAATATTCAGATTCAACAGACTACCCAGTCTACACAAAAGGATATAGGACAGTATCCAGAGATTGCTGGAAAGGCAGTATCAGACATTCCCCCAGGGGAATGCTCACACAGCATCCCTGTAACAGATAAGCTCAGTGCCAGGAAATGATGTTCACGACTGGTAGATGCAGAAACTGGCCAGCATATATCTGCCTTACAATTTTATGCAGCACAGAAGTTAGTGTTGCCTTTAACAAGTCCATAAATATAATTTTCACTTTCTCCTGCAACAGACATGCTATTTGAGACTCCTGGCATTCAGACAAGCTCAAAATATAATACATTTATCAAGTATTTATAGTTCATTCATAGGTGATCTCATTTTTATGGAATTTACCAATCAAGGGTCATTATTAGTATAAGTAATGGTACTTCACAACAAAGTTGACACCATTTTTAGGTCTTTTCAGAGAAACAGAGCCAGGAGTTTAAATGAAGATATGATTTCGATGCAGTAGAGAAAGAGGATTTGTTAGACTATCTGCAATAATCAAAATGAAATAAAAAAGATACAATGTATTCTTTGTTGATAAATATTATGTGCAAAAGTGGAAAAGGATAAGGACAGAAGTTCAAGGTGGGTGCAATGGTAAGTAGGGTGGTCCAGTGTGATGGGCACACTGTAATATGGGCTCCATGATTCCTACCTTTTGGTACTTGTGCCCTTGTGATATTCCCTCCCATTAAGGGTGAAGGGAGACTGTGACTTGTTTATTACAAAGAGCAGGGTGGAGGCTGCAGGCTGTTACTTCTGTGATTATATTACATGTGATTGCAATGCCTTCCCTTTCTGGTTTTTTGGAAGAAATTCCTCACTTTGGAAAGGCCCATGTGGAAAGAAACTGGAGGAAGATTTGAGCCAAGAAAACAAGGCCCTCATTCCAATATCTTATGAAAAATCGAAAGCTTCAAACTGCCATGTGAGCAAGGAATATAGATTCTTTCCCAATCAAGTCTTGGATAGGATTGTAGGCCTGGCTGCTTAATTGCAGCCTTGAAGAGGACCAGGTAAAACCATTTCTGAATTTCTGGCCTGTAATAATTATGGAAGGAAAAAAAACGTGTTATTTTAAAGTCTTAAACTTGTGATGATATTGTCATGCAGCAGCTAATACATCTAAACAGTTCTCAATGATAAGGTGCTTAAATATCATGTGATTCTCAGAGTATAGAGCATTTAGGGCAGATGGAACACAGAATGAAAAAAAAAACACTAAAGAAGAGTTTAATGTTCTAGCAAGGAGAGAGTTGCAATTGAATGAGCAGGAAGAGAGTAATAAGAGAAAAAAATAGAGGAGTATATAAAGATTTATAAGTGATAGTAAAGAATTGGAGTGAAATGGAGATGGCGAATGTTTTGAATGAATTAGCAGTCTATGACTTAACATTGTAAGAGCTGCATACTTCATATATTGAAAATAGGTCAAAACAGCAATAAAAGAGAGGTCAAAATAGCAATAAAAGAGAACTGATAGGTGATTATCACAGTAGTTTAAGTGAAAGACGATGATGACTTGGAACAGAGTGAGTGATAGAATATGTGGTGAGAAATGACTTGGTTCTGGTTATATTCTGAAGATACCATTAACTGGAATTTCAGATGATTTTAATACATAGTGGAGGGGAAAAAAGACTCAAGAATGAATACAGGTTTGGGGCAGAAAACCAAAACAGAGAATATTGTGAGTGAACAGGATTTTTGTATTGTTTTAGTTTTTATTCAGAAGGAAAAAAGATCGGAAGTTCAATTGAAGAATGAGATAACTTTAACTGTCTATTAGACTTCTGGCCAAAGTGTTATATTGGATGTATTATGGTATTAGTAGCATTCAGAGGGGAGGTGCAGTCTGATGGATACATTGAGGTATTTGAAACCATGAGGCTAGATAACCTTCTAAAGGAGGGACTGGAAAGATGAGGTGGCAATCGATTAAGTCTTGGAGCATTTCAATGTTAAACAATTTTCAATAAATATGGAATTAGTAACAAAACCTGAGAAAAGTGAAGCAATGAATTAGACATAAAACCAAGAGATTGTGACAGACAGTCAAATGGAGAGAACATGCCTAACACAATGATGTGATCCATGGCAAATGCTGGTGAGAGATAAAAATAAGTTGAGAACCACTTCATTCGGTTGAAGTAATTGATAAACTTAAGAACACATTTAGAAGAGTGACGAGATTAAATTTGACAAATTCATAGTAGGTGGGAGAAAGAACGAATATTCGTTTGCTACTGTAATTTTGAGATAAGAGGAATGAGGATATTCTAAAACTGCCAACATGGAATAGAGAGAAAAATTGCTAGAGTTATATTTATGTGTGGATGGGAAAGGGTGGATTATCCTCAAAAGCAAAGTCCTGGGTAGGAATAGAAGTTTTTTTTTTTCCAGAACAGGATACATGGCAATATACAGAGATTGTCACATTGGTGGGTAGGAACTTACTAATGTTCTTTCCTAATTACTAGATATTTTCAACTAAATAGGAAGAAAGAAAAATACCCAAGAATAAGTATGAAGAAAGGCTATTGGTAGTTCAAGTAGAAACTAGATGTTATTGAATAATCATTCTGCTGTCAGGTATAACAATTAAAATAAATAAATGTATTAATTTAAAAAAACATCCTGGAGAATGGAAAAAATATGAATGTGAAAGAGATAATGATATCAATTTTCATTTTCTGATCTTTAAATTGAGATGATTCAGGGTGATATGTTGTATTTTTGGTTTTCTTCTGTTCCATCCATCTGGTCAGGTACATACAAGGATGGGTAGGAATTTGGAATTAACAGGCTTGTGGTGCTAAAAAGTACCATAAAAGAATAAAGGTAATAAGAGTATAGAGAATATATGTAAAATGTTGACAACAATGACTGGCTATAGGATTTAAACTGAATAACAGCAGAAATATTGATATCAAGAATATGAAGATAATGAGCAGGCCATCAAGCCAATGCCATAGAAGTTTTAATTTCATACAACAGGAGGTGGTAGTCAAAGAGTAGGATTGTGACATTGAGAATTTGGAGGTATCAGCAGTTACTGGTAATGACAAGATTCTTGGATCTAACCAAGGGAGTGAATTTCAAGCAGTAGATATGACTAGATCATTGGAGGAGAGTAGGCCACCATTTTGGAAAGAATATCTTCCTGTGTAATAAATTGTACAGAATTTGGTGGGATTGGGTGAAGTGAAGATATCTGGGTGATAACAAAGGTTAGGAAGTGAGTGAGTCTGTCCTCGAAGCCTACAGAAGACAACTGTAAGAGGTGGTGGTTGAAGCAGTGTAAGGACATGAGAGTAAAAGCTGAGTTCTTTTATGGTGGAGAGAGGTAATGCATTCGAGTCACTGGTAAAGAGCAAGGAAATCACCTCACTCACTCCTACACTCACTGGTTTATGGCTAAGAAAGAAATAAGAGCTTCCACCTGGAAGTGTTATGGATGAAGCAATGTCTCCAGCAGAGTAACTGGCTTCGTTTAGACCAAGAAAGTGACATGAATTTTTCATATTGGTTTGTTTTGATATTCCATTTTACAAAGTCCCTGATACCTCCAATTCAATCTCCATAGCATGACAAAAGGATATTTTTATAAAATAAGTATGGTTGTGGGAATACTTCTTTAAATTATTTTAGTGGCTTTTAATAACTACCAGGATAAATTCTGAACCCCCACAGCCAAAACAATGCAGTTCCATCTGGCACTTGCTTACATTTCCAGCCTCAACTCCTAGCCTCTTCCACACTACATGTTGAATACAACGAAGTACTTCAAGTTTCTTGAAAACTCTACCTGTCCCCTGCCTCTCACTCTTCATAAACAAACCCTTTCTAAATCTCCCTGTTTCAAAATACGTATCACCTAATTCATTGTCAAGATCCCTTAAGTTCCTAGATTTTGAATAGCTAAAACATTAATATCTTTCTTCCAAGTTTATCCACCAACTGGCCAGTTCAGAACCCTCCTATGCACTTCAAGAACAGGCACATCTCCATTTACATCATTTCACATAGCAACCCTTAAATTTCAGGAACAGGTAGCATATCAACATGTTTATTCTTGGAAACTGAACACTGAGCACCTTTCCAAGTAACAGATTCTCAGTATGTACTTGTTATTACATTACAAATGGCTGATAAACTCTACATTGGTACATTGATTTTAAAAGAGAAAAGTGAGAAAATGAAAAAAAAAAAAGTGCCCCAAATGTCCGCTTTATTTGTATTCAAATAAATGCTATGCAACAATAGAAAAGATTATAAATATTAATTTTTTACTAAAGTATTACTGTACTCACAGAAAACAGTGAATCAAAGAAATCCAAAGGAGGGGAAGGCAGGGGATGTTTGCGATAAGAAAGAGAGTAGAATAAAACAGACATTTCACATATGTATATATGTAACTGTATGACCAATGTGATTCTACAATATGTATACTCAGAAAAATGAGAAATTATATCCCATCTATGTATGATATATCAAAGTATATAAGTGCATTCTACTGTCATGTATATCTAATTAAAACAAATAAGAATATTTTTAAAAAGAAATCCAATTCTAAAACATAGTACAAACAGTTTCGCTATTTAATTACTTGAGCCCAAGAAATATCCAAAGACTCTAGAGAAAACAAACATACATTATACATGCTCTAGTATTCATCACATAATCCTCTAAATTAATAAAAATCTTACATTTCTAAGATTCTATATTTTTAAAAGGCAAGAATGATTAAAAGCAATTTTGCATTTAACTTTTAACAGATTTTTTGTGAGGTTTCATTTTAGTATAAATTTTACTTTTAAAGAATGCTACGAATCACAACACAGATGATAATTCATGAACTCAAAAACATTAAAAATGCTTTAAATATGTTATTTATATAAACAATTTGGACAAATGTGAAATGAATGGCGAAGAAAAAAATCTATTTCTAACCAGAAATCCTTTCTTGAGTAGACTTTATATAATCTAAATAGTAAGCTATGAATAGGATACCTATTACAGATATAATAATAGATTAATGCAATTATTGCAAAATAAAATTGGGGGGTTATTTCACTGAAATACTCTATGCTCTTCTCATAACAAAGAATTAAGCTGATTCTTAATTTCCATGATTGTAAAATATAAAAAAAATTCTACTTATTTAATTCACAGGAGACTTTAAAAATTTTTCTCTCTAATGACTATAAGTATAATTTCTCTAGGGCACATGGAATTTTAAGACTATCCAATGTAATAGGAATAATAGATCTACATAGCAACCTCTCATTGATCTATACACAAAGGACTTAAAAACAGTATACTACAGGGACCCAGCCACATCAATGTTTATAACGGCACAATTCACAATAGCTAAACTGTGGAACCAACCTAGATGCCCTTCAATAGATGAATGGATAAAAAGTATGTGGCATATATACACAATGGACTATTCCTCAGCACTAAGAAATAATAAAATCATGGCATTTGCAGGTAAATGAATGGAGTTAGAGAAGATAATGCTACGTGAAGTTAGCCAATACCAAAAAAACAAATGCTGAATGTTTTCTTTGATATAAGGAGGCCGATTCATAGTGAGATAGGGAGAGGGAACATGGGAGGAATTGACGAACTCTAGAGAGGGAAGAGGGTTGGGAGGGGAAGAGAGAGGGCATTGGGTAATTAATGATGTTTGAATGTGATGATCATTATTATCCAAAGTACATGTATGAAGACATGAATTGTTTGAAATATGCTGTGTATACAACCAAAGATATGAAAAATTGAGCTCTATATATGTAATAAGAATTGTAATGCATATAAAGTATGTTCACGCCAAATTAATGCCATTATACATAAGTTCTCTTTTTATGCATTACAATTCTTAATACACCTTTATACCACAATCTAATAAATAAAAATAAAGAATTGTAATGCATTCTGCTGTTATATGTAAATAATTAAAAAATAAAGTAAAAAAAAATCATGGATACTTCAAAATCAAAAAATAAAACAAAACCTGGTGGGAGAGAAAAGACCAAAAAATAATAGATCTAAAGAATATTACATTTTATTAATATAATTTACCTGAAACACTCTCTGTTCAGGAAGTTATGGTAATATAGAAGGCAATTAAAATCCTGGACAGAGAGGACAGGGAAGGACAAAGAAGAAAGGCCTCAATGGCTACTCTGTCTAAATCAAATCATATGCTTTCATACTACTTTCTAAAACGTCTGTGTACAACTGTTGTGGGCAGTGGAGATTACCAGGCATTTAATAACTTATGCTAGAACATAAAGCTGCTGTTAGTACCACACCCAATCACATATCCTGAACAGATTTTATGTTATGGAATCTTTCTTTGTAGTTAACCAAAATTGTATTTAATTAATCTGTTTAGCGTAATATGAAAACCCAGAATAATAAATCAGAAACACATGATTCTCCATGCTTCTTTAAATTTATAACATTCCTAACCAGATGATCATCTCTTCATAGTTTGATTTATTCTATTCATATAAATCTTTATTATCAAGGTGCTATTTTAGGTTGTAATTTTGTTAAAGGTGTCATCTTTAGTTATAAGCCAGTGTTTCTACTTTGTTATGGCTTCTAATTTTGAAGCATTCAATATGAATCAAAAGTTTAAAATAGGAATACATTTATGTGGGACTAAAGATAAGTTTTCTAGTTAGAATGTTTGAATAGTTTGTTTTTGTTTTTCTTTTCTCTTTTTTTTTTTAGAGAGAGAGAGAGAGTGAGAGAGGAGAGAGAGAGAGAATTTTTTTTTAATATTTATTTTTTAGTTCTCAGCGGACACAACATCTTTGTTGGTATGTGGTGCTGAGGATCGAACCCGGGCCGCACGCGTGCCAGGCGAGCGCGCTACCGCTTGAGCCACATCCCCAGCCCTCTTTTCTCTTTTAATTTTAATTAGTTACATGGCACTAGATGGCACACACTATGGTGCATTTAAATATATTGACCCCCTAAAGTTACATTTTTAGTATGCTATAAAAA
Source organism: Ictidomys tridecemlineatus (assembly GCF_052094955.1). Lineage (NCBI taxonomy): Eukaryota > Metazoa > Chordata > Mammalia > Rodentia > Sciuridae > Ictidomys > Ictidomys tridecemlineatus. The sequence goes on along the minus strand of NC_135478.1, from coordinate 158,417,852 downwards.
TCTCTGTCAATCTAGTATATCTTTTGTAACCTTTATTTTTTTATCTAAAGTGAGATCATCATGGGTTTAAGTGAATTATTTTTGGAAATTCCTGCAGATTTCCTTGATGGGCATAACATCAAGAAAACACAGAAATTATTTCTAAACAGAGCCATGAAAGGACATATTACCGTGTAGGCAATTTCCCTGCAAAAAGAAATGAGGGTATGACACAAAGAATTAGAAGATTTAATAATTAAAAGATAAAATGGATGTTTGAAATATTAAAAAAAGAAAGCAGACATGTCTTAAAAGTATATTCATTAATTATGTGTATGTATGTAAATAATATGTAAAAGAAAGTTGTCAAAATTGATAATCACACATTTTCAAATAACAATTATAGGAAAGCTCAAAAGATATCCTTTCATTCCTTCAATCACACTCGGTTAAAAAAACTGACATAAAAAGAATTTCCTCATGAAGAAATAATTGTCATAATTCTATCTTTTCTTCAGTAAAACTAAAATAGTGCATTAGCCAAAAAATAATTCAAGTTTACTTTGAAAAATGTAGATTGTGCTAACTGATCAGCCATGTTTTTCTGAGGTATTAATTAGTATTGAATGCAATAAGACTGATAATCAAATGCATAGTTTGATACTGATTGCTATTTATATCACCATTTAAATTGTAATTTTAATTAACTTCAAATGGGCAATTATGGAAGATTCCTTCTGGTAACTTCTTGATATTAAATTTTTACTAAGTGGAAGCTTTTCCTCTGGACAGTGATTTATTTCTCTGTCTATCTGGCTTATTGCTGCTTCTAGTTCTGTTCGTACTCTCCTCAGTATTTGTCATATTCTAATTCTTTTCCAGGAATTCAGTTTTCTAAAAGTATTCTTGAAGAGTCTACAACACAGATATATACTTTTAAAATATAGGTAGCTTTCTTTCATGAGTTTGTATGAAATAATTATCACACTAATATAATACAAAGAAAACTCTTCCTATGACTATCAAAAAAATCAGGAAATTCCAAGTATCTTACTAGTCAGCAAAAGACATACAGATGGCAGAGCACAATATCTAGGGCAACAAAATACCCTTATCTAATGAAGTCAGTAATCTAAACAGGCAATTTTGGAAATTCCAAACAGGGAGAAATGTGTGGGTCTAACACATTGATAATAATACAATAATAACCCCCTTTACTTTTCCTAACATTGTAACTTAATGGAAGAAAGAACACACATACACAAAAAAACTGTACTTTCTTTCACTTCCAGATGAAATTGTCCCATTAAAAGTACTTACTTTGTTTAAAAAAATTGCAGTAAGTGGGAGGTTTCTTCTCATCAAGAAGAAAGAAAAAATCCCTTGAGGGTTAGTTTAAAACATTTGCCAAAAATATTGTAAATGCCAAAAAAAAGAGAAAGAAATAAAAGTAAATGTTTTATATCTTAGAGCTAATCTTCATTATTTTCTTACTTAGGAAAAAACTATTACTTCCATTATTTCTACTTTTTTTGGGAAAATATATTATGACTCATTTCGGTGAGATACATCAACTACACAGGAATGTGTTCTATATATTGATTTAAGATGGAATCATAATTAAATGAAAAAATAAATTCAAAGTATTTTCAAATATGAAATAAAGTGAACTTCTTAAAGTGTTAAAAGTACTTAAAGATAAAAAGACATCAAAATTATTAGATTGATATGCTCCAACAACTGTTTCATCCAAACCAATGTATGTTTACCTCTATTGAGTATTTTACTTATGGTCAGAAGTGTTGTCTAGGGAAAAACTGGGTTTTACACTTTTATATTAACAGAAAACATGTATAAAATGTTTTCCATGCCCATTTTCATTTATAATTCATTATGGCTCTATATTCTCAAAGAGTGTGGAATACTACTTCTATCTGCTTAAGTCAGTAACATGTTTGGAAAACAAAAGTGCACTTATGAGAACAAGCTCATAAACAAAAACTGATAGTGTTTAAGAGTAGTCACTAAACAAATTGAAGGCAAAAACTTACATTGGAATGGAAAGTGAAAATTGTATGCTTTGTTACCTAAAATGCTAACACAGTACATCCCAATATATTATAAATATTTCCAAATTTTGGAATATAACAAATTTGTAAAAATTATAAGTACTGTGAGAGGCAATACATAATAAAGTATGATCAATAAATTAAATTTTACTCTAAATTAAGTTTATATATTATTCATCTGAAAGCTAAACCAAATATTTATTGAACAACTAATATGGGTGTGACACATAACCTGCATGATCATCAAGAACAATTTGTTCTCAAGGAACGCATAGATATGACCATAATTTGTGGTATTTTAATTCTGGATCTGCAATTGATAAAACATGTTATATTAGTGTCCCTTTTCAGTTAACAATTATTGTTAATATAATTAGAAAAAAATTCACCCTGATCTTAAGTTTTAGTAGTCTTATGTGGATAATAAGGATATAGATCTGGATTGTGTTTCAAAATCCTTTAAGTAACTAATTTTCTAAGTTAGACCTCCTTCTAAGATGATTTATTTTAAAAGCAAACTTTCTTCCATCTCTAACTTTTTTCTCTGCTCCCCCAATGATTTATGTGATTACTAATAGGGAATCCAAAGTCCTCCTAAGTCTATGAAGATTTAAATAAGTATCTTCTAGTGATTGCCAATATTTCAAAGAGGAAAATTTATTCATGCATTCCATATGGTCATTTAATTATTAGGTGTTTTTGGTTGGTTGATTTTGGAGATGTCTGGAATTATATTAACTCAGTTTGTCTTTCAAACAATAATTTAAAAAAATAGTACATCCACTATGGAACCAGTATGGAGGTTCCTGAAAAAGCTTGGCAAGCATCCACCAGATGACCCAGCTATACCACTCCTTGGTATTTATCCTGATGAATTAAAGTCATCATACTATAGTGATACATGCATAACCCATGTTTATAGCAGCACAATTTATGATAGCTGAACTATGGAACCCGCACAGTGTCCATCAACAGATGAATGGATAAAGAAAATGTGGTAGTAGATTTTCCTCTTGAAAAAATAATTTTAAAATGTGATTATACACACACACACAATGAAGTTTTATTTTGGCATAAAGAAAAATGAAATTATGTTATTTTCAGAAAAATGATGGAACTAGAGACCATAATGTTAAGTGAAACAAATGAAACTCAGTTCAAGGGCTGTATGTTTTGTCTCATACAGAACCTATAAAGGAAAAATGAAAAGAAAGGTGGGGAGCAGATCTCATGGCGATCAAAGGGAGATTAGTAGAGGAAAGGAACCAAAGACTGAGAGAGAGCGAGGGATGGGGGCAAGGTTGGGAAGTGATACTGGCCAAATTATATTATTATATATATTGTGTGCACGCATGAATTTCATGTAACAACAAATCCCATCATTAGTACAACTATAATTTACCAATTAAAAATGTCAAAAAATAATTTTAAAATAGTAAACTGCTTAATAGTGTTTTTGTAAAATAAGCTCTGTTAAAACATAAAACCATACCACCAAATTAACAGAAAGTATCAAACTACCAGGAAAAAGACAACTCAATTTTTTTGGACTTCTATTAAGTGTTCCATATTTTATATTTATATTTCTCTTCTCGTTGACAGTAGGTCTTCCTCCTTACCAGGCAGGGGGATATTTTTGTCAAATAATTTCCTGTTTTTAAGAATATAAAACATTAGCTCTGAAGTTTTCTATTTGACTCTCAAGACAATTCTGTTGGTCCTGTATCCGGCACAAGATAGATTCTGTGTCATGACTGATTTTTGTCAGTTTATAATTGGGAGAGATCAAATGTTGAGAAAACAGAGTCAATTTTAAGAAATGAGTTGTGTCAATTTAATCTAAAATACACTGAGAACTTTTCTTCAGTATGTATATAGTTAAGAATACTTATATGAAGGTCTCAGACTTTTAAAAATAATTCCAGTGACTTATCAAGTATTCTTATTGTCAACACTGAATATTTTAGATGCATTATAACAGTTAAAAATAATTTTTCATATGATAAATCTGGCTTTTTAGACTATCTTGGTTTACCAATTATGTTCTCAATGCAAAAAGTTCTTTCCTAGAATATGCAAGTTATTAAATAATTATTAACAATCAAATTACTGGCATTTTTAATCACTCAGCAGTTATTTATCTATAATATTCATTTTTAGATGCTCTAGAAATCTTGGATATCAAATTAATTCAACTAGGTTTATTATCTCCTTTAAAAATGATTATTATTTTGAAAAAAAATTTGATTAATGCTTGTTCTAACATATAGAAATATATCGTCTTTAAACATAGTCCACTCTAAATTATATGTTCCTTAATTTTGAAACTTAAGATGTACAAATGCAAGATTTAATTCTACTCCAAGAAGTTTATGTGGTGAACTGGAATTATATGTGGATGAATTTCTTACCATGAGGCCTTCTTTTCAATAATAACTTATGATATAATAATCTTCATGAAAATTATGGATTGTATCTTATTTTCTTTTTAAAGATTTTTTTATTATTAGTTGTTCAAAACATTACAAGGCTCTTGACATATCATATTTCATACATTTGATTCAAGTGGGTTATGAACTCCCATTTTTACCCTGTATACAGATTGCAGAATCACATCAGTTACACATCCACATTTATACATACTGCCATACTAGTCTGTTGTATTCTGCTGCCTTTCCTATCTACTATCCCCCCCTCCCCTCCCATCTTCTCTCTACCCCATCTACTATAATTCTCCATAAGTAGGAAAGATACATTAACAATTCCATGAACTGGTAAATGCAGAATCCTTTGCATTCACATTGATCTTCACACAAATTTACTAAAGAATGTATTTATGAAAGGAAAACAGAAATTCTATCTTAAGCCTTAAATATTGGCAATTTTCTTATGCCTTCATAAAGATTCTGATGCATAACTTTTATTTCTAATTAAATCATATCATCTATTATATCTCTCCAAAATAAGTTTTTTAATGTGCTATCTTAATAGATTTTATGAATTAAATCATCCTGAAAAATAAAAGAAAAACTATGCATGGAGAAGGAAGACTATTTCTATCTTTATAAACACAGATTTTTTTAAAAAAGCATTTTTAGGGGCTCCATCAATTCTGGCAAACATCACACAAGTTTCATCCAACTTCTGAAGCTGGGAGATGATCCAAAACTTTTGGTAGGAAGAGATCTGCTAAGTGTGTTGTTGTTCTATTACCTGACATTTTTGGCTCCATTTGAAACTTTTTAAAAAATTATTTCTTTATATTCTTTTCCTATTGTTGTTGAATCTTTAGAGTAATGAAAGAACTACTTCATTTTTCTTTTTTATTAAAGATTATTAGCACTGTATAATGATACACAAAGAAATTTTTAGTACTGTAACTCCACATATAAATGATCTTCATACTGTAGCCTCATACATGAACCAATTCACTTGATTCATAATTCATAATATGGATTCATTTCTGGTTCCGTTTTTGATTATGCCAAAACAAGGGGAATCATAGTTTCAAAAATCCTTTCAACCAGTTGCCTAAAATAGTGTTATTGTATTCCTTTACAGAACTCATGAATTATTTATAGAATTAAAAAAGTAAATGTATCTCTGATTAATATTCTGTTTATTATTAAATGACACATTTTATGAATATTTAGTACACTATACTTAGACCAAAAAAATCAAATATTACTAATAAGCACTCAGTTTTACCCCAATAACTCTGGCTTAGCGATTACTTTGATAATATATGCTTCATAGTGTCCCAAGAATATATACAACCTGAAAAAGAAATTTAAGCATCTACTTACAAATCCATTTAATAGAGACTATTGAGTCCATCTGTCTTCAAGCATTTATATTATTTCATGAATCCATAAATTATTTATCAGTAAATTCTGACACCTTAAGAAATGGAATGCACATAAAGGAAAATTCAAGAAGGAAGTAAAAACTGAATTCTGGCATTTAAAATTAATTTTTCCAGGGTCTCAATTGATTTGTTGAAACATAAAATAAACTATGCTAAAATACTGCTAAATTCACTATAGTAAAAAGTGGACAAATGGGTATTTACCTTGAGATCCATATGACTAATATTTTGCCTTAACTTTTTACTTGTTATCTGACACATATAAGGATATTATTTATTATAGAATTTTCCAAAATATGACTTTTCGAGCATTGTTTCCATAGGTATTAATAGATGCTGATGGTGGAGAAACCATTGGGCTAAATAAAAATCCATGGAATTTTCTTTCTGAAGGACTGCTTACAGCCTAGAAGATAATCAAAAGCAGACTAATCAATTCCTCACATGCTCCCCCTGCCTACCTTACTATGAGAAAACATTCGTCATTTGTTTTTAGGAGACTGGGGATTAGCAAGGATGGTGGAATGTGATAGACATCATTATCCAAAGTACATGTATGAAGGTACGAATTGGTGTCAACATACTTTATACACAACCAGAGATATGAAGAATTGTGCTGTATACATTTAATAAGAATTGTAAACCATTCCTGTCATTTATTTTTATGTTTTTTAAGTCAATAAAAAAGACGAAAAATAGTGAACAATATCTTGAAATTACAAACAAAACAAAACCAAAAGAGCAGACTAATCTCTTATGAGATGCTGTTTAGTACCTCTGTGTGCTTTCCATTGTTCTAAATGATTCAGTCTTGCATATAAGGAGCAGAGTTCAGGCCTCACTGGTGAGCGGGGTTGTCACGATTTTGCATGTTATAGGAGGAATTCCCTACAGAAAAGGTTTAGATAGGATACTTCCCAGGCGCACACATTTGATTATCAAACCATTTAAAGAAAACAAATTTTACTTCTGTGAACAATTCCCAAATTTTTATGATAAAAAAAATTGATTTGAATTATGACTAAAAACAAAGATTTCATGATCTTTCTGATTCAGAATCTCTGGATGAGGAGTCTGGGAATTTGTAATTTTAACTTATTCTTTTCCAGGATTATTATTAAGAAAAATAGAGCTAGAATATAATCTGTAAGAAAAGATAACAGAGGGTTCTTAACATAATTTAGCTCTTTATTATTGACAGTAAATTTTATTTATTCTCACAACAAATTCTAAGCTTTATAAAATTTCTGGTGCAGTCATTCCTCTAGTATTTAGAATATAACAATATGTACAAGTCAGATGATATATACAATTTCAGATGGTGCACATTGTATTTCTTATAACATGTGAATTTTTATTTTACTTCATATATTTGTGGGTAAGTCTAACATGGGGTTTTTGTTTACATAAAAATGAGACATACATAAGTATATGACAAATACTTTGTCAACTTTTTAAAAAATATTTGTAGTTGCAGATAGACACAATAACTTTATATTTTTTCAAATGGTATTGAGGATTGAACCCAGTGCCTCACACGTGTTAGGCAAGTGCTCAACCACTGAGTCACAACCCCAGTCCTCTTTGACAACTTTTATTCCTTGAAGAAGGAAAACTTATAATCCCATTTATCACATGTATATATTTCTGAAAGTGTGAATATTTATGCAATGAAGAATTTCTTCAGGTCTGTACATTTCAAACTTTTCAGGGATACAAGTATTCTCTGTTTAACTGAAATAAGACAGCATATTTTAATAGTTATTAATTCAGTTGATACAATTTTAAGTACAAATAATACTGAAGATGATGATAATGTTATTAATAATAGTAATAATAACTGATTTTCTATGTGTCAAGCACCATTTAAGCACTATTTAATTTAATACTCACAGCAACCCTACCATAATTATTGTGTCTTTTTTTTTTTTTTTTTAACAGAAAAGGAGCTCAGGGAACAGAATTCCTTTGCCAAGCATGAGTTGCTGTCATGTAACATAGATGAAATTCAACCTCAGATCTCATGAAAAAAGTGTGCTCTTCATTATGTACATTTTGCTTGAGGGCAGACAGTGGTCAGAATGTCTATTCTAATATGTGTTTTCTGGAATTTGCTTGTTTGTATAAAAGAAGAATGTTCTATAGTTCTTTTCTGTCCTACTGTACAATCAGACCAGGGAAACTAGTTCTTAATGAATTAAACCTTCCTTCTAAAATATGACTCAGTCTTTGCACTACAGAAATTTTTCAAGAAAAACAGAAAATATTATCACTATTCGTCTATATATTAAGGAGGAAGAAACTTTTGCAAGCCATAAAATTATCTTTAAAAAAAAATCATTATTCATCAAGACAAAAGAAAAAAATCAATTGTAGAGTCTTTAGATGACAAGAACCATGCAAGAGCTCAACAATGGAGAAGTATAAGGAAAGAGTCCCTACCCTGGAAATTCTGCTTAGTGTCATAGACATGCAGACATACAATAAAGTATCATGTGACAAACACCAAGAAATTTGGAAGCCTGTGAGCACCTAGGAAGAACTCATAAAGAGCCTAACTTTGAAAAGATGAAGTAAAGTCAAAGTCATTAGATGGAGAAGAAAGAGATTAACATTCAAGGAGAAGTGAGGGAAATGTGAGAATTGTGAATGGGCATGAAGGGTTTAACCTGTAAAGACTGTGGTGACAGAGTGTAAAGCATGAATATGATCAGGTACTAAGATTAAAAGGTAGACTCAAGGAAAGTAAGGGATGAAACTTGTTAAAAGTCTTTTAGGAGAATTTGGAGTCATTTTGTTGTTGTTTTGTTTTATTTTTTTGGTTTTGGTGGATGAACCCAGGGGCACATAACCAATGAGCCACATTGGTTATATTTTACTTAGAGACAGGGTCTCTTCAACTTGCTTAGGCCTTGCTCAGTTTCTGAGTCCAGAGTCAAAGCTTTTTAAAGAATAGGGGTAGATGGGGGATTGGGATAAGGATACAAATTAGTACAGGCTGTGATGTGCTGGGCAAGAGAAGATGAGGGTTTAACCAAAAGCACTGAGATCCATTGTTCTTCATCTTGGCTGAACAACTGAATCACTGGGGGTACTGGAATAATATAATGTCCTGAATATAATCCAGACCAAATACATAAGAATATCTAAAAGGAGTGGAACCTTTATCAGTATTTTGAAAGCTTTTCAGATAATTTTAACATGAAGCCACAACTGATAACTATTGGGTATAATGGTCTGAAATGCAAGTCATGAGATGAAAGGAAATATCAAGATTGACTGTTGAGATTTCTTACTGGAGGAACTGAGAAAATAGTTAAGTCTTAATACTGATGAGAAATATTAGAGGGCAGATATAGTGAAATGACTATGGGGTTCAATTTTTAATGTTTTGCATCTAGAAATATGCATTATGCAGTATTGTAAAGATTCCTCTTGCAGTTACTTGTGAAATTTTGTTGGTTTCAAAGAATGGGAAAAGTCCTAAGAACATAAAGAGAGTCAGGGAAGAATCAAAAATAAGATTTCCATATGTACAGTGTTTGGTTCTTCAGCCTTCACTTCTGCATTTAACCTAAGTTTTCCTTTCCTAAACTCTTATTTGAACATATAATCACATAATCATTCTAAGCCAAGTTTTGTGGTACTATCCAAATAAAAATTTAGCAGGAAGTCTAAGTAAAGGGATATTGCAGAAAAAGAGAATTGGGAGCTTAATGTTGGCTAACATTATAATGATTTATGAAGAGATGTCTTAAGTCAAAGCATATATACTTAATGAATAATTAACATTTTAAAGTTAAAAATCCTGAATGAATTCAAGAAAATTAGGTAGAGTTATCAAACCATGTGACAAGCAGCCAGCAAATGCTACTTCAATTAATAATATAACATAGTTGGTATTTAGTCATAGTGGAACAGATGTGACCTTTAAAAAATTAGTTTTTCTTAAGATCTTGGAGCATACAGTACAAAATTATCACAGGCATAATAAGATAAATTCTTTAAAATTGAACCATATAGTTATATCTGTTAATATGTTTAGATGTCCTTAAAAGTATAGTAAGATATTTAAGAGAAATGAGAAATGTAATTCTAATTGCAAACTTGAAATTACAAATGCAAAAAAGTAAATTATTAGTTCACATAACTCCAAATTCATAAATTCAGAGCCAATTAAAATTACTAAAATGATCAATAAATTATCAGATAAATTTATACTAACATTTCAACATATCAAAAATATCTGTGGCTGGAGTTGTGGCTCAGTGGTACAGTGCTTGCCTGGCATGCGTGAGACCCTGGGTTCAATCCTCAACACTGCATATAAAAAATAAAATAAAATAAAATAAAAAAGATCCTTTGACAACTAAAAAAAAAATTTAAAAATCTGATTATCAAATATATAGACCTCAATTGTAAAAGAAACAAAAATATGAACTACATTGAAATTATACTAACAAAAATGTGTGATATATAAGACAATATTATGATACTACTAAAAATATTTTCTTAAAAATATGAGTAATGTAAGACAAATATTAATCTGGGAAGACAGGAAAGTTGAATGTTTTTAAAATGCCCTACATTTTCACATTTATTTAGAAGCTGAAAACTATTCCCCTATTTACAAGATTGGGAATCATTGGAATCTTACCAAAATATTTTAAAGTACATCTCAGGTTACATTCTAATCAATAAGAAAACCCAATAAATGGAAAATATTATATAGAATGAATATGATAATACTTCATATAGTAAATATAAAAAATATAAAATTCATGGAAGTCCCTCTAAAGTGGCCCAGTAACAATTATAAAAACATAACTATAAGTTCTACACCATAAACCTAATAAATTAATTTAAAAATATTGGAAGAGACTAAAATCTAATAGAAATCATTACAAAAAAAAGACCTCAAAAAAAAAATAAATAAATCAGAGCTGGGTATGTGGCTCAAGCGGTAGCACGCTCGCCTGGCATGCCAGGTGCTGGGTTTGATCCTCAGCACCACATAAAAATAAAAAATAAAGATGTTGTGTCCGCCGAGAACTAAAAAAAGTAAATATTAAAATTTTCTCTCTCTCTCTCTCTCTCTCTCTCTCTCTCTCTCTCTCTCTCTCTCTCTCTCTTCCTCCCCCCCCCCCTATACCCCAACCCCTCACCCTCTCTCTTTAAAAAAAAAAAATCAAGGAGAAATTTCTAAATCTTGTGATATGGACATAAATGTAATTGCAAAACTAAAGATAAGCAGGTATTTGAGAATTTAAAACATTTATAAAGACAAAAATTACTATACAATTAAGTACCAAAAGACAAACTAGGAAAATATTTTCAGAACATAAAATAGAGAGGATTTATATATTTGTTTTATATCGGCTTCATTCACATAAAAATGCACATATTCTTCTGAAGATAAATGGGCTTAAAATGTCATCAGAAACATGTAATTAACCAAATATTTACTGAATATATAGTACATGATAAGCACTGTTATAAATCTAAAGAAAAGTCGCAAGCAAATAAATAATAAAGTATTACTATTATTAAATAATAATAATAAATAAATAATAAAGCCTAATGCAGGCTAGAGACATTAAATGAGGTAAGTATATTTTACTGTTAGATGGTGTTAACTGCCATGGAGAAAAATAATCAGGGGAAATGATAAGAAATTTGGGGAGGGAGGGAAGGAGGAGACCAGAGTTTATAGTTCTAATTAGTCAAAAAGTGCTTTAAGAATAACAATATTACCTAAAAGTTAATCCTCACTATTAATACAACAATCTTGAATTAAGATAATATATAGATGTTTTGAAAATACAGAAAATGAGCATTTCTCACTCATGTAAATGTATGAAATTTTAATGGTCTTAGAAAGCAGAGTGGCATATTTTTCAGAATTGTTCAGAATGTACATAACATTTTCCTTGGAATGCCAATTTTGTAAACATATTTGAAGAAAATATAGAAATAGCCTTTAGAAACAAGAATGCTGAACCCAATTTTATTTATAATAGTCAAAATTTGAAAAAAACAAAATTAGAAACCTGAACATCCATAAGTAGTGGATACTTACACAGAACTCAATGATATTATTACTTATTTTTGTAATCATTAAAAATTATGACTTCAAGTCCTATAAACACGGAAAATATAAACAAAAATCAGAATATTTTATTACTTATAATTTTCTTCAATTATCTCTATCATAAACATTCATAAACAAAATATTTCATGAAATAAGATATACAGAAATAATCTGACTTAAAATGATAGTGCTTTTTCAGAATCCCAAATTTTCATAGTAGAGGGATTATATAATCAACAATTTTAATGTCCCACCAATAGAGAAACCATTCTATAATGATTCAAACACTTTTTTGATAATATCAGGGACAGAAATTTGCTCCACTTTAAGAACAGACTTTTACGTAACATTCCATATGACAAAAAAACCAGAGTTAATCTAGCTGAAGAACAACTTTCAAATTGACATGTAGGTGGGAATCAGACAAAGTGATTTATCTCATTTGTCTAATGAAATAGATTTCCAACTATAAGTTCTGATAGTAACTTCTTCCCCAAAGTCCTCTTAAGATCCATAAACTAGAAGAAATCTCTCCTTTCCTGTTTCTCTAACATATTTTGGACTTGAGTATGTTACCTAGTTTACAGATTGTTATATATTGTGTGTATCTATGTGTCTTGAGATTACAGGTACCTGAATTTCTCTTAATGCCCAATTATCTCTCTCTCTCTCTCTCTTTTTCTCTCTCACACAAACACACACACACACTCACACACACAAAATCAATACAGAGAAAGAATGTTTGCTCACCAAAATACTTCTGAACTAATATAAAGAGAATGTCTATTTAATCTATCACCATTAGCATTTCCCAACATTTCTACTTCCAGTTAAAGATAGCATGGGCAAGAAATCCTGGAATATACCATCAAAGACTATTCACATTGACACGGGACTATAAAGAATGTAGATCAGTGAAAATGGAAAATATTTTTAATACTTCTAAAGGACAAGGGTATATAAATCCTAGGTGGTGCTACATTTTACTATTGTAGCTATTGGCATTATGGAATACAGTTTTCAATGGCCTTTTTTCAAGTCAAATATCTTAATAGAAATGGGGATATAACTGTACAGTGTGGTATGTTTTCAGCATCTAATGACTCATGAATACTTGCCAAAAACCTGCAGATTTAAAAAGAAAAGGTTCACCTCTTTCTGAATTTACTACAGAGTAAATCACAGGCAAGTTGGTGTTGCATTTGGCCAGGGAGTCAAGAATAAGACATACAAATCAGCAAAAAGAAAAATATCTAGCATATTCCCTTCCCCAGGCAACACTGATCATTATTGTGTGAGGGTGTGAAAGGTTTTCAAATGATTATTACAGTATTTGCTCTAAGAATATTCCTCTTAAATCATTGTCATGTAATGGAAAGAGAATCATGTACATTAACAAGTTGATGGAACTTTGGCAAACACATGTGAATGATCTGAGTATTAAGAATAAATAATAAATATTGAACTAACACAAAATCCAATAGCCAAGAAGATTATTCTAATTGCTTAAATATTTCTTCTTAGGTTGGATGCTGAATACAATGTTGACAGGAAATATTTTACCTTAATGGTTAGAGGACTCCCTTCTAATGGGAATACTTTAATTCCAGATAAGTCAATAAAATATTCAAGTACATTTAAAATGCAGTATTTGAATATGTCAAAGAAAATATTTGAGATGTAAAATATCATGTCCTCTAGGCATGGACTATTTTTAAGGAATTATACTGGTAGACAATGTGCTAGCCAATTTTTCTTTAAATTTTATTAATGTGATATAAAATGCATTAACACTATTAGTTCACTGCAGACTTTTTACTTATCTAGTTCACTGAATTTGCTTTATTTCCCCTTCATTATTTCCCTTCACAATACTCCAGTCAAGTAAGTCTTATCTACTTTTTCTTCTATCTCATATCTCTTTCATGTTTTTTTTTTCTGTTATAAAGTCACTCACTCATTTCAGCTACTAAGTCTTTTAATTTTCACATTTGCCTTCACTATAAAGCCATACAGCAGCAGACTCTCTCTCCTTGGCAAAATGCCCTGACCAATGTATCCTGCTTAAAATTCATCATTATAAGATAAATATATAAATGTCCATGCATCAAGCTCCCTCTATGATTTTCTTTCTAGTCCATCTCTCTAATTCACTCTTTGTCTCACTTGCACTGAACTGTTTTCATTTTACCTAACTTCCCATGATGTCTGGTTATTATCCATGAGGCCTTCCTACTTTGCTATTTCCAAGCATCTTTCAAGACTTAGCACAAGCATGACCTCCTCACGGAATTATTCTCTAGCTACCTTCATCATTATCCCAATCTGTTAGGTTCTTCTTTCTATCTTCTAGCTAGACCTGAAATTCAGAGCTTGTCTTTGCTGTTTATGGGTTACTTACCCTGATCACGTAAAACTCTTTGAGCTTCAGTTTTCATATCATGTACAATTTAATAACAATACTGTTTCAATGAAAGTTAAATACAGTATCCAGAGTATTTAGTTACTTTTCTCTGTTCCATGCTCCCTGTTCATATCTCTATGATAACACTAATACGAATGCTTTGCCAAAATTCATTTGTTTGTTTACTTTGGTGTTCCCAAGTAGATTCAGAATGACTTGAGAGAAGTTGTGTAGTATTTTCCTCAATTCTGTAACTCAGCACCTAATCTAAGTGTAGCTAAAAGCTGATAGTTAATCCTTACGTGAACATTTATTAAGCACAGATGTTGTGCTGAGTTTTGTGGGTTAGAAATATATATTCAATTTATCCTTTCCACTAACTTAGCAGATAAGCACATGTAAAGAAGAGAAGATGTGAACAAACCGTTTTAAAACTGTGAATACCATTAAATTCTGACCAGCAAGGCATGGGATTAAAGAGGAAAAAAAATGCCTCCACTTTGGTCAGGAAGAACAGGGTGTTGGGAGACAGAGGTTGAATTAACTGAGAAAAAAAATGAGGAAGATTTTAAAGAATCTGTAGCATTTCAGTTAAGACATGGAAAGTTAGGCTTTAAACACAGAGATACCCTAGAGGTAAATTTGGCAATATCAAGCACAGGAGTAAAATACTGAGCATGCTGAAGTACTAGTAAAGAGGACTCCTATACACAGTGCACAATAGCCCAAGTGAATAGAGTCTTCCACTAGTGAGAATGGGGCCAGGATTGCTCTGCCAGGACCTTAACTGGATGTGGCTATGTCAAATCTCAGGCAGAGCAGTTATGTGACAAGATGCATTTATCCTACTAGTGTTACCATCTTTGATGTCTTGAACTACTAGCACTGTTAATAAGGGAAATAAACACTCAAAAAATTTCAAGAAAATATTTTGCTAGAATTATCTTAAAATCTAAAAAGAGTCAAAGCACAATAAGAAATAATCTTCAAAATAAAAAATATTAAAACAATTTCTTTTTTTCTCCTTCCTTTTTTTTTTGTGGATATCATTTATATATACTGCTCATATTACATTTAAATTTGAATAGTACTGGAGCATTACCTCAACTGATGAATGGTAGAAGCTATTTTTCTACCAGTAACTGGCATGAGAAATAGTCAGTATAATCTCCTGGAGGAAATTAGTAAATCTTAAAGGTGTGGATGACATTCTGTAGCATGACTTGTCCAAAAAAAATGACAGAAATTATGGCAGTGAACTCTAAAGCCAAACAGCAGCAGATACTCTCTCCATGGCAAAATGCACATTTTTCCAGGGATTAATGGCCAAACATACCAACATTTTAGTGTATTTTTTCTGCATATTATAAGTTACACTAAGGTGTTAGTTGAATCTCTTTTTTTTCTGTCTCTCAAACACATAAACACACAGAGATGATTTCTATACTGGAGAACATAAGAAAAAGATTTATTTTGTTCTATGAAACAATAGGTAACTAAGAAGTCTTTCTCATACTTAACATTGCTTCAATGATTGCAAGCATTTGTGGGGTGAAATTTTAAGTGTCTTTGGTAGTACTTTGTCCACACACACAAATACACACACACACAAGATTTTTAACAATAACTGCACATGAGGAACAAAATAATGAAACCATATGTCAAAATATCCAAAATCCAATGACATAACTGGTGATTCAAGAACTAATCATAGATAAATTAAAAAACAAGAACATAGCAGTATTAAGGGCTGAATGTCCAATAGGTACAAAAGTCACTGTGCTGAGACCCTATGATTCTTTTAGAGGATCATGTAAATGTTTTAATTTAAAACCCAAAGTGGAAAACATTAAAACACTAGTAATAAATAAAAAACACAAGAATTCATCTTTATACCAGCATGATTAAATATAATTTTAACACAGTTAACATACTGATATATAAATGGGCTCAAGGAAGCAAGTGCCCAGTGCAGATGAAATCAAGATGTAATCCTACCTGAAGTTGCTGAAGTAGGCAAATGGTATTATATTAAAGAATAGTATACAAACAGAGCTTTTCAACTTGAGTTTATAATATTTTATTTACTTTAAAATACCTGGAAAAGACATAGCATAATGAAATTTGATGAAACTCATTTTAGTACCTCAAGTTTTCTGGGGTTTTTTTTCTGTCATTTTATTTTGTTTTGTACTAATTCACAATTAAATATTGATAGTTAATCTTTTGTTAAATAAATATTTATCATTAGATCTTTTTCAGGGTAAAATTTTAGAATTTTCTTCAAGATGAATGGTTTTTTGGTCTTCATAATTTTTTTTTCATCTGTGAAATAAAATTTCTATGGAAAGATATAGTTTATTTCAAGGGAAATGTGAATTTAATTTGCAGACCTATTCCTCTAATTGAAAAATTAGACAATGGAGTTATTTTTTAAAAATCTCTTTGGTTATGGATTTTTATAGGTTATGAATATTCTCTAATAAAACAGACATGAACACAAGTATAGGGCGTTCTAACAGATTTGTTATCTCAAAATGCATTATTTTGTTTCAACTTCAGAATGTTATAAGTACTAATTTAGGAATATAAAATAGATGGGAAGGATAAAGTATATCAAAATTAAAATCTGCCTATTAAGTAACATTAAAAATACATAAAAAAGAGTACTATGTAAGACATTTGGCTCAATTCTTGTTATAAAGCAAATATTTATTTTCTAATATGTTTTCAATTAGAAAGTCTATTTTCACTAGACTGTAAGCTCCATGAAGAGCACTCTTCTGTTTTGTTCTGTTCATGATCTATCCCCATCATCTGGAATAGTACCTGAAATTTAGTAATATTTTTCAACTAATATGTACCAAATGAGCCCATTAACTGGAGTTGATCTTCACAAAGATCAGGTTTAAGTTATGACATATTTTGTTCAGATTAGTAATTTCTGTAGATTATATCACTCTTTCACTACTTTTTTTTTTTTTTTTTTGGTTACTAGGGATGGAACCCAGGGGCATACTGAACCACTGAGCCACATCCCCAGACCTTTTTTTTAGTATTTAGAGACAGGGTCTCCCTAAATTCCTGAGGCTGGCTTTGAACCCATGATTCCTCCTGCCTCAGCCTCCCGAGTTGCTGGGATTACAAGTGTGAAAACACCACATCCAGCCCTTCACTACTCTTATCAAAGATCAACTGGCAAATTATTAATATGAGTAATTAGTGCAAAACCCCTGTGAACTTGATTGTACCACACATATTCAATGAGAAAATCTGAAGGATCTCAAAAGACCCAGGGTATTTGGCATGTTCAATCAAGAGGCAAGAGGCCTAATCCACACAGGAAGAACAAAAGTAAACACATTCTTAGAACTCCATCTCAAAAAGTGCAAAATGCAGATGGTGATGAAAAAAAAGTGCAGCCCACAGATGACATTAAGATGGCAACACAGAAGCAGAGAGAAACGTACTCAAATGACTTTATAAAAATGCTGAAAATATCACAGGCGCTTTAGGATTATATATACAAAGTGAAAAAAAAAATAATCTATTCCCTCAAGTTTATCTAAATATCAGGCTTCCGTGTTTGTTTGTTTTTGGTATCAGTGTTTGGTTTGGGTATTTAAAATACATTAGGTAGAAATAAAGATCACTGCTTTACCAACAGAGTAGGAGATAACTAGCAAGATTAATGTCTGAGTATGTGTGTTTGGCTTCCAACAAGGAAGAGAATGAAAGAGAGAGAGAGAGAAGGGGTGGCGAACATCTGGGGTGGTTTCCTTTCTAGGAAAAGGAAAAAGGTCGTATCCCACCCAGCGAGAAGAAGTGACCCCCTAAAAAATGTAAGTGATCTTGCTTGACCTGTGACGCGAGCTTGGGACGACCTCGGCTGTTGAACTGCAATGTGTGTTTCTTGTTAGAAAAAGTGAGAGAGTTGTGCTCTGCCATGAAAGAATGTGAAGAAAATGGAGGTGCTGAAAAGCAGAAGAAAAGAGCAGAGCATTGGGAACTGGATGCAAGCTATGGAAAAAAAAAATTTGGAATATTAAGTTGGCCCTGATCTACAAACATTAGGTAGAAAAGAAAAATAAGAAGCATGTGTACATAGGCTTCTAAGTGCACGTGCGTGCACTCAGATTTTTTTGTTGTTATTTGTGAGGATTGATTCTCTGATTAATCTTTTCCATTTATCATTAAAATAATGATATTTATCTGGATGAGAATAGGTCTGGGGAAATATCTCCAATAACTCAAAATACTCAACAATGTGTTCTATGAATTCCTAGAGTCCCAAGTCTAAAGTAGAAATCAATGTTAGGTCTACTTTCAGGTTTTTATTTTCCTTCCCAGATAAAAATAGTAAGGTCGATATCCTCATCCAACGTTTGACAGGATCCTTAGAACTTTTTATTCTATGAAATAAATGAGCTTTCTTCTCAAAGAACAGAAAAATCCCCACATTACAATATAAATGAAAGCAAACTTCAAATGTCTTGACCTACATAAACTCTAAACATTTGTTTCATCTTTTAAAGTCTCTTTCATCCCTTTCTCTTTTTCAGCTCACTCTGTCCACACAAGTCCCTTGAGTCTTCTCCACAGAGCCCCATTATTTAAGTAAGAATGCATCCAGTGAACAGCTGTGGAAGGGAAGAGTCGGGCTGAAGTTCATGGCCAAAGTCAGAAATTTGGGTACACTCTAAAATCTATTGGCAGAAGAAAACCTAAAAATGCTTGATATTTAAATGTTATTATTGTTAAAAGATGGTGATGTAAAATGCTTTGTAGCTTCTGGTTTATTATGGAAATAGAGGAGAGGCTTTAGAATTGAAGGATTTGAGCTTTCCCCGTTATTTTATAATAAAATTATTATTCATTCAGTTATTGGTTATGAGTCAAGGGTTCTGTTTATTTACTGCAAATGTCCCTGATTGAACCTTTAGACATCATAGTTTTTTAATAGTCCAATGAAATCAAAGAAACAGAATTTTTTATTTTTATTTTTTAGAATACTGCCTGAATGAGCAAATATAAAATTATTAATGAAGATATTTAAACAGGACTTGGAAGTAATAGGTCTTCCCTTACCCAATTGTCCAAAATATTCTCATGAAAATGAGGCACTGTTACTCTTTCAGTTATAAAAATCATTTTAAGAAGGAAGTCAGCACTAGACAATGATTTAGTTAAGCCTTGGAAAGCAGAGTGCCTAACAATTTTTTCTTGTTTTCCCTTTCCTCTGGGATTCTCTCCTGCAATATTAAAGCACAGTGAGCCAGTTGATATATGGTAGCTAAAATTAATTTAATTTTAAGAATAGGGCCTTATTTTGAAAAATACAAATAAAATTTTCACTAAAAGCAATCACCCAATGACTCGTGGTGATACCTGTCTTCAGTACTTATTCATCATCTCTCCTTGACATTTTTGCCACGTTTCTTTCTCCTTTACTTTCTTTTTATTGTCCTGCTGTTCTCCACGAGAGGGCAGGCAGGGACAAGGACAAAGCAACCCTTTTTTGAAAATCTCATTAAAAAAAAATCCGATAGGACAGGAAGTAAAAAGTATTGTCTAAAATATTATTTAAAGATTATCTACAGATTTTTTATATTCTTCCATATCCCCTTTTCTTCTTGACACAGGAAAATGAAGATAGGCATATTATTGGAATAAATAGTTCTCTGTTTGGGTTCACTGGCGACACATGCATGATCCAAGTTCACCATGCTGCATCAATTCCTTTACACCTGGCAAAGCCAATGACTATGCCAGTTCTTTCACATTGTGATTTTGTAGTTGTTTCCTGTGTGTCAAATGGTTATATTAAATAAATCATAATATTTCACAATTTTACTATGAGGGAACTTACTTCAAAAGGCAATTCCTATATATGAGTTGGTATACGTGGCCTAGAGTTTGGAATGAAGATCCAGACTCTACTGTCCTCATGTTGCAAATTTACTCGCATCCCATAGCAGTTCAATTTTTCTGCTGTGTCAGTGTAAATGATGGCAGTATAGTTCTAGAGAAGTCAGAGAGAGGATTCTATGAAAGAAACACTTGGTTAGAAATGTACTAATAATATTCAACGTATCATGGGTAAACAGCATTATGGATATGTCAATGGGCTAGAGAAACAAGTTGTATTTTCAAACACAGTTTTTCATTTTTGAATTCTGGGAAATAAAAAATTGAAGCAATTAAAAAAATCAAGGATCTTTTCTAGAATTTTGTAAGTTCTAAGCATTTAAAGATAGAATAAATATAGTGATTAGTAAAAGAAAAAAGTATGATTCCATCAAAGAAAATAAAAGGTCAATTTAAAGGCTATCTGAATGCTTTCTCTAATATTGTGTTTTAATTAGCCAGCTTCCATTTTCCTCCTTATATTTCCTTTCATGTCTTATTGTATTCATCTTAAATAAAATGGAATCTTTCCACATATACTCACATTGACTTCATTTAATATAAAGTTTTGACATTTTTTTTAGAGGAATTTCCTTATTCCATCCTAATAAATAGAAGGGTTTTGAATTTCAATGGCTGAAAGGAAGTCAGATTTTTGTTATATGAATCCAGGGTAACTTCATTCATAGATCAAAAAAGACCACTTGGGGCTTACAAAATCTTTATTATTTTCAAGCTACAAGAAATAGTTTGGGAGAGAACTCGATAATAGAAAACATATTCTTCTACAATCAATCCACTTTCGGGTGCTTTCCAACTGTGAGACAGTCCTTCAAACTTAAAAATTCTCCAAAGTTCAACTTGGCCTAAAGCCCAAATTAACTTCTAACAGACTAAACTGAGGGAGAAAAAAAGTACTCCAAAATATAGCAATTTTTGTTGCCTTGATAAAAAGTTAATATGATTTATGACACTAGTAAGGACTGTTAATGCTTTACACAGTTAGATTTTAATGTTTAGAATTAGCACAATTTAAATATTCACCTACTATTTTAGATTATACCAATTCTTATAAGCTCAATGATATGTCCCTAAACTAAGATTTCTACTTCATTATACCAAGAATACCTCATTGAAAAGGGCTATTGAAACAGAATTTATACATCTAGCACATAAATTATTAAAATAAGTTATAATAAAAACAAAGTCAATGAACTCCTTTGTAAAAAGTAGTATACCATTAAAAATCTATAAGTTATAATCAAGAAGAATTAAAGCACATTGAATTTGGGGATGTTTAATATTAAAAAGTTGTCTACATTAAATATTATTCAAATGTAAAATGATGAGGTGATTCCAAAAGTTATGATACAATATTTTATAATTATACAATTCTATCATTAGTAAGACAAATCTAACACTAATGATGTTGAGACTTACATACTATACTATTTTATTGTCTAGTCTAGTCACCTAACTCTTAATAGACTTGTGAGAGACAAAGATATAATTTATTTCCATTAAAACAAACTGCTTTGGGCCTTTAAAATATGGGAATTCTTGTTTGACAAGTCTTGTCTTCAAGCCAAACCCATTTATTTGAAAGAAATCTTGAATTACCAATTTTATCACATAGTAAAATGTTAAAACAGGCATACACCTTTACTTCAAATTATAGCTCAACATAATATAAAAGCAACAACGCCAGTGGTAGATATAGAACTGTTTAATTTAGAAGGACAACTCAATCCAAAATCTAAAATAGTATGACTCTTTAATCAACTTATTCTAGTGTTGATGCACTGAAAAAAAAATCAATGAAGTATACTAGATTTGTTCTCTGATGATGTTATAGGGAGAAAACTTGATAATTACCCACAATATAGTTACACCAAAGTGAGGAACAATTAAAATTTTCCAAGATGATCACTTCAATGCATGTGGTTTCAATCACCATATTCAGATCATGTTCAAATCTATACCTTCAGGTCTGATCTATTTTTCTAAGCTTTGAACCTGCAATTGAGATTCAATTTCACAAGTACCTCAGTATAAATGTGCAAAAAAATAAATTTAATTTCTCTCCCTTCAAATCTTTGCTTTTCCCAGGTCTCTATTTCAGTAACAGTATGAGCTGTTCAATAATCCAAAAACTAAATAACAGACCAAGACAGACTCTTCTATCCTTCACTCCCACCTTTGACCAATGGTAAACTAGTACAGTTTCTCTCTTATGTGTCTCTCTTGTCAATCCTAATTATTTCTAATGCTTTCATATAATTCAATTTTATTCTTGATTTCTAAGTACGTAGAACTTCCCTCCACAAAATATATACCTCCATTCTTGCTGCTACTTTTCCCTTTCAGCTCTCCATCCACCATAGGCCACCAGGAAAATGATTGAAAATAAATCTATTATATCCCTTCTCTATTAAAAAAGTTCAATTCTCCTCACAATTTCAGAATAAATTCGTCTTATCCTGTGTGTATAGTCCCTAAATATCAGACTCCTCCTACTCCTCATGCAAGCTCCACCATTCCAAACTACTGATAGTTCTTTTTCATATAGAGAACTCAGCTCAACTTTGCATGCTTATCTTTCCCATTTAAATGCTTGTCTCAGTCCTCTTCCTCTGCTTATTTTATTCTCATTCTTCTTTGTTAAGCTTTAGATCAAGTTCACCTCATTTGAGAAGACTTTTTTGAATTCCCAAAATTGAACTTCCCTTCTATATCCAGTACATTTGCTTAATATCTACCTACATCATGATAGTTTTCACTATATATAGTACTGAAAACATATTTGCTTATCTCAATTTTGTATATTCTTCTCAAGTATAGGTTTAAGCTTTAGTGTTCTTTTCAAAGTTTCCTGAATAGGTCAAAATGTTAAACAAATAAAATCACATTAATACTCCCATTAAGTGCTTTGATTTTCTTATATCTGTTGATATTATTATAACATGTAAAATGAGAATATAAAAAGAAAGATAATATGTTTTATAGCCTACAACAGACTTCACATAACTTTAGGAAACAAAATGTTTTCTATATTTTATGAATAAAGAAACAGTTTCATAATGATCACATAATTTATCCAAACACATACTGTCAGTATATGGTAAATCTGACCTTCAATGCAATTTAAGTTTGACTTCAAAATCACTAACTTGATCCAAGAACCTAATTTGGCTCCCATTTACAATATAAAAGTGGAATAAAATTAATAGTACTATTAATATTCATAGCATTACACTTATCCTATTATCCCAGGTATTCAGGTATTAGGCTAAAAGTACTCTGAAAAGCCACATTAAGCAATAGTTCTTTAGAACCAGAAAAGTTCAGTATAAAAGGGATATGGCCTATTATATAAAGTAAAGTCCTACTAAAAATCCTTTGGTGGAACCTCTTAATTGCAACTGCAGGCACACATTAAGAAGAACCATCATTATCCTCACTGAGCAGTTTCACAGACAGGCAAGAGGAGTGCCAACATTTTTTCCATAGGAGGACATCTTCAAATTTTTGAATAGGTACCAATAAAAGAAGATCCACCAGAGGGAAATACTTTATACTTTGTAACAGCTCTCTACAGTAGTATGATCTCCAATTATATCAAAAGAGCCATAAACAAATGCTCGGGATGGAAAGAATCTAAGCCGACATTGAAGTCCATTGACCTAACCACAAGGAAATATACCTTTCTCCATCTCCCCCTCCACAAAAGATCTCATGTAGCAATGCACTTAAGATACTGTTGTCATTAACTTTTATTTAAAAAAATATTCAGAATGTTAGGCATGGGTTCTAATTACTGTATTACCTACAATATCATGTGTTCATAAGTGTGTGTATGTGTGGGTGGATACACATTATTTAATATAGAATATTAGGGAAGAACTTTAGTTATTATTCCATTTATTCCTGATTATTTTAGAGATAATACAAGTAAAGCCAAGAAGAGTTAACTGTCTTGTCTAAGGTTGTTCAATTGCTAAGCAGCATGCTATTTAATTAACATTATTTATTTAATAAACATTATTACTTATTGGAACATCTGCCGATTCAAGGATCAGCAGAATTAAAATCTAATTCTCCCAATGCCATCTTTAGAGACACTATACACATATACATCCCTAACAAAATATGCATCTATATTTTTTGAGTTTCATTTAATTTTCCAATGAAAACAATGTATCATATGCTGTCTGGAGGAAATTTCTGCTCATCATAATGTGTCATAGGATCCCATTCCCAGGCTCCTCACATGCTCTGTGCCAGTCCTTTTAGGATTAGCAGCTGCTATGAGCAAACACATAGCAGTCAGGCTTAGTAACTTGGCACACTTTAAATAGATCAAGTTTGGTTTTAATTTAAAGAATAATTTGATTCAGTAATGTGATTTAAACAAATGTAAAATCTCTCTCAAGAATTCACATGTAGTAAATGATCAAAGCTGTGATTATTTAGATTGTTATTTGTTAAAAAAATATCAAGATAATATTTTTAGCAAAATTCTCTGTTCCCTTCTTAGCTATAACTTTTTAGTGTGGGGCCCAGCAAAAATTTCAGTTTCTATCACTTTGCCAGAGATGAGTATATTTGGTTACCATTTGGAAATTTTTATTCTTTTGGCTTCAAATAAATCAGTATTTAAAGTAGGGTGCATCAATTACTATTACAAAAAAAAGAAAGAAAGAAAAAAAGAAAAGAAAAAACAATTTGTTAAAAAATTGGATCAAACAAGCAATTCCCTTATTCTATTTGTTATCATACCATATTATGTGATAGTGTAATGTTTTAAATAATAATGCTCTTAAAATAACCAGAAAGATGGAATAGTGCTGCTATTATCATCTTATTTTAATATTTAACTACACTCTTTACAATATATGCAGGATCAGCTTCTAGTAAATTGGATATATTATTGTCCTATTGCTGCTGTTGTATGTTATCACAAACTTAATGACTTAAAACAGCACAAATTATTATTTTCTGGTTCTGGAGGTGAGTAGTGTGAAGTGGGTGTCCCTCTTCCAAATTCACAGTGTTGGCAAGGCTGTGTTTCCTTCTGGTGTCTCTAAGGGAGAATCTGTTTCCCTGATTTTTCCAGCTTCTCCAGGATGCCTGCATTCTTTGGCTCATGGCCTTCTTCCATCTTCAAAGTAGCAACAGCCAGTTGAGTCCTTCTCACATCCCTTCACACTGACTCTACTGCCACCTTTAACTTATAAAAACACTCGTGATTACACTGGGCCTACACAGACAATCCCCACTGCTCTACAGATCTCAGTTTCAACCAATTAGCATCCATAACTCCATATGCCACCTTCACTGTTCCTTGACACATAATCACAGGATCAGAGAATTTCAAGAAAGACATTTATTATTCTGTCTACCACACAGAGTAGAACAACTCTGCTAATCAAAACAAAAACCAAAAATGCTAGAATTTTTAAATTTTCTATTGAAAGTTTTGAAAAGTTAGCAACTGAATTACAGAACCAAAAATTCAAGAGCAATTGTAAGTCAGAGAGTGCAGAAGCTACTTTGGGACCAAGGGTATCTGTGCTCTAGCAAATGGGACTTGTTTATATACATACTCACCTGGGTGAAGCAGGAAATACATGAAAATTCAGGAGACACACGAAGCTGGAAACTTAACAAAATCCTCCCACTTTAATCTGGAATATCAAATGACCCTACCCCATTTTTAAATTTTGAAACCCAGGCTACTACAGAGAAAGCTCCTTAGACCTTGAGCAGAGGTGGAAAATAAATATCAAAAAATAGTAGCAATCACAAGCCACTAAGTTCACATCATTTAGGTAGATCATGCATCTGTTCCATTAGAACCTCAAGTTACCGTACCACAGAAAACACAAATAATCTCTGAAGGAAGTTGCCCTCTTCCTAAGCCTTAATGAATCACTATAAATAATATTTTAAAATTAATGACAACCAGAATAAAAAGTAATCAAATTTACAAGAAAACAAAACATCAGAGCACACACCCAAGTAGTAGAAAGTAGAAACTTCTTTGTTGAAATTACTACACATTCTAATAAAACTCTACCATGTTCAAAGAAATGATAAATTTAAAGTATTTCAGAGAGCCAGGCACAGGGATACACACCTGGAATCCTAGTAACTCAGGAGGCGGATGTAAGAGAATCACAAGTTCAAATTCAGCCTCAGCAATTTAGTGAGATCATATCTCAAAACAAAACAAACAAACAGACAAACAAAACAGAAAGTGGCTCAGTAGTTAAACACCCCTGGTATCAAAGTAAATTAATTAATTCATAAAAAAAATAAGTATTTCTGAGACTAAGAAACTAGAAAGTAATATATTTTAAAGAGACAGAACTTCTAGGAATAAAAAATTTATAACAAAAAAATTTGTAAACTACTTGCATTGTTTTAACATCAGACTAGGCACACATGAAAAAAGAATTCGTGGCTGTTAAAGAAATTATCCAAATGCAGCAATGGGAAGGGAAAAGAAAAGAGGGAGAGAGAAAACCAACTTAAAAATCATGAAACAGAGTGTTAGGGTCTAACGTATTTAATCAGAGGTTCAAAAGGAAAGAAAGGAAGAATTGGGTAGAGGCAATACATTAAGAGAGAAAGGGCTAAAACATAGTTTTCTGTCTTCAAATCAGATAAACATGAGCATACTAAATAAAAAGAGAATCATAATAAATAAAATATTAAAAGAGGAAAAGACAATACTTCAAATTGCTAAGCTGGAAGGAGGATAAAAGGCAGGCTTCCTTCAAGTAACTGACAGTTGGGATGAAAGCTGACCTCTCAACAGCAGTAAAGGAAGTTGTAAGATAATTAAATATACATTTAGTATGCTGGAAAAAAGAGCTGCCAAAGCAGAATTCTATACCCAGCACGTTCAGGGATAGATTGTGGTGGAGATGTTTCAAGAATAAAGTTGTGAAATAAAGCTATTTTAAGACATAAAAAACTTGAAAATTCACTGCTAGCTGACCCTTACTGAAGGAAATTTTGAAGGATGAACTTCATCAGAATAATAATAAAAAGATCTGAGACAGCAGGTCAGAGATGGAGAGAGAATACAGAGAAAGGCATTGAACTACATGAACATATCTATGTGAACATTACTGTGTAAACATAACTGTGCTCAATGCTTTGTGGGA
Organism: Ictidomys tridecemlineatus; assembly: GCF_052094955.1. NCBI lineage: Eukaryota > Metazoa > Chordata > Mammalia > Rodentia > Sciuridae > Ictidomys > Ictidomys tridecemlineatus. The sequence goes on along the minus strand of NC_135478.1, from coordinate 158,390,359 downwards.
TTGAAAATAAAAGCCACTTTAAAAAATATATATATATATAATTTTTTTTTAGTTGTACACAATACCTTTGTTTATTTATTTTTATGTGGTGCTGAGGATTGAACCCAGGGCTTTGCATGTGCTAGGCAAGTGTTCTACCGCTGAGCCACAAGCCAGCCACAAGCCAGCCCCACGCCAGTTTTAAATGCAGAGAAAACTCTTCCTTGATTTGCCTTCTTTCATGGCAACAAGCTTACTTTCTTCACTAACCCCCGTAATAATAGTCTTCTTCATAAAAATAATACCCTCCCTCATTGACTTTCTGTTAAACTATATTCTAAACAGAAGGGTAAATATTTTAGAGTCACTCTCCACCATCCTACTGGGTAGGTACAACTAAAGTCATTTGCAAATGAGGAAATATGACAATGAACTTAGAGTAGAGGAAGATCCTAAATCTAGTAAGTACTCAGGATGACATTCAATTTTACTTTCACTGCTTTGGAAAGCCCATGTCTTAACAGCAGGGTTTCCTGAAAAGGGCTGGGCAATTTTTATTAGCAGATGTGTCTGTATTTTGGAGAGTCAAGGAATTTATTCTGGCAAACACTAAATTTGATTTAGTAAAGGAACTGTTTTGTGAACTCAAACGAGAGAGCTAGGAGATAATGACATCATAGTAATATAATATTCATAATTATGCACATTCTCTGTGCAGTAACTTAGGAAAAGCAAAAATAACACCCAATTCTGGTATGTGTGTGTGTGCTTAAAGCATGTCAATTTTACAGATCTAACTTTCAGACTTTTAACCAGATTCTGTTGCATCTAAAATTACCTGAGGTTCTTAGTTCATTAGATCATAGACTGATGAAAGTTTTCTTGGCTTATTCTGAAAATTTAATTTATGAAAAGCTAAAACACAAAATACAAAAATTTACAACATAATAATGACATGGTTTGGATAATGACCCCCCTAATGATGTCATGTTCTGCTCCCCAAAAGCTGTAAGTACATTAATTTACATAGCAGGAGACATGTTGCAAATATAACTAATGCCATAAATCTTAAAATAGAAGATCAGCCTGAATTATTCAAGTAGACCCAATCTAATCAAGTGAGCCCTTAAAAGCAATGAACCTCCTCTGGTTAGAGGCAGAAGAGAAAAAAAGATGTGGAAGAAGGGAAAAAAAATCAGAGATTTCCAGAATGAGAAGAACCTGAATGTCACTGCTGGCTCCAACATGCAATGGACATAGGGTAAGGCCTAGAGGGAGCATTAAGGAGATAGTTGCAGCCCCCTGGTTAATAGAAAGCAAGAAAATGGGAATAAGGTTCTGCCAACAACCTAAATGTCTGAATGGAGTGAACTTTTGATTTTGCCCTTGTGAAACCTAGAGCAGAGAAACCAGTTGAGACAACTAAACATCTGACATAAGTAGGTATACAATAATAAATTTGTACTGTTGTAAGTCACTAAGTTGTTATGGTAGCAAATGAAAAAATACATTCAGCAAACCTTTTAAGTAAAATTTAAATATAAATCAAAAGAAAAGCAAAACATGGATAAATATATGCCATATATTTAAGATTGTTAGCAACCAATACAAAAAGAAAAATAATGTCTAGCTCTAAAATTTAACAAATGCAGATATACACGATATGAATATTTTACTCCAGTTTCATAGTTCACTTCATTGAAATCAGAAGAAAATTCTCCTTCATAAGGAAAACTACTCAACAAAACCCTCAACTACATTAATGGAGTAAAACTGTTTATCACACAGTTCTTCATAATTTTCTTAACTATGGTTAACTTCACAATTCCTAAGCAGATCAGGAAAAGTCAAGATCACAAGATCTCTGATATCTAAAATTTCAAGTATATACAAGAATAATTTCTGAATGATGTTCCAAGAAGCTTACTTTTCAGGGATAGCCTGAGGAACAATTATACCAGGCTGAACACCATGCAGCAGTTACCAGTCCCAGAGGAGGACCTCAACTTCATGGATGATAATGCAGATCATCACAACAGCAGCCACCAAGAATATAAGTCTAACTATTTCTGATCATTACATCTTGGTATTAGAGTCTCCAACATAAACACAACATAGGTATGCAGTGAATGGAAAAATGCCTTTACAGAGAAAAGCAAGATCAAGAAGAGCAAGATCAGCTCCAGTGGTGTACATGGATCTCTCATTAATAGCACTCCTCCGGACTCTCTCACCTCATGTTTCACATCAGCTACTGAAGGAGAATTGTCTTACATGCAACCTCTGACTACAGGAATTGATCCTCTGCCTGGGAAGTATGAAAAACTGAAACCTGGGGGCACACCTGATGGCCATTGACTGGGAACAAATGAGTACTTACTGAGTCTGAAAGAAAGATATTCCTACTTTTAGGTTTATGGATAAGGTTGGAGTAGCTCAGAATAGGTAACAAAGTGTTTCAGGCCCAAGACCCATTCTCATGTGACCTAAAGTGAGATCTGAAGACTGTTCTCATGAGGATACCTTTTCCAAGAAATAACAATAAAAGGTCCATTAGATAATTAAGAGAATCTCCATAAAGTGGGCATATTTTTTGATTTAAGACATGCAAAAGTCTTTAATAGGCTAATATACATAGTAGCTTTTTAATTCTAACTATAAACAATGTAATTTCAAGCAAAAATATCCAAGATAAAACAGTTATGGGTTTTAGTATAGAAGAAATATGTGTTTATAAATTTATTGACTATTAAGTTAAATACATTTAAATTAATGATTTTCAGTAGTTTATAGATGGCAAAATTCACTGTCTGCCAATGGCAAAATTGAACTTTTTTTAATAGCAAAAATCCTCAGATTGTCTTTGTTAATATTCAGGTTTTTGCTCTCTATGAATGATAAGATGAACATAAGCAAATGTAAATGCATCAGTCAGATCCACACATGTCATTGTTATTAAAGTAGAAACCTTTTAAAAAGATTAAGATTACAACCGTTTTTCCCCTCTTATCATTCAAGTGAATCTTTAGGACTTCCACCCTGAAAGCAGAAACTTTGACTTTCAACTTATTAAATCCTGTTGTTATTTCACACAAAACTATTTCAACATCTTCAATATTAACTTGATCAATAATAACTTGAATCTTCATCCTTTAAATTTTTTTTGTGATGGGAACTGTAAATATTATTCTATCTAACCTATATAAGGTATGAATTTATGGCCCAGAAAAGTAGTCAGTTCCATAATCCCAAGACACTGTAAACGCTTATTTAACCGTAACCTGACCATTGACAGATGTCTAGATGAAACCAGATGCTTTTATTTAGTGTTGGGACATAAAAATAAGTTCAGACTAGAATAAATCATGATAGAATAATCCAGCTTTCTTTATTAAATCAGGAGTGGGGATAGGCAAAGAGGGTCAAATTCCACTCACGTTATTGGATATAATATCACCTTGAAATTAGAGATGTTTCCTAACCTATTGGTTGGTCTAAAATTACTTACCATTTTAAACACCTGTTAAATTTCCTTAAGAACTTGTTTGGAGTTAACATGAACACATTAATATTATAGCTACTAATAGTAAAAAAAAAGTGATTTGAAACAAGTATCTGGTATAGCACACAACAGAGGAGAATTTTCCATCCAATAAGGCAATAGCATTTAATAAATAACAACATTAAATAATTTTCACTAGATAGGATCTAGAAATGTTTCCATTCTTTTCATGTATGCAGTAAAAAAGTCATGAAACTTTACAATAATTACTTCTATGAATTCTGTCCTATTAGAAGTTCATTTCAAATTTCTGCCAAAAAGGAGAGGATCTTAGATGGAGGGCTATCACTCAAAATGATATTAATTTAAAGTGGATCAGTTTAAAAAATAGAACATTTTACTGATTTAAATCTGAGTCTACATGTTCAAACAAGCTGATATGCTCGACTCAGATGAATTCCCAAGCCAGTGTCTGTAGATATTTCATGTGTTCACAGAAATTACATATTATGAAATATATTAAGAAAAATACAGAAGATTTAATTCTCTCATTCTTTTAACCTTCTCAAAAGGTTCTGATAAGCATTATATGTTAATGTGGGGTCCATTTATGAAGAAATTTTAATTAGTTTAATTATGCTATTATTTAATTAATCTGTATTTAAATATGTGTGCTAGAATTACATTCAGCATTGACCCAGAACTTTTTCTTGCTCTTATTCAACTTCTTGAAGAAGTTGCCAAATGTAGTTTTTATCTAACTCATGCTTTTGAAAACCCTGAAATCAGGTTTATTAAGCTGCCCACATTGAACTCCCTAAAGCATTACTAGATATAAATGTGATTACATTTTTCTGAGGATTTATATTATTTGATTGTTCTTACAAGGTTAATCATTGACCATTGACATCTGAAACTCTCCTTTTGCCTTCCATGATTCCTTCCTATTTCTCAGATTATTGTAAAAGTCCTTCACTGGGTCTTTTTCTTCATCTCCTCTTTCCACTACTACACCTACACTCTTCCAGCTTTCTCTCATCCACTTCTCTCCTCCACAAAGGTGACTGTTGTTGCCTTACCATATGACTGCCTTTTGTGAAATAGCAAACTTGGTAACTGCCCCACCAAAGCTACAGAGGAGTGAGAATAATTTTAAATTAGGTTTAAGGGACATCACTGAATGCTAAGGTGGAATTACCAGAGCAAGAAATGAAAGAGAACAGAAATCCAGAGAGATGAGTTCAACATCCAGGACTACTTTACCCTCATGGAACTTATTAGCTGAATGAGGCTAGAGGAGCAAAAGCAGTCTGGGGTCTTCTAAAATAGTGACCCTGTTGAGGCAATACTGACCTTAGACTTGGGCTCCAAAGGGATATACCCCAGAAGTGCTCCAAACCCTAGTCTGTAGTTAATATACATAGAAAAACCCATATTATAAGGTTGAACTAACATGACTTGTCAGAGATGCTGGTCATGGAAACTTAAAATAATTTTTGGTGGAAAAATAACATTTTTTTCTAGGACTAAACTTATTTCTAAAAATGAACCTTTAAACATAATGTTCATCACACAAAGATGTTCAGTAGCCAAAAGAAAAGATGCCATGAGTAAGCAGCAAGAGCAGTGATAGAAAATAAAATAAACTCATAGGTACTTCTAACTCAAAACTTAAAAAAAAATATAATTAATGACATGTATTTTATATATAATCATACAAGTAAGATATATACAAAGACTAGACACACACACACATACACACACATATACACACACTTTATACTTACTTATATATTGTTAATGAGATAGATGCCAAACTTTAACCTTGGAAGTAGAATATAAAGTTATAGAAAAGGTTTAGAAAAGGACTATATAGAAATGATAGAACTGAAAAATAAAATAATTAGTATTAAAATTTAGTTATTTAGCAAAAAATAGACATAGAAATAAGAATAAATGAAGAAGAATATAGATATAATATAGATATAATCCAGAATGAAACCTATAGCAGGTGGAGCAGAGACAGGAAGACAGAATAGAAGGGATTGTGAAAAGATAAAAACAAAGTGTTTAAAATGTCTCATTAGAATTTCAGAAGGAGTGAACAGAGGATGAGGCAGAAATATTTGAAGAGAATAAACGTAAATATGTTTCAAATTGCTGAAAAACATTAATTTACATTTTTCAAAAAGTTAAAGAACTTAAACAAAATAAGAGAAATTTAAAACTAAATGTATTTCAGTAACTACAGAAAACTAAAAGCAAAGCCTTTAAAGTAGACAGAGAGAAGCCCTACCATAGTCACCATACATCATGAAGATTCTGGATTCTTTCCCAAGTTTTCTCATGTCAATTTGGTAATTGCTTAGATATTTCTTCTAAATATTCTAAATACATTATGGCTAAGTTTACAAAAAGTGAAAAAATAAATTTCTCAATCATTCTTCATTCATGCATTAAAAGGTTCACATTGCATAGTTGGGAAAGAAGAAAAAGAGCATTAAATACAAATTTACAATTGGTTTTCCAAATTGTTAGATTTCACAGTAGCTGAACATTCTCATTTATTTTGTCTGTGATGAGAAGCAAACCAACAACAATCATTATATGAGATGATAATGTCACAAAATATTCCTATTAAGTGTATGGATATGTAAATAAGCTTGATAAAACCTAACTTATAAAAGAAAAAAAAAGTCTTTCCCTTTTTAATCAAGGGCATCAAATGGAAACAACTGCATTTAACTAACTTGTCAAGTATATGTTACATATGAGTTATGTAGCTGGGCCTTTTAATAAACAAACTTCAGCTGTTAAATAACTTGTATAAATATTTTAGCTAAAATAGTCTCTTACATCATATCTACCTACCTGTTCTGTCCTAGCAATAGATGGAGAAAGAGGGTGAAACTCTTGAGTATGTGATACAAATTTATAACTATTTTTCTACAATTATGAAACCCAAAAGTTCTGAATTCTAACTATTTTTTGCTTTGTTTCCATATTTGAGTTGGCCCTATTATCTAAATAGAATTTACAGAATCCTACTTATATTCTTATTTAGATAATTCAAGGGTAATATTCATACAATTTTAGACAACAAAATGTTGATTTCTGGACAAAAGGGACTAACACAGAGCCCATAAGCATATTTCACAATACGATATACTTTTTTAACACTCTAAAGTATACCTAATTCAAAACCCATGTAGCAACACAGGTTTCCAAAATGGATTTTTTTTTTTATACTAACAATATCAAGAATCTATGGGTGAAATGTTTCTGAAGACATCACTTCAAGCAATAACAGGCACGTCCACAAGAAAGAAGTTGTTGAGGATGTTTTTTAAGGGGATAAGGGACAGAATGCAAACAAGATATAGAAAAAGATTCCCATCTCCACCCTTAACCTATGTGGATAAGACAATTTACAGTTTTTATCAGTGCGATATCTAAATATTTTAGTGAGCATTTTCAGTGCTGTGACTAAAAGAGAAAAACTGTAGAGGAGGAAAACTTTGAGGAAAACTTTGAGGGCTTACTGTTTTAGAGGTCTTAGTCCATAGAAGGCTGGCTCCATTCCTCAGGGTTCAAGGTGAGGCAGAACATCATGGTGAAAGAGTGTGGCAGAGGAATGCAGTTCACATGACATCAGAAAGCAGAGAGAAATTCCACTCTCCAGACACAAAATATATACTCATAGCCACGCCCCCAACAAACCACTTGCTGGAGCTACACCCCACCTGTCTCCACCTGTTACCACTCAGTTAATCCATCAGGGGTTTAATTCACTCTTCAGGTTAAGGCTATAACCCAATCATTTCTCCTCCAATCCTTCTTGCATCTTCTCACATGTAAGCTTTTGGGGGACATCTCATAGCCAAACCATAACACTAAACATTTCTAAGGGACAGATTATCACTTCTACATTTAGAAGACAACTACCTAGCAAAAAAAATATCTTTAAACTTAAATAGAAAATAGAAAGATATAAGAGGACTGAGGCTTTTTTAAAAAAATAACTTGAACTCCTGAACATTCCAAAAATAGGTTATTGTTCCCCATCAAAAAATAAATTGCCTATTTTATCTACTTTAATCTTTATAACAGAGTCAATTCTCAGATCCCAAATCTTAAAACATGCAGTATAAAATTAAGGTTCTATTTAATATTTTTTAACTGTAATATAAACTAATTGCAAATGAAAATAACCAAATGAAGTTAGGACAAAAAAAACAGATTCTAGTTTCCAGAGGAATTTTACTTCCTTGTTAAGCAGGGATATATAATAAGAGAAGTGAGATGTGAAAGCACACATCATTATCAGATACCATTCATAAGCACTTTATGTAAACTTGGCAGGAAACAGGCAGATGTATTACATGCCAGTTAGGAAGGAGTGGGACAGTAAGTGGTGAAGAAGATAAAAGCACAAGTTACCAAGACTGATGACCCCTAATTTAAATATATACATTTATTTTTAAAATTTTTGTATAAAGAAAGAGTAGGTAAGATACACAATAACATGAAGGTCATCTTGTGCAATTAAAGGATAGAATTAGCATAACTAATATTAAAATAAACATGTTTAAATAATAATTCAGTACTTAGTCATTATAATTCTTTTCAATTTTCAATATAAAGAGACAGTAAGCAAGTGTATAAGTACAGAATGATCTTGTTTTCCATAATATAGATTAAAAATGAGATAATTTTATTTGTTGAATAACTTGATATAGACAATTTACTCTAAGAAAATGTTCCAATGGTCACAGGCAAATTAATTCTGACTGTTTGATCTTTTGTTTTTACATTGTATTTTTACTGCTTTGTTTTGCTTTTTAATTGTTTAAGACGGAGGAATTGGAGGAAAACAGATGAAGGGTGAAAATAACCAGAATGAGAGTAATTCCATTACTTTTCTTTTAAGGCAGAATAAGAAAAAAAATAAGAGGGGAAATACAGCATATACAATGTAAACAGTTCTCAACTAGATAGAAGGGAAGAACTCAAAATTGCTCTCATCTTTCATTTGTTTTAGAATGCTATTTGTTCTTTTTGGCTTGTTTCTTTTAAGAATCATATATCTCCAACTTCATGCTACAGAAATCCAAAGAAACATTCCAGTAGGTCACTGAAACACTACCAATTTCCTGTAATGTTCATAAACAGAATAACCTGGAGAGTCACTGATCTTTCATGGATCTCTCTTCAGCTTGGACTGATGACTTTTTCCAGAGCAAGAAGCTATGTGATAGAAAAGCTTCTAGCAGCTTTGCAGTTGATGTCAAGGCAACAATCCATCGTGTGGTACTAGGAGCATTGACATTTTTTTACTCATTTTAATGAGTAAAAAAATTATATAAAAATAGACATAGGAATCTGTCAAATAGGAGATTTGCTTTGAGCTCATTTTTACTGTAGAGAAGTATATTAAAAATGAATAATCTTGTTACTACCCTAGAGTGAAGCAACCTTAAAACTCAAGGCTGCAGCAGACACTATTATTTTTCCAGGACAAGGCTTTCTGTAAAATTGTATTTCATATTTCATATTCATAATCATTTGCATGCATGATTACTGCATATAGAATTATAAATATACATGTAGTAAAGTACGACTACTTCAGGCACCTGCTTCTGTTATTGTGATCATCCCTGCAGGGCAGTGCCACCACTGAGCAACTCCAAGTGACCTTCAGAGGAGGCTTTGCCCATTGATTCTCCCAAACAATGATAGAAATTACACAGTACATTGAGGCAGAAAACTGCCTCAGTTTCTGGGATTTTAGATACTGCTTTCAGGCAGTTCTTTGTTTTACTTGCTCCTTGTTTTATAAATTCCAAATCTCAAGTTTCTCTTGAGTTGCTGATACTCCACTTCTTTAAGTACCCATCCTGGGTTGTTCCCACAATTCTATCAGGATCTTTCATGACATATTCTCTGTAGAGGCATTGGCTCTTTGGTACAATTAAGATGTCTTGGAAGTCTCTTCTTGATTTCTGTTTTGGTACCTGACTTCTGATCCTAATATGTCCGATGAACCCATGGTTTGTTTGTTATTCTTCCACTTAAAGCCCTTAACCCCTGAAGTTTTTCTTAATAGGCTACTTTGAATCAAATCCAAATTTTGTATCAAAATAAAAACAACTTTATTTTTTAAAAATCAAATAACATTTTAACACACTTTGAAAATCACTCCTAGAAACACTTTAATTATTTCTTATTGATAAGTAAAATTTGAAGGAAGAGAACTTTATTATACCCAATTTTAATTTTACTCCTTGAGAAATATATACTGGATATACCCAGTTGCTCCTTTGCAGTGATGTTTAAATTTTATTTCCAAATTAAAACACATTTTAAATTTAAAATGTTATCTTTATTGGGAAGGTATGAAGTCAGTAATTATAATTATTTTATCTACTATATTTTCACATACATACACTTAATTGCATATATCAGAAGTTATTCAATATGTAAAATTTATTGTATAATTTTATCTGTAGTAATTTAATCAATGAAAGTATAATGACATCTCATATTAAAATTTACAATAAAAAGCTTATGTTAATTTTTTTAAACTAAATATCTCACAAAATTCAGATCCAAGATTATCTAGTAAAGTGTAAAACATTACACATATTCATTGCTTTAAATAATACTGCTTTAATGACACATCAGATTTTTTTTAAAAATTAACAAAAGAAATCATTTGAAACAGGGGAAAAACAACATTTAAAGAAATGTTATGAAATAGTAAAATGTTTAAATTGAAAACATGGTATTTGTAACATCTCAAATCCTAATTTTATCTACTCATTTAAGATTTTTCATCCAATTTTTTTCTAGCCTCATATTTGTTTTATTTGTTATTGTGTTTTTCTTTTCTTTACTTTTTTTCTTTCTAGGACAGGGTCTTTCTATGTTACCCAGGCTTACTTTGAATTCATGATCCTCCTACCTCAGTTTCCTAAGTAGCTGGGACTATAGGCACACATCAAGGAGTCAGGCTTTATTATTGTTTTCGTAAGTTTTGCTATTTTTGTTATACATTTGAGGTGTAACTAAGCTTGTGAAATTTTAAGTTGGTGGTTCTGCAATTTGTCTCTTCTCTTAAATGGCGAGAGAGAGAGAGAGAGAGAGAGAGAGAGAGAGAGAGAGAGAGAGAGAGAGAGAAAAATGTACTAAAAACCTATATAAATGAATATTCATCATAACAACTAAGTCAAATTTTATAAAACAGAATATATAAAATATTCTCTTTAGAAGTAAAATGGTGAACACAAGTTTTAACATTATAAATTATTCTTAGGATGTGAAACTTAGAATATGAACCTCAAGATACGAATTCTATTTATGACTCTTGAATAAAAGGACTTTTTGTTTAAATGGGAGAAACCTACAGTGATTACCACTAGATGGAGCCCAGGCATCTATATGCCAAACTTGCTAAGTTTACATTTACACATTTAGCTGTATTGGATGACTGACAGAAACTGGCAAATGAGCAAGATAACCTGAAAGGGTGGCAGGCAGTAGCTATTTCTTAGAGTAGCTTTTTTAAAAAACTAATTAATTTATTTATTTGTTCTAATTTGTTATACATGACAGCAGCATGCATTTCAATTTATAGCACACAAATGGAACACAATTTTTCATTTTTCTGGTTGTACAGAAAGTTCTTAAGAGTATCTTAGCAAAATGCTAATTAATGAAAATTAGACATTGCTTCTTTTCTTGAGGGTAGTCTTCCCTCAATGCTGATTCTCCTCCACACAGAACACACAGACCTCTCTACTATTTGTGCTTGACCCTCCACATTCTGTAAAGGCCCCTCTAGAATGATCAATATTGATCTTATTCCAGCTCTTATTCTTTTATGAACCCACTAATCATCTGAAACACTCATTCTTGATTTTTGTCACATATTTTTTATATGTGGTTATAATGATTTCACTTAAAGAAATGACCTTCTCCCCCATGACCAAACTCTGATCATATATATTGACTTGAGACAAACAGATGTCATCTATTTTATTTTTTGTATCTCTAGCCTCTGAGAAGTCAGGCAGTCATAAAGGAAGGGTTCCTATGTACAAAAGGTGTGGTGAGAAAGAAGTCACCAGAGATGCAGTGCCCCTGCCTTTAGTCATTAAACTGATCATGCTTCTGGGAAATACCTTGGAACGGTTTCAAAAACTAACAACTCAGGACCAAGAGATAGTAAAATTTTTGTAAGTTGCTGGAAAGCTTGCAACTTTCCACAGAAAAGAATTTTGGCATTTGTAGTTTTAATGTAAATTATTTAAATTGTTCTTGATCAATGCTGAAAGTTCATGACATACAGTATTTGTAATGTCATACAGGCAGAGATCTGAATCCCACAGTCTGTTGCAAAGCCTTTGTGCAAGGAATAAGCCTGTAAGTTCAAGAATACGTTTAATTAACTAATTTGGATATGCATCAAAACTTTTCTCTGTTGTTCTCAACTTGCTATTCATGAACAAAATGGTTTTGGCTTCATCTACTAAATCTCTTTTTATATTTGTGGATCTTTATCTCTTTTTTTCTACTTGCAATTAGGAGAGTCATAAGTTTATAAAGGATTGAGTTTAGTGTTCAGGGAAGAAGACATCAGTGTTGGAGTTGACAAGAACCCTGGAATAGAAAGACTATATCAGCTAACAAAAGGAGCACTAGGTCCTGGATGCCAGAAAGGAGCAAGAATGAGAATAACTAGGCTGAGTCTGAGGAGGAATCTTCCTGGAGTTTCATTTACTGACAGGGCAAAGATGATTTGTTCAGCACCTATAGTATCAGCCACTGAGTTAGGACTGTACATCCATAAATATGGGACAGTTAAGAAACTGAGTTTAATGAGACAAGAAAATTAGAGAAGAGACTATTATAGCAGATGACATAGGAAATGTCAATGACAACAGAAGACAGTAGAAAGTTTACCTACCTTTGGGGTATGCATTGTTGAGAAGAAAGATAGAGAGAAGGAAAGAGGATTCTATGAGAATGTGATAAGCAGATTTCTTAAGTTATAAACAATTTAGGTAAATTAAAGAAGAAGCTTGTGATTGTAGGCCTAGGAAAGTCTTCCTACAGGACCAGAGTTAAATATGAAAATATTAAATATTATCTCTTTAAAAGGGGGAAGAACAGGGATAATTGAGAAAGTAATCCAATAATAGATAATCTAACAAAAAGAGTCTTATTATGCCTTGCTTAATGTCCAGAAGCAGCCATGAAGAGCTTTAGATATGAAAGAGGAACTCATATTTTTATTTTAAAATAGTCAATATTACTTTGAAAAAAAATGAATTGCAGCTGTGCTCTGTGACCCATGCCTCTAATCCTAACAGCTCAAGAGGCTGATGCAAAGAGGCCAGTTTGAGGCCAGCCTGGGCAATTTAGTGAGACCCTGCCTCAAAATAAAATAAATTGAAAATGACCAGGGATGTCGATCAGCACTTAAACCCCCAAAAAACAAACAACAAAAACAACAAATGGTAAGTTGCAGGCTAATCTATTGAAAAGTCAATCAATTCACATTACTCATCCACTCATAAATGTCCAAGTTTCTGACATGTTCCTTGTACTGTCAACAAGGCTGCACAGATTCTGTTCCCTGTGCTCCATCTTTGACCTGTCTGCTACTCCACTGCCTTTCAATTAGTTCCTTCCATCTTTTCCAGACAAGTCGATCTTCTAGCTCTTTCTTGATCATGCACTAATCATCCCTACCTTGGAACCATCCTTCCTTCTACCTTATTTCCTGTTCCCCCAACAGCAGTGTGGCTGGCTCTTATGTCTTTCAGGCATCTGCTCAAGTTCACAGAGAACATGTGATACTTTCCTAAATGACCTTCCTATCCTGTGCCCCAGCTTTTTGTCCTTGTTTTGTTGTCCCTCACATATGACTTATTACCAAGTAGGATACTCTACATTTTATTAGCTTATCGCTTTAGTCTTTCTCTTTTAGAAAATAAACTTCCCAGGGGCTTTGATTTTAGTTGCATTGTTGGTATGTCTTTAGAGCCTAAGATAATTCCTGACCCAACTTGATGCTTATTGAATTTTTTCATTGAATTAAATTGCCATTGGTGCAAACAAATGATTAAAAAGTTCTAAAATCTAGGGGAAAAAAAGTAATGATATTATCCAAATCAAATTTAGTAATGCAAAGAGAAAACCTTCCATGATTAAATGGGAAAGTCCTAAAGACATGTCAAGAGATGGTTTATCCTTATGTAGCCCTGGACCAGGTAAATAATAAATACTTGCTTGATGGGAAAATATTTGCTTTTTAGAATTAAAATGATAAAAACAATTCAAATATTTGTATTTGAAATATCAGACAGGAATAACCAAGGAACTAGAAGATGCCATTTTTATATAGGTAACATAAACTCCATTGACAATATAGGTGTCACTCATCAGCACTTATATTACCTATATTCTGTTCATTATCATATTTAACACTATCACCTGCAATGACATTTTCCTATTTTCTGGAAAGGAAAAGAGAGATTAAGTCACTTGGTCAAGAGTATGGGTCAGGAAGTGATAGTTTGGAATTCAAATCCAACTCTGGGAATTCTGATGGTATTTGCTAAGAGGGTAAGGGAGTTCCCTATTGCATGAACATTTCTTCTCTGCTGTTTGCTAGAGAGAAGAGCTCTAGCTCTCTAAAGTTAATGAAGATCAGCACTGTGTTTTAGATATGAAGACTGAAAAGTGAAAACCACACACATCTTGTACAAGATCAAGGAACTTACAGTCTGGAACTTACATTACAAGATGTAATGGAATTATTTCTTAAATATTTTTAATCTGCTGCTTTTTAACAACACATTATTGATAGCGCTCCACCAATGATAAGCTGAATTGTTTCAGTGTTTTAAAACTGATACATGCATCTGTCAAACTACTATTAGCACTAAGAATATAGACTCTTGCACCTATACATTAATTGTGAGCCCCACACTTTAAACAGTTGCTAAATATTAACTTTATCTTAGGAAGAGAAGGAAAAATTGGAACAAAGTTCTAAATGAACATGATACACATTGAATTCCAACTCTGTGATCCTTCTCTGTTAATTTGAACATCAAAAATAAAACTGATGACTTACTTAGTACTATAATCAGTATGTAAAAAACACGTACTTTTAACAATCATGTGTGTTGTCATTTCTGGTTATGAGTTACTAGAAAGTTTTGAGACTTTTTTCTTCTGGTGGTTTATGTTAACCATTCCCTTTAATTCACATTATGACATCCAAACAATTTGAATTTCTACAGAAGCCTTCTAATCTTTTTATGCTCATAAGATGCACACATCTTTTCTGGGAAGAACACATGCTGGCATGATTCACTCACTATCCCAGTATAATTCTATGGGTAATTAACATGAAATGGGATAACATAAATGAAGCAGGAGATCCATAAGAATGCCTGGTACTTAGCAGATGCTTAATACATAGTATCAATTATTGTTCAAAATAGAAATTACTTACCAAAATGGCTTATGTTAACATCAAAATGAAAACATATTTACTTTTTTTGGATATATAATAATATTTAAAACCCTACACCTTTATATCATATACATAATGTAAAATATTTGTAATATTCCAAATCTCAGACAGAAACTACAAATATTTTACATTACAGTATATATTACATGATTACTAGGTATATGAATATCAAGTGAGTTAATTCCTTTTTTGTAGAGTTTTTCCTTTTTTCTTAATTTGAAATCCCTCTAGCAATAAAAACCTTTCGTGAACACTAGAAGGAAAAGCTTCAGTCCAAACATATAAGCAGAAAATTGAACTCAACTCTACTTTACCATAATATCCTGCACTAATGTGATGATACAGCTGACAAAATTTAACAAGCTTGCTGATATTTATTTCAGAGGACCACTTTGTAGCCTGAAATGGATACTCATCCCAGCAGGTGTCAAGACTCAACCACAATCCACTTTCAAAGTTAAATGCAAATTACACACTGGAATTCTACAGAGAAAACAACTCCACTCCTTAGACCTAAAAAGCCTTCTTGTGTGCTATACACTAATGAGAGCGCACTTAACTGATAGACTAAGTAAATTAGAAAACTGTCTTCTGGTCTAAGAAACATTAAAGTCCATTTTACAAATAAAATGTGACCTCCTTTCAACAAAACAAACAACTTGATGATGATACTTTTCCACATCAACAGGGATTTAGAGTCCTTAAATTCCCTTTGAACTTGGTGGAAAGTTTCAGTGTGTTTAGCATGCTGATGTTAAATATAACCTTGTCAAGCACTAATGTATACCCTTTGGATTACTTGATATTCTATAGAGATGCACTACTGGATTAAAATGAAAAAACAAAAAAAAAACAGAAGAAAGAATAGTTTTTGCCATGAATTCAAACATTGGCCAGTAAGGAAAATGACAAGAAAAAGCTATCAACATTTAAAGTATTTGGAACAGTATTGATTATGCAAATTATTTTACAGTAATCTAGACATTACAATCAGTAGTCCCCAAGATGACTGCAATGAATATCTGTGAAAAGCAGATAAAATAATTAGTTTGGTACTAAATAGTTATTTTCTTTGAAGAATTCATCTCTTCTGCTACCCATCTTGATATAGCAGTACTTGTAATGCATTTTATACTTTAAATTTTGCATAAAATTCACTATAGGATATGAGTAAGCACAAGTAAGTGTGCAGGAAATAATTTATCAAAGAAAGGAGCTTCCCTAACATTATCATCAGTGTTCCAGCAGATAAAAAGGAAGTTTCACAAATGCCTATATCTTCTTCTTATCATCATTTATGTGCAAAAAACTAATAACCAATGACTCTAAAGCACAAGGGAAAAGAGATAAAAGGGAAAAGAAGGATTCATAAAGCAAATTTAAAACTCTTTACATCATAGTGAAATGACATATTGGAATAGAGAATGAATTAATATATTCAAATCATTCTGAAGTTATTAGCAATTAAAAGTGATCAAAAATGTTTTATTCATGTTCTTACTCATTTATTTTAAGAACTATGCACATGGTATCTTGTTGGTTTAGAATGACAATGACCTGTTTTCAAAAAGTGCTCTTTGGAACATTAAAAAATTGTCACTTAATTCTATTCTTTTGTGATATCAAAGTGACTGAAATGTACTTGATTAGAAAATAACAATCTGTTGGAACTTCAATGCCTTGCTTTCCCCTGGGGCAGTGGATTATTCCTTCATCATAATATCTGTTAGTTAATACCAAAGGCTTTGCCCAACTTCAAAGCAGAGATATTAAAGGCTCACTTTCCACTACAAGGCAGGTGTATTTTTATTAGCTTTCTCTTTCAAAATTGCTATGACTTCACTTGCGGATATCCCGCCAACAACCATTATTGAAAGCCTTACTATAATTGCTAAGTTACATGCAATGTCTGAAGCTCAAAACCAATGTCACTTGCAGCCCTCCAACAATTGACTGAAACCAAGTGTTACATCATTAAAGCTGAATTACAACACACCCATGGCGTGTTTTCCATGTGTGCTATATTTTAAACAATGGTAGAAGAAAACCTAGCTATAAATTCACAGATTCCCCAATTTGTTCAAATTCATGAACAATAAGAGCTGTCCAAGAAACTTTTCTGGCTCAATTTTAGTCAGAAATGTCATGAACCAAAATTAAATGTCTGTTTGGATTTTATTGGAGGTGGAAATGCTAGTTTTATGTTGTAAATTTAAACAACCTGCCACAAAGGGAGACTCACATTTGTATGGCTTGGGAAGAGCTATTCATCTCTAAATTGCTTAGGGTAACACAAATAAACGAATGTAAAGTGTTCCACTTCTTAACTAGTTTTGTGCAGAGTAAATCAGCTGAAGTGATGATGGCATATGTTTTCAGTAGGTCCAGATTGGATTTCATTTTTTTGATAGAATTGGGTGTGGACTCCATGCATTCAGCTATTGTTAATGATTAGGAAGTTTTCTGAAAATGCATGAAAATTCAATAAGACAGTCATTCATGCTGATAAAAACAGTATTGGCAGCACATTTTTATTACTCTTTTTTGTTGTTGTTATTTCCTAACTAGGTTCAACCCATTTCATTATTTGGTGATCTAAGTGGAAATATTTCTTCTGTCATAGTGGTATGTGAAGCTATTATAATTACTTTTTTAGAAAGGTCGACAACTTTTTTTTTTTTTTAATTTGGCTTCAGTGATTTTATGGTGCCTAGATTCCACCGGAAAATATTTAGTCACTCACTTACTTGGATAGAAATCCATCACCTGGAATAGAAATCATGGTAAGCGTGCCAGCATCTTTGTGCAGACAGCCCTGAAAATATATACTAGGCAGGGCCACTGCCAAATGACTTGTGTCTGGCCAGAACTACCTTTGAAATGTTCTCTGCATACCAGTTACTGTTAAGATTTATTATACCATGTGTAGATAAATATATTTTTGCTTTCATATCCATAACTTGGATAATACAGTAGCAATCCATGCTCTATGTATTACATTTTCAATTGTGATTTTAATAGAAATTTATAATATTCAGATTTCTTACCCGAATTTAATAGTGTTCTTCATATTATTTTAGATAGATCACACTCAAAGGTAGAAATTTCCAAATAGTTTTACTAATCCATAGAGAAATTAGTTTAGTTTTTTAATATGTCCCCATTTGAAAAAACACATAATAAATGAGAGATCTGCTCTAAAATACCTGGGAGAGCTGGGGCCCTGTAAAGTATACAATAACATAAAGCTATGAGGTTATCTACTATGTGAGTTTAAGTCAACTACTCTGCTCCTATACTTTCTATTATTATGTGGTTGCAATCATTTAAAAAGTAAATATGCAAATTCTGCAGCTCATCTCTTGTAACACAATAATTCAGGGCAAAACTTATGACAGTAAAAGAAATGTATCACACCCACAGTGGGGTATGCTCTTACCACAAATATAGGTCCACCCAGTTCTTTTCTTTATTTAGAAAAATCTCAGTGCCAACTGAATCAAGGCAGTCATACTATTTTAAGGTTTATTTGTTTTCTTTAAATCTGGCGGACATCGTTCTTTCCTATTAAATTGGTTGACTCAGTACGGAAAAAAAAAAATACACCATTAACTTTCCGCATACCCACTTACTATTCTACAATTTGAAATTCCCAAATTAATCTTACTGGCTCATGTAGAAGAATGACTGTTGAATGAAAAATATTTCATGAAATTATGCATTCACAGTCAATGATTTGTGGAATTTTCAATGTTCATTTAATTGTGTCATCAACAGTATTAATGAAATTCTTTACATTCTAGGATATGAGCTGTTATGTTTATCAAGTATTTGTAATTCTGCTACTTTGTGTGCTTTGATATGCGTTGAGAGTCATAGAGAAACTTAGGTGTGTCATTTGCAATTTATAAATTGCTAGTAAGTCTTTGGCTATAATATTTACATGACTTGAAAAGCATTAAGTAATTGTTTATCAAATCCTATATATATTTCAACAAAAGGATGGACTAGCTTGTATTTACATTTAGACTATAGAGTAATTTTTCCAAACTGCATAAACAAAATCATTTTGACACCTGGTCCTTTAAAGTTCATGAACTTCAACATCTAAAAACACGTGTGGAATTGTCAAACATTCCAGTGTCCTCCCAGGGGGCACCCAAACATATGTAACTGTGTATATCACAATGTCATATGCCAACAAGTTTTCTTGAAAAAAATGACTGTATCCTTTTATGAGGGCAGCAAAATGTCACAGCTCTGAATCTATGAGATAAGGAGAAAGGGTTTCTGAAGGAGGAAGAAGTTTAACTGCAACCATAGTCTGTATTAAATATCACTACTCTTCTCAAATTCAGCATTATTTTCCAAATATTAATGCTGTATGGGTGCAAAAGAGAAGATCTTATGTTAAAATCACATTCCAATAACATAGTATATTTCATAATTGTGTAATTAATATTTCCAATCATACCAGGAAGGGAGTGAATCAGGAAAAAGGAAGACAATAAAAGGTGTGATTACTCATAAAACAGGAGTATGTCTGATAGCTTAGCACAACTGAAGGGGACATTTAATAATATCCACCCCAGCTACTCAGCTACTCCTCTCTTCCTTGTCAGAGATCTTCCAGCAGAGGGAACGGTTTTGGAAAAAGGGGCAGGTGGAAAGGCTGATTAAATTCACCACTACCTGCAATGCATAAGCAGCATTTCCCCAGAGAAGAGCTCTTTATAATTCTGCTAGGGGAAATGGGAGAGCAAAATTTAACCCACCTGCTAACCCTGAACAATCTTAATGCTTGATAGTAATAGCTTCACAAAATGCAGCAGCAGCTTTCAAGGGGCAAAATCTCTTTAGCAGTCTTTGTCCACCTGTCTATGAGTGCAAGGAGGGGCTGAGTCCTGCCAGCTGTTTCTAACATCTACCAGATTGCTAACCCTTTTGACCATGGGCAGATAAATCAAGCCACCTGGGTTCCACCTTTCCAACTTGAGTTGTAAGAGGAAACTTCTCTCTAGTGGATTCTAGCCCCAGTAATTAACTGAAAAAAGGCGATTAAAGGAGCCAAGACAGACATAACAGAAGATCTGGGGTTGTAATTTAGCATTTAGTGAGTTGGGATGGCTGAAGAGACTATGTCACAAAACTGTATCTCAGGTGGAGAAAACTGTTTTCTAAAGCACTTGATGAATACCTTGATGTACAAGAATAAATGAAGAGGTTTTTATTTTTTTACTATCTAGAGAAATTTTACTATGGAGATTTCATGTTTCCTCTGTGTAATATTATGTTTAATCTTTTTCATTGAGGTGCAATTCACATGACATAAAATTAATCATTTTAAGGTACATAACTCAAGGGTGTTTAGTATCTTCACAAAGCCATGAAACGACTATATCTCAAGTTCCAAAACACTGTCATCACTTCTAAAGAAAAAAGTGAATTTTACACATTCCTATGATAGACAAAGAGTAAAAGCGTAAGTGAATTTAATTTTAATTGTAGACAAGGACAGGATAACTGCATTTTAATCTTTCAGATTATTGTCAAATGAAGTATTTTTCAGCTCACCATCCTGAAATCTGGTGACTAAAACTCTGCAGGGCTCCTGTTACCTCAGTGCAGTCTGCTTAAGAACCAGGAGACTTAGCACTTCTATGCTTTCCACAAATTAAACCAACTTCAAAATAAATTAATGAAATGTAGATAATATTCCTAAAGATTTGTCTATGTGCAAAAGGGGGAAGGGGTGAAGGGTTGTGTGCAATCAGCTGCATGTATTCCCAGTATTGTCATTGTACTTGTCCTGCTCTTTTTACCTCCTCTAGCTGGTTTTACTTTTTCTGGAAAGGGGGCTCTGATCCTGGAACATTTCACCTTTACCTTCAATTTACATATCTTACTCATCAATAGCTACACAATGTCTTATCATTGCAACTGAAAAAGAAGGCATTTCTACCTTAAATAGCACAAAGGAGTAGAGCATTTGTTGGCAGGTGGGGAGCAATCTCAGTCCTCTAGATACATTTCATACCTGGCTGAAAAATGGAATCATTAGGAAAGTTTGTGTCTATGGGTCATTAGTGTTGGAATCAGCATCTTATACTTTATCTCAGTAACTGTTGTTAATTAGCTTTCCATTGCTGTGACAAAATACCTGAGATAATCAGTTTAGAAGAAGGAAGTTTTTGTTGTTGTTGTTTTGTTTTGTTTTTGTTTTTGTTTTTTTCGATTGGCAGTTTCTGAGGTTTCAGTTCATGATCAGCTTGCCCCATTGCTTCTGTGCTTTTGGTGAGTCGGAATATCTAGGTCTGAGCTTGTGGTGAAGCAATGTTGCTCACCTTGTGGCAGCCAGGAAGCAGAGAGAAGGGCAGGGCTCTCAATATCTTCCTCAAGGAAAAGCCCCCAATGACCTCACTTCCTTCTATGAGGCCCCAGTTCCTTCAAGTTTCATCCTCTCCCAATAGTGCCACATCTGGAGCCAGAAGTTTTAACACATGAAACTTTGGGACATTTTAGATCCAAAATAGAGCAACTGTACTGAGGACTGCTCTTTAAATGTGGAAAAGTGCATTAGGCTGGCTATAAATAAAGCCCACAAGAGAGTCAGGGAGAGGGGTAGCAACAGGAGGAGTGTTATAGGTCCAGATTATTAGTTGATAAACTGTTGCTGAGAAGCCTGCAAAAAATATTTACAGGGTCAATGCTGTTGTAAGGAAAGCAAAGATCATAGCTACATTAATGTTCATAGCAGCACAATTCACAATAACTAAACTGTGGAACCAACCCAGATGCCCTTCAATAGATGAATGGATTAAAAAAATGTGGCATTTATACACAATGGAATATTACTCAGCACTAAAAAACAACAAAATAATGACAATTGCAGGGAAATGGATGGCATTAGAGCAGATTATGCTAAGTGAAGCTAGCCAATCCCTAAAAAACAAATGCAGAATGTCTTCTTTGATATAAGGGGGGTGACTCAAAACAGAGCAGGGAGGAAGAGCATGAGAAGATTACCATTAAATAGGAACGAGAGGTGCATGGGAATGGGAGAGAGAAGGGGAATAGCACAGAAGATGGTAGGAGACCTTCATTGTTATGCAAAATTACATATAAGATGGTGTGAGGGGGAAGAAAAAAGAGAGAGAAACGTGTCACAGTAGATTGGGAAGAAAGAGAGGAGGGAAGGGGAGGGGGGATAGAAGGGCAGCACAATACAATAGACACTAGTATGGCCCTATGTATAAACGTGGCTGTATAACCAATGTGATCCGGCAATCTGTACACGTGGAAAACTAAGATTAAGATTACGTACCCCATTTGAATCAAATGTATGATATGTCAAGATCATTGTAATGTTTTGAGCAACTAATAAAAAAATTTCAAGAAAAAGGAAGGCAAAGATCAAATACTGTTGTAAGGAAGGCAAAGTTTGCATAAAATCATAGTAATTACTATTTACAGAATTAAAATCAGATTGAAATGCTTTCTTTTTTTAAAAAAAATTTGAAGTAGGTTGCAATGAATGACTTATGTAAAGATAACTGCCATTAGCAGGCATATAATCCCTGCAATTTAATTTATATAAGAATACCTACACCTTAATTTTTTTCTCAGTATTCTAGACATTGCTGCATGCATTTTGGATAATCGGCCAATGGTAATATCTGTCAGTTCATAATCTACAGAGACAGTGTGATATTATTTGTATCATTTTTTCTATCCAAACCCCAAATATAATACTAAAGTAGGTCACCTAGCTTTATTTCAAAAAGAGGCTACCCCAAGTTTTGTTAACTTATAACACTGTAGGGAAGAGATGAATTTTTGTTATTGAAAAATGGAGCACACTGACTGGCATGATGAATATCAGAAGCTGACTTCCCACAAAGAAATTAGAGGTATTATAGATCTAGCAAATGGCTAACAGACCTTACGTTTCTATACTTGTGTAGAAATGATATAAAATCTAGCAAGTTTTGTAACCTTTTATCTTTTAGGAAAATACCTCAGGCAAAACCTCCTGTAAAGTTTCTCTTAATCCAACCAAGTTGAGTGAATGTGAGTGTGAAATTTTTTAAAGTCTTCTTTCTAAATTGATATCAATTATTGATTGTATATCAATTATATACTAACAATTGCTGAATTCATTTTTGAGAATTGGGCAATATTAATATCTGTTAAATTAGTAATTCAGACTACAAGTTGTAGGATATCTGCATGAGACTGTGACCAAGTTACAGATGGGATGAACATCATAACCCAGATATAAGTACAATGACTCTTAGACTTTCTATCACCTCTTTAGAGGTGCCCACGACATCCTGCTACATACCCAAATATTTATCAACCAAGATACAAGAGAGATTAAGAGTAAGAAATAAAGGCAACCACACACACAGTATAAAATATTTAAAACTATTATTAATGAAGAGTATCATGTGTTATCATACTAATGCCTATTATTAATTGTATTCTACTTTAATCATTTATATTATTTATAAACTTGTATGTATATATTAGTTATTTATTATATGTTTTTTTTTATGATTGTGACTTTAACCTCAATGTAAAAACCTTGTTTCTCTATTTCTTTCCTTTTAAAATAAAATTAGGAGTGGTCATTCTCTACTTAATTCTTTTATAAAGCTATATTTCAACAACAACTTGATTTTCTTATTCAAAGATTCATCTTTAACAGAGATTGTCCTTCATGTATCACCCTGTGGTAGTTACCTCTTAGGAATATTCTCATGGAATCTCCACTGCTGCTGCTATTGCTCAGTACCCATGTCACACTAAGGACTGTCTCATTAAATTTAACAACTTCTTTCAATGTTAGTTATACAATCTCTTCTACTAGATGGTCATTGCTTTGCTTTCAATGTTTAAAATAGCATTTGAGATTTTCAGGACACAGGGAAAACTGTCTGACACTATGAAGGCTTGCCAGTTACTACTTGAGTTGTAAATGAAGGAAGGAAGAAAGGAATAAATGAAAGTTTGTTTAACAATAGAGTAAATCTCATTACCACCTGAACTGTATTTTTCATTAACTATGTACAACACATGTTGAATCACCTTCAGCTAATCACACTCCCTTTAAATGTTTATAACTGTTAGATCTCTAATACTGATTGGAATTTGGTTTAGGAAACAGAATCCCAGATGCTTGATAAGAAATTAAAGAAAAGGAAATGACACCAAGTTGTCTCATCATTCTCTTATATGTAAATTGGTAATATGAGTTGGTGCTGAAATAGCTTTGTTTGCATTTTGTACTTAGGATAAGAAAAAAGAATAATACCCTATCTCTCCTTGCTAATTAATTCTCATGCATCTTTAATTAGATTTCTCCTGACTTTGCATCTCCAGTTAGAGAACTATCATTTCCATGACAATATGTGAGCTTATAGATATGGAATTAGTGTGTATATATACATATATGTATATATGTATATATATGTGGATTTCAAAAATGAGATAGCAGAGCAGGGTACATAAAACTTTATGACAGCAACATTGAGAAAGCTTCTGAACACATGGACTGATTTGAGACTAGGAACCAAGAGGAGTATGTGCTAAAACACTAGGTAAGTTGGGAGTTGGACAGAAAATAGGCAGGAAGGCACAAATAACCATCTGCAGGTATTGTCTTGGAAACCTGAGGGAAAGAGGAAGGAGAGAGCAGTCTACGCTGTTTCTCTTCATGCCTTCCAAATCGTCCTGCATTTAACCAGAATTTACTCATCCTTAAAATCCAGTGCCGTTGATTTCAGTGGTAACCTCCTCTGTCCTCCAGTCCACCTCACGTCTGCCATTCTTCAGAATTGGGTTTGCCACAGTGGACTGAAAACTTTGTGTTCAGCCTCATCAGATTATTTTTTCTCAAGGTTGAGTCAGGTTCATCAATAAAAATGCTTGGAATGGAAATATTTAATGATCAAGACATCTGAGCTTATTGTCCTGATCTGAATTTTTGGAAAAGTAGCTTATTGTATTTATTTAGAAAATAATAATGTATATATTTAGAAAACAAATCATCTGTATTAATAACACAATTTACATACTTGTGATTTTTATTTCGTATGTGGATGTATAATATAGCCAAAAAAACAGACTGAAATAGATCTGACTTACACTTGATAATTGTATGAACTTAGACGAGATAATTACCTCTCTGAGCCTCAATTTTCTCATTTGAAGAGTGTGAATAACAATTACTAAAAAGCAAGGTGAGGAATAAATAGAAACATACTTAGAATGGAATAAACATTTGATAAATATTAGTGTCCTTTTTTATGAAGGCTTTGTTTTAATATTTCATGTGCTAGGTATTATTGTACTTTTACAAATAAAATACTTTGAGAAATTTCACATTTTCCTATAGTAAAGATTGAAACCTGAAATGTATAAGGTATTCAATTAGAACTCTGTGAGCACCACATACCAGGGTGATAGTATTTCTTTCCACTCTCCATTGTGAAGCCATCATTCCTATTGATTAATGACTATGTGCCTTTAAGAGTAGAATATAATGGTGACTATTTCACTTAATACTTTTAATTGAAAATTTTCTGTCAGTCAGATCTTACTTTATCATTTGCCCTATTTCATTTAAAAAGCAAATTTTGATATCATATTATAATAATTATAGACTATATTGTGTCAGATATTTAATGAATTTCACATCTTAAAATACCAGCATACCTCAAAGTAATGTGAAATATAAGGCAGACAGTCTCAAATCTTGAGATTAAAAATTTTAGAAAGAAAGAGATTGGGAAAATTATTAAAAGAATTTTTAGTAGATACAGGTTTACTTTTTGGCATTCATGATATCTTAGTCTTTCAGGTTTTAACATGGAGAAATAATATATATATAATTCAAAAGCAAAAATTTCAATGGCAACAGAAAATTCTGAATCGCATACCCAGCCTGTCTTCAACCTGCTTGCTCCACTCACTGCTGTTTTCGTTTTATCTGTATATGGTTCAATATGACAAGAGCCTTGTGGTTTCAGCTTACATTTTGCTAGGATATTAACCACAAAGTTTCATATGGTGGTGCTAATGTTTACCTTCAACAATGACTCTGGATGTGAAAGAGATCTGACCCATCCATCTATTACAGTGGATTGAATTAAGTGATAAAACTTGCCCTTTTGGTAGTACATCTTAAACAAACATAAAATTTGATATGTCTATTCACTTATACACATAAATAAAAAAGAGATTTCAAAATATCCTGTTTTTTCTTAGCAATTCATAGAATTCACTGGAAGACACTGGCTATGATTTTCTTTTTGTGTATGTGGAAAATTAAAAATAGAAAACTTGATACAAATTTAAAAGATATGATTCCAGGGGAGGGAAAAGGGAAGTACTGGGGCTGAAGTGGAGCAAATTATATACCATGCATGTATGCTAATGTCAAAATAAACCTCAATATTATGCATAACTATAACCCATGAAAAACATTAAAAAGATACAATCCCTAAGTGGAGAGTAAATAAAAACATTTCTTGATTACTCACTTAGAATATAATACATATGTTTAAAAACATATACCAATGCAGTTATTATAGGCTTTGTTACTATTAGTCACTCAATAATATTTTCAGGATGCATAAATTTCATAAACATATATAGGTATATTTGTGTACTAAGTTTCTTATGGAGTTTAAGCTTTTCTCCATAAAGCAAACACAACCCTGGCATAGTTGATTTTGTAATAGGATCAATTGTTTCTGATCTAGATTTCATCATCATAGTAAAAAAAAATCTAATAATTTGAAGTTAAAAATGGATGCAGATTTTCTTGGCTTTTTAGAGGAGACATTTTCTTCTGAAACAAGTTAAGGCTACCTGAATGTTATACTTTTTCAAAGAATGAATATTTCTCTAAATTTAAACAAAGCACCTATCAACATTCTATCTGAATTAGTGGGTTTATTATTTTTCTCCTATTATTTTATATTCTTTTTTAAATCATCATTTTCTTGAGATTAAAAAGAATGAGTTAAATCATCCTATATCTCTGTTGCCTCATCCTATGTCTCTGTACTCACAGTGACTATAGTAGTTTATGCCACTGTCACATCTTAACCAGGATACTTCAAGAGATTTCTAATGTTTCCGTGACTCTTACCCATTCCACTCCATTTTCTTCCTTCTGAAACAATTTCAGTGATTATACTAAAATTCAAGTTTAATGAAATGTCTCTTCAGCTTAAAATTTATCAACAACAGCTGGAGTGGTGCATAACTGTAATTTCAGCTATTCAGCTGGAAGGCTGAGGCAGGAAAATCTCAAGTTCAAGGCCAGTTTGGGCTACTTAGCAAGACCCTGTCTCAAAATTAAAAAAAAAAAAAAATCAAAAGGTCTGGTGATGTAGCTCACGGTAGAATGTCCCATGGGTTTAATCCTAACTTCAGTTTCAATACCTCAAAAACATTACAGTGCCTTGAAGAAAAAGTCCTACACTCTTCTTGTATATTTCTTAAGTATACACATCTTTTTTCTGATGTTATTCTTGTTCATTTTTTCTGGTATTATCTCTTGACATTCTTCCATTGTCAACACTGTAGCCATAAGGATCCTCCATTCCTCAGTGTGAGAATTTCTCACCTCCTAGCCTTAGCCCAGGTTCCTTGGTCTGGATGTCTTCTCTCATACCCTTCAGTTGTGAAGAAAGCTTGGAGAACTTCTACCATCTCAGGAACTCTTATCACATACCACTGCAAAATGAGCTACTTTTCTATTTTATCTCAAACCATGCTATGTATAACTTTAATATTGCATTTGTTGAACTCTGCTATAATAAGAACTTCTTAAAGACTGGGATGATGTCTAATTTTTCTTTTCCCCCTATATTTCTCTCATTACTTGGTACTGAGGATGTTCTTATTGTTGCTTCTATCATCATCAACAATCAGAAATTGTTCAAAGTTTTTACTATATAATATTTACTGTCATATAGCATGCAGAAACTGTTAATATTTACCATGTACTCTAAGTACTTTTTAAAAAATATTCCACTAACTTCAAATTAACAATTATCTCCAGAAAGATTAAAAAAGTTACTTCCAATACCTACACATATGGTAAATATCAAAACCAGGACCCAAAGCAAATCTTAACCACTTTGCTAATAATTTCATCAAAGTTGACACTTAATACCTTTTGAGTATATGTGTGGTGGTGGGTCTACATAATCCAAGTGAAGTACTCATAAAACATCAATGTTTGCTAATTCTATCCTATTCGATGTATGCTAATTCTATTGAATATGTTAATACAATTATTATTAAATACAGCTTAACATTTTCCTTTGAAATAAAAGAGTATACTTCATTGCTAATATGAAGAAAGATATTGATTTTTTTGGAAGATACAGTCAAAAATGTCTCAAATTCAGGTAAATTTGGAACCAAATGACAGTATTTTTGCTATAGAAAAGCTATATTTTCAGTTTGGAAACAAGCAATTCAGAATGGCATATACTGTGTATTAGCTTTCAATCAGCAATGTAAACAATGTAATATAAGCATTACATGGACTCTACATTAAGATAAACCAAACCACTTTTGCCAAGACATATGTAATCATTCAAATTCCACTGGGAAAGAAGTAATAGCATTATTTGGTCTAGGGCCCAAGTACTTTATTTAGTAAATAACTTGGGCTTTGTATACTCATTTCTTCATAACACCTATTTCCAACATTTAAACAACAGTGTTTCAAGTATTCTTGGCTTAGGGTTCGGTTGTAAAATAGACACATGTTCATCTTCCTTCATTGAGCCATTATGTAAAAACATACTGTATTATATACAGTAACAAAAATAAGTTATACTCAGAAAAATTCAACAATTTGACTTTAGTCAAGATGCTAATTTTAAAGAGTTACTCAGGGTTAAAGTTCAAAAATTAACTTGACAATATGCAGCAGATGACTGGAAAAATTTTACGACTGACTATAAGTACAAAACCAAGTTGTCTTAATTGAACCACACTTCATAATTATCATATTGAAATTTAGATTTGCTTGTTTAAATTAACAGAACATTTTCAAATAACTATTTTACATATGTGAATTTACATGTTTGATTTGTTTCTTATGCACTCACAGAAAATTTACTTTTGACTGTCCATATAGGTTCTATTTTTTTTCTTTCTTTCATTCTTCTTCTTTCCCCTTTCAATTGTCTGAAGAAGATTGTTAACAGTTTTTATATGTGTATTTCCTGACAAATTTTCTTAAAGTACAACAAAGACCAAGGCTGTCAACGTCAAGCCCTAAATCTCGGGTCTTCACTGTCCATGTATCTGTACCAGTCGCTCAATCTCTTCTATGCAGTTCCACATATGCAAAATGAAAGTGCCAAAATAAATGGTTAAAATTCTCCTCAATCTAAGATAGCACAGTGATGAAAGGTGATGAAGCAGCTTATCTCTCCATTTATTCTTTTAAACTATGGTAGGAAATCTGGTCATTTTCTTCTGTTTCTTAAAAGCACAGGGATTCATCTTATCTGTCACCTCTATTTGTCTGTCCAACTTGATGTTTTATGGCCTGAAAGAGATAAATATCTTGCCTACAAAATGATTCCTCCACTCAAAAGAGTCCCTCAGCCCCAACTCAGTGATGACATGAGGAAGTGCAGGCTCAGGGTGGCCAGATCTTTTTAAAGCCCTCAATATCTAATATTATTTTATTTAATATAAACTGATAACATAATACAGTGAAAATATGACATTTTGTCATGAATACAAAATATTTTTGTAGTCTTAAGACATTCAGTAAGCATTGTATTAAAGTTAGGAATAATTTACACTCAGGCAAAAATTACAGGTAAAGAGAGTTGCAAAAGAAAGAAAACATGGCTACTTTTGCAGTTCTTTTTGTATCTCTTTTGCAACTGCATTAATAAACAAAACATTTTATTCTGATGTGTGCTATGGTTTTTTTTCTGTCAATTGTACATCTTTCTTCCTACACTCACAGTAAAATGATCAGGTGACAGCTCTCAGCAGTTGACATTGGTGGGAAAGATTAGCAGGAGTGTCGACTTTGACAAATAAGATACAATTGACCTTTGAAATTTTCAAGAGAAACCATTTACGTAGGTTCTTAAAGTCTTTTGATTTAAATATTTTATCAAAATCAAATTTTCAATGAAAAACAATTAGTTCTATGCAGATCAAACAAAATCAAGGATTGAAATTGTTTGTGATTCCTGAGTTTATTTCAAATTAAAAATCAGCTGACTAATAAGTAGACAACCAAACTAAACTCTGTTACTGCAATGCTTTGACACAAGATGGAGGATGTCAATGGGAATTAAACCTATCTTTATATCAAATGTAACTACTTATAACTTTCTTGCCTTTACTCTTAAAAAAAAAAATACTTTTATTCCAGAAACATTTCCATGAGGTTCACTATTTCTCTTTCTGACTTTTGTTCTTCCAGGATACCTTTCCTACTTATGTTGTCACTGAACGTACATAATGTCTTATCAGAAGTGGGAAGAATATAGTGCCCCCTTGACCTGTGAGTCAATGGAGTACAGTTTAACATTTCACAATCTTGTACTCTAAGAGCCTGGGTTCTAATGATGGGCTCCAAAGGATACCTGAATTCATTAATCTATATCATTTCTGTTGGAAGAATTTCTCCCATCAACATACATCTTCAGAGTACAAAAGCTAAACAAAAGGTACTTAGAATTATCCTGGACAGAGATAAGCAAGTGAATAATCAAAGAAAGAGTTTTGGTATTCACAGCTAAAGAAAACGTAGGAAAAATGTCACTGTTAGAAAAGATTAATTGAGGATCAGATGAAAAAAGGTTGTATGAAAAGGGTAAAAATAGAAAACTTAGATAAAATGAAGTACCTTGGAATATGCTCCATGGCTTTTGAAGAACAGTACTTTTCAAACCTGTACCATTCTGCTATAACTCTGATTCCTTTGTACCTGCTAGTTTGAAACAAAGGAATATTTGTATAAAGTGTTTAATTGTTAGGGATTATTTTTACTTGAGTTCAGTATAATTAAAAAAAAAACAAAATCACCCCTGAAAATTTTCCATAGGATGATGGAAAAATCTCAAGATAAAAGTACCACTACACAATGAAGTCCATCATTTTTGTTAGAGTGCAGGGATGAGTTAACAGTAAATGGAAATCACATGCAAAAATATTTATAGCCTTCAGCAATCATCTGAAGAACATTTAGCAATGTAAATAACAACAACAAAATAAGTTTTGCATAGTGATTTCCACACAGTATCACTAATAAAAAGTAGAATTGCAAATCTCAAAGTTCTTTAAAATTATCCGCCTAAATGCATTTAGATTAAACACTTCCACATGCTTATTATAAACCAGTAATGTGTCTCACGTTGAGATTTCTTTCTGTGAGTGACATCTCCATGATTTATATGTACCACTTTATGGGGAAAAAAGTAGAAGGAACATATGCCTCTGGTGCTGCCTTTACTCAGGCACAAGGATAATAACTTAATCTTACTGAATGTTCTCTATGCAGAACGATCATCAGTTCTTGGCACAAGGATTCTCAGAGAGCCTTCTTAAACTTTTGTTGTCATTTACATAAAAGACAATGGCTTTAGGGTTTTAATATTCAGTGTTCTCCCAATTGCATATTTGTTCCTGGCTCCTCTAATAATCTGAATTCATTTCCATAGAACTGGGGCCCCTGTTAGTCACATCCTTGCCAGTAAATGGGTTTGTCTGAAAGGTGGATTTACAGCAAGCAAACTTTTAAAATCTATTTTGATAATTCATTTATTTTGACTAACTTTGTAGTGGGCATAGTGCTGATAACATGTCAGTATAGTTAAACTCATACTAGGCACAATTAAAATCACTATTGTGTCAGCTTTGTCTTTTATGTGCTCATATAGTAAAAAGTTTCATAGACCCTGTTTCTATCCCCCTTGCTCACAAACTCCTTGGAATCTCATTCTCCGTTGAGATAATTGTATAAATGGTAACCAATAATAGCTATTTAATCTTTTTAAAAATCACACATTTAGTATGAAATCTTAAAGGCTGAAGTAACATTAGAAAGTTACCTCATCCCTTTGACTGAACAGATGATGAAATGAGAATTGAGTGACTTTCCTCACAGTGGTAATTCATAACAGCCAGGGCCCCGGAATCTGAATCCAGTTTTTTCTCTGTCTCATAAAATACTTGTTCAAGGCTGGTCCAAGCCAGTCCAGATACTGGCATGTTGAAAGTGTAAAAACCAAACACAACTTAAAACAAATACTACTTTGATTTGCTATGTCCTTGGTCCCAGAAAATTATTTCTCACCATTGATTCTGGTAGAAAATTCAACAATGTGTTTTATTCAGTTTTTTTTTTTTTTTTTTTTTTGCTGCTGTGACTAAAATATCTGAACAGAACAATTTTAAAATAGGAAAAGTTTACTTGGGGGCTCATGGTTTCGGAGGTCTTAGTCCATAGAAAGCCATCTCCACTCATTAGGGTTTCAGGTGAGGCAAAGTATCATGGAAGAATAATATGGCAGAGGGAAGCAGCTCACATGGTGATCAAGAAGCAGAGACAGAGAAAGAGAGACTCTACTTGCCAGATACAAATATAAACCCTAAAACCATGCCCCAATTACCACCTCCCTCAGCCACACCCCAGGATTTCAGTTACCACTCAGTTAATCCTATCAGGGATTTATTCACCAATTAGGTTAAAGCTATAACCCAATCATTTCTTCTCCAAACCTTCTTATATTTTCTCATACATGAGCTTTTGCAGGACACATCACATCCAAACCATAACAAGATGTAAAATGCAGTCAACATAAAAGACATTATAAACTGGGTAGAAAATCCATATTAGCTTTTAATTTTTATATCTACCAACTCCCTGTGATTATGTCAACTTGTACAGAAGAGGAAACTATTTAAAGAGCAAATTTATGAGTGGCAGTGAAAGTTCCAAGCAGTAATTCAGCACCAACTAAGAAAGAGTAGATTTTTGCCTCCCCCCCAGCACAGAATGTTTCAACTATCAATATATTTAATACTACACAGGTTTCACTCTTAAATCTGAATACTTAGAAAAAGCTGGCAGGCAGGATACTTCATCTCAGACAGAATGAATGAAAAAATTATTTGACTTTTGCTTTCTCTAACAATCACAGTGAAGTAAACTCTAGAATACAGATAAAGATTGTGTATAGCAGTTTTTCTTTTTTCTTAGTAGAAGGAAGTTTGTCTCATCAATGACATGCTGAGCACATGGAGGACATCAAGAAAAATAAACTAGGCATTATTTTTGAACGATGGTAATTAAAGATTGTTCAGCCTTGTTTCTTTTTGTTCTGGATAATGTTGATAGGTGTTAATTTACTCAGGGAGTTTTTAGGCAAAATATGACTTTTTAGCCAAGTTTATCTCATTGTGTCATGCTTCTAATTAACTGAATTTTTCAACCTACTCAAGATTATTTCATGGCAACATGAAATTTTAGGAACACTTAACCGGTAATACATTCACTCCATGTTACCATCTGTTATCTTACTATAGACAAAAATCTGTACAAGAAAAAAAAAACATCCTTATAAGAACACAAATTCAAACATGCCTTTGATGTCTAAATACATAGATCATACTAGAGGAACATACACAAAAATTCTTCTTATTCAACTCTTGGCATATGTGGGCAGAAATTGCAACACTTTAAGGGAAAATAGCAGGTGCTTAGAATTTCAATTTGACTATAGAAATAAGAGGTAATTCTGGGATCTAAAACTGCATTGAGTATTTGATGGCAAGGGGCAAGTTAATAATATTTTTTGAAGGTATGAATGTAAGTTTAGTGATTAAAATATACACTTGAAATTGTGCCTGTATTTTAGAAAGCAGGAGAAACAAAACAGAGCCACATGAAGTATGTCACATTCTAGAAGAAAGAAAAGACCATGAAGCTTGCCAAATAGACATACTTGAAAAGAAAAATAAATTCTCGTAATCTTTAAATTAAATATCATTCATACTTACGCGCACACACACACACACACACACACACACTCAGCTACAGAGAAGGAAAGTAGGCGAACATTCAGTGGGTAATTTTTAAAGATGCTTAACTTACATGAATCATTGGGAAACTGTTATGATACAAATGTGAATACTAACATTAACTATGAATTATATGGAGCATATATTGCTATATAGCAGTATTTGAGTTGTGTAACACTGGCAAGTTAAAGACTAAACAGCATATACATTAACATCTGCAAATAAATAAGCCATCTGTTAATTCGTATTATTTTCAGAAAATGTGTTCTGATTTCTGTTAACACTGACTATCTTTCCTTGTCAAGCAATTAACAGGACTAAAGAATGCTTCCCCCCCACCCCCTTAACCATTAACCTACATCAAGGGAACCCTTTTCCCAGTATTTATAACCATTGGACACAACCTATCAAGGCAAACGAAAGATCCTCCAATCAAAGAGAGCTTCACTTTGCTCATTGTGGATAAAATAAATACACAATCTAAATTTAACCTCACTTTCAAAGGCATATGAGACGGTATCCCGACATGTTTTGCCTATTTAAAAAATTTTTATGATGGTAAATAAACCCTGGAAAATTCCTTCTCAGATTTAACCACCTGAAAATGCAGCTGTTGGCTGCCACTATCAGAGCCGCACAACTCCAAACTCACGTGCAAACCTCATCAAGGGCAGACATTTCTAATTGATTCCAGAAGTAGTTCTTTTGCTTAGATCAGGGGGCAAAAGAAGAATAATGAGCAGCTTTTCAGAGGGAATTGGGGGTTAGGGTGTTGAGGGGTGGGGGAGGGGAGCTTTTAAAACCTCAGCCTTGGCCAGAAACGCACAGCAATTTTACGGTCAATTGGTGAGCGCATCTGGAACCAGGCATTCTGGCCTCGTAGTTGATGGTAGTGAAACCAGCTTACAGGCAACAGCAAGGCCATAATGAGTCCCTGTCATGTACTAGTGGAAACCACGTTGATCGGCTGCCAAATATCCCCGCGCCTTTTCCTCAGTGATAGGATTCCTCTGGAGCTCTGGTGGAGCCTATGAAATCCTCTCCATACTGGAGCTTCACCTATTTCAATCGTTCTTAAAGTCAATGTAAAAGAAAAGAACACAACTCAGAACGTGTATGTGTTGGACTCCTTGTGTGCTGACAAGGCTTTCTATCAGAAGACTGTGTTTGCTTTCATTTGAGGGATATATTTTCAAACGCAGCGGGCCATCTTGTTAGTGCATGGAGTGTCAGATGCTCAGGTCATAAATCATAGCACAGAGCATGGCACACTCACAAGAGAGGGGCTAAAGTGTGAGGCTCTTTGTTATTTCAAATGAAGCACAGGTGATTATGAGAAAAGAGGGGCATGGTTTCCCTTTGAAAAGCCAACCAGAAAACCAAGAGTGATATGGAAATAATTTCTTGGGAGTAAATGATGTTTATTTTAAGCTGCTGCTCGTAATTCACCCTACCGACTCTTGTTAGATTACACCCGCAAATAAGTCAGGTAATAGGACAGCCATGAAAAATGTAGAGATGTGAATCCACAGGGTGGAAACTGGTTCACTGGTGCAGAATGAGCCATGCACAAAGCAAGACTTCTATCCAAACATTTTAATTAGGAGGAATTGTATCCATTTGAAAACTCTTAAAATTCTAAAGTCAGTGATGTTAAATTCAACATGTTTGCCCTTTTAGTCGATCTACCCCTTGGCAGGAAATCGCTTCCTATTTTCAAACAAAAGTAAAACAATAAAAAATGCAAGAAAAAATTAAATGAGCCAAAAACCAGGCTTAGAAAAGAGAAAGGAGTGGAGTGGGGAGGGAGGGAGGAAAGTAATGCGTTTAGAATGCTTTCTTTTGAAAACTCATTTTTTTTTCATTGCAAAAATTTCCTTAAAATACCTATATTTTGATGATCTAGTATATGGTCATCAGAAATACAGAACTAGTGTCGTCCAAACTACATATAATGTTAAAATGCAGAAGATATGCTAGCTAGATGGTGAACATCTATTTGAACATAAAGTATGTGCAAAAATAACTACACTTGATGAATACCACCACTAATACTATCGAAATAAGGGACTAAGGGAGAACTTTTAGGTGGAAATGAATATAACCTATATTCAGTCCTTTTAATTTTATATTATTTAAAAGATGATACATAGAAAACTATCATCATTAGTATGTTCATGAATGTGGCTTCAATATTTTAAAATCCCCCAGGAAAACCATTGAATTTTAGGAAATTTTATGTGATCATTTATAATTTATTATATCAAAACTAACCTCTTATAAAGCAGAACATGAGTAATATATTCTACTATTCTATTTTATTTATGTAGTACTTTCTTGTTGATGGGAATATAAGTGATTATTTTGGAAGAAACATAGGAAGGGGACATTATTCTTTTAAAAAGAGAAACTGCATATTTTTCACCTCAAATCAATTATTTTCATTAATTAAACTTGTACTTGACTCACCCTACATTTCAGTATTTTTTACTGCTTCTTTTGAGGATTGTCTATTTAGTTTATTTGCCTAATTAATAATTGAGTTATTTGTGATTTTGCTATTACATTTTTTGAATTGTTTATATATTCTGGATATTTATCCTCCACTGGAAGAGCATCTCGCAAATTTTTTTTTCTCATTCTGTAGGTTCCCTTTTGACATTTTTATTGTGTTCCTTTGCTGTGCAGAAGCTTTTTTAATTTGACACTATTCCATATATTAATTCTTGGTATTATTTCCCAAACTTGAGGAATCTTATTGAGCAAGCTGTTGCCTAAGCCTATAGATTGCAGTGTTGACCCTACATTTTCTTCTAGAAGTTGCAGTTTCTAATACAATTCCCAGGTCATTGATCCATTTTGAGTTGACTTGTGTGCAGAGTGAAAGATAAGGTTCTTGTTTCATTCTTCTACATGTGGATAACCAGTTTTCCTAGCACCATTTGTTAGAAAAGAATTTTCCTTCTATGCATGTTTTTGGCACTTTTGTCAAGGATAAGATGACTATCTGTGTGAGAATGCCTTTTATCTTCTATTCTATTCCCTTGGTCTATGTGTCTCTTTTATACCAGTATCAAGTAGTTTTTGTTACAATACCTCCGTAGTATAATTTAAAGTCAGATGTTCTTTCAGCAAGTTTTTTTTTTGTTTTGTTTTGTTTTGTTTGATTGTCTGTTTTCCCCTTAAAATTGCCCTGGGTATTCTGAGTCTTTTTTCTTCCAAATTAATTTTGGAAATTTTTTTTTTCAGTTCTGTAAAAAAAGTCATTGGTACTTGGATGAGTACTGCATTGACTCTATATATTGCTTTTGGTAATATAACCATTTTAAGAATATTAGTTCTGCCTATCTGTGAACATGGGTAGGCTTTTCATCTTCTTGTCTTCTTTGACTTCCTTCTACAGTGTTCTTTTTCATTGTAGAGGTCTTTCACTTACTGACTTAGATTTATTCCTTGTTTTCTGTTTGTTTATTTCATTTTGGGTTTTTTTCAGGGTTATCATAAATGGGACTATTTTCCTGATTTCTTTCTCATCAGACTAATTATTAGAGAATGGGAAACTTGTTGATTTTTGTATGTTGATTTCATAACCTGTTACTTTGGTGAAATTTTTTATTAGCTCTAGTTGTCTTCTGGTGAAGGATTTTGGATCATCTAAGTATAGGATTATATCCTCTGAAAACAGTGGATAATTTAAATTCTTCCTTTCCTATATTTATTCCTTGTATTTTCTTCTCTTTCCTAATTGCTCTGGCTAGGACTTCTAGTATTATATTGGGTACAAGTGGTAAGAGTGGACAAAATGTCTTGTTCCAGATTTTATAGAAAATGCGTTCAGTTTTTTTCTAATTTACTTGACATAGGCTTTAGATTTGTCATATATAGCTTTTATAATGTTGAAGATAGATCCTTATATTCTTAGTTTGTTCAGTGTTTTTATCAGGAACAGATGCTAAATTTTATCAGATTTTCTCTGTGTCTATGAGATGTTATGTAATTTTTGTCCTAATTTCTATTTATTGGTGAATTACTTTTATTTATTTGTGTATGGTAACACATCCTTGCACCCTCCCCCAAAAAACCAACTTGGTCATTATGTGTAATCTTTTTCATATGTTGTTGAATACAATTTTCAAATATTTTATAAAGAATTTTCACATTTAAGTTCATCATAGATATTGGTGTATAGTTTTATTTTTTAACCCCCTTGATATTTCTGTATCTGGGTTTGGTATGTGTGTGATACTGGCTTCTAAAATGAATTTGGAAATGTTCCATACTTTTCTATTTCATGGAATAATTTGAGAAGCATTGAAATTTGTTCTTTTTTAACAGTCTGGTAGAATTCAGCTGAAAATCCATCTGGTCCTCGGGTTTTTAATATTGTTTCTAACTCATCACTAGTTTTTGGTCTGTTCAGGTCTTCTATGTTGTCTTTATTCAATTTTGGCAGGTTATTAATTTATTCAATTTTGGCAGGTTATTAATATATAGAAATGTATCCATTTCTTTTAAGTTTTCCAGTTTGTTAGGTTATATGTTTTCTTTTTTTTTATTGGTTGTTCAAAACATTACAAAGCTCTTGACATATCGTCTTTAGGTTATATGTTTTCAAAATAGTCCCTAATGAACCTCTGGATTTCTGTGATGTCTGTAGTTATTTCTCCTTTTTCATCTGTATTTTTATTAATTTTGATCTTCTCTCTTTTTTTATTGGTTAGTTAGGATAAGAGTCTATCAACCTTATTTATCTTTTCAAATAATCAATTCTTCATTTCATTGATTCATTGCATTGTCTTTTTAATATCAATTTTATTGATTTCAGCTCTGCTCTTAGTTTTTTCTTTTTATCTACTGGTTTCAGAATTGAGGTTGTCTTGTTTTTCAAGGGACTCTACATGGATCATTTGATTGTTTATTTGGGATCTTTCGGACTTTCTGATGTAGGCCCTTATAGCTACAAAGTTTCCTCTTAGGTCCACCTTGGTAATATCCTATATATATTATGACATGTTGTGTTACTATTCTCATTTCAGTCTAACGGTTTTTTAAT
Organism: Ictidomys tridecemlineatus; assembly: GCF_052094955.1. Taxonomy (NCBI): domain Eukaryota; kingdom Metazoa; phylum Chordata; class Mammalia; order Rodentia; family Sciuridae; genus Ictidomys; species Ictidomys tridecemlineatus. The sequence goes on along the minus strand of NC_135478.1, from coordinate 158,351,185 downwards.
TCTTTCCTGATGATAATTTGAAAATATCTTGTTCAATCTTCATGTGTTTAGTTTTATACTTTTGTGTGTTAATTTCTAATTTTATTTCTTTATGATTGAATAAGATATAAGAAATTATACTGATTTTTAAAAATTTTGCAAAGAGTTGCTTTGTTGCTTAAAAAGTTTCAATTAGAGGAGATATGAAAGTGAATTTAGCTGTTATTGGATGAAATATTCTATAGATGTCTGTTAATCTATTTGGCTTAATATATATATATATATACACACAACACACACACACACACACACACACACACACATCTGAAGAGTGCTTAATGAACTTATGTATGGATCACCTCCCCCAATCTATTGGTGAAAGAGATATGTTGAAATTATCCACTATTGTTATATTGGGGTCTATCTCAGTCTGTAAGTCAAGTAGTGTCTGTTTTATGTAATTAGATATACTGACATTTGGAACCTAGATATTTACTATTTTTATGTCTTATTGCATAATTGTTCCTTTTACCACTATGGAATGACCTTTGTCTATTCTGATTAATTTTGGCTTAAAATCTGTTTTTTTGTCTATGACAGTAGCTAATCTTGCTTGGTTTTGGCCTCCATTTTCATGGTTTATCTATTTCCATTCTTTTACTTTCTGCCTGTGGCTGTCATTGATTTTAATGTGAATCTTTTGTAAACAATATATAATTGGCCTTTGTGTCTGCCAAAATTATCAGTTTGTCTTTTACTTGGAGAGTTGAGATGATTTACATTCAATATTAGCTACTCTTCAAATAAGGTTTTTCCATTTGCATGCTACAGAGTTTATTTTTTCTTTTGTGTGTAGTATTTCTTAAGTATTTTTCTGTAGTTTCAGCTTAGTAATGATGAGAATCTTTTTCTAGTTTCTTTTCATATTGGAAGATGTTTATTTGTCTTTTGAATCTTAAGGATAGCATTGCAGTATATAACAATATAGGTTTACAGTTATTTTCTTTCAGAAGTTGGAACACATCATCCCAAGCCCTCCTCGACTTCAAAGTTTGTGCTGAGAATCAGAAGTAATTCTGATTGTCTTGCCTCTGAATGTGACCTGATGTGAGATTTTAAAAATGCTATTCATATTCTGTATATTAGGCATTTTAATTATAATGTGTCATGAAGAGGTTCTTTTTTGATCTTGTCTATATGGGGTTATGAATGTTTCCTATACTTAGATGTTCATCTCATTATCAAGGTTTGGAAATTTTCTGTCGTTTCTCTTAAGAGCTTGTCCATGCCATTAATCTGCATTTCACAACCCTCTTCAATTCCAATAATTCTAAAATTTTGTCTCTTAACGTTGTCACAGAGTTCTTACATATTCTAGTTATGCTTACTTATTTTTGTTTCTTTAATACTGTCTGAATGTTCCAGACAGGCAATTTTGTCTTGCAGCCTTAAGATTCTACCTTCATTATAGTCTACTCTATTATAGAGACTCCTTCCTTCCTTCTTTCCTTCCTTTCTTTCTTTTTTTTTCTTTCTTTCTTTCTTCCTTCCTTCCTTCCTTCCTTCCTTCCTTCCTTCCTTCCTTTCTTTCTTTCTTTCTTTCTTTCTTTCTTTCTTTCTTTCTTTCTCTTTCTGTATATATGTATTTTATTTTCAAGATTTCTCTTTGGTTCTTTTTCAGCATATCTACTTCTTTATTGAATTTCCCTTTGATATTCTGTATTTACTACCTTAATTCATTCAGTTGTTTCTCAGTGCTCCCTTGGAATTCATTGATCATTTTTTAAACCATTTTTGAGTTGTTTATCTGGTATTTCATCCACTTCAGTATCTTCATTATATTTCCTGCCAGTTGCTGGTGAATTAAACTTTAAGAGGCTTTATGTTACCTTGTTTTCTGATATTTCTTGCATTCCTCCATTGGTTTTATGCCTTTATGTGGATGGATTTTTCTTTAACTCCTATATGTGGGCCTTTCCATGGCACAGCCTTCTTTTGCCAGAATGTTCTGTGATATCAGATTGTAGTAGACCTTTTAATGTATTTCTAAGAGTGTTTTTCAGTATAGTTTCCATGCTAGTTCTTTGGTGATAATTAGTGTATTTTGATGCAGCATATATTGTGTCAGAACTTGAAATTTCTACTTTCCCTATAGTTCTGAAAAGAGCAGATGTGTAGATATGGTAATCGTGTGTTATATAGAGCAGGGTATATGTGGTACATGCCTCTGTGGTTGCTTTTCTCCACTTACCAACTCTGTGTACTCAAAAAGTATAAAGGAGTGATCTATATTAAGATCACTTGTATGTGGTACACACAGTCTTTGTGCTAATTCTCCCTGTTTTCTGCTTTAGGAGTGGATGTCCATATGTGTGGCCTGGGGAGCCCTCCCCAGTCATTCCTACTTGCAACCTTGTCATTAGTGGTACTTTTTTCTCTTCTATTCATTGTATTAAAATTTGAATATGATTAGTTTGTGTGTACAGCAAGGTGCACTGTCTCTTGGCTGGGTTTTGCATTGTAGTAGTTCTCTATCCTGTAAACTTTTATTGTCCTAGTACAGTTTGAGCACCTCACCAAAAAAAGTGGGAAATAATAGCAACAACAGAAGTAATAATAATATAGCATCAAAACAAATACCCTGTTGCCTACTATGAAATCTACAACATGAATTACCACAAAAACAGGAATGATGTTGTCAGAAATTGCCAATAGCAAAAACAGCTAATAGCTGTAAACTAGATATGGTTTTAATGTATATAGCAGGTGTCAACTATAATATCCACAGCATTAATGGTGGAGGGTAGGAAATACATAAATCAAATAGTTCTAAAATATAGTAAAATGAAGTTCATTAAGAGAAAATAAATGTGATAGGAAGGTAACAGAAACTTTTTAATGTTCCAAATGTGAAGAGAGAAAGTAGAAGAAATGTATAAAGTAATGGTTATAAAGGGGGGGGGAATGAAGGACACAAACTAAAGAGATAGAAAGGAAAACAAGAAAAAAAAGCAAAGGAAAAAGTCTCAAATAAACAAACAAACAAACAAATACTTTTAACCCTTAAAAGGGAAGACAGAGGCCTTTGAGGTTTTATCAGGTTGTTTCTGCTCAGGAGTTATTAGATCAACACATCCCTTGGGCTGGTCAGATGCTGATCTCTGTTGGAAATGTGAACCTCAGGAGCCTCTTGAGAATTATCCTTATAGGATGGGGGAGCCATTCCTTCAAGGTTCTCTACATTCCACTGCTCATGAACACAGCCTTCCCAGGCTCAACCCCCAAGGGTAATGATACCACCTCCTCAGTTTCCTGACTCTCTTTAGCTAGTTGCATGAGCTGCCAGACTCAAAGGGAAAGTGAGTTGACTCCCCTATGTTTCTCTGACTAGAATCCCCCTGGGTACAATTTTCTCTGTGCCTATTTCAATCTGTTCTGCTGGATACACCCTCTGCCACATGGTAGGTGCTTACTGAGGCAGTATTTCAATATTTGTTACTGTCTCCTGGGTTCCTGCAGCCAGAAGTTGCAGCATGGCCTCCTCAAAATGGTTCCTGGCCTTAGCTCTCCACTTGTGAGTTGAGAAACATGGAACACTTTTCAAATACCAGTTCACTGTGTAGCTTCTGCTTCAGCTAAGTTCACCCTACTTTTCTGTTCTACAGGTTTTTCATATCAAATTTGTTCATTACTTTCTTCTTTCTACTTGAGTTATCACCCCCCTTTCCAGTGAAATAGCACCACTTCAGCTGTTGCAACTGACTTGGCTTCAGTATACTCTTTTTTTTTTTTTTTGTCTTTTGTTCAATGCACCTGAATACTGAGTCTGATATTGGATTTCAGTGGAATCTTTCTTTTACTTACTTCACTGAGAAACAGTCCCATCATTGCTTGAACTCCCAGCTAAGAAGCAACTAGAAATACAGCCTTCCTCTGAAATGCCTTATTGAATCTACGGACACCACGTATTTTGACTGAATATTGTAATAATGGACATCTGAATATGCATTCATTATAATTTAATGTCAGTAAATATTAATCCAGCTTTCTATTTAGGGCTAAAGTTTTCAAAATGTGCTCACCTAAATTTTTCAAATTTAATATTAATGGAATAAATAAATAAATATTGAAGAGTCTTATTGATATGACTATGAGTTTTGGTTTCCTATTCTATATATAAAATGGTTGACAGGTAAATTGCTAACCTAGGTTAATATTTTATCAAAAGAGTTGTCCACGCAGGATAATAATGTCAAATAATTAATGAGAAGGTGTGATAATTAGATTCTAGATTTGTAGGTCAATTGGCATGTTTCTTAAAGGATGAAATGTATACTAATGGTGTGATTTTGGACAGAACTCAATTATGTAGCTAAAATTCCTGCCAAAGATTCCCTCCTGGGATATCCTTTTTGTGGTCAAAACTGAACCAATTCCCAAGGTTCTTGAGACCAGAAGTGCTATTCTCTAGCTTAGTGGGAATTTGTACAACCATGAGAGAGCATCCTATACCAAACTCCCAGATGACTCAAATCCAAATATTCTCTGATATTGAAAGAAATGTCCAGAACATGACCTCAAAGTGGAGTTATTACACACAACATTACTGAGAGTGAGACACAGAAATTCTCTATGAGTTTTGAGACTGTAGATTTGCCTTAACTTTGTGTGTTTGTTTTGACCATATTCATTGAAGTTTTGGAGATGATCACTTAAACATAAAATTTTTAAAAGAAAACAGGATTTGGAATAAAATATACGAATACTAGAAGTGGCTTGTAAAATGTCACTGAAGTAAATACAGATCACATTCAATGCCATTTTTATAAGAATTTTATTTTCAGATATGATAATTTGAGAATTAATTAGATTTTTAAAATTTACCAGTCTTTCTTTATATTTTTATTCATAAAAATAAACACATTTTAAATTTTGTGGGGTATTTCTATTTGGGAGCATTCAAATTTATTGTTTTCAATTATTGTATTTAAAGGTCTTCCATCTAAAATAGATATGCTTACATTTTAAAAGATAAGAAATTTTAAAAAATTAAGTAGGATCAATGCTACAGGTATGCCACTTTATTTTTTGTAGAAGTATAGTTTTTCTAAGAATTTTCTAAGTATAAAGCCAATAAAAAAGTTAATATTTCTCAAGACACTACTAGGAGTCACATTCTGTATATTATACTCACATTTTCTATATTAAAGCAATGACATCTTTTATTTACTTATTTTCTTTATAAACCAAAATTTGCAGATTAGGGATGTCTTCAAATGGCAAATTTCTCAGGTACTTTTAGACCATGGTAAAAAGTTTGAATTTTATTCTGAGTGCAATCTAAATCCATTAAACAATTTAAACTAAGTTTAATCATATATGTATATATATGATAGTAAGTTGTCAAGAATAGAAGGTGGATACTACAGTATCTTCTGTTGTTGTCCTGGCAAGATATAATGCTTTAAAGTAGAGCAAGTTATAATACGTTAAAGTAGGATGATCATAACACGTAAATTTAATAGGAGATATGTCTTGGAGTAGAAAAAAAACAGAAGTTTTGGGAGAATATGTGAGTCGAAAAGGAACATGTTAAAACAGGATGACTCTTAGATCTGTGTCATGAATAACTGTTGTTGATAAATGGTTTTTGAGACATAAAGTTTTGAGATATGGGATGGTTAGAAGGCATCAAGAGCTTACTTTTAGATATGCTATTCTGTAATGAATCTATCCTGTTCAAAAGCAAACCTTACTCAGGTAGGAGAATGTGTGATTCTACCCATGAAGGTGGAGGAGGTCCTATGCAGATAAACATGTGGGAGTCATCAGTTCATCCATGGTTTTACAAATGAAAAAAATAGACAAAAGTGGGTAGATGAGAAAGGATGCTTCAGGTTCAGGCCCCATGGAGTTTTAACATCAATGAACACAAGATTCAGACAGTTCAACTTGTAATGCACACTAAAGCTTGCCTTGTAAATATATGGGCTTCAGAGCCACACTTTGAAGATTTGAATCCTGTTTTACCTACATAAAGTACTGGGGCCTTGGACAAATGACTTCAGTTTCCTCATTAAAAAAGAAAAAGCAACTTATAATATATTCTAAGGTTATTATGACTTAAAACTTAATTAATAAATTAACAAATTAATTGATATTTGCTAACCATGTAGAACATGAACTGCAGTATTTAAAATTACCCATGACATGTATTTGAAATATTTAAATAAATGATAATACATACAAAAACGACCACATTATGCAAAAAATTCAATTGAATCTTACTGAACTGATCATTTTCATGAGACATAAAGTCAACTGAAATTCAGTTCTGTCCCTGTTTTGTTGAGCCACATTACACAATTCTTTTATTGAAAATCACAAAGTTAACTGTTCAATTTGTTTTTATGATCACTAATCATGATTAATTTTATTATATAAAACAATGTATATAACACACACAAACTTTGCATAATATACTGTATTTTAATGATTTTAAAATAAAAAAAATAGTATAAATCTCTTTTTCAAAGACAACTTGAATACTCAGAGAAAGCAACTGGGGGGAAAAACATTTTAGTTTCATATTCCACTATGTCCCTTATGAAGAGCTATCTCAAACACCATTCCTAATCCAGAGGAGTTAGAAATAAGTATACAAAAACTATAGTAATTGATGTTTTAAAATCTAGCAGTTTTCAGATCAATAAAGATCAATAAAGAAATAAGTATACAAAAACTATAATAACTGATGTTTTAAAATCTATCAGTTCTCAGATCAATAAAGACTGTATATCCTCATGTACACATCTAAGACAACATGCAAATAAAATTGTCTTATAATCCCCATAAAAATTTTTTAAAAAACCATAAAAATAATAAACAAAGCATAGACAAGAAATCAAAGTGTAATCCTCCTTCCTTCTTCATCTTAGTGAAGTTTTATAGCTGGAATTCTGATATTTATGGCTTAAAACAATTCTAGATATCAAGATCCAGACAGTTCTTATTATAATTTGGATATGAGGCATCCCCCAAAGCTTCTGCATTAATTTAGGAATGTCTTGAGATGAAATGATTTGATCTCAAACCTAATCAGAATATCCTAGTTTGCATGGGCTAACAGGGTGGTAACTGTAGGCAGGAGGGTCATCACTGGGGAATGCAGATAACTGGTATCACACACTGGAAGCAGTCACCTTTCCTATGGCCCCTTCACTGTTTCCTTTCTATTTTGTGGCCATCCATGAACAAGGCAGCCCTTCTCTGCTACACCCTTTTGCCCTTCCATCATGATGGGCTGCTTCACTTTGGGCCAAAGCAATGGAGTCAGCCCACAATAGATTAAGTTCATAATATATTATGAAACCATGAGCTCAAATAAATTATTCCTCTTCTAAGTTGTCCTTGTTAGGTACTTTGGTCACGGCAACAAAGACTTCCTAACAAAGAAATTGGTACAGAGAAGTGAGGTCATTGCTGGTACTAACCTGGCCATGTTCAGAAAATTTTGGAGTTGATTTGTGGGAAGAGTTTGATAAATTTTGGAAACTGAGGATAGGGAATTAGAATGTTGTAAGAAGAGCTTACTGGTGATCAGGGTGAGAGCACAGAGGACCAGAATACCTACAGAAATGTGGACTGTGTTCTTATGTTTTCAGAGAGAAATGAGGATTCCGTTGGGAGTTGGACTAGAATTCATTCACACTATATTTTGGCAAAGAATTTAACTACTTTTGTTCACATTCTAACACTCTAATTAAGGTTAAATTGAAAGGTGATGGACTAATTACTCTGGTGGAGGAAATTTCAAGGAAGCACAACATTTGGGAATGGCATGGATATTGTTTTCAGCTTTTAGTCAGATGTACTATAAGAATCAGAAACAGAAAGTGGGGATGGAAGATTTTTAAAACTTGCCCTTTACCAAAAAAGAGCTTGCAAAACTGGGGCTGATAAAGTGTGTTTGTTGAAGAGATTATAAATGTTAAGGATATTCTAAGTACTTTGCAGAAAAATAATAGGAAAGATGGCTTGAGGACATCTCAGAAATTTGGTGTAGCCACTCTGAGGCAACTGCAAACTTAATCCCAGTGAGTTTGACTTGTGCATGAGCTAGTAGCAGACCTTAGTATTTATGTAGTGCTGGTTCTGACTAATGTAGAATACTTGAGCTAGTTTATGGAAGCTTTCCCTGAGATTTCAGGAGAAGGCCTGGGAGGCCAGGCAAATCGTAACAGGGTTGGTGTCTTTGTGTGTGTCCCCAAGAGGGTGATGCTTGAAGTTGTATAGGAAAAACGGAAGCTGGAATAGAGATTCCGGGAATTAAGAGATTCCAGTAACATGACTGTCTGCCCAGAAAAGCTGCTGACTATAAAGACAGCCAAGCTAAAAGAGAGACCATGTGCTCTACAAATGGCAAGGCCAAGGGGTGGGGCCATTCAAGCCCTTTGGGGACAAGAACTTGCTTCCAGAGTTTAAGTCTTGCTTTAGTTCCATCCAATCTTTCTATGACTGTATTCATGCCTTTTGGAAAGGAAATATTTAATCTATGCCATTGAATATTGGATACACATAAGTTGTTTTTTATTTTTACAGGGGTTCATGGTCAATAGTTTCCTTTTAGTCTCAGAAGAGACTTTAGACTTGGACTTGGGCCATGCTGGAACTGTTAAGATTATGGGACTCTTGTAAATGAACTAAATGCATTTTGCATTGTTGCACTCACATGAGATTTTGGGAGCCAGAGACGAAATGTTAAGATTTGGATATGAGTTGTCCCACAAAAACTCCTGTGTTAATGCGAAGATTTTTAGAGGTGAAATGATTGGATTTTGAGAGCTGTAACCGAAAATGTCCACCCTAGTTTAAATGGACTAACAGGGTGGTAAACCTCAGTAATGGCTGCAGGAAGTGGTAACTGGGGACATAACCTGAAAGGACTCATCTTTCCTGCAGTACATTTTCTCTTTCTCTCTGCTTCCTGGACATCTATGAACAAGGCAGTGCTTCTCCACCATGTCCTTCTGCCATTGCACCATGGTGTGCTGCCTTATCTAAGGCCCAGAACAGTGGACTTGGCTCACCATCTTTGAAACTGTGAGCCAAACTACAGTTTTGTTTCCCTGAATTAATTCTTGTCAGGTATTTTTGTCACTGTGATGAAAAGCTGACTAACACAAGGCCCAAGAACATTGATATTAGAAGCAAGTTCCCTGTACAGTGGCCCTCTCCATCATTTTCAAAAACAGGGTAGTGTCTTGACACTGTGACAACTCTTTGGTCTTCCAATGATATTTTCATTTATTCTTTTTCTTTTGAACCCAGAGTCTCTTAACCACTGAGCCACATCCTCAGCCCCCCCTCCTTTTATTAATGTTTTATTTTGAGACAGGACTTAAGAAGATCTTAGGGCTTCACTAATTTACTGAGGTGGGTCTCAAACTTGCAGTCCTCCCACCTCAGCTTCCTGAGTCACTGGGATTCCAGCCATGCACTACCATATCTAGTTCTCTCTCTCTTTCTCTCTCTCTCTCTCTCTCTCTCTCTCTCTCTCTCTCTATATATATATATATATATATATATATATATATATATATATGTATAAAACTCTGAACATCAAATATTAGCTGAAAAAACTTATGAGGTATCAAATTAAATGTCATATAAATTCATTAAAGAGTACATGAAGAAAAAAATGATAAAGGAAAAACATTTAAATCACAAAACATAAATATAACCATTAACAAAATGTGGGCCTGTGTTCTTATCATCTATTTTGTCTACATTGAATAATTAATTTCTGTATGCCAAATGTATTAAAAATTATGTCTAGAAGAATATAACTATGAAATCAACAAACACAATCCTTCCAAATAAAATAGATATGCCACCTTTCACTCCTAGCTCTTTCTCCAAGAGTTTCCCATCCCAGTTCATGGTGATTCCATTGTTTCATTTCCTTTGGCCAAACAATTCCCTTGCACTCATTCTTGACTCCTCTTTTTTTTCACACTCCTCATTTGACCCATGAGAAAAACTTACCTCCTATACTTTAAAGTCAGCACCTGAATATGTACTTCCCAAGTTCTCTAAAGTATCATCCTAGGACACCAATTCTGCTCATCTGCCTGCTACCTTATATTCTTGCTTCACTTCTTGCTATGCCCCTTCCATTTGTCCTCAGCCCAGCAGTCAATGTGATCTTAAAATGTTAATTCATATACTTCCTCTGTACAGATTCTTCAGGGTATTCTCATTTCACTTGGAGTAAAAGCCAAGATAAGCACATAAATCCAAAACACCTATGTGTTACTGTCCTGATCTTACTTGCCTTCTTGCTTACTCTAGTTCAACCAAGGATCCCAGGTACTAAATACTTCAGTACGTTTGCACTCAAGCCTCCCTTTACCTGAACTTTTCCAGGAATTAACATGGATTTTGGTTGAAATAAAGTCTGTACTGAAATGCCACCAGTCATCCCTGGGTACTGTTTTTGGTTTTGTTTATTTAATTTTTCTAATTTTGCCTCTTATATCCATTTTTCTCCATAGTACTTACCATTACTTAATAAACCATACTTATGTAGGCACATATACATGAATATGTATATAAATATTTTTCTAAGTTATTTTCTACCCTCCCTCATTACCACTGATAGAAACTAGGTGGCTCTGTGATTCCTACCTCTGCTATTTATGACCTGTCACTCTGTATAATCCCCTTTTCTTGAATGTAGATGAGACCCATGACTTGCTTCTAGTCAAAAGAATAAAGCAAATATTAAGGGATATTACAGATGTTACCAAGGCCCTAAATCTGTCTATTACAAGATTATCCTGGATGAGCCTGACTTAATCAGGTGAGACCTTTAAAAAAGAGACTGAGTGATCTCTGTAGCAAGAGGTTATTCTTGCCAGCTTGATAAGTAAGCAGTCATGATTAGGAAGGCCATTGGGTGAGGAGCTGCAGGCATGCTTTGGGACCTGAAGGCCACCTCCAGTCAGAAGCCAGCAGAAAGCTGAGCCCTAACTCATACAGCTAAAAGGAAATGAATTCTGTCAGCAACCTGAACTAGCAGGAGAGTGGATTTTTCTTTAGCTGAGCCACCAGATGAGTGTGCAATCTGCCCAGTATCTTAAATCTAGCTTCTAGATACCATAAACAGAGTACTGAGGTACACTGACCTCTGATCCACAGAAACTGTTAAATAAATAAAAAATGTGTGTCATTTTAAGCCACTAAATTTGTGCTTATTTGCTGTTCAGCAATTTTGAAAATTAATACTAACATCCAAGCTTCACAAAGATAGTACTTTTGTTGTATCTTTGGTGAAACAGGCATTTAATAAGTATTGGATAGACTCTTCTGCATGCCACTGAAAACACCAGGCTAGTTGGATCTGAGTTGCATGGGCTGTTATTTGTCTTTCCCTGGGACCCACGCTTTGCTCTGTTGTTGCTAGGTTCATCTCACCGGTTGCACAGCCAGGGTCACCTTTGCTTCTCAACTTTTCTCTGCATACTTTCCCTTCCCTTCCACTTGTTCAAATTCTCTCCATCTCTTGTGCACATTTTCAGATGATACAAGTTGATTTACCATTTTAGGGGTGATATGCTCTCATTTTCATGATCTATTCTAAAAACTGAAAGTCAAATTTTAAAAACAGAGTTCTAAATTTAAAATGATCACATATAATTTTGTAATCCAATTACTTTGACATCAATAAGCAGATATTCTCAGGTTTATCTTTTTATGGCTCAAAATATTATTTCTCAAAATATTATTTTAAATGTGTGTACATGTGCATGTACAGTATAAATCAGGAGATGTAATTATTACGACTTGTGCTTGGTACTTATATGTCAGATACAATGCTAGATTCTATAGGCCATATCTTCTTCATTCTTTTGAATCTCAAGACAGCCTCTTAGAGTGTATATTTTCCTTTCTTGTGAAGAAATTAAGCTAAGAGAACTAAAGCATGGTTATTTTAGATAACTTTTTAAGGCCACACAACCAATTAAGTTGCAGACTGAGCCTGACCCACAGATTTATGTGAGTTAAAAAACACTGAGGCCCTCATCACAGATTAAATCATACATTATCTCTTTTATTAAACTCTGTTTAATTGAATTAAAAGTTATATGAAACAAAATGTGCATAAATAACAAAATGTAAACAAGTATCTTCTCATTTTATATATGCATATAGATTTTCTTATCTTTTGATAGTGGTACATCCTCATAAACCCATCATAAATTGAATATATAATAAGTCCAAATAGCTTGCTAAATTACCCAGCAAATACTCATCTTTCCTGCACAGTGGTATGATGGTTTTTCACCATCCTGATGGTGCATCTGATTGGAAGTTGCACCTTGTAGCCACTGTTCAGCATCCCAAGAGATCATCATGCCACACACTATTGACCAAAATTCAAAATTTAATGGATAGTTTCTACTGAATGTGTACCACCTTCACACCACTGTAAGGTCTAAAAATCATAAATCAAACCATTGTTAGGTCTGGGACCATCTGTGTATTTATCCAAAATGAATTCTCAACTTGGACCTTATTTTATTTTCTTTATTTTAAAATTCACCAGGTTAAACATTTAGGAAGCTACTGATAAGAGAAGCAAAATAAATCACAAGTCCATAGGTGTATCTTACAGCAAATTACATGTGAGCTTACAAACACAAAATATATGAGTGAGAAATGAGTGAATGAAAGAATGAACAGAGTATTCTTCTGTCAAGTTTGTTATAAAAAAGCAAGCTTTGGAAAGGTATGGAAGGTGGTGATCAAAGTATTTGTTAAAGCAATCAAAGCAAAAAGTCCAAGGCCTGAGATAATCATTGCATACACAGATTGGTGGTTATGTATTCACTCTGTATTACCTTTATAAATAACAAGAGCCCTTTGCCCTTATTCAGTATTCTTGTGGTCATAAGCTAAAAGAAGTAAAACTTTAACATACAAGTCACAGTATCAAATTCAAATAATACCTTGTATTTCTGAACCAGAATTGTCATTATTCAATAGCAATTTTGTAATTTGAGTGAAAAATAATTTAAAGAGAGTTTTCCAGTGTGTGTGTGTGTGTGTGTGTGTGTGTGTGTGTGTGTGTAAAAGAGAGTGAAAGAGAGACAGATATTCAAGTTGTAAAATGTAACTAGAAGTGTCTTTTGGTGTAGAAGAACTATAATGAGCAAACTTATAAAGTTTGACTAACATAATAAAGCACTGTAAGAAAATTTCCAGTCAGCCTTCTAGATAAATAAAGAAGAGTCACAGGGCTGCAAGCTGGTGTTGCCAATATATACAACACTGATTTATAAGAGAAAGGCGATTAATTGCTTCACTGACATGGATTCATGTGATAGCTTCAAAGAAAAATGATGAGAACATTATGTCCTTATAGTCTAATGACTCTAGTCAGTCAGTCCTAATTCATATTGAATGGAGTCACTGAGACCATTTATTAAGTTTCTATACTCCTTATGTGGGGCAAAGAACATTTTTATTAAAACTATGATGAATGACAAAGATTTACATAAAGTTCTAATAGATAAAAGTGTGAAAAATGCAACTTTGAAATGTACAATTAAAAATATAAGAACTGAGACTGACAGTAATTTTTAACGCATTGAACTTTAAAAGAAAGCAGAAAAAAGAAAAGGCTACTTCACAGGTAAAAATACCCATGGGAACATACTTGCCCAGTCTTTCTTCTGGCACATATGTATTGAACTCTGATCACAGAAGACTTGTTCAGGTTTACCCATTTGGAATTCAATGGCTTAATTTTAATAATTGTCTTAATGTAACCAATGATAACAACTAAATTTTATTGAATGCTTCCTATGTCCTTTGAAGCATCTAATTTTTCTACACAGCCATATGTGTTAGTCCATTTTCAATTACTCGAAGGAAATACCTGAGGCTGGATACTTAGGCAAGAGCTTTATTTAGCTACAGTTCTGGAGATTGTACAGCGTGGGTCAGCTCAACTCTGGCAAGAACCTCATGGCAAATAACATCACAAATGACAAAAGCATGTACAAGAGGGAGAGATGATATCATCAGACAATCAACCAAAGAGACTAGGGAGTGGTCAGGCTTATTCTTTAATGATGACCCTCTCACAAAAACTGACTCAGAGGTTCCATGAGAACAACATTAATCTCTCCAAGGGCACACCCACTTGACCTCCCATTAGGCTCCATCTATTAAAGGCCCACCACCTCCCAACATTGCCACACTGAGAAGCAAGCTTCAGAACCAATGCCTGACTAAATTCAAAAACTACATACAAACTACAGAGCCATGGGATGTCAATGTTATTATGCATATTTAATAAAAAGTTTTAATGGAAAATTGCAGGCAATGTCTACTTTTGAAGAACTAGTTATGTGCATGCCAAGATGGACAGAAAAATTCTGGAAAGAGAAGGTAAGCACCCAGAGAACATGTACCATGGTTTCCTCCCTTCTTTGAATAATAAACCAAAGATAATTCAGAGGTAAATTATTCAAACCACTTGTTTTTCAAAAGCACCTTTGCAATTAAATTTAAAAGCCATTTACTACAGCTTTTTACATTTTCCAAGCTCTTACTGCTATATTGCATTTGTCTTTCTCATCTGGAACCTTTAGGGAAGTTGAGTACTGCTATCATTACATAGAAGAAAATGTTCCTGGATGATTAAGAAATATGGTGTCAGGCTTCTAAGTCTGTATCCTGGGTTGTTTCCTTACTAGCTATGTGTATACAAACAAATTATATGTAGAGGTGTGTGTGTGTGTGTGTGTGTGTGTGTGTGTGTGTGTGTGTGTGTGTGTATATTTGGATTTTGTATGAGGATTAAATCAAAAATTATAAGTAAGACATTTGGAATACAATAAGGGCTCAAAGGATGTTATCTCTTAGTAAACCTGTTTTATAGATGAATAACCTAGTCACAAAGTCCAATGTCATAGAATGAGTTTCAGACTAAAAACTAGATTTTTTGTTCAACATTGTTACTTTTTCCCACTTCTCATACTAGCTGACCCTAAATATGATTAGTGTTTCTTGAGACAAACCAAGCAATTATTTTGAGGATCTTCATGTTAATATAAAATAATAATACCAACAGCAAAAATAATAATAGCACCTAATATCACTTATTATGTGTTAATTGCTGTGTCAAATTTCTTATACATATTATCTCATTTACTCTCAAAACCTTATTAGATAGATGCTATTACTCCCACCTTTTACAGATGAGGAAGCTAAAGCCAATCATTCAAGTGGTCAAGTGGTTTCCCAAGGACCCACACCAAGTAAGTTCTCAGAGTGGAATCGAATTCAAGCAACATGGCTTCAAAGCTCATGTTTTACTCATTCACTTTCACCTGTTACTAAATTAGGAAATTAACAGCATATCAACTCAAAAGCTGCATATACTATATTGCTCTCCACCACTCCATCATTAAAGAATCCTAAATGCAATAAAGTTTTGTAAATATATACTCCTATTTGATTAAAACCAGGGCTAACTTAAAGAACCCAGATACTCTATTTGCTTCTGGAGCATGCAAGATTAACTACTATCATATACCCAACAGTGGGGTTCATTAAATGGAATTAATTGCTTTCATGCCCATAATTAGACTATGCCTCATATTTAAAGTGTGACAATCTATTTTGTTTAATTATAAGTCTTATTTTGGTATGTAAACTTCTGAATTTTCCTAAACATGTATAATTTATGCTTCTGAATTTTTCTTCTAGTTTATAATCTCAAGAAACAACATAGGTATGATATTATGTAAACTTTAATGTCTATTTTAATGCAGACTATATTACCTTAGATTATATCCAAAATCCTGTTACTAAGAATTTGCCTCATTATCTAAACATCATTTTTTTTAAAAAAAGTGAAATATATTCCCATGCTTCATAAACTTTGTTTCCAAAGAATACTAATTTGAAGAACTGTTCTTCAATTTCTTTCTTATAGCTCATAATTATCATTCCCTTCATTCAGAAAACTGTTAGGTACTTTTTTATCTTCCTAGATATATTAATACACATACAATAAAATACATTTATATATGTATATACAGAAGTTTCTCAACCTGTTTTTATATTTGTATACATTGTATGGTAGAATACATCATATGTGATTCAGCATCATGTATTATTTCATACATAAAATATCATATATTATTGCAATTACTCTTGATTTGTACTAAAGAGTTCTTTATCTTTATTTTCTAGACTTTTTTTAAAAAAAATTAGATTTTTTTCAGTCTAATACCTCTACAAACGATGTCCCAATGAATAATCTTTCTATGCATCAATGTACATGTGTGAGTGTACTATTTTTGGAGTATAAATTATTAGAAGTAGAATGCCAAGTCAAAGGGTATTTGTATCTGCAATTTTGATAGATATTTTCAAATTTCTTGTAAATGAGTTTTCCGATTTATAATTATTTCTATGTCAGTTTTTCCTTTGAAGTAGGGTGATATGTTGTTAGCATTTTTTTTCCTTAAATAAACTTACATGTTGCACATTCTAGTGATAATGGCAGGTTGCTCCACACCAAAATTAACAATATAATTTGCTGAGGGCCATTACCAAGTAGGAATGACGCATCGAAATTTCCTTGCCAAGCGTACCCCATGCTGCTTAGAGGACATTTGATGGAACATTGCATGCATGCTTTAATAAGGTGACCTTGCTCAAGGACCAAGGCGGATTCGGGTTTAGAGCTGATCAGGTTTGAGGAAGTAACCGGCTCCTTGAGTTTAAGGCGTTGCCAGTTTAAGATAATGGGTTTTAGGGAAGTTGGAAGTTGAAGATTATTGCTGGGATTAGGGTGTTCCTGCTGCTTGTTCCCATTGAGTTCTCGTGAGATTAAAATGGGATTTGGAGAGAGCCTCGTGGAGTAGGTGAATTGTGCGGGAGACGGTAGAACGTGTTTGCCCCTGGACCTGTGTGGAGGTGGTGTGAGAGCTGGAATAAAGAATTGCTGTTTGAACCTACAAAGCTGTGAGTGCCTCGTGATTCCGGTGCCAAGCCGAGACATTGGCCTTGGCAATAATTCTAGATTTTGAAAACACACTATTAAAATACAAATGATAAGAAAAAAAATTTAACAGTTGCCTAAGATCTGAAATTCCAATGTAGTTTTGGGGAAATAAGTTTTATTCGTAATATATCATATTTATATAAATTTAGTTGTAGGAAATCTCATTTGACCTCTATTAATTTATTTATATCTTTTCACTTTAAATCAGCATAATATAGGGATGCAGCCACATTAATATTTATAGCAGCACAACTAATAATAACCAAGCTATAGAACAAATCTAGAGGTGCTTCAACAGATAAATAGACAAAGAAAATGTGATACATTAGACAATGGAGTATCATTCAGCTATAAAAACAACAAATTATTGGCATTAATTGGAAAATGTATAGAACTAAAAATTATTATGCTAAATGAAATAAGTCAGATCTAGAAGGTCAAAGGTTGAATGTTTTCTCCGGTATGCAGAAGCTAGTCCACAATAAAGGAAAGAACAGAAGAGTTTTGAGGGATTTCATCAAAATAGAAGATCAGTGGAGTAGAGTAAGGGGGTTGAGGGAAGTGAAGAAGGGATGGGAATGGGAAAAATGTGGAATGAATCTGACCCAACTTTCCTAAAAACATATATGAATATACTACAATGAATCTCACCATTATGAATATCTGTTAGGCATTAATTTTTAAAAACTGTAAATAAATAGCAGAAAGTTCAATAGAGTACAGGCAAGTGAACAAGGAGGAAGGAAGAGGAAAGGAAAAAGGAAGTACTGGGGACTGAATAGAGCAAATTATATTTCATGCTTTTACAGTTATGTCAAAATGACTCCTAATGTTATATATAACTAAAATGAACCAAAAAATTAGTTTTAAAAAATTCTCAAATAGTAGAATCTTTGACAAAAATTTCTTATAAAATCACTGCTTCCTTACAACATGCCATATGTCTTGATATTTCTTTATAAAAATTATGCAACAAAATTTTTCCAAAAACTAGATAAGCTTAACAATATTAATCCAAATTTGGGGACCAGAAAACTGTGGCTCATCAATATTAGCTAGCCCAAAGTAACAAAACTAACAAGTACTGCTACTTAAGTAAACAGGCACAAATTCTCACAAGTACTTCTCACAAATTAAGTAGAGAGGAGACATCACATAATGAATGAATTAAACATGCAATCCATGTGTAATCCATGCTATAGCTGCCTACGGTGAATGGCTTACCTCAAAAACAAATGACAAGGCAGGGACAAGAGGCTTAATATGACCGAATCTGTACAGCATCAGGATCACTAAGCAACGGAGAGTTTCCATAAGAGCTGCCTTAGGTCTGAAATGACATGTCAATAACTTTCATTAGCTTTAGCTGAGCTCTTCATGTGTATATATTATAATTAATATATAAATTACATTTTCTTATGATTTTTTAATAAATATGTAGTATTTTTTAACATATTTAAGATGTCCCTCTGAAGTTTTTTTGAAAATAGGCATTACAATAAAAAAGAAAATTTATTTTTTTAAGAAAAATCTCTTTATTAACTTATGGCTTAGTTAAAGCATTAATGGGTTAGGAAGAAGCTTATTTTCAGCTAAAATTAAAATATTAGACAATTAAATTGTAGAGCATAATGTAAATGAGTCCCCTCAAGGATCCCCTCCTAAAAAAAAAGTTTCTTAGGAGAATTGACATATCTATCTACTCTAAAATAATGAAGGGTAGTTATAAATGTTTCATGTTTATTTTAAAACTACATTAAAAATTAAATAACATACTATCATTTTCATGGCTTTATGGAAAACTCTTAATTTTAGTAAAAAAGAAAAATAATGAAAACACTTCAGTTCTTACCTTTGATCCAGAAGAAATCCAATGGAGGTCAAGGTCAGGATAATGAAGAGAACCCTCAGAAGGAGAGTTACCTGTGATAGTGCCTGTAAACAAATACAGAGATCAGTGGATCCTTCAGAAGAGTTATTAGAGGAAACACTAGGAGTTAAAACTTACAAGAAAAAAGCCCCAACTGTATTTTCTGTTATGTCATTTGTCACTTATTCTCTTCATGTAGGTTGACTAATAGAAGATATTTTGCTTTTCCTAATGTCACTTAGTTACCCTGTTGAATGTTTGGAGAATGAATCAGATAATTTCATAATAATATCTGTTTAATGTGTTCTTTCTAAAAGTTTCCCTTTGAAGTTTTAATTTTTATATTATTTGAAGTGTGTTAAACCCATGTGTCAAGAATTATCATTCACATAATTAGAATTATCATTCACATTATTACAAATAAATGCTACATGCCAATAGCACCTCATTTTTTTTTTCTGGTACCATGGATTGAACATAGGTGTATTAACCACTAAGCTACATCTCCTGCCTTTTTATTTTTAGCAGGGTCTCACTAAGTTGCTTAGGGCCTTGCTAATTTTCTGAGGCTTTTGAACTTGGGATCCTCCTGCTTCAGCCTCCAGAGCTGCTGGGATTGCAGGCATGCACCACTGTATCCAGCTCCAATAGCTATTTTTAATGTCACAAATTATTTGTGTTTTTTACATCCAAAGCTGTCTAATTCAGAAAATATTTAAAGGAGAATGACCTTATGCATGAGAAGACATATTTGAAAGAGATTATATACATACAATCACTCATATCTAATGAAATCTAAATATTTATATGTGCATATCAAAAGTTGCTTTATAAGTAATTGTCACAAAATATTTTACCATCAGACTTATAAATTATTATGCATTTCGTTTACATGTCAAAATCCAACAATAGTGAATATTGGACACCTGCTGTATTGAAGCTTCCTATACTGTGTTTCTTATACTTTAATCCTTTTTATGTACCCAACAATAATTCAGAGTAGGTGTCTTCATATTTGCTTTATACATATATTTTTAAAACCCTGGAAATCAAAGGATTATGTAACTTTTCTATTATGACACAGAAAAATAAGCTGTGCTTCTAAAATTCAAAATAGATCTGCCTGACCCTAAAGTATGACAACAATAGAATACAAATGAGTAAGAGACTTAAAAGGGTTGTTGGCAGAATTATTGTTATAGTTTAGATGTGAGGTGTCCCCCCAAAGCTCATATGTGAGGCAATGCAAGAAAGTTTAGAGGATAAATTATTGGGTTGGGAGAGCTTTAATTCAATCAGTAAATTAAAATCCCATAATGAGATTAATTGAGTGAAAACTGAAGATCTGTAAGGATGTGGTTGGAAGAGGTGGATACAAGGGGGTATGCCATTGGGGTACATATTTTATATCTGTCGAATGGAATCTCTCTGCTTCCTGATCACTATGTAAGCTGCTTCCCTCTATCACACTCTTCCACCATGATGTTGAATCTCACCTTGAGCCCTGAAGAATGGAACCAACTGTTTATGGACCAATACCTCTGAAACCATGAGCCCCCAAATAAACTTTTTGTCCTCAAAAGTTCTTATCAGGTCTTTTAGTCACAACAGCAGAAAAACTGACTTACACAGATATAAGTTAATGTTACATAGCCAATGTGTAGGGCTGGGTGAATACTGCTTCAGGTGAAAATGGAATAAGTAAACCCATAGGTCCAGAAAGATTTCCCTAATCAGCAAATATGCTTGATTTTCACTTTATGAGAATATATTAGAGATGTGATACAAAAGATTGGTAAAATAGAGATCTAAATATTTTTTTTTCAAAAACTTTTTTCTCTTTTTTCCCCCAAAATAATTTTAATTTTAATTCATTATTATCAAGTATCCCTACCTACAATTACATATGCCCATAATTATAAACAATATAATTATAAATAATTATAAACAATAAGCAAAAGCTGCTTGCAATTCCTAGTCACATGTAGTAATCTGGCTCCTTATTATCACAAACCAACCCTGTTTCTCATGGCTAATTTCCTGGGATGACAGCCAGAATTGTAAAGGGATTTTTACATCCTCCAAAGCAATAGTGCAGCAGAAGAATATTGCTGAGTGGTCAAAAATCTAAATAAAAAGTGTCAGAACTTTGAGGGATATGGGTTATGGTAGGTGTCTGATACAGGGTGGGGAGCTCAGTGGAAGTCAGAATGTCTAGGAGGAAGGCAGGAGAGACATATTTTTAGGTATGTGAAAGCCAGCAATAGCTGCTTGGGGACAGTAAAGCACAAATGAGCAGAAAAATATTTTCTTAGTGGTAGAAGTAACCAAGGTGTGCTGCAGTACACTAATGTTCAGTTAAGAGAAACATTTTGTCTTTAAAGAAAAACACTTCTTTCATCATGCTGCTTCATTTCTATTTATAAGAGAAAAATCCATATGGAAGAGAAATGGTTTGTGCCAGAAAACTATGGTATGATTGCAAATGCTTTATAAAAACATAAGAATTTTGGGGGGTTGTACAAACCTATAGGCCCTGTAACCACAGGCAAATTATTTGACATTTCTAGGACTTGGATACACATGAGGTACATTTGAAATAAAATATGACTTTGGAAAGGACTGAAATAAAACATTGAGAAGAGTGCTTGGCACAATGAAAAAAGTCAGTTAATGGTCATGATTACTATCATTGTTACTATGTTCAGGTGCTTAGGCTAATCTTAATTAACAACAATAAAATGGAAATGAGATACTTGAATAAAATGTTTTTTACCTCTTCCAAGTTTCAAAGGAAACTCACAGAGCAGAATAAAATAGATCTTTTGTTTTGGTTAGGAAATTTATGATCCATAGGCAAAAGAATGAACTTCTCTTTCTTAAATTGCTTCCTGACTACTGGGATCAGAGAGGAAACCAACTTAATGCAGAAGCTAGTTGCCTCATCCTGGGCTTGGCTAATATGCGTCTGAGACTTGGCATGTCTGAAACACAGCATTTGTTTTCCTCCTCTATACTACAGGTTTCCCATTTCCCTCTTCTTAGGAAATGTCAACACCAGGTTTTCAACTAGTCAAGACAAAAATCTGTGACTCCTCCTTGACACACACTCTCTCTCTTTCTATTTACCCCTATCTATTTTTAACAGAGATATATGTTGGCAGTTATGGAGTATATCTCAGTCAAAGGCAATTGGCACACACAGCATAACTAATCCTCTGTTCTAGCCCAGTATGATCTCCACCACAATTATTGAAATATACTCCTAACTGGTTTTAGCACTTGTGAAACTGTCTGTCCACCTATCCTTCCCAACCCCAAGGTGCCGAATTATACTTTCAAAGCGTAAGTCAGATCATATCATTTATGTTCTAAATTCTTCAGGGGCTACAGATATCACTCAGAGTGAAGTTCAAAGCCATTATTATGGCCTATACATACTCTCTTTTATACTTAAGCAGTATCAGACATTTTGGTGCTCCTCAAACATGATAAGCATCCTCCCCACTCAAATCTATCTTACCTATTCTTCCTTCGGCTGGGAATGACTTTCCTAAAGAATCCTTATGGTTCATTTCATTCAAGTATGTATACAAATGCGTGCCCTTTTCCACCTTAAATAAACTAGTACTTCTTCATAGTTTCTATAAGCACCATGCTTTTTTTTTGTCCTCCATATGAATTATCACTTCTACACACATTGTTCTTGCATTCTGTACTTGTTGGCCATACAGATGCAAACTCCATGAAAGCCTTTATTTCTCTTTCTCTTTTCGCAGTGGTGGGGATCTAACCCAGGACCTTGTACATGCTAGGCAAGCATTCTACTGCTGAGCTAAACCCCCAGTCCAGGTTTGATCTCTATTCGCTGTTGTATGCCAACTGCCTGGAACATTGCCTGACACATAGTACCTAATATATGTTTGTTCAAAGACTGAGTAAATAATTTGTATTTAAATAATAATAATTTCATTAAAAGTGGAATTCATCAATAATTTTATATTATATTTACTCATAAAACTAATATTTTGAATCATTAAGTTTTAAAACAAATTAATCACCAATTTATCATTAACATATTAAATGATCTTATATGTTAAATATTTAATGTTAAATGACTTAACTTTCATTCATTCAATCTCACAAAGAACAAAATTGAAAATATAGTGTTTGAAAGAATGGAAAGAGGGAATTCAATACAAAACACATGTGCTTCCTTCAGAGAGTCCATTTTCATTTGAAACTCAGAGCATGTTCAAACAGCATGCTTTGACTGATTAATAAGGGTTAGTTGATTATGTATTTTACATGTATATGTAATATATATGCATAAAATATATTCAATGAACATTTATTGAACATATGTTGGGTTCTATGGTAAATATGAGTTTAAGAGACTGAGCAAGAAGAACAAAATCCTTGCCCTTGAATCCAATATCACCTTATTCCTCTACATAGAATCACAGGTCAGCTACAAAAGAGCAAAAAGTGGAAAAAATAGAACTTATTATCCTTGGCCACTGTAAATATTTATTATTATGCATTCAAAGAGTTTGTTCAATCAGGTATAGCTTATGAGTTTTTCATAAAAAGAAAAAAAATATTTTTTATTGGGTTGACCATGATTTCATATCATCCGGTTTTTATTTTTCATATTAAATATGTCTGTCCTAAACTGCTAAAATGGAATGATTCTACATTGAACTCAGTATATTATTAGGCCTTATCATAAAGAGCATGATAAATGATATAACCATAAAAAATTATTAATCAATATTTCCATGTTATCTTTCATTAAATAATAAATTTAAAAATTATTTTTAAAACTTTATGATGAATGGAACTATGTTTTTCCCTTTAAGATACCAAGCATTTTCAGTTACTCTTTCTTCAATAGTTTTTCCAGTGAGAGAATGTAGTCATAAATATGCCAAAGAACACTACCTACCTACACTTTCTTCAAATAGATGTAAAAACATACACAGGGACTTCAGAAATACATGCTGATGCAATGTTGCTTAAACAATTCATGAACATATGATAATCCTTCTTTCACCCACAGATAAAGTGAATAAAGCCCAGTGGTTCTTGAAGAGGGCTATCATCCTCTTACTTTTCCATGGAAAAGAGCTGGTGGTTAACATAATTATCTTTCTTATTTCTCCATCCCACATATCACACAAAGAGAACTACCAGCCCCATACACGGAAAATAATAGAATGCTTCTATATAAAAAGTTTTTTTTAAATATGCATTATCAATGATAATTTGATAATATTTTCCATGACTTAATTCTATAGATTTAGAAATAAAACATATGAATTTTGTTATTATTTAAAAAGGTGGTACATTTTTAGAAGATTTCTAAGAGGTGTCTAATAAGACCTATTGGAGTCATTATTTTGATTCAAAAGCCCATTTTCCAAAACATATGCAAAATGGGATTAATACTGCTGAACATGTAATCCTCTGTATACTCTTACTTGAAGACAGTTGACTGGGTTTTCTGGCACACTCATAGGGCTGCCCTCCTCACCCCTATTGTCTTAGGGCTCCACCTTCCAGATACCTTCAGATTCTGAATTTGTCATGTTGAATCTTTAGGTTTGTGCATGCTTCCCAGTACTACATCATAAGCTCTGGCAACAGAACATAATGTAATGAAATTTATAATTCAATGTGGGTCTTAAGAATCCATCTTAAAATAATATCTTGCTTTTTTAAAGAATTTGTGAAATTATTTATCATGTTCCGTTTTTCTTTTTGACTACATTTTCAGAATTCTTTAGTTACTGAGGCATACTAAAAGGAATATGACTGAAAAAAATTTTTCCAGATTTTTAAACAAAAAGCAAAATTAATACAAGTATTAAGGCTGAAAATACATTGTTGAAACAGGATATTGGTATGTACCTCACAAACATTGAATTGATAGTGTCTACAAAAATTTGTAAGAAATAAAAGCTAAAAATTGCATTTTAAAAACTTTAATACAGAAAGATTAGATACATTACAGTTATATTTTAAAGTATTACTCCATTCCATTAAAATATGGGTGTACAGCCAACAATATGTAGAAATAGAGGTTAGATTTTTCCCTATGTTCTTAAAAAATACTACAATATCTGAAGCAATTATTTTCAAATACTGGACACCAGGCAGCAAAAGACAGTGATGTCAGAGAATGATCCTTTTTGTCTAAGCTTATGACCTTAAGACTTTTTAGGTCACAGCCCAGAGGAAACTCAGAGAAGCCTGATGAACTCCTTGAATTGAACAGATGCAGCTGGGACTGAAAGAAACCAAGAAATTATTGTTTGGAAGACAGAGTGCCATATGTGAGAGAGTTGCAGAGAGAACCCTGGAAGTCTGCAGAGGATACTGACCATGTCTTTAGTACATCAGTTCATGCATGTCAAGAAAACATCTAAACTCTGGAAATTTTATACCTTACAATACTCAGCTCTATGTTATACATATTGCCTTCAACAAAGTAGAAAAATCTCATGATCCACAGACACTAACTAGAGAACATGCAAGGGTCATACTTTAGTATTGGGTAATAATCAGTCCAAGACTGAGCACCATCAGCAATGAAAGATCCTACAACTGTTGCTGGAGAATTACCATATTGACATATCATCTTCCTGAATTCTAAGTAAGCCTATTTGGGGTCAGTGAATCCTTCAAATAAACAGAAGCTTGAAGAGTATATTTGCCTTAAGATCTCACTGAAATCAGTACATAAACTTTCTTTATATTACCTATAGGATACTTGTTTTTTTCACTAAGAAACAAGTGAAGATATGTTTTGTAATTCTTAGGTCTCCCCACCACCAATAAAAAATAAAAAGAAGTTAAAAGGCAGTTTTATTCACAGAGACAAACTTCCTTTTTATATAGATTACTTTTAATAAGTAAATATGATTGCTTCCACGTGCTGTGATGTACACCTGTAATCCCAGTGGCTTGGGAGGCTGAGGCAGGAGGATTGTGAGTTCAAAGTCAGCCTTAGCAATTTAGTGAGACCCTGTCTCTAAATGAAGTATACATATATAATAACTTTAAAAGGAGCTGATACTGAACAATTTTGGGGACAATGCTAATGGATACTCCAAAAGTTAGTATTTAATTATTAGATGCACATATTTTAAAATGTACAATTTTTCACTTCATTGTTTTATTTCAATATAGTGGATATATACATACATATATATATTTAATCCTACCTGTATATGTATACAAATCATCACCTCTCTACATTTCTGAAATATTGGTTGTTGTTTTCAGTATGGGGATTGAACCCAGGGCCTTGTGCATGCTAGGCAAGTGCTCTATCATGGAGCTATATTCATACTGTTTTTGTAATTTTATTTGTTATTTTGAGACAGGAGCTTGCTAAATTTCCCAGCCTGACATTGTACTTGCGTTACTCTTGCCTCAGTTTCCCAAGTATCTGGAATTATAGGCATGCAGCACTGCACCTGGCTAGCTAATATCCTTTTGTAATCCCACATTTATTATGTTCATTTCATGGCTTTAAGTTATAATTGATGCTCATTTTGGCTAACATTTACTTTTTTCACATCACTGGCTACCTAAAAAGTTTAGGAAATTAAATGAAATCTCAAAGGCCTGCACTGGAGAATAACAGTATACAATGATGTTGACTTGAGAGTTTTCATGTGAGTCCTAAGCTACAACTAATTTACACAAGGAACACTCCCTGTTATGAGAGTAGAACTGAGTATATTGATATTTTTTTTCAGGAGTCTATTAAAAAATGTTAATATAAAAACATTAGTTACAAAATTGAAGTGCCCATAATGTTTTACAGAGCTCTACATCCAGAGCAACTCAAAACCATAAAAATCTGCTCCCAAATTTATATTGGAAACTCTCAGATGACTTATTAACTTGAAAAACAGCATCAAAGTAATCTGTGTTAAAACATATTTGCACTAACTTTATTACACACTCTATTATAAGACCTTATTAAATATTCAAACTGTTTGTGTGTAGTAAAAGGTAGCATTGCCTTTTCTGTTTTGGTTTGTAGAACATGCTAGCGCAACCAGTATTTTTATTTCAAGCATGCATTCATGATATCACCCCATGAAGTAGACCTAGCAGCTGAGGAATTGATTTCCCAAGCATTACTAAACCAAAATCAACATAAAAGACTGTGGGTCATATCACTAAACTAAACACTATATATTTAAATCTTTGCTGCACTAGTTACAGTAAGAAAAGAATGTGCCTCTTACACCTTTGTGGTGGCCATCAAATCGCTTTTTTTTAAACTCCAAAAGTTATTTATATAGAACTTGCACCCATTAAACAAGTAAGTATTTATCTACTCTAGTATATGCATAAACAGAAAAGGCCGTGGGACCACAGCAGGATCCTCAATTACAAGTCAGCCACAACTTCTCTATGTGATTATTGGCCACAGTGAGTCTAGAAAAAAATATTGCTGTTGGATTTCAAAGTTTTCATATGCTTTTAGACATCCCTGAGACTAGAAAGGCACTATAGAATTTTTCAAATAAGCAACCTTTTTTCCTAGTCACACAGCATGTTTTAAGCAAAGAAAAACACATGTGAGAAATAAGCAAATGCACCTTTCAAATTTAATTTGTGTCAGTAGCAAAGCTGTCTCCAAGTCTAATTTCAGTTTGAAAAGGGTTTCAACACTTGATATTTCTCTTGTCAATATATCTACATGAGTTTCTCATATAGTTTTTTTATGACAATAGAAAAATTCTTGGGAACACTATGCTGTAAGTCACATCTCTTAATATATACAGTACATACCTATGTTTTTACCCAGGAAGCGTTCACACATGCTCAAGCATTCAAATCTTTTGGTGAACCCAGTATTAGGGCCTGTATTTGAAAACCAAGCTGGAGACTGGAATAGCTTAAAATAAGTAAGTTTACATTTTGGATTCTATGAATTAATATAATTTATTCAGAGATTTTATATAGTATAATAAAAAAGTCAGTACCGTAAACTCAACATTGGTTCACATATCAAGAGTTTCATAGTTTAATGCACATGACCCAGCTTTTCTTTTGGCTTCATGCAACTATCTGTACTCTATTAATGCACATAAATCTTACTGCTGCTTTGGGTGAACATGTTTAGATCATGTATAAGCATAAGTAGTGATAGATAAATTATGTAGTATTTGAAGAGATGCTTATGAGATCATAGCTTAAGCAACTACAGTGATCCCTTTTTAACTGTGGGTTCTACATGTACAAATTCAATCAAAAACAGAGGGAAAATACTCCAAAAATATTGTGTTTGTATTGAATATGTACAGACATTTTTCTTGTCATTCTCTAAACACGATAGTAAAGCATTGGGTGTTGTAAGTAATCTGGAGATTTTCAAAGTATACAGGAAGAGGTACCTATGTTATAAAAAATAACAAGCCATTTTATTTTATCTTATTATTTATTTATTTTAATTAGGTCTATATGACAGTACAATGACTTTTGATTCATTGTACACAATTTCAGCACAACTTTTCATTTCTCTGGCTGTACATGATGTAGCGTCACGCCCTATGTGCAGTTTTACATGAATCTAGGGTAATGATGTCCATCTCATTTCCACCATCTTCCCTGCCCGCATGCTGCTCCCCACCCTCCTTCCCCTTTGCCCAATCCATGGAGACATGCCTCCTGTCTCCTTGTATTGGATCAGCATCCACTTATCAGAGAGAACATTTGGCCTTTGGGTTTTTTTTGGCATTGTCTTATTTAACTTAGCATGATATTTTCCAACTACATCCATTTACCTGCAAATGCATGATTTTATTCTCTTTTCATGCTGAGTAATATTCCATTGTGTATATATACCATAGTTTCTTTATCCATTCATCTATTGAAGGGCAGCTAGATTGCTTCAACAGGTTAGCTATTGTGAATTGAGCCTCTATGAACATTGATGTGGCTGCATTACTATAGTATGCTGATTTTAAGTCCTTCCATCATTTCATCATTTCATCAAATGGTGGTTCCATTCCAAGTTTTCTAAGACATCTCCATACTGCTTTCCAGATTGGTTTCACTAGTTTGAAGTCCTACCAGCAATGCATGAGTGTGCCTTTTCTCCCACATCCTTCCCAACATTTTTTGTTGTCTGTATTCTTGATAACTGCCATTCTGACTGGGGTGAGAAAAAATTTACAGTAGTTTTTATTTGCATTTCTCTAATTACTAGAGACATTAAAGATTTTTTATATATTTGTAGATTGACTGTATATCTTATTCTGAGTAGTGTCTGTTCAGCTCCTTAGCCCATTTATTGATTGTTTTTTTAAAATTTTTTTCAGTTATACATGGACACACTATCTTTATTTTGTTTATTTATTTTTATGTGGTGCGGAGGATCGAACCTAGTGCCCGACATGTGCAAGGCAAGTGCTTTACCACTGAGCCACAACCCCAGACCCGAGTTGTTTGTTCTTTTGATGTTAAATTTTTTGAGTTCTTTATATCCTAGAGATTAGTGCTGTATCTGACATGCATGTGGTAAAAGTTTGCTCCCAAAATATAGGTTCTCTCTTTACATCATTGATTGTTTCTTTTGCTGAGAAGAAGCTTTTTAGTTTGAGACCATCCCATATATAAATTCCTGATTTTATTTCTTGCACTTTAGGAGTCTTATTAAGGAAATCAGGGCCTAATCCAACATGATGAATATCTGGGCCTACTTTTTTCTCTATTTGGCTCAGTGTCTCTGGTCTAATTCCTAGGTCCTTGATCTACTTGAAGTTGAGTTTTGTTCCTGGTGAGAGATAGGGGTTTTTCTTCATTTTGCTGCAAATGGATTTCTAGTTTTCCCAGCACCATTGGTTCAAGAGGCTATCTTTTCTCCAATGTATGTTTTTGGTGCCTTTGTCTAGTATGAGATAACTGTATTTATGTGGGTTTGTCTCTGTGATTTCTATTCTTGACCATTGGTCTACATGTCTATTTTGGTGCCAACACCATGCCATTTTTGTTACTATAGCTTTGTAGTATAGTTTAAGGTCAGGTATTGTGATGCCTCCTGCTTTGCTCTTCTCTAAGGCTTGCTTTGGCTATTCTGGGTCTCTTATTTTTCCAAAATGCATTTCATCATTGCTTTTTCTATTTTTATAAGAAATGACATTGGGATTCTAATTGGAATTGCATTGAATCTGTATAGTACTTTGGGGAGGATGACCATTTTGACAATATTAGTTTTGCCTGTCCAAGAACATGGGTGATCTTTCCCCTCTTCTAAGATCTTCTTCAATTTCTTTCTTTAGTGTTCTGTAGTTTTCATTATAGAGGTCTTTGATCTCTTTTATTAAGTTGATTCCCAAGTATTTGATTTTTTTGAAGCTATTTTATTTATTTTTTAATTTTTTTGGTACTGGGGATTGAACTAGGGATACTGGACCCCTGAGCCACATCCCTAGCCATATTTTATATTTTATTTAAAGACAGAGTCTCCCTGAGTTGCCTAGCACCTTGCCATTGCTGAGGCTGGCTTTGAACTTGTGATCCTCCTGCCTCAGCCTCCCAAGCTGCTGGGATTACAGGCATGTGCCAGCGTGACCAGCATCAGGTCTATTTTAAATGTGGTAGTATTCCACATTTAAAATATGGTCAACTGATGTATAGAAATGTCTTTGGTTTATAGTTATTGATTTATATCCTGCTACTTTCCTGAATTCAGAAAGTTTCTGGTGTAATTTTTTTGATCCTCTAAGTATAGAATCATGTCGTTGGCAAATAAATGATAGTTTGAGTTCTTCTTTTCCTATTCACATTCCTTTATTTTCTTTCACCTGTCTAATTGCTCTGGCTAGAGTTTCACAGACTATGTTGAATAGAAGTGGTAAAAGAGAGCATCCCTGCCTTGTTCCAGTTTTTAGAGGAAACGCTTCCAATTTTTACTATTTAGAATGATGTTGGCCTTGGGGTTAGCATAGATAGATTTTACATTGTTGAGATATCTTTCTAATATCCCTAGTTTTTCTAGTGTTTTGAACATGAAGGGGTGCTGTATTTTGTCAAACACTTTCTCTGCATCAATTGATATAATCATCTGATTCTTGTCTTTAAGTCTATTGACATGATGAGCTATATTTATTGATTTCCATATGTTAAATCAAACTTGCATCCCTGGAATGAACCCCCACTTGATCATGGAGCACTATATTTTAAATGTTTTTGTGTGCAATTTGTCAGAATTTTATTGAGAAATTTTGCATCAATCTTCATCAGGGATATAGGTCTGAAATTTTCTTTCCTTGATGTGTCTCTGTCTGGTTTTTGTATCAGAATGATAATAGCTTCATAGAATAAGTTTGGAAGAGTTCCTTCCTTTTCTATATAATGGAATAATTTGAGGAGTATTGGTATTAATCTTTCTTGTAGGTCTTGTAGAACTCATCTGTGAAATCCTCTGGTCCTTGGCTTTCT
This sequence comes from Ictidomys tridecemlineatus, assembly GCF_052094955.1. Taxonomy (NCBI): domain Eukaryota; kingdom Metazoa; phylum Chordata; class Mammalia; order Rodentia; family Sciuridae; genus Ictidomys; species Ictidomys tridecemlineatus. The sequence continues at coordinate 158,319,776 of NC_135478.1, read as the reverse complement.
TGGTTGGTAGGCTTTTGATAGCATCTTCTATTTCCCTGCTTGAAATTGATCTGTTTAAATTATGTATGTTCTCTTGCCTCAGTTTGGGTTGATCAAATATACCTCTAGAAATTTGTCAGTGTCTTTGAGGTTTTCTATTTTACTGGAGTACAAATTTCTATATTATTGGAGTATATTTCCTTTTTCATAACAAATTTTGTAATTTTTGAGTTTTCTCCCTCCTTCTTTTCATTAGAGTGGCCAAGAGTTTGTCAATTTTATTTATTTTTTCAAAGAATCAACTTTTTGTTTTGTCAATTTTTTGAATTATTTCTTTAATTTCAATTTCATTGATTTCTGCCCTGATATTAATTCTTTCCTGTCTTCTTCTACTTTTGGTGTTGGTTTATTCTTCTTTTTCTAGGGCTTTGGGCTATAATGTCAGGTCATTTATTTGTTGACTTTTTCTTTTTTTTTAGAGAATGAACCCCATGCAATGAACTTTCCTCTTAGTACTGCCTTCATAGTTTTCCAGAGATTTTGGTAAGTTGTATCAGAGTTCTCATTTACCTCTAAGAATGTTTTATCTCCTCCCTGACATCTTCTGTTATCCATTTGTCATTCAATAATGTATTGTTTAATCTCCAGGTGTTGGAGTAGCTTCTCTTTTTAATTTTATCATTGATTTCTAATTTCATTCCATTATGGTCAGATAGAATGCAGGGTAGTATCTCTATTTTTTTTTTTTTTTGTATTTGCTAAGACTTGTTTTGTGGCATCACATGGTTTATTTTGGAGAAGGATCCATATGCTACTGAGAAGAAAGTCTATTTGCTCATTGATGGATGGTATATTTTATATATGTCTGTTAAGTCCAAATTATTGATTGTGTTATTGAGTTCTATAGTTTCTTTGTTTAGTTTTATTTTGGAAGGTCTATCAAATAGTGAGAGAGGAGTATTAAAGTCACCCAGTATTATTGTGTTGTGACCTATTTGGTTCTTGTATTTGAGAAGGGTTTGTTTGACATACATAGATGCCCCATTGTTCAGGGATAGATATTTATGATTATTCTGTCTTATTGATATAAGAACCCTTTAAGCAGTATGAAATGTCCTTCTTTATTCCTTTTCACTAGTTTTGGTTTGAAGTCAACTTTATCTGAAGATGGAAACCCCTGCTTGTTTATGAGGTCCATGTGAGTGATACACTTTTTCCCATCCTTTCACTTTCAGACTGTGGATGTCTTTTCCTGTGAGATGAGTCTCTTGAAAGCAGCATATTCTTGGATCTTTTTTCTTAATCCAATCTGTCAGTATATGGCTTTTAATTGGATGAGTTTAGACCATTCATATTAAAGGTTATTATTGAAATATGATTTGTATTCCTCAAAATTTTGGTTTATTTAACTTAATTTGGTTTCTCCTTTGATTAGCCAGTTCCTCCCTTTGTTGATTTTCATTATTGTTTTTCATTTCCTCCTCCTGAAATATTTTCCTGAAGATGCTCTCTAGTGCCTAGTGTGGGCTTTCTCACCATAAATCCTTTTAACTTTTTTATATCATTAAGGTTTTTATTTCATCCTCAAATCTGAAGCTTAATTTTGCTGGATATAAAATTCTTGGTTGGCATCTATTTTCTTTCAGAGATTGGTATATGTTGTTTCAGAAACTCCTGGCTTTGAGGGTCTGGGTTGAAAAGTCTCCTGAGATATGAATTGGTCTCCCCCTATATGTGATCTGATTTCTCTCTCTTGTGACCTTTAAGATTCTATCCTTATTCTATATGCTAGGCATTTTCATTATAATGTGCCTTGGTGTAGATATGTTGTGATTTTGTACATTTGGTGTCCTTTAAGTCTCTTATATTTGATTTTCCAATTTATTCTTCATGTTTGGGAAAATTTATGTTATTATCTCATTGAAGAGATTGTGCATTCCATTGGTTTGAATCTCTGTGCCTTCCTCTATCCCAATAACTCTTAGATTTGGTCTTTTGATGCTGTCCCATAATTCTTGGATGTTCTGTTCATGGTTTCTTATCATCTTCACTGTGTGGTCAACTTTATTTTCCAGATTGTATACTCTGTCTTCATTATCTGGCACTCTATCTTTGAAGTGATCTAGTGATGCTTTCTATTGAGTTTTTAAATTTGGTTTATTGTTTTCTTCATTTGAAGGATTTCTGATTTTTTTAAAGAATTTTTCTTTCTTGAAGTAATCTTTTGCTACCTATTTGCTCCCTTATCTGTTTGTTGGTGTGATCAATTGTTGCCTGTATTTGTTCTCTTGTCTCTTTTTTGGAGTGATCAATTTTTTGCCTGTATCTGCTCATTTACGTCATTCTTTAATTCACACATCCATTTTAATTATGTACATTCTTAACTCCTTCTCTGACATTTCAACAACTGTACTGTCAATGGGTTCTGTTATTGTAGTATCCTGGTTTGTTTGGAGCACTTTCCTCCCTTATTTTTTCATGTTGTCTATGTGTCTTCCTTTCTTGCAGTGTGGATCTGCGGTATTATAGTGTTTTCCCTATAATATTCTAGTATCCATGCAAAATTATCTGTACCTCACCTTAAGGGTTGGGCTTCTAGACCCTGCTGGTGTCTCAGGACAGATGCTATTTCAAGTATAGGTGGTGGCAGCAAAAGTACCTGGAGATATCAGTGGAAGTGTCTCAAAGTGAATGCAACTGCTATCAGAGATTGAAATGAAAGGGTGAGCCTTAAACTGGCTTTGGGATGCCTGTTTTGAGATGCAGCTGCTTCTACGCCCTGTCTGTCGTCCCATGTGGAGATTACTGAGTGGAGAATGCCATGGCAATGGCTACAGTGTCCCAAGATGGAAGTGGGTTAGGCCTGGGCTCCCAGGAATGAGGGGCGCTGGACCCTGGTCTACCTTGAGCCTGGGCTCCCACACAGGTTGGCAGGGGCACTCCTGGGCCCTGGCCCTGGCCTGAGTTCCGGTGTGGGTGTACCAAGCCATTTTATATAAGTGAGTTGAGCATCCACAGATATTGGTGTCCACAGAGTGAGGGGATGATTCTGGAATCACTACTTTGTAGATACCCAGGAACAGCTATATAAACTTTAATCATTTTAGTAGTTTGATATCTGCATGTTACTCCTAAAAATGAGGTGGTTCATGCTGCCATCATGACAGCTTTGCCCCTGAAAGGAATTCTTGCATGCAACTTTTGTCTTTTTGGGGAGCTAAAGACAAACCAGCAAGACACAATGTGTAATTGGTTTTATCATTAGTTAAAACACATATAAGAGGAAACAACAAGCATGTATATATTCAGCAATAATATTTTCAAGATATTTCTTGTCACATTGCATTCTGGTTTGTAATGGCACTTAAGAAAATGGAAATTAGAATCCAAATCATTGTTTTCTTCTACAATCAGGAAAAATCTATTAGATGTTTCCCTGTAAATTTTTCTTTATATTTCCTTAATTACATATAGAAAGAGAATACATGCAAAAATATCTATTGTCCAAAACTGAGGTCACTAAATGGAGAAATATTTGGTTACTAAAGTTGAATGCAAAAATATAAATAAAAATTTAAAAAAAAAACACACACATAACCAGACATACAGGCCCCCAAACAAACAAAAACCCAGAAATACCTATGTAGCAACTGTTATGGCTTGGATTTGGGCTGTCTCCCCAAAGCTTACATTTGAAACAATCCAAGAAGATTCAGAGGGAAAAAAAATTGTTGTATACAGTTTGTATCTGATGACTGGAGTCTCTCTCTCTCTCTCTCTCTGCTTTCTGATCATGATGTGAGCTTCTTTCCACTACACTCTCCTGCCATGATGGTCAGCCTCACATTAAGCCCCGAAGAATGAATCCAACTTACAGACAATGAATTCATGTTTATGAACTGAGACCTCTGAAACCATGACCCCCAAATAAACTTTTTCTCCGCTAAAATTGTTCTGGTCAGATCTTTTAGTCACAGCAGCAAAACAGCTGACTAGAATAGAAATTGGTACTGAGAAGTGGGGTTGTTGCATGACAAACTGACCTTGTGGTTCAGAAGCCTTCGAATAATAGAAATGCTTTAGATTGTTTTAAGTGGAGCTTAATGGCCAATTCTGGTGGGAGTTCAGAAGACCAGAACGCCAATAGTACTGTGAACAGTGAAGGTGGAGCTCAAAAGGGTTCACAGAATTGAACTCTATTGGAATTTAGGTTAGAGGCCATTCATGGTATTATCTGGCTGAGAAGTATAACTTTGAAAGTATATTTAATGCAATTGTGAAATTTACATGTGGCAAAATTTTCTTATTTATCAGATTGATAGTATAAGATTCGACTAATATGTTATGCAATAGTTTGGATACAATTAAGTTATTCATATTTACTACTCAGAAGGATTAATTTACCTGTTTAAATGTGAGATGTTTCCAAAATTATAGCAGACAGTTATGAGAAGAATAGAGCTAAGTCATAATGGATAACTTTTATTTTCATTTTCTAACAGAATGACAGAAAACTTATTCACACCCAATTTTAAATGGATATTACTCACAGCAGTATTTGCAAAGGTCTCTTCATAAAATGCTAGCATCACAGCAAACTGTACAACTGTGTATATCTTTAATAACTGAGAGGCAGATGATGAGAAGAGAACTTCTTTTCCTGTAACCTAGATAGTAAAGAAAAAAATATTTTATTTTGTTCCAGGACTTATTTCTCTTAATGAAATTCACACTAACTTAAGAGATGTGTGGAAAGTTCTAACTAAAATAAGATATAATTCCATGCTTACATAATTATATCAAAATTGACTCTGCTGTCATACATAAGTAAAAATAACCAATACATTTTTAAAAAGAGATGCAGAAAGAAGTGGAAATATTTGCCCCTTTTTAAATTTTTCCAAAAAGACTCCAATATTCATCTGTCTGGATAGCAAAATGTCTGTAAGTTGCTAGACTAACAGGTCTCATGGTTTGAAATTTAGTCTGCCTTAAAGATTAAAGTAAGAATTGATTCAACAATCTATGCTAATGACAAAGATTGCCCAAAAGAATAGGTCGGATTTTCTGCAAATGGGAATATATGCCCATGAATATATTTATCAAAGAAAAACATAAAAGGAAAAAAGGAAGTTGATTCTCAGTCGTGTAGGGAATCATTCCTCAAAGAGAAACATAATTTTATTGGAAGAAACTTCCACTACTACTGATTTCCCCAGAAATACCACACTTCTATTATTATAATGCAGACTTCAGCACCTACATAACCTTAAAATATTAACTTTGAATTATATACTAGAAAGAAAAATTATAAATGGATCTTTTCTTAATAGGTTTTTAGATCTTTCCTTACTAGATTTTTTTTCACTTATCTCAAGATTCCTGCTATATAACTAATTGTGACTATAAACAAAACTATATGGAATATTTGTAAAATAATGCTCTTCAAATGAAACATGAGTTTATTTCCTTGAAATATCATAGGTTAACTTTCATACTTAGTATCATCTCTGAGATCAACAATAGTTTGCTTTCCTTATTTTTCCTGTATTTCTACTTATAATATTTATTCAATGAAAAATTATAATATGTATCCTAAATGGTTGAAAAGAAATTCTTTTTCTTTTCTAGAGGGGGATTTCAGATAAAAATTGAAATTTTATTTGGTTTTCAGGATGTTTAAATCTGTACAACTTCATTCTTGGTTTTAAATGTGATTGCTGTATTCAATGCTTCTCTTTTACTATCAGAGGAATATAGTCATGGTCTAACCCAACAATGACATTGTCTTGATGTGCCTTTAGACCTAGTTGGGGGTCCTTGAATTTTCATGAGCAAAACCAAGGATAGACCAAATGATTCCTAAGGCTCCCTCCATCTGTAATGATCCAGGACTCTCCATGTGAACTGCATGAATTTGTGAAGTTTTGCTCTGCACATAGGTCATTGGCTTCAGGCTTGATTGGATCTGATAACTAGCTTCTGTTGCTCTGCTCACCAAACTGTACTCTTTGGAAAGAGCTTATGTCCAACTGGTTGAAGAAATCCCTCTATCATCCCTTTGCTGGTGTCCACTCTTTAAGTTATGCTCCACTGCGCTGCATCTTACTAAGGGAACATATTTTAAGAGTTTGCATGACCATAGCATATATGCAGACTCGCTCTAAACTGAACAAGATGACACTAATCTCCACCATCTCCAAGTCTATAAACTCTATTTACCTCTGGGATCTCTTCACTCAGCCCAAGTCTTGGTTTACCTGGACCCCAACCAGGTCCTTTAAATATCACAGAAAACTTATGGAAGAATCCAGGTGTTGCCCAAAATGTAGTCCAAATGTAAAATAAATGGTGGAACTAGAAAAAAATAAAATATACCTATTTAAAATAAGGAAAACATAATAAAAAGGATTAAATATAAATATGTACTATGCTATTTTTCAATATAATTTATATATTTTTCTTCAGTACAGATTTCAAGTGTGATTTGATTAACAGTTTAATATGCAATTACATTCCTTATTGTAGTTTGTCCTATGAATTCTGTGTTACTTATGTTCTTGTCAATATTTCTGAAGTTTAATTCAATTTCAATTTTGAAATAAAAAAATAGAACAAATGGTTAGAAAATGGGCAAAGTAAAAAAGGCAAGTTATGAAGTTATGCCTCAAGAGGAATTAACTAGCAGCCTGTATACTCAACATCTTTGCCTAATGACACCTTTTCTGAAGTCTAGCTAAGTGGATATTTGGGTTAAACTTGAAAACATGAAAAGATTGCATAAATGTTCAGATATTTAAAATAAAATCTCTGAAATTTCAAAGCCATTTCAGATGATAGACTTCTGAGTATTAAATAGCTCATATTCTGTTACTAGAAAAGAAGTTTTTACTGAGAAAAAAAAAGTTCTCTTTGAGTCTCATAGCAGGAATCCACATTCTTTAAATAACTCACATTTGACATGTATAGAAGTTAAATATATGCCTACACAAGGGTGCTCAATAAGTGTTAGCTCTTAGGAATTTTGCTATATATCCCATATGTGCCATAGAAATAAAATGTTCATAATGTGTCATAGGAATAAAAATAGTCCTACAGTATGGACATCAGCTACAGACTATAGAGATAAATTCCACAGTAACTATAGAAATGTATAAATGGAAAAACAAGTTTTGACTCTCAGAATTTGTGGTCTTACTGATACTTGCACTTTCTCTGGAAGAATTTAAAGTGTGTGTTTATAAAATTGTATTTCAAAATTGCTTGAAATATTACAATAAGGAATACGAAGCAATTAAGGAACTAAATGGGATTTAATAGATTAAATTTTGAGGACAAAGCAAACATTAGATGGAAACTTAACCTGGGACTTTGTATTCATGATAATAAAGAAAAAGTAATGTGTTTAGGAGTTAAAAAATACATTAAAATAATTACCTTTTTTGTGATTTTTGAAAACTGAACACAATTTGGTTGTATCATTCTGGATGGAAGCCATGAAAAATACATGGCAATGTTTTAAAATAGAGTATTTTCTCATTTATTTGGCATAAACCAATGCCTTAAAACTTTTGGATGCCAAAGAAGACCAAAATAAATGATTTGTACTACATCATCATCATCATCATCATCATCATCATCATCATATCCCTCTATCTAACACAAGTCCATTCCAAGTTGTTTTTGATGCCCCTTAGTGATAAGTGAAAAATTTAGCTGTAAATAACTGAATAAAACTAAAAATAACTACAGTTTTATACATTTAAGAACTCTTAATTATTCTAACTTATAGATTTGACCTTTCTGACAATATATGAGAGTATGTGGGATACTAAACCTTGGTGATGTCTAACTAAAGAACGGGTTTATATAAGCGTAGAGATCTGGTAAATGTTCCTCTCACAGATTCACCAGTGGCTTATAGATGCCTGTGTCTGTCTCATATTGTGCCTCATCAAGACCTAAGCATCCAGTTCTTAGTGCAGCTCTCACTGTATACAATAGCAACTCTCTTATTCTGTCTCAAATATGAATACTTTTCCTCAGCAAGAGTGTACATTTCCAAGGCTTGCTACTTACAGATTCATTCATCAAACATCAGCATTGGCACCATGTAGGAACTTGGTAGAAACAGAATTGTAGAACTCAGACCTACTGGATGGGGTCTACATTTTAGTAAGATTCTGCTGTGATTCACATGCACGCTAGATTTGGAAAGCTCTTTCATAGAGTACAGAGATCAATTGTCTACTTTTGTTTGTTTGTTTTATTTTTAATCTCCACAGTAAGGAAACAAACACTTTGTGAAGTGAAGGAACAGTAGCTTTCAATGTATTATTTTTAAAGTTTTTTTTTTTTTTAAAGAGAGAGTGAGAGAGGGGAGAGAGAGAGAGAGAGAGAATTTTTTTTTTTTTAAATATTTATTCTCTAGTTCTTGGCGGACACAACATCTTTGTTGGTATTGTGGTGCTGAGGATCGAACCCGGGCCGCACGCACTCCAGGCGAGCATGCTACCAGTTGAGCCACATCCCCAGCCCAATGTATTATTTTTAACTTGCTTTAAATTATATAAATTTTATCATTAAAAAGTTTCTTAAAATATTTGTTGTTCTCCTGAGAGTCATATCATGTTCTTAGTAAAGTCTAACCAAGAGAGAGAGAGAGAAAGAAGTTCAATGTAGTTTAGAAGAGAGATAATTAGCTTTTCTTTTTTGGTGTATGAGTAATAAAAATGCCTTTCACTTAAAAGTGAAGGCAACTTGAGACAATCTTTTATGTAAAGAGGCAGTATAGGGTAAATGTTAAATTGAGTCTTGGCATTGGTCTACAACCACCTTGGTTAAGTTTGCAATTGACAAGCTGTGTGGACTTGGTTGAACTAATTAAATCCTGAAGAACTCAGTTTCTTCCACCAGAAAATGGGAATAAAAAGAGCTCTGTCTCATAAGATTTTAGTGATGCTGACATTAAATATTTGTGCTGTGCTATTTGCTGCATGCTGCACATAGTAGAAATTCAGCAATGTTGACTTTTTTATTTCAACTTTCTGTGAAAATTTGAAGTAGGTTTGAAAAACAGACCCAACATGAACCTATAGTTTTGTCAGTTACTGAATGCTGTAACCAGTACCTTGTATAGAACTGTTGTTGACTAACCTGTTCAGTTCTTTGAGCATTCTTATCTTTTTCTTATTTGTGAGTCCCTAACCCCAGGAGTCTCTGTGGTGGTCTGATGCTGATATATCAGAGCCTCACAGACGTTCTTCATTTCTCTAGTGCCAACCATTGAAGCTAGTGAACAACCAATACCATATGTCTAACAGAAAACTGGACCAGTCCAACAAGTCTTATCAGGTGAGGTAATGTCAGACCTAACCATTCTGTGATAGTTCTTGACACTTAGGTCTAAGAAGAGCAGGGCAAAGGCCTCACGTTAAATTTCTAACTAGAGACATGCATCCTGGAAGCAAAAATTGTTCTTACTGCAAGATCAGCTTTAATTCTACACGTTACTACTGCTTCTGAATACATGAGTAAATTTCGAGTCTATTCTGAGAAAGAGCATGTTTCCTAAAGAGAAATAATTTTTATAATAGAAAATAGACATATTCAAAAATTCTTATAATGAGTTGTTTTTAAATGTATTTGCCCAATTTTATTCAACTTTTTGCTTGAGTACCAAAGTCACTCCCAAATTCTTTCACAGTTAAGCATTTTTGCAGTAGTATAATATACTTCCATCTTTCAATAACTTATTTTTCTCTTAACTATATATTTATGAAATAATATAAATTCAGAATGAGTATGACCAATCGTATTACCTGCACCCTGAGCGGGTCAAAGGTATTAATTGGATGTGTAAGACCATATACAACTCTTTCTTTCTCTGCTTCAAAAGTCCCTGGAAGGCAAACATTAAAAGGATATTATCTTTGACATTCTGTGAATAAAGAAGAAAATTTAATTGTTTGATTTTTGTATGTTTTACTTACCAAAAATTCTATCCCAAATAATAAGAGTGCCACCATAATTTTTGTCTATGCAGTAACGATTTTTGCCTATGAAAGAAAATAATAAACAATAAATTTTCAATAAAAAGGGGCTTTGGCAATTTGAAATATCTTTTTCTTGTTTTTAGAACAAGATTTTAGTGATGCTGATATTTTGTACTATTAAACTAAGATTTAAGCAACAGAATGATATTCTTGAGAATATCTTGGGCTTGACAACAACAAATTTTTCCAGCAATGGAGTTTCATTTTATTTATTTTCAGTTAATTTTACTAAAAAGAACAAGTTTTTCTTGAAATTATATGCACTTTTCCACAAATTTCAGTTTAACAAAATGTAAGATAAATCTAAATGGTTATTTTTTTAAGACTACTGAGGTATAATTAAAAGTAAATTGTACAGAGAAAACTGAATGCAAAATAGGAAATAATATATGTATATTCTTTTATTTTTAATTTTTGATGTGACATATTATTTATACTTTACATCTCTTTTAAGAAGAAAATTAGAATAAATCTTGGTTAATTTTAAATAACTTTAATAATTTAGTTAATAAAAGACATAAGTAAAATTTAAATTGCCTTTGGCCTTTTTAATTCAACATATGATGCTTTTCCTGATCCAAAGTACTCAAATTACAATTTGTTTAATATATTTTTAATTGACATGATCATATCAATGTGATTACAAACCTAAAAAAGAATAGAAATCCACCAAGTCACTACTCCAATAAACTTAACTATATTCACATGTTCTCATTCCTTGATAAACTTTTCTTACATGAAAATATACATTTGAAGCATAGATAAAGCAAAAATCTTCCTCACAGCAAAAATAGAATGAGATTGGCAGTAAAGATGCTCAACCCATCACATGGTCTAAACAATGGCTCTCTTTTGGGTGAGGAAATGTTTTGCCCCTCAAAGGACATTTAACAATGTATGGACACATTCTTGGAAGATACAGCTCAGAAGGAGCAGCAATGACACCTAGTGCATAGAAACCAGTGCTTTCAGTGCCCAGAATATCCCTACAACTAAGTATTGGTCCACAATAGTGAGGTTGAGAAACCCTGATAGAGAGCAGTAGAAGTAAGAAAGTGAAGTCAAACAAAGGGAACTAGCAGCTATTTGTTTTTAAATGTAGACTTGTTCTTTTCCATTGCTTATTTTTCCTTCTATACATAGGAAACTGCAAGAATATAATGCTCTTGACTTCTCCCCCTCTAACTCTTCCTTGGGAATGGGAGAGTGACAGTTGGATTTGGAAGAGTGTGACCCATTCTCTCCTCTGCCTGTGGGAGCTTGTGCTGCTCTGTCCCCTGTTCTAGAGGAAGGATGTACCTCCCTTAAGAAGGCAAGACTGCAGTGCTCCTATGAAACCTGGAGGTATAAAAACAAAGCTTTGTATTTATCCCTTTATTATTAGCTTTCTTCTCTCAACATTATGTTTGTAAGATTTAATAATACAATTGAATATAGCAATTATTTGAACATTTTTATTGATAAAAATGAATTTTCTATAATATATTTACATTTTGTACTGCTGATAAACATTTGAATTATTATTTTTTTTTGCATCATAAATAATGCTGATATGCACATTCTTTATAGTTCTCCTGGTGCACAAATGTAAACATTTCTATTATCATTTAAGTTGTTGTTTCTAAACATTAGGCACTAGCCACGTGGGATTTGCTCCTCTGGTAAATGAAGCTTATATTGAGTTTGTTTATAGGACTTCAGCAGGAGAGAGGAGTGTGGCTTTTTAGACTCTGTACAACTCCCAACAGTTTTCAAGACTAAGTACTCTCTGGTTATAGATAGGAAAGACCTTCAGAACTGAGCCTTCAAGAGACTGCTTCAATACATACAATGTTATCTCCTCAGCTGATTAACACATTTTCCTCTACAAGGAGACTGAGATATAATAAAAAGGGGAATTCAAGAGCCAGATGGAGAAAGTGCTACCACACCACAGACCATGATTCAAACCTGAGACTGATCTAGGTATATCAGAAGACATATAGCTACGTAGACAATGTGTGCTGACTCTATGGGAGATTTACATGAATTGAAGCAAGGCAAAATAACAATTATAGAATTTTTAAAGAAATAAAGAAGAAATAGAACTTCCTTACCATGATGAACCCTATGATGGCTAGGAGTATTAAGAATCAGTTCCAAAGGACCAAGGTTATTGATGATCTGTTTAAACAAAAGGAATATTTACACACATAGCTATTATTAAGTGAGTTTATAATATATAAATACATTTAAAACCCACACAGTTTATGAATTATAGCAAATTTTGAGGTTGACATTAGAGAATAGGACAAAGTCTCCTTGTCATCTGAAGTTCAATAAGGAGACTAATGTTTGCACAGCTCCATTCCCAGAGGCAGTCGGTAACATTGTGAAGAGCAAGACTGCCTCAGTTCAGTTCCCAAATCCACCACTTACAACTCTGTGATCTTGGATAAATAGCTTAGATTTTATTCCTTAGTTTTCTCACTTTTACCATGGACATGACAGTAAGTAGATAATTATATGTTTCTGGGATTACAAAGGTTATTATATTTATGTTATCACTATTGGTAAGGAACACTTCCTTTAAGTTTCATGCTACTTTGTTTTTCACTTTTCATCTATGGCTTTATTTATGTTATCAGAACATCATTGGGTTGGCTCTACCCTGTAATGAGTCATCTAACTACAGTTTTCTATTCTTGTAATTACTGATTGTACTAGGGTGCTGGTAATTACTGATTGTAATAGCGTGATCATGCTTATTCAACTGGAATTCTGAATGGAGTTTTACCTGTAGATGAACCTTCCACAATTCCATCTTACAGGTGTAATTCAAAGTTTGGTTGAAAGTTAAGTTACTTACAAAAAGATCTGGTCCCTAACTCTTTAAAGGTCTCTCAACATTTCTCAGGAGGAATCCCCTGTTCCTCAGTCCAAAAATCCTGAGGATAATAGGAAACAAGTAGGTGCCATTAAAAATGTACAGTAAGCTTTATGTAAGACACTTGATGTGTTATACAAATATTCAGTAATGAAAAATCAATTTCTTGTTATGGTATTTCAAAAAATAAAACGCCTTTAAAATTATTTTCCATTTAAGTGACTTTTGAGGAAAACAGGAATAAATTAGGTGGTGTTTAACGGGATGAAATAGTCACTGGCAAACATGAATTTGGTGAATTTGGTCACAAGTCAGGAGAGCAGAGGGAAAATAGGGAGATTCTCATGTTTAAGAGAACCAAACATAATATATGAACCTTTTTTGAATACCCATTTGAACAAATCACACATAATATTTTAAGCAGTGGGAAAATTTTATTATTATCAGAATATTAAATGATAAAACGTTTTTATTAGGAGTTAAAACAGGATTTTATGCATGAAAATGCAATTGGTTTTAAGAGTTGTGTAACTGAGGAATACATAACACAAGATCCAAATTTTCTTCAAAATATTTTGACAACAAAAATGTAAAAGAGAAAAGGATAATTTATGCAAATGAAGCAAAATCTTGATTTGTGAACAAGAGCAAAAGAGACATAAATTCATTCTGTTTTTCTATTTTTATGAGTGTTTGGAAATATTTAAGATAAAAATTTAAATAAAAGAATTATACTATTTTAATATAGTGTAACATGCACAAAGCCAATTGAAAGTTTATCCAATAGATCTCCAAGTTCCAAACCATACCTCCAAATTGAAACTCTTTATCTACCTGGGTTTAATTATTTTTTGGCAGGTTCTTACTTTAGAACACCCAATTTACAATTGCTCTGTAAATGTCAGCAGCTAGGGTGGCCACACTGTCCTTAGTTTGTGGCCTCCTATAACTTCTCAAAGTGGAAGCCCTGACAATGCTGCCATAGAGTAGCAGGCATCCTTCAGAACCTTCAAATGCACAGGTGCCACCAATGTGTCCCTATTGTCCCACTGTTCCCAGATATGAAAGAGCCTTTTGCTCTGCTGCCCAGCTTTTAAGGGTTTCTCAGTTTCTATTATGTACTGGACAGAACTGTCTGCCTTCAGGGGTTAAAAAAATATATTATGTACTAGATGATAGCTGAGTTCTCTCTTTTCTCCTCACTGCTCCCTTTTTCTTACCTGGAGTCTCATTCACCATTTTAAAGTTATTTCTATGAGAAATGTATTCTGAGCTCAAACAACAGACTTTTTAAATAATTCATAGAATAGATCTCTTTTGTATACCAAAGACCATCTGTATTTTAAAATTTTCAATAGTTCAAAATATTGTGAATATATATCTCATTTAAGACTATATTCCTATGAAATAAGGCAAAAAGTTTCTCACAAATACTATTTTATTGGGGCTGGGGATGTGGCTCAAGCGGTAGTGCGCTCGCCTGGCATGCGTGCGGCCCGGGTTCGATCCTCAGCACCACATACCAACAAAGATGTTGTGTCCGCTGAGAACTAAAAAATAAATATTAAAAATTCTCTCTCTCTCTCTCTCTCTCTCTCTCTCTCTCTCTCTCTCTCTCTCTTTTCTCTCCCACTCTCTCTTTTCTCTCCCACTCTCTCTTTAAAAAAAATACTATTTTATTGACTGGGAGTTGGGAAATCGTTATATAGAAATTGTATTACATTATGCTCATTGGTGGAAAATATTTGTAAAGAAGAATGGTAGTGGACAGAGAACAAGAAGGTGGGGGTTCCTCAGCAGCTGGAACATTGAAATCTGATGTTTTGGTTGGACTGTGTATCTCTGGCAGAAAACCAGATGGAAAAGGAGAGAGCCATTTTATCCTTGTTTGTCTCTTTGGTGCCTAACATGTGTTACAAAAACAAACAACAAAAGCGGGTGGAGGGCCTACGCTGACCAGCTCCTGCTACCCAGATGCAGCTCTGATCCTTGGTCCTGGCATGTCTGCAGCCAGATTAAAAGCCACACAAAGGGTGAGTGCATTCAGATGACTGGAGCCTTGGCTGAGGGCATTATTATTATTTTTTTTTAATGTGGAACTCTTCCTTGGAGAAATTTTTTTGCTCTTGCAGGCAAAAACATGGTGATATCAATATTAAAATTCCCCCCTCCATTTTTTATTAAAAGCCAAGTATAACACCGTTAACCACAGTTAAATTTCCTGGTAGGGCCTATGAGTACCTTGGAGCTTGAGAAGACCACCTCAGAGGGGGATACGATTCATCATTCAGACAGCTGGGTCAAAACCCCTCATGTAGAAAACCCTTCTGATTCAAAGTCATGGAGAATTCATTAATATTTAATAAGGGTTGAGCGTAACGATTTAATTATCGCTCACATTTGCAAATTCAGCCATTTAGTAATTCAACCACATCTAGCTTGAATTCACTTCCTAAAAATGTTACTCTGGGAATAATTGCAGCTATTCTTCTTTGTTAGAAAAAAAGTTATTTGTCTTTATTAGATTTAGATGTGGAGTTCATTTAAATTATGGGCTTTTAGAACATATAGGGATCCTCAACACAATCTTATCCAATAGTCTATTTTTTTTAAAAAGTATAAAACTGAAACTCAGAAAGGTTATCCTACTAGTCAAAATTATAACAGCTTGGAATAAGTCCTAAAGTTTTTTCAACTTCACCTCAAGAATATTTCTATCATTATTGCATTTAATACACATTACTACAATTTTCCATCCATGTAATTTAATTTTTATAACTTTAATAGAAAATTAAAACATTAGTTAAAAGGATTTCAGGTATTTACAAGGAGGCCAAGGATTTCAAATTCTAAACTGCCTCTTGCTTTTTTACAATGCAGAGGACGGTGGCATAGTTGAATTCTGGTGATCATTACCTGGTGAATACCTGGCATTATCTTCACATTCTCTGACTACAAGATTGTGGGGGCTTCAGTTTTACTGGCAGGAGACAGAGAAAGAAAAGGGAATTTCCATTTCTTCACAGGTGGTTTTTGAAATTTCTCTGAGAGTTCTTGCCAGCTCAGTTGCCCTGCACTCACATTTGAGTTGAAGGACAGGGAGATCAAAAAGATTAACAAAATATCCATTGTATCTGGGTGATCAGTCTGGTATAATTTTGATAATGGAAATTTTAAAAGTAAGTACATTTAGTAAATATATTATTAAATATATAGTAAATAGTAAATATATTATTAAATGCCTATTATGAATTTTGGTTGTAATTTTTTTCCCATGATATAGTTCTCAGGTATTTTCTCACTCTCCTACCCTATCTGAAAAAACATGCTTCTGTATATCTTTCTAATTTAAATCATTTAAATTGAAAAATAAAATTTAGACTAGAACTCTATGAAACCTCAAGTTAATTATTCTAAATAAATTTACTTTTACAAATTATTTCTTAAGAAATTAACCTCTTTCATTTTGTGTAATTTTGAAATATGTAAAAAGATTCTTTTGATTAGAAGACATTGACTGGGCTAGATTTCTGAAGCCCAACAGAAAGTATCAAAGCAATAATCTAATGATTGAGTTACAGGGCAAAATTTGACTTTAAGAAAAGTATTTTGATAATTCAAAGCAAATTACTTCAATTGTTAAATTTGCTCAAAAATTTGCCTTGTCTCACTTTAATCTGACAATTGAGGTTGGAAAAGAGACCTTCTAAATCTAATAATGAAATGTGTAACTGAATTCTGTACACAAGTTTTAGAAGAATAATGGGAATATCACACAATATTTCTATCCTTTGTTTTTTCATCTGCTAATGAGTATGAAAAAGGCTAAAATATGTTGAAAAGTCATATCAGTATTTAAAAGTGCTTACTTTTTAGAAAGAAGTTATGAGCTTATAGTTAATTGTAAAGTTAACTCTAAATAAGAGATTCTTACAAATACTCACGTTTCCTTTCTGAGAAGAAAAATCTAATCAGGACAATATGTCCTGAGATGCTTTACTAGAATTCTTATTATAACAGTGAATGTGCAAACAATATGACTGAGGTGTGACTGGGTTGAGGGTGACGTGAAATGAAATCTCCATTGCAGGAAAAAATGCCTGCATTCAGATGAGCACAGGTTAGAGTGATGACATTGGTGACATTGACTACAACCAGTCAAGACTTTCTTTACAGCATCGTGTATGATTGATGTTCCAAAAAGTCCTACACCACTGTGGGTCTCCTTGTTTCAGTGCAGTAGGTATGTAAGAGAAACACTAAGCCAGTTCCTAAAACATTTATCATCTAAAATAAAAATCATTGTCATACAGGATTTAATTGAGAAAGATATGCCTCAAGAACAGTTCAGAAGTGGCAAAACTGTCAGATGAGAACAGTGACAAGATTCTGTGCAAGCCTAAACAAAGATTAAATGGACTAATAGTTAAACCATGATTAGCTGACTTTTTCTTGACCAATCTTCCCACTTCCTTTCCTCCTCTTTCTCTTTCTCTTTGTCTTCCTTCTTTGTCTCTCCTGTTTTATTCCTTTATACATCTAACTCAATTATTTTTATAACTACCTACTTAAACATGTTTATGTGCATGTATAAAAATGTACAGAATCTTTTCTTTGGAAATACATCCTTTACTACAAGCTCATATATATCTTTTTTAAAAGTAAGTGGTTGTAAATATTTGTTTTAGAAATTTGTTCTCTCTCTCTCTCTCTCTCTCTCTCTCTCTTTATATATATACTCCATATACATATACATACTCCATCTATGCATATGTCAAAATATAATCTATTATAATTTTCTGTGAGCACTAGAAATAATCAGAGCATTAAAGCATGTATTTTAAAATCTTATCAGAGTCTCTTATTAAAAGCTCTTTGCATAATCAACAGAGCAAGAAGTCTCTCCTCAGCCAGCACATTCATTTTACAAATATTTATTGAATATTTAGAGAACTTCCTAGGTTTTAGAAGCAAAATGAAATAAAGTCACAGTCATTACCCAAATGAAAGTTATTTACACTCCAGTGGAGTCTTCAAATGAAAGTTATAACTATTTCAGAATAAAGGTATTACTAAAAATGTTACCTTTTTCAAGCATTTTTTTTTTGTCTTGGGACCAATGAAAAAATCATTCAATTAAAAAATCAATTATTATTGCACAATAAAGGCTTAAATTTTTACTCAATTTGAATTTATAATTGACATACACAAATTATCCAATAAGGATCATATTGCACTCCTTTTCCAAATTTCAAGCTGAAAATTATCTGGTAGTTAAGATGCATGCTTTTCCTATTCCTTGTTTTTTTATTTTGTTTTTCATCTCCCTGTAGTACAAATTTGCAAGAAGCTCAAATGACTGTTCTCAGAAAATATTTTAGAAAATTCAGAAGTTCATAAACTTCTTCAATGGATTACATAGAAATCAAAATGATCTGCATGGTTTCATTTATTCATTTGATTTTTACTGAAGACATGATATTGTTCTCAGACTTTGAAAGGTCACAAAGTTCAACAATGGAATATACAGTTTAATATCAGATAATTTAGCTGTTTCTTAGAGGTAGAATGAGTGATGGTATAAACTTTGTTCTTTAAAACTATATATATATATATATATATATATATATATATATATAATTCTCATTTAAAGTTTTGGGGATAAAAGTATAAAATCTATGAACACTAGAAAGTCCACATATTAAAATCATTTTATTTTTTGTGCTAGTTGATCTTTAACATTGTTTTTCTTGTTAAAAGCTTAATCAA
Organism: Ictidomys tridecemlineatus; assembly: GCF_052094955.1. Lineage (NCBI taxonomy): Eukaryota > Metazoa > Chordata > Mammalia > Rodentia > Sciuridae > Ictidomys > Ictidomys tridecemlineatus. The sequence continues at coordinate 158,301,107 of NC_135478.1, read as the reverse complement.
TTTGAACATTTATGGATGACTTTATGTTGTAGAGCATCTGGTGATGAAATGTAAAAATAAAATCTTAATTACATCCCCCACTAGTTCTGCTATGTTAATTCAAGACAACACACTCAAGTGTTTAGACAGATGGCAGAGGCAGCCATATTGGCCCCTGATTTCTCTACAGGGAAGTAGGAGAAAGCAGAGCTCCTAGGTTATGTTCTTGTCTGCCTAGTTTCACACTTTGAAAAACTCAACAAATGCTGATTTATTCACAGCCAAATGTTTTCCTACCTGATTAGGCAGTTTTCTACTTCAGTAAGCATGTAATATGGAGGTAGCTGAATTTCCACAGCAAGGAGTGAAAAAACAATATTTATAGTTTGGAAATGAAACAATCTGGGGGAATCAAGACTGTTGGGATCATAAAGAGCTTCATAGGGAGTAAAGTTCTGATGAATCCACACCACAGGGTTAAGGAGCTAAAGGCTTGGTTTTAACAAAGACTGGGACTAGGCTATGTTTATACAATAAACAACAGTTTTAAAGGACTGGGTTTAAAACAAATTATCTGGAAGGCTGATTCTTGTCACTGGTGATTACATTATTCTTCAAACAAGAGGATAAGAGCTGTTCAAGTTAGCATTTGATCAAATTTGTTTTACCATACATTTTAAATAACACTTTGGTTTCATTTTGGAAAAATAAATACAAGGAAATGCTAAACATGTTCCTTCAAAGAGAGGTGGATTCCAAATGACTTATTCTTAAGACCAATTTAATTTTCAGAAGGAGAACTGAAAACATCTATACTCATAACCACATAAAATTTCATTCTTTTGTCACATCATTTTATATTTCTCTATTTGGGCAGCCAATAAGAAAGACAGGCATGATATTTTAAATAATATTAAGTCTATGTTAAAAAAAAAGCAATTGAAAAATAAGAGGTAATCCATGTTTAACAATCCAGTCCAAGTGATCTTATAATACATGCCCATATTTCTGAGTCATCGTAAAACTCATTATATTGTGACCACTATAATCATCATATTACTAATTTAACATGTGACTTCCATGTTTATTAGCCAACAAATGTAAATGAGTTATTAACCACATGCCAAGAATTGTCTAAGCATTAGATATTCTAGTGAACAAAACAGATATGAATATCCATTTCAACTTCCATTTTCAAATATTTAATCTCTTTATTGCCATGCACTACAAATTTTGGTCTGTTAAAAACATTTACAGATACTAATCTTTTGAAGACATATATACAAAATATGTTTTCAAACAGTAGAATAGAATATACAAATACCTGTATATCTTTAGTCTCTTTGGCCTGCTATTAAAGTCTGCTGTGAAAACTTTCTTCTTGTTTTTCCCTCTGCCCTATCACCTATCCCATACATGAATTGTAAAGAATGTAGTTAACACAATCAATTCATTCATTCATTCAAAAGATGTTTATGTTTGGTTATCTAGACATTGGGGAAGTGAAGGAACATAAAGTGTAGACCTTGTGTTTGTCCTCAAAATGTTTACTGTCAACTCCATATGCCTGATATTCACACTTTATCATATTAACATTCAGTCTAATCTCTTGGGGTGTTTGTTCAACATGTGAATTCTGAAGCTCAAATTTCAATCCTTTCACAACAGTCATTTAAAAATGGAAATCCACTAATTTGTAGACAGTCCTCAGATGAGCTTGGAAACTCAAGAAAATTCTCAAAATTTTGTTATTTTTGTTACTATTGGGAAAGAGTCACAACTGAACAGATTATTGAAGCAGGATGTGACCCTCAAAATGTTAATGAAAAGAAGTGTCATTTCAGGTCAGAAGATTCAAAGATTCTTTGCCGGGCAATATATATATATATATATATATATATGTTACATTTGTATAAACACTAGAACTTTATACATGAGAAAGTTGTGTTGGGAAAAGTCCAATTTCATGCTTCTTTTCATTAAGTCATGCTAATAAATCCGTGATTCCTGTTGAATAAGCATTTTCCAAAACATATATTTTTAATATAATTTACTTTTCCACCAAATTCCCTTAAATCCAAACTATGTCATCATAAGCCTGAAAAGATACACTATTAGGGGGAGATATGGAATAAATATATTTATGACAAAAATATAAGTACAAATATATAAACACACATGGATAATACAATGTAGTTATTAGTAATTGACACTAAAAATAGTATTAGTAATAAGTATTATTTAAATGATTTCACAGATATTATATAATTTTTTTATTTTACATAAATACTTTTAAGGTATTTATATAGAGGTTATAAAGTGCCTAATGTTACAGCTCCTTAATAGGAGATTTGTGATTTAAAGCCTGATAAGCAATTTTTTTCCTCTACACTGTACAAATGTACAATGTTTTAAGAGAGTGCAAGGATGTCCTATTATCCATTAAGCCAGAAAAACAGCATTCAGCAGCGCAGATCCAGGCAATCTGGGATATATAGACACTCTAGCTCTAAAAGATAAAATTAGTAACACAGGATTTCAGAGGAGGGGGAAAAATTGCTGATCAGGCTTTTAATCAAAGATTTTCTATTAACTAGCTATAACATTAGGCACTTTATTTAACTTGTATATGCTTGTTTCCCCCACTTCAAATGGGGACAAATGTTATCTGAAAATTAAATATGTAAACACAGTCATCCCTAGGTATCTGTGGGGAATTGATTTCAGTACTTCCCTTTGCAAATACTCAAATATGTGGATTCTCAAGGGCTTTATTTAAAATGGCATACTATTTTCAAATAATCTATACACATCTTTCTATACGAAATTTCTAAAATCACCTAGGGATTTCTTAAAGTACTTAATGTAGTGTAAGTGCTATGTAAACAGTTGTGATTCTGTTTTGTAGAGGGCATGCTGACAAGAAAGGTAAGTCTGTAAATGTTCAGTTTGAAAATAATAGTTTTCCAAATATTTTTGATACTTGGACTTTTGAATCATGAATGCAGAACCCAAGAATACAGAGGGATCACTGTGTGTGTAAAATACTTAGGGCAAGGACTTATACATGGACTGAACTATGTAGGTGTTTGCTTTTAATAAGGGGAAGAGCTTATGAAGTGGAGGAATTGAGATGGATCTAGTTTATGTTCTAGTCTAACCATCAGAATGGTGCTTGACACGAAGAAAGTTTTAAAAAATGCTGTTAGTATTATTTGATGTAACTATATTTTTTGTAAAATAGACACCTTGATTATTATATGTAGTGTACTATGCATCTCTAGACATCATTATGACTATTTATGTGCTTTTTGTGACACAATTGTAATGTGATCTATATTTTAATATAAATTATTAACATAAAAAGGCGAAGTTCAGCACAGAATAAAAATTAATGGAATGTAGACCAAGGAGATATAGGTGTGCTGTCATTGAATACAGTGTATGAAGAACATAAAATGCAAGACATTTTTAGTTTATTCAATAAGCAACAGAACATTATCAAAGGATTTGCATCAGCACTGGCTTCTAAAAATACGTAAGATTTTTAAAGGGAACAATAGAAGTGGATAAAGGATATGTAGTTGTTTGGTACAGGTAGGACTAAAACTGAGCTGTCTTAATCAATGGCCTTGATCTTTTCAGTGTACCATATTGATTCTTCATAAACTCTGCTGCCGTTCATTGTGGTATACTGGAACACAACAGGATAAATGTATTGCTTAGAGAGTAAGTGTGCAAGAGGAGTAAGCTCAAAAGTCATCTCTGAAGCCAGCTATTGTCATATTAAGTAAATCACAGAATATCAATATTCTTAGCTTTAAAATAATGGTGTTTGCTTACAGACTTTGATGACTTCAATTTTCTGAAAGTTTTTCTATTACATTTCAGAAAAAAACCTATCTGCAGCATGAATGATTATATATACCCTTAATTTAAAGGCATGTTATTGAGATACTATGAACTTAAATTCATTCTTTTAACCTATTAAGGTTTAATTCACCTTTAGTGTTTCAAATTATTCTGTGGAAATTCAGTGAATTTTTTTTACTTGGCTCATATTGGATGGTTACCATGGTGGGTATTTTATGACAATATTAAGACCTAAGTGTGCTGTCTCAAGGGAAGCTGCATAGTGTAAGGAATGACATCAAGGCATCTGGAGTTTGAATACTCTTCCTGCAGGAAAACTCCATTATGACACTTACTATTTGTGCATCCCAGGGCAGGTTACTTAGTATAATGGACTTAAGGTGATATCACTACCCATTTCAAAGTGTTTTTATAAAGATGTAGAGAGGTGACATTTGTTGAAATACTTAAGATACTTCCTGAAAAATGTGAGTGGTAGGCAAGTATATGCTGCATAACATAAAATAATTAGGCAAATACAAATGGCATCTCATCAAATATTTCTTGAGACATGTCAGACAATGACAACTATATATAATAGAATTCTTGACATGATGATTGCAACTGTTTTCCCAAACTTCAGACCTGGTTTTTGGTTTCAGATTTTTGGTTTTGTATATTCCTCAATATCCACAACTTTTTCTTCATGCAGAATATTATAACTCAGTATTCTACACTTTTATTCTTTTTAACAATATATATATATATATATATATATATATATATATATGACTAGGAATGCAACAGAGACTGCATAAATGACTGAAGGATATAATTGAAGTATTTAATTGTCAAATTTCATAGTTCCTATATTAATCAATTTCTGAATTAGGAAAAAATACTAAACATTGCAATACTCATTATCATAATCTCATACTCTTATATTTATATATGCATTTTTCTCAAGTAAATTTGCACATCGGTTAATTATTTTTATATTTTATGACTTTGTTTATTTATATTGGTTAATTCCTATTAAAATATAGGCTACAGTCCAATTATATCACAAAATGTTTGTAAATAATCATGATTGTGGCTAGAAATGGTTTATAAATTGCATACAACAAAATCTATATCTAGTTTTCAAAAAAATAACAATGCTGAAAACATTTGTTTGTACTTTCTATGTGTTAAGAACTATTATAATTGTTAGACTAGAACATAAACTGTCATCTTTAATCCTCAATGCTATATATTATGATTCTTTATTTTATATATTAGGAAACTGAGGTACAGGAAGGTGAAGAAAAACTCCAAGTGCACATTTAGAATAGCAGATAAAAGCAGGATTTCAACTCAGGAAAATTAACACCAGAAACGACAAAGGAAAGAATACAGTTTATATTATAAAAATGGTACTGTAATTTGTAGTTTATCTTGATTAAACACACACACACACACACATACACACACACACTTAGGGAACTAATTGTGTGCTTCTAATATTCAAATTTAAGTTTTCATAATCATAGTATGTAAAATATTCCCATGTCTCACCTATCTTTACACAAAGTAAATATTTGTTAATGAAAAATATATGCTGATGTAGTAAATTCAATACATCTCCCACCTACACAAAGGGCAAAATAACCATATTTCTCACAAAATACCTATGTTTCTCTGCCACTGTAAGTTAAAATTTACATCACAAATATTTATTTTTAATAGCGTAATAAAATAATAAAATGAAACATCTACTTAAAAACAAACCTTTACACATGACAAAGTTTTAAGTAGACTATAAGATTTTGGAGACTAGAAACACACTTCCAAACATTTAGGAAACTGTAATTTGGGGAAAAAGGGCAGTAATCAAAATGCTCTATTGGTTGTGTCCTTAGGACTCATTTTTCCTACACTGCTGCCCAAGCTGCTACCACCCTATGGTTTTTGCTGCTATTAGAGTAATATTTTAAATATTTTTTATTTAAATTTTTTAAAAAAATATTTTTATTTGTTCTAATTAGTTATACATGACAGTAGAATGGATTTTGACACATCATGCATGAATGGAGTATACTTCTCATTGTGGTTGTTCAGGATGTAGAATCACACTGTTTGTGTGATCATATATGTACACAGGGTAATAATGTTCAATTCACTCTACTATCTTTCCTAAACCTATACCCCCTCCCCTCCTTTCACTCCCCTCTGCCTAATCCAAAGAATCTCTGTTTTTTTTTCCTAGTCTCCTTCCTTATTGTGAATCAGTGTCTTATCAGAGAAAACATTTGGTGTTTTAGGATAGGCTTATTTCTCCTAATATGTCATTGTCCAGCTCCATCCATTTACCTGCAAATGTCTTAATTTCACTCTTCTTTAAAGCTGAGTAGTATTCCATTGTTTATCCATAAATTTGTTGAAGAGCATCTAGTTGTTTCAGTACTTTGGCTATTGTGAATTGAGGTTCTATAAACATTGATGTGTCACTGTAGTATGCTGATTTTAAATACTTTAGGTATAAATCAAGGAGTGGGATTCCACATAGCATCCCTGTAGTTCTATATTTTAGTTTTTACTGTTTAAATCTATCGTAAATATATTCCCAGATAAAATATCTGGCTGTACTTGTTGCTTGACTACGGAGTGCTGAAGAATTTGTTTTCCTCATAACTTAGCAACTAGGTCACTACATGGGCAGTGTGCCTTGCAGATAGAGTTCTCACAGTAAGAACCTATTAGAATGCTTAAGACATGTCAAGACTGCAAGAGGGGGAGTCAAACTCAAAGAGTGCCAGTTTTACTAGATTAGGAGCCAGATCTCAAAGTTTTCAAGTATGAAAGTGACTGGAAATTGAAAGAGGAAATCTCAGAAAGGAAATAGCCACACAAAGGGAGACACAATAACTGCATAAGAATCCCCTTCCAGCCTTGGCTGGCTCTTGCATAGGACTTGACACTGGGGAACTTGACGGAAAGCAGGGAAGGTGAAAAGCGGGGGGGGGGGGGGGGGGGGGGGGGGGGGGGGGGGGGGGGGGAACCCTGAGCAGGAATTTTGACTGCTGCCTCAGGCCGGCAAGAAGAGAATTTAGAGTTTAAATCCAAATGAGAGGAACTTTATAAACAACTCAGGAATTTCATTAAGAAAGAAAGAAAAGGATCTTGCCCTAATATTCTAGACAGGGATAAGGACACCTTAGGACTAAAAACAATGACAAAAGGCACAACTCCAGACACAATCTAAATAAAAGTTTCCAAAATACAGAATAGCTAGCCATTATTTCAACGCCTCTTAGAATAAAAAATTTAAAGAAGTGATCAGAGGACCATAACAGAATCTAGAATCTCTATAATAAATGTGTCATAAATTTAGCATATAATGAAAATAAATTATTAGACAAACAAAGAAAAAGGTAAATGTAATACATATCTAGTAACAAAAAAATAAAATAAAAACCAGTTGATTGAAATAAATCTGAACATAAGCCAAATATTTTGGAATCAGCAAGAACATAAAAATAACTATATAATTAAAACTTAGAGGAAAAGATAGTTGCAATGAGTGACAGAGAATTTCAGAGAAATAAAAAACATTAATATATAAACTGAAATTTTACAATTTAAAAAAGTATCTAATGTGACAATTATACTAAACGTGCTTAGTAGCAGATTGGGGAGAGCAGGTAAAGGAAAAATAAATTTGAAGGTAAGTTGATACTTTCAAAAATGAATATGAGAAAACATAAAATTTTTAAAATTAACAGTATTATTGGTCTCTGAGGCAATATAAAGAAGCCTAGTAATATTAATGTCTGAAGACAAAGAAAGGGAAAGGTACACAAATAATGTTTAAGGAAATAATGACCAGGTTTTTGTTCCCAAATTTGACTTCAAAAGTACATAGCTATGCAGTCTAATCTATTTAATGTATGAAAAAAATACACATGAAACATCATAGTCAAACTGAGCAAAGTCAAAAGTGAAAAGAAAAATCATAAACAGCTAAGAAGGAAGACACATCACATATAGAATCACAATAAGAAGAATATCAATTGAATTATCTGATACAATAAATGTTTAAAGACAATGACATAACTTCTTTAAAATGCTAAAAAAATGAACAAGTGTCAATTAAGATTTTGATACCAAGAAAATATCCAAAAGTGAAGAAAAAAATGGAGATCTCTTTAAAAAAATACAATTTGAATAAATTTGTCGGCACAAACCTCCATTAGAAAAGATGGCAAAGACTAATTCTTTTATTTTGTTTCTTTAAAAATAATCAACTTATTAAATTTAGAATAATAAAAATATTTTGAAATTTATACCATATGAGAATTTGTCATGGAAGAACACTAGCCAAAAGTTTGAGAGAGCTTTAATAGAATTATGCTTTAAGACTATCACATTTATGATAAGTGGTATTTATATCAATTTAAGATAGAATGTCTGCTAAATCATCAGAAATACAATACCTACTCATATGCACACATATATGTGCATGTACACACACACACACACACACACACACACACACAAGCAAATCAGTAGAAGATGCCTATATCTTTCTATAATCACTTTGACCTTATACTATAGCTCCTCAACAGAGCAATGATAAAAAGAAATTAGTGACATATATACAGAAAAGAAAAAAATTTTTTTTGGTTAAGAGTATAATAATTTTTATTTGTTCTAATTAAACATGACAGCATACTGCATTTTATTTCATTGTACACAAATGGAGCACAACTTTTCATTTCTCTAGTTGTACACAATGTTGCATCATTTGTGCAATCATACATTTACCTAGGATAATGATGTCTTTCTCATTCCACCATCTTTCGCCCCCCTCCCCTTTTCTGAATCCAAAGTTCCTCCATTCTTCTCATTCTCTCTCTCCCCATTATGGATCAGCATCCACTTATACAGAAAACATTCAGCCTTTGGTTTTTTGGAATTGGCTTACTTTGCTTAGCATGATATTCTCCAACTCCACCCATTTACTCGAAAATGCCATAATTTTATTCTCTTTTAATGCTAAGTAATATTCCATTGTGTATATATACTGCATTTTCTTTATCCATTCATCTATTGAAGGGTATCTAAGTTGGTTCCACAGTCCAGCTATTGTGAATTGAACTGCTATAAACATTGAAGTGTCTTCGTCACTATATTATGCTGATTTAAAGTCCTTTGGGTATAGACCGAGGATAGAGATAGTTGGGTCAAATGGTGGTTCCAGTCCAAGTTTTCTAAGGAAGCTTCATACTGCTTTCCAGATTTGTCACATCAATTTGCAGTCTCACCAGCAATGTCTGAGTGTACCTTTTCCCCTATATCCCCACCACACTTTTTGTTGCTTGTATTCTTGATAATTGCCATTCCGACTGGAGGGAGATAAAATCTTAGAATAGTTTTGATTTGCATTTCTCTACTTATTAGACAGGTTTAACATCTTTTTCATATATGTGTTAATCAATTGTATATCTTCTACTGAGAGATGTCTGTTCAGTGCCTTTGCCCATTTTTTGATTGGGTTTTTTTTTTTTTTTTTTGGTGATAAGCTTCTTGAGTTCCTTATGTATCCTGGAAATTAGTGCTCTATCTGATGTGCATGTAGTAAAGATGTTCTCCCACTCTGTGGGTTCTCTCTTCATATTATTGATTATTGCTTTTGTTGAGAAGAAGCTTTTTAGTTTGAATCCATCTAATTTATCGATTCTTGATTTTATTTCTTGTGCTTTAGGAGTCCAGGTAAGGAAATCAGGACCTAATCCAACTCAATGAAGATTTGGGCCTACTTTTCTTCTATTAGGTGCAAGGTCTCTGGTCTAACTTATAGGTCCTTGATCCACTTTGAGTTGAGTTTTGTTCGTGGTGAGAGATAAGGGCTTACTTTCATTTTGCTGCATATAGATTTCCAGTTTTCCCAGCACCATTTGTTGAAGAGGCTATCTTTTCTTCAATGTATGTTTCTGGCCCTTTGTCTACATATATTTTGGTGCCAGTATCATGTGGTTTTGTTACTAGAGCTCTGTTGTATAGTCTAAGGTCTGATATGATGCCTCCTGCTTCACTCTTCTTGCTAAGGCGTGCTTTGACTATTCTGGGTCTCTTATATTTTCCAAATGTATTTCATAATTGCTTTTTCTATTTCTATGAGGAATTTTATTGGAATTTAATTGAATTGCATTCAATCTGTATAACACTTTTGGTAGTATGGCTATTTTGACAATATTAATTCTGCCTATTTATGAAGATGACAGATTTTTTTAATCTTCTAAGGTCTTCTTCAATTTCTTTCTTTACTGTCCTGTAGTTTTCATTGTAGAGGTATTTTACCTCTTTTGTTAGATTCATTCCCAGGTATTTTATTTTTTTTTTATTGAGGCTATTGTAAATGGAGTAGTTTTCTTAATTTCTCTTTCAGAGGGTTTATCACTGATGTATAGAAATGCATTTTATTTAAGGGTATTGATTTTATATCCTGTTACTTTGCTGAATTCATTTATTAATCTAGAAGTTTTCTGGTGGAATTATTTGGATCCTCTAAGTAAAGAATCATGTCATCAGCAAATATGATAGTTTGAGTTCTTTTTTTCCTATTCCCATCCCTTTAATTTCTTTCACCTGTCTAATTGCTCTGGCTAGAATTTCAAGGACTATACTTGAATAGGAGTGGTGAAAGAGGCATCCCTGTCTTGTTTCAGTTCTTAGAAAGAACGGTTCTATTTTTTCTCCACTTAGAATGATGTTGGCCTTGGGCTTAGCATAGATAGATTTTACAATGTTGAGGTATGTTCCTACTATCCCTAGTTTTTCCAATATTGTAAACATGAAAGGGAGTTGTACTTTTTCAAATGCTTTTTATGCATCTATTGAAATGATCATATGATTTTTATCTTTAAGTCTACTGTTGTGATGAATTATATTTATTGATTTCTGTATGTTGAACCAACCTTGCATCCCTGGGATAAACACCACTTAATCAAGGTGCACTATCTTTTTAACATGTTTTTGTATGTGATTTGCCAGATTTTTATTGAGAATTTTTACATCTTTGTTCATCAGAGATATTAGTCTGAAGTTTTGTTTCCTTGATGTGTCTTTTTCTGGCTTAGGTATCAGGGTAATACTAGCCTCATAGAATAAGTTTGGAAGTGTTTTCTCCTTTTCTACTTCATGAAATAATTTGAGGAGTACTGGTATTAAGTATTCCTTGAAGGTCTTGTAGAACCCAGCTAAGAATCCATTAGGTCCTGGGCTTTACTTTGTTGGTAGGCTTTTAATGGCATCTTCTATTACATTGCTTGAAACTGATCTGTTTAAATTGTGTATGTCCTTCTATTTCAGTTTGAAAGAGTATAAAATGTTGCAAGAAAATTCTAGTGGATTTTAAGCAAATTATTTTACAAACTGTATAAATTATTTAAATAAGTAATATAACAATTATATTTATTATAAATAATATAACAATTATAAACAACATGATAGCTCTGCTATAAATCATAGTAATAAATAAAATAAGGGATTGATATAAAGGAATACAAATCAATGAAAGAGAGTAAAAATCCACCCATATATGGTTACTTTCTTTTCAACAAACATACCAAAGTCATCGAATGAACAAAACTATCTCCAAATAAATGTGTCTGGAGCAGTGGATATATACATAGAAATAACTAATCTGGTTCCCTACCAAATTCTTTATACAAAGATAATTACAAGTATGTCACAGACCTATAGGTGAATTCCAAGTATATCATAGACCTAAAGGTAAAAGTCAAAACTTTATAAAGTTTCAAAAAATATTCTAGGAGAATATCTTTCAGAGTTTGACACAGTTAAAATTTCTTAGAATGAATGTTTCTAAAAAAAATTAGAAATTACAATTTTTCTAAATTCAGTATTTCTGTTCATCAAATTCACAGCTGCTCAGTATCATTACTAAAGAAATAACAACGTACAGAGATCACATTTTACCCAAAGTATAATGGGTAAAATTCATATTAATGTCTTACTCTGATTTTTATCTCTTAGCAATCCCATTTTCCCCTCCTACAGGAAGAGAAATGGCTACGCTTATGTCTCTCTAAGGGCATTTTATGTATATCTGAATATGCAAAATATATAATTTTATCCCTTTTAGCATAAATATTAGCACATAATATATATAGCACATACTATATACTTTGATTTATTTGAAATTCTATCATATCAATATACAGAGATTCATTATATTTCTAATATTTGCATAGTGTTACATTTAGGGATTTCAGTTTAGTATTATAAAAATCATCAAATGATTTAATTCAAATCTTCAATACTAAAGTTTTAAATAATTTTGTTTGTTATAACATTTTTGTACTCAAATATCATGTGATATATACATGAAAAATAATAGTAAATTTATGATCAAAGGTAGCAGTTAATGTTAGTATTACTGCACCATGTCAAATCAGCTAACATCCAAATAATGAAAAATATCTCAAACTCTTAAAAATGTTGTAGTTACTAAGTTAAAAATATATATTAGATAAAAAGTTTCTTTTACTGAACTCAGTAAATTCACAAGAAAAGTAGTATACAATTGAATAAGTGTTACACACACTTTAGATCGACGAACAACGTACAAAAAAAATGTCTTCACAAAAATTAAGCAAGAGACTATAATTTAAAGCAAAATGTTTTGTAACTTTCAAAAAACAATATGTGACTAAGAATCTGTTGTGTCTTCATTAAAGTACCCTAACAGTAAACCGAAAATTTCAATGAACTATTCAATTTGCTTAATGACTCATTTTTTTTCTTCCTATAAACAATCTTTTAAAAACATGATTTAAAATTGTTTTTATTTTTCCTTCCTCTCATCTTAACTGGGTTGATTGAAAGGAAAAACATTTTTCTTCTTCACTTTTAGAAAATCCATACCACCTTAAGACTAGTTTACCCTGAGTGTGAGAACTGATCTTTGTGAAGGGAAAGAACTGAGAGTCACTTAGGATAGCACAGAGTGCATTGGCCAACACTGTCATGTCTATAGCCCACACATGTCATTTCTGTGCATGGTCAGCCATATCCAGGATGCCTGATCTTAAACAATGTGCAAGTAACTCAGCGGGGTTAATACTTTTTCCAGTCATAAAGTGGATATTTTCCTACACTGAAGGTTATTGTTTTCAGTCTCCATTTTTGTTTCCTAATATGGGTATTAGCATTACATGAAAAAGTCCAGCAAACACATGTTAAAAATAATTTTTTAAAAAAATAGTTTAATCTTCTCCTTACTCCAGTTCTTCCAGTTCTGTATTCCATTTACCCAAAGCAACCACTATGAAAAATATCATGATTCTAACCCCCGGAGAATTATTCTATTATTTGTAAACAAATTGTGGTATATTATATACAATAAACTAGTGACATCACACAATTGTGAAAAAAATCTCAGAAATGTATCCAGAGATAATAACTTGAATTTTGAAGATCCAAACCATCACTTCCATAAAGTGTCTTCATGCCTCTCAGGCCAGTCCAGCTGTTATAATTACACATGGCAAAGTACTTTCAAAACTAAGAAGTAGAGCACAAGGGAGAGATTCTAAGGCACGGCTTTTGAACTGGAAATGAAGCCACCTGGAGGTTCATTCTGAGCTTAAAAGAAAGAATTTTCACCACTGGCTTTTCCTCACTCCCAGTTTCCCACTTCAGGGGATGGAACTGAAATCCTATTCAGGGACATTTCTGAGAGATGGGGAAAAAAAATGGAAGTAACTTAGGCACCATTGTTCTGTATCCAGACTAATAGCTGACCAACACATGGCACGACCTGGGGCAGAACTGCTATAAAAGAGTAATTCTCCTTTAACCCCTCCATGTAAATCATGAGAAAGTTTCCCTCCACTGATTTAAACAAATTTGGTCCTTGACCTCTAGAGTCAGAAATGGCCTTAACAACTCTTTCAGATGGTTGTAGTATTGACTGTTTGATGTGTGTCAACTATCATAAAACACAATAGTATTTCATGAGCGATCTTCAAAAAATGCAACATATGTTTGAAGTCAGGGCAACAGTCTCTTTATTCCAAGCAAATCAGTAGCATGAAATATTGCAGATTAATGAAATAATGCTCTTTGTTGTATCAAGATTTGGCATCTTATGCAGCTGTGATTTGTGATATTTTTCAACCAATTGCAACACCTGTCAATGTGCTTCCTATCATAACTTCAAAAGGCTTCCAATAAATACCAAATGCTTGAAAGGGTTCTCGAGTGTATAAGTAGGAATTTTTCTGGGTCTGTGATTTTTGATACTTAACAACAAGATCAGTACAATAGTTCATAAACTAAACAGTTGCTTAATGATCTATCTGCAAACATTCAAGTCTGACAAATTGAAATACCCCAGAAGAAACAAAAAATTCTATTTGTTTAATTTTTTTAGAGGACAAATAAAGCCTTAACAATATATTGAATGCCTTTAAATAAAACCTAAACTATATAATTAAAATAATATTTTCCAAAAAAGTATTTTTCTAATTTGCATAAATATTAATTTTTCCAAGGAGTTTTCAAGAAGTTTCTACTAATATATCTATAGAGATGTCTCTAGATTTTTAGTATCTGAATATATATATATAAATATATATCTATATAAAATGTATAAAAATTTATATCTCCAAATTGAAATAAATTTTAACATCTCTTAGCAATGTTTAATAAACTGCAATACAGGAAGATATTGTATTGAATATAGTATTAAAATGTTTTGGTACTTAATAGTTCAAAAATTGTTTTATTTAATCGAGACCAACTGGCCTCATTGCTTCTTATAAACTTTGCAATATATATTCAGAAAAAAGGAATAAAAATGAACAGATGTTTCTCCTTAAAGAAGGCAGACAAAGATTTTTCTTACACAATAAATCAGCTTCTAGTGGATTTCCAGGACATTACTTCAGGCTATTTAGATATAAAACTTAAGGGGTAAAAAAAAAAGTTACCTCAGTATGGATCCAAAATTGGTAAAGGAGATTGAACTGAAGATGAACAGCATATACAGATGGTGGTATGAAGAGGGCCATGGGAGAGTAGAAAATCTTAAAGATAAAAATAAAAAACAAAAACAAAAACAAAATTACATACAGGATTTCTCAACATAGGATTTATCAATGGTTCAATATTCTAAATATACATTTCTTTAGAAAATATACATTTTTCTATATATTTTCTTATTATATTTTACATTGTAGCATCAATTTTTCACATTTTGATAAAGTTGCAGACAAATAGTAGCTAAATCCACTAACCTTCTATTTTTGCATTTAAGGTTATTTAGTAAAAATGCTATATGTTGTGTATATTATTTGCTTAACCTTGAAAGGCTAGATGTGTTTCCTGCACATAAAGAAATTTCTTATACACATAAAATCTTACCTTATGTAAGTAAAAATATTGTAGAAACATGTGCTTTTATACCTTTGATAACCCCGAAATTATGTGTTATCTGGCATTTTTAATAATACAATGAGATACAATAAACAAAAGCATCTTTGAATAAAGAAAGGATATAATATACTTTTCATTTTAAATTTGTTTTTATGTAGCTGATTAAAAGTATCAGAATTTCTAATATTTGGAAGTCATTAAGGTCGGAGGTAATATGTGGTGGCACAGTGGAAACAAATTCTGAAGTCCATATTTCCTAACAGATGGAATACCTCTGCCTTGGAAAAACAAAATCTTTTGCTTAAGCCACAGAACTGCTTAGAATCAACTAAAAAGCGTGATCTACTGTGTTTTCCTAATGACTTTGATCCCCAAGAATGGTTTCATGTTGGTAGAAAACATTTTATTAAATGAAATAATGAACAACCAAAGAAGAATAAGAAGAATCTTACATTTGCTTTACATTTCTGATATGAGAGTCCACATTTCTAAAAGGCCAGATATATTAAAAACATTTCTTCTAAACATTACAACTTGATTTCTAAATTATATTAAAGCATTTGTTCTCAAATTAGGTAAAAGGCCATTTCAAGGATGTTTAGTAATGATTATGCACTTGAAATTAGATATTTACATAAAATCTTCTAGCTTCTGATTCTAAACTTAAGTCATGAAAATATGAACTATTGGACTGGGGTTGTGATTCAGTAGTAGAACACTTGCCTAGCATATGTGAGGCACTGGGTTGGATCCCAGCACCACAAAAAAACAAAACAAAATAAGATAAAAGTCATTGTTTTCATCTATAACTAAAACAATACTAAAAAAAATCAACTATTATCACAAGCAAGGTCAGTTTAATTATTTATAAATGGGTTCCTGATAAATGGAATAAAGTGGCAAGCGAATAAAGAATATAGAACCCTTTCTCAAGAGATCAACTTTTAAGCTGTGGTTCCACTGTAGACTCCCTTTTTTATATTCAGAATTTTCTTAAGCTTCTCCAGGACTCAATTTTCTCAGACTAGTGGATTAGTAGAACACCATTTGAAATCTAATCATCCTTGGAGTTCCAAAAGATCTATGGCTTTATGATTTTTATAATATATTATAATAGATTAATAATAACCATTGTTTAAAACACATTTATGGCCTATGACACAGGGATAATCTGGAAACTACTAATTAGTGTATGAGAAAAATGTAAAACTACTTATTTGGGTGCTTACTGAATAGTTCTGTTTTTAAAGATAATAAATGGCAGATTAATCAGATTAATGCTTATAGTTATTTAATTAATATTATAATTTTTCAAAGTCTGGGGAATAGTTCCATGAGATATTAACAGCAGTTATGGCAAAAGCAGTTCTACAGTTAAGAGGTAAAATGATGGATTAAACAGGTGAAGTTTCTTTACAAAGAATTTTGAGAGCCTTTACCACACCTGTTAGCCCATGGAATAATTTCTTGATGAATTTCCCATATAGGATTAGATATCCTAAAAACTGATTTTATGAAACAATATCCTAAACCATACCAATCAGTAAATATAATGATGAACTGACAATTGGAAAAATGAGTTCACTAGGCATTAAAAAACAATCACATTTTTAATAAGTAAGAGTACAGATTGGCAAATTAATTAATAATTTTTGTGACTAATATAATGTTACAAAAAACCCTAATTATACAACCAAGATCATAATTTTTAAAATTCAAAGGAGTTTAGTAAATGTAGACCAATTAGGAGAAATCTCACATATCGTTTTTATGTTATTGTTGTTTGTTCTTTCACTTTTGTGGTCTGGGAATCAAATCCCGGGTCTCTCATGTGCTAAACAAGGACTCTACCACCAAGGATATCCCCAGCCTACTTATCTTCTTTTTCACCTTCAATCTTAGCACTCCCAAATCTTCTATAGCCTTTAAAACCAATGAAAACTCCATTTCCATCATAAATCCTTAGTTGTACTAACTTGACTAAAAAAATTTTTTTCTTCCTCAAACTGAGTTTTTGTAACAGTAACTGGGCCAAGGGACAGTACACTGTTTACCAAATATATCCATTTTTACCATGCACACCTATGGCATTCTGAGGCCAAGGCTCTTTAGCCCTATTATACTGTTTTCCCTGAGTTATTCTCTTACCTTAGACAGCAAGCATATATAATAGGGTCATAAGCCTGGAATAACCCAGACAGATCTCAATGTGTGAGGAAAACATGAGAGTAAGCCTAGAGGTGTCCCTTGTCTAACAGAAAGTAAGCAGATTTTATCCTTTAGGAGTGAAGCAAGCACACCTGAGGTAATATCATGGTGCCAGGAATCACATGGCCTGTAGGGGGCACTATAAGTACTTCAGCCTTGTTGAAGGTGTTGGAGATAGGGTAGCAAGAGACTGGATTGGATTCTGGTATTTCAGGGCAGATCCCGAGAAGTCCAGGAACCCTGAAACCATTACAATAATTTGCATGGGCAAATATGCATTGTTCTAAAGAAATTATCCATCACTTTTATTGATTAGGGAGTTTCCAATACGTTGTGACTCACTACAGAAAAAAAAAAAAGAAAGAAAGAAAAAAAGAAAAGGAATTTAGAAAGTGACTAAATCAAGAAGGAAGGCTTTTATTACCATTCTAAGTAATGGACATAAGGAAACAGTTAACATTCATCTTGTTAAACATGTAAGAAAAAAACAAATATAAAAATATGTTTGGAGCCTATTTCAAAAGCTCAGTAGAAAATTATGTGTTTTTAATCACATCAGCAACTATTTAATCATAGGAGTAGAGGGTGATAAAGAGGTATAAAACAATATCCAGATTTCTGGCTTACAAACCACCAGAATCTAGGTGAGAGGCCTAGAAGTGATTCTCCCTCAGAGTATTCATGGTGAACAGGAGGAATTGCTAATGAAGGTCAGATTGGGGAATATTGTGTTGAGATATACCCCCCAGGAAGCTACGGAGTGAGCAGTTGGAACTGTGAGTGTGGAGTCAAATATCAAGGAATCAGAAAGTATCTGAGTTAAGCTTGCTGATGTGGTACCATGTAAATATCAATTGTATTCAAACTAATGAAGGTATCCACAGTGAGAAGATAACAGCCAAATGTGCAACTCTATGAGCACTTAGAAATAAGAGACGAAGCAAATTAGGCTAAAAAAAAAAGGACAGTTACGAAGATAGAAAGGATTACTTGGTGTCATTAGACACAAATGAGAGATTCTTACGATGGAGAGAAGACTCCCAATAAGTGTCTAAATAATAAAAGAATTTTTAAAATTACACTGGATTTTCAGGTGTGATTAGAACAGCAGTAGACTTGAAATCCAAACTTCAGTAAGTATAAGAATAACCCAGAGGATGTGGGAGATAATACAACAGAGGGAGAGATAATCACTTGCTTATCTTTTCCCTGAGAACAAGAAAGAAGAAACCTAGAAATATTCCTGGAATAGAACAATGGATGATGAAGGAAATTTTGTATATTTTGTTCTAAAATATAAGAGACATGAATATATTTATAGCTTGATATGAAAGACACCATTGAGAGGAAAAGAGACAAATGTGCTGGTGGGACTGCAAATTGGTGCAGCCAAAATGGAAAGCAGCATGGAGATGTCTTGAAAAATTGGGAATGGAATCATTGTTTGTCCCAGCTATCCCTCTTCTCTGTCTATACCCAAAGGACTTAAAAACAGCATAGTACAGGAACACAGCCACATCAATGATTATAGCAGCACAATTCACAATAGCTAAACTGTGGAACCAACCTAGATGTCCTTCAGTAGATGAATGGATAAAAAAAAATGTGGCATATATACACAATGGAATATTACCCAGCAATAAAAGAGAATAAAATCATGTTTTTTGCAGGTAAATGGATAGAGTTAGAGAAGATAATGCTAAGTGAAGTTAGCAAATTCCAAAAAAACAAAAACAAATACCAAATGTTTTTTTTGATATAAGGAGGCTGATTTATAGTGGGATAGGAAGCAGGAGATGAACTCTAGATAGGACAGAGGGGTTGGAGGGGAAGGGAGGGAGCATGGTGTTATTAATGATGGTGGAATGTGATGATCCAAAGTACAGATATGAAGACATGAATTGGTGTGACTATACTTGGTGTACAACCAGAGATATGAAAGAATGA
The DNA here is from genome assembly GCF_052094955.1 of Ictidomys tridecemlineatus. NCBI lineage: Eukaryota > Metazoa > Chordata > Mammalia > Rodentia > Sciuridae > Ictidomys > Ictidomys tridecemlineatus. The sequence goes on along the minus strand of NC_135478.1, from coordinate 158,281,676 downwards.
GCTCTATATGTGTAATAAGAATTGTAATGCGTTCTGCTGTTATATATAAATAAATAAATCGGTAAAATAAAAAAAAAATAAAAAAGAGTAGCTTATTGGGCAAAATCTAAGAGAGGCAACCAGAGTCAGGTCACCAACCTACAAATTAGACTTGCTGAAGAGAGGTGAACGTTTTCTCTAAAATGAGAGGTAAGAAAAGCATGTTCACCTGTGAATTCCCGAGTCTTAATTGAAGACAGGTGAAAAGAAAGTAGAGCGAGGGAACACTGGAAAAACTCAGGCTTCTCTGTGAAGTTTTAAATATGTTCCTCAGGCAGCAGTGGAGAAGAGATGTTGAGGGGGCTGTGAAATTCTAGAAAGGCTTTTCCAAGGCATAGAAAAGAAAATAGAGTGGCCTCATGTTGAGCAGTCTCATGTTGCTGGCTTGGAAGGCAGTGTGGAGTTGCTGTGTCTGGAAGCCATACGTGGAAGGGCACTAACCTGGCCAGTGCTGGAGGACGTCCCCAGCACTCAGCAGTCTGGGGGTGGGAGGGAAGACTGTGGATGGCGCAGTCCTTCGTGCACTGGGGACTTCAAGGCAGATTAACAGAGAATGCAGGACAGGCTTGCCCAGGTCATGGGAATTAAGCATATTAATTTGTCTGAGGCAGGAAGTAGAGCCAGGAGATGACAAACAGGGAGAAAAGGCAGACTTTTAGAGAAGAGAGTCTTTCACAAATACACTGCAGAAAGCAAAATGGTTGAAGTTTAAGGGTATAATTAGTTTGAAAGAAAAACAATTTTTTGAGCTCCAGGATTCTTTGTCTACTTTAAGTAGTTGAATCAATTTTTATAGTGTCTCTACCTCTGGGATTCTCAATTATTTTTAAAACATTGTTTCACAGAAAAAAAAATTTAGTTTTCCTTCAGACTTGAGACACTGATTGAAGAATCTAGAGATAAGTCCCACCTTTAATCTATGATTTTTAATGATAAAGAACCAGATTCTTGAATTATAGAGAGTACCAGTCTCTATCTTAGAACATACCTACCTATATTTTAAATGTTTGGAATACTTAGTCATTATCTTAAAGGAACCTAGGCCTATATTCCTTGACCCATGCCTCTTCTCTTACCTACTTCCTCTTTACACATTCCACCTTCTCATGTGTTATGGCCATAATCATACCACTATAGATTCCATTATGTCTTCCCCAAAAGATATGTGATGCCTTAGCATCTAGTAGCTCAGAATGTGGACTTTTATGGAAATAGCATCTTTACAGTAGTAATCAAGTTAAAATGAAGAAACTTGGGTGGATCCCAATCCAGTATGACTGTTGTCTTACAAAAAGGGGAAATGTAAACATGGAGATAGACATACAGGGAGAATATCAGGGGAACATAAAAGTGGGAACCACAGTGATGCATCTACAAGGCAAGGAATGCCACATGCTGCCTGCAGAACACCAGGATCCAGGTGGGAGGCCTGAACTGCTGCTCCCTCACAGTCCTAGGAGAGAACTGGCACTGCTGACAGCTTGATTTCAGACTTCCAGCCTCCAAAACTGTAAGACAATACATTGCTGCTCTAAGCCACCAGTTTTTGGTCCTGTGTTCCTGAAGCCCTCAGAGAGTTAACACACATACCACACTTGTACTTGCTCCTCATTAAGTTTATCATATTTGTCCATAGTTTTGTGGTTTTGGTTGTGTGTGTGTGTGTGTGTGTGTTTGTGTACCAGGGATTGAACTCAGAGGCACTTGACCACTGAGCTCCATCCCCAGCCCTATTTTATATTTTATTTAGAGACAGGGTCTCACTGAGTTGCTTAATGCTTCACTGTTGCTAAGGCTGGCTTTGAAATTAAGATCCTCCTGCCTCAGTCTCCAGAACTGCTGGGATTACAGGTGTATGCCACCATGTCCAGTCATAGTTTAGTGTTTCTATAGATATTGTCCCTCTACCTTTAATGTTTCATTTACAGTACCTATGGCAAAATTTTACCAATCTTACAGATCTGACTAAAGCATTATTTCTTCTAAGAAGCATCCCTGGACCAGAGCCGTTCTCAGTAGCTTAACAGTTTGTAACCATAGCTATATATTTACCTGATTCCCTCCAAGGAAAGCAATCACCTTGAGAATACAAATTCATACTTTATATCCTCAAATGGGCCATGATACCTGATCCCCAGTCAAGAGTGAATATGAAAAAAAATGAGTGAATGCACTTCTTCTGACAAAAATAACATGTAAAGGAAGTAGAACTTTTAGCCACTTGTAAAATTTTTAAATGTGACAAAAAGATAATGCTACTTCATATACAACTATTGTTTCATTTTCTTTGCCCTACATTGAAAAGATTGCAAATGACTATCAGATTTCTATAAAGAAAGACACTGATAATTAGAGAATGATAGTATTAGTACCACACTTTAGATGACTTGATAAGCTACAGAATAATTCCATTTTCCTGATGTGTGCTAGATTTAAGGCTCTGAAATTGGTAAAGATTCCAACCATCAAACTTCCTCATTTATTCAGACCTTTTTGAATGATGGTTGAGGGTGGTAAAGGGATGCCTTCAAGTTCTGGGGCAAGGTATCTCTTTGAGAGAAGACTTGTTTCTTTACTTCATGGGGGCTCAAGGTCTGCTTTCATTTTAAGAAGAAGACTTATGAGAATTTTATCCCTGGCACATTCAAGTGTATTACATTCAAGTTGTTAGTTTTTTTTGCATATTTATATAATCACATTTGTCTTTAAATAACTCCAACTGCGGCAACTGAAAAACACTTTGTTTATGTAGTTTGGCAGAGAGTGCAATGTAATAAGAAGATCTGAGATTTCACAGAAGTTCCTCTGTATTCTTATATGTAATATAAAAACAATATCATACATGAGAAACATACTTGATATATTTTGCAGAATTTCCACACTCATTATTTAAGGTGCTATTCAAAATAACCATATGAGAAGTCAGAGCAAATATTAATAGCCCCATTTCATGCATAAAATCATCAACACTCAAATGATTGATTGGCTCAGAGTGGCAAAGCTAGTTAACAACAGGACTAGGGCTGGGATCCAGATTTCTTTATTTCTAGTCAATTTCTCTCTACTATTTCCTAAATGTAATGAAGGTATTTTAAAAATTAGTATCCTCACCATGGGCGATGATGCAAGCCTGTAATCTCAGCAGCTTGGAAGCCTGAGGCAGGAGGACCTCAAGTTCAAAGCCAGCAAGGCCCTAAGCAATTTAGCCAGACCCTGACTCAAAATTAATAATAATAATAATAATAATAATTAATAATAAAAATAATAAACAGACTGATATAGTTCAGTGGTAAAGCACTCCTGGGTTTCATTATTAGTAACAAAAAAATTAGTACCCTCAAAAATAAGTCCAAAAATCCAGGCACAGTTGCACATATCTGTACTCCCAGAGACTTAAGAGGCTGAGGTAGGATAATTGCTAATTCAAGACCAATCTCAGCAATTTAGTGAGATCCTTTCTCAAAAGCACCAAACCTGTAGACCCATTGAATAGAATAGAAAACAAAGAGACAAACCCACACAAATATAGTTATCTGATACTGACAGAGGGGCCAAAAATATGTTTTGGAGAAAAGATGGCCTTTTTAACAAATGGTCCGGGGAAAACTGGAAACCCACATGTAGTAGAATGAAATTTAACCTCTCTCACCCTGCATAAAACTCAACTCAAAGTAGATTGAAGACCTAGGAATCTGACCAGAAACTGAACCTGCTAGAAGAAAATGTGGGCCCTACACTCCTGGCACAGGAACCAAAGTCCTTGACAAGATTTCTAAAGCATAAGAAATAACATAAAAAAATTAAACAAAAAGTGAAATGGTATCAAATTAAATATTTCTGCAGAGCAAAGGAAACTAAAAGCATGAAAAGAGAATGGGAGAAAATGTTTGCCACCTGCTCCTGAGTTAGGGTATTAATATCCAGAACATACAAAGAACTCAAAAAACTTAACACCAAAAAACCAAATAACCCAATCAATAAATGAGCAAAAAATATAAACAGACACTTCTCAAAAGAAGAAATACAAACGATCAATAAATGTTCAACATCTCTAGGAATTAGAGAAATGCAAATAAAAACTACACTGAGATTTCATCTCACTCCAGTCAGAATCAATTATCAAGAATACAAATAAGATAAATGTTGGAGAGGATGTGGGGAAAAAGGTACACTCCTGCCTTTTTGATGGCACACAGAAAGCAGTATGGAGGTTCCTCAAAATAGTAGGAATGGAACCACGATCATCAAACTATCCCACTTTTGAATAGATATCCAAAATATTTAAAGTCAGCATACTATACTGATACATCAGTGCTTATAGTAACACAATTTGTGATACCCAAGTCATGGAGAAAAACCAGGTGTCCTTGAACAGATGAGTAGTGAAGAAAATGTGAGATACACACACACACACACACACAATTATATATATAAAACAATATGTCTATTGTTTTATATATATATAAAATGGAGTATCACTCAGCCATTAAGAAGAATGACTATGCCTTTTGCTGGGAAAGGGATGGAACTGGAGACTGTCATGCTAAGTGAAATAAGCCAGTCCCCAAAATTCAAAGGTGGGCTATTTTGTCTGATATGTGGAAGCTAATTCAAAATAAGGAGGGGGGGGGGGCTGTAGCTGTGGCTTAGTGGCAGAATGCTTTCCTAGCATGTGTGAGGCACTGGATTCAATCCTCAGCACCACATAAAAGTAAACAAATAAAATATAGATGCTCTGTTCATCTACAACTGCAAAATTTAAAAAAAATAATTTTGGGGGAGGATTTAAAGAAACAGAAAGGGGAGAAAAAAGGGGGTAGATATTTCATCCAAATAGAGGAAGGATCATTAGAGTAAGTGAAGAGGATTGATGAGGAAGAAGAAGGAATGGGAAACTAAAAGGGAAGAATAGTGGAATGAATCTGACCAAGCTTTCATACATGCATGAACAGATGTGGCATGGTATATCTCAGCACTGGGTGTATCTAATGGACACTAATTATAGAAACAAAAAAGTAAACTATAATTGGATTAAAGAAGAATTGGTGGAATAGATGGGGGAAGGAGGAGACCAGTGGGGTGAGTGCTGGGGACTGAAGAGCAGGTTGGGGTCCATGCTTTCATGATTAAGTCAAGATATATCCTGATGTTGTAGCATAACTCAAAAGAATAAAAGGGAGGAGGGGCTGGAACGTAGCTCAGTGAATGCCCCTGGGTTTAATCCCAATACCAAAAAAGACCATTATATATTTATTTACATATTTTCCAACTTGCAATAATAAAAATTTTAATTTGATGTTATAATTCCTTTTTCTTAAAGTGGGTAAGATTTACCTCTCTTAAGATTACTAATATGTTATAAACATTGTATTCATTCTTATAAAATTAATTTAAATACTAACCTAGAGAATAAATTGAGAAGACAAGACAAATCTAAAATATATTCATACTAGTCATTTAAATTAAGTGCATTCATCATTAGTTTACTATACTTCTGAGAAACATACTCAGGTCTTTGAAGGTACATAGTTTAATATTTCCCACTCAATTCTTATACTGTATATATGAAAGAAATACTTTAAAATATATTTTATTGAAAAAGGTAAATAAGTCATATCTTAAATTCTATTTTTTGGAAAGCATATTAAATAAAAAAATTTAAATGACTGACAAATATTTTCATACCTTGTGCTTTTATCAGTTTCACATTGGCCTTACCTTGGTTAATTTAACAAAATAATTCTATTGTCAGATTTATTTTGACAATACAAAATGTGTACTCCATTTATTCTTGTATCATACACTCATTGAGCACTGACTGTGTAGTAATCACTTTATGTATACTAAATGTTCATTGAAAATAACAGATTTAGAATCTTTTCCCTTTATAGGCTATCATGAAAAAAAAACAATAATGAAAGTCATTAGTGCAATTTTAGATATATGCAAGAGCTTTAACAGACAAAACAAAGACAAAATAATAAGAGATCTGCTCAAAGCTAGGAGTTATCTCTCTGAAGAGCAAATAATGAAATAAATCATGAAGAATATACCAATCAGAGGTAAAGCAAAGAAAAATTTCCAGGTAGTGATAACTCATGTACAATGAACTGCCAAGGCATCATGGTATGGTAGATTCAGAAAATTGAAAATTTACTTTTAATTCAAGATGGGATGACAATGGAGTTTGTGGAATGACCAGGTTTTGACTATCTCTGCATGTCTTAAGGAATATATTATATTTGTTCTCAAAACTATAGAGGGCTTTAGTTTGATAAGATTTGTGTTCTGAAAAGGTAATGGGGAGTTGTACTGTGGGATTAAGATTGAAAAAATGACGATTTTTTTTAGATTAATGGCCAGTTGAAAATAGCACTGGCTGATGAGTTCTTTATGACAGCCTAGGGCTCCCAGGCATCAATGTCTGTTTTGATGGCTTGCTATAATTTTGTTTTCTGGAGTAGATAGATAATCTACATTGACTCTGAGTAAGAAAATATATATATATATATATATGTAGTTGTGCTTCTAGTAACCTATTTACTTTTTAATATAGTTAAAACAAAGAGTTGCAAAGGTAACATGGCATTGTCTGTGCCCTTCACCTAGCTCTGTTGTTTACACACTGCTCTGCAGTATTTGCCACAACAAAGAAATCAACATCGGTACATTAGTATCAACAAACTCCAAACCATGCTTACATTTCACTAAGTGTTTGGTTTCCTTCCTCCTTCCCTCCCTCCCTCCCTCTCTCCCTTCCTTCCTTCCTTCCTTCCTTCTCCCTACTGTCTTGTTTCAGTTTGAGGATCCCATCTAGGACACAGCCCTGATTTAGTCTTTGTATCTTTTACTTCCTCTGATCTGTGACAACTTCTGAGTTGGTCTTTGTGTTTCTTGAGCTTTGGAGTTTTAAGGAGCACTGTAGAAGTACTTTGTAGTGTGTTCCTCAATATGGGATCAACACATCTGCTTTCATTGTTAGATTGGGATTATGAGTTTTAATAGATAAAACCATAGGGCTGAAGGGCCATTCCATCTTATCCTACCCTGGGCACATGCTATTGACATGGTATCACTTCTGATGTTAACTGTGACCTAAGGTCATATTTGCCAAGTTTCTTACTCTAAAGTTGCTTCTTTTACACACTCAGTCCAAACTCAGAGAAGGGAAAGCTAATTAAGCCTCACTTCCTGGAATGTACAATATTTATATATATATAGGTTTTGAAATTCTTTTTTTTAAAATTTGAGCTTTATGCCTGTACATAGTAGTTGGGTTCATCCCCCAAACTCATACATACATAGAAATAAATTTTAGCTCATGAATCTCCATTTTCCTTCCCCATTTTCTTCCCACCCCACCCTCAGTCTACTAGTTTTTTGCTCTTGTATTAATTTGTATTTGATTAGTTCCTTATGTTATTTTATTCTTCCCTCCCCCTTTCCTTTATTTTACTCTAGCTTCTGCACATGAGAGAAAAAAATTTTACCTTTGAGTTTCTGAATTTGGCTAATTTCTCTTAGCATATATTCTCCATTTCTATCCATTTACCAGAAAGTGTCATAATTTCATTCTTTTTTGTCTGAGTAAAACACCGTGTGTGTGTGTGTATGTGTGTGTGTGTGTGTGTGTGTGTGTGTGTGTGTGTGTGTGTATCAATCACACTCTCTTAATCCATCCATCTATTGATGGACATCTGGGTTGCCTCCATAATTTTCCTATTGTGATTTGTACTGCTATAAACATTAATGTGGCTGTATCATTGTAGTATGCTGATTTTAGATCTTTGGGGAAAATACCCAGGAATATGGTAGCTGAATCATATGGTGGTTCCATTCCTAGTTTTTTGAGGAATCTCCAAACTGTTTTTCAAGAGTGGTTGCACTAGTCTTCGGTCCCACCAAAAATATTCAAGTGTTCCCTTCTCCCCACAACCTTGCCAATGTTTACTGTTGTTTGTATTTTCCATCATTGTCATTCTGACTGGAGCAAAATGAAATCTTACTGCAATTTTGATTTCATTTCCCTGATGGCTAGAGATGTGGAACATTTTTTCATGTATTTATTGGCCATTTGTGTTTCTTCAATGAGAACTTTCTCTATATTTCTTTTGTCCATGTATTGACTGGGTTATTTGGGTTTTTGTTTGTTTTCAGTTAAATTTTTGCATTCTTTGTGTATTCTGAATATGAATCCCCTATTAGAGGAGTAGCTGGCCAGATATTTTCTCCCATTGTTTTGACTCTCTCTCTTCATACTCTTAATCATTTCCATATTTGTGAAGAAGTTTTTATTCAGTGGCATCCACTTTGATTCTTGGTTTATTTCCTGTGCTTTGGGTTCTTGTTAAAGAAGGTTGTGACAGCAACTATATGATAGAAAATTGACACTGTGTTTTCTTCTAGTAGTTGGAGGGTTTCCCGTCTCATTCCTAAATTTTTAAAACATTTTGATTTGAGGGTCATGCAGGGTGAAACATAGGGGTCTAATTTCATTTTTTTCTACATATAATTATCCCATTTACCCAGCACCAGTTGGTAAAAACATTATTTTTTCTCCAAGATATATTGTTGGCACTCTTGTCAAATATCAGAAGGCTAGAGGCTGTAGGTTTTTCTCTGTATATTCTATTCTATTCCATTTGTCTTCATGTCTATTTTGTTGCCAATACCATGCTGTTTTTGTTATTACAGCTCCATAATATAATTTCAGATCAGGTATTATGATGCCTCAAGCTTCACTTTTCTTGCTTAATATTTGCTTTGGCTATTGTGGGTCTCATATTTTTTCAAATGAATTTAAGAATTAATTTTTTTTCTAATTTTGTAAAGAATGTCATTGGTATTTTGATGGGGATTGCATTGAATCTGAATACTGCTTTTGGTAGTATGGGCTCTTTTTCTCCTTCCTTCCTTCCTTCCTTCCTTCCTTCCTTCCTTCCTTCCTTCCTTCCTTCCTTCCTTCCTTCCTTCCTTCCTTTCTTTTTTTTATAGCAGGGATTGCACTCAGGGGCATTTGAGCCACATCCCCAGCCCTATTTTTGTTTATTATTTAGAGTCAGGGTCTCGAGTTGCTTAGCACCTCACTTTTGCTGTGGCTGGCTTTGAATTCTCCATTCTCCTGCCTCAACCTCCCAAGCTGCTGGTATTACAGGTATGAGCTACCATGCCTGGCAGTAAGGCCATTTTGACAATATTAATTCTGCCTATCCAGGAACATGGGACGTCTTTACATCTTTTCAGGTCTTTTTCAATTTCTTTTATCAGTGTTCTAGATTTGTATTGTAGAGCTCTTTTACCTCCTTGATTAGATTAAGTCACAATTTTTTTTTTTAGGTTACATTGAATGGAATGAATGGAATGGTTTGCCTGATTTTTTCTTTGACTGAATTACTACTGAAGTACAGAAAAGCTATTGATTTATGAGTGTTGATTTTGAATCCCACTACTTCACTAATTTCATTTCTAAGTAATGGAAGTCTTCTGGTGGAGTTTTTTTTTTTTTTGGACCTTTTAGATATACCATAATATCATTGACAAACAAAAATAGTTTGACTTCTTCTTTTCCTATTTGTATACCTTTGATTTCCTTTTCTCGCCTTATTGCTCTAGCTAATATTTTGAGGACTACCTTGAATAGGTGTGGTGAGAGTAGATCACCTTGGTTTGAATTTAATGGAAATGCTTATAGTTTTTCTCCTTTTAGTATGATGTTGGCTTAGGTTTGTCATAAATGGCCTTTACAATGTTGAGGTAAGTTCCTTCAATTCCTAGCTTCTCCAACACTTTTAATGTAAGTGGATATTGGATTTTATTAAAGTTTTTTTCTGCATCCATTGAGATGATCATGTGATTTTTGTTCTTAATTCTGTTTAAATGATGAATAGCATTTATTGATTTGCATATGTTGAATCAACTATGCATCCCTGAAATAAAACATGCTCAATCATGATATATATCTTCTTGATGTGTTTTGAATGTGATTTGCTGATATGTTATCTAGAATTTTGGCATCTATATTCATCAGGGATATTGCTCTATAGTTCTCCTTCCTTGATGTGTCTTTGTCTGGTTTTGTTATCAGATTATACTAGCTTCATAAAAAGTATTAAGGAGTGTTCCCTCTCCTTCAATTTCATGGAATAGTTTGAGAAAGACTGGTATTAGTTCTTCTGCAAAGGTCTTGTAGAACTCTTCTGAGAATTCATTGGGTCTAGGACTTTTCTATTTTAGAAGACTTTTATTGTTTCAATTTTGTTACATAATATTGGTCTGTTTAGGTTTTCTATTTATTCCAGGTTCAATTTTTGATAGGTCATATATGTCTAGAAATTTGTCCATGTCTTTGTATTTTCCACATTACTCAAGTATAAATTTTCAAAATAGGATCTGATAATCCTCTGAATTTCAGAAGTCTGTGGTGATATCTATTTTTTTTCATCCCTGATCTTGCTGATTTTCTTCTTTTCACTCTTTCTTTAGGTTAGTTTGGCTAAGGGTTTGTCATTTTATATATCTTTTCAAAGAACCAACTCTTTGTTACATTGATCCTGTGTATTATTTTCTTATTTTCAATTTTATTGATTTCATCTGTGATCTTAACTATTTCCTAACTTCTACTGGTTTTGGAGTTAGTTTTTTCCTATTTTTCTAAGGCCTTGAGGTGGAGCATAAGCTTATTTATTTGAGATCTCTGTATGTTTTAATCATAGGCACTCAGTGTTATAAAAAAATTGTCTACTAGAACTGTTTTTATACTGTCTCAGAAATGTTGACATGTTGTATCTTGGTTCTCATTTGTTTCTAAGAATTTCTTGATTTTGGTTCTCGTTAGGTCTTTGATCCATTCTTCATTTAAGAGAGTAGTATTCAATCTCTGTTTCTTTATGTGGCTTCTATTCTTTTTCTTGCTGTTGATTTCTAGCTTCATTCCACTCTAATCTGATAGAACACATGGGCTTATTATTATTTCTAATATTTGATAAGATTTGCTTTGTAGCCTACAATATGATACATTTTAGAAAAAGTTCCCTGCATAGATGAGAAGAAGGTAAATTTAGCTGTTCTGTAGCTATGAATTAGCGCCATTTTATTTATGATGTTGTTGAGGTGGTAGATAACTTTGTTGATTTTTTTTTGAAGTTCTGTCTATTGGTGATAAGGGCATATAGAAATCCCCCAGGATTATTGTATTAGGGTCTATGTGGTATTTAATGCCATGGAATATTTTTTCCATGTATTAGGTGGATAGACATTTGGGCATAAATGTTTACTATGGTTATATATATATATATATATATATATATATATATATATATATATATATATATATATTCCCTTTACTAGGATGTAATGGCCTTCTTTGTGTCTACTGAAAAATTCTTGCTTAGAACCTACTTAATAATAATAGCTATTCCTGTTATTTTATTGGACCATAAGCCTAGAATATTTTTTGCCATCCTTTTACCTTCAACTTATGGGTGTCTTTACCTATATTATGGGTCTCTGGTAGAAAGTATATAGCTAGATTTTGTTTTTTGATCCATTCTGCTAATCTAGGTCTTTTAATGGAGGAGTTGAGACCATTAACATTCAGTGTTAGTGTGAATATGTGGCTATGCTTTCCTGTTCTATTGATTTTTTGCTATATTTTATTCTGTCGTGATTCTCATTTAGTGGATTATTCTTCTATTGAACAGCCTCAGTTTGTGTGCTTTGGGAACTGTATTTTAGTTTCTTGGGATGAAGTTGTTCTTTGGGTACTCTTTGTAGTGCTCGTTTGGTGCTCATGAATTCTTTTAATTCATTCTTGTCATTCAATGTTTTTTTTCACCCTTGAATTTGAAGCTGGGTTTTGCTGGGTATAGTAACTTTAGTTGAAAGTTGTTTTCTTTTAGGTTTGTAATATCTTATTCCAGGCCCTCCTTGATTTTAGGGTCTAGGCAGAGAAATGAAATGTGAGTCTTTTTGGTTTGTCTCCAAATGTGACCTAAGGTTTCTCTCTTGTAGCTTTTAATATTCTTTCCTTCTTTTCTATGTCAGACATTTTGATTATAATGTGCATCATTGACCTTCTCATTTGTTTGGGTCTATTAGGGGTCCTGTAAGCCTACAATATGTGGATATCTATCTCATTCTGATATGTGAGAAGTTTTCTGTAACTATCTCATTGAAAATATGCTTTATACCTTTAGTTTATATCTCCATGTTCTCGTCTATCCCATTGATTTTCACATTTGGTCTTTTTAAGTTTTTCCAGAGTTCTTGTATATTCTGGTCATGTTCTATACTTTTTTTCTCTTTATTAATTCTGTGTATTCAAAATCATATAACCTGGCTTCAGTGGCTGAAGTTCTGTCTCAAAGGTCTGAGGTTCTATTTTCTATACCATCTAGTTTGTTATTGATGCCTTCAATTGGGTTTGTAATTTGAGTGATTCTGTCTTTTATTTCTAGGAGTTCTTGTTTTATTTTCACTATGTTTATTTCTTTATTAAAATGGTCTCTCATATCCTGTTCTTGCTCTCTTAATTCCTTTCTTAGATGATCTTTTACTTAATTGAACATTTTGATAATCAATTTTCTAATAATCTTTCTCTGGGTTTTCATCTACTTCACTATCAGTGGGTTTATGAACTTAGTGAGAAGTAGAATTTATTTGCCTGTTATCTCATGTCTTTTGCATCAAGTGAAGTAGTTGTCCTCTTTGGGGGCATGTCCTTTTATGTGTATTTATTTTATTTGTTCTGTACCTTCTTTCTGTTTTTGATGTATGAGTAGAGGTCAATGGGTGGGACCTAAGTTTCCTGTCTACTTGTTCCTCCTTGATGGTTTGGGGCTTTTGTCTCCTCCCTTTTTTGATTAAGACTACTGTGAGGGAATGTTTAGTTCTGCAGCATAATCTCTAACCTGTGAACTTTTAGTGTCTGTCCCTGTAGGTTCTCAGTAACTCACAGAATGGGGGAAAAATAAACAATAGTAAAATGGTTGTAAACAACAAAGAGTATTAAACAGTGTTAAAGTAAGTACTCAGAATCTACTACTTCAACATTAACTGCCACCAACCAACAGGAATTGTGGGTTCAACAACTGTCAGCAATCAAAATAATAACCATGAACTAGTTCTGGCTTTAAAGAAAATAGCATGTGTCTGTTATATAATCCAGAGCAGTAATGACAATATTAGCATTGATAGTGGGGGCGGGGGATATATAAACCATTTAGTTCTGAATAATGGTAAAAATATAGTTAAGTGGGGGGAAAGAAATGTGTTAGGAAGTTAGAAAGAACTCACAATTTCAGAAAGTGAACAAAGAGATGCTGAAGAGCAGTAGCAGGTTATGTTTATACACAAGGAGGGGGAAAAATACAAAAAGCACAGTATTGGGAGAGAGGGAGAAAGAACAATAGAATTAGGCTGAAAACAGAATATAAGGTTGAAAGAGAAATAAGAGAAATAAATACATAGAATTAATACAAGTTCTAACTAAGATATACAATCCAATATTCCTTCACAAGACATGCTAAAACAAAAAGATAATTACACTAAAAAATGCTAAATATGAGAGAAAACAGGTTAAATAAGTGCATGTATAAATTATCAGGGCCTAAAACTTGTTCTTATCTTTTAAGGGTATATATATATGAAAAAAGAAAGAAATCCAATATCCTAGTGCAAAGTAGTCAAAATAATTGACCAGAATGGGTGGTCAATGTCTATCTTAATATTCTCAATTATTCTTAAGTAAAATACTGATAGAGGAATCAAGGGGTGGGGGATGTCAACCATTTCTGGTTATTTTATTGCTCTCAGTTACCAGTAGCAGTGGCCTAAGATTGAAGCTGTCTGATATGACTCAGTTTTCTCTCATTTCTCTCCCATTATGTCTGTCACTGCCTAGGTCTGGTACTAGGTGCCTGCTGAAATACAGTGGCTCTGTGAGGCATTTTTTTTTCTTTTCTTCTGCTATTTCAAGTCCTACTAATGTCATAAAGGATGAGCTAGCCACCAAATTGCTCCTGCTCTCTGTGACCAGTCAGGACACAGTGCATGTTAATTAATACCCAAGTGTGCTTGTCATGAACCTGCATTGTTTGCTATCTATTGGTTCAGATAAGTTCAGGTAGTGTTTTTTTTTAACATTTATTTTTTAGTTTTAGGTGGACAGAATATCTTTATTTCTTATTTTTATGTGGTGTTGAGGATCGAACCCAGCGCCCCGTGCATGCCAGGCAAGCATGCTACCACTTGAGTCACATCCCCAGCCCCCAGGTAGTGGTTTTGATCTCAAATTTCTCTGCACCAAGACACACCAGGGTGCTGCCTGAAATGGAGCTTTGTCTTGTACCCCTCCTTTTGCTCATGGTGGGTTGGCTCTCCACCACTGGCTTTCTTCTTTAGTTTATTGTATCCAACTTTCTGAGCCTCTACCCTGCTTTGAGTGTCCAGTATCAAATCCCAGTGAAATCCCTCTTTCCCCACCTTACTCAAAAGCTGTGTATCTGCTACCTCAGTCTCAGGCCATGGAGAAAATTGAAAAGCCACCTCCTCTACTCTGCCATATTCCCAGAATCTTAATGAAATTCTTTAAAGAAATTTGTCTCCAAATTTTTTGTCCCCATTTAGTTTTTCAATCAATCATTTATAGCTAATTTCAAGGGTATTTATTTCATATTTTCGATTATAACTCTGTTATATATTTTATCTTTTAGTTGTTTCATATTCCTGCCATTGGATGATCTTTTCAGGTGGATCCTATATCCCTTTGGCAAAAATCCCATTTTTATTTTTCAAACACTTCTGTCACTGTTTTGGAAATAAAATTAAAGTATTCAGATGTTTTATCTATGAAATTAGAAAACAGTGAAATGTTAACCCTGACACTGTTATACACTAATAATATCCATGGGTCTAAACCTATTTTATTATTTTCATTAAGGCAATATATAGATTGCAATCAGAGATTGAAATGGTTTACAAAACAAGATATTACTGTGTATAGTAAATAAAGAGGCACTTACCATCTACTTTAAATAGCACTCTATACATTGCAGCTCTTTTTAAGCTTAAATTTTATTTGAAGCACATATAATATGGCTAGAAATTCTAGAAAATTGATTTCTTAACTTTAACTTATTTACATGATAGATCTGCCACTATAATTTTTATGGTAATATGGAAGAAACACACTCTGAGCTTACTTTTTCTCCTCATTTCACACATTAATTTTCTTTTTAAAGACGTGATTCATTTATTTTTTGATGTAAAGTGCATTCTTACCTCAGTAACTGCCAAATTGTAGTCTTTCTATACTAGTGCTGATGAGGAAAATCTTACAAATGAATCCAAGAAAATGAAGAGACCTGAAGTCTGCTCTTTGATTTTAATATCTTGAAATATCTATTACATACCATTAATTATCAGGGCCTAAAACTTGTTCTTATCTTTTAAGGGACCTAGTAGTGATGGTCAAGAATCCAGGGCTGGATTCATCACTACTCAGCGGTAACGAGCTTGCCTAGCACGTGGGAGGCCCTGGGTTCGTTTCTCAACACCACATATAAATAAATAAAATAAAGGTATTATGTTCAACTACAACTAAAAAATAAATATTAAAAAAAAGATCCAGGGCTGGGGATGTGGCTCAAGTGGTAGAGCGCTTGCCTGGCATGCGTGCGGCCCAGGTTCAATCCTCAGCACCACATACAAACAAAGATGTTGTGTCTGCCTATAACTAAAAAATAAATATTAAAAAATTCTCTCTCTCTCTCTCTCTCTCTCTCTCTCTCTCTCTCTCTCTCTCTCGCTCTCACTCTCGCTCTCGCTCTCGCTCTCTCTTTAAAAAAAAAAAAAAAAGATCCAGGTTGACTTACAACCCCTACAATTCATTGCCGTTTGCTCATCTCCATCTTCAAAATATTAGTACTTTATGATAAATTCCCAATGCTCATTTCCTTATTCTGCACTTTTTTTTCCATGTGCCTGACAAAAGGGCAAGAGATTGTAAAGGGAATATTTCCCCAGAAATAAGAAAGGGGTGAATCTGCATTTCACTTAGATTATTAATTATCTGTAACTTTGGATGCCATGACTCTATAGCAGGAATAATGTAAGCGAAGCCAGGATAAAAATTCAAAAAACTGGCATCTAGACTTGATTTCCAACTCAGCAATGTTCAATGTGGTGTGACATGGTGGAGTTTTCCGAGATTGATTTTTTTAGCCTTAAAAATAGATGACCTAAATTATATTATATCCATGATTTCTTCAAATTCTGAAATATATGATGCTCTAATAAATTTTTCCTGTGATGATTCCTCAGATATTAAATTCACAGAACATGTTGATTTGCTCCTAAGAGAGACAAAATGTTTTTCAGAATATTTTAGTAAACTATATATTTATTCAGCCTATTTTGTACAAGATTACAAAATACTGTATTAATACAGGTATTGCCTAAAAAGGGAGGGTGGGCCTGAGATTGCATCCATCTGGTCTGTGCAGAAAAATCTACAACTAACAGTACTTCTCATTTTACCCTACATTATACTGGGGAGAAGAGAAGCTGAAAATTATTTGAACTAACTTCAGTCTGAGGCAACTCCAACTGGCAGCTTGGTAATCAACACAAAAAGAGGAGGGGGTTAATGACCACCCACCCCTCGCTTACAGTACATAGCCCATGAAGAAATGGAAAGACAATCAGGTATAGTCAGTTCTTTCTATTCTCACTGACTATTTTGACCACTTCAGTGGAAACAATTCCTTAATTTTTCATTAAGAATCATTTTTTTCTTTATTTCTGTGTGTGTATTTTAGCTGTGTTTTTGGTTCATGAACATATAATATATATATATATATATATATATATATATATATATATTTATAATATATATAATATATATATATATTTGTTTCATTTTTTATTTTAGCATTTTAAAAATGTTATTATTATTATTTTTTATCTTGCCTATTGAGGGTTAGGATTTTGGGTTTGTATATTTTGATTGTGTTTTATATTGTTTTTCCTTTGTTTCTCTTTTTCTCTTTCTCTTGTCTTCTGCTAACAGCCAAATTCTATTATTCACTCCTTCATTCTCCATTTACTTTGTTATTTCTATTATTTTTGATCCTCCTTATGACCATAACAAGCTACATCTCATCTGCATTATCTCTGTTTACATTTTGAAATTATTAACTCTTTTCTACCTTCCTGTCACATTTTCTTTTAATTGAGTGTTTTCTTACCATCTTTTAATACTAATTGATTTATATAACTCCTGATCCCACCATTAATGTTATTGCAATTATTACTGCTATGGTTGATATAGTTGATATTTGTTCTTTGCTTTAATGCCAGATATAGCTCATGGTTACTTATTGTTTTTTGGTGTTGATAATTGCTGAGCCTACCATTTCTGGGTTTTATGGCAATTAACATTATAGATATCATAGTAGAACCCAAGTATTTAGTTTAAAACTGTATATTCTTTGTGTTGGTTGTTACTATTGTTTGTTTCCCCGGATTCTGTGAGGTGCTGGGAACCTATAGGGACACTATAAATTCATAGGATAAAAACTCTGATGCTGAATGCAACTCAACCAAAAGACATCACACCGTGCTTCACACACAAATTAATGACAATCTTCAGCTATACTCTAATGCAAAGAAGAGAAGAGGCCAAAATACATTCTAATGACAAGGCCCCAAGTAGAAACAGCTAGGGGTAGGCATCCAGATGCCACCTACACATATCCATTGCTATATCAAAAACAGAGAAATAATGAAAAGGCTATGGACACCACACCCATAAAGGGGTCTCAATCCAGATGATTATAGGATATTTTGGAAAGTGAAGACTGTGCCTACATAGTTTTACACATAAGAAGAGAAATTCCTCTCAAGAGATGCAGAAAACCTTATAAATGGATACAAGAAATGTGAAGAATCAAGCAAACACAACATGTCTTAAAGTTCATGATTCACCAGCAAATGACTCTCAAAATACTGAAGTAGATGAAATATCAGATAGGAAATTAAAAAGAATTATTATAAAAATGATCAATAAATTTCTAGAGAACATAGAAAATTAACTGGATAAACTAAGGAAGTCAGTTTGAATATGAATGTGAAATTCAATAAGGAGATAGAAATATTGAAAAAAGAACCAAACAGAAATCTTGGCAATGAACTACATACAAAAAACCAAATAAAATATTTAACTGGAAATCTCTCTAGAGTAGATCATGCTGAAGACAGAATCTTAGATGTGGAAGTTAGAGTGGCCAGTCTTTAACATTCAGACAGTATTAAAGAAAGAAAGAAAAAAAAATAGCCATGATCAGAATGTACAAGAAATTTGGGACAATGTGTAAAGATTCAATTTAAAGCATCACTAGAATTGATGTGGGCTAGTGGAATGGATAAACTCGTCAGGGAAATAAGAACAGAAAAATTTCCCAACCTTCATAATGAGATGGACCTATCTGGGATGAATTCAGAAGCCCAAGGAGATGAGATCAAAAAAGAACATTTCCACAATACATTGTAATAAAAATGCCAAACCTAGAGAACAAAGATATAATTTTAAAAGCCTCAAGAGAAAAATATCAGGTCATATTTAGAGGCAAGAGAATCAGAATCACTTCTGATTTCTCAGCACAATTTCTACAAGTCAGGAAGAGTAGCAGTGATATGTTCTAAGCCCTGAAAGAAAATAATGTCAATGAAGACTGCTACAATGAGCAAAGCTGTTATCCATAATTGAAGATGAAATAAAAACCTTCCAAGAAAAGCAGAAAATAGAAAAATTCATAATTACTAAACAGGCATTTCAGAACTTATTAAAGAAATACTGCACATGCAAGAAATAAAAAGTAAACTTCAGAACTCAAAAAGGAACAAATCTCATTTGAAGAATAGTTAAGCAAGTAAGAAACAGGACTAAATTAAACATGATAAGTAAATCAAAATGTCAGCAATTAATAAAAGACCTCTCTATAATAACATGTAATTTAAATGATCTACACTTTCCAATTAAGAGACATAGGCTGGTGGATAGACCAAACTATATGTTTTTTGCAAGGGATGTACCTTACATAGACAAGCTGAAAGTGAAAGGATGGGTACTGATAAACCATGTGAATGAAGCAAAAAAAGAAGCAGGAGTAGCTAGTCTCATTTCAGAAAAGCATATTTTATACCAAAATTAATTAGAAGTGACAAAAATGTCATTTTATATTTATAAAGGGAACAATGCAACAAGAATATAAAATAATAATAAATATTTAAGACCAAAGCAAGTGTGCGACTAATTACATAAAAGAGACACTACTACTTCTCAGGTCTTCTTCAATTTCTTTCTTCAAAGTTCTATAGTTTTCATTGAAGAGCTCTTTGATTTCCTTGGTTAGAGTTATTCCTGTTTTTTTTTAGGATACTATGTACAAATATGTAACAATAAATCACATCAACATGTATAACAACACTGCATCAAAAAAAATGTGGAAAAAAATTATGCAGAAAAAAAAAAAAGAGAGCAGACATCTCCTCCATCCCAAGACCTTGTCTTCCTTCCATTCAATACTCTGGACATTTATTAAATACATTGCCATATTTATTAAATACAGCTATAAAATAAACTGTATTTTCTTCTGTGTTTAACCATCCAGAGTTCCAGGACAAACTATAGGTGATGAAAATATATGTTTATTTATTTTCCTTCTTTACTGCTTAAAGTTATGTTGGGTATTCTACTGTACTCCCCTCCCTCAAATTTACACATTGAAATCACACCGTCTACTACCCCAGAATGTTACCTTGTTTGGAAAAAGGGTCATTGCAGATATAATTAGTTACTATATGGTCATACTGGAGTTAAATGAGCGTTAAATCAGTATGACTAGTGTAATTATTTAAATAGGGGAAATTTAGACAAAAAAAATAGGCATCATACTATATAGACACTAGAGTTATGCATTTACAAGCCCAGAAACTACCAGAACTTAGAAGAGAAGATGCACTGTCTTGTCAATATCCTGATTTTGACATTTGGCTTCTAGAACTGAAAAGCAATAAATCATTGTTTTTCTAAGCCAGGCAGTTTGTTGTGTTTTATTACAGTCGTCCTAGGAAATGAATCCAAGTTTTAACACAGGTTTGTGTTATAATGGGTTTGGGTTGGATTTCTTACAAGATCCAATTCAACAAATTTGTATTACTACCATAACAGGCTTATAGATTTGTTTTGCCTATGCTCCTGTGCAAATTTTTTGGGTTATCACCCGTGTCTTTATATCCTTTATCAGTTTAGAGGCATTGGGTTTCAAAGAACTTGACTTTTTCACTAACTAGATGTATAATTCAACTCACTGATCTTCAGTTCCCTGATGATAATTATATTTGACCTAGAGAACCATAAACTTATTTATGGTGATCAAAAGAGATAATAAGCAAGCCTCAGCAATTTAGTGAGGCCCAAAGAAATTTGGTGAGACCCTGTCTCAAAATAAAAAAAAACATAAGAAGGGCCTGGGGATGTGGCTCAGTGGTTAAGTACCTCTGGGTTCGACATTCATTTAAGGACAGTGTTTTGATAGCCAGAAAGAGCTAAGCAAGGGAGATCACAGAAAAGGATATTATCAGATAGCTCAGGGTTGTCCAGTGAGACAGAAAAACCTTAGAACCAGACCATATTTCTAGTAGTGGTTGTTCTTATTCCCCTTGTGCAAGGAGTTTTTAGAGAACTTTGTTGAGCATTGTATTAATCCACTGCTGTCACTACAAAGAAATACCCCAAAGAAAAGATGGCTTATAAAGAGAAGAGGCTTACTTATCTCACAATTTTAGTTGCTGGAAATCCAAAAATATGATGTGGGCTCTGCAAAGCTCCTATCTTGGCTGTGTAAGCTCATGGCAAAAGTGGATGTGGTAGTAAGCAATCACATTCCAGACAAGAAACCAAGGAGAGCAAATGGGGATCTACAGTTCCTTCTGGGGGCACACTTCCAAAGGACTAAATACTTTCTACCAAGCTTAAACTCTTAAATGCTCCATACAGCCCCAGTGTCACCACCATGGAGATCAAGCTCCCAACACAAGAGCTTGGGTGTACCATATCCAAACCATAGTAAACATCTTACTAACTGATGTAATATGATTGAAAGGAAAAACAAAAACAAAGGAGACTGTCTTTCCAGATGTGCACTCTAGGTACTGTTATTGAAAGTCAGTTGATCTATTTGTGGACTTATTTCTGGGCTTTCTATCCTATTCTACTGGTAATATGTCTGTTTTATGCTAATACCTTGCTGTTTTGATTACTGTAGATCTGTAATATATTTTGAAATCTCTTAGTGAGATGCTTTCAGCTTTGTTCTTTTGGACAAAGATTGCTTTGGCTCTTTAGGGTATTTTATGCTTCTGCTTGAATTTTAGAATTTTTTTTCTGTTCCTATGACAAAAGACATTGGAATTTTGATAGGAACTTTATTGACTCTATATCACTTGTGGGAATAGAAAATTATAATATTGATTCTTCTAAAAATGTATGAGCATCAATATCTTTCCATTTATTTTTTTCGTTGGTGTTTTATAGTTTGCAGTGTAGAGCTTTCACTTCCTTGGTTAAATTTACTCCTAAAGTAGGTTGTATGTTTAATTCTTTTTGTTGCTATTACAAATGGGATTTTTTCCTTAATCATTTTTTTCAGATAAATCAGTGTTAGCATATAGCAATGCTGCTGAGTTTCATAAGTTGATTTTATATCCTGCAACTTTACTGAAATTTTTTTATCAATTCTAATAATTCTTGGTATATGTAGTGTTTTCTAAATATATAATCAATGTTTTCACAGAAGAATGAAAATTGATCTTTATATAAGAAACTTGGAATGGGCTAAAAACTTAAATATAAGACCTGAAATTATAAAGCTAATAGGTAAAAATATAGGGGAAAACCTGCATAATATTGGTTTGGCAGAGATTTTTGAATAAGATTTCAACAGCACAGGAAACAAAAGTAAAAATACACAAATGATATTTTATCAAACTGAAAAGCTTCTGCACAGCAAATGAAATACTAGAGTGAAAATACAACTCACACATTGGAAGAAAATGTTTGCAAAATATATATTACATAAGGGGACAATATTTTATATATAAGGTACTCAAACTATTGAGTTTGAGTTAATATAAGATAATATAACAAATAGCCCAATTAAAGATGGGCAATGAACTGGAATAGACATTTCTCAAAAGAAGAAATAGGAATGATCAACAGACAAATGCAAAACTGTATAACATCTCTATTCAGAGAGAAATGTAAATTAAGACAAAAATGGGATATCAAATGAATTATCAAATGATTACAAAGTGTTGGCAAAGATACAGAGAGAAGGGAATGCTTAACACTGTCAGTACTATTGTATATTAGTAGAACTATTTTGGAAAACATCATTGAATTTCCTCAAAAAATTACAAGTAGAATTACCTTATGATCCAATAATCCTGCTACAGGGATTATATCCCAAAGTAATTGAAATCCACATGCCAAAGAGATGTCTGGACCCACATATTTATTGGAGCATTATTCATAATAACTAAGATATAGAAACAATCTAAGTTTCTATCAGTGGATGACTGGCTTAAGAACTGTGGTACATACACAATGGAAAATGATTCAGCCTTAATATAGGAAATTTTGTTATTTCTGACAATATGAATGAACCTAGAGGCAATTTTTATTGAAAATGGAATAAGCCAGACACAGAGAGATGAATAATGTGTGATCTCATATATATGTGGAAGTTAAAAAATTAAAATGGAGAGAACAAGAGTAGTTAACAGAAGAGGGGAATGGCAGTGTGAGGGTAGAGGTGGAGAAAAACATGTAGGCATTTGTCATCTGGTACAAAGTTAAAGAAGCAATTTCTGGTGTTTCATTGCATGGCAAGATGACTAGAGTTGGTAGTAATATATTATATATTTTAAAATATCTACAAGAGAGGATTTAAATGTTCTTCCCTTAAAGAAAAGATAAATCTTTACACCTATGGATATGCTAATTTTGATGATTTGATAATTCTAAAATGTAAATATATAAAGAAACATCACATTGTACCCTATAAATACACACAGTTACTATTTCTCAACTAAACAATGTTCAAAAAGCAAGGGGTTGAAGTACATGTTACCTAGTCATGCAGAAATAAGAACTGATTTTTAAAAAATTGCTCTTAAAGGTTTCTAATGAAAACTGTTTGTTTGTATTTGAGTTGGGATACATTGTTTGTACATTGCCTTACTAGTTGAGAGTAAATTAGTCACTTTCTCATATTGCTGTATATGTCAAGGTGAGTTTTTAGGCCAAACAAAAGATTGCCATTTGTTTCATGTGTGTCTGATCTTGCAGAGAAGAAAGGAATATTTTAGGGTCTGACCTCACAGAGAAAAATGAACCATTTTTGTAAACATCTTCTATTAGTTTAGTAGGAGGAAATAGAAATAGTTGAGCCTTAAAAAACCAATCATTATATCACATTTATTCAATTTCATACAACTTACCCAGGAAGTATATAGCTGGAGGACAGATTGTCTCAGTGCTGTGGACAAGTTATAGTCCTCAGAACTGTGGTGCACTTGGTGTCCAGCCCAAATAATGTTAACCTCTGCAAAACACATAATTTGAAAGGAGCTATGAAAAAAAGAACAAAGTAACTTCCATGTCCAGTTATGCATGTTGCTCTGTTGAGTGAGGATGAAAAATCTGGAATATCTCTGGAAAAGCTAGCCAACACCATGATAATTGAAATAAGGCTCCTCAAATCATTTTTTGGAAACAGGGAGTCAACAGAGTATAAATAAATAAAAACCTGAAACATAGCCAATAAATATGTATAGCATATATGACATAATTAATGCCTCTAGCAAACTAAAATAACTTCTGAAATTTATACTTTACCAACATATTACAATATGACAGATCATAAAAGCCAACTGGAAATGTGGTAACAATGTAGTCAATGGATAGTGATGATTTTTCAGTATGTGATAACATTTCTAATTAAAGAAGTTTCCTGATGGAAGAAATTAGTACATAAATTTTTGAATGAATTATTACATAATATTATTTCCCGATGGCTTTTGAAAAGTCTTTAAAAATGTTGAAATAAGAAGAAAAATATCAATATTTGGTCCTAAGATTTAAAGTTTTCTTTTTATTTACAGAAATATATTAACTAATGGTTACATAGGGTTTTCCCATACTTTACCAAGATACTATTATATTATAAAACCTTCCCAAATAGTAGATATTGTTCTTATAATAAAGAAGACAATGAATGTTTTTATTTTTATCACACACACTCAAAAGGAGAGTGGCTTGTTTTGCCTACAAGTATGACTTCATAATGATCCTTCAAAAAAAAATTGAACAGAAGAGGCCCAGTGACTTTGTTTTCTGCCCATATTTTTCCTTCTGTAGATATTTTTCATCTTAAGAAAATCCCAGCTAAAAATGTCACATTATATATATAACACTCAATTAAAAACATGTATTTGTTCTTACTTAACCTAACTTATGTTTGGTCTTTTGCTACAAATCCAGGAGATGGAATAGACCATATGATGATCATTGTAGCATTATCAGTATAGATAAGAAATTAAATATCTTAGGATTGGATGTATGGGAATGGAACTATGGACCTTAATTGTGAAAATACCAGTCTATTGATCTGGGCAGTCGCTGTATGCTCTCTGACCACTTTGTTTAGGGAGTTGCCAAACAAAACATGAAAAGCAAAATTATCTTAGTAAACAAGTGATAGCTCAGAGATATAAGAAGAATTTAATTTTGTGAGAGTGAAAATATTATGAACAGGATTATGAATAGGTAGGTTTATCATTTTTTTCTATAGAAATATTTTCATTACCTAGCTTCTGATAAGTAACTTACATACTGAATAATTAATTTTTAATCATTTCTAAAATTGACACTGTATTTCTACCCAAGAAATTAAGAAAATGGTTCCTATACAAATGAGGACTAATTCACCATGATGACCTCTCAAACTTCCCTGCCATAATTTTTGAAATAATTTAGAAGTAAAATCTCTGGCTTATTGATCAATACACACAGCTATACATAAGAGATATAAGAAACCCTGTGACACTTTTTCTCTTCATGTGTTGTGTGGTGTGATTTCAAGAGGTAATAAAGTTGATGAATCTCCTAAGGTTTTAAGACTGTTTACAGATTGAACACTTGAAGCAATCTAAACACTATTTTCCCTTTAGAACACACTCAGCACCAAGCATTTCAGAACTTATTATTTATAAATCTTCCTTACAAGTCAACACATTGTATATTTTTGGACTTCTCAGAATTTAATTTTAAAAATTCATCCTAATGCATCATAAAATAAGTTAACAAGGGGAGGAGCTAATTAGATGAGGTTTCATTAGAGACTCATAATATATATTGGAGCTACTTCCTTATAATCTCTACAGAAGAGAATGGTGGAACAAAGAATCCACAAAGGTGGAGGTTAAAGACCTGTCTTTTTAGTTGTTTTAAAAGCATTTACTTCCTATCACAAACTGTGTGTAACACAAGCCTTCCTTCAATGAAGTACAGCTGTATAAACAGGGTACAGTAACAGGATCCTACCACCTTACCTCTGTCATTTTTTAGAAATGGGAAAAACAAGCAGGAAAACTGGACTTTTTTTTTTTTTTTGCAATTTATATTCAGCCTGGAAGAAAGTTAATTTTCAAAATGATTACAGAAATCATTTTATAAAAAACTGTTCTAATAATTCTTTTGAGAACTAAATAAGAAAAAGTTAATTGTGCATTTACATGTTTATCTTCCCTAATACTTGGACTGACAAATTGTCTGTTGTAAGGAAAGAAAACAAAAGAGGGAAAATATATTATTCTGAATGAGCTTCTTTCTATGAAAAAATTAATTAATATAATTACATGTTCTTTTCAACAACAATATTTTTCTTTTCCTATAAGCAAATTATAGACTGTATAAGTTATGCAATGTTATTATAATTTTTCAATCACATAATTAGAAACAATTATACTGCTTTCCAGTGAGTGCCAAAGTGTAGATTTGCATAAATATATATATTATTAATACCTAGTCAACAATCCAATTAATTTGGCCAAAATTTAAGTAACATTCAACTGTACTGTATTCTTGAGATGTTAACTTTTAAATATTTTAATAAATATAAATGACAGTAAAAACTATCCTTTGAATATTCAGTTTTATAAGATTTTAACAGATACAGCTATGTAATCACTACCACAGTCAAGATGTAATCAGTTTCATCAACCCCCAAGTCTCCCCAACCCACTTTGTGGAGGAGGGAGACAGAATCTATGATGGTCCCTGACTCAGATGATGATCTCATGGATTTTGAATTGATAATGCAATAGGGCAGAATTTTGTGACTTTGGGAGAGGCCAGAGTCCCTTGAATGGGGAGGAAATATGAATGAGTGAGATTCAGGGGGGTGTGGAGGGGATGTTCCCTGGTAAATCCAGTCCACTGGTAGTCATGCTGATTTATAATTCTCTCCATTTGGGTGTGAGCTGATTTAACAACTCCCAGAGAATAGAATGGAAGAGGTAATAGGGTGCCCTTGTTGATATTAAATTTCAAAAAAAAAAAAAAAAAGACAGTAGCTTATGCCACAGTTGCTTACTTTCACTTTTGCATGCTGTCTGAGGAAAGCCAGTTGTGTGATGTGAACTGCATTTTGGAGAAGTGCAGGTGACAGGGAATTGGGAGAGTTGTCTGACTGCCCAGCCAGGAAGGAATAATCTTCTGAGTCCAAATGCCACAAGGTACTGAACCCTGCCAATAATTGGTATGTGGGTTTGGAAGCAGATCTTCCCCCAGCCAAGTCTTCAGATGGCACTGCAGATTACTGAAAGCAGGACCATTGAACTGCAACTTTATGAAGCTTGAGATAGAGGAATATCTCAGCCATCCCCACGTTCTGACTCACAAAAATCATAAGGTGATAAAAGTGCCTTATTTTAGGCTACTAAATTTGTTATAAAACAATAAAAAAATAATGCAGAGGTCTACTCTGATCTCTACTCTCTGCCCCTGGCATTAACTTATTTGTTTTCTTATAGTTTTACCTTGAGTATGTCATATAAATGAAATCATAAGCATTTAGCTCTTTGGCATCTGACTGCTTTTGTTTATCATAATATGTTAAAAAATTCCCCCATTTTGTGGTGATTATTGTAGTTTGTTCCTTTTTATTGCTGAGCAATATTCCATTTATATAAATGTGCCAAATTTGTTTTGTTGTTGCTGTTGTTTTTATTTATTCATGTGAAGAACATTTCAGATGTTTCCTGTTTTCTGACAATTACACATAAAGCTTCTGTCTCCATTGTCATTGAGATTTTGTGTGAACAGGAGTCTTCATTGAGGAGTAGGATTGCTAAGCTGTACAGTATGTTTACATTTAGTTTAAGAAACCATCAGATGCTTTTTCCAAAGTGGCTGTATATTTTTGTATTAGCTCCAGCAGTGTGCAAGTAGTGTTCAAGTTGTTGCACATCTCTGGAAGAACTTGAAATCATTCATTTTATTTTTATTTAGTTATTTGATAGTCATTATGATCACATTGAAATGTTAATTTGCATAGCTGTCACGGATAATGATAATGATCCATGTGTTTATTTGCTATCTGCAATCTTATTTTTGAAGTAACTATTAAAAATGTATGCCCACATTTAGTTGGATTGTTTTCTTCAGGAGATATCGATATATTCTCGATATATTTGATATATTCTGCATACAAGCCCTTTATTAGATATGAGACTTCCATCTATTCTGTCCTAGGCTGTAGTTTGACTTTTCATTTTGTAATAGTATCTAATAAAGAACAAACTTTAAAAAAAATTTGCATGAAAGTTAATATACATACTTGAGATTTGTATTAAGTTATAACTGTGTTTAACAGAAAACAAAGATTATTTTGGAGAAATGTTTTAGAATAATGTGAAATCTGTTTGTGTCTAGAAGTTAGTCATCTATATAGGCTATACATCTAAACATATACATATATCACTCTCAGTTCATATGTTGTCACCTATGGATTGTGGAGAAGTGACCCTTTAGGTTAATTCAAGATATAAACACAGGTCTACATAGAATTTCTACACTTATATATGACAGCCATTTAATTCCCAATACTGGGCAGGCCAGAATGTCCTGGGGCACCTTTGGATTGATGGTGTTGCCTTCACTCATAGACTGGAAAAAACAAAAACAAAAAACAAAACAAACAAACAAACAAAAAAACAGTGTGGGGCCTGGGGTTGTAGCTCAGTGGTAGAGTACTCGCCTAGCGTGTGTGAGGCCCCAGGTTCGATCCTCAGCACCACATAAAAATAAATAAATAAAATAAAGACATTATGTCCAACTACATCTAAAAATAAATGTGATTTTTTTAAACCCAGTTCTAAAGATGAAAGATGTTACAGGAATTGGGCAAAACGTTAGTATACTTGGTTCCACTAAAAACATGTAAGTCATATGTTATAAAACATTGCCCTACTCTTCAGTGACTATGGAACATACAAGCTGTGTCTTAGATCTTAGTTTTGTTTTGCTATAACAGAATATCTGACACTGGGTTATTTACACAACCAGAAATTTATTTCCCATAATTCTGGAGGCTGAGAAGTCCAAGATCGAGATACTAATAAATTAGAGCCCATTCTCTCTTCTCCCAAGATGGCAGCTCTGAATGATCCTTCCTCGTAAAAAGTGGACGCAAATGTTCTCATAGGGCCCAACAGAAGAAGAGGGCAAGGGCAAATATAATCCTATAAAACCCATTTCATAGTTGTGTTAATTCATTCAAGAAAGTGAAGCCCTGCATGTCCCAAACACTTCTTAATGGAGACCACCTCCTAACAGTGTTGCATTGGGGATTAATTTTTTACACCTGCATTTTGGAGGAGATAAAAATATTTAAACTATTGTGAGCTGCAAAGGTCTTTAGGAGTCAGATAGTCCAAACTTTAATTTTATATATAAGGAAAATAAGCTTAAAAGGGAAAATGGAAAAAGAGTTTCATTGAAGTGGAAATTTTTTTCTCTCTCTCATCAGCAATTTATTTGATTCACTCTCCCCTGGGATTTTATTTCTCCTTCAGAAATGGAGATGACTGGATCTACCGTTCTAGTATTAGAGTAAAATGGCACATATTTGGTAATTTCCAATACATGAAAGATATATGAAACTCAAAATATTCTATTGAATGATAGTGCTAAACCTCTTGAATTGAATCAACTGTGCATTGCCTTTACCAAGAAATCTAACAATATAATATACCAAGCATTTCACTTTTGAATTAA
The DNA here is from genome assembly GCF_052094955.1 of Ictidomys tridecemlineatus. NCBI lineage: Eukaryota > Metazoa > Chordata > Mammalia > Rodentia > Sciuridae > Ictidomys > Ictidomys tridecemlineatus. The sequence continues at coordinate 158,252,236 of NC_135478.1, read as the reverse complement.
AACAACTGCCACTGTGAATTTGGGACTAATCAGCACAAGTGAATTATTAGAAGTTCATTCCATCTCTTCCCAATAACTCAGCAGGATTGATATACCATTTCAAAAAATTAATTGAGCTAAGCAAACATAATAAAGCAACTGATGCAAGTTATAAAAATAAATCTGTCCTGATAAAAACAATGAATATATTCCCAATATATTCCGTATCTTCTGCTCTTTGACTAATAATGTTATCAATTGCATTATCTCAATTTCAATGACTTTCCAATGCAGCAAATGAAGTTATGATGACAAAATCGATGATATTGTTGATTATTATTATTATTTTTAGTACTAGGATTAAACCCAGGGACACTTAACCATTGACCCACATCTCCATTCCTTTTTTTAAATTTTAATTAGAGGCAGTGTCTTGCTGAGTTACTTAGGCTCTCGCTAAATTGCTGTGGTGGTTTTGAGCTCACAATCCTCCTGCCTCAGCCTCAAAAGCCTCCGGGATTATAGGCATGCACCATGGTGCCTGGTTTATATTGTTAATTTTTTTATGAGTAAAGCCTGACATTTCCATTATTTTTCTAACCTTTTTCTAACCCACTTAATATTAAAACACAAACTGCTGAGTATTTATAAAATACTCAATCAATTAGAATAAAACTGGTAAGCTGGCCAGCCATATTTTATACATTTTACATATTTCCAACTATCTCATCATAGAAACCACTCAACTGGAAAAAAATGAGCAAACTTTTTATCTTTTATCTAGACATATGACCACATGTAGACATTAAGTCATCTCTCTAGAGGTGGTAAAAAATGAGTGTACTAAAATTGTCATGAATACTAAACTGTCCTTCTAATTGTTTTGGGAATCACACTTTAATTCATTCCTTTCTTTTTATTTAAGTTTGGTGGAAACTTTTAAGTCCTAAAATGAAGAATTTTTAAAAAGGCTTTTCCATTTGTTTGACTATGCACTTTCAAAATTTAAACAAGATACAATAAGAAATAGCTTTTTAACATAAAGCAAAAAATAAGAATTTGTCTTTCCAATCAAAATTTTGTTTCAATACAGTGTAAAAGTAAGAAATAATGTAGGGATCATCATTGACTCATATGAACAAAATGCCAAAAAAATACAAATTGCATTGATAATTATGTTATTACTACCTAAAGAATTCATTTGTTGTTTTCTCTGATCCATAATGGGGCAGGGAGAGTTTAGCAAGGGAAAAATGGAAGAACTTTGAATTGAGCAGAGGGGAGGGTGAGAGGAGTAAGGATGTGTAAGAAGGAAGATGGTAGAATGAGATAGATGCTATTACCCCATATATGGGTATGATTGCACAAACAATGTGAGTTTACATTTTGTACAACCAGAGAAATAAAAAAGTGCTCCATTTGTGTAAAAAAAAATTTTTTAAAAGAATTAGTTTGTATTATAGATAAAAATAGTAATTTAAAAATATCAGAATTTCAACATATGCTCATTTTTGTCCACTTTGTTCTATAATAAAACCATTTTAAAGGATCTAAATATTAAGAGTAATTTTAAGATTCTATTTCATGTGTGAGTTTATAAAAATTAAACTAGTTTTAGCACTAGTTTATTGAAATTCTAGCATATACAAATCTTTGCTTACATATTCTAAAAGATGAAAGCACAGAATAAAAGAACAAAAAAAATATAATAGCCCTCACAAGGCCTATCACAAGATAAAAACATAAAAACCATATGTATGTCTGATACTAGAAAGAAATAATTGCAACCTATTAAAATAAAAATTCTCTATAAATTGCTTGTCTTGTATCACTTTATGGGATGCTACATATAACCAGGGCTTCCTAGTAGGTAAGAGTACATTAGTTACTCTATGCCTAATAAGGCTAAATGACCATTTCCCTATCTTTCTATTTTATCCATTCTCAGAATGTCCTAACAATGAAACTGCAAAATGTCTCATGCATTCAAATTTGGGTCATTGCCCTAATTATCCCAATAGTTAGAATTGTCATAAAAGTCATTCTGCATCCTTATTCAAATATGAAATTAATTAATAATAATTATAACAGCAATGATCATAAATCTGAAGAGCACTTAGCATGTACTAGGGAATATTTTAAACATTTTCCATATATTAACTTATATATTTCCCTAAAGGTGTCATTTTATAGAAGAGGAAATGGAGATACAAGGAGATTTAATAACTTGCAGAAGGTAATTCAATATTTTTATTCCTATTACATATTAATAATTTTTGTTATTAGTTGTAAAGTCAGTGTTTTCTAGCTCCATTGCACCTAAGTGAATTTATAGGATCATTTCCTAATGTAGTGTGAGTGGAAATGCTGTGTGTCATGTGATTCAAGGTAAAAATCAGGTGTGCTCTCTCCACACTTTCTCTCTTCTCTAACTGCAAGCAACATGCAGAGTAGTCAGTGGAAGACACTAAGGCCCTGGAACATACAAAGACACCAGATGGAGGAATTCTGGGTCCTCAAAAAGCAGCAGGGAGAACAGCACCACCACTGACCCTACTGAACTGGGATGTGATTTGAAATTTAAATCTTTATTATGTTAAGTCACTGAGATTTGTTATCTTTTAGTGAACTAACTTTAATACCTCCTCACAGGTAATTTTTCTTCTTAATACAAATGAATGTGATGTAATAACCACACATAATACCAGTGATTGCACTACATCTATGTTCTACCACTCAGTGTTTCTACAGACTGACATGGATAGGGAAAGCACTTTATTAGATGCCAGGCAAACTATTATGTCTTAAAGCCACTTTCAATTAGCATAGCTAGTTTTTCTATCACCAACTTCCCAAAATAACTGCTGCAAAGATATGGCTCTAGGAAATCCAAAGCTACCCTGGGACTTTTTGCTCCCTTTATTACCTTGAATCATCCATCACTTCATTCTAATGAGGAGATTAGCTTTGCCTTGGAGCAGTTGATTATAACAGGACTGAACATACCAAAGAAAGAAAAAGAAGACTTGTGTTTTATTGTTAGCATGTACAACTCCAGCCCGTTCCCATTTTCTGTCCAGAATGCCCATTGTCTTTTCCAAAATTATTCCTGTTCTTAGACCTTAGTCCTTTTATCATTATCCTGTTTTAGAAAACCCAAGTCTGACTTTAATTTTTTTTTTCAAAAAGACAATGAATTGGATTATTGTTTCTACCATTTTATTAGATTCATATGTAACTTTTTTTTTTCCTTTTATTATCTAAGAGTGTAAGGAATAAGGTGAGAGAATGGGCAAGTTGCCAGGTCAAGCAGTAACAACTCGGAAAGAACTTCAGCAGGATTGAAGGGTTGTCTTGAAGCAGCAGGAGGGAAGCTATATGACTGCTTCTGTTCCCTAGGACTCAGAGTATAATACTAGGGCAGAAGGTCCTAAGGCAAGCAAACCCACTAGGGGTGGCAAGGGAAATAGGTCCTGAGAGCAATAGAACTGAAGTGGGGTGGGGACGGGGCAGGGGGGTGTGGGAGGGAGGGTGGAGACCTGAATGAATGTTAAGAACAAGGATGAGATTCTGCTACATATTGGATGTGGTGTGTCGCTAAAAGTCCATGTGAAACTTGGTGTCCAGTGTGGGATATGGGAGGTAAGTGAACTTTGAATTCGAAGGGTCTAGAGAGAGGTCTTTTGGTCAAATATTGGAGATAACCCTGAAGGGATTAAGGTAGTTCTTGTGTTATTGTTAGTATATCTCATGAGAAGTTTATTATAAAATCTGACCATGGCCCTATTCAGCTCTCTGGATTCATGTTTCTTGATGTGATCTGTTCTTCGTGCCCAAGTCCTGTTATTAACATCTACCATGTTGTAATGCAGCCAAGGAAGGTCCTTACCAGAGCTGAACCAAGGCTGGCACCATGCCTTTGAACTGCCATATAATAGTTAGCTAAGTTTCTTTTCTTTGTAAAGTTAGCCCATCATTGATATTTTGCTATATCAATTTAGTCAATACAAAATTGACTAAAACAGACCTCCATAGTCCTTACTTCTGATTTCTCTCCACACTTTATCATCTTTAACCAATTCCAACTTAGAGTCCTTGTCCAAAGCCACAAAAAAATCAAACCAACTGTATGTTTTTTATTTCTATTTTTGTTGTTATTCTTGTTGCTGTTACTGGGGATTGAAACCAAGGATGCCACACCCTCAACTCTTTCTAATTTTATTTTAATACAGGCCTCCCTAAGTTGCTTGAGTCCTTGATAATTTGCTTAGGCTAGTCTTGAACTTGTCATCCTCCTGTCTCAGTCTCCTGAGTCACTGGGATTATAGGCATGCCCTACCATGTCCTCCAAACCAACTATTTCTTGAAATTAACTCCATATTTCCCTTATCCTGCATCAGGCAGGTAGAAAAGAAATTAAGATGGAGTTATCTCCTTCAAAGTCAGGGAGAGACAAATGTTCCTTGGTTTCCCAAGTGGAAAAGCAGTTCTCAGAGTATTATTGAGTATGGTATTTACATCACATAGTACAATATTTCAGTTTCATGATAGTTACAAATCTGTATACCAGCAGATCTGAGAACCTAAGCTTACAAAGATACTTTCTTTAAGAAAAGATCTTCAAATTCCTAAAAAGCCATTTTGTAACCATGATTTCTGGCACTTTTTTTTTTTTATGCCAGGGATCTAACTAAAGGCTTGTACAATGTAGGAAAGGACTCTACCACTGAGAATCACCTACAACTAAGATTTTTTAAATACCACTCATTCATAGCAGGAAAGTGCTTGCATATATGTTTTTGGAACTATGAAAAGGGAAGGATAAAGGTATATCTATGAAGAAAAAAGGAAAAAGGGAAGATTTGGTACATTTTTTTCAAAAACATAATGACAGAGAAAAAATACAATGTAATTTTAATATATAGGCAAGCATACTACGTATTGTGCCCTGTGTGTATTTATGTATATTTGATAAGATACATGCTTTGATAGCCATTGAAATATATACAGTTTTATATTTCAGTACTATAGATACATAGTATTATGTTAATGGTTTCACCAGTGAACAGAAGGTAACAGTGTATTGTTCAGACATGAGAGCAGAGAGTGCCACTTTGACCCACAATTTGAAGCCACTGAGGTTTAATGCCATTTGTCCATCTATATATACTATCTAACACTTTCAAACCATGAGATAAATTGGCCGCCTACTACCCTAAGAAAAATTTACAATATTTGACTATATTATCTATTTTATTAAAGGTGATTGTCAAGGTTGACTAAAAGTCATGTTATGAATAAGGGAGTCTGATTTTAGTAGATAGTCTTCTTCTTCTTAGTTCCATCATTATGCATTTATATCCTTCTACTGCCAGTCATTCTGAATATTAATACTGAACAAGATCAAATAATCATTTCAACTTCTCTCAGTTCAAACATATGTTTCCCTAGCCCCTGGCCATAAACCCCTGGGGAATTCTGCATTGTATATCTGAGGATGTGTACCAAAACTTCTATTTTTCCTCAGGAGAAATATGTGTTGTTGACTCTTAATTGTTATGAATACTGAAATTATACAAATTATAACAAATGTTTTAGCTTTTTTCACTGCTATGACTAAATGAACCAACAAGGGGAGAAAAAAATTTATTTTAAGGCTCAGGATATAAGAAGTCTTATTCCATAGAAGGTTGGCTCTATTCCTTGGGGCTTGAATTTCGATAGAACATTTCAGCAGAAGAGTGTGGTGGAAGGAAGCAGCTTACATGATGGTCAGGAAACAGGGAGAAACTGTACTCTACCCTATAGCCACATCCTCAATGCCCACCATCTCCAACCACACCCTACCTGCCTTTAGTCACTATTCAGTTAGTCCCCATCAGGAGATTAATTCACTAATTAGGTTAAGGCTCTCATAACCCAATCATTTCACCTCTGAATGTTCTTGCATTTTCTCATATGTGAGGTTTTTGGGGCACCTATTATCTAAACCATACCAAATGAAATATTTTTGGTTAAGATGGATTACCATACCTCTCACCCATGGGGAAAACAAGCTCTGTATATAGAAAAGCTATTCTCTTCAAAAGTTGGCATAGTTGAATAAGAGAAATTTGAACTCAAATTTATCGGTATTAACAATGTAAATAATGATGAATTTGACAATTTGTGTATCTCATGAAGTTAATTTCTTAATAAAGTGAAAGTGCCAGCCTGGATCAGGGCTGAATGTCCTAATTGAAACAGGTCAGTCTGTCTTCATTGTAACCCTCAAATCCGAATGTGTGTCTGATTTGAAAGGCAGGATATGCACCATTACTGGTTCTTGCTACAGGTGAAGAAAGAGTGATAGTCTTTGACCTTGGGACACTGAGGGATGGAACTGATTATTCAGAAGCATTGCCCCAGTAATTATAACAGGGGTGACCTCATATTCTACTTCTTTTGTCCTCCAATCCTAACCCCATTTCCACAGATTCAACTCTAAATCTTCTTTTTTAACTGATTCATTGTCTTCGGTTAATATTTATTAGTTTGGGTTTGGTCTTTTAGTGTGACTATTAAACCTTTTTCCAGTCTTTCTAACTGCCTTCAAGATCCATTATTTGCTTCCCTCCATCCACTGTGCCATGGATATACTTCTTTCTCATTCCATATTTGCTTTCATAGATTGAGGCCTCTTAGCTTCAGTACCATCATTATGCAGGCGCTGGGTGCTAACTGTGAGTCAGATGTGCTGCCCTCATGGCATTCAAAATCTGTGCAGATCTTGATGAACATACACTCATGGCCAAATCTAGCCCACCACTTGATTGGAATTGCCAGCAAGCTAAGAATAATTTTTAATTTTTGAAGTGGTTGAAATAAAATAAAACAATAGCTTTTGACACACGAATATTATGTAAAAAAAATACATATCTTCCTCTTCCTTTTTCTCACAAACCTGCCCTCATTCTCTGGTCCCTTTGAAAACTCTCAACATTGTCATAGTCCTCTATCTTTGTGTCACCTGACAAAATATTCTTCATTGTTTAAGAACTACTGCATCTGTCATTTTCTTCAGGAAACTATCATTGTTTTCCCCAGACAAAATTATTCTACAATCATTTTCCTTAGATAGGCTTCTGACACCACAAATGCTCTACTATTTTGTATCTTACAGTATTTTATGTGTATTCTAATGAGAGGAAAACACGTTTGTAATTTATCCATCTTTTTAATTTGTCCATCTTTGTAATTTATCACAGTACCTAACCATTGTGTCTTTGGATAATACATACTAATAATTTTTTTCTTGATTAAACATACACTTATTGGATAAAACTGGTTCATTTGAATGATCAATAATGAAGTTATATTGTTTATTTGATTACAAAATTAATCCCTTTTCTAAGTTTTCTTTTCCTTTATTATGATTCACTCTAATTTCAATCCTATCCAAACATTCCATTTTGTAAAGTCCAATCCCTTGACCCTTCCTTTCCCTAATTTATTTTTATCTCAAACATCTGTAAAGAGTGGATTATTTACTTCTTTACCTCCCATTCATTCTTAAACTCATTGTTAAGGTCACTTGAATCTCTCCCAAAAGTTAATGTTGTTCTGCATATTGCCAAAATCAAAGGCCTCTTTTGAGATGTCATCCTACTTGAACTTTCTGAAATGTTTGACCATCCTTTCTATTTAAAAACTGGGAAAAAAAATTTTTGGCTTCAATAATATTGCCAGCTCCCTGCTTCTCCCCACTCTATGCTCCAAATATGTACATTCCCCTGATTCTTCCCTTGTTCTCACCCACTGTCAAGGGACCAACTCTTTTTTTTTTCTAACTCCTCACTCTACTTGTTTTTCATGGTTGTGCTATCACCTACAATGACTTCAATAAACACTAGTCCAAATGTTGACCTCTCTCAAGCATAATCCCCCTTTAGACATCCAGACCTGAATTCCTTTTGCAGATTCTATACATAGGATTCCCTGAACTGATCTCATAGTCTTCCCACTTGTCCTGTTCTTCTTTCTTGCTTGATGGCATCACCATCACCTTGGTCACTCAGGCCAGGGAGCTAAGAGCCAAGGACAGTTTCTACAGAAGAATTAGATCTTTTCTTTCTTTCTTACTGTTCTTTTGGGTATTTATGTATTTAACATATAATCAGGACAAAAATTAATATTACTGAATAAATAAAATTTAAAAGATAAATTCACACTCCTCTTACACTTGTCTTTAATATACTGTACTAAATATTACCCAAAAGTTTGGTTTTATAAGTAATGGGAACAATTGTATATTTAAGGAAAATATTAAGAAAAATGTGGGATGTAGGATTTTTAAAAAAATATTTTGTTTTTAGTTATACATAAACACAATATCTTTATTTTGTTTATTTATATTTATATGGTACTGAGGATCGAACCTAAGACCTCACTTGTGTGAGGAAAGTACTCTGCCATTGAGCCACAACCTCAACCAAAACCCCAGCCTCAGGATGCAGGATTTTTGATATTTTAGAGGAAAATTTATAAGGAAAAGTTTATGAAGGACCTCAGAAACTATATTGATATATGAATATTCTAAAGAGACAAGATAGCTCTCATACTAAAAGATATTTTCTCTAGTTCTAACAAAGTTCATCCAATATTAGCACATAGTATATTGCTGTCTCTTTGGTCTCAGGGATTAGTCTATCAAATTTGGATCCAATCCAACTGGATGCTGCCTTTAGATTTATTAATACTTTTCTGATGCTGATGTCACTATTAAGGCAACCTCACTTGTTCATAATAAAGGTTATCTATAGTAAACTTAATATTTCCCTGAAGATATACATCATATTGTTTCTAATGTACTTTTGAGGTTAGAAGAATATGAAGATGATACATAGCACTATCAATCATATTTTCTCTCATGAAACATTTAATATGAAACAAATAAAAAATATGGCTACACAAGATGTCTTAAACATTTGTAAATCCCCAAAGAAAGAAGAAGGAAATGGTCAACACACAAAGGGATGTCCTGTCCATGTGTTCTGTTACACTGTAATCTCTGCCTGTTTTTAAACTCTGGAGGAAGTCAGTCATGGTTTTGGAAAATCCCCTCCCACCCTCCCTGCTTCTGCCACAAAACATGTGTGAACTTGATTTACTCTTACCACATTAAAAAAAAATTATTGAATAATACACTTTCCTAGGATTACTGTTTGTATTCAGACAGAATTTCAAAAACAAGACTCTAGAAAAATTTTATGTAAGGTCATTAGTGTCAGAAACTATTATTTAAAAAATGATATGATGAAAACCCACTAAGTGAGTTATATGCAAAAGGACATGAAGCAAAATATCATCCAAGTCTAAGGCCCATGTGGTACAGTCTAATACCAGGGACTATTCAATACCTCGCCTTGATCTCTGAACTTTTTAGTGCCATTTGACTATGAAGCAGTCACAAATCTATTAGTATATAAGATGAATTAGCATAGGTCAAAAGAAATGATTAAAACACCTTTCTCCTAATAATAAACTCTTTCCCTATGATCAACTTGTATGAAACCTTGTTAACTGATGAAAAAAATAACAAAATAAAATATTCTCCTGGGATTACAGAGAGTTACATAACACTATTTCCTATAATGATGTCACCTTTGATGCTGTAGACCATGTGAAACAGATTAACTGTGACCAAATTAGCATTTTTCTGGAAGGCCAGCTGATATGCACATGTAAAACATGACACACACATATTCTAAGATGCAATTAGATGATTCTCAAATGCTATGCCATAAATAATTTTAATCTCATAAATATATACATTATTTTAAAAAAAGATTTGTATGTTAGTTGTCTCTTTAATATGGCAATCTAAGTAATTTCAGCATGCATTCATCTTTGAGAAACTTGCTAAGAAAATGCTTTGGTGGCAGCTTTTTTTTTTTGGTTGGATAATGTCTCATTTGTTCTCTCTAAATAGTTATTTTCATGTGTTCTGGGCTGTCTTTAGGAAAGATTGATGTGTGGTGTCACTGCTAGGAAGTGCAAACTGTTCAGCCTCACTGCAATCTATGTTCTCATCCTCTTGCTCCACAGGATACCACATACTTGGCAGCCAACATTCTGAAGGGAAGTTCTTTAAGGGCAGTAAGTGGTGCCAGTGAAACCTTTCCCACAATGCTCAAAACTCTTAGTGGTTTAACTCTGAGGCACCAAATGGCAAGACTAAAGTTTATAAATGAATGTTAGCTAAATGGTACCATTGCCGTTTTCTAGCCAATATTAAGAGAGATTTAAATTCAAAATTTCCTCTATTATTAAACTTTATAACAAAATTTCATCTGGATCTGTTTAATGATGCTTTGACCCTCTTCTTCCAGACATAAGAGCTTAGTGATCAATTGCATTAATAATAGCAATTGTCAGTTGCATTTTAGAAGTAATTTCCACACTATAACATGTTCCAGCTATACCTCTACCCCTATGGAGAGTATAGCAATAGGAGGGAAGCTTTAGCAATGTAAGTAAAGTGAAAGAAATTTATATAAAATGACATGCAGCAGGTGTTTAAGAACCACAAAGCCCAACAGTGGGGAAAAAAAATGCTATTGAGGCAAGAAATTCAGAAACTGCAATCATATTAAAGTCATGTTAAGTCTGAAGCATTTTCAGTTCTATGGGTTATTTAAGGTATTACCTTTATGAAGAACAATGTACCTATATTCATATTATTGAATAGGAATAGGATGTGGGGGTTTCTTCCTTATCAATGATTTGGATTTTGATTCATTATATAAATTATTCTTTTGATTGGCTCAGATTAGAAATGTACTCAAAACTATTGAACCCAGGGAAAATAATGAACCTCATGGGGATTTAACCTGCTAGCTTGCTATTATTAGTAATTCAGTTTAAAGAAATAGCCTCATGCTTTACACCATCCAGTGACATGGAATTCTATGATTTGAATGTGTTGTACATATATTTATGTATGTCTCATACATATGTTGAAGTCCTAATTTCTACAGTGATGGTTTTAGGAGGTAGAAACTTTGGAAGGTGACTTGGGAAGTGATTGGTTAATTAGAGAAGAGAATTAGTGCTCTTATGAAAGATGCCCCAGAGAGACCCTAACCTTTTCAGCCATGGAAAATGAAAATTACATGATGGTCATTTATGGACAAGGAATGTGCATTTGTCCATTCATTAAACTCTGAATCTAGTGACACCTTGATTTTGGACTTTTTTTTTTTTAATTATTTTTTACATCATCCAGAACCATGTTTATAGCCACTCATTTTAAGTTATCTTGTTTTAGCAGCGCAAATGAGATAACATATGAATGGTAGATAGATTGTAAGAAAAAACTTGAAGCACAAATGCCGCAGTCCGGCTGCAGCAAAATAACGGGGGGGAGTGACGAGCAACTTGTGTACATTGATACAGCAGGAGTGGGAGCTGTTTATTGTAGGACAGGAGCAGTGTATATACATTACACAAGCTTATCTTAATTAACATAAACTAGATACAGCAGTCAACCAATAAGGAATCTCCACACTTAATGGCTCGATGGCTACTTCACAAACCACTCCCTCTGCAAAATGCCAGGCGCCATCTTGACTTGTTTACAGACTCTAACACACAAAACTCAAATAGATTCTAATAGCAATTGGTAATTTTTCTAGTAAGTTCAAATTTTATTCATAGTTTTTGCCTTAGCTACTGACAAGACCTTATCCAACATAAGTAAAATTTTTGCCTTTTATTCTGCTTTTGAATTAGGAATACCAAAAGCCCATCATTAAAATAAGGGGGGAGAAGTAAAGACTGGGAAAAAAAAAAAAGATTTGTGCCAACTGCCAACTTGCTAATCTTTACAATTGTTTGCACTCATTTTCTCTATTTTAAAGAAGTGGAAACTGAAAAAACAACTTTTCAAGATCATAATTAACAAGTGGCAAAGCTGGAAAAGAAATCTAGCCTCAGAACTGCTCTATGCTTAGTTTTATTATCAGTATCTGCCCTCCTTCATACACATAAGTAAAATGCAAAGGGCCTGCTTTTAAAAATTTGTTCTTTAGATGGAAAAAGAAGATGAAAATGTTCATATGAAAATGTAAACAATACAAAACAGTAAATCACTAGTGCCAGATTAGTTATACCAACATTGCTCAAGTGAAAGGAAAATCAAGCTCAGGCCTGACTGATCAAGTAAATCCTCAGAAAGGAATAGTGTTGAAGCTCTGGATGAAGGGTGAAATAATTTAGCATATTAAGGGCACAACTCTGTGTGTGCCTAACGCAAAATATTTGTTACAATTTTTCGTTTTTTCAAAACAAATTTGAACCAAGGACATTGAAATTAACCCATCTGATCTATTTTTTGACTATTCCAAAAATAAAGTACTAGTTGATGTTAAAAAAACTAATTTTATATGCATTTTTAGGAAATATTACTAATGAGTAAAGTGAAGTCTACACAATAAAAAACCTAATTATGGGGCTGGGGTTGTAGCTCAGTGTTTGAGCATTTGCCTTGCATGTGTAAGGCACTGGGTTCCATCCTTAGCACCACATTAAAAAATAAATAAATAAATAAAAGATATTGTGTCCATCTACAACTAAAAAAATATTTTAAAAAAGCCCTCAGTAATGTTCCATTTAAGAAAAGGAAAAATGAGATTCAAACATCATTTAAAAAGAACCATTTAAATCACATTTTAAAAGCTGCTTTTGCAAATGAATTAATGTTTAAATCCTTTTCCAAGTTAAATTTCCAACTTAATTTACATAACTATGGACCTTAATTCTTTAAAAGACTTATTGGAATCTGAGTAAAATATCATATAGGTCAACTGTAGTGTCAACTGAACCATCTTAATTGCTCTTTCAATTAAACTTACCCCAACTACTAATTTTCCCTCAAAATATTCATGCTCATACACTGAACTTTTCAACAAAAATACATATTCAAGTATACATTTTTAAAAAAGAAAGTAAAAAAACAAGACCATCTTTGCATTTAAGAATAATGTTTACATAAAAGAGATGATGAATCTCATTCTAGTCAAATCACATATACCTACACGTACAGCATGTCTGAAATTCTATATGCATAAAGCACTTGGCTTTTGTGCATTTCTAGTGATGAAGTGCACATTAATTTTTTTGGTTTTAATGAAAGCTCTGTTGCTGGCTCATTCATTTTCTTTTATAGAATCAACCAATTTGACAAGTTTTTACTATCATTTGAAGAATATAGTTAGCAATCAAAATGTGCAATATAACAGCAAAATTAAATCAAAGTTAAATAATTTAGCCCAATGTTTTGGAGGGGACAAAAATAAAATTAGGAAAATTTCAATAGATTATGCTGTTACATTAATCATTTAATTACATTGTTTTAGATCAGTGGGAATGATGCTAAATGTGTTAGGAAAATTGTTTATCATCATATTTTGCTATGTCAAATTTAAAATTGCTGCAGAGGGTATTTCAGAATCAATCTTCTCATCACTTTTATCCAAACTCTTAGGTGAGATTTTATAGCTTTTTCATAGGGGAAAGTTAAATAAGGATATATAATTTAATGAAAATAAATCTGATAAGATTTTTGATACAATGTAAAACACAAAGTTCAAAGACTAGTTTTGTAATTCATTGTCTATATTTTAAGAAAGAGAGAATAATTGAAATATTTCTAAAATAGGCAATAGAATTTTGGCTAATTAGATATTCTAGTTAATAGAGACAGTCTTAGCCTATTTGACATGCTATAACAAAATACCTTACAATTTATAAATAGTAGAAATTTATATATAATAGGCAATTTATAAACAATAAAAATTTGTTGCTCATAATTCTCTATCAGATAAGATGTAAGGAGGATGTAAGGGGATTCAGTATTTGATGAGGGCTTGCTCAGTATTTGATGAGCACTTGCTCTCTGCTCTAAAGACAGTGACTTCTTGTTGTAACCTCACATGGCAGAAAGAGCAAATCCCCTTGGGTCTTATATAAGTACAATAATTCCATTCATGAAGGTAAATCCCTCTCATGATCTAATCCTCTCTAATCTTATCATTTCCCTAAGGCTATACCTCTGGTACCGCTTTACTGGGTATTAGATTTCACATATGACTATGGGGGAAACACCAACATTTAGACCATAGTGGAGAGATCTCAGTCATATGAATTAGCAACTTCAAAAGAATTAGTCTAACATAGAGTAGACTATATTACACTAAACTGAAATAATTAAATCTTCTTCTCCTTTTTCAAAAATCACACAACACCGGATCACCTCAGTATCATTTTATACTTGAAGAATATGATACAATGTTTGCAGATGATGTGTTTAGTGAGAAGCTCAGAGTTACTGAGAGTCTCAGTCACTGCCTTTAATTTGATAATATTTATCTGTTATTATGTGTTGATAATATTTATCTGTTATTATGTGTTGTTTGGTTTTCAGGAATTATTGCTTACCATTTTAGAAATATCATATTGACGTGTGTTATTTGTTCAGAGCTACTTCCAAAAAGTCTTTCATAGGTATTAAAACAAAAGCAAATCTTGATCCACTCTTACCTTTCCTCTGGTTCACACTGTCAAGAAACAAACATATGGAACTGCTCTAGCTGCTTCCTTGGCATTTTTCTCCACATTTTAAGTGACATTCTTACATTACTATTTTTATTTTTTAATAAAAATAATAAATGTGTACATTTTTGTGACTATGAATATATCCTGAACCATGCTATATGTAGTATATTTTCTCCTTTCTATATTTTGTTTATGCGAAGTTTCTTTCTTTCCCAGGATCTTTATCATTAGTTTCTTCCCAAATTCTGCAGCAGAAATGTTTCCCAATGAATATATGCAGATGTATCAGTTGTCTATGAACATTTTTTTCCACTTGATATCATTCAAATTAACTTCCCAATCTAGAATGGTTGGTCTCAGGTTGGTTTTGGGGCTATTACCATCAAAAAGAGAGTTTCCTTTATTATCTCTTCCATTGGATTTTCTGTCTCCAAGATATCATTTCTTCCTTTGTGATTTACTCAATTATATTGATAAATACCTCCTCCATTCTACAGGAGGTAAGCTTTAAGACTGGCCACTTCTGAACATATCATTCTAGTTATATGCATTATTGACAGTTTAACCAGGTATGTCAGGTGGGTAATGATTTTCCTTCAGAATACTGATCTCCAGCACTGGTCTCCAGCATCCAGTTTCTTATGAGAAACATCATGCTAGTTTAATTCCATCTACTTTGAACATCCTGACTTTGTTCATGTCTCTAAAAATGGTTGTGCTATGTTTCTGTTTCTGCTGTTCAGAAATTCACTAAGATGCTTCAAATATAAACTCTTTTACTCATTTACTCAGTTCGAGCTTGCATAATTTGGCAAATGTAATCTATTAGGCATTGGAAATTTGTTTATTTTATGAATGTTGTTTTCCATTGCCTCCATTCTTGATCATTTTTTTGAGGAAAAAAAAAGTTGATATACTTCAAACTCCCTGTTATAATTCTCTCATTTTTTTTACCATATGGTTTATTTTTATTTTTTTTGTCATACATGACAGCAGAATGTATTTTGACATATAATATATACATGGGATGTACATACGTCAATCATATTGTCTATTCTATTCTGCTGTCCTTCCTATCCTCCCTAGTCCTCCCCTCCTCTCCCATCCTTTCTCTCTATCCAATCTAATGTGACACACTTTTTTTTTCCTTTTCCTCATCACAACAGCATATATGTATTCTGTATAACAATGAAGTTCTCCTTCCATCTTTTGTGCAACTCCCCCTCTCCCTCTTTTTCCCTCCCACCTCTCTTCCCTATTTAGTGGTAATCTTCTTCTCATGCTATCCCATTTTGAGTCACCCCCCTTATATCAGAGAAGACATTCAGCATTTGTTTTTTAGGGATTGGCTAACTTCACTTAGAATGCCATCCATTTGCCTGTAAATGCCATGATCTTGTTATTTTTTAGTGCTGAGTAATATTCCATTGTGTATAAATGCCACATTTTTTAATCCATTCATCTATTGAAAGGCAACTATGTTGGTTCCACATTCTAGCTATTGTGAATTGTGTTGCTATAAACATTAATGTGGCTGTGTCCTTATAGTATGCTCTTTTTAGGTCTTAAATTAGCACTATTTGCCGATGACATGATCCTATACCTAGCAGACCGAAAAATTTCAACCAAGAAACTTCTAGAACTAGTAAGTGAATTCAGCAACATGGCAGGGCATAAAATCAATACCAATAAATGAAAGGCATTCCTGTATATCAGTGAAAAATTCTCTGAAATGGAAATGAGGACAACTACATTCACAATATCCTCAAAAAAAAAAAAAAAAACCCTGGGAATAAACTTAACAAAAGAGGTGAAAGAACTATACAATGAAAACTACAGGGCTGGGGATGTGGCTCAAGCGGTAGCGCGCTTGCCTGGCATGCGTGCGGCCAGGGTTCGATCCTCAGCACCACATACCAACAAAGATGTTGTGTCTGCCGAGAACTAAAAAATAAATATTAAAAATTCTCTCTCTCTCTCTCTCTCTCTCTCTCTCTCTCTTTCTCTCTCTCTCTCTCTCTCTCTCTCTCTCTCTCTCTCTCTCTCTCTCTCCTCTCTCTCTCTCTAAAAAAAAAAAAAAACTACAGAACCCTGAAGAAAGAAATAGAAGAAGACCTTAGAAGATGGAAGGATTTACCTTGCTCATGGGTTGGTAGAATTAATATTGTTAATCTGGTCATATCACCAAAAGCACTTTACAGATTCAATGCAATTCCCATCAAAATCCCAATGACATTCCTTGCAGAAATAGAAAAAACAATCATGAAATTCATCTGGAAAAATAATAGACACAGAATAGCTAAAGTAATTCTAAGCAGGAAGAGTGAAATTGGTGGTATCACGATTCCAGATTTTAAACTATACTATAGAGCAATAGTAACAAAAACAGCATGGTACTGGCACCAAAACAGGCTGGTAGACCAATGGTACAAAATAGAGGACACAGAGACAAATACACAAAATTACAACTACTTTATATTAGATAAAGGTGCTAAAACCATGCAACTGAGAAAGGATAGCATCTTCAACAAATGGTGCTGGGAGAAGTGGAAATCCATATGCAACAAAATAAAATTGAATCCCTTTTCTCTCACCATGCACAAAAGTCAACTCAAAATGGAGCAAGGAGCTAGGAATCAGACCAGAGACTCTGTGTCTAATAGAAGATAAAGTTGGCTCTAATCTTCATCACATGGGGGCAGGCCCCGAATTTCTTAATAAGACACCTATAGCACACACACACACACAAAAACAAAACCAAGAATCAACAAATGGGACGAATTCAAACTAAAAAGTTTTTCTCAGCAAGAGAAATAATATGTGAGGTGAATAGGGAGCCTACATCCTGGGAACAAATTTTTACACCTCAAACATCAGATAGAGCTCTAATCTCTAGAGTATACAAAGAACTCAAAAAGTTAAACAACAAAAAAGCAAATAACCCAATCAACAAATGGGCCAGGGACCTGAAAAGAAACTTCTCAGAAGAGGATGTACAATCAATCAACAAATACATGAAAAAAAAATGCTCACCATCTCTAGCAATCAGAGAAATGCAAATTAAAACTACTCTAAGATACCATCTCACTCCAATAAGAATGGCAGCCATTGTGAAGTCAAACAACAATAAGTGCTGGCGAGGATGGGGGGGGGCACTCTTGTTCATTGCTGGTGGGACTGTAAATTGGTGCAGCCAAGGTGGAAAGCAGTATGGAGATTTCTTGGAAAGCTGGGAATGGAACCACCATTTGACCCAGCTATTGCCCTTCTCGAACTATACCCCTCTAAAAAGAGCATACTATAATTCTCTTTTTTATTTAATGATGCTTTTTTTTAGATTTCTCAACATTTCTTCTAACCATTGTTTGAAGAATATTTTTTTTCTGTTTTGTATTTAATTTCTAACTCTCACTTTAGCCCTATGCATTTTTCTCTAATATAACACTCTATACTTTTTCATAAATTATAGTATATCTACTCATCCCTCTCCTAAAATTAATTATAATGCAATTTAAAAGGTATTTCTGCTCTTTACATTGTTTATGTTTCCGTGAGTTTTTATTGATGTTATTTTTCTTTAACCCTATTTTTCAGTTACTTTGAATATTTATACGTGGGGAGAAATCTATCATTGGCTTAGGGATTATGTGAAATTTTCAGGGATTCTTTAAATCAGTGAGGAAACATTTGTTTGTTCAATTTTTCGTTCTTCTGTTTGTCTTGGCATCAACTCTACCTGTTATTTGTAAGTCCAAGGACCTTCAGTCCTGTCCTCAGTGAGCAAATAGTTTATCCAGCTGTGCTGACGATCTGAGTGTTAATACTTCTTATACAGAATTTTAGCTGATCCTCTGGTTTTCAATCCAACTACCTATCTCTTTTAGATGCACCTGCGGTCTGCAATTCTTGAGATTTTTCTGCAGTTCTGTGGTACTTCTTGCCTCTTCTTGGCTCCATACCCTATAAATTTGGGTTTCAGATTTTTGTTGTTGTTATTGTTCAGCTAATTTATCCATCAACTTTTAGCTTTCAAAGCTTTGTTGCAATATTCTCCACTTAGTGCTCAATATTCTTGGGACCTAAAACTTTGTTTTTTTCATATTGCTAATTTACATGAGGCCTTCTGAAGGAAGAGAGATGAAAGCAGTGGTCACTCAGTCATATTTGTGTGGAAGCAGGTATCCATGTCTTTGTACTGTGAACTAGTTAATAATCTATGAGGTTATCTTTTCATAATGTTTAACAATTTAACATAGAGCATTCAGTCATTTTTAAATGAATTTCAATGCTCCAATGAAGGTTTGAGATTTTTTATTTTAAGTCTATCAATTTTCCAGCACAGAACTTGATTTATTGATTCAAAGTCAGTTTTATTTAAAATTGTACTGGTCACTCACTGTTATATTATATAACTTTGATGAAGTTATCTCTGCCTTTTAGAGATATATGATATTTCTTAAGATAACAAAGTTTTGGCTATATCCTTCAATAAAGACACATTAATAAATTTGTTTAAACTCCAGTTTCCTACAGTTATTCAACAATTTGACGAAATTTTTGCAAATTCCTATCAACATCCAGTAGAAGATTCACTCTTTGCAATATGTTTTGAGACACCCTGCTGTGAATTTAATATTTATCCAGGCAGAATTTTTCCAGGCATAATGTGTGATTATCATTCATTGCAATTATGATCAATTCTTTTAAATGTATTAGAAAATAACTATAGTAGATTAACTTGCCATTATAATATTACTCATCTCAAATTGGTTGACACATTGAAGAAGGATAAGACTATATAATCAGTTCTTTAAAATGCATATGCATTTTCCAGAATATTAGAAAGGATATGCATTTTCTACAGTTAAAGTGTCATTAATATTTGAATTTAATTACCAAGCATGACAATTATATCCTATTCTGAAAAAATAAAGCATTGGGAATAAATTGGACCTGCTATCATATCTACTATAACCTAGTTCTATAGTTCACACACAAATCACACCCACATTTGTTATGTTTTACACTTCAGTACAGACAAGTGTTGAATACATAATACACTATTGATGCTTAAAATTGCTCTTCTAATATAAACTATATAATGATGTATAATGTGGGTAAATTTGCTTAAAAACTATTCATAGCTATAAAGCAAAAAAGAAGCATTTAAATTATAAGATTTATTCTTTCACTTGCCAAAAGAAAGCATCATTTGATTTACCAAAGTAGCTATTTTTCTGCTGTTAGCTCTTAAGCAAATATTGGCACTGAAGAGCACTGTCTCTCCTTCAGGAGATCAAGCCAAATACAACTGCAGCCCAAAAAAGACATCCTGTCCTGCCTTCAACAGCCAGAAGTCTCCTCTCTCAGTTCCAAGGAAAAACAAGAACAAATTTTTTTGCAAATATTTTTGTCTTGTAGCAAAAATTTGCATTAATAAAATCATGCTTAGAGGAAAGTACTGAGTGTGTAAAATTGATATTGCAATTTTAAAGTGGGAAACATTAATTCATAATATGCAAGAGTATTTTTAGATGGCACTGACAGTTTGCATGAAGTTTGGGAGTGGTGTGACTTGCTTTCATAGGAAAGGAATGGCCTAGCCTGGGAATTTTATTGGCAGATATCATAGCTTAAAAATGCACATGGGATGTCTGTCTTATAAAGCAACAAGTATAATATTTTACATTTTTTTATTTTATGATAGGAATCAGTTATTATACAAGAGAAATTTTTCTTGCTTTTCTCATCATTCATCTCACTTTTGCTAGACAGTATTAAATAGAAGTCTGCATATTATCTTGGAATTTTATGGCCCTCTATGGTTTGTAAAGTACTTTCACATACATCACTGTCTTTAATCCTTGCAACAACTGTTGAGAGTATTATTAACATCTCTTCTTTATCTATGAAAAATGTAGTATCAAAAAAGATTAGTGAATTGTCTCAGACTAAAAAACCACTAAATAGAAGGGCCAAGTCCAGAACCCTGGATTTCAGTTTTCAAATTCAGAGAAAAGAAGACACTCCCTTCTAAAACCCCTGTGACATGTTCTTCTTTCTTACAATTAAGAGCATAATTTCATACTTTCCAAAACTTCAGCCTACATTAGAGAGTCATTTTCCATCATCTATTAGATTTAAATACACAAAATTATTGATTTTTTTTCAGGTTCAAAAGAGACAAAAATCAGCAGTTTTATACAATTCATCTAATTGCTACATGTTGAAACCCTAGAAAGAAATTTAATCATTTTCAATGCTGCTTACACATAAAGCTTCCATTTTATCAGCATACCATAAAATTCAACAGATTTCTTTTCTTTCTTTTTTAATCTTCAGGTCTAGGCCTTGGAACTGTTTACTCACTGGCTTTGCCAATTTGATTGACTTAGGTAATCCAATTCAAATAAAGTCATTAAATGAGTTCTGAATGAAAACTATTTTAATTTTTAATGAATAAATTAATTAAATTAATTTTAAAAGGTTTATTTTAATGAAAACCATGCAAGTGATGCAATGGAGAAAAGGTGCTTCTGGGTAGGGTTGGAGAGGGTTCTCAGATGACAGAGACCCTTCGGCAAGGCCTCAGGATGCTGTGAGGAAAGGAAGAGTAGTCATGTTCCGAATGCTCTCATTTCCTGCCCACTCCCCAGGGAGGGATAGATATCATAAAAGGTCCTGGAATGAACTCTTGTGAATCTCACAATAATCCTTTTTCAACTTTTTAGGGATCCGTAAAACAGATTTGATCTTTCTTTAAAAATAAGATTGTCAGTATTTTTTTTTAAATTCATACCACACAAGCTATGAGTTTAGTAATTTTGCTCATAAAAAATGGCTCTAAACAAAATGATGGTTCAACAATGCATACACTTGACTCATTTTAAATTGTGAGAAAAAAATAAATGTAAATAGAGTGAGATATTACAAACTGATTGGGCAAACTGTAATAATTATTGTTTAAGATATGAGTAGCCTCATTATAGTAGATTCCGTCAGATGGATTGCATGTTTTATAAGATATGATTACTACTACATTTTAAGCTACACTATGACTAATATGTAAGAATTCTCAATAACTAATTAATTAATTTGCTTTGAATTCATTAATAACAAATATTTGTTGAATACTTACTACTGATTAGTAACTTTACCCAGGTACTGTGTAACCTTAAACAGTGATGGAAAAAAAAAAAAAAGATACAAAAAGTCTTAAAGCAGTTACTTACCCAATGTGACATACATAGTTTAAATAAAATTTGTATATCCAATCTTAGACATAAGGCTCCATTTTTCATAGATTCAATATCTACATCTATCCATTTTCCAGCAATGTTCTAGGTTAGTAAGCATTTTGCTGCTGTAATAAAAATACCTGACAAGGACAACTTTGAGGAAGAAATATTTATTCCGATTCATGACTTCAGAGGTCTCAGTGCATGGTTGGTACACTCGTTGCAGAAACATCAAGGTGGAAGGATACAGCAAAGGAAAGCTGCTCCTCATGGCAGCTGGGAGGGAAAGGGGACATGAAAGGAGAAAAAGAAAGAGAGAGAGAGAGAGAGAGAGAGAGAGAGACAGAGACAGAGAGAGAGAGACAGAGACAGAGAGAGAGAGACAGAGAGAGAGAGAAATGTGCCAGGGGCCTGTATAGTCTCTAAAGCTACACCCCAGTGACCATTTCCTCTAGCTACACCCCATCTGCCTACATTACCACTCAGTAGTTCATTCATATCATTAATTTATCAAATTAATTGATCCAATAATGAAGCTACAGCCATCATTATCCAATCATTGCCTAAAATTCTCATCTCTGAACCTTGCCACATTGGGGACCATGCTTTCAAAACATGAACTTTCAGGGCGACATTCCACAAATCATAACAGTTTCCATTATGACAGACCTCAGACAAGAATGTCATATTCATCATGACTATGGAAAATATTTTCTTTCTAAATCAGACTGTGTTCAATTATACTTAGTATTTTAAGAAATGATTATGATTTATATAATATCTGAAAAAAATAATTTTAATAAGATATTTTAATAAAATATTAAAAAAATTAGCCAGGCGCATTGGTGCACACCTCTATTCCAGTATCTCTGGAGGCTGAGGCAGGGGGGGATCACAGTTCAAAGCCAGACTCAACAAGGGCGAGGCACTAAGCAATTCAGTGAGACCTTGTCTCTAAATAAAATACAAAATAGGGCTGGAAATGTGGCTCAGTAGTTGAATGACCCTGAGTTCAATTCCTGGTAAACCTTCCCCCAAAAAATAAATACTGATGAGGTTTATGTTAATTGAGAAATTAGATTTTCAACTCACATTGACAGAATTTAAAAGTAAAGCATTAGTATAAAAGTATCAAATATGTATTCATGTAATGTATATATATATATATATATACACAATATGTATATGTATAATTAGAAAACTTTATAGCAAATTGATCAGAGAAATTTGAATCAGATCTATTCAGAAATATTTTAGATGAGATATAAGATAAAAAGAAACAATTGATAACTTATAAACTAGGAATTAATATAAATTCTGGAGAAAGCTTAAATTATATCATTAATAAATAATAAATATATTATTTAAATAATAAGTAAATTTTGTGAAAGTTTTGTGATTTCTTCCTGAACTATAGTCAAGAATGTTCTCATGATTTAAGCAACATACCTTTATTGTTGACCTACTATGTGACCTAGTCAGTGTAAAAGAGAACTGGTATAGTACCTGCTCCAACAGGTTGTTATATAAGGCCCAGAGATGAGGAGCATCTCCAGTGGAGACATGAGTCATCAAACAAAGAGTCATTGATTCAAAATACTTCCAACTTTCTTTCCAGTTAGTTGCCTCAGTATTACAATTCTGTATGGTTTTGATATGGTCATTTATTTAGAATTTTATATTTAAAGATAATAATAATTATTCTATATTTTACCTTGCATATCTAAATGTATTTGATCCTCCTTTTTTATTTTCAAACATTATACATTCAAAGAGGCTTCCGAGACAAAGTATCATTAACATTTCCCCTGCATATTAGCACTCCATCTTAACTCCTCTAGATAATAATAACAACCATAATGTGTTATAGGTAAAGTCCAGCATAAAGTGCTTTAGAAAAAATTATAGGACATAGTGATCTACTTAAATGTTGCTGTGGTCACGAAGGACCTATTTACTAGAGCTCTAACTTGACAATATCTGAGCAGTAGAGGTTTTCATTAACATTCACCAAATCCTCCTGCAGAGAGACCCCAGGCTGCTGGTCTCCCTAGAATGAGTATGTCTTTTGGCACTTTGTTGATCAGACCTCTGGGAGATCAGAAGGAAAGCATATTCAGTAAATGATTCAGGATTTTAGAATTCATTCCCTTTGCCAAGAAAGTAAAATCAGTCTTTGGAGAACTGAGAAGCTCACATATTTACACATGTATTTACTTGAATAAGTATAGTGCAAATTCCCAGGACTCCTAGGAAAATAAGAATAGTGTTTTGTGGTCATATTTGGCAAAAGGTCTAAAGATTCAATGTCATGATGGACAAATACAAACATTGAAATAAATGAAATAAGACCTTTTCCTTATTTATGCATCACAAATGTTTCACATAATTCATAATAGTTTTATAACTCTCCACAGATCCACAAATGTAATGCTGAAAGATATTAAATTGGATGTAGAAGAATCCTATTTTGAAAAGGCAAAAAATGTTCTAAAATGAAAACAAGACAGAATATATATGCTACTGTAGGCAAATTTTATCACCTACATCTATACAAAATTCTAATACAAGTTTCAGAGAATATTAGAAAGTTAATTTTATTTATTTACTCCCCAGTTCACTCAATTATGTTTTACATACCATTTGAGCTCAAGAAAGATCAGTTGACAGTGATATATTGTAAAAGTTTTGTAAAGTGAAAATTATTATTTTCTAATTTATTACCTGTTCTAAAAAGCCAGAAATGTGTTTTTATGAAATTGTTTGATTAGGTATAAGTCATCAAGTTTATTATTTTTTTCTGGAAAATCAGTTCTACTAATCTCATAAACATTTTTTTTCATTTCTATAAAGAGTAATCATTGGGAAATCTTTCCAAATTAAAATTTCTGATTAAGTACCAAAATGCATAAAGAGATAACTTAAAAGAAACCATACTTCCCATTGCAAAATAAGCATTGTTTACTGTACTCTCAAAAAATTAACAGGCAAGGCTAAATAATGAGTTGAAAGACATGCTGGAGCTCTAGATCTACATCAACTCCAAATATTTCTGTATTTCTCTTTCAGTGACAACAAAAAGCTTGAAATTTCCCATCATAAAATTCTTTCATAAATGCAAGGAGAAATTAAGCTCTACCATGTGATTGGTCTTATATGAAAATATTGCATATCCGATATACCAAGTAGAATAACGTTGATATATAAATGAGACCATGCAAAATATGAAGAGAAATAAAAAATGGTATTAGCCCTGAAAAGAATGTTCTAAAATTCATCAAGTCATCTTTCTTAGAGGGTCAGGGAAGTCAGCAGATATAAGATATATGATGTCAGGCTGTCAGATTCTCTGAGAAGGATACTTTTCACAGAATTTTACCATCAAATGTGAATGAAGTTAACTGGATGGAAATATATGGGGTAACATCAATTAGGTAATTAAAATAAGTTACAAAATAGAATACATTTCACTGTTCCCTCTTCTGAATCACCCAATAAAATATTGGTGTGCCTTTTAGGGACACACTGATTCACAGGTACATAGTCTTCAAAATTAGAGATAAGGGGCCTGGGTTGTGGCTTAGTAGTAGAGTGCTTGCCTAGCATGCATGAGGCACTGGGTTCTATCCCCAGCACCACATAAAAATAAACAGGTAAAATAAAGGTAAAAAAAAAATAGGGAGTAAGCACAATATACTAAATAGCAGACATTTTTGTAATAATTAGCAGCAGTGGACCTGAAACTCAGTAACAAAGTGTAAAAAAACCACTGAGATTATAGGAGAATTTTGTTTGCTTACTTGATGCTTCCCTCCCTTTCCTAATGTGGCCTGATAAGATGAACTGTTATCATTATAGATTCATAAAGGGAAAGACCTGAGTTTTCCCCCCTATATTCTAAACCCAAAATTGGAAACATAAATACACACAAATGTGCAGAAATAATAATCATGTATTTAGCTGTCCTTATTCTATAATTTTTATTTCTATTTCATTTTAAGAGAATACTTAACAAGTAATTTTGAATACATATAATAGACTAAACTCTAGACATATAAGGACCAAATTAGATATCTTTTCTAAGGAAGTTCATGTAAGTATTTGATTCAATGTCTTTCTTGAGTCAAGACATATATATAGCTGTGTGAAAAATGAACAATGCACTAACCTTTTTGAAAAATGTAGAACAGTAGCAAAACTTGAGTTTTTCATCAGGTAGTGAGAGAAGAAAGATATTCCATAGGGGTAGAATGAACAGTTAGTATGCAAACAAAGGAAATGGAAAAATGAGAATGAATATTTTCCTGTGAAGTGAACAGAAACATTAAAAGTAATGAGGAAATTATTGTTCAAATGTTCAGTTTTAGGACTGACTACTCAACCATTTTGAACAATCATGCCTAGAAAAACAAAAGAAAAGCCTTGAATTTGCACTTGATTATTTTTAGCCCTAACTTTAGATAAACCTCTTTTGTGCAAGGCAGAAAAATCACCCTTCATATTTCAGCAGGACTGACTGAAATTTTGAGTATAAATTTTAAACATGGAACCCTGAGAAATCTATTGGCAACTTCTTCCAAAACTATTCTCAAAAATAGGCAAGGGTATTCCTTAAATTTTCCCTGAAAAAGGTAAGCATAATCCTGATCACTCAAAGTTAAATTGCTTAGGGCTTCGCTAAGTTGCTGAGGCTAGCTTTGAAATTGAGATCCTCCTACCTCAGCCTCCCAAACTGCTGGGATTACAGGTGTGTGCCACTGTGCCCAATTTAAAGAACGCTTTGTCCCCTAAGTTCCTCAGCTAAGACTGACATAAATACATAACCATTAGGGTTCACATTCATGCAGTGCTTTGGCTGAACTGGAAAGAACGAGGTCACCAGATCCTTTTTGCTCATCCCTACTTGAAAGTATGTAATGTTAACCAGAGCTGCTTGGTCATTTGCCATAAACAATCTATGAAGCTAGCTGCTGACACTCTTTAAAATGCTAAAAATTATCTAAAGTATAAAATACAGTCTTTAGCTAATGCTTTTAGGCAAATTAATCTCTGGTGTGCTGCATATGATATGGTATGACTAAAACTTTTTAAAAAAATTATAAAAACATTTTTAAACAAATAAGTCATACTTGTTCATAAGTTACTTAATTCCTCTGGTAGTTTGCTTTATACTTCCTTCATAACCCATGAACGATACTGGCTTATTTAGTTTCAAGAAGAGTTAGGTGACTAATCTAATAGAAATGTATTCCAACATGGAAAGATTCAGTGAAATGAGCCTGGTAAAATCTAAGGTGAGCTTAATGGTTGTTTGTGAGTTCCAGGTCATAGTATTGTTTGTAGACAAAACAGTAGTTTAAGAAATGGGTGTAGTTCAATAGTAGAGCACTTGCATAGCATATTCAAGGCTCTGGGTTCAGTTCTTAACAGTGAAAAAAAAAAGCAGAAACAAACAACAAAACCAGTGGTCATTAACATTGTGCATTGTGTTATACTTGCAAAGCATAGAATTTTTCTTAAAATGGACATGCCAAATTATTATAATAGAAAAAAATAATACTAATAAGAAGACTCCAAAAGCAATTATAGGCCTTCTTCATAGACAATAACTCTTGAATAAAAAATAATAATTTAATGTATTTTTATTAATAATATATATGGGGCAATTTTGGACAGAAGTGATGTTCCATGTTCCATACTAATTACAATTTTCAAGCACAGAAAAGAGGTCAATATTAGCTTAACATATCACTAAGTTCACATTGCTTTATGACTTATTTTTTTCTATAATCATAAAATGTAGCTCAGGAAGCATTTCCTTTTTTGGAGAAATTTACTGCAGTAGTAATATGACCCCAGAAAAAGCTTAAAGTCTTTACCATGCTTTCTGAGAAGTAATTTCATGTCCCTGGCTTTGGTGAATATCAGTCACTGTAAGTCAAACCCACTGGTGAGGGATCAGTACCCCAAAATTATGCTAATCCATCCTTTCTCACTACTGCTTCCCTAAAACAAACACACTTATTTTTTAATTTCATGTCATAAGAAGTACAGAAGTCTTCCCATAAGTCAGGGGTTGGTATGTTAAATCTGATATAAAGGTAATGTATAGTATTTACTTCTTTAAAATTTTACTCTTTTTATTATTGTTTTTTAGTTGTTGATGGTCCTCTTTACTTAATTCATTTATTTATATGCAGCACTGAGAATCGAATCCAGTGCCTCACACATGCTAGGCAAGTACTCTACACCTGAGCCATAGTCCCAGCTAGTATTTACTTTAATAGTGAAAATATCAGCAAGAGACTATATCCACCTTATACAGAAAAGTAAATTGAGTTTCAGAACCTGCTAAGATTGCTCAGATAATAAATGCACCACCAAAACCATTTCCAAACTAAAGTTAATCAATCTCAACCTAATGCTTATTGGGTTCTTTGTAATAATCAATTTGATTTTGTCAGAATTTCTTCTTTGTGTGCACCCATCATCAAATGATAGTTTACTATACAGTAAAATAGTAAGTGTAATGTCTTTGTGAAATTTACATCTCTGAACACAATTTAAATGCAGAAAAGTAGCAATCAAAAAAGGACAATATTGTCTACATCACAAACTTATTATCTACATAATATCAGATGAAAGATCAGTAACTTGATATTATGAAAATACATAGTTATGTTGGAAAATACCACACTTTAATTTGTAGCATTCTTTATTCAAGGAAAAACAAATTATTCACCTCATTAATCAATAGAAACAATTTCAGTAACATCAAACTTTTAAATTTGTTCCAAAGGATGTTTTTAGCACAGGAAATACTTAGTGTCTTACATTTAAGATACATTTAAGAGTCAATCTGTGCTTTCAATAATTGCTAATCTTTCTTTTCTTGATAGCAATTAACTAGGAAAAATATGATTAAAATTCATAGTTTAGTATTTTAAAAACTATGGAAAAACCTCCCCTTAATGCATTTTGTCCCATCATCCCAGATAATGGAACATCTATAAAAACTTAAACTGATAAACAAATATAACTCTTATGGTAACTTTGAAATAGTTATTATGTTTTAGAGGTCTATTAGATTGAGAAAATAAGTGAATCGGTGAATGATTAGTGTGTTTATAAGATATATATATACATATATATACACACACACACACACACACACAAATATATATATATATATATATATGTAAAAATATGTTGTAGACTATGATTTCCAATCTATATTAATGTACCTGTGCCAATTTCACTGACATATTTATGGAATTAAAAACTTGGGACTTCATAGGTTAACCATCATAAGATACAATTTTGAGAATACAAATGGAACAAAATATGTTGACATTTCCTCATTCGTCTGATCTAGTGAAGATTTGTATTGAAATACCTAATATATTTACACTATTCCTTTAAAATTTGGAAGTACAACAACGAATTAAGATGACCAACATCTCAACACCCAATGATGTCTTTTTCTGATGTTTTCTTCAGAGCCTTTTCTGCTGGCACTCGCTAACTGCTGCAGGTGCAATGCTGCACAGTAATGTAGTTCATATTTACTGAATGCATCTGCTTTAATATTCACAACAGTCCCATCTGAATCCCGATGCTCAAGTATGGACACACAGCACAGAGAGACAAAGTCACTTGCCCAAGGACAAAATGATGGTAATAGGTGAGGCCAGGAGTCAAATCCAGCTAATCTGTATGAATTCTTATGGTCTAATAGAGGAATAAGAATTAATGCAAATAATCTCACATCTAAATATGTAATTTTAAACTGTGGTAGATAAGCACTGTAAAGCAAAAGAGGCCTGGAAGGATGCATGTGCACACTACTTGTATCTTGCACCTCCATCCCACAAATTTGTGTGATTGGCTAGCTTTATATCCTGATATCTCCGAACTGTGCTCTTCCTGATATCACACATGCTGCTATTGCTGCTGAGCTACCTGTAGCCACATTACACATCAAGGGTCTTACAGTGCTCCCCATTTCCGTCCTCATGCAGCTCAAGGGCAGGCACAGACTAGGTCTTAACCTCAGACTTTGAAAAATACCTCCAACCATTCACCATGTAGATTTGTTGTCTCCTTTAAATCAAGAGACATGGGAGATCTGCGTGGTATGTATGATGCACAGAAGGATGAGTGTGAAAGCCCCATGAAACACAGTTGACTAGTGGAAAATAAGAATCAGCAGAATAAATTATTTTCTTAACCCTGATGGACTGCTCAAGGAACTTAGATCTAAGTACTAGGAAGACCTACAAGGGGACCCTATAATCAGCTTATCAAGAAGCTGGGGGAAAAAAAAAAGAAGCTGGGGAAAGCTCAGTAATGTACTCATTTGTGTTTGTTCCTTTCTCCTTTAATGCCTGCCTTTCATTTTCCTCACACTCTGGATTGTACTTGCTGGGAAAATATTTGGCCACATAGAAACCACATATACTTTTGCTCCAGGCTCTGTTTCCTAAGGAGCCAGCACTAAGAGGTGGGGGTAATGCTCATCTGGTTTGGGAGCCAAGGAAGGCTTCTCTGAGAAAGGTACATTTATATTAATCTCATGATGAACAGGCCAATTAAACTTGAAATTGGGGAGGATTGCAGGCAGGGAGGGGGAGAATTCCCTTGTGTGGGCAAAGCTCTGTATGGGGCAGTGTGGGGCTTCTGAAGAAATAAAAGAAAGTCAGAATGGAAAGCAATGCAGAAAATAACAATAAGTTAACACGATATGCAAAGCATCGCTCTAAATATTTTATCTGATTAACACATCTGATTTTAATACTCCCTGAAGTAGGCACCATGAAGTAGTCCTGTTTTATAGATAAAGAACTGCTGAGAAGGGATCTTTCCCAGGGTTTTATAAAACGTTAAGGCAGCATAGAATTATTTTTAAGAACACGGACTTTAACACTAAGCTGCGTTAAAGGTTTGAATCTGCTCTGCTGCTTAGGAGTTATCTCATTGAATTATCTGTGATACAATTTCCTCATTTGTTAAATGGACTGATAATAGTATCCAAAACATAGAATTGATACTAAATAAGTTGATATTTGTAAAGCATTCCAAGCAATTTTAAGTATGTTCGTTTTAAGTTTCATGTTTTAATAGAGGATAAAGTCAGTTCAAGCAAAATTACGATTCCAGATTCTGTACTTTGCACTTCACATTCACTCTGCTGTATGTCTTTTAATATGTAAATAGTATAAGATAAGATTAAAAAGCAAATGGAAATGAAAAGGAGGACAATGACTAGTAATAACTTAGCCAGGTAAGTGTAAATTAGAAATATATAACAGTGTTTAGTAGCATGAACCTGATGATTCTTAAGTACTGTTGCAATAATATTCTAAAATATGGATTATGTGGTTTTACAGTACTGCTAAATTTAAAAATATATAACAAAGAGTGGAAGAATGTAAATCCTACTCAACGTATTAGTCTTGGGGGATTTTTACATGGAAAGCGTAATCCAGACAACAATGAAATGTTGTATTTTTACATGCCTAATAGATATTGAATTTACTATGGCTTCCCCAATTTCATGTGGACATGTGGAACAGATTGAGCAGCATGAAGGTAAGTTTAGGGAATGTAGAAGGCCTAAGAGCAAGGGGTTTCTGTTGTGGAGGAAGACTTGCCAGACACATGAGACTTAATTCATGAGAAACAAAGGTCAGAATGGCAGTTACAATATTTGTCCTGACGATATCATTAGCTACATTATTTTTCTTGTTTGGATATCAGTGTTTCTTACCTAAGCTTGTTTTAATTGAAGACATTGTTATGTTCTTCATTTTTCAAAAAACAGAATCAGAAATACTTGAAATATAAATGAAAGCATTAAAACTTCACAATGGTGTATGGAAACTTAATAATAGTAGGATTCCTGAAAATATTTACACCCCGACACTGCGTCTATAATGGCTCTTCCAGGCAAATAGAAAATCCAGAATTTTACACAGGGTATTTGCACTATATTAAATAACAGGTATCAGTATTTTTTGAATATTATTTCCGAGACAGTTGTGGGATTTGTTAAGTAATTTTACATTTGAAATTACTAAGTCTTGTTCATAATTATATACTTTCAAGAAAATATAATTGAAGATGAAAATATTTAATCCTTTTACAAAAATGATTTTATATATTCCTGCTTTAGGATAAGATCCCTACATTCAAAGTAGTATGTTCCTAAAATCCTGGAAGAAGGATTTGTTCTACCCTTGACTCCCAAAAGCCCCCACCACCTTTCCACACAAACTCAACTTCCCCTTTGACCTCCGGAGACCTAATAGTCTGTTTCTCATTTGTAGCTCTTCCTTTACCTAACTTAACAAGATTTTCTAACCAATCTGCTCACCACATCTCCTCCCTCTTCCTGACTGAGCAAGGTGGGCAATTCATTAAATTCTCACATGCTTCTGGGATAACCTCTCAAGAAGACACCACACTTAAGCGTGGGCTCCAGTCTCTAAGCCTAAATGATGATTGCAAAAATACTGTGAGAGTGCTACACTACATCCAACATAGTATTCACACAATTTGTTCAGCATTATGTGACGACTGCTTTCTTTTTTATTTTTGCCTTGGATGATTACAGTATCACACATTGGTATCAGAATGATTATACCAAGAAGATATTTTCTACATAACTCAAGAATAATTTTATGAATATTCAAAGGCAACATCATTCATACATGTAGTTTCTCATACTAACGATTTCACCATGGGAAAACACAAAGTCATATGGATTGTATAATGATATGTACATGTGTAATATGTCTAGGCTTATGTAATAAGTATGTAATAATTATAAATGTGGATTTATTATGTGTATAGATGTGTATGTACATGTTTATGTAACAAAATTTGTATATATAATTTTGTTGTACACTTGATAAGAAGGTATTTTAGAAATATAAATTCAAAGATTAACTTTAAAGATATAGAACTATACATTTACATATTAAATATATAAGCAAACCATTTACACATATTTTATAGAAATAATGTATATATGTATATGAGTGTGTATTGTTTATTTATGGATATTTATATCTGATATAGAAGGATAGAAAAATTCTTGTTAAATGTCTAAAGCTTGCATTGACTTGGGGTAAAATATGTACAGTTGATGACTTGATTACTCAATTTTTTTATAGTATTGTGAACTAAATAATAAAATTCATTAAAATGCTGCTTTTATTGTATCATAGTATATATTTTATATTAGTAAAGATACCATAATAACTCAGTAAACTAAAAATTCTATTTGTGGTTTAAGTTGATTTCTGCTTTTTTTCCTGAATTTGTTTACATGTAAACATAAAACATATTTAAAAAGTAAACTTTCAGTTAGGAATGTGAGCATTGTTTTCCTTTCACATTTATCCAGTCAGAGTATACAACTTGGTCTGAATTGAGAAATTACCACAAAATAAAATTTTGATGACCTAAACTGAAGCCTCATGCTTAATGCTTTAGTGTTCGAAGCTCCTAGAGGTAAGGTAATAAGACTACTGTTGATATGCAAATAATATTTTATTTTATCTTTGAATTTTATTTATGAAATGAGAACTTTTAAAAGTCTTCTTTTATTAGCTATTTAAAACTTGTAGTGTGTATATTTGAAAATTCATCTAGAAACCCCATATGCAAATGCATAGTTTATTTTTCTTGTAAAAAGGTAGGGAAATGATTCTTTTCCTGATAAAATAATTTGATATGTTTTTTTAATTATTAGAGTGGAAGAAAGCTAAAATTTTATTCAAAGTGTCTAACTCCAGTTAAAGCACATGTTAACAATAGCAACAACAAAATCAGTTATAACACAAAAGTTGATTAGATCATTGTTTATCTGAATAAATAACTAGGGGTCAGGGACTCCCTGGGATTCAGCCACCTATTGAGACATTTGCTGGTTCTGTAACTTTGGTTGAACAACTGATCTCAGACTGGGAAGATAGTCTGAAATAGAAACCATAGAAAAAATGAAAATGGATCAGGAGATTCAGGACAGTCTCAGCAGTAAGTTGAGGAGATTTTGTGACTGGCTGGATGTGAAACATTATTAGAGAAAATAATCTTGGATGAC
Organism: Ictidomys tridecemlineatus; assembly: GCF_052094955.1. Lineage (NCBI taxonomy): Eukaryota > Metazoa > Chordata > Mammalia > Rodentia > Sciuridae > Ictidomys > Ictidomys tridecemlineatus. The sequence continues at coordinate 158,218,315 of NC_135478.1, read as the reverse complement.
TGTGAGATGGTTATGTGAGTAATAGAGATAGAGAATCCAAGGAGAACAGAGAAGGAAGAAAATTTCATCTTAATCCAAGTCAATTTTGATGAGCTAGGAAATAGCCAGCTGAGTCAAGTAGACATAACTAGAAATAGAAATATAGTTCACAGGAGAGAGAGGTCAGGTAAGAATGAAGATTGGGATGGCTGTCATGTCTGTCATAGTTGGAAAGGCATAAAATATTAGAGAAACAAAACAAAACAATAGATGGTGTCATTTGAGAATAACTGTCTAAAGGGGGAAAGGATCAAGTAACTGAAACCTAATGGAAATAACTTTTTAAGGTTTAGGCAAAAAAAAAAAAAAAGCAGGAGTGAATGACTGAAAAAGGTAAAGATGGAAGAGAACTGGAAACAATATAATGAAATAGGAGGCAGACCTTCAAGGATGGTGTAATACGCAAAGAATTGAAATAAAAAGATAAAATGAAGTAAGTCTGGAAATATGCTATATAATTTAAGAGATTATATTCATTCCTTGCAAGAAAGAGCTTTTGGTAGAACATTGGAAACAGTAATTAGAAAAGATTTGAGGAATCAACAGCAAGGTGTTTGAAAATAAAGGAACTTTTATATTAGTAGTTAAGACAGTCATATTGTCATGAAGTCTGTATTTCAAAATTTTTATTTTATCTGCTGCATGATCATATATATATATTGTACCAGGGGGGCTGTATCCAGGAACTTTACCTTCAGCCACATCTCCAGCCCATTTTTATTTTTAATTTTGAGACATAGTCTCACTAATATGCTGAGGGTCTTGGCTAAGTTGCTGAGGCTGGCTTTGAACTCACAATACTCCTATCTCAGCCTCCCAAGCATCTGGGATTACAGTCACGAGCCACTGAGTCAAGCTATAAATTTTTAATAGCATGAAAAAAATAGATTCAATCTGTTTCTAAAATGTTTCAACATTGAATATTCATAATTAGAACCTCTAAAGATCAACTTTGACAAATTAAATCTCAATTTGTAACCACACTAAAGATCAAAAAAGTCCAATATAGTCTCATGTTACCTAAGTGGAATTTCTCAAATCAATGTAATACTGGCATTAAATTTTAAGCAGTCATAAATACTTTACTATTAATTTTTTGTTATTATTTTTGAATTTTTAATTCTCAAGGAAAGCAAATGATAAGAATAGAAACAGTAATACCTATATACTTACTGAGTTTTGAAAAGAACATTTTCAGAGAAACGTTATTATTCTTTCTCAGAATACCCATAAATACAAATATTAATTTCCAATGTACCCTATGGTGTGTGTGTGTGTGTGTGTGTGTGTGTGTGTGTGTGTGTGTGTAGTGAGTAGCTAACACATTTTTTTCCTATTGTACATATTTTTCTGAATAATAAATATATTCACCATCTTAGGCCCAAATTGAATGTTTTTTAAAGGCATAACTACATCCTTCTGGGACAGCTAACTGCCTCTGAGTAAAAATTTAGTACTCATAGAGATACATTTGCTCTCTGGATTTAGTGATATACTGTAGCTCTAACACATTAAAATGAACACATTTCCCTAAGTGGTTTATTTGTACTGCTAGAACAGCATACACATAAATCAGAGTCATACTCAATTGTCATCATTATCATTTCCCCATTTCCTCCATAATGTTTCATGCCGATATCACACACTCTGGCAACTCTGCAAGCTGGTGATGAGATATTAAATACCCGGGCCAGCGGTGGACAGAGGTAATACCTTGAAGTACAGAACTTTAAATTTAATATTATCTGACTGCACTGTATATCTAGTCATAAGCTACGATAAAAACAGTGAAAAAAAGGAAATGCAATATAACAATTTTGCTCATGGAATCTCTTATGAGCATATTCCAGTTTCTCTAGCTTTAAGAATGATATCATTGCCCAGGATCCTTCTTTCTGCTTTAATTATCAATGAATAATGTCACGATCATCATGTCTCAGCCATACTTGGCAGAGCAGGGAGAAGAATCTGGATTCTTGAACATTGTTTAGTAGCTTGAACTATAAATGAGGATTACCCTACAATAAAGCAGCATTGTTTCAGAGACAATGTTAACTTTGTGATTAATGAGGTGATGGATGAGGAACATATGACTGTTTCCAGGTTCATTCCAGCATTTTTCTTAACTTCAACCCCAGCCAAAACTGTCAGTACTAATGACAAGATGACCAGATAATGTTTCACCTGTGAGTGGGGATCTTGACTGCAATTTAAAATTTCCAAAACTTCCACAAAGCACAGCTCTTATGTGATGCCAAGATTTTTTTCTTTCCTTCCAAAAAGCTTAAAAACAAATGGGACTGCAAGTCTCTGAGGAGGAAAAGCAGCAGTTCAGTTTGCACTCTTGGAACTCTTAGAAGTGTAGGCTGATTAGCAGGGTGACTATGCTGCCCGGAGGCTGAAGCATGAAAAAAAAAATGAATTTTGTACTTAGAAGAATCCTAACAATAAATATGGGCCTAATTCTGAGTGCTATGGTCATTTTTAATGCTGGAACACACAAGTTTTAAAGAAAAATTTTTGAGAGGTGTATTGAATTCAATCATCTTGCTATAGACTTCAAACACCTTGAGATTAGGGACTATGTCTAATCAAATCTACAAACTTCATAGTATCTAGTACTTGGTGCTGCAAGTTCTTGTTCACCTTTTTTGTTGAATTTATGGCTTAGAGACAACACATTTTCTATCATCATAATCACAGTGTCATAAAGTCTCATGCTATGATCAACATTCTCATTAGTTAATTTAGGAAGAATAATTTACAACATATCTACATTTTCAAACAGTGAATAGGAAAGTATTTCCAAACAAGAAAGATCTACAGTTAAACTTAGATGCATGAAATTACCAAATTATGTTAACCCAGTTTTTTTTTTTCATCCAAGTAAAAATATAGTATTAAATGTGGAAGATCCAATCTAGCACACTAAAGCACTTGAGAATCATATTTAGAACTGAAAGGAATTTCAAATGTTGTACAGTCTCAATTCTCAATTTTGTATGTAAGAAAGTAAAGTGTATTTCTGCTCTGAGAAAGGTCATGCAGTTCTATTGCTAAATTACAGAAAGAACCCCATGTCACAGCCTATTTGAAAATTATTTCTTTCCTGAAAAGGAACTTGTTTGATTTTGAACAACATTGCATGATCTTATTTTTTAACATTATATAAAGAAACATTGTCACAGCAATATTAACCTGCATACTGCCAATAACACTAAGATTTTTAAACATAATATAGACATTATCAAACCAAAATATTCCATGTCTATATGTGAATTTACTCTTTTGTAAGTTATCTCAGCATGTTTAATATGAGTGAATAGACTTGAAATCAGTTAGGACTATCTACTTAGAATGAAAACAAGTGGAAAAAAAAAAAGCAATAAGGAATCTGGCACTGTCCTTTTCAGTGGTACAGTGAACTCTTTATGGGTTTGTCAGATGTTTCATTGATATGGCCAAACTTAATTTTCTTCAGTGCAAACAATCAAGAATATTGTAAATTAACATTACAAAACACTTATTAAGAAAGAATTTAATTTTAAAAATATAAATCTATTGATGATTTTTTTACTCTATTTGGATTTTTCTAACATACTCATCTAGGAACAACTGTAGCCTTAAAACTATAGAAGTAAAAATGAATTGAAAAGCAGGATTCAAAACAAAACGACCTGTAAATATAAATGATTATATTCCCTACCTTCGTTCTAGATATCTGTGTTAATTTGTGGGCATTAATCTCAAGGCCTCAGGTAGAAATGCTTGCAAATTATCACATAAGAGACATCAGTATTATTAGTTTAATCATCAAGGTAAGTAAGATTCTGGATCTGGTTTAAATTTGACTGAAGCAAAACTTTTGTCTAAGTGATACAGTGTCATTTTTTAGTGGAAGCATATTGATAAAAAATATGTACAAAATGGGAACACATTTTGAAGTAGAAATATGGTTTCACTTCAGAACTGCCTAAGAAATGGGAGATGAACTCTTTATCAAGAATCCTTGCTGTTTGAGTAAGGAAGGGACATTAAGGAAGGATTGTGGAAACCAAGGTAACAGTTTTCAAAACAGCTTCTACAGTTTCAAAGATTTCTGTGAGGTCATAGTCATCCACATATGGGTTATATCATTCTTGACATTTTACTACAAGTAGTGAACTAGAAATTTCATGAAAATTTCAGTCTCTACAGATACTTTTTTCCATGAAATACTTCTTCCTGCCACAAATGCATGTTTATTTTATAAGAAACTCTTTAAGTAGGGCAGCCCATGGGTAAGGGAGGTGGTGGTAGGTATTTTGTCTTTATCTTCCTATGAGCATGAAGTAAGTTATTGTCTCCGTAACATTCCATATACTATTAGATTATTTCCAAGATGTGGATAAAACACAAATCAGGGTTTGTGGTGATGGTCATTTATCCTTTTTTTTTTGTGTGTGAAGTGATCTTTTTGTCTAGTTGGTTTGCAGTTTCTGAAGGAGGATGAGGTGCCATGGAAACAATAAGCCAAGTTTCAAGTTTTGAAAATTGTTGATAAGGCTATGCCTGCTGGACTTTAAAGCATATTGAAACATGATTTCAAAGATTGTGAACTATATGTAAAACAGAATAGCTAGAGGACTGCACCGTTTGAATGATTTTGCATGTCACATAATTTAATTCAGGCCTCTGATGTTAATTTTATTTTTATTATTTTCCCAGTTTTACAAGTGAAGAATACACAGAGATAAAGTAGCTGACTAGTTGAGCCAGGATTTGAACTCTAGCATTCTGAGTCTAGAGACCATCTCTTCCCTATGATGATATGCTTTTATTTGAAGTGATATCAGTTGGCACTAAGCAAACTAAGTATATATAAGAAAATTATTAGCATATAGATGACTATATTTTAAAAATATTTTTTAGCTGTTGATAGGCCTTTATTTTATTTATTTATATGTGGAACTGAGAATCAAACCCATTGCCTCACACATGCCAAGTGCACTACTGCTGAGCCCCAGCCCCAGCCCAGATGACTGTATGTTTTTGAAGGCCTCTGTTACAAAAAAATCTACAAACTGCTTTATGTGATAAGCAAAGTTGAGAATGTCAAATTAAAGGTATGAATGGAACATTAAAATAAGCCATGGAAAAACAACAACCACAAACATATAGTAAGAAATAATTAAGTGTCTTTTGGTAGGAGATGGTACTGAAACATATTACTGAATTGGATTACAAAATTTGCCCCATAGATGGTTCCATCAAACAAGTGTTAATTTTGCATTCACTCTATCTTCTCCTATGATCCTATCAGGTTTCAAAGCATAACTATGATGAGAAGAGAGGAGTACATTCAATGTCAATGAACAAAACTCTAGATCAAGGAAATGTGGAAAAAAATTGTACATATTTCAGTAGAATAACAATAAAAATATTGAAAGAAAAATTAGAAAATTCTTGTGAGCTACATAATATTTATCTGTAGCTAGTATTTAAGATACTAACAAAGTGTAAATAGATCCCTGCTGCTTGGTAGCCAACAAAAATTAACTTTTTTGGTCAGATTCCAAAATTGTTACCATAAATTGATTCCAGAAAATGTTATTGCCTTGGTATCCCAAGCACTTAAAAGTGATGTTTTCTTTTCTTTTCTTTTTTCCAATTTTCTCTTTTGTTTCAAAGTTAGTGCTATAAAATTTGTTGTTGTATATGAAAGTAGTAGAATGATTATGTCAATTTTCTAAGTGAATATATAAAAATCACATAATCCTTGGTGATTTTGATACCCAACCAAGATTGATAACCCCTTCTATATAGCATTTTTTAAAAAATTTGGACCCACCCAGAATCCAAACACTTTTCATATTGGTAAGAAATTCCAAAGTATCTACCCTTACACTTTACCCCATATTTAAGAGATATGTATTCTTGAGAGAATTTCGTTTTTGGCCAGGTATCAGTCTTTCATGGGTGCAGAAAAACTAAAATCTGATTATGGAGACAGTTTAATCATACATACAAATTACATATAGATATAGCCTTAATTGCAAAATGAGCATAAAAAGAGTAAAGAAAGGCATGGGCTAGGAATTAGAAGAAATTGAATTCAGGCACCTAACTCCTCTGATTTGACATATGCCATTGGGAAAAAAAAACACTAAACCTTACCATTCTTTAATTTTCTTATCTACAGAATAAGAAGGCAAATTTCAAAGAGTCCATCTATAACAAGAAGGACCAGATCTCCCAAGTACCATTGAAAACACATTGAAACGTTTAACTACTTTTTTTTTCTTTCTAAACTCACTGTGGATCTCACTGTAAAGTGATAACTGAAGCAAACCAGCCAATGCACTTTACAAAAATAAGGAGAGTCCAGCACATGCACACAATGTGTCTGTGACTCTCCTGTCTGCTGACAGACATCAGATCTTGTCACTAGTACACTCAATGGGGTGCAAAATCCTGTGGAATTTGCTGAACTGAACAGGACACCACACATAATGCTGGGAACCTCAGACACCAGCCATGTCAAGTGTTGTCATCACTGATCGTGTTCCTGTTCTCACTCCAGGGCCAGCCAGAGAGTCTGCTTTCTATATTAAAGTAATGGCTGTTCTGATCAGATCAGTTCTTAAGCAATTATTTTGACTTAATCAAGAACTTTTCTTTTATTTTCAGGTTAATGATTTGGTTTTCTAAAATACATATGCCAGATAACTAGATTTGTCCTAAATTTAGTGCCCTAGAACTATAATCTGTCATGCTGTTCATCATCTAGGATAGGTACTGGAAACTTAACCTTGTATAGTAACCCTATATGCTGTAACGTAAGACAAATGAGCTAATAACCATTACACCTGCAGGTGATACTACTCTGAGGCTCAAGGTAGACACACAATTACTTATGCATAGTTTTCTTTGAACCAATATAAGTATCTATGTAGAGAACAAGGATGCATTTTTTTCAAAATCGTTACTATATAGAAATGACTGATATTAAAATAATTTAATTAGTATGAAAAACAGAGACATCACAAAATAATTGCTGTTGCTGCTATGTTTAAGATAACAGAGTTGAAAGAGATGAAAGTGCAAGTGCAACAGGGCAAGATCGGGAAAGGAATGAAGGCAACCAGAGCACAAGAAAATAGAATAGACCTGACACAAACACAGGTGATGTGAAAGTCCTTCTGAGTCCACAGAATCCTGGAATTGCAAAGACCTGATAAATGAAACCTGTTGGAATAAGAGTCTCTGAGAGATGAGGAGACTTTTCTAAGGTCAAGTAGAATCTTTGGACTCCAGTGTTCTTTCCAGGATATTTCGTAGACACAGTTTTAGGTTTTCAAAATATTTTCACAGAACATAAATCGTTTCAATGTAAATGAGATCATCTTTTTTCATGGACCAGCATGGAATGAAAACAAAGCTGTGTTTTAGATTAATACTTGAAAAGTCAATTTAGTAAGAGTCACTTAAATACAAATATGACTTCCTTCTCGTGCATCATGCATTCCATCAACACTGAAGCCTAGCTCTGTTCCTGTGTTATACTATGTGCTAGGGATATGAAACAAAAGATGGATAGCCCCCACTCTTGTAGAGTGCCATCTCTGGGAAAGGATACAGGCATATAACAAGTTGTTGCAAAAAGGGTTAAGATGTGAGTGGTGATGTGATATTAGTAACAGAGCTGGGATGGTAAGGAAGATCCAGGATTATGCAGGATGTACCCATTAATAAGGGATTTAAATTAAGTTTTGGCAGCCAAGAGCCTGTGAATGACTTAAAGCAAAAAGGTGACATGAATATGCTTATTTTTTTTATTTACCCTGTTTGGTAGGGCAAGTAGGAGAAAATGAGATTGACAGCAATTGACCAGGTCAGAAGTAGTTACAATAGCTGAGAAGATGTTGGGTTCACATTAAAAGGTATAGAAATATCTGAGTGAATAGTAGATTAAAAAAAATATTAGTCTCAAAAAGTTAATTAAAAGGGGATTGAAAACTATCATAGTGAGTAATTAAGTATGAATCATAATTACCCAGATTGGGAGTACAGGAGCTTCAGATGAGTGGATGTATGAACATACGTAAGTTTTGTTAAGGGTGTCTGCAGTGTGTGGTTCTTATGATTCTGATAATGATGTTTAGAGTCAATTGAAAATACTTTTCCATAGTTTGGAATGAAGGAGTAAAACATGAATTGAGTACCCTTCAGCTTGAAGTTGATACCATGAAGGTAGAAGAGAACACTGAAAGCAAGAATAGAACTAGGATCATTTGACAATGAAATGTAAAAGATTCTAGGATTTTCTACAACTAACTGGCATTTAAACACAAAGATGCCAAATTCAGAGTAATGTTAGTTTTCAAGACTCCTGATTTTGGATTTTGGCTGGGATTTTCCTTTCTGTCCACATATCAATTCAAATACTTTCCCAAAATGTGGAACTCTTTTGCATTCAAGCGTAAAATACCTGTGAACTGTATTTTCTTTATCTATTCTCCCATTTAACAAGAAATAACCTAATAACCTAACTGAAAAATATATAAGAAGAAAGAAAGAACTGAAGAAGAAACAGTTTGGATCTTAAAGTTCATATTTTTCTTTGGTATCATAAAAATAAAATTAATGAATTAATAACCTGCCATTGCTACAGAAAACTGATCCCTTTTGGTTGAAGCCACAAGCAGACACCCTATGAAATGAGAACCAAGTGTGTGCTGGCCATGGTGGTTCACAATGAACATGACACCTCATAAGTGTGGGTTCTCAGGAACCAGAGAGAAACAGAAGCAGCCATAGCATAGTTATAGGTTACCACACCAGCACAGAACTGTGGGGTTAAAGAAAGATTTCTTCTAGAGTTTAACTTTTCTGTTTCAAAGAAAATATTGGCATATAAAATGTCAAGAAAATGTAGGATAAAAGTAAGAGTTGATAGTTTCGAATACAAAGGTCCAGTAGTTCTTATTTCAAGGATCCCATCCATAATTCCTAATGATGGGTCAGTCTAGAAGAGTACACTGGAAGCTTTGTCAGTAGGGAAGGATTTTGGGAACACTTTGAGGGTGACATAAGTGTTGGGAGTTACCACCCATTCTGTGATACACTGCCAAAGACATTAATGCTTAACATGGAGAAGAGCTAGACAGTTCCCTTGTTTTAAAAAGGCACAAATCTTCTCACAACAATAAAAAGGAATATTCATAATAATAAAAAGATCAGCCCTCAAAAATACTGTAACAATCCAAATTTTATAAACATAATAACCTAACTGCAAAATATATAAGAAAAGGAATTAAAGAAGAAATAGACAAATTCATATTTAATGAAGGAAACTTAAACATATCTCTAACTTGGAAAAACAAGCAGACAAAAATGCTTAGTAGAGACATCAAAATTAGGTCAAATTCGTTTATTGTGTTGTTTAGGATTCATCAATACATCATTCAGTTCTTTTAAGGGCTTCTGTTGTATTTGGGAGATAAGTCCAGGGTCAAAAATCAAGTTCGATAAGTTTTAAAATATTGAAATAGCACAGCATGTCCTCTGAACAGTGCGATTGAGCTAGGAATCAATAAGAAAAATCTAACTTAAAAACTCTCAAGGGTTTAGAAGTTAAGCAACATTCTTGTGACAAACACATTGGTTCATAAAGTAATCACAGTAAACATCACAAATTGTTGGATGCAGATGAAGCTGTAATTTGAAGTTAATTTATAGTTTTATTGCACATATCAATGAGAAAGTAGGGTAAAACTTGATGATATAAATATTCACATTACAGAGTTAGAAAAAAAAAGAAAGAAGGAAACAGTAAAGCTAAGAAAATAAATAAAAGTTACAAAATAAATAAAAGTTACAAAACTACAATAGAGAAATTCAACCAAATTAAATGATGGTTTATTGAAAGGATTGAAAAATTGGATGCAACACTAAGTAAGAGTAATTTGGAAAATATAAAGCCAGCACATATTAATAAATCTAGAATTTTAAAAATAAGATATACTTAAAAATCCTACAGATCTATAAAACAAACAAACAAACAAAAAACCAGATATGGTAATATTATAAACAATTTCATGATAATACATTAGAAAATTCACATCAATTTATTTTCAAATAAAAACTTACCAAAAGGAAAACAGTTATTAGAAACTCTGTATAGTGGCATATTTCCTAAGAAAATAAAATCTATAATCAAAAATCTGACCCAAACTAATTTAGACCCAGATTATTTCACACATAAATTATCACAAATATGTAATGAAGAAATAATGACAAATTTAAATACTTTTATGGGATATAAAAGGTAGGGATACTTTTCTTCTCTATTTTTGAGGTTAGCATTTCTTTTTTACCAAGTCCTAAAGAAGAGATTACAAAAGGAAAGAGGACAATTTCTGTCATGAAAAAGGAAAGAGATAGACAATTTCTGTCATGAAAGTACATGAACAACACTAAAAATATCAATGAATATAAATTGTGCTATATAAAAAGTAGAGTGTGACAGGATAATTACCCTATACTTAGCCAGGCAAGTTTGGTTCATGTGTGAAAAATCAAAGAATTTTTTTTAATTGGGAAAGAAAAAAAAAGCCCTATATTCAATAATCAGTACAAAAATAAATAAATAAAATAAAATAAATACAAAATACAAAGATACATATGAAATGTTGAAGTAGAGGTAGAATAAAGGAATTCTCAGGGATCATGGTATATACATTTTGCAAAATAACATCTTATATTCTCTGGTCTGGTAAACATGACAATAGATTCAGAAAAATCATTAGAGGAAATTCCAAATCCATTCATGATGTCAATAAATTAATAAACAAAAGTAGAGTTTATTTCCTTTATTATATAAATATTTTAAAATACGTACTGATTATTGTTCAAGAGTGCTACACTGTGCAATGAGGAAAAATAAAACTAAACATTGAAAGACATGACACTCTTACATTAGAATTTTGTATTTAGAATATCCTGAAAAAGTGTAATTGAATTACTAAATCTGAAAGAGAATTTAATAAGGTCACTGTATAAATGTTTAATACCACACAGTTATTATATTTATATACCTTGCATTAGTCCATTAGATATATAATTTTAATAGTAAAACTTTTAATGATATTTGAAAAACAAAACTCCTAGGAATAAAACCAGGTCTATACGGACAAGTCTTTTTATACAGAAAATTTGAAGAGATGATTGAAAAAAGAAATTATAAATTATACAAAGAGATACACTATTTTCTAGATTAGAAACCTTAATCTAGGAGAGATATCAAGATCCACAAGTTGATTCTGAAACTCACTAAAATTGCAGTTTTCAGAGTAAGGGGCTCTGATAAACTTTAAAAGATAATTAAAATTTATGGGGACTAGGAGTGGAAAATAAATTTGAAGAAGAAAAAATTATGGAGAACTTATACTACCTAAAGACTTATTGTAACACTCACCACTGGTGTGAGGATAAAAGAAAAAAAATGTTTCATTGAACATTCTAATACATCTTTTGGTACATGCATCTATTTACTTTCATTGGAGATCATCCATTATAGTAGAATTTCTGGGTCCTTACGACATATTCAGGTCTAATATTAGGAATTATTGTCAAAGAATTTTCCAAAATGATTGAACCAATTGATATGTCCACCAAAAAATAAGACTCTGTCAAAGTCCTTTAAATTAGTCCAAACTACTCATGTAATTCCAGCTGAGGCAAAGCAGGATTGCAGAAAGCTGAAGCAGCAAGATTGCAATTTGGAGACCAGCCTGGGCAACTTAGTGAGACACCTTCTCAATGTAAAATAAATAAACAAGGGGCTGGGCATGTAGTTCAGTGATAGAGTGTTTGCCTAACATTTGTGAGGCCCTACATTCAATCACCAGTATTACAAAAATAAATAAATAAAATAAAATAAATACAAAGATACATATGAAATGTTGAAGTAGAGGTAGAATAAAGGAATTCTCAGAGATCATCACATATATTTTTCACAAAATATCATCTTGATTTCTCTGATCTGGCTACAAGAGTATGTACTAGCGAGCCCACTTGCATCAAATTTGCAAATATAACCTAATAAATCCATAGAGAAAGTGGTCATGTTGAGGGGTGGATAATTGATGGGGGACATGGAGACTTCTGGGGTGCTAGGAAAGTTTCATAGGACTACCTAGATGGTGTGAATGTGTTCTTATAACATTCATCTACTGCACATCCTTGCAACATAAATCTACTTATGAGTTATGTTCTTTCTTGTAATGTATGTTATAATTGAAAAAAAATGTTAATCAGAAATTAAAACATTAAAAAGCACTAAGAAGTTATTCTACTCCTGAAACATTTTTGAAGGGACTAAAATCTTTCATCCTATATGGAAAAGGCAGGGAAGTAAATTGGATAGGACTAGAAAAATAACAGAAACAAGTTGTTAAGAACACATTTTGATAAAGGGGAAGAGAGAAATTGCAGGGGGTCAAAAGATCTCTAAAAGACAGCAAAGAAAAAGCACAGAATGTCCAGGGGCAGGTAAAAAGGTATACTGTCACATACTTAAAAATAGAATTCAAAACCAATTGGTTTAAAGGATATTATGATTTCTGGTCTGCTAGATTGATTGATACATCACTGAAATATACAGAGAACTGGACAAGAAATTCTAATGACCGATGAAGAGAAAGAAGTAAATGAGTTATGAATGTAAGATAATATGAGTGCAGAGATTACAAGAAGGATGGTGATAAGAAAATTCTGTTTTTTTTTAATAAGGCAAAATTTGAAGAGCAAAAATAGGGAGTTATAAGAATCATGGTCAACAAGGTCAGTTCAGAGAATGGAAAACAAAACCAAGAAGCCCAAATTACCTATATCTGTATCATGAGCTTTTAATGGATTTCATCAAATTTCTCCTGTAAAGATATAGTCTCTGGGGTGGTTAGTGCTTTGGTGGTCAGGAAACCCTGCTCAGTGTTAACAAATGCATATTATAACTCATTTCTTAAAACATAGCAAAGATATTTCTCCCACTTTGGTGGGGGGTATGTGAGAAGTTGGGACCAGATGGAGATTGATGGTGGCCTTAGAAGAAAACGTAGATGACAAATGACTGGCTTCACACTCTGCACGGTGCCCCTCTTGATCATTACCAGGACTGTGTTACTCCTCACTATTTTATAGTTCAGGAGGGTGGCTTGTTTACAAGCAAGGCCACTTTCTCAGTGAAGCCTGTTTTATTTCCCTATATAGACCACTCATTTCAAGTAGCGGTATTTGGGATTCCAGAGTCTGAACTATTCTAAGGATTTCAATATAATCATAGGGTCATGTTCTGACAATCTTATTAAGCCAAAGTTGGATTTTATTTTATTGCAGTTATTCAATGTCTGTGTTTTGTGAGCTTATGAAAGGCTTCTCACCAAAAATTCTGAGCTCCACATTCAAAACAAAGCAACAGTTTTTCCACTGTGCCACATGGCCCATGTGCTAGATTCTTGCTATAGCAATTCAGAGCCCACAGGAACTGCCCTCCCTAAGTACAGAGGTGTTGCTATTGTTTCCTAGCAGAGTTGGGCTGAAGATTGCTGTTCAGTATCTCACCTTTATTACCTAGGTTCAGTGGTCTCCAGGAGACCATCAACAAAATGTCTCCAGAAATCAGGGGTGTAATTTGGACTTAGGAGGCAAAATATTTTTCTGAGAGAGTGATGTGGCCATGTGCAGTTCACACCTGTGGATCTGAACTTTAGAAAACTCACTCCCTTAGGAATTGAACCAAATGAATTTGAGGAAATGACAATACCTAGAAAACATGAACACATGGAAATTTTGTTTGATAAAAAAAAACACTCAAATGAATCCTGAATTTTTGTAAGCCATTCTTAATAAATACATAAGGAAAAAAGGCAAAAGCACCCATAATGTAAGGCTTATAAAATCAGAAGATCTAAATATGCACAGGCTGGCAGAACAGGGTAGTTAAAAAAGAAATAGGGATATAATTAATTTAAGGAACAATAAACTTGATCGTAATTTCCCAATTACAATAAACTCTGCATTGTAATAGTGATCTTATTGTCATGGCAAACAATATTAATAAATGGTCACTTTAGATAAAACTAAAATGCCTTCATATTTTATTTTATCTCAAGATAAATCATAATAATTTTGACTAAAATATATCCATTATGGGGGAAAATCTTATTGTTACTGTGAAAAATTGGCAAAATCATTTTGCTTAAGTAAATTTTTTTCTCTATATTCTGATTCACACACACACACACACACACACACACACACACAGAGGGAAAAAAAAAAAAAAAAGCAAGTGAGACAAAATAAAGAGTCCTGGAGGCAATGGTGTCTTTTTATTGCCCTGCTTCTGGACATTCACCAGTTATCTACTGTACCTTCCACCTCTTCATCCTCTCCAGGGGAGCTACTAAATGACATTCAGCTTTATGTAGATGATGGAAAGTTAAGAATTAATAAAAATTATTAAATTACTTATCCTGAAAATTTCTCTATTCTATTACATTTAAGTAATGAGGGAGCTATAGTTCTCTTAAAAAGATTTTTAAGTAAAAAGTTTTATTTTATTCTCTAACTTGGTGGGAAAAGAAAAGAATGAAAATGAATTGTAAGGAATAACTTAATTAAAATAGAAAAACATCAGTGTAAAACAAAATAAAATTAATGAAAATAAAAATTATAATAGTAAGAGCTAGAGATTAACCATAGGATAGAACACAGGTAAGGAGATCAAAAGACACATAGTCACATAAACTTTGTGAGTAAAGAATCAAGGGCTTCCTTAGTATTGGCAGGTTTAATTTGGGGGATAAGTAAATAGATTAAATAAAACTGAATTATACATGTAATATTGGTAAAGATTAAGATTGCCATGTCACTCTCATAATCAGATTGTCATCTGATCTACTGGACAGTAATTTTATTTGTATATCATGATCTATCCGGGTAAATAACTTGCATTTATCTGTATCAATCTGTTTATATCTTTTTATTTTTTAAAAAATGGTCCCTCTTCTTAAAAGGACACAAGTCATTAGGTTAGTGCCTACCTTAGTGTAGTATGACTATAACTTTCCCTGATTAACCTGATTTTATTTGCAAAGGTTGCATTTCCAAAAAGGTCACTTTCACACGTACTGAGAATTAAGATTTTAGCATATTTCTGGGTGAACAGGAATCAACCCACAGAAGGGGGAGATAAATTCTTACATAAATTTGTCTGAAGATAAAATTTCCAATTTTATACCTAAAATACATGTACACAGTATATTTAAAAATCACTGCATAAATACAAAGAAGCCCATCTTCTTTCTGAATATGATAGAAACTAATAACAAACTTTATTATTTCATTTAAATACATTTCTTAATCACATCTTTGGTTTTACATTCAAACCATCTTGCCAAACTGTATCAGATATTTTGAGGGGAAAAAAAAGCACATAAAAATGGGCATTGGCTTTCCAAAGTAATAAAAACTATATTCAGAGTTCTTAAAAATATTTGGAAACATTTTATAAGTTCTTGGAATGTCTGTGGCAACCAAAGTATATTTTCACCTACAGTGTTATTAGAAGAGTCATGGGGAATAGCATATTACCTCCTAAGGATAATAAATTAAATTTCTCAAAAAATAATTACCAAGTATTCATGTGTACATCTTCAGTGTTTTCTGTCTTTGAACAATATATATATATAAATATATATATATTTATATATATATATATTTTTTTTTTCCCAATATCTACTAAGAAGGAACCTCTGTTACTACAAAGCAAAGGAAGCAGCACATTTTATTGCTGGGCCATAAGCAAAGAGCAAGGCATAAAGTCACCAAGTTTATTGAAATGTGGAATACATTTTCCCTACGTTCTCAAAAGCCATTCAACCTGAGCTTTGGCTGAGCAGAAGGTAGAAGGTAGTTTTAAAATATTATGTTCCTAGTAAATCTATTTAGCTTTTGATATTAAAGATGTTTGGAATTCTAGTTGGTTTATTAAAAAAAAAGGTTTTGTCCCTGTGATTACTCACAATAGTTATCTTAGTATGTAAAAGAAGCATAGTTTGCTTTGCTTTCGTTTTACTAAAGGGTAGTTGGTTTCTATAATACTCTTTAAGTTCATGAAGATCACTTTAAGCTAGCAGTCTCAATAAATTTTAAACAGCCAATTTTTGGCATTATCTGGTTCATTATGGAGCATATAACATAAACCTTATTTCATCATCTGTTTGGCTAAGCATGGGGAATTATTGGACTTTGACCAAACTTAGAAAATCATTAAGCACCATAGCAAGTATTTTATTTTTAGGCCACAAAATACCTAATAGTGCTGAACAGATAGTAAATGATTAATAAATATTTCACAATTGTTTCTTTTGAACTCTTACAAACCTTTCCTAGGGTAGTTGACTATACAAGCAAGAAAGACGATAACTTGGACATTTCCTGCCCAGCAAAGGTTAAATGAAGACAATCAATTTGTACCCTATATTTTATGTAGAAAATAATAGAAATTTAAGTCATACTAATTTTTTTTCTTTATCTTAAAAATTAACAGGAAAAAGTGATCATATTTTCAAAACTGTTGAATTGGTTTACTAAAGGTAAGGATTTCTATTTAAGTAGTGAGTAACTTTTTTAGAAAAGTTACACTGCAGCAAGTTTTGCTTCCTTTTATTTGCAATGGTTGGTAAAATACAGATTTTTGCAAATTACATCATATGCCTTCAAATTATGACCACTGCTATAAAAAAGATTAAGTCTATAGTTTTTACTGATTGTTTTTGAATTTAGGAGAGACTCTTAAACATGTTCAACACAAATAACTAAGAAAAATGACCTTTATAGTTGTCATAAAGTAATGATAAAATAACTAATGTTTATTATAGAACTATGTAGAATCACTGGGGGGACAAAACCCTAAGTGGCTTAATGAAAACTGGTATAACTTCAAGAAGTTTCTTTAATGCAAGAGAAAAAGAAGACTCCAATTAAACTGTTTTTAGAAGCAGTTGAAAGCAGGCAGGAACTGAGCCTGTGCTGGGCGGTCTTGGCTATTGTTATATTATTGCAGAGTCCCATAGGCAATCTTCACATGTACAGTACATCCTGGATCTTTTGATTCTTTTGTCTGCCCTCCAACCTGCTCGGCCAGGAACCTTCAGCCAAGAAAGATTTATGGAGCTCCCACTAACAGGGTCAACCCTGTTTTATCACCAGAGGCCTTCTTTGTAAAAATAATAACATCCATCTATGGCTCTGTTGGGCTGAGTCTCTTGGCGTCAACATCTTGTGTTTATCTTAACAACCAGTGCACACTCAAAGCCCCAGCTGAAATGAGTGTGTTCATCAATTCTACAAGGCACAGTAGCCCAGAATTCTGTAGTCTGTCAACTCAATGTCATCTAAGCTAATGGATAGGTCAGAGAGTTTGTACACTTCACAAGGCCAATGAGGTTTGCATATGAGATGAAGATAATGAGTTTCAATAAGCATTTGTAATAAAAAAGGTCAAAATATTTCAAAAGAATCAATAGTATATAACCCCAAAGTATAATGCACAAAATTTAATATGATAAATAACTAAATGAAAAACAAGTGAAAATATTTTTAAATACACTATTTAAAAAATAATTTTGATACACATGAGATTCTGAATTGAAAGATACATAATTTGAGAAGAAATTTATCAATAAGTTATTACAGCATAATCCCTGTTCTTCTAAAATTCTTCCATAAGCAATTTTTTAAGTATTAGATGTATATAAAAATAGATTCCTAAGCTGTAAGCATTACATATTTTAAGATGGGCAAAGCTCACTCATTTTTAGCAATTTAGTATTTAGGATATTTCTTAAAGCAATTAAAATTTTCCCAACATTTCAATAATTTGTTTAAATCATTAATTCTACTTTCTCGTACTATAAATTTGTAAGATTTTAAAAATTGTTTTGGGATTTCCTCTTGGAAAGGAATGTGCATAAAAATCCAAAGAAAAGCTCCATATTTTATTGTAATTGCATAAAGTAGTTCTTTCACAAAGATCATTCTTAACAATCTTAGTCCCCTGTGTTATGATGAGAGAGATTTTTCATGGGTATTTGGCCAAAAGTTTTTTCTAGAGTTAATACTCCCACTCTTCTTCCTTAAGTGTCTTGGGATTTTTAACATCCGCAACACAGACAGGAACTTGGTTTTATGCCTCAAGAAAAGAATGGATCTTTTTTTCATATAATGATCTGCAGTGCAATTACCAATGAAAAAGTAATATTGTACACCATAAACTGAGCAATCTGCAAGGAACATTTTAGTAATAGACAATTCTAAATACAGAAAGCATAAGGAATTTAAATCAAGTGAAGAGGAAAATCAATATAAAAAGTAAAAAATAATCCCACTATTTCATTACAAAAAAAATGGAGGGGAGCAAATAGAATACCTATTGTCTGCTCCAGGCCTTGAACTCCTTAGCAATCCATGTTTAAAAAAAATTCTTAGAATTTAAAAATCACGTGTTATATAATGATAAAAGGCAGTTAGTAATCACTTATGTTAATGAAACTAGTTATCAATACTAGTAAGAATCAACATTTTGGTAATAATATTCCCTACCATCTGGACTTTAGGTCAAGTGAAGGCCTAAACAAGAGTTCAGATGATTTAAGGTCTAAAAATCTAAGAACTCTAATCTGCTCATTCTTATAATTAAGTGGCATTATACTCATATATACTATTTCATTCATTCCTTAGGCTCTGAATCAGAAAAGACGTATTAAACAGCTACTGGATATCCAGGCTACAGAAGATACAGTAATGTGGAAAAAAGATCCCCACCCAGCAACTCCTACAAGAAGAGGAACAAAACTGGGAATAAGTAATAGTATTCAATGTCATGTGTGCAAAACTAGACAAATTGCACTGGGAATTCAGACATAAGCATGCTAGTAAGAGTCTCAGCTCTACAGTGAACATAATGTCACCTGCTGAACTGCTCTCACACTGATTTTTATTCTATTTGCTCTCCGTTTAGTTGTCAGACTGAAAACAAGTGACTTCACTTCAAGTTTCTTTTATTAAACACTTAGATTTAAATATAGTACTGATTATGTGTCATACCAAAAAGTAAGTGCTATATGTGAAGTTCTAAGGACTTTAGCAATATTAACTCATTTGGTTCACCTCATCATATTAGTGATAGAAAATAAATTACCATGTCCTGTGGCTAAAATTTAATGGCATGGCCCCAGATGTAACCCCAAAGGCAATACAATTTATCATATGGGACATTTTAACGGCATGTTATTTACCAGTTCATACAAAATTCACACTTTTACATCCTTGGAACCATAGGACATATGAAAGGAAATTGGGAATACAGAGAAGACAAGACTGCTAGGCTATCAAGTCAGTATACAGTTTGTGAGAAGCCATCGCAGTATTTTTGAGGTCTTACAGAAAAAAAAGTAATAATAATAAATTGATTCATTAGCAATTAAGAAGTCCTGACTTTCCACAGGGCTGTATAGGTCCTATGTAAGCAAAAAATAGAATCCTGTGGAATTGTAGCTTCCAAATTGTCTGCTTAGGTGCCCTCAAAGTTATATGAATGTCTGATAACACAGAAATTACAAATGCAAAGTGTCTACAGTTTCTATATTATATCACACTACATTTCTTTCTCCTCCTCCTCCTCCTCCCCCTCCCCTCCCCCCTCCCCTCTTCTTCCCCCTCCTCCTCCTCCTCCTCCTCCTCCTCCTCCTCCTCCTCCTCCTCCTCCTTCTTCTTCTTTTTGTAATTGTAAGTGGCCAGAATGCCTTTATTTTATTTGTTTATTTTTATGTGGTGCAGAGGATTGAACTCAGTGACTCATGCATGCTAGGCAAGTGCTCAGCCACTGATCTACAGCCCCAGCCCTCTACATTTCTTTTCACAGCAGGATATTTTTTTAATTCAGAGCCTGTTCTGGTAAGACACAAGGCAATGTAGGGAAGGACTTGAAAGCATTTGTATGCCATCTGATTCCCAGATTCGGGGAACCATGGTACTCAATAGATGTGCACAGCTCTTTGTGTTTAAGAATAAAATAAATCCTCTCACTGTGTATTTATTATTTGTTTCGGTTACTAAAGTTGGTAGAACATGAAGGTTTTTTAAGGTGTTTAACCCTAACTGCTTAATAAAAAGAATTGCATTGCTGGATACTTCTTTCAGTTATAAGTGACATGAAAGTGATTACATTAAAACCAAGGACTTGGGAAATTTCATTCCTAGAAGGATATTCACTGTTCCTAGGATGTGGTTTCTAAAGGTTCTTGTACTAAAGAGAGGGGGATATCTTTGTAAAAAGAAGAACATTGAAAACATTACCTTTACCAAATTGTTTTCTACTTTTCCAAAAACAATGGATATTGGACTTTTTAAAAACCAATGCTTTTTCTTTTAATAAAAAGTGGAACATGCTCACATAGGAAAAATTGAAATATTCAAATGTACCTACATGGAAGTGTGCACTTCCCATTCATACCACATGTTACCTGAATGGATGTGAATATAAATATTTCTCATCTCCACTATGTTCTCTCTTACTCAAAGTTTTTGCATCATTAAACACTCATTATCACTTCCTGTATGTTATTGTTTTATTGTTATTCTTAAAATAACATAAGCTCAATGAAGACACATACCTTTTTACAGGTTTTTATCGTTGTTTCACCAACACTAATACCATATAACACTTGAGATTTAGTAGGCATGCAATATATACATGTTGAATTGAAGGAAGGAAGGTTAATACATCTCAGAATAGTGCTTTCATCTTGGTCCCTCACAGTCCATCCTTCCGGTCCTGTTTGGGCTGTTTTTCCAGCCACTTTGCCTCTGTATCTTTATAGAAGTTCTCCATTTTGGATCTCATCACTTTTTTCTCTTAATATGGGATATTTATGATAATTTATATGTTTTTGCTACTAAGGCTACAAAAATCAATTTTCTGATTATTTTTGTAGAACTGATCCCCAAAGTGGAAATGTTGCTTCAAACTTCATGTATAAACATTTTCAATTTATAGATCAAGCAATTCCCAAAATGGGATATTAAAGGTTTATACCAGTGCTTTATCTATTTGTATTTAAGTTCAGACTCAAAGTTGTGGACAAGATAAAGGAACTCATATGTAATTGTTACCCAAATACATTGGGTTTTTTTTTCCTTTTTTTTGTTTTCATTTTGCTCCCTTTTTGCATCTATTCGTGCATTCAAGCTCATGTGAGGTTCTGGTTCTCTCTCTCTCTCTCTCTCTCTCTCTCTCTCTCTCTCTCTCTCACACACACACACACACACACACACACACACACACACACAGAATTTTTGGGGTCTCTCTATCCTAAATCCTTTTGTGTGCATTTCCTCGGGACAAAGACATTTAGTTACATAATCCTGGTACAATTTTCAAAATTAGGACATGATTTTACAGATATTTATTCATAATATGTGTTTCGTATTTCCTCCTCATTACAAAATTAAGGCTTTTAAGATTAATGAGTAGGTCCCATGATATTATATGCCTTTAGCATCTGGCACAGTATAGCAGACCTAGTAGACTCTAAATAAATATCTCCTGGCAACATTCTTAAGATAGAGAAAAAGGGCTTTAAAAAGGCACTCCTCCACAAAGTTTGGATTTGAAAATGGAGGCTCATGAAAGCAAAAGCACAAGGGGTTCAAGACACTTGAGCACAGCTATTCACAGGCTGTGGCATATGTTAAAACAGAATGCAGTACCAGATATAGTGCATTAACATTGATTATATTCATGCTACAATTAAAGTAATTACTTCACTTTAAAATTAATGCATACTAAATATGTTTAATGACTAAAATTAAAATTTGTAATTATGGTATAAGTACATGAATTCAAGTTGTAGAGTGTTTATACTAATTATGTGTGTCAGCTAACATAACTGTGAAGTTGCCCCCTCCCTGCCTTGCAAAGGTACTCCTGGACCAAGAACCATCTGGGAGAAGCACACTCGCTGTGAGAGAAAGTTTAAGGGGAGAAAGTTACCTTTTTCCTCATTCATGTGATAATTATGCAAATAAGTAGCTAGTTAATAGAAAATGCCTGCTGCATGAAAATCCTCTTAAATATTACAGAAAAGTCTTAACTGGAGAGCTCCATTTACAAGAAGGAGCCTAGAGAAATAACCTCCCACACTAAATACAGTGTCCTGGAGAAGAGGTAACACTGATGCAAAGACCCTTCCGTGTTGCAATTACTGGAAAATTTTTAGAATTTGCCCAAACAGGCGGCTGTCACAATTATAAACAAATGCTGATTAATATTACCTTGCATTTGATGAACCTAGGAACTAATAAATTTTACTGTCACTAGAACCTCAAGTGTGACTTTTGTTCATTTGCTTTAGACAATAACACTTAAGTTAATGTGTATCTCACAAACAAAATTGGAAGTCTCCATCATTGATATCTCTGCTAGTCGATGCTCACCTTAAAGCATGTTGCCTGGTGCTTCAAATTTTTAAAATTCTATCACCTTAAAATCCAGGGCATAGAAGACTTTGGTTGCTCCTCTAGAGTTATAAAATTCCCTTTCACTTCTTACACTAGAATTTGGCACACTTCCAAATACAACCCCTACCCCTTGATGTTTATATTCTAGTGTATTTCGGAGATAATTCAATCCATGTGTTTCTGATTCATTTACTCTTATGTCATCAAAAAAAAATTGTTTACTTAGAATTGCTTGATGCCCAAGTAGTCTCACCAAACTAGTTCATACACCATTTCCTTTCAACAGGAATCGAGGCTTTGTGCCTTGTGAGGTAACTAAGGTGGGAAAGTGGTTTTGATTTTAAATTCCTGCAGCTCATAATTACCATGCCCCTGTTTTTAAGCTTATCTACTGTATTCCTTATTAAGCTTAGGTTACCATAACAAAATACCATACACTGGGTGGCTTTGACAATAGTCATTTGTTTATTATAATTCTGGTGATTGAGAAGCCCAACATCAAGGAGCCAGCAGATTTTGTTGCTGATGAGTTTTGGTTCCTAGCTTGTAGACAGTTACCTTCTTTCTATATGCTCACATGATTTTTCCTAAGCAGGTTGGGATGGAGGAAGCGCGTGTCCCCCCTACCTTCCTCATCTTATAAGAGCATTGGCAGTATATATAATAAGAGTACCATCACCATGACCTATTCAACATATGAATTTTACGGGCACTCAAAAATTCAGTACATATTATCTAAACAACACTAAAAGTACATTAAATGGACAATAGAATTAGTAATAGTTTTGCACAACCGGGGAGGCACCATGAGCAGCATTCCTCCTAACTGAGGTGTGCCTGATCAGCTATCATACATTAGCTGCAGAGGGAATGCTGAAAGAAAATTTGTGTTATACTTCAATACCATGACAAATTGCTACATTTCAGACAAAGATTCTCTTTGGAGCAAAGGGCGGAATGCCTATTGTCTATTATAAAAGATGTGAATTCCCTAAACTCAGTCATGTAACCAACTGTGTGATCTGGTAACCTCAATTTTCATGCTGGATTGTGCTGAGGAACCAGAAAAAAAAATGCTGAATACTCTACCTATTGCAGTTGCCATGCAGAAATGGGCAAACCGATAAGAGATAAAGAAAACGGCAAAACTTCAGTTGTAGAATGCATGTAGCAGTGGTTATGTGACTATTCACTCACTGAAATCCTGTCAACTTTTATGGTTGATTGAAAATACACATAATAAAACATTGGTCAAATGCATATTTTTAAAACCCTACTTCAAAATCAGTAGTAGATAAGGAACTGAATGAAATTATCAAAGTCCAATTGCATAGCCTCAATCCCCATGTAATATTCATTGGTTCACAATCATTCCCTTTTATCAGTTATCAAACAGGCTCCGAATCCATCAAATCCACATCATATTCATCAAAGACTGTCCCTCAAATTCCCCTAGTTCTAAACCTTTTATTATCCAACTTCCATGGTATTCTATTCTTGTATAGTTCTCTGCTGGCTGCAACATTTGAAATGATTCCAATAAGAAGCCTCTAGGATGTGCTTTGGAGTAAAAAACGAAGACCTGGAATTCAGAAGACTGCTTTCACAAGTTCTTCCATTTATTCCTGAAAATATTCATTATTGAACAGCAAATTATTTTTAAATAATATTTGCACACATGATCTTTATGACAACCTTATTACTCCTATTTAACAGATGAGAAAATGTGAGTTGGTGAAGTATCTTGCTAAGAGTCTCATGACACAGTATAGGTTTGAATCCAGGCAGAAGAAAACTCCAAAGCCTGAACTGTAAACAGTTATTTACATTATGTACCAAGCCTCATAACTTGGTCCTGTTCATAACAAAACTATCTTATTTCAGAGACTGTTAGTAACAGCTAATATATAGTTGATAAAATATATTTTAAATTTGAAAGAATTATTAAAATATGAGTAAAAGAATCATCAAGGAGTAAAGAAACTTTGAGCTGGTTTAACAAGTGAAATGTGCATCTCATGACAGGAAAGCTTCAGAAAAATGTCTCCTTACTTAACAATTAGACATTCATTCCTCTTACAATGATAATACACAATAGCAAATACACAGTCACATTAGCTCTAAAGCTCAAGTACAAACACAATTATTAGTTTAAGTAGTGTCTAACTCAATGGATAAAATTAAAAGAATATTATATTAGTCAGTATTTTTGTCACTGTGACCAAAATACCTGATAGGAATTAATTTTAGAGGAGGAAAAATTTATTAGGCACTTATGTTTTCAGAGGTTTCAGCCAATATATGACCAATTCCATTGCTCTGAGCCAAAGGTGAGTCAGAACATCATGGTGGATGGGTATGAAAGAGGAAAGCATCAGAACATGGCAATCAGAAAGTAAAAGATCTCCCCTCAATAAAGACAAAACACCCCAAAATCATGCCCCAAGGGACATATCTCCTCCATCCAAACGCTGCCTGCCGAGGTTTACCACCCAGTTAATCTATGACAGTGGATTAATCCACTGATTAGGTTAAGGCTCTCATAACCAAATCATTTCACCTTTGAAAATACTTGCATTGTCTTGCACATGAGTTTTTGGGTATACCTCATTATTAATTCATGACAGATATAAAAATCAACATTTAAAAAATGATTCTTGGACTCATTTCTAGGAAAATCTTATGGAACAGGATTGGAGTGGACTTAAGAAATTGAGTTTTAAAGCTTAAGAAAACTTTGTGATTTTGATAAATAACAGATTTAGACACTGGTGCCTTAAACAAAATGAACATATTTGAAATAAAATCTGTGGAGCACCATATCTTGCTTGATGAGAGGAATATGGGGTGCTAAGACTTGTCTGGTTATGCTAAGTAGGTTTCCTCTGTACTGCATGAAGGTGGATAGTTTTGTGGTTCCTCTTGGTGAACAACTCACATCAATTAAACATAGTATGCCAAAAGTTTAGAGATACTATTTTAATCAGCGTTTTCAGTGCTGTGACTAAAATACCTGACAGGAACAATTAAAAGAGGGAAAGTTTATTTGGGGGCTCACAGTATCAGTGATCTCAGTCCATAGAAGGCCAGCTCCATTTCTTAGGGCTTGAGGTAGAGGCAAAACACTATGGCAGAAGAATGTGATAGAGAAAAGTGTCTCAGAACATTACCAGGAAGCACAGAGAGAGACTCCACTCACGAGGTACAAAATATATACCCTAAAGACACACCCCCCCAATGATCTACCTCTTCCAGCCACACACTACCAGTCTTCAGTTACCACTCATTAATCCCTATCAGGGGATTAATTCACTGATTGGGTTATGCCCATAACTCAATCATTTCACCTCTGAGCCTTCTTGCATTGTCTCACATATGAGCTTTTGGATGACACCTCATACCTAAACCATAACAGATACATTTGCAAGTATCATAACCTTTTATTTTTTATGCATATAGCCACTTAAATGTCAATTGCATTTACTGCTACAGAAAAATGCAAAATATTAATGTGTTCCAAAGACAGGTTTTCAAAAGAAATAGTTCAAATTTCTTAGCACTCAAAAATAAATAGTTAGGATCCCTTGCAAATATTTTTCATGTAAAAAAATGTAATCATGGTAATTTATTTTGTACATCATCAAAAAGGAGTAGGCAATGGGACTATTTCATGGTTTCAATTCTAACTCTAATTTTTCCATCAGAAAACTGATGAATGCTTTTTTTCTGAGACATTATTTTGCTCATTTGCATTGTTTAAGTTATTTGTATACATAGAGGAAGCAAAGAATGGCTTTTCCATGCTTATGCTTCTGCAGTTTGTTACAGATGAAAAATAGTTTCATTTTGTATGCACAGAATAAAAGAGGTTAGAAGGTTACAAATCATGTTTGTATAAGGTATTACTGCATCTCTCCAGTCAATTGGAAAATTAAACTTACTGATGCACTGACCAAATCAAAACAATGTGCTTTATTTTTTTCCCTAGAAAATCTCCAGCCCAAAGAGCAATTTGGCTTCCTATCCCTTCACTTAGAAAGTGCATTTTGATTTACCACAAGTGTCTAATTTAATCAAAGGTACAAACACGTACAGGGTGTCTGGTTCTTGTTTCATTGTGTTTTCAGAATATAAATGAGAAACAGTGAGAAATGTATTTTCTGAAGACATCTATTGTATATATTCCCAGAAGTGTTTATAAATTTCAAACTTTTTTAGGAATATCCAAAATATTGGAAAGTTTTTTTTATTCTAAATATGAAAAAATTCTCTAGGTTAAAAAAAAAATCATTACATCCCTGAAGAAGTTGTGAAGTTGTACATGTCTGAGGAGTTAAAAGTAGAAAAGAGGAGAATGAACAGAATCAGAATTTTTCTTATTATTGTGCTTGAAAATGAATCAAAAGTAAAGACATGTAAATCATGATTTGCAGATATTTTCAAAGCAGAACATTATTAGGTGACCATAATACAGCATATCTGTACCCTCATTTCCTGTCTGGAGATAAGTTAAAAAAATAGTGTAAAGCTCTCATCACACTTAAGACTCTCTATAACAATTGATTATACCTCAACAGAGATGGATTAAAAAAAAAAGTCTACTTAGGCTCTTACTTCATGTGTCCCCTGCAATGTGCTGAAATATGAAAGCTTATTCTTTCTGAATGTACCTTTTCTTATAGTTTTTGCTATAGATTCAAATGTCATATTTAGTTAAGAAACAAATTTTTACGGCAACCCTTAGGAATTGGAAATAAACCTAGCTTTGGAACAAATCATAGCTCCACATGTATATAAAAAAAATTTAAGAGAAATGATTACACTTCTGCTCAACTAGAGAAGTTCCAACTGTTTCCATGCTACTAAAAGTATTTCATGATTCTATTTTCATCTATCAAGTTGGCCAATATTAAAAAAAAAACATAATATAATATAATATAATATAATATAATATAATATAATATAATATAATATAATACAATATAATATAAACAAGGCTGTGAAAATTCTGATTCTGTCACATAATGCTAATTCACATAAGAACTTGATCAAATATGAGGGAATTTCATAATAACTATCAAAAATGCATATTTATTTTTCCTTTGCAGCCTCCTTTCTAAAATCTTAGATATATAAATCTTAGATAAAATTCATAAGAAATATGTGGACAAGTGATAAAAATATTACTACCAAAGATTGAGATAATCGAAATATTCAACAATATAGAAATAAATGCCTGAATAAACTATAACATCCAGAATGTACTAAGTAACCATAAAACAGAACAAAGTATATTTTTATAAGCTGCCTTAAAATTATCTCCAAGACATATTCTTCACTAAAAAAGCAAGGCACAAATTATACTTATCATATGCACTTTCTTCGTTTTTTGTGGTGCTAGAGTTTGAACCCAGGGCCTTATACATGTGAGGCAAATGATCTATCAACTGAGCTATATCCCCAAACTTCATATGCAATTTTTTTGAAAGAGTGGGAATATAATTATTTAGATACACATACAAACTTCAATTTTTTTCTAAATTAAACCATTGAAATTTGAAATAAGAATTAATAAAAATATTTAAGAAGATGGGAATAAACAGACTTAGGTATGAGGGTATGTGGGAAATATGAAAGCTTATTCTTTCTGAGTGTACATTTTCTTAAAGTTTTTGCTATAGATTCAAATGTCATACTTAATTAAGAAATTTTTAAAGCAACCCTTAGACATTAGAAATAAAGTGAGATCAATTGCATACCTTATTAATAAAACACCAGAGAATTTTTAATTCCAGTAATTTAAAACAGAATATTTTGAGTGTCTATCTCAAGTGGCAAATACCCAAAGGAAAAAAAAAAAGAGCCATAAAATAGTCTAAAATTGCATTTAGTGTTCTTGTTTTTAGAGAAAGCTTTATAAAGTGGATAAATAATTGTGTTCATGTCATTAGGAGTATTTTCATTATGAATGAAAATTTTTTGTTATTGAAAAATAATCCAAGAAATCAAACATTACAAAACTTATTTTTATTTGTAAGTATCAGATACATTCATGTAGGATGTATATGTGTATATGTATACTTTCTATTCTTATATAATAGCAAACTTATATAATTGTATAAGGAACTCTGATAAAGTCTAATTTCTCTTTTGTGATTTTTTAAAAGGAATAAAAGTATTTTATATATATGTCCACTACAATGATGCTTAAGCAATGATAATCTACTAGTGTTGAGCACCCTAGAGCCTGGAGTGTGATTTCTATGCACCATTTCCCATAAGTGAAGCCAGTATCTTTGGAGAAATAGCTGATTCTGGGTTTGGGTCAGGAGATGTACACTGTGAACCTGGGGTGGTTTATCTTGCCTGAAAGTAAATACCTTATAAAAGACTACTAAGATCCCATCAAAAAGTAGAAGGGGTATTTGAATATGAAAGCAAATAATCAATCTAATGTATACAACCCAGCAATGCATTTATTGAAGCCCATAAAGTCATGACTATTATTATGATATTCAAAATATATAAATAAATAAATATATATATATATATATATATATATATATATATCCATTAGGACACCAATTTTTTATTCTGAAAAATTAATACATAATGGGAATGAACCAAGTATGTTTATTTCTTCCTGGAACTAACTGGCTACTTAACTAACCAAATATATAGTGAAAGTAATTTTTCCTTTATGCACATCAAATGCAGAAGAAATAATATATTTAGAATAGTGTCATTTTTCAAGGTCTAATGAGATTATAAATTAGAACATAATGTCCCTGGGTGCTACAATCACTGAGTTAACAGTTGATGTGACTCTTAATAATATGAGGAGCAACCTAATACTAGTCATGATATGGTAACATACAAGTGGATAAACCAACTTGAAAGTATGTTCTTGTCTTTGCTATCCCTCAAAATTCAAATTGAACTTAATTCTTGGGATCTAATTATGGTGTTCATAAAATATCAGGGTGCTAGAAAGTGTAAGTTAAATGACATTAAGGAAATTAAATCAACCAAATGGGAACAAGAACAGGTCTTCAGTTAAAATAATTTCAACAGATAAATAGTATAAAAAGGTGTGTATCGGGCTGGGATTGTGGCTCAGCAGTAGAGTGCTCCCCTAGCACGGGCAGGACCCAGGTTAGATCCTCAGCAACACATAAAAACAAAGGCATTGTGTTGTGTCCATCTACACCTAAAAAAATAAATATTTTTTTAAAAAGGTGTGTATCATGGGGTTATTATATATATTTAAAAGTATTTTATAGGCCATATTAGATAAATGCACTATATTGACCTTGTTTAGATACTAATTCTTTGTTCTTTTTTAAAAAAGAACAAAGTGTTTTATTAAATACTATTAAGGGATTTTTGTAAATTGTGTTGAAACTGTTGTATTAAAATAAATATGTTAGGATTACAAGTTGAAATAATCACAGATAAGATGATGTTTGGGATTGGCTTCATAATATTTAGAGGTAGAAAGTACATGCTTGTGATGGGTAAATTAATAACAGTAGAATGCTTATAATTTTGAAATTGAGTATTTTCTCCACTTGTGTATGTTTGAACATTTCATAAAACATTAGAGGAATAATAATAATAATAATGTGCATGACTAAATGATTCAACTGATTTAATAACTGGTTTTAAGTCAGATTAAATTAACATATGTGCACTCCATTATTACAACCCTCAATGGAGTGAAATGAAATAAAATTTCACAATAAGAAGGATATATGTGGTAGCGTTGTGATCACAGGGGAAAGAATATCAATAGTGTGTGATTTAAAAAAAAATCACGACTAAGCTTAACACATAATTCTAATTCAAAAATAAATGTAATTGAACAAGAAAGTAAAAAAACAACACAACAAAATACAGACAGAAAATTCTCTGAAAAGTTGAATCTGTCAATATGAAATATTCTAAGAATGAATAATCCTAGAAGAATAAATGAAAACCAACTGTTAAAGAAGCTTACAAGTTTCAAGAAGTTTTCCCTTTTACAATAGTTATATGAATTCTATATGTTGTTAGCTTTGCAAAGGCATTTAAGTTTTAAAAATTAATTTCATTAAAACTATCTAGTGAGGATAAGATATTAAAAATTCAGAAACAAAGAGGTGTTTCAAGACTTGTAACCCAAAATGTAAGCCCAAGTCTCAATTTTGAATGACAGATGAATCTACTTATGCTCTCTGAACATGGCTTATCTAAGCAAAATCAGGGCTTTAAACAAATAATCTGTTAGTGTTCTAAGGATCAATGTTCTATAGTTAGATGAGTCAAGTTCAGTTTTTTATACTTTTCCAAAATTCTCCAATCTTTTGCATTATTTCAGACTGGAGGAGATTGACTGACCCCAGTTTTTCCCCCTCCTCCTGCATTTCTAAACATTCTTTCACTTCCTCCTGATCCTGGGCCCCCAACACAGACACACATTCTGGCAGCATGGGTGAGTGCCAGAGGCAGGAGACTGGGAAGCAATTTATAATCATATATACCACCCCTGTCACCTCAGAGAGAGAGACGATTTATAATAAACAATGAACCTCTTAAAATTATCAAAGCAGTGTTCCTTAACATGCAGGGTCAGCTCCCCAGAGAGTCACTGAGTTGTGAGGATCTGGCTAACATTTGCATCCTGTGTTGCCTTTTCTTGAAGCTCACTCTCATCTCTCCTCCTGGAATCTGTAAGGGCCACCTGAAGAAATGCCAGGGCAAATTACTTTAAGAAATAAAAGATTAACTGCAGAAAGGAAGACTTCAGTTTGGCAATTCAAAGGAAAAGCAATGTTTGGTGTAGGTAGATGCTAGGCATATAGAAACAAAAATGTGGAAAGCTGATCAGGCAAATACATTCAGTGAAATAGAGAAAAAGAAATGTTCTATTTTAAAAGTTAGTTACTAATGCAAGGACTGTGTAAGAATAATAAGAAGAAGAACACTAAATTGAATGCCTGGAACCTGTGTTCAAATTGTAACTCCATCCTGTATTAAGTTTCTGACTCTTCACTAGTAATATGCCTTCATGTTAGGGGCACAGAATAACCATGACTTCCCTCACATTCTGCCTTAACCTATCCACATCAATGCTGTAAATCCACCACCACTGGTTTCTTTTATGCAGTTGCACTAATTCAGAAAGACAGGGCAATTCAGAGCCCAATTTATCCACCATTCCATAATCATTCACTCATTCTCTCAATTCATTTACTCATTTGTTTCTTTCCATTAAAAACGACTCAGTACAAGTCATTGATCTAGATGAACCAGAGTGAAATGTGTATATGTTAGTCTAGAATAGAGGTCACTCTAGAAAAAAGAGTTGGTCCTAAACAAACATTTAATCACTTAATTCTCACAATTATCTATTTGATAGGAAACTTTTACAGATGAGGACAGTAAGATAAAAGAAGATAGATAACGAGTGCAGTGGCTCATGCCTACAATCTCAGTGGCTCGTGAGGCAGGAGGATGGCAAGTTCAGATCCAGCCTCAGCAATTTAGTGAGATCCTGTATTACAATTAAAAACTAAAAAAGAAATAAAAATAAAACAGTACTGTGGATGTGTCTTAATGATTAAGCACCTCTGGGTTCAATCTCTGGTACAAAATAAAATAAATAAACAAACTATATTTGGGCATATAGTTGGTAAGTAGTAAAAGAGGGAGTTGAGGCCACTCTTGCTTATTGTTTATACTATTTATTAATTTAGTAATTAAAGATATAATGGAAACAGTTTTTTTTGTATCAGTCTGAATCATGGCATGCAATGAATGTAAACTTTTTATTATTAGTCCTGCAATAATACCACATTTTTTTTCTGAAAACACTATGAGAAAGTAAATCACATTTCTTGCCATCAATTAAAAAAAAATTCATTAAAACATTATATTTTCCCTCATAGTAAGTAAAATAAGCATATTTCTATTTTTCAAGTTACATATTCTGATTCTGTGCAATATGGAAAAATATTCTTTCTTCAATCATCCCCAAAGAGATCAGAGAAGCAATTCTACCTAGTGTAAGTAAAAGCCTTCCCTGTCCTTCAAGTAGAAATTTAGGGATTGATTTAATACCAGTAGAAGGAGTAGAAATCTAAAATGGATCTGGTTTTGGATAGAATATAAGAAACATTCTTAAAGGTAATCCTTATTTTCTGACAAAGCACACCAAGTACAGAAGTCATGCTTTCAATGTGTAAATTCTAATGTAAACACTGTATCTTCTCCTTCTGTTTTCAGTTGAATGTATCAAAATTTATAACTACAAGGTTTATAAAGATAAATTTGAGGGGGGAAATTAGTACTATTACTCTCCAAAGAACATTTGATATGTTCTAACCCTGGCCTTCTTGATGGTTTCCACAGTGCAGTGTGTTAAGAAGGAAAACTTTAATCTGTGAAGATGAATTTCAACTTCAAAACCCCCACTGGTTTTAATGGGAGTGACAAAGCTAATGTGTCACCACAGACTTTGGAAAGGTACCCCTGAGTGTCCAATTATTTAAAGTGCTTTTCCTATTCACCGTCACTCAACTGATCATAGTGGATTTATTTGGCAATAACATTCCTGTGACATGAACTTCCGGAGGAATTGCTCCATAATTCAACTTCAGTTAATGTTGCCTTAAAAATTAAGTGTTTCCGTAAGTTTTAAATAGATAACAGTACTTTCTTACAACTACATTCTTGGATACAAGTTTATTACTTAGACAGGGTTAAAAAAAAATCTGGCTTTCGTTTTTCCTTTTCTAGTTAAAAAAAAAAAAAAAAGTTAAGGGAAAACATCCTGTTCTAAGTCCCAGAAGAATGTCCCTAACTTGAAATTTGCATTGTAATCATTTTCCAATATTGCCTCCACAAATATGAAATGATCAGTTCAATATTCACCACCTTAAAAAAATATAAGATTTTTCTGTATTTAGTTATCGAACCCACTCAACTATGAAGTATTTTTCTACTTTTTGTTTATACTTTGAATCTTCCATTGTGTAATGCCAATTTTAATTTCACAATTATTATATATGTCATTAATCTAGCTCTTAAAATATGGTCTATAGGTTTGGGTTTACCCATACTTCAAATTAAACCACCCAGTGCTAAACTGCTACATTTTTTGTGTAGTAATGAAGATTTTCGTGAATGGAATTCCTTTATTTTATTCATAAAAAGAGAGATGATATGTATTTAAAATAATAGGAAAAATTGAGCCCATTTTACTCTTCTCCTGTTCTTGTCAAGGTCCTCAGGATACCTGGCCAATATAGATAATGGGCCATATAATCCAGTTAGTGAGACAGAGGCTTTGTATTTATGACATGATAAAAAGCTACCATGTGTCTGTCCAGTTGAATGAATCAACAATGTAGCGGGATGTACAGAAGTTCTTACTTGCTCAGGTATATGTTAAAACTATTCTGTGCCACTTAACCAATCAGGCACATATTCCTATACTGTCCAAATAAACATGAGGTCTATGTCACTATTCCTTCCCAACAAACAAAAATAGGCATTATGCATGTACTTGTGCTACAGAATTGCAAAGGGTTTTGAATTTTGTTCCTGGGGACAAAGAGAACATAAATATGAACATAATAGATGTGATTACTTCTCTAAAAATGAACTGATTTCACATCCCCAAACAGTTGCAATTTGAAAATAATTTGAGTAATTATGGTCTCTTCATAAGTTTTGGAAATATTTTTCTTGTTTAAGTACTTAATAACAGAAACAATTTAATAAATCCAAACAGACTCTGCACTTCTGTTTTTAACAAAAAAAGTAAAACAAAAATTACTATCAGATGAGCCATTTTATGACTTTTTAAAGTTTAATAGTTTTAGCATGATACAAAATTCATTATTTTAAAATGAAAAGTCCTCCTACATACTTGGTAAATTGCCAAAGTCTGGACTACCACAATGAAAAATTTGGAAAAGAACAGGAAAAAACAATTTTTACATTATAAGTATCAAAACTACCAAGAAAGAATATTTATTTAAACTTAATTATGATTTGTCTAATATTTATTAATTTTTAAAAGTAAAGTCAAATTGCTAAATTTACTTGGAAATGTATTTTGAGCTCAGTGACTTGAATTTTCTTCAAAACCCTCAAAGATACCATGAGGCATGATTTAGTAATTAAGTATTTACTCTATGCCTGGACCTACATATAAATGATACAAATTAGCTACTCTTTCAAAAGAAGATAATTACTATTACTTTCTTCTTGGAAAAGAAGGATCTGAGGTAGGGAGGTTAAAAATCTTTCCTGAGTCATACAGATTCTTAGAGATAGAGCTGGGATTCAAACACTGGATATACCATCATAAGTGATATATCTGCCCTTTTTGATAGAGTGCTTAGGACACAGGTGTCTCCAGTGATCAAGTGTTTGTGTTCCATTTGCATGCATCTCTCTCAGGGAGGAATTACCCACTGATAGATAACTATGCGTAATACTAAGTGTGTGTTTCTGCCTGTTTTTGTTTTGAATATAAAAAGAAAAAAGTTACTTTGTACAAACAAAAGGAAAGGTAAATTTTTCATATAATACTTGGCATTTAGAATGCATATGAAATAGTCTGCCTTATGTGCATATTAATTCCAGTACTGCTACAGATGTAGAAACTACTACAAATGATAGAAAATGGGAGAGTGAGGGCGGGGAAAAGTGGGAGAAAAAAAAATCCAAGAGAGCTCAGAAAGTATGAGTTATATGCACACACATATGTACACGCACACACACACACACACACTCACAAACACACATTTCATAAGAACAACAAAAAAGGGAATGCTAGTGCTGGGTGCTGAGAGCCATCCTAGCTTATGCTTTCTACTAAAGTTAAGGAAACTAATTTGAAATAAAAATGAGTAACAGAAAAGGATCATGGTCTCATACACCAAAGAATTGACTGGGTTGCTTAAAACAGGAGAGGAAATAAAATTTCTATCATGTGTATTAACAATGATGCTTTGTGCCAAAAAGAAACAAAGAACAAGGATAACATTTCAGATACTCAGGGAAAGAAAAGAGGAACCAAGGATTTTATATGCAGCCAAAATGACTTCCAAGTATAAAAGTCAAGGACAAACTGTTATCAGCATACAAAAAAGAAGAAATATTGTTCTCAGTAGACTCCACTAGAGACTAAGCTTTCCAAAACCACAATGAACTAGGAATCATCAATGTATAAAGGCTAGTGGCATGAATATCACTGGTAACCTCACAAAAACAAAGAATACATGACAGTGGCTGCTTCACAGGGAAGAAATAACACCACCAATGGGGGTTAGTCCCCAAATGTGTCTTGAATCCTAACCTGTCCTAGAGGTCATACCAAGAATCCATATAGGGAACAGAGAGGAATCGTAGGCTATATTACAGGAGTGGAGTTGGCAAAACCTAGACAGTTGTACCGAAGAAGACAATGAGCACATTTCCTTCAACAGACAAATTGCAAGAAAACAGAACTTACCATGAAAAGAGGTTTAATAAATAAAGTAGTAAGTGGAAAGTGTTGACTGTTGCCTCCCTATTAAAACACTAAGCTATAAAAAATGTTATGACATTGTTGAAACAATGAAAAATTTCAACATTGAATGAATAGTTGATGATATTGAACAGTTATTTTTAGCCATTTTGTAGATTGAATGGGCTTATATGTAACAGAAAATTTAAATATTTAAAAAAGCTTATTCATAGATATTATAGTAAACTATATAGAAAATCTATTCACTAATAAAATGTCTGAGTTTTGCTTCACACTACATTTGCAGGCATGGATGCGGGTATAAAAAAAGAACAGTGAGAGGAGATGACTGTTTGGGTGGCTGATAGTTTCTAAACACGTGTGCTTGTCATTATTAAAAGTTAACCATAATAAAATATAAGATGGAATAAAGAAATTTTGAAGGAAAAACAGAGATAATTCATTACCACTGATTATGTTAAGAGTAACACCACAAGAGATTTTCAAGAAGGAAAATTATACCAGAGGAGCACAAAATAATGCAAAAACAAAGTAAGTTTCTGTAAAATGGAAGTAAGCGGCAAAATCAAAATGAATATTAATTGTTTGAGATAATAATGATTGCCCTGGGGGTTGAAATACATGTAGAATTAAAGCATTTAGCAAAAAATTGAGCAAAATTTAGAGGAATTAGTACAGTTATTCTGTAATTTTTGCATTTTCTGGGAAGTAGTAAAAGCATTTATATTCAGCTGTAATGAATCAAGACTCCAAGTTGCCAAGGGTAGGATAACTTCCTCTTTTCTTTGGAAAATTAGAAACAATAGTGGGCTGTTTATGTATTTATTTTTGTAAACAATGAAACTATTGAAATGCATTTGTTTGGGGCAAATGCTCCTTCTAATAAAAATTCCCTTTCATCTTCCTAACATGTTCTATGAGGAAGTGTGTGATAAACACATGCAGGGAGGGGGGAAAAAAAGAAAAAACAAACAGATAAGAATAAGGTTAACAAGATTTAACTCAGTCAGGGAAAGGAAGAGATACAGATGTCAAGGAAAGATCTCTAACAATAATGCATGAGTGATGTGCATTCCACACAAGAGCAGATTTTTATCAATTCTCAACCTTCAGCCTTACTAGGTTTGAAATAGTATTTAACCTCTCTCTTTTTTAAAATTAGAGAACAAAAATGAACTATATTTTTGTTATCTTTGTGTTTCCTCAAGTCATGTATATAATAATATATGAAAATTTAATATATCTTTAATACATTTAATTTTTCTTTTAAAGGGAAAAATATCTTAATACATTCCATTCATGTAAACATAATTAAATTTAGATAATTTTTTCTAGATAATTTAGCTTTTTAAAAACCTCTCAATAATAAAAGAAAATATAGTAAAAAAATGCTAAAAAAATGGCATAAAACATTGCCTAGAGGAAGTTCAGAATCTCTGCATGCAATTATCATTTACAATTTATAGCTCTTAAAAGTCTGGCATAATTTGCTTCACTTGAGATTTACAGGGAACTACATCCAATCAGATGAAAGGGACTAGTATTATGGTTCCCAATGTTTACAGGAGAAAAGTAGAGCAAGAAAAGTGAAGTGTTGGAAGATTAAGTTATCTACCTATGAGAAAATAGATACTATTGAGTAAGAGAATGAATACAAACAGGATTGTATGATCCGAAAACATACATGTAGATCAGTGGAACAGAGTAAAGATCCCAGAAAGAAACCCTACAACATGTGGCTGAAGAATGTTTAACGATATACACAGAGGCAAGGCTAGTTTCTTCAATGAGTTGTGCTGGGAAAATTAGATATGTATATGCAAAAGAATAAAACTGGGCCATTATTCTGTATGTAAAAATCAACTTTAACTGGCTTAAACACTTAAACATAGATCAGAAACTGAAAACCTCCCCCAACAAAAAAACTGAAAAGCTTGCTAACTTCCACCTTAGCAATACTTCTTTTGGAAATGACTCTAAACACTCAGTCAACAACAGCAGAAAGAAGCAAATGGGACAATATCAAACTACAAAGCTTCTTCTCCACAGCAAAAATGAAAAAAAAAATTAACAAGAATGAAAAGGCAACCAACAGACTGATTATTTTATCTAATAAAAGGGTAATATTCCAAACATAATGAGCTCATGTATATAAGCTACTCAATAGGGAAACTCCTGAATAGAAATATTTTCAAAGACATACAAATGGCTAAAAGATATATGACAAAGTGCTCATTTTCACTAATCATCAGGGAAATGCACATCAACAACACATGAGCTATCACCTCCAACTAATTGGGAAGGTATTGGGATGGCTGTTATCAAAAAGGCAATAGAAAATTATTGTCAAGAGCTTGGATAAGAGGAAATTGTGACATACTCAATAGGAATACAAAGTTGTCATGCCTTTATAAAAATGGTATGGTGGTTTCTCAAGTACAAGTAGAGCTATCCACCATAAGATCCAGAAATCCCTCTTCTAGGTTTATAACACAAAGAGCTGAAATAAAGGTATTCATTTCTTTTTATTGTAATATTACTCACAATGGCCAAAATACAGAAACAACCTAAGTTCGAATTTATACATGAATGATAAAAAATTGTGATATGCATCTGTTCCCCAGCATCTATGAGAGATTGTTTCCAGGACCAATGTAAATACCAAGATGCTCTGATATTCAAGTCCTTACATAAAATGCCCTGGTATTTATATATAAAATCTATGCACATACAGTTTAAACCATCTCTGGATTACTTAAAATATATAATGCAATGTAAATTCTCAACAAAGAGTTGTTATACTATATCGTTTATAGAATAATAACAAAAAAAATTGGGGCATGTTTAGCACAGACACAATATTTCCTAATATTTTCTATCCTTCACCTTTAAAAAGGAGATCCTGCTATTTGCAATGAGATGGGAAAAATTAACATTAGGTTAAGTAAGTCAAATAAGAAAAAAAAATGCTTCATACTCACAAAAGGAAACTAAAAGAGCCAAATACTGAGAGAGTAGAATGGTGGTTTACAGAGATAGGAGGATGAGAAAAATGTGGAGAGATAGGTCAAAGAGTACAAACCTGAAGATAAGTCCTAGAGACCTAATGAACAGCATGGTGATCAGGACTAATAATAAAGCATTGTACACCTGAAATTTGCTAAGAGAGAATATCTGAAATACCCTATTCCATATAAAGTAATTCTGTGAGGAGATGGATATTTAGCTTCATTGTGCTAATCATCTCACAAAGTATATACATCAAACATATATACAATATATTTCTTGAACTGTATTTGTCAATCACACTTTAACAAAGCTGAAATTTTTCAAAATGAATTTAAAAATAAAAATGAAAGGAAATTTGGCACAGACACACATGCATGTGTACAGAGCAAAAGACATAATAGCAAGGGAGAAGATAACCATCTGTAAGCCAAGGAGAGACCTCAAAAGTAAGTGAAACCTGCAGGCACTTGATCTTGACCTTATACTTTCCAGAATCATGAGAAAATAAATTTCTGTTTTCTAAGCCAAAGGATGAAAGGGACAGAAAAAAAAAATAGGAGAGGATGGGAGGTGAGAAAAGGTGAGGAGAGAGAGGAGGGAATAAAGAAATGAATGTGAAAAATAAGTTTAGGAACTTAAATGTCATTCATTTTGTAGCAGATATGTCAATTATACAAATGTTGCAGAATCAGAATGATCCAGCAGCTCACGCCATTTAAATTTTCCAATCTCTTTTCTGTTGTCTGTTTTAAAAGAAGTAACAAAAAACACTGATCTTTTCTCATTGCTAATCACTGATGTTGAAGTCAAATTTCTTTTTCAATTGAGAAATACATATACTAGAGGTGTGCCCACACCTTTTATAGAACTGATCACTTGAAGTAGCTCAAATAATATCGCTTAGAATATTGTGCAATATTTATTATTTAGGATGCTGTTCTCAGAAAATATTTTCTAAGACGTTTTCTATTTCAATAATATTTTCGTATGTGTGTGTGTGTGTGTGTGTGTGTGTGTGTGTATGAGAATAACATTGGAATTAACTCCAGGAACAATGGAATCTTAGAGAACTAATACTATTCAACATGCTTGAGGTTTCATTCTCTTTGTTTCCTATCCTTTATTCCATATTTTATTTGCTTTGCCCCTCCATAATACATTCTGATTCATTTCTTTTGGTCTACTCTAGAGAAATTTTCTCTTCTCATCTACATAATCTTATCAAATCTAAGTACTCATTTTTAGATTTAATTTTGACATTTTTCATTTCTAAAACTTCTATTTCTTTTTTTTTTACAAATCTACAATGTCACTTAAAACTGTTTTTTTTAAATCTATTTGTTTGCAAGATTTTCTTTTCTTTCTTTAAACATATTAAATACTTCTCCTGTATCTGCTGCTTTTGAAATTGGGATGTTTCATCTGTTTGTTGTTTTTGCTGCTAGTCAAACATAATTGCTTAATTCACTGTGTACCTGAGTTTGTTTGATGTGTGTTGATCATTGCAGTTGAAAAATTACTGAAGCACAGATGAGCATCCCTATTTTTCCAGAGGCATTTTGTCAGGTCCATGGAACCCCACTTCAAACCACATTCATGGCTTGAAGTGTTTCAGTTAAACTTGGCACTGTGCATCTTGGCTATGATTATCTGTTTAGGCTGGTGTTTGAATTTCAAACTCTTAGAGGCTAGATTTGTTTCTGGTTTTCTTTGTTTCATCCATCTCCCCCAAATTAAGACAACTTCCCCTTCACTCTGATAGGAGTGTGTATGAAAGCATGCTCTCATTTTTGACCCTTAACTTTTGAGATCTCAAAAAATAAACTCCCCATCTTGGGCTGACCCTTAGCTTTTACTTCCACCACCCACTATCCTTCAAGACAATGAAAATAACCCCTGATTTTCATACCTGTCTCTGTAGGATTGTCATAGGCCCACACAATAAACATGGATTGGAGTGTGACCTTAATTTTCAGTCCTCAGGATCTTCAAGATTTGGCCTGGTGATTTCTCACTATTTTGACATTTCTCTGAAGCTACTAAGACAGTTTCATATTTCACCCAGCAGTTTTAATTACCATCAGAGGGGAAATCTGACCCTATAAATTGGTCTTCCATTCCTAAAGCAGGAATGTCTGCAGTATTTGACATGGTGGACCATTCTCTTCTTCCTGACACACATTCTTTACTTCTTTCAGAGTCTTGAACCACCACTCTCCTGTGATTTTTTAAAATGTTGCTTCCTGATCTAATTTTCTTGTTTCTCCTAGCAATCCCCACCCCTGCCATTGGGACAACACTGGGACAAGCTTAAGAGTGTGTCTTCTGTCATTTCTTGGGATCTCAATCTCTCCACAGTTTTTATTGCCAACAACATGAGAGAGTTGCACAAATGTCGAGCTCCAGGGAGGCCAGTTCCCCACATGCCAGTATGAAGTCCAAATTCCTCCTGAACACTACCACTGGAGGTGGAGGTTAATAGATCTCTCCACTTCACATATCCAAAATGACCTCATGAACGTGTGGCTCACTATTTCTACTTAACCTTCTCTTTTGACTTACTTCGCTTTTCTTTTTGCTGTCAAGAAAGGTTCTGAGGTTGAGTATGGTATCAGCAAGGTAAAGTACCTTAATCAATTAGAACTATCTTTTTATGGATTCTCAAGTAGATTCCACCTATTTGTTTCATATATGAATAAAAATAGTTTTAAAAACTACCATGGACAGGAATCTGATAACAGTCCCTGAACATACAATTATTTTATTTAATCTAACAACCTTTGGAGAAGTATATTTGTGTCCATTTTGCAAATAAAATCAAGACTTGGATACATAATTTATATAGGCTCACAGTAGTTTATAAATGATTCAGCATTTGAAATCATGTCTATCTAACATTAAACTTCTCTTGTAATCTGCCACATGACACCACCTCTCTGAAATCAAGGGCATCCAAAAACCTAGAAAGCAAACTAATGCCTTGAAAGAGCATAAGAGTAAGTGAAAATTAATTTA
This sequence comes from Ictidomys tridecemlineatus, assembly GCF_052094955.1. Lineage (NCBI taxonomy): Eukaryota > Metazoa > Chordata > Mammalia > Rodentia > Sciuridae > Ictidomys > Ictidomys tridecemlineatus. The sequence goes on along the minus strand of NC_135478.1, from coordinate 158,176,167 downwards.
TATTATAATTAAAATAATTGTCCTATGAATAACTACATAATATCAGAGAGGGAAAAAAAGAAATAGCTCTAGTGGTATATTTTGCATGAATAACTAAATTACCCCTTCTACTCAACATCTCTTCCTTTGGATAGAAAAATCATAGGTCCACTTTTGGGCAGGTTCCTCACTACCCTCTCCTCTTTATCTCTGCACTAATATACAAATAAAAGGAGAGCAGCAACATATATGGTAGGATTGGGAGGCCACAAATGAGTCACTAAATGCCTTATACAGTGTTAGTTTCCTCTTTCTGGAAGTTCTCTATTCTTTTCTTCCCCTGTTCATTAACCACTGAAGTTAAAACCTAGAGAAGTAGTTCTTCCATTGAGTGCCTTTACAAAGGATAGAAAGTAAGTGCTGTGACTTTTAAAGTCACTCTTTTAATGTGAGAAATCATTCTCTGACTGTTTATGCTCCTGAGACTACTTACTACAATGTTTCACCCTAGCCTAACTCTCCAGTGAATTTCCACTGACAACTTTCTCTTTATTAAAGGCTTCCTACTGAATTCACTTTGAATTTACTTCCTATTATCTGAGTAAGTTATCATACTTGAACTTTGGACATAATTTTTATCCCCAGAACTGCATGAACTTTAGGAAAATACAAAACCAAATGGCTCCTTTCTTCTCCCTAATTCAGTTGTATGTTGGAACTCAGCCAAAGAAGTGTCAACTTCAAATCCCAAAGCCCTTTCAAATCCCCAGAATTAGGATATTCTTTGTTGTCATTCCCATGGATGTATGTTTTGGCTTCTCAGAAACATGTAAGGCATGGTAACCATGTACAGCATAAAAGAATATTTCACTGTATACAAATGAATATTAGGATGAGGACTGTCTCTATCTCAAAGTAGAACATTCTTTGCAGTATTCCAGTAGCTCTCTCAAATATAAAAGACTGTTATTGTTGTTTTGTTTCTTAAGATATTATTCATATTAGTTCCTAAGAGAATTAAGAAATACACTGAATGACACTGTTCTGAGGACCTTATAAGCAATGAAGTCATTGTGTTATTTCTCTTCAGTGGTTTCCTGAGTGGCTTTAGCTTGTAATATGTAGGACCATATGAGGATATGAGGACTAAGCACAAACACAGTGAAGAGTATAGTGGTGCTTGAGAAGAGATCACAAGGCATTGTTGACAGGTTGGTCAAAGAAAAGAAAATTCCAGATAAATAGGAGGAAGAATTTCAGGATACATGCTATATGTTACACAAAATGATGACTATAATTAATAATAATGTATTTTTTTGAAAATCACTGAAAGAGTAGATTTTAAGTGTCCTTGCTGCAAAAATAGCATATGAAGTAATACATATGTTGATTAGACAATTGAGCCTTTCTAACATGTATACATATTCTAAAATATCTTATTATGCAAAATAAATTTCTCTAACTTTAAATTAAAGTAAAGTTGACTTCAAGTAAAACATGAAGTCAAAAATATTAAAGTAACTAGGCAAAGACCAAACAACATAATTTTTTAAATGATGACAATAAGTATTGCACACTCCAAAAACCAAAGAAGAATAAAAAAGAGGAGAAAAAAGAGGAGGAGGGGGAGAAGGAGAAGGAAGAGACAGAATAAGCAATCCCAGCTATACATTAAGTAAAAAAAAAAAAAAAAAAAAATTAAAGTTATTTCCATTTTATTGTAAAAACAAATTCATTGGAATTATCCATCCATATATTAAAGATGGTATTTCAAGATGTATCATTTTATAAGACTTCACTTGATTTAATTCAGTTTATGATCTTTTAAAAACTGGTTTTACACAAATAAGGATTTTTAATTCACTGCTAAATGTTTGAAAGAAATGAAAAACTGTTTCTTTGAAAAAGAATCAGTCATTTTGAAAATCATATAAAGTCAGATTACACCTGATAGCTGAGTTATGTGTTTACTATTTACAACTTCCTCTCTGAAGACGCAGGTATTGCACTCTTGTCTTTTGAAATGTGACCTTATACATCTGCTGAGCACACATCTGGACATGTCGCCCCACTCATCATTTCCTTCTGTATATCCAAAGACTGTCAGTTATTTCAAAGGAGATTCAGCCCATGGGAGAACTGAAAGAGTTACATCCTTTTTTTGTTCAGGTTTTATAAACTCTTTTTTACCTTTTCCCCAGGATATCAGTAAGTATAAAAATAAGCAGTCTGAATTCCATCTGACTCTGGAGAAAGGATGGTAGGGTGAGGGGCATGTGCTTCAAAAACATTGGCTTGTACAGGAGGAAGAGTAAAAGTCCTCATACCAGAGAACAGACACTGACTGTCTACAGTTTTAAAACAAGCATCTTTAATATTTTTGCAAAGTAAATACAATTTGAATACAGGAAGCAGATAGTTGAAACCCCAAAGGTGAATGACTATACTTAAAAGGTAAAAATGTTAAAATTTTCATAATGTTAAACTTTTCAACTCATTCAGAAAATATAATAATTTCAAGTGTGTATGCACCTAATATCATGGCCTAAAAATATATAAAGTCACACTTGACCGAATCATAACTTTTTTAAATGTTATAATCAGTGTAGGACTTTAGCACAACTCTCTCAATAATTGTAAAAGGCCAAAAAGAGACAAGAATTGTATGATTAAGAAACTAATCTACTCGTGTGTATGTGTTTGTATGTGTGCACTTTTTATATTTTATTAAGACACAGGAAAAATAAAGTATAGTGAAGCATTCAACATATAAAATGATCAACTATATTAAAACATAATAAGGTTTACTAGGGACCAGGAATGTAGCAAGGTCTGAGTAACTATTTCATATACTTTTGATTATTTTTTGTACATACTTCTCAAAATAAAGAGAAATAAAAATAATATAACCAATAAACATTAATTTAACTACATTATCAAATTATTACAACTAAGCAAAAGGATTAATGTGACTTTTAAACAGTTCTGACTAAATATGTAGTGAGATATACTATAACAGAAAAACAAAACTGAAAAAAAAATTAAACTCCTATTAGTAAACTTTCTACTTCATTTGTTATTATGAAAAAAATTGTAAACTCTATAATATCATCAATAATTGAACATGGTATTAAAAATTAGTATTTTCAGTATTACAGAATAGAAATACAAATAAGAAAAAATAAAAGCAAAATGCTAAAATATTAACTTGAATTTGAAATTTTATTCTAACTTATCTATACAAATACATATACATGTGCATGTACATGTACAATTATTCTGGCTCTGTTCACTATAATTGACAGAAAAATGTTGGCTAATAGTTGCAGAGAAATAATATATTTAAAAAATCATTTTGCAACCCCAGTTCAATAATTGATTCTAATATTTTTCAAAAATGGAGACTAAAACCACTATATATGAAACTTTTGATGGAAATCAGACAGACACACACACACCAAAATATAGAGTGATTATTTACAAAAATTGATAATTTTTGATAGCTCATTGAATTTTTAATGATTTGTAGGAAATTTATATTTTTCTTAGATTAGTGAATCACTTTGAATATGCAGCTTTTTTCTAAAAATTTGTCTTTTATTTCACAGAGAGATAATATTTAATTATTATATTATGTGACATACATTATTTATATGTTATAATCATATTATTATAAAATATAATTATATATTATAAAATTAAATATAAGACAAACTGTTATGGCTATCCTGATTTGAAGCACTTAATATCACTTAGGAATCCTCTTTCCAAAAATATTTAACCTGAATTTAATCAATTTAGTCTAGATTACATAGTCTTCTGGGCATTTAGAAACAGATGACAACACTGAAGGAAACAGAGAAGTCTAGAATGTGAATAATTTTAGAAGATAACTGTCCTGGGCTCTTTAGAAATCAATGGCATAAAATAGTAGGGTGATATCATCAACTTAAAGGACACAAAACGAATGAAGAAATAAGTAAGCAAACCCTGGGGTAATCATTGATGTGATCTAATTAAAAAATTAATTAAAAGATATCCTTGGCGAAATTTAAAAGTATGGATTGGGAACACTAAATAATAAAATGAATTTATTGTTCAATTTCTTAGATTCAAGTTTTGCTTTTTAAGAAAAAAGTTGGGTTATATCATGCAGCACTTGATGGTGAGTTTTATTTTCATGTGCATAGAAATCATGCAAGTATGCATAAACACATAAACACCAAAGGATCTATCCACCCATCAATACATCATATTTAAATATTACTGTTGATTCATTTTCCAAAGAGCTAACATGTTGTTTGTTTCATCTGTAAATAATCTTCAATGAGTAGTTAATATTACTCAAATTGGACTACGCATTTAAATAACTGGAGAACCTAAAATGACATAAATGGCAATTTAAAAAAAAAAAAAAAGAACTAAGCCTAGATTTCACATCAGAGATTCTAATTTAAGTGGCTCTGTTTATGGCTTAAGTATCTATGTTTTTGAAAGCTTTCAAAATGATTCTAATGCCCAGTCACTGCACAGGTTCAATAAGAATCTGTGCTCTGGGCTTCAGAGGACTATGATGTACTGCTTGGGAGAACAGGAAGAGAGTGCTGATTCATCCATCCTAATGTACTTAATCTTTAATTTTCTAAGAGTTTTTGGACAACTTAACCAAATCATTACATTTAAATTTTTTTCCTGCCAAAATATTTGGAAATTTATATGTCAATTTATATATTACCTAAAATATTTAAATGATGATATTACTATGTGCCGCATGTAGTGAAAAATTATAATTCTACTGAGAGTCTAGAGAAAAGGAAAAGCACTTAGATTTAGAGATCAATGGCCTCAGGTCAACAAATCAGGGAAATCAACTCTAAGAGTTTGGTATTACTTAACTTCCTTTGTTTCAGTTTGTTTTGTTAAAAGTTATGTGATAAAAAAGATCACATTGTTTTTCAAATTAAGATGAAAATGTATACAAAGCATTTAAAATACCTAGTTAGAATTCAGTAAATGTAGTTAATTACTCATATTATTTCCTAGAGTAGCAAGTTTTAATGCATAGCAGGACAGGAGGGTTTGGTAATTATTTGGTCTCCATATTGTTACAGATAATTCATTTTACTATATTTGATTCCAGTGAAGAATGAAAAATCTGTAGTTTCTCAGAAATTGAAAATGTCAAGCTGTCTTGTAACCTATACACAAGTTCGTCATGTTTCAAATTCAGTGAAATTTGGTGTTTCCCTCTAACCTTCAGTTTTTGGCAAAACCCGTCAGAATGAGATCCTTAAGTTATTTTCTTTTTAAATTTATTTATTTGCTCTAATTTGTTATACATGACAGCAGAATGCATTTCAATTCGTAGTGCACACATAGAGCACAATTTTTCATGTCTCTGGTCATTCACAAAGTGGAGCCACACTATTTGTGTCTTCATACATATACTTAGGGTAATGATTTGTGCACATTGAAATAAATATGTCTTGAGAGTCACTAAAACACGTTGGATACTTAAGATCTAAGTATTGTGTATGGTCCTTCCCAGGAGTTCCGGTTCTGCTGTGCTCATGTAGATTTTTACCTTTGACCTATCCTCATTTATCTCCAGTCTCATTAAATATCCATCAATCTCTTTTCTTCACATTAATAACTGTATCTATCTCTTTTCATTTCTCATTTTTTCTTATGATATTTATTTAGTCAAATTTAAGCTGTGATGGTAATTTAAGTGTCTCTAATGCTATCTGGTTTATTTTAAATTAGTATTACACATACTACACTTTTTTGTGACAATTTTAGTATTTGTTTTACAGATATTGCTGTAAATATGATTTATATGTCACTGCCTCCTCTCACATATACTCCACCTAACCTCATTTACATTCTTCTTTGTTTCATGCTTCCTGCGTATTTTGTTTTGTTCTTTATGTGCAGTTCACTTTGTCCTTTTGCTTGGTTCCTAAACAGTGTTATCACTATCAGGGAGCCCACCAAATCCTGCATAATGAAGTATTTTCCCACTCTATTAGTATATTTCTAAAGTAAAAAAGATCACTACTAATGAAACCTAATACTGATGAAATATGATTTCTTATTGATTCAACTACCACCTGCACATCTGGTGTATTTTTCTGGGCTCCTCTGCACTGTTTGTTTAACTCACAGGATAAGCACTGCTCATGGAGGATGTGTCTTCTTCAATGCTTTAAACAGTCCCAAAATACAAAGCTGGCATTGAAGATTAGTTCAAAAAGATGATGTAGCAAAATCTACATAATGTGATCATATACAGTTGCGAGAGTTTTGTATTTTGATTTGGGAGTATGGAAAGGAAAAAACTGTATATACACTCTATAAATAAATGACAAAATTACATTTTGGAAGGCATTTTAAGAAGCATTAAGACTTTAATTTATAAAAAAAGGATGAAATCAAATTACCTATTAGTGTAAGAAGAAAGAAAAAATCTGTTTTAGTAATTTTTTTCCAAGTCATTCTCTTGGTTCTGGAAAAGAGATTTTAATCTCTAAGCTGGAAAAGGAGCTTTGGATCAGGCTAATAATTAAGTTGAAAAATCAACAAAAGAAACTTTAAAATGCAAGTATATGTACAACTTCTAATGGGCTTTGTTCCAAAAATCTTTCAATATTTTTAAATTGTCAAATAAAAACATTGAAGAATTTAAAATAAAGGAACATGGACAAATTTGAGCTACCAAAAAAATTCAAATTATATACTATTCACTTAAAGAAAAGTAAAAAATTTTAAATAAAAGTACATTGTAATTTTATTTATCATAGTGGACAATTGTTTTTCCAAGAAAGAAAAGACTGTTATTACCATGTCATAAAAATGCAAGCCTAAAACACACTCTGAGTCATCTCTCCTCTCTTATATCTGTGGTTTAACCTGAAATATTCATTTTCTTCTGCATGCATCTTATTAAAGATAGAGATGATTTCATTAAATTTGATGTATGATTTGCTTTATGTGATGTAAGTTCTCTAGTTATTTTTATGTTACTGACACATGTACATATATCTAATGATAAAATTATAATTTTTTAACTACTAGGGTATATCAACTATCACTTAAAGAAAACATGATATTTTTATATTTTATTTTACTATGTACATTATTTAAACAGAGGCCAGAAAGCAATAATCAATATTTGTTTTCCACTCATTATATGTCAGAATGTGCCTTATTTTCTCCATTTAAATTCACTTAACTCATATAATAAACCTGTGAAGCTTATATTATTGCTACTTGCTTCTCAGGAATAAGGAAACACAAAGACAAGATTTTACAGACATGGAATAAGAAAAGAAGCTATTCCTATTTTTTATATGAACATCATTAGGTAAATTCACAAGGCACTCTCTCCATTTCTATATTCATAATAAAAGAATCATAATTCTAAGAAACACATTATAAAATGAAGTAAATGTGAGTCTTGTTGGGTTTTGAATGAATAGACTAGGAAATTAAGTAAATTTTTAAAAATAGAAATTTTTTAATGAATAACCTGGACTTTTTTATATTTAATTCATGATTCGGACAAACATGGAGGAATAACTTCCAATATTTACAAAGTTTTAGGAAAAATACCAAGAAAATATATAGCATTTTAATAAATACACTAAAAATAAAAGGATTATTACTCTAATTCACAAATGAGGAAGAAGAACTTCTGAAAGACTAAATGGATTGGGAACTAAAAGTCTGACTCTTAATGTGCCTTTTTTTCACTAAATACATTTTTTTCCTGAGGTCAATGAAATAGCTCTCTATATGTTCAGGGACAAAGAAAAATACTGTTTCCTCAGTCAGGTAGGTGGTTGTGATGAGGTGAAAGCTGTCATCTAAGAATGCATATGTTGAAGTCAAACCCCAGTACCTCACAACATGACTATATTTGGGCATAGGGTATCTTACGTAATGAAGTTAAAATAAGGTCATTACAGTAGGTCCTAAACCAATATGATTAGTGTCCTCATAAAAAGAGGGGGTACCAAGACAGAGACATACTAAGAAAGCTCACAAGAAGAAACAGGGGAACAATGACAATCTGTAAGCCAGGGAGAGATGCCTCTAAAGAAACCAGCCATCTTGATCTGAAACTTCCAGTCTCCAGAATAATGAGTAAATAAATATCTATTGTTTTTTCTTACCCCTGGAAGCAGAAAAATTTCCAAAACACTTAACAAAATAACTAATCTCAGCTTAAATATCCTGTGGTGAAAGAAAATAACCAGTATGGAGGTTCTTCATAAAACTAAAAATAGAACTGCCATATAATCCAACTATCCCATTCATTGGTATTTATTCAAAAGAATTGAAGTCAGTATACTTTATGGATACCTGTAAACCATGTTTATTGCAGCACAATTCACAATACTCAAGTTAGGACTCCTCCTTGGTGTCCATCAACTGGTAAATGGATAGAGAAAATATAGTGTGTATATATACACAATGGAGTTTTATTCAGCCATAAAGAAGAAAATTTTGTTATTTTCAAGAAGATAGATGGAATTGAAGAGCACAATTTTGAATGAAATAGAATCATAGAGAAAAGAAACATTTTTTTTCTCATATGTGAAAGCTATAGTGGGAAACTAAAAATTTTTTAAAAAGTGATGCAATGAAAGTAGAAGGTAGACCTCTAAAGTAGAGGTAGAGCATCAGGGGAGGGAGGAAAACAGGATGGGAGGTACTGGAGAGTGACACTGATCAAATTATGTATGTGTGTATTCAAATATATATGTAAAAATACCAATTTATATAGAACCCACCATTCTATATAAATAGTATGCAGCAATAAAAAAGTAAATGAAATTACTTCAAGATTCAAGCTTTTTGTGTGTGTGTGTGTGTGTGCCAGCGATTAAACCCAGGGGTACTTAACTACTGGGCCACATCCCCAGCCCTTTTTGTATTTTTATTTAGAGATGGGATCTCACTGAGTTGCTAAGTGCCTCACCAAGTTGCTGAGGCTGGCTTTGGACTCTCAAATTCTCCTGCCTCAGCCTCAAGTCGCTGGGATTAAAAGCATTAGCCACCAAGCCCCACTTCAAGCATATTTTCAATACTAATTGAGTCATGAAATACATTTATTATGTTGAAAATATATTTTAAGTGAAATAATGACTAAAATAGAATAAGATACATATATAATACACATAGTACAAATAATACTGTTTTGTGAAATTATGTGTATTTGCCAGGTATATTGTAAAATTTTATTTATATATATTAATATATAAAAATTAGTATATAAAAGTTTCAAATCTATTGAACCAAAGAAATGATTTTGAAATATATATCCCATCAGGTCTTCATTTACTCTGAATAATCTTATTTGCAATGTTTTACCCAATGTTCCATAATCTGCCCACATTGTACCTCATCTGTGACACTCTACATTCCATGCAACCTTATTTCTCTCTCTGACATGATTCTAGGTACAATGATATTCTTGCATTTGCTCAAATTAGTCAATTCCGCTTCTGCCTCAGAACATTTTTACTTTCTGGTCTTCTACCTGGCCTTTCCTTTCCACAGAATCACAGAGATCACTTTCTTGGCAAGCTTTAGCTCTATGCTTAAACATCACTTCATCATATAAGCATTCTGGATCATTCTGTATAAAATTAACACCCACACTAATCTAACACTATTTCTAATAACCTATTTTATTGATCTTATTGCACATTACGAATATTAATCTTATTCATCTGGTCATTTGGCAGGAAACTTCATAAGACTTTTTCAGATCTGAGGATCCTACATAGCTATACAAGTTAAAGCATGTTGTAGGTCTTTGATAAATTATTTGTTAAATGAATGAATGTCATTCCTCTTCTCAAAGTCCTCCCCATAATTTCATATTATACCCAAAATAAGTGTGTCAGGAGGTAGGTAGTGATTTTCCAGTTTTATTACAGTTGGTCTATAAAGATCTAGTCTTCCCCAACTTATTTTATACAGTTCTACACTGTTGTCCTCTACATGTAATTTCTCAAGAGTAATAAACATATTCCTTTCTGAAATACTTTGCACCTGCACATCTTCTGTCTAGAAAGCTCTTCCTTTATATATGCATATGCTATTTTCTTCATCTTATTCCAGTTTCCACCAGAATGGCATATCCTCACTAAGGCCCACTGGAGGTCTGGGCAGACCACAGGGACCATTACTCACAATTCCATAGCACACCTCACCACTTTTCATCCTGCTACAACATACACACCACACTCAAAGCTGCCTTCCCTTGTCAGGATATGATCTCTGAAACAGTAGTATCATTCACTGTTCACTGTTGTATCTCCAGCAACTACAAGGCATCCTAATATACAATAGGGGTTACTGGATCTCTTACCAATAATTGAGACCTACTTTATAGGAATGTTCAGGTAACTAAGTGATAGAAGAGGTCATGGTATTAATATAAAGCACATAATCCAGTACCTAATGATATAATAAACATTTATTTAATATTAATAGTAACATAATATTTACTATATATCATTCAATTTTCTATGTTTTCCTCTTTTAAACTTCCTTGAAATTCTATTGTATGTATAATAATCGTATTATTATCATCATATAGATGTGGAAAATAAGACACATATTAACTTGCTCCAAATCTCAGTTAATAAATGGCAATACTAGGAGTTGAATTCAGGTTATCTGGCTCCAAAATCTATGTTTTTTTCCATCATGTACATTGCTTCTTCAGTAATAATAACATTTTCATTATTATTACTATTACTAGCATCATTATTTCAGGAATATAATCTTCGAATAGACTTCTATTGGTTATCATGCATATCACTGAAGCACATTCAGAAATTTGGAAATCTAAGAATTGGTGACCACCAGAAAGACAAAGTTTCTTTCATCAGTTTTAGATTTCATTACATAGTCATCTTCATATTTCACCTATCATTATTGTAATCAGTTCTTGGAATCTGTGATCCACAAGCAATCAGTGAGTACATTATCTGTCACTAAACAATCTATCTCAGGTGCCTGGAGTAGGGTTGATATAACAGCAGTGGTCTTCGACATTTGTGGGAAAAATAAGGCAAGAATAAACAGATGTGTGAATGAAGTTTGTGACAGTAGAATGATGATTACTCTAGAATTTTCACTTGGTGTATTCTTTCAGCATTTCACATAGTAGTGTTTCTTCATTGTGGCATTTTAACGTGCCAATAAATTCAGGTTGTTTAATGCTGGAGTAAGGCTGCAGCAAAATAACCAGGGGGTGAGGAACAACTTGTGTACATTGATACAGCAGGAGTGGGAGCCGTTTATTGTAGGACAGGAGCGGTATATATACATTCCACACAGCTTATCTTAATTAACATAAACTCAATACAGCAGTCAACCAATAAGGAATCTCCACACTTAATGGCTCGCTGGTGCTACTTCACAAACCACTCCTTCTGGCAAAATGCCAGGCGCCATCCTGACTTGTTTACAGACTCTTAACAGTTTAATCCTAAGGTTATATGTGACACTGGAGCTCTCATCATTCTGAATCTCTGATGGAAGCCTTAGAATTTCCACTATCTTGCCTTCTAGGTTCTCATCATTCTTCCCACTAAGAAACATGGCACCAATGTTAACCATTGACCTCTGAGTTCATTTCAATGACACGGTCCATCCCATATTAATGTTAAACACTGGTTGGTAGAAACACTTAATATAAATATATACACTAAAATGTTACCATCATTTCCCCTCAAAGGGCTGTATTTGAGGAGCTGAGAGACTGGGAGACAAGAGAAGAATGGTAATAACTCAGAGTGGCCTTTGCCCTCAGTGATGAAACAAGAATGAAGTCACAATACACTTTTTTTTTAATATTTATTGTTTAGTTTTAGGTGGATAAAATATCTTTATTTTACTTTATTTTTTTATGTGGTGCTGAGGATTAAACCCAGTGCCTCACAGGTGCTAAGTGAGGCTACCACTTGAGCCACAACCCCAGCTTCACAATACACTTTTTTAAAAATTTTTTTAGGTGTTGATGAACCTTTATTTTATCTATTTATTTATATGCGGTGCTGAGAATCGAACCCAGTGCCTCACACATCTAACACTGAACCACAACCCCAGCCCCACAATACACTTTTAAAATAAAGTAGGAGACCATAATATATAGCCAAGAATTATAAAAATTCCTAAATATATTCTGTTATCTATTTTAAAAAGAAGTACAAGTGCAATGGAATGTAAATAAACTATTCTTCATTGTGACCCAGAATCCTGACACCATCAAAAGATAAAATAATTTCTAATCAATACATATGCTTATTTTCTCCTTTTAAACAATTATGGAAGTAAGGATGATCTAAATTCAACTCAATTTACAAGTCAGAAAAGACTGTGTTATGCCAAATTGAAGAAGTCTCATACAGATGCTCACTTACTTAAACCACAATAAAGTTGTGACTAATTATACAAAAATTGTAATCACTTGCTTTGTTTAGATACAGAAATGAACAGAAAACAAATTAAATAATTTATTTTTTCAGATAAAAGATTTGAAGTTTGAGAAGATTTTATAGATTATTTTTATAAACATTATATAGATAGATGTAGGTTTATATTTGGTGACTGAACAAATTGTACTAAAGATGAAATGCATAATCAATACCTCAGAGTGGACAAGCAAAGATTTATTGGAGTAGATACTAATTTTTTTATCATATTTAACATACTTGGAGTATGCCTGAGTCTAATTTAGAGTTGAATCAAGAGATAGCAATCACACTAAAATTTTAATAAGGAGCCCTTAGTATAAAGGATTATAACTAGAATGAAAGGTAGTTCACTATTAAAAGAAATAGAGTAATGTTTCTGTGCTACAGAGGTATCAAATCAGAGTTACTGCCTATAAGCTGAGGGAGAAAGAACAAGGCAAGTGTTTGCAGATTTAGAAGAACCTTTCCTCCTACCCCACCCCTCCACCCCTCATGCACAAACATACCACCATTGAGTTTAAGACCTGCGCATCTCCGGAGAGGTTGTGATTACCACCAGACCTCTCATGATGGTTAAATTGCTATAGTGTAAGGGCCCCAGAAGGTAGATGTGGCCCTGGCAAGCAGAGAATCTTCACAGAGGGTGTCACCTATAGATGAAGTGAACAGTATCAGGTCCCTTACACAACAGTATGCTGAGTGTCAGAGGAAGAATATGGAAGCAAGTAGAAGCAAAATCCTATCCTTACAGTATCTCTCCAACTCCTTAAATGGTAAGGCCTAACATCCATTCAGCTGGCAAAGGAGAAGTGTCTACAGTGTCCAGCTTTGACAACACAAGGGAGGAAGCAGAAGGGTAGATGTGGAGAGGAACCAATATCTAGCACGCTTGTACCTGCCCCATCATTGAGTGTGGAAACCAATACTGAAACAGACTGAATGAAGATATGGACACTCTAAAACTGAGAGCAGCTTCCTCATGCCAAGAGTGAAGACTGAAGAGTTGTCCCCACACTGGCCTGACAGATGCCAAGGAAGCTAATAATGGAGACTACCCCCTGCCCAGGCTTGTCTAGCACAGCTAACACAATATGTATATTTCCTGGCTTTTGATTTTGTAAATTGTAACCATTTCTGTGGCATCAGTAGGATAAGCAATCTAACTGCTTTCCCCCAGGTTGAACAAGCTGCAAAAAAACCACAATTTTCTCTTTTCCACATATTGCATATTTCTTACATGAGCAGACAGCTAGATCTACTCAGTCAGGATCCTGGCAGTCCCTGTGTTAGGCTACACATAATAATACAGGCATAAACTGTATAAGGTCATCTTTTTATGCTTACAATCACAATTTATAACTTCTTTATTCCTATTTCTAAATTTGGTTACCTAATGTATCAGTCTGAGGTTAAGTATTGAAGTATATGTAGATAAAGTGCATAAAACCTGACACACACAAATAACTGAATGAACTTACCCCAAATGGTACATGCATGTAACCACCATCTAAGGCAAGAGATACTCTATTACTGACACCCTCCAATTCTCATTCTTGTTTTTCCCCAGGGATACTTATTCATTTTTAAATATTCCCCTAAAGTATTTACTGGTTCACATGCATATTTAGTATGACTAATAGAAAGCACAATGACAAATGATGCATCATTACATAATGGAGGATAAGCAAGCAAGAAGGTACTTTAAATTTAAGACCTATTTAATCTTATCATTCTATATTTTTAAAGTTATCCAAGCAATCTTTAGAAATCCCTGTGCTACTCTTACTTTTGTATGAGGATGCAATAATCAACAATGTCTTTTTTATTCCACAGGGAAAGAAATGAAATATAAATAATACACATCTCCAAATATCCCTTTGAGTTTTTTCCCATAGATATAGAGACAGAGTTCAAATTTTTGAGAATAAGTTTTTTTTTCCACTGCTATCAAACTGTCATCTAATGGTAGAAAATGCTATATACATTTCATAAAATGACACCAACACAAACAACAATAAAACATCTAGCAATGATTTGGGTTACTAAATAATCTAAATGCATGTGAAAAAGAGAATTTAAAGTATACAACATATTTTGTTCCTCAGAACTCATAGCATTTAACATGTTAACAAATATGGAATGTTTATATTTTAACATTTCATTGAGAGTAGTAGAAGAAAAGTTATATGGTAAGCAGAAAATGTCTTATTTTTTTCTTGCTATATTTTAAGATGACATTTGGATTTGGGATCTGTTGAAACTTTTTCAGTTGAATAAATCTGACCAGTTATTCAGTTTGGACTCGGTAATCCTGGAGACTCACGAAATCTGATATTGCAAGATGTTCTTATTCTTTTGTATTTATAGATTTTTAATAACCTCCTTTAACATGTTTCATTATTATTTGCATGTAAAATTTAAAAATCAACTATCATATTGAAGGCTGAAAATTTAACTACCTAATTTATTTTTTTCCTACCAGATTTCCATTACAAGTCAAAAGTCTTTGAACTTATGATTAGGCTCCATAGCCTCAAGGTTGTGAGTGTTTTTCCAGAAGGTTTTCAAAAAAAATTTTTTTTAATGCCTGCCTCCTTCACTGGATTCAGTTCAAAATATTCTAATGGAAAGCATACTTTAAATAACCTTGATTCCACATTTTTAATATGTTATTTTATTTTATTGCTCTTCCCTAAGTAAGAGCACTTAAAATCAACATATTTTTTAAAAGTTTTATATTTGGGAATAATTTGTTGGGTCTTTGTTTCCTGTTATAATGGGCTTTCAAAGACTAAGCAAATTTGCAGATTTTCCAAACAAACACATCTGTACAGGACAGTGTGCTATTAGAAGGTTCCTGTTAAATAATACAATGTGAAGTCTTTCTGGAGTACCCATTTGTTGCATAGAATGTGAGGAAGATTGCCAACGAGTTCATTTTAGAAAACAACTGCTTTGCAGTAAAAAAAAAAAAAAAATAGATTACTACATAAACCATTTTTATTCTTAATCCTGTTGGACTTGGGTGTATTTTCTTGCATTTATACAAAGGGAAATGATGTCAGGAGCTGACCTCTTATTTTCAAAGACAAAGGTTCTTTTTCTAGCTTATATTTACTTTGAATTGTTTCAGTGAATTAGCGCTTCTTATAATTCCATTAAATGCACATGTTTAAAGTACTTAAATGTTGTATTTAAGGTTCATCAGCCTTATGCATAACACTCAGCCACACTCCTCCTATTTCCTTCTCCTTTCCTTGGGAAGGATATGTGGTCACATGTACTCCTACACACATAACCCTGATCCGGGTCTCTTCGTTCCATCTCCCATCTATTTTTTTATTATTATTCCAGGTTTCTTCCTCTTCCTTCCTTCTTCCCCACCCACTCAACCCAACCACCCACTGGAATCCTGAGTTCTGTTCTTCAGTAGTTTTGCAAAATTAGTACTTTCCCGTGGTTCCCCTCAGAACTACTTTGGCATGCCTTAGCTCTCCACAGAGACCACTTGCTCACCTTAGTTCTACAATCATCCTTAACTCCCACTTATCCCTATAGAAATTCAGACCCAGACCTGGTTCTTGCTTTTCCATTTCCCTTTTCAAAGCAAAATATTTCTTTGGAAGGTACAGCTAAGAATCCCAAAAGGCAAAATCATTGAACCAGTGCAGTAAGAGGGCTTTGTATTAAATGAGAATTTTTGCTAAACTACAGTAACACTGAAGTGCGTTATGGTCAATGCCTAGCTGATTGCATTTTCATTTGTAATGTGGAAATACTGCCAAGAAATTGAATCAAGCTCACTCTGACAGCATATGTTACCTGGAATTTCTTGCTGCAATACAACTTTACTAAGTGACCCCTCATAATTGAGAGGTTTGACATTCTGAGCAATCGTCTGTAGTCTCTACAAAGCATAATGTAATAAAACAATGGAAGCCAACCCCTTGAAAAATTATGCATAACCATCATTTTCTAAACTTTTTTAAAAATTAGAATCATAAGGAAAATGTATTTTTAAAAATTTTATATATTTTCTTGAAAAATGGCTTCAGATTGTCTCCACTTAAATTTTAAATTTTTATTATTAGTTTTATTTGTTTATTCATTCAATAAATACTTAATGAATGCCTGCTATTTATCAAAAGCACTTGAGCAAAAATTAACAGTAACTCTTATTAGTACTTACCATGGGCCATGCGATGAAACCAGTAGTAGGCAAAGTCTACTCCTAGAAAGGTGAGATACCAAGTCCATGGAGAATCCCAAGGCAAACTGAAGAACCTATAGTTCTCCCAGATATAAATGTAACTGGTCACTTCAATGCTCCTGAAAAACAGGCTGGAAAATAAGAGTGACAGCATTTAGTGACAACCATTTTAGATACTCAATTTTGCTAAAATATTTCAGAAAATGTTTTTCAATTTATATCGCATATGTAAAAATTAAACTATTTCATTATGCTGCTTCTTCCTGCCATTTCATCACTGTTACAGGCTTACTACATGGTATCAAAATGATTCTGCAATCTGCATTTGGGGTAAAATTGGGAGTTCATAACCCACTTCAATCTAATGTATGAAATATGATATGTCAAGAGCTTTGTAATGTTGTGAACAACCAATAAAAAAAAATTTAAAAAAAATGATTCTCATGATATTTCCTTCTGTTTCATAGCCACTATGGATGCTAGTTGTTTGCACTCTAAATTTCATGGAATTCAGGAGACCATTTCTTTCTCATGTCCTTTAAAATACTTTTTTCACGAAACCCCTATACAATATACTAAACAACTATTTTTTTTGTGATTTTCATTTCTAAATTTTAATGAAGAACACAGTAAACATGGCTTATAAAGGAAGTATAAAGGGCAGAAAAATATAGAGCATATTTTTAAGACATCTGCAAATTTCCTGCTTCCTTCAAATATGTTGATTTATAAAATTTACATTCAGATTAAAATAGCTTATTTCTAATTCTATTCTCTTTCCTCTCCTCCCTCCTTCCTCTCTCTCATACATAGTTAGGGTTTTGTAGATTATGTTTAGTATCACATATTATATTCTTACAATATTTTAATATCTCACTTATGGAAGAAAAATTAGAGCTTTCAGAATGTTAGATATATACAAATATAGATGTTAATACAAATATAGAGGTATACGAATATAGTTAAAATAGATGTATAAGCATAGCTAAAATAATTGTTTTAAAACTGAATAATAAAATATCTGAATAACAGACTATGCCTTTCCATCTATTCTATTAAATGCTTTATTTAAATAACTTTCAAAAACATAAATAATATACATTAATTTCATATAGCATTTTAAAAATTTTTCTGTGATCAAAATTTCTGTAATCAAATTCAATATTAGATTTGACATAACCATTTGCTTTATTATCACTTTTATAAATTTGAGTGAATTGCCTTTTCCTTTTCTTTTTATTGTTATTAATCAAAAGCACTTGAGCAAAAGTGGTCGTTCTATCTCATAAAGTTTAGTTATAAGTCAACAACAAATTTGGTTTTCAACTTTCTGTGAAATTTCTTAAATATTATAGTTTCAGAGAAAAATCAAACCATCAGCTCAAATTATATTTTTAAAATTCTTTATTTTAATAGTATTTTCCTTTATAGGTCCAGTTTCTATGAATTAGCATGTTTCTGAGTCATTTGGAGATCTTAGCCTTTATTCTTAACTTTATTCTTGAGTTCAGTTATGATGGAATTTAATCATGATTCACTATCTTTAAAATAACCTCATATACTTTGTTTCAAGTTATTATCATTTAATCTGCAAACCAAAATATTAGATGACTTCACAATAGCATTAATATGCATAACTCATAAAATGTCAAGTAGTTACCATTTTGAGCAGGATTATACATCATCATATGTTAAAACTCAATTTGAAATTTTAGATTACATAGCTGTAAGTTTTGCTCCTGAGTGAAGTCCATAACCCAAGAAAACTGATCTTGCTTAAAGCAATACCAACCTGAGCAATGCTCTGAATATACCATAATTCCCTGATAAAGTAGCTTTTAGTCCTTCCATTGGACTCTTTCTCATAAAGTCTTGCTGAGGGTAGACCTCCACAAGTGTCAATTCCTAGACCTCACTATGTTGCCAAGAGTGTTTGTTTTTGGACATGCAGACAAGCAGAATTGGGACAAGAAGTCTGGAGTTCCTATGCAAGAGTGGTCCCTTCATGGGCCAGGGTGCACCCTGAGTCAGGTTCTCCCATTGAGTATGGAACTCTGAGGAATCTAAGAGCTGGAAATTTAA
This sequence comes from Ictidomys tridecemlineatus, assembly GCF_052094955.1. Lineage (NCBI taxonomy): Eukaryota > Metazoa > Chordata > Mammalia > Rodentia > Sciuridae > Ictidomys > Ictidomys tridecemlineatus. The sequence goes on along the minus strand of NC_135478.1, from coordinate 158,157,396 downwards.
TGACTGCCTTCCAAGTTTTTATCAAAGATATCTGTCAAGGTAAGGAATAGAATAAATTTTATCTTAAAGACTGTTAGCTTAGTTGGTATCTCCATGTGTTACTAAGGCTATTGACATTTGTATACTATTGACATTTGGTCATGAGAATTCTTGCTGTGGGACACTGTCTTGCACAAACATGTCCTGCAACTGTGAAATCTTAAAATTGCTCTCAATTGCAATTATTGGAGCATTACCCATATAAAATTAATGTTTCAGTCAAAAAATCATAAATACTGTCAGCTTTATATAGTTCAACCTAATAATTTCTCTAAAGCAGGGATTCTCAATCTTGAAACTGTTGCCATTTAAGGCCAGATAATCCTTTGGCATGAGGGCCTGTCCTGTGCATTATAGAATGTATGCCTTATCCCTGTTTTCTATCCACTAATTTCAGTAGCATAATTTCCCACATCATTTATGACAACCAAAATCATTTCCAGACATTGTCAAATGTTTCCTGGAGAGCAAAATTATCCACACCTGATAATCAGTGTTAAATAAAACAATGAATCAAGAAAGAAAAATTAAAACTTAGAAAATGCAACAGAGAGTTGAAATATCTACAGATTGTTATGTACAGTTCAGTACATGATATTGAAGCAATCTCATCCATGGATTCATTCAGTCATTCAAATAACCCATATTAGGAGCCCACTAAGTTTGAGGCACAGCATGAGTCACGGGAGATGTTGTCAAACAGGGCAAACATAATCACCTGCCTCATGGGGGTCTCTTATGTATATCATTTAAATTTTTTTTTCTATCTCCTTCATGAATTCAAATGACAACTAAAATATGCATTATGGTACCAAGATCTCAATAAAAGAGGGTGCTTGAAAAAACTTTCTTTCATAAAGTAAATAGAACCTGCTTGCAATTGAAATTATTTATTTCCTGTACAGGTGCCAGACCTTGAGCAGTCACCCAATTTATTACTCTGTCAACTGACTTATTAGGGTTGACACAAATCTAGTTGAAATATGTCTGACATAGTATAGTCAAGCCTCTTTTTTTTCACACTTTAGCATGAAACAAACTTTCTTCAAGGTGAGGGAAAGAGGGGAGAAGCTGTGGGAGTTGTATTCCCTCCTTTCTCTCAGCAAGATGAATATAATACTGTTCCATTATTCATGTGAAAGACTAACCAGGCAGTGCCCACAATTAAAGACAATTCACCAAAGTGATATAGCTTCGAAATGATTATCAATCTCTGAAAAGTCTTTGATTGCAGGAAATAGCACCTATATTCTCAAAACTGTTCCCACCAGACCCTGAATCAAAGCCAAAACTCTTTCCTTTTTTTCTCTTTCTAATTCCTCTGCTCCTTTATCCATCCTAAAACCCTATGTAAGACTCTGTATTCTGGAATTCAAACTTGAACTCTCTAAACCCCTTCCTGTGAGAAAAGGTATGTAAAACACAAGTGTATATACATCATGAGCTCACTATATCCCACAAAGATGGAATATTGGGTAGCACAGGGTCTTGGAATTACAAATACTAAATACTCTTTATGCATTGTTTGGATGTGAGACCCCAAAATGATCTCAATATAAAGAGACATTTGAAATCAAAATAGGCTCTTCTCCCATTGTCCTATTTCTTCACAGATTCCCCCCACTCCCCAAATAGAGGTAGTCTTGGATCAGAGATAATGTCTTTTGGCAAATAAAAGGTAACTCACTTATCTAACTAGTGTGATGATTCTTCATGTGTTTTACATAATATTTTCTCTCATTACTAGAACTTTGTCCTGTCAAAGTTCAGTTACTATAAAAAGCTACTTAGTAAGGTACAAAGTTGCTATTTAGTAATGACCTGAGTTTTCAGATAAAGTTCATTTATAATGATGAGATTAAAAATATTCAATAAAGTTGAAATAAAAATTATTTGGGAGTTGAGAATTTCAAGCTATTAGTTTTGAAAGTCACCTCAGCCTGAATCTACCATTACCAAGAGTAGAAATGTGACACTGAACATGTCATTCAGCTTTTTAGTACTTTGGGGTTTAATTTAGGATATGAGAACATTAGAATAAATGAGCCCTAATATTATCTAGCTCTCAGACACTCTCAAATTCTAATCAGTAAGAAAAGCAAGTGAAACTTAATGTGATACTTCCATTGCAAATGGTTAGCATTTCAAAGCAAATCTCAAGAGTAAGAATGATGTTTCCAGACTTCAAGGCATCCAACAATTTATACTACTTAAAAACTATGACCATAATTGTGTTTATTGCCCAAGTTAGCCAGATTATGCAAAAGGCATAGAAACAAATTAGACATTTTTATTTTTAATAGCCTTGTCTTGTAAGCTAGAAAATAAATGAATATTTAATGGGACCAATTAAAAAGATTCTTTAAAAAACACTAGTAAGTAATAGATAAATAAGTATGAATAAATATTTTGAAATATATGCATATGTCCATATAATTATATACATATATTTTCCGAGAAATTTTATTATATATTTATTTCAAAATCTCTTAAAACTGACCCAAAAACTTGTACTGCCTTTCTGTAAAGCTACTGCCACTTTTGCTCCATCTAGTGGAATATTGATTTTTGCTCAGTAATAGTAAGACAGATAATAAAACTTCGACCTCCCGAAATAGATAAAATGTGTACAGTGATTTCTTACTGCTAAATTATATTACAATTCTAAAATAGTCACATATAGTTTTTTTTTTACAACCATAAAATTATAAACTTTTGTAAATACAATGAAGTAACTTTTTGGAAAAAGCAAATTCACTATATTCTTTACAGGAAAATGTATTACTCTATTGAATAAGCAAAGAAGGCTGCATAGAGGTTAGTCTCACAATAATCTTTAAAGTTACTAATTCACAACAAAGACAAAATCTATTAATAAGGCATCTAATGTAAAAATTAAGAGGAAATGAGGTATTCTTCCCAGAAAATGTAACCAACAAACCAAAAAAATATTTAAGTGAAATTTTCCTTATATGATATCTTAAAAGTATTTAAAATTATTCTTTGAGCAAATAATCATTTAATATTAATAATAAGGTGCTATTCTAAACATTACCTTCATTCACTTATCTCTGATTAGAAAAGTGAATACTGCTTATTAAATTCATCATCCAAAATGATAAACACTCATTTGTTAGAGTCTAATGTTGCCAAAAGTAGTATTGCCCCATGGCTAACGTGTAGTATAAAAACCCAGTATACAATTTTTCTTTTTTCCCAGCCCCACCCTAAGGAGTCAAAAGTATTTCAAAGTAGTTTAATTTCCTCCTTTTTTTTTTTTTTTTAATGAACTGAAATGTTTTTGTCAGGAATGGAAAATTCCATAGCAAGCATAGTCAGTAAAAATGTGCATATGTATGGTTGAACATTGCAGGAGCTAGCTCCATACTAAAAATTGGCAGCGACCCATACATATTAAAAGTGGAGTGTCCCCAACTTATTTGAAAATTTACCTACTTAAATTATCCCTCCAACCTATTGCAATTTGATTTATAATCTGCTGTTTCAACAGAATAAATGAACCCATTAAAAACAAACATACTGTAGATATTTATATCGGGAATAAAGCTTCTCTGGGGAGGATGCAATTTATGGAAGCAGAAACATTGGAAGGAAGTAACAAATTGAGGTCCTGGTTCTCTAATGAAGAATTGGAAATTGAGTTCTGGTTAAACAAGAAGGGTAAAAAAAAGATGCGATTATTTTTCACTCGTTAACATTTAAGTCAGTAGCAAAATATGTCACAAGTTTTAGATAGCATTTTTTAAAATAAATTTTGTATCTATTTTGTTAAATCAAATTTAATTTTTATACTTGTAAATTATGACAGAAAAGCAGATTATCTCCATGATAAATTGTGTTTAATTAATGATAAATAAAAATATCTAGTTATAAATTCAGGACAAAATTCTGATTAAGAAGTCATCCTACCAGGTTTCAGAAGTGCAAAACAAATGGAGGAATACCCAGAATCTGGTTCTTGGGACAGATGGACTTTTATTACAGATCATGGTCTGTCCGACAGGCTTGTAAACAAGATATAATCTTGTCCATGGTTAAATATTTGAAAAGTGCAGCATGTTTCTTTTTTATGAATGTGATAAGTTCACTATCAATCTTTAAGACACTTCAAATTTTACGTAATGATTTAATTGAGATCTTCAAATAAATATTGCTTTTCCTCAAAGTCTGCATACAACATTTCCATTCCATGAATGTTGAAGCGGAAAAACATGTTCACTTTGATTTCCACTTCTTTTTTTTTTTTTTTTTTGTCAAGAGCCACATATCTACTTACAATTATTATCCAAAGCACAGCTTTTTACAAGTGAATAGTATAGTCATTTTTTTCTAGCAATTACATATTTTAAGGATGTGGCAAACTCTTGTTGCTAGCGTAGAAAATGAAATTAGTCCCTTGGAGAGGATGTGATCAATGCTGTGTTAATCTAACCCTCAGCTGTTAATGATTTGCACAGGGATTCCCCTTGATGCAGTGGCTTCAGCTGAAATACTAACTGTAAGAGTTGATGTCAGGTTCCCCTTCATATTCCATCCCCCGCCCCCGCCCCGAAAAAGGATTGAGTGGGGTGGACCCTGAGAATCAGCTTTCCATTTCTGCTTATACCTTGTCTTTGTCTGATAGTACAAAAATAAAAAGAGAAGAAAGTATTTTTATATTTCACTTTCAGATAATTTGCTTTCCTCTATCTTCCAGGTAAAAGGTTATAGAATATGAAATTCTTTGCAAAACAGAAAACTACACACATTGCTCTTTATATGGCGGGGGTTGGGGGAGCACTTGCTGTTCATTTTTGAGATACAGCTATAGAAAATATTCGCCAAATTCAAGTTCATAACCTTTTACCTTTCTCTTTAAAGGGTACTGGAGTTAACAGTTTGTGTTAGCTTAAGGAGTGTTATGAGTAGTGGATAAAGGAAGAGAACTTCATGTTCTGTCCCTGAAGGACGGGTGGGTTTGTTTTGGTTTTGGTTTCTTTCTTTCCTTCTGTTTCCTTCTTCCTCCCCTCCCCCACCCCACCCCCAATTTCTCTGTCAGGTGTAGAGGATGGAATTAGTGTGTTCCCTTTTTGTGTGTGTTTTTGTAAAAGTATGTATTTGATTTTTGTTTTACTTTTTTATAGTTCTGTACCTTTTCTGCTAAGCAGAAATATTGTACTGAGGATACAATGTGTGTTTATACTAGTTACAATATTATGAAAAGAGAATAATCTAATTTGATTTGCAGTGAAAGTCAAACTTGAAAAAGTAAAAGAAATGCTGAATTCATTCACTTACTGCCTCTCTATGCTCTTAACATTTTTACTTCGAATCAGTAAAATATGTGACCCATAATTGCACCTGCTGGGTTGCAGTTGCACCTTCTCAGTTATCAAGTGATTTGTATAGTTGATCAACCTTCTGATTTCCAATAACCTATACACTTAATTTTTTCAGAATAAATTACAGTAACAACTTTGATTTTGGGGAGGGAGGCGGGGGGCGGGGCCGGCTACTAAGAATTGAACCACTAAGCCACATCCCAAGTCCTTTTAATTTTTTATTTTGAGACAAGATCTTGCTACATTGCTTGGGGCCTCACTAAATTGCTGAGGCTGATCTTGAATTTGTGATCCTCCTACCTCAGGGTCCCAAGCTGCTAGGATCACAGGCATGTCACCACCACACCTGGCACAAATTGAATTTTTAAAATAAATAAATCTACATTCAAATCTACATATCCCTGAGTATACTGAACACATACATATATGTTCATTTATGTTCCCAGGAGATGTGAAATGGAGGAAATTGTCTATAATTTTAAATCTACCCTTAAGGTAAGCTGGGAATTAGCTACAAATAACTGGACTACCTTCCTCTGATTCCAGCTGCAACGTTCAACTGTACCAATGATTTTTCAGAGTCATTATTACTAAAATTATTACTAGTACTATATATACCTAACCTACTTTTCTCAGAGAAACACTTGAGAGATGTTTTAAGATCAAACTTCTATCTAGACTATATTATGAAATTATATGAAGTCACTTCACCTTTTCTCAAATACATTAAAATTGTACAGACTTTTTTTAAAAAAAAATCCACCTTAGTTTCCCAGTGGGTGGTTCATAGAAACATTCCAAAGCAATGAGCACTGGTCAGAAGTAAAGCTCTTAAAACAGTAAAAGCAGCAAGGCCTGGGAGGTTGCAATGAGAACATTCCTCAGCAGCCCAGAGTACAGGCTTCTGAGGACTGCTTCACCTCTGCTTCTTTGGCTAATCTTTATACAGTGAAAATGCCCTTCATTCATTGGGGTTTCCCTAATACATCACTAGCTAACTCTTTCTATAAAGCAGGTCACTTATTTTTTACTACTACTTACTCTTTTCGTTGTCCAATTTTATCATCAACATGACACACTAAGAATACTATTTTCTAAACTTTTACCACATACCAGGCACCATTCCAGGCATATGAAATGAAACTAAGAGATAAGTACACCTCTTATTCTCAAGTTGTATGCAAGTGAGCAGAGAGGGCTGGAGGAAAACAGGCCATGATCCTGCACCTGGGGTGATCCTGTACCTGCCCGGGAGTTCATGGGAACAATCTGGGGTGATCATGAGAGTTCATGGGACAATAGTGAAGTGCTGCCTAAGAGAGGGTTGGAAAATGGATGAGGCTTGTTGAGGAGAGTGAAGAAGAATGACTTTTGTTTAGACAAAAGAAATGAATTGGAGGTGGCCACATGGATGGCTTTGCATGCAAAACAAAGCACCTGTGGTGTGTTGGCCAAGCCACATAGCACAGCATGAAAGAACAAAGATGACTAAGGGGCAGGAAAATGGAGGGACCAAAAGCAAGGACAGAAAGAAAAAGCCCTCTGTTGTTTAGGATTTGTACTTTATTCTCAGAGCAATTCAGAACCAGTGAAGCATTTCTATTGGATCCAGATGATAGACATATTTGGCTGCCAAAGGCGTCATACTAGAGGTAGGACTTTGAGACTTTGTAATAGTCCAGACCCTTATATGACTTGCCTAGGGAATGCTGCAGCTCAGGGAGCTATCTGTGTGAATTATGCTAGAGCAAAATAAAATTTTCAATAGAAAATTAGAATTTTCTAATTTTGAAGTACAGTAATGCAAGTGCAAAATTTAAGGGTGTGCCAAGAAACTCAGAAATCAAGATAAATTATGTTCTAGATTTTTTTAAAAATACCAAGAAAAACAATGGCAAAAAAAAATGGCAAAAATGTACATAATGACAGGAGCTGAATGCTTTGAGGAAATACATGGAATTAAGCAAGTTCCCACATAATAAGTACATTTCTCTTCACTCTTGGAGATGCTAAGGGGTTTTGTTTGTTTTTTGTTGTTATTGATGTTTTATTTATTTTTTTAAAAATTACTGTTGCTAAATCATCTAACTTACCTTGGAAGCCGAGACAGAATACCAGCCGATAAGGATGTTAAAACATCATCCACGCGACTTAATGGCTTCCCTTTACAAACCCAGTTGATGACCAGTTCAAGCAGGATAAAGGAAATGAAAAATGGAGTAGCCTGGAAAGGAAATTACAAAGAAGAAAGGCTATGGTGTTTGATAATGAAATTCTTCCATACTTTCTGATTAGTCCTTCCATAATTGGGAAACCGAGTAGGAGATGTGCATAGACCTATTTTGGAAGATCTTTTCCCATTTGATGGGCAAAGAGATCTAGTGTATTTAGGGCATACACTAAATCTGTGGTCAAATTCTAACATCAAATTTGAAAATTAAATATAACTATAGACACAACTATAATAATTGTGCCAGGAAAATAATAAAAATAGGAAGGACACATACCAAGTTCCAGAAAATACATTTAAAATAAGTTAAGTAACCAGAAGTTTATCATATACCTATGACTGAGTGAGACTCACTTTAAGAGCATATCCTTAAGAATGAACCTGTTTCTAGTTTTATATATTTTGTATATATATATATATATATATATATATATATATATATATTAGAATGACTTCTAATGATGAAATTGAAAGAGTAAAAACAATTTTCTTCTGAGAGTCTTAGAGAATAAGATAATTTTCCATCTTGTTCAAAACACCACCAAAGTTTCATACCTTCAGTTTTAATTTTATTTAATGCAATTATTATTTTTTATTTATATATTTATTTTGTTTTATTTTATACCATTAAGGCTGTAGTATTGATGAATAAATATTAGATTTTGCTTGACATTATAATATAAATAATGATTTATGAAGATGAGTAATATAATTCTCTTTAAACATAAAAAAGAAAAAGCAATATTGAATTTTGAAAACAATATGGGTTTCACTCATTTGGAGGCTGATCATGAGTTGTGAAGTTTTCTAAACTGAACTTTGGAGAACATACTCTCTGATGTCATCTTTTTCTATTCCTGGCTTAAACTAGCAAGTGTGGTAGGAACTACTTGTCAGGGTGGGGAACTTCAGTATTCAAGTTCTAATTCTGGATATTTCCACTTCCAATCATAGCCAGGAACCAAAAGTGAAAAGTGCCTCTGAGCACTTGAGAGTTTCAAAGAAAACTTGGTTCAAGTTCAAATCTAGGAAGTCAGAGTTGGACTGAGTCAAGCTGCTCCATATCCTTCATTCTGCACAATTCTACCTAATTAAAGAGGTAATACTTTTTTGGAAGTGGTGGGAAAGTTAAACATTTTTAAATAAAAATTTTTTACAAAGTTTATTGATGTGGTGTAACTGTTTGACACTGAGTTTCCAACTGCTAAAAGCACAATGCCATGGTGTCTAGGAAAACTTTTAAATTTTTTATCATATTCTAGACTAACATATAAAGGAGGGGATTTATAGACAAAAATGGATATTGTATGAGAATTTAATTCAAGTAGAAATTCTTCTTTTGCTTTATGCCTTCAAGAAATTGAATTATTTTTATTGGAATGTAATAATTTGAAGAATGAAAGAGAACAAATCCCCAGGATATGTTGACCTTCTTTCTTATTAAGAAAAGATCCAGATTGCCTCCTTCAGTATAGTCTCACCTTTTTTACGTAATCAGGCACCTCTTCTGGAGTTTGGAATGAAGTTTCATTGGGCTTCATCATGTAAAACATCATGCGAACACCCTGGGAAACGGAAACATCCTGTTGGGCTTCTGGGTTCTTCATTCCTGCCCTTCTCTGATTCCCAGCTGGAGAGTATTTGGGATTCAGTGGTTGAAGCCAGAGGGTGAACAAAGAGGACAAGATGTGCAGCACAGCACAAGCCTCTGTCAGGAACAGATAGAGACAAAGCTCCAGAGAGAGCCCAGCCAGCAGCAGATTCTGTGCAGACAGGAAAAACAAGAATCAAGAACAAGTTCAGAGTTCACTGGACACCATCCCAAAAAGGGCGGGCGTGTGGGGGAGGAAAGGGTGGACTTGTACCCCAAATCAAAGACTCACAGTGCAGTTTGATTGTAGCCAGAGTAACTGAGCATCAAAAAATAGAAAAGATTTTAAAATAAAACGAAAATAAGAGTGTGCCTTGGAAAGAAAAAGCAGGTAAGGAGAGGTGATAAAGGATGAAAGTTCACTCTGGAAAAGTGGATGGAAGTTCAAAAGTCAGAGCTTATCAGAAAGAGTATTTTATCTCTCCTAGTTTTGAAATTCACAATGTGTTTAAGTTGGTAGCCTCTTCAAAGACCCTGTTTCATGAAGGATCTGGGTATTCTACCTAATGAAAGCTCCAAAGTCAGTAAGAACTGAATTTGGGCTTGTTATGTATTTCTGGATCTCAATCCAGTTAACTTTCAAATGTTTGCAATTCAATTCAAGAGCATTTGGTTTTCTACATAAGCATTATGGCTTCTCTATTCTCCTAAGCACTTACAGAAGAAGCTGCCAGGTGTTGCTGTAAGATCTTGCCTCTTTCTTCTCGAAAGAGCCTAAGTGATTATACCTTTTAGGTAGACTAGAGGGTGATTAATTTTCTGCATCTCCAGTGAATATGCGGTTCATGACAGAATAGCTTCAGCCTTTTACCTCAAAGAGTTGTGATCATCTTTAATTATTATCTCATCGTTGAAACTGTTACTTAATGAAGTTATTGATACATAAACATGTTTAAAAAATAGAAACTATAGATAAGCAACAAACAAGTTATCATTCAGAGACACTATTAACATTTTAGTACATTTTATTCAGTTCTGTTATAATATCACATATGGGTGCCTTAAAATCATCATAATATAAACAAAAAAGTATGCAATACAAATCACAGGATTTCTGAGAAAAATAAGATTAGGGCACAACAACCAAAAACTTCATAATTACCCACAAGAAAAAAAAATTAGAGCCTAATAAAAATGGAAGCACATTTTTACACATTGCCTGATTAAGACATCTATAAGTACTAAACTAAATATAGGGTTTGCATTGAAATAGGCCTTAAATTTGTGGAAATAAACTGTGGAAGTATTGCAGATTATAGTTATGATGAAGTGTTAGAAGAAGAATTATCTGCAGTCAGACAGAAAATTATAATATCATGTACATATATGTGGATGTCATAGTCCATGATAACATATGTGAACTGAGAACAATGGAAGGAATGTAAGAGAAGTGTGCACATGTGTGTGCATGAGCTCACACTTTGTGCATAATAACACCTTTCAGGTTTTCAGTTCAAAAAGGATGCAGTTTTAAAAAAGCACCTGCTGTTTTTCTCTGACAGAACTACAAATCAGCAAAGATGCATGCTCAAATTTTCTAATCATGTTGCAACAAATTTTCATTTCAAAGCAAGCATTACAGCAGAATTGTCTTTGCTTTCAGACACTTTCTGTTACAAATAAAAAATGTACATGTTTTATTACCTATTCTTAATTTTTTTGAAATTACAAATGTGGGATATGACGGGAGAAAGAAAAATCCAAACAACATAGTTGTAAGTAGAGTAAAATTTAGAGCACCCCTTCCCTCAAGTCATACACACATCTCTTCCTTCAGTTTAACAGGGATAACCTTTCTTCTTAGGAGATATTATTTCATATCATTTTTTCCCTATGAGGATAGTTGTTATGCTAATCATATAAATGTATTTAGACACACATGTGGTTTGATTTTTGTAATGGGCTATATTAGCATATCAACTCTCCTTATTTGAGTTACCAACTTATGAGAAACATTCATTCTTCCATTCAGTATATGGTTATGTAGCGTGTTTTAAAAATCTTTTTTAAGCTAAAGGCTGAAAGAGGTGTGTGTGTTTGTGCATAGGTGTGTATGTCAACTAGCTCAAAAATCATTTGAATGTATTATGTTTACAAAATTTAATATGAAGAATTTTTTATGGAGATGACAGAAGAAGTAAAAAGCCAAGCAGCAATAAAGAGGTAATCTAAGGATTAATATCAATAGAAAGCAACCAACATCATTAAGCCCAAGGGATACAAAGGAAGAGATCATATTATTAAACACAGGGTTTGGGAAGAATTGGGGAACATTGGAACCAAAGGGGTTTCCTAAAAGGCCCAGAACTTCAAATTTTGCAATTATGTTACTTAAAAATAATTCTTTCCAAGACACTATCTCAGTTCCTCTTTTATGGCTATTTCTTATCATATAGCTTCATGTTTTCTTTCAGAATGTTTGCAGGATTTGGTTGCTGTTCCTTCAATTGTCTGGAATTTGGTTTTTTATGTGGTGTGTAGTGTTTATTCCCTTTTCTCCTTTATCCTGGTGGATCACCATGGACATTTTCATATTATACTTCCAAATACCTGGGCTATTTCCAGGTTCTCCACTCAGTTCCACTGACATATTTATCTATACTTGTGCTAGTACCATGGTATCTTAATTATTGTCCCGTCATCATAATCTGATAACTTTGCAGGAAAATTTCTTATTCATGAATTTCACTTTTCAAAAATTATAAGCTATTGTGGCACATTTGCTAGAAGGAATCTATTTAAACTATGCTTAGCAAAGAATCCCTTCAGCAGTTTAACTGGAAATGACTTAAATTTATGAACTAATTTGGGAAGAACTGACATCATAGACAATAAATTTGCTTTGAACAAATGGACACAAATACATGCTACGATCATTTAAACTTAATTCTCCATGTAAATGATGTCAAGGTTCACTACCAATCTTTCTATTCCTTAGCTTCTCCATTTTCAAGATATTTTTCTTCATGTTAATGCATATCAAAAATTGTTTTCTTCTCTCAGAAGGTTACATGTATAATTGCATATTTAATATAACTCTGTCATACCAAGACGTGTGAAAGACAACTGACTGGATATGAAATCTCTGGTTTAAGTTTAATTACCTTAAAATATGAGCACTCAAAGATACAAGAGAGAGCAAAGAACCTATACTTAGAACAGAAAAAAGGAACTCCAAGGTATCTTCCATTTCTATGCAAATATCTCTGTTACCTCTTCCCAGTGTTTCTAATCACTGGGAACTTATTGAATGTTCCTTCTTTCATCTGACTGAAGTGGAATACCATGGAAAAACCTGATATAAATGACAGACATCCCCTGAGAATGCAAGACATGAAGAACCTGTTTATTTACAATATTCTCATTTGCAAACAAATCGATGCACACATACACATATGCACACACACAAACACAAGAAAAAAATAGAAGATTTTTGTATTTAAATGACATTTAAAATTGATTAAGAATCTCTGGCAATACTGGTCAACTTGGAGAGAAAAAGTACATAGTGACCCGGCTCACTGGCACATGCCTATAATCCCAGCAGCTCAAGAGGCTGAGACACAAGGATCAAGAGTTCAAAGCCAGCTTCAGCAACAGCAAGGCACAAGCAATTCAGTGAGACCCTGTCTCTAAATAAAATACAAAATAAGGCTGGGGAATATGGCTCAGTGGTTGAGTGTTCCTGAGTTCAATCTCTGGTATTCCCCATGCCCCCCAAAAGCATATTTCAGCAGGGAAAGTTTATATTAAAGAAGTTTATATTAAAGAAGGATCAACTGTAACAGAGAATTGGGGTAATGAAGGAATGGCCAGTAAAAATTAGGGCAAAGAAATCTGTGGATTTTTTTTTCAGAGAAATTATATGAGAATAGAAAATATAAGAAGCAACTAAACCCTCAGGGCTGGACTGAGGAACTTGCTTTAACTTTCAGTACTTTGGACTGAAAAAGAACAGAAATAGTTATTTGCTAGGGGTGTCTGACCTGAGGCTTTTCCCTGCAACACTTCCTGAGGAGCCAGGCAAGTTGGTTACTATACTACTTTACAAGAACTTCAATGAAAAACCCATCCATGCTGCAAGACTCTACAAGTAGGCAGAGAGCAACTAGAGATTAAAAGCTCTTCTGTCGAAAATGATTGTCCACAGCCTGCTCCTGACAAAGGTTGACATCATGCCAACTAGCAAAGAAAAATATTTAAAAGATCCACTTCCATTTCATGAATCCAGCAACCAAGTGTGAATTTGGAGATGAGAGGCTATAAATCAATAACTAGAAAAAGACATCACTCTTTAATATTTATAAAAAGACTTCATCACACTATGTGAGAAGTAAGTGGTGTGGAATAATCCCCATGGTTAGATATCTATATTTTTTTTGGTGCCTAATATGTCATATAAATATTAATTCTGAGTTCAATTTGATTTCTTGTTTTTCTCAAGTTACCAATTTATGCATCCTGAGTGCTTATAGAATACTTTTGTGCCTTTGAAATTAAGTAATTCTTTTTTCTTTTTTTTATTAGTTGCTCAAGACAATACAATGATCTTGACATATCATACATTTGATTCAAATGGGGTATGAATTATTATTTTTCCACGTTTTACAGATTGCAGGATCACATTGATTATATAGCCACATTTATACATACAGCAATGTTTTGTTGTTGTTGTTGTTTGTTTTTGGCTTTTGGGCTTTTGGTTTTGCTAGAATATGTTGGAGAGATAAACTCACTTAAAGCTCAAATTCACATCTCTCTTTCCTTTACAGAAATGTTCCTACAATTTAATGTGGACCTGCTATCTTTGTCAGATCCCATCTTTCATCCATACCTGTTGTATGGTCTCTGTCCATTTTCTTTTTCTTTCTGTATTCTACTATTCGCTGATTTCTTCAGGTCTACCTTTTGATTTCACTTTAAATTCTGCAAATTACATTATTAAAAAAAAATTTCCAAGACACTCTCTCAGTTCCTGTTTTCTGGCTATTTCTTCTCATATATCCTCATTTTCCCTAAATTTGTTTCCTGCTTAACTTCTTCTATTGTATAAAATAGTTCTTTTTATTCATTTTCTTGGGTTAATACTCAGAAATATATCCTTCAGCTACCTTTGCCACGTTCCTTTCCCTACTTCACTCCCCATTTTTTTTTCTTTCTTTTTTTTTTCTGTGAATGAATACAGGCCAATGAATACTCTTTAGGTCTCTTTAAGATAGATGTGACACTCTGGAGTTTAGGTTCATCTTCTTAGATGAGCCTGTGAGGGTGTTAGAGGGAGCTAGACTATAAGCATGCCCAGCTTTCTCTGCAGGCCTTTTCAGTGAGTTGGGTTGCTGTGGTAGAGGACACCTTTCCTGTTTTTGTTTTTGTTCTCCTTGGCCTCTACTTCAGACATTAAAAATAATAATAATAAAAAAAACCATTTAAAGTATCTTTTTTTTTTTTGTAGTTTCTACTTATTAGGCCGACAAATACCCACAACATATTGTGTGGGTGGGAGGCATTCAGGAAAAATATTTGACTTCTGCTTTTGAACAATTTGGAAATGGAGACAAAGGAAGACAAAGTCCATGGGCTTTCTTTCTAATTCTTATAAACTCCCTGTGAATTTCCCCACCCTAACTGACTCTCTTCTGTGCTTTCATTGGCCCTGAACACCAAAGTGACCCCGATTTAGAGAGGGTGAGTCTGATTTGCCATCCTGACCACAAGTGGGTGTAGGGTTGATCCTCCGCAGCAGAGAAAGAAAACTGCCCTTGAAAACCTGGGGTAGAAAAGTGGGCGTTTCTCTGCTCAGGCTTTAAGAAAAAAAAATGTATGGGGTGAATCTTGAGGGTCTCAGAAAGGAGACCATCACTGCCCTATGCTGCTGTCGTTTCTCTAAACTTGACCTCTTCAAATGAGGGAATAATTGTTTGTTTTACTCTAAAGTTGATAAAATTCTTTCCCTCTTGCCAAGTCTTCTTCTTTAGTCTTTTGAATCTCTGATAATTAGACTAGACACCTCTTCTTACAATACCTTCACAAAAAGTTTAGTTATATTTAAGTTATGAAAATAACATATGCTAACTGGAGACATATAGAAAATGAAGACATTTAATAAAAAGTAAGTCATCATAACTGTAACAGTCAGATTACTGCTTTATCCATATTTTAATGGGCATCTTATGTTTAAGTTCTTAATTTCAGGCACATTATTTTACCTAGATCAATTTACATCATCCAAAAAATTTGAGTTTCAGCATCTTAGATCTGGAAGCCTCATGATGAAGTTACAAAGCCTCAGATTAAAAGGTTTTGGATCTTTGAAATATCCAGGTCTCTCCTCACTTAGGGAACATCAATCAAGACATTAGGTGAGAAAATATTAAATCTGTAATGTATGTTATGTAACTATTTGAGTTTTGTTCACATAACAGTTACTAGTAACCAACTAATTAAGACTGAAAAGCATTGGAGGAATTGGGGAAGAATAGAATCACTTTAGATAAGGTGGAGGGAAGTGAAGGAATGGGAGAGGATTTGGAGATAGGAAGGATCATAGAATGAAACAGACATTATTACCTTATGTACATATATGACTGCATGACTGATGTGATTCTATAACATGTACAATCAGAAAAATGAGCAATTATACTCCATTTATGTATGATATATCAAAGTGTATAAATGCATTCTACTGTCATACATAACTAATTTAAAGAAAAATTTTTAAAAAAGAAAAAAAAAAAACATTGAAGGGTTTGGAAGAAGAAGAATCCCTGTGGTCAACTTAGGCATTGAAATGGTCAGTCTGGTATCTGTGTGAAAAACAGACTTCAGAAGGGGAAACTGAAGGCAGGGTGTTGGACAGGGGTGATTAATGGAATCCAAACAGAGAACCATGATGACTTTCACTGGGATGGTTGCAGTAGAAGGTGGAAAAGTAGAAAGATTCTGGATATATATTATTGCTAAAGCTGACAAAGTTTGCTACCAGATTAGATGAATGGAATAAAACAAAGAGGGGAAACAGACCATTTAAAGAGTTTCGTTTAAGCATATGAAAGAATGGAATTCTTAGTTACTCTAATGGACCAATTGGGTATTTTGGCTCAAAATATGGTATGAGATGCTCATAAACATCTAAGTTGAGATGATTTCAGCAGGTAAAAATATAAGTCTGGAGTCAAAAGATTAAAATCTATAAATAGGAGGAGAAAGTACTAACAAAATGAGTCACAAACCAAATATAAGGATGACTTTCATCTACAGTCACTTTAAGTATATTCATATACATAAACAAGATTCATTTTTAATATGAAAATCAGGATGATTGTATTTGTTTATTTTCATGACAAATTTCTTTCAATTCAAATACAAATATCATAAAATAAAATTTCCACATTTTAATCTTATTGTACAATAATTGAGAGAAATATCCCGTCCATATTTTATATGTATATCCTAAAAATGTTTAATTATTGAAAAATATTCAAACTGCTTTTCAGTGTATACATGCACTTAGCACTCACACCAGTATGCCAGTTCCACTTTCTCTGTGTGCTTTCCAGAACTTGTTATGTCCACTTTTGGGCTTTGGTTTTCTCTTTTCCTTCATTTTTTTTCCTGATCTAATCAGCTGCATTACTTACATATAGTTTTCCTAGTACAAAGTTAATTATTTCTCTTCCCATTGTACTCCTGTACAATTGAGGGCATTTGTTTAGGAATCTAGTTGTGAATATATCTCTAAGTGTCTCTGAACTCTTTGTATTAATACTTTTCATTAGAAAATAGCAGCATATGAAACTTAAGTCACTTTCTCTATTTTCTTAGATCAGATTTTATTACTTTTGGCCAAAGTCCTTTCCCTGACTTAGAAGGAAAAGATCAGGTAGAACATGATCTTTAAAGAAATTTATGGCATACACTTGAGGTCAGAACATAAAAAACAAATAGTATTTCAGAAGTTATTTCTTTAAAATCCCATCAAGCTAATACATCTCATTGTTATTTTAACAGTAGTCAGTGCCAAAGAGGGGCTGGAAGTGTTGCATACATATCAGTGTCAGAATGCATGTAACTCTCTCTTTATAGGATTGATTTTGAGTCAATGTTGGAATAAATCCAAATTCAGAGTGCAGAATAAAAGAATGTGGGAGATCTCAAGAGTATTTCTTGAAATAGCTCATGAGATCCTCTGCAAAGAGGAGGATTTCTTTTGTAACACAAGTTTGGAAAACTCTAAATTCCACATATGCCTCTCTCAAATTAATCTTGTGTGTAAATATTTCAAACATTCTGAAAGATTCAGCAGCAAGTAAATTTATTTTACTTAACGCATAGCAGTTATAATTGCAATTTGCTACAGAATTACTGTAAATCTAACACTTATGAACATGTCTGAAAATATGTCTTTTGAAGATATTGCTCTATCTTCAGTTCTCTGTGGGGATTGTTTCTTCTGATGAAGGAAAAAAAAAAACAGGTACCTGTCTTTGGTAGTGGTATCTAATGTCCATAATTCTGATGGAAAGTTGCTTAAAACGACTTGTCTGAGCTCGAAATAAAGCAAGTAGGAAAGATGGGTTAGTTCTATGTTCCATACAGGGCGTGTTTCCAATAATGCCAGCAGGTTAGGCAGAGTCTCTTACCTACCCATTCATCACAGGAACTGTCACCTGTTGATGAAAGGACCTGTGAACCTGCTTTTATGAAGCAGAGTTGAAGCAATTCATCGTACACATAAATCCAGTTCTTATCATTCTTCAGGGCATATGGTTAGGAATTTCTTTCTTGTTTCTACCAGGAATAATGTATTTTTCCTGAACAGCATTTGTGTTACTTAATTTTATGGATGCTATGAATCACCTACCTAATCATGCTTCCCACATCAGATGGTTTAATAGGTAGCTTAGTATCAGATGTATGGCATAAATCTACAAAGTGTGTAGGATTCAAGGAGTAGCATGCTGTCTTAGCCATTCTAGCCACTGTAACAGAGCACCACACTGTGTGGCTTCAAAACAGCAGTGATATATTTCTCAGAGTTCCAGAGGCTAGAAGTCCAAGATCAAGGTGCCAGCAGATTCAATGTCAGCAGAGAACCTGCTTCCTGTTTACAGATGGTCCCTTCTCCTCTTGTCACACAGTGAAAGGTACAAAGAAAATTTCCAGGTTCTTTTTTATAAGGTCACAAATCTGAATCGTGACCACCCTCATGACCCAATCATCCCCCAAAAGTCCCATCTCCTAATATCATCACCTTGGAGGTGAGAACTACCAGCATATAAGTCTTCCTTTGGGGTGCGGGGGTACAACCATTAAAACCATAGCACACACCAAGTGCACCATTGGGCATGTTGATTCCTGCCAATATTTCCCTTGCATAACTATCCTCTGTTTCATTTTATTTTATTGAGTGTACTGGTGTAAGATGTTTTGATTTCTTCTTGCAATGAGATTAGTATTTTAACAAATTAATAGATCAATTTCTGAATAAAAAAAGAAATTATCTTATTTAGTGCCTGGTTTGGATAGGCCTTTCTCAAGAGCCAGCTGGGAAGTTTTATTTATTATCCTCATGAGAGTACAAACCATAATTAAGCAGAGTCACTCTCTGCTAGTTATTCCAATGAAAAAGAATTAAAGATTTTTAAAGAAATCACTTCAAGAAAATTGATGATATTTTTGTCTATTTAAACATTTATTTTAAGCACCATCTTCCAAAATAGATGCACATTAATATAGTTGACTTTACTTCAGACTTTTTCTTTGAGAAAAAGATTAATATTCATTCAATATTCTGTATAAGGAACTATGTATGCTGCTATATACTTCAAATATATGACTCATTTGCCTCTAGTGAACCACTGTGCTGTTGTCACCATGACTTAGGAATTCTTGTATCCCACTAAAACCAGAAACATCTGAAATGAATAGTCTGTTCATCTTCACTGCCACCACCAGAACATGATTGCACACCATTGTCACATGCCCTTCAAAGGAAGAAACCATGCCTCACGATCTAAAAGTTTGCTATTTTCACTGGTGAATAAAACTCCTATGTCATGGAGTTCTTCAAAACAATAGAGGAGGTACTTCATGCAAACATATCCAAAGGCACATAGCTTGTGCACCACCCCTGCTCCCTGAGGATGACATCAACATTACTGGCACTGGGAAAGATGCTACAAGGGAGAGAACAGGAGTGGAAGGTGGAGGGACATGATGCAAGAACATGATGAAGGAACAAGCTAATTGTGTATGGAAATACCACAGTGAGTCCCATTATTTGGTACAATTCACACATGTTCATAATTTTAAGAAAAAAAAAATCTGCTGTTCAAAAGTTACTATTAAGAGAATGAAAAGTAAATCACAGACTGGAGAAATTTTACAAATCCTATATTGAATAAAAGACTTGCATCCAGAATAAACAAACAATCCTAAAAGCCAAAAACTCAAAATATCCTATTATAAATTTTTTAAATGGGTAAAGATTTGAAAAGATTCTTGACCAAAGATCATTCCAATGGCAAATAAGTACTTAAAAATGCTCAATGTTAAGAGGCATTAAAGAAATGCAAATTGCAAACATTACACACCTGTTAGAATGGATAAAATTAGGAAGACCTGATAGCAAGTGTTTGTAAGGGTGGGAAGAAACTTGAGCCTCAGACCTCATTGGTGAGAATGAAGAATGGTATAAGTCACCGTGTACAACTCTTTGACAGTTTCTTAAAAAAATTGAACATACAATTACTGTATGATCAAGCCATCACATTCCTAGGTATTTAGACAAGAGAAGCAAAATCCCATACTCATGCAAATACTAGTATACACATGTTCATCATATATTTATACTTTTTGACAGACAAATCACATTAATTCATGGGTTCATTATAATCCTTGCTACACATACCCACTTCAATGTTTGGTTTCTGGTGACTATTCAATATTCTCTTAAATTTGACTTCAAAGCTAAGAACCTGGAGTCTTCCTGATGATTCTATTTGTATTACTTCTATCCTGTTTAAAATCAATTTCTGTAGGTTCTGCTGGTAAACCAGTGTACTATTGAAATGTTCTAGTGTGTTGTGAATCAATTTAGTGGATCATTATAGAATAGAAAATAATAAGATGGAACAGAAGGAAATAATTAAATTATTCCAAATTTTCAATGTACTTTACCAGTCATAAAATTAAGAATCATTTTATAAATTTTGTTTCAGACTCAGAGACACAAACATATAAACTTATTTTTTAAATTTTGAATTATAGTTAAGAATTATTAAAATCCACTGCTCCAAATCTGAATCCATCTCGTCAGTTCTATCAGTACCCTCTATCATGCTACCTCCATGTTTTTCTTCAACCACTATAATTAACTTTACCTCCCTGTTTTATCTCCAACATACTTGGAATCCATGTACTATGTTCATCATATCAGTATTTTCTCTATCTTATAATTTTCCCTTGATTTTGGAGCAAAGTGAGTACACATCTCCATAGCCCCTTACTTGAATTTGAGAATATCAGATAAGGCTGTGTTGCAACGGGCAAGGGTGTGACTTATGCTGTCGAGGGGGAGAAATAAAGAAAGTCCACACACTTCTCCTCTTTTCAGTGCTTTATCCACTCACATCATTCAATACGATTCCAATCTATAGGTACTTAATCAAGAAATGACTATCTTTAATGCTGGGCATAATGCTGGGCAGTTCAATAGACGTAATCAATTCAAAGCAAAAACTTCTAAGTTAATTCTAAGCATTACAAACACACTTATTTATGATAGACTCATTACAGACATTCCCTCTGCATGCTAAGCTCAACTGCCAAATCTAAAGTCTCAAGTCCTAGTAGTTTAGTCCAGCAGATGCACACTCACTCAGACCACAGTGATCAGATCAGGAATGCATAGAGGCTTCTCCTGGGGTGGGGCTGAAGGCTGACTGAGGAGAGGTTTCTAAGGAGAAGTCATTGTTCTCACCTGGGTCAGGATGTGGCTGTAGAGTTTGAGAGCCATGAGGATGATGCAGAGGATCAGGCAAATGATGAGAAGAGTTGGGATGTCAGTCCAGGTCCTCATCAGGCTTTCAGGCATGTGTGCATCAGTATTGGCTGTCTGAATGTCAGTTCATTTGCTCCATCATTTATGCTAAATTCTGGGGCTTCTACTGGCCCTTTCAATCCCTATCAGCTGTTACTGGGTTTCTCAATGATGTCTTTTATTCTGGGGTCAGGACATCTGGTCTGGTGGTTTCCACCCTAATCTCTCACCTCTTCCTTTATCAGGGCAAAAGCAAATGACAGTGGATTCACTCTGAGTTTTATCAGGTTTGTGGGAAGTGACTTATTTTATCAGGCCATGCCGGATGACAATATTGGAGAGTTCCATAGGCGTTCCTGGAGGGGAACACAGTTTTAAAATGGAGTTACTTAGGCTAAGGCCCTTCTTGGGTTAAGGCCATACTTACAGAATGGCTCTGATTTATCCTACATACCCCCAACTCCTCCTGGTGATCTTGCTGTCAGTATTTCAAATGCACCTCAACAACTTTAAGGCATTTTTACTCTGTCTGGAACATATTTCCTGTCTTTTAGAATCTCCGGATCCTTATGGTTCTTCATGAATCAATATAAATATGAATTCCTTTGAGTTACTTTCTTTGAAGACAAACTGATTTCTGGATATCTCCACTGGGATACTACACACTTATTTAGAAAATAATACGTCAATTTTGGCCTCATTATGTTTATCCTCATACCCTTCTCCTACTACCACTACCACCAAACTATACCTTTCCTATATACCTACTTCTATGAATGTTGCCATATTTTAGAGTATAGCTATTTCTAAAGTCCTCCCAATCTCTACACTATCAAAACCATTCTATCTCCATATCTTGTAGATTCTGCTTCAGATACTTCCAGTTAGATATCTCTTTTCAGAGTAAGGGTTTAGTATATCAGCTTTGCACACATGGCAAAAAATTAGAAGGTTCAAAAAATGAAAATTCCCAGGGTTTCTCGATTTTATAGATTTTAGTAGCACATTATGACATGATCATAATATCAAACATGGATTTTAACACTGTGCTTGTGTATAGGGCTGAACAAAGTCCAGTTGGCATGTGCATTCATGGTTTGGGGGATAGCTCATGTGCTGAGATCATTCCTCCATTAGTGCAAAGACCCCTAAGCCCAACAACAACAGGAACACATCTAGAAGGTGCAGCTCCATATCAGTTCCAACCATTACCCAGGTATACAACTATGTGACAATGCTGAACTTTGCTTTTTTCAAACCATCAATAAATTTGTGATTTGTTCCATCTTTTGTTCTTGTCCTCACCTTTAACTTTTCTCAATTTTTTGAAAAATACAGTAAATGTTTGGCAGAAGGTTTTAAACTAACAGGGAATTTAAATCAGAATTTTGTCCATTTTTTAATAATTATTGAAAAAATTATAACTTTTCTTAGATGGTCTCTTCCTCAGTATTTGCCAATTTATGTACTTAGTTAATATTTTTATCTCTGGAACACCGAATATGTCTTAAAGAGTGTTCAAAATTTTAGATATGTGGAATCCTTTTAATAATTGGATATATCTAGAACATTCTGAATTTAGCAAACATTGAGAAGTCTCCCTTATTTTCTATTAGATTAATAACTATGTTTTTTCGTTCAGCAAAACAAGCACTATCAGCATTCTTCCTCTGTGAGACTGTCAGTCCTGGACATGATATTCATTTCATTTTAATTCAACTTTCTGAAAAAGTTGAATTAGTTTCTTAGGAAAGCACCTACTATTCTAAATTTTTTGTATCTTGTTCAATATTACACTTGAAATTTTTTTTCTTACCAAAAGAAAAGCAAGATTTCTGTAATGTTGTAGTCTCAATTGAATTATGTCAAAAATATTGGAATTTCTTAAAAAAATTGATCCCCTGAGGGGTTTTACTTTCATCAATGAGTGAAGATATCATTTCCAAACTCCTCATGTAGGAAAATTATATAACAATGCAGAACAGTTTTTATATTGCTAAATGAGTAATGTTTTCAATATGCACAAAGCAATTCAGGAAAGAGAGAGAAGCTTGTGTTTCTGATTATCATAGGAAATTTTCCTAAAATACACACATATTATTGAAGTAAAACATTAATCAGTTGCATAATTAATCTATCTAGTTTATTTAAAACATGGTTGTATGGTGTGAATGAAGGTTAAACTGTAAGGTAAAGACGCACTTAAGGTTATGTGTGAAATACAAAGACAATATATTAAGCCATTAACAACAAACATTTCTAGATTAAAACTGATACATAATGATATATGGAAATTTCCACAGATTACTTTAGACTACACTTACAAACATTTTTCTATTTAAAAAAACAAGTAGTAAATAATTTAAGCTTTGCAAACCATCCACTCAGTCCATATCAAAACTATGCAACTTTTGCATTGTAGTAAGAAAACAGCTATAAATTCGGTGTGACTGAAGATTATTTTGGCATTCCAATAAGATTATTTG
Source organism: Ictidomys tridecemlineatus (assembly GCF_052094955.1). Taxonomy (NCBI): domain Eukaryota; kingdom Metazoa; phylum Chordata; class Mammalia; order Rodentia; family Sciuridae; genus Ictidomys; species Ictidomys tridecemlineatus. The sequence goes on along the minus strand of NC_135478.1, from coordinate 158,133,608 downwards.
CCAAAACAAGCAACAGTCTTGTTTGACTAAAGGCTCTAATTCACTAACCCCTTTTTTGCATACACTGACTCTTTGCCACTTACGATAATGATTATGTAGTATTCTCAGTTCAAAAGTAAAAATGCAGCAATTGACTTATACTTTAAAACCATTTTATAGGAAATGTGGCAACAAAAGATGTTTTGTTTTTATTTCTCAGATGTTTCTAACACAGTATGTCAGGAAAAATAAGTAAATATTAATATATATGTTCATTAGTTCAATGTTTCTCTGTTGCCACTGTTGGAGGGCCATCATGTGACACAGGAGATGATTTTTAAGGTACAAAGACTAATATCTTTTCAAGCCTCACTTTGAGGCCACGGAGTGAGTTTATGGTTCTGTTGGGTTTTTGCTGCTCATACTGGTGGCCTCTACATTTGTGGAAAAGGGATGATAAGAGCTGATATGAATGTCCCACATAACTGGAGCTGAGGCCATGATGATCACAGCATTCTTTGACCACCAGAAATGGCAAATGTAGTAATGTGGAGGAGATTAACACTCCAGGCCCTTCCGTCTCTGCTGCCCTCTGCCTTCACCAAGCTAGTCACAACCTTGACTTACTACACCACACAGAGAGAAGGAATTAAAAAATAGGTTTGGAGTTATTATTATTTCTTATTTCTTAGAATCCATTTCCTGAACTGAAGATTTCACAGAAGCTAAGTCTGGGCTGAATGGGTGTCAGGAAGTTGATGTTGGTTTGCACTACATCCCCACTTATAGTGAGGCTGCCCACTATTAAAATTTTAAGTGACATTCTGAGTGTAGTGTAATGTTTATTTCTATTGCAAACACCTAACATTTGATGTGCCTATGCTGAATTATATCAAGGAAAAACCCTGAAATATCTTACAATGAAGATCTTCATCTACATCTTAAAAGAAAGCAATGCTGACTCCAATGCTGTTCATGACCAACTCATATTTAAGAGTTTCATTTGATTGTCAGGAATTTTTTGGTTATGCATTTTATAAATTAATTAGATTTTCACTAATTATATTTTAGATCTTATTTTTATTAATTTACAAAGTATTTAATAAAATTTTATTTCTGTTGTGTTTGTTCTTAAATTAGTGTCCATTTATAGAAAGTGATACTGAACATCTATTTAGTGTATAAATTAAAAATTTCCTTTATATATATTGTATTTACTTTTAAATGGAATTGAAAACATGATAAATCATTGGTCTGGCAAAATTTCAAAAATTGATACTCATATGACTGAAGTTTAATATGTTATCTTACTTAAAACAATGCTTTTGATTAAACTAAAGTTTTACTGATAATGTATTTTCTTATCTTAAGTCATATATTATCCCACCTTACAAATGAGAGAACTATAGGTTATAAAGAGAGCCTCAATGATTTAGACTCAATATTTATAATTTCCTAAAAGTGAAAAAAAGAAAACAAAGATGATTATTTTCCAGTTAAAACAAACATTCATTGATCATCACTGTATTTTAAAAGTGTATAAGAACATAAGATACTATAGGAGTCTGTAGCCCTATTAATACAATCCTATGAACCCATCCTTTGGACATACTGTCTTCAGGGGCTTCACAGGAAGGACTACAAAGAGCACTAAGAAGAAAAGAGAATGCAGTCCTAGCATCCTGTCTGGGAGGTGAAAATTGAAATAGCGCAGTCTGGTTTAAACAGTGCCTATACTAAAACATATAATATGAATTAAAATGTTAAAAAAATAAGATTTTCCCATCTGCTTACTTCAGAGTTCTTTAAACACATTTTCATAGTGTATTTCATGAAAATTATTGAAATATCTAAAGTAATTAATGATATCTGTCAAATTTCAGTGAGACCAGAAATTTAGCCAATCCTCCTTCTCCCTGAAAGCTGACAACTCTCACTTCTCTGTTCTAGTCCTGACCCATCCATACTTTAAAGCCGACTCCCCAAATGCTTCCAATTCGATTCTCTGAATACTGGATGAGAAATAAGCACAACTCCTAAAGTACAGTTGGAGGGAGGCTAGACAGAACAATGTGAAATAAGCAGCTTCTCATTGGATTTGAAATACTATTCAGAACTCAGCCACTGCTATTTATTTCTATCACTTAGCATTATCCTGGAATATTTAAACAAGTGGACAAAATAGAGAACATCCTTGAAAATATGAATTTTATATTGTTTTTCCTAGACAAACCATATCAAAACTTGCACTGCTCTATTTTTAGGGATTCATGTGACATTTATTATTAGTCTGGTTACCAAATGTAGCACAGATTCTTGGTACAGAGTATGCCAAACCAAAAGCTGCATTTTGGATAGCAACTGTTGGTTAGGTATGGTTTCTGTTTTGTTGGTGTGTGTGTACATGTTTGAATGTGTATATATAAAATAACTTGACATATCTAACTGAAAATGGAATGTACTTTGATTAGGTCATCATGGCGGAGCCAAGTTGTTTGGTAAGCTTCAAAGTCAATCATAACTTAAGGTCGAGTTGATCATTATTCCCTAACATTCCACATGATAAAAAAAAAAAAAAAAACATGTAGTCAGATTCATGTAGGTTTTAAGAATGTTAAACCTAACAGCTGCTGTTGCTTGTATCTCGATTTCCGATTTCCTGAAAGCTTCTTTATGGAAGAACTGGGCATTCAAAGTCAATATTGTGACACTCAGGGCTATAGCACAGACTAGGAAAAGATTCAACCTGTTAACCACATGTGGAACAGACATTGTTGTTACTCTGTAAGACTGTTCAAGGATCAGACATAATGACATTTCTTTAAAGTCAAATAAGACAAGGCTAATTTAAAAAATTCCACCCACAATACTGAGCTATCACACAGAGCTCCTAGGCAAATTCCAAGTGCCACAACAAAGTATAAAGGACATCCCCAGGCTCTAGATTTCACAAGAAGTACATTTTAAATGACTTAGTGATACTCTGAAAAGTTCTCTACATTTTCTGATGATTTATGTCCACTACATTTCAATGGAAATAGGATATTTTATTTATTCAATGACTTTTTATCATTTGTGTGGCACCATACAAACAGAATACAAAATTATTGCAATGATCTACAGAATTCATACTGTGGTTATAAAAGTTAAATAAAATGCTCAGGGAGCATATAGTAGTGACTGCAAAGATGTTATTTCCCTTATTTTATCTTCCTAAAAATGGGAAATCACTACCAGATTATATTTCCTGTATGTGCTCAGATTCTCTGGAATTACAGGGGGTAAAAGGAAAGCCTCATCAGAGGAAATTACTTAAAAGATGCCACAGTAGTCCTTGGAGCTATAACATTACATGTAAGTTCTGTATTCACTGAATATTTATTGAGAAGTTTTCATATGCTACACATTGTAGTAAGCATTAGAACATAAAAAAACAAAGCCTACATAGATTAGAAGGGATTAAAGACTTGTTCCTATGAGAGTCATTGGTATGACTAAATCCTTGAGAAAAAATATCAATGATTCATACAATAACGTATGCATTTTATTTATATCATTATTATGAAATTCTGCAGTTAATTATAATCTTATATAAGGTACATAAAGCCAAATACAATTTATAATTTAATTAACATGTAATCTATATTCATCATTTTTATATATTATATACTCTACATTATTTATATGTTTATTTAATAACTGTTTCTATTTGAAGAAAGCATTCATCCCTTCTCCTCACTTCAGCCATATTTCCTACAAACAGGATTCTCCCTAATTCTGGTAGTGACTGTCTTCCATGACCATTATACTCTGCTCTTGACTTTTCAGTTTGGGCAGTTAACACTTCTCACCTTTTGTTGGAACCTGAAGGTCCAGCTCATCCATGCCATCACACTCCTAGACATTTTATTTCAACATTGCCATTTGTATTATTGCCTACATTGCTATTACAACTGTAACTTTGCATAGTTTATTTAAAGTGTGAAGTTCTTCAACCATTTTCTAAAGGTCTCCCTTGCCTCCTGTGTTTTAGCATCTCATTGATTCCTCTCTTTCCTGCCTAGTTACACTGCTGTGCCCTGGGATAAGCACTTCCTACACTGCTGTGCCCTAGGGGAAGCAGTTCCTTCACACAGTCCGTGTTAGTACATGACTCTCTTACACAATCTCAACCAAGTCCTGTATGAATTGTTCACTCTAATAGTTGAAAATCAATAAATTGTATCCAAATTACATGGATATGTAACTATTTTTCACTGCTGGCCAAATATACAAAGAATTTTAATTTTTTTTCTGTTAAATTATGAGAAAATCCAGATTATGCAAGGAAAATATTACTGACATGGTTGTTTAAGAACTTTCAACTCTTTAAAATTATGTTACATTTAGAGTGTTTCATATTAGCAGCATAATTTACTTGTACAGTTTTTAGATTTTTCCCAGGTATTTTACCTTTTTCTTCTTTTTTTCTTGTAATATATCCCTTATCATAACCTCAATATTTTCTATCTTTCTGTTATAATCTCTTTTCTAAGGGTTCTCAAAGTGCAGTCTGCAAAACCCTGTGGTTCCCTAAGAAAATTTAAGGGAGCTGAAAGTTACAATTACCTTATAATAATACTAAGACATCAGTGTCCCTTTTCACTCTGTTGAAGATCAATGATGGACAAAACTGCTGGCAACAATCTATACTGAGAATCAGCACATCCTTCAGAATAAAACAGGGGGGAAAAGAGTGGTAGGAAAGAAAAAAGAAAACATTCTGGTTATATTTAAGAATGTTCTGACTAAAGCAGTCAAAAATGCTTATTTTATTAATTCTCAATCCTGAGTGTCATCTTTTAAATATTCCATGTGACAAAAATGGAGAGTGTCCATAAAGCGCTGCTGTTGGATTCTGATGTGCAATGGATGGCTCAAGATAAACTACTTTTATGACTGATTCTCTTGGGAAAATACCTAGTTGTAAAAAGGCCAGATCATGTGGTCAACGTGTGTTTAGCTTTTTGAAAACTGCCAAACTGCTTTCTGAAGTAATCATCATTTTACAATCCTACCAACAGTACATGAGAGCTCTTGTTCTTCTATAACCTTTACGATGCTTCTTAATTTTAATCTTTCAATAGGTATAAAAATCATTGTCCTCTTATTTCACATTTTCCTATTAATACTGATGCTGAGTGTCTTTTCATCTTCTCATGTTATTATTTGCCATCTATATAACTCTTTAATTTAAATCTTTTGACCATCTTTTTATTTTTTCCTTTTAAAATTTAATCATAAGAACTTTATATGTCTTTATGTAAACCCTTTATTATATGTATTATTTTAATTTATTTTCTCCCAATCTGTAGTTTATCTTTACATTCACCTAACATTGTATATTAAAGCATTGATGTTTTACATTTTGATAAAATCTGACTTAACAACATTATATATTCTATATTGTGCTTTACATGACATCTAAAAATTATTGAAATAAATGTTTTCTTCTATTTTTCAGAAATCTTAATTTGTTTCACATTAGGCCTATGGAATGGTTTAAGTTAATTTTTGTATATAATACAAGGTTTTCACCAAAGTTTATTATTATTGCTTTGCATTTAGATAACCAATGCTTTCAATGCAATGTTGATGTAAAAACTGTAATAACTCACTGCTTTGCTTCTTTGTTGAAAACCAGTTGTCCTATTATGTGTGGACTTATTTTTGGACTTTGTTTTCCATTTCATTGATGATTTTTTTCCTCTTGACACCCATATATATTTCTTGATTTATGAAATTTATAGGGAGTACTAAAACCAAGTATTATTAGTTCTCAGATTTTGCCTTTTTTATTCAGTTATTTTGACTATTCTAGGTAATATGAATTTCAACATGAATTTTAGAATTAGCATACCTATTTCTAGGGCAGAGGAGATCTGATAGGCTTTTACTGGAATTACTTTAAATCTAAAAGTTAATTGTGTAGAATTAGTACTGTAACAGAGTGGCATCTTCTCACCCCATGAGCTTGATACATCATTTATTTAACACTTTTATTCTATCATAAAGCTTTCTGTGTATAGCTTTTCTGGGTAAAGCTTTAGTCAAATTTACCTGTAATTGCCCCCATAATATTGTGATGTTATTCTAAAAGTACTTATTGTTTAGCTTCAATTTTTAATTACATCTTATTAAGTGTTTTCCAGATATCTGTTATTGATTTTAATTAGATTCAATGTGTTTAGAGGATATATTTTGTATGACATACATTTATTGAAATTTGGTTTATGACCCAGTAGATGGCCTCTTTAAATGTTTCCTATGCACAGGAAAACCCAAAATGTATTCTGCTATTGTTGACTACAATGTTCTACAAATATCATATAAACCAAGTGGGTTGATAGTGTTCCAGATTCTAAGTCCTTACCAATTTCTATTGGGGTAATTTATTTTGGAGAGTTATATTGAAATATCTGACTATAATTGTGGCTTTCTTTATTCTTCTTGCAGTTCTGTAAGTTTTCTCTCATGCATTTTAGAGCTCTATTACTGGGTGATAAATATTTAAAATCACTATTGCTACCTTAGTACATATGCTCTTTGTCACTCTATAGCAGTCCCCTTTATCAATGGTTTTATTTTTCTATAAAATCTATCTTTTCTAATATTAATACAATACATAATTTATTTATTTATATGTATATATATGTTATTCTATCATTTTATTTTTAATTTCTTTGTATCTTTATATATAAACTGTGCTACTTGTATGTAGGATACATAGTTCAACCTTTTTTTTATATCTAATCTGACAGGTGCTTCTTGTTAAATGTGGTACATAGAGCATTTATATCTAACATGATTATTGTTATGGTTTCATTTAAGTCTATCATCTTGATGTCTGTTTTCCATTTGTTCTCTCTGTCCTTGGTTATTTTCTTTTCTTCTTTTTATTCCTAGCTCTGTACTGCTTAAAAATCATTCCAGAAACAGAGCATCAAAAAAAATTTAAAAATTTTTTGACATAATTTTAGTTCTAATGATTATCAGCAGAGGTTGACATTAACATCTTTGTAAAGACACTTAATCATACAATGTAATTATTAAGGGTGCCAATTAATTTATTCTAATCTTTTGTAATCCTTATTAAATTGCCAGGGTGCAGGTATTGACATTAAAAAGTAATTTTGAAATGAACTTATTTCTAACTCACAACCAGAAATCTAAAGGGCATGCTTTTTATAACACCTGCTACAAATAAGTATTGCATAAGAGGTTTCTTATTGAGTCAAATATAAAAATCCAAAGAAACTTTGGATGAACTGAGGTATATGGAGTATGACTTTTACAGAACTCATTAATTTATAGGCATCATCACTAAGTGCAAATCTATTTCAAAGCAAGCTAGACGAAGCTGAAAGAAAATTCTGACATTATGAACTCTGAAAATGGAGATGTCTGGATGACTTTGTCCTTAGGGCTTATGTGTTCTTAAAATAGGAAGGCCTGTTCTCTAGATTTCACTAAGGCAAATTGGCTTAGACTCCAGCCTGCCTGGAAAATCTCCATTGTGTTGATGTATAAAACAGAGTTAAAGACCTGTCTCCTTGGCATAATATGGCCACATAGGGAAGGCCGCATATGGCTCTAGTTTAAATAGTTATTTTCCTCAATGAATGTTCATGCTGCTTTGAGGTACAAAGATTCCCCCTGACCCAACTTTGCAAATATTTACATAGCAATGAGTGATAGAGGATTTTTTTAAAGGGCTAGGCCTTAGAAAGTTGAGAAGTTACAACCCAATATGCCTAGAACAATAATTAATGAAAGCTCTAAAGTGCTTTCTTCATTGCTGGTATCCCAGTATCTGGCCCAGATTCTTACAAAGAGTAAACTGTTAGTATCATTTTTAATAACTTAAGTGTCAAATCCTGCTACCTTTTCTACAGAAGAGAAAATATCTCCATGTCATTTTCTCTTATTAGACTTTTTCTGACTGCAAAATCACTATTCAGTTGTAGGAAACACTGAACCCCATCATTTAAATCATGACCATTATCTGGACTATGGACAGGGAATTCCCCTTTTTATTCCTAACAAGAAGTTGCATTGGTGGAAACAAGACATAAGAAAGAAGATTCATGATAAAATGAATTAGTAGAATTAGTAAGGAGCCTGAAATTAAGAAGTAATTGGGGAAGAATTTACAGAGGAAAGTATAATATGAGCAGGATGTTGACATTTGGGTGGACAAGAGAATGGATGTGAATGTCAATTAGGAGTGCTGGACTTAGAGTCCTGGAAGCAAGTTCTGTCAACAAATCAATAGTTTGTTTTGCTGGAGTTATGCTGGCACTTTTCTGTAGTAAGAAAGAAATATGGGAAGGGGAGAGGGTTTGAGGATAGGAAGGATAGTAGAATGAATCAGACATTATTGCCCTATGTACATATATAACTATACTAACAGTGGGGTTATTCTACATCATATACAACCGGAAGAATAAGAAATTTACTACATTATATATGATGTATCAAAGTGCATTCTACTTTCATGTATAATGATTTAAAACAAATTTTAAAAAAAATTTTAAAAATAAAGAAATATGAAGAGGTCATTCAGAGTAATATTAGGAAATAATTATGAATGCCAATTTAATAACTGAACTCTGTGTTAAGAGCAATGTTGATGTTTTAAAATGGTATGTGAAAATTGATCTAGCAAAATTTGATAGGATGGAAAGGAAGAAATAAAAAGTAGAAGCAGCATGATAATTAGCGGACTCTAGCAATAGCTTCAGGTATGAGACATTCAGGACCTAGTGGTGATGTGGGAATAAGATTAAAGGGACGGATACAGCAAATACAATAAAAGATTGGATGTGGGCAAAGAGGAAATTTGAAATACTGTAATTATTCCAAGAATTCAAGAATGTTTTTCTATAAGAACAACGTCATATTTCACCAGAATTGGAAGATATACATTTTGAAAACCAATAATAAATTCGGTTTTAAAAATGTTGAGTTTTTGAAGTAAAAAGTAAAGTGGGAAGAATTTTATAGCATGTTGTGGAAAATCCACATTCAAAATTTAAATAAAACTGAATGAAAAGGATAACAGTCCAACCGCATAAAACTGACAGAGATACAAGCTGGGGTGCATATAGGAAAATGTGCAATAAGTAACTGACCAAATTTAAATGGGCGAGGTGAAGTAGACAAGATAGGAAGAGGTCAGAGGAATTGAGAAATTAGGACATTTGGGTATGATATGAATCAGATAATCACACCTAAATTGCCTCACTGTAGTTAGAGTTATAGAAATGTCAAAGGAAAATGAAGCCTCTAAAAATCCATGCAACTGATGATCAGAAGGAATTTGATTAATAAATATGAAAAGAATGCTAATTTGTAGACCAGGGCTTCATTATATGCAGCCAATAATGCAGAACAATGGAAAATAACAGTACATTAAAAAGATTATTTTAATGCAAATATAGCATCTAGCTTTATTTTTTATTGTTATAACTATTAGCTTATATCTAAAGTCACTTTGTGTTGTGTAGTCTATGAATTTTGCAATACGCATAATGTGATATATCCAAGAGTACAATTTCATCAAAATAGTTTCACTGCCTTAAAAGCCCCATTGTTTTTCTCCGTGTACTTACTCTTTTCTTCAGTCCCCTTCTACTGGCAGTCACTGATCATTTTATTGTTTCTTTTTTCTTTCTTTTTTGCCTTTTCCAGGATGTCATGTAGTCGGAACCATACAACACCTAGACATTCAGTCTGACTTCTTTCACTTTCCAGCATCCCTCCCTCTTGCCTTATGGTGGCTTAATAGCTTTTTTCTTTTTAGTGGTGAATAACACCCCACTGTATTGCTGTAACCCAGTTGCCTACCCAGTTATCTTTGAAGGGACCTCTTGGTGGCTTTCAGTTTTTAATGACTATGAATAAAGCAGTCATAAATGCTTATGTAGGTTTTGTATGTATGTTTTCAAATTAATTTAACTCATATCTAGGTTCATAATGGTTGTATCCTGGTAACACTGTTTAGTTTATATGAAACTCACAAACTGTCTCGTAAGGTAGCTGTGGCTTCTTGTATTCCACCAGCAATCAAAGACAGTTCTGGCTATAGATTCTTACCAACTTTTGCTGTTCTTCGGGTTTTAGTTATCCAAATACTTGTGTGATTGTACATGATATGTTATATATTGTATCTTATATATCATAATGGCATATGGTGTTGAACAAATTTTCATTTGTTTATACATCATTTATATATTTCCTTTGTCAAGTGTCTGTTGAGATCTTCTGCCCATTTGTAAATTCAGTTGTTTGGTCAAACTTCATGATTTATTTATATATTTTTAATATTCCATTTTCAATTATGTGCTTCACAAATAATTTATCTCAGCATTTGATTTCTTGGTCTCCTTATAGTGTCTTTCACAGAGAACTTTTCATTTTAATAAAGACCAACTTAACAATTTTTCTTTCAGAGAATGTATTTTTGGTATTTCATCTAAGAATTCATTACTACTAAATCCAATATCTGATAGACATTCTAACCAATCTTCTAGAAATTTTACAGTATTATATTTCATCTTTAGTGTGTTATTAACTTTAAGTTAATTTTGTTAAGGGTATAATTGTGTGTGTGTGTGTGTGTGTGTGTGTGTGTGTGTGATATGAATCTCTAGTTCATTTTATACTGTTTGTTGAAAAGACCATCAATACTCCTTCATTTAAACTGTTTTTACACCATGTCCAGAATCAGATGACTGAACATTCATGGCTTTATTTCTGGTCTCTCTCTTTTAATTGACTCATGGTAGTAATGTATATTTATTGATTACAGTGATAATTTTATACACATATACAATATATAATGATTAATACAGAATAAGTAGCATTTCCAGCTCTTTAAACACTATTTTTGGGTGTGTTTTGAAAGCCTTCAAATTCATCTCTTATAAATTGTTTAGAAAATATATAATGAATTATAAACTATAGTCACTCTACTGTTCTTTAGAACACTAGAACTTATTCCTCCTGCCTTAATTGTATTCTGGTACTTTTTATCCAACCTCCCTCCATATTCCCCCTCCCTCCCCTGTGCAGTCCTTAATATCAACTATTCTACTTTCTCCTTGTGTGAAATCAAAATTTTTAGCTTCCACATATGAATGAGACCATATGATATTTGTTATACTGTGCCTGGCTTATTTCACTTAATAACATCCTTGAGTTTCATCTATTGCCAGAAATGACAGGGTTTCATCATTTTTATGGGTGAATAATATTTCATTTATACCACAGTTCTTTACATTTTCATCCATCAATGAATTCCTTAGTAGATTCACTATTTTGGTTACTGTGAATATAATGCAGTAAATACGAGGATATAGGTCTTTGATATTCTACTCAGCAAAGGAAATAATCAACAGAGTGAAGAGACAACCTGCATTATGTAAAGATTCTTCATTCAACAAAGAATTAATATCCAAATATATACCACAGTTAAAGTGGCTAATAACTAAAAAGGCAAAAAAGAAATGTTGACAAGGATACAGAGAAAAAGGAATTCCTATAAACTGTTGGTTAGAAAGTAAACTAGTAGACACATCATGGAAAATAGTATGTAGGTTACTCAAAAAAATAAAACTAGAATTATCATATGATTCAGAAATCATACTTCTGGGTATATATATTCATGGGCTATGATTATTTTTTTCCAAATGATGTAGCTTTCTTTCTTTTGCCTATACCACACTATATTAATTATTGTAGCTAGAGCTACAATGTAAATGTAAACACAATGTAACCATGGTGAAGCAATGAATTCAGGTAGTGCCAGTCCTTGAGTTTATTTTTTTTTTATGTAGTATCATATTGGCTAAGCTTTTTCATTTGCTTTTCTGTGTAAGTTTTAGAACCAAAATAATTTATTTGGATTTTGATTGACCTTGTGTTGAATAGATCATGAAGGGAAGATCTGACATTTTAGCAATATTGACTCCTCCTAAGAACATGGAATAATTCTTCATTTATTTTAATTTTCTTTTGTTTATTTTTTCTGTATTTTATCATTTTCCTCAAATAAACCCTGAGCATATTTTTTTATTTCAAAATTCAGAAATTTAAAATATTTTGTTGTCTTGGAGCTAACATAAGTAGTATTATATTTAAAATTTTTAATTTCAATAGTTAATTGATGAAATATAGAAAGTCAGTTGAATTTGTATATTAAGGTTCTGAAAATTATTATATACTCTCAATTTGTCTATACTTCTTGAATGGTTTGTTGTACTAATTATTTGCAATTTTGTGTTACTTAGGAATTCCAGTATGATGTTGAATAGGAATGGTGAAGGGGTGTACCATTGTCTTGTTTCTATCGTTAGGGTAAAAGAATCTAGTGTTTCAACACTAAGTGTATTAGTCGTAGTTTTTTTGTAGATGTTCTTTATCAAGTTCAGCAAGTTACCCTCTATTATTTGACTTTATTTATACTCATATTTAGAATTTTATATAATGGTCCACAAATAGTTCACTAAATTTAGGATTGGTTTGTATGATTATACACAATGAAGTTTGCTCTTTTATAGGTAGATTGGTTTCTGCAAGAGACCATAATGATATAACTTTGAGTCAATCTGTTCAATTAGGTATTTACTTTTCTAGTATGCTGTTACTTCATTTGAACATGCTTTCTTCTGGGCTAATTAATTTAAACAGATTTCAGAAGGAGCAGCGTAAGCTACAGTTAAAACTTGGAATCAACTGGAAATAAATGTACTACTCTGGTGCAGATGCAGATGGTTAGGTAGAGTTGTGGGACTCAAAGGCAGAGGGTATTCTGTACTTTTTACTCTGCTTATCTATTAACCCAGAAACTCTTCTAAAAAATGTCTATTTTTATGAAACTTTATATAATGCTATTTGAAAAAACTACAAAATATTACTTAATTAAAGAAGATAAAAGTAACTATATTTATGGGTTAGAAGATTTTCTATTATTTTCTTAGTTTCATGAACTGGTAGACTTACTCAAAGTGATCTATATATTGAAGACAATCCCTATCAAAACTTTAATATCCTTGTTTGCACAAATGGAAAATCCAATCTTCACACTCAAATGGAATTGCAAGAGCCCCCCAAATAGTCAAAACAATATTAAAAAAGAAGAAAAAATTCGTACTTACACTTTCAATTTTTGAACAACAATTACATTCTTCAAGAATATATCATTAGCTGTAGTAACCACCACAAGAAAAAAACCTACTATGTGAGGTGATGTGTGTTAATTGACTAGGTGTATCCATGTCATGATGGATATATACTTTGAATGTTGAATTGTACATGATAAATACATGAAATTTTCTGTCTACTTAGAAAGAAAATAAGAAAGAAGGAAATACCACAAAGCTATAGTAGTCAAAACAGTTTAAGAGTACTGAGTAGACAGAGTCAGGAAGATGACAGAGTGGAACTAGGTAGCAAATCTGAATGACTCTGCAGTCCTCCAGAATCATAGAATTAAAACAGCAGATCAGAGAGTTGTGTGTCCAAGGGAATGCACTAACACACAGTATTAGATAATCAGAGGCTTAGAGTGACTCGGAAATTCTGGTTAGTAGAACAGAAAACAAAAAAGAATAATTTAATTCTGAACTCTGACCTGGACAGTCAGGGGTAGTTGTAACAAAGTGATTAAGAGGAAGCAAGAAAGCTGAGTTACTAACTTCCATAAGAAAGACTGAGTTACACCAGAACAGGAGCTACAAAGTCACTTAATGAGGGAGAAGTGCACAGCACATCTAAAATTGCAGACAGAAAACGGTGCCAGGCTCATCATCTTGCAGAAATCTAAGCCTTTTTCTTTAGAAGGAGCTAAATCTATACAACCTCATCCCATCTACCTAAAGAAGCAATATCATCATGAAGAAGGCCTTTGAAGAGGCTGTACTAGAGGACATACAAGGATTGCTGCTAGTTGAATGTTCCCAACCCCTCCCCACCCATGGATGACAAGGGGAGTTGGGTGTAGTAGAATAGAAAGCAAATTGCTTTCCAGGAGTACAGCACCTGGGAAGCTGCAAGTGTCCCAGCATCTGGCCATAGTCGTGTAATCCCCAACATCTGTCAGAAGCTCTGGTCACTTTTGTAATCCATCAGGGACACATGACTCAGGGAGGTGGCTTGCACATGCCCATCCCCAGAGACACCTGCGGACCCTGAGCTATTGAAGACACCTGCTAACATCATGTTCTAGTGGCCAGCAGAAGTTGCAGGGTCTATAGCATGTGGCAGAGTCCTCCATGTTCCAGCAGTGTTTCATGCCCCAACAGAGACGGAGCCACAGACTCAAGGTATGGATCATGTGCAGGTGTGGGCTCACTGACTGAATTCCCTAGTGCAGGCAGAAGCTGCATGACCCTCAGTAGCCAGTAGAAGTGCCCCATACCCAAGAGACCAGCATGCCCTGCAGAGATGATCTTCAGATGAGCACCCAACAAATGTTGGTCACTATCCAACATGCCCAGATGCAGTTCCACTGACATGTGTGTCAGACAGAAGCAGCTGCCCTACATCTCCCATGGGCCATATAGCACCACTTCAATTGAAACACCACATCTCTGCCTTAGGTCACCACAACCTGTGCACCCTTAAATTTATTCAGGTGAGCTCACACCTATTTTGACAACTCCAGAAGCACAAAGCATTTCTACAAGTTGGCATACAAGACTACATCTCCAACCAAGGAGAGACCTGGCTGCCAGTCTACAGATAATTAAGGATTATCTCCTCTGAACTACCAGAAAGCTATTAGGTATCTGAACACACTAAAGAATGAAGGAAGACATCAAGGTTTGTAGTAGAGTTGGGCTAATAAGATTTTTACCTCTATACCTAGAGAAACTTAAAGCTAAAATGAGGATATGTGTGCATTTACTAAGCCTCACAAAATGATGAAATACAAATAAGAAAGGCCTAGTAAGGAGTCTCTCCATACCTTGACATGGAATAAAATAAGTCTCTCTAATGTTGGTTTTGATTTCAGAGACATAAACTTCCATATTAATTTGATAGTTTCTCCCTTATTATTTGATACTGCATTTCTTAATACAATTTTATGTGTTTTGTTAATGTTTTAAAGCACTTATTGGAATTATTCATTCTATCTTCTTTTCCTTGCCTGTGTTCATATTCTCTCCATTTTATCTCTTTTACTTCTTGCATTATATTTTTTGTCCTTATCCCTTCAATTATTTCTTTATTCTTTTCCCTTTTACCATTGTATGCCATATATTACTTAATAGACACTTGATTTTCTTTAATACCTACTCTCTCACCCTATTCAAGAACTTTACTTCTATTTTTTCCACATGAATTTGTGGAGTTGTAAAGAAGATTTCTTTTTTTGTTTGTTTGTTTTTTTCTCTTTTTTTATTCTTTTTTATTATTAGTTGTTCAAAACATTACAAAGCTCTTGACATATCATTTTTCATACATTTGATTCAAGCAGATTATGAACTCCCATTTTTACCCTATATTCATATTGCAGATTCACATTGGTTCCACATCCACTTTTTTACATACTGTTATACTAGTGTCTGTTGTATTCTGCTACCCTTACTATCCTCTACTATCCCCCTCCCCTCCCCTCCCCTCTCCTCCCATCTTCTCTCTCTACCCCATCTACTGTAATTTATTTCTCTCTCTTTTTTTCCCTTTCCCCTCACTTCCTCTTATATGTAATTTTGTATAACAATGAGATTCTCCTTCCTTTACCATGCAACTTCCCTTCTCTCTCTCTTTCCCTCCCCCCCTCAACCCTGTTTAATGGTAATCTTCTTCTCATGCTCTTCCTCCCTATTCTGTTCTTAGTTGCTCTCCTTATATCAAAGATGACATTTGGCATTTGTTTTTAGGGACTGGCTAGCTTCACTTAGCATAATCTGCTCTAGTGCCATCCATTTCCCTGCAAATTCCATGATTTTGTCATTTTTTAGTGCAGAGTAATACTCCATTGTGTATAAATGCCACATTTTTTTATCCATTCATCTTGGTTCCACAGTCTAGCTATTGTAAATTGTGCTGCTATGAACATCAGTGTAGCAGTATCCCTATAGTACGCTCTTTTAAGGTCTTCAGGGAATAGTTCTAGAAGGGGAATAGCTGGGTCAAATGGTGGTTCCATTCCTAGCTTTCCAAGAAATCTCCATACTGCTTTCCAAATTGGCTGCACCGATTTGCAGTCCCAACAGCAATGTACAAGTGTACCCTTTTCCCCACATCCTTGCCAGCACTTATTGTTGTTTGACTTCAAAATGGCTGCCAATCTTACTGGAGTGAGATAGTATCTTAGGGTGGTTTTGATTTGCATTTCTCTGACTGCTAGAGATGGTGAGCATTTTTTCATGTACTTGTTGATTGATTGTATGTCCTCCTCTGAGAAGTGTCTATTCAGGTCCTTGGCCCATTTGTTGATTGGGTTATTTATTATCTTATTATTTAATTTTTTGAGTTCTTTGTATACTTTGGATATTAGGGCTCTATCTGAAGTGTGAGGAGTAAAAATTTGTTCCCATGATGTAGACTCCCTATTTACCTCTCTTATTGTTTCTCTTGCTGAGAAAAAACTTTTTAGTTTAAGTAAGTCCCATTTGTTGATTCTTGTTATTAACTCTTGTGCTATGGGTGTCCTATTAAGGAATTTGGAGCCCGACCCCACAATATGTAGATCGGAGCCAACTTTTTCTTCTATCAGACATAGAGTCTCTGATTTGATATCAAGCTCCTTGATCCATTTTGGGTTAACTTTTGTGCATGGCAAGAGAAGGGGATTTAGCTTCATTTTGTTGCATATGGATTTCCAGTTTTCCCAACACCATTTGTTGAAGATGCTATCCTTCCTCCATTGCATGCTTTTAGCCCCTTTATCAAATATAAGATAGTTGTAACTTTGTGGATTAGTCTCTGTGTCCTCTATTCTGTACCATTGGTCCACCCGCCTGTTTTGGTACCAGTACCATGCTGTTTTTGTTACTATTGCTCTGCAGTATAGTTTGAAATCTGGTATCACTATGCAGCCTGATTCACACTTCCTGCTTAGAGTTGTTTTTGCTATTCTGGGTTTTTTAATTTTTCCATATGAATTTCATGATTGCTTTATCTATTTCTACAAGAAATGCCATTGGGATTTTGATTGGCATTGCATTAAACCTATGGAGAACTTTTGGTAATATCGCCATTTTTTTTTTTTTTATTGTTGGTCGTTCAAAACATTAAATATCGCCATTTTGATAATGTTAGTTCTGCCTATCCATGAACAGGGTATATTTTTCCATCTTCTAAGATCTTCTATTTCTCTCTTTAGGGTTCTGTAGTTTTAATTGTATAAATCTTTCACCTCTTTTGTTAGGTTGATTCCCAAGTATTTTATTTAACACTTTTAAAGGTTTATTAGTATATGGTTTTATTTTGATGTAGTCTAAATGGTAATTAGTATCTCCTCTCAAAGTGGCACTAGATACTAAACATAGTGCTATCATGTTGAGTGGGAGTATTGACAATTAGAAATACATCCAACCCAGGGCACATAGTAAAGAGAAAGCAGCTCACCAAATGTCCCTGTATAACACAAGAGAATAATCGTCCTATCAGACATGGAAAAATCAACAGAAATACAGGTATAATGACAAACAAGGAAATAAGATACTCCCCAAAGTTCACAACACTCCATCAACTGACCTTATAGACATCCAAGTGGAGGAAAGGAAAGATTAAAAAAATTGATTGTTAAAACGATCAGTGAACTAAAAGAATATCTAAGTAATGAACTAAGGGGGAAGTACAGAATATAAAAAACATTTCAATTAAAAAATTCTGAAAAACAATCAAGCAAAAATCTTGAAAATGAAATACCTCAATGAATCAAATTTAAAAATCAGTTGAAAACATCACCAATAGATAGACCAAGCAGAAGACAGAATTTTAGGCCTTGAAGAAAAACTCTATGAATATAAACACTTAGATAGCAATGAAGAAAATAAATAAGAAACTGTGATTAGAATAAACAAGAATTCTGGGACAATATTAGCAGGTCAAAGTTAATAATTATGGCCATTAAGGGAGCAATAATGTTATTGATAACCAACCTATTCAGTGAAATGAAACCACATTTTTTTCAGACCTAGGGATTTATTTGTATATTCAGCTATGGGAAGCATTTACAGCCACAAATAAAAAAGATTAAAAATGATCCATGATACAGTTCAATTAAAATGCCTAAAATTTAGAACAAGGACAGAATTCTAAAAGCCTCAAAAGAGAAAATTGTAAGGTCACATTTGGAACTAAGTCATCAGGATAATATCAGATCTAGGTATAAACCCTAAAATCCTAAAGGGCTTGGAATGATGTGGATGGGTTTCAAGCTCTGAAAGAATGTTCTAAAACCAAACAACATATTATAAACTAAAGGAATTTATGACTACTAAGCCATCAGTACAGAAAATACTTAAAAGAGCCTCACTTATGGAAGATAATAATAGCAAAGAACAGAAGTCAGGAAAGGATGAATCCCATTAGAAGAGTAGTTTAGAAACTGAGAATTAGAAGAAAATTAAATATTAGAAATAAATCAAAATGGCAAAAAATAATAAAAAATAATAATGAATGTAAATGGTCTTAATTCTCCAAGATATAGACTGTCAAATTGAATTAAAAAGCAAGACCCAACTATATGATGCATACAAGAGACATAACTCACAAGCTGAATATACAAGGATAGAAAATTATATTCCATGAAAATATCTAAAAGCCAGTAGGTCTATCTACTCTCATATTTGACAAAGCAGTTTTCAAGCAAAAATAAATCAGAAGAGACAAAGAAGACCAATTCATACTGGTAAAAGGAACAGTCCAACAAGAAGATGCAATGATAATAAATATTAAAATTCAGGAAGTAATAACAAGAAACAATAAATGGAATGGCATTGTATTAAAAACCTCTGAACAGCAAAGGAATCAATTAAGAGTGTGCAGAAAGAGCTATCATAATGAAGATTATCTTTTCCAGTTACTCTTCTGACAGAGGAATAATATCCAGAATACAAAAAAAAAAAAAGAAAGAAAACATCAAAATAAAACACAAAAACAAGCAACAAAACACTCTTATAATCCAATCAATGAATGAGCAATGAATTAAACAGTAATTTCTCAAACCAAGAAATGTAAAAGGCCAACAAACATATGAAAAAACTCTTCAATGTCTTTAGCAACCAAATCAAACATGAGGTGGTATCTCACTCTAGTTAGAATGGTCATAATCAAGAATACAAATTACAACAAAAGCTGAAGAAAATGTGGGGAAAGGGGAACACTTATACTCTATTATAGGGATTGTAAATTAGTACTACCACTATGCAAATCAGTATAGAGGTCTCTCAAAACACTAGGAACGGAACCACCTTATGACCTAGCTATATTATTCCTCTTTTTTCCAAAGTATTTAGTTGCATAGTATAGTGATACATCGTAGACATGAGTATCAGAGTAAAATGTACACTAGAAAAGTTATGGAATCAAACTAGATCTCCATCAGCAGATGAATGGATAAAGAAAATGTACATAAATACAATGGAGTTTTATTCAGACATATAGAACAGAAAAAGTATGTCATACTCATGGATAACTTCACATTCAATGATATAAGCCAAAGCATTGCATATTCTCTCTCATATGTGGAAGTTAGAGAGAAAAATAAAAAATAAAAAAGGACCTCACAGAAGTAGAAGGGAAAACTTCAGAGTAGAGAAAGGGAATAAGGGAGAGGGAGAAGAGAAGGAAAGGGAGGTACTAGAGAATGAAATTGATCAAGTTATTTCAAACACATATATACATATGTCACAACAAATCCCACTATTATGCACAAATATAATGTACCAATAAAAATTAAAAATAAAAACTGGTACATGCACAGGCTACAAGTTAGTACATTGAAGTATAATTGAGAGTCTAGACATAAACCCATAAATCTATGTCCAACTGATTTTTGTTAATGGTGCTAAGATCATTTAAAGAGTATTCTCCAAAACTGGTATAAAGATACCTGGATATCCACATGCAAAGGAAGAAAGCTGAACTTCAAACCAGATTAATTATCTAAATACAAGGGCCAAAATCATCAAATTCTTAGAAGAAAACATAGAAGTGAGACTTTATCATCTTATACAATGGATTCATAAATATAACAATAAAACCATAAGGAACAAAATTTAAAATAACTAAATAAATTGGACTTCTTGTAATTTCATACATCAAAGATATATTCCAAAAAGTGAAAAAAGGACTTAAAGAATGTGGAAAATACTAGCAATCATATATCTGAAAAGAATGAAAAAACACAGTAAAAGTGTTAGGGACATGGGGAAATTGGAACTCAGACATTAGTCATAGTGATGTAAATTGGTTCAGCTACTGTGGAAAATAATTTGGTGGTTTTACAAAAAATGAAATGCATGATTACCACACGACCAGGCAATTTCACTTGTAGGTATATACCCAAAATAATTGAAAAGAGTTACTTAACAAATATTTGGATTCTCCAGAGAAACAGAACCAATAGAAGAGGGGATTTATTAGATTTTCTCACATCATCATAAAGGCTGAAAAGTTTCATTATGACCATCTGCAAGTTGGAGAGCCAATGCAGCCTATAGAAGCAGGACATTTCATAACAGGGACCCAGTGATGTAGTTCTGAGTCCAAGGCCAAAGCCCAAGAGTATCTCACCTTGGAAAGCCACAGCCATTAAAAAAAAAAAAAAAAAAAAAGCAAAAAAGATAGAAAAAGAAAAATGGAAAAATAATCAACCAACCAACTCCTGAGGTCTGATGTGCAAGAGCAAAGGAGAGAATAAGAGCTTCCCCCTTCTTCTGCTTTCTGATCCTCTTCCTTTCATGCTATTTCATCTGGTCTCCCAAACTACTAGAGGATGCTAATCCACATTCAGGGTGGTTCTTCCCCACTCAATTTTCTGGCCCACAGTTGGTCTTTTCTGAAAAGACTCTCACAGGTACACCTAGAAATATTCCACACCAATTCTCTCAGCATCTTTCAATCTAGTCAAGTTAACACACAAATTTACCACCACAGACACATATGTTTACAATGGCATATAGTCACAATAACCCCAAACTTAAAACAGTCCAAATGCCTATCAACAGATTAAGTAAATACCCAAAATGCATTCTATGCATACAATGGCTTATTTTTTTATAAAAACAAATGACATTCTGATACACAATACAACATAAATAAATCTTGAAAATATTCTATTAAGTGAATGAATACAGACACAAAAGTCATATATTGTATGATGGCATTCATATGAAATACTCAGAATTTCATGTTAATTCATGTAGATTCATAGACACATAAACCAGGATGATGTTTTCCATGAACTAGAGAGTAAGAGTAGTGTGAATGAGGAATAATTACTTAATGTTTTTTTCTAGGATGGTAAATGTTTTGGAATTAGGTAGGGATAGATATTGCACAACATTGTGAATGTGAAAAATGCCACTTAATTGTTCACTCTAAACTGTATTAATTTTATATGTTTTATTTTAAAAATATTTTAAAAGTACTCACAATTGTGGATATTAAAAGGCAATAAATGTAGGTTAATCTTTGTAAACCAAGATTCTGCATTGAAGAAAAATGAATGTGAGTGATCATGACATGTAGTAACTCTCTATCAAACCATAAATGGCTCCAAGCATCAACTCAAAAGCTGAAGTGTAATAGTGGTCCACTTTATGCTTTGAATATAATCCTTGCTGCTCTGCAACTGCAATTTATTTTTAAAATGGACATGTTTCTTTCTTTTCCTTTCTCCCTCTCCTCCCTAATTTCTCCCCCTCCCTAATCTCAGGGGAAACCAGATTATTTTTTTTCCTCAAACTAGGCAAGTTATCTGTCCTTGAGTACACACCCACCATAGGAACAAGGTAATCTAGACTTTGGGAGTGGTACCAGAAGATCTCAGAAAAGACAGTCTCCCAAATTAACAAGTGAATTACAACTCCAGACACAGAACTCTTGGAATGTGTCCTTTGAATCACCTCTTTAAAAGAATCCTGTTCCTCCTGATGGGCAGAATCACAGTCTTTGGGACAGGAGTTTCTACTTTGCTAGCAAAGCAATAAATCTTCTTTTTCTTTTTTCTCAAAATTGTGTCCTCATTAGTGGATTGGCATCAGGCACAAGAACCAAACTTTCGGCAACAGAAGGACTGAGCTGAATGAAAATAATTGACAGGATCTGAAACTTAGCACAACTGAATAATGGATCAAAAAAGAGAATTCTGATTCTAATAACGATGAGAGACCCAAGGATTTACAAGGAAAAATAAGAATCAGAAGTACACTAGTCACTGAATAAACTAAAACTCAGTTTTGAATTGCCTTATTTTAAATGGATTGCAATTATATATACTGCAGACTGAGGCCAGATGGTGGAGGAGCGGTGGTTACTTTTCAAACTTCTCTACGGCATGAGACCAAGAAAACACAAAAACAGCTTCTCCATGAAGTGGGTGAAAAGAAAAAAACCTCACTTGGATTTAATACTGGACTCTCAGAACAGCCTAGTATGGACAGAATAAAATAAAAAATAATAGAAAGAAAAACTCACCACAGGCAGTTGCCAGTGTGGATCCACTGCAGGCAAATCAAAGAGGGGGATTAAGAAAACCTGCATCTCAGATGGCACCATGGCATGTCTGGAAACGGAGAAATCAATGATCAAGGACATGGTCGAATTGATCCAGCAGGTGAGCTACAGTAAATTCTTATGTAAAAGCCACTGTATGGTAGCCTGCTGAGAGCCAAGACAGCCGCCATTATTTCCTGCTACATTACAGGAATAGATCCAAACCCAGGCACACAGACCTGTGTAATTCTACTTGGGTCCAAAAATCTGACCTGGCAGAGGCCCACCACAAGACCCATTGTGTGACTAGATGTCACCATGGGCAAAAAGTGAAACTTAAGCAGTTAAGGGCAGAAATAAAGAATGTCCACGTCCTAATGCCCTTTTCAATGCTTTATTCACTCAAAATCACCAATATGGATCCACTTCAGACAAGTCAGAGAGGGGGACTAAGAAAACCTGCATCTCAGATGGCAACTTGGCATGTCTGGAAAATGAAAAATCAAGGATCAAGAACATGGTCAAACTGATCCAGCAGGTGAGCTACAGAAAATTCTTAAGCACCTAATAGATGAAAATGTAGGATTAACGCTCCATTGCGTTGGCTTGGAAACTAACTTCCTCATCAAAACTCCTAAAGCACAAGAAGTAAAATCAAGAATCAATATATTAGATGGTATCAACTAAGAAGCTCCTTAACAGCAAAGGAAATAATCAAGAATGTGAAGAGAAAGCCTATAAAATAGGAGAAAAATCTCTGTCACCTGCACCTCAGATAGAGCATTAATCCCCAGGATACATAAAGAACTCAAAAAACTTAACACCAAAGGGGGAAAAATAACCCAACCAATGAATAAGCAAAGGAACTAAACAGACCCTTCAAAGAAGAAATGCAAATACTTAACAAATATATGAAAAAATGCTCAAAATCTCTAGCAATTAGATAAATGCAAGTTAAAACTACTCTGAAATTTCATCTCACTTCAGTAAGAATACAAGTTACAATAAATGTTGGCAACAATGTGGAGAAAAGGGTATACTCAAATATTGCTGGTTGAACTGAAAATTGGTGCCACCACCATGGAAAGCAGTGTGGTGAGTCCTCTGAAAACTTAGAATAAAACCACCATTTGATCTATAGAAAAACCCTTCACTCTCATTGGACTATGCTCCTACCTTATGAACTGTTTCATGCAAGAAATACCCCCTCCGTCTCTTTGTGTAACCTCAACCCCTATGAAATTCTCTATGGTGCCCTTCCTCCAATCAGGGACCTGACCCCAACCCTGAGACTTAATGATTCCTTTCACACCCCCTTGCTTAACAGACTTAAAGCCCTTGAACACACACAGAGATACCTGTGGAAACAGTTGGCCACTGCTTAACGGCCGGGAGACAGGGGAACACCACAAGATATCAAGTGGGAGACTTGGTCTACGTGAGACGACATCAGGTGTCATCCCTGGAACCCAGCTGGAAAGGGCCATACCAGGTGCTGTTTATAACGCCTACAGTGGTGAAAGTGGATGGGATCGCTCCCTGGATCCATGCCTCCCATCTCAAGCCTGCGCCCTGTCCAGACTCCAGCTGGAAACTGGAACAGACTGGTAACCCTCTCAAGTTGCATGTCCGTCGTGTGGGTAGGGCTATGGATTCTTCCCCTGACCACCTGCAGCCCTAATCCCCATCAGCCTGTTCAACAACACTGGCAAGTTATAAATCCCACTGGACAAGTAGTATGGTCTATTTCACATAGAGCCCCCTTATGGAATTGGTGGCCATCTCTCCATCTGGACATTTGTCAACTGCCAATAGGTCTCTCTGACTGGGACCTCCCTGACATAGAGGACCCCACACAGATCCCGTTCGACCCCAAACCAGGGCAACATTCCCTACGGGGTCACCATATGCATTATGGATGTCATCGCCCTTATCATAGGTGTAGACTAGCCAGTCTTGATTATTATGTGTGCCCAGCTGATTTCTGAAGCCGCAAACAGGCCCGAACCTGTGGAGGGCCCAATGACTTTTATTGCAAATCTTGGGGTTGTGAACAAACGGGAGCTGCATGGTGGAAACCAAACTCCCCTGACAGACAGCATAATACAGGTAGGGTGAAATGACACCTGGATACACCCTAGGGACTGTTTAACTAGCCGAGTGTCGAACACTCACTGTGGAAAAACTAGTCTATGTAACCCCCTCAATATAACTTTCACCTCCAAAGGAAGGGGCTACCTCAGGACGACATGGCTCAGGAGAAATACCTGGGGAATGCAATTCTATGTTTATGGCCCCACCTATGAATTTGGTCTCTGGTTCACCATCCGACTTAAGCAGGAAGAAAATCCCACAGCAATAGGGCTCAAGCCAGGAATTCAGCATCCCAAACCCCCTTTTCTTAGAACTACCAGAACCCCTTTACTATCCCATACCTCCCGGTTTCCGTCTTTGCCTACTTCCCCAGTCCGGAGTGTAGCTGACTCCTCCCCCTGGGAATTAATTAAAGGAACATTCAAGGTACTGAACTCCACACAGCCAGACCTCACCCAATCCTGCTGGCTATGCCTCTCTGCAGCGCCCCCTTATTATGAAGGGATAGCAGTTAATGGGACTTATGCCGTGAAGACTCAGAGTTCCACCTGTAGTTGGGGCAAAAATCCAAAGTTAATTCTCCCAGAAGTAACCGGGGCAGGTTTAAGTCTAGGGTCCCCACCCAAAAGTAAACAACACATATGCACCCAGATAGGAGAAATCAATGTCACACAGGGCTTTCTAGTCCCTGAGAAAGGAACCTAGTGGGCATGTGACTCAGGATTAACTCCTTGCATTTCAGTCCAGGTGTTTGACAGCTCTGTAAACTATTGTGCAATGGTGCAAATACTCCCCAGGGTGCTTTTTCATGATGCAGAATCATTTGAAGGTCTAGTAGGGGGACAAATAACCCGTTTCCGTTGGGAACCAGTGTCCCTCACTCTAGCCATACTATTGGGGATAAGAGCTGCTTCAGGAGTAGGTACAGGAGCAGCTGCTATGATCAGGGGTTACAACAAATGGCCCAATTAGAAACAGCAATAGATCAAGACTTGAAGGCATTAGAGACCTCCGTCACAGCTTTGCAGGAATCCTTAACCTCTCTCTCTGAAGTTGTTTTACAGAACAGGATTAGACCTCCTCTTCATGAGGGAGGGGGGCCTCTGTGCTGCACTGAGAGAAGAATGTTGTTTTTATGCTGACCATACTGGAGTTGTAAAAGAATCCATGAGTAAACTAAGAAAACGCCTTGAAGAGCATCAGAGAGAAAGGGAAACTCAACAAGGGTGGTTTGAATCTTGGTTCGCCCAGTCCCCCTGGTTAACTACCCTTCTATCAGCCCTAGCTGGACCCTTAATCATCCTTATTACTAACTGTGGGACCCTGTATACTTAACCGTATAGTTTCTTTCCTCCAGGCTCAGATTAGACAGGTGAAATTCATGGTTATCAGATGGCAGTTTGCTTAACTGGCAGAAACGGAAAGTGAGACCCCTCAATAATTATGATCTATTACTTTTAAGATTAAAAGTAGTCAGAAAAAGGAGTGGGAAATGAAAGGGTAAAGTTTTTAAACTACAAAGCCTAAGTTAAAATGTAAAGGATAAGATTAAGATTTGTTTCAAGTTCTGTGAAGTTTTTAAAGTTCTGTTAAGTTGCAATTTCCTGAAGTGAAATTAAGCTCTGTTTTCCTGGAACCTGCAATTCATGTAGAAGCTAAAAACAATCCCCTCTCAGAAACTGTGAAGTCCAGCACGGACACACTTCAGGGCCCAGACCAATCAGTTTGAATGTGTACCCCGCTGTAGGAATGACCAATCACCCCCGCCCCACCTGTTCCCGCCAATGAATGTGCTAATCATGTCTCAGAGTTGTTGTTCAATTCTCCCACGCCTCATGCTGATTTGTTCTGATGTATGCAAAGCCCCTGCCCTCCTCAAAAAGTGTGCTTAAGCACTGCTTAACCTCGGCTCTGGGCTCTGGGCTGCTCTCCCTTCTTGAGTGAGCCTGGAGCCTCAGCACGCTGAATTGGATCCTCAATAAATCCCCTTCTGCAATTGCATGAGTCAGTCTCTTGGTGGTCTCTTCCTCCGACTTTTTGCTGACCCTTACAGATCCAACTATCCCACTTCTCAGTATATACCCAAGGTACTTAAAATCCACTTACTACATTGACACAGCAACATCAATGTTCATAGCGGCTCAATTTACAATAGCTAAGCTATGGAACCAACCTAGATGCCTTTCAACAGATAAATGCATAAGGAAATGTGGTGTATATACACAATACTCAGCCATAATAAAGAATGACTTTATGACTTTTGCCCATAAATAGATGAAGCTGCTGATTATTATGCTCAGTGAAATAAGCCAATCCTCAAAATCTGAAGGTCAAATGTTCTCTCTGATATGTGTATTCTAACACACAAAAAGTGTGTGTGGGGGATAAAAGTTCCATAGATTAGACAAAGGAGAGTGAAAAGAAGGGAGGCGAGGATGGGAACTAGAATAACAGTGGAATCATTCTGACATATCTTTCCTATGTACATGTATGAATATACCATAGTGAATCTCCATATCATGAACAACAAAAAGACTGGAATCCTAATTAGAATAAGATGTTCCATGTTGGTATAAATATGCCAAAATGTACTCTACTGTCATGAAAATAACAACTGAAAAAAACAACAACAAAAAATACTTCTCTCCCTAAAAACATTTCAGAAGGAAACTTAAATGCAGAGGACAAATGACAGAGGATGAAATCATTCAGTTCTCCAATAATAAGGAAAGTAGTCTTCAATATTATATAACCAAAGATGGAATCAAAAGGATGAACTTAAAATGAACTATCTATTATTAGTGTGAGTGTGAGGGCAGGGAAAGAAATGAGAGAAGAGGCAATTTATATTCAGAATTCTAACTTGGGTATTAGAAAGATGGTAGTTAAATAAATAGAGTAAGATACAACACTCAAGGAATAGTTTATGGTATGTAAGAGGAAATAAGTTTGGTTAGATATTTATTAAACTTTGAAGTATCTGTGGATTTACTCCAGGAGGAGATGCATCCTATTACAGGAAGAGAGTCTAGGAAACCAATATTTTTATATGTCTGGGCCTGACTCTTTGCATTTACCATCACTGGCAGCCTAAATGCACATGATGTGAATGTTTTGCCACCTGTTACAGCTCATCTGAAAGAGCTATGTGGTGAAAAGACTAAGACACACAAATGGTCATATTAGTAATGAACTCTTCTAAGTAAATAAAGAGAAGGCAAATTTACAAAAGTTAAATTGAAGTACTATTTCACATACTTGAAGCAGAACTCATAAAACTCAGAGTTAACATTTTAAAATCTCAGTATAGTTTTCCCATTCAACTGGAAGGTTGATGCTACTGAAACATCAACATGTGGAAATCTATTTGCCTATTCTGTTTATGATTTTATAGGTATCCTTCCTATTTCAATTCCAAGTAATATACAAAAATTTAATAATATTTTTAAATGACATAGCTAAAAATACATTTTTGGTGGATGAGAGGAACTCACATTATCATTGGAGCTCTCTGAGGATGAGTTAAAATAGCAGTTCCCCAGTGAAAACCAAGGTAGGAAGATGATGGGGGAAAGCTGTTGGCAACACAGTGAACTAACATTCAGAAGAAAAAGTATTGATTACTAGAATGGAAAAAAAAAACATTTAAAAGGTAACATATGGCCACAGATTTGAGTGTGTTATGACACTGCGTGGGAGGGGAAGCTCCTCTCTGTAGAGTAGAAAGACATTCTCCCACCAAGTTTACGAAAAACAGATGCTCACCAATATATCCACACTCTGAGAAGAAAATGAACTCTGAGAAGCCAAGTTGAGTCTATCTGGACGAAAGTCCTGGAGTTCTCTGACTAGAGAGAGATCTAGCATTTCTAATCAGGAGAAGTGATTAGAAGAGGCAAGCAGGCATCTACAAGGAGCAATTTGTTTGGACTTCCCTTGCCAGCCCGCCAGAAAACTTTGCATTTTACCATTGTTTTGAGATTTTGTTTTTTATTTATTGCCATGTTCTTTGTATATGTAATTCTTGAATACCCAAGACCAAACAGCCACTTAGGTTTTTACAGAAGTTAAGAGTGGGACTCCTCTAGGGAGAAACTCTGAGTGACTAGTCCATCAATCTGTAGAGCATAAAAGAAGAAAGAGTACTTTCATTTGAAATTATCAGTGATCTTTAAGATAAGTAACTTGGTGGACAAGGTGAAAGTGGGACAAATCAGTATCAGGAAGAAAGTGGAGACTCCAGTGCCACATCACCCATGCTCAGAGGGGGCTGAAGGATATATTTGCATGCCCCATATACTACGCCGCAGCACACAAATGGGGACTCTCAGAAGAAGCACCATGATGCAAAACAAATCCCTCTACAGACAGATCAAGTGAAGGAGCTGTCATCAGTACTGCCAGGTATGCCCTCTTAACCCAGTTTTATTAACAACCCCCCAACCAGCAGAGATAACCAGGCAGGAAGAAGGCTGAACTCAACATACATACTAAATGTTTGGCCAGTTTGGTGAGAGATGAAAACAAAATAGTATGATACATGCATCATAGAGACTTCCTCACTGTTAGGAGTTTCTAAAACTGAAAGTCCTCTATTTCAATAACCTCACCAACAGTAAGATCAAATGTCTACATGTTAGTTACTGCACTAATTGTTTAATATTAGCTGATCCCCCCACCCTGACAATTTTCATTTTTTTCTGTGTTCTAATTCTATATGTTTTGTCAACTAATTAGGTCATCTCTCCACACCTCTTTTTGTTTTTTTCATCTCTATTCCCATGTCAGCTTCTACATCCATTTTAGTCTCCCAGTTTTAACTCTGTCTTCTGTCTCTTCACACCCTTTTACTTTTACTTTTTTTTTTGCTTTTCTATTTTTTTATCCCGTCTTCTAACTCAATTTAGAATAGTATCACCAATGCTTAATCGTTTTAGTCTACTCTACATCCACCAATTAATAAAGTTGTAGAAATCATTAATAATAGCACTTATATGTTGATATGTGATTTTTTTTTTTTGGTACCAAGTATTGAATTCAGCTTAGCTGCTAGGATTACAGGCATACACTGTGAGGTTTGCTCTTAAATTATCATTGTTATGTGGGCATCCTTTCTTTTCAAAGGGGTATTGGGGGTTGAAATTAACACTTTGATTATGCTGATTGAATATGTTGAAGCTGATATATGTCCAGCCAATGAGCTATTTTAAAGATATAACTACTCACAACAGAACTTCCACATGAAAGAGAAAAAGGAATCCAACTAGACAGTTGTGCAATATCAGGCCTCAGTAAACATGAGGAAACAGGCCAATAAGAAACCTCCAAAATTACTGACCAGTAACTGGATCAACCTACATTTATGTAGATGAAATCCCAGAGAAAGAATACAAAATTATGACTATTAAAATGATCAATGAACTAAAGATCCAAGGAATGACTAATAGAGAAAATATAGGATGTGAAAGAGCATTTCACTAAAGAGAGAGATTTGAGAACAATCCAAATACAGAAATTTAATTACACAATAACTTAAATTAAAAATTTCAGTTGACAAACCTTGCCAATAAATTAGACAACATAGATTATGGCATGTTAGGCCTTAAATACAAGGTATATTAGCATGAAATAAAATAAAATAATGTAGGCAGAAATAAAGTAAAAAATATGCAAGAATTCTGGGACAACATTAAGAGACCACATTTAAAATGATTGGAAATGAAGAGGGAATTGAGATATAGGCCAAAAGCATTCATAATATTTTCAGTAAAACAAAAACAGAGAATTGTCCTAATCTGGGAAATTAAATGTATACACAAATACAGAAAACATGTAGAGCCTGAAATAAACAGAATCAGAAAAGAACCTATTCATGATGCATTATAATTAAAATACTTAACATACAGAACAATAATAGAATTTTTTAAATCTCAAGAGAAAAATACATTTAGTGTTAAATACAAAAAAATATGATAAAGGAGGTATCATCACAGAAAATTCTGAAATCCAAAGGATTATGAGTTACTATTCTGAAAACATATATTCCAATAAATTGAAAAACATAGATGGAATGAGCAAATTTCTAGTCACATACAACGTAAGAAAATTGAACCAAGGAAGTAAAGCAAACCTCAATAGACCAGTAATAAGAAATGAGATTGAAACAGTAGTAAGAAGTTTTCTATCAAAGAAAAACCCAGGACCAGATGAGTAGGATTCTACCAGGGCTTTAAAGAAGTAACACTAATGCTGCTCAAAATTTTCCAGAAAAAAAAAAAAAAAGAGGTGGAACTCACCCAAATTCTTTTGATAAAATTAGTATCACCCTGTTACCAAAGCTATATTAAGTATACAGAAATGTAAGAATACTACAAATATCTTTCATCAAAGTTACAAAATTTTATAATAAAATAGTATCAATCCAGATTCAACAACAAATTACAAACACTGTACACCATGATCATTTGGTTTTATTCTAGGGATGCAAGGTTTGGTTGAATATTCACAAATAAATGAACATAACTCATAATACAAATAGCATCAAAGTAAAAAATCACACTATTTCAATAGATTCAGAAAAGTCTTCCATGAAATTCAGCACCAATTCTGTAACTCCAAGATTCAGGATTCTGTCAGTGGCTTGTGATGATACTTATGGTGATACCTTAATATTTTCTCTGTGGTGTTAATTAGAAAGATGATGAAATAAATAATTGAGATATCTGGACTTTAGCTATAATTAATCATACCAGTATATCCTAAATTAGTAAAATTACTTTGTACATTTAGCATGAAACCTACTAATGAGAAATGTATAATTAACTGTATATTGAATTATGTAAATTTTTCCGAATACTTAACATGGGGCCATAATTTTTGTTTATTATATATAAAGATTTTGTAAAATGTTCTTTTGGCTGTTGTTATGTCTCAGATATGAGGTCACCCCCAGAATTCATGCATGAGATAGTGCAAGGTAGTGTAGAGATGAAATGAATGGATTATGAGATCCTTAACCAAAAATGGTGTTTTAGTCAGCTTTTTTTTTCTTTTTTTTTTTTTCTTTTTCTTTTTTTTTGCTGCTGTGACTAAAAGACCTGACTAGAACTACTGTAGAGGAGGAAAAGATTATTTGGGGCCTCATGGTTTCAGAGGTCTCAATCCATAGACAGCAGGCACCATTCCTCTGGGCTCGCTCAAGGTGAGGCAGAACAATGTGGCAGAAGAGTGTGGAAGAGGTAAGCAGCTTACACAGTGATCAGGAAGCAGAGAGAGACTCCACTTACCAGATACAAATATATATCCCAAAGCCACACTACACTCCCAATGCCCCACCTCATCCAGCCACACCCCACCTACCTTCAGTTACCCCTCATTAATCCTGTAAGGCTATTAGTTAAATAATTTGGTTAAGGGTCTCATAGCCCAATCATTTCTTATCTGAGCCTTCTTACTTTGTCTCACACATGAGCTTTTGACAAACAACTCACATACAAACCATTACGTATGGCATTAATCTACTGATACAGAATAATTAGGTGATGACTGTGGGCAGGCAGGGTGTGGCTCAGAGAAACAGGTCGCTAGTGGGAAGTCTTAGGGGTTTGTGCTTTATCCCAGGTGAACAGAGCTCTCTGCTTCCTGATTGCCATGTCCTGAGCTGCTTTCCTCCACCATGATGTTCTGCCTCACCTCAGGCCCCTAGCAGTGGAGTTGGCTGTTTACGGACTAAGATCTCTAAATGTTCAAGTCAAATAAACTTTTCCTCTTCTTATTGTTCTTGTCAGCTCTTTTGGTCATGGCAACAAAAAGCTGAAAAAAAAAAAAAGAAAAACAACTATGAAAGAAACATTGTCTTAATTGGCAATTTCTTCAGAATAACTTAATATGCAAGGCCAAAATACCTAGTTCCCAGAATCTGGATACATAGACATTTTAGAAAAATACCT
This sequence comes from Ictidomys tridecemlineatus, assembly GCF_052094955.1. Classification (NCBI taxonomy): domain Eukaryota; kingdom Metazoa; phylum Chordata; class Mammalia; order Rodentia; family Sciuridae; genus Ictidomys; species Ictidomys tridecemlineatus. The sequence goes on along the minus strand of NC_135478.1, from coordinate 158,100,867 downwards.
AATAGGGCCAGGTACAGTGGCACACACCTGTAATCCCAATGGCTCATGAGGCTGAGACAGGGGGGTTTCGAGTTGAAAGCCAGCTTCAGCATCTTATTGAGGCCCTAAGCAACTCAGCAAGATCCTGTCTCTAACAAAATACAGAAGTGGGCTGAGGATGTGGCTCAGTGGTTAAATGCCTCTAGGTTCAATTCCTGGTATCAAAAATTAAAAAGTAAAAACTAGTACCAAGAGCAAAAGATAACCATTGGCTAAGTAGGTAATGACAATTAAAATATATATAATAGGGCTGGGGATGTGGCTCAAGCGGTAGCGCGCTCGCCTGGCATGCGTGCGGCCCGGGTTCGATCCTCAGCACCACATACCAACAAAGATGTTGTGTCCGCCGAGAACTAAAAATAAATATTAAAAAATTCTCTCTCTCTCTCTCTCTCTCCTCTCATTCTCTCTTTAAAAAAAAATAAAATAAAATATATATAATAAATAAATATGTAACAAATAAATATAGTAGGAATGAACAGTAAATATCTTTCCCCAACAAGGGAAAATCTGGCATCAAACCAAAGCAAACACAGGAGTAAGACATTAAAAAAAGAGAAAGAAAGAAAAGAAAGAAAGAAAATAAATCGTGTTTGAAATAAAAATATAAACTAAAAATGTGTCAAAATGTGTTTTTATAAAATGCTATCTTTCGCCAGGTGTGTTAGCGCATACCTGTAATCCCTGTGGCTCCGAAGGCTGAGGCAAGAGGATCAGAGTTCAAAACCAGCCTCAGCAACTTAATAAGATCCTGTCTCTAAATAAAATATAAAAAAAGGGCTGGGTATTGGGCTCAGTGGTTAAGCACCCCTGGGTTTGATCCCCAGTACAATCAAACATACACACAATCTTTCATCAGTCTTGAATGGCCAATAAATCAATATTCTGAAGTTCAAGAGTTATATCTTTAGTATCTTCTTGCTCTGTTCAAGTCACACTCTTTTCCTTGCCATGTTTCCCATACTTGTGAGAATAAGTGATTTGTGTCTCATTTCCCATTTTAGAAGAAAAATGATCACTTTCAGTGGATTTATACGTTAATCTTCTAGAAAAATGTATTTTCTCCAAAGGTTAGATCCCAAAGTTGTAGGTTTTTTTAGGGGGTGGTGGCGTACTAGGGATTGAATTCAAGGGCACTCAACCACTGAGCCACATTCCAGTTCTATTTTGTATTTTTTTTTAAAAAGACAAGAAAAGAGCTAGCTTTGAAGTCTTGATCCTCCTGACTCAGCCTTCTGAGCCTCTGGGATTACAGGCATGCACCACCACACCCAGCCCCAAAGAAGTAGTTTTAAACAGAAAAATATTAAATATTTAAGAAGATTAAAAGGCCAGTCTCCTGCATTCTTCTGATGCTCAGCCTGTGTTCTAGCATCAAGGATTTACTAACAACTCACTTGTGGTTGACAACAGATTTTACTCTTTTAACTACATTAGATTCTTGAGGTTATAAAGCATATATATCAATATTGACATCTGGGGAACCAACCAACACACACCATTTTACCCTGCTAGATTTCCCACAGACAAGATGGAATTTAAAAAAGTCTAGATGTCATCATAATATCAGGTTAAGGGAATAGTTTCAGAAAGGAAAGTTAAGATTATATACAATGTTATGGTTTGGTATCAATCAGAAGATGAGAAATTGTTAACCAACTGACATTTTTATCTTAAATTTTGTATATACTGCCTATTGCAGAAAGATTTCTAACTAAAAGTTTGGGAAGGAAGAGTTGGCAAAATGAAGTAAATGAAATGAAAGAGAAAATAAAATAATTACAATTCCCCATCAAATAATAAGGTAGGTCCTATTTATCAATTGTCTTTAAGATGAGTTAAAAATGTTAAGTAAAAGTAAAATTGTCTAAAAGAAGATTAATAAGAGGCATAAAGAAAGGAAGAATGTTTTTATTGCTAACAGCAGATGACTTCCTGATTATATTTCTCACAGATCATACACATTCAAGGTTTCCTTCAACTTACTTTTCAGGTGTCCTGGGGTCTCCTCTTTACCACAAGGAGTCTAAAATGCTCCCTGTCCTGTATTCTAATACTGCAGCACCTGTCATTCTGCATTTAGCAACCCATGCTCTCCATTGTTATATTTAGGATGTATTCTGATTTACTTAGAAATTTTTACTTTTCAGCAAGTAGGTATATGGAATTCACATGGTGCTTATTTTTATCTGAATATGAAGTATTTTCTTCATATGTATGAATTTTCACAAATTTCCAACTGTTTATAAGGGGATTAGGAGAAATAGTTCCTGGCAAAGGGGGAGGATTGCAATGGAAAATAATTAAACCTCTCTCTCTATCTCTCTTTGGTTTTAATTTATTTATTTTATTTTTTGGTGGGGCTGGTACTGGGGATTGAACTCAGGGGCACTCAACCATTGAGCCATATCCTCAGCCCTATTTTGTATTTTATTTAGAGACAGGGTCTCACTGAGTTGCTTAGCACCTCAACATTGCTGAGGCTGGCTTTGAACTCCTGATCCTCCTGTTTCAGCTTCCTGAGCCACTGGGATTACAGGTATGCGCCATCGCACCTGGCTGAATCCTTTTCTCTTGAAAACCTTTCTCTCTTCATAAATTCTTTCCACTCTCCTATCATATGATGTGCATATATGTGGTGTTTTATTAGTAGAAAAATATTGGAGAAGACTATAAATATTGTGTTCATGAAAGGGTTTCTTATTACTATAAAAGTAAAGTAAGAACTAAAATCTATATCTTTGAAATAGTACTTAGACATTGTATTACCTCCTTAGGTACAGAACAATAATAAATTGTATTACAAATCACATTAGTCTTTGTCATTTTATAAAAGCTACTCCAGCATATTAAAAAGACCTGATTTGCTTGTTGAAAATAGTTCCTGCAACAATTTGCAGGGATGCTCCAAAATCATACACTCAGGTTTAAACCTGGGCAAATCCATTGGCATTTGAAAAAGACTGAACCTATAAAGGAAGATTCTGTTGGATCTGATTTCTACCCAGATTTTTTTAAAAACCACTTTTACTTTTCATTGAGCAAACAGATATCATATAAATTAATAGCAAAATTCAGTTATAAGCCAAGCTGCTCACATTAACAAGACACTGAATTCCCTAGACAGACAATCGGACAAGGTCTAGAGAAGAGAAAGCTCCTATAATCTTACAGATATAACCAATCACCAATCCAACATTGTTTAAGTCATGTAGTCTTGTTTAATTGCATATTTTTTATCATATCAGTTAAAAATGTTTTATAGTGTTTTCCTATTACTCATTATAAACATACAGGATGGGTTAACTTCAAAATTGAAAGAAATCACAGTTCCATCATGTTGCCATTATCTCAAAATACCATATTTGATAGTTGCTTATTCCATGAGGTTAGTAATACCTCGATTTCTCCTTGAAGCTTATATACTATTTGTAGGATGAAAACAGTAGGATAATTTTCAGGATGCTGGCTAGCATATATAAGCAAAGGAGAAGAAGATATTTAACTATTAGCAATAATTTAAGAAGAAATGGAAAGTTAGTTTGGACTCCACATTTAAACATCAAGAAGTTTAGAGTCAGTTGTTTTACAATTTGGAAATATTTCTAATCTGGATCATTTTCCATTAAGCGATATTCTAGTTCTCTCTTCTCTACTGAACAATCATACACAAGATGAGCTGGTCTTACTCGTTTTAAAATATTTCAGGTCATTCTCTGCTTAATGTGTGGATTCAGATAACATTAGCTTCACTTGACTTGGAGAGATCTAAAATGATAAACGTAGAGTGAAATCTATGTTAAGAATTATGTTTTTGAGGTGTTGTTATGTTCTCATGGCTACCAAAGAAATAAGAGAACTTCTCAAGTTTGGTCTTTTTACATTTTAGTCTACTTCAAGACTGCAAAAGTGCAATACTGTTAAGGTCTGTAGACAAGTCAAAATAACACGTGGTATTTTGCCAGAGAAATGTAGAGTTCGTAAACAAGTCTGGATGGTGCCTGGCAAAATGCCAGAGGGAGTGGTTTGAGAAGTAACAAAAGCAAGCCATTAAGTGTGGAGATTCCTTATTGGTTGACTGATGTATCTAGTTTATGCTAATTAGATAAGCTGTGCAAAATGTATAAATAGCTCTGTTGTCCTACAATAAACGGCTTCCATTCCTGCTGCATCAACGTACACAAGTTATTCGTCACCCCCCGGTTATTATGCTGCAGCCGGACTGCGGCACAATACTTCTGTGAACCGGGGATTAACTACTTTAAAAATACATAAATAGTACCTATTGCATTGACTTTAGTTGAGTATTAAAAAATACACAAATAGTTCTTGTTTCATTGACTTTGGTTGAGTATTTGTATATGATGATGAAATAAGGGATTTCTCCATTTGATGTGTTTGGCCTTGGGCTTAAATGCACATCCCACATTATGAATTTGATACAACAAATATTGTGCTTGTGCTTGTAGTAGGATTTTGGTACTTGGAACTTATTAATCATAACTAGTATTTTTTAAATAATTAGATATGAATCTGAAAGCCTATATTTGTATATGTACATGTGCATATGTGTGCTTATGTTTTCTACTAATAGAAATAATATTTGCTGTTCCAAAGTAATTTTTGTTATATAAAAATATTGTTTTATGTATCTTCCACAGATTTTAATGTGACATGTGCCTTAAAGCTCCAAACTGGTGCCCATGTCTTATATATAAATCAAAGGAGATTTACTTCATGCAATTCACTTTCTTGTGGCAGTTAAAAGTAATTACTATTATATAGGAAGTTCAATATTTTTCCAAAGTTCAGGTAAGTGACTTGAAATAATAAAACACATAATGAAGTTAGCCTCAATATATTAGTATTTTAGGGTTTTGGCTTTCCACTTGCCAATGTAAGAATAAATCTGGTTCCTAAGATTTAAAATCAATTATACATTTAAAATTATTCTAAATGTCAAACAACATTTAAAAATTGTTCTTTAACACATCATCACAATTCAAAGATACATTCTGTTGGAAAATTACTATTATTTACTAGCATGATACATTGCTGAGCCCATCTTCTTAGCTTTAGATTCAGAAGGTCTAGGTAAAGCCTGGAAAGTTGCAAGTTTCCACTTCAATAAATTTTCAATTCATCCATAATAATGAACTGCTTCATCTTATGTTTCTGTAATAAATAGATTTTTTAAAATATAAATTCAGTGATTTCCAAATTACTTTTTATTATTATTTTGTATACTCCTTTGATATTTAAACTGCCAGTTCTTCTGTTGGTAGCCCTGTGTCCAACAGCAAAACTTTCTGATTTTTTCTTGAAACTCTGTGATATTTGTGGGCTGAGAAATGAGATAACTTGGTCACCTGAATTTGGATAGGAAAATAAACCTTCTCATGTGAGTGAAATCATGTGGTATTTGCTCTTCTGTGCCTGGCTTATGACACTTAATACAATGTTTTCCGATTTCATCCATGTCATCACAAATGACAGAAGTTGTTCATTTATACTGTTGAATTGTATATACATCCCACATGTCTAAAACATATACATTCACAGATGGGTACTCAGGTTGATTCCGTATCTTGAGTCTCATGGATAATGTTGCAATAACTATGAAAATAGAGATATTGCTTTGACATACTGATATAATTTCCTTTGAATATTGTGGTAGTCAGCTTTTCCGTAATTATAATAAACACTTGGAATAATCAACTTCTAGTAAGAAAAATGGTTATTTTAGCTCACAGTTTTGGAGGATCTCATTCAAGATTGAGTGGCCCTGAGGCTTTGAGCCTGTGCTAAGGCAGCACACTGTGACACTGCTTGCCTTGTGAACAAGAAGCAAAAGAAAGAATGAAAAATAGCTCAGAGTCCAAAAATCTCCTTTGAATACATGCCCCCAATGATGTTAGTACCTCCCATTAGGCCCCATCTTTCAAAGGTTCCACTATCTCCCAATGGCACCACCCCGGGGACTCTGATTTCACATGTGAGTATTTAGGAGATATCCAACAACCAAACTAGTGCAGGTATCTACCCACTATTGTGGTTTCTGGATCATATAGTAGTTTTTGTTTTGTTTTGAGGAGACATGTGTCATCAGGCACAAAGATATAGGTAGGAGGAATAAGTTCTACATAATGCATAACTACAAATAATGATATTGTGTAGTTCAAAAGAGCTTGAAGAGAGGCTTTTTAATGTTCTTGACACAGAAATGATAAGTGTTTGAAGTGGTAGAAATATTGATTAACATGATTTAATCATTATACATTTCATACATCATGCATGTATGAAAACATCATACTGTGCCCATAAATATGCACAATGACTGAATGTCATTAAAAATAAAACTTAAGAACAAAAATGACTTCTGATTTAGTTCTCTTTGTTTAGCATATCCACTCTACACCTGATGAGAAAGGGGCTTAAACTTCCTGTTTGTGGCACTGTTTGCCTTGCCAAAAGTGGCTGAAATTTTGACTGTTACGAAGTGTTGAGCAAATTCAAATCATTTGCTATGTTAGTGAAGTTTTCTTTGAGATTACTTGAGGCTAATAAAGGAAATTATATTTTTGCTTTGGAAAGAAACTATTTTTGGAATAATCAGAATACAAGCTTTGGAGGTTACCGCATATATGTATATATCTAGAGTATATAAGCTCTGCCCAGTTACTGGAATGTGTAAGGTATACTTCAACTTTCTATGCTCCAAAGACCTCATTTGAAGATGATGATCTCACAACACTAGAACCTAACTCATGGAGCTTCTGTAAAGATTGAATGACATAATGAATTAACCACATTGCAAATCACAGAGAGGTCACAGATAATAGGCAAGACTAAGGTTGGATATTCTCATAATAATATTGAACTTTTTGTTGTAATATCATCTATAATTATGCTTTGAAATATGCCTCATGGATTTTTTTAACTTGCTTTGTGATTTAGAGCAGTATTAACTGAGTCACCACAAGTATGTAGTAAAACCGAGAACACCTGTAATACTTCTAGTAATTAGTGTATTTTTAAAAAATAAAGTGGTTCATTTTTGTCCTGTAGGGAGTTAAGTAATTCTATTGAGGCCCATTTATTGCCATTATATAATGGGTTCCAATTAATAACTATGGAAGACTGATTTTAACTAATTTTGCAAGTTTTGTTTTTGGAATGGGTCATTACACTTTTCAGCCTACTGTTCCTTCATCAACTTCTCAGAAAAAATATGTAATTAATATGGAAGATATTTCAGCAAGGAATATGTAACTTTAATCTACCCTATATTCTTGATTCAAAGTAAAGCTTCTTTCATTGTTGATGGTGAAAATAGTTTGAAAATTTTACAGCTTTGCTATGCAATCTGACCTTTGCAGCACCCAAAAAATGGAATGCTTACATGCTATGCTTAGATTCTTTTTTACAATATGGTATACCATTCTTTCTTAGCATAACATAGTCATTTTAGGCAATTGTAAGCTTGACACCTGATTTCACTTTAACAGCACCTGCCCAGAATATAATTAGCAGTCCATTTTTTAAAAAGGACTTCCATACTGCACAGATGGCATTCTTCATAGCAGTCAAGCAACAATATATATTGGAAACTAGCCAAACTGTCTGCAAAACATTTTGAGAATTTCAAGACAGGATTTGAATGGAAGGAAGATTTTTCTTTTTTCCTCCAAACCATATATGAACATTTGTTAAACTCTGTTCTTCACTTTTTTCTACCTTTTCTTTTCTATTTGGTGTATTATTAGTGTACTTTCAAAATCTTTAGTCTTTGTTTTAGTTTGTGATTTTTATATACTACCCATTTAAAAAGATATTCTGGGCACTTTTTTTAGTTTTACCAATTTTGATTTACAAGTATTTACTTGCATGAATCTTGTACCATCTCATTCATGTATTTATTCAAAATGTTTCTTACGGCAAGTTGTCAAGTTCAGAGTCAGTGCTTATACTTTTCAAATTATGTTATCACACACTTCCAATTGTTATAATTTGCTTCACATAAACTGTAGCATTCTACATTTATCAGTATGGTTTCTAGGCATGGAAGTCCAGTGTTTCCAGGCAATAGTTACCTTTTCTAATTTACATGAATTCAGAACATGCATTGGTCCTGGACTATCAGAGACTGTTCAAAGTTCTAGGGTCATAAAAATGAACACAATAGGCAGAGACTTTGTTCCCATGAAGTCTATGTCCAAAAGGGGGAAGAAATTAGTAGATAGCTTACCTAATGGCTAATGGACAATACTTATTAAAAGAGTAGAATGTAAAATAGTGCCATTTTATTAAGGATTACCTCTATATGGAAGACAAAAACTAGAAGACATAAGGAAAGAAGCCAACAGCATTATGGAAGAGCATTTCAGGAAATGGGACTAAGGAATATAAGACCTGCATGAGGAGTGGACCCAGCGTGCTGACAGTCAGCAGAAAGTTGGAAGTGTTTGGAGCTGAGGATATTAAGAAAAGTGTTAGCATACCATATGTGTGACCAGTATGTGACCAGGTATTGGGTGTTTCAAGGCCCAGATAGAAGTGGTTTGGAAATTTATTCTGTCATTGAAGAATTTCATACAAAGAAGGTATATGATCTCATCTGTCTTTTTGAAAAACACATACAAATGTTTTGTTGTTGATTATAGCCACCTCTTGGAATTTACATTTAGGAAAATCACCATGAACTACTTATTAATTAATCTGATTTGTAATTTTAAGTTGACTACTCTGCCTGCAGTGTGTATGGAGAATTGATTAAATGTAGCAGAAGAAAGGAAAATATGGAAGATAATTATTTTTCTGTGTATCTTCGCTTAAATGGTTTACAAAGTCTAGCACTAAATCAGTGTATTCTTCTGTCCAGGTAAATTATCTTGAAATTCCAATGCTGTGTGGAGAAGAATCACTCTTTCATAGAGTTTTATTAGTAGAATGACTTTTTAAATTACAGAGGGCATTTCTTGGAGTTAGAACATTTTAATCCAAATTATTTTGAATCGATTCATGATTTTAAAATATGATTATCAGTAAGTGTATTAAGATGTTCAACTTTGTTAGAAATTAAACATGAATATCTAAATATATTTTTATTAGATTCAAAATAATTAGAATTCAGATAGTTAAAATTATTTTATATATGGGAAAAGAAGAAAAGAGTGTGAACTTACAGTAGGAAATTTGCAAAGCATATCAAAAGTCCTAACATTAAATATAGCACTTTATTACAAATAGTTTATTTTCTAAAAAAAAAAAAAAACCTACTATGGGAAAAACTAGATTTTGCTAAGAGGTACGTGAACTGTTCTAACACTATATATGGAAAAATTGAAAAAACAAGGAGTAAATATCCAACAGTAGGAGATTTTTTAAGTAATACAAAATAAATTCATATATGACATTAAATACTGTTTAGCTATCAAGTATATTAAATAGAAAAAAAAAGCAGGGCAGCATGGATGGTGTATTACCACTGTTGTTCAAAATATGCATTTATATAGAGATATATATTTTTAAAAACCTTGTGTTATATGAATAAAAAGTTTATTTTATATATATTTAGAAAATAAATAAGGATGCTTTCAAAGGAAATATCTGAATATGATTTAACATATTGCTAGAAAGGATGCCTAAATATATATGAGAGTATCAGATAAGAGTATGGTCATAGCTAAGCACCTTTTCATTTAACCAGCTTGTGGTCTGTCTTTAAATTGAACACTAGGCAAGTCTTAATAGCCTTTGATTTTTTATCTTATGAATTGCATAACACTTATTAAATATGGGAGCAAATGAAAAGATTTTTCTAATTGTCATTCTTTGAAGAATTTGTTGATTTGATAAAAATCTGCCAGTCACAGGCAATTTGAAATTCTTAAGTTTCAAAAAAGTTGATAAAACTTATAGAATGTGCAGTGTTATGAAACAATTTTTCTATTTCTATGGAACAATTCAAGAAGGATTTTTTAAACCATATTATTTAGAAAGCAAATTCTCTATCCATTTTTTTTTCTTTATTAACCCCAGTACACTGTGTTTTACCATATAGTCATGTGAACATAAAAAATTACCACATTTTAATGTTGGTAAATGTGAAGAAAATTGAACTCTGCCCTAAATAAAATGAAAGCCAAACAAATATTTTAACTGGCATTAATAATTTAGATCTAAATAATACTGTTGGTCTAACATTTTATCAAACTGTGCAAGTAGTGATGTATTTTCAAAATCAATAGATACCAAATGTAAAAATTGACACAATGGTTAATATTTTCAACTATTAATGAGAGTGAGTGTGTGCTTAAATAATTTCAAGATAATTTGAGCATTCTAAAACCCTGTGACTATTCTTTGATTTAAAGAAAATACATATTCATCTCAGTAAACTATATCAAAGACCAGAAATGAAAAGTTCAGCATAAACCTGATATAACTATACATTAAAATCACTCTATCACCCCTTACATGAAGTGTGACAGTCATTAATTTACAAATTAATTTAATAATTTTATAAATTTATTCTAATTGGGGAATTGTTTTGGAAAAGTATTTTTAATAAAAATAAACAATATTTTAATGAAAGATGACTGAGCTTAATAAGTACACTGTGAAGTAATCAAATTTTTTTCTGGAATTCTTGGTGTGGTTTGAAGCTGAATTTAAATAAAATCTTATTCAGGGGAAAATAAGATATAAAAGAAAAAAAGATTTTGCTCTCAAATGCATTTTACTTTTTTCTTTTTTTTTTTTTTTTTTTCTTTTTTTTTTTTTTTTTAAAGAGAAAGTGAGAGAGGGGGACAGAGAGAGAGAGAGAGAGAGAGAGAATTTTAACATTTATTTATTTTTTCTTAGTTCTCGGCGGACACAACATCTTTGTTGGTATGTGGTGCTGCTGAGGATCGAACCCGGGCCGCACGCATGCTAGGCGAGCGCGCTACCGCTTGAGCCACATCCCAGCCCCCTCAAATGCATTTTAAATAAATGCATTTAAATGCCAAGATAAGAGAACCATAAAAATATATGATAATGCAGAATTAGTAGATGAAGAAGAAATGATGTGTGAATCTTAAGCAAACTACTGTTATAGGCTATGAAATTTGGAGTAGCAATCATTTTTTTCTGTGCCATTTTTATTTCTCTGTCCACCGGCCCTGGTATCATTCTCTAATAGCTAAAAGCAGAAATGTTGAGAAATACATGAGAATGTTATTTAGATATCATGGTCAGATTTAGCCAAAAAATATAAAAGTGGACAAAACAAAAACAAAAGCAAAATTAAAAGTTTTATAATGATATTTACTGGCCAATCCTGAAGATTTTCAGTGTTTAGAATAGCAATTCAATGACTAAGCAATCTGTAGCTCCAATGTTTTTTTTTTTTAAGATTCTCTCTTTTTACTGAAATAATTCAATGAAGACAACTGATGAGAAATACACAATTATTTCTCAATTGATTCAAAGAAAATTAGAAGAATTATGCCATTTAAGGTACTTTAAACATTACACTGTACTCCAAGTACATCTCACCTTAAAAAATACCTGAATTATTTCAACAGTATTATATTTTAAAATATTTAAAACTAGTTTGTTTTTAAACATCATCAGCCTGCCAGTCATGGTGGTGCATGCCCATAATCTCAGTGACTCAGGAGGCTGAGGCAGGAGGATCACAAATTCAAGGCCAGCCTCAGCAACTTAGCAAGACCCTAAGCAACTTAGCGGGAACCTTGTCTCAAAATTTAAAAAAATAAAAGGTTTGAGGTTGTGGCTCAGTGGTTAAGTGGCTTTGGGTTCAATTGCCAATAAAAAAAAAATAAGAACAAAACAACTTTCAAATTACTGATCTATGACACTCAACTCCTTGTAACAGATTTTGCTTTAGTCCTATAGGTCCTATAATCATCTCTAAGAATAAAATTACATTTACCATCATACATATGACAATAATTTTTAAATTTTTTGTGAACTAGTGGCACTGAAAATGTAGAGCATTAATTTTTATAGTTTACTTCATTTTTCTATTTGCCCTTTAATCTTACCTTACTAAACTAAAGAAAACAATTCCCAGGGGATTTTTTCCATGCAAAGTAAGTCACCAAGTTATTAAAACTGTCATTAAGATTATCTTAAACTCATTTAACTCATTTTAAAAAAATGAGTTCCAAACTCAACTCTTATTTATATGATCTCTGAAAAAGAAAATGTAGACAGACAGCTCTAGGCAAATGTGGGAAGTAAAGAATAATTGAGGCCATGTCAACAAAGACTTAAAATAATATGTGGATCAGCTTGTGAGGAAACTCTAAGGTTCATCCCTCTGAGTCCTGCTGAAAAACATCATCCTATGATTCCATATTATTTTTGGAAAAAGCTCCTCTCACATTTTTATGAGTTCGTACAGAGTAACAAGAACTAAGATAAGAATTATGTGAAAGAAGCATTTATCTAATTAGATACAGTCACAGTCACGTGCCAGGATTCTAGTGAAGAATAAAAAACAAACTGAGCAGCTATATTTTATTTTTTATTTTTTTAGTTCACTGGTACTTCCAGAGAAAACTAAAAATAGATTGATAGCATATGAAATATCTTAATTTTCTTCATGGAATTTTAATTCTAGACGGATAATGAGGAATATCTAGCTAACCTACTATTATTTAAAGATAGGAGAATACAAAAATACTGCAAGTTCTTATTAATAATACTCTGCTTATTTACTTGTTAATGTGTCCAGCATCTAACATAGTAGATCATTTTAATCCTTTTGGTGGGGGCATGTGGCCTTTAAACCTCTTCCTGTTCTCCAAGTCAATTTCATTTTAAAATGGCTTAAAATTTTCTAATGAAGGTATGATGTATGCTACATATGCCTCACATTTCCTCAATGTCATATCCATTCAAAATAACTTTTCCTCACTTTATCATACTAAATTGTAATTTGTAATATCTTTCTATTTCACTATAAACATTAACTCTCTCTTTAGCTACTACTAAACAGTTCTATTATTTCTGGATATTATTTTCCTGCTCAAATAAATTATCCTCTACTTTGTCCCTATTAAATTCAATTTGATTTATCTTTCTATTTCTCCAATTTGTCAAGATGTTTTGAATTTATATACTCTTTTCCTATAAGAATGTTGGTCCACCCAAGTAGATGTCATCAGTACAAATATACTTTACATTCATTTAAGTCATTGATAGAAAAGTACAGTTTATGCCAGTTTGAATGGTCTCTCCCCAATGTTAATTTAGGAATATTGCTAACTAATGAGATAAAATTTACATCACAAAGGGAATGTGTGATACAAATTATATAATTGTTTATTTCTTAATTACTCTATCATTTTCAACTAAGTTAAAATAAATTATTTTTACCTGTTTAATCATTCTAAACAAATAAAATCAACTAAACAATGAAGTTTTTTTTAAGTCTTTTTTTTTTTTTTTAGGTGTAGATGGACACAACACAATGCCTTTATTTTTATGTGGTGCTGAGGATCGAACCTGAGTCCTGCCCACGCTAGACGAGCGCTCTACCACTGAGCCACAATCTCAGCCCAAAAATGAAGTTTTTAAAATGTTTACTGATCATTTCCCTCCATTCCTATATGTAAGTAATTGAAGAGGGAGGTAACATTGGCAGTATTTCCAAGAACTTCTAGCTAAAACATGTAATAAATGAAAAACAATGTAATCAAGTTCTAAGTAGAACTTTGGCATCCAATGCTTGTGCAATCATGCATGACACAAAATGTGTTAATAATCCTTTACTTGTATCAGTAATATCCATTAGGACAGAGAATTCTCCTTAGATTATTTGGTTTATATTTTATATCAAATACTAGATATTCTGACTTGACAACTACTATCAGACTAGGACTGTAGCTTACTAATAGATCACTTCCCTAACATGAATGAGGTTTTGCATTTGACCCTCAGCACTGGAAAAATATTTTAAAAAATAAAATAATATAAACAACTATTAGATTACATCAAATTTATTATATGAAACTATTAAAATATGACTATTTACTTCATTGTGCTAATTTTCACTTATTCTTCTACTTTTCAATTCAAAAACATAAAGAATTTTATTTCCTTAAATTAGGGAAATCTCTTATTAAATATGCCTATTCTTAGATGTTTTTTGATTATCCAAAATTAATTTTTCCCATCATAATAAAAATATCCAGAAATGAAAAATGTAAATGACATTAATTTTGATCATGTGAGTTTACTTAAGAGATGAATTTGAGTCTTTCTTAGACATTGAAGTGAAAATTAAGAAATCACAGTAGAGAGGCCAACATTATTTACAAAGAATCATTTATTAAACACTTTTTTTTTACAAAATACAAAAGTTGTTCTGCTTGAATACATCACATATGAAAAAATAATATATTTTATGAATTAAATTTGAAGATATTCAGAATTTTGTTTTTCATCATGTTTAACACCACTTCCAATCAAGAAGAAAACTTTTCCTTATTCATTAAATCATATTAATAACAACTAAAATGGTATAGAAATAAAATCAGACAATGTCTGCCATACAAAGCTCCCATTGCAAGGTAACTGATTTGCCTATGATCCTAAAATTTTTTCAAGCTATAAGATAGGAAGAGTTGAGGAGCAAGGCAAGTTTTAAAATAATGTATTAGCAGCAGTTGATAGTAGATGCAACATAAGATTTGTTTTGTCTGTGGTACAAGAATATGTCCTATCAGACTCTACCATATTTTTTTCTACTTGAACACAAGTAAGCATATACTGATTGTCTCTGAATGACAAAATGTATAAAACATACAAGAAGCTGGTTCTGGTTTTCAATGTGAGTGGCTATTTTCATCAGCTAATATGAATGCATTGCTAAAATTAGTGAAGACAGGAAAATGACTTAAGGGTAATATATACAGAGTTAAAATACATGTTTTATCCACTTGGTGATTTCAGGCACTGTGGCTGTTCAGGATAAAATACGTCATGATTTTTCTTGATAGCAATTTAATTATCAGTGCAAGCAAAAGCAAATACCTGCCCACTGTCACAAAAAAATGACCTTGTATATTTGGAATGTTCAAAGCAAGTTCATCTTCAGATCTTCACTCTCCAGGCATCTTGAATAAAAACGTCTCATAGTTTGCTCTTGATAGCAATTTACTTTTCAGTGCAAGCAAAAGCAAACCCACACCTGCTCACTGTCATACATATGACGACCAAACATATCTGCAATATTCAAAGCAAGTCCACCTTCTCCATCTTCACTGTGGAAGCATCCTCAATAAGTGGCCCTTAGTGTAAACTCTCTATAAATCATGAAACGAACTTGCAATGCCTGAACTTAATATTAAACACCACTGCCATAGTCCTCTCTGTGTAAACGATGTTTGGGTAAGGCTTGCCATCACAACATTTCTTTCCTGAGAATGGAGCTGGTCCTCTCTATGTGGATCATAAGTGTGCGTGCTCTGAGCTGTGATCACTGTCATGACTGTCTTCATTTGCTAGCGAGTCCCCTGTCTGCTGGAGGGTTGCCGCACCAATTCCTGAAAGCTCTGACGGGAGAAGTGTTCCTTTTTTCACGTTCACCAGTTCCTTTTCTCGAGCTGCAGCTCCTTGTTGTCCTCCTTTTACCCTCTTCCACTTCATTCTCCTGTTCTGGAACCACACTTTCACCTTGAAGCAGGAAAGGAAACAACATAAAGAGAGTTAAAATGGCACGTTGTTCTCTTTTTTGGCATTGATGCAAAAAACAGTGCTTCAAAGGTCTATACCAGACCTCCATAAAATAGTAGTGATAAAAATGATTCAACATTGAATTTAATCAAGTTGCAAGGCCACAGTAATATTTCTTAAACTCTCAGAATGTGCCAACAACTGTACTTCATATTTTTCAATATACATAATAAAGACATAAATAAATGAGAAAGAACTCTATCATGAAAGCTTATCCAACAAGATTGATTTTCTAAAGAATTTCTATATTTGTCCTATAGTCAAAGTTTCCCCATCTTCCCAAGTACTTCTTTGCCTGCCATCTATGTGTCAATTCCTAAGTCAGTTTAAAACATGCTTGGGGGACTACAAAGAAGCTGTCTGAAAGGCCTTTCTATGCCATTAGAAGTGCTATTTGGATGAAATATTGAACTGAGATATTTCTCAGTCTGGACTTTTGTTGGTTTCCTTTGGAGCCATAATTGAAAGAATGCCTTATGTATTTCCCATACATATATGAATCCATTTGACAACAATGGATAAGAAAAAAACAGTAAGACAGATTGATTAAAAGCTAACTGATGGAAGGACTTGATGGTATACCTCAGTAGTAACTCACTTGCCTGATATGTGCAAGATCCTGAGTTCAATCCTTAGTATCGCAAAAACTAAAACAACTGGTTGGTGAGTTTTCACGTATGATTACCACACCTAACCAAAAGTCTCAGTAGTTGCCTTTTATTTATCCCTACTTGGGTATAGGTGGCATACCTGTACTGATAGTTGCATTATTTCTACTACTTTTCTATATAAAATAGCATTATTTTTATTTTACAGATGAGGAAGTTGAGACAAAGGTTAAACGACTTGCCTAAGATTATGCAGATGGAAAATGTCATACCAAGATATAACCTAGAGACTTGTTTTGTTCCAGATTCTGGGGCTTTTTCCCCATTTTGGATCCTGCTATATTTCAAACTGCTATTTTTAAAATATTTAGTTTTTTTTTTAAATAAAGCATATAAAGTATGTGACCTCCATCCATATGATTACTATCATTCAGGTAATTCTCATACTTGATATAATTAGGTTTGTAAATATGACACTGAATTTTCCTGTGCTATAATTTGGGTAATTATACTACTCAGTTTAATTACCTTTGCAAGCTTGACATTGCATGTTGCGTTAGATCTGTTCCACATGAGCTGGGTCCTACTTTTGGCCTCACTTCTGAGTTTTTGTGTGAATTTGAGAAAATTATACTTCTCTCTGCCTCAATTTTCATATTTGTAATACTGGAATAATGAGCCCTTCAAGATTCTCGGTAGGGAGATTTTCTCCATCAACAATTCCAGATGGAAGAAACACATAAGTCATTGCCATCATCATCACTGTCACCAAAAGTTGAACAGTCAGTCAAAATAATCTTTGCAGAATAAGAGGAACAGATCTCTTAAATTCTGCACTTATTTCCTTTTCTAGGAGAAAGAGTATAGTAATTCTGTAATACCAGTATAAAATGTGCAAGTTTAAATAAGAAAGTGTAAGAGTGTGGTATTGATTTTAGAAATACCTTGGTCTACTTTGTGTTTTCTGTCTACCATGTGGAATTGTACTTTTGAAAACAAAAATAGACTGAGAGAATATTTCATAGTTTTCCATGATATATATACACACACACACACACACACACACACACACACACAGAGATGTTAATATATACATTTATACACACATAGATATGCACATGTAAATATGTTAATATATACGTATATATGGACATATATGTGCAGGTGAAAGCATTTGATGATACATCTTAATTCTAATTCCTTATACTATTTTCTTTAAGGGTGAGATTATATATTGGATATTGGAACTCCATGAAGTTAGTAATGGGACAAAAACAGCAGCAACCATAATAGACTCATCTTCCAGAAATGGAAGGAAAGGTGAAGATATCTAGAAGTCATGGCACCCAGATTTATTATCCAATATGTTATAAAATAATGAGGTGAAGTAAAATAGGCAAGGAAATTTTCTTTTTTTGAAAAAAAACCCCATATTTCCATATTAGCAATGTAGTATTAGCAATAAAAGCAATCCAAAATATAAATCAATATGCTTCTAGAATAATAGCACAGTATATTTATAAATAAAGAGACTTTATAATAATACCACATTAGATTTATAGATAAAAATGTTATACTTTAATTTAGTATCATTTCATGAATCCTGCTTCATTGGCTGAAATTTTTTTAAAAAGGGTTTTTTTTGTGTGTGTTCTTGTTTTTAAAATGGACAAAAGCATAATTTCCAGGTACTTTACATTTCATTTTCTAAAATTAAGTATTCTAATGCTTTCTATTAAAATTTACATTTCATATAACAATCTCAATTTATAAAATTATGTAGAGTGAAAATAATCTCATATCTTTTGGATGAGTTGGTCATTATTTATTCATTCATACATTTAAAAGTATTACTGAATATACAATAACTGGCACTAAGTTAAACCAAAGATGAGAGGGGACAGAGAAGGAGTGCATAATCCTGCCCTTAAGGAATTCATACTGTTAAGAAAAGGGAAACTTCATAACAGGTACTTAGCTGGTTGTATAGGAGACATTAGGTATATACTGAGATGTATAAAGGGTAGCTCCAGATTTTACATAATATTCTTGAACTGCTGCTGTTGTAATTGGTTTCATTGGCACATCTTGTTAGGAGATTCTCCAAGGGCTCCAGGACACGGCAGAGAGCTCTACCACTCCTCTTTGTGCCCCACACTGCTGTTGCCACATAATTATACCAAGGGATTCCTTTTCTCTGGGAATCGAATGCTGTTGAAGTTCTTGGCATCCTGTGGCCTTCTGAGCTCACAGGATGTTATTAATCTGTTATTAATTTGCTTGAATTTCTCTACCCTAGTAACCAGGGTAGAACACTAGGTGCTGGGAAATTATTATCAAATATTTCATATACAACTAAGTATTTTATATATAATTGAAACTCAAAATTGAAATCTTTGATCATGATACATGAATTTTGTGAACTATGATTGTTTTATTTGTGCTTCAAGTCAATTGTATCTTCTGTTATACAACTATTCTAGAACTTACAAGACACATTAGGGTATTTTTAATAATATTTCTTTTTTCAAGCATGGATCTAATGTAAGATCCCATATAAATTGTATTTTGTCATATAGGATGGTTAAATTAAAGCCTTTATCCCAAGATCTGAGTAATGAGAAATGTTATTTTTTTTTCATGAAATCATGGCAGTATGAATCAAACCTTATATTCTATTATAGCTCTGTGGGCACATAATTTTTCAACAAAATCTTCATAACAAAAATAACTAAAAGGTATAATAGCATATTGTCATGATAGCTAATACTTAAATTGTACAATTCCAGACTTTAATTTCTAGAACATCTTTTTATTATGTCTCATTTCTCCTGTAATCAACAAACTATTTAGTGTTTACAATGTGATCAAACTTCTTTTTAATTAAGTACAAAAATATTTAATCCCATCTTGACTCTTTTTACAGAAGAAGACAGCCAAAAGAATTTTTCTGTTATTAATTTGCTTGAATGATGAGAGAATTCAGAAATAATATTTTTGTCTCTCCAAAAATATGGTAAAGGAGTATTATTGTTGCCATTGGTGAACTATTGATTTAGATCTTTATTTAACTGATTTAGTCACTTATATTACAGCTTTGTATATATAAATTTATACCTGTTTTCTTAGGTTTCAAAATATATCACAAAAACAATAATTAAATATAAAACTGTACTATCACACAATTTACTAAGTTATCCAGAGGAAAATAGGTTTTTAGGAATTTCTACCTATATAATGCTCTAAGCCATATTTATGTAATACCATAAATGTCTATCTTTTGAAAGAACAAATAGACATAACACCAAACATCTGGATGAAAACTGAAAATTTCAGTGACATATCCAGCTGTTTCCAAACATCTGGAATTCGTAGATTTAATATTCCAACTGTTTCCATTTTATCTTGAAATATTGTAGTCACTGTCTAACAAATATTTATGCACATCTTTAAGATGTGAAAACATGCAAAGAATAATTAAACAAATTTTTTAGATTTAATGATTACATCCTCGGTGATTAAATTTGTTCATGGCAGTTATCTAGTAAACCCACTCTAAATAGGCACAAGAAAGACCCTCCCAGATAATTCAGTGGCAAAGTCAGTAGTGGAATTGAGAAATTAGAATCACGAATGCTTTATGTTAAGTACAAAAAATTAGGTAAAGAAAGCCTCTGCCCTGTCTATCTGAATAGATTTATATCTGATTAGAAGAAATCCTTCAGCTACTTCCAAGAAGCATGTTGGAGCTCCTAGTGGACTCTGCTGTTTCTACAGCAGTACACTTGGTTGGAATATGTTGGTGTGCATGTTGGTATGTGTTGGGGATGGGATGGGGAGGGGAGTTAGGACAAGTTTCATGCTGCACGGTGAATTCCTGATTGTAGTGATGCATCTCACCATTGTCCTCCATTATAGCACAACATCGATGACAGCATTTTCCTGCCTCTATAAATTTCAGTTCTGAAGCCTCTTTTTTCTCTATTTATAGTTCTTATGAACAGGCTTACTAATCTAGTGAATAGTGAAATTTTGGTATTTTGAGTGTTTTGTAGGGGATGGGGTGGGGAGGGGATGGGGATTGAACTCAGGGGCAATCCACCACTGAGCCACATCCCCAACCCTATTTGGTATTTTATTTTAGAGACAGGGTCTCACTGAGTTGCTTAACGATTTCTCATGTTTTAAACAAACAGTACATATTAGCTATAGAAAAGTCATATATTGAATGGAAACTCTTTTGGGGGATGCCACAAATGGAATTCTCCATATTAATTTTAAGTCTCATGTGGACACTATTACATGTTAATATTATGGAGCTCATTCTTTTTTCCAAAAATGAATCTAAAGTAGCATTCACATGATGAACAAAAATTGTTAGAGGATTAATAGAAAATGCTAGTAATTATTACTCTTTTTGTCATAGTTGATGAAATTCAACTCACAGGGCCTATTTCATTATTATCAAATAACAGTGTAATTTCATTACTCCTAACCTTACTTTTTATACATCTTTCAATTAGTGCAAGTGAAATATTGCTTACCTAAGTATATCATAAGTAAATAACTAGCAAATTGAGTGAAAATATCAAGTAGACATTTTTCTTCTATATTTGAATTACTAAACAAATTTATAAAGACAATTATTACTATCATATTCATACACACTGATTCTCAAAAATAGTCAATAATTTTGAAAGCCAGGAAAAAGTCACAAATCAAATAAATAATTGCATATATACAAAAATACAAAATTACAACTACAAAAATAAAAATTAAAACTGATAAAGGAATTAAAAGTTCAAAATCTATTCTAAATTAAATGTACTTCTGAGTTTTTATATGAGGAGTCATAGGGATATGGAGAATGAAGATTGATAGAAAGTATTTTACTGCCAAGTCTCCAGAAATTGCCAGTTCTTTTAGACCTGGATTTATTATTTTATATATGTCACAGAACATTTGCATGTACTCTAAATACTTGTGAAGATAATAGGAAAAATCTTGTTAAAATTAAAGGCAACATAAAATTCAAACTAGCTTCTCAATATATAATCCACTGAGCCCTAATCATTTACAAATTTTCTCCTTGGATAGATGACAGACATATAGAAAGTATATATATATATATACACACACACACACACACATATATATACCTGTGTATATATATGTGAGAATATATTTACATATATACTATATATCAGTATATATGAGCTTTTCAAATAAATGAGCTTTTATTTGAAAAGTATTGTTGATTATTTCTTATTTATTTGAAAGGTTCATATGTGCAGATATATATTATATATAAATATATTCTTGTGTATGTATACACAGGTATGTATATTTGTATGTATATGTGTATGGCTTTCTGTATGCATATCATTTATCCAAGGAGGAAAACAATAACATTTTAAAGGAAAATGGATTATATATTCTCAAGTGTAGTTCAATAACTTAGGATATTATTTTACTCAGGTTTCTTTTTCCATATTATTTCCAATATGCATACTTAATTTGTAAATGACTAGGGATCAATTGCTTATTTCTTAGTCTTTTACACACAATATTTCTGATTTAGGAAAGTGTTGAAACGTTGATTAATTTTGTGTAGATTTTGCTTTATTACTGACCTTTTTAAAGTTACCTCTCATATATCCTTTTTTTTCTGAATCAAAAGTAATTTTGAGTTTTGCTCTTAGGGTTCATCCATAACATTGATATGTATCAGTTATTAAAAAAACAGAATTATCAGAAATATCTCTCATCCCAAACTAAAACTCTTTCTCTTACACCACTATTATCCCCTCCAACTTATGCTAAGCTCATTTCTCCAGTTGGAGTCAAATCAGATTTAACCTTTCTAAATATCTGGAACACCATGAATTCAGCAAGGAAAACACCTTCATAATACTCCAAGTAACTGTTAAATACTTCTGTAAAGAAAGGAACGAATATTCTAAATCACTGACTACACAGATATTCTTGGATTAACTTGAATCAACAATATGTCTGGTCATGGAGACAATAAATTAATGACTCAGTGTATTGATATAAATGTTTAGAAATAAACCTGTGAAGAAGAAGGACTATGTAAAACATATTGGAGCAAAAGGAAAAACGACTAGACACTTGGTATACACACACACACACACACACACACACCAAAAAAAATAAAATAATCTCCTCTAGACATCCAAAAATGAATGGTTATTTTGAAAATCCTTGGCATTAGGCCATTTAACAATTTATGGGTAACAAACAAAATAAGATGTCTCTCATTTCTACTAGTGAAATCTTATCCAACAAGGTGGGATTTTCCCATTGATCTTGGAATAGGTATCCAGAATCAGCCTGTTTATTCCAGTAATGTAAGATAGCTTACAAATCTATAACATTGAGCCTTTGATTAGCTCTGTGAGAATGTTTTATAAAGTAGAAGAATCTCATACTGCTTCTATATTTGGCAGCCTTAACTCTATGAAAATGTCCATTTTACCAGTCTATGTGTACTCTCATGCAGCTGCTGTCTTCCTTCTTCCCACTATGAGATATTAAAAATCCAATAGGAGCTTTCTCCAAATTTTTCTGGATAGAAAAAATAAAATGTTTGTCCAACTTAAAAATACTTGTGAGAAGAGGCCTTTTAGATTGACTGGCTCTGCAAAACGTTCTAAATTACCCTGACAATTAGCGATTATTTGTCATTTATTGTAAGGACTATGTGAGAATATGTTGTCAAGTGGAGTCTGCATGGTAGAAACTAACAGACTACTGGAGTGATTCCTAACCCATAAAACAACAAAACTGTTTTGTATGATTAAACATTTAACCGTTTTCTTAGGGTCTCTCTTTTCATCCAACATAAAATAATTTTCTTTCATACCTATTTGCTAGCATGGAATTAGGAAAACCCTCCCTTTTCCTTCTTTTTGGGCCAAATGATGTTCAAAGAGAATTACAGATTATAAAAAAAGAATTATAGACTCCCTGACATTGCATTATGGAAGACACAAATCTGAATTTGACTCTTTCATGAGATTTTATGACTGTTCTTCAGATGGGAACTGGAAAATTCAAGTTTGAATGATATGTAAGGTTTTAACGTATATGACTTTTATAAAAAGAACACCTGATCATTATTGCATATCTTTATAATGACATAAATGTGGTCTATCATAAAATGCATGGCAGGTGTACTGATCATGATATAAATGAATCAGGGGTAGCTACAAATAATTTATAGCTTGTAGGAATACATGTTTTATAGGCAATCACATAAAACTTTTACATGAAAGTATGTTAAAAACCAGTTCAGGTTATAAAGTAAGTTTTCATACTGGAGAAAATTATTTCTCTGAAACATTCTCCATAGATTTAGATGATTTAATATGTGTTGTTTTTTCCCCTTTATATGGTATGTATTTGTGTGTATGATTTCTGTCACTTCATTTCAACATGAAAGTTCCATCAGTCAAGAAAAATATTTTAAAGAATACTACCAACACTAAGAGACACTGAACAATGTAAATTAGATTTAATATTTTTGGTGTGTATATTAAATTTACTTTACTAAATTTCATATTATTTTAAGGTGTGGAAAAATAAATCTTGCAAAATGACTAAAAGGATATACATTTATTGTCAAAACAGTTTACATGTGGAAATCACATATGAACTTGTTTTTAAGGAATATATGGGGCCAAGATATGGATTACACAGATAAGCATTTATGATATGAGAACAAAATAAAAATAATGGAATAGCTGTATTATGGTCTGGATGTTCGTTGCACAAAAATTCCTATGTTTAAAACCTAACTTTCAAGGTGATGGCATTAGGAACACGGTCTTTGGAAGATGATTAGATCTTCAGAGAAGATCACTTATTACTGGATTATCACCCTTATAAAGGAGACTTCAGATAGCTATCTAACCCCATGAACCATGTGAAGCTAGAATAAAAAGATAACCATCTATGCAGAAGCAGTCCCTCACCAGACACTGAACTTGCAAGTGCCTTTCTTAATCTTGGACTTTCTACCCTCTAGAGCTTTAAAAATTTCTAATGTGTGTAAGCCAGTATTATGCTTTATATAATTATTTTGTTATAAAATCATGGTATTATAATTCTATAATTAAAATTGCAATATTTATAATAATTATATTATATTACATTAATAATTATATCATTATATTATATAAAATTATTAGAATATTCATAACAATTATAACATTTATAATATTATTGATATAATCATCATATTATGATATAATATATAATACTATTATATAAAATATAATATTATATGCAATACATTATACATTATAGCATTTTATTATAGTAGCCCCAATGGAGTAAGACAAGCTGTACCCCAATTTAAAGAAGATATATTTAAAACAATTTATTTTATAATTCAATTACTATAACTTTAGAAGCCCAACCTCCAAAAAACAAAAAGAAGATATTTCACTGGGTTAAACACCTGGCATTTTGGAGGAATTTGCCTTTGAATATTCAAGAACAGCAAAATTAGAGATACAATTATATACAAGCAAGAGACTTTGAGGTATTGTTGCACAGTATGGTGACTGTACACTACAGTTATGTAATGTACATTTCAAAAAGCTAGAAGAAAAATTTGTAAGTTTTCACCATAAATAAGTAATAAATAAATAAACAGATAAATGATAAATAAATGCATCAAATATTACATGGTTCCCCATTAATATGTACAACTTTTATTTTTTGTCTGCTAAAAATAGAATACTTAAAACAGCAATATTGATGGTTGAAGCACACCATATATTTTTAGATAAGCTCAGCACAGCAATATGTAGCCCAGAAAATAAAAATAAAGCTTTAAGATTCTAATTTAAATTACTTTATGAACACAGAAATATGGAATAATATGTTAGTAAAACTAACATTTGACATAATAAGGAATATTTTTCCATTCAGCCCTCTTTGGTGACGTTAAGCACTCATCCTAATTGTTACTGCTTGTTCAATTTGTTGTCTCTTCTGTGCATTCTAGTGTTTTCTTCTCTAGCTTATTTTGACTGAATTTTACTTCTAGCACCAACTCAACAAATATTTGTATTACAAATGAATTAATTCAACATGTCTTGCATAGCAAAGTTATTTCCCCTCTGGGTGATAGTTCTGTTTTCATGTTTATGTTAAACATTTTTTTTTCATATCCATCGTGACATATAAATATGAGTAGAGAGAAGAACAGGAAATTTTAGTTTTAATTCTGTGCCTCAAAGAGATTGTCACTTCTCTGAGAATGCACAGTTCCTAGTGGCAAATCTTGGATTTTCATTCAGATTATTTTTCATTAAAATTTAGGTTTTTTTCTTGTCAATCCACACTGATCCTCTAAAGACTTAATCTTGATTAGGAGTTGAGATTTCATATGTGTACATCATCTTTTCACATTAATGTGTAAAACTGCAAATGTAAACTTATGAAATTAAAAATTATCTTCTGCACAATATCAAATTTTCAATTCTTTGGAACTTAATTATTTCTCAACTTTTTGTTTCTTGGTAGCCTATTAGATTATTTCAGGAATGGTTTCTAGTGACTCCTACATTGACACTTAATGTGAGATGATTTGCTTTAAACAATGGAACGTTAGTAAATATGATGTGAACAGAAACTGAAAAAGTCCCTCATATTGGAGTTTTCATTCTCAGTGGTCCTAGGGATATTCCTACTACCCACTGAAGAATACCAGGCCAGCCTATTTGAAGACAAAACCATATGCAAAAGAGACCAGCAGTCCAAACAGAGGCCCAAACAGCTTTTAGTAACTGACAGTTGCATGCAGCTCCATGAGAGATTTGAGAAATTCTGACAAGTCCAACCAAAACTCTCACTCCAGAATTCTGAGCAAACTCAATGTTGGTTATTGTTTGAAGCCACTAATGTTTGGGGTGGTTGGTCATAAAACTAAGGCTAACTGACATAATATTAAAACAAACTATTATTTTAAGTAAAAAACTGATTGAAATTGGGTATGCATATAACATTTTTGCTTATAACTTTCCCAAACATGTCAAGTCAATTAAGAAGAAGAACTTTCCAAAATATCTTCAAATCCTCAAGCCAGATTTATAGAACTGCTTCTAAAAAAGAAATTATTCTTAAACAAAAGCAAAACTTCTGTTCTGTGACCAAATGATGGAAGATAACCATAAAACATCTTGGAATAGTAAACACAGAATCTTGACTTTGCTCTTGGCTAACAGCACATACCACATTTGTTGTTTCTGTAAATTGAAAGTAAATTCTAGTTTCTTATTTCCTTCTTATATTCTATAAAACATGGTTATGCTTCCTGGAGTTCACTGACTTACAAAAGGGCATTAATGTGTAAACCAGCCTCCCCTTTATTTTTCTGTTACCAGTTAAAAAATAAATAAGTAGAAATAAAAGAGAGTCTGATGATGTAGATTTTGGATCCTGCTTTCCAGTGTGCCAAATGCTCTACAATTATAGAAGGAACTTTGTATGTGAAATTCAACGGAAGGAAATATGTTCCATAACTTAGGTACCAGTCAAAATATTTAATAAAATATAAGCTGCCAATAAATAAAACCACATAAAAGTGTCCCTCTGTATATTTCCACTATCCAGAAATAACCTACCAAAGCTGAAATTTGAAAATTCACAGAAAGAAGATGATTTAAGAAATTGGATAAAATAACTTGCTCTCATAAACTATGTATTCATTTGTCCACACCCTATTGCTATTTCCTTGGTTCCAGTGGGACCCCTGGAGGAGGTATGCACAGTGAAAGAGGAAATGAAATTCTAACCCTGAGTGCCAATCATAATCACACTGTCCCTAAAGATGTTTGCATTTCCTTTCAAGAATATTTTTGTAAAGATGAGTAACTGTTCACCAACAGTAGGCTAGATTCTTTCAGCACGAATCAGAATCAGTACAAGAAGTACTCTGTGAGCATTGATGCAAAAAAATAAGGAACAAAAGCACAAAAAAGAACAGAAAAACACAGAAATCCAAAAAAAAACCTAAAGAGTAATTTAATTAAAAATATTATATATGCCTTTTTAATTGAAGTCCACAGATCATTAATAACTTAAAAGTGTTCTTCAAGTGGGTACCAGAATTTTGAATTAGTGACACCAGTACCATTACAAATATATTTTGAATAATGAGACAGAAATAATTACCAATGTTCTATGTGCCCTGGCCTTCCATTCTCTACCAAGGCTGCATGATTTAACTATTCTTGAATGTTAGAGTGTAAATGGAAGTGACATGGGTCATTTCCAGGTGAAAACATTCAGAGGTCAGTGCATGAACTTCCACTCTTCCTTACCTCCTGTGGTGACCAGGGACACCACATGTTGAGACTCCAGAGAGTCAGATTGGGCCTGTGAGTGAGTATTTGGGATACTGCAACTGGTAGAGTTTTCAGAAAGAATAAACAAATAATGAAAAAATTTTAAAGTTAAAACATTGAGATTTGAGGGTTAATAAGTCAATGCAACATGCATGCGCTATCCTAAGCAGTACAGGAAACTAACGTGGGGTTACTAACTTTTATATTCCAAATAAGAAGATTTTTAAATATAAGCATACAAAAATACCTTACCATATGCCATCATTATGTAAAATAACTAATATATTTAAATAAAAAAATAAGGAAGGCTATCATAACAGAATAAAGGATTCTTTCTAAACTACATAATTTTTTAAAAAAATAATATTTTATTTTCTTTGATTTTGTGATTTTTCTGAACAAAATCTGCATCATGGAATAGTACACCAGTCTTCCAAATTGGCATTTAAGAATCAAAGATCTAAGTATTTCAAAAATGGCAAAAGATTGTGGACACAAAGCAATTAAAAAGCTCATGTGATGACAATGTCCAGCATTACCTGTCTTTCAGTAAGATCTAGATTCACGGCTATCTCATATCGCCTCAGTCTGGTCAAATAATTATGATGGGCAAATTCTGCTTCAAGTTCTCTGATTTGCTCTTTGGTAAAAGCTGTCCTTTCCTTCCTGGGTTTGCTGTTGACTTCTGACTTGTAATTGCCTTCCTGGGAATCTGGAATTAGAAAAAAAAAGAAAAAGAGGATTATTGCTAATGCATTCACTGAAACACATGCCATCATATCATTTATTGTTATTGAGAACTTCCAGGTATCGAGCTGAACAAGGGGCAAACAGAGAGCAAAGACAGTAAGATTGATCTCATCTTAACACAGCAAGAAACATTTCTTGTTTTTTTATTTTTTTCAATCTACCAGTAATTCATAGCCTGTTTGGGGAAGTATTTTATTTTCTTCTTTAAAAATATGAAAAGAATTTTTGACTGCTCATAATATGGTATTTTTATAACAAAATAAGCCAAAGACTCACCAGAAAACAACTGTAATTTGCCTTAACGAATACTACTTATAGCTAAGTAAGACTGAATACAGAATCCTGAAAAAAAAAAAAGTAGCAACTTATTATGTGAATATTTTAGCAACAAAATGTTTAACAAATGGGCTATTTGAGCATTTGGATTCTGGACTGGTAGGGTTGTTGTTGTTTTTTTTTTGTTTTGTTTTGTTTTTTAAGAGAGAGAGAGAGAATAAGTAAATAATGAATTTTTTTAATGTTAGAACATTGACATTTGAGGACTTTGAGTTTTCAGCCTGAGCATATGTAAAAGTACACGTGTACTTATTGGTCTTTTTATTGCTATGTAAGTATGGCCTTGACAATAGCCATGCTCTTCTTTTATTGGGTAGCATACTTAGTTCAATGTGGAACTCATAAATAAAATTGGGTTCATATAACTTAAAAGATGAGCAGAGTTTTAAAATACATTTTTGTTGTATAAATGGTAAACATAATCTGCACAACATCTAGCATCAACTATCCACAACATCAAATCTTATAAGGCCAGGTAAAAATAACAATCATAATTTGAAGCATCTCATTCCAACTTTTTTCTTCAGGGATCAAGACATAATTAACATATAGCATTTAATTTAATCTATCCTCATAATATTATTGAGATGTAAGTTAGAAGACATTCTTAAAACACTGAAGAACAGAATGTGTCTATAATGGAAAAAAAAATCCTGCATATACCAAGTAAGAAGTAATCATACTCAGCTCTAGTAAATCAAGTTCCCTTTTTCTTCAGTGAAATATCAACATAATCAAGATAAAGGAAATGCTAGAGCTTTCATCAAAATTATTTCTGGTTTCGAATTTTTTGAGTGTGTACACACAAGCTGCAAAACGTTTCTCAGGTGGGAGTATAAATAGCTCTTCTATGAGCCCAAACAAGAGAAGTGATTCAGGAAAAAAATGTTTAACTAAAGGTTACAGAGTGACATTTTGATTATTTTTAATTGACAAATATAATATGGTATGGTTTATACATTATCTTTTAAACTACATTTTTTTGTCATCCAGTGATGCTTAATTATGCCAAGAAGTACAAAAACAATTTTTTTTTCAGTCTTCTTTTCCTTTCTGTCTGCTTGGAGGAAGTCTAAACTGAAGAGGGCCCTGCATAATGGAAACGTGCTAGACAAGGCACTTTAATGTAAACACTTCTGTTTTGACTCTTAGCAGAGTCTGAGCTGACCAGATGTACAGTTGTTGAGGCCCTGCAGCAGCCCCAGTCGTTTGCATCAACATCTTGGCACACTGGGCACACCTTTTCCTCTGCCCGATCACAGTGTGTTTCACTGACTGGTGCACTGGCACTGTCTAAAATTCTTCATCATTCGCTGACCACATTTCTGGGCTTATCACTTACCTCTGTGTTGACTGGCTCCCCACCTTAGCAAGCACGTGGGGCTTTATTCTAGTAAAAAAAGTATTTTGTGATATGTCACACAGAGGTTGATTTCATTTTATAAGAATCCCCTGGGACCTGGTGAGTCACATAATACCTGAAGTGTGAGCTCTCAGGTAGATCTGCTTACAAATGCAAACCTACCTGCTTCTGAGTGGAACTATAGTCCACCACATACTTTTTTTGAGCTACATATTTGCCAACATCCACTCTGTTGGAGCATTTAGATATATTGGGGTTGTGTGGATAAATCTTCCAAATGATTGATTGAAAAATAAAATTATTTTCCCATGGGCTGTTCTGGCAGACTGGAAATTCAGTCACAGCATAGAATATTCTGATAACAAGCCCTTCTCACAAGAATCCATGTTCTCACGTGAGCAAAAAGAACTTTTGCCAATTTGGAGCCACTCTGCCTGAAATCTGTGGCTGATTATTCTTTATGTGGAGACAATACTCTTTTCCCCTTTAGTTAAGCAGCTCTGGAAACTGAAGGCAAAGCCAGCATATTTTTTCTCATGAGCAATTCAATTTGAATGATTCATGGTTAGCACATTCCCTTATGTAAGCATGAATGAACAAATTCACATTGAGAAAAGCCTATTAACTTGAATTTATTTTTGTTTCTTTGAAACTGATCTCCTCTAACTCTTGCAATATTCAAAAGTACTTCATAAATAATAATAAATAACCACACGTACATACAAACAAACACACCAAACATG
This sequence comes from Ictidomys tridecemlineatus, assembly GCF_052094955.1. Classification (NCBI taxonomy): domain Eukaryota; kingdom Metazoa; phylum Chordata; class Mammalia; order Rodentia; family Sciuridae; genus Ictidomys; species Ictidomys tridecemlineatus. The sequence goes on along the minus strand of NC_135478.1, from coordinate 158,069,894 downwards.
GACCAGTGCTTGGAAGGACAGTCCATGTAAAAGATCTAAATATGCATTCATTATAGCTAGAAATATACAACAGGAGGTTTATGTATTCAGTGACTGGATTTAAACAAAAATCTGGCTGTACCTCAACACTTAAATCCAAAAACAATTTACTGAATGCCTGGAGTTCGAACCAAAATTGCTCATGAAGTGAAATCCAATGAATAAAATGAAGTGAGCTTTGCACACTTACATTGACAATAATCACAGGAGTCATTAAATTGCAATTTATATGACAAGGAGTAGGTGTGTGCTTCTTGACAGTATCACCTAAAAGGGATGTCAACATAGATGAGGCAGCACCAGTGTTGATGAATCCAGTGGACACTTTTATCATGGTGTACGATTTTTTTGCAGTTTTCACCCAGAATGCTCCCACTTTTATTGGAAACATGCCTTTATTTGGAAATGCATTTCTGGACTTGTACATCCCTTAATCTTGGGACCTTAAACCATTTAACCTATTTTGTTTTAAGTTTCCAAAGTTATCATTTGCTGATTCCAAGACCTCTACTGTTATCACCCGACAAGCTATTCATTGGTGGAAAATGGGTGCGAAGTTTAGACAAAGCTTTTGGCAAATTTCACATCAGCCTCCATCTGTTTCCCAGCTGTTTCAACTGAGGCAAAGCACCCTCCGTTTTCGCCAGCCTCCCATATCCTATGCCAAATGGTAGGTGTTGAGGGGGAAATCGGGGAACTGCCTACCTTTCTTTCCTACAACCACAAACAAAATGTCACCATCTGTACAGGGTATTCCAAGGTAAAAAATAGTGCAATTGTTATTTCTCTCTCTCAATATTTTAATGCACCTGTGAGTGCACCATTGTTGACTTATGTGTTCAGGTATGGTTGGGAGTCCCAGTTCCCTGACCTTTTGCTCCCTGGGACTATGCTAATGGAAGAAGTCTGCAACACTTCCGTGGAGGATAAAAATTGCCCTCCAAGGATCATTTCTGTCTAGAGTTTAGAACTTCTCCACATGTGACTTTTTTATTTCCCTTAGTGCAAGAGGACGCCAAAAGACAATAATGTTTTATGGAAGACAAGTGATGTGAGGGCTTGGTGTGTTCACTCGTGGCACAGAATGTTTTTTAACAAAAGAGAATAAAGTATGGTTGAATGTATTTTTGGCTACTCTGGGTAAACTTTATTAACTTGTTTAAATGAAGAACATAATTTACCTATGTCTGTAAAGCATTAAAATGTAATGGAACATCTATATAACTTGCTCTAAAATGAATTCTTGTTTCATATCCTGAAGAATGTATGAATACTAAGGGTAAGCATGTTTTAGTCTTTTCAACTTCTTATATCAATGTTTTGTAGACTATTCACAATGAGAGAGCTTCTGCTATTATTTACCAAGCTAGCTAACAGTCATCTGTATATAGGAAAATTTATAAAATAATCTTATGAATACTAACAATTTTCATATTTGAACAGGAAGTTACCTCCTTCCTGTGGGCATTCATCCAACTTGTTACTCTCTTTTTAATGAGTAGACATTTAAGCCTCTCCATTTTTTTTTCAAAGTAAATAATCTTCTTCAGGACTGCTAAAATCCTCTTGATCACCTACTTTCCAGATTTGAGAATCACAGTCATAGTGAACTACTGTTACTAATAAATGCATTTATTATATACTGAGGTGTGTAAGGTGGGGAAAAAATGGAATTGAAAACCACTGTGCTAGATAAAGAATAGAATAGCATTGAAAACACCCATGACTTTTTGTACCTCTGATTTTTAAAATGAACATCCACAATAACAGTTTCTCTTATAAAGCCAACCCAAATTTACATATCACAAAAAAATTTCCATAGATTTTAAAGTGAATTATCATGATGACAGTTATTTTTAAGATTTCACTATTCTCCCATAGGTCCAGTGATTATCCATTGGTGGATGTTCTCTTTCCACCTCTGGCCTCCCTGCTCTCTACTCCCTTGATTATTTGTGGGACTATCTAACATATTATCCGGGACAAAATAAGAAAGATGAATTTCAGTTCAGTGAAACTGAAGTTTGATCAGTTTTATTACATTTGAGTAGAGATTGTATGTTTTTAACAAAGAATTTATAGAAAATATCCTATTTATTTTTAATAAGACTTGGTAAGCTATATTGAAAGATGAACTGCACATAGATTAAAACCATTTATATGTCAGGCTTCATTTTTATTTTAAAATTTTGACTTCTTTCTTAAACATTTAGGCTTGTAAATGCAATTAATTCTGAAAATGAGATTAATTAACTTCTAGTATAATTTATTCTGTCAATATTACTTAAAAATACTATATTTTCTAACTTATACAACAAATCATGCAATACAAAATCACAATTTAAAGGGGAAAAATATGAAGATTTGAAATGCTTTATAAAATGTATATATTTTTAGATTGCATTTTAGAAGGGAAAAGAATTAAGATTTCCAAAAATACCTTAATATTAATGCATCATAAAATATGAAAATTTAAAATTTACCAAAAAAATAAAAGAAATAAGACAGGTTCAAACATGTGTCTCTCTCTCTCTGTGAGTGTGTGAAGTATGTGAAGGGAGACAGAGTGAATGTGATAAATAGCAAAAGATTATTATTCAATTAATACAAGTTTAAAAACTAAGCATTAATTGAATACGAAAAATTTCAAAACAGATGCCTCATAATTTACATAAAAATTAAATAGCCAGGTCTCTAAAGTCTACTCCCTTTCTTGGAGTCCATGGTGATCCTGACTTGGCCTTGCATTACATTCCTGGAATAGACTGGCAAGAAACATAACAAAGGCTTTCTTTTTGCTTTCTTCTCTCTTGTCCATAATTTTGTTATAATGGCAGTTATAGAAAGTTTAGACAATTTAAAACTGATACTTAGTCTATAACTCCTTTTAATTCCCTACTGTTTGTAGACATCAATGTATGCATCCATTTTATCTTGCAGCTTATTCTGAGTGGAGTTCCTCTACTTCTAAATAATGTAATTCTAACTCTTAATTTTACTTTAATTTCTTTATTCTGCTTTCTGTGATTCATTTCTATGTAATTATTACTGGTAACAAGGAGATAGTCAACTCCTTAGTTCCTCCTCTGTAACATAAGTACAAAGTGAAGTCCACAAAATAAATTGATAAAATTAATAATCATAATTGATGTTGTAAAATTCCAAATACATATAATAAGGCAATATTTTTCATAAAAATCCTTAAAAGAAGCCAAAGACACACAATGGTAATCTAATACAATTTACATGAGTCAAATTTGACATAGAATTAACTCTTCTCACTACAAATTTCAAAGCATTTAATACAAAAACAAACCAGTACACATTTTCTGGGCATATCTATATTTGTAGATTTTGTTGTATATTTCTAGGCTCAGAAACTGGATGCAGATACTCATAATTGACATTATGCTTCTTGTTTTATTCCAGAGAGAAAACCCAGACTACAAAAGATGGTGGTTGTGCATCTAACCAAGGAACATCAAATTCTTCTTGTTTCTTTTTCTTAAATTCTTGCCATATTCTGCCACTATATCAATGCTTTCTCTCCTCTACTGCAATGCAAATTATTAATGCCAACCTCTGTCCTAGTTTGTTCAGACTTTGAGGGTTAATGAAGATAACATGCATGCATTGCAGTTTATGCAGAATAATTAGGTAGGTTGTGAAGAGGATTCAAACCCCCCACATGTACCCCATTCATCTCCTATTCAGCTCTTGTGTCAGCAAATGGCCTGGAATTACTTTGTGTTACTGTTATCTTTAGGAAGATGGAGAGGGAAAGAAACTATTTCAACAATTTAGGGATGATAGGTAATTGGCATATGGACAGAATTGTGACACTTTTAATTTACAGCTGTCCACAGGCCAAGAAGGACTGAGCTCTTTTATGACATAAGACAACAATATATGCATTTGCAGTGAGGTGCTAGAAAATTCAGTACCCATTCTGCTAGTAGCTTGGTAAATCCCTTGGACCTGTAACAGGAGAACTTTCATAAGTTTTTATTTGCATAGAATCATAGAAAACGAGTCTATGTCTTCTCAGAGTAGGAAGGCTTGCATTTACACTTTTCTTAGCCCACTTTTTAAAATAAACCATTGTGGTGGCATTAATATATTTTTGTAGTTGTTACTTATGAATTGCTGAGCTTTTCATTTATCTTCATATCTCTCTTGTTCTACTGGATTCTACTATCTAGGAAAATTAATGTTATGAATTTTTTCCTTATTTATCTTTGTATTATCAATGCTACACAACTAATTCTGAAACCATTCATGCAGTAGGATTTCAGAGATATCTCCAAGAATTTTCTTTTCTGTTAGAATTCAACTGAAAATCAGCTTAAAAATGGAAAAAAACTCACTTAATACTGTTTTATACTTAACTTTTAAAGTACTTTTGCACACCTCTTATTTAATTTATGAAAGATGGGGATGGGTAATATTACCTCCATTTTTATATCTGTAATGATATTTTTAAATGTGTTAAAATAAAAAAGTGCCAAATCAGTGTCATTATGGTTAAGTTTAAAACCCAAGAGATTGAATCTTATGATCCAATCATAAGATTCAAGTAAAGGATTTCCAACCTATCAGAATTCCTAAACACATACCATTGACATTTTGGACTTGATAAGTATTGTTACATTCATATTCAGTGATATGTAAACACATTCAAGATAAAGGTGTCAGGGGCAGGGTTGTCCTGGACACTGCAGGATGTTTAGCATATCTGGCTTCTGTTCCCTAGATATATGTACAAGGCCCAACATCATTTTTAGTGTTATCAGAAAAAATAAAAACTTTCAATTTAATATAAATTTCAGATAAACACCAAATAATTTTAATCTATTCCAAATATTGTATAAATAATATTACCTAAAACAGTACTGACAATTGACTAGAAATTCAAATTTAACTGTGCATCTATATTTAATTGGCTAAATCTGGCAACCTATCCTAGTTGTAACATTAAAAATGGTCTTCAGACATTGTAAATGTACTCTAAAGGGGAAAATCTCCTCCAGTTGAAGGCCAATGCATAGTGTTTGGAGAAAGACATCAACAACTCCAAGTGGTACAGTTCTCTAAAGTTGGTCAATTTTAGAGATTGATTCATAATTACCTATCTGTAAATAACATCATCTTTTTAATTTTGTGACCACCCTTGTAGGCAAGTCTAATGTCCTGCAAGTTAGTGAAGATGATGTACAGTTAAAATTGATCAAAAGGGGGTTTTGTCAGACCACATTTGAGTGCCTATAATAACTTCAGAGAATTAGCCATTTACAGAAATACTACATGTAACATTACTATAGAAAATTTTGTCATTTCCCTACGTAATTCTTTAGAGGTGATATAGTTTCAATAGATTTCTGAGGGAGGTGTTATGTTTCTACAATACAAGACAGTATATAATAACTAGTAATAAACCAATTACTTTATTAAATTCATATTATTCAACAAATAGTGATGGAATTAATAATATCTACCTAATATGATTTACCTATTAATAATATTCACTAATATGATGTTAGAAACTAAGGAGATTTTTACAAATCACTTATTTCCACTCACTCTATTTATAATAAAATAGAAGAAAAATAAGGCTCAGGGTGGCTACAGGATCACCAAAAGTTCTATAGTCACACAGCACTTTTAGATCTTGAGTTTCATTCAGTTACAAAAACAACATAAATACATTTTCTGAATTCTTTCATGACCTTTTCACAAGAAAATAGATTAGAGAAATACCCACACTTAATTGTAATGGTAAATATAACTCTGAAATTCTCAAGAATCTTGATTAACCAAGATGACAAATTTGCAGATGTTAAGAGCATGGTCAACTGCTTCTCTGCTTACTCAACTACTTCTACCTTCACTTTCTTAATCTTCAACACAGAACTAAAGCAAAGAGGATTAAATTCTAAAAATTATGTGGAAAAGTGGCTGCACATTGTAAATACTCAGCAATCAGTTGCAAGTTCTCACCATTGTTAGTTAAGGACTGTGGTCTCAGGCCTCAGTAACTGAAATGACTCTGACAGAATCAGGAAGGAGTTAGAACAGTTTTATTTATTTATTTTTTTCAGATAGGAAAATTTCTGTCTTAAAGTGGAGCTCAATCTAAAGTCTCCAAAGGGTGGAATTTATGCAGTTACTAATAATGCTCGATTTTTTCATTGAAGATGGATGAGTTCCTAAAAGGATCTATATACTGTTTGGGCTGGTGTATGAGTGAAGATGAAGGATTAGTTAGGATTTTCCACTGAAACCGGAGGTGGTACTTTACAAGGCCCAGTGGGATCAATGCATGAATATTTGTTTCCTTCAGAAGTTTTATTGGAAAATTTGATGAAATGTATCCAAACCCAGCAAACATTAAATTGAAGTCTGTGTGTGTATGTGTGTGTATGTGTGTGTGTGTGTGTATGTGTGTGTGCATGTGATCAAATATTTCTTCTTTTTAAAGAGTCCTAGAAGAAATCCATGTATTTAGGATGATAAAAGTCAATTTCTGCCTAGATATTAGAGCATACAAAATGCTTAACCAAGACTTTGTGTGTGTGTGTGTGTGTGTGTGTGTGTGTGTGTGTGTCTGAGTACTGAACCTATCTCCTCATAGATCAGGCCTATCTGTGTTCTACCACTCAGCCACATTACCAGCACTGATATTATTGATAGATTTTTTTTTCAGTCAACATAAGAAGATGTTTGTGTAATACACACACACACACACACACACACACACACTTAAAAGCTCATCTGTAAATATTGTGCTCTCACTCATGTATTTGGAAATATTATCTATAACTTTCTTCATAAGGAGGACTTAGAAAAAAATCACTTAGATATTGTTTAACCACTAAAATAGGCACATTGAAAGATTTATGGCCAATAACTCACAAGTTGATTTGACTTTAATTTCATAGTACAAAAGACAAATTATAAGATAATAAATAATATATGAGAGTAATAAAATAAAAATGATTTTTAAATCCCAAACAAGCTGAGGTTCCGACCCGTACAGCAAATAGTCTTTTCTGTTGCCTGCTCCTGGCAAATGTCAGTGTTCTGTGATCTGTTTCTCTGTCACAGCTGTACTGGTAAGAAGGAAACAGTCTTGGGGTGACTCATTTGTGTTATAGTCAGTTGTATAAATTTTTTTTCCGATAACAAGAGGTATTCCTTTAGATATGATATTGTTTCAATAGATTTATGAGGGAAAAGTTTAAAATTTTAGAACTTAATCTATAAAACACAATCTTTAAATACCTCCAGAAACAGAATTCTGTTCACATCAACCAAGTACTATTGCTTTCTTATAAAATAAAATAAAAATAAATTCAGTGCCTTACATTGCAAATAACTTGTTATATGATTTAATACTTTCCTGATAAGTCTGATGTAAATATGTTTGGACAAAATAAAATGAAAATGACAAAATGTGCTGATGTTTCCCAAAATATACAATCACATCCTCCTCCTCTTCATCACCATCATTACTGCTAATTCTCACTACTTATGTATATGTTGAGCTCGGAAAAACTTCAATTACTTTTACTTGAAAAGAATTCACAAATTTTAGATCCACAAAGAGAGATGAAATGATAATAAAAAGGAAACTTGACTGTAAAATATTACAAAGTGCTGGCTTATCTCAAACAGACTATGCAGAGAGCAGTGAAACTGAATGGTTGCAGCATTTAAAAGATTATGAATAAGAGAGGTAAAGATAAAGGTGAAGTTTACTGTATGGATGCTAGGTGAAGAAATTGAAACTAGCACAATTGATTCTATTGTTTTGCTTCTTGGACAAAGAAGGGTAAGGATGACAATAAAGTTTAGAAATTGCTTGTCTGTGGAAAAAGAGGTATTGAGAATTGACCATATTACTGAACTGTGAGGTTCAAAAATCAAGTGTCATTTACATAAAAGAATATTGATGCAAAAGTCCATCTTAAACCATATACAGAGAGCCAGTACCGTGTGGTGAAAGTGTGGCATATGATATTCATATGTTAGCTGATGGTGTAATATTCATAAAATACATTCTTATGGCATAGTACAGCTATTGTAAGTAGCTTACAGTCAACTTAAGAATAGAAACTGCTCAACATTAATCTACAAGTAATTATAAATTTTAATTTTGAGGGTACTATCACAAAAAAATCTATAGAAAATTGATATATTTGCATTTTAATCTTTGATAGAGAACTTTATGGAAAATATGTACCTAAATCACTATTATTCCATTTCATGTTGGGCAGTTACAGAAAAACATGTATATTTGCATATGTAATAAACTCTACCCATCTACCCATGAGTCTTTCTTTTAATCTCTCATATGGTATAAAAGATTTTGCAATGCCTTAAAAACTCCTGAAGAATTGAGACTAACTTGAATGTTAGGTATACTTATTAAATTTTATGAGAAAGTAATTTTCACTGACATCCAAAATACTAAGGAAAAAATACCAAAATTTAATATTTTATTAAATATGAGTGAACTTCTACACCTATTTCAAGAGAGATGCAAATTGAGGCACTCCACCAAGACTCATAGTAGAATATTTTTTCTACTAAATGTTTCATAAATCACAGCCTAAACCAGAGATATGAAAAAATGTGCTCTGTTTGTGTAATAAGGCATTCTGCTGTCATACATAAATTTAAAAAATTAATAACAAAAGAAAAAAATAAAATAAGTAAATCACAGCCTATATCTTTTGTAATGTTTCAAAGTTTAGTAGGGTTAGATGTTAACAGCTGGTGTTCCATTACACATTGGAGGGAAAGGGGAATAAAGTATAAACATTTTGCTGCACTTAATACCTACCTGTACTTGCATCCACTAAAGAATATGTGATTTACTTCTAGAATATAATTTTCTAATACACACACACACACACACACACACACACACACACACACACACACACTGAAAGTCTATCACCTGCTTATCTTGCAATAATTTTAATTAGTAGAAAAAATAGTAATGGCTCTATGCATGTTTGAAAGTGTTACTCTGATTAAACAGAATTGTGGATATCATTAAAGCTATATAAAGTTGTATATATTTGTTTTTAACATTTACATATTTAGAATGAAAGGCTTGGGGGAAATAGCAAGAGCTTAGTAGCCAGGTCATTGCAGTTGGAAATCTGTTGTACTACTTGGTAACTAACTGTGTGATCTTCTAACCTGTTAAGTCATTTGCAATTTAGATTTTTCATCAAAAGAACCCACACATGATTATTATAAATAGGAATATTAGAGAATTTAAAGTATATAAGCTGATACATACTTGAGAACATTATTATACAATAATATACACTATTTTTAATAAGATTAAAGGTGCTGTTAAGATTTAATTAACTGAAATGTTTACTGTCATATTTATTGGTCTTTTAATTTTACTTGAATCATATATCATTTCATACCTAGTATTTAGAGAATAGATATCTTTGTCTTTTGTTGTGAAATTTATTTTAGAAAAGAGAGTTTATTTTCTGGCTTTTTCTACCAATATGTGTTTTAAATGACCCAGTGGTGCTAATAATGTCTTTGCCTATCAAGAAGAATTAAGTAGATTTGCTTCTAAAAAAATAAATGAACTTTGTATGTTCGTATATTTTATTTTTTTCATATTTTCTTTCATAGCTGCACTATTAGAAAGTAGTCAAATTAAAGCTTAAGTTGTTTTTCTGAGTTGAATTTAAGTGGCATTGGCTTTTATTTTCAAATTCAAAATAAATTGTGAATATGCGTTTGTGTTTAGGTACATATATTTATAGTTTAAACATTTAAAATGTTTCATTTGGTCATTACTGGTCACATATGCATGAATCTGATTCATACAAAATTTTCATATCTATTTATATAAAGCACTAATAGACCTTTTTAGTATCAGTCATGTAAGCAATATTTTAATCTCTTTTTAATACAGGGTGAGTTTAATACAGGGTGAGTTATGCATAGTTGTGTGCTGATGGGAGGAAAGAAGTGCTTCTATCTGTAAGATCTGCTGCTTTACATAATGCAAATACACTCACTGTAGGGAATTCCAAGCCAACAAGCTTAACTGATGCTAACTGGCTCTCAAAAAATCCTGAAAATTCAACAACTGGCTCCATAGAGCCCATGCTAGCTCCGTGGTCCCAGCATACACAGTGCTGCAGCACCTTACAGTTTCATACACTAAATCCTGGTCTTCAGTAAATATTAAATAATCAACACTGAAACCCTAAGGAAATGAAAATGGTGAAAAACTTGTCATAAAAACCTAATTTCTGCTCCCTGTTCATTATCCTAATATTGTAATCCCTCTACTCTTAGTTTATTGCCTGCTTTGCAGATTTCTTAAATGGGCAAATGGGATAGTTAATATGAAAGTACTTTATAAACTACCTTGTAAATAACATATAACTTTGTGAAAAGCTCCCATAACACTATGAAGATGAGTTTGCATGATATACTTTTTTCACTTCAGACCTCTTATGAAGTGACCTTAGCTTTCTATTATCATCCCTGTCATGCATCTACACACCTAGCTCTTTCTACTCTTGAATATGTCTCTCAACTAAAGGAGAGACCCTCTTTGTAACACAAGAAAGTTTTGAACTTGAGTTTGATAAACTATATCAACATTTTGCAAAATCTGTGATCTTAAAACTCTGGACTACTGGGAATATTGTTACATAATTGACTATATTTTAAATGTTTACTTTTATTTTATATGGGCCCTGTCACATGCTTAACTACAAATCAACATGTTGTTAAAAAAAATATTTCCACTTTCCTCTCTAGCTTCCACATGAAAGAAAATATGTGACCTTGAATTGTACTTATTTCACTTAACATAATGATCATAAAGTTCCATCCATTTTCCTGCAAATGATATAATTTAATTTTTCTTTATGGCTGAATGGAAATCCACAGTTTATACATACCAAAAAGGAAAAGAAAGGTGAGGGTGTTATCAAATGAAAAACAAAATGAGATCAGCAGAATAGAGGAAGGGGTTTAGCAGGGGAGGAAGGGAGGGAGTCAAGAAGCACTAGGAGGTATTTGGCCAAATTATATTGTTAAATTGTGCACATGTACTATAATGCAACAACAAATCCCACTATTATATACAACTATAAGGCATCAATGAAAAAGAAAAAAAAGAATATTTCCAGGAATGTGAAATTCCCAAATGGAAAGAGAAATCTATATAATTCATAATTACATCTAATCATAAATTTGAGAAGGGCTCCTATAGAAAAATCACACTGACATGGACCTAACATGAAAAATGATGAATGAATTAAGAAATCATTCACCTTTCCTTTCTATAGTAAAAACTGATTTTCATGAGTGTTCACTCTATCAACATCCTGATATCCTCTGGGTATTATATTGACTGTGTTGAAATACTTACATCAGATTATGTTTGCAATATGAAATGTAATTTACATATAATATTATTTATACATTTAACAGGTTCACATACATAGTCATACTTACTGGGAGACAAATATTAAAAATGTATTTATTATGCTAAACCTTACCTAAAGATCAAATTTTTGTTTAATATTTTCAGATAAGATCCAAATATCAGAAAATTTCCTTAATTTGGGTATTTCAATGGTTCAATTGGACTAAAGTTTTTATTTATTGAATCAAGGTCTTTTCTGATAAGTAACGCGCTTTAAAAATATTGAAGTTTCTGGTGAGAAAAAGAAATCATCATGCAATTCCCAGATATGCAAACACATGTAAAATGGATGTCAGAAGAACACTGTCATTCTTATTTTTTACCAATAATCTAGATTTGTTTCATGAAAACATCATTACATACCTCAGGGAGATAAACACACTATTTGCAATAAATAGTAAGATGTTTCCAGACATTTGAATCAAGAATATATTTTATTCAATTCTATAGCTAACTAAGCTCAACAAGCATTCATATTTTACTTTATTAGTCAAGTCTATTTTAATAGTTTATTTATTTTTTCCTCTTTTTACTATTTCCTTTCTTGAGCAATTTTACACATTAACACCAAAGTTCTCAGGGTTCATGATCTCGGTTGTGAAAACTAAAGACTATGAAGTTGTGAGCCACAACTCCTGTTCCCAGGACATAACGAATGGCAATGCATATGACTGGAACTTCATAACTGTGAAAAATCAGGAAAAAGTTTTCTTACTGCAATTTTCCTATTCTTGCTAATGTATAATATCTCATTTTAAAAGATTTATTTTATAAAACAATAGCTCTTCTACAATTTAATTAAGTTTTTTTCTAGAATTAACATGCATGCATTAGCTCATAAAGCAATGACTTCAGAATTCAAATGATTAAACTTCTCACCTTGCAAGCAGTGTTTTGGAGAGCTCATAAGACAAAATCAAATAATGGTAACCTAATACTGTCTGAAGAAATTTCTTTGCTTGCCCATTGAAGTGGCTTCAAGATACTGAATATTCACTTGATGATCTTATCAGTGTGTGATATTTCAAAGCATTCAAAGTCATCCTTAATGACTTTTTGAAAACTAAATTAATACATACCAAATTAATACATAAACAAGCTTTGTCTCTTCTGTATTTAATGCGTTTAAGACATAACATTTAGTGTAATTTTGCCTCTCTGAATTTATCAATACTAGTTTACAGATAAAACACACAAAAGTAAAACTTTATTAGCATAACATAAAAGAATATAAGACAAGTTTGAAACAATCACAAAATAAACAACCTTTTTCTTTAAAACTATAGATAATAAAATATAGCATAAAATAATTTTATGCTGTTGAGGATGAGGGCAGAAAACAAGAATGCAACATTACATCACACAGCATATAAATGAGAGGTTGTATTGGAAGGTTTCAGATGGCTCTTTTTTGGAACCTATATAATCACTGCTGGATACAGAGGAAAGGATAGCAGGCCAAAGAAAAAGATCTGGGTCCTTTATTGTTACCATTAAAGTCTTACATAAAACTGTCTCCACATTCCATAAAAATGCCATGGTGCTTCAGGAAAAATACAGACCTGAGACAATAGTTTATTTTGGCTGGAACTAAAGTTCCAGAACTGAAGAGTAACTGCCAGAAATAGGAACCAGCTTTGAGAAAAATTTCACTGAACTAGGATGCAGTGAAAGTGCTGCAGCATTAATACCCTCGTGCTTGAGGATCTGAATCAAGGGCCCTTTGTTAGGAATCTTGTGACATAATTAATCACTCAGAGGAAGCACAGAGGCTTGAGGTTGTAGTCTAGCTACCCAGGGAATTACCTCTTCCTTTGGCACCCACTTGCCAGCACAGCTATAAAATAGAAGCAGAAATGTTTCACTCTATATATGATTAATACTGGCTGATTTACATGAAATGATCTTGTTAAGACCCAGTTGATCTAGGATCTGGAAGGCCCTCCTTCTACTATGAATAGTCAAAACAAGTTACCATCTCCGGGATTCCAAATCTCCCCCTTCAAAATGGGGGAGATTTCACTCTGATGTTTTTGTAATTGCCCTATCTTAAACAGGTCACGATTTTCAAGGTATTAGTTACCATATGAATCTGCCCCACAAATATTTATTGAATATGCACAATGCAAAACATGATGTTAATCACTAGGATAAGAACTGGTGAGTAAAATACCATGTAATTTCTTAAAGGAGCTTATGAAAGTATGCATGGGGAAAGGCAGCAGACACGGGGATAAAAATAATTTCTGAAATACCTAAAAACATCAAAGAACAAACTTAGTGTCAGAAGACAGATACATGTATGCACAATTAAATGAGGAAAATCCCATGAAGCGGAGGAATCATGAAGTTTCATGAACAGATTGCATTCATGATGGTTCTGGGGACAAAAAAGGACAGAGCTTCCTCAATGGCAGAAGTTTTCCAGGTAACTGAAAAATAGGAACAAAAACATAAGGCTAGTCACCAGGGCGTGCAGAAAAAAGTGAGCCTCCAGAATACAGAGTACAGATGACAGAGATGGTGGAGTCATCCCACAAAGAGAGTTGAGGGAGGTGGTGAGATGTTTTGAGCCAAAAAGTGTTCTGTCACAGCAGTGAGGAAGGAACATTGCAAATGTACACGTGTCCGACCTGTGTGGTCATGGGGCCATTAGTGGTAGAACAGGACATTATGCTGCTAACAAACCATCAAGAATTCAGTGAAGGGCTCGAGACCAGCAGAGGCTGGACTATATATGCCTGGGTAAATAAGGCAGCTCTCTTCAAATCAACTCTGTAGAGATTAAATGGAGAGCTCAATCTATGTATTTGAGCTGTTACAAAGCAATTCATTATAAATTCTTAAAGTTGGTTACCAGATAGGCCCAAGCCTTCAGATCAAAGGTTTTTGAGGATCCACAATTAAGTTTGGAAGTCGCCAGAGCTCTCACTTATCCCACTCTTTGAAATGCCTATAGGGATTTCCCAAGTGGATGGTTTGCCATCTGCTAAAAATCAGCAAGTTTCTGAGTTCAGTTCTTCTTCACAAAAATTATGCTAGCTTCCTTCTTTCTACGACTGACACAAGTTTCCCATTTTCAAGCTCAAAACCCTTGAACAGTTTTAATTCTTTCTACCTTTCTCAATCCAAGATAAACTACTAGTTGTAATGTTCTATGTAATTTTCCTTTGAAATGGCAAATATTCGGCAGCTGGTGCTAAACCTATTCCAGTAACCTCTTAGCCCAATTCAGACTTTTTTTTTTTCACCTGTTTTCTGGGTCCTTCCAATTTGCTTTTACTCTACCTTCTAAAAAATGTTTCTATTTTATCTTGCTAAGTATCATCTGTGCAAATGATGATCTCATTACTGAATCTCAAGAACATTTCAAATCAATTCCATCTCTTGTGAATCCATTATTCATCAAACATTAACTGAGCATTTACTATGTGTCAATAACTGTGCAGGGCAATGAGGGAACACAAAAATGAGAAAAAAATATTCCATTCTGGGCTGCGGTTGTGACTCAATGGTACAGCACTTGACTAGCATGTTTGAGGCACTGGGTTCAATCCTCAGAACCCCATTAAAATAAAAAAAATAAAATAAATGATTTCATCCCTTGAGGGTCTCAGCTTTGTATGCAAAGAAAGAGGGAGAAAAGAAAACATTACACTCTTCTTGGCACTTTTTCATATTTAGCAATTTTCTTTTATAAAAATTAACTAAAAAATAAGTCAATACAGTGAGAGGTGGCATTGCCTTGGAGTGATGTATTCTATTGTCCTGCCTTTTATTAAGATGGACTTCCAGAACACAGAAAAAAAGTACATTTAGATCAGAGTAAATAGAAGATTGAGAAAGAACATATAGAATGTGTTTCTTCCTCCAAATGCAGTAGCAGGGGAGTGAATGAAGAAAGGAGATGAGACCAGAGTCAGCCTGTGAGAGTCTTTGATTTCTACGCTGAGAATTTTCTCTTGTCAACAGGAAGCTATTTTGACTTTAAAACAGAAGAGCAGAAAATTGGTTTGTGTCACAGTTTGGGTTTTTTAAAATATTTTTTAGTTGTCAATGGACTTTATTTTATTTATTTATATGCGGTGTTGAGAATCAAACCCAGTGCCTCACACACAATAGGTAAGTGCTCTACCACTGAGCCACAACCTCAGCCCATAGTTTGGGAGTAAAATGTCCTCCAAGACCTATGTGCCAAAGGCTTAGTTCCCAGTTCATGGCACCACTGGGAGACAGTAGAACATTTAGCATGGGGGCCTACTGAAGAAAAATTACATCATCAGGGGTGTGTCTTTGGGAGACATATTAGGACTCTAGGCCTTTATCTTCCTTTCTCTTTTCTTCCTGTCTACTATGGGGTGAACAAGACCCTTCTACCATACAAGCCCACCACCATGATGTTCTGCCTCACTGTAGACTCAAATATGATAGGGTGAAGTGACTATGGATTGAAATCTCAGAAATGATAAGCCTAAATAAATCCTTCCTCTTTATAAGCTGGATACTTGAGGTACTTTGAACAGCAATGAAAAGATGACAAACACAGTTTGAATTTCCAATTTTAGGTATCTATAAATGAAATCTATTTTTTCTTCACTACACTTCTATGAAAATTTCTGTTTTCCTTTGATATTCTGAGATTTCCTCTTGTCAACATTATTTAAATGCAGGGTCCTTTATATATTTTTGCCATTCATGGTATTCTATAGGCAATGAACAACAGCAAAAAAAGAAAAATCATTTAATTGTGGCATAATATTTATAATCAAAAGATTTTTGTTCTTCAGTTATATTTTTATGTGCTAGCAATTAACATATGGACTCCAAAATTAAAACAAAATTCAATTTCTAATACCTTAAAATTCTTAAATGTAATTCTAACAAAACATGTATATGACTTCTATGGTGAAAACTCAAAAATGCTGACGAGGAATATCAAAAAAGATCTAAATAAATGCAAATATGTAGTGTGTTTTTGGGGTGGAAAACTTTATGTAGTAAAAGTGTCAATTCTTGCAGAATCGATATGACAGTTTCATGCAATTTCTATCAAAATTTCAACAAGAACTGGAAACATGAAAAGAGTTATAAAAATGTATATGGAAAGGCAAAGACTAAAATAGCTAAAGAATTTTTGAACAAGAAGTATACATTGGTAGGAAGCCCTAATCAAGACTATGTGGTATTGGTTGAGAGAAACATAGATTAATGGAAAAGAATATAAAAGTCAAAATCTAGACAAAACCAAAACAAATACTCCTAACTGATTTTTGACAAGGGTGTGAAAGGAATAGGGAAGCAGTGTATTTTAACAAGTAGTGTTAGGGTAATGGAACTACCCTAAGCAAAAAATACCTTGCCTTAAACTTTGTACTTTATAAAAATAATTAACTCAAAACAAATCATGGCCCTAAATGTGGACTATAAATAAATCTATGAAACTTGGACTAAAACTCTTGAGAAAATATTTTGGACATAATACGAAAAGCATGGTCCATAAAATTGAGAACTCAGACTTGATCAAAATAATAGACTTTTACTTTGTGAAGGACCATATTTAGAGGATGCAAACACAAACTGCAAAATAGGAGAATATTATTAGTCAACTCCATACCCAACAAAGGACTAATAT
Organism: Ictidomys tridecemlineatus; assembly: GCF_052094955.1. NCBI lineage: Eukaryota > Metazoa > Chordata > Mammalia > Rodentia > Sciuridae > Ictidomys > Ictidomys tridecemlineatus. Next base: position 158,052,735 of record NC_135478.1, on the reverse strand, counting down.
TTAGAATACACAAAGAACTCTCAAATCTCAACAATAGAAACTTCAATATGAAAGTGTGTAAATGATATAAAAAGACATTTAACTAATGGGATATGAAGATGGTAATAATATGTGCTACTCATTATTAGCACTCAGCATCATTCTCTGGAGAGAATACAAATTACAAAGTGGGGAGGTACAAATTACAAACACCCTATGGCGTCACTACATAGGCATCATAAGGGTTGAAATTTTAAGAAATAGTGATAATACCACATGATGTCTAGTATGTGAAGAAATTGGGTCACTCACACAGAAGGTTGGAATTTAAAATGTCCTATCCACTCTATAAAATAGTGTTGCAGTTTCTTACAAAATATTAAACATGCAACCACCATATGACCTACCAATTGCTCTTCAGATCATTTATTTCAGATAGATACAAACTTTTGTTTGTAAAAATATGTGTGTTTTAATGCCCACAGCTCTTTTAACCATGCTAACTCAAAACTGGAAACAGTAGGTAACACTGTCCTTCAATTCTATGATTGGTTAAACAAACTATGGTATATTCATACCACTTCCAGGCCATTAAAAAAAAGGGAACAATTAATGCATGCATAGCAACTTGGATGAATCTCTAGAAAATCACAGGAAGTGAAAAAGCCAAAAGGTTAAGTACTGTATTATACTATTTAAATAACATAAGTGAAAGGACTAAATTATAGAAATAGTGAATCTGCAGAAATGTGGATTCAGGTGAATGTTAACAATTCATGTTAACAATTATCTCAAAATAACAAGGTTAATAAAATATGGAGTTTTAGTTCTTTAGAATATCTTTACATACAATATAATGTAGATATATTTAGCTATTTATAAGAGTTATGATAAATTTTATATTTTTAGTAGATATTTCTTTTCCAATATGTTAGAGCTGCTTTCAAAATAAGAACTAATTCTCTGGCTGAGAATAGAAAATCTACTTCAATTACTGGTTTTTACAAAAGATATTGTAATATATATGTTATGCTTGTATGTCACATATATGTATATATTTTTAAATATTGTGAATTACTTAGTATATTCAGGAACTGTATTTCCTTAGAAGTGTTATATTTTGTGACAGTTATATGCAATTCTAGATAGTTCCTCTAATATAGTGTCTTTACTGGGTTTTGTATATTTATCCTGTATTGTGCAACTTAATTCTAGGGTTTAGGAGGGGTTTTGCCAATTTTATAATTTTTCTGTGTAATTACACATGTCATCTGCAAATGCAGATAGTTTTTTTTAATTCCTTTCTTATTTGTAAGCATTTAATTTCTTTTTCCTCTCTCATTGCAATGGCTATAACTTTCAGTATTCTTTCAAACAACTGTGTTGCCTTATTTCTAATCTTAAGGAAAAATCATTCAGTCTTTTTAGTTTCTTTTTTCTTTCTTTTCTTTTTTTCTTTCTTTTTTTTTGTTAGCTCTAGGATCTTTGTAAAAAAGGAAAATTTTCCCTTTCTAGTTTCCTGAGAAATTTTATCATGAATATGTCTAGAAGTTTGTCAAATAATTTTATGCATTAATTTATATGATAATAAGAATTGTTTTAATATAGTGGATTACATTGATTTTTAAACAACCCTTAAAATAAATACAATTTGATCATGGCATATGATTACATTTATGTACTATTGAATTTTCCTTGCTGATATTTTGTTTTAAAACATTTGTATCTATATTTGTGAGGAATGCTGCTCTGCAGTTTTGTCCTTTAAAATGGATGTCTTCTTTCAATATCATAATACCACGTCCTACAATGAATTTGGAAGTATTCTTCCCTCTGCTATTTCCTGGAAGAAATTGTGTAGAATTGGCATTAAGTCTTTTTAAAATATGATAGAATTCCCAAACAAAATCACTGGGGCATGGAGATTTCTTTTTTGGAAGTTTTTAAATTAGGAATCCCATTTCCTTAATAGACTGAGATTATTCCATATAGCTTTTTTTCACTTTTGGTGAGTTGCAGTGGTTTGTGCTTTCCATCAGATTGTTTCATTTCCTCTACGTTATCAAATTTATGAATGTTAGTAGTCCACAGCATCTCTGTTTGGCCACATTGTTGTCTGCAGGATCTGTGGAAATACCTCCTGTATGGCACCTGATGTTGGCCTTTAGTGTCTTTGCTTTTCATCATCTTTCTTGCAAAGGGATCGTCAGTTTCATGGCAATTTTGAAGACTTAGTGTTTTATTTCTTTTATTTTCTTATTGGTGTTCTATTTTCAGTTTCAGTGGCTTCTGCTCCCATTTACATTATTTTCTTCCTTAAGCTTCCCTTGAAGTCATTTTGCTAATATTATTCTAGAGGTTGAAGTGGAAGTTTAGATTATTGGTTTGAAACTTTTTTCTCTTTCAATATGCATTTAAGTACTATAATTTCTTTCTCAATTTTTCTTAGTGCTGCTTTAGTCAAATCTCATAAAAATAAGCATTTATATTTTTATATAAATTTTAATTCAGACCCATGTATGATTTCTTCTTGGAACCATAATATTAAGTAATGTGTTGTTTAATTTCTAAGCATGTGAATGTTTTTCTGTTATTTTATTCTTATTTGGTCAGAGAAAATGTTCTATAGGGTTTCCATTCTTTTAAGTTGGTTAAGGTTTGTTTTATGGCTCAAGTGATGATCTGTGTTGATGTATGTTCCGTGGGCTCTTAAAAAGAATATATGTTCTACTTTTTCAGGGCAGAATATTCTATAAATATCCAATAGATTCAGATGGTTTGTGGAATTAAATTTTTCTATATTCTTGCTTGTTTCTTGCTCAGTTCTACCAATGACTGAGAGGAATTATATTCAAGTTTTCAACTATAATTGCAGTTTGTCTGCTTCTACTTTCAGTTTTACTGATTTTTTGTTTTATGTACTTTAAAATTCTATTTTTTTATGAATGGAAATTTAGGATAGCTATATCTTCTTGGTACATTGATCTCTTATCATTGTAAAATGTCTCTTCTGTTTTTTGTTTTTTTTTTGCTCTGAGTTTAATTTATCTCAAATTAATATTACCACCCCTTTTTTATTAGTGTTTTCTTGATGTATTTATCCCATCCTTTTACTGTCAACCTACATTTGTTGTTTTATATTTAAAGTGAGTTTCGTTTCGTATGGCACAAAATGATTGGGTTATGTTTTTTAATCTTGTCTCTAACTTTCAATCAGTCTGTATTCAGATCATTAACACAACATGATTATTGACACAGTAGTTTGAGCAAGCCATTTAACTTTTTTGTTGTTGTTTCCTGTCTTTCTCATCCCTCTTTTTTTCTGTCATTCTCTTGGTTACTCGAACATTTATCTGGAATTCAATTTTGCTATGTCTTGGATTTTTTTATCCTCTCTTTGCATAGCTTTATTGGAGTTTTGCTGTATTACTATAAGCCATCACAGACTCCAGATATCACCTGTCCTCTATTTTTGTCTTTTTATTCACCTCAGTTTACAATATCATTGACTTCAGTGTTTTCTTTGCATACCTTTATAACCATGTCAGAAAATGTTATGTTTTGCTTCCTATATCAATCATAATTCAGAAAATTCAAAAGAGAAGGAGAATGTATCTATATGTAATTTACTCTTGCTCTGTTTTTCCCTTCTATGTTCTGAGGTTGCTACTCTTATCATTTTTTTTTCTGTTTAAAAACTACTCATTCTGAGTAGTTTTACTAGAAACTTCTAAATTTTCCTTCATTTGAGCATGTTTTAATTTTCCTTTAAGTTCATAAAAATTATTTTTCTGGATACCAAATTCTGGGTTAATTATTCTTTTATTTCTCTCCCCCGCCCCAAGAAAGGTTAGACCACTTATTTCTCACCCCCATGGTTTTCAGTGGGAAATCCTTTATCATTGAAAACTTTCTGCTAAAGAGGAAAAATGCCATTTGTTTTTTACTGCTTTTAGAACCTGTTTTTATTTGATTTTGGTTTTTAAAGTTTGGACCTGTGATGTGTTTCATGTGAATTTCTTCTTGTTTGGCTTTCTCTCAGCCTTTTGTATCTTTAAGTTTGTGTCTTTATCCAAATTAGGAAATGTTCAGCCATTATTTTTTAAGATACTCTATCATCCTTATCCTCTTTCTCTCCTTTCTTTCTATAACCCCAATGACAGAGAGATTAGGTTTTATTTCTCCCTGTAGGTCTACACCAAATGGACCCCAAAGCACATTTTTGAGGGTTTTTGTTGTTGTTGTTGCTTTTTTTTTTTAGTATTTTTTTTAGTTGTTGATGGACCATTATTTTATTTATTTACATGTGTTGCTGAGGATCAAACCCAGTGCTTCACATTTGCTAAGCAAGTGCTCTATCTCCAAGCCCCTGCCCCAGCCCAAGGTAGCATTCTTTTGTTTGTATTTTTTTTTTCTTTTGGCTGTTCAGACTGATAAATTTCTGTGGTTCTCTCTTCTTGTTCACCAATTCTTTCCTCTGTCCTTTCCACTCTTCTCTTGAACCTATCCACTGGGAATTTTCTATTGGTTTTCTTTTTTTTTTTTCCAATAAGTTATAAAATTTACAGTTGATTCTGTTTTATATCTTCTACATCTTTGTTGAGATTATTTACATCTTCACTGAAATGTACATTTTTCCTTTGCTTCAAGCATGGCCATTATTATTAAAAAAAAGAAATTTGTGATAACTTTAAAAGTCTTGTCAGATAATTCTGACATCTAGCTTCCCTCCTATTTCAGTTTTAGTGTGCAAGGATTGTTATTTTCCATTCAAGTTTAGGTTTACCTAAACTCATTGATAGGAATATGATGAGTGATTTTTCTGTAGAAACCTGGATATTGGGTATTTGATACTCTGTAAGTTACTTTAAACCCTGATTCAGCTGGTTTCTTTTGATACTGAACTAGCAGAAGTGAAGCAGTGCAGCCTCTCTCCTGTTGGATGAGAGTAGAAGTGTTCATTCCCTACTTAGCCTCAGTTGATACCAAAGGTGAGGAAGGGATTCTGATTACAGCAAGGTGGGGATAGAATTTCTAGCTCTCTCTGGGCCTCTGATAACTCTACCTTGGCCAGAAAAGATAAGAGAAACTAGTTACTGATAGAACAGAGGAGAGGAGAATTGTCCTTGTTGAGAGGAGACTTGTCCTTGTTGTCTCTGGGTAGTGGTAAAAGTCCTGAACCTCCACTAGTCATCATGCCAGAGGGGCAGAAGAGTGAGACTAATCATTACTGCCAAACTGGTGTGCAAGTCAAGCCTTGACATACAATCTCCATTGATGCCCTGTTCAGGGAGTGACGAAGGACCCATTAATGCCAGTTAAAGATGAAAATTCTGGGTCCTTTTCCAATCTTCTCTGACATCAGACTGGTGGGGATAGAGGGCAGATTCGGGTGCCTTTTTAAAGGCTGGTGAGAGTAGAAATCTAGTTTATTGACTCAGCCTTTGCCAGTATGAAGGCTGAGGTAGAGGGCACAGTTCTGTGGTGTTTGGCTGGAATAGAGAGGTTGGTGTACTAAAGTGTTTAACTTTATGAGACAACCTTTACCATGGACCTTTACATAAAGATCACAGACTTTGGTAAGATTTATTTTTTGTGAATGTGACTGTTTATTTTTGGGTATTGATAACTTCTTCAACTCCAAGTCTGAAACAGATGAGGCAAAAAGCAACCAGGGAACTCACAGCTATATCCTTTATGGGGTCCTAACGTTCCTAACTTCTATGGACAAAGAATTTGTATCTCTCTAACTCATATGTTGACTCTTTAATCCACATTGTGATGGTGTTTGGAGACGGGACTCTAGAGAGGTAATTAGATCATGAGATTGGAGCCCTCATAACTAGGATTGGCACCCTTCTAAGGAAAGACAACTCTCTCAACCATCTGAAGGCACAGTGAGAAGATAGACATCTGTAAACTAGTAAGAGGGTCCTCACCAGACACCAAACCTTCCAGCACATTGACCTTGAGCTTCACAGCATCCAGAATGATGAAAATTAAATATTTGTGTTTCAAGCCACACAATCTATACTACTCTGATATTGAAGCTTGAACTAAGACCTTAGCCACTCTGTTTTCCTCTTTCTACCTTTCAGAATCTTATATTTGTTTGTATTTAATGCCCCCTATTTTTAGCTGTTCTCAGTGCAAGGAATTGAGAAAAGTAAGTGTATTACATTTGTCTGGAAACAGAAATCTAAAGCTTACTTTTAATATATAAACCTATTTATAAGTTTGTTGATGCTATTTTAAAATGTGGAGTATGGAAACTGGAATATTGTGTCCTTTTTTCTGCAAAAAACTTCCATGTATTTATCTGTAAGTATTAGAGATTAGTAGCAGGAAAAAACTGATTTGCAGTCTGGTGTGTGTAGATAGAATACAAATTTTACATCTATGTATGTTTTATGACAAAGGATGCATAATGTCTAAGCCCAGAATTTCGAACAGATAATAATAAGAATCAAGCTTATTTAGTTTCAAAGATCCCATGCAATATAAACATTTTATTCTCTTTCTACAATTACTCAGGTTCTTATTTTATTCTTTCATCAAATGTTTTGAGTAGAAACTCTGTATTGTCATTGTGCTAATTACTTAGAGCTGAAGACTCCATCTCTGTGGTGTAGTTTAGGAGATATTGTTTAATTATTTTATGCAGAAGAATACATTTTAAAATAAAAGCATGCACAATAAGTCACAGGATGCTTGACATGAAGGAAGGAATATCTTTCCTCCAGTGAGTTAGGGATGGCTTAAAGGAGAAAGACTCCTGGGTTGGATATTAAAGAATGAGTAGAATTTTTGTAGATGCAGAGAGCTTTCCAGACAAAAGAAATAGCACAAACAAAATCTAAAAGTGCAGAAGATCTCAGAATGTCCTTTGAAAAGCCATATTCTCCTGGGGTTGAAACTAAAAACATGGCAAATGTTGCGGAACAAGAGGGGGAAAAATAGCAAGGGTGTGAGTCATGAACAACATGAAATGCAAATACATTAGCTCAAGGGTTTTAAACAGGGCAGAATTAGATGGTCCCCTCTGCAGAAAAAGAACATGAACTTGTTCTTTTAGATACTCTCTGTCCCTTCCTCCCTCCAGCTTTTCTCAACTTGAGCACTATGATGAAATCGGTGGATCCTGGTGGATGACTGTCCTGTACATTATAAGATATTTAGCTGCATCTGTGACCTGTAACCACTAAATGCCAATACAACACCCCACATGTCCAAGTTGTGAAACTTATTTGTCTATAGTGTTACCAAATGTTTCCTCGGAGACAAAACATACCCTGATTTGAGAATCAGTGATCCACTTTAAAGTTCTATCACCTTGCTGGGCACATATTCAGTGTTCAAAGAATGCTGGTTAAGTTCATGATCGCAATTGCATATTTTTAAAAATGAGGAAACATTGGGATAAGTTAAAGAGGAGCTGTTGTAATGACACAGGTGAAAAATGTCACATAGTACACTAATAACTATGTGCAACCTGATCTGCAGCTAAGTTAATTATGATTTGAGAAAGGGATATTCAAAGTTTCTTAATTTTCCTCTTAATTGATTATTATTAACACATTCACTAAATTGATTTGGTCAAATATGCACCTCCATAAAAATGTGAGGCCTGAGTACTCCATTTCCCTTTTTAAAATCAAGTACTCATTGCTTTAGAAATTTATCACTTTGCCAATGGGAGGCACTCCATATGTACTTTATGAATGACCAAAGGCCTGAAGGAGTGAAAGACAAATCAATCACTCTAAAACTATGATAAACCATTCGAAGTGGCATTCTTGGGTGGTTTTCCATTTATGGCTAGGCAAACACACACACAAACACACACACACACACACACACACACACACACAGAGAGTTCTCTGTGCAACAGAGAATGTATTTATTATGTGGCTGGTAATGATTAGGGCCCTGCTCTATATCCACAAAAGAAAATCATTATCTATGAAAAACTAAGGTCACAAAACCTGAACCTGGGAGTAGAGTATCACTCTCCACACTTCAGCTAGTTGACAAATTTTCCAGTAATAGATAACAACTGGCTGGGTTAACATATATAGGGGCTATTGCTACCACATTTGTACAATCATATAGTATGCAATAGCATTATACACTGAAGTCAAGTTAAATAGAGAAAAAATAGAATACAAAATAGTTTTATAGCTAGACAGATCTTCGCAAAGTTAACTATTTTCTTTTCATTTTTAGCAAGACTATCAGTGCCTTTTCTTCCCACCCCACCTCCTGCCCCGCACCCCTACATACTACCTTTTATTCATTTTTTGGATATTTACTAAGAAAATATTGAATAGAAGGTCAGCACTATTACTGCTATTTAGTTTATGGTTAATTATTTAAAAGGAAAAGTAAAACAATCGAAGACTATAACTTAAAGTCCTAAATTTAGCAGCACTGAGGTCTTTAAGTGCACCATATTAATGCAATATGAAATATTTTCTTCTTATGGGTGTGTATGAGTTTTAGTGGGTTTTTTTCCTTTTGAGTTCTCTATTTTTCTAAACTAAAAGTAATTAAATAGACATGGAAGAAATTTTCCAATTTTCCTTATAATCAGTAAATAATGTATAGATTAAACTGCTCCAATAGCATAAATATCAGGACTGTTATATACTCCAATGAGATTGAAACTATTAGCAGATCAGAAACTTTGAATGATACTAGATTCAAAATAAAGGAATAAAAAGAGAAGGACTGAGAAAACTGAACATACTTTGTAGTTGCCAGGCAATATAATTTTTCAAGGTTGAGTAATGCATTAATCCCCTATAGGAATAAGCAGACTTTTATTTTCCATAGTGTTAGAAGCCAAATTTTGATATTTTTGGCTTAAAACAATGGAGCAGGCCCCCATTCCTTCAAAGTTTTTCCACATCCTCTTTAATATCCACAGTGTGCAGTAACTGAGAGTACTTTTGGTAATTTATTTGTATTTCATCCTGAGATTTATAAAGAATGAAATCACTCCAAAAATTTTATGATTGAATGCAGTGCATATGAAAATTTTAAAGCACAGTTCCATTAAATCAAGCTATGTCTTCCATAATTTGAAAGCAATAACCTAACAAATAATGCATATTTCATGTCTGGAGGCCAAAATGTAAGGAATGATCAATATTGTAGGAGCATAAGTTCCAGAATTAAAAGGCCTTTTTATTTTTATCAAATAATTCAGAAATATGAACAATTCAAGCCTTGAATATATTAGCATAGTCATTATTCCCACATCAACAATTAGCTATCTGTGAATTTATCCTCTGAATAGAGAGTCAACTTATCACCAAGCAGGGGATCTGAGGAGAATGGGACCTCAACTGGGCCTTTGCAGGTTCTTCACTTTCCTTGCTGAAAAGAATTCCACAACATGTCAAAAGCAAGGCACAAACAACGATGTATATACACACCACAAAGGTGGAGAGTGAGCAGCCTGCAGCCCTTACCCCTCAAAGAAAAGACAAGTGACTCACCAGAGCTGAGCTCTCTGATTATATATATGATTTTCCTGAGAAGAAATCATCAGGTTTCATGCAAGCTTCTTTGAAAATTAAGTCTATGACAAGTATTTGATATGTGGGGTTTGGAATATTTCTTTTTGGTTTAGCAGTCTAGCCATAAATCAACTGTGGGCACATTGTATGAGTTTCTGAATCTGGTGACATTTAAATTAGCTGTGTTTTTGTTCTAGTTGATCTGTTGCAAGCACATGCTGGATGTTTTGTTCATCTAACTGAAGATCATGCTCGTAGATCCAGGTCTCCAAATACTAAGGGTCTCTTTTCCTCTCTCCCTGAGATTCTACCTATCTCAAACTTTCCTATAGTGGTTCCCAGTAAACTGAAATCACAAAGAAAAGTGTATGGCATGATTTTCTTTCATAGATACAGACTATATTTTGTTTAAAAAATGTATCCGGAATATCTCAAAATTATATCTGAAAAACAATATAATTATTAATTTATTAATGAAAGTTGATGAGTAGAAAGATTCAATATTAAAAAAAATACAGACTCATCTTGTGTTCAAACCTGTTAACATCAAGCAAGAGAAATAACCTTTAAAATATATGAATGGCATGCCACTAAAATTTATTTTTGTCACACTGGGGTTCAAATTCAGGGCCTTATGCATACTAAGCAAGCTGTCTACTACTGAGTTATATTCCCAATAGTAGGTTTAATTTTGAAAGAAAAAAATGAATCGAAAGCTTTTTGAATTCTAGAATTATTAAAAATAGTGGCGCAGTGGCTGGCATCCTTGAGAGAGACTAGCACAGGCGGATAGTAAGGAGCAGAGGAGACCAGGGGGTTAAAGTACCAGCATCACTTCATCCCTGAGCTGCTGGCAGAGACAGAATGACTCAATGTTTTGATCTCCTCAATCACACCCCTTGGTCCTTTCAACACCTCTGTTTGAAAAAAAAATGTATATACCTGAGTTAAGGAGTTCATCAGATCTTGAAGAAAATCTTTTAACACAAACAAAAATTTAAATTCTCATCAAGTGTTTTTTGGGGGTTTGTTTCTATTTTTGCTTTGTTATCATAGGAAAAAAATATAAATAACAGTTCATTATGCTCAAGGAGATAATAAATACATATGATGGGGTTAGGTTAAGAAAAATCTGCTGTCATTGACACCAGTAAATTTTGTAACAAAAATTAAGAGATTAATCTCAAAGGGGAAAGAGCAACATATCATGTCTTAAAATTAGCTTGGGGGGCTAGGAATGTAGCTCAGTGGTAGAGCACTTCCCTAGCAAACGTGAGGCACTGGATTCAATCCTTAGCACCACATAAAAATAAACAAATAAAGGGATTCTGTCCATCTACAGCTACAAATTTTTTTTAATTAATTTGGAGACATACTTTTACTTTTACTCTTAATGCCTGTTTATTTCCTTTGACTCTCACTTGTTTTTCAATCTTTTTAGGTGTAATGAAATTTGGCTTCTTTTTGTCTTGCCTCTTACCCTTGTATTCCCTAGTGAACTGCTCATATGAGTTTCTTTAAAGAAGATGCTTTATTTTTATTTAGATAGAAAAATAACAAAATATCACTCTGAAACCTTCTGAAATCAAACTTGTAGGCCATTAGATTTAAAGTAGAATATGGAATAATTTAAAGATATAACTGGTTCAGGACCAATTCAACTGGGACCACAGATCTCCAGATAAAATTCCTTTCTTTTCCTCTTAATATTCCCTATGCTTCCACAAATCAAGCTTTCTACCTAAGAAGTTTCCAAGAGCCTTACAAATTTCTTTCTTGGCTTAGTCTCTGCACTTTTGCTGACTGTTAAGGTTTGAGGTTTGTTTGAATTTCAGCTTTTGGGGCATCTCCTGGACTTTCTAGCAGGTGTGAAGACCCCACCACTCCTCTGTTGTCTCTCATTTCCATTTATTAAATATTTTATCTTGGAAGATGAAGCAAAAGTGACTTTCGTTTTCCTGGCAGTCTCCTGTTTCAAAGAACTCAATAGTGATTTGTTTATTTCAGAGGAAATGGAGACCAGTTAGTGATGACAGATTTATTAGTAAAGTGGACATCACAAAAAAAGAAAAAAAGTACTTTTCTTACAGTCAAGCTCCCTTTAACCACACTCTGAATGTTCAAGACAATGTTGTACCTTTGGGCAAATCAATTCCATGTGATTCAGTACCTTCAAATTTGCAAATTTATATTATTTTCTTCACATATACTTAGAAAGTAATCTAAGAAGAAGAAAATGAGCAAAGAAAACCAAGGTTACCCTAAATTAAGAGAAATATACCACCCTGGTGAGATGGTAACACTGGATATCTTTTCAAAATAATTAAAAGAATATTAGACACAAAAAATGATAAGTTGGCTGGGGTTGTGGCTCAGCCATAGAGCACTCGTCTAGCATGTGTGAGGTACTGGGTTTGATCCTCTGCACCACATAAAAATAAATAAATAAAATAATGATATTGTGTAAAGAAAAACAAGATGAATCATAGGATTCACTGAAGATGTGTAATATCTACAAAGAGAACATAGGAAACCCTCATATTTCAGATCATGATGTATTTCAAGTATAAGAATACTATAGATTTAATAGTTATTTCAGTCATTGATGAAATATTTGTTAATGTTCTTCCAAATTTTCACAGTAAATCTGAAGAACATGTATCTACTCCAAAATGGTGCAAATTATTCCTTCTAAATGAATGACCAGTTTTACCAGGAAGTAAATGTTGTGCAAGGCAGACATCATCCTTTCATCAATGAAAATTCTATAGCTTCTGGATTAACTTTTAAAAAATACTAGCAAACTGATATTTAGTTATTATTTAATTCCTGCGCTAAAACCAAATAGATAGCAATGATTAAATAATAATAATTTTGGACCAGGAAAGTAGAGTTATATGCTGTGAATCACCTTCAGCAATATACAAAAGTAAAAACTCAGCTCTTTGACATCTTATTAAACATATAAGTTGAAATTTTCAGACACTGAATTATAAAAATAAGAGAAAGATGCTGAATGGGAAATTATTAATTATAGCTCTAATGTCAGTATTTAGGATATCATGCTCTTTACCACAATTCTGTCATCTTTTAAGACCAAAAGGATGGCTTTGATGGATTCTAGAATCCATTAAAATTCTAAGATTATGAGAATGTGCTCAAATATAGCCTAACAGGTTTCAAGATGAAGTGTCATGCCTCTAAATGTACTCTGTGGTATCTTCCAAGTACCTAATTTTCCTTTGTCTTATTAAAGTGACATTGATTTCATACCAAAAATAGCAAACATATTTAATCAATGAGCAAAATTTCTTTTCACTGTGATTTTATCAAATGATACACTGGAAAATTCTTCTTTTGTTTTAACCCAGAGCTCTGCACCTGCAAGGCAAGTGCTCTAACACAAAGCTAAAACAACATTCCTGAAGTTTGAACTGTGAAGTTGAGCTATCTTGGATGAATTATTCTCCCACTAACCTTGGTACATGAGATAAAGGAATCATAAAAACTAAGAATATGAGTAAAAATATCATCAGAATAGATTTTATGCACAATTCTAGGAATCTAAAATCTAACCCACATATGATACACTTATCATTGGATAGAACCCCTCACTTTTTCCAAGAACAACAGTTTTTGGATTTTAATGCACTGATCATTTTACAAGTAACAGGCTAGGGAAATTGAAGCAGACACCACATGTTTATGAAAACTTCCTTCATTACTTTGGATATTTTCTATATATTCCCTGCATGCATTAATTATATTCTTTATCACATTGTTGTGATCGATTTTTACAACTTTGTCTTTCCTACTACGTTGTGGACCCTTCCAGGAACATTGAGGTATTCATCCATCTTCATGTGCCCACATCACAGAGTCATAGTAGGCACACTGCAGTGGGCATTCAGGGAATTATGCATGAATTTGTGAATTGTAGTGCTACTGAAACAGCTATTGCTTTGGTGTGAGGATAGGGTAGCTGGGGTGATATGGGCTACAATTTGACACGAATTACCACTTATCAAAGTAGCTCTTTCCTGAGCTACCTTCTAAAATAAGTCAGCTTGATCTAAAATACTAATCTTCCTGAAGATTGATCTAAAATACTAACTGCTCCCTGAGTTTAATAAGTGATTCAAAATGAAGTATTTCCATTGGAAAATATAAAATGAGAAAGTTCCCCCAAAATATTTGGAGAAGTGTAGAGAAAAATGTGAGAAAGTATTTATGTCTGACCTGAGAATAACACAACTACTTCATGAGGAAATCCCTTAATAACATTCTGCTTGTGCCACTTGTGTTAAGCAACCCCTCCCTAGTTCAGCACCTCTTTAGGACACAGTTAAATTATGGATCCACTTATTCCAACCTCTTTGAATAACATATTTGAATTTCCCATTGGTTTAGTTTGGCTTTCTCACATCCTGAGTTTTCAAGGCAAACCATTCAATGAGCAAATCACCTATTTCTACTGTGTACTAGCATACACTTAACTATATTACTGTATTTAATTAACGTACTATAATTAGTTTCTCTAACAGAGATGCTTCACATGTATAAACAACTTCTTCTAAAGAGTTTCTATTAAGAAAATAACCTCTTGCTTCCACTATGTCCAAGGGAAAAACAATGAGGGTTTTTTTTTAATTGGGGTAAATCACATTTATTAATAAAAAGTAAAAAACAATTTGCTTTAATCACATAGATTACCACGTCCACACATTTACATACTGATGGCTGCCAATAACATATGAGCAGAGTTTCAAAATAAAAGTAAACCCATAAATTTCATTCACTGAAAACTATAAAATAATTTTCCCTACCCTTCTACACTGCCAATAAAACTTTATTACAAATTATTGTTGGTCTGGACTTATTCTGTTCCAAAAGCCCTTATAAACAATAATAGTTGCCTGGAAGCTTATTTATATTTGACCCAGTGCTATTATGTAGTATATATTTGTTTTCTGTGTTCCTAAGATATCATGAATATAATCATTAACATTTTTCTACATTTCCATATTTTAATGCATTTTCTCAACTCATAAATTCTAACATGAATACTCCCAGGGATATCTTTGCTAATGTGTAATACTAATATTGTCTTTCATACCACAAATCACTAACAGTTCAATCCCCACTTAATTCCCAATTAATCTCTATTTTGAAAAAACTGAATTCACTAGTGAATAGTCTCCTGCTTCCCACAGACTCAAAACTCCGTGGTTGTGGCAGCTTAATTGCGTAATGTATGGCCACAGCCAAACAGGCCCAGATGTTCCATAGTATAGATGTGAGACTCCCTATACTTTAGTCTTCTTTGCATTTGCTCTTTTTTCATGCCAAGATAGATGAATATTCTATCCCCATTTTTTTTCCTAAAAAATAAAAAATTGTCACTAACTTCTGTTTGTCAGCTACCTGACTTGCAATTCTGGAATTCAGACCAATGATTACAAAAGACCTAATCTTTTGAGAGGCTTTAAAAGTTAATAATTCTATGTCATTAATTGCCACTGTCTGATTCTATTAAGTTTTCATACTTTCCCCTGGAAAATCTAGCCTAGTTCCTGGCATGTTCCCCACCCTTTCCCAGAAAAATGTTCTCCTCCCTATTCCTCAAGAGGCCTGGAAGAATCTCCCTAGTTGACCTTACATTTTTGAATATGCATTTATTGTTTGCTTTCCCATTTCCAAAATTCTAGTTTTAATAATCATATCCATTGTTATGATGTTTTACTTCATTTTGATCGTGTATCTATAATTTAATATCTCTAATTTTATCTTTATTTTGAAAACTGCCCAAATCCCAGGCTTATACATTATGCTCAATTACTCCTTGTTTTAAGATATACTTTAGCTCATTTGAAACCATGAACATATTTTATTCTAAATATTTAGTTGATTGAACATAAGCATTTATAGCAAAGGCCTTTAGTAAAATAGTGCCCTTTGTATTTTACTTTCAGATATACTTCTACTTCTAATTATATTTGGCTTCCTATGGTATTTGAATTCTCAGTCTCAGTATTTGAATTTCTCTGCTGAGCAGTTTCCCATTCTCAATGCCTCTTTTAGTGGCTAAATGGCAAGTTCATCTTTTTGTCTTCTGCACCATCCAGTTGAACTTTCTAATAGATGGAAATGTTCTATGTTCACTCTGTTCAATATGTACAGCCAGTTGAATCTGTACACATATTGCATACTTGGAATGTGATCAGTGGAATCTAGGAATTGAGTTTTTAATTTTACTTAAATTTAAAGAACCACGGTAACCAGTGGACAACACAACAGAAGAGAGTATCACACTAATTGGTGATAAGCATAGATAATTAACTATTTCTAGTAAATCTGAAATATTTTACTGAGCATAATATCCACCATTGCTGACCATGTGCTGAAAGGTATAATATTTAGAATACAAAATCTCTTCCTCTCAGAAATTTTCAATCAAGAATTAAGACTATTATAAACTGATGATAGGTCTCATTCCTGACTGTACACTGGAATCACTTAGGGACTTTTTAAAAATACCAATATTCAGATGGGAAGATAAGGTGACATTTTTTCAAAATAATTGAAACAATGTAAGAGAAAATTGGGATAGTATAAGTAGAATAATGTGTGCCACACATGAGATAAAGCATCATATACACTCACATGGAAATGTCACAGTGATGCTCATTAATTTGCACAATTAATACACATTAATAATAAAAAGTAGAAAAAATATACCATGTGTTAATTAATAATGAATATAATGGGAATATGAAAATGCACTATACTATTTTTTTCTATACTTGTGTTGTAATATTTGGATTGTTAAATTCAGTATTGGAAATTTACATTCCATTTAATATTATCTTAATCATAATCTATGGGATCTCAATATTTTATAAAAAGTGAATGAGGCATGGTGGTCCACACCTATAATTTCATCAAACATTGATTAGTGAGGCTGAGGCAGAAGGATTGCAGTTTAAAGGTAGCTTCAGTAACTTAGAGAGGCCCTGAGCAGCTCAGTGAGATTCTGTCTCAAAATAAAACATGAAAAGGGCTGGAGATGTGGCTTAGCGATTGAGTGCCTCTGGGTTCAACCCCTGGTGACAAAAATTAATTAATTAATTAAACATTTTATAAAAGCGTCCATATCATTCCATTGTAAAATCAGTTTTGAGAATTATTGGTCTTAATAAAGTAGTATGATAATTTAACGAAAAAGTATGGAGAATCAAATGGTTATTTTTTTCCTCATGAATTAAAGGAATTGGTGAAATAGAAATCAATATTAGAGTCAAGGAAAACAGAATTAAAAAAATAAACTTGTCCAAATAGATTGTGGTATGGATTGATATAAACAGCCCTACAGGAAAAAAAAAAAAAACGCTGACTCACCACCCAGGTAGACTCATTGCAACCTTTCCTTTCCTCAGTTTATAGAACTAAGCTTAGAACACCCAGTGAGAAGAGTGTTTTCAGTTTGCCCACCCCTTGCCATCACTGCTCCTTCCTTCCTAGCCAGGCCAGAGTGGAATCACTGTTGGTGTCTCGACTCCATGTTCTCTAATCTTCTTTGATCAGCAAGGTATTATGGATGGAATCAGCCTCATGAGAGGGATTTTAAATTAATTTTTTTTAAAATTTGGCCAACTTAAACTTTTTGAAAATAACATATTTTAATTTTTTCAAAACAGCAACTCTTTGTGCCACTATCAAATAACATGTCGAAAGCTTAATATATCACATTTTTCAAATGTCCAGTCATTCATAGTTTCATTTAATCTTTTTAAAAAAATATTGTGGTTACTGACTATGTAATGTTCAAAAACTTAATAATCCCAGTATGACACAAAAAAAACAAAAAAAAAAATGAACAATGCATAACATAATTCTGCCTAGAACACTTACATTATTCATGTTTCACTTCAAAATAATGGAATAAGACATTCCTACATATTAGCTAACAGGCATTTTTTAGTTTAATAGTTACCAAATTGTTGCAAATATAGACAACTTATCTTTTAAAGTGTATATGATTTTTACTCAGTAATGGTAAACTTTTTAAATAAATACTTTTTTTGTCCCAACTAATCCACAAATAGTAAGTATATAACACAAAATCAAAAGTATTTTACTTTAGAAGGCATCCATAGATAATAATCATATAGCTAAGTTGGATATTCATTCAACTCTTCCGAAGACTGTCTATGTACCTTTCAAATTGTCTCTACTACTGGAAACCTGGAAGCAAGATCCTTGGAAAACTCCTGAGATGGATGATTCAGTCATTGTTAGTGTAGCATTATCTATGCCAGAAGTAAAATTGACCAAGAAGTTCCTTGCACCTAGCCCTATGATGGATATCACACTAAAAGAAAAGGAGATGTGGCCTTTTCTTTATACAGAGTATGAAATTCAAATTAGACACTGAAGACACTTAATGAGGGACAACAGAGAGAACCACAAGGAAAAATGTAAGTGCATGATTCTGCATTGTATAGATATTAATGTGGTAAGGGGAATGTAAAGATTAATTTGGATTGCTGTTGTTCTGAGAAGCTGTTGCCATCCATACTTAACAAAAATAATGCAAATGACCCAGAAAGTATTATAAACTGTTGTATACTGTTGTATAAAAATAAAAAAATGAAGTGGCCAACAGTATAGAACCTAATACACATCCATGCACACGTATGTGCATACGTGTGAGTGCACATAAAACTAGTGAAATCTATATACATTTGGTGGACTGCATCCATATAAATTTCTTGGTTGTGTTATTGTGCTATAATTACTTAAATAATTCATATGTGAGGAAAATAGATAAAATATGTGTCTATTTACTGCTTATAACTGCATGTGGATTAACAATGATCTGAAAATAGCTTTTTTAAGAATGGATAGGTATAAATGAATCCATTGAAAATTTATTATCTGAATTCTTATCAGAGGAAATAAGATATTAAGATATATCACATAACTGATGGTTCTTGACTAAAGAGGGGTGGAGAAAATCTTGTGGACAATAGTTAGGTACTCATACTAGAAAATACCAGAGCACTGCCTTAATCTCCTAACATTTAGTATTGTTTTCTAAAACTAAGTTAAAAGATTGCTATGCCAGAAAATCAAAACTCTAGGTATGTATGTGTGTGTGTGCGTGTGTGTGTGTGTGTGTCTGTTTAAGCCAAATCTAGTAATATTTCATTAAAATACATTAATACCTTGTGTCATATGCATCAAAGCTGTAATTGAGCATTTATGTTTTAAGTGTCTAATAATTTCAAGTGAACGTAGAATTGCAAGAAGAGGAATGTTATGTTTAAGTTTTGATATGTGCTAAAATAACAAAAATGATAAAATTCTATTAGGGAAGCATGAAAACAGATAAAGATGCTCATAGTACTGTTACCTCAAGACACCTGGAGACAGAACTAAATTAAAAGCAAATGATATGTATTGACATAACGTCTATTATTTAGAGCAAAGTTCATATACTTCAAAATGCTATGGTATATCATATAAAGTAACAAAAATATTCTGGCACTTTGGTCAGTGATAACAGAAGCTAAGTTGCTCAGTAACTGTATTCATAAAACAAGAATGAAAAGTGACTGAGGGAATCATAAAAGCAGATCTGTAGTAATTTACACCCAAGTAAATGATTTTGTCAAAAATGTAATTTCATTTTGTTCTCTCAAAAGCAGTAGCCAACATTTTAAATGATCCTGAAATTTATTTTTACTGGGAAGACTGAAAACTTAAGGTTTCAAAATATTTTATGAGATTTTCCTTTTAAGAGCACTGGGCTGAAGTCAGGATATGGAAGCTCAGTTGCCACTACTTGGCCAGATGGGCAGACGTTACTTAACTTCTCTGGGCACATGTCTTCATCTAGGAAATACATTTGTTGAACTGGGTAATGTCTTGAGTCTCTTCTAGTGCCATTGATGATCTGTTTAAAGATTATATATTAAAAGCATTGAGAAAACTTGGACAAATGAAACCCACTCTGAAATCAAAGAGTTCATGAACGAATTGAAGCAGCTGGGCCTTTCTTGTCACCCCTGTGTATCATTGAACATTCAGTATTTTGTCCTCCCTGTATCTTGATCTCTCCTGCCTTCCTGCTCTTCTATTATAAAGCAGAGAAGTTCTCACTATTCTTTTGAACTTCTCTCATTTTAGGGACCAAATTGCTATGAATCTTCAAAAGAATTTAACTCTACATTTGAGATTTTAATGCAGTGTCTGGTTCTATTGTTTATTCAAAAACAACCACTGAAGACCATTGCATATAATAATTTAAAATCTGTCTCAGGTACATTTCTGAATTCTCCACAGTGCACAGGGTATAGGAGAGGAGACTAAATTACATAAAATGAATGTGGCCAGTTCCTCGGGACATTGCTGCCCTGTATTGCCTCAACCTAAGCAGTATTTCTCAAGAATTTATTAACTATAAACAAACAAATGAAGTATTTTCTTTATAAAAAGAAGTGGCCACTGAAATGAAACTTTTCTTGTGCATTTTATGTGAGATGTGTGTTTAGATTTTAGTAGTGTTTGAATATTTGCCATTCATGAGGGTCTTCAAAAAGAACCACTAAAAATAACAAAAAGCTACCATATATATATATATATATATATATATATATATATATATATATATATATATATAGTAAATTATGTATATATATAATTTCTGCAATAAACTTAATAACATAACAAGAAAATTTCACACTCACCCTCTTAGTTAACAGTTATAACAGAGAAAGGAAATTCAATTCTCATATTTGAATCCATTTAAATTCTACTTCCTTTTGACCAAATGTTCCACTATATACTACTTTTGTGTATGAGACTGAATTTTTTTCTTTGCTTTGTTTAATATATGCTTTTATTGAAAACAGACTTTGATGAACAAGTGGCAGGAGACACCTAATAACAGGAAGTAAGAATATCCCCCAAGCAAAGGAAGCTACAGAATAAGGATTTTAAGGGTCATGAAGGCAACTTGAGCTTATTATAAAACCTGGCTGGAAATCACCCCACATTTCAGGAAAATAGCATGATACTTACAATTCTAGAGATAGTGTAGGCTATTTTAAATCTATAGCAATAATTTAGGTAAGCAATCCTTTTTTATGGGAATATTTGTTTAAAAATAAAATACATAGGGGATGAAGTGTGGTTCAGTGATTGCCTAGCATGTATGAGTCCCCAGGTTCAATCCCTAGTGCCATCAAAAAAAAGAAAAAAATAGGTACTGTAAGACAGAGATGGTTTTCAGAACATGCACACCCACAACAAAACTGCATCTTCATGGATAGATTACAAAAATAACAACAAATGCTTACTGAGTCAGACATTATCCTAAGTGTTTTATATATTAAGTCAGTTTAATTTTCAGGAAACCAAGGTAAAGAGAAATATATTGCTGGCCAAGGATTGACATTTAGAGAAAATGGGAGGGTTTAGCCTTGGCTGTTGTTTTCTCCAGAACTACTCTCCAAATGTCTCCTATGTGGCCCACATTCCCTTAGGTTCACTTTTATGCATTTTATCCATGAGGCTCCTGTGCTCTGGTCTCTGGTTATATTTGGCTTATGGGAGGCCACAGAAGGAGACTGGAGGACTTGAGGACAAGTTTGGGGATGATAATTGATATAAACTGCAATCCTCCAGCTAGGCCTGGACTTTGCCAGAAGAGTTCTGTCCCATTGCTCTCATTGGATCCTGATGAGAGCTCTGGTCCATTTACCCTCTCAGGTTTTGGGGAGCTAATATTTTCCAATTAGGGATAGACCCTGGGTAATTCCTTATTTCTTGTTTCTTTTTCTTCATATAATAGCACCCAACATCAAACCATCATTATCAAATTCTCTTCTGTTATCGCTTTGAGTGTGCCACCCATTTCCTTCTCTTATATGCTAAGAAAATATGACATGTCATTTGCAATTTATCAACTCAGAGCTGAATTTGCAAAGAAAAAAGACAATGCTGCTGCTTTTTCATATTTTCCCAAACATTTGGGTATCCAAGAATAAATTTGACTTCTCAGGACAAAGAATAGTCCTAGAAGGAAAAGCATCTATTATTCCCTGAAATTTGAGCGTGAGTGTTCACAAAATGTTAATCCTGAAAATGTGGGCGGCAGCAGGCCCCCAGATTTGGATGCCTGAACTCTGGCTTTCCTGTCATTTCAATCTGTCTCAACAGTTTATATCCACATGCTGTCTAGTTTAATACATCCAGACCCGTTTATATTTCAAATGAGAAAAAAAATTCCCATGTAAACATGGCTATAGTTGGGAAGATTTTAATTGTTAAAGGCAGTAAACATACTGAGATCTCATTTTACTTTTGAAAAAATATTAAATAAGGAGAAACATCACTTGATTTCATTCTACCCAGTTAGTGGGAAAGCACTATTCTGATGCTTCTTAAACTGTGAAAGCCATTCGCTACAATACCGATGTCCCACAAAATCAAAGCTAAATTTTACCCCTTAGTTCCAAATTTTGAATGACACAATTCTATTTTTCTAAACCATGTGTTTTAGCTACCAAACAAATCAATAAATTGCAAAATTTATTTTATATCCACTGTTCACTTGATAAGAGTCATTGCCCATTTTATTTTAATTTTTCGATTACTAAGAATATGCCTCAGTTTAGTTTACTAGTTTTTCAGGCCGCTAAGAATAATTATCCAAATGTTGACTATGCAGTCCAGACACTGCAAGAAGCCGCCTTCACAGACAGTGAATACGTTTCACCACTGCAAATAACTATCGCTTTGCAAAAATTAGTTTTTATTTGGGTGTCATTTCTGGCAAAGCTTTAAGGCTATATTTTCAAAGAGTAAAATTCCAGGCCTTTAAAATTCAACTGGCATCTGCCAACTTAAGTTGGACTCTCCTGTACATTTCCGCAGAGCCTGCAAGATGACTTCATCTTAATTATTTTCTTGCCCACAGTCATGTAAGATAAACTAGGGGGGTTTTCTTTGTTGTTGTTGTTGTTTTTGTTTGTTTGTTTGTTTTTAGCATTATGGGAATCTCTTGAAGTGTGCAGAGAATAATGAGGAAAAGAGAAAAACAAAAGAAAAAAAAACTGCAGGAGACTTGGCAGGTTGGACTTTTACAACTATCATTGATTACCAGCTCAGCCTCTAGACTCTCCACACAGTTCTACATGCTTCAAGCTTAATATTTTATTTGTAAGTGGAACATTTAACATCATATTACAGCATTTAGTGTGGATGCTCTGATTCAGTTGTACTATTAGAAATTCTGCTTCAAATTTTGTCTGTTAATATACATACACTTTCTATGTACCTATACATTAAGACTTTATGTAAATGCACTGATTTAACATATGCTGTAAGTATAGCTGCCACATCCTAGCAAATTCAGCATTAGCCCTCTTATCTATTCTTTGCAACTTACAAAAACTAAAAACTATGAAAAGCGATCACCTCATATTTCATAATTTCAAACAATAGCCTAGGCAAACTGCAATTACCAAATTAAAGGCCTCTTAAAAAGTTCATAAAAACAAATGATACAGTATTGAAATATAGTTGCAATACCCATACCAAATTTATTTTATAAAATTTTGAAGAGCAACAAGTTTTGAATTAGAAGCTTTAATCAAAACCTAGAGTTTTCACAACTATGAGTCATTACCTAGTAAACATATTTTCGGTGAAAGTAAAAATTCCAAAGATTTAAGAATTAAGTTACTTACATACACAAGCATCTTAGAATCATTATTTTAAGTAAATACTAACTTTTTAAATGCCATAGCAGAAATATCATGTGAGATGAATATAGCATATTAATTTTAAAATCTATCAAGTATAGAGAAAGCAAAGTGATCATTTTTTTCCTGTCTTTCACAAAAATCTATTTATGAATGTGTAGATATAACATAGATTTTACCTGATCATTCTTGGTCATATGTGAACAGAAGAGGCCAATGAACATACACAATACTTTTGGAATACATAAAAAACAAAATATCAATACAAAGTACAAAATTTACAGAGAACAATATGCATAATTGCAGAAATACTATATTGCGATTGAAAATACAACATTATAAATGAAGGTTTCACTAGCAATGAAATACTTTTTATTGTGTATTTAAGTTTTCAAAAGTAGAGACAATTTACAATTAATTCAAACTCTCTACATAACTTTCTGTTAATTTAGTAAAACATATGTCAAAAGGTTTTAAATAGAAAAGCTTATTCAGAGATATAAAAACAATATCTGAGACTTGAACAGATAGATCAATAGCTATGTTATTGATTAGCTTTTATGATAAAATACCATGTAACACAACTTTCTAAATATAAAGTAAATTCACTATATATTTAGACTATAAGTGAAATAAAGAAGAACTATTAAAGAAAAGGGCATCAGTTTTAGATTAATTCTGCTTTAAAATATGTAAGGCAAACTGAAGGTTGAAATGTCAATGAACTTTTATCATTGTGAGTTTTACTAGATAAAATATTCCATAAGGTTTTCTGCAATTGGATTTTGAATCTCATAGTGACTCTGATTTAGGATTAGTGAAAAGCTCTACAGCCAACTATCCTGTATGCTGTTACTCCTTCTTGACTTGGGGGCTTCAGTTCAATACAACTTTTCAAAGAAGTAGTGATAAGGGCACAATAACAAAAAATAGGGAAATGTCAGTATTTCAACCTTTACATCCTTTACAAAACAACAACTATATATATATATGTATATATATAAATAATTCATATATATAATTCATATATATAATTCATATATATAATTCATATATATAATTCATATATAAAATTATATATGAACAGGGAACTTTATTAATGATTAAAACATAATATATAGAAACAAATCGAAATAAAATATGTTGTCACATATGTTAAATAGGAAATACACATTACCTACCTATTTCTAATTTGTGGACTTTGATCTTGGTTTATGTTTATTTCTTCCTTACATACTTACTTTTTTCTCTTTATACTTTTAACCACTGCAGTTGTTCACCAATACCATAAGCCTGGAAATGTAATTTAACTGGCCAGTCAAGAGTTAGTCCTTCTTATTTTATGATTATAATTCAGGGAGAAATATGCTATTGTTGATAGTCTTACTCCACGTGATAACTTCACTCACAGATGTGTTATTAGTATAAACAAAAGGCTAATTGAAAAGTTTGAAGGAAATTGAAAATTCAAGACCCAGAAATTTGGGAGTGATAAAACATTTATAACTGTTAACAAATTCTAGTGTAATTTATTTTCTATTGTTTTCCATCCTTATCATTGATTTATCATAGATAATTACAATTCTTATAGCAATGCTTGAAAAAGAGGTATGTTCCAAAATTTTAGATATAAAACAATGAAACAAATATATTCTAAAACTAAAATCTGTTACTGTATTATATTGTTTTTCTCACTTGAAATGAAAATCTAAATAGTACACCCAACTTTGTTTTATGTTTCAAGCTGCCCCTTTAAACATAATAAATGAATAAAATCATCCACACAAAGCAAATTACCATGTCAAGTACATGTAATAGAATCATAAATGGGAATTTTACTTTACATAAATCAACTGTTAATTCATTCATAGGTTGACATTTTTCAATGAAAAAGATTAAATCTTCCATTGGATATGGAATTTCCCCAATTCTAGAAGAGAGAATAGATCCTTTCTGCTGTTTCATTTTTATTTAAAATCAATTTCTTCAAGTGATCAGGTCTTACAATAAACATTATAACATTACATTCCAGCACTAGGATGAAGTATCTGTTTTCAAACACAGAAGGAAAAATGCAGAAATGATTAAAATGTTCTTCTTCTTCTTCTTTTTTTTTTTTTTTTTCAGTTCCTTAGTAGGAATCAGCTTACAAGGGGCCAACATAATGGTTTCAACTGATAATTACTATAAAACAACAGTTAACATTTTAAATAGTTACTGTTGGGTTTCTAATCTGAGTGAAAGCTTGTGTGTTACCTTGCCTTACTTTAATGGTTTTCCTTTTCAAATAAACTATAAAGAGGTTTACGCAGAAATGGGAGCTAGTCCTGTTAGTCCTGTGTATATTTGCATTCTTCCTTCCATTCATTGCTTACATTCAACCTTGAATCACTTCATTCTAAAGGAATTTCTGTTCTTGACTTTTGAGTGTATTCATCTATGAACACTCATGTTAAGTTAATGATACCTATAATAATAATAATAACAACAATAATTATAATAATAATTATTATTATTATAATTAATGTCAGGTCACAACTTGAGAATGTTCACACCTAAAATTAAGCTAACATCCATAAAAAATAATAAAATATTATTCTATATTCTATACCTTTATTTCATGTATATTGTCAATATTCTCTTGTAGTTTTCAAGATCCAGCAAACTAGTTTTTTATTTTAATACAAATAAGGAAAAACCATAATATAGTAACACAGACATGAATAAAAAAGTTACATTTTTTTCCTCAAAAAAAAAAAAAACATGATAACTGAAATAGCTGGGAAATTTACAATATAATGCCTGAAGAGTAAGACATTAGTCTGGGTTTAACTTCCAGAATATTAAACATAATACTTGCTTGTCATTCGCTATACAAGCATATACACATACATGGAAAGCAAATGGTTCATGATCTAGCGACTATAAATAAAATATTTGCCATTTTATAAGAATATAATTATGATTCAAAACCTAGTAAAATACACCTCTCCAAATAATTGCTTGCCTATCCTCCCCTATTTTTTGGATATGTTTGATTTTTTAAAATAAAATATATGCTTACTTTTTAAAAAACTAATTCAAATAGAAAATATTTACATATTTATGTTGTATATTGCCTACCTAAAAGCTAAAGTTACATTGGTTAATTTTAGTTATTTTAAATGAAAGTGAGCAATTTATACCTACCACTGCATTGCTTAGAGAACAATCTAATGTAATTGAAGCCAAGCAATTCGCACTGTTTATAGACATTTTTCAGAATCACCTGCTTTGTACTGATTGTTTTAAGTATAGTTGTAAAGTTTTGTTTTTTAAGAGTCCCTTTGAAGATGTCGCAGATGTTGGCTTTACTAATAATACTGGAAAGCAGTATTTTTAGCAGGCTAAAAGTTACAAAAATGTTTAACACTTATAAAAAAATAATGGTGTACATTTCTATTAAACTTGGTTATTTTCAATTGTCAATAAACCATAATGGAAGACCAAAGTCTATAAATGCTTGCTTCTAAACCACTAAGCATTTTAAGTTTGTATATGTGTTTGAGTTTGTACATGTGTGTTTGGAAGGAAAATGCGTATAAATACATACTGAAAAAATGTTATAAATTTTAAGCTTAGCATTAGTAGTAAGGATAAAATGTAGGATAATAAATATTTCAGTCATTCATCAATATTTTCTGGCACTAAAAATTCTATTAGAACTTAAAGTAATGAACAAATACACATGTAGTCTGGGTATTAGATACAGGAATTCAGAATTCTGGTTCCAACTTTACCTTAAATTTACATATAGCACTAACTCTCAACTACAAATACCCAATAATTACAAACTGCCTGACAAAATCAAATGACCTCTATTATGTATGTTTTAATTTTCATCTAATACAATTTTAAATTGCAAAGTTTCAAAAGTAATTTAATTTTTAGAACTAGTGAAATATTACAACCATGCTATAAGTAATGAGATATATGCTAATATACCAGAATCATAATAATCTTTTATGTTGCTTTAATTTCTACTAGATCAAGATCCTTATAGTACTATAAATAAAATAATTTGAACATAAATTGTGAATTACCAGATCCAATATCATTGTAGGAGAAAAATATTTTAAATTCAAAATTATCTAGTGTTCTCATAAATATTAACTCAGACATTGAAACTGGCAAGTTGAATTTTATTTTCAACAAGTTTACAGTACATAGATTTAACCAGAAACTTTTGTGGTACTTGCTTTTTGTTAGTCAGATATTCTTTCAAAATATCCTTCAAAGAAAAAACTCAGAATGAGTGATTTTGTCATGTTATGCAACTGACACAAATTTTTATTTTGTTTGTTTTTCTAGTACCCTACTTATCCACTTCAATTGTAAAACTAAGGTTTATTTTGTTATTGTGTTATTTTCCAATGATGAAGGGGGATGGTAATTAACTATTTTTAAATGAACATTTTTATTAAAATAATTTAGGGGCATAAGATCTGGAATCCTAATTTCTCTGTTTCCCCCAACCAGAAGTAACATGCTTGTATGAAAATTATTTTTGCCCTAAGAAACTTAAGGGCATTGATTCAGTTCAGGAAGCATAAGGAACAATCCATCACATAGGTTCCTCATTGCAGAAAGTATAATGAACAGTAAGACTTTCCAGTAATTTTAAAAGTACTCTGACTAACCTGCACTGAGATATGTGTACCAAAATGACTCATCTTCAATGCCCAGTCTGTGAAATGCTCACTGCATTCTAAAATTTACTTTTTTTCTAAGGATAATGGAAACATTTACCTTAAGATTAGCCTTTCAACTCATTGTCTTAAGAGAATTACATTTATAGTTAGTAAAATCCATAAAAATGAGTGATAAAGCTGTAACTTTGTTAGATATAAACTTATTTGTGAGGGAGCATTAAAAGTACACTCTTGACCTCTGAAAGTAGAAGTCAGATTTTGAGACCTTGACAGAAGCATCCATTCCATAAGAACACTAAAGAACAATTGATGCCATTGCTACAAGGTAATATGAAATAGCTTCAGTTATTGTTACTCATAAAGCATCTTGGCTAAAGTTTTATAGAGAATAAACATTTTTCAATTTTTCAAACTAATACCTGAAATTATCTTTTAGGACTAGTGACACAATTGCTCAAAAATAAAAAATAAAAAAATGAAGCATTGTAAAATGACACCTTCCAAAAAGATGGAATTCAGGTTGCGCTATAGCCACGGCAGAAAACTCACTACTTCTTCCCTTATAAACTATCTTTTAACAATTGTATGACAGAGATCGCTAAGGGCTTAGAAGAGTTGTCTGGAAAATTTTCAGTTCCTCAAGATCCTTAAAATGTACTCGGTAAAACAGCACCTTCAGACACAAGAGTTCAAGGAGGTTCTGAGGAGTCTGCTCAATTTATTCGCTTATAGATCAGCGCTCTGGTGCACACGCTAGCATATCACCTTTAAGCCAGAAGTGAACCAGCACTACCCAAGTTGCTGTTTGCTTCTCGGAACTTGTCCAGATATCGTCCAATTGAGAGAGGATTTTATTTTCTACTTATGAAATTCGGATTCTTTTTTTTAGAAGATTAACACCACACAAACATGAACTGTGATTAAGAATGGTCTTTCCTCAAGACCACCCTAAGCATCTATTTATTAACAATTCTCTGAAGCATTCCTTGAACACTAAATTCTTAGATAATGTCTCCTTCCCTCAGCGAAAAGGAATATTTTACCATTTGGAAGAGGTTGCTATTTAAAGAACTCTAAAATGAGAATATTGAAAAAAAAAACTAAAACTTTTTTTTTCTCATGCACTCTGCCAAGTTCCACTACAAGTTCCAAACATTGTGCAATAATTTGGAAATCCAGTTAACGATGGGAAAAATCAAGCCACTCGGAGTAGGGAATGTGCAAGCAAAAAGTCAAGGAGCAGCACCCCGCACGCACGCCAGCCCAACAGACGCCGCATCCCAGGGCACACACCCCTCCCGGCGTGTGTGTCTGAGGGACTGTCATGCTTCGCAATCGATTTCACATACTGTCGCTTGCCCTTTTTACACAACCTTCTGGTAAACTAGT
The DNA here is from genome assembly GCF_052094955.1 of Ictidomys tridecemlineatus. NCBI lineage: Eukaryota > Metazoa > Chordata > Mammalia > Rodentia > Sciuridae > Ictidomys > Ictidomys tridecemlineatus. Next base: position 158,023,380 of record NC_135478.1, on the reverse strand, counting down.
TTGGGATCTTGGAAAGCTTAGTGCTGCTGGCCATGTATGTGTTACCCTCAGGAAAACACGTGCCTCCAAATAACCGAACCAAAGCTGCACCGCCGGATTTGGCCACCGGGAGCCAGAGGGCAAGACTTTTCTCATCTTCCCAGTCCTCTCACAGTAGTGAGAGAATCTTTCCTGGCATCTCCCCGCCCCCTTTCCAAATGGCATGCACTCTCTAGAAGGGTGCTCTGCACGCTCTTACCTGAACTGTCGCTTTTCCTCTTGCCGCCACTTCTCTTTTCCGCCTCCGCGGGTGACAATGCTTGGCGGCCGTAGTCCCCAGGAGCACACGCGGCCCCGGTAGGAGTGCTGGAGCCCAAGCTGGAAGAGTTGGAACACAAGACCGGCGGGCTGCTCCCCAGCTCCGGCGGCCCTCCGGAATCAGGCTGGAGGCAGAGGCTGTGCCGAGCCGCACTCGGTGGGGAGGACATCTGCGGGAGGTGCCAGTTGGTTTGCAGAGCCTGATGCTGCTGCTGCTGATGGTGGTGGTGGTGATGGTGGTGGTGGTGGTGGTGCCCCCTGTGATGCTGGCTAGCAAACATTCCCTCCTCGTTGGGGTATCCTGCGATTATGCAAGACGAGGAAGAAGTAGAAAGTTCGGGGTAGGACATATGGTCAGATCTTCCATGGAGGGCAAGAGAGGACTGAGAGAATGCGTGCAAGCCCTGCGCTGTGGCGTGCGGGCTGCGCAAGCAGCCAAAGAGCGGGTGTTCCATAGCATGCAAGTCTTGGAATCCAGGCAGAAGACTTCAGGACGGTTCCAAACACCACCACCCTCTGTCACTTTTCACTGGAAATCGTGTGACTTTTTCCCCCTTCAAAAGTAATAGCCTCTCGCTTTTCTGCAGAGCTTGGATAATCCCGGTCCTGAGCCCTAGCGGCCAGTCTCCTTTACATATAAACACTCGGACCTGGAGAAGCTTCCCTCTGAGCAGCTCAGATGTCAAGAGTGGGAGCAGTTGAAGCCAAAAGAAGGTGGTCCCAGAGAACTGCATTCAGGGGGAAATGACTCTGAGAGGTTATAAATAGAGTGTAATGTGAGCTGGGGGCTGGCTTAGGAGCCCAGCGCTGACCACATGCAAACTCCCTCCAAAACTCCTGCTCAGTCTGCGCCACCACGCGCTCTCACTTCCACTTCGCATAGCTTGCTGGACAGACGCCGCACGTCCACGCCCGCCCAACCCAGTCAGCGTCCAGGACTACAAGCTGCGCGCGGGGCGCCTAAATCCCGCCGGAACGGGCAGCGGCCCCGCGCCTCAGGCTCTGGCTGCCCCCTCTCCAACCATGCATCTAGTTTGCTACCCATTCACTTGTCCCAGAAAATGCGATTTGTTAGTGCCGCTTATGAACTGTCACCTGCAGGAAAGCTAAGCGTGCGCCTAGCTCTTGAGGAGCACGGAAGACGTGAACAGAGCTAGTTTGGCGCACGCTCGGAAGTTTTCCAAACTTCACATCTCCCTCTTCCCTGAGCTCAGAGACGCACCTTTCTTTTCAACGCTAGTGTCTATAGATGGGTTGTAAAGAGGGACTCCAAGTCAGAGTTACGTACGAACGGATGGCAAAGGGAAGTTCTCTAAACGGAAAGGAGAGGAAACTGGCGGGAAAGCGTAAGGGCAAAGAAAGTTGTGGACATCAGTGCCCCGCATCCTCACGTGCGATGCTAAGGGGTGTCCCCCTTCCTGGACTTTACAGACCTTACTCCACTATTCTGATCTTTCTCAGTTTCCTAGCCACTTGTCTTCCAAATTTTCCCTGGGTCAAAAAGATTTCAAAGCAATTTCATCCCTATCACATGAGAAATGTAGATCGCACGCATATTTCAAACCTCACTTTCTTCAGTAACCACCTCATTTCCTTCCAGTAGTTCACTTTCTCTTCCTTAAAAGTAAAATAAAAATAAAATAACTAATCGCATTCCTTCCCACCACCACTGTTCCATTTACTGAGAAAGATTACACTTCAATACCCACCAGAATTTGCTAGCTCTTCAGGTTGCCCTGGTTAAAATTCGCATTCCTGAAAAAGGGAGTTAGAAAATTTGCCACCAGTGAATTTGTGAAAGCGGGGACTGGGCTTCGTATAGCCACTTGCTTGCGGTCTGCTGGGGGCAGAATTCTTTACACACAACAAGCAGCAGCACCTAATGAGACGCAGGAACAGCCAGGTTCTGTTTGGGAAGTGTCACATCAGGAGAATATCTGCAGTCACCTATCCTGCTTGGGCCCTGAATGTGCCACCAGCAGTGTTGCCCCGTTATTTTCATTGTCTCAGGTGTCCAGAGGATGGTGACCAGGTCTTTGAAGTTGGTAATGGGATTAATGGGCACAGCAAACTGGGCTAGACATCTGGTCTGAATTAGAAAAAAAGTATTGATTAATCTTGGAAGGGTGTCCCTAAGGCAGAACCTTTCCCCTCGCCCAGCCCCTCCAGCTTCAGCCTGACTCCCTTTTCAAAAGTTTAAGGAGTGCTCCAGAATAGTGGCTTCGAAATAAACCTTCACTTCCACGTAAAAGATCGAGTTTTTTTCCATTTCTTAGAGGTGGGGTGGAGTGGGGCTGATCAGGAATTCTGAAATTTGTAAGTGCTGCTTTCTTTAACGGAAATTGAGCCCTATTTTGAGGGAAATTAGTTTTGCAGACTTCGTTTAAAAAAAAAAAAAAAAAGAACTAAAACTTTTGCTCACCAGCTGCTCAACTCCTCAGTCTGGGTCTGAGCTGGGACCTGCAGCAAGCTTTTTGACGGTAAGACTTTTTGCTGATATTTGGGGAATCTAATATTGCTTTAGATTTTGAAAGAGGGTGTGGGGGTGTTCTTTACTTTGCAAGTTTTAGGGGTTTAACACTGAAGGATGGCATTCAGAACTTACATCTTAAAAATATTTATCCCCACGCCCTTGGCTCTTTAAAAATAAAGGGGGGGGGGTATTCCTCCAATATCGTAGGAATAGGTTTTGGATTTTCATTGTGTTTATGGTTTCAATATGTGTTCTGATATTAAAAGTTGAAGTACAAAGAGTAACACTAAACTTCTTTAACTCCTGTAGCTACTCTATGGCTTCGGGGTAAAAGCTTTAAGTTTTTATTCAAACTAAAATTTAGGCAACCACCTCAATATACATAACCAGAAATATTTACATAGTACAATGCTGTCAGCTAGAGGCAAAGCAGAAAGTGTTAGACAAGATTAACTAAAAATAGATTTCATCTGCAGACATCAGTAAAAAACATTCATAATGGTTCTTTAAATTTTCATTACATGTGTTTAAAAGAAGTTAATTCATAAATTAATGAATTTGAATTAACCAGTGAGTTGTAGGTAACTAGCAACTCGCAAACAAAAGCTTTAATCTCCAGGAGCTGTCACTTCTTGAATCAACCCAGGGGATGGACTAGCTTTTTTTTTTTTTTTCATTTACTGTATCAGATGTTAACAATGTGTCTAGAAATTTCTCTACAACCTACCTCAGTCCTCAACTTCTGTGAGACCAGCAATACAGGAAGGAAAAAAATGAAAGAGAAAAGAATTAGAAAAAAAATCACTTCCAAAGTCAGGCAATTAAAATAAAGCTATTAAGAAAGGACATTTTAATTGAAGACACGAGATATTTAATATCATAAAAATTATGAAGTCCAGATTTCTAATAGAAAGTATAATATAAACAAAATGTTATTTGGATGGGGAAAAAGTGATACACAGAAAAAAAGAAGTGAATGGGAGGATTTGTTGCCTTTCCGAATTAAATGTGACTTTAAAATTTTCTCTGTATTTCCAAATATGTATTAATTATTCCATACGTTAAAAAATCTCATTTATTAGAATATATGTAACAAGGTAGATTACTGGTTTTTATTCTGTAGGCCACAGAGGTTTTTTTTTTCAATATAATAAGAGAGAAAAAAATCGTCATAGTTCTTATAATAGCCACTTCAGTGTTTGCGTCTATAAAATTCAATGGCAAAAGATGTCTTTTCAGTAATTATATTAAAGATGAATGGTAAAAGTTACAACAGTTATAAAAAACTGTATAAGTCATTTAAAACTATTTATGACATATTATTTATGCTATATCTATAATATATTAAATGTCCTGAGGAAAATATTATATCAATGTCAACATACTATGCAAAGTTTTAATGTCAAATAGCCCATTACAAAGAGACTGATTATATGAAAATGTAAGCTAATTATCTTGTGGAGGATACTTGACCAAAATTATTTTAAACACATTAAGTTCTCTAAACTTTTTAAGTATGTATACCTATTGTTCCCTTCACTTAAAAGAAATGAGATTCAATAGTAAAAACTGAGATAAAACTCACACACACACACAAAACTATTTTAAGAGGGATTAAACATATCAAACATTCCAAAAGTTTAACATAAAATCTTATTTCAATCTTTATGATGATTCTTTTAAAAAATGTCATTCTTCTGTACACCTGTAATTTGAGATGAGTATCAAAATATTTAAAATTAAACTCATTAAAAGTGTATTTTGCATTTTATTTGATACATACACTTTAGTAATACATAATCATAATACATTAATTTAAGTGTGGATGAATAAGTTTTAACTGGTATGTTTCTCTGAAACTTTGTATATAGAAATATTATTTCTGCTATATTTTCACAAGAAATACTGATATGTCCTTTAGTTATTTTGAAATTAAGAATCTTGATGTTATATTCAGATATGCTAAGTAGTCAATGGTAATTTATGTGATTTATGATGTACTCCATTTTATTTCTGTGTTTTCCCAGAAATTATGCATTATAAAATTTCATGAACAAATCTACTATAATGCTGGATACAAATATGTTACTAATGCAAACAATCTACTGATTCCATATACTATCACAGGTTATTGAAATGTTACTGTTTTTAGGTAATACTAATTGGTGCTTCTATGATAAAATTTGTTACATTTCTACATATGTTAAAAGAAACGAATGCTTAAACATTACCTCTGAAGTGTGAAGCAGTACACAACATATTTGCTTTCTGGTTTCCATTTCTTTTTAAAGTTAGATTTATGATTTCTGTCAGAAATTGATGGTTTTCTTCAATTGAAGTACCTCATAGTAAATGTTACTATACTAATCCCTAAATACAACTCTGCCTTAAGCAATGATATATAAAAATTACAACATTTTAAAAGACAATGTTCAGAAAACCAGAATGTTATGACTGATAAAATTAAAAGATTAATTAGAAATTCAAAATATATTCAATAATGCATAATTCAATTGCCTTCCACATGCATTTTCAAAATTTATAAAGTCATAATAATTTTTTCTTTTTCTTTCTTTTATCCTTTGAAGTGTTAAAATCAGGAAGACATTGATTACTTCTCATATTCCAAAAGTTTTAACTAATTTTTTCCACCTGCTCGAAATCCAGTTACTGGACAGTTAATTTATAATGATGTAATTGGGAAAGGACTATGCTAAATTCCTACATTTTCACCTTGTAAGTTGTTTTTATTGACAAACATGGATGTTTTCAAAATCTCATAGTTGCAAATTGCCTCTTTTCCATATATAAATGGAGGTATACAATGACTCTAATACAGATAGTTCTATAAAAACACTATACATTACATCATATATTCTCTACCAAAACTCTTAACAATTACATTTCTGCATGCCATAAAAAGTATTGCTGTGTTTTTAAATGGATTAGATATAGAATGAGTTCATAAATCTCAGAGAACAAAAATTCAATTGATACTAAAGATGGGAATTCTAGGTAAAACTTTACTCTTCTGTTTTAAGTTTTCAACTTGAAGAGCTTAGCATTATTGAAGTCATTTTAGTGGTATGTTATGCTATTCTTTTGTAATTTTATTTATCAGACTTCATCAATTTTTAGAATATTTTATTTTTAAAGTGGCTTTTTCCCTTTTAGTCTGGGTTTATGATTTGAATCACTAAAACCTCTAGTGTAGCTGTGTTAGTGTAGTTCCCCTAAAATATTTAATTGAACAATCTACTTTTATATGACTCAAACTTAGCAAAGAAACCCCAGTTGCCTTTAATGTCAACATTTTTTGCTTTATTCTTAAAAACATTTCTGTCATATGTTCATATAACAAATGAAATAAAAAGGCCAAATATATGATGTCTTTTTAAAATTTTCTGAGTTTAATATTTACCTCAATTTAGCTTAGATTGTTTTTTAAATATTTATTTTTTAGTTATAGGTGGACATAATCCCTTTGTGTGTGTGTGTGTGTGTGTGTGTGTATATATATATATATATATATATTTGGTATGGTGCTGAGGATCGAACCCAGTGTCTCATGCATACTAAGTGAGCACTCTACCTCTGAGCCACAACCCCAGCCCATAGCTTAGATTATTTTTTAAAATAAGTGATATGGAATATATTATATAGGTCAATAGCCATATGAAAAAGAGTCAAAACAAGAATTAAGATAATTAAATGACGACTGTCTACTTACGTCTTGGTTGACTTAAGTAATAAAAAAGATTGTAGGAGATCAGAATAGACTAAAGGAAAACCAGAAGACACTGTTTAGCAGGTAGAAAAAACAGAATGTAAGATAACTTTAATGATGTGAGAAATAATTTATATTTGTCAATATAAATAAGTAAATCATAAGCCACATAAACTATAATAACTGCAAAAAATTCCAGGTGCATATCTTGATTTAACTGGAATTTTGTAACCTGAAGCTTATTGTCATCAAATTTTTTCTAAATTTTATTTATTTTTTAGAGGATGATTTGTGCTAACTTGGGATAATAGTATGTAAAAGGGAATAAACTGGTTTTTAATACCTGTCAGTAGCTGAATGAAAATAAAAAGTATGGGGTCAACTGTACCCTAAGTGCTTCAAAGCACAAATAAGACATTTTTGGTAGTACCTGGGCCCTTGAACTCCTTTCTTGGAGTTCAAGGGCCCAGGAAACAATTATTTTCACCCACAAAGGATACAGACCTATAAACCCAATAAAGTTTACTCTATACTAACGTTGAGAGGGGTAAATATTAAATAAATCTTTTTCAACACTTAAAGGGACTGGTAAAGATTCTTCTCCAGCCGGAAGAATCTTTTGCAGGGCCTTTCCCCCAGAATCCTAGTTTCCCTGTAATCTCTGTGTTATAGTTTTCTGCCTTGATCCAGCTTCACATTACAAATTCTTGATAATGTAAATAACCAAAGGACAGGAAAATAGAACAGTGACTGAAAATAAGTTAGAACGTGCTGGAATACTTTGTGATTAAAATACAATAAAGTTTAATAATGATGTTGAAAGAGGCCTGAATATGGCAAGTGAGTAATGGGAAACCCGACAGTTCTTTCCTCTGATTTAGAGCATCTGCAGTGATCTGTGGCAGCATTTCTGTAAATACCTTACTAATGATGATTTACTGTGCTGGCTACAGTGAGGTTAATGTTTCTATGAAGACATACACAAGGTCAAATTAAATAAAGGTGGTCCATAATTGGATATCATAACACCTGTATTTATTGTCAATAACTTTATTAATATTTCCCTGATATGATAAAGACAGGGAAGTAAAAATAGGACAATTATAACCTTCTAGGACAATTGCTTTGTTTTTTTTTTTTCCCCTTCATTATACTTATCATCTGGGGGCTAGTGGTACCTTTTTAAAAGCTTATGAGATGCTTGATCCCCTCCAAATCTTGTATTTATAGTCACCTTTCACATTCTACACTGTACAGTTAATGATGCAATTAGATCAGAGTCAGAGACTGAGTCCCATTGACTTTTTAAGGTAAGATCTTCCAGTGTGTGGCATGCCATTATCTAATAAACCCTTCCACAACAGCTGGCTGAGGCTTAGCATTTTCCAAACACAAAGACAAACACAAAACCATAAAACTCTGCAAAAATCTCCACTATTTTATATGGGATGACAAAGCTTAGAAGAGATATGAAGAAGCACATAGAAGCTTGTAAATGTCACACACTGAAAATCCAAGGGTGTTGAGTTAGTTGCTGGTGTTCCTCTTTCTGTAACAGTATTAAAGACTTGCCAATCTACACATAGTTCTGTGACATAGACACCATTTTTCTTCAATAGCAGTTGTTAAATCACTATCATCTGCCACTTATGCCAAATATAACATAGTTATGGCTAAAACAAAAAGTGAATTAGATCCTTACACTTGATTAGCAATTACAATGATAAAAAAAATTACTACTAAATTCCAATTCCAGGTTACTAAGACTCACATGTCAGTCTCTCTGCATAGCATGATTGATAACTCGGTTGCTCAAGTCAGAAGTAGGAATTCATTTTTATAAAGCCCCTCCTTCCTTCTCCACTCCCACTACATGACATCCATCATTTAGAAGAGTATTCTCAATCATAGCTCTTTAATATTTATTAGTTTACTCCTCTCCATCACCAACAGCAGTACTTTATTGGAGCCTTCATTTTTCTCCCGTGAATTACACAGTCATTCCACGGTATTCTACCTGCGTAGAATATTGCTCCATCTCCCAGAGGCAGAATGGAGAGTTGGTTTGAATCTCAGCTCTATCACTTTCTAATTCTGTGAGTGTATCCATTTGTTAACTCAAAAGATATTAAAATAGAGTTAGGATATAGAATGCATGAGGCCTGGGATTCAATTATCAGTAATGCAAAAATATACATATGTGTACATTAACCAACAGAATATATCAGTATTATTAATGTATATATTAATAACATAATGAAAAAACTAGATAGTGTTATGAGCACGCCTATCATGATATCTAATATAATCTCAAATGTTGAATAAATTAGGTTACATTTTAAGCCATGCTGCCCTTATGTGGTATTTAAGTACTTGAATATTGACTATTCCAAATTAAGATTCACCTAAAGATTAAAGTGCATACCAGATTTCAAAAGGTGTTGTGAAATTAATGAAGTTTTACATCAATTACATGTTAGAATTATCATTGGATACATAGAGCTAAGTAAAATATTATCTAAATTAATTTTTTTTCTTTTTTATATTTTTGGTATAAACACTAGAAAATTTAAAATGACATGTGTAGCAGACATTATACTTCTCTTGGACAGTGCTAAGTTAGAGGATGTCATTTAACTTTTTTCCCTCGTTTATTCCCTCCCTTGCAAATAGGTACCAAATTACATATAGGTCTATCAAAATGATGTAGGACCTGAAATCTTTCTGTAAGTTGATCCTCTTGACCCCATGATTAGGAGCTTCACAATGTGGTACCACACCTGGAAACCTCCAGAGCAAGATCTCAAGGAAACACAGGAAATTCCTGGGAACAGCAAAACATCCTATTTGAAGACATTGAGTTATTCCTCTGTGTATCAGGAGCATCATTGTTAATTAACTGTTCATGTGCTTGAAAGAGTTTGCTTGGCAATGGCCTTTGTGAAGAAAGAACAGTGAGGTGTATTATTCAGGATGCACTGGATAATGCTGTCACAATGTGTTAAGCTAGACCTCTTAATGCCTTAGCAAATGTTTAGTTCTTATTCCTGCAAATGCTGGTGCAAGATGGTTGGCTCTCCAGACAGCAATTGATCTTGTGAATTAGTCATCTCAGCATGTTTCTCCAAGAGACCACAGCAGGGGAATCGAGATGGGGAGGGTCACATACTTGATCTTATATATTCTGATGCAGAAGTGATAGATGTTATTTCTGCTCAAAGATCTTGGGCCTGAACAGTCATGTATAATTTCAAAAGGACTAGAAAATAATCTGGAGCACATGCTACTTGGTGAGAAGCAAATGTCTCTGTTATATCAAGCTATGATAAACTTTGAATTTGCTTCTAACAGATATAGTTCACACCACTAAATTACATATCTTGAATATTCTTTGAATCCTATGTTGGTAGTTTCTAGAATAGTATCTAACATAGAGTAAGCATTCAATAAATATGATCAAAAGACCATTTAGATCTTCAATTTTCACTTTATCATGAGATTTTTGTTACCATGCATCCACTGTTACCACATCAGGAATGTGTAACTGCAAATACAACTGCACAGAAATTTTACCTGATAAGATGCTCATTCTGCCTTCAATATTTTTAGTTTTATTTGGATGAGAGTTTTTTGGTTTTGGTTTTGATTGCGGGGGGGTTGGGGGTGGTGGTGGTGTGCATGTGTGTGCGTGTAGAAAATTGGGCTTTGTTTTCTTCTCTAGAGCAGGGTTTCATTCTCAATCCTCATTGGCATTAGAACAACAGTTGTGTACATATACAGTGACAATGGCTCAAATTCTTTGGGGAATCTGCCAGGAAGTGTCTGACATCAAGTTATACCACCAATGTCTATTTGTGTAAATCATATTTATAACTTTCAAGTATGATATTTTATTTTTGATAAATTCTGTAGGTTCTGTAAGAGTTCCTTGCATGAACTGTGAAGAGGAGACCTTGAATTGTGTCTTGTTTTTGTCACTTACTATCACTTTGATTGTGACCAAGTTAATTAATATTTTTGTGTCTAGGTTTCCTCATCTTTCAAATAAAGATATCTATTTATATTGCTTCATATTGCTAATTATATAAAATTCAAATGATGTATTTCATATGTGTGTGTATATAGTATTCTTAATATGGTCATTTTTATGATCATTATAATTATTCATCCTCTGGCCCACATTCTATCTAAAATGAAGTCACCTTCTGTATAAAACAAGCTAGTAAGAAAATTTTGGAATATTTATTTGTACCTATTCATTCCCCATTTTCCCCAATAAACACTAATATCTTGAGAATTACTGTCTAAGATATAGATACAACATAAATATATATTGAATGAGTAAATAATGTACTAATGACAAATGTAACATTAGTATCTCAACATTTGAATATAAATCATATGTTTAGATTGCACATATTTCAGTTGACTTTTCTACTTGTTTCAAAATAAGATCAAAAAAATTATCAGCATGTAAAATATTGAATGTGGAATGAATAATAAAAATATTTCATATGACCAAAAGAAGCTATATGCCATTGCTTTATCTATAGCAATTTTGGAAAGAATTTATAATGGCATTTGATGTTTTGATTTGGGGCTTTATTAGACATTGGTTTTAAAATAAACAGTCTTTTAACAACAGAGGTTTAGTTGCATAATATCTACTAGACTAACCCTGCCCACAATCTGGAATCATATGCAACTCTTTTAATTTAAATAATGAAATTTACTAACAATGAAATAAAATACCCCTCAAATCTCACAAAATTTTACATTCAATATCTAATTATATAGCAGGTTGATTTATATAGTGAATATGTGTCATGTTAAAAATAATCTAACTATATGCTTGGTATTGATTAAAATGGGTTTTATTTTTATAATTGAATTGTTTCCTAGGTCCAGAATGGTATCGTGGGGATTTATAGTAAAATTTGATGAAACAAAATTGTTTCAAATAAGACATAAAGGCATTCTAAATCAGTGGCTCTCAAAACTTAATTATCACCAGAACCACCTCTGATATTCCTTTTTCTTTGAGAACACTCATTATAGAACACAACTGTATAAAGTACACAGTGAGAAGCAGAGCTGTCATGATGGATGTAAGTAAAGGATGTAGGAACCAGGTATCACTTGCTCAATGTACTCTTCTTACCCACTGCCAACTCTGGTGGTAGGGACAAAAAAACAAATGGATCTTGGATGCAACCTGAAAACCATAATCACTGTGATATTTGTAAAATGCTTTATCTATGTTTTCTTGGTTGATTAATTCACATTTGATGGGCACACTCTTGGGGCAAATATTTGAGCAACCATATTTTCCTTTATTTTGTCTGCAAGTATCTAGTCATCAATTCTTTCACAGTTTCTGTGGGTTTTTTGTTGTTGTTGTTGTTTGTTTGGTTGGTTTTAATTTTTATTTTATTTTTTAAACATCAGAAATTTATTAGTTGCTCAAAACATTACATTGATCTTGACATATCATGTATCATACATTTGTTTCAAGTGGGGTATGAATTCTTATTATTCCCACGTGTACAGATTGCAGGATCACATTGATGTTTATACATACTGCCATACTAGTGTCTGTTGCATTCTACTGCCCTTCCTATCCCCTTCCTATAGCTGAGTTGGTAGAATGCTTGTTTTGCATGCAGAAGGCCCTGAGTTCAATCCCCAGCACCACCAAATAAAAAAAAAAATTACACCAGAAATCTGGTTTTTTGCTTTTAAATACTGGAAATGGAACCAAGGATTTCACACATTAGGCTAATGCTGTACCACTGACTTATCTCCCCTTTTTTACTTTTTATTTTGAGACAGGGTCTCACTAGGTTGCCCAGGCTGATCTCAAACTTCCTAAACTCCTACCCATCTCCCAAGTAGTTGAGATTATAGGTCTGGGTCATCATGCCCAGCTCTAAGTATTTTGGAATTTTTTTCATATATAAAACTAAATTGACAAAAATTATGGGTTTAGAAATACTTTTAGTGTGAAAATTTATTGTCATATCTCTGTCCTTATCAAAAGTCAAAACTAAAATTAAAAAAACTTTGTGAAGAACATCTCTGTAATGTTTGAAAAGCAAATACTACCTAATACAATCTTTTTAAAAAAAAAAAAACTAATATCTTGGAATTCACAGTTAGAAAAATACATTTCTTTTAAAAAGGGAAGTAAAGGGCATGAATTATTATATTATCAATAAAGATATATATATATATATATATACATATATATATATAAACCAAAAACTATGAAATTACTGAAACATTACAATAAAAATGCAAGGAGATAGCATTTCCTCCTGTAAAAGTAATAAAAATTTAAAAATTGATTGTGATGATAAGGATTTAGAAAAATAATAAATCTTATTCACCATCAAGAATAATTTAATTAGAATGGATTTCCAACAGAAAATTACAGTCAGTAAAATGCTAAATTTAATTCAGTAATTCAGGATGAATTGACTGAAAGTGTTATTCAAAGTGAAATGAATATAAGTTTATTATTAGCATTATTTGTTTGGATGGATTAATGGGTATTTATATTATTTTCTAAAATATTTCAAATTTTACTATAAATTTTTGTAATGAATATGTGCACTTCGTTATCAAGAAAGTGAAACTGTCTTTCTAAAAAATTAAAAGCTATCCTATGAAGTAGAAAAACTTTCTGAGTTGAGGAAACTTTTCATGTATTGAATAGGTCCATTATGTGTAGACAGAATCATATAAAATTATTGATTGGCTGGCAGCTGTGCGAAATGCATTATCATTGCTGAATCATTGTCTTAGAAACTGTTGTTCCTCTTTTTAAATAATACCACTCTAAACTGTACTGTTGTGCAATCTTCAGTTCCCATGTGAAAGATTCAATTGTCTTCCTTTGCAGACAGGTAAAGCATGTGGAGTGCATTACAACTAGACCAAAGTCTGCACTCACTGCTTGGTAGCGTTTCAAGTAGAAACTAAGGTGTTCTCTTAGACAAATACAGTACTTAATGGTTTGAATTATGGTAAATTTGAAACCGATTCTTCTCCCACATGTGAAAATAGAGATTGGGTGAGATACTTCCCCCCCCCCAACAGCAGACTTTAATCTTTAGTAGGGTCAGAACAGTAGAAGGTGTTCTCATATTAAGGAATGACAAGGAAAAGTTGAGAGTACAACATGACACCTTCTATTGTGTAGGAGGCATGAGCTGCTGCAGGGTCAAAGGGAAAGTTCACAGTTTCAGAGTTTTTGAGATTTTTTCACACTAAATCTCAAAAAGGATTGACAGTGTTTCCTTTTCTTCCACGTTGGTATCATTGTGCAAAATACATTTTATTTAACTAACAAGGCAAAAATAAGAACATTTGAATTTCTAACATTTAAGCAAAGAAATGTTCTTTTCTTACCTAATATAGGATATATTGTATGACAATTTAACTTTTAGTTGTAGTAAAACAATTCTACCTCCTTCTTCCCCTTTTCCCCTCATTTCCTCTCCCTCAACACACACTCTTCATTGATGTCATTAATATCAAAATATTCTTCACACAATAAGATCTGAAACTATGGTAAAAATTCATTGAAATGTAAAATTGAAAACAACTTGTGTTATGATTTAGATATGGTTTAAATGTACACTCCCCAAATTACATATGTTGGAGGCCTGATCCTGGTGGTGCTATTGGGATATCGTGGGATCTTTAAGAGGTGAGAAATAGTGGGAGGTCCTTTGGTAGATTGGGGACCTGCCCTTGGAGGTGATTTTCAGACCCCGGATTCTCTGGCTTCCTGTTTTCAAGGTGTAATGTCAGAACTGGGGAATGTAGTTGAGTGGTAGAACAAGCTTGCTTAATATGTAAGAGGTCCTGGGTTCAATCCCCTAATACAGAAGAAAACAATTGAGATTTGATCTTTTCTCCACACATGTTCCCACTATGATGTGACACAGTCAAGAGGGCCCTCATCAAAGCTGAGCTGATGCCAGTGCCATGCTCTGGAACTCCAAAACTGTGACATAAACAAACTTCTTTTCTTTATAAAGCTAGTGTGTCTTAGGTATTTTGTTAGAGTAAAATAAAATGAAATCGATACAACTTAGAAGGAAGGGAATTCAGAGCTCATTTTAATCAACACTCTTTATTTACAAAGAAGGATTCATAGACCATTGAAGTAAAAGAAGTGCAGCAATGGAATTTGTTCTTATTACATTACCTACTATCCTGAAGTGGCTGGCTTGATAAATGCTGGAATAACATTTTGAAGACTTAGTTACAGTGTGGGCTATGTGGCAATAACTTGCAGGACTAGTGCAAGATTCTCCAGGGGTTGTTATGCTCTGAATCAGCATCCAGTGTATGTGATGTTTCTTTTACAGCCAAGGTTCATTTGATCAAGAATTCAAGGGTAGAAGTGGGAATGGCATCATTCACTTTTATCCCTAGTGACCCATTAGCAGAAGTTTTGTGTCCTGTTCCCATAACTTTATGTTATACTTGCTTGGAGATCTTAGTTCCAGAAGGAAATATGTTTCTGCCAGTAGACATAAGAATGATTCCATGGCTACCTAGTGACTTTGGGCTTCTTGTGCTTCTGAGTCAACTGGCAAAGAAGAGGGTTTATGGTGCTGGCTGGGATGATAGATCTGAGCTATCAAGAAGGGATTGAATGCCTACTCTACAATGGAGGTAAGAAGAGTATGCCCAGAATGTAGGAGATCCTTTAAGGCATACATGATTTTCATGCCCTGTGATCAACGTCGATTGAAACTAGAACATCCTGGTAGAGACAGGATTATTAAAGGACATATGCTTCAGGAATAAAAGTTTGAGTCATCCCACCAGCTAAATAACCATGACCAATTGAGGTGTTTGTAGAAGGCAAATGGAATACAAATGAATTGTTAAAAATATCAGCTATGAGCTTCTTTCTTGACCAGTAACAGAAATAAGGGACATAACTGTAATGAGCATTTTCTCCTTATTTTGGGATGAGTATTATATATTTACTAAGCAAATATCTCTGTTCTCATTCCTCTATGATTTCCTTATCATATAACATAAGTGGTTGACTCTATATAATTATTTAAATATTACAAATTTTATATCCTACTATCTTAGTTTCAGGGTATCAGGAGAAGAGTAAGTATCTCTCAAGGTTGTTCTTCTCGGGAACATAACAACTTTTAATTGCATGCAGGGTAGTTGTATTAGATTAGGCAAATTATGAACCTATTATTTTCTTCATTTGGAAACTAAGTGTGGTCTGAAGAGATGCATATGGGTACCAAGTTGGGAAGTGTTGGACTTTTGATGGTTGATTTCTTGTCAATCCAATTCAACCAAGATGTCAGATAGACAGTTTAAAAAAAAAATGTTTCTGAGTGTGTCTGTTAGGGTGCTTGGGGAGAGATTAGCGTTTGAATCAGCAGACTGAATAAATATTTCTTATGCCAATGGTAAAGGTAATGAAATAATAATTTATAGGAGGTTGTTTATCACAAATGCCCACTTTTTTTTACAGAAGAGTTTTTGACATTTACATAATGTGCCATAAAAGAAAATTACACTTCTGGTCAGAGTATATTAGTACCAAGTATAGTTTATTTAGTAACATAAACTTAAAACCACGTTTTGTATTTTTGAACACAAGTATTACTGCTTTGTTTGAGAGATAATATACATATAAACCATGAGTACCCTACTACTTTTTTTAAGGTAAATCATACAAATCATTGAGTCAATTTTAATAGTTTGACTTTTAAAGTGAAAAATTCAGGTTAAAAGTATTAAATAATTTACCTTAAAATAAAATATATTTGTGTACATTTATAAAAGGAGGATCAATGCTTACTTCAATATGACTTAAGTTTATAGATTCTTATATTTGTTAAGCATTTGGTTTTACTGTTTCTTGTCTGAAATGAGTAACAAATGGATATTAGTACAGATGGTTTCCTCTGGTTTAATTTTTTCTGTTGGACCTTATCATTTTATTTTAAATATGTAATTTTTATATGAATAATTACTAAAACATTTTATATTTTCATGTTAACTTTAGTTACTAAACACTAATTTACATTTGCTAAAAATTGTTAATCAACTAAGACTTCAAGTCCAATAAGACCTGATGAAATGTCATGGCAGCTCCAAGGAAGTGCTCAGTCATAAAGAGAGCACTTTCAAAGTACAGAGAAAAGTCTCTCCTGAGGAAACTTGCTGCATTTTTAGGCAGACAAGATTTACACATATGAAGCAGCTAGATAACAATTGAAGGAGAGAGAAAAGAGAAATTGACTCTATTAAAAATATTAGAATATCATGTAGAGGCTCTGTCAGAAGATAAAACAGCATAAATTTGAAGGGTGGTTGGAATTTAGGGCGAATGCTGTAAGACTTGCTTACAGCATAAAATTTAGTAAGAATTATTGTTTATATCTTGAGATCAAAAGGGTAGTGATTGATGACCACACAGTACATTCTGGTGTGCTAGAAGAATTTTATTTATTTGACAGAATTTGAAACATCAAAAAGGATCCATCTTAGGAAGGTGGTGAGTGTTATTTAAAAAGCATGAAATTTGAGTTAATGGTTCCATATTGAATGTACCCTTACATTTGATGAATTGGAACTTGAATAAGACACAAGGACAAAAATGATTTTTGGAACCAGAGCTATCAGATGGTATGAAGGGAAACAATACAAAGACAATGCTTTATTTCTGAGGTAGAAAGAGAAGGCTAAAAAGCTATGAGGAAGTCTCCTCAGAGAAGTGATTAGAGAAGAAAAGGCAAGCAAACAGTATTTTAAGTAAGACAAATTTTAGAAGTGGGTGATGAACATTTTCTAGTAGAGTACAGATATTTTGGAGCATTATATTTGAGAAAAGACCCAGAAAAGCATGTGATGAAGTGTACTGAGAAGGGTACATCAGAGCAGCAGGGGACCCAGAGTGCAGCAGGTAAGGTGGAGAGGAGTGCAGTGGTGGTCAGAAATTTAGATGTGACTAGGAAAAAAATTATTGCAGTATCTGAAGGAGAGGCAAAGAGTCGAAGTATTTTGCTGTTGTTTGTTTTCTGAGAAAGATTCAATCATTATGAAATTTAAGCATGAGGGAGGAAACTAATAATCATGTTGCTCTTCCTTAGTATGTCTCCAGGCTCAATATTTATTGAGTGGATAATTGAGAAACAGCTGGAAAGACAATAATTATGGAAATAAGAATATATGGGGAAGACAGGGTGAATATAAGTGAAGCAGCTAGATAATTATTCAGGGATAAGTGATGAAGATATTCTTCTGTAATTCATGGAAACTTTAAAAAGTGTACAAATCATCATATCATTTCTATATATCAGGATGAGATTGTAGAATTTTGCATGATTATCACTTTGATATTAAAGGCGAATTTGTAGAATTTTGATTATCACTTTGCTATTAAAGATAATATATTGCTTACAGGTCTTGGTTTCTTTTTTATGTTTTTTTTTTGTACTCAGCATTTTACAAATGTTTGAGCTTTATACAATATTTTCTTTGTGTATCTGTAAGAAAATCTACAATAAATAATACAATCAATAGTAAAAAATATAATTACTAAATTTTATATTGTCATAATGCATTAAAAATATGGGCATGAGCTGGGCATAGTGGCACATGCATGTAATCCCAACGATTTGGGAGGCTAAAGCAGGAAGATTGTGAGTTCAAAGATAGTCTCAACAACCTAGAGAAGCCCTCAGCAACTTAGTGAAATCCTGTCTTTAAACAAAAAAAAAAAAATTTAGGGGCTAAAGTTGTGGTTCAGCAGTAGAGTACTCTCCTAGTATGTGCGAGGCCTTGGGTTCAATCCTCAGCACCACATAAAAATAAGTAGATGACAGTAAAAAAAAAAAAAAAAATTAAAGGGTTGGAGACATGGCTCAGTAGCTAAGTGCCCTGAGTTCAATCCCTGGTGCCAAGGCTGGAGGGATGTGGGAAGAGGGAAGAAGGGCATGAAGATCCTGACCAAAAAGAACTTGAGATAACAAAACTTAACTAAGGAGCCTGGCATGGCGGCACATGCTGTAAACACAACTACCTGTGAAAACTGAGGCAGGAAGATTCCAGTTTCAAAGCCAGCCTCAGCAATTTAGAAAGGCCCTAAGCAAACAAACAAATAAAAAGGGCCCAGAATGTAGAATGTGGTTCACAGGTTAAGCACTCCTGGGTTCAATCCTTGGTACAAAAAAAAAAAAAAAAAGGTTAACTAAATATTTTTTTCATTAAGATCTCAAAAAACTGTGAAACAAATTTTTAAGCACATGTAAAAATAAAATATAGTGTTTTGCAAGTCATGAATTTTACAAGAGTCACATTTTTACACAAATTTGCAACTTGTTTTTTTAACCATAAATTACAATTCAGCATTTAAGAATACATTGATCTGGAATTAAGGAAAATCAAGCAACTCTCATGTTTGCTCAAACATAAGATAATGAATTTTCTTAAAATGCATTCAACTAATAATATCTTATAGTAAATGGAATGTTGTATTTTAATATTTTAAATACTTGCAAAGTTTCATATGGGTCACTCTCTCAATTACTTTACTTTGAATTATAAATCATTATCCATAAAAACATGTTAATGTGAAAAGAACTCAATGAGTTTAAGTGTTTAGAAA